>NW_026694593.1:550000-3072500 GCF_021218885.2 Marmota monax | reverse complement strand
CCAGCTACTCAGGAGGCTGAGATAGGAGGATCAGGAGGTTCAAAGGTCAACTTGGGCAACTTAGGGAGACATTGTCTAAAAATAAAAAGAAAAAAATAAAATAAAAAGGGCTGGAGATGTAACTCAGTGGTAAAGTACCCCTGGGTTCAATCCCCAGTACCTTAAAAAAAAAGAAAAAAGTTACCTCCTCAACATAATGAAGGTCCCATATGAGAAATCCACAATTATCATCAACAGTGAAAACCGAAATTTTTTCTTCTAAAATCAGGAACAAGACAAGGATGCCTATTTTCACCACTTCTACTCAACATAGTACTAAAGTCTTACTCAGAGCAATTAGGTAAGAAAAAGAAATAAAATGCATCCAAATTGTGGAAAAAAAGAAGTGAAATAATCTCTTTGCAGATGACATGGTTTTATATATAGAAAACTCTAAAGAATTCATTTTTAAAAGCCCATCAGAACTAATACATAAATACAGCAAAGTTGCAAGATACAAAATTAATGTTCAGAAATTAGTTGCATTTCTATACATTAATAATTAACGACCTAAAAAGAAAATTAAGAAAAAAAAACATTTACAATAGCTTCAAGAAGGATAAAAATACCTAAGAATAACTTAACCAAAGAACTGAAGGACTTAAAATTGAAAACCACAAAACATTGCAGAAAGGAACTAAAGACACAAATAAATCCCATGTTTGCAGATCAGAAGATTTAATATCACTAAAATGTCCACACTAACTAAGCAGTCTACTTATTCAGTGCAATCCCTATAAAGATCCCAAAGCATGCTCTTCTGTATTTTGTTTGGGGTGGGGGACACTGGGGATTGAACCAGGGGTGTGTCACCACTAAGCTACATCTCTGGCCTTTTGCATTTTTTATTTTGAGACAAGGTCTTGCTACGTTGCTAAAGGTCTTACTAAATTGATGAAGCTGGCTTCACTTGTGATCCTCCTGTCTCATCCTCCCCCTTGGCTGGGATTACAGGCGTGCACCGCTATGCTGACCCCAGAGGCAATTTTTACAGAAATAGAAAAAGGCCTCAAATTCACAATGAACTTCAAAGGACCCAAAATAGCCAAATAATCTTGAAAAAGAAGAACAAAACTGAAAGCCTACACTTCCCAATTTCAAAATATATTACAAAGCTCTGGTAATCAAAACAGATTGGTAAGGGCATGAAGACAGGAATACAGACGAGTGGATCAGAAAAGAAAGTCCAGAAATGGTCCTCACTTAGCGAATGAAAGGCTGTTTAACAAGGTGCCAATATTACACAACAGGGAAAGGACAATCTCTTCAACAGATAGTTGTGGGAAAACTGGATGCCCACGTGCCAGAAGGATTAAGGCACGAAGACACACACCTGTAATCCCAGCAACCCGGGAGGCTGAGGCAGGAGGGTTGACCGCCAGCCCAAGGCCAGACTGGGCAACTGAGCAAGACCTGGTCTCAAAATAGAAGATAAAAGGGACTGGGGATGTCGCTCAATTTTAGAGTGACCCTGGGTTCAATGCCAGTACCAAAAAAAAAAGAATTAAGATGAACCTTTATCTCATGATCTAAGACCTGAAACCATAAAACTCCTAGGAAAAAGCACAGGGGAAAAACTTCATGACCTTGGTCTTGACAGTGATTTCTTGGATGACACCAAAAGCACAAATAACAAAAGCAGAAATAGACCAAGAAGACTACATCAAACAAAAACTTCCACGATCAACAGAGCAAAAGGCTACCTACGGAGGGAGAGAAAACATTTTTTGCAAACCGTATATTGAATTAAGAATGAATGCACATAATATACAAAGAACTCAACAACAAAAAGACAACCCAATTTTTAAAACTAGTAAAGGGTTTGAAGAGACATTTCTCCAAAGAAGATATACGAACAACATGCAAATAAAAAAATGCTCAGCCTCACTAATTATCAGGGAAATACAAATCACAACCACGATGAAGGGTAAGGGTAAAAGGGGATAGAGGAGGATTGGTTAGTGCATACAAAAACACAGTTAGGCCAGGCACGGTGGCGCACGCCTGTAATCCCAGCTGCTCAGGAGGCTGAGGCAGGAGGATCACAAGTTCAGAGCCAGCCTCAGCAATAGCAAGGCACTAAGCAACTCAGTGAGACCCTGTCTCTAAATAAAATACAAAATAGGGCTGGGGATGTGGCTCAGTGGTCAAGTGCCCCTGAGTTTAATCCCGGGTACCAAAAAAATTAAAAAATATACAGGTAGATAGGAAAATTAAGATCTAACGTTCCACAGCAAGGTAGGGTGGGTATAATTAACAGTAATTTATTGGTGGCTATAATTAACAATAATTTATTCTATATTTCAAAATATCTAGAAGACAGGATCTTGAATGTTCCCAACACAAAGAAATGACAAATGTTTGCGGTAATAGATATGCTAATTACCCCAGTTGATCTTTGCACATTTGACTATGTGTCAAAATACCACATAATACCCCATGAATATGTACAATTATCATGTGTCAATTAAAAAAAAGTAAGCCACCTTCCACGCATTCGGATAGCTACTATCAAAAACACAGCCTGACACAGTGGCTCACGTGTGTAATCCCAGACACCCAGGAGGCTGAGGTAAAAGGACCACAGATTCAAGCCAGCCTGGGCAATCTAGAAAGACCATGTCTCAAAATTTAAAAAAAATAATAATAATAATAAAAAGGGCTGGGACTGTAGCCCAGTGACAGAGAGCCCCTGGGTTTAATCCCCAAACCTGTAAAGAAAAAGAAAGAAAAACCAATACATCTGTGCTTGGTGGCACATGCCTGGAACCCAGCTACTCAGGAGGCTGAGCCAGGAGACTTGCACGTGCAAGGCCAGTCTCAGCAACTCAGTGAGAACCTGACTCAAAATAGAAAAGACCTGGGATGTAGCTCAGTGGTAAAGCGCCCCTGGGTTCGATCCCAGTACAAAAAGAAAAGAAGGAAAAAACAGTGTGCATAAGTTAATAATACTGCAATATACACTGAAAAGTACGGCATGTTTATGTTGTGTTTTTTTTTTTTTTGCCATAATAAATAGATAGACAGATAGATATACAGACAGAAGATCCACACTAAGAAAAAAAATGTGAACAGGTTCTTCACCACTTAGACAGCATAGTAATACTTGGCACAGATAAAAGGCATGTGTTTCATTTTTAATTGGGGAAGAGTTGTTGCTTTTCTGTTTGTTTGCAGTACTGAAGATTGAACCCAGCAGCACTTTACCATGGAGCTACATCACCAATCCTTTTTAGTTTTTGAAACAGGGTTTTTACTAAGTTGCTGAGCCTGGCCTCCAACTTGTGATCCTCCTGCCTCAGCCTCCCAAGGAGCTAGGATTACAGGCATGTGCCACTACACCTGGTGGTAAACGACGGCTACAGTGATGAAGAGGTGACAAAGGAGGGTCAGCCTGTTCCAAGGCCAACCAATTTTAGAAGGCTTAAGATCTAATTTTAGAAGGCTTTAGATTCTAATAAAACTCCCTGTGCCTGTTTCTTTGGGGAAATCTTAAACCTTGGGGTACATGCTCCCATTTCCAAATGCCTGATCCCAAGTTCTACAGGCTGGGGTTCCTGCCGTGTTCTCACTGGGGGGTCCCTTGGTGCAAGAGAGGGAGAGAAATGGAGAAGGCGTGTTGTTTCTTAGCAGCTGAGGCTTCCTCTCCTCCCCTGGCCTCCCTGCACCCCTACTCTTGTCCCACGACTTCCGCTTCTTGGAATAGCACGTTCGTTGGTGAGGATTCTAGGCTCCACACCCCGCGGGGCTCAGGACGGGGGTCTGGCCCCCTGTGGAATCACAGTAAGGATGAAATGAGACCTCCTCTGCACCTGGAAATTGAACAGGGATCTGAGTCTGGATGATGAAAGTCTGGAGACAGGGACACTTGGCCTCTGGCCCTCGGTGGAGCAGGAGGGAGGGTGACAGCAGGTGCCGGGATCCAGGAGTCCTCATTTCTCTCTTGCTCTGCCTGTGAGGTTCCTCCTCAGGTCAGAGTGGAGGGCAAAGACCACCCAGGATGAGAGGATCTCAAGGAGACTGACGGGTTTGACGAACGCCATCAAGGGACCAGGTAAGAGGGATACAAACTCCAAATCCAGCCTTTATTACCATCATTTTAGTGGCTACGCCGAGGGCGAAGGCTCAGCCCTGCTTAGCTCATCCCAGACACAGAGGCAGCTGGGGTGGGGGTGGGGGGGTCCCTAGACATGCTTCTCGACCCAGCTGAGGGCTATGGAGGAGGGAGAGGTCTCTGCCACTGCTGACACCAGGAGCAGGGAGACCTCAGCAGCAAGCCGACCTCTGGAGGTCAGGACCCAGCATCAGGCAGGAGTCAGACACAGACATCAGGCATTGGAGGGGTAAACAGACGGAACAGGTGAGGAAACTCCCGGGGTCCCCAAACAGCATTCAGATCTCATAGGGGGGCCCCTAGGGCCTGCTGGCTCCAGGGACTGAGACCCTCATGGTAGCACCCCCACACTGAGATATTCACAAAGGGGCCCTGGCATCTCCCCTTCCCCTGTTGAGCGAGGGTAAGGAGAAGGTCTGAGGGAGAAGCTAGGAGCGGCAGAGGGGTCAAGGAGGGAGCCTGGGAAGAGAACAGGGCTGGGCTCGGGGGGGCCTGGAGGGCGGTGGCGGGGCCTTTAGCTGCTACTCTGCTGCTCCTGCTGCCGGATCAGGTTGGCGATGGGGCCGGTGATGCCACCTATCAAGGTCCAGTACTCGTCAAAGCTGATGCGTCCATCGTGGTTGGCGTCCAGGTTCTGGATGAGCTTGTCGGCAGCCTTTCGGTTCCCGGTGTCCTGCAGAGGAACCGGGGATGGAGGGTGGCAACCCCAGAGAGCCTGGGCAGCTGTTGCCCTTGGAAGATGCAAACAGAGCCCTGGGGTGGGGGCGGGGGTGAGGCCTGGGCACCCTGGGAAGACCCGGGCCTCAGGGCTGCAGGGGAACTCAAAGGACAGAGGAGGACTCCTGGGGAAGGAGGCCCCGGCACAGCAGGAAGGGGAGAGGCAGGTCCCACGGCAGGGACTTTACCGTCAGCATGTGGTTGAGCTCCTTCTGAAGCATCTTGCGGAAGCTGCTCTTGCTGATCTTGTTCTTGACCAGGCTGTGCTTAGACACGTATTTGTAGAAGTTCTCCACCAGCACCACCACCGCCTTCTCTAGGTCCGTGTAGCAGTCGGCCATGGCGCTGCCTCAGCTCCTCCGGGGCCTGGTACCGAGGAAGGGACATAAGACATCCACAGGCCAAACCTGCTCCCTTACTCGCATGCTGCGCCCTGGCACCCCAGGGATGACTGGTCCTCAGGAAAAACGGGGGCCCAAGGGTGCCGGGGTGCGGGGGTGGGCCCTGGAATGAGAGCTCTGCGGCTCCTCTAATCCAGGTGCTCCCCAGCTCGACCGCCTGGACAGGTTCTCCAGGCCTTCCCCAGCCCAGGGCACCGGGCTGCCTGCCGCTTGTCAGCCCTGGTAAGAGCAAGGGGCTCCCTTTCGGAGGAGGACGGCGACTGCCCAGGCCTCCCACCCTGCTCCACACCTAGCACCGAGGGCCCCTGCCCGGGGCGGGGGGGCAAGTGCAGCTAAGAACTGCTAGGATGCGAACCGAAGCCCACCCCAAGCCCTTCTCCAGGCTCCAAGGCAGTGAGTCCAGAGGCTCAGGCCCCAGCCGCCCATCTCCAGGAGAGGACAAGATGCTGACCCATCACGTCAGATTTTGGGCAGCCTCCCAACCAGCCTGCCACGCCCAGCAAGCCTCTCTGCCCTCCTACCCACCCCTAAAACATACAGCAGAATCCAAGGAAGCCCCCTTACCCCATTACCTAAGGAGGAGCCAGGCTGTTCTGCCCCAGCTGGAGCCGGACCCTGGACACAACAGCTGCCTGCCAGAGGCCACTTGCGTCACCCCCTCACCCAAGGACAAAAGGCACTCACATTCCAGGCGGATACAGCCTTCTGAATAACAGGATATGAGGGGAGCAGGCGGATCTCCTCTGTGAGTCGCCGCCCATGCCCAGAGCCCCCCCAAGTCAACCCAAGCAAATCAGACACCCCTCCCACCCTCAAGGCCAAGAATGAGCTCCAGCCGCCTTCAGCTGGTTCTGGCAAGGGGAGATGGACCCAGCCACAGAGCAGGCTGACGGGAAATGGGGGTCTCCTTCTCTAGGCCCCACAATGCAGCCTCCTGCCCCTGCCACCTGCTTTCCCCCTACCCTCGTGGCCATTCCTACTCCCATGCCCATGGCCATGCCTGCTCCACCCAGCTGAGCCTGCCCATCACTCTGGCCTTGCCCAAACCACGCCCCCCTTGGAGGCCCGCCTTGACCCCTGCCCTCTGCATGTTCCTCCCCGACTCCTACAGACACGTCTGTCTTCACGGTCCCAGCCCTGTCTGGAGCCACTAACTGGCGTGGCCACTGTCTCTACAGCTCTGGTCTCATTCCTTGGGGCAAGCATCGTGTTTCTGAAATGCACCAGCTGCATTTCCTGAGCCAAACAACAGAATGCATAGACCTGAGGACAATGATTTTTCCTCGGGGTACACAACCGCCCTTCTTCTGGTCTCCCTGACTCCCCTGACCCTCCTGGTTCGGCTCGGAGCCTTGCTCAAGGGAGATAATTCTATGAATGTTGTACCACCGTTCAGCCCTGATAGTAGGTGTCCAAGACCCCCAGCTAACTTTCCAAGTCTTTTTCTCTGATGGAGCTTTTTCTCAAGGAAGGGTGAGACCTGGAGGAAATCGCCCAGGAAGGAAGAAGGAAGGAGAGTTGAGAGGGAGAAGGGTCAGTGGCATCTCTGGCAGGAAATTCTGCCCTTCTCTCCCTGCCCTCGCCCGCATGACCACTCTGGTCTGTGGCTGGACGGATGACATAAAGTGCCACAGCACTGCAGGAAACTGTACTCTTTATTTAAGTGTGTGGTTCAATAAGACGCTCAGACAGATCCTCTGACATCCACAAATAAAGAGGAAGAAAAAATTTCAACCACCATCTGACTGCTCCGCTGCTCTTGGGTGGGAGGTACCCAAGCTCATGACCAGAGCTCCTGGGGTTTCTGGAAATGGTACCCATTCCCGGAAGGATTATGCCACACCCACTCCCAACAAGCCTGGGGAGTAGGGAAAGCATTTGGAGACCCCTCCCACAATTAACCCCCTCAGACCTGTTCCTACCCTGGGAATCCCGTGGGGAGCAGTCAGGGAGAGGGAAGGGAAAGACATGGGCGTCTGGGGTGGTGAACCTCTGCTCCTCCCCACGAGACCCACCTCTCCCTCCACCTGCCTTTTGAAGTCTTATTTCTCCAGCCACAGGCAGCTCCTCCTACTCTTCCTCAACACCATGCCCAACCCCTACCCTACCTGCGGCAGGGGCCAAGTAGGCAAGACACAGGTGAGCACCCAAAAGAAGACTCAGCCTCTGGCTCTCAGGTGGGCTGGGCAAGCCAGAGAGGTACCTGCCCGGGCTTCCACTCCCAGGTCCTCCTCCTGGGAATCTGCCCCCGCGCCCTTCTACTTGTAAAATGGACAACACCGAGATAACCATCTAGACAAACACTTTTCTGAAGCTTTTTCGGATGGCAGGTTATCAGAGTGGGACAGTCACAATCACGTGTCATTATTCTCCGCCTCCCACCTTCCCCTGGGGGCCAGGAGACAGGATCTGCCACCCCACCCAACCCATAGCCACCTGCTCCTCCAGATGCCCATCCTCTCACCTAAGGACCTATCTCCAGGTATGGGGGAAGGGCAGCTGTGCTGTCCTACGGCCCCTCTCTAGGATGGGTGGCCCGGAAGTGGTTCCTGCAGTAACATTGTCTCAAGAGATCTTGGCAGAGAATGGTGGGCAGTGGGGGGAGTCAGGGTGACAGTGCACATTGCAGACTTTCAAGAAAGTGGGAAAAGGGGACCACTGTCTTCCAAAAGCCCCTCCCTGGCCCCCACGTTCTCCTTGTCTTCTCCTTGGCTGATTCATCATTGAGCAACCAGCAGTCTCCCACCTCCCACCCCCGCCCACCTGAGCCCAGCTTGCTGACTTCTCCAAAAGCCCAAATTGCCCTGACACCATGCCCCTGGATCTCAGCCACTCCAGCCCCGCCCTCCCACCCCCAGGTTCTGGCCCCGCCCCCTCGAGTGTCTGCCGACACCCCCCCACCACCAGTCCCCTTCATTCTGGAACCCTGAACCTCCACCACAGCCTCAACGTGCACCTCTTGCCACCCTGCACACACTTCTGGACTTTTACATTGTTTCCAAGCCGTTGGGATGTGTCCCCAAACTCCTAGTCCCCTGTCTCTGGGATTCTCCAGAGTCTATCCATTCTCAAGCTCAAGTTTGGCATTTTGAGTTCCTTCCATCTGCATCCCATCTACCACTCACTCACTTATTCACGCTCGTGCACGCTCTCGTACTCATGTGTTCATTCAGTCATTCTTTCTCTTTGCAGGAGAGAGGGAGTTGGTGCTGGGACTTTGTGCTGGCTAGGCCCCCTCCCACTGAGCCTTAGTCCCAGCTGCAGGCATTCCCTTCCTGACTCACCCATTCTGTCCCAAGTGCCCTCGGTACACTGGGAAGGCCTGTTGAAGAACTGGGCTGGGAAGGCTTTCAGTATCTGCAGTAAGTATTTCAAAAGAATCTCTCAGCCTCAATCCACAGGTCCATTCTCTGCTGTGTTCTCAGTTGCCTGAGGTTCATGGTTCACACAGGCGACCTGCCTCAGCCCTTCCCACCCTCACAGGGTTCATTCACACCTGCACACACAGAAGCAAGGGGCTCGGCCTTTACGGATCCCCTTTGCTTGGGCACCTCATTTACCTTCTGCCCTCTTGTGCTTTCAGACCACTACACTGTGGACTTCTTTGAAATTTCTTACAGATGAGTGAAGCTGGAGGCATGCGCAGGCACGTGTGCAAACCCAGACACACACGCACACGCACACGCACACGCACACGCACACGCTGCACCTGGCCTCACCACTCAGGGAGCTTCACTACTTGCTGGGGAAGGGCTGCACCCTCCTCACCTCCACCCTGCCCTCACCCCCACCTCGGCTGGGCTAGGCAGGCCAAGGCTCCTATAGTACCAGTGGCTCTGCCAAGCCAAGGCAGTCAAGCCAGGACCTGCCTGGGTCCCAAGGTGGAGAAGCTTCGGGTTCAAGGCTTGGCTTCTTTCCCTCTCCCTTTTCCAGGGAGCTCCCAGGCTTCCCCAGGGCCTCACCCAGGCCCCTCCCAAGGAACAACTCCCAGAGCACAACGGGGCCTGCATCCGGGACCTGCCCATGGTCTTCAGGTAAAGAAGCCACCTCAGCCCCTGCCTCCTTCCCTGGGCTCTGAGGCTCTCTGGACCCTCCTGGGTCCTATTAAGTCTCCCAGGACACAACTCCCAGAGCCCAGAGAGGCCCGTGTCCCACATCTGACCACCCCACCGTCCCCACCAACACACACTTGTCCCTTCTGTTCAGGGAGGGCCGAGCAGCTGTGGGCAAGGCTCCCAGTGTTCTGCCCAGTGTCCCAGCCCCTGGAGAAGAGCCAGGCAGCTGCTGGGCCAGAGAGGGTCTTACCACCCTGCCCACTCCTCTGGAGGCCCCCTGGAGCCCCCAGGCACAGCAGGACTCCTCATTCTCAAACTGGCCTTTGGAAAAAGTTAATAATTAACAAAACCTCTTCCTGCCCTGCCTCTGGAAGTCCCCTGTCCCCAGGCCCCCTTCACTGCCCCTTCTCCTGGCCTCCCAAGCCTGCAGGGTCCCTTGGGCAGCCCCAGACCTCCCAGACCGGATCTGGGGTGCTCACCTGCCTGCTCGATCCACCTCCACTCCTGCAGGGTTCTGGGGCCTGGGCTCTGGCACTGCCAACAGCTCCCCCGTTCAGCCCAGCCAGGACTCCTCCCCGCTGCACTCCCAGAATCTGTCCCACTCCCTCCCGGCCCTGCCTGGCTGAGCTGGCTCGGTGGGGAGGTAGTGGCTGAGCTCCTTCTTAACTTGGCCCTGGGGTTGGGCCCTGGTTAAAGGGATACACACCTTTTTTCACACCCCTCTACTGCCACCCCAGAGGGAGTGGTAGAACCTGGCACTCCCCCAACTCCACCCTCCTAACCCCACAGGGCCTGAGCAGAACCTGACAAAGTGGAGAAAGGAAGGGAAGGACTGTCACCTGCCCTTCTTACCTGGGTCACTGGGAGCCCAGTTTCAGGGGCCCTCAACAGACAAGTTCAGTTAGCATTCCAGTCCAGCCTAGCTGGCCACAAAAGCTTCCTGGATGTTTGGATGTCAGGAACAACACCTGACTTCTGTTGACACTGGGGACCAGAGGTTGGCTGTGGTCTTCCCTCTCCAGGTCAGCGCATCCTCACCTCTGCTGAGACCCATCCCCAAAACCCTTCATGCACAGTAGAGGATTCCTCTGCAAATCCCCCCACACCTTTCCCCCAGGTCCCCAAAGAAATTGGCCAGCTCCACCTCCCTGTGGTGGGGACTCTCTCCCACTCCCAGTGACTTCCACTCACTGGGCACGCATCTGTGTGTTGGGTTGTCTGATAAGTGCTGCGCGTCATCTTCCCGACACTCCTATACGTGAAGTCCTGTGCCTATCCCCTTTTTACAGGTGACAGACACACTCGAAAAGCATGTCCAGAGTTTCACAGATGTAAGTGGCAGATAGGACTTCAACCCAGGCAGGTCAGCCTGTACCTCAGCCCTACATTTTCTTTGCCGTTGGTCAGCGGGGTCCCAAGACACTTGGGTTCATGTCCTTTCCCCCAGTGTGCACACCTGGGCCCTCGTCTCCTGCTGGAGGATCAGCCCCTTGACAAGGCAGAGCCTGTGCCTCAGAGAGGTCTAAGCCAGGTCTCCGGCTTGTTGGGCTTGCTTCCACCCTCACCCAAATCCATGGGGAGAAGGCAACACCCAGTCAGTTCCACTGCAACCGCCCTCGTTCCCGGGTCTGTCCCACTGATGACTCTACCACCTGCCCCCAAGGATCCCTCACCCATGGACCCCAGGGCAAGTGTCCAATCAAGACAACATCTTTCAATTTTTTTTCCATTTTTTTATTAATCAAATGATACCAAACAACCATCATTCTGTAAATGCCCACGCACCCGGCTGCTCCTCTCCCCACAGTCACACCCTCCCAGCCTCTTCCTCAACGCTCTCCCTCCTCCCCTACCCTAGCCCTGGGACAGAGTCTTGGGAGGAGGGTGGGGCAGGGCTGGAGGCTGGAAGGGATAGCCTGGGACAGGCAGCTACAATTTAGTTTGGAGATGGAGAGGGGCAGGTTCTCAGAGATCCTTTTTGGTACCATACCCAGCCGTATCCCCAGCTCCATTCTTCAAATCATTTCCCATGGCCCAGCTTCTCTGCCCTTTCCCCACCATCAAATCACTCGGCTCTTACACCACTGTTACCCCTCCATGTCCTCCCTGGTCCCAACCTGCTCCCTGACTGAGCTTCCCTCCGGCGGGGTCTCTGGGTCCCGTCATCTCCACAGAGCACGGGAAGGAGGTATTCAGAGACCCTGGAGAGGGCTATTATGAACCTGAACTTGGCAGAGATGAGGAAAGGTACAGGCTGGGGAACAGGGTGGGGGTGATGGAGAGAAGTTTTATTTCCAGGCCCACGGTCTTTAAGGTCCCCTTTCCCCCCCCCATATTCCCCCTAAGAGATTCCAGGGAGAAGTCCTCAGCTCCTTGGGACAGGGCTCTCCAGCTTCACACTCTTGGCGGCTTCTCCAATGAGCTCCCAGAAGCTCCCGAACTCCAGTTTAGAGTCGTTACAGTTGCCCAGGTTGGCAATCTTCTCTTCCAGCCCACAGTTGCTCTGAGCAGAGGGAAGAAGCCACAGCTCAGCGAGACAGTGCCTGAGATCTTCCCACCCCGCCCTGCCCAGGGGCAAACAGCAGGGCCTGAGCCTGCCTGGCACTGGCAAGGGGGAATCTAGGGGTTGCCAGTGCCCGTGTGGGTGGGGTCGGGAGGCACTTGCTTGGGAAGTCAGGGGACTGACTAGGGTGGGGTCCATCCCCTCAGTACCGGCATGAGGTGTGGCAGCTGTTGGGTGACCAGGTCCCGCAGCTCAGAGGAGGTCAGTGTCTCCTTCCCGCCCTCCACCGAGTACTGGTGGAAGTTCTTGATGAGGGTCTCAATGGCCCTCTCCACATCACTGAATTCCTGGGCGTCCTGAGGGCAGCAGACATTAAGCGCATCAGGGAGGCTCCTGATCCCCGGGAGCCTGGGTAAAGCCAGCAGGGCAGAAGACAGCTGGAGTGGCCCTGCCCACTCCAGAGCCCAGGACCCAGTCCCTCTCCCTCACCTGCACCCCAGCCCCCAGCAGCTTCTGCCCTTACCCACCGGTTGGGCAAGACTTTCCTCCCCGCCCCCCCATCCCCAGGCAGGACAGGTCCCAGCACGTGTGCAGACATCCTCTTCCCAGGAGGAGTCCATCCGATCACCTTGTGTGGGGTTCAGGGAGGGATCTCAGGCCTCACTGCCGAGGTCTGGGTGTAGGGCCAGGCCAAGGTGAGGGGCAGAAGTCAGTGGGGAACACAGATCCCCGGGGTGGAAAAGAACAGGGAAACAGGCCAAAGAGCGACGGTCCCACCTCAGCATTGGCTGACCGACACTGTCCCATGGTGCCTGGAGCACTTGGTCCCTTGGTGGGTCTTGTCGTCCTATAGCCTGACCCAGCAGAACCGATGGATCATGATCTGCCTGGAGAAAGGGGACCTGAGGTGAGGGACACTTCTGCTTTCTGTCTCAATGACCCCTTTTGGCTCCACCCAAGATCTTCTGCCTCACCCCAGGGGTCAGAGGCAACCCCACACAGACCCAGTCCCTGCCCAGGGCCCAGGAGATAAGGCCACAGTGCCCAAGCCGACCCATTTAGAGGGTCTCACCTCAGTCTCACACCTCCAGCCACCCACTTCTGCTCAAAACGCGTGAGCTCCCGGACCCAGTCCCCAGCTCTCCCTTGGAAGACTCAGGCAAGAGAGGCCCAGGGTGCTCCCTGTACAGGAGAAAAGCCCTGGGTTTCCTTACCTGCTGGCAGCCGCTGAGACTGGACGGGAGGAGCCAGCTCACCTCAGCTGGGCTCTTATACCTGGGGGAAGGGAGGGGAGGCGGGGGGGCTGGGCCTCATAGCCACCCCAGCTCTTGCAGCAGCCTGGGCTGGGAGCCAGCTGTGTGGGCCCCACCCTCCATTGGCCAGAGCTCCAGAGCCAGTCCCCACCCCTGCCACGAGGAGGGAGCCATGGAGGGCTGGGGCTGGGACACCCCTGGCCCCAGATCAGCAGGCAGAGTCACAGGGAGAGAGGGAAGGAAGGTTGGGGAGGAAGGGAAGGGGGACTTAGAGAGCCACGCCAGGGAGGTGGGATGACCTGGGGGAACTGCGAGGAACAGAGGGGGTCTCCATTAGTAGAAAGTAGAAAGGTGTCCATTAGGGAAGAAAGAGAAGCAGGGGCTGATTTGAGGTTTGTAGAACGAAGGTCTGCAGGGGGCCTCCCTGTACTTTTATTTTTCAATATTTATATTTTAGTTGTAGTTGGACACAATAGCCTCATTTCACTCATTTATTTTAATGTGGTGCTGAGGCTGGAACCCAGAGTCCCCACGTGCAAAGTAAGTGAGGTGAGCGCCCTACCTCTGAGCCACAACCCCAGCCCCCTCCCTGTACTTTTGAGATACCTCTCTCTCCGCTCAACTTCCCAACCAAAGCCAATAAGGATAACGACCCTCAAGCCTACCCAGACCCAGAGCCCAGCCATTCCCAATCCTGATGGCTGACACATGAATGGAGAGGTCAGGAGGAAGAATCAAAGAAGATCAGCAGCCTAGGACAGGTGTGATGCACACACCTGTAATCCCAGCAGCTCCGGAGGCTGAGGCAGGAGGATTTTGAATTCAAAGCCCACCTCAGCAGTTTAGCAAGACCCTGAACAACTTTGTGAGACCCTCTCTCTAAATAAAGTGTGAAAAGGGACTGGGGATGCCAGGTGCTGTGGCGCAGGCCTGTAATCCCAGCAGCTCCGGAGGCTGAGACAGGAGAATCCCCACTTCAAAGCCAGCCTCAGCAAAAGCAAGGCGCTAAGCAACTCAATGAGACCCTGTCTCTAAATAAATACAATATAGGGCTTCAGATGTGGTTAAGCACCCCTGGATTCAATCCCCAGCACCAAAAAAAAAAAGAAGAAGAAGAAGAAGGAGGAGGACGAGGAGGACGAGGAGGAGGAGGGGCAGAGCCTAGTAGAGAGCCACAGTGAGCATTGACTGACTTCCTGTCAGCTCCCTCAGCAGCCCAGAGTGCAAATATGCAGGGCCCAGATGGCAGCTCACAACCTCTCCAAACTACTTGGGCTGCAGGTTCGTCCCTCCCTCAGAATCCCACGCCCTCCTAGCCCACCAGCTCCATAGCAACCCATGCCCTCTAACCCAGTACCCAGGATGTCACCCCAGCGAGCCTTCACTGTACTTCTGGGAACTGAGCCCAACCCAAATGTCCCTCCTTACCTCCCCAGGCTCAGGGGCCTGGAACCTAACGTCGTGGGGAGGGAATTCAAGAAAGGGCAGTGGGTTCGGTGTGGATCAAGGCAGAGATGGAGTGGGACTCAGAGCCAAAGTGCCTGGGTCCCTTTCCCAACCTCCTTGTGTCAACTTCTCCTGAACTTTCAGTCTTGATTAGGGCGCTCTGTAACTCGAGGCCCTTCCACAAGGGTGTCCAAAGGACTTGGATTCAGGGACCCCCTTCAAGGGTCTCTCCATCTGAGAGCTTCCCTGAGGAGTCCATGTGAGGTCCCTCATAGAACGTCTTTGCCAATGGCCCCTCCAGCCAGGAAGTCTCTGAGGTCTCCGTCTGGTGCTCCTTAGATGTGACGTCTTCATCAGGGATCCTCTTTTTGGGGTGTATGATCAGGAGCTTGTCTCAGCCTAAATGTTTTTCTGGGCTACTAGCTGCCCCACATGGACACCTGCAGGTACAGCAGTGGCAGCCCTAGGAGGCAGTCCTGCTGACTGGCCCGCCTCTGCTCTCTCTGGTGGCCGGTAAAGCAAACCGCATGCCCCTCAAGCCAATGCAAACAGGGACGGCAGCAGCACTGTCGGAAAGTTCTGCTTCCTTCAGTACCATGGCACCCCATGACCTACCTCACTAGTCCCTCCTCTGCGTCCCCGCTGCTGTGGAGGGAGGCTGGGATCTGAGGTCTAGTGTTCCCGGTGCCTATCCACGGAGGACTCTGGTAAACCAGGGGCTCTGGAATGTCAACCCAGTTCTGCTTGTCCTTGTCTTTGTGATTTAACCTCTCTAAAAATCCATCACCTTTTTTTGGGTACTGGGACCCTTTACTACTGAGGTAGAGTCCCAGAGAGAGAGAGAGAATTTTTAATATTTATTTATTTGTTAGTTTTCAGTGGACACATCTTTATTTTATTTGTATGTGGTGCTGAGGATCGAACCCAGCGCCCCGCGCATGCCAGACGAGCGTGCTACTGCTTGAGCCACATCCCCAGCCTCCTTTTTTTCTTTTTGTTTTTTTGTGGTTTTTTTGGAGACAGGATCTCACTAAGTTGCTGAGGCTGGCCTCCAACTTGGGATCCTCCTGCCTCAGTCTCTCGAGTCTCTGGACCCAAGCTCATATCCTCATCTTGAATATAAGACTTAAAAATACTACCTACCACGTGGGGTGTAGTAGTACACACTTAAAGTCCCAGCTATTCAGAAGGCTGAAGTAGAAAGATCACAGGTTTGAAGCCAGCCTAGGCAACTTAGTGAGACCATGTCTCTCTCAATCCCTAATACTGCGAAAGGAAGGAAGGGAGGGAGGGAGGGAGGGAGGGAGGAAGGAAGGAAGGAAGGAAGGAAGGAGGGAAGGAAGGAAGGAAGGAAGGAAGGAAGTTAGTTGTGAAAATTAGCTGGACATGGTGACTCCCTCCTGTGATCCCAGCAGCTCGGGAGGCTGAGGCAGGAGGATGGTGAGTTCAAAGCCAGCCTCAGCACCTTAGTGATGCCCTAAGCAACTCAGTGAGACCCTGTCTCTAAATAAAAATACAAAAAAGGGCTGGGATGTGGCTCAGTGGTTGAGTGCCCCTGGGTTCACTCCCCAGTACCAAAAAAAAAAGTTGTGAAAATTAACTAAAATACTATAGGTAACATGTTCAGCCTATGCCTGACATATCGTAAGCCAGTGACACCTGCTCGCTGCTGTCATTATCATCCTGGGACAAACTCTAGGGATAGGATAGGGAAAACTGGGGTTATAACTATGCAACTGAGCCCCAGGAGACACCTGGTAGGATAGAAACCAGATCTCTGCATCTTTCACATATTTATTCATCAACCACTTATCTACTTACCTATTTTTTTTACTTCTTAGGTTTTTATTTTTATTTTGGACTGGGGATTGAATTCATATGTGCTGTACCCCTGAGCTACATCCCCAGTCCCTCTTATTTTCTCTTTTGAGACAGGGCCTCACCAGGCTGGCCTTGAACCTGCAATCCTCCTGCCTTAGCCTCCCAAATCCAAGTGCACCACAATGCCCAATCTAGCCATTTATTCACTGAGCCCCTAATCAGTACAAGACCTCATGTTAGACGCTGTGGAATATCTGAAGATGAATTCACAGTCCCTTTATTCAAGGAGCTCATAATTTTCAGACTTGCTCAGGGCAGTTTTCCCACCCCACTTACCTCAAGAGAGGAAATCAGTACAGGATGTGAATAAGAAACGTGTGCCAGGGGCTGGGGCTGGGGCTCAGTGGCAGAGCTTGCCTAGCATGTGTGAGGCACTGGGTTCGAACCTCAGCACCACATATAAATAAATAAAAAATAAAGGTCCATCAACAACTAGAAAATATTTTGAAAAAAGAAAGAAACCTGTGTGTTTCGAGGGAGAAGGTTTATTTGGGGAGTGAGGGGTTCTCCTGGCCCTGCCAGGCCTACTCTCCCCACCGCCATCCCGGCCAGCAGCTCTACTTCTTCCGGATCTCCTGCGCCTTCTCCTTCCTGATTTCCTTGGCCAACTCCCCAATCAGTC
Source organism: Marmota monax (assembly GCF_021218885.2). Taxonomy (NCBI): domain Eukaryota; kingdom Metazoa; phylum Chordata; class Mammalia; order Rodentia; family Sciuridae; genus Marmota; species Marmota monax. The sequence goes on along the minus strand of NW_026694593.1, from coordinate 3,055,469 downwards.
TCCAGTACTCATTGAACTTGAGCTCCGAGTCCTGATTCACATCCAAGCTCTTCATCTTCTCATCTAGGGAGCCCACATCCTAAAAGGGAAGGGCAGGTTAGATGGGGGGGATCTTGAGACAGGAAGAGGGGAGACTTTCTAGCTTACCGTCCTCTGACAGCCCTCCCCTCAGAGAGCACCAACCCCGCCCCGTACCTCAAGGAAAAGGCTGCAGGCCTGGACTGGGCTGCCCTGGGGTCCCAACTTCAAGGACACCAGCAGAGGTGGAAGGGCCTGCTCTGAGTGTTTGCTCTGACATAAATACTCCCATCACGGCACAGCATACACTACAAATACGATGGCACTGAACACAGAGCTGGAGAGAGACGCACACAATCTGCTCTCACCGGCAGGCAGAGCTGGCGCTAGCACACCACTGCACCAGTCCGGATGGACCCAATAATACTCAGGGAGCCTTTGTATGGGCAGATCCAACCTGACTCCCCGGAGGCCTTCTCAGCCACCCTCCTCCCTCACAGTAGTAGCTGCTCATTTGCATCTCCCTTCTGTGTTCTCCTGTATCCAGCTGGGCCAGTACCCGGTAGATCGGGGAATGGCGAAGACACAGGCACCTTGTTTTCGAGGGGCCCTTGATAAAGTCTCTCAGGACGGGCCTGTGGAACCCAGGGATACTGTAAGCCGGACTTTCGTGATAAAAGGATTTGTTACCAGACAATCACAATGGAAAACTTGATTGTAGGGCTGGGGACATAGCTCAGTGGTAGAGGGCCTGCCTCAAATGCACAAGGCCCTCCTGGGTTCAATCTCAGCACCACAAAAAAAAAAAAAGAAAAAGAAAGAAAGAAAACTTGATTGTTGAGTAAAGGGTCAACATTAAACCAAAGAAGGTGCCTCTGTTGACCTTGATTCTTAACATTTAAATCAACATTTGAACGAAGGCAGAGAAGATCTGCCAAATCTCTTAAGCAAATTTATAGGAGAGCTACTCAAGTCCTCCCCCTCCCCCTCCCATTTTTGTGGTACTGGGAATTGAAGCCACAGGTGCTCTACCACTGAGCTGTGTCTCAGCCCTTTTTATTTTTTTAATCTTTATTTTTATTTTATTTTATTTTTGGAACCAGGGGCACTTAACGACTGATCCACAACACTTTTTTAACTGTTTTTGGTACCAGGGATTGAACTCAACCACTGAGCCACATCCCTAGCCCAATTGTGTATTTTATTTAGAGACAGGGTCTCACTGAGTTGCTTTGCTGAGGCTGGCTGTGAACTTACCATCCTTCTGTCTCAGCATCCTGAGCCACTGGGATTACAGGCGTGTGCCACCACACCCAGTCTATCATTTCTTTAATGGGAAAATATCCTATATGTACTGTTACATTTTTTTTAAAAAGCTATTTGTAGAACAATATATAAAAGATGTATTTATTCAAGTAGGATGCAGTGGCGCACACCTATAATCCCAGCAGCTCAGGAGGCTGAGATAGGAGGATCGAAAGTTCAAAGCCAGCCTCAGCAACAGTGAGGCGCTAAGCGACTCAGTGAGACCCTGTCTCTAAATAAAATACAAAGTAGGGCCAGGGACAGGGCTCAGTGGCTGAGTGGCTCTGAGTTCAACCCCTAGTACCAAAAAAAAAAAAATGTATTCATTCACTCACTGGAAATTTTTTTCATTTTTAATTTTTTTTTCAATTATATTCACCCATTCTTGTGGACTGAATTTTAGTGGTTTTTTTTTTTGTTTTGTTTTGTTTTGTTTTTTGTACTGGGAAGGGAGCCCAGTCATTCTTTATCAGTGAGCATCCCCAGCCCCTGCTTTTGGGGAGGGTGCTGGGGATTGAACCCAGGACCTCATGCATACTAGGCAAGCACTCTACTGCTGAGCTATACCCGCAGCCCCCTAGTCCTTTTTTGGTTGGGTTTTTGTTTGTTTGTTTCTTATTTTTTTTATTTTTTAGAACTGGAGATCAAACCCAGGCCTTTGCACATACGAGAGAAGTACTTTGCCACTGAGCTACATCCCAGTCCCTCATGGACTGAATTTTGTGTCCTTGCAAAACCCATGTTGAGATCTCTCTGTCAGTCAGCTTTTCATTGTGTGTTTACCTGACTCAAACGACTTGGGGTGGGGACCAGTTATTTGGGCTCCTGGTTTCAGAGCTTTCAGTCCATAGTCAGCTGGTGCCACTGCTTCAGGCCACAGGTCAAGTGCAACGTCGTGGCGCAAGGCCCAGAGGTATTAAAGCTGTCAGCTCACGGCAGCCAGAAAGTGGGGTGGGAGGCAAGAGAGAGATGCACCCTCCCGGGCCCGCCCCAGGGACCTACTTCCTCCAACCAGGTCCCACCTCCCAGGAGTCCATCCTGTCTTCAATAGGTTAACTGAATGACGGGTCAGAGCCTTCATGATCCAGTCACTTCCCAAAAGCCCCCACCGTGAATACATGAGACTTTGGGGGGGCATTTCCAATCCAATCCATAACAAAATCCCAAACCCCAATGTGACGGTATTAGGTGTAGCCTTGGGTCATGAAGGTGGATCCCTCATGATTTAGATTAGTGCCCTTGCTTAAAGAGACCCCAGAGTGGGCACGGTGGTACAGGCCCCTAATCCCAGTGACTCCAGAGCCTAAGGCAGGAGGATCGCTAGTTACAGGTCAGCCTCAGCAATTGAGCAAGACCCTGTCTCAAAAATGAAAAGGACTGGGGATGTAGCTCAGTGGTTATGTGCCCCTGTGCTAAATCCCCAGTACCAAAAAATAAAAACAACAACAAGACCCCAGAGAGCTCTTTAGCTTTTTGCCCAGGTAAGGGCAAAACTGGAAGATGTCAACCCTTAAGAAGCCCTCGCCTGAACCCAACTACTCTGGCGCCCTGATTTGGGCTTCCAGCCTCCACAACTAGGAGAAATGAATTTTGTTGTTTGTCAACCACTCAGATTATAGTACTCTGTTAGAGTAGCTAAAACTCACTAAGACTGTCAGTTAATATTTTTATACCTTTATTTTATTTACTTATTCTTATGTTATGCTGAGGATCAAACCCAGTGCCTCACATGTGCCAGGCAACTGCTCTACCATTGAGCTACAGCCCCAGCCCCGTCACTTAATATTTTATTGAGCACCCAATAGAGAAGTCAGATACTGTTTAACTGCTGAGATTAAATGGTAAGCAAATACCTTTCCTTCTTGAGCCTTTCACACTTAAAAACATGTAAGTGTATAGTGGAGGTCAGATTGGTTGTGTTCTGCAGGGTAAAGGAGGTGACTTTTGTGTTCAGTGGTGAAGGGAGACTGTGCTGAGGATTTGCCAGCTAAGCAGGAACCTGAATTAAATGAGGAATAAGCCTAGCAAGTACCTGGGAGACGAGCACTGTGAACAGGAGAGGAAAAGTGGAGACGGTAAGTATGAGTCATTCTCATTGCTTTTGAGGAGTTCTGTGATAGAGTACAGAAGAAATATATAGCATAACTAAAAGCAGCTACAAGGTCAAGGGAGGTGTTCTTTATTATTATAATTTTCTTTCTTTTCCCAAGATGGAAGACATTACAGCATATCTGTAAAGAGACTGTGGCGGTACATATCTGTAATCCCAGGTACTCGGGAGGCTAACACAGGGCATCACAAGTTGGAGGCCAGCCTGGGCAACTTAGTGAGACTCTACTGCAAAACAAATGTTAAAAAGGGATGACGGGGCTGGGGTTGTGGCTCAGCGGTGGAGCACTCGCCTACTGTGGGCGAGGCCCTAGGTTCGATCCTCAGCACCACATAGAAATAAATAAATTAATTAAAGATATGGTATCCAACTACAACTAAAAAATAAATATTTAAAAAATAAAAAGGGCTGGGAAGGGCTGGGGCTGAGGCTCAGTGGTAGAGGGCTTGCCTAGCACGTGTGAGGCACTGGGTTTGATCCTCAGTACCACATAAAAATAAATACATAAAATAAAGGTATTATGTCCAACTACAACCAAAAACAAAAAAAATTTTGTTGTTTTTAAAGAGGGGCTGGGAAGCCAGGCGTGGTGGTGCAGGCCTGTAATCCCAGCACTCAGGAGGCTGAGGCAGGAGGACTGCAAGTTCAAAGTCAGCCTCAGCAATTTATTGAGGCCCTAAGCAATTTAGCCAGACTTTGTCTCAAAATAAAAAAATTAAAAGGGGCTGGGGGATGTGACCCAGTGGTTGAGTGCCCCTGGGTTCAATCCCTAGTACAAAAAAAAAAAAAAAAAAATTAAACAAGCAACAAAACCCCTGATACAAAAGACCTAGTAAAGAAGGAAATTTTAATGATGCAAGAAAGAGAAGAGATCACTGCAAGAATTGCAAAAGGAAAGTCTTTAAAGTAGGTGAGAGGGAATAGGATCCAGAGCACCAGTTAAGAGCTAAAACTGATCATTTATGTGACCAGGAAGGAAGCAGACTGTGTGCTGATCGAGCAGTAGATTTGGGGATGAGGGTAGCACATAGAAGTTTCCTGATGACTTATTTTCTTAGTGAGGGAATTTCTCAGTGAGAGGGAGAATGTGGAAAGAGGCACTGGAGTTTGAGAAGGAAGGGAAAGTTATGAAACCATCATCTGAAAGAGCTGATACACAATCATTCAGGGAAACACAGCAGAGTCGCCAGCATTGCTGAGGGTCCCTCAGAGTCTGTGGTTACTGATTTAAAGTAAGACAAGTCAACGAGGCCGTGCATTTTCCTCCAGCCAGATTCAGCTATCCAAGTGTAGGCAGGGATGGTGATTTAACCAGCAAGTTAATGTAGGGGAAATGTTGGATTTCATCAGGGTTGGGATTCTGCCAGACAACTGGGACAGAGAGAGAATCAAATGGATTGAGGGTATGATCCTAATAACGTCTTGAACATGAGCTAAGGAAGACGAGAAATGAAGAGATGAGAGATGATAGAAAATGAAAAAGTGGAAGGTCAAGAGACTGAAGGTCCTGCCGGTCATGGTGGCACAAGCTTGTAAGCTCAGGAGGCTGAGACAGGAGGATCAAGGGCTCAAAGCCAGCCTCCACCACTTAGCAAGGCCCTAAGCAACTCAGTGAGAGACTCTGTCTCTAAATAAAATATTAAAAAAAAAAAAAAGCTGGGAATGTGGCTCCGTGGTTAAGTGTCCCTGGGTTCAGTCCCAGGTACCAATCATCATCATCATCATCATCATCATCATCATCATCATCACAACAACAACAGATGCAGTGCTGAGAAGAATAACAGTGAGCCGAAGCTGAAAAGATATAAGTAGTACAGTAAGGAGGGCAGAAGGCAGGCACGGTGTGCAGATCTGTAATCCCAGCTATTCAGAAGGCTGAGGCAGGAGGATCACAAGTTCAAGGCCAGCCTGGGCAATTTAGTAACATCCTGTCTCAAAGTAAAAAATAAAGGGCTGGGGATGTGGCTCAAGCGGTAGCGCGTTCCCCTGGCATGCGTGCGGCCCGGGTTCAATCCTCAACACCACATACAAACAAAGATGTTATGTCCGCCAAAAACTAAAAAATAAATATTAAAAAAAAAAAAAGTAAAAAATAAAAAGGGTCACTGGAGCCGGGTGCGGTGGCACACGCCTATAATCCCAGCAGCTCAGGAGGCTGAGACAGGAGGATCGTGAGTTCAAAACCATCTTCAGCAATGGCGAGGCGCTAAGCAACTCAGTGAGACCCTGTCTCTAAATAAAATACAGAACAGGGCTGGAGACGTGGCCCAGTAACTGAGTGCCCCTGAGTTCAATCCCTGGCACCCCCTCCCAAAGAAAAGGGCCCCTGGGCTCAATCCTCATTACCATGAGAAGAAACAAAGAAGGAAGAGGGAGGCAGCTCAGCTTCCAAGGAGCTGGGGGTCTACAGAAGAAGGAACTAAGGTCCAGAAAAACAGATGAAAAGCAAAGAGGCCACTTCCTGCTTTCCCAGGCCCAGAGGACGTCAGAGGGAAAATCAGTTACTGCTCAACCACACTCTGGGAATGCTACACCTTCATCAGAGAATCTGACATTTCCAATAAAAAGGCGAAAGGAAAAGTCTGAGAAGTGAGAGGATACAGGGGATTTTGCAGATGAGAGACTTAAGTTTCAGAGGATGGCTTTGTTTTTTAAAAATCCATACTCATACACTGCTAAGTACCTGTGAATTTTCAGAAAGGAGGAAAAAGAAACTGTTAGCCTGGAATGACGGGCAAACCCAGAGTGGATGAAATTTAAATCCCAACTCATTCCTTCCAGTAGACGAGAAGAATGGCCCTGTCAGGCGCTCTATTGAGGGGATCCCAGAGATGGTGGGAAATAGTCACAAATGTTCCTTATGGACCTCCTATACTGAGAGTCTAGGACTCCATGGATTTGGCTGTTTTCTTTATTTTCTTATGTGCGTGTGTGTGTGTGTGTGTGTGTGTGTGTGTGTGTGTGTGAGAGACAGAGAGAGAGAGAGAGAGAGAGAGAGAGAAAGTTAATTACTGGGGGTTAAATCCAGGGTACTCTACCATGGAGCTACACCCCCAGCCATTTTTTAAATTTTATTTTGAGACAGGATCTCACTAAGTTGCTGAGGCTGCCCTCAAACTTGAGATCCTCCTGATTCAGCCTCCCAAGTTGCTGAGATGACAGGCATGTGCCACCATGCCCAATTTTGTTTTTGCTTTTAATAATACCATTCCCACTGCTGGGCCTCAGTTTCCATATATGTGAAGTGAAGAGTCTGAACCATGTTTTTATGTTTTCTCTTGGCCTCCTTCAAGCTCTGAGGGTCTGTGAATGTCCTGGAAGCCATCTCTGGGGCCAGTCCTATACTGGGGAAATGAGACCAGAGAGGCCCACACAGACACAAGAACCCAACAGCATCTTTTAATGAGAGTACAGAACCCAGTTGCACAAACACAGTATCTTTGCTTACCTAGTCTGTCTGTCTCTCTCGCTCTCTCTCTCTCTCTCTCTCTCTCACACACACACACACAGAGGACAGAAAACCCAGAACCATGTACACATGCAGTCACTTACATCCTTTTATTTTATTTTGTTTGTTTGTTTGTTTGTTTTTGAGGTCCTGGGGATTGATCCCGTGACCACTGACCTACACCCTCAACTCTTGTTATTTTTTGAGACAAAGTCTCACTGAGTTGCCTGGGTTGGCCTCCAGTTGGAATCCGCCCCCTCACTGAGACCTGGTGTGCACCCCCCTGCCTGGCCTCCCACCCCTCCTGTGGCTCACTGTCTACTCAGCAGTCTCCCCTCACACACTCAGGGTCCCACCAACGCTGCCTCACAGAATCCCAGCCCAGAGACCTCCACCCACCTTGAGCAGGTGAGGCAACTGCTGCGTGGCTAGTTCCTTAAACTCATTGACGCTGAGGCTGCCCTTCCGGCCTTCCCGCCCTGCAAAGGTGAAGAAAGTGGTGACCACTGTCTCGATGGCCGCCTCCAGCTCAGTCAGTGGCTCGGCCGCCATGAGGCCCCTGGGGTTGGAGCTGATGTGCTCACACAGCTGACCTGCAGGACGTGGGGGAGCAGAGGGGGAGGAGTTAGGCAGTCTGGGATCCAAGGATGGCCAGTGTCCCTGCTCTGGTGCCCCCGGGAGTGTCATTATAAGAAAGAGGGAGGGTTCAGAGGTTGAGCTTGGGGTAGGGGACCAGGCAACAGTATCTCAATTTAAGTTTAGTCCCAGAAAACTTTCTTCTGAGGGTCACGATCTGAGGGTCCTTTATTTTGGGGTGGGGCACGGGGGAGGGAACCCAGTGGTGCTCTATTACTGAGCTACATTCCCCAGCCCTATGTTATTATTATTATTATTTTTTTTTTTTTTTTATTTTGAGGCAGGGCAGGGTCTCAGTAAATTGTCCAGGCTGGCCTCTAACTTGTCTTCTTGTTAGGCCCCCCTGAAGCTGGGTTTGCAGTTGTGGGCTACCACACCTGGTTTCTGAAGGTCCTTTTTAAGAAGCCGTCTATGTGGGTTCAGGTGCCAGTAATCCCAGCAGCTGGGGAGACTGAGGCAGGAGGATGATGGCAAGCCTGCCTCAGCAATTTATCGAGGCTGTCAGCAACCTAGCGAGACACTGGCTCGAAATTAAAAAGGTCTGGGGGTACGGCTCAGTGGTGAAGCCCCCTGGGTTTCATCCCAAGTACAAAAAAAAAAAGAGAGAGATAAGAGAGACCCTCTGGTGATCCATCAAGTATGGTGATCCCTCTATCGGGGAGAGATTTTTCAGTTTGCAGTTCCTTCTTCAAAGTCCTCGGAGTCTGGTGGCCCTCTGATGGGGTTTCTCTTATGGCCCTATCTTGTCTCTCCCAGTGTTAAAGGGTCAGGAGGTTGTTTGTCTCCAGTTTGTTTACAGTGGGACCTGCAGTCCGCCCACACGCTGGTCACTCCTTCCAGCAGAGAAGCTTAGGGTTGGCACAAGCCCAGCTGTGGTCAGGGCTGGCTCAGTCTGGACAGATCCCCTCCCCTCCCTCTCCTTGGGGGCAGCTGGACCGAGTGCTGGGACAAGAACCCCTCATGCCCTTCCAACCCTGTCTCCAGATGACAGGGTCCTGGCGCGGAGGTCCTCTGATTCTCCGAGCCCACAGGGGCACCGTCCGGGCACTCAAGTCCCCTGGGGGCACGACAGAAAGCTGGAGGAAAGGGACAAGCCCACGCATCCCTCTCCTTTCCGTCCACCCCCACACACGCACACGCACAGGCTCCTGCGGGGACTGCTGCTTGCTCTCCCCAAGCCACTTCCTGAATCCCTGTCCCAGCGGCTGGGGGTGGGGGGACCGGGAGCCAATGGAGAAAAACGGATCCCCAGACAGCCCCTGGGTGGGGACGGGGTGCGACTCACCAGGGTAGGAGATGGGGTGCTGCCGCGGAGACGCGAGGCCGAGGTTTATAAGGCCTGCGGGGAGGAGGGCGCCACGCCCAGCCCGAGGTGTCCAGTTTCCTAGCTGACTCTCCAGAGGGGGGACCGCCCAGTCACGCCTCCCGCGCTGGCCTTGGGGCTGGGAAGCCTGGCCGCCCGACCACTCCCGCAGGTTCCCCAGCTTGGGGGTGGGGGGCGTCCTGGACAGATCCCATTAAGCAGGGGTCCCAGAGTCCATCACTTCCTTTATGGGGGGCTGCTGCCCTACCACACCCCCAACAGCTAACCGGGAGGGGGGCAGGGATGACAACCACTAATTGAAAATCCAACTGGAGCTCAGCACTGAGAGGCCAATCTACAAAACCCCAGAGACCCTGCAAGGGTCACTGCAGCCCACACTCCTTCCAAGAACTGCAAGCTCCGGCACCACGATGGGGGACCCAGGCCACAACGGCATAGCAGAATCCCAGATTGAGAGATCTCAGCGGTCCCAAGACTAAGTCACTCACTGAGCGAGACCCCTTGGCCAGCCCCAGGCTAAGACTCCCTCTGCAAACCCTCCCCTTCCCTGTCAGTGTCACAGCCAGCTCCAGGGGCTGTGCAGTGGAGCTGGGGGTGAGACTCTGTGTCCCCCCAGGACCCACCTCCCCCTCCCTTCTCCCTGCACTTCCCCGCTGGTACCCAGCAGGGGGTGGGAGGGCAGGCAACCAAGGCCAGGGAGGAGACACAGGGTAGCCTGTTCCAGCCCAGGAGACAGAGGGCGCCTCTGTCCTCTCCTGGCCCCTTGCCCCACTGGGTGTCTGTGAAGGGGTGGAGCCGCTGGGGGGGCAGCGGGGGAAGGACTGCTAAAGACAGGTCTCTCACACAGCCCGGGAGCCACACTTGCAGCCTCGGCCATTTGTGCAGAACCCGCTCCCATCTCAGGCCCAGGCCAACTGTGAGTATCCTGCCCAACCTGGCCTAGGTCCTTGGCCTGGCCAGCTTGGGGGAAAGGGGACTTCAGAGGGGGTCCCAAGAGCGGGGGAGGGGTGACGATGGCATTCTGCATCGTGGTGCACTTAGGGCCTGGGAGGAATTAGGGTAGGGGCAACTCAGAATCTGGGGGAGACGGTTTGGAAGGTGGTAAGGGGGGGAGTGAGTAAGGGTCAGAGTTAGAGCTGGGAGCTCAGTGAATGGGAGCCCATCACCCAGCTTCCAGGCCACCAGCCCCTCCCACACAGAGCCCACGAGTCCCCTGCCAAGTCTCCTCAGTCTCTCATTGTTGGGGAAGGGACACAGCCTTGCCTTGCCTCCCATGGAGTAACAAGAACAGAAGAGAACAGCTGTTCCTACCCACTTCCAGACTCAGTCTCTGCCACCCCTGCTAGCCTTGCCAAGAGCCGGGCCCAGGGAGGTCTGGGGGCAGCAGAGCAAGGGCCGCATGATTATCAGGAAGAGAGGACTCTTGGTTCTGAGCCCTCTCCCAACTCTTCCTTCACAAGACGTCCCCTTTGTCTTCCTCTTTTCTCAGCCCAGACCCCCCTCCTCTTTCCCCAATTCCTCCCTCTGTAGTTTTCCTATTTCCCCAACCCAGGTCCTCCCAGAACTGCCCCCACATAAAATCCCAGGCTGCTGGAGAGCTAGCGGCAACCTCCAGCTGTCCCTCCTGATAGGGCTGGTAACTGAGCCACCAGCATCCCTCCCTCGAGCACCCCTTATCCTCTCTATCAGCCCCGTCTTGGGTTCCGTCACCCCCACGTCTCTGTGACAATTGCTTCTCATGTCCGGAGTTCAGGTGACACTCACAAGGGCCTTATTGAAGAGCTGGGATGTCATCTGATCAGAGCCCATTGTCCACTCCCCCAGTCCTGGGGAAGGATGGGGATACCTGATCCCAGACACCTGAGCTGCCCCTTGGGGCTGCGGAGGGCCTGACTGTCCCAGGGCCAAAGGACAGAGGCTCCCCAGCTTGGCAGTCTCCTCTCCTCAACAGACCCCTCCATTCTTCTCCTGTTCTCGCCCAGCCCCTTGAACTCAAAAGACTTCATGCACTCAGTTTTTATCTCCCCAACACATACCAGCCCCATTCCCTGTTCCCACTGTACCCACATCAACCAGGCAACCAGGGACCAAGGTCTACAGATTCCCTCCCCCTCTCCAGGGCTCAGACATTCTTTTCTCCCTTCCTGCCACCCACCTGATGGAGGCCATAATTTTGCAGAGAGGAATTAAACTGAAGGCACTGGGAGGCACACCCCAGAGAGGTCAAAATGACAAGTTGAAGAGAGGAGGGCTTGAAGGACCAAAAAAGACCTCTACAAATTGCTGGCAGGAAAATCAGAAACAGACTCCGTTCCCCCCAAAAGCTCTGGGCCACCCACTCAGGCTACCACCCTCTGTCAGGCTCACCAAGGGAGCCAGACTCAGTCCTTGCTGCAGTGGGCCCCAGAGTCAAGGCTACAGGGACGCCAGCCCACCACCCCACGGCAGAACTGGCAGAACTTGGTCGTGCTAGGCCTACAAGGTCCAGGGTAAAAATAGAGCCGGCAGAAGCCATCCTATCCTGTGACCACCCCAGCCCGCCCCACCCTCGTCTCTGCCCAGGCAGTCAGGAGCCACTGCGGACGCCCACGGCAGGCCTCCGGAGCCAGCCCAGTTCCGGCTGCTTGCTCTCCATGCCCAACCCTGACTCCCTTTGGCTAGGGTTCAGACTGAGGGACACAGAGGTCTGCAGTTAGTTGTGCTGGGCCTTCCCCCACGCTGTGAAATCTCAACGAAAGATAAGCTGCAGTAGGACTCCCACCTCAGGGTTATTTGGCTGTGGAACCAGGTCCAGGCCCGAGGAGGCCCCGGGCCTGGTCCCCAGCTCACCCGGGTGCTGTGTGGACGGAATAGGCGCACTGCTGCGATGGGCTCTGAGCTGGAGTCTGCCATGGAGACCCTCATCAACGTGTTCCACGCCCACTCAGGCAAGGAGGGGGACAAGTACAAGCTGAGCAAGAAGGAACTGAAGGAGCTGCTGCAGACCGAGCTGTCTGGCTTCCTGGATGTGAGCATGGAGTGCCAGGAGAGGGCGGGTGGGCAAGAGGTGGGGCACTGGGGGCGCCTCCCTGCCATTCCTCCCCGCCCCCGCAGCTCAGTCCAGCCACCCCCTCCTCTCTCATGGGGGTCTTCCAGGCTCCCCTGTGTCAAATCCAAATGCCCTGGTTTACTGCCTACCTGTGAAGCACTAGGTCTTGTGCAGTTTCCTCAATGAGGTTCACCGTCTAGAAGGGAAACCCCGAACTCCAGGAAGTACACAGAGCCTTAACAAAGGTGCCAGAAAGGGTTAGTGGGAGATTAGTGGCCAGACTGAAGTAAGACGGTTCCTTGAAGAGTGGCAGTTGAGCCAGGGGCTTCCACTGGAAGATGACTGGGGTCAATGAAGACATTTTAGGGGGTGTCTGCATGAACACAAGCATAGAAGACAATGTGGAGCACGCCCAGCAGTTCCATTTGACTGGAGAGTGTGGAGAAGCAGGCTGCAAACGTTAACAGGGGGCACACAGTGAAGAAGCCACTCAGATATGGCAGACCGGGCAGCTCTGCATTCAAATTTTGGTCCTACTACTTCCTTTTTCTTCCCCCGCGTCAGTATTGGGCATTGAACCCAACGGTGCTTTATCACTGAGTTAACGCTCCCAGCCCTTTTTATTTTTTAGGACAGGGTCTCACTAAGCTGCTGAGGCTGGCCTCAAACTTGTGATCCTCGTGCCTCAGCCTCCTGAGTCACTGGGATTATGGGCATGTGTCACTAAGACCAGCCCTGCCACCTTTTTCTTTTTCTTTTTGGTACTGAGGATTGAACTCAGGAGCATTCAATCACTGAGCCACATCCCCAGCCCGTTTTACTTTTTTTTTTTTAAAGAGAGAGAGAGAATTTTAATATTTATTTTTCAGTTATCGGCGGACACAACATCTTTGTTTGTATGTGGTGCTGAGGATCGAACCCGGGCCGCACGCATGCCAGGCGAGCACGCTACCGCTTGAGCCACATCCCCAGCCCCCCTTTTTACTTTTTGAGACAGGGTCTCACTAAGTTGTATAGGGGCCTTGTTAAATTGCTGAGGCTGGCCTCAAACTTGGGATCCTCAGTCTCCTGAGCTGCTGGGATGACAGGTGTGCATCACCACACCTAATGTCAGCCCTGCCGCTTTTTGTGTGACTTTGGGCACATTTATTTAACAAAAATCATCCATGTTTCTTCTTCAGAATGGAATTAATAAAAAGAACCCCATACTGCTTATATTAGAATTAAACTAGACAGTGCCTGGAAGGCTCCTAGTGTAGTGCTTGTCACACTGTAGACAATTAGCTTATGGTGATTGACGTTATCATTAACTCTTCCAGTTAAGGCGTTTCTTCTGAAGGCAACAGGAGCCCATGAGCCTTCTTGGGTGGAAAGCAGAAGGTCCCATGATTAGAGGCTGTCTGACCTCTTGCTCACGTCTGCCTTGCTCTCCTCGACCACCTCCTGCCCCGACTCAGTGATGCACACCTCCTCTCCCTCTTCTTCCTCCACAGGCCCAGAAGGATGCAGATGCTGTGGACAAGGTGATGAAGGAGCTCGATGAGAATGGAGACGGGGAGGTGGACTTCCAGGAGTATGTGGTGCTGGTGGCTGCTCTCACAGTGGCCTGTAACAACTTCTTCTGGGAGAACAGTTGAGCAGACAGCCCAGTGGGCAGCGCCCTTCCCCTCCCCCTGCCGGGCCCGCCCCTTCACCTGCTTTCACCTCACCCCACTTATCCCTGTCCACATTCTCACCATTGCCCACCTCCCTCAATACACACCAAGGGCGCAAGAGTAGCAGTCCAGGCCTGCAACTAATCTTTCATTAAAGGCTCCGCTCTCAGCAGCCATCAATGTCTGTCTCCTCTGGGGTCTGGAAGTGGGTGGAGAAATGAGAGTTGATTACTCCCAACTCCCCCGATTTTTGGAAAGAGTTCCCTGTGCACATCATCTTCCTACCTGAAGAACGCTCAAGACTTACAAATGTAGGGGTCCAAGGTTCCAGCTGGAAGAGACATCAGCTTCTCAACTACAAAACCAGAAGGAAAAAAGCTCCTTTCAACCTTCAACCAACCTTTACTGAGGTCCTACCACGTGCTAAACATTGTGTGGGAACTGGGGACACACCAGTGAGCAAAATAAAACTCTCCTTACCTCATCAGAATAAAGTCTAGCAAGGGTGCAGGACCATTAAACACACCCACACAAACTAAGTGCCAGGAAAAACAAAGGGTCCCAAAGTTACATGGGGCAGAAGAAAGTGCTGAAGATGTTCATTCATTCATCCCTGAAACATTTAAGCACTTTGTGTATTGAGCCTTAAGAAAAATCCCTTTACAGGTCTGCATCAAAATCCATACGGAGGGCTGGGGACATTGCTCTGGGGCCGTGTGCTTCCCTGGCATGCGGAAGACTCTGGGTTACATTTTAAAATTCCACATGGATGGTAGTTTGGGAGAAAGACATGGAAGGTTTACCCCAAAAGAAGGATCAGACCATATTCAGGCCAAGTTGGGAAGGGGAAGGAGTGGAGCTGAAAACAGGGAGGGCTACGGGCGCTGGTTAGCTAGAGGAGGGCTCCCAGCACTAGCCTCCCGGGCCCTGGCTCAGGTCCATGCCACTCACAATCGGTGAGCTGTGAACTGGGAACAGGATGAGACAGGAGCCGAAGCCAGTGAGCTGGGCTCGACGGTCCGGAAGAGACCCAGGCGAGCCCCACACACAGGCCTTTAGACACGCTTTCTTAGGGGCAAGAGAAGGGCTTCAGGGAATATGCGCGCTTTTCACCTGGACCAGAACCCACCACCCCTCCAAGTACAGTGCAGCCCAGCCGGAAAGCGAAGCTCCCACCTGCCCCGCCCACTAGACCACACCCCCTATGGGCGGAGCACCATAGCCCCTCCTCCACCGCAGCGCTCCTCCGACTCCCGCGCAGGCGTAGTGCATCAGCCCCGCCCCTAGCTGCGTGCGCATCTAAACGCCTGACGTAAGTGCGCAGACGCCATTTTATCCGGTCCTACTCCGCACTGAGCGTGGCAGCCATTTTGTTTTGGACACCGAGCAGGAGTTGGCGGCGGCAGCTGTGGAGGCACAGACGAAAGGCAGAGAAGGGCAGGCCGGGCGACCAGGCGGATTGGCCGGCTAGGTAGTCAACCTAAACCAACGAACCGCGCATTCTACCGCTTACTTATTTAACCAACCGCCCACCTAGTGTACCCGAGCCCCTCCGCCGTCAACCCAGGTTCGGCCGGTCCCCGGCCGCCCGCCGCAGCCGTGGTGGCAGCCCCGGGAGGAGCGCTGGCGTCCGTTTCCTTTGGTGCGTTTCGGTGGGAGGAGGGGAGGGGTGGTGGAGGGGGAGGGTGGCGGACGGCGGCGGACGGCCCAGCGGCTAGGGAGGCCGGCTGTGGGCGCCGAGGCAGCGTTGGCGGGGAGGCCGGCTGTGGGCGCCGAGGCAGCGTTGGCGGGGAGGCCTACGGGGAGGGGGCGGAGCCCGAGACGGGGCGGGGCCCAGGTGGTGGCGGAGGCGGGCCGGCCTCGGCGGCGCTGGGGACGGTGGGGGTTTACTGGGGGAAAGGGGTGCCAGGGATTGAACTCAGGGTGCTTAACCACTGAGTCACGTCCCTGCCTGTTTTGCATTTATTTAGAGACAGGGTCTCCCTGAGTTGCTTAGCATCTCGATTTTGCTGAGGCTGGCTTTGAACTCGCGATCCTCCTGCCTCAGCCTCCCGAGCCGCTGGGATTACAGGCGTGCGCCACCGCGCCGGGCAGTGGTAGGGATTTAAACGAGGACTGGTGGACCTCGTGGCGGCTTTAGGGTTAAAGTCTGAGAGGGCTCTGGAGAGCTGACTCCCATATGAATGCTCATTTAGGAAACCTCTCCCACTCAATCCCATAAATCCCTAATCCCTTGCCAAGGCCCCTGAAACTGGGCATGCCCGTGTGTCTTCCCTGGATCAGTGGGTCTCAACTTTGCCCATTAGGCTGCTTATTTCCCACTAATTGCTGATCCCTGGCCTCTGCCCCTGCCACCAGAGACTGGTCTGGACCCCTGGCATCTGTATTTTTAAACGTTTCTTAGCCAAGTCTTTTGCAGCCAAGGTTGAAAAAGGTTCTCTGTATTAAAAGCCAGATTTTTTTTTTCTTTTTTTTTAATTGAAGATTGAACCCAGGGGCACTTTACCACTGACCTATGTCCCCAGCCTTTTGTTTTGAGACAGGGTCTGAGTTGCTTAATTTTTGTCATTCTCCTGCCTCCAGGCTCCGAGGTGGCTGGGATTATAGGCATGTACCACAGTGTCAGGCTAAAAGCCAGACTCTTAAACAATTTTGGCAGATGTTTGCTGTCCTTGGCCTTAAAATTTTTAATAATTTGAGACAACACTCATAAACTCCTATAATGAGTTTTGATTTTCAATAATCAGTGACATAGACCTTTTCATTCATTGTTTTGGACTTGTACCTTTTAGAAATAAAGTGGCCATTATTCTGATTTCTTCATTCTGCATGTCATCCTTTGTAGATTCTCGGGATTTGAAGATGGCTGCACAATCAGCGCCGAAAGTTGTGCTAAAAAGCACCACCAAGATGTCTCTAAATGAGCGGTGAGGCAGCCAACAGCAACTTCAGCTCCTTCCTAAGAAAACATTACTTAAATGGCCCTGGGGTCCAATGCACAAAAACGTTGTAAGCTAAATACCAACAGAAGGCTACAGACCTCTGTTCTTAGTTGCATCTTAATGTGGTACACAAAACCAATTGGGCGGTTGTTTCAAAACCCCATAACAGTAGATTTTTATGTTAAGCTGTCTGAAATATTTATCTGGTGGGATGTATTTTAAAAAGACTCCTCGCGCCCTCTCTTTTCTTCAATTTTTTTCCTTTTTTTTTTTTTTTTTTTGCATTGATACAGGGGTGGTGCAGCACGGTAGCATGATATACCCTGGCTGCAAAAGGCTTGCTGCCCAGTCCAAGGCCAGCAGTGTTGTGTCTGGCCTGTAAGAGGCAGGTAGCAAGCCATGAATATGTCCAAAGGCCCTCGAATGCCATTCCTGGGCCTTGTAAGAGGCACTTGCTTTGCTCCATTTCACTTTCTTTCCATTCTGCTTTTTAGTTTGTTTTTGTTTTGGATTCTTTTAACAGTTAAGTGTTCTTCTGTCTCATTCCATTAAGCTTAACCATGTCAGATATAATAGAGAAATATTTTCACAGGCTCTTAAATGATTAAACTAATATTTCTCAAAAGTACTCACTTGGAATTGGAAAAAATGATCCTTTGAAACTGAGAAAAGGTATTTAAAGGCAGTTTCTATCTGAGAGCTTTGTTCATTCAGTATATTTGGCCAGTAATCTTTATCAAGTTGATGTTAAAATGTCTATTTTTGCTTCTTCTGAAGCATATATACTTCTTATCTCTGAGGATGTAGAACATTAATTACTTATATTCACATGTTCCTAAGCAACATGTATTTATAAATTGATACACTCCTAAAATTTATGTGGATGTATGATTTCCCTGGCTTTGAAGATGCTCTAGGCCTTCCTCGTATTTGCCCTTAAACTGAACCCTTGAGTTCCCAAAGTTTAGGCTTTCTTTGTTTGTCTTTGAAACTACATCTTCTGTCTCTTGTCATCATATCTGCTTATTGCGTGTTTTTCATACTTTCCACCTCTCTTAAGAGCTGTTACCTGAGCCCTTGTTATCACTTTTGATTGTGCTGCACTTAGCTGCATTTCTAAGTTTCTGATTCTTGCAAGTTTTGTGGAAACAGAGGAGTCTTTAACCCACATCAGCCTTGATCTAAACGTACCACTTTACTTAAAAGTTCGTGGGATCTGGAGCTCCTGGTCTAGCAAGCCATGAAAATGCCAATAAATGTTTTGTAATAAAGCTTTTATTTAAACATCCATTTTGTTCGACCTTGAAGCTTTACTAATATGCTGAAGAACAAACAGCCGATGCCAGTGAATATTCGAGCTTCGATGCAGCAACAACAGCAGCTAGCCAGTGCCAGAAACAGAAGACTGGCCCAGCAGATGGAGAATAGACCCTCTGTCCAGGCAGCATTAAAACTTAAGCAGGTGAGAGAATGTGTCTTAATGCTCTGAAGCAGCTGGTGGTCTGTGTCAGTCCGCTGAGTGCCATGGATGATGACAGAGGCTCAGGGCCAAACCTGAAGCTTCTATGAAAGGGAAGTTCAGAGAATTCCAATTTTGGCAGGTACTGATAAATAATGTTTTATTATTTCTGTTTTAGGGAGTTTGCCATCTGTGTGGCCTGTTTGTGTTATCAGTGACTATTAATCTCTTACGTTTGGTCCTTTACCCTAAAAGTGGATTTAATGGATTTTTTTTGATACAAAGAACCTTTGTTTCAGGTTGGGGTATAGCTCAAAAGAAGAGCACTTGCCTACCATGTGCAAGGCCATGGATTTGATCCCCAGCACTGCCCAAAAAAAGAGAAGGAAAGAAACTATTTGTGTTTAGATGATCTTCAAAATATCCTTTACTTCCTGTTAAGTGATCTATATCCTAGGGAAATAATTTTATTCTTCCCTATACAGGGAATTTGGCCTTAGTCAAAAGTTTTCAGTGCTAAAATATACAAAAAGTATAGTGACTTTTGTTTCCACAGCACCTGAAGTTTTATCAGTACATTAGAGCAAGAGTTCTGAGTAGCTAACTTAAGAATTAGTGAGGTTCTCTTTCAAATTTCCAGTAAGAGATAAATCTATTCAGACCTGAAATAAAACCTGCTCTTTATTATTCATAGACTTTATATGCAAGTCCGGACATTGGCTGTGGAAGGATATGTCCAAGCTGTGGCTGGGCGTCCGGAGGGCGATGCCATGCAACTGTAAGGACTTTAACTGGTAGCACTGCATGGCTGTGCATAAATTCAGCAGTTAAATATAACACCCTCCCACCCTTATTCTGAACCACTGGCTCACTGACCAAAAATAAACAAGGCTTTCTGCTTCAGTTACCTTAAGCCTTGTAGGACTGGATCCATCTCTGACTCGGGAAAGCCAGAAGCAAAAGGCACCAACAAAGGACCTTTCAGCATGAAGCTTTCAGTATAGGCTGTGCGAGAAGTAACCTCCAGAGCAACACTGTCAGACGCTTCTGTGATGATGGAAATGCTCTGCGCTGTCCAGTACAGTAACCACTAGCCACATACGGCTATTCAGAACTTTAAATGTAGCTAGTGCTGTGGAGGAGCTTCAATAGCCACATGTGTCCAGTGGCTGTCTCAAATAGCAGCTTTAGAGTGGAAACCAGTGGTATAGTGGACATCCTTAAGTGTCCTATCAATGTTAGAAGCCAAGATTGGTAGCAGCTAGGGATGGGGATAGGAGGAGAACTCTAGGCACTGTGTAGTTCTTCATTGAAGCATAGAACTCGGGAGAATCGATATATTCAGGAAAACTGAACATGAGGCACTTACAGAATATAGTCTTGACCTCATGATTGTGTGCTGGGGCTCTGAGTGTAGCTCAGTGGTAGAGCATGTGTAAGGGTATGGATTTGACCCCTAGCACTACAAAAACAAAATAATTGTGTGCTAAGTAGAAGAGTGAGGACAGTCCCTTAAAGTTGGTTGCACCTCCTGTGCTAGATGTCTTTCTCTACTGATCAGAAGCGGCTTGTTATCTTTATCTTGTGCCTAGGAAGTTATGCCTCACAGCACAAGAGGGCTACTATTGGCCAGAGGGGGACAAGTTATTTGTGGGTTGAACCTGAGTGTGCATAAACTTCATTTACATTCATGTTGTAGAAAAATAGGCCTTGGTTGTGTGTTCAAAGCTACATTGATGAAATTTCTTTTGAAGAATTTTTTAAGATGTGATCCTCAAGGATTTATTTTTTTGAGAACAGATTATTGAAAATGTATCTCTGTAGTATGTCCTTGTCCTCATATGTGCCCCTTTGTGGTTAAAGTTCACCTGTGTTAATTCTAACAGTTTGGCTGGCTCTCTGGAGATATATTTTTGTTTATTTTGAATTAAAAGTTATAATATTGGCTTAAGGGAGCTGTTTGCAAGTGTAGATATGGAATTATGGATTTCTAAGAAATTTAAGGAAAGGAAGTTTGACTCTTGTGTTTATTTGCATCTTAAGGTAAAAAGTGGACCGTCTGGAGATAGATACTCAAAGGAAAAATGGAGCACACTGGCCTCTTTGACTGAAAAATCAATCTTGTTCTTAAGTCAAAAGAATTCAAATGAACTTGTAATTTAAATTGTGCCCAGAGTGTGGTGAACTTCCTGTGGTGTTTGAGTAAGCCTTTGAAGACAGTAGTAGTTCCTGGGCAGGTATGAATTAAGTCATGTCATTGTCAACCTGGGGTTCAGAAACAGCAAGTGTTCTTATTAAAACCTAAGTTCCAGCTGATGGTATATGACTTCTATAGCCAAATCAGTGAGGTGATTTGTGGTGATGCCAATTTCATGGGGTCATACTGAAGCTTCTTAGAGTTTATGCTCTGGAATTCTTTTATAGCATGTTCTGAGAACAAAGGTTTCTGATTTGGGATCCTTAATGATACCCACAGCAGGTTATTTCCCGCCATCTCACTTGCTTCCTTTTCTCTGCACTTAGAATTGCCACCTCTCACTGAATTGCTTTTTTGATCTCAATCCTCCAACACCTTTTCTTCCAGAAGAGCTTAAAGCAGCGCCTGGGTAAGAGTAACATCCAGGCACGGTTAGGCCGACCCATAGGGGCCCTGGCCAGGGGAGCAATTGGAGGACGAGGTCTGCCCATAATCCAGAGAGGCTTATCCAGAGGAGGACTACGTGGGGGACGTGCCACCAGAACCCTGCTTAGGGGCGGGATGTCGCTCCGAGGTCAGTGCTTTGTGTACCTGATAACTGTTGGGCCCTGTCCCCTTTCCTTTTTTCTTGGGCTGCTTATGGACACATTTGTTTAACATCTTTAATACTAAATTTGTATTAATATAATTAATAACTTTTGAAATCACATTTTTAGTAGTGCTGCATGCCTTTTATTGATACCATTCCTTTTCTGGTAATGTGCAATGGTGAGAGGCTATGACCTGCATAACAGGTAATTCATGTCATCTCCATTTCATTTTAAAGCACCCTGCTGCTGCTTGAATCAAAGCACATTCAAGTTGTAGAAATAAGTCAAGTTTAAGAAATGTATGTTAGCATATATATGAGGCCATGGGTTCAATCCCCAGCACCAAAAAAATAAAGAAATGTATGGGTCTTCGGCCTATATCAAAACTAAACATGTCTGTTCCTGGTGCTAGCACAACACTGTTAATCATCTGAAAGAAAGAGAGGAAAAGTTGACCAATAGTACTTAACCTATATCTTGTAATTTGGGCACTGCTATTCTATTCCCTGTATAGTTTTTAAATTTGTTAAAAGTATGTACTTAATTAACTCCCAACTTCCCAAGATGGATTTGTGGTCAGAAATGTTGAACTGATACAAATAATGAGCAACTTAATCTGGTCACACTCTCAAGTGTGCAGCTTGCCCTACCCAGCTTACGAACTAACTGAATTACTTTAATTTAACCCTCACCGCCTTCCTTTGGTTAGAATCTACTTTTGTTTCTCTTGGATTTACCTGCATATACATTGTATGCCTCCTCTCCAAGGTCAAAACCTGCTCCGAGGTGGACGAGCCGTAGCTCCCCGAATGGGCTTAAGAAGAGGTGGTGTTCGAGGTCGTGGAGGTCCTGGGAGAGGGGGCCTAGGGCGTGGAGCTATGGGTCGTGGCGGAATCGGTGGTAGAGGTTAGTCAGCTACCAACTTCAGAGAGTAGCTCCCCCTATTTCCTTCCTTTAAAAACTCAGAGCCACCTTTCTGCACAGCTTCAAGTCACAGGCAGGCTTGTTTGTTTGTCTTGTTTTGTTTTTTGAAACTGGCTTATTTCCTAAATTCACATGCTGGTAGATTGAAAGTCTGTCATAATTTTTCTAAGAGCCAGTCAGGTACATATTACAGAACCAGATATTATGCAGTGTTCCCCTAGGTTCTTACAGATTTAAATTTTAAAAATTTTAAATAACAAAGTGGTTAGTTTGGAATTTTGTCTTTTACTATTTCTGCCCCATCACTACCACATGCCCATCTTCTAGCTTAAAACCTCACATTAACTCAGATAAGAATAGAGGAGGCATCGCTTCTTGGCCTTTTGGCTAAGATCAAGTGATGAAGAATAGAGGAGGCAGCCTGGGGGTATGGCCCCTGGCTTCAATCCCCACTACCCTACACAAACAAACACAAAAAATGTGAACAGAAAGAAGGTAGTAAGAGGCTGGGAATATAGGTCAGTGGTAGAGCTCATGCTTAGCACCATGAGGCCCTGGGTTCCATCCCCAGCATGGGGAGTGAAAGTCAAAGAGGGTGGGACTTGGCGCTGAGCAGTGGCTCTGAAATAAGTGAAGTTTCTGCTTATGGGGAACCAGAGAGGTTTTTCTGATAAAGGTAGGAAATTAAATGATATTACTGTCAGTTAACTAACTGGCTTTTGCTGATAATCTTACCTTTGAGGTCTTGATATTTGTCTTTTCATCTCATAACCCATATTGGGGGGGATTGGTGGTGGTGTTTTTGCCAAATCTCATGGGGGCTTTCTGACTTAGAATTTAGTGAGAAACTCCCACCACTGTCTGTTCAAGCGGAACAGCCCCTGTGTGTATTTGCTTCATTCCTTTAAAGTGTGTTGTGGGTCTTCACAATTTATAACCCGGACATTGCCAAAGAAGATATTAACTGGGAAAGGGCATTAGATAGCCAAGGGCTATTTTTTTCTCTTTCATTATATACTATGTGGGTTTTTTGGGGGTTTTTTGTTGTTGTTTTTTGTTTTTTTTTTTTTTTTTTTTTTTTTTAGTGAAATGCAAGGTAGTTTGGTTTCAGGATGAAATAGGTTGTTTTCAAATTATCTCAACTTGATTTTTGAGAGATCACATGGGTAGGAAGATTAAAATGACTCTTCAGAAAGCTGGGTGTATTTTGTTAAGTGAATTGAAACTACCTCTCAGATAACCACCTTGTCGTGAGGTGCCTAGAATCAGAGATAAAGAGGCTGGTACTCAGCATGTTTTTCTAATCACATTGTCTGTGTCAAAGAGAAACCCTCAATAAACTGACACATGGAGTCAGTTCATTAGCCTTAATAAAATTAAGGAGAGAACTTTCCAGAGGGTATCAACTAAAGCTTAATTTGAATGTCTGCCTTCGCATCCCTGATTCTCTGTGCCCTTTTTACTACCTCCCTGTTACTAAATTCAATTATCTATTATGTATTTTAATTATGAATTTAGAGGGGGGTCTCAAACATTAGGGAATTTCTTTCTTAGAAGAGATAATCTGTTTATTAGCCGATTATTTTCCATTTGTTGATTTAAAAAATTTTAGATAGTATTTAGAGAGGAGCATGTAATAAGGGATTCATTATATGTGCTTTCCATGTGTTGCTTTCTATCCAGTGTGTTTCTTGTTTCTCCAGATTTCTCCTCCTCTCTGCCCTGCCCTTCAGCTTTCTCAGCTAGGCCCCACTGCTCTAAGGGGCATTTACGTAGCTCCCATTAAACCTACTTGTAACTGTCTTTTTTTCTTCCCCTCCTTGGGCCAGGTCGGGGCATGATAGGTCGGGGAAGAGGGGGTTTTGGAGGCCGAGGCCGAGGCCGTGGAAGGGGAAGAGGTGCCCTCACTCGCCCTGTATTGACCAAGGAGCAGCTGGACAACCAGTTGGATGCGTACATGTCGAAAACTAAAGGACACCTGGATGCCGAGTTGGATGCCTACATGGCACAGACAGATCCAGAAACCAACGATTGAAGCCTGCCTGCCTGTCCTTCTGTGAGAGACTCTTGTTAAGTCACCACATCTGTAAATAACCTTGAGATAACAGATGAGAAGAAACTGATTGATGCTGGAAGGACCTATCTCAATAGGCTGTGGACTCACCTGTCACCAGTTTGTGCATTTAGTGTGTTCCTTTTACTTTTTGATACTGTGTTGTATGAAACTCTTTTTTTCCTTTGATTTAGTTGGGGTTTTTTTGTTTTTTTTGTTTTCCTCTTCCCTTCACCCAGACTTTGAAGATGAATGTGTTGGCCTTGTGGGTAGAACACTTTGCCTACCTCTGCCTCCCTTCACCTATATCATACACTGACATTCTCTGTGCCCCCACAAAAAGTTCCAGAAAGAGCCAGTTTTCCTCCTTGATGCCTTGGTTTCTGAGATAGAATTCTGTTGTACATCCTATTTAATAGCCTCTTAGAAGTGTTAAGAAAATCTGGAGCTGAAAAATAACGTTTTGCTGCATTGTTAATGATGTAGTAAATTGGGAACATTGACATTGCTATAGGGACACATAACAGGTTACCATGGTATCTGCTTTGACTGAAGTTGCTACCAGGTGCGTGGATACCACATCATTGATGACCAGCATGCTGGATTGGATACGTGTATTTTCTACCCTCAGATGAGATTTTTGAGCTTGCCTCTTGGTGGCTTTGTATCATATCCAGAGGGATGGGCTGCCTTACACCTGCAATCGAGAGGAAGAAGCCCTTTGGTTTGACTCACACAGCACAGGGAGAGGAATGGGGCAGTAGGGAGACCACCACTGGAAAGGATCAGGAGCTGCCCGTGCCAGAATGCAGTTATCATGTTTGTCCCAGGCCACTGTTGGGCTTCTCCATTGTTGGCTTTATTTGATCCTCCTCTTTCTCTTGAAGGTTTAAGTTCAACCATATTCTGTCAACTGTTCCCAGTTTCAGTGGAATCTTGTATTTCTGGTTCATTATAACAAATTGTTCTCTCAAATCCAACCAGGACTCTCTCTCTCTTTGTTGGGCTCCTGAGGTGCTGTAGCTCTTTTAATGTTATCTTAATGTACCCCTTGTGTAGTTGAGAATCGTTCCTGGTCGTATTAAAATTCTTGGTTGTGGGGGAGGTGAGGGTGACTTTGAGGCAGAGGGTGAAAGTTTTTGCCCTCCTTCGATCCACTTATAAAGTAATGAACTGGCTATGGGAACCTAAATGGAGATAGTCCTTGGACCCTAACATAATTTGCCTTGCTGTTTGGCCACCCACAATAAGCCCCTTGCCATTGATTGAGCTGCTGTGTGGCATCCTACACATTAGGATCCTGGAGGGATATTTTGGTCATGACAACCTGAACTTGGATTCTTACCTGTTTTGAGATGGGACATCCGAGGAACCCAGAGAAATTGAATAGTGACTAGGCAAAGCTAAATCCCCTAGCTTGGCTCCTTCATCTTTTCTAGTGCAGAAGCACAAGCAGCAAGAAGAGCTGGATGTTGGGGTCCCCCTCCCCGTAGAGGAGGCTGATGCTTAATTGAAGGCCTTAGCAAAGAGGTGGCCACTGTAGCCCAGGTCCCATTTTTCTGGGCCTCTTAACTCAAAGGAATTCCTCCCCCAGGGAGAGGCACTGGAAGCTCTGCCCTAGGAGCTTTGGGCTCTCCAGCCTCACCGGCTGTTCATTGCAGTTATCTAATTGTCCTGGGGCCTGTCCCCACTGCCATCCTCAGTCCAAGGTAAGTGCCGCAGGAAGAGTAGGATGGGTATGCCTGGCTGCTTTCACCCACTTGGCTGCCATCTACTGAAGGCTTTGAGGCCAGCAAGGCATTGTTTCATAGAAGAACATTGGGAACATGGAAAATGTAAAGACAAGGGGGGATGATATTCCCAGTTCATAGAACGAGGAGACAGCTTATAACAGAGTACTTTGACGTTCTGCATACACGGAGTATAACTTACCATTCTTGTGGTCATGGGGTTACACTGGTCGGGTGTTTGTACGTGAACTAGGGGGAGGAGCAGTGGGTGTCCAGGGTAGGAGAGGTCTCAGTGTGTGGTTGTCCTGGAGCCTGATTACTGAAGCGCTTGGCCTTTGTAATTTGGGTGGTTTTAATAAGCAGAGCACACAGGATGATTCCTAGAACTCTAGTGAGATGACAGCGGGGCAAGGTCCCAGCTACCCACTTGACACTGCCTAAAGTCTTAATGGCAGTGTCTCAGGCTTCCTATGGCCTTTTTAGGCCCCCCAGGAATGCAGCCCACAGAGCCTCTGGAAGTGGGGCAGGCCTTGGAGGGAAGCAAGGGGTCCAAAGAGACCAGAACCTGAAGGGGGCCTGGCCTGGTGCTACCCCTGGTACCACTGCAGGCCCACCTCTCATTGATTGTCCAATGAGCATGGGAAGGGCAAAAGGGCCCGAGCGCCATTTTCCTGGGGTCCTCTAGGGACTCACCTCTTGTTCTCTTCTTCCCCAAATTTCATTGACAGACACTTGACCTCTTGATTTCTCGACCTTTCCCCAAAACCACCCTTTAACCTCTTACAAGGGATCTCTACGGTCCAGACTTCTTTATTAAGGTTTTAACTGGAAATGCCATTGAGAGAATGGTCCAGGTGCCACCTGACTGCACCCTGTTCACTACGGGTGGCAGTGTGGACCCAGCAGGGAAAGGGGTGGAGGCTTCCACTCCTTCCTGAGTGGGCTTTCGGACCTCTTCCACACCCAGGCTGCAGACCCCACCAGGCCTGCTGGGGGCCCTGACGTGTGGCTCAGGAGCAAGAGGGAAAGATGAGAGGAAATCTGTAGCAGGTAAGAATGACACCCAGAGGTGGAGAGAGGTCTGAGATGGCTCTGGGACCCACAAGGGCAGCAGCCCCATTGTGAGCCTGTGTTGGGTCAGGGCCCGAGACTGACAGCTGAGGCCTGCAGGAGACCCCCTAGGGTATTCACTTTACACATAGGTTGGACATATTACATTAATTTATGTACCCTCGCTGTAAGGCTATTATCAGCTCAAGAAAAAACACCCGGGGGCAAGAAGGGGACACAGCAAAAATTCTAAAAGGAAGAGTCTTGGGTGAAAGGGGTTCCCCCAAATGTCCTGAATCTCTCCTTTGGGTTTTTGTTTTCCTGTACTGGGAATTGAACCCAGGGGCACTTGACCATTGGACTGTATCCCCACCCCTATTTTTGTCCTTTTTTTTTTTTTTTTTAGTTGAAGATGTCTATTTTTCTCTTTAGATATGATACATGACAGTAAAGTATACTTTGACATTCTTCGTACGTGGAGTATAACTTACCATTCTTGTCATTGTGGAGTTGTGGGTTTACACTGGTCGTGTGTTCAGACATGAACATAGGAATGTTATGTCAGATTCTTTTTTACTCTTCTATTCCCATCTTTTCTCCCTTCCCTTTATTCTCCTTTGTTTAATACGATGAACTTCTGTTATCCCCCCATCTTATTGCATGTTAGCATCCACATATTAGAACATTTTGCCTTTGGTTTGGGGGATTGGCTTATTTCACTTAGCATGATAGTCTTCAATTCCATCCATTTACCAGCAAATGCCATAATTTCATTCTTTATGCCTGGGTAATATTCCATTGTGTATCTATACACCACATATTCTCCATTCATCTGTTGAGGGCCCCTGGGTTGGTTCCATAGCTTAGCTACTGTGAATTGATGTAGCTGTGTTACTATAGTATGTTGATTTAAAGTCCGTTTGGTACCCAGACCTTTTTTTTTTTTTCAAATTTTAAGAGACAGGGTCTCACTAAGTTGCCAAGGCTGGTCTTGAACTTGGGGTCTCCTGCCTCAGCCTCCTGAGTCCCTAGGGTGACAGGCATGTGCTGCAGTGCCTGGCTCTCCTTTGGATTTTTTTTTTTTTTTTTTTAGTTGTAGGTGGACACAATACCTTTTTATTTTTATGTGGTGCTGAGGCTCAAGCCCAGGGCCTCACACATGCTAGGCAAGCGCTCTACCTCGGGGCCCCAGCCCCAGCCCTCCTTTGGATTTTAACTGAAAGCACATCCTTCCAAAATTTCAGGGGAAGAGCCAGGCATAGAACAGAGAAGACAACGATGATGAGAAAGACAAAAGTGGACCAAAGGCCCTCAGTGACCTCAGCACTCAAGGCCAGGACCACATCCTTAGTCTCTCCTTTGTGATGAGCAGGAGCCCTGGAGTCTGACCTGAGAATTCACCTGGGGGGACGTGGGGGGTGGTAGCCCTCTGGAAGCACCAGCTGATAAGCTGGAAACCAGGCTTCCTGCTGCCCACCCTGACCCTCCCCTGCCCACTGCCACATTGCCCCTTCAGTTCCTCTGTTGGAACACACTAGGGCTCCCCAGAGTTCTGGCCTCCCAGAAAGCAAGCTGGACCAGGAAGGAATATCTCAAACCTGTCCTTTGGATCTGACAGAGGCCCAAGAAGCCAGACTCAGGTGATCCTTCCCAGTTGAAGCATTACCAAGTCACCATTCTGTGGCCCCCTTCTCCCAAAAGAACCTCAGCTACAGGGTGCAATGCTACATACCTGTAATCCCAGCTGCTTAAAGTTTAAAGCCAGCCTCAGCAATTTAGCAAGGCCCTAGGTAACTTAGGGAGACTCTGTCTTAAAAAGTAGCCAGGTACGGGGTGGTGAACACCTGTAATCATAGCAACTCTGGAGGCTAAGGCAGGAGGATTGAGAGTACAAACCCAGCCTCAGCAACCTAGCAAGACCCTTTATCTAATAAAATATTTTAAAGGGCTGGGGATGTGGCTCAGTGATTAAGCACTCCTGGGTTCAATCCATGGTATAAAAAACAAAAAACCCTCTGCCAATCCTGACTTCCTCCCCAGGCTCCTCAATAGGTATAGGTACAGGTGACCTCCAGGCAGAGGGCACTATGTGACCCGCTGCCTGAACAAAGACAAGTATGTCCCTGCAGAGCTTCCTCGGGGACCTACCCCAGGACCCACCTGAAGGCAGTCAGCAAGAAAAAGATAGTTCAACCAGAGCACCACCCAGAGGATGGGGAGAATGAAGTCAGCGGAAGGAGCTTCAGAAGTAGGACAGAGCTCAAGTTTCCAGGAGCTGATGAAGGACCCTGAAATCTAGAACAGGAAGGTTTACGGGCACTGAAATTCCTACAGCACCCAACCCGGCACCCCGAGAAAACCGGCTGCGGGAGGATTCCGCTGGGTTGAGGATTGGCAATGTGAGCACCTCTGAGTTGGCAGGACGTCCTGACCTCCAGCCTCCTGCCAAGGGTTTACCTGCTCCAGTTGGCCTGCAGCAGACACAGCCACATTTCTCTCTGCCACCTATGACTGACAGAGGCTGCTGGCACTGTGATGGGCAGGATTTATACATCCACTTTAGAAATCTGTGAACGGCTGGCAGCCAGATTGACCACACCACTTCACTGGCCAAATGGAGATGCGGCTACACCAGGCGCCGCTGCTGTGGGACCAGGGAGTGCACTTTATGCTAGAACTCAGCCTGATCCCCAGCTCTAGCTGCCCAGGCTTTGGGGCGCATGTCCGAGTGCCCACTGGGCATCAGTCTGCTGGCTATAAGCACCAAAGAGACTTCAGAAGTGAAAAATGCTGTGAATCTGAGGCTGGGGATGTGGCTCAAGCGGTAGCGCGCTCGCCTGGCATGCGTGCGGCCCGGGTTCGATCCTCAGCGCCACATACAAACAAAGATGTTATGTCCGCCAAAAACTAAAAAACAAATTTAAAAAAATATTTTTAAAAAATGCTGTGAATCTCCTCTGCTACCCTGTGGAGAAAACAGAGACCGAAGACAGGCCTTCCGAGTCTGTCAGCAGAAAGTAGGCTTGGCTGCACGCCTGTAATCCCAGGAATTTGGGAGGCTGAAGCAGGAGGATCACAAGTTGGAGGTCAGCCTCAGCAATTTAGTGAGGCTCTGTCTCAAAATGAAAAAGGCTGGGGACATAACTCAGTGGTAAATGCCTCTAGGTGTGCCGCAGTCTGGCTGGGCACAAATCACGAGCCACTGAAGCAGGAACAAACTTTATTTTTAAACTGCAGGAAAACACTTCACACAGCTCCCGGGGAATCCTCCCGAACGCCACGAGGCTTGTCCAGGAACCCCCAGCCGGAAATATCTCTCCCGGAAATCCCTCCTCCTGCACTTCCCCAACCAATGGGAACTCTCAGGGAATCCCCGGAAATCCCCACGAGAACTCCAAAATAGTGCGAGAACTCAAAAGTTACGGCAGAGGCAGATAGTAATGCCTCGCCTGTCAATCAATACTGTTGGCAAAATGCCAGGGGCCATACAGACTCGGCCGTGGCTCTCAGCATAGGTGGAAGGAAAGAAGGAAGCAAGAAAGCAAACTTGGCTTTCAGAGAGTCACAAGGAGGCTGTTGGGATATGGGAGGAGCATGGTCTCTGAATTTTTCTGTAAAACTTCTAATTCTTCTCTTCCTATCCTCTCCTTCTTCCCCTCCTCTGGCCTCAGGTACCTCGACCCTTTTTTGTTCATACATTTCCATTTTGATACAATCCCACCTAAGAAATTCCACTTGGAACCAAAAATGGGGAGGTTAGAAAACAAGAATTGTTTGGATCAGGCCTGTGAGTTGGAGACACCAATATCATGCTGTGACTAGAACCCAGGTAATCCTTTAGATCTAGAGCTTTCTGCAGGAGCAGACTAGTGGAGTCCCAGCTGTCAGAGAACCAGGAATAAAGCCACACAGGTCTGAATTCATCCGTTTTGCCTGCTCTCTGAAAATGGTTCTAGACCCTTTAAATGGTTCCTTTGCCAGCAGTGGTAGAGGACATTGGAGACACGCCTCAGGAGGAACCACGCTGTCTCATTCTGGTAGGCACCGTAGAGCTTGGCTTCTCCAGGTGTCCATCCTGCGGCACAGCCTAGCCAGCAGGACCCAGTGGCCAGCAGCTGGGATCGATCCTCAGCACCACATAAAAATAAATAAAATAAGATAAAGGTATTGTGTCCAACTACGACTAAAAAAACATTAAAAATAAAATCAGATGGGCTTGGGATGCAGCTCAGTGGCAGATCACCTTTAGGTTCAATCCCTAGTATGGGGAAGAGGGTCCTGGTGTGGCTCACTGAACGGTACAGAAGTGGTAGTGCCATGTAGCCTCGGGCTGTTAATAGCAGAATTCCTGAGGTGAGCCATCTCCTATAAACAGCCTTTCCAGAAACTCTAGAGGAGAGAATGCCTGAAAGTTCTGGAAGGCAGATTTCCAGCACATTCCACCCACATGGCACTACCACTTAATTTTATTTTTGTGTTTTTTTTTTTTTTTTTTGAGACACGGTCTCCCTAAATTGCCCAGAATATCTTCAACCCTGCAATCCTTAGTCTGAGACTGTTTCCCAAATCGTGGGAAAGTGAGCACACCAGAGCTGGCTCCCAAGTGTCTGGATATCAGATGGGGGCGGGGAGGGGGGTCTCTTCCTTGCAGCCTCTATCTCTAGGGGCAACAGCTGCTCTTTCCCAAGTGATTTAGAGTTCTCTTGACTTGTCAGTCAATCCCTCATGATTACAATTTTGTCATATTTAATAATTATTCATACAAAACTCTTCCTGTGATATCATCATGTCATTTCTCTCTAGTGATGGGACCCTGACTGATACAAGCAGCATGATGGTGGTGCATGTCGTACCTGGGTGAGAGGAGATGTTCTTAGGAACTGCATCTCCTTCAGTCTCTGGAGAAGCCAGTGCTATGTGATACAAGTGTTACAGTTAAAGCTTCATCCCGGGGTTTCATAAACTGACTTCCAGACCACTCACGTATAATCGAATCAAGCCTTTATTGAAGCACACTGGTGGTGGCTGACCACAACATAAAGCTGTTCCCCTGATCAGCCCTGAACAATTGCAAGGGCGCTCCTTATAAGCCTGAAAACCGCAAAGGGGATGTTCGGGGGGCGAGGGGGTCTAGCCAATGCAAGCAAGCCAGGTTACAGAAGCAGGAGAGTGCAGTCAAGCGGTGGTAAGCCTAACCAATCACGGTTAGTCCAGTCACCCCAGTCACAGAAACAGAGCCCCGTTACCCTAGTTATGGAAACAATGTCCCATTAAGTAGTTCTGTGTTCTTAAAGGTTTCTGTAGCAGGGGCTGGGGATGTGGCTCAAGCGGTAGCGTGCTCTCCTGGCATGCGTGTGGCCCGGGTTCGATCCTCAGCACCACATACAAACAAAGATGTTGTGTCTGCTGAAAACTAAAAAATAAATATTAAAAAATTAAAAAATAAAGGTTTCTATAGCAAAAGGAAAAGAACATCTTGCCCCAGTCATGATCCTTCTACTTGGCATGGTTGTTTTACAGGATGGAGTCATAAAACAAAATGGAGTCACATTTGCTTCTATCACATTCTCCACTGGTTTTAGTAGGTTTGATGTCAATCTTTCACATCATTAGGCCTCAGGGTTTTTTCCATCCTTTTGTGTCTAAGGATACAGGGCTTGCAAGACCATAAGTCTGACCTCACCTACATTCTTGTGTACATGGTTTAGGAGGGTTTTTAAGAGGCAGGGTCCTACAGTAATCCCAATCAGGAGAAGGACTAGGGCCTAACTATGGCTGAAATGATGGTAGTCAACCAAGGGGACCATGAGAATAGGTTTTGGAACCAATTGCCTGAAGTTTAAATTTATATCTATTTGACAGCTGAGGGACTTAAAATTTTTAGAGCCTGTGATAAGAGTTGTAGTTCCCAAAGCAGTAGATCCAGCTATTTCCATACCAGCCAGGAGGGGAACTAAAATGGGGGCAGCCAGCCTATGTTGATAAGTCAGTGGGCCCTGGCCTTTTGTTTTTTTTTAGAATTTTAATATTTATTTTTTAGTTTTCGGCAGACACAACATCTTTGTTTGTATGTGGTGCTGAGGATCGAACCCGGGCCGCACGCATGCCAGGCGAGTGCACTGCCGCTTGAGCCACATCCCCAGCCCCGGCCCTGGCCTTTTAATAACTCCGGGTGTTCTTTTTCCTTTTACTCCATCAAAATAGTAGGTTACATAGTTCAGAGTTATTGACAGTTTGGAGATTTAGTCAGGAGTTCAAAGTGGGATCCAGGAAGCACAATTTTTGGTGAACAGGGAGTTGTCCCACTTATAACTTGGGTTGTGGAAACAAGTGTCTCTTTCTGGGAGATCACCCAGGGTGATCTTGGGAGTAGTTTCCCAGGTACATCTTCCTGAGCTAGACATATTGGCGAACATCTATATTGACCGTAATTTTTCCTTTAATGTTAGGGACCTCCTACTCTTGTAAGGGAAAAGGGTAATGACCGTTCTTGCTACTTCGAACTGAGAGGGGGCGATGTGCAGTGGGCAAGCAGTTTGGAGTCCCTTTTCAGAAACTGAGTGGGTCAAGAAGTCCATGGTAAAAATCTGGTTCAGAAAGAACAAACAGGTTGTAAATTCACCTGGGGTGGGCACTTCTATGAGAGAAACAAAAAGACATGAGTGCTGAAGTAAGATTAATACAAAATAGCAGTTGTAGCTTCTGGAACCTGTCCATGAATATCATGAAAATGACAGAAATTAATAATTGTTTACCAGAAGGTGGAAGACCTGAGAAATTGTCCCCATAACAAGGCCTAACAAAGCCTAATAAGGCACTTTCTTTTTTTAGGGAACATAAATCTTTAACATTGTCAGAATTAGCAGGAATGTAGACACAACATTTAGTTAAATTAGTTAATGTCGTCTGATTTTTGTAAAAATACCTTTTTGGCATGACCTCTGTGTTCAGTAAAGATCCCTTTGTTACTTAGGGTTAATTAGATTAATAAACATTGATTACATCTACCTGTGTAGGAGGTTAGAAAGATCTGAGGCCTTAAACTGACTAAAAAACTTCTGGCAGTTTTTTAATTGATAGTTATCAGGCATTATTGCCTAAGAATTTCTCTTTTGTTGCCTCCAGTCTTACTCATTTTGAGGGGTGTTAACACAAGTGTACATTTTAAGTTAAATTAAAATAACTGTTTTTTGTTTTTTTTTTTTAATGCCCAGGAATGGCTGTGTTGTGGGTTTTAACTGTTTTTGCTAGGTGTTTAAGACCAAGCTAGTCAAACTGACCTTGTTTCTATCTATTGGTAAGAGTCAGCTGAGTTTCCTTGGAGGACACTCTTGGGGAACTTGTGAGCAGCATTTTAACTCTGTTAGTGTCATCTGCATTAGGATGGGTCAAGGTCTTGCTGACCATGTGGCTTCCCTTGGAAACATCAGGCATGTCTCCCCTTTTCAATGACCCTCCTCTTTTGCAGCATGTACACTCATTGGCTTTCTGTTCTCCAGAGGTCTCATTAATCTCCCTTACCGGGAGGTTATGTGGCCTGGAGTTGCAAAGCTTTTCCCCTGTCCTGGGTTCAGGCTGATTCAAAGGGCAAGAGCCAAATATTGGTTTCTTTGGCTCCTTTATTTTAACCTTAATATTTAAGTTTGGCCTTAAACATCTAGCAAGTCAGTTTTACCAGTTTTAAAGTAAGAATGCTGGGCTTTAACTTTAATGTTTATAACTTTACAGTTATTTTTTTTTACATAACACAATATCCTTATTTTATTTATTAAATCATGTAATGCTGAACATTGAACCCAGTGCCTCACATATGTAAGGCAAGCACTCTACTGCTGAGCCATAACTTTAGCCCCTTTACAGTTAATTTAATCTCTTTTAATTATTATCTGTCTACAGATGATAGCTTAATATCTCAAATTAATCTAGGTTGTGTGTTCATGAAGTATTAACTCTGTAAAACATTAACAGGCATCAGTTATTGTTAGTTGCAGAGCAGGCTGAACCAATGTTAGTTTTGCTTGTTTGCCTGAAGTCTGAACATTCAACCCCACTCAAGGCTGAACATTCAACCCTACTTAAAGCTGAACACTTGACTTTTACCTGTCTGGTTTCACGGAAACCCACATCTGACCCTTGCCCGGTCTGCCTGAAGGCAGAGGTGACACCCTTAGCAACTACTGTCTGATCCAATCACTGCACGCCAACAAGACAGCTTGCAGACCCAGAGACCCCATTAGATTTGGGCTTTAAGAACTTTCTCTTGTCAGGTCCTCCTCTCTTGCTCTCTCTTTCTTCTCTCTCTTTCCCTCTCTCTCATTCTTCCTCTCACTCCTCTCTCTTTCCCTCTCTCTTACCCTTTGTGTTCCCTCTCTCTCTCTCTCTCTCTCTCTCTTGCACTTTCCTTTCTCGCTCTCTTTTTCTTTGTGTTAATCAGACATTGCCACAATAAAGGTGTCTTGGTTGCTCCGAGTGTCATGGTCACCTTTTTTTAGTTATAATGAAATACAAAGTGAAATTAACAGTAGTAAAAACATATTTAGCTTGAATATAATTTTGAACCTTGGCTGAGTTATACATTATATTTCCTATTTGAGATCACAGTAATTTTTTTAATAAAATTAATCTTTGAATAAAACTTTAAATCAACTGAAATCTGGCCTACTTTGAAGTTATTCTGACATGCTGTAAGGTGGGAGGCAGAGCCTTCTCTCAGGTAAGGCAGGGCTCTTTACAAATCCTAGGTAAAGTGTTTTAGTTCTACAGCTGATCTTTATCTCTTTTTAGATATCATTTTATAAAGGTTACACATATTGTTTTCTGACTCTGTATGAATGTTAGTAGCACAATATGACATACATTTGAAACATTAATTAAGGAAAGGCTGAGAGTCCTTAACATGTTTTTTCCATGTGGAAAAGTGGCAAAATGTTTTATAATATTAATCTTTAAGTAGATTATGCTCTCATTACTTTTAAAAATATCTTTAAATTTTTAATGTAAAAGGTAACATAAGATTTGGTTACAAAACACTAAACAATATAAATAAATCAAATAAAATCTATTTTCCTTATAAGTTTAAAATTACCATTACAGACAACTTTACTTTGGCAAACACCAGCTTGATAAAATGTTTCTTTAAATCTTTTACCTTAAAGACTTGTATACCTGAAAGATATGAACACATTTAATCTGTAAAGAAGAGTAATGTATCACACTTTTATTGATTTTTTTTATATTGACCAAGGTTAGCTTTTAAAGAAAAATCTAGACTCTGTAATGTAGGACAATACTTTAAAATAACAGTTGCTGTTTAACCACAAATGTACAAACCTTGATTTTTTTAAGATTACTTGTTCTAGGGGATAAAACTTAATAGACACAATATAATTAATATTTTTAGAAGTTTTTGTCATTTTAACATATAAATATATCAGTACATTATTATTTGTCCTTAAGGAACAACTTTGAATAGTTTTAACTATTTGTGTTACATACATAACCAACTTAGTTACATATAAACCTTTTAATATTTGTCTTTTATTTATAGACCTTTATATTACTTAATTAGACCCTTTTGTTGTTTACTTAGATGTATTATAATTATACTTTACCACATAAAGACTTTTACCTGGAAATGTTTTTTATTAAATATATTTTTAATATAATTTTTTACAGTTTTTATATTTAAAACTTTTTAATAATTTTTAAGCTATTGATCTTTTTTGTTTGTACCTTTAAATAACCCTTTTAAATTTCTGAATTTAGATAAATTAATCTATTTTAATGAGATGAAATATTTTAATTTTTTACTTACAGTATTTTAATTGAAATACAGTTGAAACCTCTTGACTCCTTGTATGTAGAATTATACCTGTTGGGACTTTGTAATTTATAGTAACTTTTTTTTTTTAAAGAGAGAGCGAGCGAGAGAGAGAGAGAGAGAGAGAGAGAGAGAGA
Organism: Marmota monax; assembly: GCF_021218885.2. Lineage (NCBI taxonomy): Eukaryota > Metazoa > Chordata > Mammalia > Rodentia > Sciuridae > Marmota > Marmota monax. The sequence continues at coordinate 3,019,043 of NW_026694593.1, read as the reverse complement.
GAATTTTAATACTTATTTTTTAGTTTTTGGCGGACATAACATCTTTGTTTGTATGTGGTGCTGACGATCGAACCCGGGCGGCACGCATGCCAGGCGAGCGCGCTACCGCTTGAGCCACATCCCCAGCCCCCTAGTAACTTTGTTTTTATAATAACACAAAATAATTTTAAATTTCCTTTTTAGTTTACCAATTTATGAAAATACTAACATTGTTTAAATATTTTACCTTATGGAACTTAAGAAGTTAAGAGTACTTGATATTATATTTAACAGTCAGCATTTTAACTTTGTACCAATTAGATGTCTCTAACAAATACATCCATGATTAATTTTATATACATTTAGATGTAATTTATGTATCTTTAAAAAAAAAAAAAAAACAAGGTATCAGACAAGTGCATTGAATAGTATTAGTAATCTTTTTTCCTGTTGAAGAAAAATCCTAGAGACAATGGATGTCAGATACTTTATAACATTTTAACAGTTGTTTAACCATCTAGAAACAAAACTGTGCATTAGTAACTTTAAAGACATTTGTACTTTTATCTATTTTTCCAATTTGAATTGAACCTTTTAAGTCATATTAACCAAAAGTATTTGGATCCATTCTTTAAAAATTATAATTTATGAGCTCATATGTCAATTTTTTGTACCAAATATATAGAGACATGGCAATAATGTTGACAGACAGTACACCAGTGCACCCACACAAAGCAAACAGACACACAAAAGCCTTGTAGCTTATTTCTTAAAAACCTATTAGATTGAGAGTTAACCTTTGTAAATTTGCCTTAGAATAAAGCAGAGCGTAATCAGAAAAACATATTAATCTAGGTGTATTGGATCAAAATTATGAATTTAACAAATATAGAATTTTAAAAGTTTTTGAACCTTTTTCCTGAGGTGGTCCTGTTCATGAAAGCTGAAAAGAGTTGAGGGAACACAGACAAACAAAAGGGGCTGATTTTTCCCTGGAGGAATGTCCCCAAGACTCAGCTTCATTGGTCTCCTTAGGAGAGTCCTCCAGGTTGGGGTCCCATTTTAAACTGGTTTTTCTGGTTTGTTGGATAGTGGCCACCAACTTTTAGCCTGATATTGAAAAATCTTTGGACCATTTTTTAATAGTTGGGAGTTATTCATGCTTGCAAATACTGAGAGACAAAAGCCAAATTTTCTAGGCAAAATTATGTTTTTTGTTATACAATTTAGGAATAATAATTTTATAAAACACTTTAGTTTTAATCTGTCCTCTATAGGAAGTGACATGATTTACCCAGTTGGCCACCTGGCCCAGCTCCTAAATGAAGGCAATCTCTAGAATGCCTTTTTCTTTTTACCTTTAGCTTTTACTTTTGACAATTCTTTCAGTCCTGTTGGCAGCACTTTACATTTTAATGCAAGCTGTAGTGAGCACAGTTAAGACCCTTTTAACCATTTTTTTTCCATTAGAAACAAACTGAGGTAGAAATTAATACAGAACACAAAGGGAACAATCAAAAACAAACCAACAGACAGAGTCCTGAAAATTGTTAAGAAAACAAGTTAAAGGGGTCCAGGTAGAGATCTCTGTAGCCCTTCCTTGTCTCTGATGTCGGTGAAGCGAAGGAGTCCTGAAAAGAAGAGCGGTTATGGGAACAAGAAAAGGGCCCGAGCACAACACAGGGACAGACAAACACAAGACAAACGGCCAGCGAACAGACACGGAACAAACGACAAACAGCAGAACAGACACAGGACAAGGAACAATCGCTGAGGTCACACAGGGAGACCTCTACTGGGGCAGAGACTATGTCTTGTCCTGCCCCCAGACAGATACAGACAGATGAGGTCACACAGGGAGATCTCCAGGGAGGCAGTGACGTCTCGTCCTGTCCCTGGAAAGGTGTAAGCCACTGTGTCCAATCTGACCTTTTCCCCAGAAGAGGGGACTCACCAGAACTGGCAGCCGACAGGAGGAGTCGTCCTCAGAGTGAGGCTGAGGAACGTCTCTCAGGAGCTCCCCTCTACTCCGGGGCCGAGGTCCAAAGGCCCATCATTGGAGGCAAATTTGGCGTGAGGGTAGGGAAGAAATGGATCCCGGACGAGCCCCCAGATGTTACAGTTAAAGCTTCGTCCCGGGGTTTCATAAACTGACTTCCAGACCACTCACGTATAATCGAATCAAGCCTTTATTGAAGCACACCGGTGGTGGCTGACCACAACATAAAGCTGTTCCCCTGATCAGTCCCGAACAATTGCAAGGGCACTCCTTATAACCCTGAAAACCGCAAAAGGGATGTTGGGGGGGGGGGGTCCAGCCAATGCAAGCCAGCCAGGTTACAGAAGCGGGACAGTGCAGTCAAGCGGAGGGAAGCCTAACCAATCACAGTTAGCCCAGTCACCCCAGTTACAGAAACAGAGCCCCGTTACCCTAGTTACAGAAACAATGTCCCATTAGGTAGTTCTGTGTTCTTAAAGGTTTCTGTAGCAAAAGGAAAAGAATATCTTGCCCCAGTCAAGACCCTTCTACTTGGCCTGGTTGTTTTACAGGATGGAGTCATAAAACAAAATGGAGTCACCTTTGCTTCTATCACACAAGAACCAGCAGGGAGAAGAGGGCTTTTGTGCTGCATCCCTCAGGGAGCCATGATGCCTGGACTTTGATAAGTGCTTGGAGAATGAACAACTGAACTAGCTCGGGCCTCCAGCCTACTGTCAGACCTCAGGTCGTCTATGAAAGCCTTGCCCTGTCTCCCACACAAACATCCAAGGAACCAACAAGGGATGGAGTATAAAATCTTTTTTGGCATTAATTTGCCCTGAGCATAGTATTATGTCTTGTGTCATCTGGCTGTATTTTAGAGTCCAAATGGACCAGGAGGGGAGAAAGTAGAGGCCAGAAGATCAGGCAGGAACTATCGCAGCAGGTTCATGAGAGAGAATGTTTAATCCACGGTGATAAGGAGTAAAAAAGGAGAGCACAAGAAGAAGGCCCAGCCGTTTTCCCCAGAGACCCAGTTTTGGAAGTAGGATTACCCGATAAAATACTTCACTAAAAAGTTACTTACTGTTTATCAGCAACTGAAATTCATTGGTTCCCCAGGTATTTTGTTTGATCTGTTTTCTAAATCTGGCAACCCACCTTTGAAGTCTACCTTCACAAGCATCCAAGGAACCAACAAGAGATGGTTTCTAAAACTCCTTTCAGCCGCAGCAAGGTATCATGGCATTGACGGACACTTTAGAGTGCCAACAAGCTCCAGGAGGGAGAGACCAGAGGCCAGAAGGCCAGACAGCAGCTGTTGCAACAGGAGGGAGAGCAGACAGCTCACTCCAGGTGATAAGGAGTGAAAGAAGAAAGCAGTGGTTCCCTCAGAGACCCGGCTTTTGAAGTAGGATCACCTGATAAAATACTTTCGCTAGAATGTCATTTCTCGTTTATCTGGAATTCTAACTCACTTCGTGTTGCAGGTTTTCTGTTTCATCTATTTTCTGGAGATTCCTTGTCCACACACGGGTCCACCAAGCTCCAGGGCCAGGCCAGCTCCTGCTCTCTCTTTCCAGTCAGGCCTCAGGGACTTGGACTTTTCCCCTTTCCTCCTCAACACTGTCACTGGTGTGTCCTCTGGGATGGATGCCTCTTCCCAAGGGCTGGCTGGGAAGCAGGGTGCAGTTTTCCTAGCTATCCCCTTCCTTGCTGATGACTTTCAAAATAAGTCCCCAGCCTCTCAGGAGAGTTTGACCTTTAATCACCAGAGAGAAGGGAGCAGGGAATCAGTCAACAATAACAAGTGCACAAGACTTAAAAAGACGGGGTCTCAACGGGGGTCTCAACTGGGGCACCTTCCCATCACCAGCCTCCCATAGCCATTCCAGGGCCTTGTCCTCCTGTATTTCTGAGATGAATATGAGCACTCTGTGCCCCCATAGCTCTAGGGATCCCCTTTTTCTGTCCTTCAGGAGTGTTTCTCTACACTCAGTCTCTGCCCTAGCCTAGGGAATTGTGAGCACCTAGAATACATTAGGCCTTAATGGGCAGAGATGTAGAGTCTCTGGAAAGCCATGAAAAACCAAAATAAACTTTGGGCTTTTTTAAAATTTTTAATTTGTAGTTGGACATAACACCTTTATGTTATTTATTTATTTTTATGTGGTGCTGAGGATTGAACCCAGGGCCTCACATGTGCTAGGTGAGTGCTCTAAGGCTGAGCCACAACCCCAGCCCCTGGGCTTTTTTGTTTAAACTTTCCATGGTGGGGATCAAACCCCAGGGCTAGAGCATGTGCTAGGCAAGGGCTCTACCACTGAGCCAGTCCTAGGGGACATTTTTTTTTTTTTTTTTGGCACCAGGGATTGAATCCAGGGGCACTTTACCACTGAGCAACTTTTTTTTTTTTTTTAATATTTATGTTCTAGTTCTCGTTGGAACAACATCTTTATTTTTTTTTTATTTCTATGTGGTGCTGAGGCTCGAACCCAGCGCCCCACGCATGCCAGGCAAGCCCGCTACCGCTTGAGCCACATCCCCAGCCCCACTTTCTTTTCATTTTTTGGGACAGGGTCTCACTAAGTTGCCAAGGCTGGCCTCAAACCTGGGATTACAGCGCCAGGATCACATGCATGCTGCACTTTGCCTGCCTTCCTTCTAAGGGACCTTTTCTGAGGAAAAAAAAATGAAAATATGGAAACACATGTAATTTTTTAAAAAATGTAATCGTAGTTAAATATGCACAAAAATTTACCTGTAAATGTACAGGTGCACGACCTGAAGTCCATTCCCATGGTGTGCAACCATCCCCACCATCCATCTCTGTGACTTTTCAACTTCCTAGACTGGAACTCTGTACCCATTGACAATGACCCCCCTTTCTCCTCTCCCTCCAGACCCTGCGGACACTGGGTGCTGGGGATAACCCAGGGCCCCCACGGGTCAGGCAAGGCTCTGTCCCGAGCTACACACAGCCTCTGTCGTACACTTTAGGCCGGGCACCCTACTAAGGGAATCAGGCACCCTCTGTCCTTTTCTGCCTGGCTCATTCCGCTTAGCATAACCTTCTCAAGGCTCACCGAGGTCTCAGCAGGTGTCAGAGTCTCATTAATCAATCCCTTCTTTTTTAAGGACATAAAGTTTCGCACATGTTTAGTGACATTAAAAATGCACTCTTCAGGGCCAGGGCTGTGGCTCGCGGTAGAGCTCTTCCCTAGCGAGCGCGAGGCCTGGGTTCCATCCCCACAGGCAACACATAAAAATAAACAAAGAAGAAAAAGGTATTGTGTGCATCTCCACTAAAAATATCGTTAAAATACTCTTTAGAAATATAAAACAATACCCTGAGTATCATCTGGTTTCCTCTTGAAAGAGGGCTCTGAACACTGGGGAGAACAGCAGTTATTTTCTCCATTCCATGGGAGGAAAACAAAGAGCGCTCAATCCAAATCAGCAGCTCCTCGGCCGCGCTCCTGGAACCCGGAGCTCTGCAAACCCCGCCCTCCAGTCCCGCCCAGAACCACCGCTCCCGGGGCCCGCGGGTGCGCAGCTGCCGCGCGCCGGGAACTCCATTTCCCAGCAACCCCCGGGCCGCCGCGACTCCGCGGCGCCCCCTCGCGGCGCACTTGGGAGAACCCCAGTTCCCGGCGGCCCTAGCGGCAGGTTCCCGGCACCGGCCGAGTTCGGGATGGCGGGTGCAGGTTCTGCTGCAGTGTCCGGGGCTGGGACCCCGGTGGCCGGGCCCACAGGCCGCGACCTCTTTGCCGAGGGCCTCCTCGAGTTCCTGCGCCCGGCTGTGCAGCAGCTGGACTCCCACGTCCACGCCGTCAGGTGCCCGGGGGCCGGCGGGGCGGGCGGGGCGGGGCGGCCTGCCCGGGGAGGCTCCGGGGCCGTGGAGGCGGGGCCGGCTGGTCCCGGTACAGGGGAAACGTGGGCGGCGGGCGCGCTGACCGTGCGGCCTTGCGGCCTTTGCAGGGAGAGCCAGGTGGAGCTCCGCGAGCAGATCGACAACCTCGCCGCGGGTGAGTGGGCGGCCCGCGGACCCAGGCAGGACCTTCGGTTCCCCGTGCCCGGCCGGGTCTCTGCCCCTTGGCCCCAGGACGTCGGGGCCCTTGGGACAGGGAGTGAAAGGAAGTGGGGGAAGGACGGGACGATTCCGCCTTCCTAAGAGCAGGAGGTGAGCTGCCAGACGTCTGTTGCTCTTCCGTCCCCAGAATTGTGCCGCATCAACGAGGACCAGAAGGTGGCCTTGGATCTCGACCCCTACGTTAAGAAGCTGCTCAACGCCCGGCGACGGGTTGTTCTGGTCAACAACATCCTACAGAATGCCCAGGTAAACGAAGTCCCTGCTTCAAGTCCTCAACACAATGAGTCACGACTTTTTAAAAATTGGGGGGAAGGGAGTGGTCAACTAGCGTCAGTAAGACTCAGTGCTCAATATCCACTTGCAGCCATTGACATCCTACGTGAACTTTGACGCAGGACCGTCCTCAGGTGTTTCCAGCACCTGGCTGGCTGAACCCCAAAGCCTTTCACAGGGGCAGTCACTAGGTTCCACCTCTTCCTGTGTCCTGTAGGAGCGGCTGAGGCGGCTAAACCACAGCGTTGCCAAGGAAACAGCCCGCAGGAGGGCAATGCTGGACTCGGGAGTTTATCCCCCTGGTTCCCCAAGCAAGTAACAAGATGGCAGGGGACTGAGCAGCACAAATAGTTGTTACCCCGCTGCCTTGTTTCAACACACGAGAAGATTCAGGGAACAATTTCTGCAGACTTTGGGACACCTAAACGGTTTATTTAAAGCACTTTCTCACTTCGTGGGAACCCAAGAAACCTGCGTGCAGTAGACTCAAGTTCCCAGAGGAACTTTCGTTACAGCTCTTGCTCCCTTCCAAGAACGAAATGAGGTTTTTTTTCTTAACTACATAGTTAACGCCCATCTTTTTCAGGCCTCGCCAATCAGGCTGGAGCTTCGTTTGTTACATGTCTGGTTATAGTGGACCCAGGCAACATGTCCTCTACCTGTGACTTCTCTTTTTCCTTTTGTTTACACGAGGATTTACAAAGAGAAGATGAATGAACTCTGTCCACCCTCTTCTGTTGATTGCACTGGCTTGAATACAACAGCAGTACTGCTAGAACCATTTGATTCAATAAATGCTTAAACAGTATTCTCATTTACTGATGTTTCAAGTTGCGATCTTGGTGTTTATGACTCAGTATCACTTCCAATGAAAAAGAGTAAATAAAAGAGGCCACCACCTACTAAGGAAAAACAAAACCAAGAGCCCTACTAGGAAGTACTTTAATCGTTTTTCTTAGAAAAAAAAAAAAGTTCAAACACCTAACAGTTCACATTTCAACAACAGAGTAATGGTTGAGTGGGGTGTTTAGGAGTTGGGATTTGGGAGTATAAGGAAGAAATGTTGGTATCCTGCTTCATTATAGATGGATGGCATAGATTTATAAACAGGAGATTTTGGGCTGCTAGGCCAGTATCAAAACCAATGGAATGACAAATCTTTCTATAGAGTTTCTTTCCTGATGTCTCCTCTATTCCACAGAAATGCACCATACAAAGCCCAGTAGCAGATAGCTTAGGATCTGGTCTTCCCCTTGAGTAGGAACGGGACTGAAGGGAAGGAAGATCACTCTTGAGTTTCCATGCTTTCCTCTTCCTCTCCTTGAGGTGGTTCTTCTGTATTCTCCTCCTCTTCCTCTCCTTCCTTCTTCTCAGGTGGCTTCTCGTAAGCCTTTTCTGAAGGTGTCACTATCACTCCATCCCAGGTAGATATTTCAGAAGCAAGATCTAGAATAAAAAAAATAAGTGCTTTCAAACAAATACCCCAGCAAACAAGCAGAACGAAGCAGAAACATGAAGTCATCTGAGTAAGATGGATGCACTGGCTAACCCCCTGCAATTTCAGCAAGACTGTCTCAAAAGAAAGGGCTGGGGACGTAACTCCTTGGAGTGCCCCAGGGTTATGTCACAGCACCACACAAAGCCTGCTGAGCACCAGAAGAAACCCCTGACCCACACACACAGTACTCACAGCTGGCATCACCCTCCTGGCCAAGGATCTTCCTAAAGCCACCGTGTGAGAGGATTCGAACCAGAGTCTGAGCTGTGTAGCAGACCATATCCTGAGGAAGAGCAAAGCGAGGGTAAATTAGCAAAGAAAATCAGTACTTTCTCTCACACCCTTGTGAAAACAGATGCATATAACTTTTTAATCTTAGGACCACAGTCTTTGAAAATCCCCAGATACCCTGATCCCTAAAGATCATGTTCCCTAGGTCCTCTCAGAATAGACTACTTCATAACTGACCCAATACCTGCTGTTCCAGGGTCATGACCGTATGTACTCTGAAGTTGCCACTTTCACAGGGGTCAGTGATACCCACTGATCCTGGAAGGAACAGTCCTGCAGCCAGAATCTGCAAGCAACGCCTGAAACATAGGGAAGTATTAACACACCCCCACTACCACCTTATAACCAATCCCAAACTGAAAAGAAATATGTGGTACCTGTATGCCACATTTAGGGCCAAAGGCTGTCTGGTGGGGTTATTCATCACAGCATAGTGCCCCTAGAAAAGAGTAAGTCTGGTAAGCAAATTTAAACTTGAATAAATCATCACAAGGAAAATAAGTCATTAAAGTCTAGCCAAAACACATCCAGAAGAAATTCTGAAATTGGTCCTCATTTGTTCATTTCTTTCCAGTATCACAATAATGAAATAACAGTAATAAAAACAAAAGGGGCACTGTAACTCAGTAACTACTCATTTAATCAAATACTCCCAGAACCCAATGAAATAATAAACTTTGAATCTACTAGATCGCCTGTCCACTGAATTTCTTTTTAAGCTTTACTGAATTTCAGATTCTGGTAGGTTTCACAGTAAGTACTACCAATATGAATGCGTAGGAATTCCTATTGTCCTTGTTTACTTACAAGTAGGTCAAGGATCCAGGGTGTGAGGGGCTCAAAGCCAGGAAAACGAATCCTTAAGTCCTTGAGCAGTCTGATGAGAACTTTAACTCTGAATGTAAAAGAGATCCAAGGATTAAAAGTAGTTAACATCACTGCTGGGCAAAATGGTGCACGCCTGTAATCCCATTAACTCTGGAGGCTGAGACAGGAGGATCTAGAGTTCAAAGCCAGCCTCAGAAAAAGCGAGGTACTAAGCAACTCTGTGAGACCCTGTCTCTAAATAAAATATAAAATAGGGCTGGGGATGTGGCTTAGTATCAAATGCCCCTGAATTCAATCCCTGGTAGCCCACCCCACAAAAAAAGGTAATAAGATCACATTTCCACACCTGAGGTAGAGTTGAAGCTGACTATACTATTTATAAAACCGCATGTGCTCTTCTTTCAATCTTAATTTGCTTAAAGTAAAAATGAAAATCCAACAGATCATGGCCAAAACAGTTCTATCAGAGGAAGTATGGGGAAATCCTGCTATTCAGTTAGAAAGGTTATCTGAAAATGACCAGAGACCGACTCACGTGGACTGAGAAGCATTTTCCTCGAACCAGCGGGCATGTCGGATGGCTGCTAAAGCACTCTGCAACACCTTGATATCCACTAGATAAAGCATGACAGACCAACGTGAAACAATCCTGGTATTAAGCAAGCAATCCAGTCCTGCCACCACCATGGTTCAGAAACTTAGAAGGAGAAGCAAGCTAATTTTTAACAATTTTGTTAAACCATCTCATGTTCCTCAGATCAGCAAGTCACTTATTCCAAAATTATTACACCTATTCCAAACTAAATCTAGAAGCATGCAAGATCTGATATTCTCCAAAAATCTATCCTCCTTTCTTCACAAATATTTCCACCATCCTTTTTAATTGTTCCAAATTTTCTTCCTGGCTATCCTATCTTTGAAAATTTCACTAGGAAGCTTGTAAAGTTATTTCCAAAGTACAGGGTAAACTTAAGTCCTTCAATTTCCAGAAAGCTTCCTATGAAATAAAAAAACTCAGCAAAGATACCATGCATTTTATTTCCCCCACACTTTTCAGCAATGGAAAAAAGGACTAACAGTGGAGTTCCGGGTCCAGTTTTCGGAGATTGGGTGGCACTGTCGTAATGAGAATCTTCACTGTAGCATCAGAAGAACTGATTTCAAAACCAGTTTCATTGGTCAGCATGGTCAAAACTAAAAGAACAAAATAATCAAAAGTTGTAATTCACATTTTCATTAGATGATCAAAGTTAAATCATTCCTGTGGGAAACAGGTGGGCATTTAAAAACCAGAGTTCAGACTAAGGATTCAAAATACAGAGCTTTAGAAAGGAGATAAAATGGAATTTCAAACCCCTTCCAAAAACTCCTACAACATGAAACTGCATTTACTCAATCTAGTCTGACCTAATTTTGTTGAAAGTATGATTACAGGACCTGGCTCCTACTGCCACTCAATATATATTAAGCAATAAATTCAAACCTTCAGATGGATCCTGTGCTCTTAAACTTTCCACGACTTTGTTCCCCAGGGCAGCAACAGCTTCCACTAGATTGAGGGAGAAAAAATACCATTATAAATCATCTATTTATGTAGACTTCCTATATATCTCTGAGATACTTAGTACCATAATTTCTGCCCCACATTCAAGTGTGGAACAAGTGTAACAGAATACTTTTACAAAGGAAAGCTAAGTCCTAGACACAGAAACTGGAAGGTTCAGGAATAGGACACTTCCTATACTCACATCTTTTTTCCATACTAAAATCGTTAGATTTTTTTAATAACTTAAATTTTTTTTTTCTTTTGTAGTGGTAGATGGACAGCATGCCATGCATTTATCTATTTTTGTTTATTTTTCTACGCAATGCTAAGGATCAAACCCAGTGCCTCACAAGTGCTAGGCAGGTACTCTGCCACTGAGCTAAAGCTGAGTTTTTCAGGTCAGTGGCACTTATAATATCTGGATTGGTTAATCCTGTGCACTGTAGGATGTTTAGCACCATTCCCAGCCTTTAGCCCCTTTTGATGCCAGGAGTATCCCTTAGCTGTGACAACCAAAAACATCTCTAGGCAGTGCTAATAATTCCCTTAGGAGCAAAATATCCAAGAGAGAAACACAGTCCCAGAGTACTGGGCATACATTCTTTCAGACACACATTACAGAGTCTGTCTTTTTATGGTTTGGATATGAGGTATCTCCCAAAAAGCTCATGTGTTAGGCAATGCAAGAATGGTGAGAGGTGGAACGATTGGATTATGAGAGCTGAAGCTTTGTCAGTAGACTAATTCATTTGATGGATTATAATCTAAATGGACTTCTGAGTGATAACTAGGTATGTGAGGCATGGCTAGAGGAAGTAGGTCACTGAGGATCTGCTTTGGACTTTATCTTGTCCCTCACTGCTGTCTCTGCTTCCCAGCAGCCATGGGCTAATAGCTTTTTCCTCCCATACCCTTCCATCATATTTGGCCTCACCTCAGGCCAGAACAATGGAATAGGCCAACCATAGACTCAAATCTCTGAAACTGAAAGCCTCACACTTTTCCTCCACTAAGTTGTTCTTATCAAGTATTTTCATCACAGTGACAATAAGCTGACCTAACAGTCCCTTATAATCCAGTAACTTAAAAAATTAAATTTCCTATTTATGTTCCACACACACACACATCTCTCTATCTCTCTCTCTCTCTCTCCTTTAAAAATCCCTAGGCCCCAAATCAAACTATTACATTGTTTTCCTCGGTCAGAAAGATGAACTGGGGGCTAAGGGATGTAGCCCAGCAGTAGAGCACTCGCCTGCCAAGCTCAGGGGCCTGGGTTTGACACCTAGCACCAGAAAAGAGAGAAAAAGAGGTATACTCACATGTTGGCAGAATCTTTAGTATTACCACCAGGTCAGCTACGTTGTGTCCTGTAGTCATTGTTCCCTTTTTATATGATCCTACCTGTCGGACTTCTTCAATTTGCTATTGGAAAAAGGATTTCAGGGGGAAAAAATTAGAAGAAAAAAGGTGCCAAGCTCCTCTCAGATCTCTCTTTTATTTAGAGACAGGGTCTCACTGAGTTGCTTAGTGCCTTGCAGTTGCTGAGGGTGGCTTTGAACTTGAGATTCTCCTGTCTCAGCCTCCCAAGCCGCTGGGATTATAGGCGGGTGACGGGCTGCTCTCAGAACTCTTTTTTTTTTTTTTTTTTTTTTTTTTTAATATATATTTATTAGTTTTCGGCGGACACAACACCTTTGTATGTGGTGCTGAGAATCAAATCCGGGCCGCACGCATGCGAGGCGAGTGTGCTACCGCTTGAGCCACATCCCCAGCCCTTCTCTCAGAACTCTTAAGACACAACTTCTTATTTCCCACATTTAAATGCAGCAGTGATAAATTCATATCTCAAAAGCATGAAAGCATGGCTATACAACGTGGCTACAGATAATAATGATAGCTGATAATAATGATAAAAATCTTGCCTCCAACAACAGTATTGCAGGGAAATTTCAGAAGTCTATACTTTTCCATTTAAAGTTAAATGTGGAACAGGTAAAGAGACAGAAGCCAATGAAAATTCCTCTTAACAAGGCTGCCCTATCTTAGAACTAAGCCATCAACTCACCACTTCAAATGTCCCTGGAGCCACAATCAAATTGTCGATCACATTATTTATTTTTGTCACCAGAGAAAGGATTGAGGCCTAAAAAACATCACAAAACAAAAATACCCTAAAGTCAAAAATCACAAGTAACTTCTCAAGAGTTACTTGAGGTTAGGGGAACATTTTTCCCTAATCTCTTCTATACAAACTCATGCAATAGGGGTCTAAAAACACTTCCCCCTTCTGGCCTTGAATATATCAGAAAAGAACAACTATTTAATCCATAATAGATTCCCCAATGAAAATATGATGCCACATAACCACTCATATATTCACCTAGCACTTTAACTCTCTATATAGAGGACAAGTAAACCTTCTGTGGAGTTTAGGTTCTTGCTGGTGATCAAACCCAGAGCCTCACACATGCTAGGTTAAGTGCTCTACCACTGAGCTACACCATCAGCCCACATAACACTCTTCTTAACTATAATAGTCACTTTTCTGTTTTTAGTGAAATCTCAGAAAGAAAGCCAAAAGAACACACCTGTTCAGCAGAATTGGGAGCAAGGTCCTGATTCCTCTTCAGCAAGGCTTCACTGAAGGAAGTTTCATCAGGTGCTGGCTTGACTCGAGGGAAGGCCATTTCACACTAAGAGAAAAACAAACAACATACCTTTTACCAAAAATAAGATACAACAGATATTTTTTGCTGTTATGATAGAAAAAAAATTAAAAGCAGATAATTCTACTTGTTTTCAATCAACATGTTCAAACAAGAATAGAAGAGCCATAATTTAAGCTCTCACTACCTTTGTATTAAAAAAACAAAAAAACAAAACAAAAAAAAAAACACTAAGCCAGAGATACAATTGTTTAGGACGGATTTCAACTATGTAGGCAAGAAATCATCTTCCTTACCCTGCTTACATTTTTTTTTTTAGTACAGGGGATTGAAACCACTGGCACTCTACCATTGAACTGCATCCCCAGAACTCTATTTTAAAACAGGGTGTCACTAAGTTGCCAAGGCTGGCCTCAAATTTTGAATCCTACTACCTCAGGCTCCTTAGTAGCTGGGTTTATAGGTATGCACCACTGCAAGTGGCTTTGCTTACATTGTTTTGGTACGTAAAATGACACAGTTGACTCAAAACTCCAACTCTACAGAGGGGCAGAGTGGACAAAGAAGGCTGGATTTCATCAGTGCATGCTGTATACATGTATTGAAGTATCACACGGAACCATTTATATGTACTACTAATCTGTATTAATTGTAATAACATCAGGGGCTCAGAGTCGAGAGTTTGCTTGGTAGGCTTGAGGCCTTAAGGTGCCAAAAGTAAATAAACACATAAGTAAAAATCTTTAAAACCCCAAATCATTCACGAATCCCTACTCCAACCACCTACATGTATAAGTGACAATGACCAGGAAACTGATATTAACTCAAGAACTCACCAAATAGAAATCGAATGGGATATGTGGCACGAAGGGCCTGAACCTAAAACAAGAAAAACAGTCCAATCAGAAATCAGGCAGAGGGCACCCGCACGGGCAGGTTCTGAGAAGGGGTCTGCCTCCAGCAGGGGGGCAGCCGGGGCCACCTCCAACCCCCACCCCGACGACAGGCACTGGCAAGTGCGGGGATGTCCAGGCGGGCACTCACCCTCCTCCGGGTCCCCCTCTGGAACCAAAGCGCCCACCGCGACCACGGCCTCGGTCACCCCTGAAAACAGAGTCATTTCAGCTCACGGCAGAGACCTCCACCACGGCGCGCCAGCTCCCCGCGAGAAGGAACCGTGGGGCTGCGGCGGCCGCTCACCTGGGCTTCGCGCGTGCATTTACAGGGCACGTCCCGGCCGCCTCAGTCCAGACGGCGGGCGCTACTCCGGGCCCCGGGGACCCTCCCTCTCCTCAGCCCTCCAGGCCGGACTCTCGCACCCGCCTCCCCACTCCAGCCCGGCCCGGCCCGCCTCCCAGCCTCGGACCACCCTACTCCCCCGGGCCTGGGGGCGCAGGCCCGGGACACACCGCCCTGGGTCCTCCGACTCCCCGCGACCCACCTTCCTAAGTTCTCAGGGAAACACCTTGAGCACCTAGATCCCCTTACCTCATGGCTCCCTTAATCCTGGACAATGGAGGGCCCACCAACCGCCCCTTTTTTCCGAGGCGCGGGTAACCGGAGAGGCGTCTTGCCGGCGCGTCCCAATAAAACTCGGCGCAATTGGCTCCCTCATTACTCCGCCCTTCATGCTCATTGGCTTACTTTGGCGAATCAGGCTTAGGAACAAATAAAAAACGCCTACTATATCAGGAACGAGCCAATAAAAATAGGTTTAACAGTAGTGACAGTTTTCGACTGGACACTAGATGGCGCTAGGAAAAAAAATTTCCAGGACGGCGAACACGGACAGAATTTTGTCTAGACATTATGAGAAGATTCTGTAGCAGGTAGCAGAGTGGCGCAGCGGAAGCGTGCTGGGCCCATAACCCAGAGGTCGATGGATCGAAACCATCCTCTGCTATCGGAGTGCAATGTTTTGTTTTCTTTCTCTATCTCTTTCTAGAGCAGGTAATTTACATTTCTTCTGTAGAGCTAAATTATTCTAGTTTCTTTCTTTCTTCCTCAAAATTAAATTTTTAGGAGCTGTTTTTGCCACCGAAAAACAACGTGGAGGGAAGTAGAAAGAGACTTTAGACAGCAATGAACAGCTCGTGTAGAGACCTAAGGCAGGAGCCTGGGAGGCAAATCGAGATGCCGAGCACAGGAGCCGGAGCAGTGGCGAGCAGAGAAGCCCAGCCTCACCCCCCCCCTGTGGAAAATGCAGGAATAATTGTATTCCATTTACCTCCATTACTCCTCCCGACTTAGATTCTATAGTTGCTGTGATTCCTTATCCTTTACTACGACGGAGTGCATAGATCTGAAGGGTAAATGACTCCAGCCATAGAATCACCGCCCGATGAGAAATAAAGAACACGTCCACCAACTCATTCCTGTGCCCTGCACTGCGGTAACAGCTGTTCTGATTTCCATTATCATACATCAGCTTTGTCTGTTTTTGATCTTCACATAAATAGACTCACACCATATGTACTTTCTCTCCTTCTTCTAGGTCTGGCTCCTTTGGCTCATCTGACTTTGTGATTCTTCCATTTTTCTACATTCATCAGCAATCTGATCTTTCATCCCCACCCCCCGCCCCCCCACCCCCCCGCCCCATGTTGGGAATTGAGCCCTGGGCCCAGCAGACGTCAGGCAAGCGGTCTGCCCCAGAGCCACATCCCCAGGCCAGCTATTCTGTATTTATGAGTAGTGTGTTTTGTATAGTAACATACAGTAACATATAGTAACATAACCAGTTTTCTATCCATTATCTTCTTGATGAATTCAGGGCCTCTAACTCACTGAGGCACACATACATCCGTCTGTGTTGTTAACATTCTTGTACATGTTTCTTGTGATTTGGATGCATTCATTTTCCTCCTGTAGGTGTAGGTGTGGGTGTATATGTATACAGAATTCAAATTATATACAAATGTACACTTGAATTCCACAAAACAGCAACGTTTATTAATTTAGTGGTCATTTAGACTAATCATTTTAATGCTCTTTATTTCTTCCTTCCTGCATCTCCAGCCTACCATCTGGAATAATAGTCCCCTTGAAAATTTAGTTTCCCACTTCTAGTGACTAACATCCATTGTTTTAGTTTGTCTAAATATGACTTTATTTCACTTTTTTTTTTTTTGTATGTTTGATTTTTTTTTCTTGTGGTTCTGGGAATTGAACCCAGGGGTGCTCTACCACTGAGCTACATCACCAGCCCTTTTTATTTTGAGACACGGTCTGGCAATTGCCCGGAATTGACCTGGAATTTGTGATCCTTCTGCCTCAGCCTCTTAACTTGCTGAGATTACAGATGTGCACCACCCCACCCAGTTCTTGCCTATCTTTTATGGTTTTTGGTTTTTTTGTTGTTTGCTTTGTACCAGGAATTGAACCCAGAGATGTTTTACCACTGAGCCACATCCCCAGCCCATTTTATTTGTTATTTTTAAGACAGAGCCTTATTGCTGATGCTGGTCTATGAACTTGCAATCCTCCTGCCTCAGCCTCCCAAATCATTGGGATTACAGACAAATGCCATTGCACCTAGACTCTTATGTTTTTAATCTTTTTATCCACATTTTTTTTTTGTACACAGGATTGAACCTAGAGGCACTATACCACAGAATCACATCCCTAGCCCATTTTAATTTTTTTCTTTTTTTTTTGAGACAGGGTCTCACACTAAGTTGCTTAGGGCCTTGCTAATTTGCTGAAGCCGCCCTTAAATTTGCAATCCTCCTGCCTCAGCCTCCTGAGTCACTGTGATTATAGGCCGGCACCACCACACAGTTCTTAACTGTTGTTTTAAAATATTTGGGGTCTAGGTTCACAAATTCAAAGCCAGCCTCAGCAAAAAAGAGGTGCTAAGCAACTCAATGAGACCCTGTCTCTAAATAAGATACAAAATAGGGCTGGGGATATGGCTCAGTGGTAGAACATTCTTGAAGCTCAGGATTCTTCAATCTGTAGCAGCACACACACAAAAAATATTTTTTAAAACATTTTTTAGGGCTGGGGATGTGGCTCAAGCGGTAGCGCGCTCGCCTGGCATGCGTGCGGCCCGGGTTCAATCCTCAGCACCACATACAAACAAAGATGTTGTGTCCACTGAAAACTAAAAAAATAAATAAATATTAAAAAAAAAAAACAGAACATTTTTTAGTTCTCTGCTACTGGAGTTACTCCATTATTGAGAGTTTGATTACTAAACTGTATTTCTAGTTCAGTCATTATTTCTGAGCTCCATTCCCACTAATTCAGAAGCCTAGTGAACACTTCTACTAGGGTATCTATAGACACCTCAAACTCAAACTAAAATTATCAGTTTCCCCCAAAAAAACTCCTTCTTCAGTTCCTCAACCAAAGTGTCAATGTCACCTCAACCCTTCACTTCGCAAAGTCCATGTGATACCACAAAACATTTCCCCATCTCCTATCCACCTCTACAACGTCTGGCCTCTCCCCTCCCCACCGCAGGACAAAGACATGCCTATCACACAAAGGCTTTCCTGACGTGTCCCCTCTGCCCTCTTTCCTGCCTCTCCTCGTCAGTCATTCCTAATGCACACCCCTTACATCTCAGATCAGAGTTGAAAATAAGCTCCCACTGCAGCCAGGCAGGTAATGCTCTTGAGTAAAGCACATTGGGTAGGAACCTGTTATGGTTTGGATATGAGGAGTCCCCAAAAAGCTCATGTGTGAGACAATGCAAGAAGGTTCAGAGAAGAAATGATTGGCTTATGAGAGACTTAACCCAACAGTGAATTAATCCCCTGATAGGGATTAACTGGTAACTGAAGCTGGTAGGGTGTGGCTGGAGGAGGTGGGACATTGGGGGCATGGCTATGGGGTATATAGTTTGTTGTTTTTGTTTGTTTGTTTTTCTTTTTTGGGGTAACCAGGGATTGAACTCAGGGGCACTCAACCACTGAGCCACATCCCCAGCCCTATTTTATATTTTATTTAGAGACAGGGTCTCACTGAGTTGCTCAACATCTTGCTGTTGTTGAGGCAGGCTTTGAACTCTGGATCCTCCTGCCTCAGCTTCCCCAGCTGCTGGGATTACAGGTGAGGGCCACCATGCCCAGCTTATATTTTGTATCTGGAGAGTGGAGTGTGTGTTTGTGTATGTGTCTGTCTTTCTCCTCCTCCTCCTCCTCCTCCTCCTCCTCCTTCTTCATTGTAGATGGACACAATATCTTTATTTATTTTTTATGTGATGCTGAGGATGGAACCCAGTGCTTCACATGTGCCAGGCAGGTGCTCTACCACTGAGCCCCAGCCCCAGCCCCTCTCTCTGCTTCTTGATCATCATAGGAGCTGCTTCCCTCCGCCACACTCTTCTGCTATGATGTTCTTACTCACCTGGAACCCCAAGGAATGGAGCTGATTTTCTGTGGACTAAGACCTCTGAAACTGTGCCCCTCAAATACAATGATCTTTTAGTCACAGCAGTGGAAAAAGCTGAGTAAGACAGAACCGTAATGAACTAGTCAATTCTACGAGGTCACAGATTCTTGCTGCATCTGATTGTCCATGGAGGGGCCTATTTACCAGCTCTTCTAATGTTTCAATAAAAGTCAGAAATCCCAATATTCATGTACCATCTGTTGATTTTTAAATATGGGCAATTTAATGAAATATATAGAAAGAACATAGTTGGATGTTGTAGCCCACCCCTGTAATCTCAACTACTTGGAAGCCTGAGGATAGCAAGTTGAGGCTAGCCTCCCACAACTTAGTAAGGCTGTCTGAAAATAAAATAAAAAGGGCTGGGGATGTAGCTCAGTGTTAAAGCACTGTGCAAGACTTTGGATTCATGCAAGCCAAACAAAGCATATTTACCTCTTGGCCACTAACTATAGACAACAAGAAAATTCATATGTCTCCCAAAACTGCCTGTATAGGAAATATACTTCAATACTATGTTCTCTCATTAATGAATTCAGCAAAGAAGCAGGATATGAAATTAACATCCATAACTCAATTTTGTTTCTATATATCAAAGGTGAATCAACTGAAAGAAAAATTAGGAGAGAAGGGAAATTGCATGGTAATGGAAGGAGACCCTCAGGGTTATACAGTGGAGGAGGTAGAGAGAGAGGAGGGGAGGGGAGGGGAGAGGTGGGGAGGGGGGAGGGTGGAGGATGGGAAAGGCAGCGGAGCACAACAGACACTAGTATGGCAATTTGTAAATCAATGGATGTGTAACTGATGTGATTCTGCAATCTGTGTATGGGGTGAAGGTGGGAGTTCATAACCCACTTGAATCAAAGTGTGGAATATGATATGTCAAGAAATTTGTAATGTTTTGAACAACCCACAATAAAAAATTAAAAAAAAAAAAAAAAGAAAAATTAGGAAAACTATTCCATTCACAATAGCCTCAAAAAAAAAAAAAAAAACTTGGTTTTAAAAAAACTTGATTTTAAAAAAAAGGTGAAAGACCTCTCAAAAATAAAAACTACAGGGGCTGGGGATGTGGCTCAAGTGGTAGCGCGCTTGCCTGGCATGCGTGCAGCCCGGGTTCGATCCTCAGCACCACATACAAACAAAGATGTTGTGTCCGCCGAGAACTAAAAAATAAATATTAAAAAATTCTCTCTCTCTCTCTCTCCCTCTCTCTCTCTCTCTCTCTCTCTCTCTTTAAATAAATAAATAAATAAATAATAAAAACTACAGAACACTAAAGAAAGAAACTGAAGAAGACCTTAGAAGCTGGAAAGATCTCCCATATTCTTAGATATGAGAATTAATATAGTCAAAATGGCCATACTACCAAAACCACTATACAATTGTAATGCAATTCCTATGAAAATTCCAAAGACGTTCTTTGTAAAAATCGGAAAAGTAATTATGAAATTCGTTTGGAAAAATAAGAGACCCAGAATAGCTAAAGCAATCCTTATCAAGAAAAGTGAAGGGGGGCGGCTGGAGTTGTGGCTCAGCGGTAGAGCACTCACCTAGCACGCACGAGGCACTAGGTTCAATCCTCAGCACCACATAAAAATAAATAAATAAAATAAAGGTATTGTGTCCAACTACAACTAAAAAAAAAATACTTTAAAAAAGAAGTGAAGCAAGAGGCACCACAATACCAGACCTTAAATTATATTACAGAGCTATAGTAACAAAAAGAGACCAAAGGAACATAATAGAAGACACAGAGACAAGCCCACATTAAATAGTTACCTCATACTAGACAAAGATGCCATTAACATGCACTGGAGAAAAGATATCTTCTTCAACAAGTGGTGCTGGGAAAACTGGAAATCCATATGTAGCAGAATGAAATTGAACCCTTATCTCTCACCCTGCACAAAACTCAATTCTCAAATTGGATCAAGGACTAGACATTAGACCAGAGACCATGCGTCTAACAGAAGAGAATGCACACCCAACAGAAGAGAATGCACACCCAACATGTCAGCCTAGGAACCAACTTCCACCCAAGACTCCTAAAGCACAAGAAGTAAAATCAAGAATCAATAAATGAGATGGTATCAAACTAAAAAGCTTCTTCCCAACAAAGGAAACAGTCAAGAATGTGAATGGGAGTAAATCTTTGCCACCTGCACCTCAGATAGAGCATTAATCTTCAGGATATATAAAGAACTTTAAAAACAAAACAAAAAAAAAAAAAATAAGGGACTGGGTTGTGGCATGTTCAAGGCCCTGGATTCAATCCTCTGCACCACATGAAAATAAGTAAATAAAATAAATGTATTGTATCCAACTACAACTAAAAAATAAATATTTAGGGGCTGGGATTGTGGCTCAGTGGCAGAGCTCCTTCCTCTTGCATGAAAGGCACTGGGTTTGATCCTCAGCACCACATAAAAATAAATAAATAAATAAAGGTATTGTGTCCATCTACAACTAAAAAAAATGAAAAAAAATAAAGAATAAATATTTAAAAAATCAAATAAGCCAATCAATAAATGGGCAAAGGAACTGAACAGACACTTCACAGAAGAAATATGATTGGTCAACAAATGTATGAAAAAATATTCAGCATCTCTAGCAATTGGAGAAATGCAAATTAAAACTATACTAAGATTCCATCTCATTCCAGTCAGAATGGCAATTAACAAGAATCCACGTAACAATAAGTGTTGGTGAGGATGTGGGGGAAAAGGTACACCCAACATTGCTAGTGGGACTGCAAACTGGTGCAACCACTCTGAAAAGCAGAATGAGATTGCTCAGAAAACTTGGAATGTAACCACCGTTTGACACAGTTATTCCACTCCTCAGTCTATACCCAAAGGACTTAAAATCAGCATACTATAGTGGTGCAGCCACATCAATGTTTATAGCAGCTCAATTTACAATAGCTAAATTATGGAACCAACCTAGGGGCCCTGAAACAGATGAATGGATAAAGAGAATGTGGTATACATACATACATAATAGAACATTACTCAGCCAGAGAGAAGAATGAAATTATGGCATTTGGTGGTAAATGGACGGAACTGGAGACTGTCGTGCTAAGTGAAATAAGCCAATCCCCACAAACCACAGACCAAATGTTCCCTCTGATATGTGGAAGCTAATACACAATAAGGGTATGGGAGGGAAGAATAGAAGTTCATTGTGTTAGATAAAAGGGAATGAAGATAAGGGAGAAGAGATAGGAACAGGAAAGACAGTAAAATGAATCTGACACAACTGGTGTAACTTCCCATCATGTATAACCACAAGAATCGGATCCTAATTAGAATAACTTATTTTACATGTATGTATACTAGGTTAAGATACACTCTACTGTTATGTATGTCTAAAAAGAACAAATAAAAAAAAAACACACACTGTGTTCTCTCTACACAAAATACCTTTCTCATTTTTCTACCCTTGTTGAATCATTTCTCTTTGGAGATTTTCCTGGCCCCAATCCAGGCAGAATTAATAGCCCTTATCTAGGCCCTAATTTAGCAATTCACTCATGCCTCGGTTGCAGTGGTTAATGTATATTGTATTATTTGCTTAACAGAAGATTGCTTATCTTAGGTCCTGCTTATTAGGTTCCAGGTTCTGAAGAGGCTGGCGGAGCAATACCGTCAATGACTCCTTAAGAACATTAGAGGGCAGACTGATTCCACAGCCCTCTGGGCCAGGGGGCCCAGCGGTCAAGTGCCCCCAAACCCTCTTCTTCAATTTACACCTCCAGAGGTCATTTCCAACATCATTTCCCACTGCCACCACGGACCCCTTTTAGCAGTCCTCCCAACATAGACCTACATTGTATAAGTGGCCCTGAGGTTGACGCTCCTCGCCCCTCCCCCGGCCCAGTCCCCAGTCCACCACCTGCTCTTCCCACCTTCCCACTACCACTTGGGAACTGAGGAGTTAACGCCTCCCTCCCACCGGGTCCGTCTTCGTTGCTAATCTGCAGGTTCTGGGCGGCTGTGCGGAGGGACGGGAAGGGAAATCAGGTGGACTGGGTAAAACGGACTCGGGCTCAGTCTTCAGCCCCTTTTTTCAGAAACCCGTCGCTCTCCGGCCCCATTCCCAAATACCCACGTCCCAACACACCTTCCCCGCCGAGATCCCGAGGCGACACTAGGTTCCCTCTTCCCCGGAGGGAAGCAGGTAGGAGGGCGGGACTAGGTGGGGAGCCGGCGGCCCCTGGCTCCCTCCACACCGGACTCTCCCGAGCTCCTCCCTGTCCCGGCGAGGGCGCCGGTCGGCGGGTGCTGCCCTTAAGGAGGAAGACGTCCGGCTGCAGAGCAGCGGAAAGAGGGTCTTTGCGGAAAGGGCGCCAGCCCCGGGCGGGGGCGAGCGGCAGACCTCGGGCTGGGAGGAAGGAGCTAGAGATCTAGGATTGGTTCTTCGGGCTCTAATGTCACCAAGTCTGGGAGGGGAGACGGCCGCGGGGGAGGGTTCAGAGCTTGGCTCGGGTCCTGGCCGGTTCCCCCTGGACAGCCGGAGACTTGGGCCGGCCAGACGCCCCTCTGGCACGCTCCCGGGGCAGGCGCTCTCGCACGCCTCGAACGCACACTCCCCGTCCCTCCCTCGCGCACTCACCCGTCTCCCCAGCGCCTGCTCCCGCTTTCTCTCTCTCCCTTCCTAACACACCTCGCTCACTCCCACTCGGGCGGTCTCTTTCGCTCCCACCTGCTCCAAGTCTCGCTCTGCGCACCCCCGGTGGCGCGCCCAGCCCCTGGCGCTCTCGCCTGTCACTATCGCAGCTTCGGCGGGCAGCGCCCCGACTCGCCCTGCTCCTTTTCGCAGAGGCGCGCCTGATGCCCGGGACCCGCCGCTGAGCCCAGGAGACCATGGTGGGAGCGCTTGCCCGCCGCGGTACCCACTGAGGCCATGCCGGCGAGCCAGAGCCCGGCCGGCGCCGGCCAGCGCTTGCTTCTGCTCCTGCTACCGCTGCTGCTGCTGCTGCTGCTCCAGGGCAGCCACGCGGGCAACCTGACCGTGGCCGTGGTGTTGCCGCTGGCCAACACCTCGTACCCGTGGTCGTGGGCGCGCGTGGGGCCCGCGGTGGAGCTGGCTCTGACCCGGGTGAAAGCGCAGCCCGACTTGCTGCCAGGCTGGACAGTCCGCACGGTGCTAGGCAGCAGCGAGAATGCGCTGGGAGCCTGCTCCGACACGGCTGCGCCCCTGGCCGCAGTGGACCTCAAGTGGGAGCACAACCCCGCCGTGTTCCTGGGCCCCGGCTGCGTGTACGCGGCCGCTCCGGTGGGGCGCTTCACCGCGCACTGGCGGGTGCCCCTGCTGACCGCTGGCGCTCCGGCGCTAGGCTTCGGGGCTAAAGACGAGTACGCGTTGACCACCCGCGCAGGACCCAGCCACGCCAAGCTGGGCGACTTCGTGGCGGCGCTGCATCGACGGCTGGGCTGGGAGCGCCGGGCGCTGGTGCTCTACGCCTACCGGCCCGGCGACGACCAGCCCTGCTTCTTCGTGGTGGAGGGGCTGTACATGCGGGTCCGCGACCGCCTCAACATCACAGTGGACCACCTGGAGTTCGCCGAGGGCGACCACGACCACTACACCAAGCTGCTGCGGACCGTTGGGCGCAAAGGCCGAGGTGAGAGAGGCCCCCCACCCCCATTTCTCCACCTCGTCCCGACGCCTGTGACCTTTGACAGCGTGCAGGGCGCTGGCCTTCCTCTCCCTTCCGCTCTGGGCCAGTCTTTTCTCTTCTCGAGGCTCTTCATTCCTGTCTCAGCCTCCCCCGCTCCCCAACTTCTGGGTTTCTACTTCCCTCTCTTTCCCTGCGCCCCCCTCCCCTTTCACGTTCCTACTCCATCACCTCCCCCTATTTCCCTGACTGCCCAGGGTTTACCCCAGGGGGAAAGTGCCTGCTCTCCTTCTACCTAGTAGGTCCTGTCCCCTTTCCCCCCCCCCCCCCCCCGTCTTCCTCTCTTTCTTACTGCCTTCTCCCTCCTCCATCCTTTCCTCCCATGGCTCCCACACACCCTCTCACCCATCCCTCTGCAGCCGGCCCCTCTCTGCCTCCTCCCCTCCTGCCCCACCTGCCCCCCGCCTCGGTTCTCCTTTCCCGCTCTGCCTACCTCTGCTGCTTCCTTCTCCGCCCTCCACACCTCCTCCTCCCACCCTTTTTCAACTTTCTCCTGCCACTGCCTAAACTGAGCCAGTGCCGTCTAACCGCCACCAGGTCCCCTCGTCCTCCCCGTGAGCCCCGGCTTCCCTGCCCTTTCCTTTCCCTGGCTGACTCCTCCTTTCCTTCCAGTCGTCTACATCTGCAGCTCCCCAGATGCCTTCAGGACCCTCATGCTCCTGGCCCTGGACGCTGGCCTCAGTGGGGAAGACTATGTTTTCTTCCACCTGGATGTCTTCGGGCAAAGCCTACAAGGGGCACAGGGCCCTGCTCCCCGCAGGCCCTGGGAGAGAGGAGACGGGCGGGATGTCAGTGCCCGCCTGGCCTTTCAGGTGAGTGCCAGGGTTTGCCCATGCTGAGGGACTGAGCTGTTGACACTTGGTTTCTGGATACTGTGTCCCTAAGTATCTGAAAGGAGGGGGAAAAAAAAAAGGTGTTCTTGGTGCTCCTGAGGGACTTCAGAGCCAGAAGGCTAAAAAGATAAGACAATGGGGCTCGAAGAGGGAGTACATTGAAGTTCCACACGCTGGGCGAAGACTCCAGTCCCTTGCTCAAGAGCAGGGACCACTTCTTGCAGGAAATAGGGTATAATTTGACCTTGACCTTAGCAGAGAGGCTGGCCTGTGAGGTTGGCTCCCTGACAACTGGTGCCAAGGGTACTGGGAGAACAAGAATCAGCTCCTAGCTCGCTCTCTGACCCCTTCCTCAGGCTGCCAAAATCATTACATATAAAGAACCGGATACTCCTGAGTACTTGGAATTCCTGAAGCAGCTCAAAGTCTTGGCCCGTGAGCAGTTCAACTTCACCATGGAAGATGGCCTGGTAGGAGGGGGTCCTGGAACCTTCTAGTGCGGACCTCCAGACTTTGCTTCATGGCTCTCCTCCAGACTCTCCTCCAGATGTGTGTTCTTTCACACATCTCAGTGTTTCCGGGTCTCCCCTTCCCTCCCTTCCCATTGACTCCTTATCTCTCTGGATGATAGAGGTGACAGTGACAAGTTCAACCCCTAAACCTCAGGTCCTCATCAGTAAAATGGGGTTGACCAACCCTGTCCTGTCCGCCCAGTCCCATACTGTGGGTGTATTTTATGTATCCTGTCTGGGCTCCCAGTGCCTCCTGTCCTCTCACCATGGCACCCTGCGCTGTACCCCCCATCCATCCCCTTTTCCCCCAGCTGACTTCTCTCTGTCCCTGCAGGAGAACCTCATCCCTGCATCCTTCCATGATGGGCTTCTGCTCTATGTCCAGGCAGTGACAGAGACGCTAGCACACGGGGGAACTGTCGCCAATGGGGAGACCATCACTCAGAGGATGTGGAACCGAAGCTTCCCAGGTCAGGGCCTGGGAGTGACTGGAAAGGGCTTTTTAGGGAAGGGGGGGTGAGTACCATGTGCCCCAGCCTGTAGCCCTGCAACTCAGGTAGCCATTTGCCCATTACCAGTCTTTCCCTTTCTTTTATAAGAACCTCCACAGCTTCTTTCAGGCTCTCCTTCCCTCGTCCCCCAGATCCATCCAGTCCTCCCACGTGTCCCATCTCAGTCCTTCCTGCTGCCAACGCAGCTGTCCTGTTGGCTCTTCTTCTGTGCCTACGTGTGTTTGAAGATCAGGAGATGGAGACATGGAAGTGGGACCTCCCTGCACGGGAATTTTCTCACAACACAGCTATGTTGCCCCGGCCCACAGGTGTGACAGGATACCTGAAAATTGATAGCAATGGAGATCGTGAGACTGACTTCTCCCTCTGGGATATGGACCCTGAGACCGGTGCCTTCAGGGTACGTGTGCACACTCAGAAGACCACCGTGTGTCTCCTCAGGATGACATCTCACCCTCCTGCCCTCCCCCACAGCCCTGCCAGGGCATCTGTTTATTCTGTGATCACCCTACCCTGCCTGGACATCTATGAAAGCCCTGGACAAAACAGACCCCGTTCCATTCTGGGGGAGCAACCAGAATGATAGGGATTCGCATGGGGAACCCCGTGTCTAAGGAGGGAGCACAGCCCTTTCCTTGGGGAGTTCTTAAGGAAAGCAAGACTCCTCGCAGCAGTCAGGTAGACTCTGAGCCAACAGGAATGCATACGCACAGCTCACAGCTCGGTAAACACAGTAGATACTGGCAGGGATTGAGGCCAGAGGCACCAAGGATCAAATCCAGGAAGGCTTCCTGGAAGAAAACTGCACTGATGAGGCTTGGGAATGTGGGTTGAGATGGATGCTACCTTTCCCTGTTTCTGTGCTTTAATCGAGGCTATAAAGTCCTTGCGTGTAGGTGTGGGGTTCTATATGCAGCTTTCTTTATAAAGCCCTTGAGTCATTTTCAAATGTTTGCCCCTTAATTCCATGGGAACAAGTATGAGGTCTCCCTGTAGGCGGTCACAGCAGGGGCTTGGTGACCCAGATACAGGCCCTGGAAGTATTGATGAGGAGGTGGGAAGCAGGACTGTGTCACTGGACAGGAGGCCACATGCCAGGCCCTTGACCATTCCTGCTCTCCCTTAGGTTGTACTGAACTACAATGGGACTTCCCAAGAGCTGGTGGCTGTGTCAGGGTGCGAACTATACTGGCCCCTGGGGTACCCTCCTCCTGACATCCCTAAATGTGGCTTTGACAACGAGGACCCATCCTGCAACCAAGGTGACTGGCCCTTGCTCTTCGGGCTGCTGTTCTGGAGACACTGCCTCCTCCCAAGGGGAATCAAGTGGGTGCTCCTCTCCCACCCTTTTCTGGATTCAGAGCCTCCTCCTGCCTTTTGCTTCCCTTCATCCACCGCTGTTGACCATGATGAAGGGAAGGCCCTTCCTCCTCTGTAGAGCCCAGATCACTTGCCACACTTGACTCTCTCCTGCAGACCACTTGTCCACCCTGGAGCTCCTGGCCTTGGTAGGCAGCCTCGCCCTGCTTAGCATCCTGATCGTCTCCTTCTTTGTATACAGGTGAGCCGAGCCCAGCCGTGGCCCGGGGGTGGGGGTGGGGTGGGGGGGGTGCGGTGACATGGGGAGACTTGGAGAGGGAGGTGTAGGGACAAGGGGGGAGGGGAGGGGTGAAGGGACAGCGGGGGAAGGCAGAAGGAGAGAGGGAGAAAAGAAACGAAAAGCCTTAAAACGCCACAGTGCAGTGGCCATAACTATAATCCCGGGGACTCTGGAAACTGAAGCAGGAGGATCACAAGTTTGAGGTCAGCCCAACAATTTAGGGAGACCCTGTGCCAAAATTTAGGGGGAAAAAAGCTGGGCTCAGTGGCACATGCCTGTAATCCCAGCAACTTGGGAGGCTGAGGAAGGAGGATGGCAAGTTCAAAGCCAGCCTCGGCAGCTTAGCAAGGCCTTGTCTCAAAATAAAAAAATAAAAAGGGATGGGGATGTGGCTCAGTGGTTAAGTGCCCCAGGGTTCAATTTCTGGTACCATAATAACAATAATAATAGTTAATTTTTTTTAAAGATTAGGAATGTAGTTCAGTGGTAGAGCATCTACCTAGCTTGTGAGAGAGCCTATGTTTAATCCTCAGTATCACAATAAATAATAAATAGCCTTAGGACACAGAGAAGAAAACAGAGAATGGAGTGAGAGGAAAGAGGGGACAGGGATAGAAGTGGCCAGAGAAGATCAAGGAGATGCAAGAAGGAGCAGATAGATTGAGAAGTGATGTCATACCAGAGTGGCTCCTGGCATGGAACTGGTTTTCCTTGCTCTGGGGACTGGGCCCTGTTAAGGAGCCCTGCTGTGACCAGTGGTGGACCTCGAGTGGATAAGAGAGATGAATGAGCCCCACTCCTGCCTTCCAGTGAGGCTGAAATGGAAATCCAGGACACAGGAGAGAAGGGAGGGAGGACAATCAATGCTGATTGAACCTAGTAGACCACGTGTCAGGCACTTCCACACACAATGTTTCTTTTTATTCTTGTAACAGTTAAGAATGAAGCCAGGTGTGGGGGTGCATGCCTGTAATCCCAGCAACTCAGAAGGCTCAGACAGGAGGACTGCAAATTTTAGGCCAACCTGGGGCCATGTATTGAGTGAGACCCTGTCTCAAGATAAAAAATGAAAAGGGATCGGGATGTGGCTCAGTGGTAGAGCATCCCTGGGTTTAATACCGTGTGTGTAAAAGGACATTGACTGTGACTACCCCAATGTCCCCAGTTGAGGTAGAATGTCACCAGGCTCTGACCCTCAGCCTGGGAGATAGAATTCCCTCATTCACCTCTTAATACTTGAAGTAGTCTCGGGGCTCTGAGGAGGGACTCCTGACCACTCCCGACCAGGTCGGGGGATCATACATGAGCTCAGGTGTAGGTTTCACGCCCCAGGAAGATGCAGCTGGAGAAGGAGCTGGCCTCCGAGCTGTGGCGAGTGCGCTGGGAGGACCTGCAGCCCAGCAGCCTGGAGAGGCACCTCCGAAGCGCGGGCAGCCGGCTGACCTTGAGCGGGGTGAGAATGCTGGTGTCTGAGGGGGCTGGGGGGTGTCACTGGTGTTCGCGAGGGGGCCCTGGGTACCCAGAGCAGTAGGGTAGAAAACAGGGCTCCACGCCCACCTCTGCCTTCCTTTGCTTCATGACCTTGAGCAAGGCCATTGCCTCTCTGAACTGGGCTCATGGTGATTGCATCTCTAGAGCCTCCCTCCAGGGGCTCTTGGAAAGATCAAAGGAGGCAGTATATGGGACAACACAAACATAAAACCAGTAAGCGAGGGGAGGTTTCATGATGTGGAACATCAAGGAGGGTGACACAAAGCTAAGGAAGGGTAGGAAAGACCAGAGCACAAGCACCCAGGGGCATCCGGGCCTCTAGGCTGAACCCCTGTTCTTCACCCCTTCAGAGAGGCTCCAATTACGGCTCCCTGCTAACCACAGAGGGCCAGTTCCAGGTGTTTGCCAAGACAGCGTACTACAAGGTGGGCCTGGGGAGACTTCTGGTCCTGGGTACTGTGGAAGTGTGCTCTGTGGCAGAGGGTGCCAGGGTGGGCTGTCAAGGGGCAGTTGGAGATCCTCAGGGGAGTGGGGTGCCATTGGGAGCAGCTGGGGGTCTTGGAGGGCGGCGTGAGCTGTCGGGAGCAGGTGGAGGTGCCAGGGCACCAGGTCATGCTCCACACAGTGACAGTCTCCATTCCTTTCTCAGGGCAACCTGGTGGCTGTGAAACATGTGAATCGTAAACGCATTGAGCTGACAAGAAACGTCCTGTTTGAACTGAAGCATGTAATGTGGGGGTGTGAGGCGGTGGCCTGGGGAAGAGTCCCCTGCCGGGAGATGGCCAACTGAGCTGTCTGTGGAGGTTTTGGTTTTCAGAGTGTCCTAGGAAAGCTAGGGTCTGTGAACCTGGGATGGGCCCTTGCATCCTGGGGATGGGATTAGGGGACCCATCATGAGAAGAGAGATGAGATCTCTGGAGATACCCTGGAGGAAGACCCTTGAGGGACCTTACATGGTGACCTGGGGAATAAAAGGCAAGGAGGCAGAGGGTGTAGGAAGCAGATTGTGGGGGAGAAGGGCCCAGTGGACAGGTTTGCAAACAATGAATAGGGAGTTAAGGGGGAGGGTCCCTGAGGCCAGAGAGCAATCTGGTGAGGAGTGAGGTCTCTGTGATGCTCCTGATGCTGCTTCTCACCTGCAGATGCGGGATGTACAGAATGAACACCTGACCAGGTTTGTGGGTGCCTGCACTGACCCCCCCAACATCTGTATCCTCACAGAGTACTGTCCCAGAGGGAGCCTGCAGGTGAGGGGACAAGGGAGTGTTAGTGAACCTGGGTTCCAAGCTGGGCATGGCTGGGCATGCCTGTAATCCCCGCTACTTTGTGAGGCTGAGACAGGAGGGTTGCAAGCTCAAGGGCGGCTTCAGCAACTTAGCAAGACCCTGTCTCAAAATGAAAATGGCTGGGGATGTGGCTTAGTAATAGAAACACCCTTGGGTTCAATCCCTGGTACCACAGGGAAAAAAAAAATCCGGAAATCTGGGTTCTAGCCCTGGCTTTGTCCCTGACTGGCCACAGGAGCCTAGCAAGCCTCCCTCCCTCTTTTTGGCCTTTAGTGGCCCCATCTGTAAAATGGGAATGGGGGAAATGCAGCTAGAGTAAATCCAGTGTGGTCAGTAGGACCCTTGCCTCCTCCTCCCACCCCTATGGAGGTCTGTGGGGTACAGGTCTGACTCTCCCCAGCAGGACATTCTGGAGAATGAGAGCATCACCCTGGACTGGATGTTCCGGTACTCACTCACCAATGACATTGTCAAGGTAAGCCCAGAGGGGCCACTGGGTGTTGGGGGTTGGGATGAGGAATGAGTATGCTTCTCCCCTGGCCCTGGTTGTAGGTCCCCTCATGCCCAAGACCTCTGCCTCCCCAAATTTCCCAGGGAATGCTGTTTCTACACAATGGGGCCATTTGCTCCCATGGGAACCTCAAGTCATCCAACTGTGTGGTAGATGGGCGCTTTGTGCTTAAGATCACCGACTATGGGCTGGAGAGCTTCAGGGACCCGGAGCCAGAGCAAGGACACATCCTTTATGCCAGTGAGCCCAACTCTTAACCCTCAACCCCCCTACCCGACAAGCACCACCAGGATAGCTTAGTAGGGAGACTGTGGCCTGGGATCTGCCTGGCTCGGGCATGCCTCTACTGAATCCAAAGTCAGTTCTCATTAGCAAAAAGGGGAAGACAGAGCTCTTCCCCGTTCTAAACACAGTGTGCTGTTCAGACCAGTCCCAGCCACAAGCTGGTTCACAGCTTTCCCCCACCCCTCCCCCACCGGAAGCTCTCTTTCCCAGCATCATTGCATATTCTTCTTTATTTCTATTATTGCTTTTTTTGGCCATGAAAGCTTATATTCATTGCTAGTTTTTCTTTTCCCACTAGACTATAAAGTCCCTCATCCCTTCGCTTTGGGGTCCTTCACCACGTGACTCCTAATGTCTGACCCACAGAAAAGTTATGGACAGCTCCTGAGCTTCTGCGAATGGCTTCGCCCCCTTCTCGAGGCTCCCAGGCTGGTGACGTGTACAGCTTTGGGATCATCCTCCAGGAGATTGCCCTGAGGAGTGGGGTCTTCCATGTGGAAGGTTTAGACCTCAGTCCCAAAGGTGAAAGAGCCACAATGTCCCCTACCTCTAACCCCAGCCCCAGGGAGAGGGACCCTTGGAAGCATCCCTAACCCTTCCTTCTGAGATGGGGCCTGGCCACCACCCTTTGTTCCACTGATGCCAGCCCAGCTGGTCCTAGGCTTCCCTAACCAACTCCAGCTGGCTGCCCCAGCCTCTCACTGGGCCCCTGGCTAACCCCTCTCCCCCACCCAATACAGAGATCATTGAGCGTGTGACTCGGGGTGAGCAGCCCCCCTTCCGGCCCTCCCTGGCCCTGCAGAGCCACCTGGAGGAACTGGGGCAGCTGATGCAGCGGTGCTGGGCCGAGGACCCACAGGAACGGCCACCCTTTCAGCAGATCCGCCTGACACTCCGCAAGTTTAACAGGTCACTGGTGTTAGTCATGGCCGCCTTCCCTCCCCACTCCAGACACTACAACCCCACACTTCAGTCTATCTGCAGCCACAGAGGGAGCCACTCCAGCCACACATGGCTCACCCCAGTCCACCGCAGCCTCTCAGCCCTCTGTACAACTCGGCTGTCCTCTCAGCCTCCTACCATTCAGACCCCTTTCTTCCACCTACAGCAACACCCCAAGCCCTGCCCACTCTCCCACACTGGGCACAGTGGTGTGCAGAATAAATGGGCCACACAGCTTTGGCCTCTCCTTCGCTCCCCATATCCTCAGCCCTCCCCATGAGCTCCTGCCCCAGCCCGATGGTCTCCCTTTCCCAGTGGAGCTCAGAGATCCCCAGACACACCTGTCTGCTGCCTGTGTGCCTGTCACTTTGTCCTTAGCTCATCCTTGTCCCTATCCACCTTTTTTTTTTTTTTTTTGGCACTGGGGATTGAACCCAGGGACACTCTATCTACTACTGAACTACAACCCCAGCCCTTTTTATTTTCTTCATTTATTTTTAAATATTTTAAAATTATAGATGGACATAATACCTTTAATTAATTAATTGATTGTTTGTATGTGGTGCTGAGAATCAAACCCACTGCCTCACACATGCCAGACGAGTGCGCTACCACTGAGCCACAACCCCAACCCCTTTTAAATTTTTTTTTTTAATTTTAATTTTTATTTTTTAGATGTTGATAGACTTTATTTTTTTATTTATACATGGTGCTGAGAAACGAACCCAGGGCCTCACACATGCTAGGCAAGTGTGCTATCGCTAAGCCACAATCCGAGCCCCAAGCCCTTTTCATTTTAAGTCTTGGTCTCACTAAATTGCCCAAGCTGGCTGGGTCCATAGCGCACACCTATAATCCCAGTGACTGAAGAAGTTGAGGCGGAGGATCCTTAAATTCAAGACCAGCCTGGGAGGCCATGTCTTTTTTCTTTTGTTCTTTTCTTTCTTTCTTTGGTACCGGGATTGAATCCCAGGGGTGCTTAACCACTGAGCCACATCCCCAGCCCCTTATTTTATTTAGAGTTGCTTAGGGACTTGCTAAGTTTCTGAGGCTGGCTTTGAACTCAGTCCTCCTCCCTCCACTGGGATTACAAGTATGTGCCATGCACCCTGCTTTGAGACCATGTCTTAATGAAAAGGTCTGGGGATGTAGCTCAGTGGTAGAGCACCCCTGGGTTCAATCCCCAGTACCACCACCACAGTAATAATAATAAGGCTGGCCTTGAACCTGTTAAACTCCCAAGTTGCTGGGGTCACAAGTGTGTGCCACCATGCCCCCACCCCACCTCCTTCCAACTCACTCATGTTCAATGAAGGTAAACAAGCTGTCAAAATGTCTAAAGCTTCCTTCTTGACCCTGGGTTCTCAGAGATGAATTGAACTTTCCTCCTATCCTTCTCACCTGCTCACCCCTATCCTGCTGTGCCCCAATTCTCACCTTCACAAGGGACCTGCTGCAGCTGGAGGTGGGCTGACAGTAAGCCTAGGGAGGGGGAGGGCCTGGGGGGAGGGCTCTCCAGGGCAGACCCCTGCAGCTCGGCTCTCACCCGGCTGCCCTGGCCCCTCAGAGAGAACAGCAGCAACATCCTGGACAACCTGCTGACCCGCATGGAGCAGTATGCCAACAACCTGGAGGAGCTGGTGGAGGAGCGCACGCAGGCCTACCTGGAGGAGAAGCGCAAGGCAGAGGCCCTGCTCTACCAGATTCTGCCTCAGTGAGTGCCCATCTCTTCAGACCCGCCCCCCCCCACACACTCAGCCCCTGACCCCACCTCACACTCTGGTCTACACCTGCCCTGACCCCTCAGCTCAGTGGCTGAGCAGCTGAAACGCGGGGAGACAGTGCAGGCGGAGGCCTTTGACAGCGTGACCATCTACTTCAGTGACATCGTGGGCTTCACCGCCCTGTCAGCAGAGAGCACACCCATGCAGGTAAGCCAGGGGCAGTCACAGGTGGCAGACCAGGTGGGTCAGCTTGGTGTCACTTCTCCGTCCCCAAGGTCTGCCTTCTGGTTCCCTCCTCCCACCCCACCCCAGGGAGCACCCTTCCTTCCAGTCCCAGTGGCTTCTTGTGCCTTCCAGGTGGTGACCCTGCTCAATGACCTGTACACTTGCTTTGATGCAGTTATAGACAACTTTGATGTGTACAAGGTAGGGATGGGAAGGGACAGACAGACGTGGACAGGGTCAAAAAACGGTGAGGTTCAGGCGTATGAAAGAGAAGTCCAGGGCACATGAGCAGTGACTGGGGGGGGGGGGGGGGCCCATCCACCCACCCACAGGCAGAGGGGCGGGGTGAGCGCAGGGCGGGAGCCGGTGCGCGTGGGTGTGGCCGGCAGGTGGCCGGGGAAGGGAGTTCCCGCCCTCCTGCCCCGCCTTGTCTCACGCCCCACAGGTGGAGACAATCGGCGACGCCTACATGGTGGTGTCGGGACTCCCAGTGCGGAACGGGCGGCTCCACGCACGCGAGGTGGCCCGCATGGCCCTGGCGCTGCTGGACGCGGTGCGCTCCTTCCGCATCCGCCACCGGCCCCAGGAGCAGCTGCGTTTGCGCATCGGCATCCACACAGGTGCGGAGGCCCGGAGCAGGGACCGGAGGGGTCTCCTGGAGGTGGAGCTCCGCGAGGAGAACGCCCCTGGGACCAGCACCTCGGCCCCATCTCGGTCTCCCCCTCCCTGTCCCCACTCCCCCCGTCTCTCCTCCCTTCCCTCTCCCTCTCTCCCTCTCCTCCCCTCTTAGCCCACCTCCTGCCTCTCCTGGGGCGCCTACCAGTCTCCCTTAACTCCCTTCTCACCCCTGCTACTGCTGATGGACTCTGTTCCCTCCCTTGTCCCTCCTAGGACCTGTGTGTGCTGGCGTTGTAGGGCTGAAGATGCCCCGTTACTGTCTTTTTGGGGACACTGTCAACACTGCCTCAAGAATGGAGTCCAATGGGGAAGGTATAGTGGCCCTCCTAGAGGGGAGGAGGAGGGCCGGGTAGCCAAAGGAATGGCCGCACTGTGGCAGCTTAATTTAGGCAGTCCCTGTTCTGGCTTCTAGTCCTTTCTTCTCCCACATGCACTTCTCATAATGCAGATGACTCTCCTCTTAGGATGGGGTTACATTGTAAGTTGAAAATATCCTAGGTTGAAAATACAGTAACACACCTGACCTCTGGGAATATCATGGCTTATGTAGCCCACCGTAAACGTTCTCGGAACACTTACATTAGCCCAAAGCCAGCAAGACTCCCTAACACAAAGCCTGTGTTGTAATAAAGTATTGAATATCTCATGTTCACACATAGGCGAGTGTTTGTAGACATGATGGGATGTGAAAACAAAATGCAATATCCAAAAGATGCTAGCAGCACAATGTACCCTGGAGCACAGGCTCTTCACCTTTGGAGTCATGTGGCAGACCCTGAGCTGCGGCCCAGTGCTGCTGCCACCCACAAGGGCAGGAGGACATGTGCTGCACATATGCCCAGGAAAAGATCAGAATTCAAACAATTGAATGTATGTGGCTTTCACATGATCACAAGTCAAAAGATTGGACTATAATAAAAGTCAAGGACCAGCTGAGCATAGTGGTGTACCCTGTGCAAGGCTGAGGCAGGGGACTTGCAAATTCAAAGCCAGCCTAAGCCACTTAGCAAAACCCTGTCTCAAAATAAAAAAAAAAATAAAACGTTCTGGGGCTGGGGTTTGTGGCTCAAGTGGTAGCGCGCTTGCCTGGCATGCGTGAGGCACTGGGTTCGATCCTCAGCACCACGTAAAAATAAATAAGTGAAATAAAGGTATTGTGTTCAACTACAACTAAAAAATAAATATTAAAAAATAAAAATAAAAAGTTCTGGGGACGTAGCTCAGCGGTAAAGCACTTCTGGGTTCAATCCCCAGTTCCAAAAAAAAGTATTTCTGGGTCAGTGTTCAACAGTGCCTAGCAGGAATCACACCTTTAAGGCCCTCTGCTCCATCTTTGGTGTGGTGAAGATGATTGCAAAGGCAGACAACTCTCAGTTCCAGAGCTAGCTGTATCAATGTGCTATCCCTCTCTGAGTCCTGGTTTTCCTGATCTGTAAAATGAAGGTAAAGTATCTACCTCATGCGGGGCGCAGTGGCACACACCTGTTATCCCAGTGGCTCAGGAGGCTGAGGCAGGAGGATCGTGAGTTCAAAGCCAGCCTCAGCAAAAACGAGGTGTTAAGCAACTCGGTGAGACCCTGTCTCTAAATAAAATATAAAAAGGGCTGGGGATGTGGCTCAGTGGTTAAGCACCCCTGGATTCAATTTCTGGTACCAAAAAACAAACAAAAAAAATCTACCTCGTAAGGAATATGTGAGAAGCTGTACAAATGCCTAGCACATGAATGTCACTCAACTTTTTCGAGACTCAGCTGCTTATCTGTATCTCAGGGTTGTTAAAAAAAAAAATCAAAAACCAAACAACCCTAGCACAGCTTCTGGCACACAGTAGGTATCTATAAATGCTTGCTCTCACCCTTTCCCTTCATCTTGCTTTCTGTTTCTCTGCTATCCAGCTTCTTCTGTATTTGACACAATTCAAGTCAGTAAATATTTATTGAGCCATAAATACCTGTGCCAGGCCAGAGTTTAGCTGAGGAGTCTATGTGGACCCCATCCAAGGGTCCAGCCCTGGGAGCCCTGTGGGGTCTGGTTCAGCAGATATTCCCTGGGCCCTGTGTTTGAGGCTCCGGGGTAGGAGAGAGCTTCTCCCTGAGGTCCTCAAGGAGCATATTCTCAGAAATGGCTAACAAGAGGCCACATGAT
Source organism: Marmota monax (assembly GCF_021218885.2). NCBI lineage: Eukaryota > Metazoa > Chordata > Mammalia > Rodentia > Sciuridae > Marmota > Marmota monax. The sequence goes on along the minus strand of NW_026694593.1, from coordinate 2,982,058 downwards.
GCAGACCCGGGGAGAAGTATCATGAGGTCAGATAGTGGCCAGAGAAAGAGTATGGGACTGGTGGGCCCATCACTGATCTCCTCGGCAGCTGGGGCAGATCTTCTGCCCTGGGTCTCATTTCCTCAGCCATAAAATGAGAGGATGGAGTCACCTAACAGATAGCAAGGACTTAGGTAAAGCTTCCTATGGGCCGCGTTTTGTTTGAATTATTCATTTATTTATTTATGGTGCTGGGGATCCAACCCAGATGAATAATTTTAATCCTCACAACAGGAACGCATCCCTTTGAGATGGTGCTTTCTCTATCAGCATCTCATAGATTTAGAAAATGAGACACAGTTTATATTAATTACCCAAGCAAATGTCTAAGGGATTCATGCTGAGGCAGAGCAGGATCCACAGCTTCTAACCACTATGCTACACTGTCCCTCTGGATCTGAACGATACTCTGTAACAATACTGCCCAGTAGTATTTTTTTAGATGTTATTGTATTTTTTAATGCCTTTATTTAATTAATTTATTTGTTTTTATGTGGTGATTGAACCCAGTGTCTCACTCATGCCAGGCAAGTACTCTATTACTGAGCTATAACTGCAATCTCCAATAGTATTTTCTTGTGCAGTACAGGGAATCAAACTCAGGGATGATCTACCAGTGAGCTATGTCCCCAGCTCTTTTAATTTTTTAAAATTTTTATTTAGGTCTCACTAAGATGTCAAGGCAGAGGAGTCAGGCATGGTAGAGCACGCTTGTAATCTCAGTGGCTCAGGAAGCTGAGGCAGGAGGATTGCAAGTTTGAGGCCAGCCTCAGCAATTTAGCAAGGCCCTAAGCAACTTAGTGAGACACTGCCTCAAAATAAAACATAACGGCTAGGATCGTGGTTCAGTGGCAGAGCACTTGTCTCGCATATGTGAGGCACTGGGTTCGATTCTCAGCACCGTGTATCCATAAATAAAATAAAGGTCCATTGACAACTAAAAAATATATTTAAAAAAATAAAACATAAATAGGACTGGGGAGGTGGCTCAGTGATTAAGCACCCCTGGGTTCAATCCCTGGTATATAAAAAAGTCAAGGCTGGCCTTGAATTTGCGATCCTCCTGCCTCAGCCTCCTGAGTTGCTGGGATTATAGGCAGCCATGTGCTGCCACTCCTGGCTCCAATACTATTTTCTGCAGTCATGAAAATGTCCTGCAACTTTTACTGTCCAGTATTGCGAACTTTAGTCACATGTGGCTATGGATCCCTTGAAGTGTGTCTAATACAACCAAGGGTCAGAATCTTTGGTTGGGTTCTGATCTTGAACTGGGGATTGAACCCAGGGGTGTTTTACCACTGAGCTACATCCCCAGACCTTTGAATTTTTTTATTTTGACACAGGGTCTCACTAAATTGCTGAGGCTGTCCTTGAACTTGTGACCCTCCTGCTTCAGGCTCCCAAGTGGCTGTGATTACAGGCGTGCACCACTGAGCCCAGCAAGGCACTGAATCTTTAGCTGTATATCGTTTCAGTTAATTTAGACAGGCACATGTGACTAATGGGACCATGTTAGGCAGCACAGCTCTAAAATTCTAAAGGAGCCAATATAGTCACACAGTATAGTCACACATGCATAGAGAGGGTGGGACTTCTCTGAGTTAAGAGGCTTTGGGGCCAAAGGATGGAGGAGGGCATCTGTCTACCCCAGTCCCCGGTCTCCTCTGCCTGCTCCGTCCCCGCACTCCATCTCCCTTCCCCTGTCCTACTCAGCGCTGAAGATCCACCTGTCTTCTGAGACCAAGGCTGTCCTGGAGGAGTTTGATGGTTTTGAGCTGGAGCTTCGAGGGGATGTGGAAATGAAGGTAGAGAAAGAAGTCCCTGCCATCACGGTCCCTGGGGTCCTGGAGCGGGGGTACCCTTCTCCAGCAGCCAATGCCACTCCCATTTCTAGGCCTCCTATCTGATTTGGGGCAGTAGTTGTGCCGCTCCCCACCCCAACCTTTTATTTTTTATTTTTTTTCCTCCAGGGCAAAGGCAAGGTCCGGACCTACTGGCTCCTGGGGGAGCGGGGGAGTAGCACCAGAGGCTGACCGGCCCCCCTTGCTGTCCTTCCATACCTCCGATGCCTGGTCTCCACCTCTCCCCAGCAGCCCCACCACTGCAGAAGGATGAGAGAGCCGTGGTTGGAACAGCTCAGGCCCCCAGACCCCAGTAGAGACCCCGGGTGTGACTCTGAGAGACGACTGGCATAGGGAAGAACCCAGAGCTCACAGGACCGACCTAATCACACACTCACACAAAATGGCACCGGTGTAGGCACATGTCCCCTCCGCCTCCCCTAACGGGCTCCTCCTCCCTCGGCCTTGCTACACTGTGACTTTTATTAAAATTACCATAGGGGATATGAAAAGGGACTCTAGTGAAAGGAGGGGGTAGAAGGTCCAGATGTGGGCCTGAGCCACAGGGATCACAAATACCATCCCACCCATAGCCACCACCCACCCCTCCACTCAACAGTGGGCACAATGCACAGGTGTGAAGAGGGGCCATGGGGAGAGGCTGTGGTCCTGTGCGCCTTGTTCTCCTGTGAACAGACCATTAAAACCTTTATTCCAGTGACAGTGTCTCTTCTTAAGGGAGAGAGCATTGCCAGAAAACATAGCCATGTTCTCTACCTTCTGCTTCGAAAAGACTAGTTTCTCCAACTGGGAATGTAGATTCTGAAAAAGCCGGCAGTCACCTGCAGCTTTGAGGAGACCACGGAACCCTCTGTGAATTTTGCAGAAGTGCAGAACCTTTGTTTATGTGGGTTATACTTATTGATATCGGTCGTATTAGACATAAAAATAACCACAGCGAAGAAAGTGAAATGAATGCTTATTGATTGAGTCATTCAGGATAACAATAATAAACGCATTATATGTTAATAATTTTTTACTACTTTATTAAGGACATTCTTAAGAGAAACTGGCCTTTTTTGGTACATGGTAGTGAAGGATGCAATGACTAATTTGGAGCCACTGTCTTCATTTATCTAAGGCATCAGTGGGTTCACCCTCACTGCTTTTGTGTTGACCCAAATGTCAACACAATCCAAAGCCAAATAATGTATTGGTATCATTATGAAAATCATTGACCTCATCTATCCTCTGAAATAGTCTTGGGGACTCCCAGGATCTGTGGAGCACACTTTGAGAAATGCTATATTACCCAATGGCTGGTATACAGCAGGAATGACATAATTAGTATGGGTTGAATTAGGCCTGGGAATCAAGAAGTGGTATCATGTGGATCCTATTGATTGACTGATTTGGGTAGTACTGGAAACTGACCCAGGGACACTCTACTTCTGAGCTCTACCCCTAAACCTCCCCCCCCTGCCTCCAGTACTGGGGATTGAACCCAGGGGTACCATTGAGCTATATCCCCAGTCCTTTTTATTTTGTTTTGAGAAGGGTCTTGCTAAGTTGCTGAGGCCAGCCTCAAACTTTCAATCCTCTTGCCTCAGCCTCCCAAGTAGCTGGGATTACAGGTATGTGCCACCATGCACGGCTATGGATCCCTTTTAAACTCACCGAGATTTGGGGATTGTCCACCTACCCCTCCGTTTCCCATGTCAGTGTAGACAAATGTGATAGTTTGCAAAATGCCTCTCCAAAGGGTTAAGGACCCTGCTTTTCCTGCTTGAGCCACCCACCCCACCTCCTCCCTAGGCAGGCAGGCAGGAATGCGGGGGAGAGGTGGCTACAGCTTCACCTCCCCCATGGGGAAGGAAAGTGCCAGACATTTCTTCAGTATCATCCATCAAGTGCAGACAGGCCTCTCCCTGACCTCCCAGGCCCCTTCCTGGAGTCCTTGCCAAATTTGATCTGGAGGTAGGGGTGGGCTCCACGGAGCTTAGAGGTGGATCTAAGGCACTACTCCCTGGTACACAAGTGGTGGTTGGGGATGGAGAAAGGGTCAATTGTTCTCCCTCCTGGTCAGTGACTCTTGTGGATGTTCTGTGCTTCCTACCCACCCCTTTTGGCCTCGGCCAGACTTGATTTATTGGGAGAGAGCGCTCCCGTGGTCAAGCCTTTCTCACCAGCCAAGCTCAGGATGAAAAACACTGGGAAGGCCCAAGGAAAGATGGTTGCCCTGGCAACCACAGCCTACCCAACTTCCTGTGGGCCCTGGTGGCCATGTTGACTCCCAGGCCCCAATTCCTCCTCCCAGGAGTGGCAGAGGGCCCCCAAAGAGAATGGCTCTGACAGAGGGAAGTGTGGGGACTGAGAAGTGAGACGTGGGGGGAGGGGGCTGGGACATCCAGAGGGATCTGGGCTCAGGGGAAGGGAGACTGTGTGATGGGGGGGGGGGGGTGATTGAGGAGCTCCAGCAAGACAATTCTAGGAAGTGGCCGGTCAGATCCTTCCGGGGCAGCCTGGCTCCAGGGCAGGCCCTGGGAGGGGAGGGAGTGGGAGGTGGGCCTGAGGAGAAGCCCCAGGAGTCATGATTTCAGCCGCTTCAGAACTTTCACTGGAACTGAGGAGATTTCCTTCCGGAGGAAGGCCCCTGAAATCAGGAAGAACTGGGAAAGCCATTACCAATGGAGGGGAGGGGAGCCATGAAGCCCTCCCCCCAAAGCAGGGGAGACGACTGTGCCAGGAGCCTCCACCCACGAGGGAGGGGCAGTCAGTTTCCCTGGGCTGTTCTGACCAGTAGTTTTGGGAGGGGTGGTGGGGGGGGCAACAGGGTTTCCCCAGAGTGCGAGAGGAATAATAACAACTGGAATAATTGGCATTCGGCTCTGGCCTGCAGTTTACAAAGGCTTTCACATACATTATCTCATCAGCCATGTGACACTCCTGGAAGAAGGCGGGGGACAGAGAAGGCTGCTCAGCCCAACCAACCCCCTGTGCAAGGACAGGGCCTGGAAAAAAATAGAGCTGAGGGAATCAGGCAAATATCCCTCCCAGCCCCTGTTTTCTCTGCGTCAAAGCACTCGGGTAATTTATTTGTCACAGCAGGACATTCAGTTATCTTTTAAAAAATGATTTATACCTTTTAGGACAGATCCGCAGAACCTCATTAGCAAGAGACCAGTTTTGCAGCCTGAAAGTCATTCTTTAATTAAATTGCAGAGACTATAAAAATACCTTAAAAATAAATAAATTAGCCATTTTTTAAAAAAAAATTAATGCTGTCCAGAGAGATTTAATCTCAGTGGGTTGGAATGCAAGTAAGATTCCAGGGGTGTTTACCCCAAGGGTCAGGATGTTGATGAATTTGGTGTTGCACTAAGCAGAGGCAAGGATGCTCTTGAGGAGCAGGACATCCAAGCCCTGACTATGCCAGATGCCATTCCAGCAGGAAAAGAGGAGGTGGGAGGGGAGAAGCTGCTTAACTATAGTTCAAACCCAAGGTTAGAGAAGCAGTGAGCCATTCTAGATAGAAAACAAAAACAAGCAACCCCCCCCCACACACACACACACACCTACCTGCCCACTTCCATAGGACACATATTGGCTCCAGTGAGTTGAGAGGTTGGGTTGGTTGCCCATAAGACCCATTGCGAAGCACAGATTCCATAATCAAGGACATGGATTAGTGACTGCAGCATCCTTCTGGGCTAGATGCTGTCCCCATATTAACTGCTGCCTTTCGCTTCCAAATGTGCACAGCATATGGTATGCCTTGGCTGCTGTGCATCCAAAGATCAGGTCATCTTGCCGTGTCTCTCAGCACACCAAGTCCCAGAAGCCAAAAATTAGGACAAAATCCCATGGGGTCTCAGTGTTCAGAATGGCATAACTGCACACCCCTATGAAGTGACAGGTGGCACAATGTTAATTAAGAGGTTGGACTTGGCAATCAGCCAATTCAAATCCTAGCTCTGCCACTTACAATCCTTATAGGCATGGGCAAACTATTTGACTTTTTTATGCCCTCAGTTTGCTCTTCTAGAACACAGGAATGATCATAATAAGACATTCCTTACAGGCTTTTTTTTTTAAGAGAGAGTTTTAATATTTATTTTTTCTTTAGTTTTCAGCGGACACAACACCTTTGTTTGTATGTGGTGCTGAGTATCGAACCCGGGCCGCACGCATGCCAGGCGAGCGCGCTACCGCTTAAGCCACATCCCCAGCCCCCTTACAGTCTTTTTAAAAAATATTTTTAGTTTACTTTTGTTTATTTAGGGTGTTTTTTTTGTTTTTGTTTTTAATGTTGTACTCGGGATGAAACCCAGGGCCTCACACATGCTAGGCAAGCGCTTTACCACTGAGCTACAACCCCAGCCCTTATAGGTTTGTTTTGAGGATTATCAGAGTTAATTCTTGCTGACACATCCTTAGGACTCTGGCTGGCAGGTGTAAGAACTGGATAAAAGTTTGTTAGCATTAAGAGTCTACATTATACAAACTCTAATGTTAAATAGAAGGAGTTCCTGATGTCCACAGAGCAGTTAGAACGAAAGCTCATGATTGGACACCTTAGTGAGAGGTATTAGATCTAAAAATCTTAGCATTAGGAGAAACAGTAGAGGTTATACAGTCAAATTGCACACCCAGGGCTGAAATCCTTTCAAAAAGAGTTATAATCTTCCATGATCTATTGGAAAACTTTCAAGGACTTGGAACTAAGATCATGCTATTTTTATATTTGGTATCAGGAATTGATATCAGGGGCATTTAACCACTGAGTCACATCCCCAGCCCTTTTCTGTATTTCTTTTAGAGACAGAGTCTCACTGAGTTGCTTAGGGCCTTGCTAAGTTGCTGAGGCTGGCTTTGAACTCCTGATCCTGCCTCAGCTTCCCAAGCCTCTGGGATTACAGGCATGCTCCACCACACCCAGCCCTAACACTGGCTTTTCTAACTATGCAGAAGTCTACCTTCTTTTCTAACAATGGTATCTGCCTGTCACTGATCCATATTGGAGTTTTCACAGTGTAACATCACTAATTTCTTTATAGGTTTTGCCAAGATCTGATTCCAAATTCCACCCCTCTGGGTGGGCTCTCATGGTCTGCTCTAGTTTATCAATGTCCCTTTAACAACCTGTCTCCCATTCCCCTGGAGCCGAATGATCCAGGTACATTCTGAAGAAAGCAAACTGTCACCCACCTACATCTGTCACATAATGGGCCACTTGTGGCCACAGGTACAACAATGCCTCCCTCCACTCCCCAGTTTTCTCACATTGCTGCTGTTAATCCCTTTATTTCACCTTGTTCTCTGTTCTTAAAGTGAAATATACCTGCCGCAGTCCGGCTGCAGCAAAATAACCGGGGGTGACGAACAACTTGTGAACATTGATACAGCAGGAGTAGGAGCCATTTATTGCAGGACAGGAGCATTATTTATACATGCCACACAGCTTATCTAATTAGCATAAACTAGATACATCAACCAATAAGGAATCTCCACACTTAATGGCTCGCTTTTGTTACTTCTCAAACCACTCCCTCTGGCATTTTGCCAGGCACCATCCAGACTTGTTTACGAACTCTAACATTCCCCTGGCAAAATGCCAGGTGTTATTTTGACTTGTTTACAGACTCTAACATATACCTTCATTGTTACAGATTTCAAACAGAATGTAAAAAAAAAAAAAAAAAAAAAAACCAAGTGGGTTTGCGCTCTTTTTCTATCTAAAACTACCACACATACTGGGCACGGTGGTACATGCTGGTAAACCCAGCTATTTGGGAAGGTGCCATAGAAGGAGACCTCTTTTCTTTTTTGGAGGGTACCAGAGACTGAACTAAGGGGCACTCGACCACTGAGCGACATCCCCAACCCTGTTTTGTATTTTATTTAGAGACAGGATCTCACTGAGTTGCTTAGCGTCTCGCTTTCGCTGAGGCTGGTTTTGAACTCACAATCCTCCTGTCTTTGTCTCCCGAGCCTCTGGGATTACAAGTGTGGGCCATCATGCCTGGCTCCCTTTTTTTTTTTTTTTTTTTTAATGGCAACATGGGGATTGAACCCAGGGGCGTTTTCCCCTGAACTATATTCCCAACCTTTTTTATTTTAATTTTTTTTTTTAAGTTTAAGAGGGTCTTGAATTTGCAATCCTCCTGCCTCAGCCTCCCGATTACAAATGTGCACCACCACCATATCTGAATAGTAGGATCCCTTGTGCCCAGGAATTTGAGACTAGCCTGGGCATCAGAGTAAACGCAGCTTTACAAAAATTTCCTCTCTAGCTGACTCCCAGCCAGGTGGATCCAGGTGTTGTGGGGTCTGGGGCTTATACAATTTGATGGATCCTCTTTAAAAAGAATACAAAATTATGTGTGAAATAAATATTTAATTATATTGTGAAAAGAAATTAACTGCCTGACATTTATTTATTTATTTACTTTTGGTACCGGGAATTTAACCCAGGAGTGTTTTACACCGTGCTACATGCCCAGTCCTTTTTTTATTTTTTGAGACAGATCTCACTATTACAAAGTTGGGGCTTTCTGGGAAACTGAGGCAGCACAAAGACACCCCCTTTCAAACCCCAGTTATTGCCATTGAGTCAGAAATATTTCAGATTTGTCACTCAAAGTAACAGGCATGAATTTATTGAAGGGATAGGAAAAGGGAAAGGGGACACTCTCAAGGGACAAAGTGGGTCCTCAGAGAAGAGAGGGACATTGTGGTGCCTGTCCTGCACCCCAGTTCTATTGGGGGCCCCAGGGAAGTTTCTGTAGAGTCCTGCCCAGGTGTTCACCGCTTAACTTTTGACTGACAGCAGGATGACCTCAGACTTTCAAGTCCCCACTGCCATGACGACTCTAGGTCACTGTGGCCCTGGCTGACCAGTTCTAATTGGATTCTTTTTTGAGGGGACAGTAATAAGGATTCAACCCAGAGGTGCTTTACCATCGAGCCACATCCCCAGCCCTTTTTTTTTATAATATACTTTTTAGTTGTAGATGGACACATTATTTTTATTTATTTATTTATTTTTATGTGGTGCTGAGGATTGAACCCAGGGCCTCACATGTGCTAGGTGAGTGCTCTACCGCTGAGCCACAACCTCAGCCTCCCAGCCCTTTTTTATATTTTATTTACAGGCAGCTTCTCACTGAGTTGCTAAGTGCCTCACTAAATGGCTGAGGCTGGCTTTGAACTCATGATCCTCCTGCCTCAGCCTCCTGAGCTGCTGGGATTACAGGCGGAGTCACCGTGCCTGGCTCTAACTGGATTCTGAACCATAAATTCTCACTGATTTTGTGGTTAGGAGGAATTATCCAAGTTTTGGGATCAGGTCTATGAAAAGGGTCACAGAAGGCTCCCCCTTCAGGGTAACTTGTGCTGCTCTTATGGACATTATTTGGAGCCTACCTTTCTCCTGCAGTAACAGATAGTTTGCTGAGGAATGTGACATAGCCCGTCCACTTAAGCCAGGCAGTCTGCAGGTAAATTGCTTTTTGGAAAAGAAAGCACTGGAGGTCAGCACTGTGGGGTCTTTTTATAGAACGGTTCCCTTAATCCCATGTTTCAACCATTCACATCTGTCTGTCCCCTAACATCACTAAGTTGCTAAGGGTGGCCTGGAATTTGCCATCCTCCTGCCTCAGCTTCCCAAGTAAATGGGATTACAGACATGGGATTACAGTTGGGATTACAGGCATGCCCCACTGGGTCAGTTGTTTTTCTTTCTTTCCCTTTCTTCTCTTTATTTCTTTCTTTCAAAAAAACAATAGATAATCAATTGGGCTTAGTATTTTGCAATGATGACTTCAACCTCCACTACTGGCTCAATACTGAGGTAAGTAGTCTGTTTAACAATCTCAGAATGAGCCAGCGGGTGGGCCTATATTCCAGACGGGGGAGGCTGAGTCAGGAAGACAGCAAATTCAAAGCCAGCCTCAACAATACTTAGGAGCCTGTCTCAAAAAAGTAAAATAAAATTTAACTTAATTTAATAAATAAAATAAGAAGCACTGGGGATGCAACTCAGTGGTAAAGCGCCCCTGGATTCTCGCCTGGAAACCATCCTTCATCTTAGAACCTTAACCACAAGGTTAAGTATAGTAGTTCTTTCACGGTGTTGGTGGCCATAGGAACAAGTCCTTTCACTTTGAGATTCTTTCCCTCGGTGCCTCTGGTCAGCTCAGCACATGTGATCTCACATGATCTCTAGTGATCTCACCACAGCAGCACAATTCTAATCTGGCGAATCGCCACCTCTGGTTATTCTGTAGAGACAAGGTCTCCCTAAATTGCTGAGGCTGGCCTGGAACTTGGCATCCCTCCTTCTCAGCCATGTCATAGTCACTGCACTGGGACTCCAGCTGTGCGATGATGCCTGCCTGTTTGTTTGCTGTTTGTTTCTTCAGTGTTGGAAATCAAACCCAGGGCTTCAGCGTGCGAAGCAAGTGCTCTACCACTGAACTCGTCCCCAGTCCTTTTTGTTTTTTAAATTTTATTTATTTTGGTACCAGGGAGCAAACGCAGGGGTCCTTAACCACTGGGCCATGTCTCCAGCCCTTGTTATTTTTTGAGACAGGGCCTGGCTAAATTGCTGAGGCTGGCTTTGAACTTGTGATCCTCCTGCCTCAGCCTCCTAAATTGTTAGATTACAGGCTTGTGCCTCAGTCCTGGGTCCTGTTATATTATATATTTTAAATGAATATGTGTGTGTTGGGGCTGGGGATGTGGCTCAAGCGGTAGTGCGCTCTCCTGGCATGCGTGCGGCACCACATACAAACAAAGATGTTGTGTCCGCCGAAAACTAAAAAATAAATATTTTTAAAAATTCTCTCTCTCTCTCTCTCTTAAAAAAATGAACATGTGTTAAGGAATTTATTTTACTTATGATATGAGGGAATCAGGCGAATGTTATGAAAATTTCAAAGGAAAATTTAAAATGTCATAGATTTATTTGAAGTAAAGGAATGTTGAGGTGAGACAAAACTGGTTTTCCATGGGGTAGGGCAGGATGGAGGAACCTAAAGAATAATTACCAGATGGACAGAATTGACATATATACAATTAGAGTTTCAATTTTAAAAAGGTACAAATCTCTCAAAGACAATGAACTGTGTTAGAATTTATAACCTGGAAGGGTAGACAATGCATCCTTTTCTATTGAAATACAATTTTTTTAGGGATGGGCTGTAGCTCAGTGGTAGAGCACTTGCCTAGTATAGGTGAGGCACTGGGTTCGATCCTCAGCACCACATAAAAATGAACAAATAAATTAAAACTATTGGGTCCAACTACAACTAAAAATAAATATTTTTTAAAAATACAAATTTTTAAAAGCAAGTTTCCTTGATAGAAAAATGGTTAAATTATGTGGGACTGATGTCATGAAGTTTTAAGAAATAAAGGGATATCCCTGGGCATGTGGCACACCTGGAATCCCAGCAACTCCAGAGGCTGAGGCAGGAGGACCACATTCCAAACCAGCCTCAGTGAGCCTCTAAACAACTCAGTGAGACCCTGACTCAAAATAAAAAGGCTGAGGTTGTAGCTCAGTGGTACAGTGCCCTTGGGTTCAATCCCTCCTGGGGCAGGGAGAGGAAGGGAGGGTGGGAGGGGAGAAGAAATACAGGGATATTGTACTGTATTATCATAGAAAGTAGTATTTATTATGCTATTAGGTGAAAAAAAAAGCAAAAGAAATCATTACTCATGACGAAAGACAAACACATAGATAAATAATGAGTATGTGGTCATTTCTAGGGATTTTTCATATTTCTCTTTTTTTGGGGGAGTACCAGGGACTGAGGGGCACTCGACCACTGAGCCATATTCCCAGCCCTATTTTGTATTTTCTTTAGAGACAGGGTCTCACTGAGTTGCTTAGTGCCTCGCTTTTGCTGAGGCTGGCTTTGAATTCTCGATCCTCCTGCCTCAGCCTCCCGAGCCACTGGGATTACAGGCATGCGCCAACACACCTGGCTGACTTTTCCCTTTAACAACCTGTCTCCCACTCCCCCAGAGCAGAATGGTCCAGGTACACATTCTAAAGAAAGCAGACAAACTGTCACCTACCTACATGTGTCACACAATTGGCCACTTGTGGCCACATGTACAACAATAAAAAAATAAATAAATAAAAAGGGTGGGTGATGTAGTTCTGGGGGGAAAATGTCCTCTTAAAATATATTCAAATATAAATAGAGTTGGGGAACAGCTCAATGGTAAAGCACTGGCCTAGCATGCAGGAGGTCCTGGGTTCAACTACAGAATAAAAAAAAAAGTTGCATATTAACACGTCAGTCTCCCTCCCCCGAGGATTGAACTCAGGGCCTCCTGTAGACTAGGTCAGCACTCTGCCCTCTGCCACTGAGCTATATATCCTGTCCTATATTCTGGATATTAATCTCTTGTTAAATAGTTTGCAAGTATTTTCTCTCACTCTGTAGGATGTCTCTAAATTCTCTGCTTCTTTCCCTTGCTGTGCAGAAGCTTTTTAGTTTGATATCGTCCCATAGTGTCAATTTTTGCTTTTGTTGCTTGTGCTTTGGGGGTCATATCAAAAAAAAAGCTTGCCCTGAATTGTTTCCTTTGTTTTCTTCTAGTAGCTTCTGTTTCAGCACCCATCCACCCACCCCCAGGTTTGAACACAAAATGCTTTACTACTGAGTTACATCCCCAAATTATTATTTTTCATTTTGAGACAGGGTGTTGTTAAATTGCCCAGGTTGGCTTTGAACTGGTGACCCTCCTGCCTCAGCCTCCCAAATAGCAGGGATTACAGGCTGGCACCACCACATGGTACCTGGCTTCTCTTTTGGGTTTCATGTCTAAGTCTTCCATCCATTTTGAAGTGATACCTGAAGCCAGCCTCAGAAAACTCTAGTATTCTTCTTCTTTTTTTTTATTATTAGTTGTTCAAAACATTACATAGTTCTTGACATATCATATTTCATACATTTGATTCAAGTGGGTTATGAACTCCCATTTTTACCCTGTATACAGATTGCAGCATCACATCGGTTACACATCCACTTTTTTACATATTGCCATACTAGTGTCTGTTGTGTTCTGCTGCCTTTCCTATCCTCTACTATCCCCCCTCCCCTCCCCTCCCCTCCCATCTTCTCTCTCTACCCCATCTACTGTAATTCATTTCTCCCCCTTGTTTTTTTTCCCTTTCCCCTCACTTCCTCTTATATGTAATTTTGTATAACAATGAGGGTCTCCTTCCATTTCCATGCAATTTCCCTTCTCTCTCCCTTTCCCTCCCACCTCTCATCCCTGTTTAATGTTTATCTTCTTCTCATGCTCTTCCACCCTGCTCTGTTCTTAGTTGCTCTCCTTATATCAAAGAAGACATTTGGCATTTATTTTTTAGGGATTGGCTAGGTTCACTTAGCATAATCTGCTCTAATGCCATCCATTTCCCTGCAAATTCCATGATTTTGTCATTTTTTAGTGCAGAGAAATACTCCACTGTGTATAAATGCCACATTTTTTTTATCCATTCATCTATTGAAGGGCATCTAGGTTGGTTCCACAGTCTAGCTATTGTGAATTGTGCTGCTATGAACATTGATTAGCAGTATCCCTATAGTACGCTCTTTTAAGGTCTTTAGGGAATAGTCCGAGAAGGGGAATAGCTGGGTCAAATGGTGGTTCCATTCCCAGCTTTCCAAGAAATCTCCATACTGCTTTCCAAATTGGCTGCACCAATCTGCAGTCCCACCAGCAATGTACAAGTGTACCCTTTTCCCCACATCCTCGCCAGCACTTGTTGTTGTTTGACTTCATAATGGCTGCCAATCTTACTGGAGTGAGATGGTATCTTAGGGTGGTTTTGATTTGCATTTCTCTGACTACTAGAGATGGTGAGCATTTTTTCATGTACTTGTTGATTAGTATTATTCTTCTGCATGTATCCAGTTTTTCCAGCACCATGTAAGGAAGAGACTATCCTTTTTCCAATGTATGTTTTTGCTATCTTTGCTGTAAATGTGTGAATTTGCTTTTGGTTTTTCTATTCCATTCCATTGTTCTCATGTCTGTTTTTATGTAGTATGCTTTTTTTTTTTTTTTTTTTGCTTTTTTAAATATTTATTTTTTAGTTGGAGTTGGACACAATATCTTTATTTTATTTATTTATTTTTTATGTGGTGCTGTGGATCGAACCCAGGGCCTCGCACGTGCTAGGCAGGTGCTCTACTGCTGAGCCCCAGCCCCTGCCCTGTAGCACATTTTTAGATACTACAGCTTCATAATACATTTTGAAGTCAGGGAGTGTGATACTTTCATCTTTGTTCTTTTTATGCAGAATTACTTTGGCTTAGAAATCTTTTTTAGTTCCATACAAATTTTCAGTTTTTTTTTTTAATTGGTATTTTGACAGGAATTGCATTTACTCTATAGATTGCTTTCAGTACTATGGACATTTCATTCTTCCAATCCATGTACATGGGATGTCTTTCCATTTTGGGGTGTATCTTCTTCAATGATCTTATATTATTATATACAGTGCTGAAATATTTAATTTCATACCCATACCTAATGTGTACTATCATATCTATATCATGTTTCAAGCAGTATATCTTCAAGATATACCCCTAGAAGTGGGATATGCATTTTGGGGGGTTACTACTAGGGATTGAATCCAAGACTGCTCAACCACTGAGCTATATCCCCAGTCTTTGTTATTGTGAGACAGGGTTTCATGAAATTGTCTAGACTAGCCTTGAACTGTGATCCTCCTGCCTCAGAGTCCTGAGTAATTAGAATTACAGGTATCTGCCCGAGTCCTGAGTCGTTGGAATTACAGTGCCTGGCTTTAAATTTTGAGAGACTGTCTCGAGAATTCATTTAGATCACTTTTGAAATTGTAATGCTCTTGAGCAGCTGGGATTACAGGTGTGGGTCACCATACCTGACTGTAATATGTATTTGTAATTTTTATATTTATTCCAGTTATTATATCTATTTTTCCTATGTGGGGTTTACCAACTTGCACACTTACCAGTAATGCATGAGTGTAACTAATTTTCCGAAATGTTAAGAACAAGAGGGTTACAAGTTTAAAGCCAGCCTGGATTATTTAGTGAGACCCTGTCTAATAATTAAAAAAAGGGGGTGAGGGCTGGGATGCAGCTCAGTGGTACAGTATCCCTGGGTTCAACCCCAGTAACAGGTAAACATTAACAATGTTTTCAAACTCTGGAATTTTTGCCAACCTGACAGATGAAAAGTGGTTTCTCAGTTTAGACTCATGTGCTTTTTCTTCTTGGGTTTTTGTTTGTTTGTTTGGTGGTGCTGGGCACCAAACCCAAGGCCTCATGCATGCCAAGCAAATGCTCCACCACTAAGCCACACACCATACTTCACTTTTTAAAATGGAGGTAAAACAAACCTAATGTGTATAGCGCCATAGTTTTTCATTTATATACAACATAGACCTATCACCCAGAAAAAGATGATTGTTACCAGCACCTCAAAGACTCTTTCATATCTTTCCCATTCAATATCTCCCCCAACCCTCAAACTTTCAGAGGTAACTATTACTTTTATTTCTATTGGCACAGCTAAGTTTTATTGTTTCTGAACTTTATAAACATATGTACTTAATGTGTCTGGATTCTTTCAATCAACAATACGTCTGTGAGACAAATCCAGTATTGTGGGTGTTATGAAGTTTGCTCTTTTTTATTGCTGAATTTCATTATGTAAATAAATCTATATTTTATATGTAGTATGCTTTTTTATTTTTTATATTTATTTTTTAGTTTTCGGCGGACACAACATCTTTGTTTGTATGTGGTGCTGAGGATCGAACCCGGGCCGCACGCATGCCAGGCGAGCGCGCTACCGCTTGAGCCACATCCCCAGCCCCATAGTATGCTTTTTTAAATATTTATTTTTTAGTTGTAGTTGGACACAACACCTTTATTTTATTTATTTATTTTTATGTGGTGCTGAGGATCGAACCCAGGGCCTCGCACGTGCTAGGCGGGCGCTCTACTGCTGAGCCACAGCCCCCGCCTAGCACTATATTTTCTAGTATTGATGGGATTTTTGAATTATTTCTAGTTTCGGCTACAATAAATAATGTTACTGTGGTGCACACTTGTAATCCTAGAGTCTCAGGAGGCTGAGGCAAGGGGGTCACAAGTTTGAGTCCAGCCTCAGCAATTCAGCAGGACCCTAAGCAACTTAGTGAGATTCTATCTCAAAATAAAAAATAAAAAGGCTGGGGATGTGAATCAGTAGTTAAGCACCCATGAGTTCAGTCCCTGGTACAAAAAGAAAAGAGAAGAAAACAAAACCATGTAAAATATTTGGAATGTTGCATGGCATATAGCAAGCCATTGATCTAAGTATTATTTAATTAATATCTATAAGAAGAACTGCAGCTTGTTTCCTGACCCAATGTGTTAGAGAAGGGGAAAGTAAACTTTGCTATAGAAAGTTTTAAGTCAGGTGTGTTCTGAAAAAACAAACACTATATTTACATAGTCACTCCATTTATTTATTTATTTATTTAGGTTGTGCTGAAGAATGAACCCAGATTTATACATTCTAGGCAATGAGCAAGCCTTGAGCTATACCTCCAACCCCTAAATGGAACTTATTTTTAAAACCATCATGCTGGGGAGGGTGGTACATGCCTGTAATCCCAGCAACTCAGGACACTGAGGCAGGAGAATCACAAATTGGAGGCCAGCCTCAGCAACTTAATGTGAAACCCATCTTTTTTTTTTTTTAATATTTATTTTTTAGTCGTACACAATACCTTTATTTTGTTTATTTGTTTTTATGTGGCGCTGAGGATCAAACCCAGGGCCTCACATGTGCTAGGCAAGCGCTCTACCGCTGAGCCACAACCCCAGCCCAGAAACCCATCTTAAAATAAAAAAATGGGCTGGAGGTATAACTCAGTGGTAAAGTACCCATGCATTCAATCCCGTGTCAAAAAACAAAACAACAACAACAGAGAAAAACAACATTACATAATATTACACAGGTTTTGTGTATATTTCCAGAGATACATATACATATGTATATTTACATATGTATATCATCCAGGTTCCCACACACAAATAGAACCATCATATACACAATGTTCTACAACTTACTTCCTGTTTTTCATCTAATATGTGTGTTTCCACTTACACAGAATAATGCTATTGCAATAACTTAAGTTTCTGTTCATCAATGGCTAAAGCAGGGCTTTGTACCTAGAAGGAATCCAAAGCATACAGTGGAACTGTAGACTAAGTGTTGGAAAGCTATTAGGAGATCATCCAGTCTAGGTCTTATTTTATGGATAATTAAAACACACAAAGTCAAAATGATACCTAGCATGACAAACAAAATGATGAATGACTGAGCCAGCTTGAAGGTACAGCCACAGGACTTCAACAGAAATATACAGTTTTTTAAAATAAGAAAAACATAATAAAAGGTATAGTTAAAATAAGATACTGCAAATGTGAAAATAGTTCTAGGGCTAGGGTTGTAGTTCAGTGGTAGAGCGTTTGCCTAGCATGTGTGTGGTACTGCGTTAGATCCTCAGCACCACATGTAAATAAATAAATTAAATTAAGGTATTGTGTCCATCTACAACTGAAAAAAATTTAAAAACTAGTTCTATATGTAGAATAGTGATGACTAGGTTTGTGTGTGTGTGTGTGTGTGTGTTGTTTTGGGGTACTAAGGATTTAACTCAGGGGTGCTCTACCACTGAGCTACATCTCCAGCCTGTTTTGAAACAGGGTCTGCTTGTTGCCCAGGCTGGCCCCGAACTTGTAATCCTCCTGCCTCAGCCTCCCAAGTCACTGGGACTATAGGTATGTGCTACTACAGCCAGCTTGGTGTAGGAATAACTAGTACAGAGCATTCCAGCTTTTAAAAAAATGACCTCATATACATTAGTTCCATAGTCTTCTTAAAGCTAACAGGTTGCCCTGGTCTCCACGTTACAGAAAAGAGTTGGGAATGTAGTTCAGCAGTAGTGTGGTGTCCCTGGGTTCAGTCTCCAGTCACACACACACACACACATAGCAAAAGTTGGCTAGAGATGAAGGTCAGTGATAAAGCACAAAGCAAAGCACTTGCCTAAGAGTGAAGTGCTGGGTTCCGTCCCCAGCACTGGCCAAAAAAAAAAAAAAGAGAGAGAGAGAGATTTTGCTTTGGTGTGTAAGGCAATCCTTAAAGTGTTTCTAAAGAATGGAAAATGCTACCGAGATACACAGATGGGGAACAAAGTAAAAATGAACTCACACATAACCCAGTAACCACACTGCTCTCACACTACTCCTCGGTGAATTGCTGAGTGAGAGTACAATGATTTCAGCGGCATGGGTCGGTCCCAGAGACTCGAGGGGAATATGAAGATGGCTTCTCCGGTCTGCAGATTTTTATTAGAGCTCGTGCTGGCCCCACTGGCTCGCGCACCTGAGTTCAGGCACTTGAGCGAATGGACCACTGCACTTGCAGAGGAGCCCGCACTTGCCTGTGGGATGCACTCAGCTCAGGGAGCTGACTCCGTGCCATCCGCGGGCGTTTGCTCGGGGTCCACCTAAGAGTCGTGCTCGGTTCCCTCCCCTACACTGCCCGTTTGCGGACAGGCGTGTCCCCCGCAGCCACGCAGAGGCAGTGTCCAGGTGCCCGAACCCACCCTCGCCCCTGGAGCGAGCGTACCCAGGCAAGCACCGCGCGTGCTCTCTAGTCCGCGCACGCGCAGCCTCTCTTTTTCCTGGATCCTTTCGTAGTCCCGCCCCTTGGGGGACAGAGAGGGGGCGATTGAGTAAGCTGGCTGCCCATCAGACAGGGCTCGTTTCTTCTCAAATACCATTGGTAGACAAGGAAAAGACCCGTCCTCCGCCGTCTGCCTCCCCCCACCCACGACACACACCCCGAGAGCCTGCGCCACGGCGGAAGCAGCCATTGGCGGAGGCGCGAGACCGCAACTGCTCACTTCCGGCGCGGGTCGCCACGATTTCCCCCGACCCCTACGTCGCCTCGGCCTTCCACCATGGCCGCCTCTGTGTGGCGTGAGGAGAAGCTGGTCATCCGTGTCCTCCTGTAGCGCTACTGCCTCACCCTCACCCTCTAGGGCCCGGATCCAAAGGAGCCTCGCTCCGCAAACCCTGGGCGCCGGCTGGGAAGACCTCCCGGCCCCGACCGCGGGGGCAGGACTCCCCCGCCCCCACCGCTAGGGGCAGAAACTTAGGGTCTTCCCCTCGGTTAGGGTCAGAAGCCAGAGAGGGCTGCCCTCCCACGGCCCCAGGGCCGGAGCCTCGCCCAGCCACCGCGGGGCGCAGACCCCGGCTACCGCACTCTGAGCTAACGGCTTCCCTACAGCCCTGCCACCCCGGAAGCTGCCTTGCAGGACCGGCCGCCTTCGTGCCTCCCAGGCGCGGCCTCGGAGAGGAGGGCGGAGTGCCGAGCACGGGGGCCCGCGCCCTCCCCTCCCCCCGGCCTCCGGCCCCTCTTCCCGGGCGACCCCGAGTTCCCCACTTCTAGGACTTCCCACCCACCCACTCCCCGGCCTTTTCCCGTCTCCTGGCTGCTGCCATGGAGTTACAGAAGGGAAAGGGGGCAGCAGCAGCAGCTGCTTCGGGAGCGGCGGGAGGTGGAGGAGGAGCGGGAGCAGGAGCCCCAGGAGGGGGGAGGCTGCTACTTTCAACCAGTTTGGATGCCAAGGATGAGTTAGAGGAGGTAGGTGTGGCGGGTGGGGAAGGGAGTTAAGAAATTGGGTTGAGGGATACGGAGCGGATATGGGTGGGGGTGGGGGGGAAAGGCCTTCAAGTTTTTTCCAAGGCAACACAAACACTGCTCTAGTTTCCTGCTCCTGAAGGAAGAAGTGTGGGCCAACTTCCTGGATAGGTTGTCATAGTAACAGCAGCCACAGTCTGAAAATGGGTGAGGGGTGTTGGTGATGGAAGGGATACAGCATCCAGATTTACCGAATTTATTTATTTTTATTCCTTTCCACATACACATCACAGCTATTTTTAATGTCCACTCTGTTTCAGACCCAGATCATATTGACTTGAGAATAATGTGTGTGTGTTTGTGTGTGTGTAGGTGTCTTGGGCTGATAGGAGCTTGCAGCAGGCCTTGGACCCTCCTGTTAGATGGTATTATTGACGTCGGCAGACACAGCCAGTTGCCAGTCAACTAGGCATTTAGAATGAGGACACGTGAATAGTGTTAGTTCAGTAGCCTCAGCCACAGGAATGGGGTGAACAAGTGAATGTGACCTAGGGGACCATGTTCCGTAGAAGAGATAGAGAACACAGAGTTGCTGAGAAGAATGTAGGGCAGGGGAGGTAGCTCACTCAGTAGTAGCACACTTGCCAAGCATGCCCCATGCCTTGAGTTTAATTCCTAGTACCTCATTTTTAAAAAGGATGGAGTGAGGCAATACCATGGAACAGAATGGGAATTCTTAGGGAACTTGGTAGTTGTTCCTCCCTTCTCTTCCCCCAGTTGTTCTTCCCCTGCTGGTTTGGAGTCGATCACATATCTCTTTCCTATGCTATACACAAAGTTATTGACATAGGAATATAAGACCCAGCCCAGAACTGAGGCATGATTCCTGAACTATTTGTAAAGCCTATTCAGTGCTTCAACTCAGTGGTTATCTAGAGACAGGATGAGGAAATTAATAGGCCCTGGCTCTTCACTGTTCATTCTGCTGCTTCTGATTTTGTTATAGCCCTTTATCAGTTATTAGAGGGTAGATAGGCAGATAGGTGAAACTCATAAGTTTATTTGAAAAACTATTAGTTCAGACACAAGACAGTGAGACAGTGTGAATCAAGAGGTGGTTAAATAGCAACTGCAGATTACCTACCGGCAAAAGTCTACTTGTAGTTTGGCTTCCCCCCAGTAGTTCTCTGAACATTTAGATAAAGTTTGTTTTGTGGTTATTTTTTTTTTAAATCAAAATAAATATAATTAGAAATGTAAATAATACTGCAAAAATAATGTATTTCCAAAAATTAAATTGAGTTACTTAAAAAAAAAAAATCTTGCTTAGGATTACCTGGATATTCAAATTATCCTTTTTTTTTTTTTTTTTAACGAAATGACCATTTTGGGGACTAGAGATGTAGTTCAAATGGTTAAGTGCTTGCCTGGCATGCGTGAGGCCGTTGTTCCATCTCTGAGTACTACACCACCACGAGAGAAAGAAATGGCCACTTTTATGTCAGTAGTAAAACTACTGCCTTTGGTTCCTCTATCAGTTGTATGGAAGGGAAAAGACTAATGGTGGATGATAATCTGTTTATTCCTCATCCTGATTCCTACAGGGGTCATCGTGCCTGTGATTTAATTTAAACCACAGGGTAAGACAGCATCCTGTTCAGTAAACAAAATGATATGGCAGGAGGAGACCACAAAAGAAGGGAAGCATTTATTTTCTTGCTTTTTTAGACTGAGAATGAACTTTTTACTGTTTCCAGGGAGAAGAGGAAGGGAGAGTCCTTTTTTTTTTTCCCCCTAATCTCCATGGTGCAGATGTTTCTTATTGTGCCTCAAGCTCCTCTACTCTCCTTCCTTCTTGGCCTTTTGTCCTTTGCATTCAAACTTTCCAGCTAGCCTTACAACACTATTTTCCCCCCGTTTGTGGTTCTGTCAACCCCACTAGACCAGAGTGATTTTAAGGGCTCTGACTTCTTCATCTGGGCCTCAGCACAGATCTCTGCACACAGAAGTTATCAAAACCTGGTTGTTGGCCAACTGACCTGTGCTTGTTCTGGCTGGGTAATTTTCCTTTACAGGTCTATCTATTCAGGTACGCAGAGGTAGCCCCCTGACCATGTACACTTACTGTGTGTTGAGAATTATAGGGAAATAAGATGGGTGAGACCCAAAGTCTGCCTTCCACAGTTTAATCATCTGAAGACTTGAATTAACACACCCAAAAGAAGGTTTAAAACAAAGAAGATCTGATTAGAATAATGAAGAGGATGGGGTCATTATAGTTGGGTATGATTTGGAAAGGCTCTTTAGAGGCCTGGAGTATGAAGCATTAGTCAAGGTCAGGGGCTGAGACTCTTCTACCCCAGGGAATGTTCCTTGTATCCTTTCTTCTCTTTGACCTCATTCCTCCCTTTGAAGACCAGTCTCCTTGCTCATCCCCAGCCCAATTTGGGGAGGGAATGGGATAAAAATAGTGCCAGAGATTGGAGGAGTTAGAACATGTAGTTCCTACTTACATGAGCCTTTGCAGCTCCTGGTTATTCCTTTGTCAAAGAGGGGCCAGCCACCTTGAAGTGAGACTGAAAGCAGGAGCTGTGGCCCAGACAAGTCAGAACTTCTTGAAGTTATGGATAGGTCTTAGCATTGCATTTGATTAGAAGTATGTCCCTGCCATATTTTCCCCAGGGAATAATTTATATCCTTTCCATGGAATCGCTAGGGAATGGGCTTTGAGTCATTTCCAGTTTTTTTCCATAAATCATCATTTCACATAAAAGGGACTCCTTGTTGAATATAGGTTGTCCTTAAGTATCCATAGGGGATTGGTTCTAGGCCCATCAGAGGATGCCAGAATCTGAGATGCTCAAGGCCCTATGTCAGTTCTGTGTACGGGGAAAGGAAGGGCTAGCTGTGCTTGGAACCTGCTGTTGAGTAACTCCTCATTGATGTGGGTTCTTGAGGATTTTGCCCATTGGATCATTTCTTCCTTTCCTGAAGACCATAGAATTTAGTGCTTCAAGGCCAAAATGTCCCATAAAGGAGCAGTATATACTATTACACTCCCCCCCACCCCAACTAGGGATTGAACTCAAGGTCCTACCTTGCTAGGCAAGCACTCCACCACTGAGCTATACCCCCGCAGCTCGTTCTTTCTTTTATTATTATTTTTAATTTTTTTAGTTGTCAATAGACCTTTATTTTATTTATTTATTTATATGTGGGGCAGAGAATCAAACCCAGTACCTCACATATGCTAGGCAAGTGCTCTACCACTGAGCTACAACCTCAGCCTTTATTTTTTATTTTTTTGAGATGGCCTTGGTAATTTGACTAGGCTGCTTTGAACTTAGGTTCCTCCTGCCTCAGCATCCTGAGTAGCTGAAATTTTATTGTACACTTTTTTACCACACTATATATTTTCTTAGCTTAGGGTGGGAAATGAAAGATTAGAGGGATCCTTTTAACTTGAGACTCCAAAGTCAGTTTTCAGCTTCAGGTATATAATGGCAGATATCTGTTGCTGTTGTCATGGTAGTTATGGTCAGGCAGTCTTAGTACTAGAAAAATTAGTTGAGGAGCTCCTAGAGATGATAAATATTTACTCACCTCTCTGAGATGCTGTTGTAGAGTGCTTATTCTGAACAGAGCCATTCTGCCAGCAATTGTTGGCAGCTACATACATGATTTCATCTTTACTAAGGGCCTCCAGAGACTGGGGGAAGAAAGATATGGTTACTGGATTGTAGGAATCTAGTTTCCTGTGGCCCTCTTTGAGGGGATTTGATGCTTTTTTTTTTTAATATTTATTTTTTAGTTGTAGTTGGACACAATACCTTTATTTTATTTATTTTTATGTGGTGCTGAGGATCGAACCCAGGGCTTCACATGTGCCAGGCAAGCACTCTACCACTGAGCCACAACCCCAGCCCAGGATGTGGTGCTTTTGACATCCTGAATCGTTAATTCTCCATCCTGTATGGAGAAGTAATTTCTATAGTTCATGAGGAGTAGTGTCTTCTATACTCCCATTGCCTGCAAAGGACTTCCCATCACATTTCTCTCTCCATTGTGTTTATCTACTTTTCCAGATTCTGGACTCTCCTACTTTCTACATCCTTAGCTGGGCCTCCCTGTTTCCAGAGGCCACTTTGTCCTTAACTGGGCAGTGACCCATAGAAAATTGACTCAGGCCTCTGAGCAGAGCTTAGAATATCCAGGAGGGGCCTAGAGAAACTGTTCCACCCAAGGTCTCTGAGAGTTAAATCATAGCGAGAAACTCTACCGCTCATAGGGCTATGTAGCCAGCTTTGTAGGATTTTGGTACAGGGCCCATCAGGCAGGCCTCTTCTAGAAGTCAAAGGTTTACAGAGGTAAGTAGGAGAGGAAGCATTTCAGCCTACTCAAGCATTTATCCATGGCCTGTGGTAGGGGGTTAGTTTTCAGGGATCTTCAAGGACATGCAATTAGAAATAGTGGCAAATGTTTTGAAGAGTCTGTTCTTCGTAGATGTAGATTTGTGCAACTGATGAGCTTCCTTACAAATTGGATAGATTCTAGCTCAATGAAGGCTGTATGCTAGATGCTTTCAAATTTTTATCTTATTTAATCCTCAGAGCAACCTTGTGATATAGGAATTATCTCTATATGATAAGAAAACCAGGGTTTAGAAAGAGTAAATAACTCACCCAACATGAACCTAAAGCTAACTAGCAAGTGCGGTTCCTTCTATGCTGGGTTTCCTGTCAGTTTGCATTAGTTAGCTGCTGTTTGATTTTTTCCTCTCTCTGTTGATTCAGCAGAGATTTCTTCCTTTGATAGGAAACAACATCTAGAATTTTAGGATGCTATGCTGCTGCTTGTTCACTGTGTCCCTCAACTCTGCTTGTTAACCTCCGTTGGATACAGGGGTACCACCAAGAATAGTCTAGACTTGGCAGCTAGAATAACACTCTCTCCAGTCCCTGGTAAGAATCTTGGGTAGAAAGGGATGAAACTTTTTTTAAAAGGAAGCCCAGTGTGATGTTTTTCCTTCCCTTCTCTTTTTATGTATGAGGTGTACAAGGTAATGATGTATCTCAGAGTTTGTTGGAGAGGTGGTTTGTGACAGTCACAGCTCAGCTTTCATGTGATCTCACAGTTCCCTTTCACAAGTACGCAGGTGCTGTTTATTAAGGTGGAACCTGCTGATCTGACCTAATTTGGGAGATAGACCTGACATTTCCAGTGAAGTTGTAATACCTGCAAACCTGGCAGCTTTGGGTTATTTTAGGTTGAAGTTTTGTAGCTACCAGAGCTGCTTACATTAACACATAATTCTACCCTCTGCCACCTTATGTTCTTACCCAGGATAGACATACACAACTTCAAGATGGTGGTTAGAAGAGAAGCATGATTATCTTTCATGCCTAGACCTTTTCCCATTGTCCTTATATTCAGTTATTAACAAGATGTTTTGTTCTGGCATCTATAGTCAAAGGGAAGTAAACCAGCCTGCCTTTGTCACAATTTTGCCAGCAGCATTATCATTGGGGATCATTTTTCCTTAAACAGTTTTTGGGTTAATCCTCATGATAAAAGTTTTAAAGGACTAAGGTTTAGGTGTTGATAGTGGAAAAGCTTTCTGGCAAAATATATGAGATATATTATCAATATCTAAATGTTTAGTATCAAATGCATCTTTGAAACAAGGAACCAGTGACTAAGATCTCTTTAGAAAATGTTGAGCACATGCCATGTTTGGGTGGCCTTTGAAAGTAGAATGGCCCTTGGATAGTTTTTAATATAGCTGTCCCTACTTTTGTTTAACTAGAGACCTTGGCAAGTTTTAGTCTGGCCTTTTATTCTGTCACTCCTTTTCTTTCCTCATACTCTCATTATTTTTTAAGTTTGTTTTTAGCATTTTGAGGGATGTTAGGTAGAACAGTATCTCCATATAGCTGTGTCTATATATTTAGTGCATGCTGCATGCATGTGTAGAAATATCATACATTCAATTAAGACATGTTAACAAAAAAGAAAGTATTTTTAATATATATTTATATGTGTATGTATGTATGTGTGTGTGTATATATATATATATATATATATATATATACACACACGTATATTTCTTTAAAAACCTTGCTTCTTGGAATACCAGCTATGGCCCCCTTCTCCCTCCCAGGAGAAGTCTATGTTACCCCTCTTATTTATTTATTTTTTGGTGGTGCTGGGGATTGAACCCAGGGCCTTGTGCATGCGAGGCAAGCACTGTACCAGAAAGAAGGATATGTTTTAGCAAATACTCAGTACTAATATCCTACCTATGAATGTTAACAGTACTCTCCTTTAAGCCATCTCCTGGCTTTACCTCTGGCCTCTGTTGGGTTTTCTGGAAGTCTCATGATTATCTCTCTTCTTGCTTTTTCTTTCTCTTTCTTGTCTCTGCTTCTTTCTCTTATTTACCTTACCATCCCCCCAAAAAATTTTTAACAATTTCTTACTATATAATCAGTATTTCAAGTCAGTAATCCAAGATCCATACCTTGTATTCTGTTTAAGTCTTCAATTTTCTTTCTTTCTTTCTTTCTTGTGTGTGTGTGTGTGAGAGAGAGGGCGTGGTGGGGAGGTACTAGGGATAGAACTCAGTCTTGTGCATGCTAGGCAAGCACTCTACCACTGAATTTTATCTCCAGCCTGACTCTTTTTTTCTTTAATATTATTATTAAATTTTTTTATTTGTTTGTTTTGGCAATGCTGGGGTTTGAACCTAGGGCCTTGTGCATGCTAGGCAAGTGCTGTACCACAGAGCTACATTTCCCAGCCTAGATTCTTTAATTTGTTTAATAACTTTATTTCAAAATAATTTCAAACTTAAAGAAAAATTATAATACATAGAATGCTCATATGCTTTTCACTTATATTTGCTGATTATTAGTATGTGGCACATCTGCTATATTACTCTATATATATACAGATATTT
The DNA here is from genome assembly GCF_021218885.2 of Marmota monax. Lineage (NCBI taxonomy): Eukaryota > Metazoa > Chordata > Mammalia > Rodentia > Sciuridae > Marmota > Marmota monax. Next base: position 2,955,499 of record NW_026694593.1, on the reverse strand, counting down.
TATTCTTTTGAAAGTAGCAGCCATTGATGCTCCTTTAAATTTAAATACTTCCACATATATTTCCCAATAACAAAAGATTTTTTAAAAGTACTTTCTTTTTGGTTAACCTGTCTTAATTGTATGTATTTCTACACATGCATGCAGCATGCACTAATCAATCCAGCCTCTGTTTATTCACCCTTTCCTACCACTGCCTTTCCCAACCTCTAATAATCAGTATATAGATTCACATTGACTTGTTTTTAGTTTCTACATACATGGGAAGTTACATACATGTCTTTCTATATCTAGCTTATTTTACTTAAGATAACATCGTATGGTCCCATCCATTTTACTGTAAATGATGGGATTTCATTCTTTTTTGTGGCTGAATGATATTTCATTGTGTATATTATCACTTTTTCTAATCCATTCATATATTGATGGGCAGCTAGGTTTGTTCCATAGCTATTATAAATAGTGCCATAATAATCCAAGGTGTGCAGGTATCTCTTTGGTATCCTGATTTTATTAAAAACAGGAATCTTCCCTCACATATCCACCATTCCATTGTCAAGACTGGATAATTTGCCAGGCACTGTGTGGCACACACCTATAATCCTAGCAGTTCAAGTGGCCAAGGTAGTTTGCAAGCTCAAGCCCAACCTCTGCAATTGAACAAGACCCTGTCGCAAAAAGGGTTCAGAGCTCAGTAGTAAAGTGCCCGAGGATTCAATCTTCAGTACCCTGGGAGTGGGGCTGGATAGTTTAACATTGACATGTTGCTAGTTCAAGTCAGTAATTCAAGTATTCACATTTTATCTGTCATCCCAATTATAGCAGTCCAGGATCACACCGTTGTATTTAGGTGTCATATCTCTGTATTACTCTATTATTCTTTAATCTGTAACAGATTCGTAATCCATTTTGTCTTTCCTTACCTTAGCTTTTTTAATGTTAAGGCTTTTTTTTTTTCTTTATTCTTTTTTGGCGGTGTTGGGGATTGAACCCAAGGCCTTGTGCATGTGAGGCAAGCAGTCTACCAACTGAGCTATGTCCCCAGCCCCTTAAGGCATATTTTTGACAGGCCAGTTATTTTGTGGAATCTCTCAATTTGGGTTGTCTCAGACTCCTGAGTAGCTGGGACCCCCACATGCCACCACCTATCTTCAGTGCATCTTATCAGATGCATATAGTGTACTTTGGTTCCTTGGTTAAGGTGATGCCCTCCAGGTCTTCTTACATTTATTATTTTCCCTCTGAGATTTATAAGTTTGAGTGAATCTTCTTTCTCTTGAAAGTTTTACCTACTGGTAAACATCTATTGAAAATATTTGCCTAAATCAACTATTATTCTTGCTATTCTTTCTATATTTGTTAGATGGTGCTCTACTATAAGGAAGGACTTCTCCTTTTCCTTTTATTTTTTTTTTTAAAGGCAGTTAGAGCTAGAGACATCATCAGGTTTGAATTTTTTAAGAACTTTTTTGGGGCCATAAAGGTATTGTGTCCATGTAGAACAATGGTGGAGCACCTAGGCATGGTGCTACATGCCTAAAATCCTAGCTGTTTGGGAGTCTGAGGCAAGAGGATCATGAGTTCAAATCCAGCTTAGCAATTTAGCGAGGCCCTAAGCAACTTAGCGAGACCCTGTTTCTAAATAAAGTATGTAAAAATAGGGCTGGAGATGTGGTTCAATGGGTAAGTGCCCTGGGTTCAATGCCTAGCACCAAAAAAAAAAAAAAGTAACAATACTTCGTAGGTGATACTGACACACTGTTATTTTGTTCTCACTCTCCCCAGAGATTGGAAAGGTGTATGAACATTGTGACGTCAATGACAACTGGTGTCTCTGAGAGAGAGGCCAATGATGCCCTTAATGCTTATGTAAGTACAGCACTCCTTGTATCCATTTCTGCTTCTGGAAAGTTCTTAGATACAACCAGAAATATGGAAAGATTAAGTGGGTAAGATCTAGGGTTTTTTAACTCCTCTTTTAGGGTGGAAAGCTACCTACTAGAGTCTTATATGTTTTTAAATAACAACCTTTTAATAAATTCAGTTCGGTAGTAGTTTTTTCTTTGCAAATTATCCTCACATATTTTATCTTTTACGTTTCCATTGAACTGTGTGGTCAAAATAAATGGTACATGTGAAGGACTTAGAGTAATCTCAGGTTCACAGTAAATGTTCAGTAGGTATTACCTGCTTATTGTTGTATTTTTATTTTTTTGTTCTACATGGACACAATACCTTTATTTTATTTGTTTTATTTATTTATTTATTTGTTTGTTTGTTTATTTTATGTGGTTCTAGAGATTGAACCCAATGCCTCACACATGCTAGGCAAGCATTCTGTCACTGAGCCACAACCCCCACCCCTGTATATTATTCTTATGTCTTTTTTTTTTTTTCAATATTTATTTTTTAGTTTTCGGCGGACACAACATCTTTGTTTGTATGTGGTGCTGAGGATCGAACCCGGGTTCCGCCCATGCTAGGCAAGCGCTCTACCGCTGAGCCACAATCTCTTATTATGTCTTCATTTTAGAAATCTCAGAGACTTATTGATTTGCCCATAGTTAGGGTTGGTAGGTAGGCTTGTTGGTAGCAGCTGCCTTTTTTTTTTAGTTTTAGGTGGACACAGCATTTTTATGTGGTGCTGAGAATTGAACTCAAGTGGTGAACACTCTGCCACTGAGCCACAACCTCAGTCTAGCAGCTGCCTTTCTACTGTGTGCTGCTAAGATCTGATAGAGCGGGGGAGGAGGACTTTTTGGTTTTATTTTTCCTATCTTAAACACTCTCTTTTCTATTTCTGGCTTACTTCAGGTGGCTCGAGAAAGCAATAAAGGTTATCCCTTCCCTCCACCTCTCTCCTAAAACAGATGTCTCATCCTTTTTTTTGATACTGGGTGCTTTACCACTGAGTATACTTCCCAGCCTCACCCCACCCACCCAACCACCCCTTTTTTTTGGATACAGAGTCTCACTAAGTTGCTGAGGCTAGTCTCAAACTTTTTTTTTTTTTTCAAATATTCATTTTAGTTTTCGGCAGACACAACATCTTTGTTTTGTATGTGGTGCTGAGGATTGAACCCGGGCCGCACGCATGCCTGAGCCACATCTCCACCCCGCTAGTCTCAAACTTGAGATTCTCCCGCCTCCCCAGTTCCTTGGAATACCGGTGTGGGCCACTGTCCACCTAGCTTCATCCCTTTTAAGAGAAGAAAATAATCCGATTCAAGAGTTGATCATTCTCCATTGCATGTTAGGAGGCTTTAGTTTTCTGGGTGATACTGTGCTTGAATTTGAGTACCACCAACTACTTTATTCCCTTCCTCACTTTCCAGGTTTGCAAAGGTCCCCCCCAACATGAGGAAATCTGTCTGGGCCTCTTTACTCTTGTTCTCACAGAACCTGCCCAAGCCCAGAAGGTAAGATACCTGCTGTGGACCCACAGACCCTCTCAGACAGGATCTGGGAATATGGTGAAATTTACCATTTAACTGGGGACATATCAGACTCTTTGACTAGTGCTGAATCAATTTGTTCTCCAAATGTAATTTTAATCCCTTTTTATTCTCAGTGAATTGATTATTCTCCAAGTTCTTTCTGTTCCCAGACCCTAAAGCTAAAAGGCAAGAAAAGGCAGTTGTGAGAGTGAAAAGCACTTACAGATTGAAATTTTAGGTGTATGAGGTGAGGCTCAAAGGGCTGGGATCTAATCCTAGGAGAGAAGAAAACCACTGTAATGATATCAGTGAAAGTTCTTATTCAGAAGAGCATCCCCATTAGCAGGTGAATAGAAAGCAGGCTTAAATTTGCAGCAAGTAGCTGTAATCCTAGCAACTTGGGAGGCTGAGTCAGGAGGATTGCAAATCCAAAGACAGACTTAGCAGTTTAGTGAGCCTTAAGCAATTTAGAAAGACCCTGTCTCAAAATAAAAAAAGGCTGGGCATGGGGCTCAGTGGTTAAGCCCCGCTACAATCAATCCCCAGTATCAAAAAAAAAAAATTGGTGGCAAGTAGAATTTAGAGTAGATAACTAATCCTAGCTACTCAGGAGGCTGAGGTAGGAACAGCTTGGACAATTTAGTGAAACTCTGCCTCAAAATAAAAGAGAGTTGAGGATATACCTCATGATATAGCTGGTGCCTAGCATGCAGGAGACCCTGGGTTCAACTCCTGGTCCTTTTTTCAATGAAAACAGATTATAGAGAGTGCTGGAGTCCAACTTACTGAGGAATACAGTAAACCTAGTCTGTAGCTCTTTGTAAACAGAAAAGGAGTCTTTACGCAGAATAATATAATTGGGATTCTTCCTTAAAGTGAAGGTCTAGGCGGTATGATCTCTGTGCATTCTGTTCTTTTTATAATAACATAGCAAAATTAAGTCTTCTGCCTGCCTAGATTTCCCCTTTCCAGTAATTCCATGTCCTTTGAGTCTCGGCATGATGATGTATGTGTCTGGCCCGGCACGGTGGTGCATGCCTGTAAACCCAGCAGCTTGAGAGGCTGAGGCAGGAGGATTGCAAGTTCTCAACCAGCCTCAGTAACTTATAGCATCCCTAAGCAACTCAGCAAGAACCTGTCTAAATAAAATATAAAAATGGACTTAGGATGTGTCTTAGTGGTTGTGACCCTGGGTTTAATCCCTGGTATCAAAAAAATAAAATGTGTCTGGAATCTGGCTTAAAATGTTTTATAAGACTCTGGCTTTGGGCGAGTTTGACACCCCCAGAGTTGGGAGAACTCAGCCTCTCATTGGCTCTTTCATGAACAAGGTGGGTGTGGAAGGAAGCAGACATGCTCTTTGTGTAGCATTCTTCTAGACTTTGCCAGAGAATATCTCATTTGATGCTTCCAAAAAATTGGATGTGGTGGGGGCTTTTTTCTGTCCCCGCAACCTGCTCTCACTTTACCTGTGTGGTACTTGGTGATTAGAGATGTCATCCTTGTTAGGGATAACCAAAGGAAACTCACTCCCAGGGGTAAGGATAGGATGCTATGGTCTTCTGGCATAGCAGTTTGGATTAACCTTGGGGGAAGGATTTATGGGTGTGGCAACCTGACTTGTTTGTACCTGATGTTAGCTGTAATAGGAAGGGTCTGAGGTTAGGCAGATGGTGATCCAGCAAGTATTCAAAGTCCTTTTTTTGTTGGGGGTACCAGGGGTTGAACTCAAGGGCACTCGACCACTGAGCCCCATCCCCAGCCTTATTTTTATTTTACTTAGAGACAGGGTCTCACTGAGTTGCTCAACACCTTGCTATTGCCGAGGCTGGCTTTGAACTTATGATCCTCCTGCCTCAGCCTCCTTGGTTCCCAGGAGAGCCCAGGTGATTTTGGACTAGGACTTTGTAAAGTTGATATTTCATTTTTATACTGAATTCATCAAGACCCTAGAAAATGAATGTTTCCCATTTGGTAGTGTTAAACAGTATATTATCCCCTTCATTTTTGGCAGGGGCAGTGGGTATGGGGGATTGAACCCAGAGGTGCTTAACCACTGAGCATAACTCCAGCCCTTTTTTTTGGTGGTGGTGGGGTACCGGGGACTGAACTCGGGGGCACTTGACTACTGAGCCACATCCCCAGCCCTATTTTGTATTTTATTTAGAGACAGGGTCTCACTGAGTTGCTTAGTGCCTTGCCATTGCTGAGGCTGACTTTGAACTCATGATCCTCCTATCTCAACCTCCCGAGCCATTGGGATTACAGGCATGTGCCACCGCCCCTAGCAACTCCAGCCCTTTTTAATATTTTATTTAGAGACAGGGTCTCGCTGAGTTGCTTAGGGTCTTGCTGAATTGCTGAGGCTGGCTTTGAACTCGCAGTCCTCCTGCATCAACCTCTGGAGGCACTGGGATTACAGATGTGTGCCACTGTGCCCAACAGATCCCCTTCATTTTAAAGAAATTGTTGGCAAAGATGAGAGTAGAAGGTTTAATTTTCTCTTGTATGGATTTTTTTTTCCTTTTTCAAAATTGTAATTATTAATGAACATTACACAAGTTAATTAATTTCAGTGTGTTACTTCCATATATCAGGCTTTAATAATATTTACCCTCTTTCTTGCCCTCCTCTCTCTTTCTTTCCCCATTCTCCCATTTCTACTGTTTCTCCTTACCCTTCCCTGACCCTGATGGTTCCTCTTCTACTTTCATCCATTTTCCTGCAAATGATAGGATTTTATTCTTCTTTATGGCTGAATAATACTCCATTGTGTATATGTACCATTTTTTTAATTCATTCATCTGTTAATGGGCACATAGATGATTCTATATCTTAGCTATTGTGAATGGTGCCGTAATAAACATGGGTATGCATTTCCTCTTTTGAATGCTGATATCATTTTCTTGAGATGTATACCCAGGAGTGGTATAGCTGGGTCATATGATAGTTCTAATTTTAATTTGCCCCCTCTCCCACAATAGTGGGAATTGAACCCAGGAGTACTCTACCACTGAGCTATATCCCTAACCCTTTTTATTTTATTGTGATATAGGGTCTTGCTAAGTTGCCAGTCTGGACTCAAAACTTTTGATCCTGCTGTCTCAGCCATCATACCCTGCTCTATTCCATCTTGTATAAATTTTTATTTATAAAATAAAATTTTATTTTATAAATTTTATTTATAAAATTTTATTCATAAAATCTCATTAAAGGACTAAGGATGCAGCCCAATGGTAGATCACTTGCCTAGCATGTGCAAAGCCCTGGGTTAGATCCCTAGCACTTAAAACAAAAGAGCAGGGCTGGGGATGTGGCTCAAGCGGTAGCGCGCTTGCCTGGCATGCCTGCGGCCCGGGTGCAATCCTCAGCACCACATACAAACAAAGATGTTGTGTCTGCCGAAAACTAAAAAAATAAATATTAAAAATTCTCTCTCTCTCTCTCTCTTAAAAAAAAAAAAAAAAGAGCAGCAACAAAATCAAAACCTTTTTTAGTCATCTTAGTACAATTTACTCTTGCCTGCTGGAAAAGATTGTTTGTTTCAGGTGAGTTCTAAATCAGACAGAGTAAATCAATAAACCTCAGTGAAGAGAGGAAGACATATCTGGTATTTCTGGTTCTTAACCTGGCATGGCAGTGAACAAGGCCACTGGGCTCTATGTTGTAAGTGCTTGTTATATAGTTAGGCTGTCCAAACCCAGCAAGGGCTAGAGCACTCCTCTTTTGTATTAGGACAGCCCCTGAGGGAGGCCCTGTGCTCCCTGGGGAGGTCAGACATCTCACCTTGGGTCTCATAACTGATTGACAGGTACACCAGGATTCATGTTCACATGCTAAATACTTCCAAGTAAATCCTTTACCAGTGAGACTCAATCTGAGTCCCCAGATCAGGCCTCTTCAGAAAATGGTAGAGATAGAATCAGGAGGACACAATTTTAGGTGAGTGAGGAGGTATCAGGTAGTGACTCATTCAGAGACTTTGAGCCAAGTCAGAGAGTGGTGGGAGAACTGATGATATATCTCCCTTGAGCTTTGATCCTTCTTCCTAAAAAGGTAATTGTCTTGTGAAATAGTTCTGTCCTGCAAACATTTTAGGCGGGAGTTACTGATAAGGACTGATCTTAAGACATTGTTTCAGGCTTCAGCAAGAGAACTGTTTCTGAATGTTTATTTGAGGTTAATTTTACCTTTGGAACAGAAATCCCAGGATGGATTTGAGATTTAGTTTTTCCTGAATCTCCATAGGCCAAGAGTTAAGAGGCAGGGAAGAAAAGATGGTGGAAACTGAGTTTTGAACTCATTAGAAAACCTGTCCTAGGCTTGGCTTCCAGCAGTTTGGGGAGGCTGAGGTGGGAGGATCTCAAGTTCAAAGCCAGTCTCAGTAAAAAATGAGGCCCAAAGCAACTCACTCTGTCTCTAAATAAAATACGAAATGGGGCTTGGAATGTGGCTCAGTGGTTAAGCACCCGTGCATTTTCAACCCCCTGGACCAAAAAGAAAAGCAACCTGCCCTAGGAAAGCATGAGCTGGGAAGCCTCTGTCAGTTGGTGGCAAGTTCATAGAGTCAGGATCAGCTCCTTCTGGGACTTCTTAGTGGGTAGAGAGGATAACACAGTTAAGGAATGAGTGGTAATTTTTGTGTAGAAAGTAGAATATTCATGGGGTGGGTTCTGTTCCAATAGTACCTTCTTGATTTGACCTGCCCTCTTGTCAGTTCTTGGGAATGTTTGTATTCTTTGACTTTGCTTATTTCGTATTTGTTAACTGAACTAAACAGCTGTGAGCACGCCTGGCTGGGAAGTTGGTAAGGAGGGAAGCTAACGCTGTGTAGGCTCTATAAGTCAGTAGATGAAGGTGATTGGAAAGGGTGTAACATCAGTGCCAAGGTCTCACTCCCTCAGAGAGTCAAGGCATTTCTTGGTCTAGGTACTTCTCTCAGCAGGCAGCTCCAGAAAGAAGGTTGGGGACTGAGGCTAAAACATCAGTGCTCTCAAGAGGGTCAGGCTAGATGTGCTACCTCAGCACCATCCTGTCCCCCCTCCTTTCTTTGAGACCCTCTGCTTTTCTTCTGTGTTCATTGCTGAGTTTTGTCTTTTTCTCCCATATGCTTCTCTTCTAAGGCAGTCAGCAAACTGGCGCAGAGGTTGGTAAGACAGCTGGCAGCATCAGGAATATGAGCCTCTTGGTACCCAGCTGCCATGTGTTACCAGCAGTTGTGGTTGTTAAAGGTCCCAGTTGGAGCATGAAATTAGGCAGGCATTATCTGCCCTCTTCATCTGACCCTGTATCTCCTGAGAGAATTGTCTTCTTTCCCTGTCCTGGGTCTTTTCTGCATTTCTGGGGTTTTGACTTTGATTTGAACAGACAAGCCTCCTTTATACTTAATGTCTTTGTCCTTGGCCCAACACAGATTTTCCTTCTGCCTTCGCCTCCCTGATCCTTCTCTTTGCCCATTCTGTGACTTACCTCTGACTGATCTGCCCAATTTGCTGGCCAGCATGTTGGCAGTAATTCATTACCCTGCCACCCACTCACCCCTCTACCACCTTCCTGCTTTTCTGATTCCCCAACAGGGTCTTTCTTTTTCAGTTATTTCTCACTTTAGTATAAGAGGTGGTTAAGCATGGAATGTGGAATTAGACTGCCAGGATTTGAATCTTGATTATTCTTCTAATCTCTTATGTAACCTGGAGCTATGTGCTTTAACTTTTCTGCCTATCTAATCATACGTAATACCTAATTCAAAGGGTTGTTATGTGTGTCAAGTGTAATAATGTATATAATACAAGACAAATGAATATTAGCTATTGTTATTATTCTTGATGCCATCCTTGATACCTGCCTGCTTTATACCTTTTGGATGAAACCTTAACAGGACAGAACTGAGCAGGCTAAGGGGGCTTCTAACGAGATCCCTGAAGGTATTCCCCCAGGAGTTTGGGCTCACTGGAAAGACTAGTGAGAAAAGCTCAAAGAGGAAAGGAAACAACGACTCTCACAGAAAAAACTGTCCTACCATCCCTGCCCCTGGGGTGGGGATATTGAAGGACCATTCTTCTTTCAATACTTGACAAAAGCAAAGGGTATCCAGAAAGAAGAAGATAGACATTTAGTAAGAAAATTCAGTTTGGGTTTTGTTGTTTCTCTGGAGCCCTGATCCCTTAGTGCTTTCTTTGTGGCATCTGTCTGGGTCATATCGGGTCTAAAAACCTCTGGTTGCTTTATGGCTCATTCAACTAAACCCATTCTGCAATGACCTTTTACTGGCAGATGAAAAGCAGATGGCCTCCACCTGGTTTAGCTCAGCTTGTGGCATCAAACAGTAGGATACTTCCTGAGAAGGGAGGAAGGGGGAAAGGGATAGGACTAGGAGCTTTGTCCAGCAGGCTTTCCAGTCTTATTAGAAAATTGCTCGGTGCTTTCCCCCCACCCTGTGTGACAGACCAAGGGGTAGATATGGGATAAAGGAGCCCTGTGGAAGGAAAATATCCAGAATGGAAAGTGTTTCATCGCTACTTGGTGTCTCACTGGTGTTAAGTTTAAGAGACTAGAGGGCAAGAGGTGCACTGTGAGTGGGCTTAGGAACCTTTTCCTCAACTTACTAATTGCTCACAAACTTTGCTTTTTGCAGTGTTACCGAGACTTGGCTCTGGTGAGTCGTGATGGCATGAATATTGTCCTGAATAAAATCAACCAAATACTTATGGAGAAGTACCTAAAGTTGCAGGATACGTGCCGAACTCAGGTAAGAATAGGAAGAAAAGAAGGATCCAGGGATTGGGAGCGTTATCTCAGTGGTAAAGTGTGTGCCTAGTATGCACAAGGCCCTGGGTTCTGTCCCTAACATCAAAAAAAAAAAAAAAAAAAGAAAAGAAAAGAATAAGAAGGGATCCAGCTCAAAGACATTAACCGTGGGGGGGGGGGATCCCTTACAGAGAAGGGAAGGAGGAATTGAGGCAACATACCCCTATCATTGTGTACCTAATTTGTAATATGGTTAAGTTAGCTCCTTTCTCAAACTCACAGTTCATGCTCTTCATATTTTCTCCTCTCTCTAGTTGGTGTGGTTGGTACGGGAACTAGTGAAGAGTGGGGTTCTGGGAGCTGATGGTGTTTGCATGACATTTATGAAGCAGATTGCAGGTGAGTTGAAAGTCAAGAGCATAAAGAAGAAAGAGAGCGCTGGGGTTGTGGCTCAGTGGTGGAGCGCTTGCCTCCCACTGTGAGGCATGGGGATCGATCCTCTACACCACATAAAAATAAATACATAAATAAAGGTATTGCATCCATCTACAACTAAAAATATTTAAGAAGAAAGGAGAGGAGCCCAGAGACTAAGGCTAGGCAATAAAGACTGATTAAGCACCCATGGAACCTGATTCCTGGGTTACTTAGGCTCTTTCTTTCTGATACAGACATCTGGCTTCATGTGTTTCAGGAAGAAATTGGTTGAAAAATCACAGGAGCCCTTTTGAAGCAATAAGTTTTGCTTTGTTTTCTTTCCTGTCAAATCTAAAGCCTAGCAGAATATTTGACCTATTTTAGCCAGGCTTCATTCTGGGTTTTTGTGGCATATTGAATCAGGAAGGAATGAGGAGAAAATTAAGGGGAAATAATTCATCCCTGTATTATTATGCTTTCAGAAATCTAGACATCTTCCCTGGCTCCACCCCTGTGTTCTGAACAATTGCTCCCTAATAATTATGACAACTGATTGGGACCAGTCTGAGGGACAAAGGATGTTACAGAACAGACCCTGACATTTAGGTTTTATTATCATCTTGGCATTGGTGACATCTGTCTGAGCCAATGAATATGGAAGAGGCCTGCCTGAGCTTCCTCTTTTACTCTCAAGATTGTGTGTGTGTTTAAAAAACTACCCTCCTGTTTTACCTCATTATTTGCCCATTGCTGCTTGGCTTTCTCTTTAGGATTTTATATAACACTGATGCCCCTGTTTGGTGTGTTTGAACCGTTGTCTGTGTGATATGTGACTATGTGAACATCGAAATGTTTAATTGGAACTTAGTGCAAGGTATAGCAGTGTTGTGCTGGTTATTTTTATCCTTTCTCCAGCACTTTCTTCCCTATTTGGGCCTCCTAGCTCCCACTTCTTATCCCAAGACTTTGGTCTGGCATTGCTGCATATTAATTCTGCCCCAGGAAGTTCCATAGCAAGAACTGAAGACTGATACCTGGAAACAAGAAACCCTTGGCTTGTTGTGAGCTTGAGCACAGGGAACATCCAGATGCTGGATTGCAGCTGTTGCCAGCCGCCCGCACCTCTCAGGCCCTTTTTGAGACATCATCCTTTCTTTCCAACCATGGGATTCCTTTTCAAGGGCCAGCGTGTTCCCACTCAAGTTTCCAGTCTGGAAAAGCAACAGCTCTGGTTTCTAGAAAAATTCAGAACAGGGGCTGGGGTTGTGGCTCAGTGGTAGAGCGCTTGCCTAGCATGCATGAGGCACTGGGTTCGATCCTCAGCACCACATAAAAATAAAATAATGTGTCCACCTAAAACTAAAAAAATACATAAATAAATAAATATTAAAAAGAAAAGAAAAGAAAAATTCAGAACATTCCCTTCTCTTCTTCTCTCTGGAGGCAAAGGGAATTTTTTAAAAATCGGATGGAAAAGAAGACAATTTATCCTAACACTCAGGATAACAGTGATGGGATAACAGGGTAGACCAGCAAGATGAGTGAAGAGATGGATTAGCTAAGTTGCTAATTAGAGCTACTGTATTCTGATTCTTCCCCCCCTACTTTTTTTTTTTTTTTTTCATCAGGTGGAGATGTTACAGCCAAAAATATCTGGTTGGCAGAAAGTGTTCTGGATATCCTCACGGAGCAGAGGTAGAGTCCATCATGAAGGGTGGGGCAAGAACCAGATATGACCAGAAAGCATATGAGTGTGGGAAGTGGAGAAGAGAGGACTGTGTGACCCTAAAACACCTTAGGTTAGAGAGGAGGAAGCCAGCATCAAGTGGGGGAGGCGACCATATTGATGGCAAGTAAAGAAATTAATGCTGTAGTGTGGCCCAAGGGATAAAGGAGTGGGAAAGAAGGGCCTGTTTTCTGAGCCCAGGAAAAACCAGTTTCATCTGATAAGGGTTTATTTTTGATCCAGACCTCCTTGGAATGTTTATCTTTGGAGGGGAGGTAGGGGAAGAATGAGCTCAACAGAGCGGGACCAGCCAGCCACCCAGGCTTGGCAGGTACCTCTTCTCCCTTCCAAACTTCTCAAACACACTGTTTTTGAAGTGGTTCGGATGGCAGCAGGGGTAGGGAGGTAATAGAGATCCTGATCCCCCATAGAGGGCTTGGAGCCTCCAGTGGTAGAGAGAGGCATATAGGGCTTTCTGGCTGATTCTTTCCCTTCCTCATCAAACTGAAGGACCAGAAATTTTATGAGGACTATTCCATTTCTGAATTTGTTTGGGAATGAGGTCTTCCTCCTTGGTCCTGTGGCCCCAGTCTTCATTTTGCTTATTTTTTGAGTCTCTCTGGATAAGAACACCATAGTAGTAAGATTCTTGAGAGTGCTGATAGTGTTCATATTGTCCACATTTTCAAAGAATGGACCTCCTCCCATGATTCACACTTGTGCTGCCTACTGCCAAGCCTGAGAGCCACGCAGGCCAGCTGTGCAGTGCCACCTAGTGCCCTGGCACAGATGTGCAGCTGCACTGAATCTGGCAACATGACACCAGCATGGGCAAGATCTTAACAGTTTCTTGCCAGGTTTCTGCTTCTCTTAGGTATCATATTTCTTTTTTTGGGGGGGGCGGGGGGCCGGGGATTACCAGGAATTGAACTCTGGGGCATGCTACCACTGAGCCACATCTCCAGCCCTATTTTGTATTTTATTTAGAGACAGGGTCTCACTGAGTTGCTTAGCGCCTTGTCATTGCTGAGACTGGCTTTGAACTCACGATCCTCCTATCTCAGCTTCTGGTGCTGCTGGGATTACAGGTGTGTGCCACTGCACCCAGCAAACATCAGTATTTATTTAATGTCCTGGATTAGAAGGCCTCACTTGCATCCCTCTTTCTCTTTCTTATGCCATTCTACAATTCAGATATGTTTGTCATTCCTGTTAATAATGTTCTTGAAAAGCTATTTTTCTCATTTTATTCCTGGTTCCAGATGTATCCTGTCCCCTTGCCTTAAAGCTGAATTTCCCATATAGGTGTCAAATAACAGCTTGGTAACTTTCCCTACTCTCCAGAAACTCACATTTTTTGGTAAAAGATAGTACTTCAAAGTTTAAACTGTCTTCCTCCATACCTTCCTTCTCACACCCTTCCAAATGTTTTCAGGCTGTAGGGGTAAAAGGTAACTGGGAGCAGGGCTCATGTCCTTGGCTAGTGTTTTCTTTCTTTCTTTCTTTTTTTTTTTTCTTGAAAGGAAAATGCCAGTTTCTTTTAATTAGGTGACTTGAGCACATTTCCAGAATCAGGATGTTGCCTGGTTGGATTAATTAAACTCACTGTCGTCTTCCTCCAGTTGGCCTTCCAGCAGGGATGCCAAAGCCATTACAAACTCTTTGCTTGGCGGATACTACTCCACAGAAGTAGCACAAGAAACAGCATTGGGGATTTTAGGAATCTTCCCACTGTGTTTTTCTCTCTACCCCTTTTAAAGCAGCAGGGAACAAGTAATTCTTTCATTACTCTGTTTTCCCCAGGGAAATTCTAAAACTCCTGGGAAAATGAGCTTTGCCATCCAGAATCAGGTTCTTTTTTCAGATTATGATTTAGAGCAGGTGACTCATTGTCTGAGGGTGGGGTCAGCAGCTAGTGAGTCAGGGAAAGGTTTGTGGTGTGGTAAACTGTTAGTGACAAGTGTGACAGAAGGGCTAGCATGGTGTGTTCTGAGAACTCCTGGTCCTGAAAAGGGTCTTGGAAATCCCCAGAGATCCTGGCACCACACTTAAGAACTATTGACTTAACAGAACTTTCCCCACAGATGAACTGGGAGAAACGGTTCATCTCTGACCCTAGTACCTCACACATTGCTTGGCACATGATAGGCACTCAGTAAATGTTTGAATAGGTGAGTCAATGTACAAAGTTATTTTATTGGAAGCTACATAAGTGGTTACATGGTAAGAAAAGATTTTTTTTCCTTTTGGCATCTATTTTTATTGGTTGCCAAATAGAGAAAATTAGGAAGTTGTCCTTCTCTTAGCTAGTTGATAGTTTTGAGATAACAGCCTAAGCAAGCAAGCAGAAAAACAAAGAACCTCCTCCCAGTGTGTGAGCATCAAACATTATTGAGTTGCTGGAGCCGAGTTTAAGCGGGTGATTGGGAGTGTGCGTAGGTCTACGACAGAGTACAGGTGCAGTGTCTTTCCCTCCTGCAGGGAGTGGGTACTGAAGAGCAGCATCCTCATTGCCATGGCTGTTTACACATATCTCCGTCTCATCGTTGACCACCATGGGACTGCCCAGCTCCAGGCCCTGCGGCAGAAGGAGGTGGACTTCTGCATCTCGCTGCTTCGGGAACGGGTGAGGAAGTAGGATAAGATCAGTATGGGGAAATGAGACCCAGGATGGGATGCCCCTATAGGTTTCATGCACCAGGACTGGAGATGCCTTTTCAGATGTGGAAGTGGTTTAAAATCTAGCATTTTTCATTGTCCTTAGATAAGAGTAGAATCT
Organism: Marmota monax; assembly: GCF_021218885.2. Taxonomy (NCBI): domain Eukaryota; kingdom Metazoa; phylum Chordata; class Mammalia; order Rodentia; family Sciuridae; genus Marmota; species Marmota monax. The sequence continues at coordinate 2,940,396 of NW_026694593.1, read as the reverse complement.
AAGGAGGGAGAATCAGTGTGGAATAACCCTTGTTCCTAGAAATGCTAGCATCCTGGGGATTTTCCTGGTCACTGTCAAGGACACTGTTGTACAACAGACCCAAGCTGTTCTTTTGTATACCCACTTAAGCTGTTCTGTCATCCTACCACCTACCCAAGTAATTGCCATGGTCATGTGGGATTATGAATTGTCTGCTATCAGATCTCCCAAGAGAGAGATCCTAGAATTAAGTTAATATAATGGCTGTTGACTACATTTGGTAATTTATTAATTAATGTCAGATTTTAAAGTTCCTTAATTACGTTAGCCACATGTTGCTAATGGTATTGTTTGGAATGCATAAATGTAGATCATTTCCATTACCACAAGAGGTTCTGTTGTACAAGAATTTTGGGGTAGGGTGTCTGGGGCTCCACTTGCCTGTCCAATAGTTTTGGAATCTTAGTCTCTTTGAACTAAATCAGAACAGTTCTGGGTGGAGAAGGGAATAGATTAGTGTGAAAGTCAGCAGGGCTTCAGCACTTCCCAGTAACTTTTCTTCCTTGGTATCAGTCCCTAGCTTCCAGCTCTCTTCCATAAACAGCTAGGAACCAATCCCTTGGTTCTAGAAGAAATCACATAGTCCCTTCAACCTTCTTTCCTTCCCTCCCTGGAACATGCTGTTCTTTTGTCCTCTCTCCAGAAGGTAAACAGTCTGTGTTTTTATTCTCTTTCCTGTCCCCACTTCCTTCACCTCCTCACATCAAGTTCATGGAATGTTTGATGATTGGCCGGGACCTTGTAAGACTACTTCAGAATGTTGCTAGGATACCAGAATTTGAACTGCTTTGGAAAGATATTATCCATAACCCTCAGGCCTTGAGTCCTCAATTTACAGGTAAGTAAGCCCTTGGGCATCTTGTCCTTGAGAGATGGCAAGTTAGCCTATATGTCCTATATTCAGAGGGCAGAGGTTGGTGGGTAGGACTGCCTTTGGCAATCAGAGAAGGTTTGGGGCAGGGCAAGCTTTGCCAAGTACAGCTAGATATTGGAACCGCAGAAGTACTGAACAATTCATGTGATTCCTAGACAGTCCCTGCTTGGCAGACTCCAGCTATCATTACTCCTAAGAAAATAGTGAGAACTATGATCTTCTTCCTCTCCTGGAAGCTCCTTGGCTCAGGAGGTGAGCTGATGACCAGTCTTTGACTTCAATGAGTCTGGCAGGGAGTCAGAGGTCAACTCCATGAGACTGAGTCAGCAGAGGAGCTAGAATTAGTCCTGTAAGAGATGGCCCCTCCCTGGAAGCAGTCTGGCCTCTTAATTCCAAGGATCCAACTTGGCCTAAATCATCTTTAGGGGAGAGAGTCTCTGTGTTCTTTCCCCTGACATGGTCCTTTCAATGTCCCTTTCCCTTTCCCAGAGCAATAACTCTACAGCTTTGCTCCCTGGCCCACCTTTAAAGCACATTCATACATATGCACGCACACCTACAGAGCACTCTTCTAGAATCTGAGAAGTGGGGAAAGTGCTGGTGCTACCTGATAATGCACTATTCTTACATCAAACATGTCAGGTTACTTTGAGTGTCACCTCTATGTTAGGCATATGTATGTAATTTAAACCTTAGAACAGCTCTAGATTATGGGTATTTTATTTCCCTTACAGTTGAAGAAACTGAGGTTCAAAAAAAGAAACGGAGCTGGACATGGTAGCACACACCTATAATCCCAATGACTCAGAAGGCTGAAGTAGGAGTATTGAAAGTTCGAGGCCAGCCTGGGCAACCTAGCAAGACCCTGTCTCAAAAATAAAAGGGCTTGGGCTGGGGATATAGCTCAGTTGGTACAGTGCTTATCTCAGTTGGCCAGTGCATGCACAAGGCCCTGGGTTCAATCTCTAACACCACAAAAAATAAAAATGATAGATAGATAGATAGATAGATAGATAGATAGATAGGCTGGGGATGTGACTCAGTGGTAGAGCACCCTTAGGTTCTCTACCCCAGTATCACCCCCTAAAAAAAAGAGAGAAAATAAAAGAAACTGAGGTTCAAACAGGTTAATTTGCTCAAGTGTAAGTGACAGGCAGGATTTGGATCAGGTTATCCTGACTCCAGAGCTTATGGTTATGCTGCCACATCACATCCATGCAAGGATCAGGAGCAGGAAGACAAGCTAGAGTTTCCATATTTTTCTCTTAATTTTCCCACCTGTTGCCAACTGCAATAATGGGGGTAGGGGACTCTGTAAAACCAGCAGAGGAAGGGAATTAATGTAACAGGAATGTAGTTGGTTGGACAAAACGCACAGATGCTAGTTAGAATCCCCATCTGTGTTGATGCTTGGAATTGCCTCATGAACAAGACCACTGGCCATCAGTACCTGGCCCAGTTTTCCCATCTGTCTGCCATTCCGTAGTTCTCAGGTTTCTCTCTTTTTTCTTCCCTAAAACACTTGGCTCAGGTATCCTACAGCTTCTTCAGTCAAGAACATCCCGAAAATTCCTAGCATGTCGTCTAACCCCAGATATGGAAACTAAGCTCCTCTTCATGACATCCCGGGTGAGCTCACCTATTGCAACAGGAAGAGGAATTGCAGGTGCTAGTTGGGCTTCTTGCTTCTGTCTGCAGATCTGTTACTCTGAGTACTGATCCACAGAGTGGTAGCTAAGTGGTAGCCCTTATCCACATGGCTACTGGCTTCTTTCCTTTGTTAATTCTGTGCCTATACACTGTGCTCAGTGCTAAGAATTGGAGATAAGGGTTGAATAAGAGAGATGCAGTTCTAGCTCTGTGAAGCTTTCAGTCTATCTAAAGTAGCCATTATGCAGAGAATTATATGCAAGTGTGAACTGTGCTGTTAAAGTTTAGAGTGAGAATGTTTATTCTGTCCATGGTTCTTCCAGGGAAACTGTGAGCTTTCAAGGTAGCTATGACCTTTTAGTGTCCAAATATGGCTGAACGGTGGTAAAACTGCTTGAGGAACATGTTATAGATGGAATCTGATCAAATAAAGAACCACTGCCCTAGCCAACTTTTGGATCCCCAAGTTATCTAGGAGAACTGTCCAGACCTTTGGTGTCCTTTGTAATAGCCACTAGCCATATTTTGCAATTTAAATATAAGTTAGTTAAAATTTAGTATCTTGTTTGCAGAAGCTACATCTGAACTGCTCATGGCTACCATCATTGCAGGAAGTTTTGTTGTGAAGTGTGGTCTGAGTGTAACTTTTTGTTTACCTTTCTGCCATTTGGATTTCTTCTGACAGGGGAATAGAGGAGGAAAACAGATCCTCCTTTTTTGCTATTTATAACCATTTGGGTCTATTTAGAAGTTTTAGAGGGCTGGGGATGTGGCTCAAGCGGTAGCGCGCTCGCCTGGCATGCGTGCGGCCTGGGTTTGATCCTCAGCACCACATACAAACAAAGATGTTGTGTCCACCGATAACTAAAAAAAAAAAAAAAAACACTATCGTGATTCCCTGAAGAAAAAAAAAAGAAGTTTTAGAGTCTGTGCCTTGGATAATGGTCCTGTTAGGTTGCTGGATGGCAGGAAGCACTCAGTGCTGAATGGTGAACAGGTTTAGTTCTTGCTTTCAAGGAACATTCCTTGTTGTCCAGTAGGCTCCAGAAAATAAGAAAAGATTATACTTAGGACCAAATCTTCAGTGACCAGTGTTGGAGCAAGGAGCCAAAAATAGACCACAATTGTTGGGGGTAAATGTGGCATCAGGTCAGGGCTGAGAATGAATGCACCCATGACATGCAAGGCAGCCTAGAAAGACTTAGAGTACTTTTTAAAATCATGAAATAACCCCAAAAGGAAAAGACACTCAAGAGACAGTGTGAGCTAATGAGTAAGTTGTAGGAAGAAATGAAGGTCTAGGTCAAACATGGAGTTTAACAGTTCTCATAGATTCCACCCTGCTTTCCAAGTTTCTTTTTCTAACTTTTCCCTCCTCAGGTGCGGTTTGGTCAACAAAAGAGATACCAAGACTGGTTCCAGCGCCAGTATTTGTCAACCCCAGACAGTCAGTCTCTACGCTGTGACCTCATTCGCTACATCTGTGGGGTAGTCCACCCTTCTAATGAAGTGCTGAGTTCTGACATCTTGCCTCGATGGGCCATCATTGGTTGGCTCCTGACAACATGCACGGTAGGGGGCTGGGCCACAGGGTAGAGGATGTTGGACAGTGAAGGATGCCTTCTGTATTTCCATGCTTCTTGCTGGACTCTCCAGGGCCATTTGATCCATAAGGACCCTTCTTTCACTGTTGTCTTTCAAATGTTTCAGGCTCTTATTCCATTACCTTTGTGTCTCAAGAAATTTTGTTAGACTCATTATTTCTCATCTGGGTTGGGGATTCAATAGGTCCATCTATCTCTTTATTACTAACCCCCAAAATCCTGGATTTCTGAAGCATTCTTGCCTTTTTCCTTTGAGCTTCTGGATACCACAAAGTTAGGGCTTGCATTCTTTATACCCTCACCTCCGTGCTTCTGGCATCAGCTTCGGATAAAGGAGCCATTTCCTTCCCAGCATTTTCCTTCCTGTGTTGAGATGGAAAACCATCCATTCTCTGACATCTTCTGACAGGGTTTCCCCTTTCTTCTCTGATTAGATTCTTAGAATGTACTGATTCAAATATGACAAAAGACTATTCCTAGAGGGCCTTTTCTTCAGAAATGTGGGTGGGGGAGCCCACCAAGGGCAGCCCAGGGGCCATCTGAGTATTGCCTTGACTCAGAAGTAATGAGTGAACTCCTAAGTCCAAGTGTTGTCCCTTAGGGGAGGAGAGGTATATCCTCCTGGGTGTGTGAGGATCCCAGCCAGTCCCATCCCCTTGGTTGGTAAGACCACAGGGTTCTCGTGCTCACATGTAACACAGACGCAGATCGTGGGGCTCCACCACGTTTCACTGGGACCTGAATTTCACAGGTGCAGCAACAAAGTAAGCCCTGGAATCTGCCCTGGGCTTCAGAAGGGAAGGGAGACGGTTGATGAAATTAGCCCTTTATTTTTGTCCTTCTCTTTTCCAGTCCAATGTTGCTGCCTCTAATGCCAAGCTGGCTTTGTTTTACGACTGGCTGTTCTTTAGTCCAGACAAGGATAGCATTATGAACATAGGTATGTGCCCCAGACCAGGCAGCACCACCTTCCCCTTCCTCAGGCCCCACTGCCTCGTCCTGGTGACAGCAGTCATAAATCTGAGGGCAGCACGGAGTGGGAGCAGTTTATCTGGGAGCAGTTCCGTTGTTCCTCATCAGTTCTTCCTTGACAGAAAATTGCTTTGGTGAGGCTAAGCAATCACCACCCTCTCCCTTCTCCCCATAGCCTCATCCCTGGGCTCTGGGTGGGAAGGGCCTGGGCAGAGGAAAAGATGTGCCATGTCCTGCTTTTCCTTTCCTCCTACCTCCATTCTTCAAGCTGTATGCTGAAGACAAGAAGGAAGAATGAGGGCTAAGAACAGTTGGGGGACTGGTTGCTCTCAGAGCTGCCCGATAGGAATGAGCACTCCCCAGAGCCTTTTAGTATATGTTGACATCCCATTTTGTGGATGTGGAAACAGAAAGTCTGATGTGGGGGGGGGGGGGAAATCCTTTAATTCCACATTCTCTAGAGCCAGCCATCCTGGTAATGCATCATTCTATGAAGCCCCATCCAGCCATCACTGCCACACTCCTGGACTTCATGTGCCGTGTAAGTGCCAGAGCCCCCTCTCCTCCCAGTTCCTGGATGCAGAGTTACATCTGTATCCATAGTCTTTCACTGATGGAGTCTTTCCTGGCCCCCTTGTCCGGAGCAGAAGTGGTCAACTCAGTGAATGCTTCCCTTCATATTACCACTGCTCCAGTTGGATCATCCCTTGTTTCCATGATTTTCTCAATTGTAGGATGACAACTCAAGGTAGAATCTAGTCTCCTTGAGAAGCAGCTGGGTCCAGTAAGTGTCCCAACTGCCTAGCCTGAAATAGTCAGATATGCTCCATTCCTCTGCAGACATACTACCCCAGTGTTCCCTGACCACAACCAAAGCAGTTTCTTAGATCTAGTTCAGCAGAACACTCTATTCAGAGTCCTGTGCCATTCTTCCCTCCTCTTCTTTCCTTCCAGATCATTCCCAACTTCTATCCACCTTTGGAAGGCCATGTGCGGCAGGGTGTCTTTTCTTCCCTCAACCACATTGTGGAGAAACGGGTCTTGGCGTAAGGAGTTTATATGTAGGGAGGTGGAGGTATGGGGTTCTCCCATTTTTCCTTAGGTCCAGCCCCCTCTGGGTCAGGCACATCCAGATATTGTCATAACACTGCTGACCCTTTCCCCTGGCAGGTATAACAAGTACTGGATTCCTCTCCCCCACCCCCAAACTACGGGGCATATGTCCTGTTGAGTCTCAAAGGAATTTCTCTCCTGCCATTATATTACAAAGGGCTTCAAATGCCTTCCTTTCCCGTTACCCCTTGGAAGGATCTGAGGATGTCCCAGTCTTACTGATTGGACCTAGGTCTCACTCTTTATCTCCATGTTGAGTTAGAAATGAGGAACTCTGATGTTGACCTTCATTTATGTTTCCCATTAGACACTTGGCTCCCCTGTTTGACAACCCTAAATTGGATAAAGAGCTGCGGGCCATGCTGAGAGAGAAATTTCCTGAATTCTGCAGCTCACCCTCCCCACCTGTGGAAGGTATGGTGGTAGTCCTGCTGTCATCTGTGTTAGAAGAAGGATGAAGCCATCCAAGGTGTAGACTAGAGCCCTGTTTGTGATGTTGTCCCTGGGGAGTTCTCCTCTTAACACTGTCTCAGTGTTCTCTTTTTATTATTGCTGTGTTGTCTCCCTTGGTTCTCTCTCGCTCCATCAAATCTTACTTGATTTTTCCCTCATCTGTCTTGATCTCTTAACCCTTTTTTTCTCTCCAGTAAGTAGAGGCCCTCATGGAATGTTTGTTGTCTCACTGTACCCATCCCTTCTCTCTTCCCATCCCTCCACCCTTGCCCCTGATGAGAGGTTGCACAGTAGGTCCCAGTCTGCCATTTCCCTGCCAGCCATCCCCCACATACTTTTTGTCTTGGGATCAGGGCTTAAGCCAAGCACTACTTCCAAATTTGGTTTTAAATTAAAGAGCACAAGAGATTGTCTCCACTCATCCTGAGCTAAGGATAGAAAATTCATGTCCTGTGTTGTTCCTTTTCCTGGCAGCATCTCCCTACAGGTCATAGAAGGTTGTAAGGACAAGAGATTTGTCCTTGCAGGTTCAGTGTTCCATTTAGCACATAAACTCTGTATTCTCCCACTTACACTCCAGCCTCCCCTTCCCAGAAGCTTGGGACATACTGGAGGCCATCAGATACCTTTCTCTCTTTACTCCCAAGTCAAAATTGAAGAGCCAGTTTCCATGGAGATGGATAACCATCTGTCAGATAAGGATGAGAGTTGCTACGACAATGCTGAGGCAGCCTTCAGTGATGACGAGGAGGATCTCAACAGCAAAGGTGAGGATGGCATAGGAGGTGGCTCAGGATTGTGACAGCCCTGGGAGGGTCATTTCCCAGGAGCAGCCTGTCTGCAGTCTTTCTGTCCTATCATCTCTGCCCGCCTGAGTCCGTCTTGGTAACAGCATCACTGAATGAGACTCAGGGTGTAAGCCCTGCATTTAACTTACGAGGTAAAATAAGTGGTTCCTGCCCACTTGTGGGTAAGAGCTAGGACATGTATACAATCATGTATTTGCACAGCATTGAGTAAACAGTCCCCAAGGACTGTGGGGAAGGAACAGATGATTTAAGGGGACTCTGTGTTGCTGGCATTTGAGCAAATTGACTTCTAAATCTCTCCCTTCAGGAAAGAAGAGAGAGTTTCGTTTCCACCCTATCAAGGAGACAGTTGTGGAGGAGCCAGTTGATATCACCCCTTACCTCGACCAGTTGGATGAGTCCCTAAGGGACAAAGTACTCCAGCTACAGAAGGGGAGGTAGGTACAGACCCTTCTCCTCACCTTGTGGGGGGATGTCCAGTCCATGCTTTCTCCCTTGTGCCTAGTATGTGTGGCAGAATGATGTGGCTTGGAGAGCAATGTGATGGGGTATATGGGAAGGTAGCTGAAGCTTCATGAGTGATGTCTTCCGCAGCTTATGTTGGGGAGTACGAGTACAGGCAGGGAGTGGATTGGCCTGTACTCTAACACCTTGGTTCCTACTCCCTAGGTTCTGAGGATAATAGCCTCAGAGAACACATGTAGGATGGATGGGGATTTCCCTATTCTTTGGGCCTCTGCCCAGAAAACAGCAAATTCTGCCCTAATTCTGCCTCCCTCACCCAAGCTGGGATTTTACATAGAGCTCCTTTGTTTTGTCTCTGTTCGTTTGAGTGCTCGTGTATAGTGTTCTCTGTGTCCTGCCTTCTGCTATCATTTATGTCCTTGGGATTTCCTCTCACTTCTGTACTGCAGTGATACAGAGGCCCAGTGTGAGGTCATGCAGGAAATTGTGGACCAGGTCCTGGAGGTGAGGAGGAACCTACGCCCTTAGGGAGGAAGGAGCCCAGCTGTCCAAGTTAGAGCTCCCCATGCAGGTGTCTCCCTGGGAATGTGACTCCCTCCTTCCTCTCCCCTAGAAGAGTCCCTCTCAGGGGGGCTGGAGAATTGCTGATCCTGTAGGTGGAAGCAGATAAGCTCAGAGGCTCTGGGGCAGTGGGGACAGTGGGCACAGTGAGGTTTGGACCTGGGTCATGATATCCTTTCCTTCCCTTATCTACCACCCAGGAAGACTTCGACTCAGAACAGCTGTCTGTCCTTGCTTCCTGTCTACAAGAGCTCTTCAAGGCCCACTTCCGAGGAGAGGTGCTGCCTGAGGAGGTCACAGAGGAGTAAGGCTCATCTTCCCTGATGCCCTTGGCCTCAGGAGCCAGAAATATGTTCTTACAACCCAAGCCCAAGAGGCACCATGCTGTAGACTTGAGAAGAAGAATCTGTTCACTTGGTTTTCTGATTCCTGATGTGTACTGATTGAAAATGAGGGTTTATTTTGCCTGCTGGACCCTGTGTGTACTGGAGTTGTAGACTAGTATCCCTGCCCTGTCCTTCCAGCCCTGCTGCTGGGCCAGTAGCCCCAACCTTTATTTCTTCAAGTAGAATTGGATCCTAGATTCCCCCTGAAGAGAGGAATCTCCCTTTCTGTGATAATGATAGCCTCAGACTGTGATTTCCAGGTTGGGAACTTGTTTTCTCTGCTATCAAGCTTCTGGAGCCACAGGAAGTTTGCCTTTTGGGTAGGATAGGAGCAGGCTGGTGTCTGGCCTCTGTGTGGTCCCCCTGTGATCTGCCTGCAGCTGCCCCTCCTCTTCTGTGGATTCTCATGTGTGACCCTTCTTTCGTAGGTCCCTGGAGGAATCTGTAGGGAAGCCTCTCTACCTGATATTTAGGTAAGCACCCAGTGGTAAGAGGAACTGCTCTCCCCTCCATTCTCCCTACAGCACACATTTGTCCCTGTCCTGGGTCACATGGCTCTGTTTCCAGAGAGGAGGAGGTTTGTAGTGGGCAGAGTCTCCCTGGGTAATGCCTCTCCTTTTCCCCCACCTCCAGGAACCTGTGCCAGATGCAGGAAGACAACAGCAGCTTCTCTCTGCTCCTGGACCTTCTGTCTGAGCTCTATCAGAAGCAGCCCAAGATTGGCTACCACCTGCTCTACTACCTGAGGGCCAGGTGGGTGTCGGGAAGCTACTGGAGAGCCAGCCTTTCTCCCCTGCACATCGATTCCCTTGGCTCTCTTCACCAGCACCTTCCATGCGTTTTGGTGCTAGGGATAAATCCAGGGCCTTGTGCATGCTAAGTGTTTGTTTTTTTAAATAACAGCTTTATTGAGGTATAAATTTTTGTACCATAAATTTACTTTTTTTTTTTTAATTTTTTTTTTTTTAGTTGTAGTTGACACAATACCTTTATTTTATTTATTTATTTTTATGTGGGGCTGAGGGTCGAACCCAGGGCCTCGCACATGCTAGGCAAGTGCTCTACCGCTGAGCCACAACCCCAGCCCCCAAAATTCACTCTTTTGAAGTGTACCATTCAGTGTTTTTTAGGGTACTCACAAAGTTATACAAATATCACTGCTGTGTAACTTAAAACACTTCATCACTCTTAAGGAAACCTCCTTATTCTCTCTCTCTCTTTTAAGATGGGTTCTTTGTTGCCTAGGTTAAGCTCATACTCTTGGATTCAAGAGATGCTCCTGCCTCAGCCTCCTAGGGAACTAGGACTATACACATATACTGCCATACTTAGTCTTTCTCGATTTTAACCCTGTTGTTTGTCTTTTTATTGCTGCCCTTTTTTCTCTTTCTTGTTTTTGGTACTGGGGATTGAACAGGCTCCACACATGCCAGGTAGGCAGTCTACCACTGAGCTACATCCACAGCCCTTTTTACTTTGAGGCTGGGTCTCTTTAAATTGTCCATCCTGAGCCAAACTTGGTGATCCTTCTGCCTCATCCTCCTGAGTAGCTGGGATTATAGGCACATAATATTCTAATAGTATGGATACAGGTTGTCTTATTTTTTTGGTGCTGGGGATTGAACCGAGGACCTCACGTGTGCTGAGCTCATGTTCTAGCACTAAGTTTCACCTGCCACCTTCCAAGCCTGTCTTTTCACTTTATATAATTTTTATATTTATTCATATATATATTTACTTATTTATTTATTTTAGTTGTAGACGGTCATAATACCTTCATTTTATTTATTTATTTTTATGTGGTGTTGAGGATCAAACCCAGTGCCTCACATGTGCTAATAAATAAGCAAGCGCTGTACCACTGAGTTACAACCTTAGCCCCTCTTTTCACTTCTTTGGTGATAACCCTTTTAAAACACCAAAGTGGCAGGGTGCAGTGGCACACTCCTGTAATCCCAGAAGCTCAGGAGGCTAAGGCAGGAGGATTTCAAGTTCAAAGCCAGCCTCAGCAACTTAGTGAGGCCCTAAATAACTTAGTGAGACTGTGTGTCAACATTAAAAGAACAGAGTGGGGAGAGCTAGAGATGTGGCTCAGTGGTTAAGCACCCCTGGGTTTAATCCCCAGTACCAAAAACAAACAAAAAACACGAAAGTATTAAATTTTTGTGAAGTCAAATCTGTTTTTCCTTTTGTCACTTGTTTTTGGTATTATGAAGACTTGCTCCTGTTTTCTTCTAAGTGTTGTGTGGTTTTTGTTCTTATAGTTAAGCCTATTAGCCATTTGAGTGAAGTTTTGTGTATGGTATGAGTTGGTACTGTCCTCATGGATAGAACCCAGAAGGAAGAGAGCTGTCTCTAACCTGACCCTAGTCCTCCCTCTCCTGTCACTCTGGCAGTGAGTAGCTTCATTGATCTCAGAGCCCTGTGTGGGTACTGGGAAGAGATGGGGAAGCAAGAGTGTCTCCTGATTCTTAGGTTGTCAAGCCCTTGGGAAAGGCAGGAAGGAATAAATAAATAAAAGGGGACAAATGAGCACAGGGCATGTAGGAGAGACGAAGGCATTCCAGGGTAGGAGCAGACTGCTTCAGAACATCTCAAATTCTGGTGCTGTGGTCCGGCTACTGACTTGGGCCCAATTGGTTTTGCAGCAAAGCTGCCGCTGGGAAGATGAACTTGTATGAGTCATTTGCCCAGGCCACCCAGCTGGGTGACCTGCACACCTGCCTAATGATGGACATGAAGGCCTGCCAGGAGGACGATGTGCGGCTGCTATGCCATCTCACACCCTCCATCTACACAGAGGTCAGTGTGTCCATCCTTATCCATGGTCGTGGGTAGTACAGGGGGCTCACAAGTGACCACCTACCTTGGTGTACACTCTGAACACCACATACAACCCCTTCTGACCTCAGTGGCCACTGCTTCTCACAGTTTAATTCTCTTCATTCCAGTGCTTTCTGTTAAAAGTTGAATAGTTTTTGAGGCTCCGAGAATTCTTGTCCTTTGGTTTTAACTGTGGTTTAAGTTGGGGTGTGGACCCATATACTTGGCTTCCCGGTTTCAGCCCCATCATCTGGGCCTAGAACAGGTCCCCCAGTCAGATGCATATTGGTATGTCCCAAGCTCTCACCCTGTGATGGCTCACTCTTGGATGCTCTCTAATGGTTCCTGAAGACCAGAGCTCCTGAAGCAGAGATTCACTTTCATTTCCCCCAGTTCATTCACGTCTTCTCTCAGAATTGGGATGGAGGAGGAGGTATCAACTCTTGTTCCTCTTGGTAGAAGTTCCTAGGAAGAGGGAAATGAGGACTCCGGGTGTGATCTAACCAGAGGAACTAGGATCTCAGCCATGCACTAGGGGCAGGGGGTGGGGTATCACACCCCCTTTTTGTCCTTCCCTCCTAGACTGGACTCTCCCTCCCCCACCCACCCCTCACAAGCCCCTAGATACACTCACTCTGTACCTTCTCTTTGTCTTGAGATGCTGATGAATTGGATTTCTTTGCTGCCAGGAGTATAAATATTTTTCTGTTGCCACTCCCACCTAGAGCCAGCTGGCATGTCCGGTTAGCTCTGGTTTTTCCCACTTCTCTCCTTGTACACACCCCTTGTGGTGTGCACACACAGATAACAAACGTGGCATTTGAAGGGTTGTGTTCCCAGCTTCATAGCTGTTGGATCTTGTAGGGATTTATGTTAGGATTCATGTCTGGCCAGCTTAGCCAGACCTTGAGCCTGTGGTAAGGAAGGTCTATGAGTTGTAAAGGGAAAGCCAAGGGGCCCACCCTGGACGACTCCTCTAGTTTCCCTCTTCTTCTTCTATCTAGTTTCCAGATGAAACCTTGAGGAGTGGGGAGCTGCTGAACATGATCGTGGCTGTTATTGACTCTGCACAGGTGAACATGGAACTTTGGCATCTGCAGAATGGCCTAGAAGGCAGGACTGAGGAAATCAGGGCCTCTGCTTTCTGTTCAGGCATACAGGCAGGAGCCCATGCTCCACAGCACACTGCCTCCTGGCTGCAGTTGGACGTACTTTAGGCCATGGAGGATGGGGAGGAAAAGTGCAGATCAAAGGCCAGTTCTGCTGGGGTTGCTGTTTGTTTGTTTGGGGCGGGTGGGTACCAGGGATTTAACTCAGGGGCACTGACCACTGAGCCACATCCCCAGCCCTCTTCTGCATTTTATTTAGAGACAGGGTCTTGCTAAGTTGCTTAGCACCTCTTTTTTGCTGAGGTTGGCTTTGAATTCTTGATCCTCCTATCTCAGCCTCCCGCCCGAGCCACTGGGATTACAGGCATGTGTCGCTGTGTCCAGCTCATTTATTTATTTTTATTTATTTATTTTGCAGTACTTGTGATTGAATTTAGAGGTGCTCTACTGCTGAGTGACAACCTTTTTTTTTTTTTTTAATTTTGAGACAGAATCTTACTAAATTGCCATAGGCCTCAAATTTTTGATCCTCCTGCTTCACTCTCCTAAATTGCTGGGATTACGGGCATGCACCATCACACTTGGTGAGGGGTTTTTTTGTTTTTGTTTTTTTCTCAACTGGCCTTCCCCTTGGCTCAGAATGAAAATCATCACATCATTTCTACTTGACTTTTCCACCATGCGTAGGGCCCCAAGAGATGCTGGGATTCATCTCATGCCTGGACTAAGGATCCTTTTTTCTCCTGTTTGCTCATTGGAAATTAGCACTCAACAGTTCACCTTTCTTTGCCTTTACCTGCCCACGTGTAGGTCTAGAACCTGGCCCCCCAGGTCCTTCACCCACAAGGCTAAACTAAGTAAGACCAGAAGGAAAAGTTGTCCTTTCACTCTGCCATCAGGGTGTGAATAGTTTTCCACAAGTGTTCTTGCCCCAGAATAGGCCCAGGGTTACTACTCAGTTGGTTGCTGTTTGACCAGCCCCTTCATCCTTCAGAGACTGTAGCTTTCATGGCATTATGCCTCTCCCTTCACAGTGGCCTCTGGCCTCTTTTAGAGCTGATGACTCTGCCTTTTCCCTCTTCTTCCATAGCTCCAGGAGCTGGTCTGCCATGTGATGATGGGGAACCTGGTCATGTTTCGAAAAGATTCAGTCCTCAACATACTCAGTAAGTGACCAGACCTTTTAGATGCCCAGGAGAGGAGAGAGTGTCGGCCTATGTGTTTTCCAGTGACAAGAACACTGGTTCTGGGGCTGGGAGTGGAGGGGTAGCACGCCACCCCAGCCTACCTGCTATGTGGTCTTGGATTGGTCTCTTTCATAAGATGGAAAGGTTTACCTCTGTCCCTCTAACTTCAGGGTGGGTGGGAATACAGAAGCCCTGTGAAGACTGAAATCAGGTGTCATGTGGAAAGGGCAAGGGCCTAGATTTAAGGTCACTGTCCCTCCCCTTACGCCATCCCTGCCCTATCTTGTCCCTATTTGGAGTGCTGATAGCCAGTTAGCTGAGCGTGTGTGTGTAAGAGAGAGATAGATGGAGGTTTCTTGTCTCTTCCAGTCCAGAGCCTAGACTGGGAAACCTTTGAGCAGTATTGTGCCTGGCAGCTCTTCCTGGCCCACAACATCCCCCTGGAGACCATAATCCCCATCCTGCAGCACCTCAAATACAAGGGTGAGTAGGGTTGAAGATGGGAGAAGACCTCCAGTGCAGCTGGGGCAGGGCTGAGGCCGCCAGCTTCTAGGGTGAACCAGAGCCCTGCTCCTTCCCACCATGGTGCAGAGAGCAGGCTCACTGTTGGTCATTGGGCCCTGGAGATGAGCTTTGCAGGTGCATCCTGAGCCTGGCCCCTGGGCTGTGGCTCAGATGCCTCTGGCATTAGGATCAGGGTAGGGGATTCTTCCTGGCTTTTCGTCAAGGACTGTCCTTGGTCTTCCAGTGGCTGTTGGTGGGGGTGTGGGAGAGGTGCCCAGATCCATTCGTGGAATAACACATTCCTCTGAGCAGCCTGTACCCTTCCCCCATAGAACACCCAGAGGCCCTGTCCTGCCTGCTGCTGCAGCTCCGAAGAGAAAAGTGAGTTCTACCCTTAGAGACTCTTAGCCCTTAGTCCCAATGTCCTAAGAGATACTGTGGCATAAAGGGCTCTGTCCTGCTCCTTTTGCCATGTTTGTTTCCTATTATTGACATCTGCTTATTCTGCCCTCCCCTCAGTGTGACTTACAAATAAGCAGTCCCCTGGGATCTGGGCTTCCTCTGACTTTACCCCCCCTGCCCACCAGAAACTGTCCTCAGAGGTGGGGACCGGACATCCCTGTTTCCTGCTACCACAGCAGTTCTAATCCTGGTGGCTCATGCTCCCCTCCCTCATGCTCCTGCAGGCCACCACAGGCTAATCCAGGAGGAGGAAGGGTCAGAGTAGAGGGCTCACACCCATGCTCTCCCTTAACCTACACAGTGCAGAGCCAGCTGGGCCCATTGTGCCCCTGCCAGGGGTGGGGCATGGTGGGCAAGAAAGCAGAAGTCTCCTCTTCCATCACAGGCAACTTAGCACCATCCCCAGGCTAATGGGGCCACAGCTGTGTGTCTTTTCCTTCCTACCTTCTTGTCTTCCTTCCACCTTTTCTCCTGAGACACTAGAAATGGTACAGAATTTCCTGGGGAAGTGGGAAGTTTGGAGGCCTCTCTCCTGCCCCTCCCTCAACCTGGATACCAGGCTTACCCCCAGCTCCAGCAGGTCAGGGGACCACAGACTTGTCCTTTGTCTCTTAGTCTCCCTCCTGACTCCTCTGGGGTAGCTAGGAGTTTGTTGGGCCTCCTTCCTGACACATACTTGCACACTTTCCACCATCAAACAGAATAATCTCACTTCTCCTCTGGCTTCTGCAGAGAGTGCAGCCATGTGTTCCTTGGCCCAAAGAGAAGTGGGGGAGGGATGTGAGTGTAGGAAGCGACAGCCAGGCTTGGGTTGGGTAGGGAGGCTCAGATTCGGGAAATCAGTAGTAAATAAGCGGCTCCTAAGGCCAGTGTGTGGGCACAGCATCCAGCACCCTGCTCCCCCCAGGCCCAGTGAGGAGATGGTAAAGATGGTCCTGAGCCGGCCCTGTCATCCCGACGACCAGTTCACCACCAGCATCCTGCGGCACTGGTGCATGAAGCACGATGAGCTGCTGGCAGAGCACATCAAGTCCCTGCTCATCAAGAACAATAGCCTCCCTCGCAAGAGGCAGAGGTGGGATGTGGTCCTTGTTTCCTGCCCACTGTCAACGGGGCATCACCAGGGCAGTCTACAGTGACTGCCGCCTACGGTTGGTGGGTGACATCTAGTGGTCTGAAGCCATGCGGCCTATAGGACCAGTGTGGCTCCTACTCCCCTCTCATCGTGCCCTGCAGCTGTACACCTTTCTTAGCACACCCAGTCTTCCTATCTCCCCTGGGGAATGGACTGCCTCTGTCCTGAGGAGGGATCTCGGTGAGGTGGAGGTGTCACACGACTGGAGCCCTCCCTTTAGGCTCAGACCAGCTCTTGTCACCTCCCTGTGCAGTCTCAGAAGCTCAAGCAGCAAGCTGGCCCAGCTGACTCTAGAGCAGATCCTGGAGCACTTGGACAACCTGCGGCTCAACCTGACCAACACCAAGCAGAACTGTATGCTTCTTACCCTCTTGGGGTCTAGTGCGTGGAGTGCTGCCCAGCTCAGACGCCCCTAAAGCCAGGCGGGTGGCAGGGGCAGAACCAGAACCCAAACTCTTGGGAGGAAACAAGCTTTGGTGTGGTTTAATAAGCTCCCAGACATCTAATCATTTTTCTTCCCTGCTCTCCTTTCCTTCTCCCTCCAGTTTTTAGCCAGACCCCAATCCTCCAGGCACTGCAGCATGTCCAAGCAAGTTGTGATGAAGCCCACAAGATGAAGTGAGGCTCCTTCCACTTCTGGTCTTGGGAAGTAGCGAGCAGAAGGCCTAGGGGAGAGGAGGCCCACTGGGGACACAAGCTTAATAGCCATCAAGACCCTGAGGTTGGGCTGGGAATATAGCTCAGTTGTAGAGTGCTTCTCTTGCATCACAAGGCTCTGGGTTCAATCCCCAGCACCGCCAAAAAACACCAACAAAAAAACCCCAAGGTTGATAAGAGAAATAGACCTAAGCCTGTGGGCAGAAAACAGCATGGGAGGTGGCCATGGGGTCAGGATGTTCCACTCTGAGAGTTTATTCTCCTTCCCCTTAGGTTCAGTGACCTCTTCTCCCTGGCAGAGGAATATGAGGACTCGTCTACTAAGCCACCCAAGAGCCGGCGAAAGGCAGCTCTGTCTAGCCCTCGAAGTCGGAAGAATGCCACTCAGCCGCCCAATGCTGAGGAAGAGTCGGGCTCCAGCAGTGCCTCGGTGAGACCCCGTCCAGCACCATGGGGAGAGGCGCAATGGGGCGGATGGAATGGGGGCCAGCAGGCAGCTGCCCAGCTAGTGATTTCCCTTCTCCCCATCCCCGTCTCTTCCAGGAGGAAGAAGACACAAAACCAAAGCCCACCAAGCGGAAACGAAAAGGGTCTTCTGCCGTGGGTTCTGACAGTGACTGAGATCCTATGTTCCCCATCCTACCCTCAACTGGACTGCCCTCCCCCTGGTGAATCAAAGGGTAACAGGGCTGGGGAGATACAGGGAAGATGCCCTCCCTGCCCTGAGCTTGCCCAGTGGAAAGGATGAGCTGCTTCTGACACCAGCCTGAGGAGCTGCCGTGCAGCCCCCCTCTGCCCCTCTGTCCTGGGGCCTCCTGTTCCCCACATTGCCACTTCCACTGCCATTTGGGTCTCATGGCAGCCAGAGGCTGTGCCAGACCAGACCCTGGTGGAATTGATCAGCTCCCTGCCCCTCCTTCAGCCCCCTCCCCATCTCCCAAAGAACGCTTAGCAGAGAAGGGCAGTGACAAAGGGGCGCCTGGCTGAGAGGCTAGGACGAGAGCAGGTGCTGGCTGTGGGTCCGCTTCCTGCTTCCCCGGGTTCTGGATTTGCTCTGAACACATGCTCTGTGGTCATTCTCCACACCAGTGTGTAGTGGGCATCGACCTGGTATGGTGGCCACTATTCCAGGCAGATGCCATAAACCTTCAGGAAGGAACCTGAAAGGGACTGTGCCCAGGAGGCTTGGGTTGATCTGCAGTTGTCACCTAAGGCTGGGCCACAGCCCAGGAGAGTCCCAGAGGCAAGTTCCTCAGAACTGTCAAATGGTCTGGTTTCCTAGGTTCTGTTTTTGCTTTTTTTTTTTTTTTTTTTTCTTTTTGACTTTTTTCCCTCCAGAGATAATCACATTAAAAAAATTGTTTTTAAATGACAATAAAACAAACCAGAAGATCTTTTGTGCCGGAATTGGAGTCCCATTTACTCTCTGCATGTAGAGTGGTCTCAGTTTAATTGGTGCCCTTGTTGGTGGCCTGCCCACTGTCACAGCTTTCCCTCCTCTCCCTTCCTGCCCTGCCTACCCGCAGGAGGAACTTTGCCCTTCCCATCCTGCATTTTGGAGGTGTGAGCCAGACACTGACCTGTCCAGGTCAGAAACTGATGAGGTCCCATTTCCCTGCAGGCTGAGGTCTGCCCTTGCCGGTTGTTCCTCAAGACACTAGAGATTTAGTCAAGCCGGGGATGGAACTCATCAGCAGAACAATTTTTCAGCATGCATGAACCCTGGGCTCAATTACCAGTCTCAAAAAACAAGCAAACAAAAAAAAAAGGCTTCCAAAGTTATTGTCTGTCGTATTTCAGTTTATTTATTAAGTTAGCATGCTTGTCAGCTGCACTATCCGGGAGGGACCTTCCAGTCTGCGACCTGAAAGACAGGTGTGCCTGGGAGAGAGAAGTCCAAATGCCAGGTCTGGGGGGCCGCCACCTGAACAGCAAAGAGCTACTTGGCTATGCTTTGTTTCTCTGCTGCCCTCGGAGATTGGAGGCCTGCTGGACAGAGAGGAGTGAGGTTGGGCTCACTGCGGACACCCTGAAAACTTGCCTTTTCACAGAACCAGGTTCTTCTCCCCCTCGGAACTGCTACTCCTTCCTTTGAAAATCTAAACCCCCAGAGGCCTTTTCCTTCCTCCCTCCTTCCCTAGTTTCCTCTGCCCCAATTAAAACCAGGATGGAAAGCATTCGCTGCTGGCCCCAGTTACTGTACCCTTGCCCAAAGGGAGGAGTCTCCCCCATATCCCCTCCAGAAATCAAGCCCTCTGGGCCTCCACCTTTCACCTACTTAACTCTGGAGCCCCCCACCCGTCCCTGAGGGTTGCCGCTGAAGGATGGGCAGGGACTGGCTGTCGAGCCTGGACTTGTAGGACAGAATGGGCCAGGGGCCAAGTTCTTCGGTCGCCTTTGGAAGGGAGCAGTGGTGTCCTCCCCCATCACGGGTGAAAATGAGCAATACTGACTGAAGGGTGGACTGCGGTCTAAACGCCCTGGCTTTCAGGCCGGGACTCCAAAGTCCAGCCACTGGCCTAAACCTCCCAAGAGGAGAAAGAATTTAAAGCGGAACACACAACCCTGGGACTTGAGGGAAGGACAACACCGCCCAAGACCTGATAGGGTGCGGGCGCACAGTGCGAGCTGCCGGGAGGGAGCGCGCCCAGGGCGGGGCGTAGGCTGTGGGGAGGGCCGGGGGCCGCTCCCCCACCCCTCCGCTCGGGGCCAGCTCGCTGCTGGTGGTGGGTGGGGGGCTGGGTGGGAAGGGGCGTGTGCCAGCGCACGCGCGCGCGCTCCCGAAAAGGAGAGGTCCCAGAGCAAGAAGGAGCGGGCCCAGTTTTTCGGAGGGAGTATCAGGGGTGTTTGTGAGCGTCTAGGGCCGGTCGGTGCCGAGGAAAGGAAGAGGGCACCATGGCTGCCCTGCTACTGCTTCCCCTGCTCCTGCTGCTGCCTCTGCTGCTACTGAAGCTGCACCTCTGGCCGCAGTTGCGCTGGCTCGCGGCCGATTTGGCCTTCACGGTGCGCGCCCTCCGCTGCAAAAGGGCTCTGCGAGCTCGTGTGCTGGCTGCGGCTGCCGCCGACCCAGAAGGTCCGGAGGGGGGCTGCAGCCTGGCCTGGCGCCTCGCGCAACTGGCTCGGCAACGCCCGGCGCACACCTTCCTCATTCACGGCGCGCGGCACTTTAGTTACGCGCAGGCGGAACGTGAGAGTAACCGGGCTGCGCGCGCCTTCTTGCGCGCGCAGGGCTGGGACCCGGGACGCGGCGGAGGCGTCAGGGCGGCGGGGAGCCCGTGGGCAGGAGACCCAGCAGCCGGAAGCAGCGCGGCGCCTCCAAAGGATGGGGTGGCCGGAGATGAAGGAGCCATGGCCCCTCTGGCACCTGGGGCGACCGTGGCGCTTCTCCTCCCCGCCAGCCCAGAATTCCTGTGGCTCTGGTTCGGGCTGGCCAAGGCCGGCTTGTGCACGGCCTTCGTGCCCACCGCCCTGCGTCGGGGCCCCCTGCTGCATTGCCTTCGCAGCTGCAGTGCGCGCGCGCTGGTGTTTGCGCCAGGTAAGGCTGGAGCGCCGAACTGACCGAGGCGGGGCCAGCCCAGGAGGGACATGTCTGGAGTCCGGTGAGGGCTGGGTCTTGTCTCTGGGCCTGGGAAACCGCCGAACTGTCTCCCTGGGGTTCAGAAGTGAGTGGGATTTGAGTCCGTGGGTTTTGGAACAATTGGTGCTGAATCTCTTTCCCCAAGAACAATTCCAAGGAGTGGGGCTTCAGGTCCCAGACCCGTGATGGAATGTCCCTGCCCTTCACCTTCATCCAAGAGCAGTGCGACAGATCTGGAGCATTGGCCAGGGCGTAGGAAAGTTTCCACAGTCGCCGAGTTGTGCTTTCCTACCCCTTCTAGAATTCCTGGAGTCCCTGGAGCCCGACCTGCCTGCCCTGAGAGCCATGGGGCTCCACCTGTGGGCTACGGGTCTTGAAACCCGTCTTCCTGGAGTCAGAGATTTTCTGGCTGAGGCAGCAGCCGAAATAGATGAGCCTCTGCCGGGATACCTCTCTGCCCCCCAGAACATGATGGACACGTGCCTGTACATCTTCACCTCTGGCACCACGGGTGAGGGCTGGACACCAGGCTTACCTTAGGAAACTAAGGCAGAGGAGGGAGGGTCTGGGAACAGGAACGGGGACCTCCTAAGCCCCCGAGAGCACCTCTTCAAGTCTCCTAGAGGGGGCACCTATCCTGGGGCACCTCCTCTCTCTCCAGCCCTCCCACTCCCTCTTCGTTCCTCACCTCCCCAAAGTACCCACATCTCCTGGATGGCCGGACCGCCCTCTGATTTCTGATGATTCTGATTCTGACCCCAGCAGGGGAAAACGGGGAGCTAGGACTCAGAGCCTAGCTCTTCCCCTGATCACCCGGCTCCCACCACCTCACAGGCCTCCCCAAGGCTGCTCGGATCAGTCACCTGAAGATCCTACAGTGCCAGGGATTCTACCAGTTGTGCGGTATCCACCCGGAGGACGTGATCTACCTTGCCCTGCCACTCTACCACATGTCTGGCTCCCTGCTGGGCATCGTGGGCTGCCTGGGCATCGGTCAGCCCCCCGCCCTTCTGTCAACAGATGTTTATTAAGTGTCAGCTGTCGAATGCTTCCCAGGGATGAGTTCTAAGGGCAGAGAATCCAGAGGGAGGAGGAGCAGGGCCACACTCTCCCCAGATCTTGGTACAGTGGGGACACGCACCATGTTTCATGCTCTGCCTACAGATTGAGTGACCAGGGAGACCACAGGATTCACAGAACTCCAGACTCAGGGACAAAGTGGGGCAAGGGTTCTGTCAGTCAGTCTAAGAAAGGGCATAGAAGAGGGTGGGACTTGAGCCCGGGTACAGGGGTGGAATATTTGGGGCAGGGAATCGGAGAAGGGTATTGTCCTCTCAAAGGCATGGGCAGGAAGGAAGGAATGTGCCTGGAGCCTTGACCTGCTAGAGGTCTGGCTCTCCCTGCGGCTTCTTCCCAGGGAGCTGGCCCAGCTAGTGACCTGTCCTCCTTCCCTCTTCGCTTCCTGCTTCCGGCAGGGGCCACAGTGGTGCTGAAGTCCAGGTTCTCAGCTGGCCAGTTTTGGGAGGACTGCCAGGAGCACAGGGTGACGGTGTTCCAGTACATCGGGGAGCTGTGCCGATACCTGGTCAACCAGCCCCCGGTGCGTTTGGCCAGGTCACCCTGACAGTCGTCTGGGAATTGGAGGGAAAGGAGAAGGAAGTGGGCGTGGCATACAAGGAGCCCAAGATGGCTTAAGCTACCTGAGGCTTAGGGCCTCTGAAAGAGGTCACAGGGGAGGGGCTTCGCACTGGGGACCTGGCGTTTGGGTGTGAAACCCCTCCCTCTCCCCCACTCGTTTCAGAGCAAAGCAGAACTTGGCCATAAGGTCCGGCTGGCAGTGGGCAGCGGCCTGCGCCCAGACACCTGGGAGCGTTTTGTGCGGCGCTTTGGGCCTCTGCAGGTGCTGGAGACGTACGGACTGACAGAGGGCAACGTGGCCACTTTCAACTACACAGGGCAGCGCGGTGCTGTGGGACGTGCTTCCTGGCTTTACAAGGTGAGAGGAACCCCACAGATCACGGGGAGGCTGGCGGGAGGGAGGCCCAGGCACTGGAATGACCCCGAGCTGGGTCTCCCTTCCCCCAGCACATCTTCCCCTTCTCTTTGATTCGCTATGATGTCACCACAGGGGAGCCAGTTCGGGATGCCCAGGGGCACTGTGTAGCCACATCTCCAGGTTTGTGCTCAGGTGGGGTGGGTGGTGGTGGTGAAGGAGGGTTAGAATTGGTGAATGGGGTAGGGCCAGGGGCCAGGACGCTCTGGGCGAGGTGGACAGTCACTCCTGACCCCACTGACTCTGCCAGGTGAGCCAGGGCTGCTGGTGGCCCCTGTAAGCCAGCAGTCCCCATTCTTGGGCTACGCCGGGGGGCCAGAGCTGGCCCGGGGAAAGCTGCTGATGGACGTCTTCCGGCCTGGAGATGTTTTCTTCAACACTGGGGACCTGCTGGTCTGTGATGACCAAGGCTTTCTCCGCTTCCATGATCGCACTGGAGACACCTTCAGGTATCTCCCATAACCTGGCTCCTTACCCTGGACATCTCTGTGACCCTGAGCTCGGACAGCCCGCCCCCTAACTCCTGCCTCACCTGGACTCCCATCCAGCCTCTCGTTCTCAGACCTCACGAACACTCAGTCCCCGACAGTCTGGTACCTGACCTCTGACCTCTCTCTCCCCATCAAGCTCCCCAGCCCTGATCTGACTCCCAGCTTTAGATCTCTGCCTCCCACAGGTGGAAAGGGGAGAATGTGGCCACAACTGAGGTGGCGGAGGTCTTTGAGGCCCTGGATTTCCTTCAGGAGGTGAATGTCTACGGAGTCACTGTGCCAGGTACCTAAGCAAGGAAGGTGGGGGCGTCCTGCGGCCCATCACCCCCGAGAAGCACGAGGCCTTCCTGGTGGCCGGCCTCGGGTGGCTCATCCGCTCTTTATCCTTCCAGGGCACGAAGGCAGGGCTGGGATGGCAGCCCTGGTTCTGCGTCCCCCGCATGCTTTAGACCTTGGGCAGCTCTACACCCATGTTTCTGAGAACTTGCCCCCTTACGCCCGGCCTCGGTTCCTAAGGCTTCAGGTAACCGCCACTCCCGCCCAGCCCCGCCCCCCAAAACCACAACAGTTGGTGATTCCTGCACTCCACAAAGGGCTCCCACGGAAGACACTGAAGAAACGAACAGCGCCGTCCCAGACACACGCTCCTCGGCCCCTCTCCCTGTCCCCCCCCAGGCCTGGACCTTCCCTTCCCTGTCACCTCTTGGCTTAGCCTTATCTAATGGCCCTGCCCCTGGATTTGCCCCTTAACCAATCCAGACACTCACCCGAGCTGACTGGGCAGGATACTTTCCTTCCACACCTGTGGGCCCTTCCTCCTGCAGGAATCGTTGGCCACCACCGAGACCTTCAAACAGCAGAAGGTTCGGATGGCGAATGAGGGCTTCGACCCGAGCACCCTGTCTGACCCCCTCTACGTTCTGGACCAGGTTGTAGGTGCCTACCTGCCCCTCACACCTGCACGGTACAATGCCCTTCTGGCTGGGGACCTTCGAATCTGAGACCTTCCAGGCCTGAGGCACCTTGGGAGGGACTCTGGGGGTGCTCTGAGACACGCCATTGTGGGCGCACCAGGGGCTATCAGGGATCTTTTTTATATCAGTTTATTGTCATTTTATAATAAATGGGACCAAGCCCATGTGACTCTTTCTTTCTGATCTGCGTGTCTGCCTTCTGAGCCTGTGTGGAACTGCTTTTCCTCTGGAGCCACGGGCTCCTTGATGCCCGTCCTGACTACATGTGCCCTGAGCCCAGCGTCTGGACCTTGCTGTTTCCTCTCAGATGACTCCGTCTGATCCTGGCCCTGGGAAAATCCTGGGTGGTTGATGTTTGCTTGTGGCCCTATGAACCCCTCCTAGTTGGGTTTTTGTTGGCTTGTTTATTCTCGGTACTGGGGATTGAACCCAGGGGTGCTCTGCCACCGAGCTACATCCCGTTTTTATGTTTTGAGACAGGATCTTGCTAAGTTGTCTGGGCTAGTCTTGAACTTGTAGTCCTCCTGCCTCAGCCTCCCAAGCAGCTGTGATCACAGGTGTGCACCACCAAGCGCTCATCTCCTCTTTACCCCTAGTACAGAGCCCCTGCTGCGCTCTGGGGAGCAGGGGGTCCTGAGGGATTGGCTCAGATGGCTGAGGTAGACAGAGGTACCCAGAAGGCTGCCCCACAATACCAGGTGTGGCTGGGGTCTGGGGAAGATTTGGGGGAGATTAATGGGCTGGGGATGTACTCAGTGGTAGAGTACTCAGCTAGCACACATGAGGCCCTTGGTTCAGTCCCTAGCACCACACACACACACACACACACACACACACACAGATAGACTAAGTTTGGGGAGTCTATAGTCTGGACTCCCCTCCTCACAGCTGAGAAGCCAGCCACTGAGGAGAAGGGTGAGGGTGGGTGCCTCAGCCTCCTGACTCCAGTGTCCCCGCTGTCAGCCGGTGCAGAGTCTGACTGCGGCTCTCGGCAGAGTAGGGCTCAGAATGCCCGTGAGTGTGGTAGCATGGGGAATGGTGAGAATCCAAGGAAAAAGACTTCTCTGCCCCTGAATGAAGTGTCCAGAAAGTTTGCCATCTGAAAGGTCTACATGATGGGGCTGGGGTTGTGGCTCAGTGGTAGAGTGCTCACCTACCATACACGAGGCACTGGGTTCGATCCTCAGCACCACATAAGTGTAAAATAAAGATGTTGTGTCCATCTAAAAACTTAAGAATAAATATTAAAAAAAAAAAAAAGGTCTACATGAGGGACTCCTGTGTCTCCTAGGAAAGAAAGTGCCTCTGCTTTGAGCTGTAGGTG
Source organism: Marmota monax (assembly GCF_021218885.2). Taxonomy (NCBI): domain Eukaryota; kingdom Metazoa; phylum Chordata; class Mammalia; order Rodentia; family Sciuridae; genus Marmota; species Marmota monax. The sequence continues at coordinate 2,915,174 of NW_026694593.1, read as the reverse complement.
TTCAAAGTGTTCTGCTCCTCCCCTGGGTTCGCCTCTCCTTCCAACCCCTCTCCCCAACATCAGAGATCAGAGGACACCCACCACCAAGCTTGGGTCCCCATCGCCAACCCCCAGTTCCACAACTTGAATCTTGCCCCGTGTCCACCAGCAAGCCCAGCTGAGCTTCGCTGACAGAAGAGCACACGCTGACATATAGGTGACATTCTCACACGCCCACCAGGCCATTAAGGATCTGGCTCACTGTGCCCACTTTTCAGAGAGCTCCAGTAAGACCGGAACCCTGTGTGCCGGGGGTGGGCGGGCAGGTGACTGAGGACGGCTCATGAATGTCACCCACAAGGCCCAGGGTCAAGCAGCCACCGCCTGTCTTGGAATCACACACTAAGCTCTTTTCTCCATATTTCCTGTTTCGTTTGGTCTAAATCAGCGCCTTCTGAGATAGTAGCTGCTAACCACACCACACTATTAAATGCTAGTCCAAATGGGATGTAGTAAATACAGAATGCACACCAGGTGTCGAAGATTTAGGAGAAAAAAATCAAGACATTTTATAAATAATTGTTTTGCAGGGGCTTGGGGTTGTAGCTCAGCACTTGCCTAGCATGTGTGAGGTGCTGGGTTCAAATCTCAGCACCACATATAAATAAATGAATAAAATAAAGGTCCATCAACAGCTTTAAAACAGTAAAAAGGAAAAGTTAAGATTTCAAAAATCAATAATAAAAATAATTGTTTTGTAGCTGGGTGTTGGTGGTACATGGGAGGATGCGGTGGGAGGATCACAAGTTCAAAGCCAGCCTCAGCAACTTAGTGAGACCCTGTCTCAAAATGAAAGATTAGGGGCTGGGATTGTGGCTCAGTGGTAGACCACTCACCTAGCACGGGCGGGACCCGAGTTCAATCCTCAGCACCACATAAAAATAAGGCATTGTGTTGTGTCCATCTACACTCCAAAAAGTAAATATTTTTAAAAATGAAAGTTTAAACATGGGCTGGGGATGTGGCTCTGTAGTTAAGTGCTCCTGGGTTCAATTCCCTGTTACCCCCCCACCAAAAAAAGCACCCCAATAAGTAAATGTCTTATATTTCTTACATGCTTAGTGTTTCAAATATACTGGGTTTAATAAAACATTGAGTTTTGCTTGTTTATGTATGTATGTATGTATGTATTTGATGTTACTGGGGCACTTGGAATCTTCCTGTCTCATCTTCCCCAGCAGCTGAGACATGCACTGCCAGGTTTCTGTTCTCAGCGAGTAATAGGCTCAGAGGTCACTCCAGGTAAACTGGCCTAACTGCGCTGGGCAAAATAACCCCACAAGAGACACAAGTACCTTTTTCTTTGGGGTGCTATGACAGCTCCTCTGACCTTAAGGGTCCACAGAAGGAGAGAGCAAGAGCACGCGCTGACCCCTTTTTTGAGGAGAAGCTATTCAAATGAGGCAAGGGGTCAGGTTTCAGGGGGCTGAGTATCTTCATGATGTCCACTGTCAGCAGGTTGACTGACACCTGGGTGGGCCACACCCAAGGGCACAGTAAGAGAAGGGGACACACACAAGGCACTTCCATGGAAGATTCTATCCTAAACAGGGCAAGGGGTTATATTACAAAGGAACAGGTGAGCGTAGCTTCACCCATGGGGCTGTAGCAAGACACACCCATGCACAGGACACCAACCCTCGAACCCAAGAAGGGTGGGGAAAGCTCTGCCACATTTCTGCGACTGAGCGCCTCAGCACCCAGCCGGGGAGTGTCTCCCACAATGCACCACTGTGGTGATGGCCTAAATCCTGACTTCACACCTCACTCTGCAATCCCACAAATACCAAATGTACCATGTCAGTTGTGCCTGCAAGATGCCCGCTCTCCACTGTCTGCCCTTTAGCAAGGCTAACTGGGAGAAGGGGGATTTTGTTACAGGGGCTGACCCAGAGGCAGACCTGGCCATCTGTCCTCCAGTCCTTTCAGTTCTCAGCTACAACTATGGTGGAAATGCAAAGCTTCCAAGCCGGCAACTTGTGATCAAAAGAATCAGGTTTTCCAGTTACCACGATTAAAACTAAAAACAAATTTTAAAGGAATTACGTTTTCTACCCCCCTAAAAAAATCAATCGAAGTAAAATAAAATGGGATTATGAGAAAATTGCAAAGATGAACTGCGCTGGACTTGAGGTGGTGAGTTCCTTTCCTCTGAGGTTGGTCAACCACTGAGACGCCTTCAGTGCAAAGACCGTCCAGCCAGAGGAGGATCATGTCACCTCTCACTGAGTCCTTGAATCAGGGAAGGGGATCTCAGCTCTGTAGAGTCTTCTGTGGGGACTTTAGGCGACTTGTCCTTGGTAAACAAAAGGTAAGGCTAAAGGACGGCCCATCCCAAGCCAGTCTCAGGCAGGAGTTGGCAAACTCTGCTGGCCCGGGTTTTTTTGTAGGGCCAGTGGAGCAGACTAATTATAAAGTTTTATATTTTAGGTTGTTGAAAAAAATCAAAAGAATGTTTCATGACACGTAAAACTTTAAGGAATTAAACGGAAGTCCATTTTCAGTGTCCTTTCTAGTTGCGGCTATTTTTGTGCCAAGCCGGGGGGCCTGAGTGACCAGGACAGACAGCATGGCCTGCAGGGCGTTAACTATCTACCGAGCGGCGTGGAAGGAGAAAACTTGGCGCCGGCTGCTCCGGGTCTTCGTCCTGCCTCCGCTGGGCAGCAGGTTTTCGAGCCCAGAGATGCCGCGGCGCGCCCAGTGGACTCCAGGGACCAGGGAGGTGGCTCGAGAGATCTGGGAGGGTCACTCGGCGACACGCGGTGATCGCTTCTGGTGGGTCTTAGCAAAACGTCCCTAGCCTCGGCGCTACCTGGCACAAGTAATGGAGAAAGCGGTAAGACACCGGCCTCGCGGCCACCTCCTGGCGGAGGGCAGCGGGATCCGCCCCGTGGGTTCCACCCGGCCACGACATGCGCTCCAGTAAGCCTTCCAGGCGCATGCGCAGACCCGCGCCGGCCCGGCCCGCCGCGCGCCAGGTGGGCGGAGCAGGCCGGAGAGGTGGGCGGAGTCATCCTGCCTGGGCGGGGCGAGCCGTTCCGCACCGCCTACCCAGGAAAGGCGCCTGCGCACTCGTGTGCTGTCAGCGCTCCCCAGGCTCGCGGGGCAACCAGAGGAGGGGTGGGGCCGCAGTACCTGGGGGCCTCCTCCGTGACCCTCGAGAGAAATTTTCTTTTCCATTTTTTTTTGCGGTGCTGGGGATGGAACCCAGGGCCTCACTCACGCTAGGCAAGCACTTTATACCGAGCGACACGCCCAGCCCAAGAAAGTTTTAAAAATTGAGATATAATTTACATATTTTAAAGTCTGTCCTTTTAGCAAGGTCTAAACTGTAGAGTTCAGTGGCTTTAGTATATTCGTAAAGCTGTGCAACCATCGCCCAAATTTAGAATCTTTTCGTAAAGAAAGAAATTCCCAATAGCAGTCATTATCCATCCCCCGACCCCAAGCCTCTGGCGACCCCTGACTGATCTTCTGGCTCGTGGATTTGCCTATTCCGGACATTCCGTATAAATGAAGTCGGATAAATAAAGCCTTTTGTATCTGGTTCCTTTCACTGAGCATAAGGTTTTCAAGGTCCATCCAAGGGTAGCGTGTATCAGGGTTCCTTTCTTTCTTTTTGCTTCTGGTGGTTGACACACAGTTGTGCTACCACTGAGCTACGTCCCCAGCACTTTTTTATTTTGTATTCTGAGACAGGGTCTTGCTGAGTTGTCCAGGCTGGCTCCCAAATAGCTGGAATTACAGGCGTGGGTCACCATGTCCTGCCACCTCATTCCTTTGGAAGGCCGAATAATATTCTAGAGTATGGCTGGACCTTATTTTTGTTAATGCATCCATCTGTTGGTGGACATTTGGGCTGTTTACACGTTTTGGCTATTTGAATACTACTGCCCTCAACGTCCTCTTAAAAGTATTTAAATAGCCAGGCAAGATGGCAGAATCCTGTAATCCCAGGGACTCCGGAGGACCTCAAATTCAAGGCCAACCTCAGCTATTTAGCGAGGTCCTGTCTCAAAAAAAAAAAAAAAAGGTGTGGGATGTGGCTCTGTGGTAAAACGCCCTGCGTTCAACCCCAAGTACCAAAAAGAACAACAAAAAAGGTGTGTGTGTGTGTGTGTGTGTGTGTTTGTTTGTTTGTTTTGTGTGTGTGTGTGTATAGAAACATTATTTTCAGTATTCTTAGGCATATATCTAAGGAATGGAATTAGTGCTTGGTCAAATTATTAGTTTTGTAAGAAAACTGCCAGATTCCTGCAGCAGCTACATAGTTTCAGCATCCCAGTAGCAGTGTCTTCAGGCTCCAACAGCTCTCCTTCTCACCAATACTTCTTGCTATCTTTTTTCATCATAGCCATAATTTTTTTTTTTTTTTTTGGTGCTGGGGATTGAATTGAACCCAGGGCCTTATGCACCCAAGGAAAGCATTCTAGGACTGAGCTATACCCTCAGGCCATCCTCATACCAATACTAATGATTATGATGTTAATTTTATCATGGTTTTGATTTCCATTTTCCTGATGGCTAATGATGTTGTATATCTCTTTATGTATTTGCTGGCCATTTGTGTATCTTCTCTGGAGAAATGTCAATTCAAAATCTTTGTTTTTAATTGGGTATTTATTTTTTTTTAGTCATTGAATTATAAAAAGCGCTCTTTCTTTCTTTCTTTCTTTCAAGATAGATATCTTTAAATAAAGATTGTGTCCAACTACAACTAAAAAAATTGAAAAAAAAAAAACTTTTACTTTTTTTTGAGTTGTCCATGGGCCTTTATTTTATTTATTTTTATGTAGTGCCTCACACATGCTAGGCCAGCACTCCACCACGGAGCCACAGCCCCAGCCAAAAAAGCTTTCTCTTATTGGGACATCAGTCCTCTGTCAGACATGTGATTTGTAGCTGGGAACCACAGCCCAGGCACGTAATCCCAGTTATTCAGGAGCCTAAAACAGGACCTTCACAAGCTCCAGGCCAGTCTCAGCAATTTAATAAGACCTTGTCTCCAAAGTAAAAAAAAAAAAAAAAAAAGAGAGAGAGAGAGAGAGAGAGAGAGAGAGGGAGGGAGGGGGAACAGGAAGAAGAGAGGGCGCATGGATCCTTGAAGCTTGCCAAGCCTGGTGGCTGCTCCCTAGTCCCACTGCTTGAGAGGCTGAGGCAGGAGGACCCTCGGAGCCCAGGAGTCCTAGACAAGATGAGCAACACAATGAGACCCTGTCCAAAAAAAAAAAACTCCTTGCCTACCATGTGAGGCCCCAGCACTGGGGGAAAGCAGCCTGGAAACAAAGAACCACCAGAGGTCATCTCGTGGTGCCCAGCTCCTGGAAGAAGGTGGGTTCCAGTCCCAGGGCAGGACATACTCGGAACAAGCCGATCCTGGGACGTCTTGTGCCAGAAAGTAGATACCCTGGAACAGGTAGAAGGAAAAGGACACGGGTTCCTCCCCCCTGGAACAGGGCAATCTGAACGTCAAAGAGACTGATGTCGCCCTGGGAACCCTGAATGTTTAAAAAGTATCAGTTCAGAGCAGGGAGCTACAAAGAAGGAGAAAGCCGGAGGAACAGGAGGAACACCCTGGCTGGAGACCCCCCCTCGGAACTCTGAAAAACAAAGAGAAAGAACCCAACGTTTGTCCCTTCTCTCAATGTGAACTCTATTCGGGATATCAGATTGTCCTAGCTGATAGAGGACAGTGCCACAGTTCGCTGGTCTGTCTTTTTTTGGTTGGTGGGGGGAGGTTTTTTTCCCTGTTTGTTTTGGTCCTGGGAATTGAACCCGGGGGGGCTCGACCACTGAGCCACGTCCCCAGCCTTTTTGGTATTTTTATTTAGAGACAGGGTCTCACTGAGTTGCTGAGGTCCTTGCTAAATTCCTGAGGCTGGCTTGGAACTCGCAATCCTCCTGCCTCAGCCTCCGGAGCCACTGATTACTCACACCAGGTGAGAGTTGTTACTTACAGAATTCCAGTTAATAAGTAAAAAATACGAAAAAGGAATTGTAGAAACTGGAAGATCACACGGGCACCGTGAAACATACCTGTGATCGCAGTGGCTCCGAAGGAGGATGTCAAGAGCCAGGATGACATCAAGTTCAAGGCCAGCCTGGGCAACTCAGTGAGACTTTGTCTTAAAATAGAAAATAAAAAGGGCTAGGGATGTAGCTCAGGGGCACAACGCTCCAGGGTTCAATCCCCATCCCCCCCAAAACTGGAAGATCATCATTTGGCAACCCATAATAAAATGGCAGTTATCTTCAATGGATCCAACTATTGGATACAAGGTTGAGGGGAAGTCTTCATAGTAGAGCACACAGGTTGTCAGTCCCAGAAGCCCCTCATCAGTCTTAGAATCACCAAAAGTGAGCCACCAGACCCGACATGTGCCCTGAGGAAACACAGCGCGTGGTGTCAGCATCGCCTGATAAAGTCTCTTGCCTAAAGTGAAACCTGACTAAATAGAGGTATAGCCCGCACCCCTCATAAAGGACATGCTGGCACCAAAGAAAGACAACCTGCAGGTCCAGAATATGGGAGGTTCCACTGGACAGTTCACCCAGTGTCTCAACAACTCATTGGCATTCAGATGGGGAGATGAGGGGTCAGGGGACAGGGCGAACTTCTGATTACACCCTTAAGAGTCTCAACAATTCATGTAGTGAATGAACCTTTTTTTAGGTACTGGGAATTGAAATCGAACCCAGGGGCACTTTACCACTGAGTAATATTCCCAGTCCTCTTTATTGATTTATTTATTTATTTATTTTGAGACAAGATCTTGCTAAATTGTTGAGGGTCCCAGTAGGTGGCTGAGACTGACCTTGAACTTGGGATCCTCCTGTCTCAGCCTCCCTAGTTGCTGGGGTTACAGGCCTGCACCCACTTCTGGATAGAGCTTGTCCTTGGTGAGAGAAGAAAGAAAGAAAAGAAAAGAACACTAAAAAGACATTTCTAAGACAATCAGGGAAATCCGTTTATGGACCAGGTATTAGAGGATATTAAGGAATCATTGTTAATTTTGTTAGATTTAATAATGGTGTTATGGTTATGAAAAGAGGCTTCTAATTGTTCAAAGCTACACATGAGTACAGAGATGTGCAATGATGTGGTGTCCTGGATTCCTTTGAAAATACTATTGGAGGAAGGGGAAACGGGGATAGAGGATGGGCCTGTGAAACCCCAGGTGGGTGGACTGCAGGGGGGGCCTGGGCACTGGCCAGGACTGGATCCTGCATAGCCTCAGGCAGAGACTTGGGAGCTCACAGGTGGGACAGCGGGAGCCCAGGTGGGGGTGGCGGAAGTCTGAGCAGGATTTGAGGGCTGGGCTCCAGCGCTTGGGACCCCACAGAGTGGAGTGAGTTCTGGGTATGGGTTTGCAAAACCAGCGGGGGTTCCCTCCTTCCTTAGGAGCCTGGAGCTGGCCTGTGGCCCCAAAGCCAGGGGTATGTCCACACCCGCCCTTCTGGGACTCACACAGTGGTAAAGGGAACACAGGCACAACCAGCAGGTGTGAATGAACTGTCATGATGACAATGTCAGCACCGACAGGAAGGGGACCTGGGGGGGCGGGGAGGGGGAGGGAGGGGACACAGGAACACTACCAGTCTGCAGTCAGGCCTGACGTCTAACAGGGCGTCACTGAAATGGACTTGGGATGTGAAGGGCCTGTTCCCTCCTGAGGCTCCGGGAGAGTCCTCTTGTTCCTAGAGGACACCAAGTCCTTGGTCTGTGGGGCTCCTCCTTCGTCTTCAAAGCCAGCAGCCAGATGGACCCTCCACACATGGCATCAGCACCTCCCATGGCTTTGACTGTCTTCCATGGTCACGCGGTCACGGTCACGCTTCCTCTGTTACCCTTTGCCTCTTCCCGCTTGTAAGGCCCTTTGTGATCACCAGGTGACCCTGGAGAATCCTACCTCCCTCTCCCCTCCTCTCCTCCTCTCTTGCTTCCTCCTTCCCTCCCTCCCTGCCTTCCCCCTCCCTCCCTGTCCCCCCTTTCAGTACTAAACTCAGGGGGCCTCATGTTTGCCACGTCAGAGCCAAGTGAAGCTGGGTGCCACGGTAATCCCAGAGCCTTGGGAGGCTGAGACAGGAGGATGGAGGTAAGGCCCTGAGCAACTCAGTGGGACCCTGTCTCTAAATAAAATCAAAATAGGGCTGGGACGTGGCTCAGTGGTGGAGTGCCCTGAGTTCAATCCCCGGTACCAAAAAAAGAAAAAAGAAAAAAACTGATTAGGAACCTGTTCCCCTCACCATGTACCCCAGCCTCTTCGCAGGATCTGGGGAACAGGACGTGGATCTCTCCAGGGACCCGGTTCTGCCAATAACCAATGGGAGACAAATAGACAGAGAGGGAGTCAGGAGGAAATGCTGGGGACCCACACAGAGCGAGTGGACAGAAAGGACATAGGATGGGAAGACAGGGTCCCAGGCGTGCCAAGGCTCCTCAGGGGATTTCATCTGCCAGAGGTCTGCTGCAGAAGAGCCTGGGGGAGCTGGGAAGCCAGAGGAGCAAGAGCCCTGGGCCGTGGGGCTGATGGAGGGGGAAGAAAAGAGGGGCCACTCCCAGCAGAGAGACCTGCCAGCACATCTCCCAGGTGCCCTCTCCATGGGGTGGCACTTCCTAGCCAGGAACAGGGGCAGGTTCCACATGTTCAAAGCACTGTGGTCAGTTTGCCTATCTAATGACCCACAGCTAGTAAGTGACTTGGGCCTTCCCTCCCTGATCCTGGGCCCCATGTGCTTTCCCTGCTCAAGTGTCCTGACTCAGGAGGCCCCTCTGGGGAGGGGTGGGAATCTGCATCAGGTAGCCCAGTCTGGTGACGCAGACCCTGAGGATGGCTTTCTGGGAGGAGGAGGCTGAGCTGAGGGAGGCTGGGAGCTGGGAGAGGCTGTGGAGGTGAGCTGGACAAGAGAGGCTGCGAGCAGGTTAGGAGGTGATGGCAAGGACTGGAGCCTGGGTGTAAGTGCCCTGGGCAGCCTGAACTGCCCAGGGCCAAGCCAGCCACATAGCTGCCGGGAAGAGTGAAGCTGGCTGGCTCCAGGGAGAGGCGGTGCTGGGGCCAGCCTGGCTGGAGAGCCTAGGGTAGAAGCCTGTCTGCTGTGGCCAGTCTTGCCCACCCAAACCCCACCCCTGCCATGCCTCCTTACACTTCCAGGAGCACCCGCCATCCTTCCGGACACTGCTTTGGGGGGAGGCTGGAGCTGATGGGTTCCTGCTGCAAAGGCAGGTCCTTCTGGTCCCAGACCCCTTTTCAAGGAGTACCCCGTCCTTGTGCACCTTTTAGGTGGTCAGTCTGGCGAGGGAAGGAGGCGTGGGCTGGGCGGGTGGAGGCCGAGTCCCACCTCCCACTCGCTGGCCCCAATCCATTGTCCCAGGAAGAACAGAGAACAGTTTTGGGAAATGACACTATGAAAATGGTGAGGGGGACGTGTCTGGGGTGGGGGCTGTGACCACAACAAGGGGGTAAGGCCCCTCCCTGAACCCCGGCTCAGCACCTGGGACGGTGGCTCTGCTGGGAAAGGGGGGTGGGTGCCTCTACCCCCCCCACCCCGCCCCAGGGCCCCCAACCGATCTCGGAGCCACCCTGCTCAGCCGCTAGACCCCATGGGCTTGAGGAAGCCCTAGAACTTCAGTCACCGTCTCAGCGGGAGCAGGGGGCTGGGGGAAGATTCTGGAGGCGGAGAAAGGGACGGGTCTGACCCCAAACTTTGCCCTGCTCTCATTGGCCCTCCCTCCCACCACTGCCCTGCGGTCTCCGCGTCTGGGTCCAGGCCCTGGAGGGAGGGGACAGTGAAGATAGGGGTGGGGAAGGGGCTCAGGCTGGAAGCAGAAAGAGACCCGGCTCCAGGAGGGCGGAGGGCAGGATCGCAGTCCCCAGCCCCCGGCCAAGACTCAGCCCCAGATCCCGGGATCCCCCAAACAAGGCCAGAGCCCCAACACTGTCTCCTAAGTGTGGGCTGGGGGTGCCCACAGCCCGGGCCCCAGGCTGAAGGCAGATGGCCAGGGCCGCTTGGGAAGTAGCCCTGGGACTGAGGGGGCCAGGCCTGCAGACAGGGGCTGGGGCTGGGCTGCTCCAAGGCTGGGGTACGGGGAGGGGTCGGGGTACGGAGGGGGCTCGGGGAGGGCCTGAGGGAGAAGCCGCAGGAGGGCGGTGGGGAGACGGGGCTGGAGGAGCCTGGAGGAGCCTGGAGGCGACTGGGGAGGAGCAGAGGGAGGCTGGGGACCGGGAGGCAGGGGGCCGGGCAGGGGGCGGGGCAGGGGGCGGGGCGGGGGGCGGGGCGGGGCAGGGGAAGGAGGGCTTTCTGCAGGAGACCTGGGGCACAGTCCTGGGAGCCGGGAGGTCACATGGTTTGGGAAAGGGGCGGGGCAAGCATGGGTCTGTGAGAGGCCGGGCCCAGAATGTCCTCCTGGATGTGCCGCTTGGAGAACCTCGGCCTGTGGGCCCCTCAGAGGCCACTGTCTGTCCCTCCAGGGCTCCCCAATGCCGGCCGAGCTGTGGTGTGCGCGTGCGTGTGCATATGTGTATCTGTGTGCGCGTGTGTGCATGTGTGCCTGCGTGCATGTGGGTGTGTGCACATGTGTGTCTTGTATCCGTGTGATGTGTGCACATGTGTGTGCGTGTCCGTGTGTCCATGTGTGCATATCCGTGCGTGTGTGTGTCCGTGTGTGCATGTGTGTGTGTGTGCACGTGTGCATACACGTTTCTGTGCGTGTGTGTGCGCGCGAATGTTCACAGCTCTCCTCGTGCTCTCTGGGCCTTGACTTTGGTGCCTGTGGCCCTGTGTCATGTGTTTGACTTTGAGTCTGTCGAGATGTCTAGTGGGGACCTGGCTTGTGACCTTGGGAGTGTGTGTGGGATAGAATGTGCTTGTGCGCTGAGTAAGGTGGGCTGTGAGGTTGTGATTTCGAATCGGAGTGTGTGCGTCCTCCATGAGTGTGTGAGAGCCTAAGCATGTGCCTCCTCCATTCAGAGGCTGGGGTCCCAGTGGCAGGAGGGGAAAAGGGGAGAACAGGAGTCCTGGGAAGGTGACCCTGTGGGCAGACAGGCAGCTGGGCTGGCAGGGGAGGGAGGGAGCCACCCCATTGTCCCCCCGGAGCACAATGCCTGCGCCTCAACCCCTGACCTCACCATTGTGCCCACCCCACCCCGTCCCTGTTGCCAGGGCCTGACTGAAAGAGGCCATCAATCAGGCTGCCCGCCAGGCCAGTCGGACAGTGGCCAGCTCTGCTCAGCCAGCCAGGCCCTGCTGTCCCTCCCAGCTCCCCCCTTGCTACCCCCAAACCCCTCCATGGTCAAAGTCCTGTCTTCTGGTCCCTTGCTCAGGCACAGGGAGCATCACAACTGAGGGGCAGGCAGTGGGCAGGGGTTGGGCCCCAGGAGACCACCGTGTCCAGGCTGTGCTGACTGTCCCTAAGGCTATGCTGCAGGCTCTGAACTGGCCTTTGTTGGGGGAGCCTGGGGATGTAGTGGCCATGTGGGGGCGCCCGCTGGTGCTGCCTGCCCAGGGGAGGGGAGACACCTGTGTCCACTTCCTGGTAGCGGGATGGTCTGCTGGTGGTACCATCTGATGCCAGATGGTTCCCTGTCCTCCCACTGGAATCCCTCATCCTGTGCCCATGAGTGCCACTGTGTGGCCCAGAACCACTATGGGAGGCAGGGGGCCAGGGTAGAGCTGGCAAGTGAGTGACAGGGCTGCTCCTGGGGATGGGGACAGAAGTGCACGGGGGCAACTCAGGGGCACCCACAGGGCACAGAGCTGCCCAAAGTGGGCCTGGAAGGGTTGGCTCGGCCACTGGACATGAGTGCACAGTGCCTTGGGCGCCTACTAGGCCCAAATAAATGTTTTAATTTCTTTAAAATTAGAAGAAAAAGCATGAATAGGATAATAATAGTCATAATGAGTTCAGCTGAAAGTTGTCTTTGTGTCACTTTATACCAGTGCAGCTGTAAAATGTAAGAACAATTTAATGGAGAAAGACAAAGTTCTTATGACCCACAAAAGCCATAAACCCGAGACGAGACTGCGACTGCGGGGGTTGCACAGTGAGGACAGCAGGAGTGGCCGTGTGGGCACAGAGGCGGGGCCTGGCCCGGGGCTGCTCTTGGGTACTCAGGTGGCCCCCACACTCAGGTCTGTCCTGCTCCCACCAACACCCAGAGTCGGTCGAGGTACAGGGTGGGGTTGTGCGTTTCCAGTGACTGATCCAGGGGGCTCCTGAGCCCTCCATTTCCTGGGAGCACAATGGCACGGCCCTGAATCCCACTGACCACCAGGGAGCACCAGCCAGGAGTGGAATGGGGTGGTGGACAGGAGACATGGAGCAGGCTGTGGGTTTGTGACTTCTGTATCCTCAGGGTCACACTGCTGCCTGGGGGTATCCTGCACATTACCAACATGAGCCAGGCTGATGTGGGCACCTACCGCCTTGTTGCAAGAAATGTGGCCAGTACCCGCCACATCCATGACGTCCAGCTGACCCCGACTGGTAAGCAGGACTGGGGTGGGCTGGGGAGAGGGAGGGTGTGGATACTGTGGTTGTCTGAGGTCAGACACTTTGTAATTTCAAGGATCTTCGGGGTGTCAGGCAGGCTCGCTCCATCATGGGCTCCCAGCTCACCACCTAGTAGGGAAAAATGGGGTGGGAACCCGGCCGGGGCTCAGCAAGGGATGGCCAGGGGCTTCTGTACTAAGCCACACCAAGCTGGGTGTTGAAGGATGAGCAAAGAGAAGCAGACCGAGGTCAGCAAGGTGGGCAGAGGGAATTTCCTTATGCAAATGTACAAGGGTGAACCCTGGATGGTTCTGGAGTGAGGGCTCAGTCAGCCTGTGTTTTGGACATGTGTGTGTAGCACGTGTGTGTGCGTGTGTGTGTGTGTGTGTGTACACTTGCACATGTTTTCTCTTTGGGATGAGGATGAAAAGCTTTGTATCTCAGATGAAGCACCCAGGACACCCTCACTTGCAGGCCAAGTTGGGTGGGAGAGGCAGACTGAGGTCAGACTGCCTGAAGTGGAGTGGCCACAGGTGTCTGAGAAGTCATGCCAGCATTAGCCACTAGGGGGCTCCCGAGTATAAATGTAAGCAAGTGTATGTGGGAAACCAGGGGCACCAGGGCACAGATGTTTTAAAACATCTCTGACAAAAGTTCACCTAAGGATGCACGCTATTTTTTTTTGTTGTTGTTGTACCAGGGATTGAACTCAGGGGCACTCAACCACTGAGCCACATCCGCAGCCCTGTTTTGTACTTTATTTAGAGACAGGGTCTTGCTTAGTGCTTAGCGCCTCAGCATTGCTGAGGCTGACTTTGAACTCACCATCCTCCTGCCTCAGCTTCCGGAGCCGCTGGGATTATAGGCGGGTGCCACAGCACCCAGGGAAAAGTTCTTAACAAGGACATCATGGTCTAAAGGTGTATTAGAAAGGCTCAGAAAATATAAGGTGGCAACAAAAATATGAAAGTGACAGCAGAAGGAAGACTAGGGTGTGTGGTACATACATGTTGTTCACAGCTGCAGTCCCTGTATGAGGGCAGTGCCTGGTACAGGTGAGGGTTTGTTGAGTTAAGCAGCAAGACTGTCTCGGTGTGCATACTTGTAATCCCAATGACTCAGGAGGCTGAGAGAAGGATCAAAAATTTGAGGCCAGCCTGGACAACTTGGCAAGACTCTGTCTCAAAATTAAAAATAAAAAGAGCTGGTGAAGTGGCTCAGTGATAAAACACCCTTACCAAAAAGAAAAACAAACAAAAAAGAATTTAACAAGTAATAAAACCTTGGGAAGGTGTGGCATCAAATGAAGCCGTGCTGTGCTTTAGATCTAAGATGGGAATCTATTGGGGGAAAATGCCTGCATTTCTCCTAACAGCTGAGGCAGGCGGAATTCTTTGGGGTCTTTCTGGGGGAGGGTCTTCTAGCTCTGGGGTGCCTCAGTAAAGGAAGTTGGTCCCACCCCTTCCCCAGGGGGGGCGCTCTGGGAAGCAAATGTCCCGGCTGCAGGCCCTGCCCTGGGGACACCTGAGGAGCAAGTTCCCTCTCCTCCTCCTCCTCCTTCGGTAGCTGGGGCCTGCCTAATCTGCACTGCCAGGGGACTCTAGGCAGCTCCTGTGTTTGTGAATCAGGGAAGAAACACAAAGCATGTGGGCTGAAGGGGGCACTTGGAGCGGCAGTGAGTGTAGGGGTGCATGAACCGACATGAGACACCGAATCTCGCCATTGTGTATGTTTATAACGCACCGGTTAAAAAAAAGAAGTGAGGACAGGGGATGGGAAAGGGCTCTCTCTGATCCAGTGTGCCATTTCCAACACCCAGGGCACCCGCAGCTGCTGCAGGGGCCAGAGATCCTGTCTGGGCCTCAGGACTTGACGCTCACGGTGCACCAAACAGCAGTGCTGGAGTGTATTGCCACTGTGACCGCCACCAAGGCCACTTGTCTCCTGGAGCCGCCTGGGTGAGCAGCTGCCCCATCCCCCCACCTTGGCCCCACCCAGTCCTCAGCCTTTTCCAGCCTTGACCTGAGTGCCTTCCCACAGATGGCCGCTCCATTGCTGTGGAGGGCATTTGAGTCCTGGGCACTGGGAATCCCATGATCTCAGATGTGTGGGTCCAGCATTCTGGTGTCTATGTCTGTGCTGCCAACTGGCTGGGCATGCTTGTCTGGCGCAGGGCACAGGGTGTCCCTGCTAGTGCAGGGTGAGCCCCCGGGAGGGTGGGCTGGGAGGGTCCTGGGAGGTCTCCCTGGACCAGGAGAAGACCCAGGTGGGATGGGGGAAAGAGACAGGGCCTCATGGTGCCTTCCTGCCTTCCTCCCTTCCATTGCCTGCCCAGCTCCCCCAGAGTTTGTCCAGTGGCCAGGGTCCTTATCCAAGTCCCACACCAGATGTTCCTGCGGCCAAGGCGAAACAGCTCACTCCCCTGTCTCTTCCTCAGCTGGAGACATAGGTAAGCCCCAGGTAATGTGGAAAACTGTTAAGGAGAGTCATGACTGTGGCATTTGACAAGATGGAGACAGAGCCCTTCTCCCTCACTCACCAAACTTAGGAAGGAGAACGAGGTGGACTGCAGGCAGTTCTCTTCAGTCGTGTGGTACCAGGAGTGGAGGGAGGCCTGCTGGGCTACCAAATGGGCAGAGAAAACTGCTACTCCCAAAATGGAGACCAGAGGTGGACAACAAGGCCAGAGCCAGTTTCCCTGCCACCCAGGAGCAAGAAGGGGTGACCCTCTCCATCTCTGGGAAAAATGGAACAGGGTGAAGGTCAGGGTCCATTCTAAGATGGAGGGAGGTCCCAGACAGGTCATGGTGCCGACACTTTCTGTCTGGGAAGCCTCTTCTGCAGACAGGGGTCCCAAGCATCTGAGCCTGCAGCAGACAGAGCTGCAGCTCATGCAGGCCAGGCTCAGAGTAGGGGGGCAACTGGTGTGCTTGAGGACTTGGGACAGGGGCCCAGGTGACCATGGCACAGCTCTTAGCCTAGGGCCCTCCAAATTGGCTTCCTCCCAGATATCATTTAACTCTGGATCCACCAAAGAATCAACCTCATCTGTTCCTGTTACTCCGGAGTCAGGAGGAAACCAAAGGTGCCTCAGCCCCATCTGGGGAGGGGCAGGCCTGGCCATGGCAGGAGAGAAAGTGGTGTGGTTTTTGTTCCGCCTTCTAGATCAAGAAACGGGACAATCTGCGTCCTTCCAGGCAGCATACCAAATAACCTTCAACTAGGCCAAGGCAGCTGGAGTTACTCAATAGCGACTCCTGCCTTAGAACCCCTCTTGACCCAAATATGGACCTATCCAGAGATTTATAGCTTTAAATGTTCCTTCAAAGTGGAGAAACAAGACAAGGGGCTTTGTCACCACGTCCATCTCAAAACCAGAATGCGAGTCTGAGATTTGTTTTTCTCTTCCTGCTCAAGCTGAAGTCTGACAGAGGGACTAGTAACATAGTCTGAGTCAGCAAATGGGCAAAGGGAGAGCCAAGTTCATTGTCCCCCCCCCCCCACCCAACACCACAAGTCTTTCTTTGAGCAACCAAATTCCCATTGCCCCTTCCCAGATCCAAAGCATTGGTCCCTCTTCAGGGTATCCCTCCCCATTTGATTTCTATTTTGAAGAGATTAGTTTGACTTGGGGTTTTGGTGGCCTTGAATCCCTTGTAGAATGGGCTCAGAGGCTGTGGAGTATCCCACTTATCATCCCCTCCAATCTGAGGGGCCCAAAGAGCGTCTCTTTACCAGTCCCTTTGCCAGTCTGTGGCACTCAGCACCCCATAGTCCCTCTTCATCCAGCTGTCATGCTGTAAAGTCAAAGGCCCAGCCTCCACCCCAACCAGCCTCTCCTTCCAAAGCTGTTCCATACTGTGCTAAAAAGGGGGAGGGTCTCAGGGAAAGGAAAGCCCAGGGCTTGGGGCACCCCAAATACTGTTGCTGTGCTCATGTAGAATACTGCTAGTACCAAGGACAAGATTTCAGAAAGGCTGGGTCCTGGCCCTCCACAGGGATGCTTTGCACAAGGTGCAGAAGTATCTGTGAGTATAAAATGTAGAAGGCAAACAAGGGGTTAAGAGCAGCCCAGACTTCAAGTCTTCTCCTTTGGTTGGGCCTGGTCTGAGTACTTTGTTGGAAATAAAAAGACAAAATGGAAAGTAAAATAAAAAGGGGTCTGGTTCATGCTCTGGGTTCAAAGGAAAACTTTGAAGGGTGACATGGAGGTGAGCATGCAGTTCTGCATCTTTTTGGAGATGCTGCATTTAGGCTGTTCAGGAAGGACAGACTGCAGCATCCTATGAAAAGAGCAGCAGGAACCCCTACTGTGATAAGGCCCCACCTAAAGAAGCCAGAGTTCCAAATGACTGTTACTAGACAGGAAGGGCCAAGGGCAGCCAGGAGGCACCTCTCTCTAGGAGAAAATGGAGACCCACTCAACCACACCTGATATCTTTGGACATTAACTCATCAGGTAACTGAAATGGGGGTCAGCGGCTTTTGGAATATTAGAAATAGAGAAAAGAAAGTACAGAGAAATAGGAAAGGGCTTTAAGTAATCGTAATTAAAATGTACAAATCAAAGACACACCATCAGTGGACTGTAGGGAGTATAAGTGATAGCTCACCTTCCAATTACCCCTAAAATTCTCCCATCAAACTGCCCCTCCCCCACCCCATGACTAAAGCACAAGCCACAGGGAAATTTAGAAACCATTCCTTTCTTTATTAAACATAGCTTGCAAGTGATAAATATTACAAAGTTTTTTTTCTTTTAATCCTTTCTCCAAAAATTAGCTTATTATTTGAATCTGTCACTGCTGAAATGATCAGCAGCATCTGAAACAGATGGGAGTGTATTTACCTTTTTTGAAAACCAGTTTCTATTGGTCTTAGATTTTTCACTTTATTTCCCAAACAATGCAGAAAATTAGAATGAGATTTAAAAAAAGAAAGAAAGAAAAAGAGAAAGAAAAAAAAAGAAAAAAAAAAAAAGGAAACTTAAGAGTTGTGCAAAAGGGTCTTGTTCCCCTCCCACCCACCCTGTTCAGGGAAGGCCATTTCCCATCCCACCTCCCTGCTCCCCACCCCACCCCAAACCCCAATCCATCCTTCCACCTTCACCAAGGCCTCACCCATCATCCTGTACCTCTCCAGGCTTTACCAGCCAGGAAGTTAGAGAGTGGGAGTACTCAGCCCAGGCTAAGGGAAACTGAGCCCCTGAAGACGACAGACTGTGAAAAAGCTGCCTTTAGGGGTTCAGACTGGAACTGAGGGAAGGAAAGATGTGGGCTCTTGCATTTTGTCACCAAGACGACAGGGGAAGTTCAATATCCTGTAGCTCACAAAGGAAGTAACTAGACCAAACACTGGGCATCCAAGGTCAACCATCCTTAAGGGCTTTGTAGTTGGTTGAGATGGGCTTGGGGCCTGATCCCTGCTCTCAATTAGAAACACGAGGGCAAAGATATCACTGGTCTAACTGCCCTCCTGAACATCACTCTGCCACCTCTTACAAAAAAACTTAAAGCAAGGGACTGACTGCCAGCTCTCCAAGGGCACTGTCACATATGTAACTACTTCAACATTAGTCGCTTTCATTTCCTCCCTATTGTCTCAGCCCAACACTTCCTTCACCTCAAGCTGATTTCTGTTTTTGGCAGGAGGGAAAGAAGCTCAGAACCTCAACACTGGTGGCCAGATGATTTCATCCTTCACAGATTAAAACAAACAAACAAACAAAAAAACCTGAGACCCACAAAAATAACACTACCAAAGAGCACACAGCCAAGTTAGGAGACCCTAGGTCTCCAGGCCATGTCACTCTTTGTACTGGTGTTTATCTTTATTTAATATTCTCCACAGTCCTGGACAAATCGTTCCAGCATTCACAGGAACCCAACCTCACCTCAATTCATAGTCTAAAACTGTGCAGATAGCTGTGGCTCTCAAAAGGTGAGACCTCCTAAGGGGGTCCTTTCTTCCTACCATCCCCTGACAATTCATCTTCAAAGGTCCATTAGACTAGGTTCTTTCTTTTTGTGGGGGGGGTGGGGGTGAGATGGGGGAAATCCCTTGCATAAGAAAGCTTGACACTGAATTTTGTTATATAGGTATATTGTATATATGCTGATGCAATCAGAGGGAAAAAAAACAGTGCAAATACAATTACAATTCATAATAATACTTGGTTTCGATGCCCCCGGGGAACTGCCCCATTCCTCGGCTGCCTCCCAAACCCCAGCACTTCCCCACAGTATCAACCTAATGCTGGGGGGCAGGGAGGGTGGGCAGGTTAGGGTAGGGAGTGGGCTCTGCCAAGGCAGTGCTGGTGACCCGGAGGGACTACTCCAGGGTGGGGAGGCAAGGCACAAATTAGGGGTGGGTGGTGGGGGAGGTGGCATCTCTAAGGAGGGATGGGGTTGGAGCAGCTGCCAGTCTCAGTGTGCTGGGCCCGGCCCACTCCCCTACCCACCCTCCACAGCCCTGCCTCCCTACCCCCTCCCCTTCCCCAGAAACCCTTTTGCACGGATCATACACAAACGGGCACATTACAAAATGACATAACACAGTTTCACAATATCCATGGCTAGGGCTTTTTTTTTTTTTCTCTTTTTCAGGTTTTTTTTTTTTTCTACACAATGTACAATTCCTTTTAAATGGATCAAGAAATAGCTTATATACACGAATGAGTCCTTGTTATAACATCTCGGCAGCAAATATCATAAGCTAATGAAGATCTTGATGAGAGGGAAGGGAGCCTAGGACTGGGATGGGGTAGGGTGTGTGGAGAGAAGGGTTATGCCTTCGGGAGAAATGGGGAGAAAAGGGAATGGTTGGGGAAAAGGAACAAAAGTAAAATATCAAGAAGCATCTTTACAAAGCAGTTCTACAGCTAATTCCTTTCAAAGGGAAAAGGAAAGGTAACCAAAGCAGGAAAACATTTATCTGTGTCTTTTAAAAAAAAAAAAAAATGTCTACCATACATAAATCCAAAAATGTGGGGGAAATACTTATTCCAGAGATGGAGGGAGTCCAGATGCTGTGGTCAAGTGACAAAATAAAACTGACAAATAAGGACCTCTGTCTCCCAGTTTTACCCAAGTCTTACCACTAATCCACCTGTCTCAGGTTTCTAGGGAGTTAAGACACCATCCATGAATGAGTGCTTTTAGTGCCACTGGGTCTGGAGGAAGCCAGGCACAACTTGTGGGACCCTCACTCTAATAATACCTGGAAACTCAAAGGTCCAGGGTAAAGGACAACTCTGTGAACACAAGGTCTTTCCTCCCATCCTCAGGGCACAGGATTAGTGTCTACAAAGCCTAGGGATGATAGCAACACTAGACTTGGAGGGAACGAGACAATCAGATGAAAAAGCAGAGACTTGAGGAAGACAGAAGATGGGGAGAAGGAAGGTGGGGAGTGGAGGCTAATGCTTTACCATGATTAAGGAGAACTTGCCCCATCACTAATCCTTGGGAAGGGTATGAAGATGGGGTGGAGAGGGTAAGAAATCAAACCTCAGCAATTGAACAAAGGGTCACAGAGCTATACTAGTTAATAAGCAGCGTCTATGTAATCGACCCAGAGGGGATTAAAACAGGAAAGATTCTACCCTCTCCCCTATGGTCTCAGCACCTAAGCAGACACGGGACTATGGGCTTTCCTTCCCCACCACTCCCCATCTCTACACATCTTACTTCCAAATCCCATTTAAGGTGGCCTGGCTCCCAGGGCAGGGACTCAGCTCAGGGCAGGGACAGCCCCCAGCCAGAAGGTATTGCACATTCTCTGTTCCTAACTTTTAATCTCAACTGACAAACTTGGGCACCTTGTACCTCTGAGCACCTCTGAGCTGGGGGTCAGGGAGACATAACAGAAATGGCACTTCATCATGGGGTGGGGGAGGCTAGACAGACATGCCACAAGGCAAAATGACTTGTAGGAAAAACATGAAGGGGAAAAAAAAAAAAAAAAGCTTCCAATTTTGTGGAAGAGAGAAAAGCAAAACCAAACGATTTATCCAGTGCTTTCAAAGCACAGAGGGCAAAGAAAAGATGTAAGAATATATCTTTATATATATATATATATAATTTTAAAATAATCCCAGACCCAGTTCCATTAACCCCCCTCCCTCTCCCACCACTTACAGTCAGGGGTATGACATTCCCCAGAAAAATACTCGAAACGACCTGACACTACCTGGTACTAGCGTCTAGCTTTCAGACCATTTCACCACTTGGGGAGCCCAGACACTGGCTGTATCTCTGCTCCTTTATTAAGTGCTCAATGAAATTTGGGGGAAGGTAGGAAAGAAAAAAAGCCAGGATGGCCCGTAGGGCCAGTATAATCACCCTCAGTGGCACTGGGGTGTGGGGAGTAGAGGCCAGAGTGGGGGACTAAGCCTGATTTCAGCTCCTTTTCCCACCCTACCCCCAAATTTTATGGGGAAGATGTGCAGTTTGTGTGTATGTGTTAATTTTAAAAGTGCCTTTTTACTTTAAAAAAATTATTTAATTTTAAAAAATAAAAACGAGGGAACTTCCTCAGGTGGCTTTCAAGGGCAAAATATTAACTCCTCACACCACTCTGCGTCCCCAGCGCACTCTGGCAGCTTCTGGAGCTGGAGAGGCAGGTGGGTGTCAACTACCGAGGAGGGCAGAAACCCTTCCTTTTAAGGGCCTTCCCTTACCTCAAAAAACAGCCTGGTCCGTACCCCCTTCCCCCACAGTGTGGGCAAATGGGATGCTAATCTCCCTAATCCCCAGAACAGCAACATTGCACAATTCAATTCATTCTCTACATTAGTAGCACTTAAGAAAAAAACAAAAACAAAAGAGCAAAATTAATAGAATGGGGGGCGGGGGCGGGAGAAAGACAACACTTGTAGAGCAGAGGTCCAGAGTTGGTCTTGACAGTGAGCTGTTTGGCATCAAGCAGCTGGTTCTGCAGTCTGTGCAGCACAGTCAGGGCAGGACTCCAGGCTGATTAGGGCCCTTTCTCTTACCTCCCTGCACTTAGAGGGTGAAGGACAGACAAATGTATGACTTTCAACTGCTAGGAGAGAAATCTCTTCCTCTATTTTCAACTTTTGTCACTTGACTCATTCATACTCATATAACTTCTAGGACACCAGCAAAAAAACAGCCTGGGAACAACCAGGGGCTGTAGTTAGCGGGGGGAAGATTAGGATTTTTAAAAAGGGAGTGAGAGTGGGGTGGAGGGACAATTTTACAAAGGAAATTAGATGAAGCTATTTTGGGCTAGTTGGCTTGGAACAGACTTCCATACCCCTGGGGTCAGGAGACCAACTGTATTCCTCCAGCATCCAGAGGCCAGGACCTGGTCTCAGTCCTCCTTGGCTTATCATTATGCTAACTATCATACTTCTTTCTTCTCCTTTCCTAAGTAAATTCCAGGGCAGTTGTTTTAAAGCTTCTCCTTGCAGGTTCTTTCCTTTCTTTCTTAGAGCCAAACATCAATACTAAAACACTGTCTCCTAAATTGCCCATCCCCAAAACACCCACAGCTAGGGTGTTAATCCTCCTTGCTTGATGCCACTCACCCCACAACTCAGGTTAAGTGCATTCAAAATCTTTGCCCCTAATACTCCCAGTCACGTCCTACTTGGCAGCTGAGGATCCTACTGCAATCTGCAATGCTCCTATCATTGAACTGAATGTCATTGTGTTTATTAAAAAAAAAAGAGAGAGGGAGGGAGGAAGGAAGAAAGGGAGGAAGGAAAAAGAAAAAGACTGGGGGGGGGGGAAAGGTTTAACCGTCCACTGAACAAAGGGAGGACACACAGTATAATTAAAAATGATAATAATTGTAGCATAAAACAAACTTTAGAAACACACGTCAGAGGGCTTAAATTCTCCCCAGGACCTCCTTCTGACCTCTATCAGAGGCAAAGATCCACCTCACTGTTAAAAGAAAATCAAAGAGAAGATAGAGCGGCAGGAGAACAGATCGCAGCAGTGAATAAAGGGGAGGTGGCAGGGCAGGGCGTGTGTTTTCTTGTTGATTTCTATTTTTTGTCTTCTGTTTTTCAGTTTTGCTTTCCGTGTATGGTAGGCACCAGTACAGGCACTGCATGCGACGGAAGTTGGGGGTAACGGGAGAGGAAAGGGTAAAGGATTCAAGGTTGGGGGAGTACAAGTGGAACAGGCGTTATTTCTGTCCACTGATGGACTGCGATATAGACCGGGGAGGGATCATGTCTAAAAGGTATTCACGCTGTCGGTCTGCCAAACTGGGGGCTTTGTGTCCTCCAATGCCAGTGTTCAAATATGCAATGTTGACACCTAGACCCAGGAGAGAAAAATGGAAAGGTATTAAAAGAGGAAATGACACTGCCTTCAGTACTATACTTTGGGGCTGCAGATTTGGAGATGGGGAGGGAACACCAGAGTTTAACTACATCTATCTATGCTTGGCTAGCTTTATTTCTTTTCTTTCTTTTTGAATATTTTTTTTAGTTGTAGATGAACACAATACCTTTATTTATTTATTTATATGCAGTGCTGAGGATTGAATCCAGTGCCTCACACATGCTAGGCAAGTGCTCTACCACTGAGCTAGAGCCCCATCCCCTAGCTTTATTTCAATAGCAACTACCCTCTTATTCCAGCTTTAGGGAAAGAGATCTTCCTGAAATTTTAATTCTACTAGGAATAATGAACACATTCCTGATGACAGAGGACAGATCGATAAAACAGCGGTGAGAGAAAAATGATAGGGGCTGGGGATGTGGCTCAAGCGGTAGCGCGCTCGCATGGCATGCGTGCGGCCCGGGTTCGATCCTCAGCACCACATACAAACAAAGATGTTGTGTCCGCCGAAAACTAAAAAATAAATATTAAAAATAAAAAAAATTCTCTCTCTCTCTCTGTCTCTCACTCTCTCTTTAAAAAAAAAAAAAAAAAAGAAAAATGATAAAGAAATGGAATCACTGAATCTGCTCTGATTTGGGGGCCAATGATTGTGAAGAAGCAACACTGGATCAGTTAAACAGGTTAGTTGGCCCAACTGTCCTAGCTAAGAGAGATCGATAACCACTTGCTCACTGAAGGCACATTAGATATTAAAATTTATAATGTTAGGGACTGTCGATTTCAACACCAAAACTGTAGTGTACCATGGCTGGAACATAATACAAATTTAGCAAACATCTGCTAAATAACAAAACAGTGAGGAGGTATACCCTAAGGAAAAAAGGCAAAGGAAGGAACAATTCACCTAACAGGGCTACTAGAATTGTGCCCCCTAGGAATGTTCTCAGAGCAGCCCCTCTTACCTGGCATACCAAGGAGGCCACCTGGCACAGACAACTGGGGAGCCTGTGCAAAGTTTGAAAGCATGGAGCGGGCAGATGTGGGAATGCCACGCTGGAGGCTGCTCTGGGGCTGTGGAGCCTGCAACAACGAGGAGACAGTTAGTACAACCTTGTCACAGTGGAAAGTTAAGTGGGAGGCAAAGATCTAGGAATAGAGACAAACAGTATGGTTTTCCTCAGAAAAAAGGACCAACGGGGATAAATGGCTGACAAACCCTGAGAGAAATCAGGATCAGGGGAAAGTTCCTCACCTGCCTAAGTGTATGATGTCTCATGATGGTCTCTTGTTTACTGACACTGGACACAGCTGGAGCCGTAGTAGGGGAAAGGGCTGCCTGCTGCTGTAATCGCTGTTCGATCTCCTGTTGGGAGTCATCAGACCAAGTCATCAGATCAAGCACCCAGTTTCCTAATCAGAACCTGAAGGAAGGTCTTATCGGTAATGTTTACAGTCAGATGAGGGAGATGGAAAAAGAAAAATAGTTTGATGGGGTGGCTACTTTGAGATCTCTGGTGATACGCGACCTACATGTCTCACTTATTGAGGGAGGCCTCTCCCTAGGAAAGCTGGATTTCTGAGGGTAACTGGAGGAAGCTGGGTGGTGGCCATGGGCTGACTAACGTAGTTAAGTCTGATGAATTGCTGAGGTTTTATTTTTTAATTCCTATTTTCCAGAAGGTCCATGATGTTACCCAGACAAAGGACTCTGATGGGTGCTGGAGTGGGAAATGAGATAGTGAAAAGGATCTAAACTTCCCAACTTTCCTTTCCCAAAATATTCTCATTCTATAACTACGACAGGAGATGATCACATATTCTAACACCACTACTCTTCACTGGGCTTCTTCATAATCTTTTCTTTCCTTTGTCATTTCTTTGTCAAGTATAGACTACAGATAATTAATTCTCTGAGAGAGTGTTCTAGTACAAATATAAATCCCTCCCACCAAAATCCCCCCCTTTTTTGGTAGAGGGGATTGAACCCAGGGGTGCTTAACCACTCATCCACATCCCCCAGCCCTTTTAATTCTGAGACAAGGTCTCTTTAAGATGCTTAGGGCCTCATTAAGCTGCTGAGGTTGACCTTGAATTTGAAATCCACCTTCCTCAGCCTCCCAAGTCATTATTAGGCATGTACTACCATGCCTGGCTAAAACCTGTTTGAGGAGAAAATGAATTTGAGAATACAGAAACTTCTTTAGTGTTATGGAAAAAATCAAGACTCTCTTTTTGCTGGGGGACCAGGGGTACTCAACCACTGAGCCACATCCCCAGCCCTAATTTGTATTTTATTTAGAGACAGGGTCTCACTGAGTGCTTAGCACCTCACTGTTGCTGAGGCTGGCTTTGAACCTAGGATCCTCCTGCCTCAGCCTCCTGAGCTGCTGGGATTACAGGTGTGTGCCACCATGCCCTCTCAAGCCTTCTGTTTCTTTCTCTTAACTTCAGCCATATGTTACTATGCCCTTACCCAATCAGAAATAGTCAAATGGAAATGCGAATGACAGAATGATAAAGAGGGGGGAATAAAAAGAAATTTAGGTCTCCAGGTCCAGAGGTCTGTGGGGATCACTTGGGTAATGGATAATTCCCCAATCTAGAAGCAACAACGCTTTGGGAAAAACAAACCTACAGGTGGTTGGTGAGTAGAAATCAGAATTCTTACCTGTTCCTGCTGTAGGGCTTTAACAAAAGCATTTTTCAGCCGGTTGGTGTGTTCAGCTTTTAGAGCCTTCTTCTGGTTGGAGGTCATACACTGTTCACACAGAATCTTACCATTCTTTTCTTGCTTCCAGTGAGGGGTGAAATCTGTGCGGCACTGGGCACATACAAAGGGTTCGACCCGCAGAAGTGAGGCACAGCTTTTGCCTAGATGTCAACAAAAATAATAATCAGTGGTTTCCTATTTCCTATCTCCTCTGTTTCTCTTCAAATAGATCTTTTCCAGTTGTTTTTCTGCTGAATTAAAGATGTGTCCATCTACAACTAAAAAAAGTTTTTATAAAAAATACAATTTAGAAAAACTTATTTCACTTAACTGTAACATCACTTTATAAGGAGTTTAGACAGTACCACCCTCGTTTACAAACAAGGAAACTAAGGCTAAGAAACACAGCTCCTTTAACTGACAGTGCTGGGATAAGAATCATGTTTTCTGATTTCCTTGTATATTACATTGAGAAGAAAACGCAGTGTCAATTCAGAATCTAAGTACTCCATCTAACTCGACCAGTACTGGGGATCAACTTAGGGCCTTGCACTTGCACAAGCACTCTACCACTGAGCTTCAACTTCAGCCCTTTTTTAAAATTTTAGTTTGAGACAGGGTCTTGCTAAGCCGAGGATGGCCTCAAACTTACAATCCTCCTACCTCAGCTGCCCTAGTAGCTGAGTTTATAGGCTTGTGCTACCCAAGCCTGGTTTAACCAATACTTCTTGCTTCTTAGCATCTCCTTACTTCATAGTGTACTTGTTCCTGTTTTATATACATTTACAATTTTGTGTTATCTATGTGCATTGGTGACTTCATGATCTGTTTAGAGCCAATACTGAGTCCTCTAGGTACATTCCACCATTCTAAGGTGTCCCCATAAATACATGTTTGGAAATTTAAGCTTAATAACTTGTTATTAGCCACACTAATAGAAGTTCTATTCATCACATTGTGCATGTGTCATGATATGATATTAGTAGGCTGTTCAGTACTGCCTTATAGTTTTATGTGGTCATATTTGGTTATTCACATCAGTGTGTATATTATTTCCTCAACTATAAGCATTCAAAAGGCAGGAACCAAATAATTCAGCACAGGGTTAAGGATGTAGCTCAGCTGGCAAAGTGCTTATCTAGCAATGCACAAGCCTTGGGTTCAATCCTCAGCACCACAAAAACAAAAACGAATCACCATTTGACCCAGTCATACCACTCCTAGGTTTA
Source organism: Marmota monax (assembly GCF_021218885.2). Classification (NCBI taxonomy): domain Eukaryota; kingdom Metazoa; phylum Chordata; class Mammalia; order Rodentia; family Sciuridae; genus Marmota; species Marmota monax. The sequence continues at coordinate 2,888,381 of NW_026694593.1, read as the reverse complement.
TAGCCAAAGGACTTAAAATCAGCATATTTCAGTAACACAGCCATATCAATGTTTATAGCAGCTCAATTCACAATAGCTAAACTATGGAACCAACCTAGGTACCCTTCAACAGATGAATGGATAAAGAAACTAGAATATATATACACAATGGAATATTACTCAGCCTTAAAGAAAAATAAGTCATGGCATTTATCAGTAAATGGATGGAACTGGAGAATATTATGCTAAGCAAAATAAGCCAATCCCAAAGAACCAAAGGCCAATGTTTTCTCTAATATGTAAATGCTAATTCAAAATAGGGGGTGAGGGAGAAGAGAGGTATTTTAGTCTAGACAGAGGGCAGTGAAGGGAGGTAAAGGGGTGTGGGGAATGATAGAACGAATCTGACATTATACCCTATATGCATATATGATTACAAGACCTGTGTAACTCTACATCACGTACAACCAGAAGAATAAGTTATACTCCATTTATGTCTGATGTATCAAAATGCATTCTACTGTCATGCATAACTAATTAGAACAATAAAAATAAAACAACAACAAAAAAAAAATCAGCACAAAGCCACACTAATAGAAGTTCTATTCATCACTTTGTGCATGTGTCATGTGAGGTATCTTATTTTTGATATGTGGTGCTGAGGACTAAACTGATGGCCTCAGGCACTGCTCGGCACTGCTGAGCTATACCCCTGTCCAGCTAGGCACCATTTCAAGATCTAAATAATACACTGAAAAAATATAAAAGATATATAAATGGGCTGGGGTTGTGGCTCAGTGGTAGAGTACTTGCCTAGCATGTGTGAGGCACTGGGTTCGATTCTCAGCATCACATATAAATAGATAAGTAAAATAAAGGTCATGGAAAAAAAAAGGATATATAAAATACAAACACACTACATGCACACAAAGCTCTCTGGATACTGTTTCCAAACAATCTATAAGTGATGGTAGGTGGTTTGGCAATAGTAAGGAAAGATTATTTAACATTACATAGTACTATGTGATACTCTGCCTATGCCAATCAGGCCTGGCAACCTCTTGCTTAGATAGAGACTGACCTGAGGAAATAGTCTTACCTTGGCTGTCAATGACACTCTGTACGACTTCTTCCAAGCCTACCATGTAGATGAACTCACTATTGGCTGCACTAGGCAGGAAGTGAAGCAAGGGAGCAGGAGGTTTTGGAGGTGGGATCTCCAGGAGTGTCTTTTCCAGCTGTTTGCGAAGGGCCAATTTGGCTGCAGCCTGTGAGTTGGCAGCATCGGTCATGGCGCTGGGGCTAGGAAGTGGTGAGGACACTCTGTTCACGGTTCCTGGCTGGATATGGGAGGCAAGGTTCATATAGATAGCGGAGGATGTTGTGCGCTGACAGGGAACAGAAGAACTTGACTGCTGAAACAGATTGAGATGATGTATCAGTGACGGTTGGTATGTGGGAGACCAATTCTTGCTTTTTATCAAAGGTTAATATCTGATCCTCGTCTGGACTGCTTCATTTCCTCAAAATACAAAGTATTCAACTTATTCATTGAAAGAGAACTCTGGCATATAGGAAAAAAGGATGATGATGATTATGAGCTAAACTGACAAAAGAGGAAAAAATGGGATTCTGTCATGCTTCCTTGTGCTTTTTTTTTACCTAGGTCCATTTCTTTCTCTTAAGCAGATTTTTCGCTAATTCAGCTCTGCTATATAAGCTATCTTTTTTTCCCCACTACTATTTTCATAACTCCTCAAAGCTTCCACTTTGGAAAATGAATTCTATTCAAGCTCCACCTAAATCAACCTTGTTTCTCTATGTACAAAAACTAAAAACCTTTGGCCCATTCAACAAGAAAAGCAAATAAAAAATTTCTGTTTCCACATTAGGTAGGGCTCTTTCTTACCGGTTGATAATTGATGGCGGGATTCATATTGGGTGTTGTGGTACGTACAAGGCCAGGCTTAGGCGGCCCCCGTTGACCCTGTAGCTGGGCTGGATTTGGTGCGATAACACGTTGAGACATCAACATGTGTGGAAGGGTGGTATTGGTCGCTGAACGGATGACACTATGACCCTGAAGGGGAAGATGAGGAAAAGAACCAGTCACAGGTAGTATAATGCTCCATAAAATGCAAACGGGAAAACACAGTCTATAATTCAAAACTGAATAAAACCACTGGAACGTAAGACAGACTTGATAAATTTATCCTATAGAGACTTAGATGAAATTATCAACTCTCTAAATGCTCATTAGTGGCTAGAAAGTCCTTGGCTGTTTGGTATAAACTAATTCTATATGGCTGGACAGTTAGAAAAAGTATGAACCCTCTCTAGAGAAGTTAGAGATTCTCTAGAGAAGAAAAAACAGAAGAGGATAGGCAGGGTACTCCAACACTAAGATCCTACTATGTATCACATACCTGTAATGTTCTCAAATTTTGAGGTTCCCCTTGTGCTCCAGGCCGGGAGGGAAGCTTGGATAAGCCCTGCTGTCCCACATGTGCAGGAGATGGCTGAACAATAGATGCTGCATTTTGTACAACTGGAGTCTGGGAGAATGAAGAGAAAATAAGACTGCAGAAAAGGACAATAATCCAAAATTGTCTTTGGTGCATTTTTTAGACTTTTAAATTTCCTTTTCAGTACAAAGCTCCTGTTGACCAGGAGGAAAAACAGAATTCACACACACACACTACTCCTAGAGACTAAAATCTGTGGAACCAGAGGATAATGAGCCACAAAATTAAATCTACCAGCGGTAGGGAGTCTACTCTCAAACCAGTTTTTCTTCTTCTTTCCCCTAGTCCTTTATTTCTAGGGCACATTACCTTTTGGACTACATTCTCTTTCTGTAGCTGACTCTGTCTCAGTTTCTTTAACAGCACCAGTCGGGCTTCTTCCAATCGTAGCTCATCCCTCAGCTGCTTGATGAGCTGCTGCCGTTCCTCAATGCCTTTCCCCTAAGTAAACATGGAGACTGTTAGAGTAGCAGGTACCCAGAATCCTTTTCTGCAAGAGATAATTGTATTTCTCAGGTCTGAAACTTTCATCTTCTGAAAGAAGCAAATGTAGTAATGGGGTTGTTATCTTTGTATCCCTGGGGAATGCATAATTCCTGGCATTCAGTATGTACTCAAAAAATGCTTATAGATTGAAAGGACAGACCATGTATAAATGCTAATCAGTCAGATTCCTGGCAAAATAGAAAGACCAAAGGGAGACCCTGTTTTCTTTCAACATGTTTTCTAAAATCTAAAAGCCACATTTCTCTAAGAAGCTCTTCATATTTTGAGATTCTAGATAAAGTATAAAGTGTATTCCCTTCTAGCCAAGTGTTTATGTGACTTGAATTGTAAGGTTTTGTTTTCATTTCCAAAAATGAATCCTACTGAGTATAATGGCTTATATATACATGCTTTTTCAAACTATTTTCTCCACTTGATTATAACAGTTCCCTCTTAAAGGGCATACCCCTGAAGTTCAGTATCATCACAAAGAATTTCCATCAATAGGTAGTTATTTAGATTCAAAAAGTAAACAGTGAAAAACAAAAGTAGGGCCAGGAGTGATGGCACATGCCTGTGATCCCAGCTACGCAGGAGGCTGAAGCAGGGAGATCACAAATCTGAGGCCAGCCTTGGCAATTTAGCAAGCTCTGTCTCTAAATAAAAATGAATAAGTAAAGAAGGGTTGGGGATGTATATCAGTGGAACAGTACTCCTAGGTTCAATCCCTAGTACCACAAACAAACAAAAAGAACTAGGACTCTTACGGAATTAAAGAGAGTAGAAGGAGCTGGAAATAAATCTTTCCTTTTACCTTAAACATCTCCAGGTTTGCCGCTTTGAGTCTTTCCTCCATTCGGGAGCTGGAACGAGGACTGGAAGCCTCATTGTCAGACAAAACAATGATATCTGGAGAGGGAGTTAGCCTTCCTCGGTCTGGCTCACTAGACAAGAAACGGAAAAATTACAGCATTTTCAACATTGAAGGTTTAATAAAAAAGTTAACAGAATTTTTTTTTTTTTTTCCTACACTGAACAAAAAAAAATCCAAGAGAATCCAAGGTCTGGGACACTGAACTCCTAGGATACCAAAATGTGATGGCAAAAGGGGCTAGGGTTGTAGTTCAGTGCAAGAGCGCATGCCTGGCATGTGTGAGGCAATGGGTTTGATTCTTGGCACCACATATAAATAAATAAAATTAAGGCCCATCAACAACTAAAAAACATTTAAAACAATAACAACAACAACAAAAATCTTAGCAAGGCATTTTCCTCATCTAAATTCCTCATAGAAGGGGCTGTGGCTGTGGCTATTTGCCAGGCATGTGTGAGGCGCTGGCTTTGATTCTCAGCACCGTGTATGAATAAATAAAAAATAAAGGTCTATCAACAACCACAAAAATTTATTTTAAAAAATTCCTTATAGAGGATTCAGGCACAAAGATACAAGGAATTAGGTATAAGAGATAAATGTTTTTGTCACAGATTTTAATTTTAATCTAACTCTACTTTGGGCTATTGTGAGTTACAGGGAGGCTCAAAATGGAAATAGTCCTACAGGGAAGACAGTGGTAAGATGTTAGAGCCTAGCCATCTATCATGGGTACGGATGATAGCTGATAAGGAAGCAGCTCATTATAACAACAACAACATGGTCCTGGCTACCCTAGGGCTTATAGGAAAGGAGGATATATGAAAACTCCAACGACAGTCTATCCCGTTAAGAGGAGGTACTGAAGAGTAGGCAAAAGGTGTTGTTCATGGCTTGAGAATATGAACACTGCAGATTATAAAGTCTACAATCTTCTGGGAAAGGACCGACCCTCCAGAAGTAAATACACATTGACTTTCTAGAGTATTACGTAGCACTCTCCCCCAGAAAGAAACCACCAGAAATTACTTTGACATCTAAATCTTTCACAATGGCTCATATTCCTAACCCTATTTCTTTCTTTCTTTCTTTTTTTTTTTTTTTTTAATATTTTTTAGTTGTAGTTGATACAATACCTTTATTTTATTTATATGTGGTGCTGAGGATGGAACCCAGGGCCTCGCACATGCCAGGTGAGCGCTCTAATGCTGAGCCACAACCCCAGCCCCTAATCTTATTTCTTAGACAAGCTGGGGTTAGCCTTTTTTCTGTAAAGTAATGAATAATGGCACTTAGTGCTTAACATCTAGCTAATACAAGAATCCTGGAAACTCTTGATTGCCTTAGATCCAAATTATTGACTATATCTTCTAACTCTCTTCTCATTTCCAAGATCAATCCCAGACTCTACTTTTTGAGGCTGTCCTGGGAGCACATAGGTCTATAGCAAATTTTAAAATTTGTTCTAATAAGTTATACATGACAGTAGAATGCATTTTGACACACCAGACATAAATGGAGTATAATTCTTATTCTTCTGGTTGTACATGATATAGAGTAACACAGGTCACGTAATCATATATGCACATAGGGTATAATGTCAGATTCATTCTACTATCATTCCTACCCCCATACCCCCTCTTCTCTCTTCACTCCCCCCTGTCTAGCCCAAAGTACCTCTATTCTACACACCTCCACCCCATTGTGAATTAGCATCTGCGTATCAGAGAAAACATTTGGTTCTTTGGGATTGGCTTATTTTACTTAGTATAATATTCTACAGATCCATCATTTCTCTGTGATTTCTCTTGTCTCAGTTACTTTTGGGATATGGAAGCGGTGTTTTCTGTATTGCTGGGATTGAACTGAGGGCCCTTTTCAAGGAAGGTAAGTGCTTTGCCACTGAGTTATGCTCCCAGCCCGTGGAAGCCTTCTGAACAAAGCATATCTGTTAGATAGAATGAGCATTTAATTTCTCAATAGGATACATCTGAGTTATTAAAGTCAACCAAGTTTAGGTGAGGAAAGAGAACACGAGGACAGAGTGAGAATAACTATCTTGTGAACTATCAAGCCTGGATTGCTTTCAACTACAAGCTGAGAATGCAGAGTTACAGAGAAAGAAGCCACTAGAGGGAGAAAAGAGCTTTTCATTTTCTAATCCCAAATTCTTGGAGTAATGGTCAGTCCTAAATAAAGTGCTCAAATTTATTTCTTTGTGTGATTTACTTATCATTTCTATTTTGGAACCATGGATTGAACCTGGGTGTGCTCTACCACTAAGCTGCAACCCCAACCATTTTTTTTTTGAGACAGCCACCTAAGTTGTTCAGGCTGGCCATGAATTTATAATCCTCCTGCCTCAGCCTCCAGAGTTGCTGGAATTACAGGGATGTGCCAAGGCATATCATTACTTACGGTTTCTATATTCCTTCCTACCCTTACCCCTAAGATTAAAATGGGTGAATTCTGAGTAATGGAAGAATTCCCATTCTCTCCTTGATTTGCCATCACCAGTAAGTAGCCTCTCCCCCCAGACCCGGTTTCTCTATATTGGCAGATATCCTCAAACTTCTGAGCTCAAACAATCCTCCTGCCCCAGCATCTCAAATAGCTGGGACTGGAGATGCATACCATTGTGCCCAATTCAGAAGACTTAAAAAACCGTGGCCCTAAATCAAGTGTAGTATCACACACATGTAATCCCAGCTACTTCGGAGACTAAGCCAGGAGGATCCAAGTTCAAGACCAGTATGGGCAACTTAGTGAGACCTTGTCTTAAACTAAACATAAAAATTCTGGTTCTGGCTAGACACAGACATTACGGAAAACTGTTTCTAAGAGTAAAACAATTTTCTTTGGATAGAGGATGTAGATCAGTGGTATAGTGCTTGTCTAGCACACGTATGAGGGCTTTGGTTTGATCCCTAAGCACTGCAAAAAATAAAAAACCAATATTCCTTGTTCAAATTAATATTAACGACTACTGACAAGACTGTTCAGTCCCAAGAAAGGCAGAGACATTCCTGGACGGAGATTTAGAAATTTTATGACATTATCAGAAAGATACATCTGAGAGCCACCCAAAATGATATTTATTCCCAGATACAATCAGACTCACATTAGATAATACAGACAAGGCAAAGCCCAAGTCAGGTCTTGTTCCTCAATTTTTAAAAAGTTTCACCTGGAATTCTAAGCACATTTCTTAAACATTCCAGAGAAAAAAATTACTTTGTTCCTTTCCCAAATGTATCTATGATTTATAATATTTGTTTTTTATAGTGTTGGGAATTATACTCAGCACCTTATGCATGCATCCCCAGCCCTATTTGGGTTTCTTAAGGATGAAATCTTCCCTATTAGTGAGAGATTATTCAAAGTCCAAGTTGCTAATGAACATCACTTATGACTCAGAAGCTATAAAGCTCCTAATTCTTACCCCCATAGTAAAACCAACTAAAAAGAAAGAGAACTGTTGTTTCTCTAGCATTCCAAAATATGTATAGTACTGGTTTCACAAATATTTATAGATTTCATAGGTATTATAACTTGTCCAACTAATGGCAAAATAATATATGCAGGCAGTTATGACATAACTCTCATGTTAAAAATTTCTCCTTCCTTCTGCTTTCAATTTATTTCTTCCTTTTATCCCATAGTTGTTCTTCCTGGGAATTGATTAATTTTGTTCATTTTTATAGAACAGCTTGGAGCCAATGGAAATAGCTGTTCATATACCTGGAATCCCCAGCTTTTAAAGGATTATGTTTCAAAAGTTCATCATTGGAAAAGAAAATTAATACAATGGTTGGGTTTTCAAGAACAATTCAATTTTCTTTCTTTTAGATGCTCTATCATTGGGCTACATCCTCAACCCCCAAGTCTGACTTTTTAACATATAATGTATATATAATAGTTTAATTCCAACAGCCCTAAGATTTTACCAAAAATCTGTCTATGAAAATGCACTTAAGGGTTTCGGTTTCACATGTGAGGAATCTACCTAGCATTTTGCCTCTTCTTCTTCCCCAATGAAGTGGATTTTAGCCACTTATTCCAGAAGAGTAAGGATGATTAAGGGCAAGTGAGTTGTTCAGTTATATGATCTCATTCACCCAATTCCTTTTGTTCCAAAGAGCTAAAGATTAATCTACTTAACATAATATTCCACTGATACTACCTATAACTTCCAAGGACTTTTCTCCTATTCCAGAACCATTAGGGAGTTTATCTGAGGTTTACAAAGGGTTTTTAATACTATTACCAAGAATAATGTTCCCTCATGTGATGTGGTTTAAAATACAGTCCTGGGACAAGGCTTACAAGTAAACATTAAAAAGCAAAGAAACACATCTAAGGTTATAACCAGTCCTTTCTTCTTCCATCTCCATTAGTCCACCTTCTTAAAAATCTTGCTTTGCATCAGTCTAGGACAAAGTCAGCAAGACCTTTTGGAGGGCAAGTCAACATTGAAGAGGAATTCTCATGTCTATTAGCTGTTTCCAAACTTTTTTCTTTCTTCTTGCTACTGGGGACTGAATCCAAGGATGCTTTACCACTGAGCTACATTCCCAGTCCTCTTTATTTAGTATTTTAATTTGGGGGAGGGTGTAACTGGGGATTGAACCCAGGAATGCTTTACCACTGAGTCACATCCCCAACCCAGTTTATTTTGAGGCAGGATCATGCTGAGGCTGAACTTTAACTTGAAATCTTTCTGCCTCAGATGCCCGAGTTACCAGGATTGCAGGGATGTACCACTGTACCTGGCTCTGCACTAAAAATACTGAGTGTTATTTATTAAAACAAGTTGAACTGAAGCCGGGCATGGTGGCGCATGCCTGTAATCCTAGCAGTTCAGGAGGCTGAGACAGGAGAATTGAAAGTTCAAGGCCAGACTCAGCAAAAGCAAGGTGCTAAGCAATTCAGTGAGACCCTGTCTCTAAATAAAATATAAAAAAAATAGGGCTGGGTGCCCCCGAGTTCAATCTTGGGTACCTCCCAAAAAAGTTGGACTCAGAAAATCAAAGGTTCAATGTTTTCTCTCACATATGGAAGCTAGAGCAAAGTGAGGGGGAGGGAGAGGGGTCAATCTTATGAGATTAGAGTAGGAGGAAAATGAGGGAGAGGGTGGTAGGACAAGACAGAAAAGGCAATGCAGAATGAGTTTGACAAAATTATGCTCTGTATATGTATAAATATACTATGAGGAATCTCACTTTTATGTACATCTATGAAGCACCAATTTAAATATGTACTAATAAAAGCATTAAAAAAAAAAAAAACACCCTAAATATTCTTAAAACTAGGGTTGCCAGCATAAGGCCCTGGGTTCAATCCCCAGCACCAAAAACAAAAATAAAAACTAGGGTTGCCTACTCTGTGATCCACTGTCCAGGCTGACTCAACACTCAGCCAGCTCCAGGTAACTTCCCTTAACATGTGCTCTAGTGTCAAGTAATCAACCTTGACAAACACCAAGAAAAAAGGTCTGTAAAAGTGTTTGTGTGTGTAACAGAGCTAAAGTGAGAATATGAGTATGTGTGTTTAAAGGAATGTATATGCATAGGCATATTTAGAAAATGGGAAAAGTGGCACAAAGCAAGAATGTAGAAACTTACCACATGAAGATTTTCTGACATAAGAAAAGCCAGGACCATGCTTTTTGATGTGACAAAAGCTGAGACTCCATAATAAAAAGATCCTAAAACTTCTGGAATGATCTGAAGGAAAGACTGCTTTTTTCCTTCTTAATACTGCCACAAACTTAGAATGAAGGTGTATATTAATTGGGCTATCAACTCTCTAGTGCTCCCTTTCATCCAGAAATGACCATTTTAAAGGTAAGAACTATGATCATCTCAGCATGGTATAAGTAAATTTGAGACACCTAGGTTCATTTACAAAAGAGGAGGAATTCTGGTAAGATATATCTTCTTTTAAGAGTTGTGGGATGAAAAACACCCTCATTTGAATTCATTCTGTTTTCACAGGCTTAGTTTATGAGAAGACCCTATCTCTGGAGGCTGCTAAACTGAGCCATACCTCCGTCTAGCACTCATATCCACAGGCTCATCATTGATGTTTTCTTTGCCTGGCCTTCCAGCAGTCCTGTTGTCTCCATGAGGCCTGAGATTCCCATTGAGTTTTTCTTCATAACCCTTGACACCACTGCCATCCTGTTTGGTGGGTAACTCATGTGGCACCTCAAGATTTGCCAAATCCTTCCTTTTGAGCAGTGCCAACATTTTCAGACGTTCCATGGCCTCATGCCCCTCCATTTTCAGTCGTTTTGCCAGGACATCATCTCGCTCATCTGCTGGGTCCAAGCTTCGCTTCAAAAGATTCAGTCGAAGAGCATCTTCTGTCATTCTATCCATTCTAAGGAAAGAAAAACACAAGTGAGATCAGAATAAAGTCCTTTAAACATTCCATAAGGGAAGAGAGTGGAGTGGTAAAATTATTAATAAGAATCTTTTTTCTTTTTTCTTTGGTGGTGCTGGGGATCAAACTCATGGCCTCACAGAGGCTACGCAAGAGCTCTATCTCTGAGCTACACTCCTGGCCACCATTCCTAAAATGTACATATATGTATAAATTCAAAAGTTAACTGAGCTAGCTTCCCACACTATACTGTCTTGTAGCATCTATATTACCACTGAGTCACAACCCCAGCCCTAATTTTGATGAAGTCCAATTTGCCTGTGTCATTGGTATATATCTAAGAAACTCATTGTCTAACTTAAGGTTACAAAGATTTAGTCTTTTCATTTTAAGAATTTTATAGTTTTAGTCCTTACATTTAGGTATTTACCCCACTTTTACTTAATTTTTGAATGTGGTGTGAGATAGATGATCCAGTTTCATGCTTCTGCATATAGACAGCCAGTTGCTATCCTTTCCCCTGATTAAATTATCTTGGCAATCTTTGGGAATCAGTTGATAAATATTAGAGTGTATTCCTGGGCTCTAAATTCTATTCCATTGAGCATATGTCTATCTTTATGCCAGTACCACACTTTATTTATATCCACTGTATTTTTCATCTCAGACACTAGTTTTTAAGTTTGCCGTGAATCTTTCTGTATATTTTCCACTTCTCTATTTGACATTTTGAGTATCTGGAATACAGTCACAATATCTCTTTAATTTTAATAAAATTAATTCTAAGTAAGTAGATTTCTGTTGCTTGATTTTGTACCTCATAGATCATGTTTTGCTGTTCTTTGCATATCTGGTAATCTCTGATTAGATTCTGGACATTGTTAATTTTATATTTTTGGATGTTGGATTTTTTTTTAATTCCCCACCCCCCCGGCAGGAGGTGGGGTACTGGGGATTGAACCCAGGGGTTGATTTACCAATAGCTACATACCAGCCCTTTTTATTTTTTTGAGACACAAATGAGATTTCTCCAGTCAACTTTAACAATGAAAGTAAACTTCAACTACACTGTAGTTATCAAAACCTTTCCTGTAATAGATTCTTTGATAGGACTTTTTTTTTTTTAAAGAGAGAAGAGAGGGGCTGGGGATGTGGCTCAAGCGGTAACGCGCTCGTCTGGCAAGCGCGGGGCGCTGGGTTCGATCCTCAGCACCACATAAAAATAAAATAAAGATGTTGTGTCCACTGAAAACTGAAAAATAAATATTAAAAATTCTTTAAAAAAAAAGAGAAGAGAGAGAGAGAAATTTTTAATATTTATTTTTCAGTTTTTGGTGGACACAATATCTGTATTTTTAAAATATTTATATGGTGCTGAGGATCAAACCCAGTGCCCCACGCACGCCAGACAAGTGCGTTATGGCTTGAGCCACATCCCCAGCACCACCCCCATTTTTTTTTTTTTTTAATTGATGACTGAATCCAGAAGCACTCTACCACTGAGCTATACCCCTAGCCTTTTTTATGTTGAGATAGGGTCTTGCTAAGTTGCCAAGGCTGGCCTCAAACTTCCAATCCTCCTGCCTCAGCTTCCCCAGTAGCTTGGATTATAGATATGTATCACCATGCCCAGCTAATTGCCCTATTTTAGGGGTGGAGAAATAGGAGAAGATGAACTAGACAAAGGGCATCTACTGGGAAACCTTAGTTGTTTGGATATTCCAAATACCAGAAGGGCCTGTTGTTCTTTGTCCCAGTTCTATATAGATAACAAATCAAGGGCTAAGGATACTGCACAATGGTAGGGAGCTTACTTAGCACGCTCAAGGCCCTGGGTTCAATTCCCAGTAACACCCCCCCACACACACACATACACAACATACAAAATACAAATTCAAATTCTTAAGACATTTTGCTTTTCTCTTCTTTTTTTTTTTTTAAGATGTTGGGCTGATGTCAAGCCCTAATATTTTTTTTAAATAAATGACAGACAAATGCATTACAATTCATATTACACATATAGAACACAGTTTTTCATACCTCTGGCTGTATATAAAGTATGTTTACACCATTTGTGTCTTCATATATGTACTTTGGATAATGATGTCCATCACATTCCACCATCATTTCTAACCCCATGCCCCCTCCCTTCTCCTCCCACCCCTAAGCCTTAATATTTTTTTTTATTGGTTGTTCAAAATCATTACAAAGCTCTTGACAAATCATATTTCATACATTAGATTCAAGTGGGTTATGAACTCCCATTTTTACCCCAAATACAGATTGCAGAATCACATCGGTTACACATCCACAGACATTTTGCTTTTCTTAATGAAGAATTCCTGCACTTAGTCTGTTAAAAAATATTTTCTTTACTCACACAGCAAAATTATTCAAGGCACAATTATCATCACCTTCCATTTTCTTTCTTATTTTTTTAAAAATATTTTTTGAAGTAGTAGATGGACAGAATGCCTTTATATTTTGTTTATTTTTATATGGTGCTGAGAATAGAACCCAGTGCCTCACGCATGCTAGGCAAGCATCTGCCACTGAACTACAGCCCCAGCCCTCTTTTCTTATTTTGTGCTAGGGATTGAACCCAAGGGCACTTAACCACTGAGCCACATCCCCGTCCCTTTTTTTATTTTTGAGACAGGGTCTTGCTCAGTTGTTTTCAGCCTCACTAAGTTATTGAAGCTGGCTGTGAACCTGTGATCCATCCTCCTGCCTCAGCCTCTGAAGGTGCTGGGATTACAGGAGTGCATCACCACACCTGGCTGCATTTTGATTTTTTTATACTAATAAAATCTAAATGCAGATTTAGATTTTCTCCAACATCTTCAAAATTTTGGGCTATTGTCCTTGTAGAAAATAGCAATGATGAACTGGAAAAAAAAAAAAAAAAACTTTTTGAGTGATAAAAACAGGTTCAAACTGCTACTGAATTTTACCAGGTTAAGTTCCTTCCCTCTTCAAGTCTCAAATTCATCTGTAAAAATGGAGTACTTAGAAGGTACTCAACAAAATTTGATTTCTATGCCCTAGGGACATGCCTTTCACATGTGAGGTATGAGACGGGTTCAAAAATTCAGACTCAAGTAGCAACAGGACAGAAAAGACTACCAACATTAACTGGTTCTCTTGCAAAGAAAACTGTAGTTCAAGGCAAAATAAGGGCCGATTCCATTCCCCAACCCCCTGTTATAATGGGAGGGAAAAAAAAGGATAAACAAAATTTCTAATAAGAGAAAATATATCTTCTAGAGACCAGATAAAAAGTCAGGAGGCTGGGGATGTGGCTCAGGGTAGAGTGCTCGCCTAGCATACATGAGGCACTGGGTTTGATCCTAAGCACCATATAAAAATAAAGATATCAAGCCCTCTAAAATTAACAAAACAAAACAAAACCCAAACTGTGAATCTGTGGGTAATATTCACTAATTCCCTCTTTTGAAGAATAGCTTTATCAAGGTATAATTCACTTTCCATACAATTTACTTAAAGTGCACAAGCAGATGATTTTTAGTATTTTCACACTGTGCAAATATCACCACAATTTTAGAACATTTTTAATTACCCCCCAACACAACAACAACAAAACAAACCCCATGCCCATCAGTAGTCACTCCGTTGTTCCCTCACATTACCCACTCTAGACCTAGAGAACAATGAACCTACTTTCTGTCTCCATATTTGCCCTTTCTGAACTCTTCATACAAATAAGAGTACACAGTCTTTTGTGAGGAGCTTCTTTAATTCACCATTATGTTTTCAAGGCTCATTCATATTGTTATTAGTTTTATATTATTACTATATCCCTCCTGCCCTCAAGTACTGGGGATCAAACCCAGTAGAGCAAGAGCTCTATCATTAAGATCTATTTCCTACAGGGACACTGCTACATCGATGTTCATAGCAGCACAATTCACAATAGCTAGACTGTGGAACCAACCTAGATGCCCTTCAATGGATGAATGGATAAAAAAAATGTGGCATTTATACACAATGGAGTATTACTCTGCATTAAAAAATGACAAAATCATAGAATTTACAGGGAAATGGATGGCATTAGAGCAGATTATACTAAGTGAAGCTAGCCAATCCCTAAAAAACAAATGCCAAATGTCTTCTTTGATATAAGGAGAGTAACTAAGAACAGAGTAGGGTTGAAGAGCATGAGAAGAAGATTAACATTAAACAGGGATGAGAGGTGGGAGGGAAAGGGAGAGAGAAGGGAAAGTGCATGGAAATGGAAGGAGACCCTCAGAGTTATACAAAATTACATACAAGAGGAAGTGAGGGGAAGGGGAAAAATAATATAAGGGGGACAAACGAATGTCAGTAGAGGGGGCAGAGAGAGAAGAGAAGAGGGGAGGGGAGGGGAGGGGAGGGGAGGGGAGGGGGGATAGTAGAGGATAAGAAAGGCAGCAGAATACAACAGACACTAGTATGGCAATATGTAAATCAATGGATGTGTAACTGATGTGATTCTGCAATCTGTATATGGGGTAAAAATGGGAGCTCATAACCCACTTGAATCAAATTGTGAAATATTATACACCAAGAACTATGTAATGTTTTGAACAGCCAACAATAAAAAATTAAAAAAAAAATTATTATTTAAAAAAAAAAAAAAGATCTATTTCCTTTTTTTAAGTCTAAGTAGTACTTCATTGTATGCCTATCACATTTTATCTGTTCATCAACTGGTAGACAAATGGGCTGTTTTCACTTTTTGCTATTATGAATAATATTGCTCTGAACATTCATAGATAAGGTTTTTTTATTGGGGGGGGGGCACCGAGGATTGAACTCAGGGGCACTCCACCACTGAGCCACATTTTGTGTGTGTGTGTGTGTATAATTTTTTTTTAGATGCTGATAACCTTTATTTCATTCATTTATTTATATTCGATGCTGAGAATCAAACCCAGTGCTTCACACATGCCAGGCAAGTGCTCAACCACTGAGCCACAATCCCAATCCCCTATTTTCTATTTTATTTAGAGACAGGGTCTCATTGAGTTGCTTAGCACCTCACTTTTGCCGAGGCTGGCTTTGAACTCACAATCCTTCTGCCTCAGCCTCCCAAGTTGCTGGGATTACAGGCGTGCACCACGGAGCCCAGGCATGGATAAGGTTTTTGTGGACATAATATTTTCAATTCTCTTGAGTATATACCTAGGAGAAAAATTGCTGAGTAGTATGGTAACTATTATAACCCATTATGTCCCATTATCTTATATAAGACACATTAAAAACCTGTAAACTTGCAAGGCGCGGTGGCGCATGTCTTAGGTAACTCAATCAAGATATAACTGAGAATAGAATAGGGAATTGCAGAGGGTGAGCAAAGACTGTTGCTCAACTGACTAGACACCTAGATGCAAAAAGTACTTTTAGAAAAGCACACAGCAAGATATACAAATGAAGGGTCTGGGGTTGTGGCTCAGTGGTAGAGTGTGCCTAGCATGCATGAGGCACTGGGTTCAATCCTCAGCACCACATAAACATAAAATAAGGATACTGTATTTACCTAAAACTAAAAAATAAATGTTTAAAAAAAGGAGAGAGAGAAATGGAATGAGTCCAGTGCGGTGGAGCACACCTGTAATCCCAACCTGTAATCCCAGTGAGTGACTCAGGAGGCTGAGGCAGGAGGATCGAAAGTTTGAAGCCAGACTTAGTAATTTAGCAAGGCTGTAAGTAACCTAGTGAGACCCTGTATCAAAATAAAAAATAAAAAGGGAAGCAGAGGATTGTGATTCAGTGGTAGAGCTTGCCTAGCATACATGAGGTACTGGGTTTGATTCTCAGCACTACATATAAATAACTAAATAAAACAAAAGTCCATCAGTAACTGATAAATTTTAAAAAGACATACAAATGTAAATTAATTCATTACAGTGTTTGATTTTGCCATAAATTATACTCACGAGCACAGAATGTATATATTAAAATAATAAAATAACTGGAATGGGGGCTGTGGCTGTGGCTCAATAGCAGAGCATTTGCCTTGCATGTGTGAGGCGCTGGGTTCGATCCTTAGCACCACATAAAAATAAATAAAGGCATTCTGTTCATCTACAACTACCAAAAAAAAAGACCCCGGAATGAAGTTTGGGTTGCCATTATTACCCTGGCTTCTTGAACTAGTAATTATGCAAGCAGCTGAAAGTAGTTCAAATCATTTCCCCTCATGCTCCAATGGTACAAGGAGGAAGCCGCTGTACTTCAGATTAAGAGAAACCAGAATCCAGATATTTAATGTCTGAGGTAAGTAATCTTTCCCAACTGATGGCTTGAGAACCTTGACCAATTTTCCCATGCCTACTTTTGTCATAACTGAGGTATCTCGGCTTCATGCACTCAGTCATAAATGCCTCAAAATCCAATGTAACATGGATGAATGTACAGTTTTACTTAAATAAAGTACGCAGAGTTAAAAAGTAGAATACAAGTATCAGTTATTGGGTGGTAGTAGGGAAATAAGGAATTATTGTTTAATGAAAACAGTCCCTGGGATGAAGAAAAAGTTCTGGAAATGGACAGTGGTGATAACCACACCACACTGTAAATGTACTTAAAGCCCTGAATTGTATACTTAAAATGGCAAATTTGATGTTGCATAATATTTTAATACAAAAAAATTGGGGGAAAAGCTTAAACAGTGACCAATTACAAATGGGCATAAACAATCTTTTCAGAGTGATAAAAATACACTAAAACTAGATTGTGGTGATAATTATACAACTGTGTAAATACACTTTTAGAAAAAGTATTAATTCTATACTTATATTCTACCCCAATCAAGCTTAAAAATTCCTTAAAACTTCACAAAAATTCCTCCCCAAGGGCTGGGGATATAACTTAGTTGATAGAGTGTGTGCCGCACATGCACAAGGCCCTGGGTTCAATCTCTAGCACTACCAAAAAGAAAAAAAAAATCCTCCAAAAAATAAAACAAATATTACGTAAAATGAATACTGATGTTCCCTTTAAATGCCTGATATGTAAGGAGAGTGGAACTGCCAAGAAAGAATGAATATATAGTTAGAGGGCCAAGGATAGAGTCTAAATTTAAGGATTAGTTGGTCAAAGAAAACTAAGACACTAGGGGGGAAATTAGGAGAGCATGACATTTCAAGAAACTAAAGGAAATTTTCAAGAGAATAATTAAAATGTCAAGCAAATGTACCAAGAAAATGTCTAGCTTTAAATTTACTGTTGACTGCTGTAAGAAATAACAATGGTCAAATGATAATACAGTTCTAGATACACATGTGTCAAATTTTAAACTCACTTCCACACTAAAATCCAGATCTGCAGCAAAGACTAAGAAGAGAGGGTGAAAAAAAAATGAATTAACATTTATTAGTGTTTGCATTGCCTTGCACTATACAATACACAAAAGTCCTTTATATTTGTTCCCCAATTCCATTAAACACAGACAATTAAGAGGAAAATATAAATTGTTAGGTGAGAAAACCACTAATTTTCAAGAATGATAAAATTTAAGCCTATAGTTTATTATATGCATATGTAATGACTTTAAAATTTAAACATAGTCTTAAGACTGCAAAATGTGTTGACTTTATAGTTCTCAATATTTATGACATTTTAAGTTATCTTAAATATATCACATATATTTATTAACTTATAAGACACAACAGTCCTTACAAAATGGTATATAACACATAAAAAATAAAATTTAAAAAGTACAGTTTCAAAATCCTAAATAGGAATGAAAATACTTTCTTAATGTGGTGCTGAGAATTGAACCCAGTGCCTCACACATCAGGCAACCGCTCTACCACTGAGCCACAATCCCAGCCCCTTGTTTTTAGTGAAATAAAATATTATAGATACAATTGAAGCACCCTCTCTGCAAATTCATTCCCAATTCATTCTCTATCCTCCCGCCTCCTTCCCTTCTCTGACAAAGACAGTAGGATGGAATTATTGTTACCATTCTCATGAATAATTTTCTAAGGGTAATGTGTAGTTTGTACATTTTTTATTTTACTTTATTTTTTGTACTGAGGAGTACTCAACCACTGAGCCACATCCCCAGACAGGCTGTCACTGAGTTGCTTAGTACCTCACTGTTTCTTGGGCTAGCTCTGAATTTGCGATTCTCCTGCCACAGCCTCCTGAACCACTGGGATTACAGGCGTGCACCACTGTGCCCAGCAGTTTGTACATTTAAAAAAAAAAAAAATTTTTTTAGTTGTCGACAGACCTTTATTTATTGATACATGGTTCCAAGAATCGAACCCAGTGCCTCATACATGCCAGGCAAGTGTGCTACTGCTGAGCCCGAGCCCCAGCCCCAGCCCCAGCCTGAGCCCTAGCCCCAGTGTATACATTTTTAGAAATTACTTTTTAAAAGGTAACTCTTGAGGGCTGGGGATATAGCTTAGTTGGTAGAGTACCTGCCCTGCATGTACAGGACCCTGGGTTCAATTCCCAGCACCACCACCAAAACACACACACACACACACACACACACACACACACACGGTAGCTCTTGAACATATCCTTTGTCTTTTAATATTAAATTTTTTATATATAAGATTTATCCAAGTAAATGCGTAAAGCTCTAGTTCAATTGTTTTAAATACTGTGCAGAATGCCACTTTCCAAATTATTATTATATTCATGAATTCTCTAATTCAACACTGATACATCAATTTATTGATGTTGAAACCAATGGTACAGTTTCCACTTCCAGCCAAACTGATGTACACGCCAGATTTACCCTCCCATTTGAAATAACAAGAACCAAAATCCTCCAATAGAATTTCCAAGACAATGGACATCAGACAATGAAGGACAGTGATCCCACAACTGCTCTCACTTACTGCCTTAGGACATGGTTTAGACAGGGAGCCTGAGGTAGAGTCTGACAAACTCCTGAGTTGAAGAGATGGGAGCTGAGAGTATGGTGGGACAATGATAGTAGCTAGATTTCAAAGGACAGAACATCATGTAACAGACAGTTACAAAAAGGAGCCCAGGGATCTGCAAAACACTACTCTCAAATACTGAAGGAATCAGAGAACTGATTAGTATATGCACATGAGGAAACTATTTGAAAGAACTATTAGAAACCACCTGAAAGGAATACTGCTTAGTATCCACACACAGTGTCAGCAACAGTGCCGTTCTTAATAACCTGACTGGAAAAACTCATTATTTACAGGGCACTGGGTAGAGTACTGAGGAAAGTCTTACCTTAGTAGTAGTACAGAATTTTTAGTACTGCTTCAGAGTGGCCTGACAAATCCTAAGACAGACTCAAAAGGACCAGAGTTTTAATCACATTGACTAAATTGCAAAACAAACTTCAAGAAGATTTATTTTAAAAAGAAAGAAAAAAAAAAAAACAACCAACATGTGATAATACATACGTATAATCTCAACAGCTCAGGAGGCTGAGGCAGGGAGGATTGCAAGTTCCATGCCAGCCTCAGCAACTTGGTGAGAGGCCCTAAGCAACCTATTAAGACTCTGTCTCAAAATAAAACATAAAAAGGGCTAGAATGTAGCTCAGTGGTAAAGCAACCCCTGGGTTCAATCCCCAGTACCCCACCTCCTGCCAGGGGAAAAAAAAAATTTTAAAAATCCAACATCCAAAAACATAAAATACAATGTCCAGAATCCAATCAGAGATTACCAGATATGCCAAGAACAGCAAAACATGATCCATGAGGTACAAAAATCAAGCAACAGAAACCTACTTACTCAGAATTAATTTTATTAAAATGAAAGGGATATTGTAACTGTATTCCAGATACTCAAAATGTCAAGTAGAGAAATGGAAAATGTACAAAAGGATTCACAGCAAACTTCCATAGATTAAAAACTAGTGTCTGAGATGAGATGAAAAATACAATGGATATAAATAAAGTGTGGTACTGGCATAAAGATAGACATATGCTCAATGGAATAGAATTTAGAGCCCAGGAATACACTCTAATGTTTATCAACTGATCCTTAAAGAGTGCCAAGATAATTTAATCAGGGAAAGGACAGCAACTGGCTGTCTATATACAGAAGAATGAAACTGGATCATCTACCTCACACCACATACAAAAATAAAGTGAAAGTGGGATAAACACCTAAATGTAAGGGCTAAAACTATAAAATTCTTAAAAGGAAAAGACTAAATCTTTGTAACCTCAAGTTAGACAATGATTTCTTAGATATATACCAATGACACAGGCAAAGAAACAAATTGGACTTCATCAAAATTTTTGTGCTTTCAAGGATACCATCAAGAAAGTGAAAAGATACCAAAAAAATGGGGGAAAAGAATTGCAAATCCTACACATCTATTGAAGAACTTGTATCCAGAATACAAAAAGAACACTTATGACTCAACAATAAAATGTCAAATAGCCCAAATTTAAAATGGGCAATGTACAAGGCATTTTTCCTAAGAAGAATACAAGATAAGCACACAAAAGATTCTCAATGTCATTAGTCATCAGGGAAATGAAAAATCAAAAGCAAGAGATCTAACTTCATACCTACTATTGATGGCTATAATAGAAAAGACTGATAATAACAAGTAATTGGGAATCATGAAAAAACTGGAAAGCCTCATATACTGCTGCTGGCAAAGTAAAATGATATAGCCATTTTGGAAAAGAGTTTGGTAGTTCATCACAAAGTTAACCATGGAGTTACCGTATCACCCAATAATTTTCTTGTAATATATATGCCCAAGAGAACTGAAAACACCATCCCACACAAATAATTTGTCCACAAGTAATATTTATAGTAGTACTATTCCCAATAGCTAAAGCATGGAAACTACCCAAATGCCCACCATTTAATAAGATAAACAAAATGTGGTATATCCATAAAATGGAATATTAAAAGCCAAAAAAAAGGTAATGAAATGTTGATACATGTTAAAACATAGATGAATCTTGAAAACATTATGCCAAATGAAAGAAGCCAGTCACAATATGTTATATATTTTACATTAACAGTACTCTTACCTTTGGTTTTGCTTTCCATGATTTCAGTTATTTGTGGTCAACTGTGGTATGAAAATACAAGTGGAAAAATTCCAGAAATAAACAATTTCTAAGTTTAAATTACATGTTATTCTGAATAATGTGATGAAATCTCATACCATCTCACTAGGTCCTGCCTGAGACTTGAATTCTTTGTCCAGTATCCACACTGTACACATTAATTGCTTGTTACTTGGTGACTACTCTCTATTATCAGAAGACTATCATTATCTTGCAGCATTTATATTTAAATAACCTTTATTTTACTTAATAATGGCCCCAAACCATAAAAGTGATGCAAAGGAGGCACCAGGGCATGAAATATGGAAAGGCAGATTAACTCTGGTACTATGTGGCAATGTGTAGAGCATATAAGAAAAACCATTGTATACAGAGGATTCAGTACTATCCTTAGTGTCAGGTATCTACTGGAGGTCTTGGAACATATCCCATGTGGATGAGGGGTAATTACTGTATATGAAAAGTAAAAATAAGTAAAAATCTATAAACAGAAAGATTAGTGATTGCCTAGGGATGGGGGAGGGCAAAAAGGGAATGGACTGCTAACGAGCAGGGAGGTTCTTTACATGAAATGTACTAATTTTAGATTGTAGTAAGGATTGCACAACTCTGTGAACACATAACTAGTGAATTTGTGGACTCTAAATGGTCAAATTATATTGTTATATGAACCTTAATGAAATTTTTTTAAAGTTATGAATTTCAGCAGATTAAAAAATACCCATATATTTGCAGAGCAGAAGGTATAGCAGTTAAAATTATCCAAAATAAAACAAAAAGAATAAAAATAAAAGAGTGTCAAGGGAATAGGGACAACTTTAAACAGTTTAATATACAGACAATTCAAGCCTCTCAAATACAAGACAGAGAAAGAGTGGACAGAAAAAAAAATAAAGAAATAAAGAACAATGGTCAAAATTTTACCAAACTTTGTGAAAACAATAAACCTATAGATCCAAGAAGCTTAATAAATCCAAAGTACAATAAACATAAAGAAAATATCACCGTGACATAATGAAATTGCTCAAAACTACTATAAAGAATCTGGTGTGGTAGCAGACACCTACAGTCCCAACTACTTAGAAGCCTGAGGCAAGAAGATTACTTGAGGCCAGGAATTAGAGGACAGCCTAGGCAACAGGCTGTCCTGATTCTGGAAACAACAATAAAGTACCATAACTCTTAAAAGCACTCAGAGGTGGGAAATACAAAAGGCATGTTATATAAAGACAGAACATTAGATTTCTCATTTGAAACAACACAAAGGGAGAAGAGTAACATCTTTAAAATATTGAAAGAAAACAAAAACTAACAACTTGGAATACCGTACCTGCCAAAAAACACTTTTCAAATATAAAAGGTAAAATAATTTTAAATTTCCCTTTTATATGCTGGGCATAGTGGTGCACAATCTTCTCCTTTACAATTTGCACTTATTTCTATCTTAAGAAGTTTCCATAATATATTTTTTGGCCTTAAATCTCATTTTATCTTCATATTACTATGGGGACATCAACTTTCTGGTTAGTATTCAAATGGAACACTCTTTTTCACTCATTCTTTGCTGTGTGTGTGTGTGTGTGTGTGTGTCGGTGGGTGCTGGGGAATAAAACCCAGGGCCTATATGTGTTGCTCTACCATGTTCTCATTCTCAATCTCAACTTTAGTGCCTTTATGTTTTCAACAGTGTTTACCTGAATATTTTATTCAATCCTTCTGATGGTTTTTTAAAACTGTTCAGTGCATTTATTTTATCATGATTAATAATGTTTAATTTTTAATTTTATCATAAATATTTAGTTTCTACTTTCTTCTGTTCATTCTATTTACCTTGCTTGTTTTGTGTTTTTTCTTCTTTTATGCTTTCTATTGGACTAATTAAAGTTTTTGTTATTTTTTTCACTATTTCCTGTCTTGTTTTTAGCTCCTGTCAAATTAGCCATTATCAATAATGTATTATATCTAAATTTGCTTTGACTGTATGTATATATCTACAATTTAAAAATTTTGCCCACTATTTTTATTCTTTTTCCTGACATATGTCCTTTATTAGATTTTTTTTTTTTTTTTGTGGTAGTGCTGGGGACAGAACCCAGCATGTAAGGTAAGCACTCTACCAACTGAGCTATATCACCAGCCCTTATTAGTTCTCTTAACAGAACTAAGGTGTAAACATGACCAGGTCTTTGAACACATTTTCATTTCATTACCACTCCAAAATAAGCAGAGTTCTAATTGCCTTATTCTCTTAGAGCAAATAATTTCCTGCCGTGTGTGTGTGTGTGTGTGTGTGTGTGTGTGTTTGCTGGGAATTGAACCCAGGGCTTTGTGCATGCAAAGCAAGCACTCTTACCAATTGAGCTATATCCCCAGCCCTTCCTGCCTTCTTACTGGTGTTGAGAAGTTTTGAGTCTGGTTTTCACCTTTTTGGTTGCTTTCACGAGCTCTTTGGTTTCAGTTCTCTACAAAACTATATCCAGTATCATTTATCCTTTCAGGATTCAATGTTTTTTTCCTAAAAATTAAAGATTCATATATTTATACTGGGGATCCTAATAAGATATATTTCATGTTTGCATAAATATGTCAAAATATACTCTACTGTCATGTATAACTAAAAAGATAAATAAAAAAAGATTCACACAGGCTGGGGTGTGGCTCAATGGTAGAGTGCTTGACTAGCATGTATGAGGTACTGGGTTCGATTCTCAGCACTGCATATAAATAAATGAATAAAATAAAGGTCCATCAACATCTAAAAAAAATTTAAAAAAAATATTCAGGGGCTGGGGATATAGCTCAGTTGGTAGAGTCCTTGCCTTGCATGCACAGGCCCTGGGTTCAATCCCCAGCCACACACACACACACACACACACACACATTCACATATTTAGCATTTCTAGAAAATTCTCTGCCATTATCTCTTTGAGTATTGCTACTCACCATTTTCTCTCTTCTATACAGCCCCTATGAGATGTATCTTGGACCATTTATTCTAGTTTCTGTCTCAATCTTTTTGTGTGTGTGTGGGGGGGTAACCAGGAATTGAACTCAGGGGCCTTCAACCTCTAAGCCACATCCCCAGCCCTACTTTGCATTTTATTTAGAGACAGGGTTTCACTGAGTTGCTTAGCACCTCGCTTTTGCTGAGGCTGGCTTTGAACATGCAATCCTCCTGTCTCAGCCTCCCCAGCTGTTGGGATTACAGATACGCACCACCACGCCCAGCTCAATCTTTTAAAATTCTTCATATTTTCTATTTTTTGTTATTTTTATGTTGCAGTCAATGTAATATCTGTCCATTGTTCCCTTCTCTTCATCTGTGTTGAATATACTGTTTAAGGCTATAGTGAGATTTAAATTTCACTCATCTACAAAGAACAAATCAACTTTGGATGCACATTAGAATCAGAAGGAACTCTTAATATTGATACCATGGACTCAACAAAGATTCTGATTCAAGTGATCTGCCATGACACTCATGCATCTGTCCTTTTTTGGGGGGTGGGGGATAATGGGGGTCAAACCCAGGGATGCTCTACCACTGAGCTACACCTCCAATCGTTTTATTTTGAGACAGTTTCACTATGTTGTTGAGGCTGACCTTGAACTCATAATCCTCCTGCCTCAGCCTCCTGAGTAGCTGAGATTACAGGTATGTGCCGGTGCCCAGAGCATCCATCCTTAATAAACTCCCTCTCATGTGATATTCAGCCAGTGTTGAGAATCATCCAATTCCCATATCAACTTGGCACATTATTTCTCATCTTGAAAAAAATCTGTCTATGACCTTCTGTCCTATTTCAGTTACTGCTTCATTTGCCTGAACCCTTAAACAGCAAAAATCTTTGAAATAGTGGGATACTCAAAACTTCTACTACCTTCCTCCTACTTTCTCTTGAAACCAGTTCAGTTCAGATTTTGTTCCTATTGATATATAGAGTACTTTTTTTCCAGGTCAATTAACATCTTCTTGCCAAATTCAATCACTATTTATCAATCATCCTACCTGAACTTTCAGTGGCATTTAGCCACGTTAATATTTCTTCCTCTTCCTCCTTTTATGGTGCTAGTACCTTGCAAATGCTAGGCAACTCTCTACCTGAGTTACACCCTCAGCCCAATATTCCTTTCTTTTTGAACTACTTTTTCAGTTGGCTTTCAGGACTTCATACATCTGGGTCTCATCCTTCATTCATATTTCTACTCATATTCCTATCTTCTAACTGTAAAAGTGGAGTGTTCCCCTGGCTGTAAAAAGCATATATAGGGGGGCTGGAGTTGTGGCTCAGTGGTACAGCACTTCCTGGCATACGTGAGGTACTGGATTTGATTCTCAGCACCACATATAAGTAAACAAATAAATAAAACAAAGGTCCCTCAACAACTTATTTGTATATTTACATTATATATCTTTTTTAAAAAGCATCTATGTTTATCACCAAATTTATATCTCTCACTTGCATCTCTCCTCCAACACTATTTCTCTTTCTGTTCAACTGCCTAACTGACATCCCTATCTGAATATTGTTTAGTGCTGCTATACTAGAATACCTGGGTAATTTTTAATTTATAGAAATTACTGACTCACAGTTCTAGAGGCTGTGAAGTCCAATATCAAGGTGTTGGAATCTGGGGAGGGGTCTTCTCATTGTATGGGAACATGACAGAAGGGCAAGAGAGACAAAAGGGGACAAAGGGGGACATTAAGCTCACCCACAAATAGTCTTCATGGCCTGATCAACTTTTGCCTCTAAGTACTATTAAAATGCCAATAAGGGGCTAGGGTTATAGCTTAGTGGTAGAGTGCTTGCCTAACATGCGTGAGGCACTAGGTTTGATCCTCAGCACCACATATAAATAAATAAAATAAAGGTATTGCCAGGTGTGGTGGTGCATGCCTGCAATCCCAGAGGCTTGGAGGATCACAGGTTCAAAGCCAACCTCAGGAATGGCAAGGTGCTTATTAGCAACTCAGTGAGACCCTGTCTCTAAGTAAAATACAAAATAGGGATGGAGATGTGGATCAGTGGACAAGTACCCCTGAATTCAATCCCCAGTACTCCCAAAAAATTAAAAATAAAAAAATAAAAGATATTATGTCCATCTACAATTAATTTTTTTAAATGACAATTAAATCAGAACATGAGTTTTGGAGAGGTAAAATAATCAAACCAGAGCAGATTATCTAATAGGCATTTTATAATCATATGTCTAAAACTGAATTCCTGAAATCTCCAGATTAAAAACTTTCTCAAGTTTCTGCTATCAGTTGGTCAGAACTGGCCAGGGTTTGTAGTCCTGAAGGCACAGGATACTACAAGGTCATGGCAAAACATCTGAAGTTCACTGCCCAGACTGTGATAAAGGAAGGGAACATGGAAGGTGCACAAAGGACCCTAAACAGAATCTCACCATGAATGTGCTCTCTGAAGACATTAGGTAAAGAAGGTACTGTGAGATACCTTGCCACAGTGACAGTGGGAAAGCTATGAAACCTGCCAGTGTATCTACAACATGAAAATGGCTTGAAAGATCAACTTGTTGATGCAAAAGATTCAGGTAGATCTGTGGCAAAGCTACTCAGGCCTGGGCATGGTGTATGTGCTTGTAGTCCCAACACTTGAGAGATTGTGTCAGGAGGATCACAGCATCATTTCTGCTATAGAAGGCCCCATATCCAGTTTGTCTCCACTTCTTTTCTTTCTTCAAACACGTTTTGTTTCCTTTCTCTACAATAAGCTCAACTCAACCAAAATGCAAGAAGACCTGCATATATAGAA
Organism: Marmota monax; assembly: GCF_021218885.2. NCBI lineage: Eukaryota > Metazoa > Chordata > Mammalia > Rodentia > Sciuridae > Marmota > Marmota monax. Next base: position 2,861,296 of record NW_026694593.1, on the reverse strand, counting down.
GCAACCCCATTGGTCAGCAGTAGACCCTCTCTCTATTAAGTGAAAGAGAAACTGAGTCCAAAAGTAGAAGTAGAATGGTAGAAGTCAGGAGACAGGGGAGGGGGCAACTAGGAAGACTTGTTTAATGGGTACAGATTGTCAGTTTGCAAATCTGAAAACATTCCAAAGACAGATGGTGGTGGTAATGGTTGCAGAAAAATGTGAATGTGCTAAATGCCACTGAACTATACACTTACATAGTTGAAATGATAAATTTTGAGTATTTATAATAAAAAATTAAGTCTAGGAAAGGCAAGGGAAATTTCCAAAATGTGGAATATATCTAAATTTTTACCCAGTTTTATGAACACTAAAGCAAAATCATATTAGGAAAGCATCTATTACATTTTACTGAATTAACTGCCCCCTCCATGTAACTGTCAAGAGAAGAAGCATGTATGTATTTGAAATACTGCTTTTAAAAGGAAAAACAATAACTTTCTCTTCCCCTAGTGTTTTCCACCTCAAGAAACACCACCACCATTCAATCAATTGCTCAAAACAAACACTTTGAAGTCCTTTTTGGTTCTTCTTTCTCACATCTTACATATATTCCATCTGTAAATTCTATCAGAACTACCCCCTAAATATATTTTAAATTTGCATAGCCAGGCTTGGTGGTACACACCTATAATCCCAGTCTCTAGGGAGGCTGAGGCAAAAGGATCACAAATTCAAGGCCAGCCTAGGCAACTTAATGCAATCCTATCTCAAAATAAAAATGGCTGGGAATATAGCTCAGTGTTAGACCACTCTTTGGTTCAATTCCCAGTGCCACAAAAACAAATCTTATCCCTTTATTCTCATGTTATCATCTTAACCCAAAATATCATCTCTAGCCTAAACTATTGCAATACTTTTTTTTTTTTTTTTTAAGACAGACTATCACTATGTTGCCCTGGTTGGTCTCAAACTCCTGGATTCAAGTGATCCTCCTGACACAATCTCTCAAGTGCTGGGACTACAAGCACATACACCATGCCCAACTTGCAATACTTTTGAAATCTGTTCTTCAGAGAAACTAAAGTGGTCTTTAAAAATGCTTGTATGCTCAAAATGTTTTAATGACAGTTGTGGCAGTTTAAAAACAGTCCCCCCAAATTCTCTGAAATGTCTTACATCAAGTGGTTAGGCAGGGTAGGGAGGCACATGCCTGTAATCCCAGCAGCTCGGGAGACTGAGGCAGGAGGATCACACAAGTTCAAAGCCAGCCTCAGCAACTTAGCAAGGCCCTAAACAACTCAGTGAAACCCTGTCTCTAAATAAGATATAAAAAGGGCTGGGGATGTGGCTCAGTAGTTAAGTGCCCCTGGGTTCAATCTCTGGTACCAAAAACCAAAACAAAACAAAAAAGAGGTTGGGTCTGTGTTCCCTTCCCTTAAATCTGAGTGGATCTGTGACTGCTTAAACTGGTGGATTATAGCAGAAATGATGCTGTGTGGTTTTTGAAACTGGGTCATAAAAAGCAATGCAGCTTGTTTTATTTGCCAGAACACTCAAGTTTAGAGCCCTGAACTGTTAATAAGTGCAACTATGCCAGGAGTGGTGGTGAAAGCCTACAATCCTAGTGATTTGGGAGGCTTAGGCAGGAGGACTGTAAATTTGAGACTAGCCTCAGCAACTTAGCAAGACCCTTCTCAAATTTTTAAAAAAGAACTGGGGATATAGCTCAGTGCCCTTGAGTTCACTCCCCAGTATAAATTTTTTAAAAAGGGAGGGGGGAGGGAAAAAATACAGACTGTTCTATGTTAAGAAAGACATTATCAAATACAAAAGTTTGATCTTTGATTGGACCTTGGTGTAAAAAGAGCTTCAGAACATTCACTGGAGAAAAGACAGTCTATTCAACAAATGGTGCTGGCAAAACTGGAAATCCATATGCAGCAAAATGAAACTAAACCTCTCTCTCTCACCCTGTACAAAAATCAACTCAAAGAGGGCTGGGGATGTGGCTCAAGCGGTGGCGCGCTCGGCTGGCATGCGTGCAGCCCGGGTTCAATCCTCAGCACCACATACGAACAAGGATGTTATGTCCGCCGAAAACTAAAAAAAATAGATATTAAAATTCTCTCTCTCTTTAAAAAATAAATAAATAAATAAAATCAACTCAAAGTGGACCAAAGACTTAGGCACTAGAACAGAGACCCTATGCCTAACAGAAGAAAAAATAAGCCCAAATCTTTACCACGTTGGCCTAGGATCAGACTTCCTTAACAAGACTCCTAAAGCACAAGTAGTAAAATCAAGAATCAATAAATGGGATAGATTCAAACTAAAAAGCTTCTTCTCAGAAAAAGAAACAATCTGTGAGGTGAATAAAGAGCCTACATCTTGGGAGTAAATCTTTACCCCTTACACATCAGATAGAGCACTAATCTCTAGAGTATATAAAGAACTCAAAAAGCTAAGCACCAAAAACAAACAAACAAACAAATAACCCAATCAATAAATGGGCCAAGGACCTGAACAGACATCTCAGATGATGATATACAATCAATCAACAAACATATAAAAAAAAAGTTCATTATCACTATCAATTAGAGAAATGCAAATCAAAACTACTCTGCGATTTCATCCCACTCCTGTCAGAATGCCAATCATCAAGAATACAGGCAACAATAAACGTTGGCAAGGATGTGGAGAAAAAGGTATATTCATACATTGCTGGTGGGATTGCAAATTGGCGCAACGATTATGGAAAGCAGTATGGAGATTCCTCAGAAAACTGGGAATGGAACCACCATTTGACCCAGCTGCCCCACTCCTTGGTTATACCCAAAGGACTTAAAATCAGCATATTAAAGTGACACAGCCACATCAATGTTTATAGTAACTCAATTCACAATAGCTACACTATGGAACCAACATAGGTGTCCTTCAATAGACGAATGGATAAAGAAAATGTGGTACATATAGTCAATGGAATATTACTCAGTTTTAAAGAACAGTGAAATTATGGAATTTTTCAGTAAATGGTTAGAGTTGGGGAATATCACGCTAAGCGAAATAAGCCAATCCCCACAAAACCAAAGGCCGAATGTTTTCTCTAATATGTGGATGCTAATTCATAAAGTGGCGGGGGGCAGGGGCACTAGAGAAGAACAGTATTACCTTAGATTACGTAGAGGGAGGTGATGGGAGGGGAGGGAAGGGGATGTGGGGATAGCAAAGGCAGTAGAATGAAACAGCATTATTACTGTATGTATATATGTGACTACATGACCAATGAGATTCTGCAACATGTACACTGAGAAAATGAGAAATTATATTCCATCTATGTATGATATATCAAAGTGCATAAATGCACTCTGTCATGTATAACTAATTAAAACAAATTTAAAAATGTTTAAAATAATAATAAAAAGAGCTTTAGGGGCCAAGGTTGTGGCTCAGTGGTAGAGCGCTTGCCTAGTATGCGTGAGGCACTAGGTTCAATCCCTGGCACCACACAAAAAAATAAAATAAAGATATTGTGTCTATCTACAGCCAATATTAAAAAAAAAAAAAAAAAGAACTTCAACTACAACTCAGATGATTAAGAATTTCCTAATAGAAAACTCTGCTGTTTTAATTTTTTTATATATAATTGTGATAATTAGCACATTGTAAGACTAGAGACCTTTGCTTTTAAAGTTTATTTTTGCTATTTCTTTTTCACTGTTTATCACACCACCATTGGTTTCATAATGTAAATACTATACATTTAACAAATTAAATGTCAATTTTTTATTACTATAGTTCATGTTAATAGTGGGACTTTCAGGTGTTTAGGAATTTCTATGATTAACAGTCATTGCAAAGTACTAGATGGTGTATAACTCTACAGTTGAATTTCAAGGGATTCCCTTTTGTCTGAAATAATAAATAAACTATAATCTTGAAAGTGCCTGGAAAAAAAAAAAAAAGAGGTTCAAAACCTGGCATGCTGGTGTGTATTTGTAGTCCTAGGAGGAGAGGTTAAGGTTGGAGGATCACTTGAGTCCAGGAATTTAAGACCAGCCTGGGCAACACAGTAAGACCCTGTCTCAAATAAGTAAACAAAATAAAAAGAGCTACAAAGATATTAGGAAGAATAACTAAGTAAATTTTCAAATGGACTGGGAACATTAGGGAATTATTGTTAATTTTGTTAGTTATGATGATGGTACCGAGGCTGACTACACTGTCCATATGTTTCTTTGAGAAGCAAATGCATTGTTCTCCATGATTGCTGTAATAAATTATAATTTAGTGGCTTAAGCAATATAAATTTACCTTTTAATCTGGAATATACAAGTCCAAAACAGGTCTCACTGAGCTAAATTCAAGGTATTGATAGAATTCCTAAGTTTTCTTCTGGAGTCTCTTGAGAAAAATTCATTTTCTTGCCTTTCCCAGGTGCCTGCTCTCCTTGGTTTATGGCTGCTTCCTTCATTTTCAAAGCCATTAATGCCTGGCCTATACTTCCCCATGTTACCATTTCTGTTTCTTTTGCCTCCCCACTTTTAAGGACCTTGTGATTACACTGGGCTCATCTGGAAAATCCAGAAAAATCTCCATGTTTAAAGCCAGCCGATTAGCAACCTTAATTCCATCTACCTTAATTAATCACTCTTTGCCATGAAACTGAACACATTCACAGGTTCTGGGGGTTAGGTTGTAGACATCTTTGTGGAATGAGCACTTTTTGCCTACTCTTACCATCTTTTTTTTTTATAATTTTTTTTTTTAATATTTATTTTTTAGTTTTCTGCGGACACATCTTTGTTTGTATGTGGTGCTGAGGATCGAACCCGGGCCGCACGCACGCCAGGCGAGCGCGCTACCACTTGAGCCAAATCCCCAGCCCCATTACCATCTTTTTTTAATAAAGAGAATTCTGCTGGGCATGGTAGTACACACTTGTAATCCCAGAGGCTTGGGAGGCTAAGGCAGGAGGATGCTGCACCTCAGTAACTGAACGAGGCCCTAGGTAATTTAATGAGACCCTCTCTCAAAATAAAATAAAATAACAAGGGCTGAGGATGTAGCTCAGTAGTAAAGTGCCCCTGGAGTCAATCCCCAGTTACCTCCCTCCCCCCCACAAAAAAAGAAACAGGCAGGCAGGCAGGTAGGTACACACATACACACACACACACACACACCTACAACACATACTACATTGTCCTGCCTGAACTCTTGGGATTGAGGGATCCTCCTGCCTCAGCTTCCTGAGAAGCTAGTACCACAGACTTACAGGTTTACCAAAGCAATCTTAAGTATTCAAAAGTGAAGTCTAAAACTTACTTTGAAGTGGTTTAGAAAAAAATGTTTATGTCCTATATCAAGGAAGCAAATGTTCATTGTTGACTCATGATAATAGTTATACAGCTGTTGGTTATACTTCTCTATTTTTCTATGTAAACATTTTCAATTAAAAAAACCCTTTTTAAAAACCTTTATAAATTTCCTCTCCCAGCACTGCATATCAGACACAGGGTCTTGGAAATGGTTGGAAGCTATATCCCTAAGCTTTTATTAAAAATTTTGTTCTAAGACAGGGTCTCGCTAAATTGCTGAAAGTCTTGCTAAATTGTCAAGGCTGGCCCCAACTTGCTATCATCTTCCCTTAGCCTACTGAGTAGCTGGGATTTTAGGCATGTGACACCACACCCATTTTGATTTTTTTTTTTTAAAAGCAAAATAGAGGGCTGGGGATGTGGCTCAAGTGGTAGCGCGCTCGCCTAGCATGCGTGCGGCCCGGGTTCGATCCTCAGCACCACATACAAAACAAAGATGTTGTGTCTGCCAAAGACTGAAAAATAGATATTAAAATTCTCTCTCTCTCTCTCCTCTCTCACTCTCTTTATAAAAAAAAAAAAAGCAAAATAGAATGAACTTTTTCACCTTTAGAAAAACCTTTCCTCAGCTTGACACCCAGAAATGGAAAGTAATGTGGCAAAAGAATACGAACAGTATGGGAGATTTATTTATTTACTTTTCCCCCATCAAAATATATTTTATTATGATAATTTGAGTTATTTCACTCTACTATACTAGCAGATGCCATATTTCTAGATGGCCTTTCTCTACCATACTTTTTAAAGTTTTTAATTTGCTCTTTTTAATTATACATGACAGTAGAATTTATTTTGACATATCAAAACATACATGGAGTATAACTTCCCATTTTTGTGGTTGTACATGATGTGGAGCTACACTGGTATGTGGGAGACTGAAGTGAGCATAATAAGGTAAATAGCATGTAGCTTGCTTGATACTATGGGTTTGTTGGGTCTGAATGGCATTAAGTCACTCTTTACATGCAGATGACAGGGGCCCACCTAAAGTGTCAGATCATTTTCTGTTAGCAGTCATAGACCTGTTTACTTCTTTGGGAGAAAAAGGCATTAGATATGAAATGTGAGCTCCTGTCTTTTTTTAATATTTAAAAAAGAATAAATAAATAAATAAAATCCTTTGTTTCTTCTTTGTGGCAGGGCTGGGGAATCAAGCTCAGGACCTCAAGCATGCTACTAGCCAAGCACCACTATTGAGCTATACACCCCAGCCCTGCTTTACAATTCTTCATAAATATAACTTTAAAAATCACGTTGTTTTGGCTTGCCTTTCCTACAACGTACCTTCACAAAAAAGATTTGTCTTTGAGCTGGGTATGATGGGACACACCTATAACCCAGTTACTTGTTTCAAAATAAATAAAAAGGGGTCAGTAGTAGAAAGCTGACCTAGCATGTATGAGAACCTGGGTCTGATCTCTAGTACCACAAAAAAAAAAAAAAATAAATAAAATAAAAATAAGATTATCACGGGCTCGGTGGCACACACCTATAATCTCAGTGGCTTGGGAGGCTGAGACTAGAGAATCGCGAGTTCAAAGCCACCCTCAGCAACTCAGTAAGACCCTGATTCTAAATAAAATATAAAATCGGGCTGGGGATGTGGCTTAGTGGTTGAGTGCCCCTGAGTTCAATCCTTGGTACAAAAAAAAAAAAAAAAAATTACCTTTCTACTGTAGGCACTATTTAAACTAATGGCATGTGATATAAATTTCATGTTGACAAAATATATAAAAGTCACTATATTCATCCCAGCAAACAGGGTAGTAAAAAGGAGAGTGATTTCTCTGGAATATTCTTCATATATAAGTCCGTAACACATTATAAACAAAAATGCTGAAATCATCAACCACTTTTACATATGAAAAAAAGGTACTTGTGGTTTGCTTTCTCTCAGGGGAACACATTAACCAGGCAGAGGTCTGCAACCTGTTTACTGGCATGCAGTACTTTAAATATCTGACAATCCAATTAAGATGGAAGGATGGAGGCAAAGAGAACCTCCACCTTATTATTAAAGGGGTCAAGTGAAGACTATCCTGAAATCACTGTTTTGAAATACCTACGATACACATATTTAGAAATACAAATAATTTGAGGATGAATTTAATAACAATATAAGTAACTGGAGAAATATGAAGATGTAGTTCCTATTAAATAGAGAAGTGTCCTAATACACAAATGTAGATGACTTCAAGAATAGAATCTAGGTCTCAAACAAGATCTGATCTCCTTCTCATTCCTAAAAGGTTCTTCTTGCTTCTGCTTGGTGAATTAAAGGAAGGAAAACATACTTCCTTATACCTCCCCTTTTTAAAATTTTTTATAGTAGATGGACACAACACCTTTATTTTATTTTTATGCGGTGCTGAGGATTGAACCTAGGGCCTCACATATGCTACGTGAGCGCTCTACCAACTGGGCCCCGACCCCAGCCCCTCACATCCCTTATCTACCTTATTTCTCTTCTTATATTTCATTATTTAGAATAATGAGACCATAATTCCCTAGACAAGTTAGAAACACTGAAGTCACATAAAATGACTCCTTTCTTCCTTAGTTACTCATTCAACAATAAAAATTTCATAGATTTATTTATGGTACTGGGGATTGGACCCAAAGGCACTTTACCACTAAGCTACAGCACCAGCCCTTTTTATTTTGAGACAAGGTCTCATTAACTTGCTGAGGCTGGTCTCAAACTTGGGATCCTCCTGCCTCAGTCTCCCAAGTCCCTGGAATTATAGGCATGTGCCACCACACCCTTTTTAAATTAGAGATTTATAATTACACATACACATTATTTTCTCACATTTTAAGCTGATATCAGAATATGTCATATAATCAATGGCTTCTAAACTGGCCGCATTTTTTTCCTCTATTGGTTCACAAAACACTGATGCAACTTAAAATCAATGGCATCTCAGGTTCAATGAAATAAATACATTTGAGACGCATACTATTTATTTTTAGCACTATTTGAGGAACTGAGGATACTGAACTAACTCTCCACCTTCATGGACTTATGGGGGGGGGATAAAACAACTTTGATTTGTGTAAAAGTAGTTTTAAGTATCATGGGGGGGGTCAACATGCAAAGGGGACAGAAGTAATGTTATGGTAGGGACATAACCTATTTAAAAAGTATGGTGAACAAAGTCCTGTCAGAAAAGATACCATTAGAGCCAAATACTCAATTAAGGGAAGAAGTGAGCTATACATGTATCTGAGGGAAAACAAGTAGAGGGAACAGCAAGGATGTTACTTGAGATATGTTGATGTTTATTATGTTTAATAAACAGTAAAAAGATAAAGATGAAATGTTTTATCCAAGAGGGAGAGTGGCAGGAAATGAGGCAGGACAAAGAATTCAGGGGCCAAATTGTGTGGTTTTGTATCACAAGTACCATTTAGAATATATGTTGAAAGAAGGAGAATAGAAATGTTGATGTACTGAGCAACATCTCCAGTCTTTTTCTTATTTTGAGACAGGGTCTCACTAAGTTACCCAGATTGGCCCTGAATTTGCTATCTTCCCATTTCAGCATCTTCAGTCACTGGGATTACAGGTGTGTGGCACTGTGCCTAGCATTTTCATTTCCTAAAAAACAACACTACTTAAAGTGGCCCACAGACTCATTTGATCTGTGAATTCTTTGTTATCACTCTACGATAAGATAAGCTCACAAAATGAAAGTAAGCATTTAGAAACTTTCATGTTAATTTGACAGTAATTTTATGTCTGGTCACTCTAACAATACAAAAATACTGAGCTTGGATTTTAGGTTTCTTTTTGTTTTTATAGTAATTTATTCCACTGTATTTATAATAGTATTAGTCCACGCTATATTACAAAACAAAACAGAATAAAAAATAGTCCTTTATCTCAGAAAGTCTGTGGAGAATTATCACTATAAAGGATAATATAGACTGATGTGTAACCCATGGATGGAATGCAGAAAATTTAGTCTTTTTTTTTTTTTTGTATTTTAAATCAATGTCTGTCATTTTAGACCTCCTACATCAGAAACACTTCAGCTCTATTTAAAATGCAGTTTCCTAGGGCCACTTCACAGTAATAAATGTGGGCCAAGGAACCTTGATACTTAAAACTACTTTTACAAAGATCAAAGTGGTTTTATTCCCCCCCCACATAAGTCCCACCAGTTTACCAAGCTCTCCTGGTAATTATTAGACACTCTATAGTTTGTGTTTTTAATTTCTTTCTTTCTTGTGTATGTATGTGTGTCAGTGCTGGGGATCAAACTTGGGGCCTCACACATGTCAGGCAAGCACTCTACCACTGAGCTACATTCCCATCCCTGATGCTATAGTTTTAAAAATGTGCTTAGCCAGGCACAGGGCACACTCCTATAATTGCAGCAACTTGGGGCTGAGGTAGCAGAACAACAAGTTCCAGGGCAGCCTTGTTAACTTAGCAAGACCCTATCTCAAAATAAAAAATTCTGGGGATGTAGCTCAGTGGTAGTGTGCCTAGCATGTGTGAGGCTCTGGGTCTGATCCCCAGTAGAGGGGGCAGGGGGAAGTGTAGGGGGTCTCACAGAAGAATCAGGCAAATAAGGAATCTAAGCATATCATTCAATAAAGGAATAGTAGTTAGCTATATTCTTCCAACCTTCTCCAACACATTATCTTTACTAATAACAATGGGTGCAAGGAGAGATGAATTTAGAATAGTTGTGGATCTTTCACATTGCTTTAAAAAAAAAAAGAACTTAGCTGGGCGTGGTGGTACACGCCTGTAATGGGACTGGGAGGCTGAAGCAGGAGGATTAAATTCAAAGCCAGCCTCAGGAACTTAGCAACTCAGTGAGACCCTGTCTCTAAATAAAATATTTTAAAAGGGCTGGGGAGGGCTGGGGTTGTGGCTCAGAGGTAGAGCACTTGCCTAGCATGTGTGAGGCACTGGTTTCGATCCTCAGCACCACATTAAAAACAAACAAACAAACAAACAAACAAAAAAAAAACACAGGTATTGTGTCAACCTACAAATAAAAAATAAGAAAAAATGTTAAAAAAAAAAGCGGGGGGAGGCTGGGGATGTGGGTCAGTGGTTAAACATCCCTGGGTTCAATCTGTGGTACAAAATAAACTTTTAAGACATTTACTTTCCCACATCACTAATCATGGATTATAATTTTATATCTGCTCAGGAAAGTAGCAATACTGGTAACTACAGCATCCTGTGGAGAACTTCAATGTTTGGTCACTGTGATGAGCTCTTGGGTTTCACAAGTACCACATGTCCTCTTTGAAATGACTTATATTACACTGCTCTTGAAAAACATGCTCTCCTATTTACATTCTGTACATACATACACAGGAATGCCTTCTCAGATAAACCATTTTCCAATGACATACTCATCAAACAATAGTTAGGGGAAAGTTCATACCAAAAGGAAGAAAAGTAAAAGGGATGTATTAGGGGACTGGAGGAATGGGAAATAGGAAAGAGGAGATCAGCTTTTGAGTGAGAATGCTAAATACCAGAACTGTGAGTTTAAAAAAAAATCATAGAAAAATTACTCATTTAATTATCAGAACATTCCTATGAAGTTCATATTACTCCCAGCCTATGAAAAAAGAAACTGAGTCGGGAGTGGCACACACATGTAAACCCAATGGCTCAGGAGGCTGGGGCAGGAGGACTGCAAGTTCAAAGATAGCCTCAGTAACATAGTGAGGCCCTAAGCAACTTAGCAAGACCCTGTCTCAAAATAAAAAAATAAAAACAACTATGGATATGGCTCAGTGGTTAAGTGTCCCTGGGTTCAATACCCAATACCAAAATAAAAAAAGAACAAAGAAGAAAGGAGAAGGGGAAGGGGAGAGAGGAGGAGGGGAAGGAGGAGGGAGAGGAGAAAGAAGAATGGAGACTGGGAGATACTAGATAAACCTGCCCAAGATTATACGACAGTGATGATTAAAAATCTATGTCTACTTCTAATGACCAGAATACTGCCCCCTTCTATCACAAGGATGGTAAACCGGTTTCAACTCTCAGCCAATTGTTGCTCATGCTATTGATGATTACCTGTAACACTGTTTCATTAGTTAAAAAAAAAAAAAAAATTTAGCCAATTATTGCATGACACAAGACACAACAGAGGGGCTGGGGATGTGGCTCAAGCGGTAGCGCGCTTGCCTGGCATGTGTGCGGCCCGGGTTCGATCCTCAGCACCACATACAAACAAAGATGTTGTGTCCGCCGAAAAAAAAAAAACTAAAAAATAAATATTAAAAAAATTTAAAAAAAAAAGACACAACAGAGGAAGAAAGCATGCATACATACACACACACACACATAGACAAACCATGTATTTAACATATCACTCTCATAATCAGATCAATAATTCTAGAGGCACCTAAATGCAGCAGTTTATGAGGGTAACCACATTTTATACTTTATAGAGATATAGGAACTGGGATGTGGTCATGACAAGGAAATGGCAGCCATTTAAACCTCAGAAAAGTCTCACAGAATTTCTCCAAAATATCCCTCAAGAATATTCATAGCTCTGTATATTAAATTAGTCAAATAAAGGATAATGTTATAAGTATAGCTAATCCAGTAGTAGCTGAGCTAGAAAATTTATTCCAGAAAGAGTGGACCTTAATACAGTTTCTTTAACAACAACTTGTATATTTTCAAGTGGAAAAAATAATTATCCAAATAAATTCTATCTCAAATGTGTTTCAGAGATTAGCTGACCTATGCCCTCTACTTGCAACCTTATAGGAAAATAAAAGATCATTTGTCTTCCAACCAAACTGGAAACAAAAATGCACTTCCAGGTCCTAGCAAAGATCACAGAACAATGGTCTCCTTTTTGTACCATCTCCCACCTACCCTAATGCAAACCAGACAGTTGAGCTCCTTTCAAGCTATCTAATGTACTGACAATCATTTCTAGCATTTAACTCTGTAATTCCCAAGAACATAATCTCTCCATTTCATTTCCCTAAAGGAACATACAAACCAAAATACAAAACAAATTCCTCAAATGGTATAAAAGGCCCTGACAGAAAGCAAAATAGCTATAGAACAAGTTTCATTTTAGAGGCTACAAAGAGTGAAATTATCTCCAGAAAGTACCATTTAATGGAATTACTTTGGAGGTTGCTTTCATACCATCCTAGAAGTACAATCTCTGGAATTTAGCAACTGTTAAGAGTGAAATACAGATATGCGCTTGAGAAGAACATAGCATCACTGTGGGTATCTGAGTGCTGTTAACTATTTCTCATTAAGCAGAAATTTAGATACCTGTAATCCCAGCAGCTCAGGAGGATAAGGCAGGAGGATCAAGAGTTCAAGTAAAAAATAGGGCTGGAGGTGTGGCTCAGTGGTTGAGTGTCCCTGAGTTCAATCCCCAGTAGCTCCTACCACCACCACCAAAAAAAGAATATTAGGCAGGGTGTGGTGGTGCTGCACATATGCAGTCCCAGTAATTGGGGAGGTTGAAGCAGGAGGTTTGCAAATTCAGGGCAGCCTGGGCAGTGTAGTGATACTCTATCTCAAAATGAAAAGTAAAAAGGGCTGGGGATGTAGTTTAGTTACAGAGTGCCCCTGGGTTAAATCCCTGTACTGCCCTTAAAAAAAAAAAAAAAGTCTCAAAAAAAGTTCACTGCCAGGCATGGTGGTGTATGCCTGTAATCCCAGTGATTTGGGAGGCTGGGGCAGGAGGATTGCAAGTTTGAGGCCAGCCTCAGCAACTTAGTAAGGTCCTAAACAACTTAAGTGTCTCAAAATTTAAATAAAAGGGCTGGGGATGTGGCTTAGTTGTTAAGTGCCCCTGGATTCAATCCCCAATCCCTCCCCCAACCTCCCAAAACGAATTCACTAAAAACTTTAAAACTTTTAAAAGTACTCCTTTTCTAACTATAAGACCAGATTTTTTTTCAAATAATTCAACCAAAATATATCACACCAGACCAAATGCAGAATTAAAAAATTTGTAAAAATATAAAACAGGGGCTGGGGATGTGGCTCAGGCGGTGGCGCGCTCGCCTGGCATGCGTGCAGCCCGGGTTCGATCCTCAGCACCACATACAAAACAAAGATGTTGTGTCCGCTGAAGGCTAAAAAAATAAATATTAAAAAATTCTCTCTCTCTCACTCACTCCTTTTTTTTTTTTAAATATTTATTTATTTTTTTCAGTTTTCGGCGGACACAACATCTTTGTTTGTATGTGGTGCTGAGGATCGAACCCGGGCCGCACACATGGCCAGGCGAGCACGCTACCGCTTGAGCCATATCTCCAGCCCCATCACTCCCTCTTAAAAAATATATATATAAAACAATGCCACTATCCTTACTTAGTTATTTTTCATAGACAGAACGATTTAATTTTCAAAAACAATATTGTTAAATGTGGAATGGTTCTGTTATTTGTTAATGAATTGATATTTTTAAAAATTCTGTTTCTACTCTGATGACTACTTTAGTTGTGGTCCACATAGCAAAATCTCTTTGGTGTCCCTTGAGTTTTAAGAATGTCCTCTTAAAGGGATTCTGAGACCAAGAAGTTTGAGAACCACTAGAGTATGTCTAATAGCTCCAACAAAGACCCCAAAATACAACTGCTGAAACAAGATAGAAAGTATTTCTTTCATATAATTGACCAACTTTTAACAATTCCTGTTGCTGTATTATTCAATGTAACTGAGGAACTCCATTTATTTTAGACTGATTTTTCTGCTAATCCCTACCATGGTTCTCACATTTTAATGCTTACTAGAACCATCTGAAGGGCTTTTAAAAACAATTCCTAGTTCTTATTCCCAGAATGTGTTTCAGTGTGTTTGGGGTAGGATTTAAAAACCTGTACATGGGCTGAGAATGTGGCTCAAGTGGTAGTGAGCTCGCCTGGCATGTGCAGGGCACTGGGTTCGAACCTCAGCACCACATAAAAATAAAATAAAGATGTTGTGTCCACCGAAAACTAAAAGATAAATATTAAAAAATTCTCTCTCTCTCTCAAAAAAAAAAAAAAAAATTTGTATATCCAACAAGTTCCCAGAAAATGCTCATGCCACTGGTAGGAGAATCACATTCCAGGGCACTATCATCCTTTGGCAAGGTCAAAGCTGGGTTGCAGTCAAAAAGAAAGGGGAAAGAATATGGAAGTGTTGGCCTACTGTTTTTCAGTTCTCAGCCAGGAAATGGCACATCACCTCCTCTATTCCCTTGTCAAGAATTTAGCCTACTTCTCAACAAGGGAGGCTAGGAAATATGCATTTTTTTGAAAAGCGATGTGGAAGAAAGGGAGTTAATTTTGAGGGCCAGTAAGCAAAAATATCATTAGGACATCAGGAAATAAACACCAGGGAATATATTTTATCAGATAAAGGACAGTTATTTATGTAGAAGCATGGGAAAAGAAGGTTTAGGATGGTGCTGTGTGCAAATATAGAACTGAGACTGTTTTAGGGAAGATTGGGACAAATTAGCTTGGTTAGGAGGGCAGAGCTGGGATGCCAGGCAAAAAGTAACTCAATACTTAAATAGAGCAGGGTTTATGTGAAAAGGCTAATGACCCTTTGTTTTTAGTGTGGATCAATTTAAGTAGGACCATGATACTATACCTAAGAAAAGCCTGAGACAAATTGTAATTCAGTGTCCTAAAATTTTTGCAACTTTATTTTAGAGAAGTATGATTTGGCTCAGAGAAAATTTGGTAAAGTGAGTTGTACTTCTCTTTGAACCCCAGCTTTCTTCTTTGCAGACTTGATAACTTTACCTTATAGCACTACTAGTGATGTTTATAGTAATCTGTCAGTGTCTTCCATACTTGTGTCAGGTTATTTTCTCTAATTTGCCAAATTTCTCTCTTTCTTGTGATACTAGTATTATACTGGAGACCTCATTCACATATTTTACCACTGAGCTATAGATCTAGCCCACCTAATTTCTTTCTTTTCTTTACTTTTAAGTGCCAGGGATTGAACCCGGGGGCACTTAACCACTGAACCACGTCCCCCGCCCCTTTAATTTTTTTATTTTGAGACAGGGTCTCAATGAATTGCTCATTAGGGCCTTACTAAATTACCAGCTTTGAACTTGTGATCCTCCTACCTTAGCCTCATGAGTCCTGGGATTACAGGCATACACTACCACACCCAGCCAACACCTAATTTATTTCTAACCTTCTGGCTAATATCCTTGACAGATATATTAAGTGTAATAGCACTTTTTTTTTTAAAGATCCATATGTAAGAATTTTATTTTATTTTTAAAGAGAGAGAGAGAGAGAGAGAGAGAGAGAGAGAGAGAGAGAGAATTTTTAATATTTTAGTTTTCGGCGGACACAATATCTTTGTTTGTATGTGGTGCTGAGGATCGAACCCGGGCCGCATGCATGCCAGGCGAGCTACCGCTAGAGCCACATCCCCAGCCCTAATTAGCACTTTTGGTCTGATGTTTGATAACATCCTTTGTGTTACTACCTTATACAGAGATCAGGGTGGTTTCTTGTTTCCTTGTTAAATAAATCTCTTCTGCTGTTGCTGCTTCTTTGTCCCCACCTCCCTTTTCTGTGGTGCTGGGGATCAAACCCAGGGCCTCACACATTCCCCCCAATACCTTTTTTGATACTGGATATTTGAACCCAACGGCGCTTGACCACTGAGCTACATCCCCAGTCCTTTGGATTTTTTGAGACGTGGTCTCACTAAGGCTGCTGAAGGCCTTGCTAAACTGCTGAGGTTGCCCTCAATCCTCTGATACTCCTGCCTCAGCCTCCCAAATCACTGGGATTAGCAACAGCACCCAGCCTTTTTTTTTTGACAAGGAACACCACTATGTTATCCAGGCTGTCCTCAAACTCCTGGGCTCAATTGATTCTCTTGTCTGTCTCCTAAGTAGCTGAACCACATGAGACCATGCCCAGCTAACAGAATTATTATTATTATTAAGAGTATATTCGTTTTTTATATACATTTTATTTTTTATTTATGTTTATGTGGTGGTGAGGATTGAACGCAGGGCCTCGCACATGCGAGGTAAGAGCTCCACCGCTGAGCCACAATCCCAGCACCAGAAGAATTATTGAAACCAAGAAACAGTGTTGATATACTAGTATTAACTACTCCACTGATATTACTCAAATTTCACCAGATTTCTTACTAATGACAGAACCTATAACTCCAAATTGCATTTAGTTGTCTTGTCCCCTTGGTCTCCTTCAATCTTTGATAGTTTCTTGGTCTTTATTCACCCTAATTTTTTGGGGGGTGGTGGTGGTATTTTCTCAGTACCAGGGATAAAACCAGGGTCTTGAAAATGCTGGGCAAGCACTGAACTATGACCCAGTCCTTCTTATTTTTGAGACAGGGTCTCCTTAAGTTACCCAGGCTGGCCTCAAGCTTGTGATCCTCGTGCCTCAACCTTCCATGTAGGTGTGGTTGCAAGAGTGCACTACCATGCCCAGCTCACCTTAATTCTGAAGATTACTGGCCAGTTCTTTCGTAAAATGTCCCTCAACTTGGGTCTGACTTTTAGACTGAGGTTATGCATTTGGGGCAAGAATATCAAAGAACCAATTTTGTGATCATCTCAGTGTTATTTTATGAGCAAGTACATGGGGTCAATACAGACAGTCCTGATTTACAACTGGTTCTTTATTATGGTGTGGAAGTAATACACATTCAGTAGAATCATACTTCCAATTTTTGATCTTTTTCTGGATAGTGACATGTGGATGATATTCTCTTGTGACATTGGGCAATGGCAGTGAGCCACAGAGCTCCAGTCAGCTGTGAGATAACAAGGGTAATCAACCAATCTGTAGTGTATTGTGTTGCTAAGCTATCATGCTCAGTAAGTTAGGTGGTGTTGTTTTGTTTTGATACCTGGGATTGAACCCAGGGGTAATTTACCACAGAGCCACATCGCCCAAAGTGCTCATTTTTTGAGACAGGGTCTCACTAATTTGTTTAAGGCCTCACTAAATTGCTGAGGCTGGCCTTGAACTTTGATTTTTCTGCCTCAGCCTCCTGAGCCACTGGGATTACAACTAACCTGCTATCACGCCCAGCAGGTTAGGTGTTTTAAACACATTTTGACATGACATTTTCAGCTTATAATGAACTTATCACTTACATAACACCACTATTAAGAAACATCTGAATACTGTATTACTGGTGATAGTAACTTAAACCACTTGGGTAAGTTTATCTATGAAATATTGTTCAGGAGAGACACTTAGAAGCTATACAAATATCCTATCTCCCATCAAACTTCTGTCTACTAGTTTTAGTACTCACAGATACTTACTGCTTACAAAAATTCTAATTATAAGCCAGGCACAATATACTGGGAAACTGTCGAATTCATGGCAAAGTATATAAACTTTTAAAATTCTAGGTTTTGTTCAAATTTTATGGCTGTCTACAAAGCTGTTTTCCTTAGAATTTTTCAAAAAGTTTCCCAAAACTCGAATAAAACACACCATAGTCAGTCAGTTGTTCTTTCGCCAAAAGTGTTCTATGAAGAAAGCAACTAGTTAGCTTGCGACCCAAACAATACCTTTTCCTTTAGACAACAATTGTACTTCAATATACAGCAGGAAGAGAGAAGCTCCCATTTTATCACTCAAAAATATTTAAAAGCCCTGTATAAAAAGATCAAGATTAAATAAAATTAATGTTTACTACATCATCAAGAACATTCTTAAATAAGGGGCTGGGGCTCAGTGACAGGGCACTTGCCTAGCACTTGTGAAGCATTGGGTTAGATCCTTAGCACCACAAAAAAATAAACAAGCCTGGCATGGTAGTACACACCTGTAATCCCGGCATCTAAGGAGGCTGAGATAGGAGGATGGAGAGTTCAAAGCCAGCCTCAGCAAAAGCAAGGCACTAAGCAACTCAGTGAGACCCTGTCTATAAATAAAATACAAAAAAGGGCTGGGGATGTGGTTCAGGGGTCAAGTGCTCCTGAGTTCAATCCCCTCCCCCAAATGCTACATTTATTTTATTTATTATTTTTTATGTTTTTGTATCATGTTATTAGTTTATGTTTATTATTAGAATGTAGATGCTATCCATCTACAACTACAAAAAAATTTTCAAAAAAGAACATCCTTAAATAAAAATAAATCTGGATTATTATTTATTTTTAGATGGGCTATAGCTATGCTGCCCAGGCTAATCTCAAACTCCTGTGTTCCAGTAATCTACCAAGCAAGTATTACAGCCATGCCCCCACATGCCCAAGCTAAATATTTTAGGTTTTGTTTTGTTTTGTTTTTCCTGTGGTGCTAAGGTTTGAACACAGAGCATTGAGCATGCTAGGAAAGCACTATACCTCCAAGTCACATCCCTAGTCACCTCTCTTTTTTAAACTGCAAGTTTAAACTGTACAGCAATGAAAAATACGGTGACTAATAGTACAGTTTGGTACTACTGTTTTAAGTTTCACTAAGGTGCCAAGAGTTTTAATCACCAGTGCATTTGCATCAGTGAAAAGGCAAAGCAGTGAAAAAGGCAATAATTAATACCTTTGTGTTATTATGAAAATTGTTATGATCGCACAGACTCAAGAAAGAGTTTTAGGGATCACCAAGTTCTAGAGACTACTAACAAACTTGAAACCTACATTGAAAACTACTAACCTATTCCAACAGACCTGAGACCTGTTCAATAGGTAACTTACTCATTTGTATTATTTTCCAAGTTTAATGCAAACTTCTTGGCACAAAACCTTTCTTCCTTGTACTCTTCTTTTATACTATGATGAAATGCCCCTAATATACTAAGTAAATATTATTAATGTCTAACCAACTCCCAATAGTACTTTTCTTCAATTAATATTAGCCACATCACAGACCCTCTTCCTATAAAATCTTACTCCTAAGTCCAAGCTAATCTCAAACTCCTGTGTTCTAGTGATCTACCAAAATCCTATTCTGAAAAACCTTATGGTCCATTTAAATCTAGTCTATTTGAATTACTTCCCTTTTGATTTCTAGAACTTGCTTGAGTGCCCATCCCAAGAAAAATGACTATCTAGAGCAAGGTCTTCAAAATTTTTTTCTGTAAAGGATCAGATAGTAAACATCTTAAACTTTATGGGCAAACTACTAAACTCTGCTTTTATAGGCAAGTACGTGTGGCTGTACACCAAGAAAATTTTATTTACAAGAACAGACAGCAGTTTGTTTTTGTAAACAGGTTCCTAACCATAGGTTAATCAACACAAAATATCTGCCAAGAATAAAAAATGAAGTAGCTACACACTGGCTTAAAGAAACTAAGAACACTAGAAACAAAATCAATAAATAGGAATATTAAAAACAGAGGCTAACATTCACTGAGCTCTTACTATTTGCTAAGCACTGTGCTAAAATGTCTTACAACGTATTGTTTCATTTAAGCCTTTACAAAGAGGTAAATAATTAGCCCCCTTTTACAGAGGAGAAAACAGACAAACTAATTAATTTCAAGGTATCAGTGTGTAAATGGCCAAGTCTGGTTAAAATACAGTCCAGAATCCATGTTCTTTTTCTTTCTTTTTCTTTTTTAAATACTTCTCAGTTCTCAATGAACCTCTATTTTATTTATTTATATATGGTGCTGAGGATCGAACCCAGTGCCTCACACATGTTAGGCAAGCACTCTGCCACTGAGCCACAATCCTAGCCCCTCTTTTAAAAACAAAACAAACCCACAAAAAACAGGAATTGCATGGGAGGATTAGACAAACTCTAGATAGGGCAATAGGGCAAAGGGGAGAGAGGGGAAGAGACGGACATGGGGGTAAGAAAGACCATGGAATGAGATGGACATCATTACCCTAAGTACATGTATGAAGACATAAATGGTGTGAAGCTACTTTGTGTACAACCAGAGATATGAAAAACTGTGCTCTATACATGTAATATGAATTGTAATGCATTCTGCTGTCATATATAACAAATCAGAATTAAAACAAAACAACAACAACAACAAGAAAAATAGGATTTGAACCCAGAAGTGCTTAACCACCAAGCCACATCCCCAGCCTAGCCCATTTTACTTTTTATTTTGAGACGGGGTCTCACTAAGTTGCTTGGGGCCTAAACTGCTGAGGCTGGTGAAACTTGGAATCCTCCTGAGCTGCCAGAATTATAGGACCCAACAGAGTCCATGCTATCTATATTGTCATTTTTAAAATAAACTAGACTAGTTTAGACTAATTCTTTTTTTTTTTTTTTTTTTTGACTATAAAGATGGTGGACTAACATACAATTCCCCTAAAATTTACCTGTGTGTGACTGGTGGTAGACAAAGGTTTGAAATTTCAAAATTAGAAGTAAACTAGGCATGTTGGTACAATCCTGTATTACAGGATTGGTATTACCAATGACCCCGGAGGCTGAAGCAGGATGATCACCAAGTTGAAAGCCAGCCTCAGTAACTTAGTAAGACTTTGTCTCAAAGTAAAAAAGTTAAATAGGGCTGAGAATGTAACTCAGTGGTACAGTGCCTCTGGGTTCAATCCCCAACACACACACACATACTAATTCTAAATAAAAACGAACAGATCATTTTTGTTTACTTGCTATTTATTGTATTGTCTTTTTTATATCATTGAATTTCCTACACAAACATTTTGCTCACATCCCTTTTTTTTATTATTTAGAGAATACTTTATTAGTTTCTGTAAGTAAACCCACGTAGATAAGACCTTACATATTTAATACAGTGCGTTACCCCTGTACAAATGGACAAAAAATTAAGTTTAATGTTTCTAGACCAATATGGCTGTTAATTTCTGTACAATGCCAACTCAACACAGTAAACTGGGATACTTTTTCCAAAGTTGACAGCACAGCTAAAGTTTCCAAAAATTCAAATTATCTACATGTGTGTGTGCATGTATATGTGTGTGTATATTTATTTATATTTATATAAAAAGACCAATAATAGCATTATGTTCTGCATCAGCAACAGCGTTTCCAGGTTCTGCAGTCATCTGAACAGAATCATAGACACACCCAGCACACTCCATTTAAAAAAGGGAGGAAAGTAAAAAAACAAAAACAAAACAAAACCCGAGAAAACAGCAAAGTTCTATTACTGTTTGCTCACATCTTTGAATGGAAGAATCTAAGTGACTTTTATAGTAGGTGACATACTTCTTAGCAATATGCACTAAGGATCATAAAGGCTCCTATGCTTAAATGTGACAAGCTAGGGGGCTGGGGATATAGCTCATTTGGTAGAGTTTGCCTCGCAAGCACAAGGCCCTGGGTTCAATCCCCACAGCCAAAAAAAAAAAAGTGACAAGCTAGGTAGGATATGCAGTCTAAAAGCTAATGGATAGGAAGTAAACAGACCTCTCCCGTATCACCTTGTAATAAATTAACACAAAAGTTCTGACAGAACAAATATCTGCCAGATACCAATTAGGTGGTATAAAAATGAAGGGAACAGAAGTGGTCAAAGGGCAGATTTCATATATCCTTCAAAACTACTCTTCGGACATTTAAAAAAAAATTTTTTTTTTTGGTCGTTGTAAATGAACAGCATGCCTTTATTTTATTTGTTTCTTCTCATGTGGTGCTAAGGATCCAAACTAGTGCCTTACCACGCAGGATAGGCAAGCACTCTGCTGCTGAGCTACAGCCCCAGGCCCTCTTTAGACATTTTTAAATAGCAACCTAGGACTTATTGAGAGATCAAAAAAAAAAAAAAAAAAATTAATAAGTATCCATTAATAGATTGTATAGCTTATTACAGAATGTATAGCTTATGCTTCACTGATTATGACCACATAATCACTAAAATTGGTTCTAGCAACCCAAAGAAAAATTAAAAATAAAGAATGCAAAAGCCTTAACTGAAACCCTTAAGATCAGAAAGCAAGCATCCCAGAATCTTAAAAGAAGATGGTAAGGAACGAAATAAGCCTTACATTTCCCTTTGATTTATTGTAAACCAACATAACAGATAAAACAGCACCATGTCACATATGGATAACTTGTAAGATGGCTGGTTTCCATGGAGAGCATTACCACACAATACTGAAAAAAAGGATATCAACTCAAAAAGTAACTCTAAAGGCTAGGGAATCCCACAACTCTGTATAAATCTTGATCTGGTCTCAAGTTTGAGAAACTGGAAAATAGCTGGAATGTTGCTATTTTCTTTCAGTATTCAGCCAACTGGGAAACACCTTCCTTAATTCATTTATGAAGGAAACATGGATAAATGGGTTCTAGCAATTGAGGCACGGAAATAACTGGGCAGTCTGAGAAATAAGCAAGCAATCATTCTAGTAGGTCCCATCCTGAAATCCTCAAAAGTATAGCCTCACAAGCAACTCCAACAAAAGGAAACAAGAATAAAACTTTTACACCAAAGCTCATATATTTAAAAACATTCAAAGATTGTTGCTTGTGAATATGTGGCAAGAACACAAATTCACAAGCTTTAACAAAAAGATATAAGTTCCCAATGAAACTGAGGAGTTTCTTTTAGCCTGTAACTTGACAAACCCTTATTATAGGATGAACTGGTACAAAAAATTTCCTTCATTCCAAACTTTCCCTACCCAATCCTTGTACTGCTCTGCGTTAATCTTGCATTATTCTGGTCAGACAGAAGCAAAAGTAATCTCACATAAATCCTACTATAACAGTACAACCCTCTCTTGATCTACAAATATAAATTCACATTTTCATCTAACACAAAGCTGCTTCATGTTACTTCACACCTAGAAAGCACAAGTTTAAGAAGAAAGGCACCATAATAAAATCTATGGCCAATGGAAGACAATCATCAATGAACCCCAAAATTGGAACAGCTGAAATGTTCAGATGCTTGGAACAATCTCAGATTTTTTCCTTCCTTCCATGTGCTATTTGACTTTCCTTTTGTACAACTCTAACTCTGCAGCAGATGGCAGGGTAAGAACACATTTTTAAAATACACTAAAGAGAACAAGAAGAAATAAAAAGGAGGGAATTCAAAGGGTTAGCTAATAGGATATTACCTGCTTTATTTTCTATCTTTTTGCTTCTCCTTAAAAGCAATTCCTCTCATCACCAACCCCTGTACCCATGTCAATTCTGAATGATTAGAAACAGTCTGGCCTTCCCCTACCCCCATCCAATAGTATCTTAACAAATCACAGCTGTTAAGTCCAGGAGGCATTTCTCTTCTAGTCACCAAAGGGTACACACACACCTCAAGTACACACACCTCTGATTGGGGGCAGAGACCCAGAAAAACTGCTTCACCTCCCCAAGATTTACTGTTTCCACTAGGAACATGGTCAATAGTGTTTGCACACTGAAGCTTTCTCACACACAGGAACACAAAATACCTGTTGTTTTTTTTAAGACAGCAAAGATAATAGTGCTGTGTGCATGCACGCCCAGGCGCGCACACGAGAGAATTTTTCTTGCTTTAAGCTTCCCTCCTCCTTCTCCCTGTCCATCAGCCCAAGCAGAGATGACGTAGACTTCCTTATATAATAGCCTGTGATTTCCTAGACTGCAGGCCTTTCCCTTTGTGTTCTGTATACACTTACACACACGAGCGCGCGCACATTCTCATTGCTTTGCAGCCCCTGGCATGATGCCAGCACTCAGTCAGCTGGTTGACTCCATTCACAGAGCAGGGTTGGAGCTGACATGGAAAGTGGGGGCGGGTAGTAAGGGTACCGGGAGCTAGAACCATCATTGCTACAGACAAAAGAAAATTTTAAAAATAAATGAGAGAAAGAAAGACAGAACCTTAACATAACACTAAGTTTACAGCTTCAGCTTGAAGACTGGAAGCCAGAGACCCTTTACCACTACAGCAAATGGATGAAGCAAAGAGGAAAAGGATCCAAACTGAAAGAAGCTTTGCATAAGAAACAATTATTCTCTAACAGATTTTTTTTTAAAGCAACAGCATTTATTACTTCCAATCTCAGCCTTATCACTTACTACACAGGGTCAGGAAATTGCTCTGAAGAACACAAAGCAACTGAATTTCTGCTTTTAGATAAAGAAAAAATAGATGGGGGGAAAGACAGTTAAAAGTAGTTATAGGCATATATTTTCCTGCTCCCTCCTCTAGCTGCCAAAAAATCTGGAGATGAGAAAGGGGGTAACAAAAACATTAAAAGGAAAAAAGGAATGAGAGATGAATTTAGGTTTTTAAGTTCCCCTGCCCGAGAGGGTCCTTTTCTCTATTATCTCTTTCCTATCTTGAGAAGCTCCTTCTGTAGCCCAGGGGTGCTCCCATGCATGCCAGCCCCCTTAAGAGACCTGCACAAACTCGGTCTCCAAGCGGGCACTGCCCTGCCAATCACATGGCGTACTGTTATATTAAACAAAAGAAACAGGAGGATGCTTACTTTTACCCATGATGCCTAGCGGGGGCAAGAGGGTGGAGAGAAAAACCAGTTAAAGCCGGTTTATAACCTTAGGACATGGAATTATCTCTTAATTTTTAAAAGTCCTTTGTGGTACAAAAGTCAGTCTTCCCCACTCTAACTAACCCCCATTATTCTGGCCTAGTGCCAAAGTTTGCCTTCATTCATGAGAGCTAGTTTCCTCTCAAAATCATGATGCTTTAACTATTTAGTTTCCAAAGCCAACATACAAGACAGGAAATCACAGAATCAACACCAAAGTACAACAAAATGGAGACATACAGTCTAAGCTACTTTTCTTTACACCTCATTGCAAGTGCTAGGGAACAGTTACTAATAAGAAAGGAGATGCATTCATTTTTTTTCCTCAAGTCCCACAGGTAGTATCTGATTTTAGCCCTATCAACTGACACCATTCAAGGCAACTGGATCTACACCTAACACAAATAATAGCAAAGTTTTACAGCAGAGTAATTGTTATAGTAAATGCACACTCTGGCTTTGCTTTTTTTTTTTTTTTTAAGATGATGGTGCTAGGGATTGAACCTAAATCCTTTACTGAGCATACTAAATACAAGCTCTACTCCCGCAGCTCCCTACCCCCAAGCACACTAAAAATGACATAAGGACAAGGAATGTGGCTCACAGAGAGCTTGCCTAGTATGCTAGAGGCCCTGGGTTAGACCTGCAGCACCGATGCCCGCCCCCCCCAATCTTAGGTCTTTGTTATGTGTATTTTACCACAACTCCACAACTTTGGTTGCATTATTCCACTTTCCTATGTCACAGCTAGAACAGGCTTGCCTCAAACATCTCCATATCACTATATCCCATTTACCATATATATCCTATCCCACCCCCCACCCCGACCTTTTTTGTATTTTGTCATACATGGGATTGAAGCCAAGGGTTCCTGCATGGCAGGCAAGCACTCTACTACACATTATGGCTCTAGTCTTTTAAAAAAGTTTTTATTTTGAGATAGGTTTTTGAGCCAACCTGGGCAACTTAGCAAGAACCTATGATCCCTCCTGACTCTCAACCCACCTAGCAGCTGAGATTATATGAATGTGCAACATCCTATGTCATTCTATAGACAGATGTGGATGCTAATATGTGAGTCTAGTCCCTTGATTACTGCTGCTTTTTCTGCTTTAGAGTAACTGTCTCCAATCATCTTACAAGGAGTTTCCATTTGCCAAAAACACTGATAAGGGGTCAGAAAGCAGTAAGGAAAACAGTCAAACAAATTAGAGAGGGGAAGGCAGTGGAATTGTTTTGGTGGCGATCTAGAGCCGAGCATCTTTGCTCACATCTTTTGCTCACATTTGTCTATGTGGGGAACTAAGTTCTTTACACATAGTAACAACCGGTATCTCCTATGGCTATACTATCTTAACTGCCTGTCTCATTTGAATCTCTGAAACTCAAATCATACTTACAGTGCTCTTCCATCAGAATCTTTCAAAAAGCCCTATTTCTTTCAAATACTAAAGCTTCTAGAGTATAGAAAATAGAGAAAAATAATCTACAACATACTCAAAGGTATTCATTTGTAAATAAAAGTTTTCTTGAGCAATATTATATTAACTTCAATTTTAAGAAAACGAGGGGCTGACAATATAGCTCAGTGGTAGACTGCTTGATTAACATGGGTTAAGCCTGGGTTTCCAGCAAGGGTGGGTTAAGGGCACAATGGCCTAATAATGAGCTAAGTTGAGGGCTGGGGTTGTGCTCAGTGGTAGAGTGCTTGCCTAGCATGTTAAGAAGCACTGGGTTCGATCCTCAGCACCACATTAAAAAATAAATAAAATAAAGGTATTGTGTCCATCTACAACTAAATATATATATATATATATATATATATATATATATATATATATATATATACACATATACATATATATATACACACACACACACATTCACACACACACACATTAAAAAAAAAAGATTTGTTTAAAAATAATAATGAGCTAAGTCTGAATAAGGTAATACTAGTACTGGCCACTTGCATAAGGCATTAATAATTCACAAACTACAAAGGAAAACCCTGCATCTACACCAACTTAAATATCAAGTACTTGATACTATACCATCTCAACTGTAATAAACTGTACTTAACAGGACCCCATCAGAGGTCTCCAGATGTAGGTACTGTTATCATTTAAGACAATAAGGGACAAGATGATGCCTGTGATAAATGAGGCAAGGAAAATAGATTATTTTTCTCATTTATCACATGTCCACAAAAGACCAACTATGGGTTTCAAACTGAAGCTCACTAGTTAGTTATGTATTGATAAGGGTAGGGAAAATTGTCCAACCTTTCAGAGATCATGCCCGCTTAAGTCTGTTGAATACATACAACTGCACTTTATACTGGCTAATGTTTATTAATCTTTAAGATAATACAATAGTCTCCATTTTATCCATAATTTTGCTTTGGGAGGCTGAACATTAAATATTGTAATCTTAGATTCAATAACGTCTTAGATATGAAAACCAAAAAACAAGCAAACAAAATTAAATAAATTAAAATTTGTCAAAATTTAAAGTTTCTGGCCAGATGCAGTGGCACACACCTGCTACTCCAAAGGCTGAAGCAGAAGGTTGCCTTGAGCCTAGCAGGAATTCAAGGCCAGTCTGGGAAAGATACTGAGATCCTGTCTCAAAAATGAATAAACAAAAATAAAACTTCCATGGCTTCCTAGGGGGAAAAAGGCAAGGGAAGCTAGGAGCGGAGCTCAATGGTAGAGCCCTTGGCCAGCATGCTCAAGGTTCCAGGTTTGATCCCCAACAGAATAAAAAGTCATGTTCTTCAGGGCTGGGGGAGTATAGCTCAGTGGTAGAGCACTTGCACCCAGCCATATGCAAGGCTGTGGGTTGAACTCTCAGCACTAGAAAAAAAAAAAAGAAAGAAAGAAAAGAATCTACAAAATGAGGAAAAAACCAGCTGCAAATCACTTATTTGTTGAGGAACCTGTATTTAGCATATAAAAGAACTCTTTAAACTCAACAGTAAAAAGTCAACCCAATTTAAAAACAGGCAGGGCTGGGGCTCAGTGATACAGTGCTTGCCTAGCATACATGAGGACATGGGTTTAATCCCCAGAATGCATGTATAAGTAAATAAATATTAAAACAGGCAAATTATTTGGATATTTCTCAAAAAAATAAAAAAATACTGACATGGCCAATAACTACATAGTTTCTCAATCAGAGCTGGAGGTTTGGTTAAGTGGTAGAGCACTTGCCTCACGTGAGGCCCTGGGTTCAATCCCCAGTACAACAACACCTAACCAAAAACCTGGAAGAAATATGAAGTTCATATAACCAAACACTGAAAAACACTCAGCAATATAAAAAACAAACTGACAAAACCCACACAGTCATCCATCTTTGGTCTTCATAAATTTTGTTAAGTATCTTGCTAAACTTTCTGTGTCAAAATCAACATATCCTTGGATTTAAAGAGCAGGCACCTAAAAATTACAAGTATGGCCAAGTGTGGTGGTACACACCTAAAATACCAACTACTGGGAGGCTGAGGGAAGGGATGGCAAATTTGAAGCAAGTATGGACAACTTAGTAAGATCCTGTCTTAAAATAAAACTTACAAAAGGGCTCTGGATGTAGCTCACAGGTGGAGCACTTGCCTCATACGTGTAAGGCCCTGGGTTCAGTTCCCAGTACAAAACAGAAAAAAATAGTAATAACAACTATTGTTAAGGCTGAACAATAGCTTTATTTTAAAAAAGCCAAACATACCACAATATGGCCAAGTTTCTGGCCTACACAATTAATCTGTATAAAATTCACAAACTATTCAGAAACAAAACACCAATCTGGACGTGGTTGCACCCATAATGAAAGAAGATGAGGCAAAAGGATCACAACAAGTTTGAGTCAAGCCTCAGCAACTTAGCGAGACCCTGAGCAACTTACTGAGACCTGGATTCAAAAATAAAAAATTAAAAGGATGAGCCAGGTGCAATGGAACACACATGGAATCCCAGCAGCTTGGGATGCCGAGGAAGGAGGATGACGAGTTCAAAGCCAGCTTCAGCAAAAGCGAGGTGTTAAACAGCTCAGTGAGATCCTGTCTCTAAATTTTAAAAAATGAAAAACAGCACTGGGGATGTGGCTCAGTGTTCGAGTGCCCAGAGTTCAATCGCCGGTACCAAAATAAAATAAATAAATAAATAACACAAACAAAACCATTGCGTTTTCCCAGTCCCTGATACACAAATTAGGGATTATATCTAAACCAATAAACTGATTTAGTCTTTGGAAACAGGTATTTTGTGTTCATTGGCTAAAATGAAATGATTTCTACAGAAAGGGGGAAAAATCAGTTGGGAATTACAAATTAGTGATTGATACATCTACCTCTAACCAGGAAGATGTATTTATTAAAACTTTGGTTAAAATCAAACATAAATTAATATGAGTTCTACCGCCCTACCAAACACGCACACTAAGGATTGAACCCAAGACCCCACATAATAAGCAAACACTCTACTACTGGGCTATATTCCCAGTCCTTTTTACTTTATTTTGAGACAGGATCTTGCTAAATTGTCCAGACTATCCTCGAATTTGCAACCTCCCTACCTCAGGCTTCCAGGTAGCTGGGATTATAGACATATGCCACATAGCATGGCAGTACACTTCCTTATATAGCAGAATATGGGCGAGGTCTTACACCAGTACAAGAGGAAATGAGATTCTCATTCCTGAGACAGCATTTAAATTAGAGAAGGGCTGGGTATGTAGTTTAGTGGTAGAGTGCTTGCCTAACATGATGGAGGTCCTAGATTCAATCCCCAGCATTGTGCATGAGTAAAAAAATAAATAAGGGAGTAGCATGTTTCTCAAAGTAGCACTCCTTGGGCTGGGGATGTGGCTCAAGCGGTAGTGCGCTTGCCTGGCATGCATGAGGCCCGGGTTCAATCCTCAGCACCACATACAAACGGGGATGTTGTGTCCACCGAGAACTAAAAAATAAATATTAAAAAAAAAATTCTGTCTCTCTCTCTAAAAAAGAAAAAAAAACAAAGTAGCACTCCTTAGCATTCACTCATTAAGGACTTACAGCATATAAGATTGTTGTATAGTTGTACAGACTATCAAATACTGCAAATAAGCATAAAATACTGTTATATTCTTCTCAATAACTTAATCATCATATAGGAATAGAGGAAGTATATTACATCAACTATTTCATCTTTCATGTGGCACAAGATGTTTCTAGATGTCTTTTTTGTGAGGGTAGTTAACCTAAGAGTACTGGGAAATAAATTCCACTGCCTATACCTAGAAAAACAGAAAAATTAACACCATCTAGAGCATTAAATTACTATTTAAAATCATACAAACAAACCTACAAAATCATAATTTATCTCTTTCACAAGACAAAGCAATTCTAATAGGGTCCGCAAGCTATCTAACTACAGTACTTCTAAATTCCTAACTTACTCTCATCCTTACTCAGCAGTATGTTATTGATCATGGATAAACAGGTATGTGAATACCTCTTTTCTTTTTTTTAGTTGTAAATGGACACAATACCTTTCTTTATTTATTTTTATATGGTGCTGAGGATCAAAGCCTCACATGCACTGGAGAAGTACTCTACCACTGAGCTACAACCCCAGCCCCAAAACCTCATTTCTTTCTTTTTTTTTAAATATGTTTTTAGCTGTAGTTGGACACACCTTTATTCTATTTATTTATTTTTATGTGATGCTGAGGATTGAACCCAGCATCTCACACGTGCTAGGCAAGCTCTCTACCACTGAGCCACAACCCCAGCCCCACTCATTTCTTAATACTTGACTGCTGACTTGATTTCATTCTTTACTTGTACTTTACCTCTACCTTTATAGAAGCATCAAGTTTTTAGACAAATCAAAAACAGTCTGGGGGGGGGGGGGGGCCTGGGGCTGTATCTCAGTGGTGAAGCGCCTGCCTTGCACATGTGAGGCACTGGGTTTGATCCTCAGCATCACATAAAAACAAACAAAATAGAGGTATTGTGTCCAACTACAATTATATATATATATATATATATATATATTTTTTTTTTTTTTTTTTTAAACAGTCTCAGGGCTGGGCTGTGGCTCAGTGGTAGAGCGCTTGCCTAGCATGTGTGAGGCACTGGGTTCAATTCTCAGCACCGCATATAAATAAATGAATAAAAAAAAAGATTCATCAACAGCTAAAAAAATATTTTAAAAATGTCTCATTTATTTGACAATAAAATTCAATTCAAAGTACCTTAATGGACTACCTCCTATCATCAACAAAGTATTACAAAGAAAAAAGAAAAGTAGTTTTGGTAGTCATATTAATTTGTTTTGCTACAAATTTTATAACCACCTGAATTCTATTTTGACCTGTTACTAAGTATCTATCTACCAGTGTTTTTGTGTGCCTCTCCCTCCTTTTCCAACAGTACAATTTTCCAGTTTATGAAGTTTAATTTAGAACTTCAGATATTTTACTCCACCTTAAGCCTCATCTTTCACTTCTGTTGAGAAGGTTACAAACAACGCAAAAGCAAAACAAAAATAGCTACAGTCTACATATTGATGTTTGACTCAACCTCTAAATTAAAAGAACCTCCAATTACAGGAAAAAATAAATAAATTTTTGTTGTTACAGTACTGGAGATTGAACCTAGGGCCTCAAGCATGCTAATAATAATAATAATAATAACACCACCACTGAGTCTTCCCAACCTCTTTTATTATTTTATATTGAGACAATACCATGCTCAATTACTGGGGCTGGCTTTGACCTCGTGATTCTCCTGCCTTGGCCTCCTACTAACCTCCTAAGTAGCTGGTATTACAGATACATGCCACTTCAACCAGCAATAAAAGGGAATTTAAGATAAAACAAGTTATCACATCTATCTATAGTCAATGACTTTCATAAATCTTTTAATCTATCCTCCCTTTAATAATTACCCTATCTTCAACAGGTTATGCTAGAACTAGATTTGAATATCTATCAAATATCAATATTATGTATAATTAGAAATCACTCTGGAACTGGGCACAGTGGAACACACCTATTAATACTAGTAACTCAGGAGGCTGAGGCAGGAGGACTGCAAGTTCCAGGCTAGCCTCAAAACTTAGCAAGGCCATAAGCAACTTAGTGAGGCCCTCTCAAAATAAAAAATAAGAAAATGGGTTGGAAATGTACTTCAGTGGGAAAGCGACTCTGAGTTCATCCGCCAGTACCGAAAAGAAAGAAAAAGAAATCACTCTGGAATACAGCCTACTTCCTGATGGCAAATCCAGAATTCACTTCACTCTTTTATGACAATCTTGGTAGATTCATGAAGCATCCAGTTACCAGAATTTCAGAACAACCACACATTACTTCCTCATACTACACTAATGAGAAAATTGAAGGAACAAAATAAAAAGGAACATCTGGGGGCTGGAAATGTAGCTCAGTGGTAGAGTGCTTACTAGCAAGCATAAGGTCCTGGGTTTGATCTCTTAGCACTGCAAAAAGTAAAAAAAAAAAAAAAAAAAGGGGGGGGGGTGCACCCACAAACCCATATTACTAAAATCTGCATTACCTTCAAAATGTTCTATTTTCAACATTAACGTAAACAATGGCAACATTTTTCAATTTTGGTGGAGAATACATGGAATTTAATTATACTCTGTGATTGTGTATTTGAAGTCAGAATAAAAAGTTAGAAATTTTAAATATGGAGGAAAGTCCTTTTAAGTTTATAAATGTCTAGACTATTAGTGGAAAGATTCCAAGAAACAGAAATGTTCTGCCTCCAGAGAGGTACCCCTTTTCTTACTGTAAACCAGAATGTGAATTTTATATCACACATATATAACTGGATACAATTTAAAATGTTACAATGGTCGAACAATGTAATCATACACACACACACACACACACACACACACAATGAAAATACAGTGTTCCCAGGCTTCATCAGAGGACATAAACCACTAGCAAAACTCAACAGGAACAGACCTTGTTCAGCAAAGACTTCCAAAGTTAAAGATCAGAGATCTATGGGCTGGGGTTAAGGCTGAGTGATAGAGCACTTGCCTAGCATGTGCCAGACCCTGGATTCAATCCTCAGCACCACATAAAAATAAATAAAGGTATTGTGTCCAACTACAACTAAAAAAAATAATTTAAAAAAATTAGAACTGTCACTAATACATATCTACTCACACCAATTAATGTGCAAATGGTGAAGAAGTTTAAAAATCAGAAATAAGGACTAGATATTCCAGTGGAGAATACTGGACACTCATCACTCCCATCCAGCAATATTATAAATTAAGAATCTGGTCATCAAAATGGATTCAACATTAGACTTATATTTTATCCAGTAGATGTGCAAAGAAACTTCTTTGCTAAAATGAAGGAAGAACAAACTCATGCAGGACTGGATCATGTGCTCTCAAATTGTACTTAAAGCTGGATAAGATGGTGCATGCCTGTAACTCCAGTGGCTCACTCGGGAGGCTGAGGCAGGAAGATTGCAACTTCAAAGCCAGCCTCAGCAACTTAGTAAGGCCCTGTCTCAAAATGAAAAATAAAAAGGGGTAGGGATGTGGCTCAGTGATTAAGCTCCCCAGGTTCAATCCCAGTACCATTTAAAAAAAGAAAAAAAAAAAGAACCTAAATAAAGTCCAAGAGAAATACTCTGCCTGGTCTGCATTTCACTTAGAGCTTCTGGCAGATTACTAACTTAGACTGGCCTATTAGCCTTATGGAGCACATGAAAACTTACAGGAAAAAGGGTATTATAATCTTCTTCAGTTGGAAAGACATCCATCAAAATTTTAACTGTAGTCACCTGAATACAGATTACTGGCAGAAGGATTATAATTTTCCCAAGTGGTATATATTCACCTTAAGAAGTTAGTTTACCCTGGACCCCTAAAGTTCAGGGAATAATGTCAAGAGTTAATAAATGGGATGTCATTAAATTTAAAAGCTTCTGCACAGCAAAGAAAACAATTAGGGATGTGAAGAAAGAACCTACAGAGTGGGAGAAAATCTTTGCTAGCTGCTCTTCAGGATAGAGGGTTAACGTCTAGAATGTTTTTAAAAACTCAAAAAACACCACCAATCCCAGAAGCTTTGGAGGTTGAAGCAGGAAGATTAACCAAGAAATATATGAAAAAAATGTTCAACAGCATTAGCAATTAGGGAAATGCAAATAAAAACTACACTGAGATTTCACCTCACACCAATAAGAATAGGGTCATCAAGAATACAAACATGGCTGGGGATATAGCTCAGTTGGTAGAGTTCTTGCCTCCCATGCACAAGGCCCTGGGTCAATCCCCAGCAAAACACACACACACACACACATATACACACACAAAGAATACAAACAATAGCCAAGCATGGCAGCACAGGACTGGGATCCCAGCTACTCAACTCAGACTCTGCAATTTAGCAAGGCCCTAAGCAACTTAGTGCAACTGTTTCAAAATAAAAAGGGCTGGGAATGTGACTCTGTGTTTAAGCCCCCCTGGGTTCCATCCCAAGTAATGACCCCCCCCCAAAAAAAGAATACAAATAATAATAAATGATGAAGAGGATGTAGAGGGAAAAGGAACACTTATACACTGTTGGTGGGACTGCAAATTAGTACAATCACTATGGGAATCAGTTTGGAGGTTCCTCAAAATACTAGGCAAGAAACCACCATATGACCTAGCTATACCACTCCTCAGTACTGATCATAAAGAATTTAGATAAACTAGATGTGGTGGTAAATGCCTGTAATCCCAGCGACTCAGGAGGCTGAGGCAGGAGAATTATGAGTTCAAAGCCAGCCTCAGCAACTCAGTGAGGCCCTAAGTGAGTCCCTGTCTCTAATAAAATATTAAAAAGGACTGGGGATGTTGCTAAATGGTTAGCGCCCCTGGGTTCAATCCTCAGTACAAAAAGAAAAAGAATTAAAGACATCATACTATAGTGATACATGCATACCTATGTTCATAGCATTACAGTTCACAATAGAGAAACATTACAGTTCACAACAGACAAAGCCTTGATGTCCATTGGAGAGATAAAGAAAATGTGTATACTTTTTGTACACATTTGTATATTATGTACACGAAGGAGTGTTACTCAGACAAAGAAAAAATGAGATT
Source organism: Marmota monax (assembly GCF_021218885.2). Taxonomy (NCBI): domain Eukaryota; kingdom Metazoa; phylum Chordata; class Mammalia; order Rodentia; family Sciuridae; genus Marmota; species Marmota monax. The sequence continues at coordinate 2,826,391 of NW_026694593.1, read as the reverse complement.
AAGTCACTTGGAGGAAAATGCATGAAACTTGAGAACATTATATTAAGCTAAACAAGCCAAACTCAGAAGGTTAAGAGTTGTATGTTTTCTCTCATATATGGAAGCTAAAGAGGAAAAGAAAGGTCAAAGAGTGGGGAACTCATGAATATCAAAGGGAGATCAGTAGAGATAAGGTACCAGAGGAGGGAGGGTAGAGTAATACTGACCACATTATGTTATATTGTGTGCATGCACAAATATGTAATAATGAATCCCATCATTGTGTACAAATATAATGCACCAATAAAAAATTGTGTGGGGGGAGTACATATACCCTTATGAGTTTCCTGAAAATAGGGTTTAAAAAAAATCACCGGGTCTTACCATGTTGCCTAGGCTAGCCTTGAACTCCTAGATTCAAGACTCCAGAGCTGCTGGGATTACAGGAGCACACCACTGCACCCAGCACCATTTGGAGAATTTTGAAGGTTTCCCACAAAAGTTTTGAAAGCAAAATGGGTTTTCAACAATTTAAGGTATCAATTATTGCCACAATCACTTCAATGGGCCCTATTAAAACAGAATTTCTCAATATCAGTTCTATTAATATTTTGGGCCAGATAATCCCTTGTTGTAGGGAACCACTGTAGAATGTTTAGTAGCACCTCTGACCTCCTATACACTAGATGACAATAATTCTAGTTTTGTTTTGTTTTGCTTTTTAGTTGTTTTATTTATTTATATGCGGTGCTGAGAATCAAATCCAATGCCTCATACAATGCTAGGCAAGTGCTCTACCACTGAGTCCCAGCCCCAGCCCCACAACTCTAGTTTTGAGAACCAAAAATGTCCCCTCTAACACTGCTAAATATCATCTGAAGGGCAAAAATCTTCCCAGTTGAGAATCACTATATTAAACAACACCAATAAAATTTTACCCTCCAGAAGTCTGTGGCTATTATTTCCAATAGTCTCAACACTGAAGTTAAACAGAAATACTACCACAAGGGGGCAGGGGTTGTGTTTCAGCGGTAGAGCACTTGCTTAGCTTGTATAAGGCACTGGGTTCGATCCTCAGCACCACATAAAAATAAATATAGCAGCACATTCACGATAGCTAAATTGTGGAACCAACCTAGATGCCCTTCAATAGATGAATGGATAAAAAAAACGTGGCATATATACACAATGGAATATTACTCAGCATTAAAAGAGAATAAAATCATGGCATTTGCAGGTAAATGGATGGAGTTAGAGAAGATAATGCTAAGTGAAGTTAGCCAATCCCCAAAAACCAAATGCTAAATGTTTTCTTTGGTATAAGGAGGCTGATTCATAGTGGGATAGGGAGAGGGAACATGGGAGGAACAGACGAACTCTAGATAGAGCATAGGGGTGAGAGGGAAAGAGAGGGGGCATGGGGTAATTAATGATGGTTGAATGTGATGATCACATTATTATCCAAAGTACACATATGAAGACACGAATTGGTGTGAGTATACTATGTATACAACCAGAGATATGAAAAATTGAGCTCTATATATGTAATAAGAACTGTAATACATTCTGCTGTTATATATAATTTTTTTAAAAAATAAATAAAGATTTTAAAAAACTACTACATGAAGTTAGAATAATGATTCTCTTTTGGTTCCCCCGCCCCCCCACCACCCGGGGATTGATACCTGGGCCCTGCACATGATACCCAAGCACTCTACCATTAAGCTAAACTCACTCCCAGCCCCAGTGATTCCCTTTTGTAGACAGTGAGGATAATGATTAGGAGAGCATGAAGATGACTTATGAGTAGAGTTTATTTTCTATACCTCTATCTAGGTGGTCAGTTTATAAAACCTTTTTTTCCCCACCATATATACACTGTACAACGGGGGATGGTTAACAAAAATTGATAAGCAAGAAACTGGTAGTATTTCCTTAACTCAATGCCAAAGGAAATGAGGTTAAGAAAAGAACCAAGGCATCTGACGGGCAGGGAGAAAAGCCACCAAACATTTCTTGAGGATGCAATGATTAACCCTTGATTTCAAGATAGCTGGTGATATTCAGGTCCTTCCATTATTCATACAAGCTACAGTTACCCACTCCTTTCTACTTATAAGGTTTTCTAAGCTTGATGGTCACATCATAGGTCAGGATTAAGTATCCCTGTTCTTTGAGACTTTTGTAAGTTTGACTTTGAAATAAGGCTCTTTAAACCCTGCCCTCCAACAAGGAAATCTCTCAAACGCTTTAAAGAAAGCTGCATGCAATCCGGCATAATACAGATATTGGCTCCTTATATTAAGACAGTTGCCTATCCCCAATCAGAAGTGCCACTCAAATACTGGATTCTACATTCAAACAAGTGCAGCAAAAGGGATAATCTAAAACAAAATACAAAGAGAAGGTACTATTAAAACAAAATGGTTTGAGAGCCTTATGGTGGAAAGGAGGGGTAGGGAGGTAACTCACTGATAGAGTACTAAACACTAGGTTCAATCCCCAGTAAACACACACACACACACACATCAGGTGTGGTGGTGAATGCCTGTAATCCCAGTGGCTCAAGAAGCTGGGGCCGGGGCCGGGGATATAGCTCAGTTGGTAGAGTGCTTGCCTAGCATGCACAAGACCCTGAGTTTAATCCCCAGTACCACCAAAAAAAAAAAAAAAAAAAAAAGCAGCAGCAGCAGCAGCTGGGGCAAGAGGATTGCAAATTCAAAGCCAGCCTCAGCAATTTAGTGAGGCCCTAAGCAACTTAGTGAGAGACCTTGTCTCAAAAACTAAAAAGGGTTGGGGATATGGTTCAGTGGATAAGAGCCCCTGGGTGCAACCCTAGTACCTCTCTGCAAAAATAAATAAATAAATAATTAGAGCCAGGTGTGGTGGCACAAGCCTGTAATCCCAGCAACTCAGGTGCTCTAAGCAATTTAGAGAGAACCCCATCTCAAATAGATAGATATATAGATAGATAGCTGGATAGATAGGTAGCTGGATAGATAGATAGATAGATAAAAGAAGGGCTGGGGATGCAGCTCAGTGGCAAAGCACCCTGGGTTCAATTTCCAGTACCCCCACCCCCCAAAAAACAAAACAAAAGTAAATCAGTGGTAAAGCACTTTCCTAGTCTGTGTGAGGCCCTGGGATTTATTCTTGGTACTCACACCTACTCACCAAAAAGAAAAAAGTGCTGAAAAAGATGCACTTATTCACTGACTATGTAGGTTTCTAGGATCTTATTCTTTTGGTACTAGGAATTGAACCTAGAAGAGCTTTACTGCTGAGCCTTCTTCCCCAGCCTTTTTTTAATTTTGAGACAGGGCCTTGCTAAGTTGCTGGGGCTGGCCTTGAATTTAGGACTCTTCTGTCTCAGCCTCTGAAATTGCTGGGATTACATGTGTGCATCAAAGTGCTAAACCTATGCACGTTTCTGTGTCTAAATTATTTTGTTGGAAATAAATAATATTACCAAAATACCAATCTCAAATCACGTAATTCTGGTAAGCTTGCGGTGGGGTACTGAAATTTGAACTCAGGGGGCACTATACCAATAAGCCACATCTCTTGCCCTTTCTATTTATTTTGCAACAGGGACTTGCTAAGCTATGGAAGCTGGCTTCAAACTTATGACCTTCCTGCCTCAGCCTCCTGAGTTGCTGAAATTACTGGTGTGGGCCACCACACTTGGCTCTAGCAGGTATTTAAAATTTTCAAACCTCCAAGGTGAAATCAGAATGGGGAACTTTAATAACAAGAGTGATTCTGGCACCAAAATAGTCGTGTAGACCAATAGTACAGAATACAGGACACAGAATCTAACCCACATAACTTCAGTTATCTTATATTAGGCGAAGGCATCAAAAATGTATATTGGAGCCTCTTCAACAAATGGTGCTGGGAAACTGAAAATCCACATGTAACAAAATGAAATTAAACCTCTCTCTCTCATCATACACAAAACTCAACTCAAAGTGGATCAAGGACCTAGGAATTAAATCAGAGACCTTGCACCTAATGGAAGAAGTAGGCCCAAATCTCCATCAGGATTAGGCCTCAACTTTCTTAATAAAACTCCTATAGTGCAAAAATTAAAACCCAAAATCAATAAATGAGATAGATTCAACTAAAAAGCTTCTTTTCGAAAAAGAAAGAATCACTAAGGTGAATAGGGCCTACATCTTGGGAGCAAATCTGTACCACAAACACATCCTAATCTCTAGGATATATAAAGAATTCAAAAATCTTAACACCAAAAAAAAAAAAAAAACCACAATCAATAAATGAGCCAAGGAACTGAACACTGAACAGACACTTCTCAGAAGAGGATATATAATCAATCAACAAACATATGAAAAAATGTTCAACATCTCTAGTAATTAGAAAAATGCAAATCAAAACTACTCTAAGACTTCATCTCACTCTAGTCAGAATGGCAGCTATTAAGAATAGAAAAAACAGTTCATAACCCACTAGAATCAAAGTGTGGAATATGATATGTCAAGAAATTTGTAATGTTTTGAACAACCCACAATAAAAAATTAAAAAAAAAAAAAAAAAGAATAGAAAAAACAATAAGTGTTGGTGAGGATGTGGGGGGAAAGGTACATTCATACATTGCTGGCTGCACCAATTTGCAGTCCCACCAATCTGGAAAGCAGTATGGAGATTCCTTGGAAAACTGGGAATGGAACCACCATTTGACCCACTCCTCGGTTGATACCCAAAGGACTTAAAAACAGCATAGAACAGGGACACAGCCATATCAAGGTTTGTAGCAGCACAATTCACAATAGCTAAATTATGGAACCAACCTAGCTGCCATTCAGTAGATGAATGGATATATATATATACACACACACATATATATACACACACACACACATACATACATAAGATATATACATACTTAGGATATATATATATATATATATATATATATATATATATATATATACATACACATATATACATACACACACACACACACACACACAATGGAACATGACTCAGTATTAAAAGAGAATAAAATCATGGCATTTGCAGGTAAATGGATGAGGTTGGAGAATAGAAGCAAGCCAATCCCAAAAACCAAAGGCCGAATGTTTTCTTTGATATGCCGATGCAGACCCCTAGATGCAGACCCCTAATAGCGATTGGGGTGGGGGGGGGGGGGGCATGGGGGGAATGGAGGAACTCTGGATAAGGCAAAGGGGAGGGAGGGGAAAGGAGGAGGCAAGGGGGTAGAAACAATGGTGGAATGAGTTAGACATCATTACCCTAAGTACATGTATAAGACACAAATGGTATGAAAATACTTTGTGCACAACCAGTGTCTTGAAAAATTGTGCTCTATATGTGTAATACGAAATGAATTGCATTCTACCATCATGTATAACAAATCAGAATAAAAACAAACTTAAAAAAATAACAAGTGATTCATAGGACAAAATATATTGAAATTAGACTTACTCAACAAGATTAGATTCCTACTGGGCAACCATTCTGAAAATTTCCATGAAAATTATCTAGGTAATTGATTTTCCTTTGATTAAAATGTTCAAAAAGCACAATTGGGGGATAAATATCTCCAACTTACTACAAGTATTCACTAGTAGCTCATTTGTCCAGTCACAGCACCATTCATTTGGGACCAAAATTCATCTATGACACTGACGGCAAGCTTTTTTGGCGAAGACCAAATAATAAATATTTTAGGCTTTGGGGCCTTACCACCTTTGTTATGACTACCAACTTTAACACTGTAGCAGCATGAAAGTAGTTATGGACAATATATAAACAAATTAGTGTGGCTGTTTCCATTAAAATTTTATTTATGGACATCAAAATATGAATTTCATGTAATTTTCCCATCATGAAATAATCTTAGTTTTTTCAACACTGTTCAAATCATTTATAATTTTTAGTTCATGGTGGACCAAAACAGGTTGCAAATAGAATTTGGTCTGCAGATCCTAATCCATACTATTCCAAATTAAAAAAAAAAAAAAAATAGAGAGAATAATGTTATAACCAACCATTTACTCATCATCTAGTTTAAGAAATAAGTCATCACAAATAAAACTGAAGTTCTCAGAGAAACTATTCCTATTTCACTTCCCTCCCTTTTTTCCCCTCAAAGGTAAACAGATTTAGTGTTTATCACTGCCATGAATTTCTTCAGTACTTTTACTTGATGTACGCAGGTGTACCTTTATAAATATTATATTCTTCTGCAATTTTAAAAAAATCTTATAGTACTTACATACTCCTTTGAAGCTTTTTTCTTTAAAAAAAAAAAAAAAAAAAAGTAGTATTAAAGAGTCCTGTCCCCAGCCCTTTCCACTTTATTTTGAGACAGGGTCTTCTTGTTAAACTGCCCAGCTGGCCTGAAATTTACCATCCTCCTGCCTTAATTGTTAAATTATCCCCCCCAAACTTTTATCAGTTTATATTCAGAGCTTATGAAGTTTCTAAAACAATATAATTTAAATCTAAACTTGAGAGAAACAGTATGGCTGGCCAGGGGTTAAAAACTGTCTTGAAATGCCCTTTGGAACACTTAAATGTACCTTATTAGTAATTCCTTTCTAAGGCATAAATACCTCTTTTGATTTTGATTTTTGACCATTGTAGGTTTAGCTACACTGCTCTTCTTTTATTTTCTCTTATTTGACATTGGCATTTGGAAATGAAGAAAAATAAATAAATAAAAAACTAAAAGCTGCATTTCTCCTTACTGGTGACCTGTTTATAGTATTAGAATGAATGAAGGCAAGTATGAAGTGGGTTGTAATCTTAAAAAAAAATTGATGCTTAAAGATTCTGGCATTTGGGGTAAAGCAATCTGTAGTATTTAAAATATATATATATATATATTTGTAGTTGTAGATGAACAGAATGCCTTTATTTTATTTAATTTTTATGTAGTACTGAGAATCGAACCCAGTGCCTCATGCATGCTAGGCAAGCACTTTGCCACTGAGCTACAGCCCCAGCCCAATCTGTAGTATTTTTAGCTTAACAAAAAGCATCTTTAGGCTGGGCACAATGGCACATGCCTGTAATCCCAGCAGTTCAGAGGCTGAGACATGAAGATCAGGAGTTCAAAGCCAGCCTCAGCAATAGCAAAGCGCTAATCAACTTGAGTGAGACCCTGCCTCTAAAAAAAAATACAAAATAGGGCTGGGGATGTGGTTCAATAGCTGAGTGCCCCTGAGTTCAAACCCTTGTACCCTCTCCAAAAAAAAAAAAAAAACACCCATCTTTAACCCATTTTATCACATTGTCACAGATGTGAAACACCTTAAGAAGCACTTAATTCTAATTTGGTTATTTAAATTTTAATTATATTTTATGTAGCTGGCACAGTGACACCCATAATCCCACAACTCTGGAAGCTAATGCAGTAGAACTGTCAGCCTGGGCAACAAAAACTCTGTCTCCAAACAAATAAAAACGGTCAGAGATGTAGCTCAGTGGTAGAACACCCCTGGGTTCAATCCCCAATATCACAAGTAGTAAATATATAAATATTGTATCTAGTAGTTATTTTTTTTAATAAATGGACACAATACCTTTATTTTCTTTGTTTTAATTTATTTTATTTTTTTGTGGTGCTGAGGATGGAACCCAATGCCTCACATATGCTAGGCAGATGTAAGCCACAACTCCAGCCCTTCTAGTAATTATTTTAAATAACTCAAATCATTTATCTTCGTATCCTCTAAAACACCTGTGTGTGTGTATATATGTTTTTTTACAGTACAGGTGTACAACAAATGACTATAGGATTTTTCAGGCCTTTTTAGTTCTATACAACCAGCAGAATTTATAACAAAGTAAACAGTTTTCTCTTTATTTGCAACACTGAACCAGTCTAAAAAGCAGAGTGGGGTGTATACTCCAGGAATCAGAAAAGTAACCTTGTATTAATGATCAAAACCCTGGATTTTCTGACAGTTTGGGATCTGGAGGACTAAATAAAATTATAAAATAGACTTCATGAATAAGGCAATAAAGCATTCCTAAACTAAATTTAATGACCCAATAGTATTCAAATTGTTTGTTCAGTGCTAAGGGAATAATAGCAATGATAATCACTGAAGAGCAAGATTTGTAGGCAATATGAAATGCACACAGCCAATGTCCGTAATAGGACATACTACTCAATGACAGAATATTCTTTCCTAATAAAGTTTTAATATCCATAAAAGAATTTTCACCTTTAAAACTTTCACTTAAGGGACATATAAACTGCCAGGTATGGTGGCACACACTTGTTTTTTGTTTGTTTGTTTGTTTGTTTGTTTTCTAAAGAGAGAGAGAGAGAAATTTTCAATATTTATTTCTTTTTTTTTAGTTTTCGGCGGATACAACATCTTTGTTTGTATGTGGTGCTGAGGATCGAACCCTGGGCCGCACGCATGCCAGGCGAGCGCGCTACCGCTTAAGCCACATCCCCAGCCCCGGTGGCACACACTTGTAATCCTAGCAATTCAGGAGTCTTAGGCAGAATGATTCAAAGTTCCAGGTGTAGTTCAGTGGTAAAACGCCCATGAGTTCAATCCCCCTCAAAAAAAAAAAAAAGGTAAGTAAATTCTTTATGTATAGATTTGAAAACAATCTACTATACACTGTGTGTAAAAAAGGCAAAATGTGGAAAACTATGCTACCTTTTGTTGAAAAAAAGAAAACTAAGAATAATCTGGTTCTATATACATATAAGAGAAATTTCTGAAACAACAGAAAAGAAAGGAGTAACAGTGATGGGGTTTAAAACTAGGCAGGTAAAGACAATAAGGACCCCTTTACTCTACAATTTAATTATTTTCAATAAGAACAAAATTTCTTATTGAAAATAATGTATTCCAACCAAAGCAAAATGGTTTGTTTATAAGAGCAAAGATGGGCTGAGGTTGTGGTCAGAGGAAGAGCACTGGCCTAGCTTGCATGAGGCACTGGGTTTGATCCTCAGAACCACATAAAAATAAAAATATTGCATCCACAACTAAAAAATAAATTTAAAAAAATAAATGAAATAAAGGTATTGTGTCCATCTACAACTAAAAATATTTTAAAAAGATATTAGCAATAATGTTATTCTAGGTGGGCAAAGAGACACCTCTGTAGTCCCAGCTATTTTTGGAGGCTGCGGTACCAGGATTCTTTAGGTCAAAGAGTTCAAGACCAATGGACATTATGACTGATGTATGTATATAGGTGACTCTATGACCAGTGTGATTCTGCAATGTGTACAATTAGAAAAATGAGAAATTATACCCCAATGATACAAATGTATGAATTGCCAAGATCATTGTAATGTCATGTGTAGATAATAATAATAATAAAAAACGAACATTTCAATCAAAATAAAAAATAAAAATAAAAAAGTAAAAGATCCATCTATGTGCTATCTTAAAAAAAAAAAAAAAAAAAAGAGTTCAAGACCATCCTGGGGCAACATAGCAGCAAAACCCTACCTCAAAAAACAAAACAAAAAAAAAAAACCTCTAATACATAAAGAAAAATACAGTGATCCATGGAAGTACATAAAAAAAAACTCTATTTAATTAATTGCCAAAATGTAATAAAAGGATCCCATTTCAATTTTCATCCCAATATAAAAAACATGAACAGAGTACCTATCCTAAAATTCAGCCTCAAATAGCCAAAATAATCTTGAATAAAGAGAAAATCAGAGTACTCATATCTTCTGATTTTCAAAATAGTAATCAAAACTGTAATGTAGGGCTGGAGATATAGCTCAGTTGGTAGAGCTATACCCAGGTACTCACATTTACAAGTGCCTGGGTTCAATCCCGAGCACCACACACACACACACACACACAAAAAAAAAAAAAAAAAAAACTAATGTACTTCATAAACACAGACATACAGACCAGTGAAACAGAAAACCCAAAAATAAACCCTTGCAGACATCCACACATGCGCGCACACATGTATATACATGTAGATATATATACATTACACACAAAAAAAATAAAATACTGGGATCAAACCCAAGGCCTTGTTTAGGCTAGGCAAGCACTCTACCCCTGAGCTACATTCCACCCAACAAATAATTTTTTGACAAGGGTGCTAAGACCATTCAATGAAGAAAGGTCAATCTTCAACTAACGGTGCTGGGAAAACTGAAAAAAATGAAGTTGGACCCTTATACCATATAGAAAAATTGACATAAAATAGAACAAAAAGCTCAAACTATAAAATTCCTAGAAGAAAACAGGAGAAAAACTTCATGATGCTGGATTTAACGACGATTTATTTTTTCCTTCTTCCCGGCCCTTTTTTTTTTTTTTTTTTTCCTTTTTTGGCTGTGTGTGTGTGTGGTACTAGGGATCAAACTCGGACCCTCTGCAAGTATGCTACCACTGAGGCACATCCCCAGTCCTGGCAATGATTTCCTTTTTTTTTTTCCCCCCCCCAGTACTGAGGTTTGAACCCAGGGATGCTTAACCACTGAACCACATCCCCAGCCCTTTTTATTTTTTTTAATTTTGAAATAGGGTCTCTCTTAGTTGCTTAGGGCCTTGCTAAATTGCTGAGGCTGGCTTTGAACTCATAATCCTCCTGCCTCAGCCTCCTTAGCTGCGGGGATTACAGGCATGTGCCACCATGCCTGACCTAGTATTGATTTCTTAAGACACCAAAAGCACAGGAAAATAAATAAAGATAGATAAACTGGGCTTTATAACTAAATACTTTTATATACAAAAGGATACTACTGCTGCCATGCCACCTGTGATCCCAGCAGCTTGGGAGGCTGAGTCAGGAGGATTGTGAATTCAAAGCCAGCCTCAGCACTCTAAAGTGAGGCACTAAGCAACTCAGTGAGACCCTGTCTCTAAATAAAATACAAAATAGGGCTGGAGATGTAGCCCAGTGGTCGAGTGCCCCGAGTTCGATTCCTGGTTCCTTACCGCATCACCCCCCCCCCCGCCCCGCCAAAAAAAAGAGCAAAGAATTTGAATTGACATTTCTTCACAGAAAATATACAAATGAATGATAAACCCTTGAAAAGAACCTCAACATCACTAATCATTAAGGAAACAAAAACCAAAATCACAATGAAGCCAGGTATGGTGGCATGTGTCTGTATTATCTACTATTCAAGAGGTTCAAGCAAAAGGACTGCTTGAGACCAGGAATCACGACCAGCTGGGTAACATAAAGACGAGTTTTGTTTTTTCTTTTGTTTCTGTAATACTGGGGGTCAAAGCCAGGGATGCTACATCTTCAATTCTATTTCTATTTATTGTTTATTTTGAGACAGTCATGCTAAATTATTGAGGCTGTCCTTTGAACTTGAGATCCTTCTGCCTCAGATTCTTAAATGTGTGCATAAGTTCACACATACACACACACTCAAAATAAAACACTACTTTATGCCTATTAGAATAGCTATTATAAAAAACAACCAAAAATAACAAATGTTGGGAAGTATATGAAGAAATCAGAACTCTTTACATTGCTGGTAGAAATGTAAATATATAGTCGCTGTAGAAAACAATTATGCCAGGCATGGTGAGTGGGGCACACCTGTAATCCAAGCAGCTGGGGAGGCTGAGGCAGGAAGATTGCAAGTTCAAAGGTAGCCTGAGCAATTTAGCAAGACCCAAAGCAACTTAGCAAGAACCTGCCTCAAAATAAAAATGAAAAAATAAAAAGGGCTGGGGTGTGGCTCAGTGGTTAAGTGCCCTAGGTTTAATCCTTGATATAAAAAAAAAAAAAGGAAAGAAAGAAAACACAATAGTTCCTCAAAAACAGAATTATCAAGATCTAGCAATTCTAATTTTGGATATACACCAAAAAGAATCCAAAGTAGAGCCAGGCACAGTTGTATACACCTATAAATCCTTTGACTTGGGAGGCTGAGGGAGGAGGATGGCAAGTTTGAGGATAACCTTGGCAACTTATTGAGACCTTGTCTCAAAAAATAAAAAAGGCTGGGGAGCAGGGTGTGGTGATGCATGCCTATAATCCCAGCAGCTCAGGAGGCTGTGGTGGAAAACGGTGGGTTCAAAGCCAGTCTCAACAATTGAGCGAGATCCTGACAATTTGGCAAGACACTTGTCTCAAAATAAAATGTAAAAAAAAAAAGGGGGGATGGGGGTGGGGGCTGGGGATGTAGCTCAATTCATTCTTCAGTTAAAACAACAACAAAAACCCCATAGGGCTGGGGCTGTAGCTCACTGGTAGAGCACCTGTCTCACACATGTGGGACACTGGGTTCGATCCTCAGCACCACATAAAAATAAATATTATGTCCATCTACAACTAAAATATATTAAAAACAAAACAAACAAAAAATGACAAGTCAACCACGCAAAGATAAGGGGGGAAAAGAGCATTTTAGATTGGGAAGAGTGCAAAACTGAACAACAGAATGAGCCTGGCATAATTGAGAGAGTAAGAGGATTTCAAGCTGAAGCAGGCCTGGGCAATTTAGCAAGACTGTTACAAAAAAAAAAAATTATTTTCTTTCTTTCCTTTTAAGTACTAGGGATTGAATTTCCAAGCACTTCACCTCTAAACTAAATCCCTAGCCCCTTTTAACATTTATTTTATGTATGTATGTATGTATGTATCTGGGCTTGAACTTCGGAACATTTAACCACTGAACCACATCCCCAGCCCTTTTTCATATTTTATTTAGAGACAGGGTCTTACTGAGTTGTATAGGGCTTCGATAAATTGCTGAGGCTTTGAACTCCCAATCTTCCTACCTCAGCCTCCTGAGCCACTGAGATTACACGTGCACCACTGCACCAGGAACCTTTATACTTTTTTTGAGACAGCGGCTCACTCAATTGCTCACTCAATTGCTTGAGCAATTGAGTAGCTGAGGCTGATCTTGAACTCATGATCCTCCTACCTCAGCCTCCCAAACTGCTGAGATTACAGGTATGTTCCACTGTGCCTAGCCAAACTAATTTTTTTTTTTTAGTTGTAGCTAGACACAATACCTTTATTTTATTTATTCATTTTTATGCTGAGAATTGAACCCAGGGCTTCGCATGTGCAAGGCGAGTGCTCTACCAATGAGCCACAACCCCAGCCCCAAAATAAAAAAATTTTAAATGGGGCTGAGGATATAGTTCAGTAGTAGTAGAATGCCCTTGGGTTCAATCCCCATTATTGAACTGGAATTTTTTTTTTTAAGTTGTAGATAGACAACATACCTTTATTTTATTTATTTATTTTTATGTAGTGCTGAGAATCAAAATCAGTGCTTCACACATCTCACATATGCTAGGTAAGCACTCTACCACTGAGCCACATCCAGAGCCCCCTAAAAATGAAATTTTTAATTATATATAAATAATCGGTGTGGCAGCATGAGCCCAACTACAGGGAGGCTGAGACTGGAGGATTCCATGTTCGAGGCCAGCCTGAACAACTTAACAAATAAAAATAGAGGTATTGTGTTCATCTACAACTAAAAAAAATACAAGAAAGAAAGTCATACAACTATGATAGATACTTTTCAATTTCTTTTTTTAGAATTTTTTAATATTTATTTTTTAGTTTTCGGCAGACACAACATCTTTGTTTGTATGTGGTGCTGAGGATCGAACCCGGGCCGCACGCATGCCAGGCGAGCGCGCTACCGCTTGAGCCACATCCCCAGCCCTCTTTTAATCTTTTTGGTACCCGGGTGAACCAGGGGCACTTAACCTCTGAGCCACATCCCAGCCCTTTATTTATTTATTTATTTTATTTAGAGATAGGGTCTCACTGAGTTGCTCAGAGCCTTACTAAATTGCTGAGGCTGGCTTTGAACTCATGATCCTCCTGCCTCAGCCTCCGAAGCTGGAATTACAAGCATGAACCACCATGCTCAGTTAAATTTCATTTTTTGATACTTCTACATATGTATATGTATATATATATATGGTATATGCATAACTCATTAGATCAAGATCTCAAATTTTGGGCTGGGGTTGTGGCTCAGTGATACAGTGCTTGCCTAGCACATGAGAGGCCCTGGGTTCAATCCTCAGCACCACAGAAAAATAAATAAACAAAATAAAGGTATTGTGTACAACTAAAAAATAAATATTTAAAAAAAAAAGATCTCAAATTCAAATTTTCACCACTAATTATCAGGAGAATTAATATTCCTTTGAATCCTCAAGGAAGATGCAACTTGGAAGATGCAACCTGGAAGATGCAACTGTTTTTTCCACAATGTTCCTGTTGACTGCAAAACATAGCTGTAAAATATCCTTTTCCAGCTAGGCGTGGTGGTACACAGCTGTAACCCCAGCAGCTCAGGAGGCTGAGACAGAAGAATCCCGAGTAAAAGCCAGCCTCAGCAAAGGTGAGGCACTAAGCAACTCTGTGAGACCCTGTCTCTAAATAAAATTCAAAATCGGGCTAGGGACTTGGCTCAGTGGTTGAGTACTCCTGAGTTCAATCCCTGTACCATAAATAAAATAAATAAATAGATGTATTGTGTCCACCTGCAACTAGAAAAATAAATATTAAAAAAAAAGATCTTTTTCCAGTCACCCATACTCCTTGAAAGCATTCAGTTCAATATTAATGCATTATTTAAAAAAAAAAAAAAAAAAACAGGGGCTGGGGTTGTGGCTCAGCAGAAGAGTGCTTGCCTAGCATGTGCTAGGCACTGGGTTCAATCCTTAGCACCACATAAAAATAAATAAACAAAAATAAAGGTATTGTGTCAAACTACATCTAAAAAAACCTTTTTTTAAAATAAATAAACATGGGGCTGAGGTTGTAGCTCAGTGGCAGAGCGCTTGCCTAGCATGTGCAAGGTACTAGGTTTGATCCTTAGCAATACATACAAATAAAAATAAAGGCAGTCTGTCCATCTACAACTACAAAAAAAAATTAAAATAAATAAACAAACAAAAAAATAAAAGGGCTAGAGATATAACTCAGTGGTAAGCTCTTGCCTAATAATGTACAAGGCCCTCCGTTCCACCCCCAGGACTGCAAACAACCAATTCTAAAAAGGCAAAATTTTCTAATTCTCAATAAGCTCAGATGAGAAACTGAGCACTCTTTACTACCTGAATTACAAAGTAAGAGAAAATGGCATCAGTGTGACACTATTTATTTATAGACACTTAATTATAAATCAAAGAGTGTCATGCTATTCACATCAAACTCCCATAGAAAATAATAGCTCCATACTCCAAGGGTCTTCTAGACAACCTGTCCATGGCAGTAGGAACACACATTTCAGTAGAAGCAAATGTTTCAATTCCTCTGATAGCCATACATCGATCTAACCATACATATGCTAAAGAGTGATTGAAGATGTCCCTCTACCTCCAAAATTTTGTTAATCTATTAAGGAACTCTTCTTAATGTTTTCCACTGGTTAGATAAGTGTTTCACCCTACTAAATAAAAACTTGAAATCCAGAAGTAAACACCATTTAGGTGTTTATGCCTTTAAATGATACAGGGCAATTAGAGTTCCTTGTCTTCACTGATCCACAGGTGTGTCTGTATGCCTCACAGAAAAAAAATAATGATAGGCTTTATGGCTTTCTCTGTGTGATACAACTATCTTTCCAGAAAGGAAGAATTTCTTGCACCTAACTTAAGGATTTCTGTTCAGTCACAATGTTGAAAGCTTACAGTCTTGTTTCTAGTACATTAAATAAAAGGTGGGGCAACAGCTCAGTTACAGGTCTTCTCCTAGGAATATACTGAAAGTGAAAGCCAAGTTGGTTGAATTGTACCATTTGCCTTAAAAAATTCTTGTGTGTGTGTGTGTGGGGGGGGGGGGCTGGGGATGTAGCTCAAGCGGTAACGTGCTCACCTAGCATGCGCAGGGCGCTGGGTTTGATCCTCAGCACCACATAAAAATAAAGATGTAGTGGCCACCAAAAACTGAAAAATAAATATTGAAAAAAAATTCTCTCTCTCTTTTAAAAAAAAAAAGATTCTGGGGGCGCTGGGGATGTGGCTCAAGTGGTAGCGCACTCCCCTAGCATGCGTGAGGCACTGGGTTCAATTCTCAGCACCACATAAAAACAAAATAAAGATATTGTGTCCACCTAGAACTAAAAAATAAATATTAAAAAAAAAAAGATTCTTGGGGAAAAAAAATGACAGTCCACATACAACTAAAGCTTCTAAAAAGTATCTTTCTTTAAAAGGGGGTAGGGGACTGGGATTGTAGCTCAATGACAAAGTGCTTCCCTAGCATGTGTAAGACACTGGGTTCTATCCTCCACATCACATAAAAACAAATGAAACAAAGGTATTTTGTTCATCTACAACTAAAAAATAAAATAAAAATGAAGGAACCTAAATGTAGTTAGTTCCTTTATTCCAGAATGACAAACTTGGGGAAAAAAAAAAAAAAAAAAAACCACCTCAACACAACACATAGAAGAACTATAAGGAAGGGCAGCAAAGTGTAGTAGTCTCAAAGCATTCAGTAAGGTGACTAGTGCCCCAGGATTCTCTCTCTTTTTTTTTTTTAAAGAGAGAGAATTTTTTTTAATATATATATATATATTTTTTTTTTTTTTAGTTTTTCGGCGGACACAATATCTTTGTTTGTATGTGGTGCTGAGGAGCGAACCCGGGCCGAATGCATGCCAGGCGAGCGTGCTACCGCTTGAGCCACATCCTCAGCCCCAGGATTCTCTTTTCAAAGTCAAATAATTTTGAGAAGCACTGTATCTTTTCTTTGAAGGGGAAGGTGAGTACTGGGGATTGAACTCAGGGGCACCCTACCACTCAGCCACATCCCAAGCCTTATCTTGTATTTTATTCAGAGACAGGGGTCTCACTGAGTTGCTTAGTACCTCACTTTTGCTGAGACTGGCTTTGAACTTGCCATCCTCCTGCCAGCCTCCCTCAACTGGGATGACAGGTGTGTACCACCTCGCCTGGCAGCACTGTATCTTTTAACCATTCTTTTCCACTCCCAATGTATAATATGTATATTTAGATACGCAGGGCTTTGGAAGTCATGTCTTAAAATCTGGGGTAAGAGATTTTTCTTTTTCAAAAACCTATCTGACCATGTAATACCACTAACGTACACTTCTTTCACATAAGACCTATTGAGAAAACCATTTTTGAAAAAGATTAAAAAAAGGAAAACCAAACCTCTTGAAGAAACACTAGAATTTTAAGATTTTTTTTTAAAGAGAGAGTGAGAGAAAGAGAGAGAGAATTTCTTAACATTTATTTTTTAGTTTTCGGCAAACACAACATCTTTTTTTATATGTGGTGCTGAGGATCGAACCTGGGCTGCACGCATGCCAAGCGAGTGTGCTACCGCTTGAGCCACATCCCCATCCCCAGAATTTTAAGATTTTTGACTTTTGGAGTCAGGCAGAGTTGCAGAGTTGTTCAAATTATGTTGGATTCACTATTTTTTAAAAAAATCTGTGAGATTCTAACAAAATGACAACCTCCCCAGTAACTGAATTTTTTCATTTGTAAAATGAGTACCTCCCTCACAGTTACTTGAAAAATTAAAGCAGCACAAACCATTACACAAGAAAAGTACTCAACAAATTAGTTTACATTGTTAAAATTATTTTTAAGTTATGAAAAGCAATTTTTTTTTAATCTAAGGGGGGAAAAATCACAGAATTCAAGATTGAGGGAATCTTTAGTTTTTTTAACTTTTTTTTAGTTGTAGATGGACACAATATCTTTCTATTTATTTATTTTTAATGTGGTGCTGAGGATTGAACCTAGTACCTCATGCTTGCTCTATCAATGAGCTGCATACAATCCCTGCCCTGAGGGAATCCTTGAAAAACAACTTCCTAGAATTTTTGTAACCATTTTTAATCCACTGAAATATGAGGAAAGCCTTAACTTCAAGCTTTAGGATAATATTCAGGTGCACAGCATGCCTCCTGATGAAAATAGATATGAACAGAACAATGTTATAGAATATTTATGGTTTTAAAGATAAAAAGAAATGGCACTTAACAATATGTTTGAGGAAAGAAACTGAGTCAAGTTGTGAGGGAAGTTCAGCCTGTTTCACGTAACTATACGACACATATGTTGATATACAATTAATAATTATATAGTACTTTACAATTTATAAAGCACCTCTCCATGCATAATTTTATTTTTTTTAACACAGAAACCTAGTGAAATAGACAAAGCAGTCACTGACTCTCATTTCTTAGTTGAGGAAATTAAGGCTCAATGACCTGAAGTGACTCAATCAGGGTCATACTCATGACAAAACTGAGACTCCAACCCTTTTCTTCTTCTCCCAGAATAACAGAAGGGGTATCTTCTAAATATGTGTGGCATTTTCTCAAACCCCCTTTATTCAACAAATATTTTTTTAATATCTTTTAGGTGAAATGCACCATGCCAGGCACTGGAGATAGAACAGTTAAAAAAAAAAAAAAAAAAGCTACCTTTTGCTTTCAAGAGGCTTATAAATCACTGGAGATAAACAAGCAATATTTAGAAAGTATAGTGAGATCAAAGAAGAAAATGCATCTAATCTTTTGGGGCAAGTAAGGGAAAGCTTTCCAGAGGAAGTAGCATTTGAGAGATGAGATTTGGAAGCTGATCTGGGAACTAAAAGAACTATATTTGCTCATGTATTAACTAAAAGGTGGAGAAGTGAGTCTGGAAAGGGAGGCAAAGGCCAAGACCATAAAGGTCTTTGAATACTATGCAAAGTTTAAGTTTTATCTTTTAATGACTGGAAACTTGAATACTTGTAAGAAGGTGAAGAAGAAGAATCAGATATCTTTAAGACTATTTTGAAGACAATATAATGAGAGTTCAAAAGGAAAAAAATACGAAAAACTGCAAGAAATTATGGCAGGCAAAATTCCAAATAAGAGTTGCTGTGGGTCTGAACTAAGAGACCAGCAGTGAAAATAAAGAAACTATAGATTGAAAAGTGACAGGCCAGGCAGGATAGTGCACACCTGTAATTCCAGCTACTTAAAAGGCTGAGACAAAAGGATTTTAAGATCCCATGTTATGCTTATCACATTTCATATTTTGTTATAAACAAACATGAGGTTAGGAGAACAGGTTATTATTCCTATTTGATCCACAAATATTTATTAAGTATTAACTATATGCTAGCACTAAATAAAATACCAAAATAAATGCCATGGATATGAATCCACGCTTTTAAAGGTTTAATATCATAGAAGAGGGACCAATAAGCAACAAATGTAACAAATAAATATATTATTAAATGTTATGGGACAAAAATAAAAGCAGGGAAGGACTATCACAGGTGAAATCTAGACTTAGGTACAATTTTAAGGCCTCATTGAAAAGGTGACTTTCGCTGGGCACAGTGGCGGATGCCTGTAATTCCAGCGACTCCGTAGGCTGAGGCAAAAGTTCGAGGCCAGCCTGGGCAACTTAGACCCTCAGCAACTTTATGAGATCCTGTCTTAAAAAAGTAAAAAGGGCTGGGGATGTAGCTCAGTGGTAAAGCACCCTTTAGCTCAATTCCTAATTACTCACCCCACCACCTACAAAAAAGTTTTGAACAGGAGACTTAAAGTAAGCCTTCCAGATTCAGATAACCTGGATTTTTTTTTTTAATATTTTTAGTTGTAGATGGACACAAAACCTTTATTTTATTTGCATGTGGTGCTGAGGATCAAACCCAGCGCCTCACCCGTGCTAGGCAAACGCTGTACAGCTGAGCTACAACTCCAACCCCACGGAATTATCTTTTAAACGCAGACTGTAGCTTTGGAACCTCAGCTACTTGGGAGGCTGAGACAGGAGGATCACAAGTTGGAGACTAGCACTGGCAGTTGAACAGGACCCTGCCTTAAAAACAAAACAAAACAAAAAGGCTGGGAATTGTAGTTCATTTGAACTACATCCTGGGTTTAAGCCCCAATACCATTATTAAAAATAAATAATACATAAGTATGCTAGCCAGGTATGAAAAGCAACAAGAAATGTCTCAGGAATATAAAATTATTATCATTTTCCTTAATTTCTTTCGAAGTTCACTTGTTAATATAAACAATTAAGTCCAGATGTTGTTAAAAGGATGCTTCTGAGATTACTATGATTTTTGGAAGATCTGGCATTTGAATATTTCATACCTCAAAAGTAACAAAATATGTGTCACTTTTCATCTGTTGCTTTTGGTGCTACAAATCAAACTCTTCATAGCTGCTTTCCAGTTGATAGCAACTTAAGACAGTGGCATAGGTTACAGGGGTTTGAGGGAGACACCAAACATTACTGAACCACCATCTAAGAAACACTTCAGACAGGTTAAGCCCTAATGACCATGGATCATGCTCTCCTGCTTGACGAACTCAAGCTGTACAGGAATATTTTATACATCCACAAGGAAGAAGGTAAAAGGTAGAAAATGAGAAGGGAACCATTTCAAAACAGACCTATGCTTCAGAAACTTTCATCACCACTACACAGAAATGTAATTCCCTGCCTCATGGATTCTGGAGCCACCAAAATCCCCAAACAGCACCTATAGAAAAAGGGTCACAGACTATTGGGATAAAGCAAACAACAGGGCTAACAGAAGCTTCCTCCCCCCAAAGCCAGTCCTTTTCAACAGAAACAGAACTTCCTCATGTATCTTTTCCCATGCTTAGCCAACAGCAGGGGAACTGCAACTTTGTGTGGCATTGTCTGATAGGTTGGATTTTTCTCCAGCAAGAGGTGGACAGCTTTTCCCCAAGGTTAGATTTATAGCCAACTGGGTGTGTGTCTCCCCCCCCCCCTTATTTCCCTCCAAACCTTCCCAGAAAATATCTGGCTATTGGGCCTTGAGATGTAATGATGCAAAGCTTTAAGTACTGCAAAGGTCTGGAAAAGAGAGTCCCTGGGTCGCAGTTATGGCTCAAATCTTACAATTTCTCTAGCAGTTGTTTTAATCAACCAAAGCTGGTTTGGCTTTTCTCAATGAGCCAAGCAACATGGGCCTTCTGACTAAGTGCAGAGGGGCTGCTTGTCAGCATGACTCCCAATGGGGTGGCTAACATGGAATAAGCTCCAGAGTCTAGAAACCAGGACAGCACAGCTGCTGTTTCCCTACACATACACTTTCAGCTTGGTAGGTGAGGGAGAAAAGGAAGGAAAAATCAATCAGTAAATTGAAATAAGAGGCCTGCTTTACATACAACATATAAGACACACTGATTAAAGCTAAGATAAATCCAGAGGTCCCAGCATATGATTAGGATACTTTCATGGACACAATGATACCTCTTCCATTTTCTGCTATTTTCTAACCAAAACCCAACTGATTGGTCTAGCCTGGCCCAGCTGGAAACACTCCCCCATCCCACCCCACCCCCCAAAAAGGTGGGAGGTAGATTCCCTTTTGAAAGTACCTCAAGGCTATGAGGTTCAGAACAAATTCCTCACACTTCTCCCACAACCCTATGAACCTATGCTAAGCACAGCATTTGCAAAAGTTGCTGCCAGAACTTGGATTTGAAGGGTGCATCAGGCAACCTGGTTAACATTGTTTCTAGACAAGTATCTGAAAGCAACCTCTATTCAGACCATATTTCCAAAGCCTCTAAACAGGAAGTTAACAGACATCACACACAGTCAGGGGAGGCAAACCACAGTGTCATAAAGATGGATGCTGCTGTCAACCAGAAATCACTCTCACCTCATCAAGTATGTTCTCAACTAAGGATAATAGGACAAAAGTCTATAAACCTCTTCTCAAACTGGGTCACTCAACCTACAGGTTGAGCCTTCTGATTCTTGCTGATTAATACTTACATACCCAATTCGTGATGACTATCACTGTCTCTAGCCTACAAACTATATTTCCTCTAAAAACTGACAGCCCTAGCAGATCAATACTCCCTGTTAACTAATTAACTCACCGTTAACTAATTATTCATACAATTGATCTACTTTAAAAAGCCCAAGGAAAGCATATCCTCACCTAACCTACCCTCAACAGCCAGAGACTGGGTTTCAGATGTGGGGGTGGGGAGAATCACCACCACCACCAAAAAAAAAAAAAAAAAGAAAGAAAACCATTTCCAACAGGTGTGGGCCTTCCCTCAAAATATACTGAAACCCTCCATAGCACCACTTTTACAACCCCAGAAGCAGCCTCCTTCCCAAGAAACAAAAATGATACTCTAGTACAATATTCTTATCAAGAATGCTCCAGCATCAAAAAATATGAATCCAAGTGGTTATCAGACTTCAAGGGAGAGTTTAGGTCAGTACGGTAAAGAAAGAACAATAAAGTCAGCACTAAATTCCCACACAGGCTAATTTCCAACATACAGATACCATAGTGTTGCTAGAAAATACAGAAATCCTGCGCACTAGGAGAGGGCTGGCGTGGTGCAGGACAGGAGGAAAGGTTTGATTTTGTACCACATGCATGCACTATCTATTCAAAATATAATTTAGAAAGGTTCTTAACCTACAAATGCATCAGTTCTTCTCCAACTAGGATCTGTAAAGCCTGCTTTACTCCATCAGTTACCAGTCCAAATCTCTCTTTTGCAGTCTGGACTGAAAACACTGCTTTCTCTTTGCTAAAATACAGTAAGCATCCCCACTTATCTCACACACACACAAAAGCCCTCCAAATAATCATTTATCAGATGAGAAAACGTTCTCAAGAGGCTACCTGATTCGCCAGAGGACAGCAAAAGAAGACTGATCTCTAACTCAGCATCCACAGGCCACCCACCATCAATGCCCCCATCTCCACCTTAGCGCCATCCCTATGAGCTAACACCTTGTGTTTTGAGGAAAGTTGATGCTGGGGAAGAACCCAAAGAAGCTACAACACCTTTATGAGGGAAGAAGGTTGCCCTGGGTCGCAAGTGGCATCTAAACCTCCGCATAAGCAAAAGTAGCTAGCACCTTAGCGCAATTAGGAGCAGGACGGCAAAAAGTACTCCAAGTCCCGGTCGGGCTGGGGAAGGGTAAGTTCTAGCTTCCTCGACCCTCGGGCACTGCACTGGGAAAGAGGTCCGGCGTGTCCCAGCAGCCAAGCCGAGAAAACGGGCGGCTTAGTCGCTCTAGAAGATAAGTATCCACACAGGCTGAGACAATTCCCTCCTACGGGACGGCGAGGAAACGGTGGACGACGAAATAAAGGGTCAGGCTCTGCGCTCGCAATCCCTTTCCCTAAATAATGAGGATCACCCTTTGCTTCCTTCACCCTTAAGGATCCCCCATTTGTCCCATTCGCCGTCACACACAAGACCGAGAGCAGGGAGCGGCCCCCGCACCCTGAGGGCACCACTGGGGGTGGAGAGAGTTAAAGGGGGGGGCGCGCTAGGGAGGAAAGGAGGGGAGCATGGCGGGCATGAGGTAGTGAGTGAAAGCGGGGATGGCGGGGGAAACGGGGCGCGAGGGAGGGGAGAAAGAGTAAAAGGAGATGAAATGAAGGGACACGAGCTGGGGGCGCGCGAGGGCGAAGCGAAAGACCGGGGAGCGCGCGCGGAGAGGGGGAGGGGATGAGGTGAAGGGGGAGCGCGAGGCGGGGGCGCGCGGTGCCGGGGTGGGGGGAGGGGGACGCAAGGCGGGGGCGCGCGGGCGGGCGTCGGCTCGCGGGCGCTTCCCCTCCCCCCGCCCCTCCACCTTTCCCTTCCCCCACCTCCGCCACCACCGCCTCCTCCCAGCCTCCCTCCCTTCCTCGCTCCTCACCGCCCCCGGGCGGGCGGACGGCCAGGCTGGCCTAGGCCAAGGCTCCTCACCTGGCGGTGGCGGTGTAACTCCCGGCTAGCTCGCCTCCTCAGGCGGCGGCGGAGGCGTCGAAAAAGGAAAAGGCGACCGCACAGTGGGCTCCGGATCCCGCTGACGGGAGGAGGGACGGGGGTGGGGGAGGGGGGCGGGCCGGACCGGGGCAGGCGGGCGGAGCAGACACTGCGGTACAGACGGGGGCAGCGGCGGCGGCGGCGGCTGCACCGGCGGCGGCGGCACCACACAAACAAGGACGCTGATTGGGCAGCTGCCAAGCGCCTCGGCTCCGCCTTACCCACACGCCACGACGCCCATTGGACGACCCAAGCCGGCCACTCCGCCCCTTTCTTCTTCGCCGTACCAATAAAAAATGGGATGCCTAGGCTTTACCCCACCCTTGAAGAACGAGTGGCTGGAGAAGTGATGACTGGCATACATAAGGCCCAATCTTAGACGAAGGAGGGGGATGGTCCAGCGGGGGCGCGTTAATGGGTACCTCGGCCAGTCCCAGACACATCCGGGTCTTCGACAGCCCATTAAGTGTCGGGGGTCAAAAAATCGCTTCAGGCTGCAACTTTACCTTAGAGACGTTTTGGTCCCCAGGCAGCCGCCGTACCCTAATCTCCCAAAACCGGGATTCCCCTTTGGCCAGCTCTCATTCTTTCATTTCTAAAGATGGAGACCGGCGATCGGTGCTAGGCTGTACGTTGAGCAGTGTTTCATCGCGACAGAATTCAGGAATTTCACGATAGAAGTAGCTTTAGGCGCTTGGGCCTTGCTGTCTCTTTGGGGCGTGGCCTGTCTCCGTCTGCCAAAGGCCTTGGGCTTGCTGGGGTTGGTCGGCCTCTGCTCGGTCCTGTCGTGACAGCCACGACAGCAGGGGGAAAAAAGGCAGGTGGCCAAGTTCATGGAGGACCTACGGTGTGCAGAGCCAGCGAAGCACCCTTTCTCGGGATCTCCTGGTTTCGTGAGGTTCTCAGTGAAGAAACAGCCTCCCACCCCACCTGAGTCCAGCCCATCACCTCGAGGCCCACTCCTCCGCCAGCCCGGCCACTTCCCCGGCGCAGTTAGGCCCACACTCTTAGCGTGCTGGGGCACCTTAAGGATAGGGACCGAGTGTCACAGGACGGTATGTTGAGGGAACGATCCCACCCGACGTTCCCGGGAAGGCTCTGTGGGCCGGGCACCGTGCTCAGAGCTTTGCGTGCATTATCGGGCCTGTTTTGTGAGTGAGGCAAACGAGATACAGATCCATTGGGTTTTCCCGCAAAGTTACATGTTAAGTGGCAGAGCCGAAATTTGAACCCAGGTATCGCAGGAAACCAGGTCAGAGAGTTTAAACAATGTGCCAGAGTCAGCGAGCTAGTGACCAAGCAGCGGTTTGAACTGGTGCCAGAGGCAGAACATATTTTTCAAATCATGCAGAAGTCATGCTGGGCAATAGAAATGAAATTGTAATGGAGGGCACAGTCATGTAAGGACAGATGGAAAAAGCGAACAAAAAGACAGGTAGACCTGAACACACCCACAGGCATGCCTCCGTTTTTATTTTAAGTGAATAAGAGACCTGTTAGCATGCTAGTATAGTGTCCAGGTAAAGAAAGAACATGGTCAAGCACAAGCACTCAGTTGAGTGCTTGAGTTTGGATCTTGGCCCTTTTATCACTTTGTGCTTTGGATGCAAATTAATTAACTTCTGGGTGGTTGTTTTGTTGTTTGTTTGGGAGGCAGGGTTTTTTTGTTTGTTTTGTTTTCGTTTTTGCTTTTGTTTTGTGTTACTGGGGCTCAAACCCAGTGGCACTGTATGTACTACTTACTGAGCTACATCCCCAGTCCCTTTTATGTTTTATTTTTAAACAGGGCCTCTTTAAGTTGTCCAAGCTGGCCTCAAACTTGTGATCCTCCTGCCTAAGCCTCCCAAGCCAATGGTATTACAGTCATGCACCACAATGCCAAGCTTAACTTCTACTTTCTTTTTTTAAATATATTTTTGAATTGTAGATGGACACAGTATCTTTATTTTTTTTTTTTTAATGTGGTGCTGAGGATCGAACCCAGTGCCTCATGCATGCCAGGCAAGCAAGCACTCAACCACTGAGCTACAACCCCAGCCCTTAACTTCTATTTTCAATGCCTTAGTTTCCCCATCTGTAAAATGGGAATAAGAGTGCCTAACTCATAAGGGAATTGTAAGGATTACAAAATAGTACATTTAACTGATTGAGGCAATAAGCACTCAATAAACTATATAAAACAGTAATAATGGTAACTACTATGAGAATTTTCCTTGCTTTTCCAACAATTTCACCCTCTTTGTTCTAAATTCAACTTTTCTCCCCACAGTACCTACCTTGTACTGCACTGAAAATTTCCCCAGTCCCATCATCATAATGCTTTCACTGATTCTTCTCAGTCATTGATAAAGCACCCATGATATTACCAGTCACTCCCATTCGCTGGGGATACAGAAGTGAACAAGATAAAGCCACTACCCTCATGGAGTGTACATTCCTCTTTTCCTA
This sequence comes from Marmota monax, assembly GCF_021218885.2. Taxonomy (NCBI): domain Eukaryota; kingdom Metazoa; phylum Chordata; class Mammalia; order Rodentia; family Sciuridae; genus Marmota; species Marmota monax. The sequence continues at coordinate 2,800,197 of NW_026694593.1, read as the reverse complement.
AACTACCATCCATCATAAAACCAGTGCATTCTCTGCTATCTAAAAAGCTGTCCTCAAAACTTTGAGAAAACATGAGAAACACAGTAGTGGAAGAGACCCACCTGAAGGAGACTCTGCAAGGCCTGAGAAACTGCCTCCCAACAAAATAAAAATCAGGCTTTGGAAAGAGACTTTCAAACAGGAGCGATCAAGCTCTAAAGAAGTGAGGCCAGTATTGTAGTGGACATGACTTTTGCCCTACACAGGCTCTACCACTGTTTCCTCTTTTTTTTTTTTTTTTTTTAATTGGTACTGGAGATTGAATCCAGGAGTGTTTTACCACTGAACTACATCCCAGTCCTTTTTATTTTTTATTTTGAGAAAGGGTCTCACTAAGTTGAAGTTCTCACTGAATTGTTGAGGCTAGCCTCAAACTTGCAATCCTCCTGCCTCAGCCTCCCAAGTTGGAGGAATTACAGACATGCACTACTTGCCTTTTTGAAGCTAACATTTATTGAATGTGCTTAACATTTCATATGGATAATATAATTAGTCTTTAAATGACCCCCCTCCCCACATTCAGATGAGAAAAAAATAAGGCATAGCAGTTAAGTTACTTGTCTGACATCATAAGATTAGTAAGTGACAGAGACAAGATTTATACTCTGAAGTCTGGAAAAAGAAACTGACCCAGGCAATTTAGACATATCCTTTCCCTCAGAAAGCTCCCTAGGCCACAGGACAGATATCAGATATTATGGTATCATAAGTTGCTATTGGAATTCCCGATAATCTGTAGTTATGAAATTCTGTAGTTCTCTTATCTAACTTCTCAAAAATGAGAGGCATAAGCTGGAAGGCAGAGTTCTTACTGTGGAACCAAAGGGCATGCTAGACTAGTAAGATAGTATGCTCTACTTGGGCAGGGACTGGGCCCTAAAATTTTCTCACTATAGTTAAGTGCAGTACTGAGTATACTATACCCAAATTAATTGTAAGAGGGCAGGTCTGTAAGCTAGGGGCATAGCTCACTGGTAGGGCACTTGCCTAGCATGAATGAGGCCTGAATTTGATCCCCGGCATCACCACCACTACACACACACACACACACACAGGCAAGTCCACCCTTACTAAAGGTCCTTAGGCCTTAGGGACAAAATAGGGAGTCGATTCTGATGAGTGGGGTCTAATCAGAAACTAGGGTGACCTCTGAAGAGATCATCATCTAGCAAGACAGATGGTGGCATTTCCTAAGCCCTTTGGTTTCCTCCTTTGCAGCTCTTTTAAGGACTGGAAAAGCATCAAGGCAGGATGGGGAAGGGTCCTCTGCATGAAGGTCCCGGCATTCAGAAGTAGTACTTCTCTTTTCACCCACTGATCTCCATCGCCCAGGGATTTACACTAAACATTAATGTAAGTCACTTCCCCCATTGATACTGCAGCCCTCCTTCCCAAGGCATTTGTTTTGTTAGCTGACTCCCTTTGGTAAATGGTTTTGCAGCTCTGTTAGGAATTGTTTCCTGTTTATTTCTTATATAGGGAAAAAAAGGAGAGCGTTGAGTGGGCCAAGGGATTAGAAAATGATGCCCATCTCCCTGATGTTCACAGCACAAGAAGCCCCTTTCTTTCCAGTGCTGTCCCCAGGCTGAGACCCTGAGCAGAAGAATACTGCCTGCAAATAGAGCAACTAGGGAGGACGAGAATGACTGAATGCCAAGTCCCCCAGGACACGTGAGGGCCGCCAACACCAACTACTGGGGAAAGGGTTGTCATCTCTGTGGAGGTACTGGAGAAGTCGGGGGGCAAGTTAGGGGAGAGGAAATAAGGCAAAGATGAGCTCAAGGCCCCCAGAGAATGGAGCCTTTGTGTGGGGTACAGATGAGGGACAAGGGGGTGATTGTGTGGGAGGGCTGGAAGTGCCACACAGACTGGCACTGCCATAGCAGCACCAGATTCCCCCCCATCCTGCTCTAAGAACTCCCTGTGCCCCAAGGGGCCAGTACCAGACCAAGGGGCCAGGAGAAGCAGGGTATACCTGAAGGTTGCAAAGGACAGAGGTGGAAAAGAGAAAGGCGCAGCATAAGCATCCCCCACTATCATCCAGACCCAGGAAAAGGGAGACAGAAGGAAAAAGACAGAAGCAGCTTTTACTATATTTACATACAACAAAACTTTGCAGGGGACAATTCTTATTGCACAGGTCAGGGCCCTGGGTGGGTGGGGCACTTCCCAAGATGGAGTGGACAGGAAAGATCAGGACTGCAGGAGGCACCAGTTCTTCCTCAGGGGGTCCTGGGGCTCCCCTGGCTCCCACTGCCTGGCTTTCAGGGAGCTACAGACCTCGGTGCCCCATTTCCCTTCTCTTTCTCACTCTCCATTAGAGCCTCATTAGCAAGGGGGCTGTGGCTCCAGAATAAATAACTTAAAATAAAATACAAACACTAAGGTAGAAAGGCATGGAGAGCCTTGGGCTCCTTCAGCAATGCCAGGGAAGGGGGACCACCACTGGTGGGATGAGATCCCCCCTCTCATCTGGGCAAAGGCTCAGTAGCTCTGTATCTTTCCAGTTGTTTTTTAAAACAAAAACTTCTAAAGTAACCAGGGCAGTGCAGATCTGTGGGTGCCCTGGGTGAGAGTTCCTGGAATAGGCTCGGGGAGGGACAGAGCTGCACCGGCTCCCCAGCTCTCCCAACACTGACATGAAAGGGTTAGCAGGATGGAGACGGGGGAATTGTGACTTTTGGTAACAGTGGGTCCCCCTTTCTGCTGGCCCCACTTGGAGCCTATGGCTGAACAGGCTTCCCAGCCTGTTCCCAAGTCCTCTATGAAGGGAACAGAGAAGCAGTTTGTCTATAGAATCCTTGCTCCCTCGCCTCCCCACCATAGACTGGAGAGGGAAGCTTAAGGGTCCCTAGCATTCCAGAGGTGCTCCAAAACATTTTCGGCAATCAATGGCCTTGGTAGTGGGCATCTGTGCGCGCCGCTGCCTCAGTTCCTCCTTGCCCATGCTGCTGGCCAGCTTGTTGAAGGCGGATTTGTACTTCTTGTCGAAGGCCACTAGGGAAGAGGGTGGGAATCAGTGCATTAGGACCCCAGCCTCTCACTCCTGGCCCAGGGTCCTTAAACTCCTCAGTCCCCCGCCTGCTCCCTCACCTATGTCCACGTGGTCCTTGCCCATGGCAGCCATTGTCAGGAATAAGATCTCGCGGTAGATACCCCTGTACAGAGGCAGAAGGGTGTAAGCCAGAGAAAAGAGGTGTGAAGCTGGTGCCGATCAGGGACCCTCAGATGAGCATCGTACCTCTGCAGGTGCAGGCCAGCAGGAGGGGGCCCTAGAGTCTCCAGCAAGAGCCCCACAGCCTTGTGCACCTCATTGAGCCCAACATGGCGCAGCACTGACTCCAGCAATGCCAAGCTGAGACACGCAGGTACGGGGCCTGGCCACACCACCCGCTGAGGGATCTGGCCTGGGTGAAGGAAGAAAGGTCACCAGGATGACTGAGCCTTCTAGGTGTGGGACTCACCCCTCCCATCCCTATGTCAGATACCAGACTCACTGTGGACCCTCCAGAGCACATAGAGAGGTGGGCAGCTGCTAGGGTCAGGAGTCAGGACATCCCACAGCAGGCGCACCTGCACAGAGGCTGGATCAGGAGTTAGCCAAGGAGACGGGGCCTGGGCGAGCTGAGACAGGAGAGCCAGTCAGGTGGTGTCCAAAGAGACAGACAGACATTACAGGACACACCGAGCAGAGGGAAGGGACCTACTCCCATGAGAATGTAAGCTCTGCAGAGTAAGGATGTGTTTTGTAATTGGTTACGTCTCTAATGCCTGAAAACTGTGCCTGGAACCTAAAAGATGCTCAATAAATACTGGTGGAGTGAGTAGATGAACATTAACGAGTGCTTTCCTAGGTACCAAGTGCTGCACAAGGTGTCTGTGCCACAGCCCTGTGATGTCACTGCTTATGACACATGAAAAACTGTGGCCCAGAGTGGTGAACTGCAAGGGCCAGGAGTCGGCCAGACACACAGACTCCACAGCCTGGGCTCTTCCTTTAGTGTCAAAGACACAGAAGAAGAGGACACAGAGCTGGGAGACAGGAAAGAAGGCCACATAAAAATACTGACCTGGGGTGGTGGGGGCCCATCACAGGAGGCCAGCACCAGGCCTGGTAGAATACTAGGCAGGCGTAGCCGTTGGAAATACCACAGAAGGTTCCAGAAGATGATGGGGTGGGCAGCAGGCAGTTCAGGCAGTGCCAGAACCTCGCTGCCCTCATTCTCTACCAGAGACTCCAGCTCCTTCCGCAGCACCAGGGGACTCAGGTATGCCCAGGCCCCACTCTCCACGCGCCTAGAGGCACCCTGTCAGACACAGAGTACAAGGGCCCCATTCAGTGCCCTGCCTGCCACCAAGCCATTGTCCCCAGTGGCTTCTGGGAGGCCTCTTGCCCTCAGTACCATCTATTTGTCACCCTTCCACACAGGCTCCATGCTCCCACTCTGTGCCCCATTGGCCCAGCCCTTACCCCCGTGTGCCCGTTGCAGAGCTGAGGCTCATCCAGGGCGAGACAGAGCCTGCGGTCACTGAGCACAGGGCCAGGACCCCCAGGAACAGGGGCGTCTTTGCTGCTGCTGGCACCAGCAGGGGCAGGGTTGGGGCTGGGGGCACTGCAAGGGGACAGCAGAAGGGGTCAGCTCTTGGACCACTGCCTTCCTGTCCCACCCACGGCACTTGCCCTGATTTGGGCACCTGGGTCGGGAATCAAGGGTCTGAACACTGAGCAAGGGCACAAAAGGGCAGGCGCAGAAGGGGCAGGTTGTGTTGAGGTTAGAGTCGTCAGGTGCCCAACCAGCCATGATTTCCTCATCGTACACCAGTGAGTCACAGGCACGGCACAGGGAGCAGCTGGAGAGCAGAATCTGTGGACAAGGAGACCCCAGGAAGTAGGCCTGGCTCAGCCTTCAGTGCCCCTCTCCTGGCCCTTCCACCTCCAAATCCCAGCCAGCCCTCCTTGACCTCCTCCCCACCCTGCCTTTCCCGGGAAGACTGCAGGGGGGCGGTTATCCTCACTTCCAGGGAAGGTGGCTGGAGGGATCCAGGGGTGTCACTGAGGCGCTCTGAGGAACGGCGGAGGCTCAGGCTACTGAGAGAAGACTCTGAGAGGTCCCACTCACTGCCCAGAGAGGCTGAGCTCTGCCATCACACAAGGAAACCCTGTCAGCTGGCTCCGCGCTCCTCTCCAGCAGGGATGCCAGCTCTAACGACCCTGCAGGCCCCTCCTGGGGCCTCCTGAAGCTTCGGGGCTGGCTACCTCCGATGCAGTGGATCCAGGTCGCTCCCGGGGCCTCAGAAGACTCTCCATTGGGCTGCGACGGGCAGGGGGAGGCAGGTCAGGGGGCATCTCTGATGGGGAAATGCGGGCAGCAGGGGAGCGGCGGGAAGGAGTGAGCAGCTGCTGGAGGCGGGCACCCAGCCCTCGTCGGGGGGTGGCTGCCTCATCCTGACGCCCACTAGCCTTGGGCCCTCGCACACTCAGCCCTTCCAGGGCCTCAGTGGACTGGGCACTCAGGGCCAAGCCTGAGCCGCCTGGACTGCCTCCAGGTGCCAGCTCCTCCCCTGTCAGGCTCAGGTCTGAGAGACTTCCATCATGCCAGGGCACAGGTGATCCCCGGGGCTCCAGGACCCCTAAAGCCTCTATCACTGCAGGACAAAAAAAGAATCAGGGAAGGCGGAGGCCAGCCTCTCCTCCAGCTGCCTGCTTCTTGAGTAACACGATTCCGGCTGTGTAAACTCTGACACTTGACCCCACCACGACATTTTGACTCCTCAGAGTACACAGTTACCCACCACACAGGCCCACTTTTCCAGAATTCTGGCCCTGGTTCTTCTCCTTTCTTGCAAGTGGTTAGGAAAACTGACTGTGGGGAAGAGAAGAGGAGGACCAGACCAGGGCACTTACTGTGGGCCACACCGGCCTCTACAGTGGGCTGGGCTCCTCGGGCACTGCCCAAACTGCCACTCTTCACTAGGCGCCCAGTGGGTGAGGCCGGGTCCCTCAGACTTCGCCCAGCCCAAGTCGTCTGGCGCTGAAGGGGACGGGTCGGGGAAGGGCGTTCCAGATAGGACTCTGGAGGACAGAGAAGGGATTTAGAGGCCGCGAGCTAGAAACCCCAACAGACCTCCGCGGAGGGACCTGGCTTGGCAGGGTTCCCCACAGGCAGAACTTTCTCTCTTTTGTTACCAGTTGAGTGTAGCTTAGCCATTCTCTGAAAGCCCATGCCGACCGCGAAGCCAGCTCTGGCTCTCCAAGAGCCTGCTGCCCCTCCCTAAGCCTGCTCACCAGTCCCTGCCCACCTGTCTGGGAACTGCCAGCCTCTTGGTGTGCTGACACCTGCTGCTGCTGCTGCTGCTGCTGCCGCCGCTGCCGGTCTCTCAGAGGCTGACGGAACTGAGCAGCCCCCAGGACAACATTCCGGAGCTTGGCCCAACGCAAGCGTCCACCTGGTGTACCAGATGGCCACTTGCTTTCCAGCACAGCCTGCCAAGTACAGCGCCCATCAGGATGGCCTCCTTCCAGCACCCTGACCCCAGCCTGATGCCCACCTCCTGTCCTCGAGCCCCAGGGACCACCTTCCCTCCACACATCCTGCCTAGGACTGCCTGACCAATGGCTCAGCCAGGAACAAGGGTAATTGTGAGCAACTATCCTGAGAGGACCTGCGAGAAGCCCAGAGTAATGGAGGAAGTTCTTAATCAGACTCTACTACTTATAAACTGTGTGGCTTTGAAGAAATCATTTCAGATTTCAGTCATTAAGTTTCCTCATCTGAAAAGCAGGAGATGTTCAGTATCATGGTGAAGGGGCTGAATCTGGGAAACAGGAATATGCCTTTGCTCATATTCTAACTCCCCAACTCGTCCACTATGGTACTTTGGGCAAGTTATGAATTTTCTGTAACTCATCTCCTCATCTATGAGACGGGGGTGATCCTCCTACCCCAGGGGGATGGTGAATATAAAGTTATTTAAAACGTATAATGTGAAGTTTTTAAAAATGTATGATGTATTCAGAAGAGTGCCGGACACACGGCCAGTACTATGAGCTACAGTCAGGCTGTTGCGATGGGGAATAAAAGAAGCTAAGATGAAAACAAAAAACCCAAAAAGCCGTTTGCTGGTGCCTAGGCTACAAGAGGCGGCGATGGAGGACAATGGTCCCAGGACCCAGTGGAGCTGCACAAGCCCAGTCTCCAAGACGGGGAAGCAGGGGTCAGGGAACGACGTCCTCCCCACGCACACCTGGTCCAGCCTGCCAGCCGTCCTACCCCAAACTAGGTACCTTATTGTAGTAACCATAGGTGATGGTGTTGGGCACGATGCCTGCCCGTCGCATCTCCAGCATGACCCGCACAGACAAGACGGGCTGCCCGTAGTAGGAGCAGAGCTGCATCAGCACCCGGTAACACACCTAGGCCGAGAGGCACGGAATGGCAGCAGCCTCCCTCCAGCCCGCCCTCCAGCCTTCTCAGTTCCTGCACTCCTCACTGGCCCCTGCGGCTCTGCTGACCCTGCTACCCTGCAGTCCCCTTAGTGAGTGCTGATGTGACCGCGCTCACAGTGAATGCTGAGGAGCATCTGCCCAGCCCTGGGGCTCCCCATCTGCTTTCTTCAACTCCCACAAGCTTCCCTCTCGCAGCCCCCATGGCTGCAGGTGGCCGCATGGTAAATGGCGCCCACCTCATCGGGGAGCACCACCTTGCGGCTCTCCATCTCACGCAGCACATGGTAGGCTGTGTGCAGCGCCCGCACCCGGGAGGGTGCTGACCGCACATAGGCCGGAAGACACAGGAACCACAGCCCGTAGCAATGGCCCAGCAGGCACCGGGCCCACAGCTCGGGCACCGTCGCTGACTTCTGTGCCATCCGCTGGGCCACCTTCATCTCCTAGGTGGGGCAGAGGACACAACAGGGTGAACACGATGCCAGGGAGGTCGGAGAAGCAGCGCTCCCCTGAAGGACGCTCTGTGCCTGAGGAGGTGGCTGTACCGACAGGCTGTGGCTCCTGAGCACCGGCAGGGGCCCTGGACAGAGCCACCAGCCTCTGGATTCCCAGAAGTGACGATGGGAGGGTGCTGGTGATGACAACGGCAGGCACAGTGAATTCCCTACGGTCTACGGGAAGGCCGCCGCCTCATCTCATTTCACAGACGGAGAAACGAAGCAGCCGCCCTCGGCCTGAGCCAGGTTCCCCGTGGGGTCCAAGAGCTGCTTACCTGTTTGGTACGGCGAGGGGCAGGACTGCTGGGGGCGCTACGGGATGGGCCTGGCACAGGCAGGGCCCCTGGTTGCTCTTGAGGAGACTCAAATAGCTCAGCCCGTAATTCTGGGAACCCATCATAGCTGAGGGGCAGAGAGAGCCGATATCAATACAGGGCCAGGCACCTGAAGTGGACCATCCAAGGGTCCACTTGGGACACAGGAGGGGACAAAATCTCTCACCAGTACTGGGGAGTGGATTCACTGCCCTCTGGTGCGGGGGGCTCCTCAGGGGGGGTGATAAAGACAGTGAGCTCGCTTCCCGAGAGTTCTTCCAGCTCCACTAAGGGCGCTGTCTCGGGCTTCTCCTGCTCCGGGTGGACCTGAACAGCAAGGGGAGCACGCAGCGTCAGACGACAGGCATGGCAGGTGCAGGGTGCTACGCAACTTGTACCCCAGTGACTTGGGAGCCAAGGCAGGACTGAAAGTTGAGGCCAGCCTTGGCAACTTAGTAAGACCCTGCCTCAAAATGAAAAATAAAAAGAATCGGGGAGGCAGCTCCGTGGCAGAGCACTCGTAGGTGCGATCCTCAGTACCGCAAAAAATAAAATAAAAAGACAGTGGGCATGGAGCATGCCAGACGTCCGGAATATGGCATCTTCCAGGAAAGCACGTCCGCAGGGAAGGAGTCCTGAAGACCCGGCTGGGGGACAGAGTTGAGAATGGGACGATACTTCGCAGAGGAAGCCAGTGGCACACGCTGTGTGCTCGTGACTCCAGGGGTGCCCTCCCTGTCACAGCTGAGACATATTTGGGTTTACAGTAGCCTGTGGGCAAGAGAGAAGCAGAAGGAGAGCAGAGACCACTGGGCACATAGAGAAGGGACATACTTGATACCTTATCAACACAAGAGTCAAAGAATTCAAGGGCAGCATGCCGAGCAGAGCCAAAAGAACATTCTTCGATGAACTGTGAGAACATCTGCGTGTGCAGCAGCTGAGAGTACAGCTTGTGGCTGGAGCGTTCTCGGGACTTGAGGAAACCTGATGGGGACAAGAGTGAGGCAGGGAAGGGAGATGACCAGGGCTCTCTCCTGCAGCCATCCTGCCCTGCCCTATTCTTGGCCCTCTGCTTTCTCAGGAGCCATGCTCACGGAGGTCGTCAACTCTCGGCCCACTGACACATACCCCTGACACACAGAGGGACCAGCTCAGCTCCCTCTAGCACCAGGGCCCCCAGAGTCCTTCCTTTTGTTTACCTGCACCCACCGTCATACGCTGAGGGCTCTCCAAGGACAGGTCCCTCAACAGAGCTTTGCCCATGGGGGCTGCTCACAAAGGTCATTGTGTCCACTCTATGCCCAGGGCTCCCAGAGAGCGGGGCCCCATCTGCCTCATCTTTGTACCCTTACTTCCTCCAAGACCTTAAGAGTGGATGGCTCAAGCAGGTGCCACCAAAACACTGAGTGAGGGAATGAGAAACCTGGCAGTCCCCAGGCCACCCCTCCCATGATACCCTTTCTAAGCAGAGACAGGCTCACGTTACCCTGAAGGTAGAAAAGGTTGTCAACGTCACGAGCCCCCTCAGAAGGGGCCTGGGTGAGGGGGCGCAGGAAGTCCCGGTAGCCCTTGAGCAGGCAGGTCATGAAGCGCAGGAAGGCTCCCTGGACTTCCCGCTCCAAGCGGGCGCGGCGGCCGCAGACAGCCTCATAGTCCGTCAACAGGAATTCCAGGGATGCCTCCTCCTCAGGTCCAGTGTACGCTGGGAAGCGATGCCCAGAGTCGGAGTCAGCACCCACAGTGCTTGCCCACCCCATCCTTCACACTGACACCTGTTCCATCCCCAGCCCCCTGGGATGTGTTCGGGAATGCTGTACTGGAGATTGAGCTTAAGGGTGCAGCTCAGTCCTATTTTATTTTTGATTTAGAGACAGGGTCTACTAAGGTGCTGAGGGTCTCTCTTACTAACTTGCTGAGGCTGGCCTTAAACTTGTGAGCCTCAGCCTCCCAACTCACTGGGATTACAGGCATGCCCCGTGGCACCCAGCTTCCTTCCCTCTGGCTTCTGTTGGAAGCAGAACCCCCTGACTACCACCAGATCCTGACTCCTCTAACCTCCTCAAGGAATGTCTAGCCCCCCCAGCCTTCCCCACACTAGAGGCGGGAGCCCAATGACAGTCCCAGCCTCCCACCCCCACCCAGTCTTCTCACTCTGGTCCAGTTGCTGGTACAGGGTTGTTAGTGTGGCCAGCAGAACTTTGTAGGGTCTGCGGGGCAGGGTCCGAGGGGAGAGGAGCTTCTTTTCCTCTGTCCTAGGAGATAAACAGGAGAAAAAGAACGACAGGGCTCCTCACATGCTCCTCCCCCCTTCGCCTCAGGCCTGGAGCCATGGCAGCTCACACGTGGGCTCCTGCGAGCTAGCCTCCCGTCCCCGTGAGACCCAGCCTCTTACTGGAAGAGCGTGTTAGTATCGAGATCGACACAGATGACGTCGGCAGGAGGGTCATGCAGATCAAAGTAGCTGGAGTGGATGCCCACGATGAAGGGCACGGGGGCGCTCAGCACGTCTGCCAGCACCAGGGGGCACAGCGGAATGTAGGGGCACTGCCAGTGCAGCGGGAAGATCATCTGAAGCCCAGAGAGGAGCAGTGAACAGGGGCCGGGGCAGCAGGGAGGGACACAGGAGCGGAGAGGGCACTGGCCCTGGGGAAATGGTGCTTGTTTGTCCCGAAAGTCTGTACCCAGGGAAAGGGACTGAGAACCTCCTCAAGGAAGGAAAAGTAAGGGGACAAATCCAGAAGAGTGGGCGGACAGGTGGTACTCACTGAGACGAGGGCCTCACAGACGCTCGTGAGCAGGTCTGGCCTCAGCGAGTGGACCAGCAACTTGTGCTCTGTGAGCACAGCCATCAGCAGCGTGACAGCCAGCTCAGGGCCCAGGCTCTGCAGCAGCTGCAGGAAGCTGGCGCCGCTGCAGGCAATGCGAGGGTGGGGGTGCGTCACCAGCAGGCCCTGGAGACTCTTCCCCAGGAACCAGGCAGGGACACCGCTGGGGTCCAGCCTGCAAGGACCTCAACAACTGCCCCCCGGCACCTACCATGTCCTCAGTCATCAAAGACCCCCTCCCCCAAACCCGGGCACATACCTGAGGGGCAAGGGTGAGGACACAGGCTGACAGAGGAGCAGGTTGTCATAGGGAGACATCTAGGGGGCCGAAAAGCCAGAGGTCAGTGTTGGTGACAGGCCTGCTCCTCTCCGTCCGTCCAGCCCAGCCCTGGCCCTTACCTGCACTAAGATGCGGGGTCTCTGTGGGGAAGGGAAGGGCACGTTGTGAATGAAGTGGGAGATGTGCCTGGGGAGAGAGGGAGCAGGTGAGGCACACGCCGTCCACCCGTCCTCCTCCACCCCGTGTCCCTCTCCCTCTCCTCTCCTAAGAGCCCTAGTCCTACCCCACTGCTACCCAGAACTAAGAACAGGGCGGGTGGGGCTCAGCGGCAGAGGCTGGCCTCCCACATGCGAGACCCTGGGTTCCATCCTCAGCACCACCTAAAAATGAATAAGTGAAATATACAACTAAAAATAATCACTTAAAAAATTTAATTTCATAGGAAAAAAAAAAAAGAATCTTATTCCTCCCTGAACCCCACTTCAAGGCCTGCATCAGCCACCCAGCCTCTCTTGTTCAACAGACTTGTGCAAATCACACGCAGCCCTCGCCAGGCCCAACCAGCAGGACAGACTGGATTTCAGGCTGTCCGTCTCCTCCTCCGGTGACAGTTTTTTCCAATGGCCACACTGTACAACCCCACACTCCGGCCGGCCCCTCCCCGTGCCCAGCCCACTCCCATCTCCATGCTAATCTTTCCCGCCTCCCTGAACCCTCCTCACTCCTCCCCAGTGGCAGGGTAGCCATGCTCACGCTTCCAAGGGCAGGCGGTGGGGGCCGGAGACGGAGTAGCGGTAAAGGAAGGTGAGGAAGGCTCTGAAGGCTGGAAAGGCAGGCCAGTGGGATAGCACGGCGATGGCCCGCCGGCTGCGCACCGCACGGCCGCCCAGCGCCCGGCCCCGTTCCACGGCACTCAACAGGCCCAGTGCCCGCGCCTGCCGCTCTGACAGCCTGGCCCTTGGAAAGGCCTCATAGAACTGCAGGGCGGCACCATACACCTGGCAGGGGACAGAGGGACGGTCAGGCAGGCTCTGCATGGCCCAGACCCTTACCACAGGCCCCACACCTACCTTATCGCCAGCGGCACCCGTGAGTACAAAGGTGGAGAAGACGGGCACGGGGTACTTGGTCTGGGAGGGCCAGCACTCGATAGTGGCCCCCATGGGCAGGCAGAAGACTGGCACTGACTCGGGCAGCGGGAAAGCCTCATTGTCCTCCTCTGGGTAGCGGCCCAGCAGCTCTGCACCCAAGCAGAGTGAGGAGTACCCAAAAGGAGGGGTGTCCATCAGACTTCAGGGAGAGGAGCCAGGGGATCCCAGAGAAGGCCAAGCAGCAAAAGGGAAATGAATTCTAGGGAACACTTGAAGGAATCAGCCAAGAGGCACCAAGGGCAGAGGGACACGAAGGGTCAAAGGCTAGGAGGGACAAAGGGGCCACTCACCTGCCTCATACACCAGTGTGTTGGCTTTGGCCAGGCCCACCTTGAAGCACAGGTACACTGCTGGGCCCCACTGCCCCCGATGGCAAGAAACAAGCAAACACACAGCTACCAAAGGTTTCTGGGGTCCACTTTCTCTCTACTACCCCCAAATGATCTTCTGAGCTGCCTCTAATCACAAGCCCTCAAGCCCTATCACCCGTCTGGCCTGCCCCTGGCCCCTTTATACCCTTGGGCCCAGTTCCACACCCTCACACCAAGGGCCCAGGTCTCAGCTCTCAGCTCCACAGCCCCACTCACCATGCCAGGGTTGAGGTTGCGGGGCAACCGGCAGTAAGTATGAGGCGTGCCCTCACCCTTGCTGGGCAGGACCAGGCAGAGGTCAGTGATGCCCAGGGCATGCAGTCCTGCCCCCTCTGCTGCCCGCCTATAAGTGAGGTAGGTGCGGGGATGCCCGGGGCCTGGAGGGGCCAGGTTGGCTGAGTGGCTGTACGGTGTAGTATCAAGCACTTGGAAGCCAGGCTTGGGACGTTCCTTGCCCTCATATAACACCCTGGGCACAGAAAACAGAGAAATGTCAAGAGGACAGGACCGAGGAGAAAGACCCCAATCCTGTCAGATCTGCCTACCTAGTGGAAACTGCCCTGCACACTCAGCCTTGTCAAACCCAATACCGGGCCCACCTCTGCTTGCTGAACTCAGAATCCCATAGCCCCTCTTTGCCCTTGACCCTACTTGTCAGTCAGTAACAACCCACATGCCTTCCGCGACTCTCTCTCTCATGAACAGACACTAAGAAGTCACTGACGTGCTGAATCCCTCAGGGGTCTTACTCCACTCAATCTTATCAAGCATCCTACGAGGGACTATTATCCTCATTGGTGGGGCTTTATAACCTGCCCAAGACCAAAGGGCTAGGTGGCAGCAGCACGGGCATGCAAACCCAACCTGAGACAACCTGAGACCAAGCACTGACAACTTCAGCCCCTCCTCCCTGGCCTCTGGCCCTCCCCTCATCCCACACCCCTACCTTGACTTGGCTCTAACTCATAGTCCCTCCCAGCTCCCCTGGGGCCAGCATGCGTAGGAGGCACATACCCCAACTCCACAAGGGGGGGTTTGTCCCGGCCTCTGCGGTAGCAGATGACAGGCTGAGTTCCACCCAGGAGCCCAGCACTGAATTCCAAGGGGTGGCCCCCAGCAGAAGCCTGGATGCATGTATAGCCCTGGGGCACCTCCTCGCCCAGTGCCCTAGCAATGACTGCCACATCGGTGATGGGCTCAGCTGGCCGGGAAGGGCGCAGGGGTCCACTGGGCTCAGGAACCCATGTTTCCTCAGGGATAGGTGCTCCATTCCCCGCAAGCCCAGCAACCACGAAGTAATCCACCAGCCGGGGGGGCCGCTCCTCCGCCATGGCCCCCCCCTCACTCACTGCATCTGGAATGGGCAAGTGGGGGAGAGATGGAGCAAGGGAAACCGGTGTTGCCACGGCAACAGAGTGCTACCCCCTCCCTTCAGTCCCCTCCGGTTCCTAATCCTTCCAAAAGAAGATGGGATAAGGTCAGTCATTCCCACCTCTCACATCCCCAGGCGCTCAGAGCCCACCACAGCTCCTTAAAAAGACCAGGTTCCTCCCACTTGGCAGTTCTCTCCCCAAAGAACCAAACTCCACCTCAGACCGCTAGCCTGGGCTCTGACACCATGTTGCTCGTGTATGCCTTCCAAGGCCCCACCCCTCCCCACTACCTGCCTGGTTAGAACACCAGAGATCACACTATTTCCTGTAATGACCTGCAATGACACCATTGATTCTGGCCACGTCACACCAACCTTAGTCTTTTTTAAGGGTTTCTGGCTTTCTGCTCTAGTTATGACATCCTAAGGACCTCCTGACCCAGTTGACACTCCAAAAGGGCCCACTCCCACAGGATTCTGGGAAACCTCACAAAACCCAAGCTTTAGTGCCTTTCCTTAACTCCACCAGCCTGGCGCAGCCACAGTGCCCTCCCACCCACAGGATCCTTAGATGTCTCCAGTTAGGTCTAAAGTGACTGTGGGAGACGGGTTCCCGCAGTCCCTCGCCCTCTGCCACAGAGCCCCGGAGCCCGAGCCGAGACAGAATTAGGCCCACAACAGCCTTTCAGTAACTGTTTCCTCACCTGCCTCCATGGCCCGCCCCAGGGAGTAGGAGCCCCAAGGTTCCTGAGACGCCCCAGGGTGCAGACGCTGGGAAGAGCCTGGTGGGTGGTTTGCATCAGGGGCTGGGAGGTGTGGGGGAGTGCTTCAGAGGGGAAGGGAGGTTACTTCCTGAAACGGCGGAGGGGAAGCTGCAGCTCAGCAGAAGTCAGCCTATGGGTGTGTGTGGCGGCGCCGTGGGGCGGGGGGTTCTGCTGAAGGTGCCAGCGCAGCATCAAGCCAAGTCCGAACTTCAGACCAAAGGGGCCTGAGCAAGGCCGAGGAGATTCCATGGCTCCGGGATGAACAGTTCTACTTTATCTCCCACTCTTGGCCCAGAGAACTAACTGGAGAGAGCAAAGGAATCTCCCGGGGCCAGGCTGGCTCCTGGACACACACGCCCCAACTCCAGCTAAATTTAGCCTCCACGTCTGGGAGGTGAAGCCAGGAGTCCGCATCAGCCTCCAGATTTAACTCTGGGGCACCCCCCCTCACCTAGTGCAGGCGAGCGGGAGCCCCATGCCCAAGGCACAGGCAGAGGCAGTTAGGTGGGACCGTCGGAGCGGCGAGCGGATGCCCCCCCCCAAGCGCTGAGCACGCGCAGGGATTCCCAGAACCCGACGGGGGAGTCCTGCGGAGGGTCACCCTTTCTCCCTAAGTGGAGCCACGGGCACAGGGGCCACTCGGATCTCCAACGCCCACATGCCGGGCAACGGGAAGTCGGGCTGGGGCAGAGGGCGCGCGGAGGGGGAGGTGGCTGAGCAGGGAGCTGGAGGGCACCGAAAAGCCGGCGCGCCGGGGCCGAGGACGTGACGGCAGCAGCGCCGGCCGCCGCGTGACCCGAGCAGGAGGGCGGGGTGCTCTTGCTCCGGCACCCGCGGGGGCAGTGGGATGCGGGGTGCCCGCCACCGCTAGCTGGCTCCCGGTTGCGCCTTCCCCTCCACTTTCACTTCCCCGGGAGGGAGGAAGCGGAACCAGATGTGCAGGATGGAGAGCAGCTGGGGCCGCCCCCGCCCGCCGGCGCTCCCTCCCTCCTTCCCGCGCGCCGCCCCGCCCGCTCCGGCCCTACCTGCCTGCCCTGCGACTCCCCGGCCGCCGGCCCGCTGGCGGGTGGCTCGGAGGGCGGGCTGGCGGGCCGGCGGGCGGCGGGGCTACCCGGCCCCGGACATGGCGCACCGGACTTGGGCGCCGCTCCCGCCTGGGCAGCGAGTGAAGGAAGAAGAGGCGGCCGAGGGCACCAGGGCGCGGGGCGCCGAGGAGGGAGATCTGGGCGGTCCCAGCGTAGCGTCCCCGCCGCGCTGCGCCACGCTGGGACTGTGCAGCCGCGCCGCCAGCCGGGCCGCGCAGTCCTCCCAGCTCCCGCGGCGCTGGGGGCCCGGCGCTCCTCCGCGCGCCCCGCTTTCTCCACTCCCCCCCCCCCCCCCCCCCCGGGCCGCGGGCGCCGCCGCCGCCGCTACCCCACCCCCCTCCTCGGCCGGCGGCCGTGACCCCGGCAAGTGCCGGCCCAGCGCCCTGCCGCCTGCAGCGCGACCCCTGGCGGCTGGGAGGGCCCCCTGCACCAAGAGGCTTCCCACCACCTAGCCAGCGCCTCTGGACGCTGACCCTGGGCAGCCCTGGAGTCAGCGTCTTCTCGCTTGCTGCCCTGGGTCCTACAGCCGGATGTGGTGCGCATGCCTGGGAGAAAGTGCCGGTCTCCACTAGAGGAACCCAGGTGGCTAAGCTCCCCGCATTTCCAGGTTTAGGACACACTGCATTCCCTTCAGAAGCTCTCAGTTCTCTTTTCTGGAAATGGCATGAGCTTTGCAAAGAGGAAGAGTGGAAACTAGGACTGTAGGGTGTGGTGCAGAGTAGTGGAGGTGGGGTAACTGAGGAGGGCATCACTCCTCACACTGTGCAGGGTGGGCAAAGAGCAGAGGCCCAGGCAGCCAGAGCACTGGCAAACACGCAGAAAGGGAAACCTCTTCAGAACATGGTTGACAGGCAACGATCTGTTGGATTAAAATTCTCAAATAAGTGGAGGTGTGGGGAGGTGGAAGTGAATCATGCATAGGAACCAAGAGGGAATGGAGGGCGACCCTGACACCTAGAGACAGAGGCTTGTCTAGGTCTTGGAGGTATAAATGACCCTAACAAGGGAGCCAACCAAGACCTACATGGAGTTCATAGTTGTTAAATTCTCTCTTCTCTGAAACCTTAGTACTGAGGCCAGCTACCCCAGGAAAGCTGGGGTCATTCCACCAGAAAAATCAGACCTGTGAACTCAGCCAGCAGCCATCTCCTCAACCGCAACTCACTTCCAGGCCTCAGGCTAAGGGAAGCAACTTGTCTGGCCAAGTCTCCTGATGCAGCAGAGTCCTAGACAAACTTGAGGGCACAGGACATGTCTTCCTGCCATCATGGAAGCTTACACCCTTCACAGGTCTTCGTGTTCAATCTTGGATACAAATTGTGAGGCTGGGGCCCTTCCACAAAGCACGATAGTACTGAAAAGATGCAACAAGCTTAGCAGATAAGAGGGCCCCTGGCTCAAGAATTTCCTAGATCCCAGCCACACCCCAAACAGCAGCCAACCACACCAAGGGTTTGACAAGATTTTTTTATTAACATATAATATATTTAATAAAAAATAATATCCACTCTGGCTCTTTTCCTCCATTGCAAGGAGAAGAGTAGTGAGGAGGGGCTGGCACTGCCCACCCCTAGGCATCTGGGTAAGCCCTGCCTCTGGGGTTCCCCTCTACCCCTGCTTTCCAACAGGCTCTGACCTCCAGACAGACGTTTTTCAAAGTTACAAGTGCTTTAGGCCCTCCCTTGGGCTCCCCCAGGCCTACCCATTGTGCAGAATTCAGGGGCCACCTGGACAAACCCCTTGCTTTTTCTCATTCTTAGGATCCTTTGTTCATGTTAGAAAGAGAACACGGGGGCAGAGAGTGGAGTCGTTACTGGCCAGGGGAAAGGGAGGAAAGGGACAGTGACGGGAGATGGGGCCGAGAAGGATGGTGGCAAGGTTCCCTCACTGTAGCCGGTCACTGCGGAATGAATCCTCTACAGCAGGATCGGGCAGCAGGGCACAGGGGTCACTCAGCATGTTTAGCCCTTCCAGGCCCAGTGGCTCCATGCGCAGCTCATCCTCCAACCCAAGCCCCAGCTCCAATCCAGTTGCTGACACCTCAAAGCCAGGCACTCCAGCCAGGGCCGCTGCGATTTCCTTGGAGAATCCTGGGGAGGAGTCTCCTGTGGGTAAGAGATAAGTAAGGACCGCATACCTCATGAACTCCCCCAAGACTCCTCCATTTCTTATGTTGGCAAAGGTATCACTCCTTCCCTTTTATTTTTTTTTTTAATATTTTTTTAGTTGTTGATGACCTTTATTTTATTTATTTATATGTGATGCTAAGAATCGAACCCAGTGCCTCACACATGCCAGGCAAGTGTGCTGCGGCTGAGCCCCAACCACGGCCCCACTCCCTTCCTTTCACTGCCATCACCACCCATGCCCACTCACCTGTGAGGACAATGTTAGGTCCTGAGCCATGGCGGGAACAGTGGGTCAAGTTCTGGTGGTTGAGGGTGTGAGGGTCCTGGGGGCCACTCACTGACCCCTCATCCCCTAAAAATCCAGGCCCTTCAGAAAAGCCAGGGGGATCCAGCACCAGATTGGTTGATGGGGTCTCCATGCTGAACTGCTCCAGCTAAAGACACAAAGACACATCTTGAAGAAGTAGGCTTCAGAACAGGATGTCCCTGCCTGCCCTTGCCCAGACATGTTAACATGTCCCCTTCACCCAGCAATCTTCATCCACCCCAGGAACAGAGGCAAAGACAGAGGAGGCTGGCAGCAAGCAGAGCAAGAGAAGCGAGCACGGGGCCCGAAGTAGGTATGGGCACCGTACCTGCTGGGCCAGAGCATGTGCATGCCAGGAAGAGAACGGGTCAAGGCAGGAGTCATCAAAGAGCAAGCTGAGCAGAAACAGGGGGGCAGGAGTAGGGGTCAAACGCAGGAAAACAGGAGCCCCAAGCTGGCAGTGCTGTTACCTGAGACAAAGGGAGACCCCTTCTTCTGGATGTCGTAATTCAGAGATACCACTCAGGCCCCCCGGACCCACCCCAGCCCCTCTCCCTGCTTCTGAGCTAGGAGCCTGAGTACTCACATTTCCCAGGCTGAAGTCACTCACTGGCCGGTGGTGAGACTGTTGCCCGTGCCCAGTGGACCCAGGTGGGTACAGTATTCCATAATGTGGCTGCCTGCCTGGGGGTTGGCCACCAGAGGGCTGCACTAAACAGGCCTGAGCAGGTAGCCCTGGCTGCTGCAGAGGCTTTGGGGTGGGTTGCTGGGTGGGCAGAACCAGACTTGGAGGGCTGTATGGGTAGGGGGGCAGTCGCTGATCAGTAGACAGTTTACTGGTGTCCAGGGGGACGCCCTGAAAAGAAACAAGAAAATGGAGGAAACTTAGCCCTCCAAGAAAAACTCATAGAGCTTCCCATTCTCTAAGCTGCAGCCACCCTCAATGCAAACATGATAACGCTCCATGTTCTCATGGGCACCCCTGAGCTTGGTGGCAGTAACTCAAAAATGCATATTAGGACTGGGACTGTGGCTCAGTGGTACAGCGCCTGCCTCGCAAGTGTGAGGCACTGGGTTCAATCCTCAGCACCACATAAAATAAATGAATAAAGATATTGTGTCCATCTATAACTAAAAAAATATTTTTCAAAAACATGCATATTAGAATGGAAGTGCTGAGAGAGGTTAACACTAGGGTAATAGTGTTACCTGCTCCAGTAGTGAACCTGCTCCAGAAAGGAATCCTTCCCCAACACTGACAGCTTAATGGTCGTCAGTAATCAAGTACTTGTGACACACCCTCACAAGTGCCTGTTAACACCCAGTGCAGGTGAAAGGGGTTGTTCTGAAGACTGAAGAGGCCAGAGGAAGTGGAAGAGAAAGGAAGGAAAAGCAGAAAAGGAGGGAGGAGAGGTTCCTTCCCTCTGCCACTGAAATCACGGAGCACCTGTGGCCTGGCCGTGGTCTTAGAGGAGAAGGCAGAGATGGAACCCAGAACACACACTCCAGGGGACAGAACGGAGGAGGAGGGGAAGGTAGGACAGAGGAGAGGGAAAAGAGAGCATAAGGGTGAGAAATGGGAGCAGAGATGACAAAGAAAGAAAAGAGTAAGGAAGGGTGGGGAGGAGAGTAGAGCTTAGTGCTTTAGCGCTGAGGAAAAAGTCCTAAGTTCTGAGTCTGCAGTTCTAGTTCCAACCTGCCAGGTGAACCTGGGGAAGCCACCTTCCCTCTAGGCCCCAGTTTCCTCATCTGTAAAGTGGAAAGAGACTGAGCTCCACGGTCAGAGAGTCTCTGATTCTACGAATTCTAAGAAGGAGGGGAAATGGGAGAGGCGATGGGAAAAGACAGAAGCTCGGGCAAAAAATAAAGAGACAAGAAGAGTGAGAACAGAGAAAAGATAAAAAGGAGAGGATAAGCTATCATCTGCCAAGCACGGGCCTGGGCTGGCAGGCACGGTGCAAAGTACTCCATGTCCCTTACGGCACTCGATGCTTACAAAGCCGATTCTGTTTTATAAAGGAGACTACTGAGACACACAGAGGTTGTCAAAGGGGACTCCTAGGAAAGGCAGAACCAGGATTTGAAACCAAAGGCTAACCCCGGGGTTCGTAAGCAAAGAGGAGACAGACAAATAAAAGATGTGGCAGGTGGAGGACACACAGGGGTAGCAGGGGATGGATGAGACAAAGGGTGCAGAAAGTAAGGGGAGGAGGTATCTGAGGAAAGGAGGGCTGGAGGGAGAAACTCTGCAGGAGAAGAGAAGAGGAAGGGAGACAGACGTGTGGGGAAGCAGCCACGCATACCTGAGTGATGGAAGACAAGGTGGGTGACATTGTTGGCGAAAACTGTTTGGGCAGCTGCTGTTGGGACCTTCTGGCGTCGGCTGGGCCCGCGGGCAAACTCAGGGGGCTGAGGGGGACACGGCGGTGACGGGGGGAGGCCCCAGGGGTAGAAGCTGGGTAAGGGGGAGTGCCCAGGATGGGTGAGGAAGTGGAGGAAGAGGAAGAGGAGGAGGAGAGGGCCGGGGCACTGAGTGATGGGTGGCCCAGGGAGGTGGTGGGCAGTGCATGGCGGGTCAACGAGGAGGCAGGCAGTGAGGGGTGACTGTGGGAACCCTGGAGCTGGGGCTGAGGACTGCTCAGGGAAGCCTGGAGGTTGGGATTGCTTAGGGAGGACTGCAGGGATGGGTGGCTGAGAGGTGAATGAAGTCCTGCAGGCACAGACAAAAAACCAGAGATGACAACATTACTGATGAGAACCAGGCTCCTTTCCACCCCGAATGGGTTGCAGTGACTGGACTATGAAAGTGGCAACACAATGTCCTTCCTATTCTGTTCCTGCCAGTGAGATTGGCACAGCCCACCTGGGGGTGGTTCTCCATCTTCTTTGTAGGAAAGTCACACCTACCAGTTCTCATAGGCTGAGAATTGCAGTACAGGGATCCGGGGGTGCCGGGTTGCTGGACTGGTGGGCATTATAGGATCCAGCTCAAACCTCCCGACCCTCCATCCCTCTAGTCAGGCAGCATCTGGTGGGCACATACACAGCCAGGAAAGCCACTCACCTGGTGCATCATAGCCCGGGCCCAGGCCCAGACCTCCACTGATGCCCAGGTGAGTCATGGTGTGGGTCAAATTGGAGGTACTATTGCCCCCACTCAGGCTGGGATAGGCTGTCTCTTCAGGGTCCAGGGAGGTGGGCAGCGGTGGAGGAAAGTGCAGGTTGGTGAGGTCAGGTAAGGAGCCCCCAGTGTTCATGGCAGCTGGGAGGACAGGCACATTGGCAGGCTGGTCAGGAGATGGAAAGATGCTAGGGGAGGGAGAGAAAAAGAAAGAAAGGTGTAAATGGAGGGGAGGGAGTCAGGGAAGAGCACAGATCCATCTTCCACACGGCCCTGGACTTCCCTCCCTCACTCCTATTCTCAGCCAGCCTTATAAAGGAACTTACTTAATTCCAGGAACTTCACAGGACCGAGGTCGCGAGGAGGATGAGGACAGCTAAGGAAGAATGTGGAAAATGAGGACAGAGCTCAGGAGGGAACTCTAGAAGCCTGCCCATGGGAAGGGAAGGGTGGGTGACATCCAGTGGCCCACACCTACCTTCTTAGCATCCCATGGTTTCAGCAAATGTTTGTCATCTAGCAAGTTCTCTTCAATAGCAGGGACTTGAAAGAGAAAGACAGGTGATGGGGAGGCTGGAGAAGGAGCCAGGAAGGCACACAGGAAGCAGAGACAGGCAGAGGGAGTCCTGTGTCCTAACCCTGCATGAAGTCTCCAATGTCAGCCCAGAAATTCTTTTGGCATTTGGTCCCCACAATGTGTTGAAGAACACATACCTTTGGAGTCTATTTCACCATCCAGAAAACCTGCAAGGGATGCAGCGGAGTTGGCAGCAGCCCTCACTTACCAATCTGATTCTATCAAAAGCTCACAGCTACTCCCTACCCTGGGATTTGGCCACTTACCCCCACGACGGCCTTGTAGGACACTCGGAGGTGTGGGTCCTGGATAAGTGTCCTGGGGGTTGGGGTTCATCACACTTGTGTGAAGGGCCGAGTCAGAGCTTGTCCTGTTTGGGGAGTAAAGAAGCACTGGCAGGGGGCTGGGGTTGTGGCTCAGCGGTAGAACGCTCGCCTAGCACGTGGGAGGCCCTGGGTTCCATCCTCAGAACCACATAAAGATAAATAAAATTAAATTAAGGAAAAAAACAGCAGCAGCAGCAATGGCAGCGGTAATGGTTTTCCCAGTGGCCCAGCCCCGCCCAGCAGGGGAGACATTAGATGGGCTACAACAGTGTGGGGTGAAGCAACAGGGCCCCAGAAAGTGCAGATTAAAGAAGATACGGCCTAAATAAGGCAAGGGCCATCACCTGTTGAGTGCAGACGGTAGTCGAAACAACTGCCCCTTCTCTGCAGGGAAATTGCTCCAGGGCATCATCCTGGGGTAGAAAAACAGAGTGAGGAGGAGGAAGAATGCTGGCAGTGACAAGAAAGCAGACATGGGGGCTGGGAATGTGAGGCAGCCCCGATGGAAAGAGAGGACGGGCACCAGAATAATTCTTTGCTCTTTCTGGTTCTTCTGATGCCTGTGACCCATGAATCCCCTCCCCCAGTCAATCTAAGAGATCTGGAAACTTCTCCACTCCTCTCTGCCAGGACAAGCTGAACAGGAAATTTGGAGCTCAGAGCCTCTTTTGGACGTGAGTGCTAGGGCTAAGATGGAGAGTGGAGGGGTTCAGAGATCTAATAGTTTCCCTGCACTGTATCTGGCACCCACCCTTGACAGAAGGCAGCCATTTTCACCTGTAACCCTGCCTTTCTCCCCTCCCCCATACACACACACACACACACACACACACTCTCACACACACCCAGCTTGGCTCCAGTTCTATTGGTCCTGCTTTGGCTACACATGTCAACACGCCAAGACTGGACTCTGATCACCTACTCCTGCTGCCCCCACCCTCCCAGCTAAGCCAATATAGGAGGAGGTACTGATGAAACCCTAGTCCAGTATCCCAACCAAGCCCCAGCTCCTTCAGAAAGTGACAGAGTGGGCAGCGGACTGCCTGACCTGGACTCACCTTCGCCAGCTGTTCTCTGGAGGAGGAGATAAGTAGGCGGGACTGTAGGGAGAACTGTCAATGTGAACAGCAACAGTTAAGGAAGAAGATGGAGAGTGAGTAAACAGAGCAGCAGGAGATCTCCAAGTATGAGAATAGCCTCAGCAACTTTAGCAAGACCCTGTCTCAAAAAAGTCGACCAATGGAGACAGTAGATAGTTATTTCTTTCTTTTTGGTACGAGAGCACTTTACCACTGAGCCACATCCCCAGCCCTTTTGTTGTTTTTTAATAACTTTATTTTTGTATGTGGTGCTGAGGATGGGACCCAGTGCCTCACGCGTGCTAGGCAAGTGCACTACCACTGAGCCACAATCCCAGGCCCCCAACCCTTTTTATTTTGAGATAGGGTCTCACTGAGTTGCTTAGAGCCTTGCTAAGTTGCTGAGGCTGGCTTTGAACTTGCGACCCTCC
The DNA here is from genome assembly GCF_021218885.2 of Marmota monax. Classification (NCBI taxonomy): domain Eukaryota; kingdom Metazoa; phylum Chordata; class Mammalia; order Rodentia; family Sciuridae; genus Marmota; species Marmota monax. The sequence goes on along the minus strand of NW_026694593.1, from coordinate 2,776,079 downwards.
TGCTTCAGCCTCCCAAGCTGCTGGGATTACAGGTGTGTGCCACTATGCCTGGCTAGATAGCTATTTCAAAACACATATAACCTTTCTCTTTCTCTTCAAGTGGCAACAATGGGGTCAAAGAATGAAAAGAGACTGGGGATGTGGCTCAATGGTAAAGTGCTTGCTTAGCATGCACAAGGCCCTGAGTTTAATCCCCCGTACTGGAAAGAAATTAAAAAAAGAACAGAGCTTGGAGCTGGGTATGTAGCTCAGCAGCAGAGTCCCTGCCTGGCATTGGCAAGGCCCTGGGTTCAATCCTCAGTACTGTGTTTAAAAAAAAAAAAAGTATCAGGCATAATGGAGCGAGAACAATCTAGGAGACTGTCTGAGCAGGACTTAGGGGAGATGAGTATATGGGTCTCTGAGACTGAAATGAAACAACAGAAACGAAGGGATCAAGCCTTCCTTAGTCAGAGCATAGGGAGCCCACTACTTGTGCAGCAGACTGAGCCAAAGTGAGGACAGCTGAGACCAGCCAGAGAGGAGCAGCAACTCCTGACACATTGACTGTGGTCACTTTTCATTGAGGCAGGGTAAAGGTAAGCTCCTGGAAAAGGACGGAACAAGGCAACATTTTTTTTTTTTTTTTTAAATTTTTTAATATTTATTTTCTAGTTTTCGGCGGATACAACATCTTTGTATGTGGTGCTGAGGATCGAACCCGGGCCGCACGCATGCCAGGCGAGCGCGCTACTGCTTGAGCCACATCCCCAGCCCAAGGCAACATTTAACATCTCTTCCTATGGACGTGATGGCTCGTGCCTGTAACCCCACAACTCAGAAGGCTGAGGCAGGAGGATCACAAGTTCCAGGTAAGCACGAGTGACTTTGTAAGACCCTATCTCAAAAAATAAAAAGGGCTGGGGTGTAGCTGAGTGGCAGGGAACCCTCAGTACTGCGAAAGTAAGTCCTTCCTACCATGCCTCCCTGAAGAACCCCTTCCCACTACCTCCCAGACTCCCTGTCCTCTATTAAGGATATGTGGCGGGGATATCGGCGGAGTGGGGACACCATTCTTCGGGGGTCGCGCTGCACCCGTTCCACCAGCCCATGGTGCCGAGTATTCCGAGATGAATCCAAAGGTGAGTGGAGGGGGCTCTGCCAAAAGGGACAGGTAATCAGCAGAGGAAGCAGAGGAACCTCCACTCCTCCCTGGCTGATGTCCACTCACCTGGAACTCGGCCAGGCCACAGCCAATCTGGTTAACATTGGGCAGAGAACCACCATAATGGGAGCTTCTTGTGTATGCCAGTCGCAGTTTTTGGGCCTGTAACTGAGACATGAAGGACAAATGGGAATGTCAGGGAGAGTCCTGAGCACTGTTCCCTTTGGCCATCCTTGCCATCCCTGTCACCAGGATATGCTGCTGCAGCTTTTAAGGTATCTGCTAGGGAAAAAGGAAAAAAAAAAAAAGAAAAGCCAGTGCTAGGAGAAAGGCCCACAGAGACCTAGTGCAAACAACCCCCCAGCCCTTCTGTAGCCTACCCTCATCAGTGAGATCGCCGCTGCCTAGCTCGGTCAGCATCAGTCTAAGCAGAGTCCCTAGGGGTTACTAGGGACTAGTCACAGAGATGGGTGCCTATTAGGCACTTCTGGTTTCATTTCCAGATATACCCAGGACTAATTAGAAGGGCAAGGTCACAGGTGGATGTCATAGATCCATTATTGCCATCCTTTTTCCTTCACACTCAAAGAGAACGCAGGCTACTAGGCTATGCCACTTGCCCAGCCAAATCACAGCCTGTACCTCCCAAATTAGAAGATCCAGGAAATAATGGCTTTGCCCACTAGAAAAGCAGAATACTTCCACTGGATCCTAAGGCCCCTTAATTGGCAGGGAAGCCTAGTGAATGGAGGTAGGAGGGGGCTCAGGAGCCCACTCCAGCCTGGGCCAGAGCCACCTCCCTGGCCCTTACCCCTATTTCAGAGAAATAAGTCTGGGACAGAAGTGATACACCATATCCCTCAGCTTGACATGGATTTAGCCTGCCTGCAGATTTGTGTCCTCAGTCACTACCACCAGACAAAGAGACCCAGAGCAAGGCCATGGGGAGGAGAACAGCTGAGGATGGTAAATTCCAAGAGCTTCCAGGATCACACTGTTGCCATGTAAGCGTACATCAAACCTGAATTCCTGTTCTAGGAGCTCAACCCACTGAGTTTGGTGGGCACTGTGCTTACCTCTGGGTCCTTCAAAATCACTGTTAATAAATATGGCAACCCTAGCCTCTCAGTAGAACAAATATGGCCATATCTGATTCAAATGAGCCCTCCCAACTGGCCAGGTAACAAGCTGAGCCCCAGATCTCTCATTGCTAGTTCAAGATTTTTAGGTCCCCAGGCCCTGGCCATGAATGTCCACTAGACTTTTTTACATAGCAGAAAAGAATCAGGAGAGAAAAGGCAGGTAGAAGGTCCTTTTGATGAACCAAAGCACCACAAATAGGAATCCCAGCTTTGAGTTTCTCACAGCCTTGTTTGCACATACAAGCCCTAAGATCACACCATGCCTCTGCTAGAATCCTGGTCCAGAGGGCAGAGCTCTCAGCTGAGGATGAGCCCCTCTCCCATCTTCTCTCTGTACCGCTATGATCAAAAGTTCCTAGAGAGCAGTCAAGCGTTAGAGCATAATCCTCATAGTAGTTAGAGTGGGTTATGCAAGCATATGCCTGTGTATGTGTACACAAACACACACACACACACACACACACACACTTGCCTCCCCACCTATCTTTTTCTGTTTTGGCTCTCATAATCTAGGGCACATGGTCCCTAGAGACTCAGAGGGGAAAAACACAAAAGAGACTAACAGAATCAAGGAAGAGGCACACAAAAATATAATCAAGAGACATAATCATTGATAGATGCAATCACAAGGAGCGTTGAAATGCGACACTTATGTCCACCATCTCCCTTTAAATTTCTTCCAGTTCTTTGCCATGAGGGATCACAGCAAAATCCTCTCACCTATTATTTGAGAATAATGTGTCCCTAAATTAGCACTGCATACCAGCTGGGCAAACTCTTTTGACAGTGGCCTTTGGACATCCAGCCTTGGGCAGCAAGAAACCAAGGCCAGAGGGGCTTCAGAGGCAGCTTGTCAGAGACCTGAAAATTCTAAGAATTTCCTAGGAATGAATATACCCTCCTCATGGGGGACCCTCCGAGGCACTCCAGAAACTGACCCACAGGGCAGCATCTCCCTAGAAAGTCCAGCAAATCATCGGGTTCTATGCAACCTAAAAAGAAAAAAATCAGTTACCCAGTTTTGGGATTCAAAACTCTACTTTTCCTTCAAGGCGGCCAAGGCAAAAGATGGAGCACCAGCCTGTGAGCAGTGGACCTCACCTTCACTCACGTCAGGAAACCACAAGAAGTACTTGAAAAAGGAAGCAAAGGGACGGGACGCAGGAGGGGACTTCCTGCCCCACTATACCCAACACTGCTCGTTCAAACCACTCAAGGGGCCCTTTCCCGTAGATACCAAAGTGCTGAGAGCGGCACAACAGGGCAGAGACCAGTCTAGAGAGCACAACCTCAGAAGAACCAAATTAGGGACAAGCAGTCCATCCTAAAATCCATAACCCAAGATCTGGGATGCTTCAGTGGAGTCCCCAAGGGGACTCCTCCCGGCACGCACAAGGACTCCCCACCTCCCCTGGCCTTCGGGGGCCCATCTTCCCTCTCGGCCCATCTCCGACTCACGTACTCGGCCCCCAGTCGCACCCACATCCCCCACCTCTCCTGTATTTCCATCTCCGGAGCAAAATTCGTCTTCCAGTCCCCTCGGCCCTCAACCCGAGCCTCCCAGACGGCGGCGCCCGCCGCCGTCGCCTCAACCCTGTTCCGCCTCCAGGGCTGCGGCTCCCGCCCCTGCCCCGCCTCTCCGCTCCGTAACTGCTCCGCTTCGCTCCCGCTCCCCGGCGCGGCCCCTCACCCGGGTGGAGCCGATGTCCATCATCACCTCCTCGAAGGCCGCCGTCTCCTCGGCCTGACGCTGCTTCTGCAACGCGATCTTCTCACTAAACTTGCGCGGATTGGAAGCCGAGGCCGTGGCAGAGCCGGGCCCGTTCGCCCCCGACGTCGCCATCTTCCTCCCGCGTCCCTCCCCGCCACCTTCCCAGTACTAGCCACGGCCTCCGCCGCGGGCCCTGGCCAGGCTCCCCCAGCAGTAGCCGCCGCCGCCGCCGCCGCCTCCGCGAGCCCCGCGGCTCGGCTCCAGCCTAGTCCTGACCTGCGGCGCGTGGCCCGCCGGGACTGGTAGTTTGTTTACGTGACCCCTTCACGCCCGCAGCCGCGCAGCACGGAGAGGAAGCGGACTGCATCTCCCGGCAGTCCTGCTAACGCCGGGACCCCGGGGCGTGCCCCGCCCCCCGCCCCCTCCCTGCGCGGGGCACGCCGGGAGGAGTAGTTCCTGGTCACTCCGTAGCCTCAGAACGCAAAGGGGAGAGGGATTTAGAGAGGAAAGGAAGAGGGAGGGAATGAGGGGAAGGGAAGGGGTGGAGACAGGGAGGAAAGAAGGAAAAATTTTGGTCATTTCAGGAAAGAGGACTATTGGGACTGAGTGAAAAGAGTGAGACAAGGATCTTTAAACAGCTGTAAACATCTGGGACGCAGGTCTTCCAATAGGCTGGCCATATATATGCCCACCCTCTTCCAAGACAAATGAATCCGATACCACAGAGATGTATAGAAACATTTTTTATTTGGGTAACATGTCCCAAAACAGGTCAGTTAGTAAAATAGATTCTACAGAATATGGCCCTATGCTCAGTCCCCCCCTCCCCCCAAATAACCATTCTCCCTTGGGCTCCTCAGGTATAAAAAAAGTTTTGGCAGCTCAGTGTTTATCATCGGGAATGAGGCACCATGACCATGTTTGTATACTTAGGGTGCAGCAGCTACTAGGTGGCCGCAGCTCTCCCCTCACCCAATCCATCCCAGCAAATATTTCTGCCCCACACCAGATTCTGGAACTAAAATTAAGAGCAAGTAGGTCTCCTCCACTGGGGTGCTGGGTAGGACCCTGTGCCACATCGCTGTGCTTTGAGAAAGAGGGAAAGGATTTGTTTGGCACTTTAAAAATAGAGGAGTGATTGGAGCTGGAGAGGCCAGAGAAGTTATCAAAACTGGCAGGGAGAGACCATTTGGCACTACTCCACTGGAGGAAGGGAAGGAGAAAGATAGGAGGTAAGAAAAGTAGGAAGGATCCACTCCTAGCAGCAGAATGCTGAAACGAGCTTGAGCCAACAGGACACTGACCCTGGACCTCTCCCTACCTTTATTACACAGTAGCTGGGTGCCCATCACCAGCATTCCCAGTGTCAGCTTATCCCTATTCGTAGTGTTGGACTTCTGATCTAGCAATCGGGGTCTGTCTCAATCCTAATATCCCCTGATCATGTCTCTAGTGACTTGGCCATATCTTGTTCCTTAGGCCAGCTTCTTCTCTGCCCACTTCCCTCTCATTAGTCATAGTTCCAAAGGCTACATCCCTACCTTCCAGAGAACTCTTTGGTCCTCAATACCTCCTGTCCCCATTCCTTCCTATTCCTTACACGCCGGGGGAGAGGAGGGAAGATAAGGGCACCTGGTAGTTAACTTCCCCTGCCCCTCTCTTGAAGTCCCCTAGATTTGGACAAAGAGCAGACCAGTGAGAAGAGCAAAGCCTGCTAGGAGCAGAATGACCTTGAGGATTCTCTGCTCAGAAGTGGCCAGCTCCTGGGGCAGGATTTCCAGGAAGGTGATATAGAGGAAGGTGCCAGCCGCCATACCCTCCAGCACAGACTGAGCCAGCTGGTGCAGAGGCCCAGCTGACTCTGCCAGAGCTGCACCCAGCCCAATGCCCAGAGGTGTCATGCATGAGAAGAGGATTCCACAGCCAACCACCACCTGCACTCGTAGGTGGCTCTGCAGCAGCCGCAGGGACAGGCTGACTGCCAGGATACCCTTGTGGAGCAGCAGAGCCAGGCACAGTTCCATGGCCCGAACCCGGTCTCTCTGCAGCCCCACTGCCAGCCCCTCAAAAACTGAGTGCAGGGCCAGGGAGAAGACCAGCACACAGGCACGCAGGGCTGAGGGGGCTGCCAGGGCTCCACTAGCCTGTGGAACCCCTGGCCCATCATGCCAATGCTGGGGCCCACCATTCACTGTTCCCAGCAGAGCCCTTGTCTCCTCCCGATGTGGTGGCCCCGACTGCTCCTTGTAAGCCAGCGTGATCTGCTCCATCACCAGGACTAGGAAGAAGCCCATGGCCAGGATGAACTCTTGCAGGGGAAATTGGAGCTGTGGGCAGGAGAGAGATGGAGTCAGATGCAGAGTCTGATGGAGGTGCACTTACGCAAAGTCCCACACAGACACAGAGCCACTCTTGGTCATAAAACAATGAAGTTCCTTGGTGACAGACATAGAATAACAAACACGATATGGTGTCACACACAGTGTGACCAAAGGATCTCAACTATGGCACTATTAACAATTGGGCCAGAAAATTCTTCGTCATAGAGCTGTTAGGTCCACTGTAGATTGTTTACCCACCAGATGCCATCAGCAAGCACAATACCCCTTCCCAACCTAGCTGTGGCAACCAAAAAGGTCTCCATACATTACCAAATGTTTTCTGGGGGCTGAAACCACCCCCAATTGAGAGTCACTGATGTAAATATACACAAAGTGTCACCTGTAGCACACCAGCCCACCTTAACAAATGCTCACATGAGTGTCCCAGGACATTCAGGCTTGTATAGTCATTTAGCCACAAAATACAGAACATGACATCCAGTGTTACTTCCTTAGTCTTAGTGGGGGAAAAGGAAATGGAGGAGCTTGGGATGACTTCCCTGCATTACTACCCCACTGTCTCAGTTTTTCCTATAATGAGCTTTCTATGACTTGGATTTGATCATTCTCCACATCCCAATTCCTCAGGGTAAAGCTTTTTGGTTAGCAATTCTAGGCCCCTGGGAAGTGCCTCCTACACGTCCCATTCCTGAAGTAACATTTATCTACAGCCCTTTGAGAGTGGCAGGAGTGATGATGGCTCCTGGAGCACTATTATCTACCTGGCAACTGGAACTAGGAAACCCACAGCTTAAGTCAAACACCTGATAACAGGTTCCTCACACTGTCTCAAGGGGTACAAGGGCCACACAGGGTCTGGTAAGGAGTAAGGAACACACAGAAAAAGTTAGGCCCTATAACAGAATATCACAACTCGTAGGCTCACATACCAAGAGCCTTGCACACAGTCATGGAATGACACATGAACAAATCCACATAAACCATGGACCAGCCCCAACACACTGGGTCACATGCTAGAGGCCAGTGCTCACCGTTACATGCAGTGCCGCCAGTGCCTCATCTATGGCAGCTAGGTAGTCAGGCAACAGGTCCAGGAGACAGGTGGCCAAGAATACACCTCCTGCGAAGCAGCTTACTAGACTCAGGACTTTCTGGCGTGAAGCTGGGCAGGAGGGGGACACAGAGGGGAATGAGCAAATGAACCACTTGCAGGCCCCACTACTCAACCCAAGTAATGGTTACTTCTGCCTTCCCCTCCTCCTTAGGTTACCTCCCCAGCCCCAGAACATTAGCTACTCCAAACATCCAAAAGGCAGGGAAAGGAGAGGCTCACCCGAGGTTTCATGGTTAGCTCCCGGCCGGCGCAGCACACAGATAGGTACCAGACTGCAGAGGAGGGTGAGCACCAGCAGCAGCACCAGGGCCCCCAACTTCACCTCTAGCCCCACAGGCACGGAGGGCTCCGAAGCCACTGCCTCTGGGCGCCACACCAGGAGCTCTGGCTCTCCCCAGGGCCCCATGGTGGTTGTGATAGTTCCAATGACTCTCAGACCTAGGAAGATAAACCACACTGGGTGGAGAATGGTCACTCAGGAAAAAAGGGGGCCAAGGAAAGAGGAAGGGAGGTCAGCAGAGTGCAGTTCCCTCACTCCAGCTACTCTCCGGCCTTCCCCAACTGGGGGTGACTCATCCACTCCTGTACCAGGAACATTCCTCACCCCCCACTACACACCTTCAACTCTCTCTCCCAAGTGACTTGTTCAGGAAGCCAACAAGAGGGAAACTGAGGCACAAGAACGCCAGTGTGGATATATATCATCTGGAGCCCCCAGAGAACCCAAACAGGACCTGGAGCTGGGGTCCCCCCAGGAAGGTAGAAGCCAGCCTCCCCCCACCAGCTCCAGAAAGAAACAGGCGAAGAGAAGGGGACTTGTGCGGTGGAGAGGAGTCGGCAGGCTTCGCGGGCCACCTGAGCAGGACGGGACTGTGCTTGGTCGCGCTCTCGCGCCCCACTCCCCAGCGCCATCCCCGGAAAGCAAAGAGGGAGCCACGGGCAGGAACGCCTGGCCGACGGCCAAAGGCCAGGGGCCCGGGGGTCGCGGACCGCGCAGTCGGCAGGGAGGGCGGGGTCAGAGGTCGCCAGCGTCGCGGGAAGCAGATGAAGAGGTGGAGCTGGGACCCCGTCTCCTAGGCCCCGGGAGGCCTGGGCGGCAGATCTCCACCCCGCCCCGGGGATCCCGCACTCACCTCGCGAGGGTCTCACGACATGGTGTACACTCGGTTCCGGCCTCGCGTCGGGAATTCCCGCCCCCTCCCCTCGGCTGCCCCCTCCCCCGCCGCCGCGTCCCCGCGCCCGGCTGCCAATGACAGCGCCGGATGGGCGGGGCCCGGGCGGGAGTGACGTGGGACCGGAGAAATCCGAGCCCGAGTCGGTCGGGGGCGGAGCAGGCGGGGCGGGGGCGGAGCAGGCGGGGCGGAGCAGGCGGGGCGGGGCGAGCGGGGCGGGGCGAGCGGGAGCGGGGCGGGGCGAGTGGGAGCGGGGCGGGGCGAGTGGGAGCGGGGCGGGGCAGGGGCGCGGTCCTGGGGATCCGCAGGGCGCCCGGCGCTGGCGAGCCACCGAGGCTAGAGGGAGGTGGGACCCTGCGGGCAAGACGGATATCCCGTCTTTGCCCCGCACTCCCAGGTCTTCCGTCCCACATCTCTGGGGCTATCTGATTGGCTAAGGGCCCAAAGTCCCCTTGTCTTACCTCCAAGATTTCAAGACCCCATCAGTGCATTCTGGCGCCAAAAGGAAATCCTTCCTTCCTGAGACAAATTTTTCTTTCTGCCTTACCTCGCCAACACCCATGAGGGGCGAAAGGGTAACGGGAAAAGCGAGAAGACATGTCTTGAGAAGCATCCCTTCCAGAGGACCACTGGCCCAGCTGACTTCTGCACAGCCTCCTTCCTTCTCCCAGGCGTGGAATAGCAGAGGGACCAGTTCAGGGGTTGCTGAAACCCTATCCACTGAACAGCCTCTCCAGTTCACTGTCCCATCTCCCATTCACTTACCATGCCTCGGGCATGGCCCCAGGATTCCCTCCAGCCTCACAATCTCCTACTGCTCTCCCTCTGGCCCTGCTGGCCTCTTTATGTTTTCTGTTCCTTGAATGCACTAAAGTGTTTTCAACTCAGAACGTTGTTCACTATTTCCTCAGCCTGGATCCTCCTGGCCCACAGCCCTGTGCCATGCATGAGTGTCCTTTGTTGTCCTTACATTGGGTACAAAAAAGGAAAATACAAAAGAGGACTCAGCCTACTCTTTTTGGTAAAGGTGCAAGAGCCTCATTCCTTAAAAAGGGACAGAGTGATGCCTCAGATAAGGCTGTAGATGTGGAGGCCAGCAATTTCTCTAGAGGGAAAGAACTTCTAGAGGAAGGGCGTGTAAAAGAAAGAAACGTATCGAACTCCAAGAGCAAGACATAAGTGAAAGGGGGCCATATTTTACCAATAATCATTGCTGTTCCACGTTTTTGTTGGTTGGTTTTTTTGTTTTGTTTTGTTTTGTTTTTGGTACCAGGAAATGAACCTAGGGGTGCTATCATTGAGCTACATTCCTAGCATTTTTTTTTTGGTGGGTTTGGGGATTGAACCCAGAGCCTTGGCATGTGAGGCAAGCATTCTACCAACTGAGCTATATCCCTAGCTCCCATTCCTAGCACTTTTTATTTTCATTGTGAGACAGGGCCTCCAAGAGTTGCCAAGGATGGCCTCAAACTTGCCATTCTCCTGCCTCAGCCTCCAGAGTCCCTGGGATTACAGGGGTGAACCACTGTGCCAGGCCTGTTAAGCTCTTAATTAAAAAATAAATGTTGGGCAGGGGTTGTGGCTCAGTGGTGGAGGGCTTGTCTAGCATGTGTGAGGCACTGGGGTAGATTCCTGGCACCACATAAAGATAAACAGATAAAATAAAGGTATTGTGTCCATCTACAACTAAAAAAAATTTTAAATAAAAGTTATTATTACAGGCAACTCCAGATTGTTCAAGGAAATATTATGCATGCTATGTTTTGATTATGGCAAATTATACTTTCAAGATTATTGGTAATTACCGGGGTTGTGGCTCAGTGGTAGAGGATTTGCCTAGCACATGTGAGGCACTGGGTTCAATCCTCACCACCACATAAAATAAATAAATAAACAAAATAAAGACATTGGGTCTATTAAAAATATTTTTAAAAAAATATTATTAGGGGCTGGGGATGTGGCTCCAAGTGATAGCGCACTCGCCTGGCATGCGCACGACGCTGGGTTCGACCCTCAGCACCAGATGTTGTGTATGCCAAAAACTGAAAAATAAATATTGAAATTCTCTCTCTCTCCTCTCTCTCTCTCTCTTTTAAAAAAATATTATTAAAAAAATAAAAAATATTATTGGTAATTAGTAAAATTAACAAGGAATAATGACAGACTGAGGAAACATGAATTCTAGTTCCAATTATACTTTAATTTATATACATGTAATTTAATTTTATGTATTTTTTTAATTTTTAAATTGACATATAAAATTTTTATATATACCCAAGTACTTGGCACACTCCTGTAATCCTAGCTATTGGTGAGGTTGAGGCAAGAGTATTGCAAGTTTGAGGTCAGCCTCCACAATTTAGTGAGATCCTGTCTCAAAATAAAAAATGAGCCAGCGCGGTGGCACAGGCCTGTAATTCTGAAGCCAGATTTAAAGTTAGGTAGTCAGTGTAGTTAGGTAAATCGGGTCTAATATCGAGTGAGATCTAAAATGGAGGCCATGTAGAGAATGAATTCCAGGAAAAGTTGAACATCTCTCGGAATGTTAATGAAGTCCGGGAAAAGCCTAAGGCCAGAGCCCATCCCAAAGAAGTATTAATGAACAGCCCCCAGCAAACTTGAAGATGCTGACTCAGAAGTCCTTCCTGCCCAGATTACTTCTTTGGCCCACCTGTGTCCCACCCCTCGGGCCTTCCCACCTACATTCCATCACTAAAGGAACTATAAAAAGGGGAAACAGCCGCACTTCCACGGATTCCATCTCTTGGGTCCCCTTCTTCCTCCCGGAGAAGTCTTTTCTGCTGTCCTTTAATAAACTTCTACTTTCCACTCTGACCTTGCCTCGGCTTGCTTCTCTGGTGTTATACTTCAATATTGGGGAAGCAAGGACTCGTCACCGGTCAGCAACGGTAACAATTCTAGCGGCTCAGGAGGCTAAGGCAGGAGGATCATGAGTTCAAAGCCAACCTCAGCAATGACGAGGCACTAGCAACTCAGTGAGACTCTCTCTCTAAATAAATTACAAAATAGGGCTGGGGATGTGGCCGAGTGCCCCTGAGTTCAATTCCCAGCACCAAAATAAATAAATACATAATAACTAAAAAATAAAAAGGAGCCAGATATAGTGGCACAGGCCTATAATCCCAGCAGTTTGGGAGGCTGAGGCAGGAGGATTGCAAGTCTGAGGCCAGACTTAGCTAGGCCCTAAGCAACATAGCCCTAAGCAAACTTGCCTCAAATAAAAAAATAAAAAGGGGGCTGGGGTTGTGGCTCAGTGGTAGTGTGCTCACCTAGCACCCAGTGAGGCACTGGGTTTGATCCTCAGCACCACCACCAAAAAAAAGAAAGAAAGAAAAAGAAATAAAGATATTGTGTCCACCTACTAAAAAATAAATTATAAAAACAATAAAATGAGGAGCTGGGCTTGTGGCTTAGTGGTAGCATGCTTGCCTAGCATGCATGAGGCACTGGGTTCGTTTCTCAGCACCACATACAAATAAATAAAATAAAGGTCTATCAACAACTAAAAAAATATTTTAAAAAATCAACTAAAAAATATTTAAAAAATAAAAAGAGTTGGGCTGGAGTTGTAACTCAGACGCAGAGCACTTGCTAGCACCACATAAAAAATAAACAAATAAAGTAAAAGTATGCTATCCATCTACAACTACAAAAAAAAAATTTTTTTAAAGGGATGGGGATGTCACTCAGTGGTAGTGCAGCACGGGGTTCAATCCCAGTACCAAAACAATGTGCATGTATCTATGGTGTACAACAAGATGTTTTGAAATGTATATATACACACAGAATTTGAAATGGCTGAATCAAGCTAATTAACAAATCCATTACCTTACATATTTGTGACAGAACACTTCAAATATACTTTTAGCAATTTTCACATGTACATCAGTATTAACTGTAGTCACCATGTTGTTCAACAGATCTCTTGAACTTTACCTTAATTTGATATGTGATTTAAGGAAAGTTATTCTCCCTCTGCAGAGCTCGATAATCAGGGAAAGAGGGAAGTTAAACTAGCAGATGATGGCAGTTTCCTTCCAGTTCTAATATAAACAGAAACCGCCTATATTTTCCACTTAATCATCTCTGCACATTAAGCCTCAGGAAGCCCCTCAAAATGCATTTAACCACCTCCCTTGCTCTCTGAAAGATCTAAACGAGAACATATCTGCTTTTGTAGAGCTATGCTTCAATCTCAGAAGCCTGCTTTGTCTCTTTACTACCTGACCAGGATGCAGAGACGAACAGGAAAAGATATAATTGGGAAATTTGAGAAAGCCCAGTAAGATAGTTTAATATAATGTGAAGAATGTTAGTTCAGGTATCCAAATCTTGGTTCAGGTACTTACAAAGTAACCTTGAGGAAGTTAGTAACCTCTCTGTGTGCTCTGTGATGCCATGAAACTCATGTCAATAAAGTGAAAATGTGACCATATAATAGCTGCTCATTCAATATTAACACTTTCCTGTTTTTACCCTAAGCCTGTTTAAATCTTCACAGGGAGAATCATACCATAGCTCAGTTGGTAAGTTGCTTTTCTTTCATGCACAAGGCCCTGGGTTCAATCCCCAGCACCACAAAAACCCAAAACTTTCCTGCCTTGCTTACCCAGCTACTTTATATCTGGAGTATTACTGGGAGGCAGGCAGATGACAATCATAGCTATATCAGTGTGGCTCTATCATTTTACTTGAAGTGATTCCTGGACCATCAGACACTAGATCCAAGAAAAAAAAAATTCAATTGTTATTATTATTTATCTGGTCATGAACTATTTTCTAATTGTCTGTTCTCATAGATAAAACTGGCAAAATATCACCTGCTCTATTTGCCTCTGAGTTGTTGTAGATTAAATAAGAATGGTGTTTATGAAAACAGTTTTTTAAACTATAAGAATGCAGCCAGGCATGGTGGTGCACTCCTGTAGTCCCAGCTATTAGGGAGTCTGAGCCCAGCCCAGGCAACAAGTGGAGAAATGGAGTCAGAGTGCCTCCTTCTCTCCCTCTCTCTGTCTCTCTCTCTTTTTGTACTGGTGGTTGAAGAGGCACTTTACCACTGAGCTACATCCCCAGTCCCCGCTCCCCTTTTTTCTGTAGTTGTAGATGGACAGAATGCCTTTATTTTATATTTTTATTTCTTTTAATTTTTAGTTGTAGACAGACACAATATTTTATTTATTTATTTATATGTGGTCCTAAGGATAGAAACCAGTGCCTCACATGTGCCAGGCAAGTGCTTGCTCTACCACTTGAGCCACAAACCCAGCCCTGATTATTTTATTTATTTATTTTGGTGCCCGGGGATTGAACTCAGGGGCAATCGACCACTGAGCCAGTGAGCCACGTCCCCAACCCTACTTGTATTTTATTTAGAGACAGGGCCTCACTGAGTTGCTTAGTGCCTCACTGAGTTCCTGAGGCTGAGCTTTGAACTTGTGATCCTGGGCTATAGGCGGTCTATTTTATTTATTTTTCTGTGGTGCTGAGGATCCAACCTGGTACCTCACACATGCTAGGCAAGCGCTCTGCCACTGAGCCCCAGCCCCAGCCCCCCTTTTATTTTTGAGATAAGGTCTCCCTAAATTGCTGAGGCTGGCCTTGAACTTGCAGTCCTCCTGCCTCAGCTTCCCAAGTCGCTGGGATTACAGCCTGTGCCACCGCGCCCAGCGACACCTATCTTAAAAAGCAAAAGCCAGCCGGTAGTGTTGGCACACGCCTGTGATCCTAGCGGCTCAGAGACTGAAGCAGGAGGATGGCAAACTCCAGGCCTCAGCAATTTAGCGAGAACATGTCTCAAAAGATAAAAGGGCTGGGGATGCAGCTCCGCGTTAAAGCGCCCCTGGGTTCGGTCCCCAGCACCCACACCAAACGGAACCGAGAGCCGGGCACAGAGGTACACACCCGTGACCCCAGCAGCTCGGAGGCAGAAGTAGCCGTTTGCTGGTAATCACACGCAAATTCCCAAACCAAACGCAAGAGGTTTTTTGACTTATTGCACTTTTCCAGGCCCTGTCCCTCCGTTACGTGACAGGTCAGCGACTGCGTCTGTACGGTCGCGTAAATGCTCGGAGGACGATTTGGAAAACCCGCGATTGCGCAATCCCCTCGTCCCCTCGGTCCCCGCAAAGCCCTCTTAATTCGAGCCAACGGGTTATTTAGTCCCAGGTAATAACCTGGGGCTTCAGAGTCATGTGGTAAGCAAACCCTGGGTCGTACCTGGCTCCGACCCAGGGCCCCCAAACGTTCCTCGCGCCCCCAAGGCTCATTTTCTGATTTCTGCCCCGCCCTTCAGCCCGCAGACCCAAATCCCCGCCTCCCAAACAAATACTGCGGCCCTATTGGCCGGACTCCGACCATTCTGACCAATTACGGAGGAGTCGGTCTTGAGCCGATAATCCCATTGGCTTGATGCCACGTCCCTCAACCCTCCGGTCTTCAGCTTCCCACTGGGACTCGGCGTGGGCAGAGCGCCGAGGAGAGGCCTGCTCCAGGTTTGGGGCGTGACTGTTGGCACTTTTGTTTTTGCGATCCTGCGTTGGTCTCCCTCCAATAAAAGCGATGGCTGGGGAACAGGCACTCAAGGATGTCGTGCTCCGGTCACCGCCGTCTCAGTCTTCCCCGAGGAGACCTCAAACTCTCAGAAAGAGCTGCCGCTGGGAGACCCTGAGGCACCGAAGGCGCGGCTACCTGTTTTCCTTCAACCCCGTGTGCGCACGTTCGGCGACCCACACCCCAGTTTCCAGATACAGCGCCCCCAGCCTGGCTCCGTGCAAGGTGCCACCCGCTTTCCGGGTGTCTGGCGGGGGGCGGGGTTTGGCTGGGCAGGACCAGGATGTGAGATCCTGGAGGAAAGAAAAGGTGTAGTGTTTGGGGCGGTCAGCAGGTAATACCCGGTTTCTGAACGTAAGACATAGGCCAGAGGCGAAGTCTCCCTGCGGCCAGTGTGGGGGCTGCAGCAGGTAAGGAAGGGGGTTATGGAAGAGGGTGCAGAGAAGCCCAGAAGATGTGGGGGTAGGGACAGGAGCATCTCCCTTCTGTAACTTTCCTGCACACCTTCCTACAGAAGCATGGAGCTAGGATCCCCTGACCTGCTAGACGTGTTGCTGGAGCCCCCAGAAGATATCTTCTCAACAGGATCCTTACTGGAACTGGGATTCAACTGTTCCCCTCCAGAGGTTCCAGTGACTAGGCTACAAGAACAGGCGCTACATGGCTGGGATTCTAGTGGGGGCCATGGCTGTGTAAGTGTGATGAATAGGAATGGAAGGAAGTGGGCTTGAGACACAACTCTGGGCTAAGAAGACCCAAGAGGCTTCAGCACCCACTTGAAAAGAGACCTGAAAACAGTGAACCCAAAATAGATATTAGTTGTAACTATCCCCATCCCCAAGAAAAGCCTGAAACTGAAGTAAGAAGGATCTAAATCTGATGTAGGATATACAAGTATGCCAGTTAGGACTTCCTGGCATACCTGTATACCCTTCTCCGACTACAGGGACTTCAAGAGAGTGAATCTGAAGATTTCCTGAAGCTTTTCATTGATCCCAATGAGGTGTATTGTTCAGAAGCATCTCCTGGCAGTGACAGTGGCAACTCTGAGGATCCTGGCCTCTCAGACAGTCCCCCTGCCCTGCAGGCACCCAGCTCTCCTGCCCTCTATGAGGTTGTCTATGAGGCAGAGGCCCTGCAGAGGATGCAGGGGGAAGCCAGGCCAACCTTAGGACTCATCTCCATTCAGCTAGGTCAGTTTCTTTGTGGGAAGAGGTCCAGCCCTAGCCATGAGGTTAAGGGGATTTCCCCAGCCAATGCCACTACCCAGCCCCTGGTGCCTCAGGGTGAACCTCTCTTTTGTCCCAGCTTCTTGTGTCTCCTTCAGATCAGTGGAGCCCACAATTCATGGTGCCAGATGCCTGCATGGTCAGTGAACTGACCTTTGATGCTCATGCACACATCCTGCCCAGAAGCACTGCAGCCCCAGTGCCTCCTTCCACACTTGTAAGTCTTGGGGTCCGTCAGACCAGTGCTCTGTGATACATACATGTATCCTCACAGACAGTGGCACAGGGGATGAGGGAGGGGGAAGCTGATGAGGAACTGTGTCTTTGCCGCACTTTTCATGGCACTGAGCCTGAAGACCAAGGCAATGAAAGCAACTTTAGGAGCAGGAAAGGACAAGGGGGTGAGAGAGAGAGCCGGTGTGGATAAGGTGGTGATGACTCAGTTAAGTTGGGATGAGGGACAAGGCTCTGGAGAAAGCCCACACCTTGTGTGCATTGCATGCTTAGCCAGAGCCATTGTTTCAGCCTTGGGTCAGGACAGAATTGGGACAGTAGCCTGGGAATCCAACTGGTTGGTGGATACAGAGTGATGGAGAAGAAACTGCAACAGTGTTTCCACTGTAGCAAATACCCAGGGGCCAGCTCTTCAGGAACCCTATCAGAAGCCTTCTGAGGGGGCTGGAGATTGTGCAGTGAGGTTGGAAAGGTGGCTACATTCAGGTCACTGTGTCTTCCTTTATCCTGGGAATACTTCCCAAGCCCAAAGCAAGGAACAGGTTCTAGCTTCCATCTAAACTTGTGGGTGAAGCTTGAACCAGAAGCCAAGTCAAGCCAGGTACAGTGTCCCACAACTGTAATCCCAGCTCCATGGGAGGCCAAGGCAGGAGGATTGAAAGTTTGAGGCCAGCCTGGGCAACTTAGTGAGCCCTTGTCCCAAAGTAAAAAGTACCCCTGGGTGCTGTCCCCAGTACTGCAAAAAGAAAAAAAGTGGTTGGCTTAGCTAAAAGCTAAAACAAATTCTTAAGTCACAAAGTCAAGCATAAATCTTTCAAAAAAGAATGCAGCTTACTCCGTTGATGGGTCCAGCTTAACCGAAGTCACCATCTGTCCACTGTCTACTCTGCATGCTTTACTGTGGGAAGTCACTCAGTGTGACTGCCTACAGGAGTTCCTTGTCTAAGAGGGGGCAGAACCTGAAAGTGGAGTTCAGACCTTGTGGTTCTGTGGTTGACGGGCACTGGATAACATACTCTGCCAAATGGAAGTTAATGGCTGGATCTGGATTGTTAACCTGCTGTTACGATTTTTTCTTTCTGCTGTAAGGAAATTGAGCAAACCCCACTGTAGTGAGTACTCCATGTCCTCTTTTTTTTTTTTTTTTTTTAAAGGTGGGCACCTCCAACAACCAAGTCCCACCTCCCAGGGAGAAGGCTCTTTTTTTTTTTTTTTTAAGACAGTGAGAGTGTGAGAGAAGAGAGAGAATTTTTTAATATTTATTTTTAGTTTTCGGCGGACACAACATCTTTGTTTGTATGTGGTGCTGAGGCTCGAACCCGGGCCGCACGCATGCCAGGCGAGCGCGCTACCGCTTGAGCCACATCCCCAGCCCTCCATGTCCTCTTAAGATGCTCCCAAGTTGTGGGAGACAGGGATCGGAGCAGGCACTCCCTAGCTTGATCAGAATGTCCAGGTCCCAAGTCTCTGAACAGAAGATATGATGAAACCACACCTTCTCCCCTATCGGCCTCAGGAGATCCCTTGGCTCTATCTAGGGCCTGTCTCAAGGCTCTTTTTTTTTTTTTGTACCAGGGATTAAACCCAGGGGTCGTAAACCACTGAAGGAGCTCTTCTTATTTTTTACTTACAGACAGGGCCTCCCTAAATTGCTGAGGCTGGCTTTGAACTTGTGACCCTCCTGCCTCAGCCTCCTGAGCTGCTGGGATTACAGGCATGTGCCACTGTGCCTGGCCCTCAGCTCACCTCTAGGTTGGAGTTACTCCTTAGTGCAAATATTAAGCACTCTCCAGAATGCATGGTGGGGTGCTGCTGTGTGCTGAAAATGTGATGACCCTGTCCCCGTTCCCATCTTATCTTCAATATCCCCCAGCTGCCCTGTCAAACTCTGTTCCTGACAGATGAGGAGAAGCGTCTGCTGGGGCAGGAAGGGGTTTCTCTGCCCTCTCACCTGCCCCTCACCAAGGTAACACCCTTCCCTTTCCCAAAGGGCGTCTCAGTCCAGAGGATCCATTATGGCCTCTGAGAAGCCAGGATCCCAGGGAAAAGTTGGGCAGTTGAGGGAGGTTAAGGGCCCAGAATTGACACACCCCCGGCTACCAGGCAGAGGAGAGAATCCTCAAGAAGGTCAGGAGGAAAATCCGTAACAAGCAGTCAGCTCAGGACAGTCGGCGACGGAAGAAAGAATACATCGATGGGCTGGAGAACAGGTACTTTGGGATCACATTTCTGAAGGAGGCTATGTCTGGTTCCCTTCCTCACCAAGGTAGGCAAGGTGAAGGACTCAGATTGCTGAGCCTTGTCCTGCTTCTCCCCACTCCCTAGGGTGGCAGCCTGTTCTGCACAGAACCAGGAGCTACAGAAGAAAGTCCAGGAGCTGGAGAGACACAACCTGTGAGTGAAAACACCATGTGTGTGCTGGGGGTGGGGAAGTGCTGAGCACCATTCTTGGGCCATGGTTCCCAGATGATGGTAGCTCCTTATTCCTCCTTTCCCAGCTCCTTGGTGGCTCAGCTCCGTCAGCTCCAGACGCTCATTGCTCAAACCTCAAACAAAGCTGCCCAGACAAGCACTTGCGTTCTGGTACCATCAGTCTGTCTCCCTCCCATCTCCCCCAGCCTCCATCATCTGTCTCCCCCCACACTTCCATCCTGATACCCCCCATTCCCTAGCTACATCAGTCTTCCCAACCCAGAAAACCCCAGCTGCCCTCTGCTCCCTTCCTTGACTGTCCCCACAGCCCAAGTGTCTTGCTTTCTTCCAGATCCTTCTTTTTTCTTTGGTTCTCATCATCCTGCCCAGCTTCAGTCCCTTTCAGGGTCTACCAGAAGCGGGGCCTGAGGACTACCAGCCTCGTGGAGGTGAGAAGCTCCCTGGTGAGCAAGGGGGTTTTGCGCACAGTAGTCAAGAAGTGGGAGAGAAGTCCTGCCTGTTCTGTCTAGGGTGCTCCACCCAAGAGAAACATTCTACTCTTTGCTTTTTCCTTCACCTCACAGTGATTTCCAGAAATATCTTGACCCATGTGGATATGACAGAAAGTCGAGAGACTCCAGTGGAAGAGTCCACAATGGGAGAGTCACTTAGAGCCCAGATTGCAAACACGTCGACCAGAACACTGATAGAGAAGAGGGTTGTGGAGACTGGGTCTGGTGGGCATGTCAGAACCGTGCTGCATGCAGATGAGATGTGAGCTGGAAGGTTCCTGGCCCACTCCCCTTTACCATAAGGAACCCAGGGTTCCCCTATAGCTCTGCTTCCCCCTGGTCTTCCCACTCAGGTGTCTTTGCTCTTGGGGGTCTGAATCACCTCAGGACAACATAGGAGATATCTGTATCCTGAGGCCCAGTTAGCCTGTGTAAAAAGAGTACCTCAAATACTTTTGTTATGTATCTGTGATTTTATTTCTTCTTTGGGGATAGGGTTGAGGGAAACAAAAGTTTTGACTAAGAAATAAATTTTCTAGTTAAAATTATATCCCAGAAGTTTTAAATAAGTAGTAAAAGGGGGGAAGGTAGGTACTTGGGAGATTGCCACCCCCTTTTCTCTCTGCTCCCATGATTTCCTGTCCCAAAACAAATTACTATAGGGAGAAAGAAACCAAATTACTCTTTTTTATTGTGCTTATTAATGACATGGAGAGGAAGATGGGGAGAAGGGGTTACCACCACAAGATTCCTAAGAACCAAAGGCGCAAATCAGTCCATTTCACTTTCTCTGAGATATGGTCTGTAAAATCCAGGATAAAAGGGTGGAATGTAGCTATATGGACTCAATTTGCTTCCGGACCTTTTCCAGAGCCTTTCTGTCCAGTTGTCGCTGACGGATGATGACAAGGCATGCGAAGACCAAAGCCACACCCACCACAGCCCCTTCAAATTTCCAGAATAAGTGTTGTTCCATCAGAGCTGAGCGGCAGCTGAGGATAGGAAGGAACAGTTATTCCCAGGGAAGGCCAGACAGCTTCTCCTTACCACTTCCCTTCTACTTCAGCCCCATCAAGGAGGTAACAGCCAAAAGAAAAAGAGGAAAACAGAGTCAGCCTTATAAAGTGTTTACATCATCTGGTAAGATAACAAAGATAACATTAGCTGATGTTATTGAAGAGAAAATATGGCCAATAACAGGGCTGAGAAGTAAAACCAGGACTTGGGTTTAAGTAATTTAGCTCCAAATTCCCTCTTTCCAACATGTCATGCTATCCAGGATGAAGTCACAGGAGGAAAGGAGATAATTAGTCTACAAGAAAAGAAAAGCCCTTACCTTTTGAACTCATTTCTCTTAGAGGAGCTGCATGTAATTTTCTCAACATAACCTGTGGAACCACACTCAGGGATGGTTTTCTGCCGGGAGAAAAGAACCAAAGCATGTGTTAGGAAGAGGCAGCAGGAGAAACAGAGAGGTTGCCATTCAAAAGGGCAAGTGCCCAAATGCCAATGGTCAGAGCTGGCCAGAAAACAGAGCTAACAAAGAGCTCTGATGTGCATGCTGAAGGTGGTGGTTGCATGATTAGAAATGTGTGTTGGAAAAAACACTTCAGGGTAAGAGTGTAGAAGGACATAAGGACAGATTCCAGAGCATAGTGTATTAAAAGTGAACAGAACCACAGGGCATGGAGGTGCATGCCTGTAATTCCAGCAACTTGGGAGCCTGAGGCAGGAAGAGCTCAAGTTCCAGCCCAGCCTGGCCAACTTAAACCTTGTCTCAAAATAATAAAAAAAGGTCTGGGGATGAGGCTAGATGATAGAGAGCTAGATGGTAGGATTGGGTTCAATCCCCAATACAGCAAGACAAAAAACAAAAGCAGAACAAAACCTGGTTATCAGCTGAACGCTGTTATTAACTTGGAAAGAGAGGAACATGTTTTCAGGGGGAAGACAAGTTCAGATTTGGACGTATACTGACACTGCAAGGAGAAAGAAAAGAGGATGCAAAGGTATGCTTAATGAGACTTGGGGACTGGCTAGATGTTGGGGGAAAACGGGGGAGGGGAGGGATGCTCACAGCCTGAAAACTGGAACACGGAGTACACTCTTCTGCGACCACGAACTCTTCTCCCAGCCAGCACGGCAAAGTCGAGGTGCTCACTAAAAGGGGAAAGAAATGCCGGCCCAGACCACTCAGAAAACGTTTGCCCCTGAAGCTCTACGCACCCAGATCCCAGGCCAGCGCTGGCCTCGTCCCGTGCGGTGCCACCCTTTTCCGTCCGAGCTCCGGGTGTGTAGGGAAGACATGCAAAACAATAAACCACGGGGGCGTGGGGTCGGGCAGCCACCCACCTGACTGCTTCTCCTCCCGCACGGAAGCCTCTGCTCGGCTGTAGCAGGTGGGCGAAGGGGCAAAAATTAGAATCCGGAAAACAGGCTCCCCTGCCGCAGCGGTCCGTGACCAGGCATCCCCCTCCCCAGGTGGGGACGGCTCTCCTCCGGCCCTGCCGGCCTCCCTCGGCCCCCGCCTCCTTACCAGAGCTCTACGGTGAAAGCGCAGAAGAGCCAGCAGAGGTGGAGGCCCTGGGGGAGGCCGCGCCTCCCGGTGCCCGCAGGCATGGGCGGTCAGGGTCGCACCTGTCGGGACACAGGGACCTGCTAGTTGGGCCGCGAGCCAGTCGGAAAGCAGAGGCGCTCGCCCCGCAGCGCTCCGGGCGATTCCGGCTCAGGAAGGTGAAACGGCCCGTTGCCCATCAGGGCCAAAGCTCTGCCGGGACGACCCCACGGTCGCGGCGGGAAAAGCGCCTACGAATCCGCTGTCAAGGAAGCCGGGCCCCTCGCCGGGGCGCGCGGCGCGGGAGGAAGGCCGGCTGCGGCGCCGGGGCCCAGAGCCGCTCACCTCTGCCCCCGCCCCGCGGGCGGCCATCCCGCCCGCGGAGGATGCTGGGGCGTCGCCCGCTGGGACCTGTAGTCCGCCGCGGGGGTGTCCGGGCGGTGCGGAGGGGCGGGTCTCACTGCGCCTGCGCGGCAGGACGCGGCCGATTGGCTGGGCCGTGAGGCCTGGCGGTCCCGGCAGTGCGGGAGCCGTGGGGCGGTAGCGGTGGCTGGGTCCGTGTCGTTTCTCGGTTTACCGCTTCCTGGGTCGTCGCCTTTCTCCCGTTCTGAGCTAGGTTAGCAGGGGGACAGTCCGTCGTCCTGCCGGGACTTTGGATCCTCCTTAGAACCCTGGGTTTCACCCTTAATCCCTAGCCTCTCCGACCCCTTCTCTGTCCCCTACGGCCCAGGGAGAAAGCCCGCGTGGCGGTCTGGGGTGGCGGCGAGGCTGCATTTCCCCTCCCCACGAGAGGGGAGCAGTCCAGGGGCACCGTGAGGGTGAGACTATGACTGCTGGGCTCGCGTTCTGTTCTACGCAGGTGGACCGTGTCACCCCCTCCGGTGTTCATTGCTAAACCACTTCGCAGAGCTTTTCAGCTGGTCTCCACTCTCCCTAGCGCCTACATAAGGGAATACTTACTAACCCGGTGCGAAGACCGAGATTGGGAGTTCCCAGAAGTGCTGAGACTAGGTTCAGGATCTTGTCAACTGTGTGACCTTAGGACAGTGGCTCTCAGTGTTCTGTGTGAAACGGAATGCTAATGTGCATTGCTGCTTTTTGCTAGATGCTAATGAAATGTATATGAAAACATTCTTAAAGTGTTGCTTCACTTTTTCCACCCCTCCTCCTTTCACCCAAGGAAGCTGAAAGTTGAGATTGTTCCTTGCCTGAGTTGGAACCCAGGGCCTCATGCCTGCTAAGCAAGCTCCCTACCATTGAGCTGCCTCTGTCATATGTCATAACTTTTTTAAATTCAGTTTTTAGCGGCTTTTGATCCTCAGAAGGATTCAGTATTATCCTGTTTTGTGAGTAAGTGCAGAGAGCATACATAGGTGACTTTGTTAGGGGACAGACAGATGCAAGTGATGGGAGCATGAGGTTAAGGGAATAATTCTATAAAATGGGCCCACCAAACTGACCCCCACATGCTTTCTTTTTCAAAAAGCAACTTAACTGTTGGCCTGCCTGGCTTAAGTGGACAGGCTATGTCACATTCCTCAGCAACCTACCTGTTTCCTGCTGAAGAAATGCAGGCCACAAATAATGTTAAGAGGAACCCACGTTACCCTGAAGAGGAAGACTTTTGTGACTCTTTTGACAGACCAGATCTTAAAACTCAGGGAGATAAGGATAATTCCTCCTAACCATAAAATCTGTAAGAATCTATGGTTCACAATCCAATTAGAACCAGTCAGCTTGGGCCAAAGTGACACAGAGTTGTCATGGCAGTGGGGACTTGAAAATCCGAGGTATAACTGCTATCAGTCAAAAGTTAAGAGGTGGCCTGGGTGGGACTCTGGAAATTTCTCTGGGATCCGCAATAAAACAAGTGTAGGAGAGGCACACTGTCCCTCTCCTGAGAGGATCAGCTCTCTCCCTTGAGAGTGTCCTCTTTCCCTTTTTTTATCCCTTTGTTAAACTCATCTCTGAGCAACATGTCTGAAACCTTTCTGACTCGTTTGCAAGAATTCGGGCTTGAAGGGATTCCTTTGCACTGCCTCAGTTTTCTGGAAGGCCCCAGCTCTCTAACAACTTGTCCAAGGTTATCAAGCTAGTAAATGGAAGACAAGAGGCTTGACTCCAAAATTTCAGCTCCCAGGCTAGAGGTTAAGCATGCTTTCCAACCTCATGGAGTTAAACCTTTATATACTCAAAATTGCAGTGACAGAGAGGGAAGGAAGAAGTACTGGGAAATGAAATGGAGGAAATTATATTCCACGAATGTATGATTATGTCCAAGTGAACCTCAATATTATGTAACTATAATGTACTAATAAAAACATTAAAAAGGGGGGGACTTGACCCACACCCTGGGTTCCCACTTTACTGTCAGGTAATGTATTAGTTACTCTCCGAATTCGGCCCTGATTTGTTTCTTGATTTCATACATAATGTGTGACTGCAGCGTCCCAGACACTGGGAACCATGTGAGTTTAGTTCTCTTAGATGCTCAATAGATAGACCAAGAAGTACTTAAACTCCATACAAACATGAATGCTGAATTCCCACCCCCCTTCTGAATTAAGAACAGCTTCCTCATGCTGAGATTGGAGGCTAAAAGGCTGCAAGTTCCCACTCTGATACCAAGGAAGCTGAAAGTTGAGATTGTTCCCTGCCTTGGCCTGTCCAGCATAGGTTAACTAAGTTACACATGTACACTGCCTTTTGTCTCACTTCCCAACCTCTCCTCCCCTGCCTATTCTCCTTTAAAAGCTCAGGTATGGGGATATGATTCTGTGATAGAGCACTTGCCTGGCATGTTATAGGCCATGGGTTCAACTCTCAGCACCAATAAATAAATAAATAGATAAATAAATAAATAAACGCTCTGTTCACCTTTGGAGATTTTGAAGATGGAACTTTTGAAGCAATGTCTTCTACCTACAAAGATGGCTTTGAACAGAACCATTTTTCCTTTTATTTTTGGTATTGAGGATTAAACCCAAGGGCACTTTACCACTGACCTACATCCCCACTTCTTTTCATTTTTTATTTTGAGACAAGATCTTACTAAGTTACTGAGGATCTTCGTAAATTGCTGAGGCTGTCCTCGAACTTGAGATCCTCCAGAGTCTCTGGGGTTACAGGTATGAGCCAATGATAGGCAGCATATAGACACAAACAGTAGTAACATAACAACATTAAGCAGGTAATTCTACAAACAGGGCCCACTATGCTGACCTCCACTTGCTTTCTTTTATTTATTTTATTTTTTTAATTTTTAATTTATTCTTTAGTTTTCAGTGGACACAACATCTTTGTTTGTATGTGGTGCTGAGGATCGAACCTTGGCCCCATGCATGCCAGGTGAGCACACTACCCCTTGAGCCACATCCCCAGCCCCCACTTGCTTTCTTTTAAAAAACAATTTACCCACAGCCCTCCCTGACTTAAGTCAATAGGATATGCTAAATTCCTCAGCAAACAACCTATTATGCAGATGAAATGCAGGCCCAAAATGCTCTTTCTTCCCTGATAAGAACACAAGTTACCCTGAAGGAGAAGGGGCTTTTGTGACCTTTACACAGACCAGATTCTAGAACTCAGGGATATATGATAGAAGAAAGCCCCTAACTGTAAGATCTAAGTTCCAATTAGAACCAGTCAGTGTGGGCCAAAGTGATCAAGAGTTACCTTGAATCTTTTTTTTTTTTTTAAGTTGTTGATAGACCTTTATTGTATTTATACATAATGCTGAGAATGGAACCCAGTGTCTCACACAACCCAGGGCTCACACTAAGCCCCAGCCCCAGCCCTACCTTGACTCTCTTATCATGCACAGTGGGGACTTGGAAGTCTGATGCAATCCTGCTGTCAGTCAAAAGTCAAGAGGTAGACCTGGGCAGAGCTCTCTGGAAACTTCTGTGAGACCTCCAATAAAACTATAGGGCAGGAGGGGTGCACCATTCTTCTCTTTCCTGAGGATTCTCTCTCTCTCTCTCTCTCTCTCTCTCTCTCTCTCTCTCTCTCTCTCTATATATATATATATATATATATATATATATATATATATATATATATATTAGTGTCCCCTTTCCCCTCTTTCCTATCCCTTCTCATACCAGGTACTCTTAGCAACATATCTGAAAATTTTCCAGCATGATCACAAGACCTGGTAACCAAGGACTGCATGGCTACCTTGATTTGTAATAATCACGCCCCATGTGTCTCATGTTTATACATTACAGAAAATTGGTTGTGGCTTTTTTCCCCTGGTTTTTAGGTAGGATAGAGTTTTTATTTTCTCAGTACTGGGGATTGAACCCAGGGGTACTTTATCCATGAAGTACATTCCCCAACCCTCTTTATTTTTTGAGATAGGATCTTACTAAATTGCTGAGGCTGGCCTTGAACTTATAACCCTCCTGCCTCAGCCTCCAGAGTCAGTGGGCCCACTATGCTAGCATTTGTTATTCCTTAGCGTAATCTTACATCTACTTTATCTCATGGAAAGTTGTTCTGTGTGATTTTTTTTTTTTTTTTTTTTTTTTTTTGCACTGGGAATTGAACCAGAGGTACTTTACCACTGAGCAACATCCCCCACCTGATTTACTTAT
This sequence comes from Marmota monax, assembly GCF_021218885.2. Taxonomy (NCBI): domain Eukaryota; kingdom Metazoa; phylum Chordata; class Mammalia; order Rodentia; family Sciuridae; genus Marmota; species Marmota monax. The sequence goes on along the minus strand of NW_026694593.1, from coordinate 2,749,345 downwards.
TTATTTTTTGAGGTGGGGTCTTGCTAAATTGCTTAGGGCTTAGGCTGGCCTCAAACTTGCTGTCCTGTCTCTGGTATTATAGGCATGTACCATTGAGCCTGGGTAACCCCTGTGATCTTATAAGATTTCACTTCCAATAAACTTAGCAAGAAACCAACTTGGGCCAGGCATGGTGGTGCATGCCTGTAATCCCAGCAGCTTGGGAGGCTGAGGCAGGTGGATTAAGAGTTCAAAGCCAGCCTCAGCAATGGAGAGGCGCTGAGCAACTCAGTGAGACCCTGTCTCTAAATAAGATACAAAATAGGGCTAGGGATGTGGCTCAGTGCTTGAGTGCCCCCGAGTTCAATCCATGGTACCAAAAAATTTATCTAAAAAAGAAAAGAAACCAACCAACTTGGATATCTGCTCTGAAAGTGAATTTTTAAATATCTGTTTGGGGGTATGATGAAGCTGTCAGTCTTGACAGCTTAAATAACACTTGAATATTCAACACTTCAAGTGGTACATTTATTTTGTTCAAAGCAAATGTGACATTTTCATTGATCTTAATAAAAGATGAAGTCCAGAGCTGGAGATGTTGTTCAGTGGTAGAGCCCCTTCCCAGCACTTAGAGGGCCCTGGGTTTCATCACCAGCAAAGAAAGAAAGAAAAGAAAACAAGCAAGCAAGGAAGGAAGGGAGAGGAGAGGAGAGGGAGGGAGGGAGGGAGGGAGGGAGGGAGGAAAGGAAAAATATCAAGCCAGGTGCAGTGGGTGTAATCCCAGGGGCTCAGGAGGCCATGGGATTACAGGGTTGCAAGTTCAAACCCAGCCTCAGCAATTTAGCAAGGCCCGAAGCAACTCAGTGAGATCCTGTCTCAAAATAAAAAAAATAAATAAAAAGAGCTGAGGATGTGGCTCAGTGGTTAAGCACCACTGGGTTCAATCCCCACTACCCGCCCCCCCCCCAAAAAAAATCTGCAGTTTTAAAAAATACTGAGCTGGACATGGTGGTGCACACTTGTGATTCCTACTTGGGAGGCTGGAGCAGGAATTGTTCAAGGCTAGTCTGAACAATTTATCTAGACCCTGTCTCAAAATCCAAACTAAAAATGGCTGAGGATATAGCTCAGGGGTTGAGTGCCCCTTGGTTCAATTCCCAGTATCATTGAAAGGGAGGGTGGCTATGTGTACTTAAGGGGGCAATATATCAAGCCTGAAAGTTTTGGTGGTTTTTCTTTTGCATGCTGATAATTTTGGCGTGTGTCTCTCCCTCACCCCCCAAGAGTTAACTGTTTTTATTAAAATTTGCTTATTTCTCTGCCTGTAAGAACCACCTAAGGGCTAGTAGTGGTGGTGCTTGCCTATAATCCCAGAGACTCCTGTAATCCCAGCAACTCCAGAGGCTGAGGCCAGAAGATCACAAGTTCAAAGTCAGCCTCAGCAAGTTAGTGAGGCTCTGCTCAAAAATAATGAAAAGTAAAAGGGCTGGGGATGTGGCTCAGTGGTTAAGTGCCCTGGGTTGAATCCCTGGTACCAAAAGAAAAACAAACAAACAACAAAAAAAAAACACCACCCGAGAGCTATGTTAACTGACTGTGTGCCTGAAACATAGACGCTCAATAAATGTTTATGGATACATAAACCTCTCCTGTGTCTAATTTTCCTCCCCTATAAAAGCAGCTAATAATGCCTACCAAACACCTAAACAGATTTCTGGCAAAATCAAAGAAGCATGGAGGCTGGGGATTTAGCTTAGTGGCCGAGCATTTGTCTAGCACAATCAAGGCCCTGAGTTCAGGCCCCTCAAAAAGAAAAGGCGGGTGGGTGTCAAAGAAGCTTGCATTAATCACTGCTAAGCCATACCAGGTCCTGTTGTGTCCCTGACGCTAGGGCTCATCAAGTCCTCTCTTGGAATTTCCTGTGCTAAGGACAAGGCTATGATCATAGTGATCCTTAGTCCTGAAACCCCACGATGGAAAGAGGGGGTTCAGTCCCTCAGGTCACTCTGCCTCCTGCTCCGCTGTCTTCCTCACCAGCCAAACATCTGGGAAAGGGAGAGATGCACCCAGCCAGACTCCAGGGAACCAACACGGGAGAGGTAAGACCTGGGTTTGAGTGACAACAATGAAAGTTTCCCAAACAGGGGGACATTTGTGCAAAGAATGGCCTTTAATACAGAGGAAGACCATGCAGCGTGACAAACCTTCAGAGAGTAGGGCTGAGCCAGCCTCTCACAGGACTCGAAAACCTGATCGAGTATCAAAATAAATCGATATATTTACATATATTCGTGACCTAAAAAACCAGAAAAAGTCCACAGCCTGAGGCTATCTGTCCTACCCTTCCTCCCTCCTCCCTCTCATCCTCCCCCTCACCTTCCTTCACTTCCTCTGTTCCTTCCTGCACTTCTCTTGGCCCCTGGTTTCCTTCTTTCCCTTCTCTGTCTTCTCCTAGGCTCCTCACCACCAACCTGCCTTTCAGGCACCGCTGCCCCCCTCCCTGTGCAGTCCCTCAGCCCTGGCTTCCCCGGCTCCACCTCCAGGCTCAGGGTGGGAAGGCCACAGGGGGTCCTCAGCCCAGGGAGCACTTGCTGGTGTTCTTCTTGTCGCAGGTCTTCAGGTCAGTGCTGGGGGGCTTGTGATGGTTCCCCTGGAGGGAGAAGGATGCAGAGGTCAGGATGGGAGGGCTGGCTGGCCTATGAATAAACGGGAGCTTTCTTTCTCCCCTCCTGGGAATCTAGCATGGCTCTCCTCCCAAGACACACACGGCCAGTGGGACCCAGCCAGCAGATCCAACTCACCAATCTCCGGCCTCCAGACTTGAGTAAGATGTCCCGAGCCAGGGAACTGAAAGCCTAAAGGGGAGATTGGTCAGAACAGACTGGGGGGGGATGCGTCTACCTTTCAAGATTCCACGTCTTGGTGGTGGTTGAGGAGGGAGGGGAGGCAGGTCTCACCTCATCCACATTCATACTGGATTTGGCACTTGTCTCAAAAAATCGGATTCCGTGCTCTCGAGCCAACTGTAGGGTGAAACGAGAAGGAGAAAGCTGGAGAAAAGGGGCTGCAGCCAAGCCCCCTGCAATTGGGCCTTGCGATGTGTTCATGTGTTCACGGTGCAGTTGTAGAACCCGGCCCAGCCTGGCTCTCACCTTATCGGCCTGCTCCTTCTGCACTTTCCTCTTAGCCTCCATGTCACACTTGTTCCCCAGCAAGAGTCGCTCCACTCCAGCTGAGGCATTCTGGGGGCAGAAGTGTAAGACCAGTGACAGTGGCCCTGCCTTTCCGCACAGCCCCTTCATCCTCCATGATCTACCCACTTCCCCCATCTCGTCTGGAGGGTTCTTACTTCTTTGATGCTTTTCATCCAGTTCTGAATATTTTCAAAGGATTTCTCATCAGTGATGTCATACACTAGGATAATACCCTGGGAGACGACAAAGTTCACCTTGGACCATATTCCCATGTAGGCTCCCCAACACCCTCTAAATGACCCCAGAAGTCCCATCCATGAGTCTAAACTCTTGGTCATGTGGGGCAGTTTGTGGCCCACACTGCGTGCCCCACTTTCCCTTCCCCAACCCCTGGCCCTCTGTTCTCATAAACCTATATTCTCTTGTCTCACGCCCTCAGCCCTTGTCCAGAACCACACATCATACCATGGCCCCACGGTAATAGGCAGTAGTTATTGTCTTGAATCGCTCTTGGCCAGCTGTGTCCCTGAAGAACGAGAAGATTTCATGGGTGGGACAGAAGGAGTCTCCCCCTAGGAGACTCCTTCCCACCAGAGAAATTAGCTTCTACAACATGGTGGGGCTAAAAAGAATAGATCAGCTGGGCACAGTGGCCCACGCCTATAATTCCAGTGACTCAGGAGGCTAGGGAAGAAGGATCACAAGTTCAAGGCCAGCCTCAGCAATTTAGCAAGATCCTGTCTATGAGTCTTTGCCTTTCCGTTACTCACCTTTTCCGTTTGACCTTCATTAGTTATCCAGCCTCTCCAAATCTGTTTCCTCATTTGTAAAATGGGGACAATAAAATATGTCTCACAAAGAGTGAGGATTAGATAAAATGATACATACACATAAAACATAAAATGATACTTAGTGCTTAGCATAGAGGAAGCATTCAATGAGTTTCTTGGGTGCCTACCATTTCTTAACAGCCATCTAACTGTCTTTTTTTTTTTTTTTTTTTTTGAGCAGGGGACTTCCTGCATGTGAAGTAAGGACTTCACTGGAGTTACATCCCAGCTCTTGATCTGCTCTTTAAGATCAAAAAAAATCCTCTAGCAGAGGCAGGAGGAGGATCACAAGTTTGAGGCCAGCCTCAGCAACTTAGGGAGACCCTGTCTCAAACTGAAAAATAAAAAGGGCTGGGGATATGGGTCAGTGGTATCAGTGGTAAAGCACTCCTGGGTCAATCCAGTACTGAAAGGAAGAAAAAACAAAAAACAGAACAGCAGAGAATGCTCTGGACTGGGGGAAATGAGAATTACGGGCCGAAAAGGATCAGAGCAGGAAGAGATGGAAGGAGAGCTGAATAAGCAAGATACATAAATTAGGAGAAATGGAAGAAGAAACAGCAGGGAAAGGGAGAGAAATGAAGCCAACAGGAGGAAAGAGTCCCAGGAGACGAACCGGAGGTTTAGTTAGATGTCCTGGGGGATCCACTCACCAGACCTGCAGTTTGATCTTCTTCCCCTCGATTTCCACAGTGCGGATCTTGAAGTCAATTCCTGTGGGCAGAAGTTGTGCGCTGAAGCGGAGAGTGTGTGTATGCCTGTGCATCCACAGGGATGTGTGGAGACCCGGGAAGGAGTGCAGGCGGCGCTCGGGCAAGCAACCTCTTGGAAGTACAGAACTAGGAACATTCCCCCAAAGCTGCATTTGTATAGTGAGTATACTGTTTTAATTAGATTTTATGGAGGAGGTTTTGAAAATTCTGCAGAGGGCTTCAGGCCACCCCAGCTGACAACTCTTCCACTTAAGTTTCTGTTTCCTCCCACTATTTTCACATTCCTCTTTCCAGTTCCTTAGCTACCCCCCTCTACTTTTTTTTCCCTTTTTTTGGTACCGGGGATTGAATGCAGGGGTGCTTAACCACCTAGCCACATCTCCAGCCCTTTTTTATATTTTATTTAGAGACAGGGTCTCACTGAGCTGCTTAGGGCCTCGCTAAATTGCTGAGGCTGGCTTTGAACTTGTGACCCTCCTGCCTGAGCCTCCCTAGACCCTTCTACTATCATATTCCACTATCCTCCTGGCACTTTAGGGTACAGAATAAGGGAAAAGGAAGTTGACATTAGTCCATGAGAATTAACTGGTGGGCCAAGCTTGGAACTAAGAGAGACTAAGAGACTCACACAGGATTCCTCCTGAGACTGAGAGAGGACAGAGGGGTATTTTGCCTTTGTAACCAAAATTGTCTTGAGAATCTCTCTGACTTACTTCCCAGGCCAGAGGACGTGAAGAAAGGCGAAGGGAGGAAAGGAGACAATGTTCTTTTTAGCAGAAACTTGGGCACCTCCCCCTAGGCTGCTGGGGGCCCCAGGGAGCAGATGATTCAACAGGCTGACTCAGAGACCCCAAAAGTCCCCTCATTCCCACCTTCCTCATCAGGCAGCCGCATATTCACAATCACAGTCTTTGAGCACACTCAGTCACCCCGTCCCCTCTGTCCAATCCTCTATTAAGCTGAGGGGAGGGAGACTGGGGAACGGATGGTAAGGTGGGATGCCAGGAGAGAGCCTGGAGGGTCAGTGGGACAGAAAGAGACAGAAGTCAGGGACGGTGGAGGGGAATCAGGAAGAGTCCTATGTGGATAGGGTTTGGGGAAGAGGAGCTAGAGGGCCAAGAGAAAGACTCCTGTGAATTTGGGGAGACTAGAAAGACAGTCAAGGAGAGGCTGGCCTCAGAGTCACCTGGAGGCCTCAGAGAGGTTGGAGGTCTGAGTACCCAGCTATGTATGGGGGATGGGTCTGAGACAGGGGTGGAGGGGCTGCGTTTAGGAGCCCTAAAGGCGACTAAGGCGCCTGCAAATGAGGGCGCAGGGGCGTCGGGGGCCTGGGAGCGGCGGCGGCGGGCTCACCGATGGTGGAGATGTAAGTGCTGTTGAAGTTGTCTTCTGCAAAGCGAATGATCAGACAGGTCTTGCCCACCCCCGAGTCCCCGATCAGCAGCAGCTTGAAGAGGTGGTCGTAGGCTTTGGCCATGGCGGACACTTGGGGGCGCGGGGGAGGGGTGGCACCCGGAGGCGGGACTGCGGGGCTGGCGACCCAGCGTCCCCGAGCCCCGGCCAGGAAGTTTTCCTGCCTCTCCGCCCAAGCTCCGGGAAAGTGGGGCGGCGGCTCCTCTGGGCTCCACCTCCCGCCCGCCCACCCTTTTCGGCTGGAGGAGGCCTGTCCAGCCCCGGTCCCCTGGTCTGTCCTGTCTCCCTCGCTGTCCACCGTCCCTCCGGTTGGATCGTGAGGCTGGGGTGAAGGAAAGCAGGGGTCTGAGCGACATGGCCAGGGGAGAGGGACTGTAGAGGGATTGGGGAAGGGGACAGTTCTGTCGGTAGGGACCGAGTTGGGGATGGCACTGCAGGTTGACACAACTCGAAGGCCGACTTTTGGAGGCCCTATTCGAGGAAGGCGGAAGGCTGAGCTGAACCAGGCAGTGCTACAGCGTCACTGCGAACGACCCCGACCCTGCGCTCTGCGCATCCCGGCCCAGGACGAGCGGCGTGGCCAGGGCTAGGGGCTCCGGCGAGTCGCCCGCCCCCTGCTGGGACACCGGGAAAGTGCAGATGGCCCTACCGAGGAGCCCTACCCCTCACACCCGACGCCCAGACCTTGGGAGGTCACTTCTAACCTCAGCCGCGACTGTCTTCCTTCCGGGACCCTGTGTGTGATTTATCTGACCAGATGGCTCAGGACTGGAGACATTGGGGCTAAACATATTTATTGACATGTTTTGGATACTGGAGAATAAACCTAGCCGGGCTTCACCACTGAGCTCAATCCTCAGGCCCTTTTTATTTTGGGACAGACTTCCCTAAATTGCTAAGACGGGCCTCCAACTTGCGATCCTTCTGCCTCAGCCGCCCTAATTGCTTGGATTACAGGCGTGTGCCACCACACCAAGCTGAAGCACCATTTTTCATGAAAAAGAAAAAGGGCTGGGAATTTAGCTCAGTGGTATAGCTTCTCTGAGTTCAATCAATATCCAGTACTGAATAAAAAAAGGTGCACTGGTTGTGAGAAGGCATCTTTTGTCACTTATCTTTGTCACCTTCTGTGTCTGTGTTTGTTCTGGAACACAACTATTCCTTTTTTTAAATCTCTCTCTCTCTCTCTCTCTCTCTCTCTCTCTCTCTCTCTCTCTCTTTTGTATTGGGCATTGAACCCAGGGGCACTTTACCACTGAACTACATCCCCAAAACTTTTTATTTTTTTATTTTGAGGTAGTCTCACTAAGTTTCTGAGAGTCTTACTAAATTGTTGAGGCTGAGCCAGGTGTGCTGCTGCATGCCTATAGTCCCCACATTTTGGGAGGCTGAGGCAGGAGGATCACAAGTTCAAGGCCAGTCTTAGCAATTTAGCAAGGCCCTAAGCAACTTAGAGAAACCCTGGGGATGAGGCTCAGTGGTTAAGTGCCCCTGGGTTCAATCCAATAAAATAAAAATTAAAAATAAATTGTTGGGCTGGGTTTGTGGCTTAGTAGTAGATCACTTGCTTAGCACATGTGAGGCACTAGGTTCGATCCTCTGCAACACATACAAATAAGTAAATAAAATAAAGGCATTGAGTCCATCTACAACTAAAAACACTTTTTAAAATAAAAATAAAAAAAAAATTGTTGAGGCTTACCTTGAACTTGTGATCCTCCCACCTCAGCCTCCCAAATTGCTGGGATAATTAATAGACATGTGTCACCAGGCTCCCATTGTATCTTTCAGCTGCATCCCAAATCTTGTTTTTTTTTCTCACTGACCAAACTGCCTCATCTGTTCTTTAAATTACTCTTCAATTTTCATGGATGGTTCCAATGCAAATCCACCAGTCCTTCTTCGGTTCATCTTCTTTTGCGGGGATCTGGACACTCAGTGCCCAGCAGTTGCTATTTTTGCTACCTCTCTGACATGCGAGCTGGTGCACACGTGCTTTCCCTGGACCCTCACCTCACGGGACTCTCCCCAGGCTCTCTTGGTCTCAGCCACAGTGCCTTCTGTCCCCTCATTCTGTTCATCTGGCATTGGGTTTTGTGCTTTTCCCCCAGGCTACAATGCTCTTCCCTCCACATCTTTGCATGGTTGACTCCTTTTTTTCTTTTTCTTTTCTTTTCTTGCAGTAGGGGGTTACTGGGGACTGTACCCGGGGGCACTTTATACTGAGCTACATCCCCAGTTCTTTTCTTTCTTTTTTTTTTTTTTTGCGGTGCTAGGGATTGAACCCAGGGCCTTGTGCATGCAAGACAAGCACTCTACCAACTGAGCTATATCCCCAGCCCTCCCCAGTTTCTATTTTTTATTTTGTGACAGGGTTTCATTAAGATGTTGAGGGTCTTGCTAATTTGCTGAGGCTGGCCTCCAGTTTATGATCCTTCTGCCTCAGCCTCTCAAATCGTTGGGATTACAGGTGTGCACCACCATGCCCAACTTTTTTTTTCCTCCCCTTGGGGACAGGTAACTAGGGAATTAACTCAGGGGTGCTTTACTACTGAGCTACATCTCTAGCCCTTTTTATTTTTTATTTTGCAACAGGATCTTGCTTGCAATTCTCCTGTCCCAGTCTCCTGACTTGCTGGCATTACATGTCACCATGCTTTATGTGTCACCATGCCCAGAGAATTCTTTTCTTAGATTTCAGTCTAAATATAATTTCCTCAAAAGTTTTTATTATTTTTTAAATTTATTTTTTTATTTTAATTTGTTACATATGACAGCAGAAGGAATTACAATTCATATTACACATGTAGAGCACAATTTTTCATATCTCTGGTTGCACACAAAGTAGTCACACCATTCGCGTCTTCATACATGTACTTAGGGTTAAGATTTTTGAGTTCTTTATATATCCTAGAGATTAGTGCTCTATCTGATGTATGTAAAAATTTGCTCCCAAAATGTAGGCTCTCTGTTCACATCACTGATTGTTTCTTTTGATGAGAAGAAGCTTTTTAGTTTGAATCCATCCCATTTATTGATTCTTGATTTTAGGGTAATGATGTCCATCACATTCCACCGTCTTTCCTACCCCTTCCCTTCTCCTCCCTCCCCTTTGCCCGATCTAGAGTTCATCTAATCCTCCAATGCGCTCCCCCAACCCCATTATGAATCAGCATCCTTAAATCAGAGAAAACATTGGCAATGGGTTTTTTTGGGATTACATAACTTCACTTAGCATTATATTCTCCAACTCCATCCATTTACCTGCAAATGCCATGATTTTATTCTCTTTTAATGCTGAATAATATTCCATCATATATATATATGATATATATATATATATCATATATATATCATATATATATATATACACACACACCACATTTTCTTTATCCATTCATCTACTGAAGGGCATCTAGATTGGTTACACAGTTTAGCTATTTGTGAATTGTGCTGCTATAAACATTGATGTGGCTGTGTCCCTATAGTGTCCTTTGGGTATAGACCGAGGAGTGGGATAGCTGAATCAAATGGTGGTTCCATTCCAAGTTTCCAAGGATTCTCCATACTGCTTTCCATATTGGCTGCACCAATTTGCAGTCCCACCAGCAATGTATGAAAGTGACTTTCCTCCCACATCCTTGCCAACTATTATTGATGTTTCTGTTCTTAATAGCTTCTATTCTGACTGGAGTGTGATGGAGTCTTGGAGTAGTTTTGATTTGCATTTCTCTAATTGCTAGAGATGTTGAACATTTTTTCATACATTTGTCGATTGACTGTATATCATCTTCTGAGAAGTGTCTATTCAGTTCCTTGACCCATTTATTGATTGGGTTATTTTTTTGGTGTTAAGATTTTTGAGTTCTTCATATAATCCTAGAGATTAGTGCTCTATCTTATGCGTTTGTGGTAAAAATTTGCTCCCAAAAGGTAGGCTCTCTATTCACCTCACTGATTGTTTCTTTTGATGAGAAGAAGCTTTTTAGTTTGAATCCATCCCATTTATTGATTCTTTTTTTTTTAAAATTTTTTTTTAGCTGGGGATGTGGCTCAAGTGGTATCGCGCTTGCCTGGCGTGCGTGAGGCCCGGGTTTGATCCTCAGCACCACATACAAACAAAGATGTTGTGTCCGCCAAAAACTAAAAAAATAATAAAAATAAATAAATAAATAAAATAAAATTCTCTCTCTCTCTTTAAAAAAAAAAAATTTTTTTTAGTTGTTGATAGACCTTTATTTATTTATATGTGGTGCTAAGAATCAAACCCAGCACCACATATAAATAAATAAATACACACCAGGCAAGTGCTCTACTGCTGAGCCATACCAGCCCCCCACCCCCATTTATTGATTCTTGATTTTAATTCTTGTGCTATAGGAGTCTTATTAAGAAAGTTAGGGGAGTGGGGTTGTGGCTCAGTGGTACAGCACTCGCCTAGCATGTGCAGGGCCCTGGGTTCAATCCTCAGCACCACATAAAAAAAATGAATAAAATATAGGTATTGTGTCTGACTAAAAAATAAATATTAAAAGAAAAAAAAAGAAAGTTGGAGCCTAATTTGATATGATGGAGATTTGGGCCTACTTTTTCTTCTAATAGGTGCAGGGTCTCTGGTTTAATTTCTAGGTCCTTGATCCACTTTGAGTTGAGTTTTGTGCATGATGAGAGATAGGGGTTTAATTTCATTTTGTTGTGTATGGGTTTTCCCAGCACCATTTGTTGAAGAGGCTACCTTTTCTCCAGTACATGTTTTTGGCACCTTTGTTTAATATAAGATAACTGTAGTTATGTGGGTTAGTCTTTGTATCCTGAATTCTGTACCATTGGTCTACCAGTCTGTTTTGGTGCCAATACCATGCTGTTTTTGTTACTGTTGCTCTGTAGTATAGATTTTGCACATCTCATACCAACTCCAAGTTCAATATGCCACTTTGGTACTTTGAAACTGGCTGTGGTTTACATTACTGAGATTAATAAAGATTACAATCACAGAACTTTTCTTCAGAAAGCTGGTTGTCCAGCCAGGTGCAAAGGTGCATGCCTGTAATGATCCCAGTGGCTTGGGAGGCTGAGGCAGGAAGATCGTGAGTTCAAAGCCAGTCTTAGCAACCTAGGGAGGCACTTAGCAATTTAGTGAGACCCTATCTCTAATAAAATATAAAAAAGGACTTGTATGTGGCTTAGTGGTTAAGCACCCTTGGGTTCAATCACCAGTACCAAAACAAAACAAAACAAAAAAATTCACATGCCTTTCCTTTCCTTTGGAATTAACCAGGCCTCCAGGTGCCATTTGGGTTATCTTTATTCCTCCTTTATTTTTATTTATTTATATGTGTGCATCTGTGTGTATGTGTGTGTGTGTGTGTATATATATATATATATTTTGTGTGTGTGTGTGTGTGTGTGTGTATGTGTGTGTGGAGTACTGGGGATTAAACCCAGGGATATTTAACCACTGAGTTATATCTCTAGCTCCTTTTTATATTTTATGTAGAGACTGGGTCTCACTAAATTGCTTAGAGTATCAGTGAGAACTTGGGATCCTCCTGCCTCAGCCTACCAAGCTGCTGGGATTATAGACATGCATCACCTCATCCAGCTCCTCCTTTATTTTTAAGTTTAATTTTATTTTTTTCTGTGTATGTGGTACTGGGGATTGAACTCAGGGAGTGCTCCTCCACTGAGCTAAATCCCAAGCCTTTTTTATTTTGAAATAGGATTATTATTATTTTGTTTGTGTGTGTCTGTGTGGTGCTGGGGATGGAACCCAGGGCCTTGTGCATGCAAGGCAAATACTCTACCCACTGAGCTATAGTCCCTGCCCCTGAAACAGGATTTTGCTAAATTACTGAAATTAGCCTTGAATTTGTGTCCTCCTGCCTCAGCCTCCGGAATCACTGGGATTATAGGTGTGTGCCACCACACCAGGCTTCATTTCTCCTTTTTGACAAATGGAGAATCTAAAGCTTTAGTCATTATAGTAGAGCATGATGCTTTGATTTTCGTCTTTCCTTTCTTCTCATTCTCTGGCAAAGGTGTCAATACTGCAAGATTAAAAATAATGTGGAGACAGTGCTGGTTAAAATAGGGGGAAAGGGATGTGGTTGCCTAAGACGAAAGGATATTTCGGAAGACAGTTTAGTAGTCTTCAGTGTACATAGCACTGATCCAACAGTTTGATTTTTAAGGATTTTCCTACAAATACAGTCTCACAGGCACAGAAGAATGTATTTATACCTATGACTATCTTCACAAATTTATATATAATGTGTGGAAAAATATATATACGTATACATGTGTGTGTCTGTATTAATTTATTTATACAGGTTGAGCTTTCTTTTTTTTTTTTTTTTTTAAAACATATTTATTTATTTATTTATTGGCAGACATAACATCTTTGTTGGTATGTGGTGCTGAGGATTGAACCTCAGGCCGCATGCATGCCAGACCAGCGTGCTACCACTTGAGCCACATCCCCAGCCCCAGGTTGAGCTTTCTAATTTGAAAACATGAAAGCTAAAATGTTCCAAATTCTAAAACTTTTGAAGTGTTGACATGATACACCACTGAAAAATTCCACACCTTTTCTCACCTGACAGGTCACAGTCAAACCACAGGTGCACTAAAATGATTGTATGAAGTTATCCCTGGGAACAGTGATGCACACTTGTAAATCCCAGTGACTTGGGAAGCCCAGGCAAGAGGATTACAAGTTTGAGATCATCCTGGGTAATTTAAGGAGACCCCTGCGGGGCGAGGAAGGGCTGGGGATTTAGCTCAGTGGTAAAGCACCTCTGGATTCAATCCCTAATATATTAAAAAAAAAAAAAAAGTTTTGTATAAGTGTTTTCTTTTTTGGTGAGGGAGGTAGGGAGTACCAGGGATTGAACTCAGGGGAACTCGATCACCAAGCTACATCCTCAGCCCTATTTTGTATTTTATTTAGAGACAGGGTCTCCCTTAGTTGCTTAGTACCTTGCTTTTTTTGAGGCTGGCTTTGAATTCACTATCCTCCTGCCTCAATCCTCCAGAGATACTGGGATCTCAGGCATGCACCACCATGCCCGGTTTATTTTCTTATTTTTTAGAGGGATTTGAAAAAGAAAAAGTGAACTTTAACAATGGAGTCTGAGGGGCTGCAGCGCTTGGGTTCCATACCCAACATCGCAAAAATACTAGATAAATATATAAATTAAATAAATCCACCCCCACCCCAACAACAACAACAAAAAAACCCCACACAATGGTAAACCCTAGGGTTAGTTGGGGTTGGGGGGGATATAAGAGGAGGGCTGTCTGTTTTGCATATATTTACATCCAGAATCGTTAAATATGGATAAGTTAACTGAAATGGTACAGAATACCAATAATTGAAAAATAAATAAACCCCAGATAAAGCTCGATATGGTTCAATATTACTGAGGTTTTTCCGCAGCGGTTCCTACTTATAAAGTTCCAGCTGTCATAGTGCTCCGGTAAATTTTTAAAATGTTCCTTTATTCCTTGACAGTGATTAAACGCTGAATTCAAAATAGCTCTCTCAACATGGTGACACATTCCTGACAAGACGATCACTTAAAAGACCTTTTCAAAATGGCTGTTCCATTCTTGCTCCACTGAAGACCAACCTAGAGCAGGACCTTCCCAACATGGCGACACAAGACCCGAGCGTCACTTCCTGCAGGATGCCGGATATAAGGAGCAGGATTTCCGCTTTCGCTCCTTTCCGGCGGTGACGACCTCCCCACGAGAACATGCCTGTGAGTTCCTTGGTCCAGGTTTCAGCGGAGATCTCGCTCTTCTGTCCGCACGCTCCCCTCACGCTGATTTCGCCTCGTAGAGGGTCCTCAGTAACCCTCTGCACTTCTTAGGACCTTAACTCCAGGGACCGCAGCGGCCCACGGGCCACCCGCATAGACGGGAGCGGAGAGGAGATAAGATGGCGGCCCAGCTACGCAGACACCAGGGGCGGCGAGGGGCGAGTTCTCCCCGGTGTGTGACAGTGGGGGCTGTTTTCCATCGTCCCCTTTTCGCCGTTGGTTTCTAAACCTCTGCGTTTCTTCCCCTCTTAGCTCGCAAAGGATCTCCTTCATCCCTCTCCGGAAGAGGAGAAGCGGAAACACAAGAAGAAGCGCCTGGTGCAGAGCCCCAACTCCTATTTCATGGACGTGAAATGCCCAGGTGAGAGGTGGCCTGCTGCAGCAGGAGAAGCAAGGGACCCCCCCCCCCCGGCGGGGAGGGCCGTGCAATTCGAATACATGAAACTGGTAATACAGTTTTGTTTTTTAGGAGTAGTTGAATTCCGTGCTCTCCGGTCAAAACTGCATATAAAGATTGTACTTTTTTTTTTTTTTTGTCTTAGGAAACACTAATGGGATGTTGAGTTGGGGTTAAGTGAGAGAAAAATATGGCAGTAATATTGGAGAAAAACGTTAACTCTTTGCCTGATTTCCATCTCCCCAGGATGCTACAAAATCACCACAGTTTTTAGCCATGCACAAACAGTAGTTTTGTGTGTTGGCTGCTCCACTGTCCTCTGCCAGCCTACGGGAGGAAAAGCAAGGCTTACAGAAGGTAAATGGCTCAATGTTGTGGTTTTTGGCTTTGAATCTTAAAGGGAAAGGAATCCGTATAAATGAGTTAAGTAGCTAATGGAGTTGAGGGGGAATGTAGCATTCTGAGATGGATCACCAGGCTTCTGCTAGTTTTATGAGGGTGGGGCAATGGACAGGGTAGGTATCCTGTCAGGTAATCTTCAAACCATTTTCTTCCAGGATGTTCCTTCAGGAGGAAGCAGCACTAAAAGCAGCCTGAATCAAGATGAGTGGGAAAACATCCCAATAAACACATTTTGGATATATCCTGTTTATTGTCTTGTTTAACTGCTAGGAAGTTCCTGCCTCAAGTATTCAGGGGCATCCAGAAGAGTGGAATGCTAGAGTCATTTGGGGCAAGTAAGTGGTCAAGTACTTTAAAAAAAAAAAAAAGTCCCTTTGGGACATTTTATCCACTTAGGCTCATTGGGTGGATCTTCAGGGATTGATTTAAGAATTGGAATACTAGATAAACGTGAGAATGACTTTTATGTTTTCTTAGTATTAGTAAGTGTTAATCTGTAGAACACAACAAACAACTTTAATAAAAATACAGCTTAACATTTTTTATTGATGATTGTCAGAACCCTTGTATTGGAGGCTTAGTGTAGAGATTGCTGGTAGGCTCCTTGTCTAGGGCTAAAAATATTCCCTCAGTTAAAGGGGACTTGCCCAAGCACAGGTTAGTGCCTTATGCTCCATAACCAATGCTGTAGTCGACTCTGGGTCAGTGGGGGTTGTGGGCTCAAGAAAGGAGGAGAACTTGCGGAGGTATAAGAACCTGAAAGTAAAGGGGGAAGGAAGATGATGAAGTTCTGAGTCAATCAAGCATGTATACTTGTATACTTAGGCTTCTCAAAAGAGAGGTCTTTACCTGGCTGTGGTGTTCCTATAGTTGGTACATAAACCACAGGAACGGTCTGAATCTTGTTCAGGAAGGCACTGTAAGCTAGAAAAAGGAAAAGGGAGATGTCACAAAAAGCTTACTTTTTTATCAAAAAATATTTTCACTGGAAGAAGGCCTTAAAGAGTAAAAGTCCACTCTTACCATGAGAATAAGTATTGATATAGAAAGAAATGCTTAAGTCTGCCCTCTGTCCATGGATTCAACCAACTGAGAATCAGAAATAATTTGGAAAAATGTGTATACTGAAAATGAAGACTTTTTTCCTTATTATAACCTGAATGGCATAGTATAATAACCATTTATAGGATTTGCATTGTATTAGTATAAGTAACTAGAAATGACTTAAAATGTGTAGGAGAGATGTATAAATTATGTCATTTGTACAAGCAAGGCACAGGAATATCTGGATTTGGGATGTTATTTTTTATTTTTAGTTATAGATGGACACAATACCTTTACTATTTGTTTACGTGGTGCCGAGGATCGAAACCAGTGCCACACACACGCTAGGCAAGTGCTGAACCAGTGAGCTACAACCCTGGTCCTGAAATTGGGATGTCTTGGCTTCTGGAAGTAATATCCCCCCCAAAATACTTGGACACTGTAACTTAAGTAATACACTTACTGGAAATTTTATTTATCCCAATTTAAACCATCTTAAGGTATTTTCTTTTAATTTGTCTAAAAGATGGGAGATGTGTGTAGCCAGTGGTGATGGTATATTGAATCCTCCCTAGCCACTGGTTGGAGTAACAGTAGCAGTTGTCTGAAGGCTAAGCAACAGTGGTATTTCACTTTAGTTGTTTCCACTTTAGTGATATATCATAGTTTGCCACATCCAGTATACCATTTTGTAGTAGTAAGCTGAAGATGGCATTAAGTGATTGGGCTGGGGAGGCTAACTCGTGTCAACTACTTGTCACAAATTAGATGTGATAAACAGCTAATTTTCATCCTCATTTAGTTTGTGAAATAAAATGAAGGCAGTTTCCAAGTCAAAGTCCACGGTGCTGAATATAAGGACTCCTTACCTAGAAAGATGAAAGCTGTTGATGCCAACACCGCAAAGAGGGTAAAGAGGAGGATCTGGTAAGAACCAATGAACTGCTTGAAGACTCCTGAACCTTCACACTGATCTGTGCATTGGCCATAACAAGATAATAGTTAGACACATCCAGGGCAGATGCTGCATTGAAGACAGGGTCTTAAAGAGTATCCAGCAGAAGCACTCAAAACCCAGCCCTTTTATGAAACTTGAGGTGTGAACTCATTCCTTCACCTCTTTTTAGCTTCTCATATCTCCAAATAATAAAATCTTCAAATTTAAATGTTAGTCTTCTCAGGTTTTAAGGGGTGCTTTAAATCCCTTTGCCACCTTAAAATGCCTGTAAAACCCATTCTGTGTATTTTAACCCCAGGTGCCATGTTTTCTTTTACTAAATTTGTGATAGTCTCTGCTAACCAAAACATTTCTTCAGATCACCAGTTACCTCCTAAATTCATTGGTCCCTTGTCTTCAGGGTGTCATTTCTAGGGAATTCTTCAGACATGTTTTTGAAGCCAATTTGGCATCTGTTTGGTTTTTTCGAATTCTTCATTACTTATAAATGAACTCCACTCTTGGCCAAACTGCCTGAATTCCAGGACTTATGGATTACTAGGTTTTCATACCTGGTTGCTATTCTGCACTCCTAGTAGAGCTCTGCTTCTGAACTCACAAAACATAACCCAAAACTGTCCTTAACTTCTTATAATCTCATGAACCCAAAGGAGCCACATCCCAGGCCTTGTAATTTTTTCAAACAGCTGCTTAAGGCCTCACTTAGTTGCTGAAGCTGACTTTGAATTTGGGATCCTCCTGCCTTAGCCTCTTGAAGTGCTGGGATTACAGGCATGTGCCACCACACCCAGCTCATTCACACTATTTGCAAACTGCTTCCCTCTGAAGAATTTGAGATTTAAGGTGTGCATAGGGATTGTACACTAATCTCTGATCAGATCCCACTGTTCAAACCTGGCTTTCCGGAGTCCATAGGATCAGAATCCAAATAAAATGTGGACAGCATCATATGTACCTGTCCATTTCTGATTATAATGATCTAATGTCTGTCTCCCCAAACCTGGCCCTTTTCTCCACCCAACCCCACTACCATGGATTGAACCCAAGAGTCATGTAATAGGCAAGTGTTCTACCACCATCCCTAGTCCCTCCTCCCCTTTTAAATTTTCAACAAATAAACATTTTCAATAAATTGCCAAAGCTGGCCTTGAATTTGGCAATCCTGCCTCAGCTCTGGAGTTGCTGGGATTATAGGAGTGCACCATCATACCCTGCTTCTATCACTAAGCAATATTCCCAGCCTTATTTTTATTTTTTATTTTTTTTAAAGAGGGGGGGAGAGATAATTTTTTTTTAATATTTATTTTTCAGTTCTCGGCAAACAACATCTTTGTATGTGGTGCTGAGGATCAAACCCGGGCCGCACGCATGCCAGGCAAGTGCGCCGCTACCACTTGAGCCACATCCCCAGCCCCTTATTTTTTGTTTTGAAATGGGATCTCACTAAATTGCTGAGGCTACACTCAACTGTCATCCAGGCTGAGCCTCCCAAATTGCTGGGATAACAGGTATGAGCCTCCATGCCCAACACCCCTTGCTTTTTTTTTTTTTTTTTTTAATACCAGGGATTGAACCCAGAGGTGCTGAACTACTGAGCCACAATCTCATCCTTTGTTGAGACAGGGCTTTGCTAAATTGCTTTTGAACTTGGGATCCTTCTGTCAGCCTCCCAAGTCACTGGAATTACAGGTGTACACCACCACACCCAGCTCCTTTGCAGTTCTTATGCAATTTTTTATACTTGGGCAGTTTTGGCAGTCTGGCGAAGCCTATGAATACCATCTGAGAGTCCATAAAATAAATAGGAAGGATACTTATCAAAGTAAAGTCAGTTAAAGTAGAAAAAAAAAATTGGTGATATGGTTACGTTGTACAATTGTCAAAATGTTAAAAAGCCTAGTTGTGCTACAGTAGTGTTATTAACAGCAGCAACAAAAATGTAGGTATAGATATGATTGTAATGTAATTTGGAGGTTAAGAAATGTGAGATCTGAAAATAAATACATCTCTGGATGATATTTTTGTTTGTTTGTTTGTTTTTGGTGGGGCATGGTCCTGACGATTGAATCCAGGGGTGCTTTGCCACTGAGGTAAATCCCTAGAACTTTTGTTTTTTATCTTGAAATAGGGTCTTGCTAAATTGACTAGGCTGATCTCAGCCTCCTGAGTTGCTGGGATTATAGCAGGAGGCAGGAGAGAAGGAGTCTGTTTTAGCAGGATGGATGGCAAGACTCTACCTGGCTGTGGATAAGAATTAAAACAATAGTGAAGATATGCTTAGTATACTGATCATGAGAAAAGTCAACAAAAACTCCCATTAGAGTATGCACTAGAGTTAGGCCAGTTCACTTCCAATAATTATGTTGCCACATGTAGTGGCATATGTCTAATCCTAGCCTCTCAGGAGTCTGAGGCCACCCTGGGCCACTCAACAAGATCCTGCTTTAAAAAAATAAAAAGCACTGGGGGTATTTATTAGTGGTAGAGCACCCTGTTTGATCCCTAGACCACAAAAAATCCAAAAACAATACTTGTTTTCCTTGAGGGGTGAAAAGTTTAAGGAGGATGTTCTCTGGTTTTCCTAACACCTGTTTTCATAACTTGTTCCCCTCCCATCTTAATTTAGCATAATATCTCAACTGGGTAATGTCTGAAATCAGGATTTGGGGAATCTTAAATTTACATCTTAAATCTTTAAATTTGTCAATCTAGGGTTGACATTTGTCCATTGTCTGATGTAGAAAGATCTCTTAATACTTCTGAAGAAGACAAAACATTTATCTAGCAGAAGTTTAAAGCAGGATAAATGGTATACTTACAAAACTGAGACACTAATGGGAAACTGACATAACTTACTTTTTTCTTTATATACAGTAACTGGGGATTGATCCCAGGCCTTGCACACACTAGGCAAGTGCTCTACTACTGAAGTACACCCTTAGCCCTCTTTTTTTTATAATTTTATTTTGAGATAGGGTCTCACTTAGATTGGCCTTGTACTTGGAATCCTTCCAACTCAGCCTCCCAAATAGGGAATTAGAGGTATGTGCCACCACACCCATCTTATAACTATTTTTATTTAACCAATTTTGTCCCAGGTCTCAGTTACATTTGCCCAATGTCATTTACAGGATAACATATATGTAAAAGATACTATATTGTCCTCGTGTCATATTTATAAGACAATGTATTTTATTTTTTTGTACCAATGATTGAACTCAAAAGTGCTTAACCACTTAGCCACATCCCCAGCCTTTTTAAAAAAATTTTTTTTTTTTTTTTTAATTTTGAGACGGGGTCTTGCCAAGTTGCTTAGGGCCTTACTATATTGCTGAGAATGGCTTCGAATCTGTGATTCTTTTGCCTTAGCCTCCTGAGCTGCTGGGATTATAGGCATGTGCCACTGCACCCAGCTGTATTTTCATTCTTAATGAAAACAAAGGATGTATGAGCTTTAGGTTATGATTTCCTACATATTTTAATGCAGTTGTGTCAATTTTATTAAAATATTTGCAGAATTGTAAATTTGGGACTTAATGACTTAAATATAAAATTTAGATAGTGTTAAGCTACCTAAACACATTATTTTGGATAGGTTGGGAGAGATCCAAGCCTCAATAGTTTGATCTTGGTGAAGAGGCTGAATATTTCCCACTGATGAAATGGTGAATGCATTCTGTTTTCTCCTCCTAGATTAAAAGTAGTCCCAAGTGCTCACCTGCACCAAACTTCTCCTTCATAGCTCTCACTACCACGGCCTCACTTTGACTGGTGAGCACACAGGAAATATTAATGAAAACAGGTGATGCCATCTGCTGGAAGGCAGTAAAGTTGACTATTCTTACAGGATAGACAGCCAGGCCAGGGGTGAGCAGAGACTGCCTATGATCAGAGATCACTAGAACTGGGGAGCTGGGGAAGACCTTGAATAAAAGATAAAACAGCATTTTTTTGAAAGAATAAAAATATATGTTGTAGCAATATGTTCCAATTGCAAACACATACAGTATAAGAATTGTGAAGAGATATGGACTTTAAACCTACCAGGTGATAAGTCTTTTACTTTCTCCCCTTAGAAGTATTGAAGAATAAGGAATAAAATGAACTCGGAGATGAAAATAAATTTAAGGAAAAATTTAAAGATTAAAATAATCTAAAGATTATTTTAAAGGAATTAACAAATTTATGACCTAGATTTTGAACTCTGCATAGGGTTGTGAAGAAGACAAGTTTTCATCATTCAATTTAAGAATTACCTATGGTGATTTTTATCAGGTCACTCAATAACTTCCTTTACTGTTGGAATGAGAATAAAAAGTTCAAATCCCTAATCTCCCTTAAAGTTTTGGTTCAGACTTCAACATACCTCTAGGTTCTCAAGAACTCTGTCAACTCCCAGCACTTTAATCTCCCCAAAGTCTCCTTTGTGTCTGAGAACCAATTCTGACTGGTTGATGTAAAAGGCTGGAAGGAAAGGAATGAGGATTCTTTGCATTCCATTCTTGCTACCTTCACTGACCAGTGTGGCCCACCCGTAGACTGAGGTGTCAGCCGTGCTGAGGGCCTGAAGCAACTCTTCTGACTGTGGTCTAACCTGGATTAGGCAGACATAAACCCCTGGGGGGGAAAAAGGAGAAACTGAACAGGAAGATCCAGAGGCTCTATTGAGCCAAGAATTAAGACAGGGAAAGTTGGTGACATGTAAATTCAGCAAAAGAGAAAATGTGAACTCTGAGTATTCAATGTCAGCACACTATTGGCCACACTCAGAGGATACTGAAGAAAAAGAACAGTCCCAGGGATCCCACAACTGAACTTATTGCCTAAGTAGCTTTACTGGTAAGTCAACATGTCAGAAAGTATTGAATAGCATGGCACAAGCAAGGCAATGAAGGATCGAGGACAGAGAACAAAGATGATCTCTGAGCCTGGTTTAATCACTTTTCTTCAAGTCACTCTTCTTTTGTTGTTACTGGGGATTGAACCCAGGGGCACTTAACCACTGAGCCACATCCCTAGCCGTTTTTATTTTTAATTGAGACAGTCTTGCTAAGGCTGACTTTGAATTTGTGATCTTTCTGCTTCAGCCTCCCGAGCCACTGGGATTATAGGTGTACACCTTAACACCCAGCCCAAACCACATTTTTTTTTTAACCAGTGCTGAGGATTGAACTGAGAGTCTCACATGGCTAGGCAAGTGCTTTACCATCTTCTCCAGGGCTATATATTGCTTGGAATATACCATTCTCTTCACATCTAGCACATTCCCAGTTAGTTCATCCTCCCTCCCTCCCTCCTTTTCTTCCATCCCAGGGGTGCTCTTATCATTCAGCTTTATCCCAGGTAGCCATCCCCGTTTTTTGTACTGGAGATTGAACTCAGAGTCTTTATCGCTGAGCTATATATCCCCAGTCCTTCTATATGTGTGTGTGTGAGACACACATTTTCATATATACATATTTTGTTTTGTGGTGCTGGGGATTGAACCCAGGGCCTTGTGCATGCAAGGAAAACACTCTACCATCTGAGTTATATCCTCAGCCCATTTTCATATATATATATATAGTGCAGGGGATTGAACCCAGTCTCTCATGCATGCTAGGCAAGCACTCTACCAACTGAGGTATGTCCCCAGCCTTCATATATATATTTTTAAAATAATTTTTTAGTTATTGATGGACATTTATTTATTTATTTATTTATATGCGATGCTGAGAATCTAATCCAGTGCCTTACGCATGCTAGGCAAGTGCTCTACCACTGAGCTACAATCCCAGTCCTACATATATATTTTAAGACAGGGTCTTGCTAAGTTGCTTAGGGCCTTATTAAGTTGTTTGTGGCTGGCCTCGAACTTGGAATCCTGCCTCAGTCTCTAGAGTCATTGGGATTCTACAGGGATGTGCCACCATATCTGGTTAAAAGCTTAGCTCTTTTCTCCCCCTCTGGGGATCAAACCCATGGCCATGTGCAAACTAGGCAAACACTTTACCACTGAGCTACATCCCTAGCTCTGCTTTACTCTTTAATTAAGTTCCTGTCCTAGTACCAGGTATTGTATTTGGTTGATTGCTGAATGAACCTTCCTTCAGTGGTTGCTCATTCCCCATACCATTCAAACTGCTTATTTTTGTATTTTATAGCTAGAGTTTCCCCATGTAGCACTATCCTATTTATGAATTAAATTATACAAGTTTTATCATTTTAGGTCAGTTGATTTATATCAAGTCACCATAGTGTCATGCCTATTTCTGATTTCCACTTGTTAAAGCTACTCTTTTGCTTGGAATATCCTTCAGTTATAAAATAAACATTCAGCTGGGTGAGGTGGTGCATGCCTGTAATCCCAACAGCTTGGGTGGCTAAGGCAGGAGGATCTTGAGTTCAAAGCCAGCATCAAAACTTAGTGAGGTCCTAAGCAATTCAGTGAGACTCTTTCTCTAAATAAAATACAAAATAGGGCTGGGGATGTGGCTCAGTGGTGGAGTGCCTCTGAGTTCAGATTCTAGTCCAAGATAATAAATAAACATTCAAACATTGTGCTACATGTTAGGGATAAAAGATGAATGAGACACAATCCAGACCCTCAAAGAGAATATAGAAACTAAAAAAGGGGTGTGTGTGTATAAATGTTAATAGAAAAGCATAGAGTGTTCAAGGAGGCATGTATTAAAAATCTGTTGAATCAACTGAATGAAAATATTGTTTTTTTTTTACTTTTTAATATTTATTGGTTTTTTAGCTTTCGGCGGACAAACATCTTTGTATGTGGTGCTGAGGATCGAACCCGGGCCGCACGCATGCCAGGCGAGCGCGCTACCGCTTGAGCCACATCCTCAGCCCCCTGAATGAAAATGTTCATGAGAAAGATTCTACAGTGATATTTCAGATAAAACTGAAAGCATAAATACAATCCAATAAGAAAGTGACATTTATACAAATAGGAAAACAGAAGGGGGAAACTATTCAACTGGTAGACCTTACCTTTCTCCATGTTGAAGTCTGAATGGACATGAAAGACTTTACTTGCTGGAATGTCTAGTAAAGTATTACTGAATTGTACATGGCACAGCATGAGAGTCTCTGGAAGAAGTACTTTTGTAATGGCCAAGGCCTGATTTGGAGTACAGGACCCTAAGAAGCAGAAAAGACATAAATAACAGTCACAAGAATTTGTAAAATGAGGGATGAAACCATTATATGGAGGCAATTTTGTATCATTAAAAAATCAAGATGACTCAGGAGGCTGAGGTAGGAGGATCTCAAATTTGAGGACAGCCTCAGCAGTTTAGCTAGGATCTAAGCAACTTAGTGAGATCCTGTCTCAAAACATAGAAATAGAAAGAGTTAGGGATATAGCTCAGTGGTATAGTGCTCTGAGTTTAATCCCCAGTACCAAAAAAGCAAGAAAAGTCAGTGGGTCCAGCTCTGCTTGCCCCTGCTAGGGATTTTTTTTTTTTAATTTTTATTTTATTATCTGTTTTCAGCACTGGGGATTGAACTAGGGCCTCATGCATGATAGGCAAGTACTCTACCACTGATCTACATCTGTAGCCTCTATGCTAGGTTTTTGTTTTTGTATCAGGAATTGAACTCAGAAGCTCTTAACCATTGAGCCATATCCCCAGCCTCCCTCCCTCACCCCCTTTTTTTTGAGACAAGTCTAAGTCCTTAGGGCCTTGCTAAGTAACTGAGGTTAGCCTTGAACTTGTGATCCTCCTGCCTCAGCCTCTCTAGTTGCTGGGATTCCAGGCATGTATCACCACTCCCAGCATCTGCTAGGTTTGGAATGACTACAGTGGGGTTTCCATTATCAATATCACACAAACTAGTATCCTTTTTCAAAGGTGTTTGGAATTCAGGGGTGGAGACATTGGATAGCTATTAACAATAAAGGTTCCAGGTAGCTTTTAAGTCTAGGAAGGTTTGTTTTCCATAATTACTTGTAGTGTGACTCAAGACAAAAATCATGAGAACATCACAAGTGGTGTCTTATCTAGAACCATCTAGCCAGGAAGAAATGAATTAATGCTAAGACTGAGTTGCCTGCAATGGATGGGTTCTTACAGAATGAGTAGGACTTGGTGTCCTGTTAACCAGATTTGCCCCTGCACAGTTGCCTGGTAGCTTCAGTTGGCTGAAGTTCTTTCTCATTTGCCTGTAGTCCAGTGACCATTCAGACAGAAACTATCAACAACATCAAAGGGACCCACACATTAAGTTTCTCAATAAATTAGTTGTAATTCAGGAGGAAAAATTGTAGTCTGTTCATAAAATTATAAGTTGAACAACAGTGGATGACTGTTAAAAAGAAAAATTTTAATACTTTTTCCTCTGTAAAAGAACAGAGAAAACCTTAAAAATGTCATTCTTTACTTATATATAACTTAGGTTATATTTGTAACAAAATTAAATAGATAATGTAAAAAATATGTTGACTGTAAAACTGAAGGACAAAAAGCAAATAGTTAAATTATCTTAAATTTTATTTTTATTTTTTGGGTGCTGATGATTGAACCCAGGGCCTCAAGCATTCTAAGCATGTGCTCTTCACCACTAAGCTATGCACATCAGACCTCTGTCTTAAGTTTTACAGACAATAATGATGTATTAGATTTGTTCACTCTATTTTGGATTTTCTCATGGCCAACAAAACAAAACAAACACTGAAATTTGTTCTTTATTAAGGAAGGAAGAAAAATGATCATGGACTTTGGGGTAGGACATATCTACCACTTCCATCACTGACTAACTGCTAACTTGCACAAGTTACTCTGTTTTTAGATTCAGTATTTTCATCTTTATCTCCCCCCCCCCTTTGGTACTGGGGACTGAACCCAGGGGTGCTGTACCACTGAGTTGTTTGCCAGTCCTTTTTGTTTTTGTTTTGAGATAGGGTCTCATCAAGTTACTGAGGCTTCAGACTTGTGACCTTCCTGCCTCACCTCCCAAATTGCTGGGATTACAGGGGAGTGCTACCATGCCTGGGTAGTATTTTCATTTTTAAAGTTAGGATAATAATTACTACATGATAAGATTGTTAAATGAGATAAAATTTACAAAAATTCCTAGCATAGGATCCAGAATCTATTAGGAGGTTCTTAATTTTAATTTTCTTCCATTCGCCCTTTTTTTGACAGTAAATCATAGGCTAAAGAGAACAAAAACGAAGCAAAAGTGGGTGTAGTGGCCCTATTTGTAATTTCTCTTTTGATTTTCTGTAGGAGGATCAAAAATTTGAGGCCAGCCTGGGCAATTTAGGGAGACCCCATCTCAAAAATGCTAAGCATGCAGGTCAGTGGTAGAGTGTCCCTGCCATCCCAGTACCACAAATAGAAAGGAAATGAAAAGAAACAAAAACATACAAGACAAACTACTAAGCAAATAACCCTTCAGAGTTGCCATCATGGTGCATGCCTATAATCCCAGCTACTCAGGAGACTGAGGCAGGAGCAGTATAAATTTGAGGCCAGCCTGTGAAATTTAGCAAGACTTGTCTCAAAAATAAAATAAGAAAAAAAAATTTTTCCAGATATAATCTACTTCAACAATTCTCAACTCAGGGAAGCTTTAAAATAGTTGATTCCTAGGCCTTACCCTGAACTTATTATTAAACCTGAGGATGATGCTGGGCTCAGTGGCACATACCTGTAATTCTAGACACTTGAAGTTTAAGGAAGGAGGATCTCAAGTTTGAGGTCAGCCTGGACAGTGTAGCATGATTCTTTTCAAAATGAAAAAATAAAAATAAAAGGCTGGGATCTAATTCAGTGGTAGCTGCTCTGAACTTAGCAAGATCCTGTCTCAAAAATAAAAAGAGCTGAGGATATAGCTCAGTGGTAAAGCACTTCTGGGTTTGATCCCCAGTAAAACACATACATACAAATATCTCTGGATGGAGCCTAAGAGCCTGTAGTTTTTAAACTACAAAGACAAATGTGACTTAAATTAAGCATAGTATAAAACCTTGGGGCTGGGGATGTGGCTCAAGTGGTAGCAGGCTCGCCTGGCATGCGTGCGGCCCGGGTTCGATCCTCAGCACCACATACAAACAAAGATGTTGTGTCTGCTGAAAACTAAAACATAAATATAAAAAAAATTCTCTCTCTCTCTAAAAAAAATAAAAAATAAAAAAATAAAACCTTGATCCAGGGGGATAGTAGAGGATAGGAAAGGTAGCAGAATACAACAGTTACTAATATGGCATTATGTAAAAATGTGGATGTGTAACCGATGTGATTCTGCAATCTGTATACGGGGTAATAATGGGAGTTCATAACCCACTTGAATCTAAAGTATGAAATATGAGATGTCAAGAGCTATGTAATGTTTTGAACATAAAATAAATAAAAAAAAAATAAAAACCTTGATCCAGGCTGAGGGTGTAGCTCATATTTACCCAGCATGCTCAAGGCCCTGAGTTCATCCCCAACCTGGGGAAAAAACAAGGCAGCAATAAAAACACCCAAACTTAATCCATTGATCAATTCTGAAGCCTCATAAATCTCCATGGTTTTACAAGATGGAGTCGATTTTGAAATAAAAAAGAAAATTTCCCAGTGACTCAGAAGGCTGAGGCAGGAGTATCACAAGTTCAAAGCCAGCCTCAGAAACTGGGTAAGACCCTGTCTCGTAATAAAAAATAAAAAGAACTGGGTATGTGGCTCACAGGTAAAGTGCCCCTGGGTTCCAGCCCCAGTTTAAAAAAAAATGGAAATTTATATTACTAATCCAGATAGGAAAGATGGAAACATTCACTCATACGTATAAAGAAATTCCTGACCTTTGAGATTGATACCATTTCTGCCAGTGGTGATGAAAAGTTTGAATACAGTTGAATTAGGGGTGTTAGTGAGATGAGTCTTGAGGTCATAACTGAGAGTTAATCTTGATGATGCGTTGACGACCACCTGTCAGCAAATCAAAGGAAAACCTGTGTTCTTAGAGAATCTGCTTCCCTCCCTGTCTACCCATCATCACTTATGTAAACAAAAGCATCCATTTTGCACAAATACAAACTCCAATCTAGTGATCAAATACATAAGAACCACAAAATCTATGTACCTTTTAGAAGAAAATATTTTTTTCTAGAAAGAAATCTTTGTCCATTATTCCTTCTGACACATCTTCCCTGTTTATGACTCCCTATGCTTTTTAAAATGATCACAACTTGGGCTGGGCTTGTGGCTCAGCAGTAGAGTGTTTACTTAGTACATGCAAGGTGCTGGGTTTGATTCTCAGCACCACATAAAAATAAATAAATAAAATAAAGGTATTGTGTCCAACTAAAATAAAAAAAAATGATCACAACTTTCTTTAGGAAGTTTTCTTTTTCAATTGCATATACTCTCAACCTTCTCTGAAGGTTGTATTTTGTTCTTCTCAACATACTTGTAGCGTTCTACTTTATTTTATTTATACTTTTTATTTATTATTTATTTAGTCCTAGGGATTGAACCCAGGGGTGTTTAACCATTGAGCCACATCCCAAGCCTGTTTTTATATTTTATTTTGGAACAGTCTTGTTAATTGCTGATGCTGGATTTGAACTCGTGAGCTTCCTGCCTTAGCCTCCTGAGTTGTTTGGATTACAGGTGTGCTCCACCATGCCTGGTGGCCTTGATTTTTTTTTTTTTTTTTTGGTAGTGCTGGGGCCTTGTGCATGTGAGACAAGTACTCTACCAATTAACTGAGCTATATCTCCAGCCCTGGCCTTGAATTTTTAATCCTGCCTAAACTTCCCAAGTAGCTGGGATTATAGGCATGTGTCACTATATCTGGCTCAAATGGCTTGCTTGCTTATTTATTAATTCATTTATTTAAATTATTTTTGTGGTTCTGGGAATTGAACTCAGGGTCTTGTGAATGCTTGGCAAGTGCTCTATTAAATGGCTTTAAATATCTTGATTCAAATGACTACTGGACTTTTATATCCAGCTATCTCAATATATCCATTTGACATCTAATAGACATATGCAATTTTACTTGTCCGAACTAACTGACTTTCCCTCCAGAACTGTTGCACCTATTGATTTAACCATTTTAGTTGTTGGTAATGCTACCATTTTCAGTTTTTGTTTTGTGTTTTGTGTTTGGGTTGGAAGTCAGGGTCTCACTGAGCTATAATCCCACCCCTGGTTATGCTATCCTTTTAGTTCTTCAACTAAAAACATGAATCTTGCCAAGTGCAGTGGCACAAACCTGTAATTCCAATGATTCTGGAGGCTGAGGCAGGAGGCTCACAAGTTGAAGGCCAGTTTGGGCAACTTAGTGAGACCCTGTCTTAAAATATAAAAAGGACTGGGGATATAGCTTAGCCGTAGAGTGCCCCTGGGTTCAAACTCCAGCTTAAAAGAAAAGAAAAAAAAATTGAAGAAAAGATAAAAGAAAGAAAATTTAAAAATACACCATGAACCATGGATGATGATGATGATGGTGATAATGGTGGTGGTGGTGATGATGATGATGATTGTTATTTTAAAGTCATGGTCTTTCTTTGTTGCCCAGGCTGGTCTGGAATTCTTGGGCTCAAGCCATCCTCATGCCTCAGCTTTCCAAGTAGCTGGTACTACATGCTCATGCCCATGGTGCCTGGCTCTTCTTCTTTTTTTCTAATCATTCTTGATTCTCTCATACTACATATAATCCATCAAGTTCTATTGGTTCTACCTATAAAATATACCTAGAATCTGTTTAACTTTTACCACCTCCTCTGTTCCTAACCTGGTCCACCATAATATCTTACCTGGATTATTGCAACAGACTCCCAAATGGTCTTTTAGATTCTAGCCTTGCCTTATTGTCTAGTATTATCCAGCAGCCACAGTGTGAAAACAGAAATCAGATTAGACATTCTTCTGGTAAAGAATCTTAAGCACTGTTATGTTTTTTTTTTTTTTTTTTTTTTTGTACCAGGGATTGAACTCAGGGGCACTAGACCACTAAGTCACATCCCCAGCCCTATTATTTTGTATTTTAGTTAGAGACAGGGTCTCACTGAGTTGTTTAGTGCCTCATCATTGTGGGGCTGGCTTTGAACTAGAGATCCTCCTGTCTCAGCCTCCTGAGCCACTGGGATTACAGGTGCGCACCACCGTGCTGGGCAAGCATTGTTATGTTTTAATAAAGTTTGGTTTTATATCTGTGAGTGCATCTCCTTTCATAGGTTGTGTTTTCTATATCATATCCACATATATGAAAACAGTTACTCTTCCACTCTGGTATAGTTAGTTAGATTTACCTCTCGATATGTTTTCACTACTCCTGGAATGTCATGAAAAATCGTTGCAGTTCCTGGACTCCTGGCTACTCCTACTCCAGTGACAATGTCTGTCTGTAGAATACTGTCAGCAGAAATCATCCATATCCCAGGTTCACCTAGGAAAAGACAAGAAAAAGCATCTTTTATTTTTGTAACCATGCTGGGGATTGAACTCCAGGCCTTACATATGCTAGGCAAGCACTCTGCCACTGAACTACATTCCCAGCCCAGATTTTAGGTAATTTGAGGGTGAGAATTCTCTATGGTATTAACTGCTTTCAAGTCCACAGAATGTCAGCTGGGGTTGAAAGAGGAGGTGTACAGACCATGCTGGTTGACGAGGTGAGTGCTGAAGCAGATGACATCCCCAACAAAGGTAAGCTTGGTGTCTGGCTCAATGGCATGCTCCACAGCAACAGGAATATAGTCTGCCATGCCTGGGTGTCTCCGGTCCCAGAGTCCCACAAGGGTCACCCCTTTATTTACAGCCTGGGCCATGTAAGTATAGTTCCTGTTCCCTGGTCCAATAAGTAGCAAGTCATCTCTGAAAGTAGACATGAAAGGAAGAAATCTCTGAAAGGAATGTCTGGTGAGGTTGCTCCATGGTGCAGCACTTGGCTAGCTTTCATAGGGCTCTGGGTTTCATCCCTAGCACTACAGAACAATAAACAACCACCAATTAATCTCTAAAAAGAAACGTCAAATAGGAAACATTTAGGGGATGACCCTAACATGATTTTTTTTAAAATATTTTTTTTAGTTGTTGATAGACTTTTATTTTATTTATTTACATATGGTGCTGAGAATCAAACCTAGTGCCTCATGCATGCCAGGCAAGTATGCTACCACTGAGCCACAGCCCCAGCCCCACTAACACGATATTTTATATTCAACGTCTCAAAAGTTCAGAAGGACTTCTTCACATAGAAAGGAAACAAGTACAGGGCTGGGTTGTGGCTCAGAGGTAGAGTGTGTGCCTAGCATGAGTGAGGCACTAAGTTTGATCCTCAGCACTATATAAAGTAAAACAAAGATATTGTGTCCACCTAGAACTAAAAAAATAAATATATATATAAAAAAAGTAAACAAGTACAGGCCCAGGATTAATCAATTACCTTCATTTGTACAGTGCCTGGGAAGCCCCTCCTCCCCTCCACTGCCGCCTTAGTTCTAGAACAATGATAGTTTTCTCTAGTAAGACTTGTTATTTTTTATTCTTTTGAGACTGGCGATTGAACCCAGGGGCTCTTTACCCCTGAGCCACATTCCCAGTCCGTTTCTCTAATTTTTTCTTTTGAGACAGGGCCTTGCTAGGTTGCTGAGGCTGGCCTTGAACTTGTGATCCTCCTTCCTCAGCCTCCTGAGTTTCTGGGATTACAGGAATGTTCCATGTGTAAGGCTTTTTTTTTTTTTTTTTTTTTTTTTTAAGAGAGAGAGAGAGAGAAAGAGAATTTTAATATTTATTTTTTTAGTTATCGGCGGACACAACATCTTTGTTTGTATGTGGTGCTGAGGATCGAACCTGGGCTGCATGCTTGCCAGGTGAGCGCGCTACCGCTTGAGCCACAGGCCCCTGCCCCCAAAAGAGAATTTTTTAATATTTATTTTTTTAGTTATCGGCGGACACAACATCTTTCTTTGTATGCGGTGCTGAGGATCGAACCTGGGCCACACACATGCCAGACGTGCGCGCTACCGCTTCAGCCACATTCCCAGCCAGCAGTAAGGCTTTAAAACTTTTTTTGTTCCCAGTAAAGCTCCACGTGTGTGCGTGTAGACTGAACCAAGGTATGTACACGCTACGGAAGTGCTCTACCACTGAGCTGCAACCCTAGTGCTTTTTATTTTTTGAGACAGAGTTGCACTAAATTTCCTAGACTGGCTTGGAACTTGAGATTCCTGCTTCAGCTTCTCAGTAGCTAGGATTACAGGTATGTGCCACTCACTGCATCTGGTTCCAGGAAAACTTTTTTTTTTTTTTTTTTTTAATATTTATTTTATTTTTTTAGTTTTCAGTGGACACAACATCTTTGTTTGTATGTGGTGCTGAGGATCGAACCCGGGCCGCACGCATGCCAGGCGAGCGTGCTACCGCTTGAGCCACATCCCCAGCCCGGGAAAACTTTTTGATAACAACACTTCAATTAGTTCTTATGATTCTTTCTGTGAACTAGGACTTGAAAAATTCAAAACCCATTGAAAATTTTCCTTATTGACAATACCATTCTTTAACTGAATCAGGCCTTTTAAATTAATTTTTAACCATTTTTTTTCCACTGCTGGGGATCAAACCCAGTGTTTCACACATATGGGGCAAACACTGTACTGCTGAGCTACCTCCCTAGTTCATTATTATTTTTAAATTTTTTTTTTTTTTTTTTTTTTTTAGTTGTAGTTGGACACAATACCTTTATTTTATCTATTTTTATGTGGTGCTGAGGATTGAACCTAGCTTCTCGCATGTGCTAGATGAGCGCTCTACTACTGAGCCATAATCCCAGCCCCCTTCATTATTTTAAAAACTTGTTTTTGGGGGAGGTACCAGGGATTGGACCCAGGAGCACTTAACCACTGATCCATATCCCCAGCCCAGCCCTTTTTATTTTTTATTTTGAGACAGGGCCTGGCTAAATTGCTTAGGGCCTCCCAGCCTCCACATCCTCCAGATCCACTGGAATTACAGGCATCAGCCCTCCAATCAGCCATTATTTAAAAATATTAACAAAAGGAATAAAGATCACATTCCAAGTTTAGAATGTTAGAGAACTTTACTGGAGCTGCAATACAATACTAGCCTAATCGGCCACAGTGTCAACAATATTCCTTTGACTTCCATACCTGTTCAGAGCCAGATAAAGCTGAGTATTGTGGGTGTGGAATTTCTCTCCAATGCTATTATAAAACTGAACAATGAAGGTGAGAGACATGCCCAAGGGAAAGGCTGATAGGGTCCTTCCTTGTGTTGTGTATAGCTTGGGTTGGCTGCTCATTTTCAGGTATGTTACTGGTGCTACCTGTGGGAGACAAAACCTACTGGTACAGAGAAGGATGCATTGGAGAAGAACTGCTACCATATTCTACAATTTATAATCAATGATGAAAACAGAACGGTATTCCTCTTCTTATAGGAAAAACCTCTTTTTTTTTGGTAGCAGGGATTAAACCCAGAGGCACTTCCCACTAAATTACATCTCCAGCTCTTCTTTCTTTCCTTACTTATTTTGTGGTGCTGGGGATTGAACCCAGAACCTTGTGCATGCAAGGCAAAGCACTCTACCAACTGAGCTATATCCCCAGCCCTCTTTTTGCATTTTGAAACAGGGTCTTACTAAATTGCTGAGGCTGGCTTCAAACTTGACATCCTCCTGCCTCAGCATGCCGAGTTGCTGGGATTACGGATATTTACTACTGTGCCTTGCTCAAATAGGTGTTTTTGTTTGTTTTTAACCTGGGACTGAATCTAGGAGCACTATACTATTGAGCTACATCCCAAGACCTTTTTTTTTTTTTTAAATAGGATTTGGCTAAATTGCTGAGCTAGCCTTGAACTTGCAATACTCCTGCCTCAGCCTCATACTTGCTGGGATTATAGGTAAGTTCCACCATATCCAGCCCAGCCCTTTTAATTTTTTATTTTGAGACAGGGTCTCACTAAGTTACCCAGTTGGCACAGAATTCACGTTCCTCCTGTCTCAGCTTCCTGAGTCACTGGGGCTTATAGGCATGTGCTACTGTGCTCATTTTATGTACTTTTTTTTGTGTGGGTGTGGTGCTGGGGATTGAACCCAGGGCCTTGTTCATTCAAGGCAAGCACTCTACCAGCTGAGCTATATTTCCAGCCCTATGTACAATTTTTTGTGGTAGTTAAAAGTGATAAGGTACACAAAAGGATCAACAGAGGAGCTGGGATATAGATGTTTAATGCCTTTTTTTTTTTTTTCAGTACTGGAAATTCAACCCAGGGGTGCTTTATAACTGAGCTACATCTTTAACCCTTTTTATTTTTATTTTGAGAGAGGGTCTCACAAATTTGCCTAGGTTGGCAATCTTCCTTCCTCAGCCTCCTGGGTTGCTGGGATTATAGGCATTCACTATCATACCTGACTCTTTTTCTTTTTTTTGGTACTGGGATTGAACTCAGGGGCACTCAACCTCTGAGCCACATCCCCAGCCCTGTTTTGTATTTTATTTAGAGACAGGGCCTCATTGAGTTGCTTAGCACCTCATCATTGCTGAGGCTGAGGCTGGGTTTGAACTCACGATCCTCCTGTCTCAGTCTCCCGAGTCTCTGGGATTACAGGCATGCGCCACTGCACCCAGCCTCATATCTGACTCTTAAAATTATTTTTTTGTGTTAGACTAACCGACCTGTGAAGCCTCTTATATTATACTGGATTTTAGCCAAAAGGCCAAGAAGTGATCTATAGCTTCTTCTAACTTAAAAATTTTAATTCTATATCAAAGCCAGCCTTTGATAGCAATAGTTCTAGACTCTTCCTACAACCAACCTCTTGTTAAAGCTGCTTAGAAGCTTAACATATCAACTTGAAGCTAATTCCCTTTCAAAACAAGGGCTCTAAAGTCCATCTTTTTGGTACTGGGGATTGAACCCAGGGGCACTTAACCACTGAGCCACATTCTCAGCCCTTTTTAAATATTTTATTTAGAGACACGGTCTTACTGAGTTGCTAAGTGCCTTGCTAAGTTGCTGAGGCTGGCTTTGAACTCACAGTCCTCTTGCCTCAGCCTCCTGAGTCACTGGGATTACAGGAGTGAGCTACTGCACCTAGCTCTAAAGGCTTTTTAAATTTGATATATTTTCCCCACTTTGGTACCAGGGATTGAACCCAGGGGTGCTCAACCATTGAGCCACATCCCCAGCCCTTTTCATTTATTTATTTCATTTTGAGACAGGGTATTGCTAAATTGCTCAGGCCTCGTTAAATTGCTAGGCTAGCTTTGAATTTGTGATCCTCCTGCCTCAGCCTCTCAAACCACTGTAATCTGATGGTTTATAACCAAGTCAAAATTTGCCTATTATCTTAGAGGTTCATTTATGACTTCCATAGAAGTTTCTAGTTTTTTTTTTTTTTCCAGTGTTAGGGATTGAACTTTGGGGTGCTTTGCCAATAAACTACATTCCAAGCATGTTTTATTTTTTATTTTGAGACAAGGTCTTGCTAAATTGACCAGGCTGGGTTTGAATTTGCAATGCTCCTGCTTCAGCCTCCCAAATATCTGGGATTTCAGGTGCTACTGCACCCAGCTAAATTTCTAGTTGTTAAGAAAGGAAACATGCCTCTTAAAGCCCTGGTATTCCTATTTATTAATTTATTTTGAGGGGCTAGGGATCCAAACCATGGACTAAGCTACATTTCCAGCCCATTTAAAAAATTATTATTTTTTAGTTGTAATGGGACACAATATCTATTTTGTTTTTACGTGGTGCTAAAACCAGTCAGGGCCTTGCACGTGCTAGGCGAGCGCTCTACTGCTGAGCCACCATCCCAGCCCCCCAGTCCATTTTTAAAATTTTTATTTTGAGACAATACCTTACTTAGTTGCCCAAGCTGACCTCAAACTTACAGTCCTCCTGCCTCAGCCTCCTGAATAGCTGGGATAACAGGCTCCCCTTAATGAGTAAGTCGCTGTACTCACCTGGACCCCAGTTATGGTTGTTTGGTTGACTCCAAAAGGTTCAATAGAAGTGACTTCCAACACAGCAGTACCTGCAATGGAACCAGCTTTCAGGAGCCCTTCACCATCTTCCTCAATGACAGATGAATTAGGGAAACACTTGAGAACACGGGAACTCACAAAGGCGGCTCCTTCCCTAGGAAACAAATGAAGCAAGTGGCAACTCTTGGCCTCTTTCTCTGAGGGAAAGGAATAAAGGAATCTGACCAGAGGGGAAGGAATAAAGAATTCCAGGACTACTGTTTTGAGTCTGTATTCCAGGAAGCTGCTTGCCATTTTCTACCTTATGTTCCCCAGGTAAAAGTCTGCATTTGGGTTATGCTTAGCTCTTTAAAAATCAAAACATATTTATCATTAAAGAATTATTTGGAAAAAAATATTTGGCCAAAATAATTGGAAACAGGCATTCAAATACTTGTACGTGAACTTCATAGTAGCCCTATTCACAATAGTCAAAAAGTAAATATAACCTAAATGTCCATCATTGAATGGATAAACAAAATTAGTTATGATATATTTTTTTAAAGAGAGAGAGAAAGAGAGATAATTTTAATATTTATTTTTTAGTTTTCGGCAGACACAACATCTTTGTTTTGTATGTGGTGCTGAGGATCGAACCCGGGCCGCACGCATGCTAGGCGAGCGCGCTACCACTTGAGCCACATCCTCAGCCATGTTATGATATATTTACATAATAGAAAATTATTCAGTCATAGAAAGGAGTAAGGTACTGATACATGCTACAATGTGGCTAAATCTCAAAACTGTTATGCTAACTGAAAGAAGCAACACAAAAATTTGCATGTTGTGGGGCTGGGATTGTAGTTCAGCAGCAGAGTGCGCCCTGTGTTTGATCTTCAGCACCACATAAAAATAAATAAATAAGTAAATAAAGGTATTGTGTCCAACTACAACTGAAAAATAAAAATTAAAAAAATGTGCATGTTGTATGATTCATTTTATATGAAATATCCAGAATAGCTAATACCATAAAGAATGAAAGCAGCTTAATGGTTGTTAGGAACTGGGAGGGAGCGAGAATGGGCAGGTCTGCTTAGTTAGTATGTCTCCTTTGGTGATGATGAAAATGAAACTAGATAGAGGTGACAGTTGTACAATAATATGAATGTACTAAATGCCACTGGATTTAAGACTTTAAATTGTTAGATTTATGTTATGTGAATTATTTCATTACAACTAAAAAAAATTCAGGGGTTAAAACAAATACCTGGAAGGCAAGGGTCATTCTTTCCATGTGCAATTTTTTTCTAAAGATACTAGAACCTGGGCCACCGTTCTCCCTTTCCTTACCTGTTGGTATGGAGTTTGAGCTGAGAATTCATAGGCATTAAAATCTGCTCAGGTTGGCACTCTGAAGAGAAAAGTTGGAGTTTTTCAAACACCTATAATGAAAAAATAATGTTTTACTCATTTCTGGAAAAGATAAATTATGATCTTTACTCACTTGTGGACTTCAGTATAATCTCCAAGGGATTACATGTTAAATAAATGACAACTATAGCCCGGGGTGCAGTGGCTCATGCCTATAGTCCCTGCTATTCAGGAGACTGAGGCAGAAAGATTGCAAGTTGAAGCCAACTTGGGCAACTTGGCCAGACTCTATCTCAAAATAAAAAAATATATTTTTAAAAATCTTATTTTATGTAGCAAACCCCTGAGTTTGCTTCCCAGTACCCACCCCCCACCCCACAGTCTACAAGTCAGCATTATGCCCTACTTTTAATTAATCTAAAATCTTCCACAACACTCCTTTCCAAAATGAGCCAGATAATTTAAATATATCTAGGTATTCCAGAATAGACAACTAATATCAGTTGTTTCTGACTCATGGACTGGGCAAGTAGCAAAGTTTACACTTACTGTATCCTCTGTATTTTTAGGTAGAAAATAAATTTGAAATTTCTATTTTAACTCTGGTAACCTGAAATGAGATTTGGGAACAAAGAACCTTTACTAAATTAACAAGAACCTATAATATTAACTTAGCAAGGCCTTTCCCTCCTTTCACAAAGGAAAACCATCCAGTTCTTCCTAGTAAAGTGCTCTCTCCTTATCGTTACATTGAATCATAGAACCAAAGCCCAAATAAAGGGGAAAAGATTTAAAAAAAAAACAAAAACAAAAAAAACAAACAGCTTCAACTTCATAAGTAGAGAAACTTACTTGCTCCATATAATAGTAGTTTGTCTTTTTGATTCTAAAAATAGGACAATTTAGCTTTTAGTCTGAGAACATGTGTAGAAACTATTCATACTTTTATACCTTACCAGAAGTTAGTACTATATTTTGTTCTACCAATGATTATATCTAAATAGCTATATTATAATATCTTTGCTAGAAATGAATCCCTCTCTGGTTATTGTAGTGTTCCTAGAGTGGGAGTTGAAGGGAGTACATGTGCTAAAGTTTCTAATGTTAAGTCTATATAGAAGCAATTAGCAGGAATGATAAAGATCTAGGAATTACAAAATTATTCCAGGGATCCTTCCAGCAATTTTTTTTATCCAGATTAAGCACTAATGGATGATAAGAGAACATAACTTTCTTCTTATTTATACATAGAACAAAATTTAGGTTTGAGAGCTTACCAGAATCTGAACTTCATCAGACAGTTCTGACAAATTTCCCTCAAACTGCCCAGAGGAACTGTTTACACATCGAACAGTGACTTTGATACTGGTCCTGCCAGCTGCTTTTGTGTGGACCACCATGGCAAAGTTATTCTCTACTGGAAGCTGTAGGAAAACCTAGACAGTAAAGAAATGGATTAAGAAATACTCATGAGGTGGGCTGGGGTTTTAACTCAGTGGTAGAGCACTTGCCTAACATGTGTGAGGCATTGAGTTTGATCCTCAGCACCACACAAATAAGTAAAATAAAGTTTTATATATACATATATATATATATATATATATATATATATATATATATATATATATTTTTTTTTTTTTTTTTTTTTTTTTTTTAAAGAGTCCCCTGAGAGCTGGGGTTGTGGCCAGAGGAAGAGTGCTTGCCTAGCATGCGTGAGGCACTGGGTTTGATCCTCAGCACCACATAAAAAAATAAAGATATTGTGTCCACCTACAACTAAAAAATAAATATACATATAAGGGCTGGGATTGTGGCTAAGTGGCAGAGGGCTTGCCTCATATGTATATGAGGCACTGGGTTCGATCCTCAGCACCACAAGTAAATAAATAAATAAAATGAAGGTATTGTGTCCATCTATAATAAAAAAAAATCATATAAAAAAAGAGTCCACTGTGTGGATAGAACACATTTTAAAAAAAAAAAAAGAAAAAGAAAAAAAGAAATATTCATGAGGGCCAGGGATGTGGCTCAGTGACAGAGTACTTGCCTAGCGTGTATGAGGCCCTGGTTGTTTGATCCCCAGCACCAAAATAAAAATAAATAAATAAATAAACAAAAGAGAGAGAGAGCGAGAGAAATGAAAAAAATAAATATTGATTCCCGAATAAATGTTGTGCTCTTCCTTTCTTGTAACAATAAGAAAACTGTGTGTTGCAAATAGCTATCTGTGAGAAAGAGAGTGCAGGACTTGCTTTCCTATTCATGTTTTGTCCTATCCCCAGCAGCACAGTCGCCCCTAAGGCAAACCTCTGGGTGCAGTTCAGCTATTTCTGGAGCCTCCAAGGCTCTTTCTTCTGTTATCTCAAAGTCAGTTCATTGAGAAGAGAAGAATGGAAATGATGGTAGTGATTTCTAAAATGGGTTCAGACAACAGAACTTGAGATGGGAGAAAGGCAAGGTGATCTATTCACAGAGCTCAGGGTAGTGGCAAGGAAGGATGAGGGGAAAAAGGGAGACTCCAATACCATACTGGGTGTGGTGGAGCATGCCTCGAATCCCAGCTGAGACAGGAGGATCACAAGTTTAAGGTCAGCCTCGGCAATGTAAGAGGCCCTAAGAAACTGAGACCCTGTCTCAAAATAAAAAATAAAAAAGGTTAGGGATGTGGCTCAGTGGTTAAACACCCGGGTACCAAAAAACAAAACAAAACAAACTGACCGTCTCCCCACTTGGATACTCACTATTTCAGTCTAGACTGGATAAGGAGTATTAGGAACCTGATTTCTGGTAAGAGGGAAGATAGGACCAAAACCAAGGCAAATCCATATTGAAGTAGGCACTTGTCTACCTTTCCAACACTATTTCATGTCCTATCTTCCCTGCCTTCTTGCTGTCCAGAGCCCTTGAGATCTTCTTTTCAGCTCTCTAGATTCACAATAGAGTCCCAAGTTCCAAATTACCTTTCCCTGTTCCTCAACATAAAAAGTCCCATTCCCATTGTGTACATCTCAATCAGTTGTCTGAAAGGAAGCCTCATGTTAAAGAATGAATGATTTATAATAGTTTTATCCAAGTGAATCTCTAAATGTGGCATTTTCATAGTGTGGGGTTAGTGGCCCATTTCATCGCTTAATTTGCCTATGCTGGGT
Source organism: Marmota monax (assembly GCF_021218885.2). Taxonomy (NCBI): domain Eukaryota; kingdom Metazoa; phylum Chordata; class Mammalia; order Rodentia; family Sciuridae; genus Marmota; species Marmota monax. The sequence goes on along the minus strand of NW_026694593.1, from coordinate 2,709,153 downwards.
CTTAGGCAGGAAAACTAAACACATGTATGGTTCTCAATTCTTTCTTTTGCTAGAGAAAATAGTGATGCCTTAGATAAGAGAAAGAAAGAAGTTGAAGGGGCTGAGGTTTTAGCTCAGTGGTAGAGCACTTGCCTAGCACGTGTGAGGCACTGGGTTCCATTCTCAGCACCACATAAAAATAAATAAATAAATAAACAAACAAATAAATAAATAAAATACAGGGATTATGTCCATCTACAACTAAAAAATATTTTGATTTTTTTTTGTGTGTGTGTATGTGTATGGTGCTGGTATTGAACCCAGGGCTTAATGCATGCAAAGCAAGCACTCTACCAACTAAGTTATATCCCCAGCCTAACAACTAGATATATTTTTTAAAAAGAAGTGGAATAGAGGCTTAGGCCTAGGCTATTCCCTCCTTTCACAAAAGGAGGGAATTTGCTATTTAGGGAAAAAAACCAAATCCCTTTGCTGAATTGTACCCAACTAAGTACAGTTCTATCCTTCAATTCCAAGTATAACCAGAATCTGAGAAGTTCCTGACAGAAGATCCAACTACTACAGTTTCCTTAAATTATAGATTTAAGCTATTTTTAGAAAGATTATAAATAGATGTTTTTACTTCTTCCAGATTTCTTTTCTTTTTAACTGGCTCTAGGAATATTCTCCTAATTCTAGCTCCTCTAACCTCTCTGTTTTCTCCCAAGGTCTAAGTCTAATTTTTTATTTTCATTGGCTCTAAACTGTGACCTTATGAGAACCTTGGCCCAGACCTATGAAGCCACCACTGTCTTCAGACTATCATGAGTGGGTTCCATCAAACTGATGATAACAGTCTTGTAAACAATGCTATAGCTGTTTACTACCCAAAACTCCTACTTAAACTGTTACTAAACTTTGTCTTTTTTTTAGGTTTCCATGTGAGGTTTGATGCTATATGCCTAACTATTTTCAGAAACCTTAAGTCTTAAATTGCATTGTAGACTACTTCAATGTCCATCCTGAGTTCTTCCATAGCTCCAGACAACAGTTGGGAGGAGCCAATACCACCAGATACCAAAGGGAACCATAGAGGGGCAGTGTAATTACTCACTCTTCTTAAATTTGCCATTGATGAAAGGGACCCATCTAGAATCAGCTGCCAAACAGTTGGCCACAATAGTCCCACAGCATCCACATCCCTACTGCAAGAATCCAGTTTTCTAGCCCTAGTATAGTGGATGCAGGAAACTGCTTGGCTATCTATAGTCCTTCATTTCCTTCTTTTTTTTTATTAAATTTTTTTTTTAATATTTATCTTTTAGTTTTCGGTGGACACAACATCTTTTTTTGTTTGTATGTGGTGCTGAGGATCGAACCCGGGCCACACGCATGCCAGGCGAGCGTGCTAACACTTGAGCCACATCCCCAGCCCTCCATCTTTCTTATTGTTGATCTCAACTGCCCACTATGCAGTACAAACATGATTATGAATATAATTAAATGTGTGCCTGTACAAGTTAAAATATTATATATCTAAACTCTCTGCATATACTTTATATTTCTGTGTTACTCATATAAAATAGTCATCTGCTCAGAAGTACATTATTATAACATTGTACAACAAATATGGAAGTAAAGGAAAACTGCTTTTTAGAGCTCTTTCCAGTCCAAAATATTAAAAATCATATATAATTATATGACTATTCAAATTTGGATTCTTCACATGATTTGAAGGTTTCCAGAGTTCAAAGAATAAGGAAAAGAAGTCATGATATTGTACGGTTAAGAAAGTTGAGGGGCTGGGGCTGTAGCTCAGTGCAGAGCACTTGCTTAGCATGCATGAGGCCCTGAGTTCGATCCTTAGCACCACATAAAAAAACAAAAATAAATAAATAAATTCTTAAGGTAATAAAATAAACATATAAATTCATACCTCTGAATGCCTGGGTACTAGATCCAATACATCTCTTTTGCTCATGGACCACTGGAATGTGAGCCCAGGGTTGGCATTGCTGAAGGAGAAAGGGGTCTGGGTACTGGTCACGCCCATAACATAAACTGGCATCTGAAAAGAAAAGGTGGTATTATGTTAAATATTCTGCCCACCTGGAATTATCAGGTTTTTTTCCTGGCACTGGGTATTGAATCCAGAGATGCTTTACTACTGAGCTATGCCCCAGCCCTTTTTTTATCTTGAGACAAGCTGACCTCGAACTTGCAATTCTCCTGCCTCAGCATCCTGAATCTTGGATTACAAGTGTACACCACCATGCCTAGCCCACCTGACATCATCTAGAATAATGAACCCAGAACACAGTCATCATACTGACCTCAGTAGCTGTGATGAGTCTAGTTGCAGCTGCAAGGATCCTAACAGCCCTCAGCTGAACAACATCAATCTGTACTTCATCCTGCTCAGGAGAGTAGAGGGCAAGCTTAGGTTAAAGGGAAATCTCTGTGGGGTGCACAGATATGCTCATGATAACCAGTTTATTGTGTTGTTTTTGGCACTCTACAAAAAAATTGATACCATGGATATGTTTGGTTTTGTTCTTTAAGGAATTCTTTAAGGATAGGGACCATGTCTTACAACAATGCCAAGGACTCTGTGAGTTTTCCACTAAAGATTATGTTTTCCATACCTGATTAAGAGAATAGCAGGTGAGGGAGACTAAAAGAGTTTTCCTGGGATGCTGACACCCTCCTTATCACCCTCCACAAATCCCCAATATGGTTCCCAAATGAAAAGGTAGAAGCAGAGCACAGCAAAGAACTAATACCTGGGAAAACACAATGACTTTGCCAGTATCTTCATTTACTGTCTGGATGGTGCCATGGACCACAGCTGTGCCAACCACTTTCCCTGTAACTTGCCCCCTCCTATTGACAACAGCCACAGTCTGATTACTGATGGAGAAGTGAATGATAGATTGGGGCTGAGGGCCACCTTCAGACATTACCTGGAATTTAAACATACCAGTGAATGCCTGGAATGTGGATGAGAAATCACATCTTTTTTCCCAACATTTTGTCCAAGCAACTTGACTTCTTTATCTTCCCCCTCTTCCTGAACAGCATATCCCACATCAACTCAAATGCAGAGAAATGGAAGTGTTGTAAATGATCCACAGGATTCCAAGAGAGTTTATACCATGAACATCACAGGTCCAGGGAAAACTCACTTTCTTCTTTATCAAGACCCAGTTGAACTTGGCTGGGAGTATACAAACGAAGACCAATAGGAAGAGGGGTGTATGTGTGTAAAGGAGAAATGGTAAATCTTATATTCTGCCTTTAAGATCACCTGCATCATGTTAGTTGGAATCAGTGTCATTTTCTCTGGAACAAGTCTGAATGGAGGAAATACCTTGAAGGAGAAAACCAAAAGAACAACAATGACTAGAGTCAGTTTTGTAACAAATGATTGATCTTATTCATGTTTGTTGTTTTCTTTCAGTATTAGGGGTGCTCTATCATTGAGCTACCTCCTCGGTCTTTTTGTTTTGTTTTTGTTTTTGGTACTGGGGATTGAACCCAGTACCACTGAGCCACAATCCCAGTCCTTTTCATTTTTTGAGACAGGGTCTTGCTAAGTTGCTTAGGGCCTCACTAAGTTGCTGAGGCTGGCCTAGAACTTGTGATCCTCCTGCCTCAGCCTTCTGAGTTGTTGAGATCATAGGAATGTGCTTCAATACCCAACTTGTATTTTAATTTTATTTACAATAGAAAAAAAATTTAGCCAGGTGTGATAGCGCATGCCTGTAATTCTAGTGATTTAGGAGGCTGAGGCAGGAGGATTGTAAGTTCAAAGCCAGGCTCAGCAATTTAGCAAGGCCCTAAACAATTTAGTGGGATTCCATTTCAAAATAAAAATGTAAAAGGACTGGGGATGTGGCTCAGTGGTTAAGCATATCTGGGTTCAATCCTCAGTACCAAAAGAAAAAAAAAGGGCTGGGGATGTGGCTCAAGCGGTAGAGCGCTTGCCTGGCATGCGTGTGGCCCGGGTTCGAGCCTCAGCACCACATTCAAACAAAGATGTTGTGTCTGCCGATAACAAAAAAATAAATATTAAAATTCTCTCTCTCTCTCTCTCTCTCTCCCTCTCTCACTCTATCTTAAAAAAAAAATCTTACTTAAATAAGTTACTACATATTCACTCATTGCAGTAAAAGTCACCACTAAAATTATGTTTACATTTGGGTTGGGGATATTAGCTTCAATATAGAGTGCTTGCTAGCATGTGTGGAGCCATGGGTTCATAAGAATGTTCAGTGATAAAGCACCCCCTGAGTTCAATCATCAGTACCAAAAAAAAACCAAAAACCCCAAAACTTAAAAAGTTAATTGAAATATATTTTTTTCTTTTTGTGGAGCTGAGGATTAAACCCAGGAGCAATTACTACTCAGTTACATCCCTATCCTTTCTTATTTATTTATGCATTTATTTATATATTTATTTTTGGTACCAGGAATTGAACCTGGGCACTTTAACCACCGAGACCTTTTTATTTTTTATTTTGAGAAAGAGTCTTGATAAGTTGCTGAGGCTGGCTTTGAACTTGTGGTTCTCCTGCCTCAGCCTCCTGAGCTGCTGGGATTACAGGCCTATGCCACCACAAGTGGTATTATTATTATTATTATTATTATTATTGAACCCAGGGCCTTGTGCATGCAAGGCAAGCACTTTACCAACTGAGCTATATATCCCCAGCTATTATTATTATTTTTGAGACAGAGTCTCCCCAAATTGCTTATGGCTTCTCTAAGTTGTTGAGGCTGGCCATGAACTTGCTATACACCTGCCTCAATCTGGAATTACAAGTGTGCACCATCATGCCTGGACTTTCTTTTTTGAATATATATAAAACTAGAAAGGACAGTATCATAAACTCTCAGGTACCTAATTATCCAGATTCAACAATTATCAATCTATAGCCAACAATTATTTTTTAATGAGATAAGAAAACACTTTTGATACAAGATTATGATGAAAAAAGCTGTATGATTTATTTGTATTGAAATATGCATAGACGCTGAGCAGGTGGTGAATGTCTCCAATCTCAGAAATTTGGGAGTCTGGAGCAGGAGAATTGCAAGTTTGACGCCAACTTCTGCAATGAAAAGTTCTGAGAAAGTAGAACTCATTGGGTTCAATCCCTAGTACCAAAAAACAAAACAAAACAAAACAAAAAAACAAACAAACAAAGGGTAAGAGTCAGACATGGTAGCATGTATCTGTTATAGTAACAGGTTACTTGGGGGCTGGGGATGTGGCTCAAGCGGTAGCGCGCTCGCCTGGCATGTGTGCGGCCCGGGTTCGATCCTCAGCACCACATACAAATAAAGATGTTGTGTCCGCCGAAAACTAAAAAATAAATATTAAAAAAAAAAAAACAGGTTACTTGGGAGACTGAGGCAGGAGGATTACTTGAGCCCAGGAATTAAAAGCCAGCCTGGGCAACCTAGTAAGACTCTGTCTCAAAAAAAAATGATGATGATGATGATGATGATGTTGATGATGATGTGTAGAGGAGAAATTTGATGGAAATTTTACTTTTATTTTTATTTTTTGAGGTACTAGGGATTGAACCCCAGGGCAATTTGCCACTAAATTACACCCCAAGCCCTTTTTAAAATTTTGAGACAGGATCTAAATTGCCAAGGCTGGTCTCAAACTTGTGATCTTCCTGCCTCAGCCCCCCAAGTAGCTGGGATGATAGGCATGTGCCACAGCACCTGGCTTCATTCTGTGTTTTTATACTTTTTTGTACATACCAAAAATTTTACAGGAGCTGTATTACTTTAAAAAGTTTTTTTGTAGTTGTAGATGGAAAGCATGCCTTTATTTTGTTTTATTTTTATGTGGTGCTAAGGATCGAACCCAGTGCCTCACGCATGCTAGGCAAGTGCTCTGCCTCTGAGCTACAGCCCCAGCTCCAGGAAATGTATTACTTTTATACAGAAAAACAAGAGCCAAAAACATACTACATGCTGTACAAGAATCAGACAACTATGTGTTTTTTTTTTTTTTTCAGTCAAATGATTTTCAACTTGTGCAAACTAAAAAGAAAAGGATAAGCAAAGCTAAATAAGAAGAACACAAATTTGGGATGAGATCATTTCCTTACTTCAATTTGTCGAGGAGCCGATGTGAATTTTCTCCCCATCTTGTCTCTGGCAATAGCCACGAGTGTGGTTTGCCCAATAGTGACAGCCCGAACTATATAATTTTCAGAGTATTCATCCTGTTCCTCCATTAGTCTGCAAAGACCCACGTGTTTTTAGGTGAGAAAGATTTGGTTTTGAAAGTGGCCGGTGATGTGTCTTTACAAGTGTTAACATTTTCTGCTCATTTAATTCTGGTTATAGTAAACTTTCAGAAAAGAAATTTCTAGAGTCAAGACATATTTCATGGCAACAGCATGAAGGGCAAAAATTTGTTCTAAGGCTTGCAAAGGAATAAGGACAATATAGCTGGCAAAATTGTAATCGCTGTGGAGGTTTCATGTTTTTTCCTTTCTTAGAGGAGGATACCAGTATCTGCTTCTCAACAGATTTTTTTTTTTTTTTTTTGGTGGTCCAGGGAATGAAACCTTAATAAAATTTTGAAGATCCCCTAGCCTGAAGCTTTCCCAAAAGATATCATCCAAGGAGAAGATTCCAAAAATGAAAATTATTGATGATACACATGATTTTAGCCCCTAACAAGACATCTAAGTACACTGAATAGGTATTTTGTAGAGAGCAGAATATGAGAATACAGTATGGTCTAAAAGGCACTATAACAAAAAAGGACAGGAGAAAATGTGAAATGACCTGTGGGGCAGCTGACCAGGCTACCATGAGGGAGGTTCTCATGATATTAGCATTAAGGAGAGAGAAATATTGAAATGGTACTCACGTCAGGGTGACAATGGCAGATGCCAACTGCAATTTGAGCTCCATGTTTCTGAAGTATTTGTTTAGGAATGGGCGTTTGGAAGAGTCAAGAACCCTCACAGTCACCAATACAGTTTTGCCTATCTCAACCTAGTAGTTTGAAAGAAAACAAAAAATAAAAAGAGTAGATTGTAGTAGTAGTGTCCTATCCACCAAAGACAGTGTCACTCTTTGAGGTTGGCAGACTTTTTTGTTCGTGCTAAATGTTACCGGTCAGCCTTTGATCAAATGAACCTAATCTTCATGTACCTTTTTAAGTCATTCTTTAACACTCTCCCTTCATCTCCCTTACGTTTAATATTGTAATGTTGTTCTTTAAGGGCAAGTATTTCCATTAACTTTTCAAAAGTCCTGGTGTACACACAGTATTTGAGCAGAGACCCTATTAAGTGATGCTAGGGAGTGAGATTGAAGCTTGCTTCATTTTTGAGATAAAGTAAACATCTCTCACCTTATCTATCAGATCAAGTTCCAGCTCTTGTATGTCTGACACATGGAGATGGGCTGTTGCTGGACCCAAGAAAGCCAAGCACAGATCATAGACCTCCAAGGTGAGAAATCCAGGATGTACTGGAACTAACTAGAAGAAAGAAGATGGTAGATGGGTAAAGAAGCAAACATAGTCTAGGCATAGTCATAGCAACTGTTTTCACCCAAAGAAAAAAAATACATCTTACTTCCTTTGAGATTGGAACTCTCAGAGATCAGGTTATATGTTTCAAGCATAGCACTGTATGTACCTTTATTATGTTTCAGTTCATGGTAAAATATGTACCTTAACACATTAGCTGATAAATAGCAGAGTTTAAATTAATTGAATTTAAGCAGGATCCAACATACATATCCCACCTGTCTTTATTATTATTATTATTATTATTATTTTGGTACCAGGGATTGAACCCAGGGGCACTCCACCACTGAGCCACGTCCCCTTTTAATATTTTATGTTGAGATAAGGCCTTGCTAAATTTCTGAGGCTGGTTTTGAACTCACAATCCTCCTGCCTCAACTTCCTAAATTGCTGGGATTACAGGTGTGCACCACTCTGCATGGCTCTTTTCATTTGTTAAGACAGGTTCTCACTAAGTTGCTAAGCCTCTTGCTAAGTTGTTCAGGCAGACTCCAAACTTGTGATCCTCCTGTCTTAACCAGTCACTGGGGTTATAGCCATTCACTACAATGCCCAGCTCATTTCCCACTTCTTTAAAGAAAAAAATTTTTTTTTTAGTTATACATGGACACAATATTTTATTTTATTTATTGATTTTTATGTGGTGCTGAGGATCGAACCCAGTGCCTCACCCGTACGAGGCAAGCGTTCTGCCACTGAGCCACAACCCCAGCCTCATCATTTCCCACTTCTTAATTATGGACAGGGAAAAGATTTCATGAATAAAATCAAGTCCATAAATGCTGCAATCACCAGTGAAGTAGAAATTAAAACACAATACCATTTACATCAATACCATTTATTGATAGCTTTTTTTCCTTAGATCTTTGCACAACAGCATTTTTTTTTCACATTCTGAGTCTGAACCTAGTATCTCAGTCTTTCTTTTTAAAAACTAATAGTATAACTAAGGTAAGTTAAATTTCTTTGTACTCTTTTTTAAAAAATATGTATTTTAAAAATATTTTTTACTTGTAGATGGACACAATTTCTTTCTTTCTTTCTTCCTTCCTTCCCTCCCTCCCTCTTCCTTCCTTCTTTCTCTTTCTCTCTCTCCCTCCCTCCCTCTCTCTCTCTCTCTTTCTTTCTTTCTTTCTTTCTTTCCTGTTCTGAGGATCAAACACAGTGCCTCACACATGCCAGACAAGTGCACTACCCCTGAGCCACAACCCTACCCCATTCTTTGCACTCTTATATAAGGATATATATTAACATATGCCACAGTCTGGCTGGGCACAAATGCCGCAGTCTGGCTGGGCACACAATCACGAGCCACCACACAGCTTGTAGATTCAAACAGCAACTCTTTATTCCCGAACTCACACCAGCCGTCTACAATCACATTCTGGGGAAATCCACGTTCTCTGCCCAAATCCGCGTTCTCTGCCCAAATCCACCTCCACTGGGCTTCTATCTCCAAAATATACTGTCTGAATCCCGTGAGAACTCAAGGGGAACTCAGGCAGCAGGATACGCCCTATTCCCAGCAGGAATAATCTTAAACCTTAAACCTGGAACCTAAACTGGGAACGCCCTAAACAAGATTATCTTAAAACCCGGAACACCCTAATCTGCCTTGGTCCTTGAGCAAGGTCACGTACATTCAATGTCACTGCAACATGGGGTACGCTGGCAAGGAAATTGTCATACCTACTTGGCTAATGGCTCCCAGCAAACATAAAGTATCATTTTTATTACTGTGAGTCAAATAAAAGCAAATCCTTTGGCATGCTGATTGTGAAGTCAGTTTAATATTTTGAATTGTCACATTCTGACTGAAAACAACATATACTCTGCTTATGAAGTCAATACTACATTTATTTATTTATTTATTTATTTATTTATTTATTTATTATTTTTTTTAAGGAAGTTTATTGCTTTGCTAGCAAAGGAGAAGCACAGGGGACTCCTGTCCCAGAGGCTATGATTCTGCCCATCATCAGGATGGAGGGGGCTTTTTTTTTTTTTTTTTTTTTTAATATTTTATTTATTTCTCGGCGGACACAACATCTTTGTTTGTATGTGGTGCTGAGGATCGAACCCGGGCCGCACGCATGCCAGGGGAGCGCGCTACCGCTTGAGCCACATCCCCAGCCCCCAATACTACATTTAAATGTCTTCATACTTAAGTACTTTGAAACTGGTATAAGTGAGCCTTTGTTTAACAAAAATCTTTGAACTAGATTGTGGGGAGAGGTGACTTGGTTTAGGATCTCTGAATGTCTTGCAGCAGGAGCCTATTCTGGGAACTTCCTGTGCAAAAGTTCAGTCAAAATTGCCCAGTTGCTATGGTAACACCCTGCTTAAAGAGGTTTAGCGCAAGGCACAGGACTATCAGTCTTGACCAGAGTTCAGACACCAGCTCAGTGGTAGAGAATTATGAGTGTAAAAAGACAATTATAATTGGTTGCCAGTACTTTGTACTTCAAGACTGCCTGCTTTGAAGAAACTTTCTCACAGAAAATCCTTTTGATGATAAAACATATATAATAAACATGCTGAGCTAGCTCTGGGTCATTGTTCCTCCATCTGAGGACAGTGTCCCACTTGGTCCCAGCTTTCTCTCTGTGTTTGTTTGTCTTTTCTAATCTCCTATCGCCTCTCACCAGTTTCTGAATTAATGGCCATGTAGGTCATGGCACTAGATGCTTTTTATAATTAAGTTCGACCAGAAGCAAAAACTGCCCAGTACAATACTTAGCTGTAGGAAGAAACACCCTCATTTTTGGTTGAAGAATCTATGTAGATTAACAATGGAAAGAGAAACAAATATCACTTTTGTAACAAACATTAAACATACAATATTTTTCCAATTTTTCTCCTAAGAGGGAGCTTTGGTTTGAGCTCATCAATCTGGAATATTTCTACAACTCACCTGGACAGATCTTTCTGCTTCCATATAAGTGATGGTGACAATATCCAGTTCACTGCTGTTGACTAAAAAATAACCAGATCCCTCCACAAGGCTAAATATTTCCTATGGAGAAATCAGACAAACAATATTCCATCCCCTTCCCTTCTGTTTACAAACAACTCAAAGGAAATTAAAAGGTAAAAAAATTAAAAGATTAAGGTCAATGGCCAAAAGAAGAAACTGATTGTTAAAGTATAATTGTTAAGGATATTGTAGCTAATCATTATAATTTTGATATGTGTGTTCAGTGATTTTCAACACATACATGAGCTTTTATAACTGTTATACTGTTAATTAATAACCTTCCCTCCAATATGATGCCATTAAAGTAGACCCATAAAGCTTCTACCTTCACATGAGGGTGGTTATAGATGGTGGCATTCTCTGGCAACACAGTTACATCATCGACCAGGAGCAGCTCCACAGCTGCAGATCTTGGCAAGTTGGAAATATCCTGGCAATGTAATAAGAACTTCAAAGGTGAATACAAACTTTTAATTCCTCAGTTTAGTGAGAAAAATATGAGTACTCAAGTGCCAAAGATAACAGAATCACAGAGGTGTACAGTTTTAAGATTTATATCAGTTACAAAAAACTTTTCAGGAAGAAACTTGAATTTCAATCATTTAATTTATAGTTCTTTATTTCTTTTTAAGTTTTATTTTAATTCAAATTTTTGTACCAGGTATTGAACCCAGAGGTGCTTAACCACTGAGCCATGTCCCTAACCCTTTTTATTTTTTATTTTGAGACAGTGTCTCACTAAATTGCTCAGGGCCTCACTAAGTTGCTGAGACTGTTTTTGAACTTGTGATCCTCTTGCTTCAGCCTCTCCACTGAGATATAGGCCTGTGCCATTGTGCCCTGCTAATTATATTTCTAATACCATGATCTCCACTCACCTTTGGACTTTTCTTCTCTGAATAGCCCACAAAATTGACTCCAATGAGTACAGTCCCTTTGATCTGATGTACTTTAAGGATCTGATGACCTGGAAATGTAGAAAAACACTTTGAGAAACAATAACATGTAGAATACAAAAGTGTCTCCAGAAAACCAAATTGTGTTTTATTGCAGGGGAGAAAAATACTGAATGGGGAAATACACAAGTTTTTGTGCTGACCTGCCAGTATATTCCTATATGACCCCATGCAACCAATTTATCTCTCAGTTCCTTTATTAAATGAGGAAGTGAACTAGGCAAAATAGAAAATTCTTTCCAGCTGTGATGGTCTATGAGTCCAAAAATAAGCTGAAAAGAAGTGTATGGAAATTTTTGTTCAATTTACAAATGGGAATGACAAATAAAGGGATAGTCATTTTACTCTTCTAAACTGTTCTTTTTATGTAAATGTTGTATTGATCATTCAAAATTTTTATACGGTTAAGCTTTATTACATCAATTTAGACTCCTTAACCTAGCATGTGAAGGCTTCTATAATCTGATCCTGCTTTAATAATTCATTTGCTCTTTTTTTTTTCAGCCCTGGGAATTGAACCCAGGGCTACTAAGATACATCCCTAGCCCTCTTTTCCTTTTTTAAAGTAACAAACTCATGAATCTGCCACTTTAGTTAGATCAATTCTTTAAAAAAATTTTTTTTGGTTGTAGATGGACACAATACCTTTATTCATTAATTCATTCATTCATTTATATGTGGTGCTTAGAATCAATCCCAGTACCTCATACTTGTTAGGCAATCACTCTAACACTGAGCTTCAACCCCAGCCCTAGATCAATTCTTATTTTAGCCTTAACTCATGATGATCATGCCTAAGTTTCTGAAGCATTTCCTGACTACACTATATTCATTCTACAAAGATTTATCAAAGGCCAATTATGTGCTAGCTACTATGCTATACTATGAGGAAGAAAACACAATGCTTGCTTTTAAAGAAATCCAGTTTAGTGAGGGGTGACTGAGAGTAAACCAATCACTACAATGCAGTATGAGTGTTATTATAGAAAAGCATGTACAGAACACACAGGTAGATTAAATAAGGGTACAAAGAAGGAATATTTACTTGAAATTGGAGATAAAGAAGGATAGAAAATTCCTAAATCCCCTAGAGATAGGTTTCATTCCAGTGAAAAATGCAAGAAAAGCATGATCTAAGGAAAAAGAATATACAACATATGCAAAGGGAAGAGGCACAAACCTTGTCATGGTTAAGGATCTAAAATTCAGTGTGAGAAAATATAGGCTATGTGTGAGCAGGAAAAGGTGAAGCCAAGAAATAAGCAGGGGCTGGTAAGCTAAGCTATAGCATTTGGATTTTATCCTGACAGATACAGGAAGTCCCAGAGACAATATGGTGACAGTACAGTCAGCAGTTAGGAGTATGGGCTTTGTTGTTATTGAGTCTGCTGCTTCTCCTATTGACCACTGTAATTTTATGTCCTAAGACTTCCTGATAGAGCAAAAACTAAACAAATGTTTGATAAATGAGTATGTTAAGAAAACAGGGATAATAATGCCAATCTGTCATGATTTACATGAGAGGATTACGTGAGAAAATATACATAAAGGACTTGGTGCAGTGCCCAACTTGTCCTGAGAGTTCAGTATATACTATCCCCCCCAAAAAGTTTTTAAGCAGGTCATAGTAGTGCATGCCCATAATACCAGCAGCTGAGGAGGCTGAGGCAGGAGGATTGTGAGTTCAAAGCTAGCCTCAGAAATTTAGGGAGACTCTGTCTCTAAATAAAAAAAAAATTAAAAAGGGCTGGGGATGTGTCAAAACAAAACAAAGCACCGCTAGGTTCAATACCCAGTACAAAAACAAAACAAAACAAAAAACAAACATTTTTTCAGAGAAACATTTGGATTTGTATTTCAGAATGATCAATCTGGGCATTAGTGTTGAGACGGACTAGAGAATAGTAGAAATGGGATGAGATGTTAGGAGGCTGCTGTGATAATGCAGGAGAGAAGTGAAGAGGACATTATTAGTGATGGAATTGGAAAGGAAGGGATCAAACAAAAAAATATCTAGAAGGTAACACTAATGATATTTGTGACTGATTAGCAGAGGGTATAAAAGGAGCATCTCTTCTTTCCTACTTCTTACACACTAACTACATCATGCCACTGGTCTTAGTATCATGGCAACACATTTTCTAGCTAAGGTCTTAAACTTTTGTAAATTTGGGTGTAAGCTCTTTCTTTCTTTCTTTTTTTTTTTTTTTTGTTGGAGGTGGGCACTGCTGGGGATTCAACCCAGGGGCTTGTGCATGCAAGGCAAGCACTCTACCAGCTGAGCTACATCCCCAGCCCTGGGTGTAAGCTCTTTACTAGTAGAGAATGGATTAAATCTTAATTCTTCTTTTTCAGATTCCCTGTGCTGCCACTGAATGGTCCTACCATCCACTCAAATGCTCATGCCCAAAACCTAAAAATTACCTTTGTACTACTTTCTTCTTAACCTTCAGGATTTGTTTGTGGTAGATTGTTATATTAATGATCCACAATGATTCACACCTGTTGGTATTCATGACCTTGTGCAGTCCTCACCCATCTTGGCTCCTGTTTTGGCTAGGTGACTTGCTCTAAGTGAAGGAACATCAGCAAATGTGCTGCGAACAGAGGCTTGATGAGTGGTAGCACATGCGGCTTGTTACCTTCTTACAACCTCATCTAATGCCTCTGGTCCCTTCTTTAAGCCTATCTCTCTTGCCTTCTTCAGATCTCTTTCTCTCTCTCTCTCTCTCTCTTTTTTTTTGTACCAGGGATTGAATCCAGGGGTGCTTAACCACTGAGTCATATCCCTGGGCCTTTTAATTTTTGTTTTAAGGGTCTTGCTAAATTGCTTAGGGCCTTGCTAAATTGCTAAGGCTGGCATTGAACTTGTGATCCTCCTGCCTCAGCCTCCCAAGCTGCTGGGATTACAGGTGTGCACTACTGCACCTGGTCTTCAGCTCCTTCTTTGTACTTTCTTTTCCCACCACCCATTTCAGGTCTCAGCATAAGTGTTGTTTTCTCAAGGTAGGCTTCTTTGTTTTAACTAGGTCAGGTCCCCCATTATAAGGTCTAAAGGCACCCTATATTTGCCCTTCAAAGGGACTAATACGGTTATAATGTTTGAAGGCTGACTTTCCCACTAAACTAACTCTATGAGGGCAGTGGCCATGCCTGCCTTATTCACCATATGGCTCTAATGCTTAGCAGAGTGCCCTACACATGGTAGCCATTAAATTAATATTTGCTAATAAATTAATAATATTTCCATAATGTCAGGCAAATGATAGGTAATCACCACATTTTAAAATTAATTTACTTTTATCTCCTTATGAGAAATGTTAGGCCTTAGACCTTAGCTTTGCACACAAGGAAATCTACCTGTAGGTTTTCTAAAAAATACAATGATGAAAGATGATATATCATAAAATCCAAAGTAAAACCCTCACCTGTAAGGAAATACTTAGTGTGAACCATTTAGCAGAAATAACATAAGAAAAGATTCATAAATGTTCACAATACCATGTAACCGGGTCTGCCCACTGCCATCATCTTTGGCTACCATCTCCATTGACTTATAATCTTCAAAATGGGCTAGTGTCTCATTGGAAGATTTCCATTCTAGCATTAGTGAACTGAAATTATCAAACTTTCTCCTGTGTTGATCAAACAATGCCAGTTCCAGAACTGTGTCCCTCAGGCTTGATACAGGAATCTGCATTAAAATGAAAGGATAATGAAAAAAAAAAAACCAAAAAACCCAATAGCCTAAGAGGTGGTAAGATAACCTTGAAGCTAGAGATCATGTTTCCTCTCATCTTTTTTATTTTATTTATTTGGTTTTTGGTGGTGCTGGGGATTGAACCCAGGGCCTTGGGCCAGCACTTTATCTCTGAGCTACAGTACCCAGGTCCTAATCTTTCTAATTTAACATTTTACAAATCTAATGGATATTTTGAAAGAAAAGTATAATAAATACCTGTATAAAGTTCATTTAGATTCACCAATTCTTCTTTTTCTTTCTTTTTTTTTTTTTTTTAATTTTTGGTACTGGGATGGTACCCATTAAGCTTTATCCCCAGACCTTTTAATTTATTATTTTGAGATGGGTCTAAGTTATTGAGTCTGGCCTCAAACTTGTTATCTTCCTGCCTCAGCTTCCTGAGTTGCTGGGATTACAGGTGTGTACTAACACACTTGGCTTGATTAACTACTTCTTAACATTTAATTATATTAACTTTTTCTTTCTCTCCCTCTTCTTTTTTAACTTCCTTGTATGGGGAGGAGGGCTGTTTTGTTTTGTTTTCTGAGTAATATAGGCATCATGGCACTTTGCCCCTAAATATTACAGTATGAATTTCCTAAGAATGAAAACATTCTGCTATGTAAGAGAAAACATATTCCCATATGCAAGAATATTAACATTGATTCAATGTCATCAAATTTATAGTTAACATTTTAATTTCCCAAAATGTCCCCTAAAGTGTCTATTAATTCTGTTTTTTAGTTTTGATCTAGAAGTTAATCAAGATGTACATGTTGTATTTGGTTGTTTCTCCCTCTCTTTTTTATTTTTTGGTGTTGGGGTGGAACTTTGAGACTCACACATGCTAGGCAAACACTCTACCACTGAACTAAATCCTCATCTCTGGTTATTTATCTCTTTTAGTTTCTTTTAATGTAGAAAAATCATATCTTCCAGGCATGGTGGTACATATCTATAATCCCAGTGGCATGGGAGGCTGAAGCAGGAGGATTGCAAGTTCAAAGCCACCCTCAGCCACTTAGTGAGGCCCTGTCTCAAAATAAAATATAAAAAATGAGTGGGGGGCTGGGGATGTGGCTCAAGCGGTAGCGAGCTCACCTGGCATGCGCGGGGTCTCAGCACTACATAAAAATAAAATAAAAAGTGTTGTGTCCACCTAAAACTAAAAAAAATAAATATTAAAAAAAATGAGTGGGGATGTGGCTCAGTGATTAAGTGCCCCCTGGTTTCAATCCTGGGTGCCAAAAAAAAAAAAAAGAAGATACCTCTGCCCTTTTTTGTTGTTTTTCATGACATTGATTTCTTTGGAGTCTAGCCCAGTTTTTTTGTTGAATGTCCTATATTTTGAATTTCTTTGGTTGTTTTCTCATGATTATATTCAGATTAAACTTTGTGGCTGGGGGTGTAGTTCAGCAGCAGAATGCATGCTTAGCATGTGGGAGGTCTTGGGCTCAATTCCCAGCACAAGTAAAAAAAAGTATTATTATTATTATTATGATTATTTTACAAAATCACCTAATATGTGATTTATACTTGTTATGCCAGAAAGTGCATTTAGTGTTACACCGGAGCTTTCTCACAGGCAAGCTGATTGTTAGTACCTCCTCTTTACAACTCTGAGAATGGTGATGCCATATTCATAGCTTGAAATTGATCATGATGGGAGTAAGAACATAACAGAAATTAGAAAATATTACAAATCAGGTCCGTTAAACATTATTTAGCACATCATTACACGTAATGTCATATTACTGTTCTATTAGTAATAACAAATCTGATCATCTGCTAATGGTGGTGTTTGCTGCTAGAGATCTCTCTAGTTTAAAAGTACAGTTTCCAGAGTTTGGGATGGTATTTTGAAATCTTGAGAATATCCCATTTCCCAACAATTTTTACCTGCTAATTTAAAAATCCATTAAGAACTTTAGCCAGGGCCAATTATTACAATAAGGTTACAAAAAGACAAATCTCTAGCTGGGAGCAGTAGTGCACTCCTCTAATCCTAGTGGCTTGGGAGGCTGAGGCAGGAGGATTGTGAGTTAAAAGCCAGTCTCAGGAACTTTGAAGCCCTAAGCAACTCAGTGAGACCCTGTCTCTAAATAAAATACAAAATAGGGCTGGGGATGTGGCTCAGTGGTCAAGTGCCCCTGTGTTCAATCCCCAGTACCAAAAAGACAAAATTTCTAATTCCATGGATTCCTTTTATATAAGCTGGCATTTCTCTGGAAAAGAACATTCCTTTTTTCTTCTCCATCTTTCCCTTTCTTCTTTCATCCTTGATTTATTTCTCCCTCCTTTTTTTCTTTCTCTCTTATTATAATTTTTTTTGGGGGGGCAGTGTTGGGGACCCAGGGTCAAGCACTCTAGTGAGCTACATTATGGTACTTTCCTTATTATAATTTTAAGCATCTCTATACCATCATGGATTTTATTTTTAACTTGATATTTTTATCATTATCATTTTAATGCTCAAACTGTCTACAGTTTCGTTATCAGGAGCCTTCTCATGCCACTTCTTTTTGAGAATATACCATTAGTCTTTGAGAAAAATCCTTGCTTCCTAACAGAAGCTGTTTGGGGCTAATGTTGTACTTTCATTATTGAGCTGGAATCAGTTATTTCTCCCAGGTGCTCTGATTTTCTTAAATGAGGAATAATAATTAGAAACAAAAAATGTTGGTTCATTGATATTGGGGAATAGACCTTTTCATTGTACAGAGATAAGAAATAGAATTTGTTTAAAAAATCATGGGTTACATAGCAGTCTTAAAACATGGCTACAAACTCTCATCCTTGAGATGCTCAAACTTGGGATTTAGTAGTCAAAAACTTTTGGGGGGGGATTGAACCCAGGGGACTAATCATTCCTGCCTCAGCCTTCTGATCTGCTGGGATTACAGGTATGCACCACCATGCCCAGCAAGTCAAAGACTTTTAATCAACTATCTTGTTCAAAGAATGAAAGGAGTCATGTTTAAATAACCAAAAGAAATATAAGAGGGCTGGGGTTGTGGCTCAGCGGTAGAGCAGTTGTCTAGCATATGTGAGCCACTGGGTTCAATCCTCAGCACTATATAAAAATAAAATAAAGATATTAAAAAAAAGAAATATAAGAATGATGTCTCCTTTCATTCTGAATATCACTAAAGGAACAGAAGTTATAAAAAAAAGAACCAAAATGGGGCTGGGGCTGTAGCTTAGCGGCAGAGCACTTGCCTAGCATGCGTGAGACACTGAGTTAGATTTTCAGCACCACATAAAAATAAACAAATAAAATAAAGGCATTCTGTCCATTTACAACTACTAAAACAAACAAACAAACAAATAAACAAAAGAACCAAAAGAAGTTTCTGAAGTTGAAAAGTGCAATAACTGGAATGAAATATTCAATAGACAAATTCCTTCTTCCTTTCTTCCATTACTCCCGTACCAGGGATTGAATTCAGGGGTATTTAACCACTGAGCCACATACCCAGCCCTTTTTCATACTTTATTTTGAGACAGGGTCTCACTAAATTGTTTAGAGCCTCACTAAATTGCTTGAACTTGTGATCCTCTTGCCTCAGTCTCCCGAGTCACTGGGATTACAGATGTGAGCCATTGCACCCAGCCTTACTAGACAAATTCAATAGCAGACTTGAGCAGGCAGAAGAAAGAATCAGAGAACTTGCATACAGCTCAACTGAGACTATCCAGTTTGATGAACAGAAAAGAAAAAAGAATAAAGAAAAATGAACAAGCTTCTGAGACCTGTGGGACATCATCTTGTGTATCAATAGCAAAATGGGAGTGCCAGAAAAAGAAATAATGGAGAAAAAGAGAAAGAATGAACATTTGAAGAAATAATGGCTGAAAATCCAACAAACTGATGAATAACACTAAATATTCAAGGAGTTAAAAGAAGCTAGTACATGACTTAGAAAAAAGGTCAATAATTTCCTTGCATAAATTCAAAGATACCCATATCTAGACATATCATAGTCTGTCCAATGTTGAAGACACAAACAGAATTGTAAAGCCAAAAGAAAAAGGGATTTATATTTATATGGGATCCTTCAAGGAATTAACAGTTAATCTCTCATCAGAGATCATGAAGGACAGAAAACAGTGAGAGGACATAGTCAAAGTGAAAAAAGAGGGCTGGGGTTGTGGCTCAGTGGTAGAGTGCTCACTTAGCATGCATGAGGCACTGGGTTCGATCCTCAGCACCATATAGAAATAAAATAAAGAGGG
Source organism: Marmota monax (assembly GCF_021218885.2). Lineage (NCBI taxonomy): Eukaryota > Metazoa > Chordata > Mammalia > Rodentia > Sciuridae > Marmota > Marmota monax. The sequence continues at coordinate 2,689,690 of NW_026694593.1, read as the reverse complement.
CTGGGGTTATAGCTCAGTGGTAGAGCGCTCACCTGGCAGGTGTGAGGCACTGGGTTCGATTCTCAGAACCACATATAAATAAATGAATAAAATATATTGTGTCCACCTAAAACTAAAAAAAAATAATAAAAATTATGTATAATGTATAAACAAATATGTGCAAAATATATTTACATATTTTATATATATACATATATTTACATTATATATATATATATATATATATTTTTTTTTTTTTTTAAATAACAAAAGAAAAAGACTAGCCAGGCATGGTGGTGCATGCATACAATCCCAGTGGCTCCGGAAGCTGAGACAGGAGGATTGCAAATTCAAAGCCAGCTTTAGCAATGGTGAGGCACTAAGCAACTCAGTGAGACTGTCTCTAATAAAAAAAAATATATACAAAATTGGGCTGGGGATGTGCCCCTGAGTTCAATCCCTGGTACCAAAAAAAATAAAGAAAGAAAAGAAAAAGACTACAAACCAAGAATTCTTTTCTTTTCCAGTGTGGGTGATCAAACCTAGGGCCTTGTGCATGTTAGGCAAGTGCTCTAACACTGAGTTACACCCTTAGCTCCAACCAAGATTTGTATATTGAGCACAGCAATCCTTTCAAAATGGAAAAATTAAGATATCCTAAGATCTAATAAAAATGGAGAGGGGCTGGGGATGTGGCTCAAGCGGTGGCACGCTCGCCTGGCATGTGTGCGACCCGGGTTCGACCCTCAGCACCACATACAAAAAGAGATGTGTCCGCCGAAACCTAAAAAAATAAATATTAAAATTCTCTCTCTCCCTCCACCCCCTTTAAAAAAAATTAAAAAGAAATGGAGAGAATTTGTTGCTAGCAGAACTGCCCCATGATAAATGAAAAGGTAATTGGGTATGGTGGCACATGCCTATAATCCCAGTGGCTTGGGAGGCTGAGGCAGAAAGATTCCAAGTTTGATACCCGGCTCATCAACTTATCGAGGCCCTAAGCAACTTATCGAGACCTTGTATTAAAAGAAAGAATAAGAGGGGCTGGGGTTGTGGTTCAGCGGTAGAGCACTCACTTAGCATGTGCGAAGCACTGGGTTCAATTCTCAGCACCACATAAAAATAAAGGTATTGTGTCCAACTACAACTAAAAAATAAATATTAAAAAAAAAAGAAAGAATAAGAAAGAATCAGAGAACTTAAAGAGAGACAGAAGAAATGAGTTTTTGTTTGTAATTATTTTTCTCCTAATTTAAAAGACAAATGTATAAAGCAATAGTTATAAATCTGTTGGATGGGCATTTGATATATGTTGGGTGCAGAGCAGGCTGAACTGTGTTGTCTGCAGGGCAGGCTGAACTGTGTTGTCTGCAGGGCAGGCTGAACAGATGTTGGCTGCAAGATAGCCCACGCACTCAAACCCCCCTCTATCTGGTCCTTTATCACCTGTTTGCCTCAAGTCTGAACATTCAACCATGCTCAAGGCTGAACACTTAACCCCCCCTTGGGCCAACAAGGCAGCTTGCAGACCCAGAGGCCCCATTAGATTTGGGCTATAAAAACTCCCTCCTGCCAGGCCCCCCTCTCTCTTGCTCTTTCTCTCTTGCTCTCTCTCCCTTGCTCTTTATCTTTCTTACGTGCGCTCTCTGTCTCTCTCTTGCTCTTGCTCTCTCCCTGTTCATCTCTTCTCTTTTCTCTCTCTCTCTTTCCTTCTTTCCTTTCTCTTTGTTGCACTGCTGCAATAAAGATCTTTTGGTTGCTCCGAGTGTCGTGGTCACTTTCCTTTCAATATATAACTATGTAATCTAACAGCACAAAAAGAGGGGGAAGAAATTGAGCTATACAGGAGTGAAAGTTTTATATATTTCTGAAATTAAGTTGCTCTTATTCCAAACTAGATTGTTTAAGATTAATATGTTAATTGTAATCCTCAAGGAAACAACTTAAAAAAAAACTCAAAATAATATAGCTTTCTAAACAGGCATTCAACAAGGAAAAGGTCATATTCAGTTTCAGTAGGAAGACAGTGAAGGCCAAAGTCAAGAAACTAGCCTGATTTGAATTTAGCATCCCTCAGGCTCTTCTTGAGCTGGAGAGGAAGTTGGAACTTTAGGCTCAGCTAAGGAAGCTGAACATAACAACAGTCAAGGAAAATGAAGCTGGTGATGGTCACAAATTGGTTATCATCTTTGTTCTCATTCCTTAACTAAAATCTTTCTAGAAAGTCTAAATCTAACTAGTACATGAATTGGAGAAAAAACTCAGCAGGAAGCACATTATCTTTATTTCTCAAAGAAGAATTCTGCCTAAGCTAACTCAAAAAAAGTCATGCAAAAAATAAGCACAAATGTCCCAGCAACTGCATTCTGACTGCTATGATTGATATGATCTTTGAGGACTTGGTCTTCGCAAATGAAATTGTGGGCAAGAAAATCTGAGTAAGACTGGATGGTAGCCAGTTTGTAAAGGCTTATTTGGACAAAGCTCAGCAGAACAATGTGGAGCATGAGGCTGAAACCATTTTTTCTGGTGTGTTATAAGAAGCTCACAGGGCAAGGATATTAATTTTGAATTCATACAGTTTCCGTTATAAACAAACATGACTAAATAAAATATCATTCACACACACACACACAAATACAATAGAAGAACAAGAAAGTTAAAATGGTACACTGTAAAATATCTACCACAAAAGGAGGATGAAATGGAGAAATAAAGGAACAAAACAGATTCATGACAGAGAAAACAAGTAGCACAATGGCAGAGATGCCCTGGGTTCAATCCTTGGTACCAAAAAAAAAAAAAAAAGAAGAAGAAGAAGAAAAAAAAAAGAGCTGGAGAACAGGTACTCAGTGAAGTGGGAGACTGAGGGAATGTACTGAGATTTAATATAAATATATATAAAGTTAATCAGAATTTAGCTAGACCATGAAATGCATAGGTGACTATTAGGAGAAGTACTCTGCTTTTCTCAGTTTACGAGCAGAGAACTGTGGTGGTAGCAGTGGGGGAACCATCTTTTGGAGTCATGCCTAAACTTGAATCTTAGGAAAACATAATCCCCTGCATCTTCATCTCCCCTGAAGATTGCTGCAAAGTGCCATAGACAATGACCTGGTAGCAATCCATCTGAATGATTTACACAATGAAATCACCGTTATCTGGATATTCTAGTCTAAATCTGGTGAAACCCACTGGCCAGCAGCAGGGACAGACGGGGGTGGGCTCACTCTCTGAACACCAACGACTCTCAGGTGCAAAAGAAGCACCCCACCTATGCCAGAAAGGGTTCAATCTGCTGGGTGGGGGATATCCCTCTACAATACAAATGGGCCCACTGGTTTCCTGGCCAGCAGTAGAATTCCCAGAGTCACTATGTCCATGTGAAGGGAGGGTGGGGTGAAGTATTTGCTATTAACTCTAGACCTGTGTGATTCTCTCTGCACACCAAGAAATCCCTGAGAGCACAAAATGGCTACCAGAGTGGGACAGGGATCTGACTACCAGGCTGGGGAAACGTGATTCCTGTGGAGCACTCTGGCTCATAGGCCCACAGCAGAAGATGCAGAGCTGCCTAAGTTCACTCTGGAGGACGGGGGCATGGAGAAGACTGCATGAATAGACTAGGTGGCTGAACTCCATGTTGTTTTTGGAAGCCAGAGACTGAGAGATTCTCCAGCCCAATGCAGTCAGCTGCCTTCAGTCCTACAGCCAGCCAGGGTATATGCAGCCAGCTTGGGCATTGGCCAGGCCTCGAATGCCTGAGGATTTCAGAACTTAAAGCACCTGGAAGAAGTCTCTTCATGCTAAATCTTGGCTAGAGGACTTCTGGTCTTTTTTCATATCTGTTTTTTATTTCACTTGTGTGGTATTCTATGTTGGTTTGTTTAGCTTACATCACTACTTGTTATTTCATGTTTTTATATAATGTTAGGTATTTCTGATAACTCAATTAGATTTTTCTCTTCTTTCTTATCTCTCATATTTAGTCTCTTTCCTTTCTTTCTCTTCTCATTTTTCTTCTGTTTCTCTTTCCTCTCCTACACTGTTTTTTAAATCTCCCTTGTCCCTTCTTTCCCTTTTCTATTTTCTATATAGTTTAATATTAATTTTATTTTCTTTAGTACATAATTTTTCATCCTATTCTATATAATCAGTTCCCCTTTCTTCTTTTGTTTGATGAAGGCACAGAGAATATTTTTCATCAAGTTTTTTTTTTTCTTTCTTTCTTTCTTTGTACTGGGAATTGAACCCAGGGGTGCTTTCTAGGTCTCCATTCCTTTTTCTTTTATATTTTGAAACAAGGTTTCACCAAGTTGTTCAGGGTCTTATGCTAAGTTGCTGAGGCTGGCCTTGAACTTATGATCCTCCTGCCTCAGTCTCCTGATTCACCTGGTTTACCTGTGTGTGCCACCACACCCAGCTACAACAAGTTTTTAATGTGTCTCTATGTGTGTGTGTGTGTGTGTAATTAATTTTTAAAATTTATATATGACAGATATATATTGATATAAATTTTTCTTTAAAGCTATAGCTATTACTGGTGGTTACTCTCTCCTCTCAAAATTGAGTTGGATTAAGCATAGCACTTATAGCACTTTAACATGATGAGTAGGTGCTTTGGGGCTTAGATAAAGCCTTAGACTGGGGCCCATCATAAACAGAAATCAGCTCACAAAAAAGACCCTCAAATAACAATGGTAAAGATTTTTATCCCAAAAGAAGTGCAAATTTCAACACAGAAACACAGATAACATGAGAAAGCAAGGAAATAATATTCCTCCAAAAGTTCAAAACTCCCCAATTACTGAATCCATAGCTACTAAAGTAAAGGAAATGTCAAAGAATTTTAAAATTTGATAGTTCAAATGATCAATGAAATAAAAGAAGAACTAAGTAGTGAATTAAGGAGCATAACATAGAATATGAAAGAACATTTCATTAAAGAGAGAGTTTGAAAAAGAACCAAACAAAAATCTTAGAAATGATAGGCACAATAAGTCAAATAAAAAACCCAGTGAAAAATTTCTCGAATAGACTAGATGAAGCAGAATAAAAAATATCAGGGCTTAAGGACAAGGTGGGTGAACTATAACATTCAGACAATAATTAAAAAAAAACAATAGAAATAAAAAGAAACTACAAATAGATCTCTGGGACAATATTAAAAGACAAAATTTAGGACTCTAAAGTCTCAGCCAGGGACTGGGCCTGTGGCTCAGGGATGAATATCTCTACCATTGTTATTTGAGGGTCTTTTTTTGTTTTATTTTTATAAAAAATAAGTAAACAAAATAAAGGGATGCTATCCATTTATAACTACAAAAAAATTTTTTAAGTTAAAAAAAATAAAGTCTCAACCAGGCACCATGGCACATGCCTATAATCCCAGCTACTCAGGAAACTGAGGCAGGGAGATCACAAGTTTGAGGCCAACCTCAGCAATTTAGCAAGACTCTGTCTCAAAATAAAAAATAAAAGGGATGGGGATGTAGCTCAGTGATAAGGTACCCCTGGGTACCTAGTACCCTAAAAAACAAAACCAAAAAAACCCCCCCAAAAACACAACCTTTTAGATCTCAAGAAAGGAATGAAGATGACAGCTAATGGCACAGAAAACTTATTCAGTGAATTAGCAAAAAAAAAAAAACAAAAACAAAAACAAAACTCTAATCTTGTAAATACTTGTGAATAAGATGAACCTGCAACATACTGTAAGCATTTGTAACTCCAAATACAGACGACCAAAAAAGAGCCGCTCCATGATATGATAGTCAGAATGCCAATAATTCAGAATAAAGAAAGAATTTTAACAGCTGCAAGGGAGAAGCTCCAAGGGACTTATACAAGCAAACCTACCAGAACAGCACCAGATTTCTCAAAAGAAAATCAAGGATAGGAGAGCATGGAATGATATATTTCAAGCCCTGAAAGAAAATAACTGTCAACTAGATCACAATATTCAGCAAAGCTGTCCTTCAGAATTGGAGAAAAAACAAAAACTTTCCAAGAGATAAGCATCAACTAAAGGAATGCTGATTAAGACAGCACTGCAAAAGATATTTAAAGGAATCCTACACAGAGAAGAAGATAAAAACAACCAAAAGAGCACAAAAAAGAAATATAATTAGAAGAGCAGATAAGCAAACGAGAGTCAGAAATGAACCAGACATTAGAAATAAAACAAAATGACAGGAAAGAATACATACCTCTCTATAATAATGTTGAATATAAATGATCTTAATTCTCTAAATAAAGACATAAACTCAGCTGGGTACTGTGGCGCATGTCTGTAATATCAGCGGCTTGGGAGAAGGTAGAGGATCACGAGTTCAAAGCCAGCCTCAGCAATGGCAAGGCACTGAGCAACTCAGTGAGACCCTGTCTCTAAATAAAATCCAAAATGGGCTGGATGATCAGGAACCATCTTGTCACAAGTTATAAAGGATTCATTTCTGTTTTCTGTGAAATATTACGATTTCTATTTAGCCTGGCCATGTTTTGATGTTTAAACTTGCTTGGAATGCCTGTCAGTGCCTTGAACTCACCCATGCCTGGCTTTCCCTGACCAGATAAGGACCCTCTCTGAAACTTTAGTGGGGCCTCATAAATTCTGATGTTGGGATCTAATTTTACTCCCTAAGTGCTGAACCATTTAGATCATTAACCTGCCTTTGTGTTATACTTGTCAAAATTCTGATATCTGTAAGTTCTCAAGACACCCCCCTTTTTTGCAACTTTCTGTGCTATAAAGCTGCATTCCTAGAGAGCTGCAATGCTGTCTTCTATTCCCACTGATTTCGGAAGAGCGAGCCCCGGCCATTTGGATTTGTGAACTTGCTTTAATTTGACTTGAATTGGAGTTGGTGGTCTTTTCTTTGCATCGTGGTTTAACACAGGGGAGGTGGCTCAGTGGTTGAGAGCCCCTGAGTTCAATCCCCAGCACCAAAAACAAAACAAACAAACAAACAAAAAAAGACATAAGCTGGCAGATTGATTAGAAAACAAGGCCCAAGTACATGTTGTGTTAAGAAGCACTCTTCACCAGCAAGACATTCACAGATTCAGAGGATAGAAAACAATAGTCCATGCAAACGGAACCCAAAAATGGTAGTAGAAGTAGCTATTCTTGTATTCAACAGGCAGACCTCAAGCCAAAATTAGTTAGAAGAGACAAAGAAGGTCACTGTGTATTGGTAAGGGGAATAATCTGACAAGAAGACATAATGATTGTAAATATTTATGCCCCAAATGTCAGTGTACCCAATTTCATAAAAAACCAACCACTTGATAAAAGGGACAGATGGGCCCCAGTACAATAATAGTGGGTGACTTCAATTTACCAGTCTTACTAATAAATCATACAGACATAAAATCAACAAAGATACAACAGAGTTAGACTATACTTTAGATCAAAATGGATTTAATAGATATCTATGGAATATTTTATCCAACAATAGCTGAATACATTTTATTTTCAGCTGTTTATGGAACTTTCTCCAAAATAAATCACACATTAGACATTAAGCACATCTTGGCAAATACAAAAAAAAAATTAGATAATTCCTTGAATTTTGTCAGATCATAATGAAATTTTTTTGAAACCAACAGCAAGAAAAAAGTATAGAAACTATGCAAACACAGGGAGATTGAGAGATATATTTTCGTTTTTTACACTAGGGGTTAAACCCAGGGGCATTTTACCATTGAGCTACATCATCCCCAGTCCTTTGCATTATTTATTTTGAGACAGGGTTTCACTAAATTGCAGGTGACCTTGAATTTGCAATCCTCCTGCCTTAGCCTCCCAAGTAGCTGGGATTACAGTGTGTACCACCGCTCTCAAGCCAAAAATTACACACTTTTGAATGATGAGTATATCATTGAAGAGCTTAAGGGAGAAATTTAAAAATTCTTAGGCTGGGCATAGTGGCAGACACCTGTAGTCCCAGCGACTCAAGAGGCCTAGGCTGAAGGATCACAAGTTCAAGGCTAGCCTCAGAAACTTAGCAAGGCCCTAGCAATTTAGCAAGACCCTATCTCAAAAGGAATAATAGAAAGGGCTGAGGATGTGACTCTTTGGTAAAGTGCCTCTGGATTCAATTCTTAGTACCTACATAAGTATATAAATGTATAAATTTGAGCAAACTGAATTTAGGAGTATATAAAAAGGTTTATATACCATAACCAAGTAGAATTTATCCAAAGAATATAAAGTTGGTTCAACATATGAAAATAAATCCATATACTATACCAAATTAATACAGGAAAAAACAGATGCAGAAAGAGCATTTGACAAAATGTAATACTCTTGTTTTGTTTTATTTTTTGGTGCTGGGGATCGAAACCAGGACCTTGTGCATGCAAGGCAAGCACTCTATCAACTGAGCTATATCCTCAGCCCCCAACACTCTTTAATGATCAAAAAAATTCAACAAATTAAAAAACAACTTTTTCAGCCTAGAAAGGTCATCTGTGAAAAACCCACATCCAATATCAGATTTAATGGTCTAGACTGGAAGTTTTCCCCATAAGATTAGAAAAAGTATAAGGATATCTATTCTCACTACTTCTCCTGAACATTATACTGTAGGGTTCTAGTCAGGGCAACTAGGCAAGAAAATGATAGAGGCATCCAGATTACAGATGAAGAAGTATAACCATCTCTATTTTCAGATGACATGGTTTTATATATAGAAATCTGTAAGGAATCCAACAACAACAAAAAACTATTAGAATTAGTAAATGAGTGCAACAAGATTACAGATACAAAATCAATACGTAAAAGGCAATTGTATTTTCTTTTCTTTCTTTTTTGGTACTGGGGATGAAATATAGGGGTGCTATACCACTGATCTATATCACCAGTCCTTTTTATTTTTGAGATAGGATCTCAGTATGTTGCTGAAGGTCTCACTAAATTTCTGAGGCTGGCCTTGAGCTTACAGTCCTCCTGACTCAGCCTCCTGAGTTCCTGAGATTACAGGCATGTGCCACCATATCCAGCTCAGTTGTATTTCTACTACTAGCAATGAATAATCTGAAAATGAAATTAAGGAAATAACACCATTTATGATAGCATCAAAAAGAACAAAAAGTGGTGCTTTCTTGTAATCCCAGCAATTTGAGAGGCTGAAGTTTGCAAGTTGGAGGCCAGCCTCAGCAATTTAGTAGTACTCTATCTCAAAATAAAAAAAGGACTGGAGATGTAGCTCAGTGGTAAAGCATCCCTATGTTAAATCCCCAATCCCCCTCACCACAAACACAAAAATTAATAGCATAAATTTTGGAGTTCAGAAATGAATTCTCATGTTTATGGTTAATAAATTTTCAATAAAAATGCCAAGACTACTCAAAGGAAAAAGAATAATTTTAATAATAAATGGTTCTGAGTCAACTGGATATTCACATACAAAAGAATGAAGATGGATTCCTACCTCACACTATAGATAAAAATGAACTCAACATGGATCAGGGGACAAAATTAAGAGCTATAAAACTCTTAGAAGAAATCAAAGTCATAAATCTTTTTGCCCTTGGATTGGGCAATAGTTTCTTAGATACTACACCAAAAGTATAAGCAACAACAACAAAAAAATGATTAATTGGATAAACTAAAAACTTCTGTGCTTCAAAAAAATGCTATCAAGAAGGTGAAAGAAAACCCATAAAACAGTATAAAAATCTTGCAAATCAAGTTTGAAAAGGAACTTGTATCTAGAATATATGAAATGAAGAACTCTTAAAACAGAATAAAAAGACAATTCAATTAAAAAAAAACTGTCAAAGGCTAGGTGTGGTGGTATATGCCAATAACCCCAGCTACTCAGGAGGCTGAGGCAGGACCACCTGGGCAACTTAGCAAGATCCTATCTCAAAATGAAAACAATAGAAAGATGCGGATGACTTAAAGGATAAATTTTACCAAATGTTTAAAGAACAATGAATGCAATAATTCTCAACTTCTTCCAAAAATAGAAAATGGGGATGTAGCTCAGTGGTAGAGTGCTTTAGTAGCATGTGCAAGGCCCTGGGTTCAGTCTTCAGTATAAGGGGAAAAGAGCTGGCAAAAGATCTGAAAAAAAGCTGGTAAAATATATTTCTTCAAAGAAGATATACAGATGGCCAATAAACACATGGAAAGATGCATAATCTAATTAGTCATTGGGAAGTGCAAATAAAAATCACCATGAGATACTACTTCATATCCTCTAGGAAGGTTATATCAAAATGACAAGCATTAACAAGTATTGGGGGTGGGGGTGACTGGGGTTGTAGCTCAGCAGTAGAGCACTTGCCTAGCACGTGCAAGGCACTGGCTTCCATCCTCAGCACCACATAAAAATAAATGAATAAAATAAAAGTATTATGTCCGACTATAAAAAACTAAAAAGTATTTTTTTAAAAGCAAGTATTGGCAAGGATAGAGAAAGACTGCTATTCTCATACCTTGCTAGGGGAAATGTAAAATAATGCAGCTCTTCAAAAGACTAAACAGAGTTAACATATGACTCAACAATTCCAATTCTAGATACATACTTAAGAGAAATGAAAACATGTGAATATTCATGGCAGCACTTTATTGGTAGCCTCAAAATAGAAACAACACATCCATTCAACAGATTAGTGGAAAAGCAAATTGTAGTATTTCTACATAATGGATTACCATTCAAGAACACACACAAAAAAGAATCCAGTATTGATAAATGCTACACAAATGAACTTTGAAAACATGCTAAATGAAAGAAGCTAACTTTTATAAGTAACACACATTATATGATTTATATGAAATGTCTAAATAGGCAAATCCATTGAGATAAAAACTATATTAGTGATTGACAGCAGCTAAGAGGAGGTAATGAAAGCAACTGCTAATTAGTATGGGACTTCTGGGGAAAATGAGAATTATCTGGAAGCCAGGCATGGTGGATGCCTGTAATGCCAGCTTCTCAGGAGACAAGCAGGAGCATCACAAGTTTGAGGCCAGGCTGGGCCATTTAGAACATGTCTCAAAATTTAAAGGGCACAAGGCCATGGTTTTAATCCCTAGTACTGCAAACAAGAACAACAAAAAGAGCTGGAGTAAGGTGGTGTGGTGGTTCCTAAATAACTTTAAATTGTACATTTCAAGAGGTTGAACTATATGACTTAAATATCATATCTCAAGTATAAAAATAAATATATATAGGAAGGGTGATAGAGAATCATGTCTCTAACTCAAATGGTTCAGGGAAAACATTTTTTGTAACTTTTCTGTAAACTTGAATTATTTGAAATGAATAGAAAATGACATTGAAGATAATTATGCTATAGGGGTAAAGCTGGTTCTATTCCACTTGTAGTGTTTGTGATTTTTTCATTTTATTTGTTTGTTTTTGCAGTTCTGGGGATGAAACCGAGGACCTCACACAGGCAAGGCAAGTGTTGAACCCCGATGCAAAGAAAAGACCACTGACTCCAATTTTAAATAAAATTAAAGCAAGCTTGTATTGTGTACACACAAAAAAGAGTGATCAATGGCTGTCTCTCCCAACCTGGGCTAGAGACCAGCACTCCAGCTTTCCAGGAATAAGGTTTTATAGCACAAAAAATTGCAAAGGGGGGGGTGTCTTGAGAACTTACAGATAACAGGATTTTGACAAGCATAATACAAAGGAAGTTCCCCTTTTCTCTCCCTTTCCATCCCACCTCATGTATCTGTTTAATGTTAATCTTTTCTTCCTGCTCTTCCTCCCTGCTCTGTTCTTAGTTGCTCTCATTATATCAAAGAAGACATTTGGTATTTGTTTTTTAGGGATTGGCTAGCTTCACTAAGCATAATCTGCTCTAGTGCCATCCATTTCCCTGCAAATTCTATGATTGAAGATCGTACGTTAATTATCTAAATGGCTTAACATTTCAAGGTAGGGAATAAATTTAGATCCCAACATCAGAATTTATGAGGCACGGCTAAGGTTTTAGAGAGGATTGTTATCTGGTCAGGGAAAGCCAGGCATGGGTGAGTTCAAGGCACAAGGAGGAACTCCAAACAAGTTTAGAAATCACAGTAATTTATAGTAAAACAGAAATTAACTTTTCATGACTTTGTGTTGAGATGGCTCACAATCTTAAGATGGAATTAGGCTGGGTTCATCACAAATAAAGTGATCTTCCACTGAGCTATATCCCCAGCCCAGAAATACTTTTTGAAAAGTGAATCAGGGACTGGGAGTGTGAACAGTGGTAGAGCTCTTGCCTCGCACGTGGGAGGCACTGGGTTTGAACCTCAGCACCACATAAAAATAAAATAAAGGTATTGTGTCCATATACAACTAAAATATATTTTTAAAAGTGAATCATTCATAAAATTAAAATGATAATACTTAGTGTGGAATTTGATTCTGAAAAAAATCTGGGTTCTAGACCTGTAACATCTCATACTATTCTTTAATAATATAAGGCAGTACAACATAAAGTTAATAACATGTTTGTGATCAGACAGATGTACTACTTTCTAGTTGATGACTTTGGGGAATGTTACTCAACTTCTAAAAGCCTCAGTGTTGTGGTTTAGCTTTATTCATTGATTTTTAAAAAATAATTATTTATTTATATGTGGTCCTGAGAATTGAACTCAGTGCCTCACACATGCTAGGCAAGTGCTCTACTACTGCATTACAACCCCAGCCCAGTGTTGTGGTGTAGATATGAGGTGTCCCCCAAAAGCTCCTGTGTTAATTCAGGACTATTCAGAGGTGAAATGATTAAATCGTGAGAGGTGTAGCCTAATCAGTCCACTCTAGTTTGACTAGACTAACTGAGTGGTAACTGTAGGTAGGTGAGGCTTGGCTTGAGGAAGAAAGTGGGTCACTAGGGATGTACCCTGGAAGAACTGATCTTCCTTGTGGCCCCATCAGCACCCCCTGCTTCCTGGATGTCATGAGTGGAACAGCTATTCCCTGCTATACCATCATGCTCTGCCTTGTCTTGGGCTCAGAGCAATGGAGTCAGTCAATCTGGATGGTACCTCTGAAACCTTGAACTCAGAATAAACTTATACTCATTTAAGTTGTTCTTGTCAGCTAGTTGAGTTATAGCAATGAAAAGCTGACTAACACATTGAGTTTTCTCATCTGTAAAATGGGGAAAATTAATAGATTGTTTGCCGCAGTCTGGCTGGGCACAAAATCACGAGCCACCACACAGCTTGTAGATTCAAACAGCAACTCTTTATTCCCGAACTCACACCAGCCGTCTACAATCACGTTCTGGGGAAATCCACGTTCTCTGCCCAAATCCACCTTCTCTCCCAAATTCACCTCCACTGGGCTTCTACCTCCAAAATATACTGTCTGAATCCCGTGAGAACTCAAGGGGAACTCAGGCAGCAGGATACGCCCTATTCCCAGCAGGAATAATCTTAAACCTTAAACCTGGAACCTAAACTGGGAACGCCCTAAACAAGATTATCTTAAAACCGGGAACACCCTAATCTGCCTTGGTCCTTGAGCAAGGTTAAGTACATTCAATGTCACTGCAACATGGGGTACGCTGGCAAGGAAATTGTCATACTTACTTGGCTAATGGCTCCTAGCAATTGTTCTGTTCTGTATAGGGTGAGTAATGACTTCTCCCATGATTAGGATTACAGTCAACCTCATTTATTATATAGTCCAATGTTCTAGCTTTTTAGTTGTATATGGACACAATACCTTCATTTTATTTTTTTTAAAGGCATACTAAGCCTTTTTTTTAAAGAGAGAGAGAGAGAAAGAGAGAGAGAGAGAGAGAGAGAGAGAGAGAGAGAGAGAGAAAGTTTTTAATTTTATTTTTATGTGATGCTGAGGATCAAACCCAGTGCCTCCCACGTGGAATGTGAAAGTTCTACCACTGAGCTACACTCCCAGTCCCTGATTCACTTTTTAAAAATTTATTAGACAAATCATTATTAGACAATTAATTCTTCATTTCTCTGCTACATACAAAATAACTACATTATTGCTCATCATTAAATTTTATTATTTATTAACAATGCTAAAAGATTTATTATGAAAGCCTATTAGCAAAACCTTTTGGAAGTAATTAGGAGAGATCTCCGTTGTCTATTGTCATAATCACAAGCTGACTGTGTACAACAAGCACAGTCATGTCACTAAGTTTACCAAGTCTAACAGTTTACTCACTATTAGAAAATGAGTAACAAAATAGTTACCTTGACTTTAATGAGACAAAAGCTATATTTCATATCCCTGCCTCTAAAGCATGGAAAACAAAAATGCCTGGTTGGAAACAGACTTGATGCTTACCAGTTGTTTGTTGTGCTGAGGCAGAGGACAGGGTTGGGCACCAGCTGGCACCTTGTATACTGGTGTTATGGACATACTGGCAGGATGGGCACATATGAAGCGCACTTGTACAACCTCCACAGCTGGACTAGGGTTCAGGACTCCTGGGTGATTTCCAATTCGAAATGTGAGAACCTTTAAGGAAATATTAGAGCAAGAGATAATTACGTGTAGACATTTTAAAAATATATATTTTTAGTTGTAGATGGACCACAATACTTCTGTTTATTTAGGTTTTTTTTTTTTTTTTTTTGTGGTGCTGGGGATTGAACCCAGTGCCTCACCTGTGCTTTGCAAACTCTCCATCACTGAGCCACAACCCCAACCCTATCTATGGGTAGACATTTGATGTTGGTTGAGCACATCTAAATGTGCCATTCAAATTCCATTACAGAGAGTTGATTTGGACATTGTAATCAGACAAATCCCTTAAAGACATTATAGTTCTTAATTATCTGTGTTTTGGGGCATTAAAGGTATCATGAACTTTTTAAAAAATTGAGCTTTGGAGTCTGGGGTTGTGGCTCAGTGGTAGATCACTTGCCTCGTATGTGTGAGGCACTGGGTTTGATCCTCAGCACCACATAAAAATAAATAAAATAAAGGTATTATGTCCATCTACAACTAAAAAAAAAAATGAAGATAAAAGGAAAAAAAAGAGAGAGAGAGAAGGAAAAAGGAAAAAATCAAGCTTTGGCCAGACATTCTCCAGCATCCAGTTTGTAAAGAAAACATAATCAAGACAGCAATAATCAGACCAATGAGGACAGCTCTGCTTTTGCTACTGAGATTGACCATCAGCATTCTTAAATCTGCATTACTGTGTCTTAATGGACAGTGGTTTATTTTGTTGTAAACATGTGTTTGTAGAACTATTCTAATACATAAAATTTTTGTCTCTATTCTAATAAATAAAAAGATTTTTGCTCCCATGAGATAAAGCAAATTTACAAAATTAAAAACAACCAAGCCTCGATCTATTAGCTCAGTCTTTTGCCTCCAACAAACTTTTGTTACCAATTGGTAAAAAGTGTAAAAACTAGGGCTGGGGTTGTGGCTCCGTGGTAGAGCACTTGCCTAGAATCCAGCGCTTGCAAGGCCCTGGATTTGATCCTCAGCACCACATAAAAATAAATAAATAAAGGTATTGTGTCCAGTTACAACTAAAAAATAAATATTAAAAAAGTATAAAAATTATGTTGTGTTACAATTTGTCTTATGTGAAAGTAATAATGAATAACATTGTGGAAACAGAAAGAAATTAGGATGCTTTAATTGGGAGTTAATTAGGCCCTGAAATTACTAATAGTTCATTCAATAACAGGAAAAAAGAAAACTACCTCAACATAACAGAAGTTTTATATTGAAAAACCCATAGCTAATGTTATATTCAATGGTTACACTGAAAGTTTTTTCTCTACTCAAGAATAAAGCAAGGATATACACTTTTGCCACTTCTATTCAACATTGTTCTACAAGGTTCAAGAACACAAGCTCGGGCTGGGCTGTGGCTCAAGCGGTAGCCCGCTCGCCTGGCATGCATGCGGCCCAAGTTCGACCCTCAGCACATGCAAACAAAGATGTTGTGTCCGCTGAGAACTAAAAAATAAATATTAAAAAATTCTCTCTCTCTCTCTCACACTCTCTCTTTTTTTTTTTTTTTTTAAAAGAGCACATGCTCATGTACAAACTACTACATGAATTCAGCAAAGCATCTGGATACTAAGTCAACTTATAAAAATCAGGTACATTTTTATACACTAACAATGAACAGTTTGAAAAGGAAATTATGAAAGCAATTCCATTTAAAATAGCCTCAAAAAGAATAAAATATTTAGGAATTAGTTTAACCAAGGAGGTGAAAGACTTGTACAATGAAAACTACAAAATGTGGTTAAAAGAAGTTAAAGAAGATAGAAAGAAATTCCATGTTCATAGAATGGAAGACTTAATGTTAAGATGTTAATACTATCCAAAGTGATTTACAGATTCAATGCAATCCCTATCAAAATCCCAAAGATTAAGAAGGCTGAGGCAGGAGAATTGCAAGTTCAAAGCCTGGACAACTTAGATCCTGTCTCAAAATAAAAAGGGCTGGGCAATTAATAAAGGGCATATGAACTGAACGGACACTTCTCAAAAAAGAAATACAAATGGCCAATAAATACATGAAAGTACAAATACATAAAAAATGTTCAATATCATTAGCAATTAGAGAAATGCAAATCAAAACTACATTGAGATTTCATCTCACGCCAGTCAGAATGGTAGTCTCAAGAATACAAATGATAATAGTTGCTAGAGAGGATGTGGACAAAAAGGAATACTTTTGCACTATTGGTGGAACTGTAAATTAGTACAACTACTATGGTAATCAGTATAGAGGCTCTTCAAAAGACTAGGCATGGAACCACCATATGATCCAACTATATACACTTCTCAGTATTTACCCTGAAGAATTAAAGTCATCTTACTATAGTGATACATGCACATTTGTGTTTATAACAGCACAATTCACAATAATCAAACTATGGAACCAGCCTAGGTGTCCATCAGTGAAGAATGGATAAAGAAAAGGTGGGTACATACACACCATGGAGTTTTATTCAGCCATAAAGAAGAATGAAATTATGGCCTTTGCAGAAAAATGGATGGAATTAAAATCCACCATGATAAGTGAAATAAGTCAAACTCAGAAGGTCAAAGGTCCTATGATGTTTTCTCTCATATGTGGAACCTAGAGAGAAAAAAGGAAAACAAAAGTGGGGGTGGATCTATCAGTAGAGGAAAGGGACTAACTAGTGGGAGGTAGGGAGGAAGGGGAAAAACCTGGAGAGTGATATTGGCCAAGTTATGTTATTATATTGTGTGCGTATACAAATAAGTGAAATATGAATATGTACAACTATAATGCACCAATAATAAATAAATAAATAAATAATCATAGCAAAATAAAAAGGACTAGGGGTATAGCTCAGTGGTAGAGAACCCCTGGTTTCAATCCCCAGTGCACCCCTCACCCCAACAAAATCACAATGATGACTTTTTCAATAATAGAAAAATCCATCCTACAATTCATAGAGAATCTTAAAATTTTCCAAATAATTAAAAGAAGCTTGAAAAAGAATAAAACTAGGGAATTTAACTTTCCTGATTTTAAGTCTTAATACAAAGTTACAGTAATCAAAATGTGTGGTACAAACATCAAGGCAGATATGTATACCAATGGAATAGAGAATCCATGAAAAAATCCTTGCATATACGGTCAAATAATTTTTTAGAAGGGCACCAAGCCCATTTAATGGGGAAAGGGCAGCCTTTTAAATAATCAGCATGAAGAAAACTGGGTAACCACATGCAAAAAAAAAAAAAGTTGTGCCTTTTCGAAACACCATATGTAAAAATTAGTTCAAAATGTTTCAAAGACCTAAATGTAAGACCTAAAAGTATAAAACTTTCAGAGTAAAATCTAGGACAAAGGTTGACAATATTGTACTGGGCAATGCTTTCTTGGATATGATACCAAAATACAGGCAATAAAGGAAAAAAACAGTCAAACTGGACCTCACAAAAATTTTAAAAACTTGTTCATTAAAAGATAAAGTCAACAGAATAAAAGGCAATCCACAGAATGGAAGAAAATATTTGCAAGTCTTATATGTGATAAGCAACCAATATACAGACTATATAATGAACTTCCAAATTCAACAACAAAACAACCCATTTCAAAACCAGGCAAAGGAGGGCTGGGGTTGCGGCTCAGTGGTAGAGCACTTGCCTTGCATGCGCATGGCCCTGGGTTCAATTCTCAGCACCACATAAAAATAAAATAAAGGTATTGTGTCCATCTACAACTGAAAGAGAGAGAGAGAGAGAGAGAGAGAGAGAGAGAGAGAGAGAGAGAGAGAAAGAGCCTTAAGGAGGTGTTTTTATGTCCGTGTTCACAGCAGCATTTTGCATAGCAGCTAGAACATGAAGGCAACCCAAGGGTCCATGGATGGATGGACTAAAAAAAAAAAAAGGTGTATATATACATTATAACGGAATATGCAGCCTTAAAACAGAAGGAAATTCAGACATTCTACAACATGAATGAAACTTGAGAATATTGTGTTAAGTAAAATAATATAGTCATAAAAAGACAAATACTACATATTTCTATATATTTGAGGTATTTAGAGTAATCAAAATTAGAAGCAGAAAGTAGAATGGTGGTCATCAAGGGCTGGTGTGAAACACTAATGAGGAGTTATTTTTATTCATTTATTTATTTTTTGTGTGGGATTGAACCCAGGGTCTCACACATGCTAGGCAAATGCTTTACTGCTGAGCTATAGCCCCACTGATCTATATACTTAAAAATGATTAAAGTGGGGTCTGGGGCTGTAGATCAGTGATAGAGCACTCTCCTAGTATGTGTGAGGTCCTGAGTTCAATTCCCGGTCTCTCTCTCTCTCTCTTGCTCTCTCTCTCTCTCTCTCTCTCTCACACACACACACACACACACACACACATTTTTAAAGACAGCAAATTTTGTGTGTATCCTACTACAATAAAATTTAGGTCAAAAGAACATAATTAGCCCAGTGGCTTGGGAGGCTGAGGTAGGAGGATTGTAAATTCAAAGCCAGCCTCAGTGAGACCTTATCTCTAAACAAAATACAAAATAGGGCTGGGGATGTGGCTCAGTGTTTGAGTGTCCCTGAGTTCAATCCCTGGTACCCCCCTGAAAGGACATGATTAGGTCTGAAATTACTGATAGTTAGTCATATCATATTTACAGTAAAATTGACTATAAATATTAAAAAGAAGGTTGATTAATTATATCACAGTTCTTACTAAGTTAAAATCTTACATTGATGCTCTGTGGGCCAGTTATCCTTCCTGTGTTTCATACATAAATTTTTTAAAAGTAATTAATTGGTTTTTTTTAGTTATACATGACAGTAGCATGTATTTTGACATATTATACATATATGGAGTATAACTTCCCATTCTTGTGATTGTACATTATGTGGAGTTATACTGATTGTGTATTCATATATGAATATAGGAAATCTATGTCTGATTCATTCTACTGTCTTTCCCATTCCCATCTCCAACCCCTCCCCGCCTTCACACTCGCCCCCACAATCCAGTGAACCTCCACTCCTCCCCATTTCCTATCTATTGTGAGTCAGCATCCAAAAATCACAGAGAACATTTATTTGGTCTTTGGTTTTTATTGGGGATCAGGTTATTTCACTTAGCATGATAGTCTCCTGTTCTACCCATTTACCATTTACCAGCAAATGCCACAATTTCATTTTTCATTATGGCCGAGTAATTCCATTATGTATATGTATCACATTTTCTTTATGCATTCATCTGTTGAAGGGCACCTAGGTCCGTAGCTTAGCTATTGTGAATTGAGCTGCTATAAACATTGATGTGGCCGCATCATTACAGTATGTTGATTTTACGTCCTTTGGGTATATGCCAAGGGGTGGGATAACGGGTCAAATGGTGGTTTCATTCCAAGTTTTCTGAGGAATCCCCATATTGCTTTTCAGAGTGGTTGCACCAATTTGCAGTCCCACCAGCAATGTATGAGTGGACCTTTTCATCCACATCCTCACTAACATTTATTGTTACTTGTATTCTTGATAATTGCCATTCTGACTGGAATGGGATGAAATCTGTGTAGTTTTAATTTGCATTTCTCTAATTACTAGAGATGTTGAACATTTTTTCATATATTTGTTGACCATTCATATTTATTCTTCTGTAAAGTATCTGTTCAGTTCCTTTGCCCATTATTGATTGGATTATTATTATTTTTTTTTTTTTGGTGTAAAGTTTTAAAAATTCTTTATCTTGGAGATTAATGCTAGAACAGGTGGCAAAGATTATCCCCCATTCTGTATGCTCTCTCTTCACATGCTTTTTTTTTTTTTTTTTTTTGACTCTAGCAGTCAGAGAAATGCAAATCAAAACCACCCTAAGATACCATCTCACTCCAGTAAGATTGGCAGCCATTATGAAGTCAAACAACAACAAGTGCTGGCGAGGATGTGGGGAAAAGGGTACACTTGTACATTGCTGGTGGGACTGCAAATTGGTGCAGCCAATTTGGAAAGCAGTGTGGAGATTTCTTGGAAAGCTGGGAATGGAACCACCATTTGACCCAGCTATTCCCCTTCTCGGTCTATTCCCTAAAGACCTAAAAAGAGCATGCTACAGGGACACTGCTACATCGATGTTCATAGCAGCACAATTCACAATAGCAAGACTGTGGAACCAACCTAGATGCCCTTCAATAGACGAATAGATAAAAAAAATGTGGCATTTATACACAATGGAGTATTACTCTGCATTAAAAAATGACAAAATCATAGAATTTGCAGGGAAATGGATGGCATTAGAGCAGATTATGCTAAGTGAAGCTAGCCAATCCCTAAAAAACAAATGCCAAATGTCTTCTTTGATATAAGGAGAGTAACTAAGAACAGAGTAGGGACGAAGAGCATGAGAAGAAGATTAACATTAAACAGGGATGAGAGGTGGGAGGGAAAGGGAGAGTGAAGGGAAATTGCATGGAAATGGAAGGAGACCCTCATGGTTATACAAAATTACATACAAGAGGAAGTGAGGGGAAAGGGGGAAAAAAACAAGGGGGAGAGATGAATTACAGTAGATGGGGTAGAGAGAGAAGATGGGAGGGGAGGGGATGGGGGATAGTAGAGGATAGGAAAGGCAGCAGAATACAACAGACACTAGTATAGCAATATGTAAAACAGTGGATGTGTAACCAATGTGATGCTGAAATCTGTATACGGGGTAAAAATGGGAGTTCATAACCCACTTGAATCAGAGTGTGAAATATGATTTGTCAAGAACTATGTAATGTTTTGAACAACCAACAATAAAAATTAAAAAAAAAAAGAATTTATTTTTTAGTTGTAGATGAACACAATACCTTTATTTTATTCATTTTTTATGTGGTGCTGAGGATCAAAACCAGTGCCTCACACATACTAGGTGACTGTTCTACCACTGAGTTACTACCCCAGCCCTTCTCTTCACACTCTTGGTTGTTTTCTTTGCTGTGAAGAAGGCTTTTAGTTTGATACCATTCCATTTATTGATTCTTTTTTTTGGGGGGGGTACTGGGGATTGAACTCAGCGGCACTCAACCACTCAGCCATATCCTCAGCCCTAGTTTGTATTTTATTTAGAGATAGGGTCTCATGATTCTCCTGCCTCAGGCTTCCAAACCCCTGGAATCACAGGCATGCGCCACTGTGCCCAACCCATTTATTGATTCTTTTTTTTAAAATTCAAAGATTTCCTTTAGTCTTTTTTTCCATTTATTGATTCTTTTTTTAAAATATTTATTTTTTAGGTGTAGATGGACACAACACAATGCCTTTATTTTTTTTTATGTGGTGCTGAGGGGTGCTGAGGATCGAACCTGGGTCCCGCCTGTGCTGGGTGAGCGCTCTACCGCTGAGCCACAATCCCATCCCCCATTTATTGATTCTTGATTTTACTTCTTGTGCTTTAGGAGTATTGTCAAGAAATTCAGTTCCTAAGCCAAATGATGGAGATTTGGGCTTAGGCACAGGATTCTCAGGTCTAATGCCTAGGTCCTTGACCCACTTTGAGTTTTGTGCAGGGTGAAAGATAGGGGTTTAATTTCTTTCTAGTACATATGGATTTCCAGTTTTCCTCACACCATTTGTTGAAGAGGCTATCTTTTCTCCAATGTATGTTTATGGTGTCTTTGTCTAGTATGAGATAACTATATTTAAGTGGGTTTGTCTCTGTGTTCTCCATCTTGTACCATTGGTCTTCATGTCTGTTTGGGTGCCAATACCATGCCGTTTTTGTCACTATAGCTCTGTAGTATAATTTAAGGTCTGATATGGTGATGCCTCCTGCTTCATTTTTCTCACTAAAGAGCCTCTTATATTTCCAAATGAATTTCATGACTGCTTTTTCTATTTTTATGAAGAACGTCATTGAACTTTTAATAGGAATTGCATTAAACCTGTGTAACACTTTTGGTAGAATGGGCATTTTGACAATATTAATTCTGCCTATCCAAAAACATGGGAGATCTTTCCATTTTCTAAGGTCTTCTTCAATTTCTTTTTTTAGTGTTTTGTAGTTCTCATTGTAGAAGTCTTTTACCTCTTTTGTTAGATCAATTCCCAAGTATTTTATTTTATTTGTTTTGGTGCTGGGGATCAAATCCAGGCCTTGTGCATGCAAGGCAACAATCTACCAACTGAACTATATCCCCAGCCCTATTTTATTTATTTTTTTCATTTTTTGAGGCTATTGTGAATGAAATAGTTTTCCTAATTTCTCTTTCAGTTGATTCATCACTGATGAATAGGAATGCAATTGATTTATGAGTGTTAATTTTATATCCTGCTAATTTGCTGAATTTATGAGTTCTAAAAGTTTTCTGGGTCTTCTAAGTATAGAATCATGTTGTCAGCAAATAGGGATAGTTTTGAGTTCATCTTTTCCTAATTGTATCCCTTTAATTTCTTTCTTCTGCCTAATTGCTCTGGCTAGAGTGTCAAGGACTATGTTGAATAGAAGTGGCGAAAGAGGGCATCCTTGTCTTCTCCCAGTTTTGAGAGGAAATGCTCTCAATTTTTCTCCATTTAGAATGATATTGGCCTTGGGTTTAATATATGTAGCTTTTACTATGTTGAGGTATGTTCCTACTATCCCTAGTTTTTCTAGTGTTTTGAACATGAATGTATTCTGTATTTTGTCAAATGCTTTTTCTGCATCTATTGAGATAATCATGTGATTCTTGTCTTTAAGTCTATTGATGTGATGAATTATGTTCATTGATTTCCATATGTTGATCCAAGCTTGCAACCCTAGGATGAACCCCACTTGATCATGGTGCACTATCTTTTTAATATGTTCTTGTATGCAATTTGCCAGCATTTTATTAAGAATTTTTGCATTTATGTTCATCAGGAATTTTGGTCTGAAGTTTTCTTTCCTTGATGTGTCTTTGTCAGGTTTTGGTGTCAGGGAGATACTAGAATAAGTTTGGAAGGGTTCCCTCCTTTTATATTTCACAGAATAATTTGAGAAGGATTTGTGTTAGTTCTTCTTTGAAGATCTGATAGAACTCTTGAGACTCTATCTGGTTCTGGACTTTTCTTGTTTGGTAAGCTTTTGATGGCATCTTCAATTTCACTGCTTGTAATTTTGATCTGTTTAAATTTTCTGTGCCTTCCTGGTTCAATCTGGGTAGGTCATATGGCTCTAGAATTTGTTGATGTCTTCAATATTTTCTATTTTATTACAGTATAATTTTTTTAAATATTTTCTGATTATCATCTGTATTTCAGTATTTATTGTCTGTTGTGGTATTTCCTTTTTTCATTACGAATTTTAGAAATTTGAATTTTCTCTTTTTCTTTATTAGTTTGGCTAAGAGTTTATGGATTTTATTTTTTAAAGAAACTTTTTTTTTCTTTTGTTGATTTAAAAAAATTTTTTTTTGTTTTAGTTTCATTGATGTCAGCTCTGATTTTAATTATTTCCAGTCGCAAACTGCTTTTGGTGTTGATTTGTTCTTTTTTAAAAAAAATATTTATTTTTTAGTCGTAATTGTACAGAATACCTTTGTTATTTATTTATTTATTTATTTATATGTGGTGCTGAGGATTGAACCCACAGCCTCATATGTGCAAGGTGAGAGCTCTCCCACTGAGCCTCAGCCCCAGCCCTGTTCTTCTTTTTCTAGGGCTTTGAGATATAATGTTAGGTTATTTATTTAGTGACTTTCTATTCTTTTAATGAATGAGCTCTATCATTCATTAATTCTTAACCATAATCAAACTGCAAAACTTTATACTATTTTTTGTTTGTTTTTGATTTTTGCAGTATTGGGGATTAAACCCAGGACCTCACACATGCCAGGCAAACGCCCTTGGGCATGCTGGGCAAACACCCTACCACTTAACTACATTGCTAGCCCATTTTATTATTTATTTATTTATTATTAGTTTTGTACCAAGGATTGTACCCAGGGGTGCTTAACCACTGAGTCACATCTTCAGCCCTTTTTATATTTTATTTAGAGACAGGGTCTCCCTGAGTTGCTTAGGACCTAACTAAATTGCTAAAGCTGGCTTTGAACTCAAGAGCCTCCTGCCTCAGCCTCACAAATCGCTGGGATTACAGGCATGCACTGCCAGCTGGCCTTTATATATATATATTTAGTTGTAGTTGGACATAATACCTATATTTTATTTATTTATTTTTAAGTAGTGCTGAGGATTGAACCTAGGACCTTGCATGTGCTAGGTGGTGTTCTACTGCTGAGCCACAACCCCAGCATCAGCTGGCCTTATTTTTATTTTGAGACAGGGTCTCACTAAGTTGCTGAGGCCGGCCTTGAACTTGGGATCCTCCTGCCTCAAGCTCCTGAGTAGCTGTTACTAGTTGTTTTTTTTTTTTCCTTTCCTTCCCTTCCCTTCCCTTCCCCTCCCTTCCCTCTTTCCTTTCCTTTCTTTTCCTTCCCCCCTTCCCCCCTTCCCCCCTTCCTTCCTCCCTTCCTTCCTTCCTTCCTTCCCAGGGATTGAACTCAGCCATATCCCCAGCCCTATTTTGTATATTATTTAGAGACAAAGTCTCACTGAGTGCTTAGCACCTCACGTTTGCTGAGGCTGGCTTTGAACTCACAATCCTGCCTCAGCTTCCCAAGCTGCTGGAATTGCAGGCGTGTGCCGGCTTGTTACTAGTTTTGATAGAGGCAGGGTAGAGCTATGAACAATACCAATGCAACACACATTGTTGCCTCTAAAAACAGTAAAAGATTATTCTCCAATTTTTGTGGCACACACCTGTATTCTCAGAAACTTGGGACGCTGAGGCGAAAGAATCACAAGTTTGGCCAGCCTGAGCAATATAGCGAGGGCTTAAGCAACTTAGCAAGACCTAACTCAAAATAATTTTTTTTTAAAGGGCTGGGAATATAGTTCAGTGGTACAGTGCACCTGGGTTCATTCCCCAGTAACCAGCCCCCACACCCCCCCAAAAAAACTAATTCAACTGAGAGAGGGTAAAATACTCTTTATCAGTATAGATTGTTTCCTCAAAATTACTAAAGACAAGTTGACCCTTTAAAGTCTCTCTTCTTTAATCAGTAATACAGGTTTCTCAAAAGACTAGGAATAGACTCACTAATGACCACTCCTTGGTATTTATCCTAAAGTATTAAAGTCAGTATACTAGAGTGATATATGCATACACATGCTTATAGCAGCACAATTCACAATAGCCAAACTATGAAACCAGCCTAGATGTCCATCAACAAATGAATGGATCAAGAAAATGTGGTATATGGGCCGGGGATGTGGCTCAAGTGGTAGCGCGCTCGCCTGGCATGCGTGCGGCCCGGGTTCGATCCTCAGCACCACATACGAACAAAGATGTTGTGTCTGCCAAGAACTAAAAAATAAATATTAAAAAAAAAAAAGAAAATGTGGTATATATACACAAGGAGTTTTATTCAGCCATAAAGAAGAATAAAGTTATGTCATTTGCAGAAAATGGATGAAGCTTGAGAACATTATATTATGTAAATAAACCAAACTCAGAAAGTCAAGAGTTGTTTATTTTCTCTTATATGTGGAAGCTAGAGAGGAAAAAGAAGCTGGGGGCAGAGGGTATCTCACAAAAAATTAAAGGGAGACCAGTACAGTAGAGGAAAGGGACGGGGGTGGGGGCGGAGAGGGAAAGGTGAAATACTGGGGAAGGATACTGACCAAATTATATTGTTATACTATGTACATGTATAGGTAATAATAAATCTCACTATTCTAATGTATGATAATAGTGCACCAATAAAAAAATGGGGAAAAAGTTTTTCTTCTTTGAATTCTTTTTTTTTTTTTAAAGAGAGAGAGAGAGAGAGAGAGAATTTTAATATTTATTTTTTAGTGTTCGGCGGACACAACATCTTTGTTTGTATGTGGTTCTGAGGATCGAACCTTGGGCCGCTCGCATGCCAGGCAAGCTTGAGCCACATCCCCAGCCCTCTTTGAATTCTTTGAAGGTAAGGAATAAAATGTCCTCTAGTCTAGATAATAGGGCCATTAATTAAAGTGATAAAGTTAAAATAATTTAAAATAATTCATAACAAAAAAATATTGATTGTTAATGAGTGTTAGAATTCTCAGATAAGCAAACTGATAAAGGATAATCAAAAATTAGAATTTAATGTAATCAATAATTAGAATTTTCCTATCTAGTTCATAAACTAAATCAATTAGAATCTGAAAAGGAATGGCTGGTAGTACAAAGGAATTGAAATATTATATGACAAGAAATATTAGGGGGAAAAAAGGCTAAAGATTATTTTCATACTTGCTCCCCTAAATCCAGGCACAGGATCCGGTATATGTACTGGTTCTGCTTTCTCTTGGCTGGCAGCCAGACTTGTGTCACTTTGATCTTCTCTGCCCTCTCCATGCTCAGCTCCAAAAAAAACCGGGAGGGTTCCAGGATCCACGGACGAGGGCCCCCTTCAAACACTACTTCCTTCACAGACTGCCATGTCACTAATGCCACTTCCACAGGGTTTAGGGCCTGATGACATTTAAAGAAATGAATCTCAGGTTGGTTAGGAAGTTCAACATTTAATTTTTTTTCTAATCTATCTATCTATCTATCTAGTCAGAGTCTAAGTTGCCCAAGCTGGTCTTAAACTTCTGGGCCTGATATCCTCCTACTTCAGCTTTCTGAGTAGCTGGAATTACAGGTATGCCAGTCATGCCTCTTTAGACAGTTTTTTAAAGTGAAATACAATTTATCTGAATATATACATCTCCAACCCTTTTTTGTTTTATTTTGAGACAGAGTCTTGCTCAGAACCTGCGTGAGCCCCTGGGATTACAAGTGCGTACCACCATGCCTGGTAAGTGCAGGTTATTCTTGTATGGTGTATAAGTGTCTACAACACTGACCAAATCATAAAATGAAGTAGAGTGTTGATACAATTTTCTAATTAAAAATGATGTTAGACTTAATTCTCAAGTTAAGTTAAATGTATGTCATGCCCCTCACTTGGAATACTTCTCAACCTCTGTACTAAACTAGGTTCTATCTGTGATTCAAGTCTAACTGATGATTGCCTTATCCATTAATTTGTGTCCAGTTACTCCAGACCGCAACTATTTTGGCAGCTTCTATACTTTTATTTATCTCTGCCACTCATTTGTACACTTTCATCTCCAAATGCTATTTAGCAAATGTATGTACAAGTTGAATAATGCTTGTTGTGTTTTCTAGCTATGTAAATTCCTCAAGAGGCAAGAATAACTTACACCCAATTTTTTTAGAGAATTTTATCAGTGGAATTTAGTACAAGGCTGTACACATAAAAGGTATTATTTAAATAACTGCAAAACATTTTAAGTCAATATTTAACTAAAGTATCAAAAAACTTCTGTCCTAAAACCACAAAAATAACACATGTATATATTTCATCATATTTCTCAAAGAACTTTATAACCTAAAAGAGAAGATAGGTATTATTCACTGTAGTTCACAGAGGAGTTGTATCCCACTTATATATGAGGAATCTGGCATTAGGGGAACAAAGTGTTTTTTGCACTGGGGATTGAGCCAAGGGGTGCTTAACCACTGAACCATATCCTCATCCCTTTTAATTTTTTACTTTTTTTAAAAAATTTTGAGACAGGGTCTCACTAAGTTGCTTAGGGCCTTGCTAAGTTGCTGAGGCTAGCTTTGAACTTCTGATTCTACTGCCTTAGCCTTCCGAGCTGCCTGGCAGAATAAAGTATTTTTGAAGTACAGGTTATTCTTTTTTTCCCCTGATAACCAGGGATTGAACCCAGGGGCACTTAACCACTGAACCACATCTCCAACCCTTTTTTGTTTTATTTTGAGACAGAGTCTTGCTCAGAACCTGCGTGAGCCCCTGGGATTACAAGTGCGTACCACCATGCCTGGTAAGTGCAGGTTATTCTTGTATGGTGCACAAGTGTCTACAACACTGACCAAATCATAAAATGAAGTAGAGCGTTGATACAATTTTCTAAAAGTGTAATCAAACCACATTTTATTATTTCTTTTCAGAACTAGTCAATCATATTTATTATTGAATATCATTAAAATTAAATATTTCTGCCAAGCACAGTGAAGCATGCCTGTAATCCCAGTAACTCTGGAGGCTGAGGCAGGAGGATCACAAGTTCAAGGCCAGCCTCAACAATTTAGTGAGTTCCTAAGCAACTTAGTGAGACCCTGTCTCAAAGTAAAAACTAAAATAAAGACTGGAGATGTAGCCAAGTGGTAAAGGTTTTAATTCCCAATAACAACAATAAATAAATAAATAGAAGTTTTTAAAACATTATTTCTATCTCTAATGGCAGCATTTTCTTAAATAAGGTATATACAATTTAACAAGTATCTACTGATGGCCTACTGGGAACACAATAATAGAAATCCAAACTGCTTCACAGTTTGGGAAAACAGCTTTGGAGTGGGTGATGAGTATTACAAAAAGTTACAACACAGGGTAGGAATGTACCTCTGTCCTAGAGTGTTGACCTAGCATGCATGAGGCCCTGAATTTAATTCTCAGTACATACAAAACAAAAAAAACCCCTACACCCCAGAGTGTTATATAAACTTTTTTATAGAGGAAATTAATGAAAGAATGAACTTAGAGGCTTCATGGAAAGTTTTTCTAAGAAAGAAAAATAGAGATGATTTCTTTTTCTTAGATGCATAGTCCAAAATTAATCAGACCAACTGAACTAAGCTGGAAGTAAAAGAATAATTGAAAACGATACCATGTTCTGAAACAAAGATAGAATGCAGACATAGACACATATATATTTTTTCAGTGCTAGAGATTGAGCTCAGAGCCTTACACATGCTAGATAAATGCTTTACCTCCTAAGTTAAATTCCCAGCTCCAATATACGTATGTTTTTATATACTCTCTTTTGGCAGGTAAAGGGAAAGAAGCACAAGTAAAGCATTTGGTAGAAAAAGAAAATCATCATCTTCCTTTCCTTTAAGGATGGTTTACATTCAGAGGAGATCATTTATAGACAATAAATATGAGAAAAGTATAATGAGAAAAGTAAGGAAATTATAATAAGCCATAGCTAGGCACTTCTACTGAATTTGGCAAATAAGATGATTCTTCTGCTAGGGAACCAATGAAATGTATTCAAATCCTCAATGTACTCAAATGTTTAATACATATACTGCACAATGCGCAAAGAGGACAACTTTGAACAAACAAGTTATCTTTCTTTTTGTCTTTTTATTTTCTTTTCTCTTTTTTTTTTAAATCCTTTTTCTTTATTTATTACTGGGGGTTGAACTCAGGGCCACTCTACCACTGAACTACATTCATCCTAGCCTTTTTTATGTTTTATTTTGAAACAGGGTGTCAACTTAAAAATATTCCTGAATATTTTAATTCAGGAAGCATAAGGTAGAAGCATGAGGGAGTAAATTCCCCAAAATTCAGGTTTGATGAGAGAATTTACATATAAAAACAAAATAGTAGGGCTGTAATTCAGTGGTAAAGCACTTGCCTAGCATGTGCCAGGCCCTGGGTTTGATCCTTAACATTACACACACACACACACACACACACAGTGGTAAATAAAAGAATACAAATATCACCACTGATCCTTAGTGAATACGGATGACTAGGTAGTCCCTAAGTATAGAGTTGGGTCCATGGAAAGATATGGAATGACAGTGCCTTACTATGAAATATCTTACCTTTAAGGGCTCATAAGCAGCAAATGTGGCACTGCTCTCCAAATACTCTTCATATTCAGTCACACTCACTATTACCAGAGTATGGCCTAAAGATTTGGCTGCTATATGTGTACTAGAACAATGCATTGGTCCAGGTCTTTGAATACCTTTGAATCAAAAAATAATTATTTCAGTAGGGTAATAATTAGTCTGTTCTCCAGGATATTAAGCTACAGAAATATAAGAATTCTAACACATTAAAAATACCGGGCTGGGGGGGTGCTGGGGTTGTGGCTCAGTGGTAGAGCACTCGCCTAGCACGTGTGAGGCCCTAGGTTCGATCCTCAGCACCACATAAAAATAAATAAATAACATAAAGGTATTGTGTCCAACTACAACTAATAAATAATTTTTTTTAAAAAAAGGGCTGGGGTTGTGGCTCAGTGGTAGAACACTCGCCTCGCATCTCTTATCCTACATAAGAGATAATTCATTATCTGAAGGTTAGAGGAAGCCCTGCGAACAGAGGAGAAAGATGTGATTAGTACTACATACCAATAAGGAAAAAAAAAAGTCTAGGCTGATGCCACTCTTTTTTTTTTTTTTTTTTTTTTTTTACCTTTACAGTTCAATTTACTATATAGAAATCATTTGGGTTTTATATTTTCAGTTAAATTTTGAACTGAGATTACAATAGTATATAAAAAGATTTTACATTAATTCAGTTGTTAGCATACCAAATTGAAATACATAGGTTCAAACTTCAGATTTATGGTAAACAGTCTTCAAATACAATACAGACATTTCTTAAGTTTCATTCACATACATCATTCACATGTGATACCTGCAACTCTGAACTGTTGCTCTCCTATAGGATGGCAAAATTGACATGCCATGAAGCTCAAGCCTGTAAAGTTAAGCCAAATGACTCAAAACTTGTACCATATCTTTTAAAGGATTTGGCATTTCTGGACCACAATAACCAACAATATATGAAGAAGGTAGAGTGTTATTTATTCTCATTTCAGTTAATAAGAAAAAAAGATTGCATGGTAAATTGGAATTTTGCATAAAACCCCATTATACCTTGGTAAAGTCCAAGGGCAATTAGAGGACAATGGACTGGGGTCCTAAATTTTTTAGTAGAACCCATGAAATTCAAAAATGGGCATTAATTAAATCAAAAACATTAAGCACCTACTGGTTTGAGATTGAAATTAGAGATTCATGATCGATTTCTTTCCACCTTGAAATCAAGGTGTAAAAACCAGCTATTAAGTGCATTCCAAACTTCTCCTATGTAGCACAGGTAGAATTTTCTGTCCATTGGCACCAAAGTGAAGTCACATTTCCTCTTGGGGGACAGAAATTCCACATCTGAACATAGAGTAAGTTAGGAAAAAATGACCCCTGTTGTTTGTTTTATTACTATTGTGATTCTGAGATCTAGGATTACTAATACACTAGCAGTGAACAAAGCAAATTCCTGACAACTGTCAGGTTAGTGCTGCTAAGTCCCTTCCCCAACCACCATAAAATTTTAGTATGAAAGATTTTAAAGGAATTACTAAGCTGAACAAATAGAAAAACAACAAGAAACTAAGGGAATAGTTCAAACCAATAACAAAAAGAGAATCCTAAAATTTGAAATCACTGCAATTAAAAAATTGAAGAAAAAAGAAAAAATTAAGTGTGCTTCACCCCAGACCCCCTCCCCATTCTGAATTTAAATATTCTGTGCAAAAGAGCATCAGATTTCTGGTTATAGATGTAGCCCTTCTTTAAGTTTTAGTGCTCTGCAGTTTTCTGCAATTTTATCTCCCTCCCCCCCAACCAAGTTTATTCAAAGTATTTAATAGAATCTTCCATGTCAGCCGAAAGATTTGTGATTCAAAGATTTACTAAGGTACTCTATGCATTCTACCTATACAGAAACACCTACTAATTGTTACAATTGGTTTATGCAGGATTAACGGTTTTTGGTGTTAAAATGGTTAAACATCATGCTTAATGCACATCAACTCTCCATTAATGAATCTGAACTTCACAATGATTTACCACACTTTAAATTACTAATTAAATAACTGAAAAAAAACAAAATGGACTAAGCCAAACTAAACTTAAATGGGCTATAAAGAAAAATAACCCTCAAAACAGACCATATACACATCTATTTCAAAACTACCTTTCCTATCTAGTCCCTTTCCCAAAGTTTTAGCCTGAAAAAACAGTAAAATCTACACAAAATTTTATTGCAATCATACAAGGGTTACATTAGGTCAAATACAACAAATACTATGATGCAATTTTACATTTATTAAACTACAGTTCAAAGCACAAATTTACACATTCTAAATACACTAAACGTATCTAATGAAGTCACGTTTGCCTTCCACTGACATCTGATATATCTGGGTGAAAGACATTAACTTTACAAGACTTTTTAACACGAATCCTTAGTATAAAAACTGTGTACTTGTATGTAAACGGTTTAATGGGGAACCCAATTAGTGGGCTTCCATCTCCACTAAGTCATCCATTTTGTTGCATATTTTATTTTAAACACTTAAGGGGCTGTTCAAACTGGTAAGTTTAAATCTGGATACATTATCTAAATCTCCCATTACCCCCAAAATGAATTATAAATGAAAGCTGATTTCGTCTGGTCCCAAATAGCTATTACTATTAATTTTTGTTTCCAAGAGAATTAACAGAATAAGATTGTTTAATTTTTTTTCACCGGAATGTAGACCAGACAAGCTTAACCTGCTAACTTCAGATCTAAAGAAGCGTGAATGCCTGTTTAAGCTTCAGTGGAAAAGCTGTCTTCTTGGCTCAGCTGAATGCAAGAAGGCACAAAGAAGAAGTTCTTCATCATTGTGTCTGAAGTAATTCCAGCATCTTGCATTTCATACCAATCACTGAATGACATCATGTAATAAATAGCTGGCCTCTGAAAATCATTAAAAGCAGATGGTTCATGGAAAGAATCTGCTCCCATGTTATCAAAGATAAGCCAATCACCCACATTCAGCTCAGGAAGTAGACAGTTTTCCACAATCTGATCAAGCTCATCACAGGATGGACCCCAAAGGCTGCTTGTAAAGAGAGGCTCATCTTCCTTGTATTTCTTGTGAACCTCTGGAATGGTATTTAAGTCCTCAGATAGTTTACTTGCAAAAGAACCATAAACACCATCATTCATATAATACATAAAAGCTGGTTCATCACTCCCGGTTTTTCCTACTCCAGAGGAAAATTTATCATTTTCGACAACTTTCTTTGCAATGATATTAACTGCAAGTGTAAATGCAGAAGACACATAGTAGCTTCCAGGTTCTGAAATTATCTTAATGCCAGAGCCTTCAGGAAAGTAGATATCCAACAGAGGGCTGATAACATGATTAACCTCTTCCAATTGAAATTCAGTTCCTGTAGAGCCTCCACCAATGTCTAACATGTTCATTGTAAAACCAAATTCTCCAGCCATGTCAAATACACATCGAGCATCAGATAGAGCATGTACGTATACTTGAGATTCTTTGCAAGCACTTGAAACATGAAATTTGACCCCAATTATTTGGACATCAAGTTCCTTAGCACATTCCAAGAGATGCCTACAGTTCTTCAGTGTAGTGCCAAACTTCATGCTACCCTCTTCACCTCCAATAGTATCTTCTGTTGCAATATGTAGTAAGACCTTGGCATTTGGATGGTTACGTGCGATTTTCTTCAATTCAATCTCACTGTCACATGTCGTGATATTTACTCCAATTTTTGCTGCATACTTTATCTGAGAAACTTGCTTGCAAGGACTTATGTAAATGATATTTTCTGGAGATACACCCAATTCCTGCAGTAAAGCCATTTCATTTTTACTGGAACAAGCAAATCCAATTCCAAGAGCTGCCAAAATCTCAAGTACAGCTGGAGTAGAGTTGCACTTCACTGTGTAAAATGGCTTTATCTGAGCCACTACATTCTGCCATTGACTATGTTTCTTCACAATCTTTCCAAGATCCCCCACGAAAAATGCATTTTTCCCTGTAAGAGTATGTTCATAAACATAGTTATCAATAACATTTCCAAGGTTTGTTCCTTCATCCAACAGGCCAACAGAGTAGTTTGCATCGTCAATAAATCCTTTCATCTCAGCCGTATTCCACAAAGCCGAAAGTCATAAACCAGGAAAAACAAGAGACGGGCCACCAAGCCTATGTCTGGGTCCTTAGAATATGCAACAAACTGCTACAAAGGCTTCTACAGTTGATTGTACTTCAGAAGAAACTGATACATCTTTCAAATAATCACAAGATAATTCTGGCAGCAACAGCCCACTTGACACCAAGCTGGATGAATATGAGTCTTGGATTTCTGAAGTGAAGACCTCCATGGACAAGTTAGGAGATGGAACCCCCCTATCATCAGCTAGGTTCCCAAGGTGGCTCGGCGTTAAAGTCAAACTGCTCTCTATACAGCACTTCTCCTAGGCCTTCTGGGTAGTTGTATACTTGGTCAGAAAGTTCGCCGTGAGATAACGGCCCAAAGAGTCGGGTAAAGCGTCTTCTCTTTTTCGGCGGAATTTTTAAAGAGGGATGTGGTTACCTTGAGCAGAAATACCCAAGGCGGCCTGGGCCATAGGCTGCGGGGACGACGTGGGGAGAAAAGCGCGGCACCGACACCAGCTGAGCAGCAGTGGCAGCGGCGGCCAGAGAGAAATGGAGCAGCGCGGGTAAAAGGAGAAAGTCGCGGGCTGGGTGGGGAGAGGATTTGGCCTCGTCACACCGCAGAGCAGCAGAAGGAGAAAGGAAAAGAAGAGGCAGAGAAGGCGACAACAGGGTGAAAAGGAAACGCTTCAGCCGCGAGGAGAGCCAAAGAGTTGATGCCACTCTTATAGATGTACTGTGAGAATTAAATACATGAGTTAATACATCGAATCCCTGAGCTCAATCCTCAGCACCACATAAAAATAAATAAGTGAAATAAGGGTATTGTGTCAACTACAACTAAAATACAAATATTAAAAAAAAATACTGGGCTGGGGCTGGGGCTCAGTGGGACTGGGGTTGTGACTCAGTGGTAGAGCACTTGCCTAGCATGTGTGAGGAATTGGGTTCAATTCTCAGCACCATGTATAAATAAATGAACAAAATAAAGATCCATAAACAACTAAAAAACATTAAAAAAAAAATACCATCTTGGGCTAGGGTGTAGCTCAATGGTACTGTGCTTGCCTCACATGCACAAGGCCCTGAGTTCAATCTCCAGCAACACACACACACACACACACACACACACAACAAACAGGTACAATGACATGCACTTGTAATTCCAGCTAACTGGGGAGGCTGAGGTGAAAGGATCACTTGCATCCAGTTCAAGCTCAGCCTAAGCAATATAGCAAGACCCTGTCTCAAAAAAAAAAAAAAATTACCTTTTTTTTTCTTTTCTGGGACTGGGGATTAAAACCAGGACCCCTGCACTTGTTATACGAGCACTCTACCACTTAGCAACATTGCCAGCCAAATAATCAAGTTGATATAAAAATCTATTTCTTCTATTAACAGACATATATTATGTAAGACAAAATTCAATCTACAGTGAGGATACACAGGTGAGCAAAGATCCTTACCTCCTGACCTTAAGTATTACCAGAAAGTGTTAAATATGATACAGATTTAGAAGCCAGGAAGGTGGTAAAAAAGATTTATTCATTTATTTTTAAATATTTATTTTTTAGTCAGGGGTGGACCCAATATCTTTATTTTATTTTTATGTGGTACTGAGGATCTAACCCAGTTCCTCACACATGCTAGGTGAGTGGACTACCTCTGACGCACAACCCCAGCCCTAAAAAAAAAGACTTAAATAAAGTATTTCAAGTTGAGAAATAGCTTGAACAAAGAAATATAAATGAGACGTGAATGAGTATGAGGGAGATATAAGAGAAAATTTAACCAAAGTAGTTGATTTAGCTAGACCATTTGTACTGTCATGTTATACTGTAGAGGGCTATGAAGACTAAACTAAAAGGATTTCTGCTTTATTCTATTGGCAAAGATAATCCTCTAAAATTTTTTGAACAGAAAAAGTAATATTGAAGTTGAGCTGCACAAAGATTGATCTGGTAGCCATGATTACCCGTTGAAGGATATTGGAGTATCCTACATAAAAGATAACTTATTATCTGAAAGTTAGAGGAGGCACTGCAAACAGAGGAGAGAAATACCATATAAGGAATACATACCAATAAGGAAAAAGAAGTCCAAGCTGATACCACTCTTATAGATGTACTGTGAGAATTAAATGAGTTAATACATGAAAGTATTCAGAACAGAGCCTGGCAAATAGTAGATGCTAAGAAATGTTAGATGTTACTGCTATCATATTGATTAAAGAAACAATGGGGATGAGGATCAACTATGATTCTCAATAACAAGAGAGAATACTGACCTTTATGAATAGATTGTTCGTATTTTCCTTTTTATTACAAAGATTTTTTTCCTTTTTTGAATAAACTTAAAAAATATAGACATTAAATGGCACTATATTTCTCTTACAAATAAACATGGTATATATATTAAAGAAATAAGAAAAGAGCTTGACACTAGATAGAGAATACCTTATTAGAAGCTGAAAACTGGCAGCCATTATGAAGTCAAACAACAACAAGTGCTGGCGAGGATGTGGGGAAAAGGGTACACTTGTACATTGCTGGTGGGACTGCAAATTGGTGCAGCCAATTTGGAAAGCAGTGTGGAGATTTCTTGGAAAGCTGGGAATGGAACCACCATTTGACCCAGCTATTCCCCTTCTCGGTCTATTCCCTAAAGACCTAAAAAGAGCATGCTACAGGGACACTGCTACATCGATGTTCATAGCAGCACAATTCACAATAGCAAGACTGTGGAACCAACCTAGATGCCCTTCAATAGACGAATAGATAAAAAAAATGTGGCATTTATACACAATGGAGTATTACTCTGCATTAAAAAATGACAAAATCATAGAATTTGCAGGGAAATGGATGGCATTAGAGCAGATTATGCTAAGTGAAGCTAGCCAATCCCTAAAAAACAAATGCCAAATGTCTTCTTTGATATAAGGAGAGTAACTAAGAACAGAGTAGGGACGAAGAGCATGAGAAGAAGATTAACATTAAACAGGGATGAGAGGTGGGAGGGAAAGGGAGAGTGAAGGGAAATTGCATGGAAATGGAAGGAGACCCTCATGGTTATACAAAATTACATACAAGAGGAAGTGAGGGGAAAGGGAAAAATAATACAAGGGGGAGAAATGAATGACAGTAGAGGGGGTAGAGAGAGAAGAGGGGAGGGGAGGGGAGGGGGGATAGTAGAGGATAGGAAAGGCAGCAGAATACAACAGACACTAGTATGGCAATATGTAAATCAATGGATGTGTAACTGATGTGATTCTGCAATCTGTATACGGGGTAAAAATGGGAGTTCATAACCCACTTGAATCAAAGTGTGAAATATGATATATCAAGAACTATGTAATGTTTTGAACAACCAATAATAAAAATTTTAAAAAAAGAAGCTGAAAACTGATATTGTCCAGCCACTATGTTATTAAGTTTCTGTATCTTTGTTTCTACATCTATATGTAGATCAATATCTACTTCAAGGCAATTGATAAAACAATTAAAAATATTATAAGAATTATAAACTGGGTGCGGTAGTGCACACCTGTAATCCCAGCAGCTCAGAAGGCTGGGGCAGGAGGATCTGAGTTTAAAGCCAGCCTCATCAATTTAGTGAGGCCCTAAGCAACTTAGAGAGATCCTGTCTCTAAATAAATAAAATATAAAAAGGACTGGGGATGTGGCTCACTGGTTAAGCACTCTGGAATTAAAAAAAAAATGGAATTGTATGAATTTAAACTCTAGTAGTTTCTAAATTGATGCCTGCTACCCTCAATTCTAGGATATAGGAAGGAGAAATTTAAAAGGACTACTCTTACCTTCTTTGAGAAGAGTGAAGACTCCTTGCTTATCCATGTTTAAATCCAAGGATAAATGAGAGCAATCTGTGAATGCCATGATCTCTTTGGTCTCCTTATTTACATGATACATTGCAATGGGGATTTCTATAATCTGGCCAATCTCCACATCAGCATGAAATGGTAACAGTTCCATTTTGTTCAGTTTTAGGACATATATCTGAAGGAAAAACAATTTAAATTTTAGGAAATTCTTAGAAAAAAAAGGAATCATTCCTTAAATATTTAAATATACACATAAACTAGGAGTGACGGAGCATACAACTGTAACACCAGCAACTTAGGAAGCTGAGACAGGAGGATCACAAGTTTGAGATCAGCCTCAGCAACTTAGCAAGACCCTAAGCAAATTAGTAAGAACCTATTTCAAAATAAAAAAATTAAAAGGTCTGGGGATATTGCTCAATGGTTATATATCTCCAGGCACCAAAAATTTAAAAATAAAATAAATGCACACACATATGAACATGTGGTGTGTGTATGTATATATATGTATATATATATGTATATGCATATGTACATATATATATATATATATATATATATATATATATATATATATAAACATATATATATCATAACAATTCTTTTTTTTTTCTTTTGATGCTGGGGATTGAACCCAGGGCCTTGTGCATGCCTGGCAGACCCCCTACCACTAAGCCACATCCCCAGTCCCCAGCATAATAACTTACTATATAGCATTGACATTTTATTATGTATAAGTAATCTAGAGATGATTTAAAACACACAGGAGGATGTGCATATATATGCATATTATATGCAAATACAATGCCATTTTATACAAAAGACTTGAGCATCCTCAGATAATGGTGTCTGAGGGGTCCAAGAACCAATCCCCTGTAGACACTGAGGAATGACTGCATGCTATTTTACATACACACATAAATATACACACTAGGTGCTAAACATATCTCTCTTCATCCCTCAATCAATGAATGTCTTCAAAACATTTAACACTATACAGCAGGGGCCTGGCAAATTTGGCCAGAACACAACCTGCTTTTGTACACAACCTGCTTTTGTATAGTACGCTAAAAAATAGTTTTAAAGATTTGTAAACAACAACAACAAAGTCAAGCTCAGTGGCACGTGCAGGTAATCCCACCAGTTTGGGAGGCTGAGACAGGAGAATCACGAGTTCAAAGCTAGCCCTAAGCAATTTAGAGAAGCGCTGTCTCTAAATAAAATATAAAAAAGGGCTGGGGATGTGGCTCAGTAGTTAAATGCCCCTAGGTTCAATCCCTGGTACACCACCACCAACAACAACAACAACGAAGAATATGAGACAGAAAGTGTATGTAGGCTTCAAAGACTAATGTATCTAGTGCTTTTACAGAAAAAGATTGCTAACTTCTGACTTAAAGCACGGCCTCTTCCTTTCTTTTCTGTAGGGGGTGGTGGTACTGGAAATGAACCCAGGGCCTTGCCTATCCCAAGTCTGCCACTGAGCTCTA
Organism: Marmota monax; assembly: GCF_021218885.2. Taxonomy (NCBI): domain Eukaryota; kingdom Metazoa; phylum Chordata; class Mammalia; order Rodentia; family Sciuridae; genus Marmota; species Marmota monax. The sequence goes on along the minus strand of NW_026694593.1, from coordinate 2,650,113 downwards.
CCCCAGCTTCATCCTCTTTCTTGATATTATTATTTATTGGTACCAGGGATTGAATCCAGGTGCTCTTTATCACTGAGCCACATCCCCAACCCTTTTTATATTTTGAGACAGAGTCTTACTAAATTGCTTAGGGCCTTGCTAATTGCTAAAGCTGATTTTGAACTTGAGATTTTTCTGCCTCAGACTCCTAAACCACTGGGATTACAGGTATATGCCACCACCTGCCTGGTTTATTGTTTGAGACAGGATCTTGCTAAATTGCTTAGGACTTTGCTAAATTGTTGAGGCTGGTTTTAAACCTGCGATCCTTCTGCCTCAGCATCCATAGCCGCTGGGATTATAGGCGTGTACCACCATGCTCTGCTCTTGCTATCTTTTTTATTTGGTAGCGGGGATTGAACTTGGGGGTACCACATCCTCAACCCTATTTTGTACTTTATTTAGAGACAGGGTCTCACTGAATTACTTAGTGCCTTGAAGTTGCTGAGGCAGGCTTTGAACTTGAGATCCTCCTGTCTCAGCCTCCCAAGCTGCTGGGATTACAGGCGTGTGCCACCACACCTGGCTCTTGCTATCTTTTTAAAACAATATATTTTATTTTTTCATTTTTGTTGCTTTCTATGTTTCTTCTGCTAGTTCCTCTTCCTCTATGTTCCTTGAAGTGACTCTTATATTACACAGAATCCCAAAGCTTCAATGACTAATCGTATGCTGATAACTCTCTAGCCTTAAACTGTCAGTTGAACTTCAGATTCCTATTTCCAATTATAAACATCTATCTGGATGCTCCACAGGTGAGTTAAATTTATCCAAAACTACCCATGCCTTCTTCTTTTCTTGTACAAGAAAAGAACAGTACTGTTTAAATGAGAATGTTTACCTCAGTGTTTGGCATATATTCAGTGCTTAATGTTAGCTATTTTTGTTATAATTACCATAAATATGATCATTAACTGGCCTTCATAAAGTAGCTTTATTTCTCTTTTTTCTAAAGATTTTTTAAAATATTTCTTTTTAGTTGCAGATGGACACAATACCTTTTTGTGGTGCTGGCTATTGAACCTAGGGCCTCATGCATACTAGGCAAGGGCTCAACCATGAGCTACATCTCCAGCTCTTAGATGTTAGCTTCTTTAAGATAGCGATGATAAGCTATGTATTTTTGAATGTTCTATGACACCTAGTATGGTGTCATGTACCTAAAGATACTCAATAAATAATTACCAAGTAATGGCAAAATGCTAGGTCCTGCAGGGGAAAACAGCATACATTTAAAGTGGGAGAAAATAGAAAAATGGTAACAATAAATAGTAAATGATATGGGGGTTAGGATGTAGTTCAATGGTAGAGCGCTTGCCTAGCACATGTGAGGCACTGGGTTCAATCCTCAGCACTGCATAAAAATAAGTAAATAAAACAAAGGTATTGTATCTGTCTACAACTAAGAAAAAAATTTTAAGTTTTCAGTCTTTTAGAAACAGATTAACAAACCAAAATATGAGTTTAGAAATAAAGCTACTTGTGGCTGGGGTTAAAGCTCAGTGGTAGAGTGCTTGCCTCGTACATGTGAGGCACGGGGTTCAATCTTCAGCACCACATAAAAAATAAATTAATTAAATAAAGTAAAGATATTGTGCCTATCTTTTTTAATATTTATTTTTTTAGTTGGACACAATATCATCTTTATTTTATTTATTTATTTTTATGTGGTGCTGAGGATTGAACCCAGGGCCTCACATGTGCTAGGCAAGCCCTCAACCACTGAGCCACAACCCCAGCCCTATTGTGTCTATCTTAAAGAAATCTTTAAGGGCTGGGGTTGTAGCTCGGTGGTAGAACGCTCGCCTTGAATGCAAACCTCAAAGGCACCAGGTTTGATCCTCAGCACCACATAGAAATAAAAAAATAAAGGTATTGTGTCCATCTACAACTTAAAAAAATTTTTTTAAAATCTTTTAAAAAAAGAGAAATAAAGCTACTTTATAAAGGCCAGTTAATGATTATAATTTATGGTAATTGTAACAAAAATAGCTAACATTAAGCACTGAATATATGCCAAGTACTGAGGTAAACATTCTCATTTAAATCTCACATGTATTGTTCAATTATTGAACTAAATATTTACGTTATCTCCATTTTAGAGAAAATAAGCACATGTGTTAAATAAGTGGCTACTAAGACATGCAAAATTCAACCCAGGTTCAGAAATATTTAAGGAATATGTTCTTGTAGACTGAATTTGAACAATAGTTTTAAATAGCAAAGTTGAATTAGAAATATTTTCAAACATGTTAGTGTACTTGAATTTAGACAAAGTGTCTCAGAAGTGACCAGAAGGTTTCTTTGTAAAGTCACTTACCTTAATTTCCCCATACCGAAAGGGATTTTGTACATCTCGGGCCAAAACAGTACTGTTCCCTCTGACCTGACCTGCAGTCACCACCCCTTTGGTGGTTACCATGGCCACTGTTTCATTAGAAGAGGTCCAGGTGAAGTTGCCACTACCACCCTCTACCTGTGAAAAAGCACAACCTTACATTTAATTGTTGTAGGAGTAAAAATAGAATTTAAGAGAAAAATGTAAAACTCGATAGATGGAATAAAGTTTAGGAAATAATAAAACTAATAACTATCTCTGAACACATTAAGAAACTGTCCTGCTACATAATAAAGTAGCTAAATGGGCAAGAATAACACTAAAGGGAGGCTCAGAAATGGTGGTGTCATGAAACATTAAAAAAGGACAGACAAGGGGAGCTGGGGCTGGGGCTCAGTGGTACAGTGCTTACCTAGCACGTGTGAGGCACTGGGTTAGATTCTCAGCACCACATATAAATAAAATAAATATCCGCTGACAACTAAAAATTATAAATTAAAAAACAAAATGACACAAGGGCCCATCAAAAGATGAATGAACAAAGACAATGTGGTATATATACTCAATGGAGTTTTACTCAGCCATAAAGAAGAATGAAATTATGGCATTTGTTGGTAAATGGATGGAAATGAAAACCATCATGCTAAGTGAAACAAGCTAGGTCCAGAAAATCAACGGTCAAATGTTTTTTCTTAAATGTAGAAGTTAGATCAAAATAAAGGAAAAAGAAAAAACAGGTAGGGAAGAGTCCCATGAAAATAGAAGAGCAACCAGTATATCAGAGGAAGGGGACTAAAGGAGTCAGAGGAGGGACAGGAAGAAGGAAGAACAGTGAAATGAATCTAATCAAACTTTCCTGTGTACAGATACACCACAGTGAATTTCATCTTTATATATATCCACAATGCACTATTTTTCGAAAAGCTATAAATAAGAAAATCAGTAGGATAAAGGAATGACAGCTCGGAATAGTTGCACACTTCTGTAATCCCAACGGCTCAGGAGGCTGAGGCAGGAACATTGCAAATCCAAAGCCAGCCTCAGCAGTTTAGCAAGGCCCTTAGCAACTTCTGAGACTGTTTCAAAATAAAAAGTAAACAAGGGCTGTAGATGTAGCTTGGTAGTTAAGCATTCCTGAGTTCAATCCCTGGTACCATAAAATAAAAATAATTTAAAAAAGAGCTAGGCGTGGTGGCACACACCTGTAATCCCAGCTACTTGGGAGGCTGAGGCAGGAGGATTCCAAATTTGAGGCCAACCTCAGAACCTCAGCAATGTAAAGATGCCCTAACCAACTTAGTGAGACTCTGCCTTAAACTAAATAAAATAAAAGGATTGGGGATGTATCTCTGTGGTAAAATACTTCTGGGTTCAATCCTAGCACCAAAAAAAAAAAAAAAAACGGAAAGAGAATTGGGGAGGGACAAGAGGAGGGAAAGAGGAAGTTCTGAGGAGGCTTAGTGGGAGAGTGCTTGCCCAGCACGTGTGAGGCACTTGGGTTCGATCCTTTGTATCACATAAAAATAAAATAAAGGTATTATGTCCATCTACTAATATATATATATAAAGTTATAAAGTTTTGTCAACTTCCCTTGTGTTCTTCTTTAAATTTATTCTTATTAGTTCATTATAGATATATGTGATATTGGGGTTCATTTTGCATAATTATGAAAGCATGTAATTTAATTGCTCCAATTCAGTCTTCAATACTTCCTCCTTTTATATATATAAAAGAAGAACACAAGGGAAGTTGACAAAACTTTATAAAACTTGCAAAGAAAGGATATATGGATGAGAGTCAAAAAGCATATCAAGTCTTATTATAGATGATAATATCAAAGAGCATGATTTGGTGGTTGGTGGTCATCAAAGACTAAATTATAGTATTAAGATTGTGAGGCCGGGTACAGTGGCACACACCTATAATCCCAGCAGCTCAGGAGGCAGAGGCAGGAGGATCGTGAGTTCAAAGCCATCCTCAGAACCTTAGTGAGGCACTTAGCAACTCAGCAAGACTTTGTCTCTAATAAAATATAAAAGTGCTGGGGGGGCTGGGTGCATGCTAATCGAACCCAGTGCCTCATGCATTCTAAGCGCGCTTGCCTAGCATGCATGAGGCATTGGGTTCGATTCTCAGCACCACATAAAGATATTGTGTCCACCTAAAACTAAAAAATAAATTAAAAAAAAAAAGTGCTGGGGATGTAGCTCAGTGGTTGAGTGGCCCTGGGTTCAACTGAAAGAAAGAAAGAAAAGAAAAAGAAAAGAAAGAAAGGAAGAAAGAAAGAAAGATTGATTGTTAGGGGAAATGAAATATAACATTAACCAAATTTCAATAAGTTAATCTATCAGAGAAGCTGACTTATCTCTTTCTGATTTCTTATGTTATAATATACGATACCTGTACTTTATAACGATACAACATGCCCAGAGGATGATGAGGAAATGCCAAAAAATTAGGTGTAAGCTTGATGGGAAAATAAATCTTCACTTCTTGCTGGTGTTTTATTATACATTTTACAGGATGAATATTGTTATTCTATAGCAACAAAAAAGGGAAGCAAAATACATTTTATAAAAATTGTTCTCATGATACATTCATATATACTGAAAACATCAGCAAAATACTGTGATAATGAAGTATTCAACAATTTTCTACCTTTAAAAGAAACAAATATTCATTAATGAAGCACAGCTACTATAGCTCACTTATAATGGGCGGGATCTTACTGGACCTAAAGTAAATACTATAATTAGAAAACATAGTTTAAAATTTTCTAAAATAAAAAGATTAACAAACATAGAAAGGGCACTGTAGTTCAGAATGAAAGATCCTTAGACATCCATCAATTAATTTCATAAGCTGCAAAGGCAAAAGAACTTTACAAACTACTCAGAAGAAAAGAGAACATTTAAAAGTGCTGGGATGACTCTGTACAGCCAGAAGTTGTGCTCTGTTTGTGTACAATGTGTCAAAATGCATTTTGCTGTCATGTATAACTAATTAGAACAAATTTTTAAAAGTGCTGGGGTATGGCATTCCCTTCATATTTAAAAGTAAGCACAGGAGACTGTGGCTGTAGCTCATCGGTAGAGTGAGCATGTGTAAGGCCCTGAGTTCAATCCTCAGCACCACATAAAAACAAAATAAAGGTATTGTGCCTACCTACAACTAAAATACACACACACACAAGCATAGGGTTTTGGGGAAATCTATACAGGTAAAATGCAGTCCTCACACAATTACAATGACATTTTCTCTATGAAGGCAAAACTAATCAATCAATTTATATTCCTATCAATCAACTTTTTACCAAATTTTGAGAAGCCCTAAAATATTTTATCAACAGTTTCATATCTGTAATGATGGCCCTGATATTGTCTACATTCTCACAAGGTAGCTGAATCATAAACTGAAATAAGTCTTTCAGTTGATAATCACAAGTTCAAAGGCAGCCTTACCATCTTGGCGAGGCCTTAAGTAATTTAGACCCTGTCTCTAAATAAAAATTTAAAAAAATAATAAAAAGGGCTGGGATATGGCTCAGTAGTTAAGCATCCCTGGGTTCAACCCCCAGTATAAAATAGAAAGAAAGAAAAAAATTTACTGCAGGATATAGGTATAAATCTTCAATTGTATCTGTCTTGGCACACAATAAAATGTGGACATGAATAAGAGATAAAAGTAGAGGTAAGCCTATAAACCAGGATAAAGAGGATGTGGCTAGAACAGGATGAAACTTAAAGTGAACTAGATGAAATAAGGAAAAAATGTTAAAAAATTTAAAGTTTTAAAATGCAATAAAGGGGTCTGGGGTTGGGCTCCGTGGTAGAGCGCTTGTCTAGCATATGTGAGGCACTGGATTCGATTTTCAGCACCACATATAAATAAGTAAATAAAATAAAGGTCCATGAACAATTAATAAAGATTTTTTTTTTTAAAAATGCAATAAAGGGCTGGGAGTACAGCTCAATGGCAGAACAAGCCCCATGCAAGGCCCTGAGTTCAATCCCCAGCACCAAACAAAACCCAAAAGACAAACCAAACAAAACCCCTAAAATGCAATAAAACAGTGAAGAATAGAATTATGTGGAAAGCTGCTGAATGCTTAATGTGGAAGAAAATTTAGAAAACTCTTTCAGAATGTTTGGAAAAGCATGCAGGTTAAAATATTCAACAGAGGGGCTGGGGTTGTGGCTCAGTGGCAGAACACTTGCCTGGCATGTGTGAGGCGCTGGGTTTGATTCTCAGCACCATGTATCAATAAATAAAATAAAGGGCTGGGGATGTGGCTCAAGCGGTAGCGCACTCGCCTGGCATGCCTGCGGCCTGGGTTCGATCCTCAGCACCACATACAAGCAAAGATGTTGTGTCCACCGAAAACTAAAAAATAAATATTAAAAAATTCTCTCTCTCTCTCAAAATAAAAAATAAATAAATAAAATAAAGGTCCATTGACAACTAAAAAAAATATTAAAAAAAAAAAAATAGACAACAGAGAACCAAAGATTCAAAATCTAGATAACTGGTTGTCCTTTTTTTTTTGTAGTTATAGATGGACAGAGTACCTTTACTTTATTTTTATGTGGTGCTAAGGATGGAACCCAGTGCCTCACAGGTGCTAGGCAAACACTCTATCACTGAGCTACAGCCCCAGCCCTCGGTTGTTCTTAATAGATGTGCTTCGGTATCACTGACTTTTTTTTGTGCGCGTATATGGGAATGCATGTGTTTTATTGGGGATTGAACCCAGGGGTGCTTTACCACTAAGCTACATCACTAGCCCTTTTGTTTTTGAGACAGGAGCTTGCTAAATTGTTGAGGCTGGCCTCAAACTTGTGACCTTCTTGATTTAGCCTTCCATGTTGCTGGGATTACAGGCTTGTGCCATCATGCCCACCTAGGTATCACTAACTTCTAAGTACCACTTTCCACAATTTATTTTTCAGTGTTGGGACCTGAACCAGGGCCTTGCACGTATAAAGCAGCTCTATCACTGAGCTATATCCCTAGCTATAAGTTTTGATATGTGATAATTTTCAATGGTGCTTCATTATGATTTACTCTTTAACATATGTATTATCTAGGTATACATACTTTCTAATTATGTATTCGGGGCATGGTGGCATGCACCTGTAATCCCAGATACTTGGGAGGTAAAGGCAGGAAGATCTCAAGTTTGAGGCCAGCCTCAGCAATTTAGTGAAGCCCTAAACAACTTAGTGAAACCCTGTCTCAAAATAAAAACTAAAAAGGGCTGGGGATGTGGCTCAGTGGTTAAGCTACCCTGGATTCAATCCCTGGTACCAAAAATAAGTAAATGAAACTAAACTTGTGGTTACTAAATGATCCAATAATTTCACTCTTGGGCATTTATTCCAGAGAAATGAAAACTTGCATTCACACTGAAATATGTATAAGAATATTCCCACATAGTATCTATTATTAAAACATGAAATAATAATACATGCAACAATTTGCATGGATCTTAAGTGCATTATACTTAGTTAAAAAAAAAAAAAAAAGCCAGTCTGGGCTGGGATTATAGCTCAGTGGTAGAGCACTTGCCTGGCATGTGTGAGGCATGCATTTGATCCTCAGCACCACCTAAAAATAAATAAATAACAAATAAAGGTATTATGTCCATCAACAACTAAAAAATACAAAAAAAGAAAAAAGCAAATCTTAGTAGCTCAGGGTTAGGGTGCTTGTATAGTTAGTATGTGCAAGGTCCTGGGTTCAATCCTCAGGAAAAAAAATCTGAATTTCAAAATTTAACAGGTGGTAAAACTTCAGTTATATGCTATCCTCAAGACAACAAAACTATAAACTACATATTCTAGGGGTTGGGGAAAAGGCTGGATTAGGTGTGGCTGTCAGAGGATAAGGGATTTCCTCTATAACAAGGGAACAGTTCTATATCATGATGATAGGAGCAGGTGTATGAATCTGGAGCGAAATTGTATAGAACCACACATACACCACAAAAATGAGTGTATGTAAGAATAACATCTCAAGTCTAATTAACAATATTGTACCAATGTTAATTTTCTGGATTTCACTTTGTACTAAGGTTATTTTAGATGTCATTGGGAGAACTAAGTAGAGTTCAAGGGACACTCTAGACTATATAAATATATATTTTAAACAGTTTTATTGACATATAATTCACATGCCAATACAATTCACCCATTTAAAGGGTATTATTTAGAGGCTTTAGAATATTCAGTTTTGCATCATCACAATCAATTTTAGATTATTTTCATTACCTCAAAAAGAAATTCCATACCTCTTAGCTATCACCCGCCAAGCTCTCCATTCCTTCTAGCTCTGCTAACAACCATTAATATACCTTGTCTCCAGAGATTTGCCCATTCAATCTTTCATATAAATGAACTCACACAACACATGGTCTTTTGTAAGTGACTTTTTTCACGTGGAATACTGTTTTTAAGAATTATATGAGTTGTACCATGTATCAGTACTTTGTTACTTTTTATTTCTGAATAATATTCCATTGAATTGACAGATCATGTTTATTTATCCATTCAGTCAGTGGATTGTTTCTGCTTTCTGATTATTATGAATGCTGTTGCTATGAATACTCATGTACCAGTTTTAGGGTAAACATATGTCTCTTGTATATATACGTAGGAATAGAATTGCTGGATGACACTGAAACTCTATGTTCAGACTTCTAATGAATTGCTATGTGTTTTCCAAAGTGGCTGCACTATTTTACATTTCTTTCAACATTGAATAGGGTTCTAATTTCTCTACATGTTCACCAACACTTATTATTGTCTTTTTTATCTATCTTTTTTATTTTAGCCATTCTAGTGGGTGTGAAGTAGCATATCATGGTGGCTCTTGATTTGCATTTTTAATTACTAACGTGCTAGCTTTTTTGTTGCTGTCAAAATACCTGAGAAAAACAAAGGAGAAAAGATTTATTTTGACTCATGGTTTTAGAGGCCCCATGGTTATGAACTTGTGGTAAGGCAGAATATCATGCATGGCATGGAGCACATAGTAGAGCAAATCTGCTTACCTCATGGCAGTCAGGAAGCAGAGAGAGTTGGAGGAAAGGGCCAGGGACAAAATATATCCATTAAGAACACCCTCCCAGTGACCTACCTCCTCCAATGAGGCTCCACCTCCTAATATTGTCACAGACTGGTGATCAATCCTTTTGCACTGGCCTTTAGGGGACATTTTAGATCCAACTATATGAACTAATCATCTTGAACATCTTTTCATGAGCTTATTGGATATTTGTACATCATCTTATCCCAAGTGCTATTTTTGTAACTTCAGAATAAAAATAATAACTTCAAAATAAAAAGTTTTAAAAAGTTATTAATGATAACTATATTTCTAAATGGTTAAGTGCTCCAATATATTCAATAAAAACTTCAGGGCTAAGAATGTAGCTCAGTGGTAAAGCACTTACTTTGCATGTGTAGGGCCCTAGCATCACCATGAAGGAAAAAAAAATCTTTCAAATTTTCAGATAAATTCATAATACACAAACACAGAAAAAGAGTTAATTATTTTCCAATTTTCTTAACTAGGTACAAGGAAACTCAAGACCTTTTTAAGAATATATTCTAGTTAAGAATATAGTGACAGGACCTGGGTAATAGCTCAGTGGTGGAGTACTTGCCTAGCACGTGTAGGGCACTGGATTTGATCCTCAGCACCACACATAAAAAAAATGAAGGTATTGTGTCCACCTTAAAAAAAAAAAAAGAAGAATATAGTGACTATCTGGGTATGATGGTATGTGTCTATAATCCCAACTACACTGGAGGATGAAATGGGAGCATGACTTGAGCTCATGAATTCAAGACCAGCCTGGCAACCCAGTGAGACAACATTTAAAACAAAAAAAACCAAACAAATAAAACCATAAGAGTGTAAGAGATGCCAATTAAAATCTTTAGGCCAAGTTTGAATTTGATGAACAATAGGGCAAAGGCAAAAATATCAAAACAAAATAATTTTTTTAGAAAAAAGTGAGCTCAGATTTGGTTTCAGATCTCTCAGTTTAATTTTGATTTTCTTAAAAAAATTTTTTAAGTATTTATTTTTTTTAGTTTTAGTTGGACACAATACCCCTATTTCGTTTGTTTTTATGTGGTGCTGAGGATCGAACCCAGTGCCTCACACGTGCAAGGCAGGTGCTCTACCACTGAGCCCCAGCCCCAGCCCCTAAGAAATTTTTAAACCAACTGACATGCAAAAACATTAAAAGTGTACAAATTAATGTGTATCTTATACATTTTGGTTTTCTTATTTATTTATTTTAACTAAGGTTTGAATCCAGGAATACTCTGTCACTGAGCTATATCTCCAGACCGTTTCATTTTTTATTTTGAGACAGGATTCACTAAGTTGCTGAAGCTGGCCTCCAACCTGCAATCCTTTTGCCTCAGCCTCTTAAGTCGATGGAATTATAGATGTGTGCTACTGTGCCTAGCCCATGTAATGTTTTTGTGGCTTTTTTTTTTTTTTTTGTACCAGGGATTGAACCAAAGGGTGCTCAACCACTGAGCCACAAACCCGGCCCTTTTTAGTTTTTTTTTTTTAACTTATTTTTTAGTTATAGTTGGGCACAATACCCTTATTTTATTCATTTATTTTTATGTGGTACTGAGGATCGAACCTAGGGTCCTGCACGTGCAAGGCGAGCACTCTACCGCTGAGCCCCAGCCCCAGCCCCCTTTTTAGTTTTTATTTTGAGATAAATAAAAAGTTGGGATTACAGGTGTGCACCACCATGCCCAGCCCACATAATGTTTTGATACATGTATATATTGCATAATGTTTAAATCAGGTTAAACACATTCATCTCCTCAAATACTTATCATTTCTTTATGATTAAAACTCTCAAAATCCTTTCTTCTAGTTTTTTAAAAATATATGCTACATCATTATCTATAGTCACCCTACAATGGAACAGCACACCAGAAACTTCGTGCTCCTAACTATAGCTTAGTACTTATCAATCAACTCTTCTCCATCCCTCCTCCTCCCAACTCTTCCCCAGCCGCTGGTAACCACCATTCCAATCTCAGAGTGAGCTCAGATTTTAAAACAGAACACTATTTTATGGATGGGGAGAGTGGCTCACTGGTAGAGCAAGTGCCTAGCTAGCATAAGACCTGGATTTGATATCCAGCACAGCAAATTATCATCATCCATTTCAAAAAGTAGGACTTGTAGGATTTAAAAACAATTCTAGAAATTGGTTACAATTCTAGAAACAGGTTCTCCTGCCAGAAATACCATAACTAACTAGGCATGGTGGTGCGACCAGCAATTTGGGAAGCTAAAACAGGAGAAATGCAAATTCTAAGCAATTTAGCAAGAACCTGTCTCAAAATAAAAAATAAAAAGGTCTGGAAGGGCTGGGGATGTGGCTAAGTGGTTAAATCCCCTCTAGGTTCAATTCCAGATACCAACAAAACAAAACAAAATTTAAAAAATAATAATATTATATTTTAAAAATCACAGTGAGTTATCCAGGTGCTATGGTGCATGCCTGTAATCTCAGCAACTTGGGAAACTGAGGCAGGAGGAGTGCAAATTCAAAGACAGCCTCAGCAGCTTAGAGAGGCCCCGAGCAATTCAGGGAGAGCTGTCTTAAAACAAAAAAGAATTGTGGCAGATTGAAAAGAGTCTAAATGGTGCAATTACTTTTTAGTTATTCCAAGTGATTATTGTCTTACCTTCATATTTTTTTAGAAGATCAGAAATCTTGGGTTTTATTTGAAATTTCCCAATTAAGAAGAAAGTTATAATCCCCAGCACACACACACACAGACACACACACACACAGAAAGAAACATACACAGGGGCTGCGGTTGTGGCTCAGTGGTATAGTGCTCCTCAGCACATGCGAGGCCCTGGGTTTGATCCTCAGCACCACATATAAATAAATAAATAAAATAAAGGTATTGTGTCAACTACAGTTAAAAAATATTTTTAAAAAAGAAACATATACAGATATACACACAAATTAAAGAAAGAAGCTTAACATGCCAAAACAAAAAGTCTACAAACCAGAGAGTCTGCAGGCCACCAGTTTGTAATCTCTATATAGAGTCCTATAAAACCATATTGAGAAGTTTAAACTTCACCTTGAAATCAAAAGGAAGCTGGGAACAGTGGTGCACAACTATAATCCCAGTGACTTGGGAGGTTGAGGCTGGAGGATCACAAGTTTGAGGTTAGCCCTCAGCAATTTAGCAAGGCTAAACTTAGCAAGACTCTGTCTCAGAATAAAATAATAAAAAGGGTTGGGGATGTGGCTCAGAAGTAAAGTGCCCCTTGGTTCAGTTCCTGGTTAAAAAAAAAAAAGCATCAAAAAGAAGCTATCAAACATATCTAAACAGGTAAATACATAAATAATTTTTATAGTTTTTAGACTATCATTCAATTAGGGGCAAGATTGAAGATAGGAATATCAGGAAGCTAGGTTAAAGATAGCAGTAGGGACAGTAAAAAATGAATATGAGAGACAATTAATTAGAAGAATTAATATGACAATATTGTATTGAATGAAGGTAAAGGGTAACTTGGGATTTTATATGGAAAAATTGAATGAAGGGAGCATTAGAACAACATAATTTGGGGAAGGGAAGAATGCTGGCAGGCTATTAAAAATCAGGACACTTTAGGGGCTGTGGCTGTGGCTCAGCGGCAAAAAGCTCGCCTAGCAGGTGCGAGGCGCTGGGTTCTATCCTCAGCACCACATAAAAATAAGTAAACAAAATAAAGGTATTGTGTCCAATTATAACTAAACAATAAATATTAACAAATAAATAAATAAAGGTATTGTGTCCAACTACAACTAAAAAAAAGTATTAAAAAAATCAGGATACTTTAAATTGTGCACTGTCGCACACGCCTGTAATCCCAGTAACTCAGGAAGCTGAGGCAGGAGAGTGACAAGTTTGAGGCCAGGTCTGGAGACCCTCACCCCAAAATAAAAAGGGCTGGCAATATAGCTCAGTGGTAGAGTGCCCTGGGTTCAATCCCCAGTACTCACCCCCCAAATCAGGGAACTTCTATAATTTAAAGGCATTAAAATGGATTATCCAGTAATGCCTCCATTTCTGGTATTATGCCATATGGAAATTAAGCAAAATGAGAAAAAATGTACAAAAATATTTAGGTATGCCATTTACAATAGTAAAATATAGGAAATAAAATAAAAGCTCAATGTTGGGGACGGAGCTAAATAAAATGGCACATTGACCATTTGTATTTTTAGAATAAAGTACTCCATATAGTACTTGATGACAGAGAAATACACATATGAAATAATTTTTAAAGTAACCCTAAATGATATATACACAATTAAGACAAACACACATTATGGACAACAACAAAGATTTGAACAGGAAATTGTACGAATGTACACTGTCAAGTGTACTATTTAGGAAATTTTTTTTTATTTTTTCTAAAATCTAAAAAACGGTATGTCTTGTATCTGCTTGTAAATCAAGTCAACTAACCCTATTCAACATTTTTAGGATACAAAGAACATCCTTTTACTTCCTACCTGATGAACGATGGAAGTCAGGGATGCATTTATCACCACCACACCATCCTTCAAGGCTTTTACTACATGGTAAGATCCATTCACAGTGGTTAGTTGTTCTTTAAAGTACTCCTCTAGAAAACCATATGTAATCCTGAGATTCTGAAATCAGCACAACAGCAACACAAACCTGAAGATATGTTCTTTCCCCAAAGCCATTTTAATTCCAAAATATATACAAAACTGTTGCTATGCATTCAAGGGATAAAAAGAAGAAGAACAAAACCTTTGTTTTCCCCATGGAAATTCTAAGTCGGGAAGATGTAATTTTAAAATGGTATTAGTTTTTGAAGTATTTCATTAGTAGCAAGTATCATGAACAGGAGGAATCAAAACTATGTAAATTTTACCACTAGTTGGTAGTTCTCAGGGGAGGAAAATAAAGACCCTGGAGCTTAAGTACAACACCTGATGCCTCTCACTACTACAAAACTGAGGTAACCATCTCTAAAGGGAGAATAGAGCAAGGATCTCCTCCAGAGTGCTCCCGCTGGTGCTCTCTTCAACTCTTTCCCATAATTCTGACTGAATTATATTTTTTACTTCTGGTTTAGCATTCCTCAAGGACAGCACTAGTTGGTTATTATGTTATTATGATATTATCATGTTATTCTAATGATAATAACAACCTAGTAACTTGAATTCCCAAAGGTAAAGTCTGGAAACAAAGGAAAAAAGAGGAACTTCTAATCAGAAAGATGGCCCCTTCAAAGAATTATCCACAAAAGGAACTAGAAAGATCTAAAAGAAACTCACATCTGAAATATAGACCTTTGTGCTGCTTCTATCAAACACTTCTATTGTAATAACATACACCTGTCCCACCTCTAGACTCCATCGGTCTCCAGGGTAGACGGTGAATCCTATATACAAATCAAGAAACAAAAGTATTAGAAGAAGCCAACATGTTTCTAAAATGAAATAACAAACAAATTTTAAAAGACAAAAACTTGCTAATAGAGAGGTTTCCAAAGCAAATCTTTCAGTTTCTTCTCTCAAACTTTATAACAACATAAGGTTCCAAGGGCTGAGGTCTGGCTCAGAGATAGAGCACTTGCTCTATCCAGTGAGACACTGGGTTCCATCCCCAGCACCACATAAAAAAAGAAAATAGGGTTCCAACAATCATGGTGTAACTTAGCTTATATCAAGTATAAAGAAGCACTGTCACTTATATATGTAGACAGCTCAAACCACAATTAAGGCTCATTCAAAATGTGCCAGACAGTTCTAGCTTCTTTCAGTCAGACTCTGTTTCCAGAGCCTAAGGACATTAAGATTTCCTTCCTGATTTCTTTCTTTCTTTCCTTCCTTCCTTCCTCCCTCCCTCCCTCCCTCCCTTCCTCCCTTTCCTTTTCCTTCCTTTCTTTCTTTTCTTTCCGTCTCTTTCTTTCTTTCTGCCCCCACCCTGTCTGTTTCTTTCTTTCTTTATTTTTGGTATCATGGATTGAACCCAAGGGCACTCAACTACTGAGCCTCAGCCCCAGCCCTTTTAATTTTTTGAGACAGGGTTTCACTAGGTTGCTTACAGCCTCGCCAAATTGCTGAGGCTAGCTTCACATCTGCAATCCTCCTGCCTCAGCCTCCCAAACTGCTGGGATTACAGGCATGTGCCACCATGCCCAGCCTTTTCCCTTGCATAAGTCTCTTTTCCTAACCCAAAGATTGTATTATGAAGATTTCAGATCGTTTCTGTTTCAAGATGTTTCCCTCTTGCAGATAGAATTTAACCAGAACAATTAATCAAAACATGTCCAAGTAAAGTTGAATTTGAAGTTAGTTAGGTCCCAAAACAAAGACTGAGACCTCTAAGGTCTCTAATTTTTAATGCACTCATTTTAGTAAAATCATTTAAATTATTAAACTTACAATCAACAATAAAAATTATAAAAAAATAAAGATTTTTTCTGTAAAAAAAATAAATTATTAAACTTTCTGAAAACCATTATCTAAAAATACCTAAAAATCCAGGCTCTACAACATATATAGTGCAATTTGGGAGTCCAGACACAGATCGCATATGGACATCTTAATTTTTGCTTAAGGAAATCATGTGGACCAGAGTTGGATAAAAATTAAAAGGTAAGCTACCAAAGCAAAGAATAATAAACACACAACAAAAATTTTGTCTTCTATTTCCTTCAGAAATCCAAAATTTAAATGTGTACACTTCTGAGAAAAATCTGTGGGATACTCAGTCATTGCAGGAGTTAGGTATTCTTGATCTTCAACCTTGAAGTGGGTGGAATTGGAGAAAGATTATGCTCTGTGTTTTTTAAAATTCATTTAGCTGAAGAACTCTTTCTCCAAATAAATTCTTACAAAGGAGTGCAATATGAAATTCAAGACAGGTGGCACCATACGGGAGGAAGAGACCTTTTGGCTCAAGAGAAAAACAGCGGTGATATAGGTGGGGGGAGATACACAACTTGCTACCCAGCAACATGCATAGAGCTCTGCAGGTAGTTTCAAAATCATTGTCTGCAAATCTTTTCTCTTTGCCATCATATACTTGTAGGTCACTTATATATCATGTTACTCATTTCCCCTTCAGCTACATTATAGCAGAGGTACTTCTAGCATGGTGGCACACACCTCTAATCCCAGTAACTGAGGAGGCTAAGGTAGAAGGATCACAAGTTCAAGGCCAGCTGCAGCAACTTAGATCATTTCTCAAAATAAAAAGGGCCGAAGATGTAGCTTGGTGGTAAAGTAATCCTGGGATCAATCCTCAGGACCCCCCATGCAATCCCCCCACAAAAAAATTATAGCAGAAGTATAAATTTATTCTAATATCAGTCAATATGCAATCTAATTAGGAACATGCTTCCCTCTCAAAAACATTATTACACTGTGGCTCAGTGGTGGAGCGCTTGCCTCACATGTATAAGGCACTGGGTTTGATTCTCAGCATCACATATAAATAAATAAAATAAATAAATAAATAAAGGTTCATCCACAACTAAAAAAATATTTTTAAAAAACCACATTACAGGGGGTGGGATTGTGGCTCAGTGGTCGAGAGCTTGCCTAGCATGGGCGGGATCCAGGTTTGATCCTCAGCACCACATAAAAAAATAAAGGCATTGTGTTGTGTCCATCTACACGTAAAAAAATTAAATATTTAAAAAAAAAGAAATGTTAAAAAAAAACACATTACATCTAAAAGCCAATAAGAAATTATTCTGCTCTGAGAAATAGGTACCTAAGATGACTAAACACTCGCTAATTCAAAGTATACTAATTTAGAAGTTGTATTAATTCAGTCATGGACTAGGTTATAATTTATTTTTATATTTTACAGAGATAATGAAAGTAAAATAATATTTAGTATGAGATCAAATTTTTACAGCTGCTTCATATACTCCAAATGAGCTATATGAAGACTATCTAACCTATACATGGATAAACAGATAAAATTAACATGTTAAAGAATATATTTTTTAAAAAGATTGGCAAGGACACAGTTTTTTTTTTTTAAAGAGAAAGAGAGAGAGAGAATTTTTAATATTTATTTTTTAGTTTTCGGCGGACACAACATCTTTGTATGTGGTGCTGAGGATCGAGCGCGCTACCGCTTGAGCCACATCCCCAGCCCGTTAAAGAATATTTTAAGCTATTAATTAAAGCAACTTTTCTAAAGATTGTATAGGCACCAGGCAAGGTGGCATGCCTTTCATCCCAGAATCTTGGGAGGCTACAGCAGGAGGATCGTGAATTCATAGCCAGCTTTAGCAACTTAGTAAGGCTCTAAACAAGACCCTGTCTCAAAATAAAAATTAAAATTAAAAATTAAAAAGGGCTGGAATGTGGCTCAGTGGTTGAGTGTCTCTGGGCTCAATCTCTGGTATCAAAAAATAATAATAAGAAGAAGAATTAAAAAAATAAAGATTGGGGCTGGGGCTCAGTGGTACGGCGCTTGCCTAGCACATGTGAGACACTGGGTTCGATCCTCAGCACCACATTAAAAAAAGTAAATAAAGGTATTGCGTCCATCCACAACATATTATATATATTTTACATATATATGTAAAAAAAACCCTGTACACTCAGAAAAATGAGAAATTATACCCCATCTGATTCAAATGTATAATATGTCAAGATCATTGTACTATCCTGTGTAACTAATTAAAACAAATAAAAAAAAGAAAAATTAAATAAAAAAAGAAAGAAAGAAAGAAAATAAAGATTGGATAGGTAACTAGGTGCCAAACTAGACTTGGTTCTGATATGTGAATACAATGCTTGTAAAATAAGGAAATTCAGAAATACAATATTCCCTTCATTTTGCAGATGAAACATCTCCACAATTCTCTAAACCAATTTATTCCTCCATCAAATAAAATATTCTACCTTCAAGTTAATCCTACCCTAAAATTAATTTTCTCTTGCCTGTCAGAAAACTTGCTCCATCAACTGGCTCTCATTTCTCAATATCTTTGCCATGGTCAAATTTCTCCTATTTTAAAAAAGTTATTTTTAGGTCTTTTCCAATCTTCTACCTCATTTTTCTTTTTGTTTTCAATGCCATTGTGTTTTAATTGACAAGGTGCCCCAGGACCTTGTACTGAATATAACCTTACTTAATATCTCCATCGGATTTCACACAGTCTCCTCTTTTTAAGGTCCTCACTTGGTGAAACTCCTCTCTCCTGGTTTTTCTACATTTTATTTTATTGATTAATTGCAGTACTGAGTGCTTTAACCTAGAAGTGCTTTATACCTGAGCCACATTTCCAGCCTTTTTTATTTTTTGATTTTGAGACAGGGTCTTGCCAAGTTGCTTAGGGCTCCACTAAGTTGCCGAGACTGGCCTCGAATTTGTGATCATCCTACCTCAGTCTCCCATCCTGTCACATGCCTGTGATGTGACATGCCAGGCGTGTGACACTGCACCCTGCTCTTTCTTCTTTCCTTTTCTTTCTTTCTTTCTCTCTCTCTTTTTAACAGGTGCTAGACAAATTATGAATAGTCACCATCCACTTGCTCAAGAAAGACATAAATAGTCAAGTATAATGTATTTTAATATTTGCTACTTTGTAATAAGTAACTATACAGACTAGAATATGGAAAAAAATTAGGTTTGCCTAGGGATTTTCATGGATGTGCCTGACACATAGGTAGGGCTCAACATATACTAAATGACTTAGTTTATTTTGTGTTTGTTGACAAATATCCTAGGCACCTTAAAAAACACTAAAGAACAAACAACTTTGGGTCAATAACTCTCTTCAATATGGATCAGACAAATAATAAAAACATCTATCACATTCTACAAGTGCTGTATCTGTCCAGTTTGGTAGACTCTTACTGAGAGTAAGCCTACTCGGCCCTACATAATCTATCCCTCCCCTACTCTATCACCTCTTCTGCTACTTTCCCCTGATTCACTTCAGTGTAGCCTTATTTTATTCTTCATATTTCTGTAAGCATACCAAACATGGTTCTGGTTCAGAACCTTTGCAATTGCTATTTCCCCTTCCTGGAGATCTTTCACCCAGATATCTGCAAGGCTCATTACTCCAATGTGACCTTATCAGAGAGGACTTCCCTAACTATCCTGAGTAAAATAGCAGTCTGTATCCTCAGTGTTTTGAACATTGTTGAGCATACAGTAGAAATATAACTGATATTTACTGTGTGAAGTAATTCTTTTTAGATTGAAATATTTAAAAATAGGAAATACTTCCAAATTAAACACTGAAAAAAATGAAGTCCAAATCATATTTATGTATTTTTTTAAATTTAAATCTTCATTCTGTTTTGTTTTCCTTAACTATATTAGAGCTCCTTGAATCTCTCTTTGTTCAATCCTTACAGAGTAGTTTTAGTGAATTTTAAAATTACTCTCAACTCAAATGTTTAAAATCTTAATTAAATATCTTCTATGGACAATACCATCTTTTCACAATTATCATGTAAAAATAGGAAAGGAAAAATTAAACAAAACTCATGTATGTTCCTCCAAACTCCATTATCCCCAGTCTCCCAATTTTAATCGATGGAGGATACAAATAAGCATTGAAGTCAACAGATCCCAAGTTCCAACTACTCTCCTTTTCTTATCTCTCATTTGTTAGAAATTAGGACAAAAACAGTTCTTTGTTAAAAAAATAATTGAAACACATAGAAAAACAGTGAGTTGCTTAGTATGCAGAAAACCCTCAGTTCAATCCCTAGCACCACAAAAGAAAGAAAGATAAGCAGTATATTATAATCAATCTTAATAAACTCTTTACCAAGGAACATATCTAGTATGCTCAGGAAAGTTAGATTGGCAGATAAACTTGAACAAAAGAAAAGGATACTTTTGTGAACAAAGACAAGATTAGTTTGGCCTAGTCGGAGGGCAGTCACAGTGGCTGTTCTCTCATCCAGTAAAGCCACTTTCCCAGAAAGAGACCCATTACGTGTAAATCTATGGTCTTGCAATTCCAGTATATAATGTTCCAGGGGAAATTTCACCTCTGTAAGACATAAAAGACATATAAATGTAATGACAGAGCTACTGTAGAGAATAATGGTGTAGCACTGGGTTGTAAGAGGAAAATCAGGAAACAGGCCTTTTTTTAAAATATTTTTTTAGTTGTTGATGAACCTTTATTTTATTCATTTACTTATATGTTGTGCTGAGAATCAAACCCAGTGCCTTACATGTGTGAGGCAAGTGCTCTACCACTGAGCCACAACTCCAGCCCAGAAAACAGGCCTTTTTAAGGGTGTTCTTCTTCTGATTTTTCCCCACAATGATGAATTTCTACAGGTAGCCATTTGATTGGGAGTACTACCAATTCCAATTGATTATTGGTATTGTTTGTATTCTTCTTCTTCTTCTTTTTTTTTTTTTTTGGTAATGGGGATTAAGCCCAGGGACACTCCACCACTGAGCTGTATACCCAGCCCTTTATATTTTGAGGATCTCACCAAGTTGCCTAGGCTGCCCTCAAACTTTTGATCCTCCAGCCCAGGCAACTTAGTGCCACCTCACCCAACGGTATTGTTTGCATTCTTAAAAACTAATGAACTAGGGGCTGGGGCTGTAGCTCTGCAGTAGTGCACTTGCCTGGCATGTGTGAGGCACTGAGTTCGATTCTCAGCATCACATATAAGTAATAAAATAAAGGTCTATCAATAACTAAAAAAAGTTTTTAAAACTGGGCTGGGGTTGTGGCTCATTGGTAGAGCACTTGCATGCATGAGGCACTGGGTTCAATACCCAGCACCACATTAAAAAAAACTAAACAAAATAAACATATTGTATCCATCTACAACTAAAATTATTTTTAAAAAACTAATGAACTGCCAGGAATAGCCTGGCATGTAACTATTCAAGATACGAGGCCTATCTCTATTCAGTAGTAGTTCAAGTACAGCAATTACAAAGTACTTTATCACACAATCTAAGAAATACAAGGAAATATTTTTCATATATAATGTGGGGTAGTTGTTTTGTCATCTGCAGAAAGGATCTGAGAAATGTGAGTCACAGGAAAAGATAAATAAACTTACCTGTCATTCTTCCCTGAACCATTTTTGCAACTTGGTATTTAATATATGCTCCTACTAAGAGATAAATATCATGGGATGGTATAAGAAATATATTTTCCAAAACAAGCAGACGTATCAGTGCTGCTGCCACTTTCTAAAAGAGGAAGGAAAAGAACAGTTTCCATAGGTAAAATCCTCAAGGCCATCTTCCTTGTTAAAAGCTCACTTACTGGGGCTGGGGTTGTGACTCAGTGGTAGAGCACTTGCCTGGCACGTGGGAGGCACTGGGTTTGATCCTTAGCACCATATAAAAATAAATAAGATGAAGGTATTGTGTCCATCTACAACCCCCAAAAAAATTTTTTTAAAAAGTTCACTTCATATATGTTTCTTTAAAGTTTTTAAATAAAGATTTTTAAATGCTTTCAAAATCACAAGTATAATTTCATTAGCCTGAAAAGTGACCATGAATCTTACTATTGTAATGATGTTTTAAGTCACTCAGACTATTAAAAAATGAAAACACTTCTAAAAAAGAAATAGGCAAATAGGCAAGTTATGCCAAAGTAAAGAAAGGTAAGACCTGTCGGTCGATATGCAGCAGAAGTTCTTATAGCCAACCTCTAGTTGACTGCCATGCACATCACATCACTTTCTACTCCCTGTTGATCGACTGATTCTTGGGAAGACTTAACCCAACACCAGGTGGTTGGGCTGCTCTCTAGGATCTCTACCATTTGTATTTCTGCCTTATGAAATAAATGCTTACCAAAAGGCATTTGTTTTTTTCAAACTTATTTCTGCAGATATAACTGTAAATTTATATACATTAAAATAAAAAGCATGGATGTGAAAAGACAGCTGTTGTTTTTACAAAAAAAAAATGAAATGTTTTGAAAAGAAGTTAAAGGCAAGCGGCTAATAAGTGCTATCAAATTAGATGTGGGTTAGAAAAGTAAAGAATTGGGGCAGAAATCCTTGAAAGTTATAGAAGTCTACACTCTGAGTGCATCACATGTCTAAATTTTCACTTGATCATAAAAGAAAATGAAACTAGAAACTGAGGTTTATGTAAGAAAAAGTAAGTAGGTTTCTAAACAGTGAATTTATGGCTGAAGAAAGGCTTTGGACCTATATCAAAGGATTGGTAAATAAAATGCTATCATATTTACAATTATAAATAGCTAATATATATTATTGAGAATGTTTTAAGAGAAAATGCCAGGCATATTTGAAATTATAATTAAGTAATACTCTAAAATGTTTGAGGAATACAAATGTTTTTTTAAGTTTATTCTCTTCAAATGACTTTTCCAATTAAATGATAAACTACTGGCCCAAATCATACTCAGGTTAGGTTTCTTATCATGCTATCATAGATAAGCATAAGCAACTATATCTCCATAGGCAAGATTATCAGAAAAAAAGTATATGGCACAAACTTTTTACCTTATAGAATTGTTCATAAATTCTAACTTTTACAATAGCAGCACCAGTCCTAATTCCAGACACCAAAATCACATCTCCTTGTTTCTCTTCATTTTCCATCTCAGCTATATAGTGTGGAGGAGAATATTCTGCTTCAGAGAATTTCAGAATCCTGAAGACATAATATAAGATTTGCTTTCAGCAGAATCAAACAATACCGTCTTCCAAAAGTCTTAAGAGATTTTAAACACAGTCTCTTTAATGTCTATACAGTATAGAAAGTTTTAAAATTTCTGACTATGAAAAATATTTGTGACTATGGCTAAAATTGTTGTATAACTAAAATTTGGGTTGTCAGGGATCTATTCTTTGGTACTGAATATAAAATTTCATACCATTATCTTACTCAATTTCAGCACATGAAAATAACTTGAACAACAAAACTGCCAGGAGATACACCTGACTCAAATCATTATATAGTCCTGAGCTCACAGAGGGAATCCTCTACAGTGGCTCAAATTAAGCCATAATAAAGGTATACCTACGTATACTATACATCCTTTTGTCAAAGACATTTTCCCTAGTCAATTTATTTGTTTCAAAAAAGTCCAGACAGTGGATTATCAAGATTCACACAAATAGTTACTGTTCAGTGTGCCACCCAATGGCAGATGTCTCCTTCAAAGTGAGATGATTTATGTTGGTTTCAAGTTTACCTAATTTTGCTAGACCGTTCCTCTCTTGCTGGGTCGTTATCCTGGGCAATGCTCCACTCAAACATCATCCCTGCCAAACTACTAAAAGTATTTCCTGTAGAGCAAGCCAAATGCAGACAAAATAGAATCACATATTCAAAAATGTTCAGGCATCTTGAACAAGAAAAGAAAACCTAACTAAAATGCTATTTTTATGCCTTCTAAATAACAAATAAAAGGATTAATGAATTGAAGCACACATATCTGAGGAAGATCCCTACACAAACAATGTAAGTGCTGCTGTACAAGCTTTCTTATACAGCAAGAAAATAAACAGGACTCAGTTGATTAAGTTCCAGTTGACATTATGCTGCATTCTTTTTACAGAAAGGTTACCCTATATCTACCTACCTGATGGTTTACCAGGATCCTTAATTCTGATTTCAAATTTTTATAAGAACTAGATTGCAGAATATTTCATTTTTCAGATTTAAAAAAAAAATTACTCTTGCCAATGCAGTGGTGTACATCTGTAATCCCAGAGGCTGGGAGGCTGAGGCAGGAGGATTGCAAGTTCAAAGCCTGCTTCAGCAATTTAGCAAGACCCTAAGCAACTCAGAGAGATCCTGTCTCAAAATTTATAAAAGTAAAAGAGGGCTGGAGATGTGTCTCAGTGGTTAAGTGCCCCTGAGTTCAATTCTTAGTAATAAATAAAAATTTTAAAATACTCTTTACTAAATAGTTTAAAAAGAAAGTGGTAATAAAATTAGTTTTTTTTCAATGCTGGGGAGGAAACCCAGGGACTCATGCATAATAAGCAGGCCTTGGGCATGCTAAGCAAGCACTCTGTCACTGAACTATATCTTTAGCCCTAAATGTTTTTAATACCATATTACAGTATTAGTATAGTGTATCTAAAGCAATATAAAATCAGTTTCAAGAAAGACTAACTTAAATATCAAACTTTTTCACAAATTTACATTTAATCCTCCTGGCCTATAAGAAGTAGACTGATCAAAAAGTAGAGCTAACAGGGCTGGGGATGTTGTTCAGTGGTAGAGCTGGTGTGAAGGTCCTGGTTTATGATCCCTAGCATTAAAAGATAAAAGAAAACACCACAGAAAAATTCAAAGTGTTCTTTTTTGGTACTGGGTATTGAACCCAGGGGCATTCAACCACTGAGTAACATCCCCAGTCTATTTTATTTTTTTAAGACAGTGTCTCATTAAGTAGCCCAGGCTGGCCTTGAACTTGCAATCCTCCTGCCTCAGCTCCCAGTCACTAGGATTATAGGCATGTGCCACCACACCCACATCTAGAGAGACCATCAACAGAAGCTCAGCAGCAGAATTTAGATATTTAAGAAAAGTTCAGAGATAATTAATAGGATGGTTTATGCGAGAATGTAGCTAATACATGAACATACTCAGAATCATTAATTCCTTATCTACATGAGCTCCAAATGGGAAAATAAGTCTTATTTCCAATCTATTTTTATCACTCAAGCTCCTGTCTCCATGAGCTATACTTAAAAGAATATTATTTTATTTTAGGTAATTTGGTTGAATCCTCTGAGGTTCTTTACCTTCAGCATCCAATGCCCTCACCATCAGTTCCAGAGGTGAATCATCTACATAGAGTTCCCGGGTCCGAGATACAATTTCAATGCTGTCTATCACATCAACCTTAACATCACAGCGTAGTTCATGATCAGTCACTTCAATGTATCAAAAGAAATGAGTATTTAATTCAGTAAGTCATTAATGTTTTAAATGTTTCCAATACTCAAAGCATATTCTAAAGTTTATAAGAAAAGAAGACTGACACTTTTACATACAGAAGAAAATGGCATAATGACAGGATCTAAGAATTTCTGTTGATAATTAAAGACATAAACCACTGATTTATAATGATGTTTTCATTCATGAAAAAATTAGAAAAATAGAGTTTTAAAATAGTGAGTAATAGCAGGGAGTGGTGGCACATGCCTGTAATCCTAGCTACTTGGGAGGCTGAGATAGGAGGATCGCAAATTCAAAGCCAGCCTCAGCAATTTAGTGAGGCCCTAAGCAACTTAGCAAGACCCTGTCTCTAAATAAAATATAAAGAAGGGCTTGAGGGCTGGGGATGTGGCTCAAGTGGTAGCGCGCTCGCCTGGCATGCGTGCGGCCCGGGTTAGCACATATACAAAGAAAGATGTTGTGTCCACTGAAAACTAAAAAATAAATATTAAAATTCTCTCTCTCTCTCTTAAAAAAAAAAAAAAAAAGGGCTTGGGATGTGGCTGGGTAGTTGAGTCTCCTTGGGTTCAATCCCCAGTACCAAAAAAAAAAAAAAAAGTAAGAAAATTAAATTATGCTTAATCACACTATTAATTAGTTGTATACATTACTTTAAAGGCATATATACTTTATCCTTATCTTTTTAGGTGGTAATTTTTTATGAAGTGAAAATGTTGGTAGGCTTAAAATGTATTTATTTAGTAAAGTAGAATATTGGCAACCATATATCAGTTCTAGCAATATACCTCTCTTTTTTTTCTCTCATTTTTTTTCCTGGACCATGAGATTAAAAAGCCTGAGACCTACATTAGACCAATTAGGGTTCCAGTCATTATACTCATAATGAAACTCTGAAACACTAATTAAAAGAGTACAAAACAAAACAAGGATGAAATAAAAACTGTTTTTACTGCTATATTTGAACAATGCTCCCTCCAGATTGAAATTACCATGTATTTGAGAATTATCATGGTTGCCTCATTCTGCTGTTTTAACTATACATTTTTAGTTTCAGCCTCATTCACAAGAAACAAAAAACAAGATAACTATCACTAGACTATCCACAATTACTAATACATATCAGGGGCAAACTCTGTCCCTAACATATGCCTGCTTTTTGAATTTTAAAATCAAAGGAAGGGCTGAGGTTGTGGTTCAGAGGTAGAGTGCTCACCTAGCATGTGTGAGGCACTGGGTTCGATCCTCAGCACCACATACAAATAAAATAAAGATATTGTGTCCACTTATAACAAAAAATAAATATTAAAAAAAAATCAAAGGAAAATGTTAATCAGATAACATAGGCAAATGCCCCTCAAGAAAGGCTAAGGTTTATCAAAATAGACTTATTTCAGGAAATGGTATAGTTCTTTCACAAGCAACATTAAAAACTGGATTAATCATCCTGAAATTACTTTTCTATATACCCTATGGCTGAACAAATAAGTAAATATGCTGTAGGTAAGGAAGGCGAGGTTTCTCCCTTTCTCCCTGAGAAAGAAGTTGCAAATAAGCAAGAGGGGAAGGCTAGAATGAATTCTGTGGTACAGGATGAGATATGCAGAAAGATAGGGAAATAAATGTAGATATGTGTGTATATAGAGGTTAGTACACATACATATATTTCCTAGTTCTGTCTGCTGAGAGGACCTAGGAGTGACATTTCAGTAGCAATAGGCACACTTATGTCCCGATCTTGGTTTCTAAATATAATTCTTTAACAAAATGAACCATAACTCTCTGAGGAAATGGTTACTCATGGAAAATAGAAGATGAATCTAATTCATCTTGTAGAGTTAAAAAAGAAATATTTAATAATAAATAACAAAATAAAAGATAGGGGCAAGTTCAAAGGATACAGGAGCTAAGCTGAAAGAGGTCTCAGTTGGAAAAAATAGAGTAACAAAATAACTTATGAAGCATTGCATGATAACCCCCCAAATAAAATAAATATCCATGAATCATACAGATGTAAATAATAAATAAAGGAATAACATAAATTATTCATGAGATGTAAGACATCTTTCTTTCAGAAAAGCACTAGTTAAGACCTGGTGCATATGCCTGTAATCCCAGCTACTCATGAGGCGGAGGCAAGAGGATAGCAAGTTCCAAGCCAGACTCAGCAATTTAGATCCTATCTCAAAAATGAAATAAAATAAAAAGGGCTGGGGATGTAGCTCAGTAGTAAAGTGCTATTGGATTCAATCCTCATTACCCCCACCCCCAGCAAAAACAAAACAACAACAACAAAACAACCAGAAGAATACCAGTTAATAAATACAGAAAGAATAAGGGGAATAGAAAATTCCATCAGAACACACAATAATAAAATTCATGGATAAATGCTAAAAATGAGAAGGTAAAACCCTAAGTAGAAACAAAATATATCTAAGTATCTTCCCTAAAACTGTGGTAGTGAATATATGAAGGTGAAGCTTAGTTCTCCCTTCTTTTACTGTGGGCTACATTTAGTGATCACTTTACTTTCTTTTTTGAGATATGGTCTCACTAAGTTACCCATGCTTATCTGGAAATTGTGGGCTCAAGAGATCCTCCTGCTCATCTCTCAAGGAGTCGGCACTACAGGCATGTGCCAGTATTCCCAGCTTAGTGATTATTTTTAATTAATAGAGTATGGGAAGGGGAAAATGGAAACTTTATAGTGGGGAAACCTAAGAGACACCACCTTAACTAAGAGATCAAAGTTCAGATCACCAGTGGTAACTCATGTTGATATCATATACTCCTTAATATAATGAAGCAAGAAGGGCTCTTCACATCTGGATATTTTCCCCAAAAAAATCCATAACCTAGACAAAACATCAGACAAACTAAAATGGAGAGTTATTATATAAAACACCTGACCAACAGACCTTAAAGTGTCAAAAGTGACCAAGAAATTGTTACAGATCAGAGGAGATTGAGGAAACACGACAAGTTACGTGAGTAATGTAGTATCTTACATGGACTCCTAGAGTAAAAAGAGGTCACTAATGGAACATTAGTAAAAACTGGGTTAAGATATATGAAAACTCTGTGTACTATCTTCATCTTTTTCTCTAACTCTAAAATTATTTTAAAATAAAAATAATCTTCTACTTGATTAATGTTTAAATGAAAAACAAAACCTGAATTAAAAGAATTAAAAACCAAAACATGGAATCAATGGACAAAAGCCAAGAGAAGTTGAAATCTCACAGGGTCTGCTGGTAGATGCCATTAAGGAAGTGTACCAGGTATGGCAAAGGAAGGAAGGAAGGGCGGGAGGGAGGAAGGGCGAGCTTAGATAATTAGGCACTAGATAATCTAGCAATAAATGGAAATTAAATCCCTTTCTTCAGTGGAGAAATGTACATGGCAATGAGAGAACAAAAGCTGCCATGACCTTACATAAAAATATGAAAAACCTTGTGCACATAATGCCTACTCATCTGACTATTTCAATTGCAGGAAGCTTTTTAATACAAGGCCATGGATCCTAAAGAAAAAAACAATTACTTTGGATGACTTACAAGTAAATTTTGATTAGGAAAATTTTCATTTAACTTACTTGCTTTTAAAGTGAAAAGTAAACAAATAACTTTATTAAATAAAATAACAAACATTTTACAGGTCCATAATTCTGAAGTATACTTCAGTTCCATACTGGAGTTGTGTAATAAGAAAGAAAAACAACTGGGCTGGGGTTGTGGCTCAGTGGTAGAGTGCTTGCCTCACATGTCTGAGGCACTGGGATGGATCCTCAGCACCATACAAAAATAAATAAATAAAGGTACTGTGTAAAAAAGAAAGAAAGAAAGAAAAATGTGATAGAAAAAAGGAGAACTGATCTAGGGAGATGAAAAAAGAAGACCACAAAAAAATAAGAGAATGAAACCAGAATGAGAGAACCAAAGGAAAATAGAACCATAAACAAAAAGAGGGAGCAGAAACTATAAACTTCTGTCTTTCCTAACCTCTATACTTACTCCAGCTTCCAAATCAACTCCTTTTTTTGTTTGTTTGTTTGGTTGGTTGGTTTGGGTTTTGGTTTTATACTGGAGATTTACCAGGACACTTTACCACTGAGCCACATTCCTAGCCCTTATTTATTTATTTATTTATTTTTTAGTTTTTGTTGGACACAACATTTTTATTTTATTTTTGGGTTGCTGAGGATTGAACCCAGCGCCCCGCGCATGCCAGGAGAGAGTGCTACCACTTGAGCCACACCCCCAGCCCTCCTAGCCCTTTTTATTTTTTATTTTGAGACAAGTTCTCACTAAGTTGCTGAGGGTCTTACTAAATTGTTGAGGTTGGCTTCAAATTTGCAATCCTCCTGTCTCGGCCTCCCACATTCCAGGATTACCACCAGCATGTGTCACCATGCCTAGGCCAATTCCTTGATTATACTCCACTGCTGCAACTAGTCAAACGGTAAATACTTACTGAACACTTACCAAGTGCTGTGCACAAAAAAAAAAAAAAAATCCCATTCTGTTTTCCTATCCAAACTGATCAGTTGTCCAAATATTTTCATCCTCCATGTGAACTTTTTCACCTAAAATTATGCCATCATCTCCAAACTCCTCTAGGTGCTCTGTACTCAAAGGCTAGATTTCCCACTATAAAAATGCATATTCAGCCAGTCAAAATAGTCTTTATTTTTTGTGTCTGTGTGAAAACCAAGATCTCTCCCTCACATTTGTAGATCCACAGCCCTTTTTATAAGCCATGTGTGTGTTCTCTGTATTATTATTAACTATTTTTTAGCATTTGCCTGTAAGTTATTAAAGATTGATGCCTCTAGTTCTTAAAAAAGTGCATATTCATATATTCATGAAATACTACTGGTAAGATACAGAAAAGTTGCCTCTTAGAAAACCAGGATTGAAGAAATATTTACATTTCACCCTTTAATATTTTGTATTTTTTTCTTTTTAGTTGTAGATGAACACAATACCTTTATTTTGTTTAGTTTTATGAGGTGTTGGGGATTGAACCCAGGGCCTCACACATGCTAGGCAAGTGTTCTACCACTGAGCCACAACCCCAGCCCTAATCTTCTACATATTTTGAATGTTCAAATCTAGGTAATACTTAGTCATAAAGAAAAAAAAATCAAAAGAAGTCTAGCAATCTAGCATTCTTACAACATGGAACATGCCCAACTCAGGTCTCTTACCTTTAATCATCATCTGTCATAGCCACTTGATTTCCTTACCAAACATTATCAAAAATCATCTCGAACAAAATTTTCTTTTTTTTTTTTGGTATTGGGGATTTAACCCAGAGGCACTTTATTACTGAGCTATATTCCCAACCCTTTTTGTTTTTTATCTTCAGACAGGGCCTTGCTAAATTGCTGAGGCGGGCCTCAAATTAGCAATTCTCCTGCCTCAGCCTCCTGAGTCACTGGTATTACAAGCCTGGCTCATGAATAAGATTCGAGGTGCCTAAACACCAATGGGATGCTTAATGTTTTTCCTTCATAGGTACTTTATAAAGAGCAGGTAACTCAATGAATATTTGTCAAAAGAATGAACAGTTTTTCTTGAGCATGTTCTTCCCTTTGAAAATGCAGTCTTTCACCCCTTTCAGACTGCCCATTTCCCTTCAGATAGGAATGTCCCTGGTAGGTCATTGATACTGGCATTTATCATTATAAGTCTGTGTCATCTATATGAACAATTATATTAGTAGTACAATTGGGGAAGATGATTGTTGTTTGGTATGGGGAGTGAACCCAGGGGTGCTCTACCACTAAGCTACATCCCCAGACCTTTTTATTATTTGTATTTTCAGAAAGGGTCTTGATAAATTGCTCAGACTGGCCTTGTTTGCAATCCTCCTGCCTTAGCCTTCAGAGCTGCTGGGATTACAGGTATGCACCAGGGAAAGGTTACTGAAATGTACTTAGTTTTGTAATATTTTCTATAAGTCAAATGAATTAAAATTGAAGCCATATTTGACATTTTTCCTAGTACTTGTGTGAATGAATCTTTTGTGTATGTGTGTGGTGCTAGGGATCCAACCCAGGGCTGCTCTACCACATACCCAGTCTGAATCTTTTGATATCAGCATGAATTAATGTAGTTTAAAAAATAGCTACGTGGGGATGAGGATGTGGCTCAAGTGGTAACGCGCTCGCCTGGCATGCACGGGGCACTGGGTTCGATCTTCAACACCACATAAAAATAAAGATGTTGTGTCCACCGAAAACTAAAAAAAATATATATAAAAAAACATAGCTAAGTGACCATTCAATGCTGCTGCTACTGATCACTATATCCTCCTCTATCCCTCTATCCTTTGTAGCTAGTTCATATAACATGGTCACAAAGACTCATCTTTGAGAATTTTCTTCATATTTTGTGGATTCTTAGGTAACTTTTTCGTTTTTTTTTTAAACATATATTTATTTTTTGTTTTAGGTGAACATACAATATCTATATCTCATTTTTACCCAGTGCTGAGGATCAAACCCAGTGCTCACACATGCTAGGCGAGCACTCTACAACTGAGCCACAACCCCAGCCCAGTACTTTTATTTTTCTTTTGCCGTACTAGAGATTGAACTTGGGGAAACTCTGCCACTGAGTGATATTCCCAGCCAATTTTATTTATTAATTTTGAAAAGGGTCTCCCTAAATTGCCCAGGCTGACCTTGAACTTGTAATTCTTTTGGCTCAACCTCCTGAGTCACTGAAAATACAGGCATGTGCTACCATGTCCAGTTTAGACACTCATTTTTTTAAATAAATATTTTAACATCTATGAAGTTGAGATTTTGTTTTGTTTCTGTTTTTTGTTTGTTTGTTTTGTTTTTTTGTGGTGCTGGGGATCAAAGCTAGGGCTTTGCACAGAATAGGCAGGCACTCTACTGTTGAGCCACTCTTTTGGTTAAGATTCATCTTATAATTGATGTCATCTTACAGTTTCTATCAGTCAGGCAGCAGTCATGACTTAATTATCATTGATAGCACATATGAGAATGTTAAAAGGACCAGCATCAATATTTGTAGAATTAGTATTGGTATTTAGAAGAAAATCTGGTGGACAGTAGCAGAGGACTCTTGCCTCTTAGAAACCAAAAAGTTAAGAGAAGTGATGGAAAGGTGGTGCTAGCAATCTGGAAACAAAAAGAGATTAGTTTTATCTAACTGCAAAGTGAATTTAAGAGTAGCTTTGAGGCTCGGTTGGGTGGTACAGGCCTGTAATCTCAGTAACTAGGAGGCTGAGGCAGGAGGATCACAAGTGAGGCCAGCCTGGGCAACACTGAGACCCTGTTCCAAAACAAAAAACAACAACAACAACAAAAAAATGAAGCTGGGGGTGTTACCCAGTGGTAAATAAAGCACTCCTGAGTTCAATCCCCAGTACTTGAAAGAAAAAGAAAAAGAGCAGGTTCTAGAGGCATTTTTGTTTTAAAACTGATTCTTTTAAGAAATGCTGCATTATAGCCAGGGACAGTGGCACATACCTGTGACCCCTGCTACTTGGGAGGCAGAAGCAGGAGGTGCACAAGTGAGACCAAACTGGCAATTTAAAGAGACCATATCTTGGGCTGGGGCTGGGGCTCAGTGGTAAAGCGCTTGCCCAGCACATGTGAGGCCCTGATTCAATCCTCATCACCTCATAAAGATAAATAAATAAAGAGGCCATATCTCAAAATAAAAGAAAAGGGCTGGGGTATAGCTCAGTGATGAAATGCTTGTCTAGCATTGTATGTATGCCCTGAGTTCAATCCCTATTACTGCAAAAAATACATATAAATAAATGAATTTTAAAAGCTGTAGAGATATTTCCAGCCTATCAAGATGGACATGAAATGCTAGAAATGCAGGGATACCAAGACTCCTGTCCTGATTTGAAAAAAAATAGCATTTCTTGAGAGCTCTAGCCTAAAATAGAATACAGTGGGGCTTCTCAAACTTTATTATGTATAAAAATGACCTGGGGCAGGGGTAGTAAGAGTAATCAGTGGTAGCATATGCTCAAGAGGTCCTGTATAAATAAATACAATTTAAAAATTAGAAAAAAAAAGCCAGACAGTGGTTAAGCACCCCTGAGTTCAATACCCAAATAGGAGCCAGGTATGTGCTTTGTAGTCACTGTGACTACAAATATATAATCCCAGTGACTACACACAATCCCAGTGACTACAAAATATGTAAATAATTTAAAAATAAATTTTTAGATAAACAAATGAATAATAAAAATAAAGAGAGGCTGCACGTGGTTCTCAGTGGTACATGCTTGCCTAACATGTGCAAGGCCCTGGGTTTGATTCCCATTACTGAAAAAATAAACAAATAAATAAGTAAATAAATAAAAAGAAAAAAAGAATTATCTGGGGAAAGAAAGGAAAAATAAAAACAACCACCGAGAAAGCTTATTAAAACACAGGCCTGTAGGCCTACCCCAGAGCTTCTGATATAGATGACTGGAGACAGAGCCTGAGAATTCACATTTCTAATAAGTTCTCATGTGATTCCGGTGATGCAGATGATTCATGTTGATGACCCCCACTTTTGATTTAGTTTTTGTTGGGGACTAAACCTAGAGGGGCTCTACCACTGAGCTACGCCCCAGCCCTTTTTATTTTTTATTCTGAGACAGGATCCAAGTTGACCATGCTGGCCTCCAATTTGTGATCCTTGTGGCTCAGCCTTCCAAGTAACTGGCGTTTTAGGTATGCACTACCACACCTGATCTTTGTATTGCCTTATCCCTCATTCTAGACTAGCTTCAGACTTATCACCTAAATTGGTTCTAGATGAATGATTACTTCCTCCTCCCTATATTGATTCAAACAATTAACATTTCCATGGTATAAGACACCATGAAAGACACTGTATATACCAAAATGGAAAAATAAAGTCAGACATGATGCCACAATCAGGGATTATACTGCAGGCATTCCTTTTTCCACCTCTTATTATCCGAAGGTAATACCATTTGCATTACTCATCTATACAAGATATCAGACCATTCTATCCCAAAGTATTACAGTTTTTGCTCTCAACATACCTATTTCTCGAGCAAGAATAATACTGCTGAGGCGTATGGGTTGGGTAGATTCAGCAATAAGTACAGCTCTTTGGGAACATAAGGTGCCATTTTCATATAAAGGCTCAACAGTTACTGCGTCATGATGGGTGGAATGCCTGCAAGAACAAAATACTTCAGAGTGTAAGATACATGGGTCAAAGCTAATTTTTTTGAAGAGATTTCTATATGTCTCCCATTTTACATACTACCGGGCAAACTAAAATGACACTCTTTAAAGTAGGAACATTTGCTGAGCACAGTGGCACCGGCCTATAATCCCAGGAATCAGGAAACTGAGGCAGGAGGATGGCAAGTTTGAGGCCAGCCTCAGCAATTTAGCAAGACCCTCAGCAACTTAGCAAAACCCTGTCTCAAAATAAAAAATAAAATAAAAAGGACTGGGAATGTAGTTCAGCAGCAAAGCACCTTTGGGTTCAATCCCCAGTATCAAAAAAATAAATAAGTAAAGTGGGAACATTGATTAGGGACACAGGATCAAAATGGGAGAGATGATCAGAACTTTTTCCCAGTGATCTTTTGTGCAATGTCCCCTAAATTATATTCTTCCCTCAAAATTTAAAATAAGATCAATGTTAAAATAAGATTAATTCATTGATGGAGTTAGAGAAGATAATGCTAAGTAAAGTTAGCCAATCCCAAATAACCAAATGATGAATGTTTTCTCTGATATAAGGAAGCTGATTTATAGTGGGATAGGGCGAGGGAGCATGGGAAGAACTCTAGATAGGGCAGAAGGGTTGGAGGGGAAAGGAAGGGCATGGGGTTATAAATGTGGAATGTGAGGATCATTATTATCCAAAGTACATGTATGAAGACACGAATTGGTGTGAATATACTTTGTACACAGATATGAAAAATTATATTCTATATGTGTAATAAGAATTGTAATGCATTCCATTGTCATATATAATTTAAAAAAAAAAAAAGATTAATTCTTCCCTCCATCTGTAAAAATAGCACTGATGTTATATTTCCAGGACTGATGTTATATTTCTGAGAGACAGGACTTTCCCATACTTTAAGAAATGATTTTTTCTAATCCTAGAAACTGGGCTGCTATCTTAGATGGAAAAGTTGGCTAAATAATGAGGTGTGAATCCAACACAAAATGCCAAAAAAATTAATTAATATTTCTGGAAGGACGGAAGAAATAGTTTTGAATTCTGGGAAGATTCCTTTCATCATCCTCTGAGTCAGGAAATACATCACACTGGGTCACTTTATAAGCCTAATTCCCTTACTTCCTCATAAAATGAAAGGTGAATTTCTTGGAAAACACCTCATTGCTTCTTTTAAGAAACAGTAAAGGGAAATCTACTCCATTTAGAATGAATGCTCTGGTGTCTTAGAGCTCACTTTAGTTGGGTTCCCTCACTGCTTGGATAACCACAGAACTTAATAGGTTTTTCTCTCACACCACAAAATCACGTCTTTCCATCTTTAGTCAAGGTCACTCAATATTCCAGAGTTGAGAACCCCTTGTCCTCAAATTTCCGGCGAGGCTCCTTGAATAAGGGCGACAACTTTCATGTCCCGGGCAGCTCTCCCCTCCACACCAGATGGTCTTCCAGGAGGCTTTACCCTTCGTGGCCTCGAGCGCCGGTTTCCTCATAAACTGGGGACCAACAGTACTGCTCCAGACTGAACAAAGTCGGTCGGTTAACCCAGGAAAAGCGCTTGGTTCCGCGGGGTTCCAGACCCTCTGTGGGGAGCAGCCGCAGGGGACCTTCCCTCCCGGAACCAACCCGTTTCCTGACCCAACAGCTCTCGCGCGGGTAGGGCACACCCCACGCAGAAGGTGGGCCTGTCACGCCCGGCGACCGCGCAGCGCTCCTGTGGGATCTCACGGAGCCGCGCTCCGTCCTCGCTGGGAGGGACGGGGTGCGTGAGGACAGACCCCACCATCCCTCACCAGATGTAGCAGCCCCGCTGTGCCTCCAGCAGGAAAGGCACCCGGCCTGGCTCCCGGCCAAAGGGCAGCAACACCTGCGGCACGTTAAGTTTGTTGGCGAGGGTCCCAAACAAGGCCAGTGACAGGCACAGGAGGCGACCGAGAGGCACGCAGCAAAGAAGCACCGTGGCTCCGAGGTTTATCATGGCGACCGCCAGGCCTCAGGTTCCCGCACCGCCAGAGCGGCGCGTCCGCACCCACAGCAGCCAATCGGAAGGCTCTACGTCAACAGGAGGCGGGATCTCTGGCCGGCTGGGAATTGTGGGAATTCAACACTTAGGCCTTCCCCAACTTTTGCTGAAGTTTTAGGAACTTAAAGGACTCCGTTCCTAGATTTGCACTTCCCAGTGTTGGGAGTATAGCTCAGAGTGCTGGCCTCGCGTGCTTACCTGCTTAAGGCCGGGGTGGGGGGTGTTGATACCCAGAAAACCACCCGGCCCCCTGCCAAAAAAAAAAACAGTATGGCAGGTTTTTTCAATAGTAAGGAACAAGCAGAAATGTATAACGAACATTTCTCCAAGCTTCTCATTCCGTTGTCTATTGTTTGGCTCCTAGATTGAAATATATATATATATATATATATATATATATATATATATATATATATATATATATATACATATATATATATTGCAATAATTTCCAGTCTATAAACAGCTGGACTTTGTCAAGGGAGCTCTGTAATTTTAACTAGGAAGTCAGATACACATCACACTTCAAGGCCAGAGTGCAGGAAATGCCAGTCTCAAAGGCAGCTTTAAAAGCCATCCACTCATACAGCCTGTCTGTAAGCAAATACTTTAAGAGCACTTGTTAAATTAATGTGTTTTCTCCAAATATCCAGTAAGGTATTAACTGAAAGACTTGCCTAGGAACAGTCTACTAAAACCACACACTTTATTTCCAATCTTCACTTTGCCCTGACAATACATGCTATCCCCATTTTACAAGACAACCCTAAATGATTTATATCAGGAAATACAATTAGGAATTTTGAGAGCTATGTTTTGAACCCAATCTTTGTCTATGTTAAATCCTGTTGCTACCACCCAATGAGATCTGATTTTTAGCTCAAACCTCACAGCTCCTGTGGAAAAAAGCACATTCGGTTTAATAAATAAAACTCAAGTAGATCTGAAGTTTGGAGGGACTGGTTCTTTATTTCAAAAAGACACTTGTCAATATTCAGTATCAAAACAGTTGCACTATTGTTTGTCTTTCTCCCAACTGGCCCCAAAGAGACCACAACAAAGGAGAATACATTTTAAGCCAATAAGCTGCAGGATGTACACCTAACAGACCTCATGAAACCTCACCTAAAAAAGTGGGGATTGGGCTGGGAAAGAAACTTTGAACGTTCAGCACTCTGCCAGCCCAGACTGCAGGACTCTCAGCCAGACGAGGTGGCCAGGTACCCCACCCCAAAGATGCAGTTTCAAAATAATATAAAATTTAAAAAGTTGTGTACATAAGCTATTCAAGATTCTCCAGCACTGACTGATACAAAGCACAATGAGATGGCACTTTTAGATACAGCAGCTTCAGACCCAGAAAAGGGTGATGAGATGAGTTCATATAGCTAAATCAGTGGCCAAAACATAATTTTCTTTCTTTCTTTTCTTTCAAGCAAGCAGGAGAGCAATTAAGTGGTCACGCAAGATTAAGGGGCCCATGATCCATTCTGTGAACACTTGGGAAGTGGGTAGAGATGGGAGAAAAATTTGGTCTCAGGGCTAAGAATATGGCTCAGTGGTAGAGCATTTGCCGAACAAGCACGAGGCCCTGGGTTCAATCCCCAGCACCAGAAAAACAAAAAGTCTCAGAGGTCTCACCATGTTAATTTGGTCATTTCTGATGAAAAAAAGTAAAAAATAAGAATACAGTTGTCTAAAGATACCTTAAAGCTAAAAATAAAACAAAACCTGAATAGCAAGGTTTTTGTTTTTTGGCGAACTC
Organism: Marmota monax; assembly: GCF_021218885.2. Taxonomy (NCBI): domain Eukaryota; kingdom Metazoa; phylum Chordata; class Mammalia; order Rodentia; family Sciuridae; genus Marmota; species Marmota monax. The sequence goes on along the minus strand of NW_026694593.1, from coordinate 2,611,768 downwards.
CTCTTGGAATCACCTTTCTGGTTTGGCTGGTACTTTGCACAGAGCAATGAGGTTTGCCACAGTAGAGTCTTTCCCTGGGCTCTGTTTGGCTCTCAGTAAGGCAGGCCCATTCCTCTTTTCCTCCTCTATGGAGAGGGCAATAGGGACTAGGCTGGAAAGTTACCTTCCAAAAGTGAGAAGGGAATTAGATTGCTGCTTCAGAGCTATGAAATTATTTGGAATGTTTTACAAATGGTTACTGTAACAACAAAAAAAGTAATTACAAAATGTGTACATCACAACATGCTTTTAAAGACACTTTGCGTTGTGCTCACATTCCCTTAAATGCTGTTCCCAAAAGTGCTCAGCCTCTAGCCCAGCTGGAATCTCTGGGAAGAAGCAGACACAGTTTGGTGAAAAAGACAAGGGGGTAGGGGGTAGGGGGGGTGTTGAAAGGAGAAAGCAGCCTTCCAGTTAAAGATCAGCCCTCAGTTTCAAGGTCAGCTTCGGGCTGGCTGGCCTCAGGCGGAGTCAGGGTCAGAGGGAGGAGCAGCAGCAGGGCGGGACTGGGGAGCTCTACATCTCATTCAGGTCAAGCAGAGTCTGGTCCAGCATCCTTTGTGTACAGAGGTGCTCCTCTTTGGTGCATTTCAGCTTATCTAATGGGGATAAAGGAGAGAAGTTATCAAAAGTAAATTTCCGGGTCTGTTCACTCTCTGGACTTGGTCCTGCTTCAGGGAAGCTGCAGACTAAGAAAGCAGCTGCCTTCTCAACCACAACAGTGAGCCATTGCCTCACTGGGTTTGTGCAGGGCCCCTGGCTTGCCTACTGAAGTTGCAAAGTTGTTAAGTAGCTGTACTTCCTGGGGGAGGGAGTGGAGGACCTTATCAGCCATTTCCTCTCCCTCCCACACCCAACCAAGGCTTTCAATTTCAGTCACTGAAGGAGCAGGCCTGAAGCTTCAGCCATCCACTCTTCTAGGTTTTGTGCAGGGAACAAATATCTGCTTGAAGAGGTCCACTGCAGTCTAACCGTTGCAAACAAGGATGGACATATTTCTACCAGTGAAACACCAGAATCTCAACTTGAAAAGAGCATAGGAAATCCTCATGTACTACATGTTTTCTCTAAAAAGTAAAGGGGAAAGAAATAGTTGGTGGGATAAATAAACAAGCCCTCATGGCTAAGCCAAAGAAAACAAAGCCAAGAATACTATCTAAACATATACTTAGTTTTTGCAGAGCCATTAGCCAGAACTAGCCTGTGACAAGTTACTTGCAATTAAACATAAAACCAGGAAAAGGAAGCAAGAAGGGAAATATTAGGAAGAAAACTGGTGGCTAACCATCAAGGAGCACCTCATCTATTAAGCAAGCAAACCTGAGTGCTCTAAGGAGGGGAGGAAAATATTCAAACCTTCACTCAGAGAAGGTGATGGCAACAAAGATCCATATTCATATCCCACACCCTTCTTTCCCTTCCCTTTTTTCCACCCAGTCGGAAGGGCCCATCCTTGAGCCTGCAGATGAAGCAGTTACAACATCTTGTAAAGTCAGTCTCTTTATTGTTAGAAAACATCCATGCAAAAGAACATATCCTATAGTCAGTGCACACATGGAAGAGCAGCAGTGAAACGGGAGAAAAGTTTTCACTATAATCTCAGGCCCTTTCCTTCATAACTCATCATCTCTTTTAAAGGGATAAAAATGCAGTATCCAACTGTTCTAACTTAACAATGCTGTTAGGAAATCAACAGTGTTCTAACTGCCCCAATTAAAAAACAACTTGCTTAGGGCAAAATAATAACTTTTTAAAAGACAATCAGTTTTTTTTGCTGGGGTCCAGGTCAGTGGTTTACTGGGCATCTGTGAGCCCTGCCCATCAGTCACACAGATCATGCAGCGTTAGCTTCAGCTCATTAGAAAGCAGGCGGTTTCGCTCAAGTTGGCTGTAGAGACGCTCTGCAGCAGCAACGGAGAGGAGGGAAAACAAGAGAAGGAGAGGAGAAAGAGGAGGAGAAAGAGAAAAAGGGAAGGTTAGTAAAGTACCAGAAGTAAACCTGAGTCTTTCAACTAGCTGGTTGGTATATGTAACATGCATCTGTAAGGTAGGATGGATGCAAGGAGGACTCAGACAGAGGGCAGCAAGAGTCAGTCAGTTGGTGGAAAGACCAACAGAGAAATCAGAAATTTGGACTGACAAGTTGGTTGGACAACATTTTGAGGGAGAAAAAAATCACCTCCTTCACTGTATTTATTCCCTGGGTTGAGAAACTGAGACAAGTGAAAACAGGGCAAAGAGGGAAGATGCGTTGGCTTAGAAGAAATGCATTAATAATAACCAGGGTTTGAAGGGAATGGAACGGTTGAACATTTTGCTGTAAAAGCATTCAACACAACATTACACATAGCAGATTGGGATAAATATTCCCACCCACTCAAGTCTACATTTTTTTTTCCTGGGGCGGGGGGGGGGGTTGCTGGAGATTAAACCCAAGGGTGTTTTACCACTGAGTCACATCCCCAGCCCCCCACCTTTTCTTGAAGTGCTGGGGATTGAACCCAGGGCCTTGTGTATACAAGACAAGCACTCTACCAACTGAACTATATCCCCAGCCCCTTTTTATTTTGAGAACAGGGTCTTACTAAGTTACTGAGCATCTCGCTATGTTCTGGCTACAAACTTATGATCTTCTCACCTCAGCCTCCAAACTCTTTGGGATTACAGGTGTGTGCTACTGTACCCAGACAAATGCTTTTTCTTGTGTGATAAACCCATAAGAGGCCTATCCAATCCATATCAATTTTCCCTTATTTTCTAAATAAACAGTGTGCCTAGTCCATGAAAAGATCTACTACTGGTATACATCAGTCAAGACTACTCTGCTCCTTATTTTCATCCTCCTTTCCAGCTATAGGTGATCACAGGATCCAGTTCTGGCCAATGAGATATAGAGGAAGAATCTGCTGGGAACTTCTTAGAAAACTTCAGCTCTCCTTCTTGCCTTAAAAATGGGAGCTAATTATTTTAACCTTAAGAGAATCAAAGAAACTCCAGCTATATCTTGACTATAGTCATTCATAGCTAGACCTATTAAGTGACAAAAATAAATCCCATACTTATTTATGCTACCATAATGCTTCTTCTTATAACTCAAATCATTCCTGATACAAAGAGTAAGGTGCTCAAGTCCACTGGCTTTTTTTGAGTACACCTTATGGGGGAATTGAGTTATACGGAATTCAGATACATCTTAAAACACTCAATTCTGATCTACTTCTAATATCAGCCTCTGAAGTTCATTAGTAAGTTTCTTCATATTTTATAGCTTGTTTCAAATTGATCTCAGAACCTCAATATAGAAAAGAGAAAAAGGCAAAAAGATCAGGGTGGGGACTACCAGACCAGATATTTTAACCCCAGGGTAAATGATGTCACTGAGAGAGATGGGTGGCAGCTGACAATGATGATGCCCTCAAGCTGAGAGCCTGATGAGGACCTGGAACTGACACCCCAACACTTTTCATCGTCTGCTGATCCTCTGTATTTTCCTCACAGCTCCCCAACTCTACAGCCACATCTTGACTCTGGTGAGAGCCACAACTTCCCCTTATGACCTTCTCCTCACCCCAGGAAGAGCCTGCCTTGATTCCTGATCTGATCACCGTGGTCTGAGTGAGTGTGCATGCATGCATCTGCTAGACTTAAAGCCTAAAGCTTGAGACTTTTGATCTGACACTTGAACTTAGCATGCAGAAGAAATGTCTGTCATTAGCCTGTCATGATAATTGTGTTTGCAGTGCTTAGAATTAATCTAGAATTGTTTGCTGTGAAGTGATTATGTCTACTGCAGTGCCTAGCATTAAGGATTGACGTTTTCTTGAATAAGAACCTATAGAGTGAAACTGTATTGAATGATTTAAGTGAATAAAGCATTGACTAGGGCAGAAGCACATGGACATTCTTTATTTCTCCCTCTGGACTGCATAAGTTGCACCTTTTGCCCATCACAACAGCACACTATCAACACAGAAAGCATGCATATATATAAAAAAAGAGCCTGAGAAGGAATGACACTACATTTAAGAGCAAAATTAGGGCTGGGAACAGTGGCCCATGCTTATAATCTCAGTCTTAGGAGGCTGAGGCAGAGAGAGAGCAAGTTTAAGGCCAGCCTCATAACTTAGGGAGACTGTCTCAAAAAACAAAACCTCAATGGCAGAGCATTTGCCTATCAGGCGTAAGGACTGGGTAGAATCCCCAATAGGAAGAGTTGTGGGGAGGCAGAAATCAGGGTAGACTTCCTTTATTGTAATGCTGAGTACTGAACCAAGGGCCTCAAGCATGCTAGACAAGCATCCTGCTTCTGAGCTACACCTCCCTTCCCTGGAGCTTTTTTATTTTTCACATTTTTGGTACAAGGGATTGAACCCAGGGGCACTTAACCACTGAGCCACATCCTCAGCTCTTTTTATTTTGAGACAGGGTCTCACTGAGCTTCTTAGGACCTTATTAAGTCACTGAGGCTGACCTCAAACTTGCAATCCTCCTGTCTCAGCCTCCCATCTCAGCTTCCTGAGTGGCTGGGATTACAGGCATGTACCGTCACTCCTGGACCCTAGGACTTTTAAAATTTCACCCATTAAACCAGTGTGTGTTTTTTTTTCTGTTTCTGTTCTAACAGAAAAGACAGGGTTTTGTTATGTTGCCCAGGTTAGCCCCAAACTACTGGATTCTAGTGATTCTCCTGTCTCACCTTCCTGAGTAGCTGGGGACTACAGATGACTGCCACTGGCTAAGAACCAGTGGTTCTTATTGCCCCTCATCTCTCCCAGAGAATATGGAAATATATACTGATAGGTTTTTACTGTCTCAATGACCGGAAGGCTCTAAGGTAATTACTAGCCAGGGGACAGAAATATGCAGGGTCATTTTTATGTTCAAGAATTGTCCTACCCTAAATGACAAAGCTTACCATTGAGAAGCTCAGTACTAGTCTATAAACTCTAAGACTTCTGGGGCTGCACTAGTCTAATTGCTATTGCATCCTTGATAAACTTGTAAACTCTCATTTCTCAAACTGTGATGTCATATTATACATAGATCTCATTTATATCCACATTAGTTTGTGGGATTCCCACTCCTGTCTCAGGAAAGAAGGGTATTATTAAGATCTTATCCCTCAAAACAGCTTGGTTAATGAGGGTTTTGTTCCATTTAGGGAAGAAATAAAGAGACACAGGGGTGGGGTGTGAGTATTTTATTGCTTTACTAAATAAATCCAGAATGCAGAGTTCCCTAAAAACTAAGGTCAGAAAGACAAATGTCAGTTGTCATCTCACCTTGAACTTAGCTTTGAACTCTGCCCTAATAACTGGAAATTCAGGATTGGATACTAGTTCATTAAGGTTCTTGGGTCCCAGGAAACAGTAAAGCAACACAAAACAAGGCAAAGCAGAGAACCCATTGGGTCTGGTAGTTTAGCAATGCCCTATTAGAGAATCATCCTCTGGAGCCAGGCAATATTTGAACAATATCCCATGAAAGGAGGAAACTGGTGTGGGCTAAGGTAAGCCTGCGGAACATAGCAGGTCAGTTCCTCCCTTCAGATACCTGGGTTCAGCCACACTTTGTTCCTCATCGAAACTACAGGAATAGCCTGTGGTTCCTGGAGGGGAAGAAGTTAAGGGGCCAAGTGCTTTGGTTCGATGCTTAGCCTTAACCTCACAGCTAGTCCAGGCTCAAGTAATAAAGGATGGCTCCTTAAAGGATACAGAGCATTAAAAGAGGAATTTTCATTAACACTGGGCACTACATGGTATTTTGTGTTTTATTCCACTGCCCTAGCTTGTAGGGCTATCTTTGCTCACAATAGTCCTGCCCGTGGGATAAAGTAGGAGCTACCAAAGCTGAAATACCTCCCTTTTCTCTCAATCTCTATTCTCTTCTTTCCTTTCTAAGAAATATTTTTCTGCACCAAAGCCAAGTTCTGCTCAAAAATACTAAATGTCTAGAACTGCACTGGTCCAATAGAGTAACCACTAGACACATGTGGCTAATTAAATTGAAATGAACTAAAAATAAATGAGAATTTTAGCTATCTCATATTCTAGCCTAGCCACATTTTGAGTGCTTTTCAACCACATACGGCTAATGACTACCACTATACCAACCATCACTGCCAAACGGGCAATACTGCTATAAGCTATCCATACTGCCTATACACCTTCTTTCCATCAGTATGCTTCTGCCCCTTGAATCTGGTTTCTCCCCCTGGGACCTAAATGCTCAAATGTACCCTTGAATTATTAGAGTATCAATGAATGACCTTTCTTCAATTACCTTTATTTCTCAACCTATCTGCTGACATTAAGAATCCCTTTTATTTTGAGAAAGAGTATTGCTAAGTTGAATCCCATGCTAAACTTCTTCAAGGACCAAAACTAAAACTAGTTCCATTTGGCATTCTCTTCAACACATGATTTTCCTCTTTAACTCTATTTACATTGCAATTGTCCTTTATGCTTGTAATGTGCTTCCATGCCCTAAACGATCTATGCCCTTTTGGATCCCCAAACCTCTCACATCAAGCTCTCCCCTTTGAGCTTCAGCATCTTTTTACCTGCCCTGCCAATGTTTTGATATATTCTTCTCTCCTTTTTCTCCTGGCTCCCCAAACCAGGATGGCGAGACCTCCTTACATCTCTAACATCACCATTTTCAAGTTTTAAAACCAGGCACCTAGGGCTGGGGATATGGCTCAGTTGGTAGAGTGCTTGCTTGCCTCTCATGCACAAGGCCCTGGGTTCAATCCCCAGCAAACACACACACACAAAAAACAGGCACCTTGACTTTTCCTTCTTACGTTTAGGGGTCAGGCTCTTCCAAATACCCATCTTCAGTGCCATAACCCTATCGCCACTCTAGTTCAGACCCCAATTACTCTCCTGGTAAACCACAATAACTTAACCAACCAAATATTCACCTAAGTATGGGAAATTTATTGCCAGTACTGTGTATGTAATAGTATGTATTCAAACAGTATGTACCTGTAAACTTATATATTATTTATATATTCATTTATCCCCATCCCCACCCCCACCCCGTGGTACTAGGGATTGAACCAGAGGTGTTCTACCACTGAGCTATATCCTTAGACCTTTTTATTTTTTAAATTATTATTTTTTGTGGTGCTGGGGATTGAACCCAAGGGCCTTGTACATGCGAGGCAAGCACTCTACCAACTGAGCTATATCTCCAGCTCTTAGCCTTTTTTATTTTGAGAAAGGGTATTGCTAAGTTGAAGTTACCAAGGCTGGTCTCAAATTTGCAATCCTCCTGCCTCAGCCTCCCAAGTCTCTGGAGCTATGGTTTTTTTTTCCTTCCCTTTTTAATGTGCATTAGGAAAAGACATTAGCACATTAAACCTTTTAATTTCAAAACAATTGTGTAGAGTAAGAATGCACCAAACTTAAAAACAAGAGTAGATTTGAATAATAAAGTAGGCAACATGCAAATATGGCAAATGTCATAAAAATGGTATGCAAATGACTGAGAATTGAAAGTCATCATTTTTATTTTTTGGGGGGGCAGGTATTAGGGATTGAACTCAGAGGCACTCAACCACTGAGCCACATCCCCAGCCCTATTCTATATTTTACTTAGAGACAAGGTCTCACTGAGGTGCTTAGAGCCTTGCTTTCTGCTTGAGGCTGGCTTTGAACTCATGATCCTCCTGTCTCAGCCTCCTGAGCTGCTGGGATTATAGGCATGTGCCACCTACCCAGCAAAAATCCAATCTTTTGGAACCCAGTGAAAATGAAGAGGCATTTTTTTTTAAGTTGTCAGTGGACAGTGACCTATCTATCTATTTATATGAGGTGCTGAGAAGCAAACCCAGTGCTCACACATTGGCAAGCACTCTACCAATGAGCTACAGCCTCAGGCCCCAAGAGGTAAGTTTGAACATGTTTATTCAGTATCAACTGTGTGCCTTCTATCATGAGTCTTTACTAACCAAATCATTCCCACTGGAATCAATCTCTTCCCACCTCTGAACACCCGCAGACTTTATTATCTATGGCACTCATCTTTATGCGTGTTTTCTTTCTATTACTAGAGTTCAAACAACCTGAGACTGGGGATGGTGACTCCATCTTTGTGTCCTCACCCTAACCCTACATCTAGAAAATACCAATGTGTCTGCTGGATAAATCAATCTAGTGGCAGAAGAAATGGTATTGACAGAAAGAAAACTAAATATGACATGAAACTTGAAGTTTTAAAACTAGAGAAAACTTTTCCACCTGGCCGTATCTACTTAAAATAAAAACAAGTTTCAAATATCTATTCTGTTAAGAAACTTCAAGATTACATGAACAATACTTAAATGCTTGATTAGTACAACTGGTAGCTACACTATTCAGACTGAATTATCTCTGCTGTGTAAATTGTTAACTGAAATGTTGATATTTAATTTCTATGATATGAACCAGGAACAATTTTTTGAGATTTATGTATATAATAAATCATTACCCTCACATGCACATTATTTGAAATATGAATAATTGTTTGTGTTAGTCTTTCCAATAATAATTTACCATTGTCTTATATCCCACTAGCACATGCTAGCAGGCCTCAAATATGTAAGAAAGGTTTAAAGAAAATGCAAAGCTGTTGAGAATTCAATCCATTGTGTGTTCTTCTGAGTAGGGATGAAACAATTAGTCAATTTTAGTAGTGACGTACACAGATCCACTGGGTGTCTGAGGATGCATTCTGAACCACTGAGAAAAGGATAAAGCATATGTGATGGTCTTTCAACCTTACTGTGTCAAAGGAGGAGAACCTAAAGAGGGAATGGAAACAGTCTAAGCAGATGATTTAAGAGCTTGGAAGTGAAGGATTCAGATGGTCTCATTTAGCTCAAGAACACTAGAATTCCTAACCCAGGGAACCTCTATTAGCCTCCCACTCTGACAGACTCCAATAAGGCAGGCTTAAATGTCAGGAAAAAATAGATACAAAAGTGGCTTTGATTCTACTGAGTCAACGGAGGGGGAGCCTATGATAGCTGTTCTCCACATCACACCCCCAACGTTTTGCAGCAGCTTTGTCAATGACACAAATGCAGGGTGGCATGAGGCTTTCAGCAGCTTAGCATTTTAATTTGAGGTGGGGGTAGAATAGAGTACATAAGTTGCTTTGTGTCCCCTGCACCCTGATGCCTTGGGGACCAGCCAGGCTGACCAATAGAATCCAGAGCGAGAGTGGGTGCTGGGTTCCCCAGGAAGGGGCAGATCCAGAACAGAGCAGAAACGATGGTAGTCATCTGTATAAAAAGTAAGGGTACTCTAGGTGAGAAAGACGGGCATCAATCTAGGTAACAATCTGGGAGAAAGGAAGAGGAAATAAAGAGGCAGCAGCAGGAAATGATAAAACAGAGCCAGGCACTACAGCCTGTGAATTTGGCTTCTTTTCAGGGTTAATAGGAAGAAGAGGTAGATTAGCATCAAGGATCAGGGATCCACAGCAAACAGATGAAGTCCCCAACAACTCTTTTTGGTGCTGTTTACTGCTTGGCTTGTTTCTGGGACTCAGCTAGATTCTTAGGTGAATGCTCTTTCTCATCTCAGATGTTTACCCTGAACTTTGGCATTAGGGCGCACATCAAGAGGCTTGTTCTCTAGGCCCTATTTCCTTAATTGTACAGATTCTACCTTTAGTAGAACCCCTTCTGAGAGGACAACATTTGAAAAACAATTAAGAAAAATCAGTATAAAATAGACTAAGAATAAAAAATATCAGTGTTTTACCACCGATCCAAGATTAAATGCCTCCCCAGCTTTTGCCAAACAAAGTAACCAGCACCAATGTTTCAAAAGTAAAGGTAGAGAGTCTAGTTTCCAAAGCACAAAACGAAAGCACGCTATGCAAAGCCTGTACCCCCACCCACCCATGAGCCAAGATCCCAGCCCCACTCTGCTGTCAGATAGTTACATAGAAGTCATGTCATTGAGGGCGTGGTCCAGCTCCTCGCTAATGGCCTTGTACTTCAGTTTCTGGGCATAGAGCTCATCTGGACAGGCACAGGAACCACAGGGAGGAATGAGGGGACAGAGTAAAAGATATCAGAAGCAGATGAAGAGAGGGAATCATTAGAAATTAGGAAAAGTGCGACCAATGGGTCTAACACCAGAAAACGTATATGCTGGCAGCCACGACTGGCTATTCTTAGATCCACTGTTTTCTAGGACCAAATGCACTTCTTGATGCCTCTGTTCAGTTGTAGCAAGAATTCAGAACCTGGGCATAGTCCTGTTACCAAAGGCACTCAAGAGGATACCACTCCCACCCACTAGCCCAATTCCTACCAGTGATAATACTGAATTCAATAAACAGAAAAGGGAGAATGCACACATCCACAGTGACATTTCTTTGCCTACCAGCTGTGAACACTATTCATGGCCCCCTTTGCTCTACAAGTTGCCTCTTCAAACTATTTTAAAGAACATTCTAGGACAAAGAGCATACCAAGGGAGCACATCTCAGAGTTCTCAAAGCAAAAGACATTTTCCATTGTCATGGTGGATGCAGTTGTCAAACTGCAGGGACAGGAAGTATGTAGAAAGCCCCTGGTCAGTTCTGAGACAAGGTTATTTTACAGCTTCATCTCTTGGAGAGGTACCCTACAACTTGATGGTGAATGGTACTGCTGAAAGTGGCCAGGGGGTGATATGCATCCTTGCTGCCTTTTGAAATCATGACTTCCATTTCAACTTGCCGACTAAGGATTTAGGATTACTCAATGAGAAGTAAATGCAGATATTACCAATCTCCTCAAAGGGAAGGAGGCAAAGTCCAAAATATTAGGCATTCTTGTTTCATTACTACAGACTGAACCCAGAGGTGCTCTACTGCCACTGAGCCACATCCCTGGCCCTTTCTTTTTATTTAATTTTGAGACAGAGTCTCACTTAGGTGCCCAGGCTGGCCTTGAACTTGCAATCCTCCTGCCTCAGCCTCCCAAATTGCTGGGATTATAGGTGTGTGCCACAGCACCTGGCTAGGTAGTCTTATTAAAGGGAAAGATTACGTATAAAAATCCAATTCTAGGGTTTGATGCACTTCACCTGACTGTGGACAGGATGGGGCACATCATATGTGCCATGTCAGTACCAATTCCCCTTGGTATACAAGAAAAAAGGTACATGGTCAATGGGCAAAATCCTCCTCTATATGTCTTTATTTTAATCCCTCGCCCAGGCTCCATACCTTCCAAATCATCAATTGTCTTTTCCAGTTTGGCTACCGATCTCTCGGCAAACTCAGCGCGGGTCTCTGCCTAGGGAAAACAAAAAACCAACCAGAATGTGAGATGACAAGTCAAAGAGAAGGATATCTATTTCTTCCATTTCCTACCTCCATACTGGATTTGCAGAATCTAAACCAGCCAATCTAAGTCTACATTGATTTCTTAGAAAACGTATTATTTAGCATATATTATTATATAATTATTATATATTATATAATTATATTATTATATAATTTATTATATATTAATTTCTTATATATTTCATTAATCCCTCAACTCACCTCCTTGAGTTTATCAGTGAGAATCTTTATTTCTTCCTCATATTTGTCTTCTTTTTGAGAGTACTGTAAAGAAGTAGAATAAAAGTTTCAGAGTAGAAATTAGTCCTACAGACAATACCCGCCCCCATGACATTTACTCCTATTATATTCTTTCTCTCTTTTTTTTTTGGTTTTTCTGCAGTGCTAGGGATTTAACACAGTGCCTTGTGCATGCCACGTAAGAACCCTACCACTGAACCACATCCCCAGGCCCCTACATTTATTCTTATATTGAATATCCTCTTGTATTTAATATGCTGAATGACCTAAGAGTTACGAGCAAGGCCCAATTTTAGACAACCAGTTCTTAAAGTCCATCTATTTCTTTATAGCCATGATACCCTGAGAGTAGACCAGGACCTTTATTTTTAAACCAGAGTTAAGCTTTGATCTTACTCATATCAATGCAAAGTTTTTCCTTCCTACTGATGAATGAGCAGGAATAAAGACACCCTAAGTCAACACGACTAAAATACTTCCCCATGAAAATAAAGAGAAATCTGTCTTGATTGCTCATTAATCTTAGAACTGATTCTGTTGCCCTATCGATTTACAAGAAAGTCTATTAGGGCCCCTGATCATGCCTCTCAGCAAAGCAGCACCAGCCTGAGAGCACAAGACTCTAGGTGCCCAAGATCATGACGTTATTTTAACTAAAGCAATCAAAGTGCACAGGAGATTGCATTAAACCCAGGATCTGGATGGACAGTCATGGGGAGGAAGAGGACATTTCTCACTGGATTATAAGAAATGGGTATCTCCAGTCTTTCATCAAGGGCAGGGCTGGGCCCAGGCCCCAAAGCCTGTCACCTTCACAAACCAGCCCCTACCTTCTCCGCCTGAGCCTCAAGAGACTTGAGGTTGTTGGTGACATTCTTCAGCTCCTCCTCCAGCTCAGAACACTTACTGTGAACATTTTAAATACCACAGGAGAGGAAAGGGGAAGAGGAAGAGAATAAAAAAAAAAGGGAGAGAGACACACAGACGTGAATTGAACCTATCATGTAGAGAGTTGGAAGGCATACTGGGGAAGAGAAGTTCCTTGGTAATCTGAGCAAGCATTAACCCTCCTCCCTCTACCATGGAACACATCAGGAGCAGCTGGACCCTCCTGCTCAGAATATCTGTACACTAATAAAGAAAGAACACTTGATAGAAACCACTATCAGGAACGAGTCACAACTATCTGGGGTAGAGGTGGGAATGGATGCCCAACCCCAACAGTCCCCCAAATCACCCCAAGGAAGGAGAGACTCTGTTGAGAGGCAGTGAAATAACTGGGAAAGAAAGGATGAAAGATGCCAAATAAGTGGAAAGTATGGAGCATTCCATGAAGAGATGAGAAAGCACTCAACAAGTCAACCGGTGGAGGGGAGGAAGCTGCAAAACAAAACAAAACAAAACCAAACAAAACCACACCATACAAGGAACCTCTCTGTGAGTTTAATGGTTAGTACCTTTTCTTCAGCAGCATTCAGACACTTCAGGTTCTGGTCCATCAGTCTGATCTGCTCATCCATCTCTCGGCAACGGCTGTTAGTGATAGTCACGGGGATGGCACAAGCCAGGTTGTGGGGAGGGAGAAAGGTGAAAAAGGAACACAGCAAAAAAACAAGCAGCAAAATGAAAAAAAAAAAAAAAAAAATCACAAAAACATGAAAAAAACACCACCATGGTCATGATATGTCATGTCTGGGAGAAGGGAATGCAAGGGAAGCACAAATATACATGCATCAGCACTGACTTTGTTATACAGGCCAGGAAGGTACCGATGGGGAGAAGGTAATATCTGCCTCTGCCCGAAAGTTGCCCAGCAGATTGGCAAAGTGGTCAAAACAGAGACCAGCTCTTAAGTCACTAGGCACTTCAACGCTTCAAGGAGAAAGACCTCCCAGGTGAAATGACCCACAGTTATATAAAGGACCCACAGCACCAGTTAACTGTTCACCATTATTAGTCTTTATATTCCCTCAATTTGTAAATCTTCCCAAGAAGAAATCAGCAAGCCTCATTTGTCACCTGGTAGGTGGTCAAGACAGTGAGGAAGCCCAAGAGTCTAAAAGCACTCATAGAAGACTTCTACCTTGTAGGCCCTGTTTAACAAGGTTGAAAGAATGCTCGTTTATACGTATCAGTGTCCAAGCCAAAAGGGAAGGGATGGAACAGTACAACAAGATCTGGGGAGTGAGATACTCACGACTCTGCCAGCTCAGCTCGTTCCTCTGTGCGTTCCAAGTCTCCTTCAATAATCACTAACTTACGAGCCACCTATAAGAACAGATTCAGGTACTGCTCAAGAAAGCAAAGAAGGAACCAGTTCCCTCCTGATTCTTTGCAGAAGCCTGATGTCACTGAATCAAGGAGGACAGACCTACCTCTTCATACTTCCTATCTGCTTCTTCTGCAATGTGCTTAGCTTCTTTGAGTTGGATTTCCTGGAGTTCCATCTTTTCTTCATCTTTTAGGGCCCGGTTTTCAATAACCTTCATACCTCTGCCAGAAAAAGGATGAACGCAGCACTGACACTCCATCCCAAGGGACTCACAGAATGGACTCAAAATTGCACCTTTTAAATCGCATTCCTCTCGGTCATTCAAATAGAAATTCTGTAGCACAACTTGCACACCTGAATTTGCTTCCTTCTTTCATTCTTTCATTCTCTCTCTCCTTTCCCATTTCTTATAAAAATAATAGACACTTGGTAAGAAATTAAATACTTAAGTGTATAGGCTAAGGGCATAAAGTCAAAACTGTTTCCCTTCTCATTTCTAGTCGTGCTCAGAGGTAAGCCCTTCCTCAATCCGTTTCACATAGATACATGCAAAAAACTCCACCCCAACTTCCCCAAAAGAATCACATACTACACTACCCTTTCCACACTTTCCACCATATGGACACTAGTACCCATATAGCTGTCTTGTTCCTTTGCACAGCTATACAGTGTTAGTTTTCCCAAAAGGGCACTTTTAATTCTGAAAAGTCTTAGTTCAATACCATGCAAGTTGTTATGTACCCTCTATTGTGATTTGGCTCTTGACCTTAGTCACACATTAAAATTACTGAGGCATTTTTAAAACAGCAGTGCCTGCACCTCTCTTGCAATTAATACCAACTGAAACGGGGTGGGATCCAAGCATCCCCTTCTATGCACCCCCTCGATTCTAATAGTACAGCCAGGATGAGAAGCTTTAGTGGATTGCTAGGTTCTGCCTCTAGAGTTTTTCATTTAGTAACTCAGGGAGAAACTGAGAATTTTAATTTCTACCAAGTGCCTAGATGTTGTTCATGCTGATGGTTTGAGACTTGACTTTGAGAGCCTATGTTAAAGGGGACTAATCTCACAAATGGAAGTGTATGATCCACAAAGTGGAAGCCACATGGTTACTCCCTTTTAAGGAGTGTTAGGTCAGTATATAGGGGGGAAAATAAATAAATAAATAACATTACAAATGGGTCAGAGGTCTAGGTAACCCTTACTGTATAAAAAGAAAAAACATTCACAAAAACATGAGAAAACACCACCATGGTCATGATATGTCATCTCTGGGAGAAGGGAATGCAAGGGAGGCACAAATATATATGCATCAGCACTGACTTGTATGTGGAAATTTTTGTACCAGTTCTGGTACAAAAAAACAGAAAGAATATGCAAAACAGAAGGAAAGAAGATTATAATATAGAGGTTACCTTTTTTTAATATTTATTTTTTAGTTGATGTTGGACAAAATACCTTTATTTTATTTATTTATTTTTATATGGTGCTGATGATCGAACCCAGGGCCTCGCACGTGCTAGGCAAGCGCTGTACCGCTGAGCCACAACCCCAGCCCTAGAGGTTAGCGTTTTTAAAAAGAGGTCTGGCTTGAAGTGATACCACACACCTGCAATCCCAGCAACTCAGGGCTGAGGCAGAAGGATTGCAAGTTTGAGGCCATCCTCAGCAATTTAGCGAGGTCCTCAGCAACTTAGCAAGACCCCACCTCAAAATAAAAAGAACTAAACATGTGATTCAGTGATTAAGCACCCCTGTGCTAGATCCCTAATACAAAAAAAAAAAGCAGTGGTAGAGCCTGTGTGAGGCCCTGGGTTCAATCCTTAGCACCACAAAAAAACAAAATACAAGTCTCTAGGAAAATTCTGTTCAGAGTCATTATGTACTTGTCTGTTTTTTGCTCTGTTTTTGTTTTTGTTTTGTCAAGGCCTTGTGCATGCAGGGCAAGTGCTCCGTCCCTGAGCTACATCGCCAGCCTATGAAGTGCGTCTGAAATCCATATTCTCTCAGACTCCCCCACACACCTCTCACTCTCATCAGCAGCTTTTTCTGCTTCCTCCAGCTTTTGCAGGGCAGTAGCAAGGCGCTCCTGAGCACGGTCCAGCTCCTCTTCAACCAGTTGGATCCTTCGGTTCAAGGAGGCTACCTCAGCCTCAGCCTGCATTTGAATGAAAGAATGGAAAAGTTAAGCAATAAATTAATGGATGAAAAGAACTAAGACAGTAAGATTGGGGCTGACTACCATGAAGAGGCAAGATTCTAGGGTAGAACCTGTCTTAGCTCAGATGCTAAAAGATCTAACAGACAGGAGGAAGATATATATATGTATCTTCCTCCCTTTCCCACCAACGAACTCCCATATGTTCCACAGGGGGAGTGTTTAAAAACTTCAGTTCCTTGCCAGGCATGGGGGTGCGTGCCTATAATCCCAGCAACTTGGGAGACTAATGCAGGAGTATCATAAGTTCAAGGCCCACATGGGTAATTTATTAAGACCTTCAGTAACTTAATAAGACCCTGTCTCAAAATAAAATTTAAAAAAAACAAAAAAACCCCTCAGTTCCTTGCCCAGATCACTGACAGTACCCCATTCCTCTTGGACTTAGTTCAAATTCCTAACACGTTGGGGTAAGAAAAGGTAGCCCGAAAAGGTTCTTTCTACCTGAGTTCTGACTGGGAGGTACATCTCACTCAGCAACTTTCTTGTAAATGTCTCATAAAATAGAAAATGAGCAAGGCTCTTAAAGAGAAAACCTTGGATTATCCATTATTTTATTGCTTAACTTGAGTTTTTAACCCTCTGATTTCCTTACCCTAAAATACCAGGAAGTAAACAAGCGAGAGAATGTTCACCAGACTAGCCTTCCAGTGGAAAGCAAAAGAATGGAACACTGGAATACCTTCCTCCATGCCTTCAACGTGCCTCCTCAACTCCTTGAGTTGCCAAGGAAGAGCTGTTTCTGGCTAAAAGTATCTGCTTTGGTGACATTACCAAAAACGAAACAATAACAACAAAAACCCACAAGTAAACATTCCACCACTCCTGCCTCCAAATTCCTGAATTCTTTCAATTTCTTTAATCATCCCCTTACCTTCATTTTCCAATACAGTTTATATCAACCCTGTAACTGACTTCCAAGCTTGAGTGAGTAAATGTAAGGTCTGGCTATGGGATGAGAAACAAGGAAGGAGGGAGGCTGCCTGCACGTGGACAGATTCTAAAGGTAGAAAAAGTCTCCTTCCTGTGATTGCTTTAAGTATGCAAGAATTTAATCTGCCCTGCAAACCACCCAGTTCAGATGCTTATCCAAGTGCCTGGTAAACATGATCTCTCCTCCACAGCTCAGACTGCCTGAATTCTATTACCCTGATTTCCTCCTAGTAGGCAGGGTGGCAGCAGCTTAGAAATCTGGGCCACCAGTCCTATGGGGAAGGATATAGCCCAAAAGACTCCTGGTAGCAACCAGGACTGGTACAAAAATTTCCACATACAAACATAGGAGGTTCAAGGGCCAGGGAAGGGGGGGGGGGGCAGGGAATTGGGGCAAAAATCTAACCACCAGACTACAGGGAAAAAAAAAATTGACAAGTCTACATAAGCTGAAACTACTAAGAAAACATTTGTGTCTCTAACCATACTATTCCAGGAAAACATATGTCCCCTAGGACAATACAGATTTCTCTTCCCAGACCAACAAGGCCAATCAGTCAAGATACAGGCTATCAGGCAGGAACTGAGAGATACTGCAGTACAATACAATTATTTACCCCCTTTCAGACACCTAAAATGAAAACACAAAATATGGAACTATACTTGGGAGGAAGCTCATAAAATGCAAGTCCCCACCAGCTCAGTAGTTACCCAAATTGGAGTAGAAGATAACAAGCTATGGGGGCAGGGTTGTAGTTTCCATGACAACAAGCTGGCTCAGGCAGTTTCTCCCACAAATCAGCATTTACAATAGAATTCTTCATAAGGCTGAAAAGGGAGGAGAAAACGCCTCTTGGTTCCCTTATAAGAGCATGCGCACACAAGACTATCAAAAGCAGAACCCAAGATGGGAGTCCCTATGAAGTCTTCAGAGATCCCAAAGGTTGGGGCTCCAGGTCATCACTGTTTTTCCCCCTTTGCCCATAGAGAATCAGCAGAATTGAGATCTGATACTCTTTTTAAAGAAATAAGGAAAACAACCTGACTTTCTTTCCCTTCAAGCCAGAGCCTATGCACAAGGCCTCTCCCTTTCAGGTCAACAATAAAGAAAGTTCTACCTTTTGCAAACCACACTGGCCCTGGGAAACATTAAATTTTGTGTGTTTCTAGTAAGCCTAGATTTTAGCATGCTCACCCAGATATGGTCTTAGCCTTTCAGTCTACCCCCCTCTGGCCCAGCTTGGAAGATATAGTCTGAGGTCTTTCCCTTCAAGTAATAAAAGGATGCTTCAGGGCCCAGGAGGCAAAGATCTCAGGGGTGGTGGAAGTGGAACCCAACAGGAATTTGGTCACATTAGAAGATGGCTGACAGCAACTCCAGCTGTGCCAAAAGTTTGGTTTAAATGCTACCATCCTCCACTCCAGAGAAAGTCCCAAAGTAAACCACACCCCTAAAGGCAAGAAACTGACAGTGCACTGGTTCTCAGAGGCAGAACAGGGCCAAGGACAGAAGGGGATTTGCCTAAATCTGGCACTCTGCCACACTGGAGTTTCTCTTTTTAGATAAAAGCTACAGATGGAATTAAAAGAAAAAGAGAGTACTAGGAAAGTTAAGCTTGAGCCCTGTGCCTGTAAGGGACTGCTGGAACTCATTGTGTTCACAAAAAGATCTACCAGGGAGCTAGATACCATGTCCTTGGGGGAATTTAAATTTATCAAGGGGGAGGGAGGCATGTTGGGAGCAAGGGAATAGAACTGTTTGCTGGTCCAAAAGTAAACAAAGGTGGAGCCTAAATAGAGGCACTCAGAGCAAAGGGCTATTTGCTTCTCCCCTATGAGTGTGCTCTGGTATGGGGGCAGAGAATGGTAAGCAGCAGGAAAGCAAATCTAAACCAAAGGAAGGTGATACCCACCAGACCCCACAAACGGAGAGAATCACTACAAACATTCTAACCCTCTCCAGAGACTAGGAATTGGGGATTAAAGCCAGAATCAAAACAGCTGTTCAAATGCTCACTCACTCCCCTCAACAAAATTCCTAAAATTTCAGGCCAGGACAAAAAGGGGAGGGGGGCTATTTTAAAAAGAGGGCTAGGACTGTAGCTCAGTGTAGAGTTCATTCTCCTAGCCCCAGCCATTTGGGAGGCTGAGGCAGGAAGATCACTTGAGCTCATGAGTTCAGAGTTCAAGAAAAATCTAAAAGACCCCCTGTGGAAAGGAGGAAAAGGTTACAATGTTACATATGTATCATTTTTACCACACAAATCAGGTTAAGAAGACCTACATTTAAATTTTATATTGCCAGAAATACAAAGGAAACTCAAAACTAAAAGTGGATTTGAGAAGGTGCTACATTTAAAAAGGTCCATCTCCAGTTTGAGACCAGAAAAGACTGATCTTTTCAGAACAACTCCAGTGTCTCAGCTTTGATCTCATCCAACTTCACAACATGGGCTGCTGGGTATTCATACAAAGTAACTAAAAAAATAATTGACAGTCCCACCAACAGCCTGAGATATCATCAGGGTGTGCTGAGCTTCCAGCTCTAGAGGGAGGAACCGGCAAAATCCACATTCCAGAATGCCCTTAGGAGAATAACAGGGCTGGGAATCAAGCTTAGTGGTAAAGAGCTTGCCTAGCACACAGGAGGCCTTGGATTCAATTCCCAGCATGGGATGAAAAAACAAGTAGAATAACAGGTGGTTCAGGCATCCCTTTCCCTTCCTACCATCATTTTACCTCAGGAGAGTTTAAAGTTCACTAGAGCAGAAAGCCAAAAGATTATGTTCCCTCAGGCTAAGGAAGAGTAGATACTGGTTTCATCAATATTTAACTATCACCCTACTTCCCCACTTCTCCATTTTAAAAACTTCCTCACTAGACCTCAGCTCACTATGCAAATTTGGTAGGCTGAGTGAGGGAGTAAGCTACTTATGAAACTGCTCACTCTATGTTGCTTATCACCCCAGAATCACCAAGGAAAGGGGGAAAAAAGAGCCAAATTTTCCTGCAAGGAAATTACCAAATCTTGGGACACACAACATCATCTACCCAAAATTATTCTTAGAGTGCTCATATTTAAATGATGAGCCTAAGATGCTGCAGCTCAACATCCTCCATACTCTGTCTTCCCCTTTAAGGCTATCTGGTCTCCAGAGCAAAAGAGATGAGAAAGTGTCATTTGTTTGAGTCACTCAGCCAGTCCATCTCACTTGAATTGAAAATTAGAAGGTACCGGTATACTGAACAGAGGAAAAATCCACCTAGAAAAAGGTAACTGAGGAAGACAACAAGCTGCAGCATTTCCATACTATTATAAAATAAGTATCAACTTGGAGCACAGCTAAGTTATAACTTCCCTTTCCCACCCCTTTCCAAATTTCACTTCTCCCCCCAAAAAACAAATTCTCAGTCACTCCCACTGGGCATGAAGAAAAAAAAAAAGAACCTATCAAGAGGAAGAATATCAAGAAACCACAAGAGTTCTTTCATCAGGTCTTCACATTATTAGCAACAGTTACTTTAGGCTCATCCTCTGAAATCAAAGATTCAAGAGATCAGCTTCACCTACTAGACTGCACCCTAGATCTTGGAAAATATTATGGCTTACTAAAACTAGTCAACCACTTCTAAAAGGAAATCTCAAGAATCACCATTCATTCCACCAGCACTTTATGTTCCAACTTCCAGCTGAACAAATATTGAACTTTAAAAAAAAAAAAAAAAAAGACTGTATGGACAATTAGGAAAGTAGCAACTATTCTGTTTGCATCCACCACATTGCCCAGCTCAATCAGAACTACCTTGAGATTGGCACGGACCTCTGATTCGCTGCCATACACTCCCTTATCAGTTCTTCTTGGAAGAAATGTTCTTAACTAGTTCAGCCTGCACTGATCAAACTTTAGCAGCGAAGGTCTCAATGTAGCAGACGTTCCTGCCTTTCAGGTCTTTATGGGTAGGGCCAGGGAAGTTGGCTGGACGCTACACTTGCACACTGATTTAGGGAGAGAAATACCATCATTTCCCTCCCGCTTCATGACAAATGTGTGGGGTACAGGAGTTAAAGGAGCTCCCGGTAAGAGGAAAGGGCCCTAGGCCACAGGATGGGAGGCGGTGCAGTGGCCTCAAGCTCCTCCAGCGAGGGAGGGCACCGCGCTTCCTCTGAGCCGACTGCTGCCTCATTTCCTGAGTAGGAGGGGGAACGGAAAAGCAGCCAGCAGGCCGAGCCGAGAGCTTTCCGGCGGTTCCCACCCCCAGCCCGCACCCTTTCACGGGAGGTTAGGCCCAGCCCTCCCGGACCAGAGGAGCGCCCACTCCCTCTTACTCCTCGGGCCGGAAACCTCAAGAGAGACCAAAGTCCCCCCACCCTTCACCGGGAAGTGGGGGAGGGAGAGGCCGCTGAGCCCCTCCCCCGGCCGCGCCCGACGGCGAGGGACAGAATGAATGAGCTGCAAGGAGGAAAAACCACTCCCCGGGCCCCGCGAGGCTCGGTTCCTTCAAAGGTCAAGCCTGCTCGCCGGAGCGCTCCATTCCCCGCTGGCCCGCTGGCTGTCCCGTCGCAGCTGAGCTCCACCCATCCTCCGGGCTCAACTTCATTTCCGGGGCCTCCTTGGCCCGCAAAGGACCGCGCATCACAGCAAAAGGCGCCCTATGCGGGGTCCCGGCTGCGCCGGTGCCTGGACCTCCCTCGTGCGCCTCGCTCTCGGTACCTGTTCCCGGGCCCGCCTTTCTCCCTCAACTTCCCGCTGGAGGCGCTCAGCCCTCTCCTCGGCATCATCCGCTTGCTGCTGCAGAACCTGGATCTTGCGCTTCACCGCCTCGACGGTGGTGATCCCGGCCATGGTGCCCACCCAGCGGCTTCTCGTTATCTGCCTTCTGCCTCCTCTCGGCGCAGCAGCCGCTTCT
Organism: Marmota monax; assembly: GCF_021218885.2. Classification (NCBI taxonomy): domain Eukaryota; kingdom Metazoa; phylum Chordata; class Mammalia; order Rodentia; family Sciuridae; genus Marmota; species Marmota monax. The sequence continues at coordinate 2,589,824 of NW_026694593.1, read as the reverse complement.
CACCCCTACTTCCGCCTGCTACGCCCTGAAATACCGGAACTCACCCACCCGCCCGGATGTGACGCCACCGCTGCGGCGCCCTCCCTCTGCCAGGCAGGCGGGAAGGCTGTCCACTGGAGGGAGAGCCGGAGCGGGCGAGGGGCGGAGCCTCGCAGTCGCCCTGGGCGACCACTCCCCGCCGGCCTTTCCCTGGATTAGTAAAGAGGGGCGGGGTTGAGAAGAGGGAGGGTTACCATGGTAACTGGGGGTCGCTGCGTGGTCTAGCCTCTCTGGCCAGGCAGGCTGCCCACAATGGTTGGCCCATTTACAAGTGTCCTGTTGCCCCTCCACTCCCGAAGTTGACCTCGCAATGCCTGTTCGCCACCGCTTACCCATGAGGGCACCCTGTATCCTCTCCACAATAGAAACATCCTACAGTCTCTGCTTCCACCCATCCCAGGACAGGTTCTAAGAAAAGCCTAAAAGACTTTCTGGGTCTCATCTTTCAAAGAGTTTTCCACTACAGCTTCCTACCAAAATTTGCTCAGGTAGGTTCTCTCCATTTCCTGGAAATCAATGAAGGAAACTATTGGGGTGGAAGAGACAGACAAGTTGATCAAGTCCTCATTCTATTTAGCATCAATTGTTAACTTAAATATTCTATTTACAATACCAATGTTTCCCCTATTTGAGAGTCAGCATGCACCATTAACCTGGGCGTGATGGCCCAGACCTGTAAAATCCCAGCAACGAGGCAGGAGGATCCCAAGTTTGAGGCCTGCCTGGGCAACCTAAAGAGATCCTGTATTAAAATTTAAAAAATAACAATTGTAAAGCACCCCTGGGTTCAATCCCCAATATCCCCCTTTACCCCCACCTTGCAAAATATATATATATATACCATTAATTGACTTACCAGCCCCTTCAAGTTTTGGAATGACTCAGGACTTGGTAATTTAATGATCACTTACAGTCCTTTCTGCAGATATGCCCCCATTCTATCAGGAAGGAATTCTTATTGCAGATTCCTGTCACTAGATCCTTTGTGCAACAGCAAGATAGAGGTGCCTGGAAAACTACTGTGGTATTGAACCTCCATTCTATAATGACTTTCACCAATTTCACTGCCTCTACTGCATGAGGTATCCCAAGGAACTAGATCCTGCTCCTACAGGCACTGCTATGCAGGATTTCTGGAAATACAATAATAAGCTTGAGCCAGGCTCTATGGCAAACCATTGTAAACCCAGCAACTGGGGAGGTTGAGGCAGGAGGATCACAAGTTTGAGGGCAGCCTGGGCAACTTAGAGAAACCAGTCTCAAAGAAGCTAAAAAGGGATGGGGAAACCAGGATTGGTGGCACATGCCTGAAATCCCAGCAGCTTGGGAGACTAAGACGGGAGGATTTAGAGTTCACAGCCAGCCTCAGCAACTTGGAGGGAACTAAGCAACCCAGTGAGACCCTGCCTGTAAATAAAATACAAAACAGGGCTGGGGATGTGGCTCAGTGGTAAGTGCCCCTGGGTTTAACCTCCAATACCAAAAGAAAAAAGGTAGAAAAAAAGAGAAAGACTTGAGGTATATTTTTCTTCCCTTGCTGGTACTGGGAATCAAAACCAGAGTCTTCACACACTAGACAAACGCTTTATCACTGAGTTACATCCCCAGCCCAGCCAGACTTGAAAATTTTATTTTCCCCTCTATTTCTTTGTATTCCTTCATCCTTCTCAGTAAGTAATAATGATAAATTTCTCCTCTGGTGCAGCTCTTTTCCCCTACAGAATTAGCATATAGAATAGGACTTAGAATCAAGAATCCTAACCCTTAAAAGTGTTGGAAAGACAATTGTAGTGTAATATCTGGGTCTGATTCTAAGGATGCCCCCTCCAGAGAATCTGCCTTCCTCTCTCTTTTTGAAATACTAAATAATGACCTTATTCAGAAGAAAAAAACTTGGACCAACAATAAATTTTCTTGGTAGGGTACTTTGATTTCTCCCACAGTAACTGCAAAGGAAGAGCAGGGTTCTGACTCTACACTTGATGGCCTAATTTTTCCAGCTGGCTTTAAAGAAATCTCATCCCAAGGTGGAAGTGAGATTTCCTTATCTGGACACTGATCAGCAGGGGGCACTATTGCACCTCTCTGGGCCCCAGTGAAGAAGCTGAAGCCCTTGTCCTAGACAACCCAAAGGGGTGTTGAGAGCACCACTGCGTTCCTGAGGCTGGTGGACTTGAACAGATAATCTCCTCTTGATCCAGGGAAACAGATGGGCTGACTCCTGATAGCCTTTAAGAACATGATGGATAGGCAGCAAGGGGCCCAGTGCTATTGTTTTCCTGGTGACAAACAATATAATATATCAACAAGTTTATATGTCCAGGTCTGTTCCTTCTCCCCCCATCTCTCCCAATGCCTATTCCTAAAAAAGGGTGTTATGACTCTTGTGTCCTAACCATTGTACTCCTCTTACCTGTTTCTCCCTAAACAGCTTCTGATTTCATCTCAGATTAAGAGGGCCTTAGGCATGGTTGCACAACAGTGTAAATGTATATGTAGTGTCGCTGTGTACTTAAAAGATGGTTAAAGTGGCAAATTTTATGTATTTATATTTTGGCACAATTTTTAAAACAATATTAGACAATCTTGGAGAAGTACAAAAAATAAAGTTTGGATTGACCTTTGCCACATCCTTGCCTTTCTTTGTTCAAGCAGTCCTAGCAAATCCTAGACTTTCACAAAGGCTTCTCAGATAACCAGTTCTGTCTGTATAAACATGCAGCTATTCACTTCCTCATCCCTCTCCTCCCTGTCCACCTACAACAAGGTAATATGTTCTGTTTACTTATTTATTAATCAGAAGAACAGAGCTTCCTTTGTATTGGACAAAGCACCCTTCCCACAAAGATGTATATATATATATATATATATATATATATATATATATATATATATATATATATATATATATATATATATTATGCTGCAGATGATGCTGACCCTTGCGCGCGCGCTCTCTCTCTCTCTCTCTCTCTCTCTCTCTCTCTCTCTATCTCTCTCTCTTTTTTTTTTTTTTTTTTTGGTACCAGGGATTGAACTCAGGGGCACTCAACCACTGAGTCACATCCCCAGTCCTAATTTTTTTTTCTTTTGATTTTTTTTAGAGATAGGGTCTCACTGAGTTGTGTAGCGCCTCAAAGTTGCTGAGGCTGGCTTTGAACTTGCGTTCCTCCTGTCTCAGCCTCCTGAGCTGCTGAGATTACAGGCATGTGCCACCATGCCTGGCTCTTGCTCTCTTTTTAAACCTTGCTACTCTTCCTTATTTGGTACTTTTCCAATTCCTATAAACAATAACTTGCTTTCCTTTTTTTTGGGGGGGGGGTATCAGGGATTGAACCCGGGGTGCTCAACCACTGAGCCACATCCCTAGCTGTTTTTATTTTTTATTTTGAGACACTAAGTTGCTTAGAGCTTCCCTAAGTTGCTGAGACTAGTTTTGAACTTGTGATTCTCCTGCCTCAGCCTTCTGAGTTGCTGGGTTTACAGGTGTACACCACCATGCCTGGTTGTATAAAACATTTTAAGACAAACTGGGTGTGCCAATGCACACCTGTAATCCCAGCTACTCTGGAGACTGAGGCAAGAGGATCTCAAGTTTGAGGCCAGCCTTGGCCACTTAGCAAGACACTATCTCAAAAAGAAAAAAAAAAGTTAAAGGATTGGGGATGTAGCTCAGTGGTAAATCACCCCTGTGTTCAATCGCAAGTATCAAAATAAATAAATAAAATAAATAAACAATTCAACAGACAGAATTCAGCCCCAAGAAATTCCTTTATCTTCCCGGTAATATTGATTTATTATCTATAGCCTCTGTCACTTTCCCTCTTCCAAGATCTGATATTAGACTTCTTTTTCTTGCTTCTGGAACACACCTCCTTGAGCCTGCAAATGTTTTAGCTTAAGGACCTCCCTGGGGCGTTGTTTTCTAGCATCTCACAAAACTATGCTAACCTGACATTGTGCTAGTTTGTGAAAACGTCTATCCTCCTGTCCATATACTGGAACCAGAGAGATGCATCCATCCATACCTGGGACCTAGGCTTGGCAACTCCAACAAGCTGTCTATCACTCACCCTGGGGGTAACCTGTGGGGTTTTGTTTGTTTGCTTGTTTGTTTGCAGTTTTCCAAGAAGAGAGAATTCTCTTTTGCAAAGAGCTGGGCATGGTGGCACACCTATAATCCCAGCAACTTCAGAGACTGAGGCCAGGTATAGCGATTTAATGAGATCAAAATAAATAAAAGGGCTGGGAATGTAGCTCAGTAGTAGAGTGCCCCTGTACCACTAGGTTCAATCCCCAGTACTACAGGTGGTAGGGAGACAATTCCTGTGGGCTGGGTTTATAGCCCAGTGGAAGGTTTTGGGTTCAATCCCCAGTACCCCAAAAAAGTATTTCTATGGTATTTTTCTTCCAAAAAAATTTCCTATCTGGTCTATTATCTTTGCAGCAAACTTCAAAATTGAAAATGAAAGAAAATAGGTGGTTACAGGATAATAGGAAGTGGTTAAAAAAAAGGTAATTTACTTCCTTTTCAAATGTGAACAATCAGCCCTACAGAAACAATAATTTACTCAAGAACATAGAGTAAGGTCTGGTGGTGATAACTTTACCTCGTAAGATTCCTTAGTTTCTATTAAAGTCCACTCTAGGGACCTCTGAGTTGCCCTATGAGCAGTACTTCCTATGGTATCTGACGCATAAAGGCAGGTGTCCACATTGGCCAAGATGAATAGACCCATATAGGGCCAGGGTCAATGTGACCTCCATTTCCCATTGTGAAATCCAAGCCGGCTTTGTTGGGCAGTTGAGATATGAGAGTTTCTCTATTAATACACACATCTACATGCCTAGCCTTGTACACAAAAGCTAAGAATGTGGCATGGGGTAGGAGGTAGGATACATGATAGCAGTCTGGACTGGGAGTCCAATCCCTTTGTCCAGGTCCTGGAAAAGATAATTAAATTCCCCAGCTGGGGATAGGTAAAATAAAAATGAGACATCTACATGAATGTCTGTCTCCTCTCTCCTCTCTCCTCTCTTCTCTCTCTCTCTCTCTCTCTCTCTCTCTCTCTCTCTCTCTCTCTCTCTTTCTCTCTCTTTCTTTTCTTGTACAGGGGATTGAACCCAGGGTATTTAACCACTGAGCCACATCCTCAACACTTTTTATATTTTATTGCAAGACAGGGTCTTGGTAAGTTGCCCAGACTGGTCTTGAACTTGCAATCCTCTTGCTTTAGCTTCCCAAGTTGCTGGGATTGCAGGCATGCACCACTGCACTGGGCCTTTCTTTCTTTTTCTTTCAACCCATTTTCTCATATGTGCTGGGCAAGTACTCTACCACTGAGCTACATCCCCAACCCCAACATGTCTTTGAGAAAGAAAATATATGCCATTATGAGGATATACTAGCATGTGATTAAAATGTGTATGGTATATATGTCTATGTTCCATGAGCCCACAAGTATGTATACATCAGAGTGTGTTGGAATATATTAATATGAAGATGTCTGTGTGTAGATGAAACACATCCTCCATCTCTCTCATACTCACATCAGCTGCCTTCTTCTCTGCTAGCTCCAGCTTCTCCTGGGCATCCTTTAAGGCTTCAGAATACTTGTCCAGCTCATCCTCTGTCCCTTTCAGCTTCTTCTGCATAGCTGCTAATTCATCCTCCAGCTACAGGAGTCCAGAGAGTCACACACAAAGAGGGTAGGATTGAGATCTGGATCATGCATGATCATGCAGACTCGGACTCTGATAGACTCTGAGTCCAGCCTCCATGTTACCCTCCCCAGAGACAGACACATTTTCTCTCCAACCACTTTCATCCCACTGCTCCAGGAGTAATGTTGTGGCTTGCTCTGGGACCCTAAAGTCTCTGATCCTAAGATCAACAAACCGTCCTGGGTTTTCATCCAAGACCCTTAGATGGTAAATATCCAAGAGCGTGGAAAGATACCTGTGACACTATTTAAGAGAAAAGAGGTGGTTCATGTTAAACTCTTACCTTTTCCTCTAGAAGTCAGAGGTTCTTCCAAAATGTGGTCCACTAATCCAGCAGTCACACTGTGGCACCAAAGAGGCCACTGACTTTGCCACAGTTACACAGGCATTCGAGGACCCTAGAGGTCCTCTACTGTCCATTGAGGCTGGGGAGTCCCTCCCGCCAAAGAAGGAGCTGGCACCAGTGGCCACTGCCTTTCCCATGAACCCCCTTCCCTGTCCCCCTCCGGTTCCCCAGCAGGTGAGATGGCCAGGTGCCGCGCTTACCTGCTTACTCCTTTCCTCGGCCTGCTTCTGCTCCGCTTCAGCCTGCTCTGCCCGGTCCAGAGCATTCTCCTTGTCCAACTTCAGCATCTGCATTTTTTTCTTGATGGCCTCCATCATGAGCAGGGGCTGTTGGTGGGATTACCTGTGAACAATGGAGAACTAGAGACTAGGACAAGAAAGGAGGAGATGCTGTCTGAGCAACGAGGGGTCCCCAGACTTGAGCCTTTATCTCTGCTTAGGGCTCCACCTCTTATTCCCAATATGGTCTTTCCAACTCCCTCCACCCCCCATCAGTATTCCCCCCGGGGGAACACAGGGTGAGACACTTTGATGGACTGACATCACCACCACCAACAACCACCAAAAAAAAAAGCAAGGGGGAACAGCTGAGGCTGATTTTAGACAATGGAAAGTGGGGGAGGGGAAAGGCTCTCCCTGACCCTGAAACTCTCCACTCTTTCTGGGTGATTTAAAAGTGCAGGGCAGGGGAGGGGAGAACATAGAGAAGAACACTTTGGCAATTCTAGAATGGCAGTATTCATCCTGAGGGGCCTAGTTACCCTTCAGTTCCCTCCATGCTCTCCCCTAGACTCTGTTGGATGCAGATCCAACTCTACTGGTTGAGTTTCATCTTTTGATTCCTGGTATTCAGGGAACTTGGACAACAGTGAAGAGGGGAGGTCACTCATGATCCTTGACAATTCCCCCAGATCTCCAGATCAAATTGCTGTGCTATTTTGGGAGTCTCTAATTGGCAGGAGACATCATTCCTCTCCCTTAGAGGCATAGGAATAGAGTAAGAGGGTAGGATTGAGATCTGGAAGGCCACCCCAGAGCTTCGAGTGAGGTGGAGAGAGAAATAGGGAGGGTCAGAGTAATCCAGACAAGATAATGCATCTGTTTTTTCCGAAGAAGTAACCTTTTTTTTAGTTGCAGTTGTACATTTATTTATTTATTTTTATGTGGTGCTGAGGATCGAAGCCAGCGCCTCGCACGTGCTAGACGAGCGCTTTACCACTGAGCCATAACCCCAGCCCCCACCCCCAAGTGATCTTAACTTTTGCATCCATACATACCAGGGTCTCTGCTGCTCTTTGCTCTTCACGTTCTCTCTTCAACACCCAACCCATTGCCTACCACACCTTTATAATCATTACCAACCCCCTGGTGGGTTTCCAAGTCATGTTCATTTTCCATTTGGAGCCTTGTTATTGGCAGGTGGCAATTGATCCCCATATACTGGCATCATACACCCAAGAATATGCCAGAGGAGAGGTGGGCACTGTTCAAGGTGACCAGAGCTCTCAGGGAAAAATAAATGGCTTGAATTAGTCATAATGTCAAAGATAGTTAGTATTAATGCTAAACCTCAGCCATGTGGGAACTGAAACACCAATCTGGACAGCGGGCAGGGCAGAGCTGGAGTTCACTCATGAAAGCTTCCAGGCACAGAATAGTAGTAGTAGACTACTACTGGTAGACCAGCAGCTAGACCATCAGCTGACCTGAAGGAAAGCAGAGAAACCAAAGACCCCTACTGTGGAGAGGAGCCAGGGAAAAGAATTAGGGAACCAGAGTCCCAGGGAGAGGAAGCAGAGGATGGCGGGGAGGGGGCAAAAGAAGAAAAATACAAGGACAAAAAAGAAAGATGATCCCTACTAGTGAAAGGGGGGCAAGATATATAGAGAGATTTGATTCCCAATTCCAGCTCTCTTCCACTCCCACACCAGTCCTTCAGGTTAAGATTGAAATCCACCTGGGTTGCATCTACTGCTCTTTGGGGAGGGGGGTAGTCCTGGAGAGAAGAGGCTCAGTAAAAAAGACAGAGGAGTCCCAGAGCCCTAGAGGTCGAGATAGAAGTGTGAGTGATGCTGAATTGCCTGCTGCTATAAGAATATGTTTGACATTTAGTTGGTTTCTAATTAAACAACCCAATATCAAACATATCACACAGAAGCAGGTAGGAAGGCATGGTGGTGCATGCCTTAAATCCCATCTACTTGGAGGGCTGAAGTAGGAGGATCACAAGTTCAAGGCCAATCTTAGCAACTTGGTGAGACTCTGTCTCAAAATAAAAATAAAAAGAGGGCTGAGGATGTAACTCAGTGTGCACAAGGCCCCAGGTTCAATCCCCAGCACCACAAACAAACAAACAAAAATGATAAATAAATATAAAGGGCTAGGGATGCAGCTCAGTATTAAAGTGCCCCTGATTTCAATCCTTAGTACCAAAAAACAAAACAAGAAAACCTCTAAACAAACAAACAAAAAAACAAAACCCGAAAACAAGCAGGAGAGCTTTGGTGATCACCAGCCTTTCTCCTCACTTCAAAGAAAGGTCAGGGCAGAGACAACTGGATCCAATCACATCTAGATGGCGAGCTATCTTCTGGAAGGGCACTGACCCCTACTTTGCACCTCCCAGAACAGCCAGCCCTTGCTCATGTGCCCTTCGTGCCCTCCCGGCCACAGCCCGGCTCCCACCAGTGCCTGGCCTTTTCTGGATCACGCTGGCCTAAAGCAGGAAGAATACCGGGCAGGACTCCACATCCGGGCACCTATCTCATTCCCCAAAGCTCCCACACGAAGCTTGTCTCCCCTCTATGTCACGGCCCCAGCCTAGAGGATCAGCAATGTCAGCAGCTTCTCATCAGCTTTTTGCCACCTGCTGTCTTGGATGCCATTCCAGCTGGCTGGAGGCTTTCTGAGGGTGGGGTGGGAGGGCTTGTATGTCCTGCTTTACCTTTTCAACAGAACTCCTAACCTTTCCAGATCTCACCCACGAAGGAAGTTGCCGAGGTCCTCTCAGTAGGCACCATCTTGGTACCTCCTGCTACAGATGAGAAAATATTATAGTCAGAAAACTCCAACGTGCTGGGCTTCTTCTTTCCTCCATCTTGCCCCTTCTCACCTTTTCCCCCATGACCTCCAGGCATACTCCTTAAAGTCACCCTTGGATGTCCAGAACAGAAGAGTGAGCTGTCTCACCAGCAAGCTCCAGTGGGGATCCAGGAGGGATGGCCTGGATCTCTCCTGCCTGGCAGAACTGAAAGGAAAGCTTTAACTCAAGATTGAGAGAGGGAGCCCAGTGGCCTTCTCTTCTGGGGCTTTTTACCACAAGAACTCCTGAGCTGGCTTCTCCAAGGGTCTTCCCTCCCAGGGTCCGGGCTTCTTCCCTTCTTTCTCTTTTGAAGAGAGTCAGATCTGTTGTATGTCATGTGGTAAGCAGACGCTTTCTCCACTGTGGCCGAAAGGAGCCTGAGTTATAGCTACACTGCGGGGTGGGGAGGTTGGGTGGAAGTGGGGCGGGTGGGAGAAAGGCTCTCTGCTTTAGCCCCCAGGCCTGTTCCATGTGTCCTTGTTCCCATTGCCATTAGTCCCTACACTCCCCTGGCCACACACCAATTCCACAATGACCTTGATCTTGATCGATAGCTTGTCCCAAGCCCCAGTCAATTCCTGTTGTGCAGCTCTTGCCTTCCAGGGAGAGACTAACGATGAGCACACAGGCCCCAGTGGAGGCCCTGTGGGTGGTCTTACATCTTTGTTCATTTGTGACTCCCAAAGTGTAAGTGTGATTTTCATTTTTCTTGCCCTTCCTCCTTATCCTTAACCCCCTAAGTTCTAGCCCCTTCTCTGAGGAACTTGTTCTCACTGGGAAACCAAAGCCTGAAGGGAGGGAGGCTGGAAAAGAAACTAGCAAGACTTGGAAGGACTTTGGTGTTTGGGGAACTGGGGGAACAGAAGCAGACTGGGAATATTGGCTCTCTTAGAAGGAGACTTTGGATGTCAAAACTAGGCAAAAATGTCACATGGCCTCTGATAAAATTCCTCGGGTTCTCCTGGAAGTGCTTCCTATGTGGTTACTTCAAAAAGGACTGAGCCCTTCTGGGCCGCAGGATCTGGCCAAGGCATCAACTATAGCAGAAAGACAGGCTGGATGGGTACCTCCTGTGATGTGATGAGAGCCGACAGGATAGGCTGAGAGGATCGGGGAAGACAGGCTCTGTGGGGGGCCGATCTGCCAATACTGGAGCCAGCCTGGCACTGACAAGCCCTGCGGTAAGAGGCCAAGGTCAGGGATCATGTCAGAGGGGATGGGACGTTCTGTGGGTCCAATCAAACAGAAAAGGAAGCACAGAAAAATAGAAGAGGTGGTGAGGAAGTTGCGTTGAAGTAGGAAAATCTAGGTCATAGAGCAGAAGCAAGAAGGGGGAAAGTCTCATTAGAGGCGGAAAACCTCAGGATGGGTTACCATTTGTTGGACATTGTGTGTGAATCTCTGCCAAGTGCTTCATTTCATCCCCACAGCAACCCAATGAAGTAGACATTATCTCCATCTTACACATAAGGAACCGTAACCCAGAAAATCAAAGTGACTTGCATGGGGTCCCACAGCTGGTGACAGAACAAGGATTGGAACCCAGACCCATTCAGTATTACAGCCTGTTCTCTTCATTACAAGCCACATAACTTGGTGAATAAGAAGCTAAAGGTGTCCTGGGAACTGGGCATGGTGGCACATGCCTATAATCCCAGCAACTCGAGAGGCTGAGGCAGGAGGATGGAGGCCAGCCTCAGTAACTTAACAAGGCACCAGGCAACTTAGCAAGACCCTGTCTTAAAATAAGAATAAACATAAAAAGGGATGGAGATGTGGCTCAGTGCTTAAGTGCCTGGTTCAATCCCCAGACCAAACAAACAAACAACAAAAACAATAACAATAACACAAATGAACTGGGAGACAGATAAGAGGGAAGAGGGAAGATGAAAGAAGTAATAAAGGCAAGACAGCAGACCTTTGGGAAATCGAGGGCAGGAAACAGGAGACAGCTTCAGTTTTGTGGTCAACTGCAGGCCCCATGTGCATGGTTTTGACTCCTATTAAATACACCTTGTATCTGTCATTACTGTTCATGCCCCTCACCCCTCAGCACAGCCCATGAGCTCCACGTTTTGTTTGGCAGAAGGACGCATGCATGAGTGGCTACCAACTAAAGATAGAGGTTTAGGAAGCAGAGGTGATGGGGCTGGAGATGGAAGAATGAGGAGGGCAGAGAGAGGGATGAGCATGGGATGGAAAATGACTGTGAAGTGAACAGGGGGCTGGCCAGAGGCCAACAAACAGGGACCTAGGTAATGGAGAAATCTGAGGGGAAACATGAGGGTACCTTCTGTGTGCCAAGCACTAGTGGGCTTGCTCTCACTATTTGATTAATCCTCAATGTGTGCTGAGTAGCTGGGTGCGGTGGCGCATGCCTGTAATCCCAGCAGCTAGGGAGGCTGAAGACAGGAGGATAGCAAGTTCAAAGCCAGCCTCAGCAATTTAGTGAGGCCCTAAGCAACTCAGTGAGACCCTGACTCTAAGTAAAATACAAAATAGGGCTGAGGATGTGGCTCAGTGGTCGAGTGCCCCTGAGTTCAATCCCCGGTACCTCTTTCCCCATAAAAAGAAATTGTGATGAGTATTTTTGTCCTAATTTTCATGTGTGTGTGTGTGTTGCTCAGGGCCTCACACATGCTAAGCAAGTGTTCTACACTAAGCTACAACCCCAGCCTGTCCTATCCTCATTTTCAGAAGAGGAAATGAGACTCAGGTAAATTAAATAACTTACACATGATGATTCACAAATTAAAGAAGCAAAGCCGGAATGTGAAACCACACCTGCCTCCAAAACCTGTGTTATTTTTTTTTTTAATATTTATTTTTTAGTCTTCGGCGGACTCGACATTTTTGTTTGTATGTGGTGCTGAGGATCGAACCCGGGCCGCACGCATGCCAGGTGAGCGCCCTACCGCTTGAGCCACATCCCCAGCCCAAAACCTGTGTTATTTCTCTCTTTTTTAGGGCAGCGGGATTGCACCCAGGGCACTGTACCACTGAGCAACATCCCAGACCTTTTTTTCATTTTGAGACAGGTTCTCCCTATGTTGCCCAGGCTGGCCTCAAATTCGGGTTTCTCCTACCTCAGCCTCCCAAGGCACTGGGATTCCAGGTGTGTGCCACTGTGCCTGTCTTGTGCTTTCCTCGTTACCCTGTTACCTCTCAGCACTTATCAGGAATGTGAAGGGTCAGAAGGAAGAAGATCTAACATCTGGAAGATGAAAAATTGGGGATTCAGTAGGAGATTGAAGGATAGAGTCAAACTTGAGAGAAGAAATGAAGGTTGTGGGTTTTGTAGTGGAGACAGCCACATGGAGTTGAGGGGAGGAAAAGATCATGTGGCCAAGATGAGTGACCAGAGAGTTGCCACTGGCAAGGCAAGAGACTTGGGAAAAGTAATTTGAGTGACAATTACATCAGGGAACAATAGTGTCTGTCTCTTTGGCTTTGGAAGTCATTTGAATAGAAAGTAAAGCCTTAATAATAAGGTTCTCTGTGTCCTGTGGGTACATTCAGTACTTTTCAGTATTTAAAATGCCTTCTGGATGGACATACTCTTCCTGATCTCTCACAAATCTCCTTATCCTTCATTTTCTCACACCTTCTACATTATCTGCCTTTTACCTGGGGGCATTTGAGTCTGGAATCCTCTCATTCTTGCAGAGATGGGTATTCAGGCTCATAGGAAAGAGGCTTCTAAGATTTCACAATAAAGCCAGGTGCAGGGGCGCATGCCTGTAATCCCAGAAGTTTGGGAGGCTAAGGCAGGAGGATTGTGAGCTCAAAGCCAGCCTCAGCAACTCATTGAGGCCCTAAGCAACGCAATAAGACCTTGTGTCTAATAAAATATATAAAAGGGCTTGGGATGTGGCTTGGTGGTTAAGGGCCCTGGTTTAACCTCAAAGAAAAAAAAAAAAGGTTTCATAATAATTAAATGACATAAAACCTCGAATACTGTATCCTAACACTCAAGCACCATAGTGCCTGTAGATTCATAGCCACATTCAAAGCTATTTGTCCCAGTATACAGAAAACATCTGAGAGGAGGTGTGCAAAGTCCAGGAAATCAAAATTATGGTAGTTAAGAACAAATCAAAGCTGGGCAGAGCAGCATACACCCCAGCAATAATCCCAGCGATTTGGGAGGTTGAAGCAGGATAATTGCAAATTCGAGGCTAGCCTCAGCAATTTAGCAAGACCCTCAGCAACTTAGTGAGAACCTGCCTCAAAAGTGAAAAAAAAAAAAAAAAAAAAAAGCTGGGTGCAGTGGCACACACCTGTAATACCAGTGGCTCTGGAGGCTCAGTCAAGAGAATCACAAATTCAAAGCCACCCTCAGCAACTTAGTGGGGCCCTAAGCAACTTTGAGACCCTGTCTCAAAGTAAGAAATAAAAGAGGGCTGTAGCTCAGTAGTAAAGTGCCCCTGGGTTCAATTTCCAGTACCACAGAAATAGAAAAAAAAATAATATTTGAGGCTGAGAGAATGAGCCCTGTTCAAAAAAGTGTGAACCTTTAAGAGGTAGCTTTATTTGTTAAATCAAATCAGAATTTCAACTCCCATTATATACCCCCCACCACCTTACATCAACGCTGCAGATCCCACTCCGACCACAAGGCGTCACTCGTTTTCACCATTTTTAAGAATTTTTTTTAGTTGTAGATGGACACAACATCTTTATTTATTTATTGTTATGTGGTGCTGAGGATGGAACCCAGGGCTTTGCATGCGCCAGGTGAGCACTCTGACGCTGAGCCACAACCCCAGCCCCCTTCATCATTTTTTTAAAAAATAGATTGTTTCCCAGATGGAAGCAGGGAATTGACAGGGAAGTTGATGAAGATGGGGAAATTGTCCCAGGCTCAGTCTGTTTGGGGAAGGAAGTTCAAGGTAGTAGAGGCTCAAGAAGGCTACGTTAGCAGGTATGGCAAGAAGGGAAGAGCAGTGTTTCGGAGGCTGTCAGAGTCTCTCCACATAAAAAGCTTTGCCCATCTGATTTAGTTCTTGCTGGTACTGCTGATGCTCCTTTTCAAACAGCTGGTGCAGGGCAGCTTGACGGACCTGGCAGGGAGGGCAGAAGAGTGTGGTGTTGGCTCTCTGTTTACCAACCTTCCTCATTCTCTCTTCCTGGTTGTTTTCCCATAACTCCTTTTCTTTTGGACCCGGACTTAGCTATAACTCAAAGCTAGACAGTGCTAGAGAGGTTGAACCAATTTTTTTCCTTCATGGGTGAAGCCCTATGTCCAGCAAATATTTGCTGAGAACATACCACAAATCAGGAATTCTGCTAGGCTCCCCAGGATACAAAGATGGTGACATGACAGCTATTGGGACATGAGGGAGAGAAAGACGTAACAAGAGTAGGTGCCGGGCATTAATGGAGGCAGTTTAGTGTCTCAGTAAGATGAGACAAACAAAGACTATAATGCACTTTGGAAAAACATTTTTTTTTCCAGTACAGAGGGTTGAAACCTGGACCTCATATGTGCTAGGCAAGTGCTCTACCACTGAGTCACATCCTCAATCCTTTTTATTTTTATTTTGAGACAGGGTCTCACTAAGTTGCCCAGGCTGACTTGAACTTGCAATCCTCCTGTCTCACTCTCAAGAATTGTTCTGATTACAGGTATGCAACACCACCCAGGTCACCCTGGGACTTTGAAATGTGTTACCTGCAAGCTGGATGCAAAGAATCACTTATTGAAAAAGAACTTTGGCACTTGGAGTTAAACAGTTGATGTTCTGGTGTAATGAGCTGGGTGAGTAATGACAGAGACTAATATTTTGAAATCCCAGCTGGAAAAGGCACAGTTCTCCTAGAACTCACCATCAGTAGTTGTTTGTTGGCCAGTGCCAATTCCTTTACCATGGCATCCTGCATCCTTAGGATGGTGTATGGGTTTCTCCTCTGGCTCAATGTCATCTGCCATGCACAGTGAATATGTGAAGTTTGCCACCTGCCCAAGGTACAGAGGTGGTGGTTGAATGGGTTAGAATTAGGAAAGGAAGGGTTGGGGATGTAGCTCAGCTGGTAGAGTGCTTGCTTAGTATGCACAAGGCCCTGGGCTCAATACCCAGGACCACTACCACCAAAAAAAAAAAAAAAGTAGTGGAGATTAAAAACCCAATCAGTGAGGCTGCTTCATCACTTAGAACCCTTGTTCCATTGTCAAAAGATTGCATATTAAGTAATTATGTTATTTAATCATTACAATAACTTTGAGGCACAGGTATTAATTTTTACATGATATAGGCAAAGAAACTGAAAGTTGTGAGTTGCCCAAGGTCACTTAGTGGCAGACCTGGATCTCAGCTCATTGTCCCTAACTCTACTTTTTCTTTTTTCTTTCCATGGTACATGGGATTGAACACAGACCTCTTGAATGCCAGGGAAGCACTGTAATACTGAGTCACATTCCCACCTCTTTTTCATTTCATTTCAAGACTCTAAGTCGCCCAGACTGGCCTCAAACCTTTGATCCTTCTGCCTCAGCCTCCTTTATCAGCTGGGATTACAGGCAAGCACAGCTCCTAGTTTTACTTTGAATAAAATTTTTCTTTAACAATTAAAAAAAGCTTAGCCCTGACCCAGTATTGCTCAACAAACTTAGAAGTTTCTTATGCATCCTTCCAGGAAATTTTTCTATCAGATACCAGCAGGTATATCTTCCTTTTCTTTTTTCTTTCTCCTCCTCCTTCTTTTTTTAAATATTTATTTTTTAGTTTTAGGTGGACACAATATCTTTTATTTTTATGTGGTGCTGAGGATTGAACCCAGTGTCTCGTGCATGCTAGGCAAGCGCCCTACCACTAAGCCCCAGCCCCAGCCCCTCTTCCTCCTTACTTACATTGCTGGGGAGCTAAACTAGGACCTCAGGCATTCAAGGCAAGCACTCTAGCACTCAGCTAGACATTATACATTTACATACACAGAGCTACTTAACAATTTGGACTTCTCATATGAACACAGAGATTTGCTTCCTTCAGTTTAAAGGCTGTGTAGGTTTTTTTTGTTGTTTGTTTCCAGCTTTATTTTTTATAAACAACTCTGTCATGAACATTCTTGTGTATGTACCTTCTCATTTTTTTTTTTTTTTTTTTGGTACCAGAGATTGAACTCAGGGGCACTCAACCACTGAGCCACATCCCCAGCCCATTTTTGTATTTTTATTTAGAGACAGGGTCTCACTGATTTGCTTAGCACCTGTCATTGCTGAAGCTGGCTTTGACTCATGATCCTCCTATTTCAGCTTCCTGAGCTGCTAGAATTACAGGCCTGTGCCACTGTGCCTGGCTCTACTTTTTATTTTTAAACGGGGTCTAAATTGCTAAATTGCTGAGGCTGGCCTGAAACTTTGATTTTTCCTGCCTTAGCCTCCCCAGCTACTGGGATTACAAGGTGTGCACCACCTGAAATTTTTTTTTTTTTTTGGTACTGGGGATTGAACCCAGTGGCACTTAACCACTGAGCCACATCCCCAGCTCTTTTTTGTATTTTATTTTAGAGACAGGGTCTTTCTGAGTTGCTTAGGGCCTAAGTTGCTGAGGCTGTCTTTTGAACTCACGATCCTCCTGCTTCAACCTCCTGAGACACTGGGATTATAGGTGTGTGCCACTGCACCTGGCCAATATTCTTAAAAATAGGCTTCTTCTATCTTATCCCAGACATTTCAATCAAAATCTCCTGGGAGGAAGACCTGGCATCAGAGTTCTTTTTCCTCCTTCTCCCCTTCTTTGCGGTATTAAGGATCAACCGAAAGGCCTCACACATGCTGGGAAAGCACTCTATCACTGAGTTACATCACCAGCCCTTTTTATGTTTTGAGATAGGGTTTTGATAAATTGCCGAGGCTGGCCTAGAACTTGATACTCCTACCTCAGACTCCTGGTAGCTGACATTATAGGCAGGTGCCACCAGGCCTAGGCTTTTTCTTTTTTTTCTTCTTTAGGGGATAGGTTCTAGGGATTGAACTCAGGGGCACTTGACCACTGAGCCACATTCCCCAGCCCTATTTTGTATTTTATTTACAGACATGATTTCATTGAGTTGCTTAGCGCCTTGCTTTTGCTGAGGCTGGCTTTGAACTTGTGATCCGCCTGCTTCACCTCCTGAGCTGTTTTCTTTTAATGAGCCCTCAACGAGACAGAGTTGCGGTGTGGCTTAGCGACAGGAGTGTAGAAAGGTCAAGCTGAAGGGTAAGGGTAAGAGAAGCAGAGATTACCTGTTGACCATCTTCTTAAATTCTAGGGCCCTTTGAAAGTTCTGCAAGAAAAGGGAAAGTCTGTTGATCTGCCTTTAATCTCCAGAACCTCACTAACGGCAAGTATCCTTTTCTTGTACAAGATTAATATTTTTGAGATAGGTAGTAGTCAATTTCCTAGGGGAGGTGGGAAGAAAGCT
Source organism: Marmota monax (assembly GCF_021218885.2). Classification (NCBI taxonomy): domain Eukaryota; kingdom Metazoa; phylum Chordata; class Mammalia; order Rodentia; family Sciuridae; genus Marmota; species Marmota monax. Next base: position 2,572,231 of record NW_026694593.1, on the reverse strand, counting down.
CTACACTTTTCAGAATAAAAAAAAACATGCAAGAGTTGATATTTGGCCCCCTATCTCCTCAGTATTGGGGTTTGAACCCAGAAGCACTGAGTTACATCCCTGGGCTTTTTTATTTTTTGATAAGTTACTGAGACTGGCCTTGAACTTGTGGTTCTCCTGCCTTGCCTCTTGAGTTACAGGTGTGTACTACTGCACCTGGCACATTGAATACCTATTAGATGCTAGGCATAGTCTCCCACTCCTGTTACTAACTATACTGTAGTCTTAAATCAAGCGCTTTCCCCAATAAATAGCCTACTTCTAAGAAAACTGATCTGCAAACCTCCTCAAGGGAAACTCCTTCAACCCAGTCCCTCCTTCCAATTCTGCATACCTCTTCTACTTTTGTTATCTTTTCCGCAGACATGTCTACAGACTTGCTTGCTTAAGTCTGAGGAGACTGAGCAGGCTCTCCTTTCTGTTTAGTTCAGTCACCAAGGTTGCAGTAGTCATAGCAACATTTAGGCCTCCAACAATGACCCTGGGCCTAGGAGTTGATTGGTCACCTGGCCTGTTGCCCTGGAGACCTGAAGGGACTCCTGGTTCTCCAGCCTTCTATTAGTGACACAGACAAATCTGTGAGCAAGGGCCACCATCCCTATTTCAGGATTTCTCTGTTGATGTCCCAAAGAGTATCCGACCAATTCTCTAGAGGAAAAACCTCATGCCCCATAGCCTGTTAGCAAAGTACAGAAAACATACTGTATGACCATTTTACCAAAAGACAACAATAAAGAAATGAGTCATATGTTCTGTTTTTTAATGGTTCATTTTATTAAATAACTAATCCATAAAACCATACCAGTACACTGCCTTATTAGGGGAAACCATTCCTCCATATCATCTTGCATCTCGGCATAGATTATTCCAGGTGTCAGAACATTCCCTTTTGTTCATTTATTTATAAAGAGGGTTGAATGAAGGTGGAAAGGCAGATCAGTGCACACGAGGAAAGTTGTGTTAATGTTTCAACACATCCTGATTTAAATGGAGTTTCAGGGTAAGTTGTTACACATACCACACACTTCCTCACCCCACCCCTGATCCTGCCCACCTCTTCCACTAAACAACTCCAAGACACCCTAAAACCAAGCAGTTCCCACTCAATTGAGAACAATGGGACAGACATGGAAGATACCTTACTTTTCACCTTTGGGATTAAATAGGTGGACTATGGCCAAAAACAAGTGAAGATTTTTAAGAAAACTTGTGACAGAAATAAGAATGACATCTGAATTCAAACACAGAAGAAAAAAAAAAAATTCTACTGAGGGGAAAATAAAATCTTATCTGATATTCTGAAAATGCCTGTAAGAAAAAGTTGGGGAATGACCTTTCAGACACAAACTCTAAGAACCCTGGACACAGCAGGAGCTTTGGCTAAAACAGCCTGGGCCTGCTGAGCCAGATTTCCTGAGGGCTGCCCAGTAGACATCACAGATGTCTGGCTCAGTCTGCAGCGAGAGTCCTTCAGCTCCATCACAGAGTGCTCTCCAATGTGTTATAGTTATCCTTAAAGCTCTTCAATTCGAGGAAATGCTTGGCACGTTTACTCTTCTGACTGGAGGGAAGGTATGTCACCTGGATAGTAGTTGGGGAGACTTCAGGGGACTGAGTTAGGTCTTTGGCTGCTGACTGGTGCTGTCGCTGAGAGCTCCCAACTCGTGCTTTGACCCTAAAGAATACAAAGAGGGGAGGTTATGGACAGAATGAGGACTAGCAGAAGAATACAATTCAGGTCCTTTCCTTTCCCATAAATGTAGCCACAAATGGTCTCTGACCTATCTTATAAACTAGTTACTAAAAGCCTATCTGAGAGCTTAGAAATAAAGAAACCAGTAAAATGTGGTAGTTCACACCTGTAGTTACATTCAGGAGGGTAACACAGGAGGATCACAAGTGGGGCCAACCTTGGCAACTTTGCAAGACTCTGTCTCAAAATAAAAAAATTTCAAAAAGGGCTGGGGATGTAGCATAGCAGTAGAGTACCCATGAGTTTAATCTTCAGTGTCATTAAAAAACAAAGAAGGTAAGAAGTAGCAAAGAAACCAATTTCCTACTGAGTTCTGGCTCAATTTTTTTTCTTCCTGACACCATGTTTAACTAAAAAGGAAAAAAAAAAGTTCGTTCTTTTTTTTTTTTTTGTAGTTGTAGATGGACAGCATGCCTTTATTTTACTTGTTTATTTTTATGTGGTGCTGAGGATCGAACCCAGTGCCTCACACATGCTAGGCAAGCTCTCTGCCTCTGGGCCTCAGCCCTAAAGAAAACTTTTAATTTTACTTATTTCACCTAATGTGTATATGTAGTGAACATATTCCTAATCTAAAGAAAGTCCCCTGAAAGCTAAATATCAAAAAATAAGAACAGAAGCAGCTATTGGGTACTTGACATGTTAGTACATTACACTTGGTGGTTTACATCTAATTTACTAACATCACCCTCTATATTTTTGTATTGCCTAGTTGTGCAGGTTAAGAAATGGAGGGTCCAATAATTAACCTGTATGAGGTCACAAAGCTATTAAATGACAGACTGGGTATTTGAACCTAAGGTTGTCAGACTGCAAAGCCTATATTCTTTTTACTATACCCACTGAAGCTTTCTAGAAGCCAAAATAAAAAATTTAAAAAAAACTGTAATAATATATGCATAAAACTTATCATTTAACCATTTGAAAACATATTTCAGTAGCTTCAAGTCATTCACAATATTGCACGACTAACCTCCAATTAACACTTTTCATCTTGCAAGTCTATGCTCATTAAACTAGTTTTCTTTTCCCCTTTCCCCAACGCCTGGCAACCACCATTCTACTTTCTGTCTCTGAATTTGACTTCCTAGGAATCCTATACAAGTGGAATTTGTATTTATCTTCCAGAAGATTTTAAAACAGATTTCCTGCCTAACTCCAAACATTTTTTTCCAGCTTGTTGCTGCCTTTTTTTTTGGTACCAGGGATTGAACCCAGGGGTGCTTAACCACTGAGCTACATTCCCAGCCCTTTTTATATTTTATTTAGAGTCAGGGTCTCACTAAGTTGCTTAGGGCATCACTACGTTGCTGAGGCTGGCTTTCAACTTGCAATCTTCCTGCCTCTGCCTCCAGCTGCTGGGATTACAGGCGTGCATCACCACACCTGGTGGTGATCATTTTCATTACTGCTCTAATCAAAAGTTTTCACCGCACCTTTCTTTGAGAACAAGGTAGTTCAGGCTAGGTGTGGTAGCACATGCTTCTAACCCCAGCTACTCACAAGGCTGAGGCAGAAGGATCCCAAGTTTGAGGACCGCTGGGCAACTTGGTGAGAACCTTTCCCCAAATAAAAACAGGGGTATAGCTCAGTGGTAGAGCACCCCTGGGTTCAACTCCTAGTACCAAAAAGAAAACAAAAACAACCAAAAAATCCCAGCATAGCTCATTTTTAGAACGGAGAGAAGACAGAATAGACATACTCCTTATGTCTTGAGAAAGTCATGCCAAACACAACAGAAAACAGATGTATTCTTTTCATGGATGGTAACTAGTTTTTAATTCTAAATTGGCCTTCTTTTTTTTTCACCAAACATATGCATAAACAACATAATGAAACTATGTTGAGTACATATTTAAAACATTCTCAAACAGAAGTCATGACTCCTCTTCCTTCTCTTAGGTAATATCTTCATATCTTAGGATATTATTATCAAGTGTAATATCCTGTTAACATCCTAACACGTTAATGAAAATCATGATTCCCAAACAGAAGTCATGACCCTCGCCAGGGGCAGTGGTGCGTGCCTGTAATCCCAGTGGCTTCAGAGGTAGAGGCAGGATTCCAAGTTCAAAGTCAGTCTTAGCCACTTAGCTAGGTCCTAAGTGAGATCCTGTCTCAAAATAAAACAAAAAAGGGCTGGGGATGTGATTCAGTGGTTAATCACCCCTGAAGTTCAATCCCAGGTACCAAAACAACAACAACAATAACAAAACGAATAAGTAAACAAACAAAAAACCCCAAACTGACTCTCTCGTGGTAACCTTTGTTTCGGATAAGGTTATAATGCTTTAAGTAGTAATAAAAATGGGTGGCATTTAATGCTTCATTAGGTTCTGCCAATTTTGACATTTAATTGGGCTGGAAAAAAAAAGAAAAAGATGCACATAAAGTAAAAAAATTCTCTTATTATATGGTAGCATCTTCTTTCTAATTTGGCAAGAGGCAATTCTAATAGTCTTATGGTATCATGGATATTCATTCATACTGCTTTATGATAGCTACTGCATAAATATTAGGAATAGTCCAGTACTTCTAATACTTCTGATATTCTCTAACCAGCTCCCTTTGACATGTTCCCCTCCAAACTCACACAGTGGCCAGCTCACTCAGGGCCTCTTGATAGCGCAGGTACTCACTCTGGCCAAACACCTTAGGAAAGAGAAAAGATGAGGATCTCTCAGTCTGGCATATCCCTTTAGATACTTGAAGGAAAAACTGGCCATTCAGCTCACCCCTGTCCCGTAGCGGGCTGTCTCGTAGCCATCCAGCAGGGTATCGATAAGGGCCTTCCGCACACCCTTGAAAGGAGTACTAGTGTTTCGAAGATCTAGCAAGTAGGAGCGGAAATTCTTGCCCATTAAGGAACAGGGGTACCTGCCTTCAGCATGAAATGGGATCTCTGAGGAGATAAAGGGACAATATCTAGTTATTTTCCCAAGTTAGAAATAGGTCTAATGAAACAAGTGATATGAGCTGGATGTAAATCCCATCTTTAAAAAAAAAGAGATAGAATATTTAAAAAAAAAAAACAGACAAATCTGTCTCAAAATAAAAAATACAAAGGGCTGGGGATATAGCTCAGTGGTAAAGCACCTCTGGATTCAATCCTTAAAAAATTTACGTATATTAAAAAGTGTGTGTGTGTATATATATATGTAAATTTCACATATAAATGTGCATATATATATATATACATACATATGTACATATATGTGTGTGTGGGTGTGTATATATATATTTTCGTTAGAGATAGACGCATATATGACAAGTGGTCAAAGAATAGGAAAAAATATTCAAGAATCATTCGCCTTGGGTTTACTGAAAAAACGGATGTCACTAGTCCTTTGTGGAAAAACAAATTATTATCTTCCAGTTCAGGAAACTAAAGGTCTCAAGAATCTTAAAAGACAAACAAAAAAACCCTAGTCTTTTTGGAGAAGAACTAACCTGCCTACATAATTTCCTTATGTAAAAGATTAAGTGGTACTTTCCAAACTCCAGGAAATTCCCACTAGTCGAGATATACAAAAAGGACAAATCCTAACATATAAAATGGGTTCATTACTCTGTTCCCTAGATGGCTTTTTAGGCTCTAGAATGGAGTCTGATAGCTAGTGTCCTTACCAGAAGCACGGATAGCATCCAGAGCTTTCATCCTATACAGATAGTTGTAGCAACCTGTTGAAATAAAGAGTAGTCTCAGACATAATTCTCAAACTCCAGTAAACTAATAAACTGTCTTTCTGCATCTGACACATAGCCAACAACTAGAATAACTGAGGTTTTGTTAGCAGCTATTTACAACAAGTGTAAAGGAATTCTGAACTTGTGGGACTCCTCACTGAAGTGCTCTCCAAGAGCTTGCAACATACTTTGACTTCCCTGAGTTTCCAGTTGTAGCAGTCTTGCATCGTCATCTGCAAGGAGCTGAGGTTCATACTTGATATCCTGAACCCTGGATAGTCGAATATCAATCTCCTCTTTCAAGTCCTGAATGTGTAGATAAGAGAATACAGAATCACTTACCTTGTACTCTGATTCCCACTAATCTGGAAAAGGGTCAGAGCCTGTGAACAACTAAGATCAAGTAGTGGAAGTGCTCAGGTAGTTACTGAAATTGCCAGATAAGATGTAAGATTTTGGGAAAGAATGGGGTTCTCTAATAACCTCTCCAAACTGTACATATCTAAGCTAGATATTTTAATTTGCCAGAATTTCTTCACGCTCTACAGCATTATTCCAGATTTTACACTGGTCTAAGAATCTTGATAGGTATTATAAAGACCTTCCTAAATTGGGACAAAGTGGACAACTGGAAGTCATAATCTATTATAGAAATCCAAGGAGAAGACCTGCATATAATCTATAAACATCTAGGGACTGTCCAACCTGGTGGACCACAGGACTTCTAGAAATCCATGTTAAAACAAAAACATTTTTTAAAAAAATAAATGTTCATTTTTGCCACACAGGGGATTGAAACTGGCTCTACCACAAAGCTACACTCCCAGTCCTTTTTATTTTTGAGATAGGGTCTAAGTTGCTCAGGCTGGCTTTGTACTACTAATCCTCTCTCTCAGCTTCCCGAATAGCTGGTATTACAGGTGTGTGCCACTATACCCAGTTTAATTGCTAAAATTGGTAATTCATGCCAGGCACAGTGGCACACACCTGTAACCCCTGTTATTTGGGAGGCTCAGGCAGGAGGATTTCAAGATCAAGCCTGAGCAATTTAGTGAGACACTGCCTCAAAAACAAAATGAAAAGGGCCGGGAGTATAGCTTAGTGGTAGAGCACTATTCTAGTATGTGGGAGGCTCTGGGTTCGATTCCCAGTACTGGAGGAAAAAAATTGATAATTAACATCCATGCTACAAAAATTTAATACTATTATTGTGCTGCCCTTTCAAGATAGAAGCAAGCACTATCATCAGTTCCACATCCATCTCACTTAAGAGGGTTGCCAAACCCCTGAGGAAATAATTTTTTTTTTTTGGTGGTGCTGGGGGATTGAACCCAGGGCCTTGTGCATTTGAGGCAAGCACTCTACTGAATGAAATTTATCTGCAGTCCCCTTGTTTTCCTTTTGTAGTGGGAACTGGACTCAGAAGTGCATTATCATTGAGCCACATTCCCAACTCTTTTTTTTTGAGACATTGCCTTGCTAAATTGCTGAGGCTGGCCCCAAATTTGGAATCCATCCCTCTGCCTCAGCCTCCCAAATCACTGGGATTACAGGTATATGCCATGGTATAATTTTTATTGTAACCTCACCCCCCACCCTACTGGCTGGGATTGAACCCAGAAACTCATTCATATGCTAGGAAGTGCTCTACCACAAGCTACTTCCCTGGCCCTTTGTTGTTTAACTCTACCAGAAACTTCCATTGTGAACTATTTTCACAGACCACAGGTAACATATGCACATTTTAAGTAATTATAAAGACCAAGATGAACACCTATATCCAATATTCACTTTATGAAATGGCAATCAATGACTCTGAAGTCCTATATACTCATTCCTAATTGCCACCACCACAAACCTTCATTTGCCAGTAATCCTCTTACTCTTCATTGTTTTATCATGTGTTATCCTAAACAAGATGCTTAACTTTGTCTAGTTTTGAGCTTTATACAAATGGAAAAATACTTTTTGAATTCCTCAGCAAACTGTTTTTTTTTGCAGTGCCAGGGATTGAACCCAGGGCCTTGCAAATGTGAGGTAAGTGGTTTAACACTGAGCTATATCTCCAGCCCAACAAGTTAAAATGAACTTTACTGAGGTTGAATTTGTATAAAAAAATAAAGAAAATTCACTTAAATGTATAAGACAAATAAATTTGGATAACTTATTGGTGGTGGTATGGGGAATTGAACCTAGAGGTGGTTTACCACTGAGCTCCATTTTTAAGTATTTTATTTTGAGACAGGGTCTTGCTAAATTGCAAGTCACTGGGATTATAGGCATGCCCCACCAGCCTGGCTTGGATGCATGAATTTTAACAATATACCCATTTACTGGCATCTCAATCAACATTTCCTTATCCCAAAATGTTCTCTAAAGTCACCCTCTCTTCCTTAGTTGGCTGCAGGCAACATGATGTGTTCTTTATAGTTCTTTATGTTCATTCTAGAATTTCATATAAATGGAATCATATGATACATATTCTCTTGTGAATGGCTTTTTTTTTTTTTTTAAATCTTGTAATTGTAGATGGACAGAATGCCTTTAATTTTTTTTTAATGTGGTGCTGAGGATCAAACCCAGTGCCTCAGCATGCTAGGCAAGCGCTCTACCACTGAGCCCCAGCCCATGTATGGCTTTTGACTTGGCAGATTTTTTTGTGTGTATAGTACTGGGAATTGAACTCAAGGGTGCTGTACCACTGAATGTCACCCCCAGTCCTTTTTTGAGACAGTCTTGTGCCAAGTTGCCTAGGCTGACTGTAAACTTGTGATCTTCCTACCTCAGCCTCTGAAGTACCTAGGATTATAGGTATACATCACTGTGCCAGGCTCTTGGCATGGTTTTTAGATTCACTATGTTTGCAACTTTTTTTTTTCTTTAAAGGAGACGTTTATTATTTCAACTTTTTTCATTAAGAATATTCTGAAGATTCTTTGTGTTCACATATTTTAGTTTATTTTTAATTTTTAAATCATTCTAGAATATGAACTGGTATCACTAACTTTAACCTGGACTTCTGCTACCATGAACATTTTCATTCATGACTTCTATTACTATGAGCAAAAATTAATTTCCTTATGATATGGAACTGCTGGGCCATAGATTAGCTAGGTACATGTTCAATCTTAGTTGATAATGCCCAATTATTTTCTAAAGTGGTTTTAATAATTTATACTTCTACCAGCAATGGATGAGAATTTAGATAAATTTTGTAAAGCAAATGGAATCTCCCCCTACCCCCAATACTGGGGGTAGAACCCAGAGGTGCTTTACCACAGAGCTATAACTCCCCAATTCCTCCCCACTTTTTTTTTTTTTTTTTTGGTGGAGAGTGGATACCAGGGATTGAACTCAGAGGAACTTGACCACTAAGCCACACCCCCAGCCCTATTTTGTATTTTTAAAAAATTTTTTAGTTTTAGGTGAACACAATATCTTTATTTTTATGTGGTGTTGAGGATCGAACCCAGTGCCTCACGCATGCTAGGTGAGCACTGAGCCACAAACCCAGCCCCTATTCTGTTTTTTATTTAGAGACAAGGTCTTGGGCTGGGGATGTGGCTCAAGCGGTAGCGTGCTCACCTGGCATGTGTGCGGCCCGGGTTGGATCATCAGCACCACATACAAACAAAGATGTTGTGTCCGCCAAAAACCATGAAATAAATATTAAAAAAAAAAAGGGGGGGGGGCAAGGTCTTACTGAGTTGCTTAGGACCTTGCTAAGTTGCTGAGGCTAGCTTCGAACTCGAAATCCTCCTGTCTCAGCCTCCAGAGCTGCCGGGATTATAGGCATGTACCACTGTGCCCAGCCCCCCCTTTTTTGGAGACAGGATCTTGCAAAACTGCCCAAGTTGATCTCAAACTTGCAATCCTCCTCCTGCAGCCTCCATAGTTGCTGGAATTACAGGAATGTGCCACTGTGGTCAAATAAGCAATCTTGATTTCATATAGTCTCAGGGCTCCTAAACAGCCAAAGTTTTGATTGGCTAATGATATGTTAGATACCAACCCATGAAAGGCAAGTGGAAATTACACTGTTCAAAGTTTCAGGCAAGGACAGCTTTCTTGAGTCTTTCCAGGTAATATGTCAGAAAGAGAAACAAGGCTTGGGGCTGGGGATGTGGCTCAAGCGGTAGCGTGCTCGCCTGGCATGCGTGCGGCCCGGGTTCGACCCTCAGCACCACATACAAACAAAGATGTTGTGTTCGCCAAAAACTAAAAAATAAATATTAAAAAAATTATAAAGAAAAAAAAGAAACAAGGTTTGGCGCTGTGGTGCCCACTTATAATTCCAGTGGCTTGGGAGGCTGAGGTAGGAGGATAGCAAGTTTAAAGCCAGCCTCAGCAACTTAGTATGGCCCTAAGTAACTTAGAGACTCTGTCTCAAAATTAAAAAAAAAAGGGGGGGGGGGTGATGAGAATATGGCTCAGTGGTCAAGTGTCCCTTGGTTCAATACCCAGTAACAAAAAGAGAGGAACAAGTACAAGAGGATTAATAATACTGGCTAATCAAAGAACTGCTCTAGGAGTTGAGAGAACTGTGTACTAGCTTTGGCTCTCCCATTGACTTATTGTTCACTCAATAATGAATTACTGAGTACTTACTATGTGTTGGCCTTGGTTTTACGTTGGTGGGGAAAAAAAAATGGCCCGGTGCCTGCACTTTTTTTTTTTTTTTGCAGGGCCACAAACTGAAGGCAGGGGCTTGCATATACTAGAACCACTGAGCTACACTCCAAACCCAAGTGCTTGCCCTCTTGAAGCTTAAGATCTCAGAAGAAAAAAAAAAAAATTTCTTTTTTGGTATCAGGGATTGAATCCAGGGACTGAACAAATGAGCCATATCTCCAGACCTTTCTATTTTGAGACAGGGTCTTACTAAGTCGCTTAGGGCCTCGATCAATTGGTGAGGCTGGTTTTGAACTTAGAATCCTCTCGTCTCAGCCTCCCAAATTACTGGGATTACATGTGTGTGGCACCATGGGCCAGCTGAGAGGAATGTTTTGGACAAAGAGACTAACATAAAAGAAAAATTGTGGCAAACGCTATGAAGAAAATATCAGGGTAATAATGGAAAATTGAGACCTATTTTATTTCGTTTTTAAAATATTTTTTGTAGTTTCAGATGGACAGAATGCATTTATTTTATTTATTTTTATGTGGTGCTGAGGATCGAATCCAGTTGCCTCAAGCATGCTAGGCAAGCGCTCTGCCACTGAGCTACAGCCCAGCTCAAAGAGACCTATTTTAACATCCACAGTAAGCATTCTTCTTTCATGGAAGTAACATATAAGCTAAGATCTAAAGAATGAATGATCTAGTCAAGTGAAGACCATTCCAGGTCACAGTAACAGTATGTGCAAAGGTGTGCGATCAACTAGTAGAACTAGATTTCAGAGACTGGGAGAGGTGCCAAACAAAAGGAAGTTGGTAAGGGCAGCAGGTACATTTAAGTGAAAGATTAAAGAAGCAGATAGGGTTGGCAGTGGGGTATCAAGAGTTATGATTTAGATATGCTGGGTTTGAGATACCTATTAGAAATCAAAGTGGATGCTGGGTGTGTGGTGCATGCCTATAATCCCAGTGGCTGGGGAGGCTGAGGCAGGATGGCATGTTCAAAGCCAGCTTCAGAAATTTAGTAAGACCCTAAGCAATTCAGTGAGATGCTGTTTCAAAACAAAAAATAAAAAGAAGTGGGGATGTGGCTCAGTGGTAAGTGCCCCTGGGTTCAATCCCTGGTACTCCAAAACAAATAATGTTGAAATGTGAAGTAGGCAGTTGAGATACATAGAATGGGATGCTGGAAAAAGGCAAAATTTTATCTGTGGATACTTAAAGCCAAGGAAAGGAAGGCATTTCCCAAGAAGAAAGCATAAACAAAGGTAATAAATCACTAGGTTATTCACTTTCTGTATGTTATCCCCTAAGTTGTTTCTTTTCCTTAGGCTTATCTGTAACACAAATGGTGGAACAAGATACTTAATGGGACTCTTAAATAAGCCTGAAGTTCTGCCAAGACAACCTTTCATTGTTCTACTGCTAATTGTAACCATTCTCAAATCCATCCTAAAAAAAAGCAAACAAAAAACATTGATTAAGATGAATGGGGAAACATTTTACAGCAGTCAGCAAAAACTAAAGTTCTTGATAAAGTTACATACTGTACCAGAGCAGTGGGCAGGTAAGCCAAATGCCAAGACTGTTACTGCTCAATTCACTAAGGTTAACTATAAAGGTAAATAGAGAAAGAAACGTGAATTTAAGTAATCTCTAAAAGGCACAGAAAATCTCGTTCTTGTTCCTATAACGCAATTGAAGAATGCTGGTTTTGTGCCCTAAGGACCTACCTTGGGGGCATTGTGTCCCACAGGGACATGGGGTCCCCTTCTAGATTTCATTGCAAAGCGCATGATTTGCCTCTTCACAAAAATAAACAGTAGTACAAATACCTGTCCAAAAAGATACGATAAGAATCTTTAATAAAGACAACAACAACAAAAGGCATGCCTTCATTCAAAGTCTCCAGATTGCGGCTCTCAGAAATGGAGGCTTCAAGATAAAACTTGGGGGAAAGCGAGGACGTCGACGATGGAGGTGGATCTAGGGAAGCCAATAGTGGGGAGGCTTGGGGTCTGTGCCCTAGAGCTTAGGGGGAGGGTTCTCAGCCAGGGGCGGGTCGGTCTGGGTCTGTGACTTAAGCTCCCAGGTACTCCTGGGATCGAAGTCAAAAGCCCAGAAAAGGCGCAGGTGAGTGGGTGGAGAATGAAGACAGGGATCGGCTCAAGAGGAGGGTCTCCACTGGGTGAGACGCTACAGCAGGAATGGGGTGGGGGAAGATCCTCACCAGGCTCCCGTAGGCCATCACCAGCACGACATTCACCCCGGACAGCCAGTTACTGCTGGACGCCATGGCCTCCCTCCCCGCGCAGAAGTGCTCGGGTTTTCCCGCTGCCCTGCCTCGTTAGCCCAGGCTCCGCCGAAGCAACGGCGCCTGGGTTCCCTGGAGCTCCCCGGCCATTTCCTTACGGGGGAAGACCGAGCCAGACCCGGCCTGAAAACATGGCGGATGGGGGAGCTAGGAAAGGAGGACGACGCCTTCCCGCTTCCCCCCCGACACGTGACTCAGGCAGGCAGTGGCACCTGGGAGCTGCGAGTGCGGAGACGCGGAACTACGCCAGTAAGAGGAAGCGGAGGCCATCCGTGCGTCACGTGGTAGAGGCGGGGCCGCCGCGCAGGGGGCGGGTCGGACGCACGGAGCCCGAGTTCGGTGTTTCGTGGCGTGGTGGCACGCGCACGCTGGCGTGCGCGTCCCTTTTCACGTCACGTGCTGGGGGGACGCAGGAAGGCAAGTGGGAGGGGGTAGGCGCGAGAGCGAGCGCGAGAGGGAAAAGGAGGGAGGGGGGTGGGGAGGAGGGAATCTTGTATCACGTGACAGGGGCGGCGCGGCCCGGGGTGTCAGTGTGGAGGAGACTGAGGTAAAGTTGGGAGCGCAGCGGCGTTGGTGGCGGCGGCGGCGGCAGCGGCAGCGCGGCGGGGCCGGGTATTGTCCGCGGCCCCTTTAAATCCGCGATCCCCCTTTTACCCTCCCTTCTTTCTCTCCTACCCCCGCCGTATCTCCCCTCCGGTAGGCCCCCCCGCGCCGTGCGCTCCCCCTCTGTACACCCCCTTCTGGTCTCGGGAGCCCTGGCGCCCCCCCCCCCACCTCGAGTCGGGCGCCGGAGGTTTTGTTTATGGTTGGGTTCGCGGCCTAGTGGGCCGCGCCGGAGCCGGGGCCTCGATTTGGGAGCGTGGCCGGGGCGGGGCTTGGGGCAGCCGGACGGGGGGGGGCCATGCGGCTAGAGCCTGAAGGGGGAGAACGAGAAAGAGCGCGAGCGAACTAGGCCTGGGCCTAGCCTGAGGTAGGGCTGTCTCCCAGGGCCGGTGCCTGTGGAGAAGGAGAGGGCCGCCTCCCTTTCCAGCCCTCTGCGGGCCTCTGATCCGGATCCGGCCTGGTTGGGGGTGGCGGGGGGAGGGCGATGGGGTGGAGCTGCCCCGACTCCCCCATGTGGCCCTCAGTTTGGAGTGCGGAGGATTAATTTGTTCCGGGTGGGAGGTAGGGAGGCGATTGGCCCCGTGGGCTCCTGATGTGGCGCTGAGGGGGGTGAGCCTCCCATCCTCCGCGCGTGGGCTTGCGTCCCCTCTCCGTTTCCAGCCTCTTTGTCAGCTCCACTTATTACTCTTCCTTCTTTCTTACCGACCCGGCTGTGGGAATATATTTTTGCAGCTGTCTTAAGCTTCCTGTTGTCTATACTGTGGTTTTGGGTACCCCAAACAATTATGTTATTTGGGAAGCTGGACCTGTAGGCCCCCATAGGGTGTATCACGCCTAAGGGACGTCACTGGGTCGCTGGGGTATTTGTTCACTCTTCATAATGGCACAGGAATTCCAGACTTCTTCAGACCCTTCACCTTGTGGACAGCCCTAAATTGCTTTGCAAACTGATGTCACAAACAGGAGACTGCTCCTTTTTCAGGATTCTTGAAATGTAGCCACCTCTGTTGTAGGATGTTGTGGAAAGGAAAACACCACAGTAACGGCGTTTTTGTTGTTATTAACGTTTTTGCCTTTGACTCATCGTGATTAGTAAATGGAGAGATCTCCCCCCCATCCATCTTCCGCCCCCCCCATATCCTGCTTTAGGAATATCTGATGTGAATTGCTGGGAGGTGATAGTGTTCTGTGACAACCAGCATTACTAGATAATTAAAACATTTTGGCTCTATTATCAGTTGACAAAACTGCTTTGAGATCCTACACCATTGCCTTTAAAGATTAGAAGATCCCCATGATTGTTTCTGTTGTGAATGGGAAGTATTGCTGGCATGTAAACTATTGATAAAAGGCCTAAAAATGTACTGTTTTGTTTTTTTATTTTTTAAACCCCTTCTTGTGAAGTGTGTCTTTAACTGAGCATTACTCACTAGATTCAAGGTGGTGGGAAAGGGGACGCAGAGGTCATTTCAAAAAGGCAACTAGGGAAATTAGTTGTGCTGGTAAAGGTAGCAAGCCTTCCCCATCACAGTCCATCTTCAGGATTTCTGAATTGGTTCTCAAATTAGATTGTAAGCTCCCTGAGGGCAGCAAAAAGTCATAATGTTTTGTATTTTCTGAAGTATTGGACACATAGTAGACACTCAATAAATTCTTGTTATTTATTTTTTTCAGTAAAATTTCTCTGGCTATTTTTTTAAGTAGCTGGTTTCCAAAATAGAGAGTCAGGGGCACTCCTGTGTTGACTTGTATTTGCTCCTGCACTATTCCCTTGGTTTCCAGTACTTCTCCCCCTGGTTCCCTGATTTTTTATTTTCTAAGAAAGAGTAACAAGATTCCACACCTCCACTGTGATAACTCTGGTTATTTGTCCCTAATTTTTATTTTCCAGGAAAGTAACAAGATTCCTCACCCCCACTACTAGAACTCTGGGTATTTGTCTCCACTTACTACTAAAAATTCTATTAATTCTTTGTCCTTAAGTGATCCATCCCAGATCATTTACTTGTGACCTGTTGCTTGGTGTTATTATTATGTAGGTGGTAAAATTCTGTTAGTCACACATTTCAAAGCACTTGTAAGAGTGAAGTGCAAGTTAGTAGTAAGAGTGATCAGGAGGATTTTTCTCTTTCCTGATTAATTATATGACGTTCAAGATCACTTTCTAATACATTTACACCTGACTGGAAAGGTATGTGCGGTGGTCTATACAGTTAGTCCATTAGCTTATATTTGCAAATAAACTCATTCTCTCAAATTGATATATGTGAAGTTGAAAGTAGTCAGTATTTGAAAGTTACAGTGGTGGGTTGGAAATAACTACTCTGATTTAGAAACTTCATCTTAGAGCCAATTTAAAGTTAAACATAATTGTTTTCCTCTATAGTTTTTTTTTTTTTTTTCTTCCCCTCTTCTTGATAAGGACCCAGGGTTCTTGGTTAAACAACACTTTTCTTTTTTTGTAAATTAAGTGTTGAAACTTGACTATAATGTCAGCCTGGGGAAATGGACTACTGTGTTGCATAATAATAAAATAAAATTCTATACTAGCTTGAAATATTTACAGGCTTGTGTGCACATGTATGCAGGGACGGGGTTAATGATTAAAAATTAGCTATGAAGTTGTCTTTAAAATATATTTCTTGGTGATAGGGAATGTAGACCGCATCAAAAACCAAAGACCTATGTAACCTATTGATACAAAACTTGGTGAAGCTTGGTGCAGTGACGCATGTCTGTAATCCCCCAGCAGCTCAGGAGGCTGAGGCAGGAGGATCAGAAGTTCAAAGCCATCCTCAGGAATTTAGCATGGCCCTAAGCAACTCAATGAGACTCTGTCTCTAAATAAAATACATAAAGGGCTGGGGATGTGACTCTGTGGTTGAGTTCAATTCCTGGTACCAAAACAAAACAAAACATAAACTTGGTGAAGAATTTCTCCAGGGAAGTCAGCTCTGACATTCAATAAACAGGTGCAATTTACTTTCTTAATAGTTAATCCTTACACATTTATTTAGAAGCCCTCCTTCAAAATCCAGCAGTGTCTTTTGGACAATTTAGAATTAACCCTGTATTTAATGAAAAATTAAATATAGAGCAGAAAAGCATAACTTGTTTTCTTTGGAAGAAAATAAAACATTTTAAAGTATCTTTTGTTGAGCACTCTATCATATGATGACTTTAAAAAAAAATGCAGCAGCTGAAATTGCATTATAGAACAAAATGTGAATGAAGGGAACTTGAATTCCGTTGAATCCTTCGTTAGAAATCTTATAATGAAAACTGTCAGGGAAGGCCCTTTGTATTCTGTGTCTCTTAAAAGACAAGTTTTCCTACAGGCATTAATGTTTTGACCTTAAAATGATTTCCTAGAAGCCCTTTTAAATAAAATTTTGTGATATATGTGATTGGTTTGGGACAAATTTGGAATTCCCTGTGTTTTAAGGTGAGTGGTTGAGGGGAATTGTAATTCTGGTTTTTTGAAAATGTGGACGAAACCCACAGAAGCAGCTGTAAAAGCAGTGTGTTGGAATTATTATGCAGGGAACTGAAAATCTGAACTGGAACTGGATCCTAATACATGCCCTGTTGAAGGGTGCAGTTAAAAAAATAAAACCTATAGCATGCTGAAAGATGAAACTTAAGGGAGAAAGAGGCTAGACTTGAACTTATCCTTTCCCCCAAGCAGTGGAGGTCAATGTGTAAGGCAGGTAAGATGGTTGTCTTAGGTAGGTTGAATACAGTATTTATATACAGTATTTTCTGTATGTGTGTTTATTGAATGGCTTATTTTATTTTTTGAGGTGGTGTGGATCGAACGTAGGGCCTTGGACATGTTAGGCAAGCCTTCTCCCATTGAGCCACACTCACTCCCAACCCCTGCTTTTTTTTTTTTTTTTGGTGGTATTTGGGGTGGAATCCCCTAAGTGTGTTCTGCCATTGAGCTATATCCCAAGCCCTATACATTATTGTGCAAAGGTGAATTAACAGCCATAGTTCCTTAAGGAAATTATCAAATATGTCTCAAAAATAGGTGACTTTTTGCTTTGTTCCTTTAAAGAAATCAAGTGTTTGGTGGCGAAGGTGCTGATGAAAGAGAAGTTAAAAACATTTTGCCTATATTTTAATGCCTAATTTTTTTTTTTTTTAATCCTCAGTATTCTACCTTGTAAATACTGTTATTTGTATATACTGTAAATGATGACGTCGGTGGGCACTAACCGAGCCCGGGGAAACTGGGAACAACCTCAAAACCAAAACCAGACACAGCACAAGCAGCGGCCACAGGTAAAAGAACCCAAAGGCTATGGATTCATGGGTAACTCTACTGGTAGATAGGGGTTTGGGGGTTTTATTCTTGTTAGTCCTTGGATTTCTTTTGTTTTCTTTTTAAAGGGTGAGATAGCTCTCAATGACATGCTGCGATACAACATGCTTTTGTTGTTGTTGTTTAATGCTACATTGTAAGACTTATGGCTCCAGTTTGAGTCCTGTGCTGCTTTGTGTCTCTAACAGGTGTTTTCCTTTTATCATCTGGACCATTTAATAGTACATTTCTTGTTTCCTAGGCTTTCTTCTACCTTGACATCTCTTTAGTCAGCCTTTGTCTTGACAACTTTTCCCTTCCAGATTTTGTCTTTCATTCTAACAATTGAGGCCCTCTAGTTCATTGTTTAGTATGAGATCTTAAGGAATAAATTAACCTCATGGGTATTAAGTTT
Organism: Marmota monax; assembly: GCF_021218885.2. Taxonomy (NCBI): domain Eukaryota; kingdom Metazoa; phylum Chordata; class Mammalia; order Rodentia; family Sciuridae; genus Marmota; species Marmota monax. Next base: position 2,554,497 of record NW_026694593.1, on the reverse strand, counting down.
GATTTAGATGTGGTCTGTTTTATAACCAGTAAAGATATCTAATGTGAATGATACCTAATGTGAATGAAGTACTTAATGTTTGGCTGTGGTCAGATATGTTGAATATGTAGGACTATAATTTTTCCTTAATGTGCTTTTATTTTTTTAATAAGATTTGATTGAATCTTTTTAAAATATTTTATTTATTTATTTATTTTATGTGGGGCCTGAGAATCAAGCCCAGTGCCTCAGACATGCTAGGCGAGCGCTCTACCACTGAGCCACATCCCCCAGCACATTTTTTTTTTTAAAATATATCTTTTTTAGTTGTAATTGGACACAATACCTTTATCTTACCTGTTTATATTATGAGGTGTTGAGGACCAAACCCAGTGCTTCTCATATGCTAGTTGAGCATTCTACCACTCAGCCCCAGCCCCTGTTTTTTTTTTTAAACAGAAAATTCTAGTAGAATTTTCACAATTAATCTCTTAAGAGGTTAGTATTAGTAATTGAAGAAATAAGAACTGGGTTTATATATAACTTTGTAAATACATTGATGTGAATTAAGGGGCAGATATTCCAAAGTGCTATAATTCCAAGATGAAAGCCCCTTTAACGTGAACATTGATGGAAAAGCTCCCAGTTCTTTTTTGGATTTTAGAATGAAATAGTTACAGGTTTCCTCTGTTTTTGTTATTTTGCCTATTTAACTATCTTTAAATTATTTTGCAACAAGGAAAAAAAAACTAGGGTGATGGGGAGAGTAAACATTGCTACTTAGATCCATTTTATTTATTTTTTAAAAAAATATTTATTTATTTATTTTTCGGTGGACACAACATCTTTGTTTGTATGTGGTGCTGAGGATCGAACCCGGGCCACACGCATGCCAGGCGAGCGCGCTACCACTTGAGCCACATCCCCAGCCCCAAGATCCATTTTATTTCTCTAAACTCTTGACTTTTGATTGTTTTCTTGGTCTCATCTCACTCAATTCCTAGGCCACTGCGGAACAAATTCGACTTGCACAGATGATTTCGGACCACAATGATGCTGACTTTGAGGAGAAGGTGAAACAAGTGAGTGCATCACTATTTGCTATAAGCTAATAGAAAAGAGAACCACCTGTGAGCATAATGAAATATCATAGATGCTCACCAGGATTCTTTGTGCCATGTATATTGAAGTAGTTGTCCTGAAATATGGTAGATCAGGCCAATAAATATGTGCTTTCATTGTCTGATTTACTGTGTCCCTTTGGATAAATACGTTGTTCAAAAAGATTTTAATTTTTTTAAGCTTTTTTAAACATTTTTTTTTTTTTTTTAGTTGTAGATGGACACAATACCTTTTTTTGTTTATTTTTATTGTTTATGTGGTGCTGAGGATCGAACCCAGTGCCTGACATATGCTGGGCAAGCATTCTGCCACTGAGCCACAACCCAACCCCAAAGAGGTTTTATCTTAATTATAACTTTATTGAATGACTGTTGGTGCCATTTTATGTGTAGAGGAATGGTTTTGGGAGTCAAATCCAGGGCCTCATGCTTACTGAGCTACATCCCTGGCTCCATTTGATACCACTTTATAGCAACTTTGAGCAGTTTGGGACTTCAGAAATAGGTAAATTCATGGTATGCTAAAGTCTGTATGTTTTAAGCTTTGATTTGTCATTTGATGCCTAATTGTTTGATTGCTTTGTAAATACTTGTGACCCCATCCCTAATATTTTACTGTTGGAAGTAGATTTCCAAAATTTTAATTGTTTTGCCCCTCAAGCCTTATGGTTCTTTGAGTCTCAACTGGTATCTCCTGTCTTTATCTATTTACCTTTTGTGTGGAGTGTAAGTTTATTTGTGATGGCTGTTGATTTTTCTTTTTCAGTTGATTGATATCACAGGCAAGAACCAGGATGAATGTGTGATTGCTTTGCATGACTGCAATGGAGATGTTAACAGAGCCATCAATGTTCTGCTGGAAGGAAACCCAGACACGGTAGAGTGCTAAATAGTGTTTTAGAATGTGGGTCCTGGGTTGGGAAGCTAGTAATATTCTAAATATAACAAGTGGGATAGTCGACTTCAACCAGTATACCTTATTCTCCAAGTTGAGGAGGGAGCTTTCTTGGAGATTATTATCTTGCAGGTTGCAAATACTTAAAATTTTTCTTCAAGAGGATAATAGTCATAGGAAAAACAGGTAAAATTAGTATCTTCTAATTGGGTTTGGAATAAATTATTCATTCCAGACTAGTGACTATTTTTGAGGCTTGGGTTAGTCTGAATGAATTAGAAGTGCTACTTGATAGCCTTGGTTATTAATCATGGAAGATTTCTGCTCACTTTTTTTTTTTTTTTTTTTGAAGTACTGGGGATTGAACCCAAGGGTGATTTACCACTGAGCTACATTCCCATCCCTTTTTAAGACAGTCTTGCTAAGTTGCTGAGGCTGGTCTTGAACTTGCAATCCTTTAACCTCAGTCTCCTATGTTGCTAGGATTACAGGTGCGCTATTACTCCCAGCCTCTGCTCACCCTTTTTTGTTGTTGTTGCTGTTGATCAAAATCACAAACTATACAATTCAGAACATTTCCATTAATATCACCTTTATATTGCACAATACTGTTGAATTGCCTGAACTTGGTTGTATTGAGATAGCAAAGAAACAAGCTTTAATAAGTTTTTTTTTTTTTTTTGGGTGTAGATTGTAGATGGACAAAATAACTTTTATTTATTTATTTATTTCCATGTGGTGGTGAGGATCGAACCCAGCACCTCACATGTGCTAGGCAAGCGCTCTACCACTGTGCTACAACCCCAGCCCTTAATGAATATTTTGTGATTTTCTTACACCTTATAACTTTTGTGGGTTATTCCCACAGTGCTTACTAGAGAACTTCCTTAAGTGAGCACTGGAGCATTTTGAAATAATTTTCATTTATTTATCTTACACTGGGGGAATCTTTGGTTGGAATAGAGTTCATCCTTAGAGTTATGAATTTCCTAAGGTTACAGTGTCACATCAACAGAATACTAAATTGTCTATTTCCTTGAGACACTGGGAAATAATAGTGAAAAACTTTATAAAATAATCGAATTTAAGTTTGTGGGATTTTTGGTGTCCCCTTCCAAAAAAAAAAAAAAAATTACTCCTGGATTACATTCTGTGTAATTGTTCTCATTAGAAAATTCACTGCTTGGACAATCAAGTCACAATGCCTTTGGTCCACTTGTTTACACCAAAATAATCTCCTCAAGGTATTCTTTTGGTGGGAGAGGTTGGATATCTCATGCTTTTTTAAAAGTCCACAAGTCACATTTTTCTCACCTCCAGCATCTTCTGTCTAGTGCTACAAGTTTGACCTTCCAGGGGCTGGGGTTTTGGCTCAGTGGTAGAGCGCTCGCCTAGTATGTGAGAGGAACTGGACTCCATTCTCAGCATCGCATATAAATAAATGAATAAAATAAAGTTTGACCTTCCAGAGCATCAAAAAGGAAAAAAAGGTAGAGAATATAGGCTTATGCCACAAATAAACCAGCTACTAGAAAATCAATGGGAAGCAAAGTCATCTGCTGGGGGTGTTGGATGAATTTGAGTGGGTGAGATCATATCAGAAAACTGGCAGAAGATAATCGTAATTATTTTTCTTTATAGAACCCATCTGGTGCCTGCAGCTAATGTATACACAGGGGAGGGAGACAGGTGACAGGTTCCTGAAATTTGCCAGGTTTTGAGACAGATTAGCATAAATTCTAGAAGCTGTTTTTAGTCTAGTTTCCAGAGTTCCTGGTGCAGATTTAGCTATTGGGCTATTATAATTTACGAATTAAAGCTACTATAGTATCAAATGACACTTCCAACTAAAATGTGAAATAAGACTGGGTTGGAAGAGTATATATAGCAGGGAACTGCTTAGGACTAGGTAGGTACCTCATCTTTTAAAAAACTTTTTTTAGTAAACTATTATAGATTCTTTAAAATATGTTAATATGCTTTAATTTTAATTTGGGGGGCAAGGGGTGGAGATTGAATGCAGGACCTCACATTTGCTAAGCATGTGCTCTCTCACTGAGCTATATCCAAGCCCTGAATTCACTTTTTTTTTCTTAAAAAATTAAAGTCTTTGGTAAAATAAACATAAAATTTACCATTTTAACTATTCTTTTTTTTTTTTTTTTTTTTGGTACCGGGGATTAAACTCAGGGGCACTTGACCATTGAGCCACATCTCCATCCCTATTTTGTATTCTTTTTAGAGACAGGGTCTCACTGAGTTGCTTAGCGCCTTGCTTTTGCTGAGGCTGGTTTTGAACTTGTGATCCTCCTGCCTCAGCCTCACAAGCCGCTGGGATTACAGGAGCGTGCCACTGCGCCCAGCATTTTAACTATTCTTTTTTTAACTTTTTTTTAGTTGTAGTTGGTACAGTGTCTTTATTTATTTATTTTTATGTGGTGCTGAGGATTGAACCCAGTACCTTACATGTGCAAGGCAAGTGCTCTACCACTGAGCTACAGCCCCAGCCCTTTAACTCTTGAATGTTTAATTCAGTGACATTAAGTACATTCACAAAGGGTGCAGCCATTACTGATTTTTCCAGAACTTGTTCATTGTCCTAACCGGGAATTCTATATGTATTTCATAACTCTCCATTCCTCCCTTCCCCATTTCCTAGTAACCTCTACTATTTTCTGTTTTCTATGAATTTGCCTCTTTTAGGTAAAGGAGAAGCATACCGTGTTTATCCTTTGGTTTCAAGCTCATTCATTTTCCATATTTTCAAGTTTCATTTATGTTGTAGGATTTCATTCCTTTTTAAGAATGAATAGTATTCTGTTCACCTTTGGAGGCTGAGGCAGGAGGATTTCAAGTTCAAAGCCAGCCTCAGCAACTTAGTGAGACCCTAAGCAACTCAGCGAGACCCTGTCTAAATAAAATATTAAAATTGGCTGGGGAGGCCGGGTACGATGGCACACATCTGTAATCCCAGCAGCTCAGGAGGCTGAGATAGGAGGATTGCAAGTTCAAAGCCGGCCTCAACAATGGCAGGGCACTAATAAGTAACTCAGTGAGGCCCTGTCTCTAATAAAATACAAAAATAGAGCTGGGGATGTGGCTCAGTGTTTGAGTGCCCTTGGGTTCAATCCTGGACCAAAAACCAAACAAACAAAAAACGGGCTAGGATGTGGCTCAGTGGTTAAGCGTCCCCTGGGTTCAATCAATCCCTGCTACCAAAAAAGAAAAGAAAAATGTTAATGATAACTCTGTTGTATGTGTATACCATGTTTTATTTTATTTATCTGTGCGTCTATTGGTGGACACTTAATTCTGTGGAAGTTGTAGACATTATAATACTTCATTTCCTAAATTTTTCAATATATGACTATAATTACTATTTTCAAGTTGGGTGTGGTGGCATATATTTGTAATTCCCAGTAACTCTGGAGGCTGAGGAAGGAGGATCCCTAGTTCAAGGCCTACCTCCACAACTTAGTGAGACCCCCATCTCAAGAAATAAAAAGGGCTGGGGATGTAGCACAGTGGTAAAGTGCCCCCCTGAATTCAATCCCGAGTTTCAGATAAAAAATACTATTGTAATCCTGAGAAAAGTAACAACAGTTTTATATTGCCTAGTACCTGTTTTTTAATTTTTTTTTTTTTTTAGTTTTAGATGAACACATACCTTTAATTTTTATGTGGTGCTGAGTATCAAACCTAGTGCCTCACACGTACAAGAAAAGTACTTTACTACTGAGCCACAACCCCAGCCCCTGTTTTTTTTTTTTTTTCCCCATTACTAGGGATTGATTCAGGACCTTTCCCATGCTAGTCAAGCACTCTACCACTGAACTAGATCCCCAGCGTTGTGTTTTCTTTTTTTTTTTTTTTTTTTTTTTCAGACAGGGTCTTGATATGTTGCTCAGCCTGGCCTTAAACTTTGAACCCTCCTGCTTCAGCCTCCCCAGTAGCTGGGATTACAGGCATGTACCATTGCACACTGCTTGCTGGTTCATATTCTTCAAAGTTACCAGATATTAGATAGCTGTTAATGAGTGAGCACCAGTGCCATAGTTCTTTCAGTTACAGTAACTAAGATAGTAAAGGTATAATAGTCTTTTTTTGTTCTGGAACATTTGTAACAGGTGTTTTGTGAAGAGATATGTAAATTAAAGTGTGCTTTTTTTTTTTTTTTTTTTTGTATTAAGGATTAAACCCAAGGACACTGCACCAAGTAAGCAACCTCACTAGCTCTTTTTATTTTGAGACAAGGTCTTACTCAATTCCCAAGGCTGGCCTCAAACTTTCCATCCTTTTGCCTCAGCTTCCTGAGTCCCTGGGATTACTATGTGCCATGATTCTTGGCAGTATGCTTTTTTTTTGTTTTGTTTTTTGTACTGGGATTGAATTTAGGGACACTCAACCACCAAGCCACATCCCCAGCCCCATATTGTTATAGAAATAAACCTTTACTTTGTTTCTTTATTTTTTATATGGTGCTGAAGATCAAACCTAGTACCTCACACGTGCTAAGCAAGTGCTCTACCACTGAGCCACAACCCCAGCCCCTGTATTTTGTTTTGTTTTTAAATTACTAGGGATTGATTGAGGACCTTTCCCAGGCTAGTCAAACCTTGATTTTTTTTTTATTTTTTATTTTTTAGTTGTTGAGGGACCTTCATTTTATTTATTAGTATGTGTTGCTGAGAATTGAACCCCGTGTGTCACGCGTGCCAGGCAAGCATGCTACCACTGAGCCATAACCCCAGCCCCCTGTATTGTATTTTATTTAGCCATACGGTCTCACTGAGTTGCTCAGTGCCTTGCCATTACTGAGGCTGGGTTTGAACTCACAACCCTCCTGCCTCAGTCCCCTGAGCAGTTGGGATTATAGGCGTATGCCACCATACCCAGCAATATGCATGTTTTTAAAACTTTAAATTTTCAAGATTTATTTTTCTAAGGAGTAAGTGTTTTGCAATTGTATTTAGGATATTTTCCTTACTGTGGATTTTACCTCCTATAATTTAGAGAACCTGGGGTACTCTACTACTAAACTACATCCCCAGCCTTTTTTATTTTGATCCATGGTCTTGCTAACTTACTGAAACTGGCCTTGAACTTGAACTGTGTGTAGTAGGATATACCATGTAGGTTTGTATAAGTTGCACTATGATGTTCATGTAACAATGAAATAGCCTTGTGATGCGTTTCTAAGACTATAATCCTGTCATTAAACTATATTCTTTTTAAATTGGAGTATATCAATTTAAGAAGTGTGGAGAGAATATAGTGGATAAAACCTGGATGGAAGGCCTCCTATTATCACTGTGTCTCAGGGCCAGAGCTGCTGTTAGTGTCTTTTAAATATGTGTGCATGTGTGTATAATTATTGCTTTTGTCCTAAATTTTTCCCAAGAGCCAAATGCTGTTCGTGCATCCTAAATTTACAGATAACTTGTAAAAACTTCCAGTTAGTTTTCCTTTTTGCTTTATTTTATATGAATAAGAATGTAAAAAGTTGGTTTTGTGTGTGTGGGTCACTGAATCCAGAGGGGCTAGTTATTTTAGTCTAGGAAATGCACTTGATAGGCACAAATAACTAGGTTCTTTGATAGGCTAAGTGACTGAGCTGGATAGAGATCTTTTGAAAGTGATACCTGTAATCCATTACCTATAGGTACCTCCTCTTCAAAAATAACTTTAATTTTGGCAGAGATAGGTATACAGTTGGTTTTTAGGTTGTGTCTGTGCCTTCCATTTAAACAGTGAAATAAACTAATGGAAATGTTTTAAACATGGATGCAGAAAGAATAGTCAGTTGTCCAGTCTAATATCCTGATAGCTTGCAGTCCATATTAAGATTAGACATGAAAGTTCTCCTCTTCTTTAGCATTCCTGGGAGATGGTCGGGAAGAAGAAAGGTGTCTCAGGACAGAAGGATGGTGGCCAGACGGAATCCAACGAGGAAGGCAAAGAAAATCGAGACCGGGACAGAGACTATAGTCGGCGACGTGGTGGGCCACCAAGACGGGGAAGAGGTGCCAGCCGTGGACGAGAGTGTATGCATGGGGCTTTATCAAAACCAGCTGTGGGTCAGTAATGTCCAGATTCCAGGGATGTGTCAGGGCCCTGCTAGACAGGACCCAGGAACCATGATATCACCTTTGTGTTTTTCTTGGCATCATGTATTCTGAGATTCTGGTATCTCTTGCATGTAGTCTTTTCTAGCAGCTGCCACTAGTCTGGCATAAAATTATCCTTTATTTATTTATAAATTTTGATTATAGCTCTCTTTTGTGGCCCATCTTCAAATCTTTGAGTATTCCTTATGTCCCATCATTCCAAGCTCACATTGTCTTTTTTTTGTCTTTGTGACACTTTATTACATAGCATTTACACATTTGTATATATCCTATTGATCCTTCTCTGGCCATTCTCCCTTCCCACCTTCCGTATTTCAGTTCGGGGTCAGGAAAATGGATTGGATGGCACTAAGAGTGGAGGGCCTTCTGGAAGAGGCACAGAAAGAGGCAGAAGAGGCCGTGGCCGAGGCAGAGGTAATCAATTGTGGAGGGATGGGTATTGGGGGCAGGTTACTCTTCAGTTCCCTAGGGGTCTTCCTTATTTAAAAGTAAATTAATATGGAGACTGGTTACCTTAATTGTTGAGGTCTCATGCATATACTTGAGATTGCTGAAATGGAAAATGGAAAAGAAGGTAGATGTCAAATTGAGTTTTTATTGTTGATGTTATTGTTTGCTTGAAGACCCAGCAGTTTGAGCCGCTAAAGAACTATCTGTCAACACTAATGATTGTCTTACTCTATTAACTGATGTGATACATGGGATTGAGAGAAAGAAAATCTGATACTATGAGCCACTTACTGTTCCGCAGCTGCCTCAGCTGGAAAGGTGGTTTTATATCAACTTCTAAATATTTCTCTGTCCCTCTGTTTCTCTCTCTCTCTCTCTCTCTCTCTCTCTTTTTTTTTTCTTTAGGAGGCTCTGGTAGGCGGGGAGGAAGGTTTTCTGCTCAAGGAATGGGGTACGTTTCTTTGATCCAATGTATTTAACTTTTCCCCCCTAAGAATATCCAAAATGTGATTAGAATGATTTCTAGATTATTTAATCAGAAAGATGTGTAGATTTAGGGCTCATTCCTCAGGAATACTACCTAGGTCATTAATCTCTTACCATATTGTATACATTGATATTTGGGTAGGGTGATAAACAAAGAAAAAGTAGACAGCATATAGGATTATAAAATGGGATATGATTGATCTGTACTAAGAAGATAGTATTCCGATTATCCTTTGGGTTAATATTTGCTGAAGCTGCTTAGAGGTTAGAGACTCTTTTAAGCTTTTATTTTTTTTCAGAACCTTTAACCCAGCTGATTATGCAGAGCCAGCCAATACTGATGATAGTTACGGTAATAGTAGCGGCAATACGTGGAACAACACTGGCCACTTTGAACCAGATGATGGGACGAGTGAGTAACCATTTACTGTTATTTATTTCTTGTCTCTGGACTTAAGGAATTTTTTTTGTGTGTGTGTCTATGTGTATGTGCATTTTTGGGGATTGAATTCATAGCTGCCTCCTTGCTAGGCAAACACTGTACCATTGAGCTATATCCCCAGTTCAGGAAATAATTTTTTCGAGGTTACAGTTAAATTTAAAAAGTAAAAGAATAGTGTTTAGATTTAGAGATCTGGGACAAAAGCAGTAGCAATTAAATTATTGTGTACTGATTACTTACCTCGTGCTTATGAGCCTAATATATGTGCTATTTCACTCGGTCTCTTCACTGTTTATGAAATAGACATTATTTATCATCACTTTCCTGATGATAAAACTAAGACTGAAAGAGGTTACGAATTTGCTGGTAGTTGAACTTAGAATTTTATGATTCTAAAAGTCTATCCTCTTACCGTAATATCATGTGGCTGCTGTTAGTTCCAAGCGTTTCCTAGAGTTTATTTTGGGGTAGCATTGGTTTTTGAAAAGTTATCTAAAATCAGACAATCACTTAATTAAGTCTTTACTTGTAGAGATGAATAATCAAAGTCCACAACTGTTTGTTGATTTGTTTTCTGGTACCAAGATAAGAATATCCTTTTTTTTTTTTTGCCTTCATTTTTGAGAAATCTCAATAACTGAGCAAGAATGAATTCTCTGACCTCCCTCTGTCTGTCTAATAGCCTTCTTGCTCTGGTGAATATTATGAGATTTGGGTAAGAGCTTTTTTGCTAGCTGACTCTGTGTCTGCATCCAGATAGGATGTAAATGCTTAAGGGTATGTTAGACTTGTGGGATAAACCCAGATGTGTTTTGGAGTAAAAGGTACACGTGTTGCTTTTAAAAATAGTAGCCTCTAGGCTTCCTGTGAGATCATCTACCTTCTGGCAGAGCCAGCACATGAGAGCCTGAGGCTTTTCCTCTTGTGAAAGGATCTAGCTTAATAGTAGGGCCTGAAATAGGCTCTCTGACGCCTTATCCATTTAAATTTGCCTAGTTTCCTTTCAAAGATCAATTATCTTTATCTCCGGATCTTTAGGAGGGTCTTTGGAAAAAACAACTTGTATTCTGTTGCATACAAGATGTTATACCTTAGGTTTGAAAGTTACCACTTTTTGTTTGCCAAACTGCTACTTCATGAGCTCATTTTTAATATTTCTCATGGGGGGGAGGGTGAAGTGGAGGTATTGGCAAAAGATAGGTATCTTGTTAAGTTTCACTATCATTCGGCTATAAAATGTTCCAATCTCTTTTACCTTCCTATACTTAAGAGACATTAGAAGTGTTCTTCATTCATTTCCTGATGAATTTGTAGAGGTAGTATAGTAGCAGTCTCAATGTCAAAAGTTACTATTTTCAAACTGTTTGTTCTGGGCTATTTGGCTTTTCAATCTTTGCCAGAAAAGATGATAAAAATTTAAGCTATCTGTTTTTAGTTGGGAATATATATTCATTCGTGGCATTTCAGTTCTTAGCATTAGGATCTGGTTGGAAATACAGGGTATGATGATGTGAATTTTTATGTCTGGTGAGTAGAAAAGTAGATTTTAGAAGTCTGGAATCAGAAATCAGTGATGTGTGACTGAAAAAGATCATCTTGTTAGTGTTAAAGTGTTGTATACTTCATGCATTTCCATCATTTTGATTTCATGATGTGACATGCCTTCATGCATGACATTTTTTTGTGTTTTCATAATAGTGAACTTCAAATTGCCTTTTTAATTTAAAAATAAATTCAAACCTACCCTTAAAATATCCACAGGTACAGTGGGAATTATGTATTGGGGGCAGATATTCTCATTCACATGCAAAATTTCACTGGTTGTTTTTTTCTTTTCTTTTCTTTTTTGTTTCAGGACTTGATTTCATTGGGGTTGAGGGGTCAAATTATCCCCGAAAATTTGAGACTGCTCCTGGTATGATACATCCAGGCGCCTAACTGCCCCGGATATTTTTATAGATTTTTGTGAACTGAAATATCTGTGGATATGTCATTTTTCTGTCTTTCTGCTGCTTCTTTCTGCATTTTTCTCATATTCTATGCCCACTTGTTCTTATAACTTTGTTCGTTAAATCAATATTTGATATTTAACATACAACTGTGCTTTATGCTGTGGGAATGGAAACCCTGATCTGTTGGCCAGAGCGTTTCCATCTTAATATTCCTTAATGCTTCCTCAACATAGTTCTCGTTGTAGCTCTGACTGTACTTCCTGTATAGGAAAGTATCAAGTAGGGATCTACACTCTTCGTTTCTACCTAGTTGAATTCAACAGAGTGTACAGAGAATATTCTTGCATAAAGGGCATAGATCAGATAACCCCTTATGTCCCTTCTAAGGCTAAGATATTAAGTGCAAACTCATTTGGGTTCCATTTAGCCAGGATGGAATGGGTGTCAATGTGGAGAAAGAGTGGTATCACCAGAGAGGAAGAGGAATGTGGTTTGTAACTTGTCTAGAGATTGGACTTTGGTTTTAAAGGGCATTGTCATTATTGAGTGGTTTGGAATTTCCTTGGTACACTTTTAAGACTTCCTGGGAAGACCATTACAATAAATGTATTTCCTGTAGGAAACAAGATTTTTCATTATTAAATGTTTAGAAGAATTTCAGATGGATTTTGAAGGTATTAGAATACTTCTCTTCAGTGAAATAGCTTATGTGCTAGACATTCGTTCTTGTAAGAACTTTCCTCCATTTGGAGAAAAGACCTCATTATTCATTATGTACTGTTTTAAAGAAGAAAATAAGGGCTTCCTTGTCCCTTCTTCAGATAAGTTCTTACTGTGGTCTTTTGGTTGAGGGAAAGAATAATGGTTCTCATAAAAATTCTCACCCTTTAAGAAAGGGCATTTTCTTATTCTGAGGTTATATATATGTATAAAGCAAGCAAAATGGAATGTGGAGGGTGATTTCCCTGTAGACCTTTCCTTTAGAAACTGTAACTCAGCATATAACATGAGGAGACTGTATACCTCCATCGTCTGTGAAATGACCTTCACAGGTCTTATTTCATCTTTTGTATGAGTAGGTTAGGATAATGTAGCTATTGTTCATATTGGACTTTTCAATCTCGTCTTCCAAAAAAATAAATATATAGCACTTTCCTTATAGTTACTAGTTAAACCAATAAGCTCATGAAGTTGACTTCTGAGTAGGCAGTTTTTATTCTGTCCATTATATAATAGCAGATAGTTTTTAGTCTCCTCAGTGTGACTTTCAAACCTCCTCTTTGTCATTGCCCTGTCACTAACCATCATATGCCAACTATTTGTATTTCTCTAATACTGCTGCTATCTTTCTTCAGATTGCCTGCAGATTTTTTGTCTTATACCAACCAAATAAATAGATATAGTTTGCATGTTCTAGTTTAAATCCTGCCATTTTGTTGAATTGGCTACTAAGTGAGAGTTGATGGGCTTGATACTACCTGAGCATTCCATCAGAAGTCAGCTTCTCCCCTCCCCCTCCCTGCTTCTCTTTCCTCTCCCTCCATTCCCTCCCTCTCTCCTGTTATAGTGTTACAGCTATGTAACAAAAGCTGAAAGTAGCTATAAAATCATATTATTAAAGCCCTGCTACTCTGAGGAGTCACCCTTTCTAAAGAGTCTTTCCCCATCTCTGAAGCCTAAGAATTGCTTCTGATTTGTAAATTCTGGTCATACTTTCGACTATAAAAAATGTTAACTTGTTAGTATTTTCTGTATATATTGACTGACACTAAAACCTATTATCATTTCCTTCTTTATTCCCAGGTGCATGGAGGACGGCAACAGAGGAGTGGGGAACTGAAGATTGGAATGAAGATGTAGGTATTCTCAGGTCATTCCTCATTCGTGCCTTCTATCCCTAAGTGGTGTTTAGGGATAGAAAATGGGTATGTTTCTACCCCTCAAAATGCACCCTTAAGATTCTGACCCAAAACTTTTACATCCAAAATAGTGTTCTGAGCCAGAACATTTCACATATGTTATATGAAGGAGACTGGGCATGAACAGGACTCTGGAACCACACTATGGAAAGGGCAAGTGCACTTGTGTAAGTCCAATATCTGATTGTCGGATTTATCCAAGGAAGAGATGGTGGTTGGGTAGGGCACCAGAAATAGAGTTAGGCAGGTAGTAAATTGAGTAATAGCTGCCAGTGGCACACGACTCTGCTTGAAGCCTTTCCATTATTTGGTATGAAGTCCTGTAATGGATTGGCAATGGTTACAGAGTCAGAGTTGTAGTATCAAATCCTCAAGCTTGCAATCTGGTTGGTTCTGGTAGCCTTTTAATTATTTGAAGCCCAACTTCGTAATTATGATTGAGATGAATATGTGTAGACTTGGCCAATCTGCCAGCTTGACTGAACTTGGAGACCTCATAGTGCGTGGCATACAAACAAGCTCTGTAAATTCATTATTACCCAAGTAAAACAGTTTTGCCAATTCCTGGTCATAGTTAAGCTTTTGTTGTGAGTTATGGTTTTCAATGGTCTGGATAAACTCTTATTTTACCATTTAGTAATCTGTTTTCCTATTTTTATATATAGACAGGCAAGATAGCTTTTGGGTTAAGTGGAAATGACATTTCAAAACTGTTTTAGTTGTTGTTTTAGTCCTAGGTTTTAAAATTTCAGATGCATCATTATTAGAGGTTGATTATTTTCTGTTGTAACTGAGCTAGACTGCTGTGTGGACTTGGGCAAATTCTATTGCTTTTGAGATTTGGCTTGTTCTGCTTAAGTACCTATCATAATAGAAGACAGGATGAATTTCCTGTTTATTAGAAGAGACATTTTAATAAGGAAATAAACCAAAACAATGCAAATCAACTTTTATAGAGCAGGAAGTGTAATTTCCTTCAATTACCTTTCTAATTTTAGTACCTTATGAATGTAAAGACACTGTTAAGACAAAAATTGCATTATAATTAAAATTATCTCCAAAAGACCTTATCTCACCAGCCCTTGGGCCTATATTGCTCAGAAGCAAAAAAAGTAACTTTTTTGTATCTTTCTTGGCCATGATCTTCCTTTCATTTGTAGAAGTGGGAGTGGGCAAGGGCAATAGTAGAAGGTAAATGTGGTTTGGGTAGAAGTGGGAGTGGGAACTCTAATGGGAAGATACAAAGGGACTTTTTCTCTTTATGATTAGCTTGCATATGAACCTGAGAGATCATGTGTGTATATGATGATGTGACTTCACTGTATTTTATTGGATTCCTTGGTTCTCTCTTTGGATAAAATCATTGACTATATATTGAAGGGGTTTAAAGGTCAATCCATTCAAGATTCCTCAGGGGTAGATAGTTGTTTCTTCATAGGGTTTTCCCTTGTTCTTGATGTTGAATTTGCTTCTCCTGTGCCAGATTCTTCCAGTAGATCCCCTGGCACCACGAGTGATTAATTCCTCTGTTTTCTAGCTTTCTGAGACCAAGATCTTCACTGCCTCTAATGTGTCTTCAGTGCCTCTGCCTGCGGAGAATGTGACAATCACTGCTGGTCAGAGGCAAGTGTGTGGTAAAAGTACCTTTTCCTAAAGAGATCTGCTGAGGTAGCTGCAAGAAAGTGGCACCGCCCTTCACAAGCTCTCTCGTGTTGAGAATAATAATAATCACACTAGTTCCCTCTTCAGTTGAATGGAAGTCCATATGTTTCCATTTTAAAGCTGATTTTCACTTGAAATAACCCATAATTACATAGATCAACCTGTGTTGTCACCAGTATCGACTGATTGAAATCTGGTTGGTTCTGGTAGCCTTTTAATTATTTGTATGTAACTTGTCTTGAAGTAAGCCAGGGAAAGAAAAGCCAAGCTGAAAGTGAAATGCTATGTCCCCTACTATTTAATAGCTTTTTCTCTTGATTTATAATAATGATCTTTGTCTGCTGATCCCACTGAGAAGTTGGTTCCATATCCATGGGTTCTGTGTCCATGAATTAAATCAGCTATATATCTATAAAACTACTTAATTTAGAAGGTTCCAAAGAAGTATGATAGGAATCAGTAAGAATAGGACACTAAATATGTATATTACACATGTGCGCGCATGCCCACACACACACACACACACATTTTTTTTGTGTGTGTGTGTGTGTGACACCAAATACATTCTTCCACACTAGTGATGCAGTTCTCCAACCAGGTGTTTAGCAGTGCAGTTCTGACACTGTCCTGGAGTTGGCACAGATGCTAATTTCAGGTTCAGTAGTTCATGAGAATGACTCAGGAAAGTGTTAATTATCGTTAACCTGTTTATTATGAAGGTGCAATTCAGGAATAGCCAAATAGAAGAAATCCGTAGAACACAGTATGTGTGGGTGCGGGCATATGATTTTCCATGTCCTCTGCAGGTATCTGGAAGCTTGACAGATCTCATTATTCTAGAGCTATAAATTGTAGACATAATTGATTAAATCATTGGCCATTGATTATTGGACTTGATAGCCAATTTCACTGCCTTGGAAATGGGTTGGGTTGGGTTGGGAAGGGCTGAATATTCCAATCCTCAGATTTGGTCTTTCTAGTGACTCAGATCCACCATGGGTTCACCACATTAGTATAAACTCAGGTATGGTTGAAACAAGCTTGTTGTGAATAAGAAAAGACACAGTGATGTAGGAAATTTTTTTTTCTTTTTTTTTGGTCAGGAGTGGGAATCAATCCAAGACTAGGCACATGCTGGGCACATACTATACCACTGAACTACACCCCCAGCTTCCTGTTTATATATTATATCACTGATAACTTTTGAAATTTTATAAAACTAGGGAAAACACCTCCAAAAGTCTCCATTTGAAGATACCAACATTCTGGTATATGATTCTTATATCTTGGATATTATTAATGACAAGTATTTAGTATTACAGTCACGAACATACTTGTAGATTTTGGGCCAAGTATTGAGCTGCTAATTAATATTTGATATTTCATTAAATTAATAACTTTCACTAAAATGAAAGCCATTATTAATGGCACCTGGTGGAATTTAGCTAAATAATGGCTCTCGTGCATCATTTATTTTGGTAAATTAAGCATTTCAGGGCTTTATATTTTGAGTTCATTCAAGAGCACATCATTAAGTGGCTTTGTTTTAATCTAACCATGATCTGAATCAGGTGTCAGAAAATGCTAGAAAATGTTCAGTCATTATTCATCAAGATCTTTCTCTCCCACTAGAATTGACCTTGCTGTTCTCTTGGGGAAGACACCATCTTCAATGGAGAATGATTCATCTAATCTGGATCCATCTCAGGCTCCTTCTCTGGCCCAGCCTCTGGTGTTCAGTAATTCGAAGCAGAGTGCCATATCACAGCCTGCTTCAGGGAACACATTTTCTCATCATAGTATGGTAAGTTTGATTTATCTTGATCAAACCTTCCCACCAATTCTACCATGCTTACCCAGACATTCCTTCTCCCAAAGGCTAAAATTTTAAGAATTCAGCTTTAAGGTCTTACTTGGATTTATTGTATTTATTTGTAGTACCGGGGAGGAGGATCCAGGGGCACTTTATACTGAGCTTCCCCAGCCCTTTTTATTTTTAATTTGGAGGCAGGGTCTCACTAAGTTGCTGAGTTTGGCTTTGAACTTGTGATCTTCCAGACATTGCCTCCCAAGACACTGGGATACAGAGAGGCACAAATGTATTCTGCAAGAGGTTGATTTTATAGACAGAGAAGGGCTGAAAAAACAGAAATAGGATAAAAAGTCATTTCAAAATTACTTTCTTTGTGAGATAAGACAGGGAGACAGAAAAATAGAAAAATAACCAATTGGTTAGCATCAGGTTACATTTTTTGTGTGTGGATTAAGACCGAGAAACTTTTATTACTCACCTATTTGAAATTCAGCTGTTGGAACCAGCCTGTTTGGGAAATTTAGCTGTTTTCTCTCCTAATTTTTCAGAAAGTCAAGAAACAATGTAATTTCAGTTGGAGTTGGAACTTTTATATGTGTGACTCTTGATTTTTTAGTCTGATTGGTTAGAGTCTAGTGTAGATTAGTCTAAAGCGGTGGTCTTCTGTGTTTAACAGTTTCAAAGACAGGATTTGTAACAAGGTTAGGCATCCTCTTTGTTCTTTTAAGCATCTTTGAGTGTGCAGATGTTGAGTTGGGTACTAGAGGATAGCTCTAGAACAAGCCTTAGCTTATAACACACTGAGTCATCTTAAAAATGAGTTAACATAATTTATTGAATACACAATCGTGCTGAACAGTTTCTTATTACTCCTGAATAGAGAAAATCAATGGCATCAACTTAATAAATTTTGACTCTTTCAGGCTGAGGCCGTGGCTTAGTGGTAGAGTGCTTGCCTTGTATGTGTGAGGCACTGAGTTCCATCCTCAGCACCACATTAAAATAATTTTTTGACACTTTCACAATCCTGATTAAACTTTGGTGAGAGATTGTAGTAGTTCCCCATATCTCTCTCTTTTTTTTTTTTTGTACCAGGGATTTAAGTCAGGGGCACTCAACCACTGAGTCACATCCCCAACCATTTTCGTGTTTTAGAGACAGGGTCTCACTGAATTGCTAAGTGCCTCACTAAGTTGCTAAGGCTAGCTTTGAATTCTCGATACGCCTTCCTCAGCCTCCTGAGCTGCTGGGATTCCAGGTGCACGCCATTCCCCACTTTTTGATGAAGTAAAATTAAAATCGCCTTATGTGGGGTTTTTTTTTTTTTTTTTTGAGAATTTTTTTTTTTATATTTATTTTTTTAGTTTTCGGCGGACACAACGTCTTTATTTGTATGTGGTGCTGAGGATCGAACCCAGCGCCGCGCGAATGCCAGGCGAGCGCGCTACCGCTTGAGCCACATCCCCAGCCCCCCCTTATGTGTTTTTATAAACCATACATTTGTATATTAGGTTTCTAAAATCTAGGGTTTTTCCATATCACAACTTGTTAGCTGTGTTTCCCCTTGTCTGAAAATGGGAATAAGAGTGCTTGTTCTTCCTGTCTTGGGGGGGCCTCAGGAAGATAATTAAACTAATTGATACCAATTATACAAATGTGGCAATGGTAGTGGCATTTTAAATAACCTATCATGCATAGTACACACAACTTCTTGATTTACAACATTTAAAAAAATAAAGGAAGCCAGATACAGTTGTGCATGCTTGTAATCCCAGGGACTTGGGAGGCTGAGGCAAGAGGATCACGAGTTCAAAGCTAGCCTCAGCAAAAAGTGAGGCGTTGAACAACTCAGTGAGACCTTGTGTCTAAATAAAATACAAAATCAGGCTGGAGATGGCTTAGTGGTTGCATGCCCCTGAGTTCAATCTCTGGGACATAAATAAATACGTAAGTAAAGGAGGGCTGGGGAAATAGCTCAGTTGGAGAGTGCTTGCCTCATATGCACAAGGCCCTGGGTTCGATCCTTAGAGCCACAAAATATTATTTTATTTATTATAATTTAAACAAAGATAATTACAAGAACCAATTATAGTCAATAAATCCTGTTACTCCTTTTTTTAAAAAAATTTTTTTGTAGTTGGAGATAGCATGCTTTTATTTTATTGTCATTTTTATGTGGTGCTAAGAATTGAACCCATTGCCTCACACATGCTAGGCAGGTGCTCTGCCACTGGGCTACAGCCTCAGCTCCCTAATTTACTCCTTTTTTTTTTCCTCTCTTTGTTTTTTTGGTGGAGGGTTACTAAGAGTTATGAGAGGTAAGCAGACCTTTTATGTGAAGATAATTTTATTTTTCCAGTTTTATTAATTATTTTAATTTAGAAAACTGTTGAGGTAGCTACTAATCCAGAACTGTCTCAGTTTTTAACTATTGTCCTTGAAGTTTTTTTGTTTTAAAATTTTTTCTTTTGTGTTAATTCAGAAGTGGAGGTGGTTGTTTTGCCACAAAGGTAACAGGTGAGGAAAATATTGGGGTTGGAAAGAAAATAGAATGCTGGTGGTAAGGTGTGATGAAAATCAGGAAGTGTTACAAATCCCTAAAATACATGACTAGATCCGTGGTCAAGTGATGTATGCCTCTTTTAACTGCCCTCTTAATGTTTGGAATTGTGAATATGCACGAAAAAATCAAAATTTTAATATTTTAAATATTTTAAAATTCATTGTGTCATATTCTATGCATAGGATTTCTGTAAAAACTTATAAAATTTTATAGGACACCTACAAAATTGCCCAATTTAAGTGGAGGTTTTGTTGTTGATGCTAGTCCCCCCCCAAAAAAAATATTGGAAATTGAACCTAGGGGTGCTCAGACATTGAGTTCATCCCAACCCTTTTTATATTTTTTATTTTGAGACAGGGTCTCACTAAGTTGCTGAGGCTAGCTTTGAACTTGCGGTCCTCCTGCCTCAGTCTCCAGAGTCACTGGGATTATAGGTGTGTACTACCATGCCTGGCTTCAATATAATTTTTTTAAAATTTTTTTAATATTTGCTTTTTGTAGTTGTAGTTGGACACAGTACTTTATTTATTTGTTTTTATGTGGTGCTGAGGATCGAACCCAGGGCCTTGCACTTGTGAGGCGAGCACTCTACCACTAAGCCACAACCCCAGCCCTCAATATTTAAATTTTTATAGGAATATCAAAAAGATGTTTTTAGTAAACTTCCATGTTTCCTTAACATTCTATTTAATGTGTGCCGATAGGTGAACTAAATATAAATAGTATTTTGTTATTCTCATTACCTTTATTTAATCAATATTATTTAATGTAACTTTTTTCATTGAGCATAATATTAGAGAATTGATTTCCTTTAATATTTATTAGATCTAGATAAAGGAGTTTGTATTATGTATAAAATACAATGGACATTATGTAATTTTTCTGTCTTTAATTTTTTGTGCTTGGCAGAATATTTTAGTTGCATTAGATCATCTGTGTCACAGTCCCTCACTTTAAACTAGACTTCTCAGATTATTTTGTTTTGGTAATGGGGATTGAACCCAGGGACGCTTAAAACCAGTGAGCCACATCCCCAGCCCTCCCCCAAGCCCCCCCTTTTTAAACAAGGTTTTGTTAAGTTGCTTGGGGCATCAACCTCCTGCGATACTGAGATTATAAGTGTGTGCCATTGTGCTTGGCTCAAGTTTTTGTTTGAATAATCTTGGGATATAGCTCAAAGTGGGAAGGAAAAAACCTTACCTTGAGTTGAATAGACAGGTGTTCTATAAGAAAGCATTGCTGATGATGACATGCTACATTTAAACAAGTACCTGAGTAGGACAAGATTAATTCTCCTTGAAGTTTTTTGTTTGTTTATATGTTTGTTTTTTGAGGCTAGTCAAGGTCATGAGGTTGATCTTTGGACTTGGCTGATAGTTTTCCTTGGTAATGGGGAACAGAGAAATCCCCAAAAGTGTTAGAGTAAAATTTTGCTTAGTTATCATGCAGTGATTCTATAAAAATAATCAAGCCATTGAGTTGTCAATTTTATCTAGTGCAGAAGTTGGGATGGCCCTTTAATTTCTCTTTGCCTATAAGCTAGTTATGAGCAGCATTCAGTTTTTTGTTTCTTTTGGATTGTTTAGTGGTAGGGGCAAGGATATAATGACAAAAGTAAAATTTTATGTCACTTTTGTATTAATTTAATAATCAAGTATTAATTTATGTAAAAATCTTGAAGGGGGGGAACTCTCCAGTTATCAAGGCATTATCCCTAAGATGGAGAAAGTGATGGTGATTATAAGTTTTTAAGGGCTATCATCTTTTAAAAATTTAGATTTGTTGAATTAATATATAAAAAAATAAAATTATGCATATTAGTGGGGGTTTTAATATGTATTGCTCTAGTTTTCTTGAGCCCTGTGTTCCATGTACATGTTAAGTACAGATATATTATTTGTTAAATCCTGATTAAACTTTATGAAGTGTACTACTACTATTTATATTTTCAGATGAGGAAACTGAGGCAAAGAGACTTTAAAATAAATTTTCTGTGGTTGCATACCCAGAATTCGAATCGGATTGTCTGACTCTGAATCTTAAACTCAATGGACTATGCTATATACTCAGTCTTATAGCATTCTGTTTTGAAATGGGGTGTCAGAGTGTTGCCCAGGTTTTTCTTGAATTCCTGAATCTGTGATCCTCCCAAGTAGCTGGGACTGTAGACATGTGCCATGGGCCCGGCTTAGTAGCATTCTTCATTTGTTTGATTCATACTAGCTTTCAAACTGGATAAGTGTCTTTCTTTAGCAGACAAGTTCCAGGCTGTAAATCTCTCTGTTGCTCTCCAGGTGAGCATGTTAGGAAAAGGATTTGGTGATGTCGGTGAAGCTAAAGGTGGCAGTACTACAGGCTCTCAGTTCTTGGAGCAGTTCAAGACTGCTCAGGCCCTGGCTCAGCTGGCAGCTCAGCATTCTCAATCTGGAAGCACCACCACCTCCTCTTGGGACATGGCCTCAACGACACAGTCCCCATCACTGGTGCAGTATGGTAAGAAGATGTGAAGTGACTTGAATCCCTTATGTGTTGGACTATTACTGTGAAGAAGCTGGTGAGGGGAGTGGAAAATGTATCCCGATGAGAGGGGTAGCTCTCTCTGGTTTTGTCAAAGAGTCTGAGTTCAGAAAGTTGGGAAATAATAAAAATTTGAAGCTGTGTGTCTCTGTCATTAAATTTTTTTGTTTGCATAGGATTTTTTTAAATTACTTTTAAGTTTATGTGTTTGAGAATGTGTTGCCTTTGGGCTCATGGAGTTGGCCATTTAAGACCTTATACTTTAAATTCGAGCAATTCATGGATTCCTGTTTTGCACAGGCATAGTAATAGTATTGATTTGATTAGGCTATTTTTAAGAATGGATAAGATCAGTGATTGTTGCCTATAGAAATGAAATGAGATTCATTCCTAAAAGAAAACCTGTCTATATGAGTTTCTGGTCTTTGAGGGTCTGGTTCATGGCATTAGTGCAAGACAGTAGCCTTTCCTTGAAATGTATTGGAACCTTGAACCTCACACCTGTTGGGTTTCCTTTTGCAGATTTAAAGAACCCAAATGATTCTACAGTACACAGCCCCTTTACAAAGCGCCAGGCTTTCACCCCATCTTCAACCATGATGGAGGTGTTCCTTCAGGAGAAGCCACCTGCAGTGGCCACCTCCACCGCTGCACCTCCACCCCCCTCTTCTCCTCTGCCAAGTAAATCCACCTCGGCTCCACAGATGTCTCCTGGGTCTTCAGACAACCAATCCTCCAGCCCTCAGCCAGCTCAGCAGAAACTGAAACAGCAAAAGAAAAAAGCCTCACTGACTTCTAAGGTATTTGAACTTTTTAGGTAGCTGTTACTGCAAGGAAGTATTGGATTTGTGAATTAGGTTGATATGGGTTAACTTTGGAAATTTGAAATCAAAGGGAATATTTACTAACATTTCCATAGTAAGATTGTATTGAACCATTGTATTTTCTTCTCCTTTACCCTTTTTTATAGATTCCTGCTCTGGCTGTGGAGATGCCTGGCTCAGCAGATATCTCAGGGCTAAATCTGCAGTTTGGGGCATTGCAGTTTGGGTCAGAGCCTGTCCTTTCTGATTATGAGTCCACCCCCACCACGAGCGCCTCTTCAAGCCAGGCTCCAAGTAGCCTATATACCAGCACGGCCAGGTAGTATAAACATTAGTCTTTTGCTAATTGTTCTAAATCTCTTGCTGAGACACTGTTCTTTTAACTGGCTGGGAGAAAAGTAATGAATTACAGCATTTTGTTGAATACTTTAAAATGGCGTTATTAGGGCTGGGCTCAGTGGCATATGCCTATAATCCCAGAAACTTGGGAGGCTGAGGAAGGAGAATTGCAAATTCGTGGGCAGCTTCAACAATTTAGTGAGGCCCTTAGCAACTTAGCAAGATCCTATTTCAAAATAAATTATGAAATAAAAGAGCTGGGGATTAATGGTAAAGTGCTTCTGTGTTTAATCCCAACTACAAAAATAACAACAAACATTTTCACTAGGATTATCTGTAACTTTAAGCACATGGAAACCTGGGATGGTGGTGCACACCTGTAATCCCAGCAGTTTGGGAGACTGAGGCAGGAGGATTGCAAGTTCAAAGCCAGCCTCAACAACTTAGTGAGGCCCTAAGCAACTCTGCGAGATCTTGCCTATAAATGAAATAAAGGCATATTAAAAAAAGGCTGGGGATGGGTTTTAGTTGTTAAGTGCCCCTGGATTCAATCCCTGGTATAAAAAACAAAAACAGGAAAATAATGGTGCTTGGGTACTTGAAGAATGTTGCTCATTTTTTGAAAGACAGAACAGGACCTCTAACATTTAAAGTACCTGGACCTATATCACAGCTGAAAGTGCTTTTGGCATTCCTTTTTAGCCCTTTGGTGTGAGATTATGCCTGTGAAGTGTAAAACTTTGAACTCCTAGAAAGGAGAGAATTGTAAGGAACCTTAAAAGGAACCTTTTATACCTCCTCTGCTCAACATCAAGTAAGGTTGTCTTTAGCAATAGAAAGTCCTGAGGAATTTCAGGGAGTAGATTTTTTTATATTTGGAATTTAAAAATACAAGTATCTGGCCCTAATTTAGGTCTGTGGGGTCATAATTGCCAATTAATACATGCAAATGTTTTTAAAAATTCTTCTCAAAGAATTGTACCAGTGATCTTAAATTTAATAAAATCATTGGAGTCTAAAGCTCAAAATTCCTTAAAATGAGTTTGAGCTAAAACAAAGTCTTCCTGTGCTGAGGGCTCACATTGTGATTTATAGAAGGGACCAAGAGTACTATATCCTTTCCACTGACCTTTGATTTCTTTTTCTTAAAACATAAAATGTGAGGGAAGGAAGAGGCTTTTCTCTGCTTCAATTTGAAGATGTTTCTAAGCTTTATGCTTAATTCAAATCCCTGGCACATTAGAATGTGGGATCTACTGTTGTCAGGAGAAAATTGTGGTAGTGTTTTTGTTGTTGGAAATTTTCTTTTGATGTTAGTTTATTCCACTCTTAGGTCTCTGCCATTTCCTTAGTATCTGTTCTCTTTCCTTTCACTGAGATTTTTCCTCTTTTCATTTCCCACAGTGAATCTTCATCTACAATTTCATCTAACCAGAGTCAGGAGTCTGGTTATCAGAGTGGCCCAATTCAGTCGACAACCTATACCTCCCAAAATAATGCTCAGGCCCCTCTATATGAGCAAAGATCCACCCAGACTCGGCGGTACCCCAGTTCCATCTCTTCATCACCCCAAAAGGACCTGACTCAGGCAAAGGTAGTAGCCGCATGAGCCCCTGGATAGAGGTTAGAGAAACAGTGGGCAAAAGTCTCTTAAGTATTAAATATTAGCATTTTACTTCTCAGAAAGTGGTGCCAAGAAATCTTGGAAGTGCTGATTGAGAAGCTGCAAACACATTTCTGTGATTGGTAAAATAAAAGTTTTCAGCAATCCTGGAGACTCAGTCAGAAAACCATTTTCTTTGCAGTAAAGATTGTCTCTAGTAGAATCAAATATCTGTCCTTTCTTGGAACATCTAATTGCTAGATTTTTGGGTACATATCAGTAGATCTTACTTTGCTTTTTCTTGGCTTTGTGAGAAGGACAGCATATGCTAGAGGTGGTATTGAGTGACTGTCTTGTGCAGCCAGCAGGATAAATGGTTTGGCTGAACTGTCATTCCCACATCCTCCCACAAAGATCATTGGGTTTGGACTTTGGGCCTTTTATGTACCTGTTTTGGGGTTGGGGTATCTTCACCTGTTTGGGGGTTGTCTTCTGTTGCTGTTAGCCACACAGGCTTAGTATATCTGGTTTTTATTGTTTTTAATTTTTGTTTTGTTTGTTTGTGTAGTCTTGTATTAATCCTTTAGTTAACTAGCAGAATTTCTCCCAAATGTTTGTTAACTAGAATTAAGCTGAGTTAGTATTAAACTTCCCCCATTCACATGAGTTTGTCTGTTCTTGCTCCTCTGTTTTCTTGCTCCAGAATGGCTTCAGTTCTGTGCAGGGCACGCAGTTACAGACCACGCAATCTGTTGAAGGTGAGTATTCTCCAGGCTTTTTATTCTCAGTTGTTTTTTTCTTTCTCTTAATATTTTTGTATTTCTTAAAAGTGAAAAGAGCTCTGGCACGAGGACTGGTTAGTCTTAATTCTACTTTGCTGCTTAATCTCCAGCCTTCCTAAGTTTCAGGTTCTCTGTCTTAAAATGGTAACCATTTTATTGGTTCCCGTCACTGGACAAATGAAATTCACATGCAAAGTGCCTAGAATTAAAAAAGATTATACCATTATTAAATAACTCATACTGTTGTCTTTGGGGCAGCATAGGACTGTAGTGATTCTTCACGTTAGACATTTTCTTTTCTTCTGGTGAGATGGATTCTTTTATTTCTAGGTGCTACAGGCTCTGCAGTGAAATCTGACTCACCTTCCACTTCTAGCATCCCCCCTCTCAATGAAACGGTATCTGCAGCTTCCTTACTGACAACAACCAATCAGCACTCATCCTCCTTGGGTGGCTTGAGCCACAGTGAGGAAATTCCAAATACCACCACCACGCAACACAGCAGGTGATTTGGGGTGAGGATGGAGTTTGGGGTGAGGATGGAGCTCTCTGGTTCTTTTTCTTTCTAACTGGCAAAGACCACATTAGCCCCACTTTTGGGTAAATGGGTGACCTGAAAACTGTGAGAGATAAAGACAAAGAGACTTATTTTATTTTTTCCTTTCAGCATCTACTTTTGTTTTAACTGTTGCTTACTATCCCTGGCTGGCTCTTGTGCTTATTACCATTTTCTCAAGACTTTCTTGTTCCTATGTTCTACCTTATTTTCTTGCTTGTGTTCTTGATTAAAGCTCCAGGCCAGGTGGCCATAGCACTGTTGTTGATGGCACCCTCTTTCCTTACAGCACGTTATCTACACAGCAGAATACCCTTTCATCATCAACATCTTCTGGACGCACTTCGACATCCACTCTTTTGGTAAGTATGATGCTGAAAGGAAGTGTGGTTCTTAAGCTTTTCTTAAACTAGCCAACCCTAAGATTCTGCCAAGAGGGAATTCTTGATCATTTCTTCATGAGATGATAAAACTCATTGAATTGAGGTTGCAGAGAAACGAATAAGGGGTTGTTGGGAAGCCAAAAGAAGCCAAAGAATCCAGAAATAATGCAGAGCTATGAATCATTCCTTAAAGCCTGGAAGGGACACCCTCCATCCCCCATTCCTGTGTTGAAGATAAGGTATATGTTACAAAAGAACATACCTTTCTAGGGGCTAGTGGTATAGCTCAGTGGTACTGTATGGGTTAGTGTGCATGAAGCCCTTGGTTTAATCCCCAGCACCAAAAAAAAGGAGAGTGGGGTGGAAAGAAAAGGACAAATCTTGCTAACTGGTAGAGCTTGTGTTTCTCTTTCCTTAAAACACAACGTCAAGTTTAAAGTCAGCTGTATGTTATTCTAGCCCATGAACTAGAGAAGAAAAGTGTGTGAGAGAAGGCTATGATACATTTTTCAGATTTCAACTTTATTTGACAGGTCAACCAGTGTTGGTCTCCACCAACACTGGAGTTGTCACCACCCACTTTGCTGTCTTTCTTAACAGGATGATGGTATATGAGTCTGTATTAATAACCATCCTTGTCACATGAGTCTTTAGAAACATGCAGCTAGAGAGTTTTTGTACCTTGGTAGAGGAGACTCTGTTATTATGCCCTGACCTTTTTAATTGGGAAGTTGTTGTGATGATCATATTCAAGAGAATAGATTGTTTATCATTCCTAACCTATATTGCTAATTGGTGCTTCCTTCATCTCTCTTCCATTGCTCCTCCCTTTTGAAGCACACAAGTGTGGAGAGTGAGGCGAATCTCCATTCTTCCTCCAGCACTTTCTCTACCACGTCCAGCACAGTCTCTGCACCTCCCCCAGTGGTCAGTGTCTCTTCCAGTCTCAACAGTGGCAGCAGTCTGGGCCTTAGCCTAGGCAGCAACTCCACTGTCACAGCCTCAACTCGAAGCTCGGTTGCTACAACTTCAGGTACCTTTGCATTAGCTGCATGGCATTCCTCTAGGATGGAGGGAATCAATAATTGTGTGATAGCATAAAAATGTTTTTTCTCTTTTAGGAAAAGCTCCTCCCAACCTTCCTCCTGGGGTCCCGCCATTGTTGCCTAATCCATATATTATGGCTCCAGGGCTGTTACATGCCTACCCAGTAAGTAGGATTGAAGGGTTTGTTCTAAAAGGTGGTGTTGGTGGGACTATTCTTTATAGTTCTGGCTTCAGGCAGTAGACTGTAATTACAATACAGAAAAAAATGCCACATATAAACAAATAGGTTTCTTGGGTGGGGGTGGGTAGTAGGGATTGGACTTGGGAGCAACCAACCACTGAGCCACATCCCCAGCCCTATTTTTTTTTTAATATTTATTTTTTAGTTGCATTTGGACACAGTACCTTTTATTTTATTTATTTATTTTCATGTGGTGCCAAGGATCGAACCCCAGGGCCTCACACGTACTCACCACTGAGCCACAACCCCAGCCCTATTTTTTATTTTATTTAGAGACAGGTCTCACTGAGTTGCTTAGTGCCTGGCATTTCTGAGGCTTGCTTTGAACTTGGGATCCTCCTATCTCAGCCTCCTGAGCTGCTGCGATTACAGGCATGCGCCATTGCACCTAGCACAAGTAGGTTTTGAATCTTTGTAGCTTTGGAAAAAACAATCATTTTTAGAGAGGAAAGACTAAACTTGGGCAAGACCCTCTATTGTGTATTTGCTCTGTGTGAAATAGAAATTCTAGGCCTCAGATGCCAAAGGCTAAAACGTTCATCTGGAATTCCTTTCAGTTTCTTGGAGAATTGTTTTTTGTAGATGAACTGATTTCCTTACTCTGGGGATCTTTGCTGCCTCTAACCTGGTCAGAAGAGAGTTCCCCAGCTCACTGTGGAATTGTCTTGAGAATAAATGGCTGACATTGTTGACTTTTTTTCTCAGGTATATCTTCTGTTACCTCCAGGTATTCAGTACCTCTTAAGATGGAGGGTATGAAAATTCTATTAAAAGACAACTGTACTTCCCCTGAAAGTGGAAGTCTAGATAAACATCATACAGACAAGATTGTCCAAATAACACTGTTGGACATTGTTTAACAACACTGCTTTATCTTGAAATTGGGAGAAAACAAGAGTAAAATCTGAATCTTTCATGGAGAAAATAAATTTTAAACCAGATGTATAGATTAGAGAGTAAAGGCAGGAAGATTCCATTCATAGAATAGAGAGAACAGATAGCTGTTCATATACTTGTGTCTATTGTACTGCTTCCCAGAAATGGTCTAGATCAATCAGTAGTAAGTAGCTCAACGAAAGTTTCAAGATCTTTCATTAATCCTTTAATCTCTACTTTTACTTTCCCTTTAAGTAAATTGAAGGAAATAAATCTTTTTTTTTTTCCTTTTGGTAGTATTGGGGATTGAGCCCAGGGCCTTGTTCGTGCTAAGGAAGCACTGAACTACATCCCTAGCCCAAGGAAATAATCTATGTCCTGTTCAAAGAAGGACGGTGAATAATGTATTGAATTATCTTGCTTTTTAGCTCCTTGGGTTTTTTGTTTTTAATCATTTATGACCATTTCTCATTAATGTCACATGCCTTTGTCTTTCAGCCACAAATGTATGGTTATGATGACTTGCAGATGCTTCAGACAAGATTTCCATTGGTAAGTATGTGGAAGGGAACTCTGGTAAAGGAGGTGATCTAAAAATTAGTTTTTTTTTTTTTTTTGGTGCTTGGGATCAAACCTAGGTTCTCACATATGCTAAAGCACATGCTATTACTGAGCTACACCCCCAGCCCAAGTGGACTACTACAACTATACATTTTCTACCAATGTCATATCTTGTTTTTTAATATTTTGTGTCATTAGAGATTCAACTCAGGAGCTAGTGCACGCCAGGCAAGCACTTTACCATTTAGGTATACCCCACTCCCCAGAGATGTGAAATCTTTGAAGTAAACACATTTTAACCTACTCTGTAGCCTAATAAAGTACTCAGGAGCTCTCAAGATGCTTTCAAGATGCTTTCTATATGTCTCAAACACTTAAAATTACAGAAAAAAAAAATATGTTTTTCAAGATAAGTTTGGCATATGCTTTTAGAGATGATGTGTGGAGGTTGAAAATATTATTGGTCCTGATGGAACTTTAGCAGGCATATCCGTAGACCTTGCCTGGCTCTGCTTATGGCCAGGCAGGGGGGACAGTATATGCAAGAATAATATGGAGTTTATGCAAACTCAAACCAGCTTCTTCGGTAGCTGGGTAAATCGCAGTACTCCCGACATTTTTGTGCTTCTCACCTGTGGTTTTCATGCTGGAGAATGAATAGCATTGAGTCTGTGCTCTTTTGTTACTCGGTTCTAGGATTACTACAGCATCCCGTTTCCCACGCCCACCACTCCGTTGACCGGGAGGGATGGTAGCCTGGCCAGCAACCCTTATTCTGGTATGACTGGGACGGGGCCAAATAAAGGGAGAGGGAGATTGTATTGGGATGAATGGCAAAACCCTGCTTAATAGCAAGAAAGGACCTGGTTCTCACCTTACATGTCTCTGGTAGAAGTTTAAAATGGACGTGATGAATTGGTTGGTAGATTCACAGTCCTGTTAAAGATGAGCGTTTGGCAGCTTTTTTCCCTTTCCATCTCACTTGTCTGTGATTTCTAAATCCTTCTCTCTCTCTCTCTCACACACACACACACACATCTTACCTAAAAACATTTTTTTCCCCTTTGGTTCTGGGGATTGAACCTAGGGTCTCACATCTATACTAAGCCTGTGCTCCATCTTCTGCCCCTCCAGATGACATTATAACTTAGGTTTTTCAGCTTGTTCCAGAAAGTAGTGGTTGAACTGGTCTTCTCTGCTTCTGTACATTGCTCACAGTGGCAGTCTCATTGTCTTGCTAGACCTTCTTTTTTGGCCTGACTTTCTTGGCATCCTCCTTGATCATTTTTTCTTATCTGTCTCTGTCCCTTCAAGTGTAGCATGGAGTGTTTCCCATGGAAGAAAATAGGGGCTGGGAGTGAAAGAATACAAGAAGGTAGAGAAATAATGTAGGAACTTTTTCCTGGGATCTTCTTTTTGCTATAGCAAATATACTCAGCAATAGTCTTTAACTGGCACTGTAGTCTATACTCAACTATAGTTTATACTCAACAATAGTCTTAACTGGCACTATGCTAAATGTATTCTGAGCAATGCTGAATGGAGCTTCAAAGAAATATAATTTAAGGAATTGAATTTTAAAAGTCTTTGAACAGGATCTCTTGGAATCATGTGAAACCAAGAGGTGACTTGTGTTGCAGTGAAAGAAACGGGTACATTTAGCTTCTTCTGTCACAGGTGACCTCACAAAGTTCGGTCGTGGGGATGCCTCCTCCCCAGCCCCGGCCACAACCTTGGCCCAACCCCAACAGAACCAGACGCAGACTCACCACACCACGCAGCAGACATTCCTGAACCCGGCGCTGCCTCCTGGCTACAGTTACACCAGCCTGCCATACTACACAGGGGTCCCGGGCCTCCCCAGCACCTTCCAGTATGGGCCTGCTGTGTTCCCTGTGAGTGCCTAGCCTTGGTCTCCTTGTGGTGAAGGCTTCTATCCCTGACACTATCCTAGCTGTGCTTTCAAAGCTAGATGAGTCTAGTAATGAATGAGGGAGGAACAGTTTCCACATTGGGCTTTCTTCTGGCCTGGGAAGGGGGAGTGGGATTGGAATTGGTTGAATTATAATAGGGATTAACTTTTTCTAGAATTAGCCAGAGGGGAATGTGATACCATACAGCTTTGCTTTCCTCAGATGGCCATGTATTCCCTGATAGCACTCCCCCTTTTCCTTCCTTCAAATTGCCTCTTGATTTCAAAGGTAGATTATGGAAATATTAGTAAGGATCTTATTTCACTATTCAAATTATGGCCAGCCTAAATCAGGATTCATAGCCACCTGAACACCTGGGCCCTGGAGTAGGACAGGTGAAACTGATGGTGCATGCTGCCATTTCACTGCAGTTCTGGCCCTTTTGCTCTTCAGGTGGCTCCTACCTCTTCCAAGCAGCATGGTGTGAATGTCAGTGTGAATGCATCAGCCACCCCTTTCCAACAGCCGAGTGGATATGGATCTCATGGATACAATACTGGTAAGCTCCCCGTGGCCCTGGTTCAGTGTCTCTGTGAGGTGTTACTGGGTTGGTGAGGGTGTTCTGCTCTCCACATATGATTATTGATGCTTGGCTGAATTGGATATCTGGGAGCATCATCAGCAGAGGCTCTTGACTCTAGGAAATGCTGTTACTACACATGATTAGAATGCTCAGGGGCATTTTTGGCCGCTAAAATATGTTGTCTGGCCTAAACTTTGGGTTAAAAGGAGGACAGGGCCCTAAGATTTTGCTGAGATATCAGTGGAGGCAAGTGTTGTGGCACTGTATAAAAGAGGATATATTCACTGAAAAGAAAGGATAAATGCTTTCATAGCTAACAATATGATTAATAGGCTTGGCTTAAGTCTTTTTGTAGTACTATTATTATTACTATTCCCCTTTCATTCCTAACTAGAAGACCTAAGATATGGAGAGAGAGGATAGGCATGACCACGCAGTAGAGACAGAATTAGACTGGGAGGTTCCTTCGTTTGTATGACTGGTCTTCTTAAAAAGCCTATTTGCATATCTGATGGCAGGGAGAGAATTGTAGGAATCCTCTGGATAAGTAATGACCTAAAAGATACTTAGCTTATCACTTATTTCCATATCTGACATCCATGCTCCACTTTTGAAGGTGGAAGTGGAGGAGACATTGAATAAAACCGTTTCATCTACATTTTTCAGTGACTTACAGGCATATATGAGGAGGAGCCTATTGTAGTTGCTAGGGGTTGGGGTTGAGGATTGTCTTTTCAAAGCTCAGTTAGTTTCAAGGTGATTTGGATGGAGCAACATCTGTGTGGGCTCCAGATGAGTAAATTGCTCAACATTTTATTTATTTTTTGGTACTGAGGATTGAACCCAGAGACATTTTACCACTGAGCTATATCCCCAGTCCTTTTTATTTTTTGAGATAGGGTCTCACTAAGTTGCTGAGACTGGCCTCAAACTTAGAAGCCTCCTGCTTCAGCCTCCTAAATTGCTAGGATTAGAGACATGCATCAATGCACCCAGCTCAAAATTTTCAGTAATTGGGAAACTGTCTTAAGCTGAGCACAGAAGGTAATAAAGACTAGTTTTAGGAATTAATAGCCAGGTGGAGCTTTGGACTGTGCCTTATGACTTAAGAGTGGGTCATAATAAATTTTAAAAATCCTGAGAAAAGCCCCATTAAGATTTACTACCCAGGTTCTTTGGGGCCACTGCTGTCACTGAGTAAGGTCTTGTTGATGATGGGAGGATTATAAGCCTTTTGACTTGGCCCCATTCCAGGAACATTAAAATTAAACTTCAGCTGGTCCAGGTATGAGAATTTTCAGAGGTAAGGTAGGTGGTTGATAATGTAAGACAGTTGGCATATCTGATTCTGGAAATCCTAGCTTCTTACCTCCCTTAATATTTCAGAAACCTGTTAGTTCTTTGAGAACCCCCAATTCCCAACCCCACAGAGGGCTCTTGTCATTCCATTCCTCATCAACCTCTAAATTCATGTATTTTTATGTATTTGATTCCTTTTAGGAAGAAAATATCCACCCCCTTACAAGCATTTCTGGACGGCTGAGAGCTAATTTGGCCCAAGGCTGGGGGCTGTGTTTTGTGTGTGTGTATAAATTTGCACTGAAGTCTTGTTTCAGAAACCAGACCACTGAGGAGAGCCTGCTGAGCTGAGGCCATGGCCTGCGTGGCTTGGGGAAATGAGTTGGTGGATATCTTCTGGGCTTTTGAACTTGCCCCCTCCCCATTTCCCTCTCCCCCTTGTGTCTGACCCTGTCTTACCCATTTCGAGTTCAAGCGGTGCAGCACCTCCGAAGCATCAATGCACACACCTGCTGTTGCTTTTGATTTCTGGAAGGCATGTAGTTTCAACTTGTAACAAAAATATTTGTAGTCTTCAATAAACTGTGGTATTTCTTTAGCTAACTCTGGCGTTCTTTCCGTGCATGTCTTTCTGGACACTAGGAACCAGTGTTGTATTGTGGATGAAGGGTGGAGGGTGGCCTTTTAATTCAGACCCCAGCATAGGCAAAGAGCTGTTAACTTTTCTGTATGGTTGTTTTTAAGGTGGGAGGAGGGGAAACAACCTCAGTTTTCCAGCCTGTTGATTGGTTGGTGAAGGAGGCTACTTATAAAATACCTGATTCCCATGCTTATATCTCTTCACTTTTCCATTTGGATCTTCCCTTTTTGCTTCTGACATAAGCAGAGGAGAAAGGACAAAAAGGTTTATGGAGAGAAAAGCAAAAAGAGATGGTGTTCTAGGCTGTCGATAGGGAAGCATTTTCCAAGATTTAATTCCCACATCTGTTTCCCAAAGACCGACTGGCTGATTGAGATCTGATAAATCATTAGTGATCAGCTAGTTGATGACTCAGGTTCTGTGGAAACTGTGCTAGCCTGGAACATTGTTCTTATCCTTTGATGGTTTCTCAGAGATTGTGGATTATTAGTCATTTTGCACTTGTAGGTGTAGCAGAGGATGTGTGGGAGAGATTTGATTAGACATCCTAAGTATGGAAATTCTAATCACTACTCGGTCCACCATCTACTAGTACACCATCAGCCCTTTGGTTTATAGAGTTAACTTAGATGACCATCTTTGGTTAATTGAAAACCAAAGTGTTCAGCTTTCGTTGTATTTGTTTCCAGCCCTCTAGAGTCATTTTGCTCTGTGGAGGGTGATCAGCTTTCCCAGGGCCTGTCATATTAGGAAAGAATGGTTCTTGCTTCTCCTCCCTACCATGCACATTCTGTTGGAATGATTGTCACTGTTTGGGAGTGGGTATAGGCACGACATAATATAGGAAAGAAAAAGGGAAACCTTTATCTAGGCTGAGCATAATTGTAGTATAGGGTCGGGAAATCAATACCCATTATTTTCCTAGGTTTTCTAATGGTTACCTTGAGGCTATTATGGTGACTACACAGTATTCTTGGAGGCGGGGGTCTGCGTTTTCTAGTTCCTTAACCTCATATCCAATTTAAGACCTCTGGACTAGAAGCTGTATTTTAGCTATTCCAGTCTCTGCACAGAATAAGACAAGGTAGGGGTATAGTACAATTAAATTTCTTCTTACCAGCCAGATTAAGAATCTAATTAGTCAATTTTTCCCTTCCTCTGGAGCAATCTAGCCTTGATTTGCAGAGGGTAATCCTTTGCAGTAAAGAAAAATCAGTGTTGGGGTTTGTCTTTAAAATGTTCTGTTTATTCCACCTTCAGTCTCAATCCTTCCCCACAGCCCTTATTTTTTAGCCATTTCTGTTCTTGAACTCCCTGTTCTTAAAATTTGCTACCCTGTTTTTCTCTAGATGAACATCTGAAGTTTGGAAAGGGAAGGGGAAAAATACCCCGTTAGCTCCTTAAGAGGTTCCTGTCTTGTTCCCGTCTACTTCAGTACCTTCAGAGTGTAGAGTTGATACTTTGGAGATGGGGAAGTATTTTCTCTTGCTTGGTTTCTGTAGTTCTGTTCTTTTTCCTAGTTGGTGTTTGCTCCTCCCTGGAACTATCTGGACTTATGATGTGGGAGGGTTTTCCAGGTTAAGATGCCTCTTCTGTTGGGAAGATTCTAAAGTGACTGTCCAAGGTGGGCTTAATTTCTGAAGGCTGGCTTTGTCATAGGCATTGGTTGGGAGGATTTGGGTTCTGGAGTTTGAAGGGGGACTGCTGTTGAATTGTGGGTAAATGGAGAATTCCTTATTTGTGATTTGTTCACTTAACACAGCGTTTTTAAAAAAAATTTTCATTGGGGTGTTTGTAACAGCAGAGGACAAGGAAAAAGATCCTAGGCATAGACAGAAACCCAAAGTTATTCTGGTTTCATTTTGTCTTCATGGGACCTAATGTGTTTTTAAAATCATGCTGTAAATTCCTAGCTGTTTTGTTTCTCAAATCTTTAAAATTTCTTTTGAAATGCTTAATCTAGCATTTATCCCATGGCCTTTTCTGTCTCGTTAATCCATTGCCAAACCCCAGGAAGAAGAGTGTAGTATATATTTCAGCTTGAGGAAAACAAAATGAGTGGTTATACTGCTATGGTTTCCTTAAAACTGTAGTAGTTATAGGAAGAAGTTTGTCAACTGGAAACATGCAAGTAGTGGTGTGGGTTAGGGCTTTTCATGGAAACAACTAAAAAAACAACCAATGTATTTAGTTTCTGTATCCCACATAAGCTTTAGGAAATAGCCCACTCTTACCTACACACTTTCCCTCCTTGCCTCTGTACTAGAAGTGAGTAAATGGAAACTCACCTTTATGCCAGCACTTTAATTAATAAAAAGCTGAAAAACTCCTAAGACTGGAGAAACTGGACTAGGTGAGCCAAGGCTCCAGGAATAAAAATGCTCTTGGGGACTGAATTGAGCTGTTCCTCCAGTACTTACCGTATGTAGTAAAGGTATGGATTCTGAGCCCAAAAGTTGTCTCTTCAGGGACTATCTAAATCTTCAGGGGCAGGACATGTAGGGTTTGGGTAGATTGATTTGAAGTGGACACTACATTTTTATTACATTCTTTTTGGCTTTGGCACAGAAGTGTTTTGAAATCATATAGGCTGATGAGGTTTGGTCATATTCCCTTGCTTACCCCAAAAACAGCTCACCTCAGTCTCGTACCTATACTCCAGATCTATCTGGAAAAGGAAAACGAACCCTTAGGGAGCCTGTGTGTCATGAACTCTTATGATCTCAGGACTGACCTGAAGGTGGGAAAACAGACCAAAATTCCCTTTCAGTGCTATAGCTAGCAAGGCTGCAGACGTCACTTGACCCCAGGAACAGGGCCAGCAGCTAGCTGAGCTAACCTCCTGTCTGTTTCCTCCTCCCTCAGGCGTATCAGTCACCTCCAGCAACACGGGCGTGCCAGATATCTCTGGATCTGTGTACTCCAAAACCCAGGTAGGTGCCCGGCTCTGGACAGAAGTAGAAAAAGAGAGAGACAGAGATGTGGTGGCTGAGGATCGAACCCAGTGCCTCACATGTGCGAGGCAGGTGCTCTTCCATTCAGCCCCAGCCCCCACCCTACCTTTTTTAAATGGTCTCTAGATTTCAGTTTTTCTAGGAGTTTGAATTTAGCTCTCTGAGAAGAAACCACAAAGATGAATAGGAAGCCAGGTGTGCTAAAAGGCCTGTAATCCCAGTGACTCAGAGCCTGAGGTAGAAGGATTGAGAGTTCAAAGCCAGCCTCAGCAACTTAGCAACTGAGTGAGACACTGTCTCTAAATAAAATACAGAAAAGGGCTGGGGATGTGGCTCAGTGGTTAATTGCCCCTTAGTTCAATCCCAGGTACCAAAAAAAAAAAAAAAAGAAATAGGAAGGTGAGGTGTGGTACATTGTTATAATGTGATGTGGGTTATTGTGCAGTTGTCCTGGCTTTTTTGCCCAGGGGCAGGGATGCCAAGGATAGTTAGCAAATTTTCCTGTTTATGTACAACGCTAGTTAATTTCACATTCATCCTTCTGTTTGATCCCTACAACAGAGAGGTCAGTAGCATCCCTGTTTCAAGTATGAGGCAACTAAGGCTGAGAGATTGGTATTTTCCCAGGATTGGGTAGCTGTTAAAAGGGCAAGAGTTGGGACTGAGACTTTTATATCTGACTCGAGATATTCTGTTCCTTCTGACTATGCTGTTTTCTGAGGGTGGGGGAGCTTTGGCTCAGAAATTCCCAGGATTCCTTTGCTGATACCTTTTATTCTTTCTCCTTCTTTCTTCCTGGACAGCAGTCCTTTGAGAAACAAGGTTTTCATTCCGGTACTCCTGCTGCCTCCTTCAACTTGCCTTCAGCCCTAGGAAGTGGGGGGCCCATCAATCCGGCCACAGCTGCTGCTTACCCACCTGCCCCCTTTATGCACATTCTGACCCCACATCAGCAGCCGCACTCCCAGATCCTTCACCATCACCTGCAGCAGGATGGCCAGGTAATAGCCCTTCTCCCTCTCTCCTTTCCCTTCCTCTTCCTTCCTGTCCCTTTAAACTGCCTCCCCTTTCCTTTTCTTACCCTTCCTCACCACCACCTTCACCCAATCCTCCCCAGCGCCAGCCAGGGGCACACAGCACATACAGACACAAGCGCACATAACACAAGCGGCCGGCAAAAGAAATGTCAGAGAAGGGGCAAGATCAAAACCCTTTTTGCCCATTTCCTTTGGTGT
Source organism: Marmota monax (assembly GCF_021218885.2). NCBI lineage: Eukaryota > Metazoa > Chordata > Mammalia > Rodentia > Sciuridae > Marmota > Marmota monax. The sequence goes on along the minus strand of NW_026694593.1, from coordinate 2,516,734 downwards.
CTTTTTTTCCTCCACCTCCTCCCATGGCACAGTTGTCCTCATCCCATCAGACCTGGGTCACACCTTCCCTTTTACCTCTCCCAGCCTTTCCCCTTTCCTGACATTATAGCTTTCCCTTCTAATGGTGGAGTTCTATTGTCAAAGTTTGTCCCTTTATTTTCCATATATCCTGGTTCTGCCTCAGCTACCATATTTGCAGATGATTCTCTGTTGCCAGCGCCAGCAGGAGGAGCAGGTAATGAAACTGAATGATGATATGCTTGAACCCACTCCTTTTCAGACCCCATTTCACCTCCAAAGCCTCAGGGAACTTGAAAAGATTGCGCGGTCACACATCGGGATACACAAACACAAAACACCTTGCTGAGCTCTCTGGCCTCCCTATCCTCTGTTCTCCTTCCCTCCTCAATACCCTCTTGATCTTTCTGTCCTTCCCCAACTCTGGAAAAACACTTGGTTACCAGAATGAAAAAGATTGGTGGGGCAGAATCTGGAGCCTGAGGCTTCAGACTGTCTCTCCTTTCTTGCCTGAAACAGGCTCATAGATGTGATGTGTGGTGGTGGAGAGATCCACGGGGTGGTACAAGAGACCTCTTGAGAGCTCCATCATAGGTGGCTGGAGACCTAGAATTAAGGGGTTCCCTGCTCTCAGCTTTTCAAGTTGAGGCATTTATGGGACTTAATGAAAATGGAATTACCTTGTGGTCACTCATCTCCCAGAACCATAATTCTCATAGTACCCTTTTTTTTTTTTCCAGACCCAGGTCAGGGGTAGTGAGAGAAGGTAGAATTCAAAATGAGTAGAACTGAGTTATTATCTCTAAGGTATCTTGTCCTCTTTTCACCTTTCCCCTATTTAAAGGTCAAAAATGCTTTCTTGCATGGAAGAGAGGGGGCTGTATTAGCTATGGAGACCAAATTTCTATGGTTGAAAAGTAAATGTCAATAGAATCTGAGCAAGGGGAACAGGAGAGTAAGGCAGTTTGCACATCTCCACCTGGACATGGTACAGATTTGTCCCACTAACTAGACACCTTTTTCCTCCCCATCATCCTCCCATTCCCCTGCAGACGGGCAGCGGGCAACGTAGCCAGACCAGCTCCATCCCGCAGAAGCCCCAGACCAACAAGTCTGCCTACAACAGCTACAGCTGGGGGGCCAACTGAGGCCCTGACCCTCCTCTCCCGGTCCTATCTTCTGAGAGGGCTTCTCAGCCTGGAAACTATGGAAACAGCATCAAAGAGAGAAAGGAATGTGGGGGGGGTTCCGCTGCCCCCCATCCCCAGCGGCCCACCCCATGCCTCAGCTTCATGTCTGTCCCATTCCTATACCATCCCCACCCTGTTGTATGTATTATAGGATTTGTATTTTCTTTTTTTTTTTTTCTTTCCTTCCTTTCCTCTTCCTCCTCCTCCCTTGCATTCAAGATTATGAAACTTTGCTGTGGGCCCTGCCCTTCCTTCACTTCTTCCTGTTCACCCTGGTGGTATATGGGTGAAGTGGGGAGGTGGGACCCCCAAATATATATCAGCCCAACAGCCCTAAGTCTCCTCCTTTATTATTAGGAAAACAAAAACAACAACAACAAAAAAAATGGCGTCATGAATATGAACAGCATTGTCAGATGAATTAGTTGAAGTGGTTTTTTTTTTTTTTTTTGGGTTTTTTTTTTTTTTGTACTGTGTCCTCAAATTTAATGGATTAATGTGTCTTGTATATATAAAAAGAAAACCTCTACCTTCAGCCTCTGCCCATTCTTGCTCCGTCTAGGATATCCTCAGTCTCGTCGATGACCAGCTTGGTGAATAAGTATTACCGTACCAACTGGGCCTCCTCTTGCAGGCCTCGAAGGCAGTGGAATAAAATGAAATCTTTGCCCTTTAAGAACTACTCTGACCTTAATGTGCTAGTATCTTGCCCTGGAAGGAATTCCCTTCACCCCTAAGAATTTCACAACCTGAGCCTGGAAAGAGCCACTACAAAGAGCCACTACAAATCTTCATTTCTTCCAGAAACTGCCACATCTTCAGCACATTTCAGACAGTGAAGGGAGAGGATAGAGATTGAATGGAAAGGGGGGAGGATGAAGAAGGAGCTGTGACAATTTCAAAGAAAGAAATGGCTTTATGGAGTCTTAAGTATGACATAGATGGATCCGCAAATGAAGTTGGAAGCAACATCACTTTTGGCTGGCAAACCATTTCCCTGCTAGAATTAGACTGCGGTATTTCTTGCTTTTTTTTTTTTTTTTTTTTTTTTTAAATTTATTTTTAGGTGGCCACAATATCTTATTTTATTTGTATGTGGTGCTGAGGATCGAACCCAGCACCCGGTGCATGCCAGGTGAGTGCGCTACCACTTGAGCCACATGCCCAGCCTTTCTTGTTCTTGAATGCTCCACGAGGCTGTTATACCCAGTCTCAGGAAGAGTACTCCAGAGCAAGACCTAAGGTGGGCGTAAGGTGCAGGAAGGAAGAGGCTCTGAGTACATGACAGAGCTGGGGTCTGCCTGTTTTATGCTGACCTGAAGCCACCATCCTGCCTCAGCCCCCTGACTAGGGACTAGGATGTAGGCCCGCAGCTCCAGGCTGAAAAGGGGATTTGTGACCTCTAACGGAATTGGGGAACTAACTCTAGGGGCGGTCTACACGGAGCCACATCTCCATCCCTTTTTAACTTTGTTTTGGTACTGGGGATTGGACCTAGGGACGCTTTGCCGCTGAGCTACATCCCCAGCTATATTTTAAGACAACGTCTCAACGTTACTAAGGGCTGGCCTCGAATTAGCCGTCCTCCTGCCTCAGCCTCCCGAGTCACCGGAATACAGGCGTGCTCTATTGCGCCCTGCAAAAGGCATTCTGATAGCCCCCAATTTGTTGCTTTACAGGACACCTGAAAAGCTTCCCTTCCCTGGTGGCCCTACAAATCCTTTGGCCTTGCTGGCTGCACAGCCTGTTCAGAAAAAAAGAATCCTTTGTGAATATGATAAACTCGAGAGCTGAAGAGATGAATTCCAAGCGTCCCCATGTCATTATCAGCTCTGAGGATTTCGATACTTGAAGGAGCTAGTAAAATACTGTTCATTCCTCTAATAGACGTCCCCCAGATCAGTTTAGAATGCGAGGTGGTTTCTGCGCCTGTGCCCTTGGTGCGGCGGCTTGAGGGCCTCAGGTCGCTCCATTTGTGCGGCGGGGCTGCCCTCTGGCGGCTGTCGGAGACCATCGCGTCAACTCCTCGAAACGCCTTCGGTCGGCAGGAAAGAGTGGACCTAGGAAGGGAGGTGATCACTGGAAAGCCAAAATTTGGCAAGCATACGCGCCTCGCAGGAAACAGAGGGGCCGGGGGCGGTGGGTAAAAATAAAGCCCTTCTAAAGCGCACCGCCTGCCGCGCCTCTCGGTCCTCGGGGCCTACAGCCGTCTTACGACAGTGTGGCGCATCTGAGGCTTGCTTTCCGGCAGCGTGGTCTTAACGCCGCGCTCAATTTTCGGCAGCGTAGTGCAGGCTTCCCTCTGGGGCGAATGGGCTGCGCGAGAGGTCCCAAGGTTCGAGTCCCAGTTCGGGAATGAGCCTCTTTGACGTCTTCCGGGGCTTTTTCGGCTTTTCTGGACCTCGGAGGTGAGAGTAGGTCTGGTCTGGGTAAAGAGGGCGGGGGGCTTCTGGGAGGAGCTTCGCCCTGTTTTGGGAAATACTTCCCTTCTCCTCCAACTCCTGCGGAGAGGACAGAAGCCTCGGTGGGGCCCTCTCCGACAGTGACCAAGCCCGTCCTGAGGAGGAGGAAGAGCAGCCTTCACCTCTCCTGCCTGGGGTGATGCAACAAGAACCGGGCGGCGGGAGGGGCGGACAATGGGGCGGGCCGGGGAGGAGGGCCGTGGGCAGGGTCCGGCGGGAGGCACTGGGGGACGCCAAAGAGGAACCAGGGCCAGGCGCTGGGGAGCAGCTGCGAGGTGAGGATCGACTTTGGTAGAAACGAAACAGAACAAAGGCAGAAAGCAGAAACACCTGTCAGCTATTTGGTGTTGACCGTCCCTGCTGTCCATGTTGACACCCTTGAGATGGGTTATGGCTTCAGTTGTGCTGAACTCTTGGTGGCTTGTTTGCCCCCACCCTCAGCCACAGAGATCCCTTTTTTGGAGGGATGACTCGAGACGAAGATGAGGACGATGAGGAAGAGGAAGAGGAAGGAACCCCATGGGGCCGTGGGAACCGGAGGTTTGATGGTTCCCAGCCCCCAGAGGAATTTGGCTTCAGCTTCAGCTTCAGCCCAGAAGAAGGGATGCGTTTCCAGGATAACTTCGGCTTCGATGACCTAGTACGGGACTTCAATAGTATCTTCAGCGAGATGGGGGCCTGGACCTTGCCTTCCCGCCCGCCTGGTGGGTGGATTTCCCTGAGGGAGAACCCAGGGGTTTCTAGTGGATTGGTGGGTGAAATAAGCAGCCTATGCAGGGAGTAGTTAGGGGACGGAAAGTGTGAGAAGACATGATTTCCGAGAGATTTAAGGGACTAAGTCCTTTCCTATCCCAGTATCCACCTGCCACCTTTCTACAGAGCTTCCAGGGCCTCAGTCGGAAGCACCTGGTGAGAGACTGCAGGAGGGACAGACCCTTCGGGACTCAATGCTTAAGTACCCAGATAGTCACCAACCCAGGATCTTTGGTGGGGTCTTGGAGAGTGATGCAAGAACTGAGTCCCCCAAACCAGCACCAGACTGGGGGTCCCAGAGACCTTTTCATAGGGTGAGTACCCCATCCAAGCCTGAACTGAGAGTCTGAGAGACCAGTAATAAAGTGCAATGACTAGAATCCTTGTTGGCACCTCATAGACTTGGTTTGGAATTCTACGCCCTTCACTTAGTGTATTTGTCTGGTTTTGTTTTGTGGTGCTAGGGATCAACCCCATGGCCTGCCTTGCGCTAGGCAAATGCTCTAGTACTGAGTCCATCTCCCAGCCCTGTTTTCTATAGTAAGTTTTTTGTAGGGTTTTTTTTTTTTAAGTTGGAAGAGGACACAATAACTTTATTTTTTTTATGTGGTTCTGAGGATCAAACCCAGTGCCTCACATGTGCTAGGCAAACTCTCTACCACTGAGCTAGGACAGTCCCCAGCCCTTTGAAGGTTTTTTTTTTTTTTTTAGTTGTTAATGTTAATTTTCAATGTTATTTATTTACATGCCATGCTGAGAATTGAACCCAGTACCTCACACATGCTAGGCAAGTGCTCTATCACTGAGCCCAGCCTGGAGTTCTGCTTTTTATTAAAAAAAAAAAAAAAATCCAGTGATTCTTGGCTAAAGCAAGATTGTTGGAGGAATACAGGGAAATCTCATTTTAGGAAGACTTTTTGGTAGAAGGATAGGGAAAACAGCCAGGTAGGCGTAAGTAAATAAAGCTATGCTGAATGGAATCGTATCTCTTAAGGAAAGGGGGGTTGGGGAACTTTAATGGTTTGGAGTCTGTGATCCTTCAAGTGTCGAGGGTGACTTTTCACCTACTATGGCTTCTTCTACAGTTTGATGATATGTGGCCAGTGACTCCCCATCCTAGAGCCAGAGAAGACAATGGTGAGTGTGGAGGGGAGGGGACATTTATCATCCCTCTGTTATTCTGAAATTCTGTCCCCTCTCCCTCTCTGAAGTTTTTTCCTGTTGTACTTATCCCCTTTTTTACTTGAACTGTCTCTTTTGGTTCTTTATCTCTTTGCTTTTTCAGATCTTGATTCCCAGGTTTCCCAGGAAGGTCTCGGCCCAGTTCTCCAGCCCCAGCCCAAATCCTATTTCAAGAGCATCTCTGTGACCAAGATCACTAAGCCAGACGGGGTGAGTTGGGAGAGAAGAGTAAAGGAAACTGGCCGGGAATACCCCAGAAAGAGGCCTTGAATAAAGAAACCACTGACCTCACCTTTAGTGATGTTAGCATATGGTGGTGGCTTCTGCTTGTAGATAGTGGAGGAGCGCAGGACTGTGGTGGACAGTGAGGGCCGGAGGGAGACCACAGTGACCCGTCAAGAACCGGAGAGTAGTCCTAGATGTGGTAAGTTAAGAGTATGAGTCAAAAGGGCCCATCTCAACTCCTTGGGGAAAGGAAACTCTTGCTCTTGTACCTTTTAATATTTATTTCTCTCCTTTGCCTCTGACCATTCTTGTCATTTAGTCAATCTGTTTGACTTTCTTCCTTAGATCCAGAATCACCAAGACCTCCGGCCCTGGATGATGCTTTTTCCATTCTGGATTTATTTCTAGGACGTTGGTTTCGGTCCCGGTAGCCTTGTTAATCTTAGGGGCCTTCAGGTCCTTTCCACTTCTCACCCTTTGCCCACCATCATTAAGCTTAGCTTCTTCTGCCACCTCAGGGGCTTGGGTATGTGGAACAGTGATTTGGGGGTGTGTCAGTCTTCCACTTACCTAGACTGACCAATAAAACCTTTATTTATGCTAAAGGTCTTGGTCTTTCTTTTGTTAACACTGTTCTACTTTCCAGAATCATGCAACGCTCAATATTTTGGCTTAGTTTTCTCCTTATTTTTATTTTTTAAAAAATATTTTCAGCCAACTACTGTGGGGCTTGCCTGTAATCCCAGTGGCTCAGGAGGCTGAGACAGGAGGATTGCGAGTTCAAAGGCAGCCTCAGCAATGGTGAGGCACTGAACAACTCAGTGAGACCCTGTCTCTAAATAAAAAAACAAAAATAGGGCTGGGGATGTGGCTCAGTGGTTGAGTGCTGCCCCTGAGTTCAAACCATGGTACCACACACACACACACACACACACACACACGTGTGTGTGTGGGTGGGGGGGTAGATGGGCCCAATACCTTTATTTTGCTTATTTGTTTTTTTGGGGTGCTGAGGATGGAACCCAGTGCCTCACATGTGCTAGGCAAGCACTCTGCCACTGAGCCACAGTATAGCCCCCCTTCTTATTTTTAAAGTTTTTGTTCTACTTCCAAAACCTGATTTAATGTAGAGTCAGACACCATTGGAAACTGATTTCTTATTGAGCAGATAACTGCAGATAATGCCAATAACATTTCTAAGAAAGGATACATCAAGTTGGGCACAGTGGCATGTCTAATCCCAGCCATTTGGGAGGCTGAGGCAAGAGGATCACAATTTGAGGCCAGCTTAGGCAACTTAGTGAGAGCTGTCTCAAAATATAAAGGACTGGGGATTATGCTCAGGGGGAAAGCACTTGCCTAGCACATGTGAGGTCTTGGGTTCGATACCCAGTACCATCACCACAAAAACAACAACAACAAAAATACATCAATACAGCAGATTTCCCCCCAAACGGTGTGTTTGGTATGAAGTAGGGGATGACTGTTTTTCCTAAGTGCAGGACCACTGACTGGATAATTCACAAGATAATATGAAGAAGTATATAGGTGAATATTTCTTTACTGGCTATGTTTTTATTTTTATGTATGTTAGAAAAGTATAACTTATACAAACATTACTAGATCTTTTTCTCATTGAAAACTTTTTTTTTTAGTACTATAGTTAGGAATGGCAGGTTTTACACATTTACTTCCCTCTGTTTTCTCTCTAAACCACACAAAAATGATGACAAAGGGATTTTTATAAAAAGGCATAAGTATAAGTATCAAGGACAGGAATTGATAATAATGAAATTTCTTTTTTTTTTTCTTTTCTTTTTTTTTTTTAGTTGGACACCTTTATTTTATGTATTTGTTTTTATGTGGTGCTGAGGATGGAACCCAGGGCCTCACTAGGTAAGCGCTCTACCACTGACCCACAACCCCAGCCCTGAAATTTGTCTTTTTATTAAAATATCTTTTGGTTGACAGAAGCTGTTGATTTGTTATAGCCAAATTTATGTTTTCCTTTTATGATTAGCATTTTTTAAAAATATTTATTTCTTAGTTGTAGTTGGACACAATATCTTTATTTTATTATATGTGGTGCTAAGGATCAAACCCAGGGCCTCGCACATGCTAGGCGAGCACTTTACTGCTGAGCCACAACCCCAGCCCTGATTAGCATTCTTTATAACTTTCAGAAATCTCCTAACCCAAAGTTAAAAGGATATTTTCCTATTTATCTGGTAAAAGTTTTATTATAGTTTTTTTTCTTTTCAGGTTTTGAAATCTACCTGGAATTTTTCTTGGTGTATGGTCTGAATTGGGAGAAAAACTTTATTTTTTCCCATTTGGAAATAGTATATTAATGGTTAGATAAGTATTTATAAATATACACACCTGTGGGCTGCGGCTCTCGCTCAGAGGCAGAGCACTTGCTTAGCATATGTGAGGCACTGGGTTCAATCCTCAGCACCACATAAAAGAATAAGACTTGCTGCCCATCTATAATATAAAAAAAAAAAAAATGTTTTTAAAGTATACTAGGTCTTTCTATTCTGTGCTAGGTCTTTGTATTCTCTTATACTCATCTACTTTAAATAAATTCACTTAACTGCTGAAGTTTATAAGAATACATTGGTTTTTCCAGTCATTTCTTTAGAATTTCACCATAAATACAAATGACGCCAAAGATCACCATAAATGAAGAAAGCCTCTAACATGAGTAATGGAGACTCATACAAAAGAAGCAACTTGGAAGAAACAGACTAGGCAGAGGAAAACTTAACCAGTATCATCTTTAGAAATATGAAATAATATATTGTGTCCTTAAAACTTCCTAGGGTGGTGGTATATAACTGAAATTCCAGCTACTGGTGAGGCCAAAGCAGAAGGATTCCAAGTTTGAGGCTAGCCTGGAAAACTTTGTGAGACTGTCTCAAAATTAAATGAGCTGGGAGTATAGCTCAGTGATATAAGGGTTTACCTAGCATGTTCAAGACCCTGGGTTTAATCCTCAATGCTGGGGGGTGGAGGGGAAGTAATAAAAAATTACAAAAGGATGCTAGAAAAGAAAAGAGCAAAAGAGCCTCAGAGACTTAAAAATATGGTAGCAGAAATGGAAAAATAAATTATTTTGAAGACAAAGTTGAGGAAATATCCAAAAAAGTAGGTGAAATTAAAAAAATATGTAAATTATCAATGAAATAAGAAAATATCCCAAGATAGAAGGATACTTTAAAAAAACAAACAAAAAAAACTTTATTTATTTATTTTTATGTGGTGCTGAGGATGGAACCCAGTGCCTCGCATGGGCTAGGCAAGCTCCCTCCAATGAGCCACAACCCAGCCCCCGGATATTACTTTATAATCTGAAAGGACCCACTATATGCTAGACATGAAGGATAAAGATAAACCTACTCCAAGGCACATCATGTGAGATTTTAGAACACTATAGAGACAAGGAGAAATTTTAAATTGGGGGGGGGAGGGGGAGAGCTCACAAAGGATTAGGAATCAGAACATAAATTTTAATAGCAAAATGAATTAAGAGACGGGCTGGGGTTGTGGCTCAGTAGTAGAGCACTTGTCTCACCATGTGAGGCACTGGGTTTGATCCTCAGCACCACATAAAAATAAATAAAAGGCATAAAAATATTAAAAAAAAATACAGTGGAGCTAGGTTCTTGGGAGGCTGAGGCAGGAGGATCACTGCATTTAGGAGTTCCAGACTGTTTGAGAGAAAATAAGCAAAAAATACGACTGGAAGGCTGGGAATGTGGCTCAGTGGTAGAGCGCTTGCTTACCACGCATGAGGCATTGGGTTCAATCCCAGTACCACATCAAAAATAAATAAATAAACAAAGGTATTGTGTCCATTTACAACGTGTGTGCGTGTGAGAGAGAGAGAAAGAGAGAGTGGAGAGCCACCAATTCCTACTACTGGGTATAAATCCAAAAGAAATGAAATCAGTATGTTGAAGAGATGAATCAACAGAAGTGTCCAACAAATAAGTAAAATATCTTTAAAAATAAAAATTAACAGCCACCCACAGTGCCATGTGCCTGTAGCCCATGGGAGACCCTGAGGCTGGAGGATGGCTTGGCTTCAGCAGTTCAAGGCCAGCCTGGACCACAGAGGGAAACCACATCTCAAAAAAATACATAAAAAAATTTAAAAAGCAAAGAAAAAGGGAGCAGAAAACTTACAAATACTGAAGGAAAATTACTTCAATCTAGAATTGTATACTATAACTATCAAATGTGGGAGGGCATTAGACACTTCTATACATGAAAGGTCTCCAATATTTGGGTCTCATGTACCTATGAGGAAACTTCTGGAGGAAGGAAGGGGTGGTTGTAATCTGGGATCTCCCTCTTCATCAGAAATTGGCTCAAAAGAGGGAAGAACTCCATAATGATGAAAGGAGGTTCCATGATATGGCTGTGCTTTCGATAAAGCAAACGGTCTAGGCTGCAGTGTGTCAGAAGAGTCCAGATGTCTTCAAAAAGATGAAACTAGCTGGGCACAGTGGCACATACCCATAATCACAGCTACTTGGGAAGCTGAGGCAGGATGATCATTAAGTTTGAGGTCAACCTATCTCCAAATAAAAACGCTAGGGAAATAGCCTCATGTGGCTTATAGAATTATTTGATCCTCAAAATAAAAAGGCTTGGGGCTGGGGTTGTGGCTCAGAGGTAGAGCACTTGCCTAGCATGTGTAAGACACTGGGTTCCATCCTCAGCACCACATAAACAAAGATATTGTGTCCACCCAAAACTAAAAAATAAATATTAAAAAAATAAAAAGGCTCAGTGGTAAAGCACCCACCAGGTTCAATCCCCAGTACAGGGGGAAAAAATTGATTAAAACAAAAATTTTTTTTTTAGTTGTAGATAGACACAATCTCTTTATTTTTTATTTATTTATTTTTATATGGTGCTGAGGATTGAACCCAGTGCCTCACACATGCAAGGCAAGCAGTTTACCACTGAGATACAACCCCAGCCCGATATATTTTAATTATTGAAAAATTTTAACAATTGTGGGGCAAAAGAGCTCGGGGTTTGAATAAAGGGCAAGTGCTTAGAAAACTAAGTTAACAATAAGACAACAATTGCTCTATTAATTGTATCAGGAATACAAAATGAGGAGTTTAGTTAAATTATACCATATGGCCCACTTTTTTGGTTATGGTAGTACTGGGATGGAATCCAGGTATACCCTACTACTGAATTATAAATCCAGCCCATTTTGTTTTTTCTTTCAAGGCAGGGTCTTACTGAGTTGCTGAGGCTGACCTCATACTTGGGATCCTGCTTCAGCTTCCTGAGTAGCCAGGATAACATGGGTGTGCCACTGCACCCCACTGGCCTAGCTTTAAGTAGCATATATACTATGATAACAAATAACATTGCTACAATATAAGGTATAATAGGTCTTTGTTGGGAAGGCAGACGAATTGAAGTATGCATATTTTTGTGGGGAAAGTACAGAATATCTAAATAGTGTAAAGTTGATAAGTAGTATCTAAAACAAAAATAACATGTAACACTATGAGCATATTATTTGGAGATACAGTGGTAAGTATTAAAGGAAACTTTTAAAAAGTTTGAAATAGTTGCCTCTGGGGAATAAACATTTATGGAGAATATTTATGTTGAGGATGGGAAGCTGATATTTTTCATATGGCTTGTAGAATTAATTGACCCTTTAAATATATACATATTACTAATAAATTTATAGTCAGACGCAGTTGTGCATGCCTGTAATCCCAGCGGGAGGCTAAGGCAGGAGGATGGAGAGTTCAAAGCCAGCCTCAGCAAAAGTGAGGCACTAGGCAACTCAGCGAGAACCTGTCTCTAAATAAAATACAAATAGGGCTGGGGATGTGGCTCAGTGATTGAGTGCCCCTGAGTTCAATCCCCAGTAACAAAAATAAATAAATAAATTTATAGATGCAATGCAAAAAGTTAAAGAAAATAAAATTACAGAGAAAATGCATTTATAGTTGTGTTGGCATTTGACAGGGTGGTGATTCAGCAGATCAGCGGGGAAAAGATGAATTGACTGCTTAAGAGATGATTTGGGGAAAACCAAAAGAAAAAAATGGCATTGGATTTCCAATGTATGTTGTGCTGGAAAAGTTGAAAGCCTAAGGTCAAAGGTGAACTTAAAATGCTAATACAAGAACTTGTTATATCTGTGATTTTGAACTAGAGAGAGACTAGTTGGGGGACAAGTACTGGGGATTGAACCCAGGGGTGCTCTACGACTAGGGAACATCTCCAGCCCTTTATATTTTTTATTTTGAGACAGGGTTGCTCTTAAGTTGCTGAGGATTTTGCTAAATTGCCATGGCTGGCTTTGAACTTTGCAGTCCTCCTGCCTCAGCCTCCCGTTGCTGGGATTACAGACCTCTCAACTCAATGACAAATGCAGATTTTAGAAACAACAAGATACCCAGCAATTAGGCAAAAATTAGTCTGGTAATGCCAAATATTAATAACAATGTGAAGAGATGGATCTCTTTTGTACTCTTATAGGGAGTATGGATTAATACAGCTATTTCTGGTTTTATTATTTAATTACTTTGAGAAATTAAATAAGCACATACTCAATGATCCAGCAATCTTAATTCTTGATGAATATTTCAGGGAAACTTGTGTCTAGATTTTTAAGGGGGTCACAAATAAGAATATTTATCACAGCACCATTTATATTAGAACTGTTAGGTAATTTTCATTAGAGAAGTAGAGAGGTTAAATACATCATAGTATAGATGCTACTCAGTAGATAAAAATATTGGCAAAAGGAAGCATGGAGAGATCTTAAAAACAGTAATGAGCAAAAGAAAGAAAGAAAGAAAAAAGTCAGGCATAGTGGTACACACCTGTAATTCCAGCAGCTTGGGAGGCCGAGGCAGGAGGATCACAAGGTCAAAGCCAGGCTTGGCAACTTAGCAAGGCCATAAACAATTTAGTGAGATCCTGTCTCAAAATAAAAAAGGGTTCGGGGTGTGGCTTAGTGGTTAATATCCCTGGGTTCAATTTCTGGTGCAAAAAAAAAAATGATTTTTTTTGGCACAGTAACATGTCAATTAAAAATCACACCAAGAAACTTTTGGCTATCCCAGTTAAAGAGGTCTATGAACCGGGCACCGTGGTTCACACCAGTAATCCCAGCTACTCAGGATGCTGAGGCAGAAGAATTGCAAGTTCAAGGCCAACCTAGGCAACTTTGGGTGACCCTATTTCAAAACTTAAAAAGAGCTGGCGATGTAGGTTAGTGGTAGAGCATCCCTGGCTTTAATCCCCAGTACTACAAAAACAGGCAGATTGGCAGAGGTGAGTGCCTATGAACTTGAGGTTTTTGAACACAATGCATCTATCCAAATTATTGGCTTACCACTACCCTCTGCAGGGTGACCCTGAGGGAAAATTTAAAATAGGAACAAAAGAACTGGGCAGAGGGGCTAGAGTTACGGCTCAGAGGTAGAGCACTTGCCTAGCACATGCAAGGCACTGGGTTTGATGTTCAGCATCACATTAAATAAATAAAGGTATTGTGTCCAACTACAACTAAAAAAAAAATAATTAAAAAAAATTGGGCAGAGGGGGCTGGGGATGTGGCTCAAGCGGTAGCGCGCTCGCTTGGCATGCGTGCGGCTCGGGTTCGATCCTCAGCACCACATACAAACAAAGATGTTGTGTTCACCGATAACTAAAAAATAAATATTAAAATTCTCTCTCTCTCTCTCTCTCTCTCTCTCTCTCTCTCTCTCTCTCTCTCTCTCTCTCCCCCCCCCTCACTCTCTCTTTAAAAAAAAAAATTGGGCAGAGACATCAGCAGCAGCACACTGTGGAAAAGATAGATTTTTCAGTTTAATTCCAGGCAAATCACATATACGCACATACTACTACCACCACTGACAATAACAAAACAACAGTACTCCAAAAACAGATTCAGAGTTCTTAAAGTGTATTATCTAAAAGGACTGGGTTGAGTGCCGTGGCACATGCCTGTAATCCCAGCAGCTCAGGAGACTGAGACAAGAGGATTGCATGTTCAAGACCAGCCTCAGCAACTTAGTGAGGCCCTAAGCAACTAAGTGAGACCCTGTCTCAAAATGAAAACAAAAATGACTGGGGATGTAACTTGGTGGTAAAGCACCCCTAAGTTAAATATCCAATACCAAAAAATAACATAAAATAAGTTGGGTCTGGGATTATAGCTTGGTAGTACAATATTTGTCTAGAACATGCAAGGCTCTGGGTTCAGTCCCCAATATCACACTCATGCATGTATGCATGTGCACACATACCAATTACCTAAAGTAACCAGTTTCTAACCCAAATTATGAGCCATTTGAATAAATAGGAAACTGTGATCCACATCTAGAATAAAAGAAAAAGTCAATAAAAGCTTAGTCTGAGTAGGCCTAGATGTTGAATTTGGCAGACAGTTTTCAAAGCAGATTTTATAAATATTTTTAGAGATTTAAAGGAAAATATTTGTTGGGCAAGGTGACACATGCCTTGAGTCCCACCTATTTGGGAGGCTAAGTGAGTTGGGAGGATTAGTTGAGCCCATGAATTTGAGACCACTCTGGGCCACACAAACCCCATCTCAAAAATACAAAAACAAACGAAAAAAATTTGACAATGATTCAACAAATAGGGAATCTCAGTAGAGAAACAGAGGCTGTAAAATAATAATAATAATAATAATAATAATAATAATAATAATAATAAAAGCAGCCAGTGGTAGTTTTAGAATTGTAAAGTGTAGCAACTGAAAGGAAACATTTAGTAGATGGCCTAATTGCATGTAGGAAATAACATGCAATAGAAATTATCTAATCTGAAGAATAGAGAAAAAAATGTTATTAGGCTCGGCGTGAAGACATATACTTGCAGTTCTAGCTACTCAGGAGGGTGCAGCAGAGGATTGCAAGTTCAAGGCCAGTCTGGGCAATTTAATGAGACCTTCTCATAATTAAAAAAAAAAAAAAAAAAAGCCTGGGCATGTATAGTTCTTGCCTAGCATGCATGAGGCCTGGGTTCAATTCTCACTATTGAAAGAAAAAAAAAAAAGACTATGTTAGAAAGGAGGAGATATCTAAAATCAATAACCTACCAGGTGCAGTGGCACATGCCTTTATAATCCCACCACTTGGGAGGCAGAAGCAGGAGGATTAAAAATTTAAGTTCAGCCTGAGAAACTTCATAAGACCCTCACTCAAAATCAAAAGTAAAAAAGGGCTGGGGATGTAGCTCAGTTATAAAGTGCCCTTGAGTTTAATCCCCACTACCACAAAAAATAAATAACCTAATCTTTTACTTCAAGAAGCTGAAAAAATAAGAAAAACCTAAAGCAGTAGGGAAAAAAAAGAACATAATAAAGACCAGAGTGAAATCAATGAAAGAGAAAATAAAAGCATTAGAGAATTAATGAAACCAAAAATTGAACCTTTGGAAATATCACCAATAAACCAAATGTGGTTCCACATGCCTGTAATCTCAGCTACCAGGGAGGCTTCATCCATTCATCTATTGAAGAGCACCTAGTTTGGTTCTATGGTTTAGCTATTGTGAATTGTGCTGCTATAAACATTGATGTGGCTGCATCACTGTAGTATGCTGGGTTTTTAAATTTTTTAATTGTCAATGGATTTTTAATTTTATTTATTTATATGTGGTGCTGAGAATCAAACCCAGTGCCTCACACATGCTAGGCAAGCGCTCTACTACTCCAGCCCCAAGTATGCTGTTTTTAAGTCCTTTGGGTATAGACTGAGGAGTGGGATAGCTGGGTCAAATGGTGGATCTATTCCAAGTTTTCTGAAGAATCTCCTTACTGTGTGCCAGATTGGTTGCACCAACTTGCAGTCCCACCAACAATGTATGAGTGTACCTTTTCCTCTACATCCTTGCCAATACTTATTGTTGCTTGCATTCGTTTTTAAAATTAATTAATTAATTAACTAATTAATTACAGTAGAATGCATTTTTTTGAGCACTTGAATTTACTTTTGCTTAACAATTTCCATTCTAGAAATCTAACATAATGGAAGTAACTTTCAAGTGGCAAAAAATAGGTGCATATTCATATATATATATATATATATATATATATATATATATATATATATATATATGTTGTTATAAAGGTATAAATTTACTAATAAATATGGAAAGGCATAAATTCAACACAATTGTATCAACAACATATAAGGGAAATAGTTAAATGATCAATTTCATACTATAGAATACTATGCATCTATTAGAGACAATGTTCTAAATCTAGAAAATCACAATGTTCTTTTTAAAAAATTATTAATTTATTTTAATTAGGTATATATGAGAGCAGAATGCATTTTGATTAATTGTACACAATTGCAGCACAACTTTACATTTGTACATGATGTAACATCATACCACATGTGCAGTCATATATGTACCTAGGGTAATAATGTCCATCTCATTCCACCATCTTTCCTGCCCCCATGTACCCTCTCTCCGCCTCTCTCCTCTCCCTTTCCTTTGCCCAAAGTTCCTCCATTTTTCCCATGCCTTCCCTATCCCTGTTATGGATCAGCATCCATATATCAGAGAGAACATCGAGCCTTTGGTTTTTTGGGATTGGCTTAATTTGCTTAGCATGATATTTTCCATCTCTATCAATTTACCTGCAAATGCCATAATTTTATTCTCTTTTAATGCTGAGTAATATTCCATTGTGTACATATACCACAGTTTCTTTATCCACTCATCTATTGAAAGGCATCTAGGTTTATTCCACAGTTTAACTATTGTGAATTGAGCTGCTATGAACATTGATGTGGCTGTGTCACTATAGTATGCTGATTTTAAGTCCTTTGGGTATAGACTGAGGAGTGGGATAGGAGTGGTTCCATTCCAAGTTTTCTCCATACCACTTTCCAGATTGGTTGCACCAATTTGCAGCCCCACCAGCAATGAATGAGTGTGCCTTTCCCCCGACATCCTTGCCAACATTTATTGTTGTCTGTATTCTTGATAACTGCCATTCTGACTGGCATGAGATGAAATCTTAGAGTAGTTAGATTTCCGTTTCTCTAATTACTAGAGATATTGAACATTTTCCATATATATTTCTTAATTGAATATATATCTTTTTCTGAGAAGTGTCTGTTAAGCTCCTTAGCCCATTTATTGATTTGGGTTGTTTGTTCTTTTGGTGTTAAGTTTTTTGAGTTCTTTATAGATCCTGGAAATTAGTGCTCTGACATGCATGTGGCAAAAATTTGCTCCCAAAATGTAGGCTCTCTCTTCACCACATTGTTTCTTTTGCTGAGAAGAAGCTTTTTAGTTTGAGTCCATCCTATTTATTAATTCTTGATTTTATTTCTTGCGCTTTAGAAATCTTGTTAAGGAAGTCAGGGCCTAATCCGATGTGATGAAGATTTGGGCCTATTTTGCCTATATTAGGCTCAGGGTCTCTGGTCTAATTCCTAGGTCCTTGATCCACTTTGAGTTGAGCTTTGTCAAGGTAAGAAATAGGGATTTATTTTCATTTTTGCTGCATAAGGATTTCCAGTTCTCCCAGCACCATTTGTTGAAGAGGCTATCTTTTCTCCAATGTATGTTTTTGGCACCTTTGTCTAGTATGAGATAACTGTATTTATGTGGTTTTGTCTCTGTGTCTTCTATTCTGTACCATTGGTCTACATATCTGTTTTTGTGCCAATACCATGCCATTTTTGTTACTATAGTATAATTTAAGGTCTGGTATTGTGATGCCTCCTGCTTCACTCGTCTTGCTAAGGACTGCTTTGGCTATTCTGGGCCTCTTATTTTTCCAAGTGAATTTCATGATTGCTTTTTCTATTTCCATAAGAAATGACTAAGGGGATTTTAATTTGAATTTCATTGAATCTGTATAGGGCTTTGGGTAGTATGGCCATTTTGACAATATTAATTTTGCCTATCCAAGAGCACAGGAGAGTTTCCATCTTCTAAAGTCTTCTTCAATTTCTTTCTTTAATGCTCTGTAGTTTTCATTGTAGAGATCTTTCACCTCTTTTGTTAAGTTGATTCCCAAGTATTTCATTTTATTTTTTCAGTCTATTGTGAATGCGTTAGTTTTCCTAATTTCTCTTTCAGAGGATTCATCACTGATGTATAGAAATGCATTTGATTTATGGATATTGATTTTATATCCTGCTATTTTGCTGAATTCATTAATTAATTCTAGAAGTTTTCTGGTAGAGTTTTTTTGGATCCTCTAAGTATAGAATCATGTCATCAGCAAATAATGATAGTTTGAGTTCTTATTTTCCTATGTGTATCCCTTTAATTTCTTTCCTCTAATTGCTCTGGCTAGAGTTTCAAGGATTATGTTGAATATAAGTGGTGAAAAAAAGGGCATCCCTGTCTTGTTCTGGTGTTTAGAGGGAATACTTTTTTTTTTTTTTGCCATTTAGAATGATGTTGTCCTTGGGTTTAGCATAGAGAGCTTTTACAATGTTGAGGTATGTTCCTATTATCCCTAGTTTTTCTAGTGTTTTAAACATGGAAGAGTGCTATATTTTGTCAAATGCCTTCTCTGCATCAATTGCTATAATCACATGATTCTTTAAGTATATTGATGTGGTGAATTATATTTATTGATTTCCATATATTGAACCAGCCTTGAATCCCTTTTACAGTAGAATGCATTTTGACATATAGTACACAAATGGAGCACAACTTCTCATTCCCCTGGCTATAATGGTTCACAATCACTCCACTAGTGTCATCACACATGTATATAGGGTAATAATGTCTGTCTCTTTTACTGTTCTTCCCATCCCCACAACCCCACCCCTCCGCTAACTTCCCTCTACACAAACCAAAGTTCCTTCATTATTCCCTATCTTGCTGTCCTACTGTGGATCAGCATCCGCTTATCAGAGAAAACATTCAGCTTTTGATTTTGAGGGAGGGATTGGCTTATTTCACTTAGCATGATATTCTCTAGTTCCATCCATTTACCAGCAAATGCCATAATTTCATTCTTCTTTAAAGCTGAGTAATAGTCCATGTGTATATGTACCATATTTCCTTTATCCTTTCCTCTGTTGAAGGGCATCTAGATTGGTTCCATAGTTTATCGTGGATTGTGCCACATTGATGTGGCTGTGTCACTGTAGTATGTGGATTTCAAGTCCTTTGGGTATAAATCAAGGAGTAGGAAAGCGGGGTCATTCCAAGTTTTCTGAGGAATTTCCATATTGCTTTCTATAGTGGTTGCACCAATTTGCAGGTCCACCAACAATGTATAAGTGTATGTTTTTCTCCACATTCTTGCCAACACTTACTATTACTTGTATTCTTGATAATTGCCATTCTGACAGGAGTGAGATGAAATCTTAATTTTGATTTGCATTTCTCTAATTACTAGAAATGATGAACACTTTTTCATACGTTTATTGACTGCATTTCTTCTTCTGTAAAGTGTCTGTTCAGTTCCTTAGCCCATTTATTAATTGGGTTATTTGTTTTTTTGGTGTTAAGTTTTTTGAGTTCTTTATATATGCTGGAGATTCATGCTTTATCTGAGCTGTGTATGTGGTAAAGATTTTTTTTCCCATTCTGTAGGCTTTCTTATCACGTCATTGATGGTTTCTTTTGCTGAGAAGAAGCTTTGTAGTTTGAATCCATTCCATTTATTGATTCTTGATTTTACTTCTTGCACTTTAGGAGTCTTGTTAAGGAAGTCAGGGCCTAAGCCAACATGATGAAGATTTGGGCCTATTTTTCTTCTATTAGGCACAGGGTCTCTGTTCTAATGTCTAAGTCTTTGATATATTTTGAATTGATTTTTGTGCAGGGTGAGAGATAGATGTTCAATTTCATTCTGCTACATATGGATTTCCATTTTTCCCAGCACCATTTGTTGAACAAGCTATCTGTTCTAATGTATATTTTTGGCTCTTTTGTCTAGTATGAGATAGCCATATTTATGTGGGTTTCTGTGTCTTCTATTCTAGATCATTGGTCTACATGTCTATTTTAGTACCAGTACCATGCAATTTTTGTTACTATTGCTCTGTAATATAGTTTAAGGTCCTGTATCGTGATTCCTCCTGCTTCACTTTTCTTGCTAAGGGTTGCTTTGTCTATTCTGAACCTCTTATATTTCCAAATGAATTTCACGATTGCCTTGTCTATTTCTATAAGGAATAATGTTGGGATTTTAATTGGAATCACTTTGAATCTGTTTAGCACTTTTGGTAGTATGGCCATTTTGACAATATTAATTCTGCCTATCCAAAACCACAGGAGATCTTTTCCATTGTCACTAGAATTCTTCATGACATCAACCATTCTAAATTGCATTCTGTGGAAAAAGACTTACGATGAAGAGATACAAAGCTAAGACTTATTGGGGCTGGGACTGTAGCTCAGTGGCAGAGTGTTTGATCCTCAGCACCACATAAAAATAAATAAAGACATACTGTTCATCTAGAACTACAAAAAATTAAAAAAAGTTATTGAGGAGTGCTAAAACTCTTGAGAGGTATATAAGTAAGGAAGTAAGGAAAGCAGGATTGGGCATAGGGAAAAACTGACACACCTGAAGATGTAACTATTATGGTTTAGATATGAGGTGTCCCCAAAAAGCTCATGTGTGAGACAATGCAAAAAAGTTTAGAGGTGAAATGATTGGGTTATGGGAATTTTAACCTAATCATTACATGAATCCCGTGATGGGAATTAACTGGATCGTAACTGTAGGCAGGCAAGGTGTGGCTGGAAGAGGTGGGTCCCAGAAGAGTGTGTTTGGGGTTTATATTTTGTTATGGTGAGGACAGATAGCTCTCTGTCTCTGTCTCTCTCTGCTTCCTGGTAGCCATGTCTTGAGCCACTTTCCCCTGCCACACTCTTCCACCATGATGTTCTGCCACACTTTGGGCCCACAACAATGGAGTTGGCCATTAATGGACTAAGAACTCTGAAACTGCAGCCTTGAAAATAAGCTTTTCTACCTCTAAAATTATTCTTGTCAGGTTTCCTGGTTGCAGCAATGAAAAAACTGACTAAAGTATATAACGAAAGTTTCAGCTGATCCTATGGGGGAACTCTGGAGTTGGAATGGCCCTTCAGATTTTTCTCAAATTGAGGCAAAGAGACCAGGCCTTGTATCCCTTCATTAACCAATTATTGTACATGGGTCCCATAGAAGAGCTCACCTTAGGTGACTCGTTTTCCTAACTCATAGGGCATTGCATTTGTGGTATCAGAGGCCAATGGGTGTGGTAGCATACACATATAGTTCAAACTACTTGGAAGGCTGAGGTAGGAGGATGGCTTGAGGCCAGGAATCTGAACTGTAGGGCACACTGCTGATTGGGGATCCATGCTAAGTTCAGCATCAATAGGGTAACTTTCCAGGAGCAGGGGATCACTGTTCCTAAGGAGGAGTGAACCAAGGGGTGAACCTAAGGAATTGTTATGTTGACTCTGAAAAGAGATCTGGATGGAGCACTATAGTATTTGTTAAACCTAGCAGAGAAGTATTATTGCACATGGATATGCCCAAGAGTGGGCCAGATCCCGAGTGTTTACATAAATCAAGGTCCCAGGCCTCAAACACTTCATAAACTATACACAATATTTTAAATATTTGTAGATTATCTGTTTCTACTTTCTGGAACATAAGCTCTAGGAGGGTAGAAACTATGTTTTCTTCACCATTTTTTCCCTAGGGACTGAAGTTGATTAACTGTTGAGTGAATCTAATAGGAGCCTTGAGATATGAAGAAAAAGGATCTGGCTTCATGTTATGCAGAGTTAAGAGTGGCATGTCTCTGGAGAAGAGCAGGTGGAGCTGAGCATGGGTGTGAACTCCTCATCTTAAGCTGTGGCAGAAGACACACAGATAAAGATTCTCTAATCAAGCAGGGTGCGGTGGCACATGCTGCCTGTAATCCCAGAAGCTCAGGAGGCTGAGGCAGGAGGACACAAAGTTGGCCTCAGCAACTCAGTGAGGCCCTAATCAACTCAGTGAGACTCTATTTCTGAATAAAATACAAAACAGGGC
The DNA here is from genome assembly GCF_021218885.2 of Marmota monax. Taxonomy (NCBI): domain Eukaryota; kingdom Metazoa; phylum Chordata; class Mammalia; order Rodentia; family Sciuridae; genus Marmota; species Marmota monax. Next base: position 2,494,850 of record NW_026694593.1, on the reverse strand, counting down.
TCTTTCTGGGGATGTGGCTCAGTGGTATCCACCCCCCCACAAAAAAAAAGTGTTGGGAATTTGGCTCAGTGGTTAAGTGCCCCTGGGTTTAATCTCTGGTACCAAAAAATAAATAAATAAATAAAAAAAGACAGAAAGAAGAAAAGAAAGATCCTCTAATCATGAGACCCTGCATGAAGAAAGCACAAGCATTCAACATGTGGGATCCATTTTCACAGTCTGTAGTCTTCAGCCCAGTCTCTCTGGATGCTCCTTGAGTTCTTCAAATATCCACATGGTTTGAGGAAAGGCTTCATGTTCCAGGTGAGAGGCATTGTAGAATACCAGATGGAGAATTAGAAGACCCAGTTTGAATTCCCTCAATCACTAACTAACTGTGATTCTGGGGAATTATAGGGCTCAGTATACTCATATGTCAATGGGATCAATAGTACACAGCTGTCTTTAGGGTCAAGAGTATTAATGTATCTGAAGCAGGGTACTTTCTGCAATTCAGGCTAGTTCTATGAGAAATAGGGATAAAGGACAGAAGAGAGAGAGAGATCCTGGGCAAACTCCAGGCAGAGGTGCACACAGCCTGCTCACAGACAGGCCTCTCACATTCCAGCTTCCACATATGCACAGAAAGCTGTGAGCTCTATTCTACACATCTGCGTAGATAGTAACTGCCAAGATAATTGGTTTTAAAGTCTGTTCCTTATCTTTTCCCCTGGCATGCAGGAGCTGTGTGCCTATGCACACAGAAGAGCAGTGGACAGAGATAGCAAGACACCACCATGGTCCGGGATCAGCTGCTGGCCAAAATGAGGGGCTACTTTCGGATCCACAGCCTCCTGGCCCGACAGTGCTTGGCAGAGTTTCTGGGTGTATTTGTGCTCATGGTAGGCAGTAACTGCGGGGAAGAAAGGAGGGAGGTAGACCAATATTTCTGGCTCTTCCTATACTTCCTTTTAACTCTCAATCTCTTCTCTTTCCCTCTTGTTTCTCCTCTTCCTTCTTCTCCTTCTCCTTATTTTTAAATTTTTGTTGTTTTATACTAGGGATTGAACCAGGGCACTTTACTGCTTACCTACAGAGTTTCTGATAACTTTCTGAGGGCTCACCAAGTTGCTGAGGCTGGCTTCAAACTTGCAATCCTCTTGCCTCAACCTCCCAAGTCATTAGAACTATAGGCACGCTCAAGGACACTCAGCTTGCTTCTTCTATTAGATGCCTTCTCTCCCTTTTTCCTTCTCCTCCACTTCTTCCATTTCTTTATCTCTTTCCTGTTTCTGCTTTTCTCCTTTCCCTGCTGGTCCCTTGGTTGCTCCCAATCTCTCTCCTGTTGGTCTCCTGGACTTCCTTTTCCTCACCTTTCTCTCCCTGTCAGCTTCTCACTCAGGGGGCTGTGGCCCAGGCTGTCACCAGTGGAGAAACCAAAGGGAACTTCTTCACCATGTTTCTGGCTGGTTCTCTGGCAGTTACAATAGCCATCTACGTGGCAGGCAATGTCTCAGGTGAGCAGGGTGGGGTCTGGTCATCGGAAGGGGTGGGACGTGTATGTGGCAGTGGGTGTCTGCAATGGTAAAAAGGCAGGTCCTTTGGTGACTCATGAATATTATCTTCTAAGCTTGACCAGTGCCCTAGACTGAGATATGTCTTCAGCCTTACCCAGTCCCTCCCCTTCCTATCTCTCTCCATTCCCCTTCCTCACACTAATGGATCAGTTGGCTTACCTTGGCAGAAATCTATGCCAGGGCAATGACGGTAAGTACTGTTCTCTGACGCCTCACACCTGAAGCTCTCTGGTGTCAACTCCACTCAGGACCTTGCGCTTGTCCCTCAGATACACGCTGCATCAGTGTGCTGAAGTGGAAAGGGCAGAGAGATGCAGGTTCAAATCTTGGCTTCATTGTGTGACCTTGAGGAGTCACTTAAACTCTTTGAGCCTTAATTCCTTAAGATGAAGCATGAAGATCATGAGCTCAAAGCCAGCCTCAGCAAAAGTGAGGCCCTAAGCAATGAGACCCCATCTCTAAATAAAATACAAAAAATAGGTTTGGGGAAGTGGCTCAGTGGTCAAGTGCCCCTGAGTTCAATCCCTGATACCAAAAAAAAAAAAAAAAAAGAAAAAAAGAAAAAAATATATATACACACCCATATATGATGAAAATGATACAATTTATCCTAAGAGTTGTAGGAAGGAGAGGCCTTGTTGCTGGTGACAGTGTTTGGATGCTCATTTTCTTCCTCTGTCCCTGAAGGAGCTCACCTGAATCCAGCCTACTCCCTAGCCATGTGCCTCCTGGGACGCTTCCCCTGGTCCAAGCTCCCCATCTACTGCTTCGTGCAGCTGCTGTCTGCCTTCTGTGCCTCTGGAGCCACCTATGTTCTCTACTATGGTAACAGAGGGGACAGTGTTGGAGCACCTGTATGTGCGGAGGGGTGCCTCAGGGCAGTTTGCCGTAAGTAAAGATGGCAACCCTGGGTTTTCCTCTCTCCCAAAGATGCTCTACAGAACTATACAGGGGGGAACCTGACAGTGACTGGCCCCAAGGAGACTGCCTCCATCTTTGCCACCTATCCTGCCCCTTATTTGTCCCTGAACAATGGCTTCCTGGATCAGGTAGGTGAGAGGAGCAGAACTGGAAAAGTTTAACCTTTTCCCTTCACTTGGGACCCCAGCCAATTGTTCTGGGTGGAATATGGAGCTAGTTCTACTTTGGTACCCCACCAGCCCCCAGCTGCTTGTGTTGAACAAAGCGAGGTGACATGGGGGTCATAGTTTGGAGTGTTTGGGTGAGGGCAAATGGAGCACCTGGCAACTAATGACCAGGACCCCTCTGTCTGAAGGTTTTGGGCACTGGGATCCTGATTGTGGGGCTCTTGGCCATCCTGGACGGACGCAACAAGGGAGTACCTGTGGGTCTGGAGCCCGTGGTGGTGGGGCTGCTGATCCTAGTCATCGGACTATCCATGGGTGTCAACTGTGGGTTCCCACTCAACCCTGCCAGAGATCTGGGTCCACGGCTCTTCACCTACTTGGCTGGCTGGGGCCCTGAAGTCTTCAGGTGGGAGACATCTTCCCTGGATGCGGTCCTTAACTCACCTCTCTCTGCTAATGGCTCTGTCCCTGGGTCCCTAGCTTTCTCCTCTTAAATAGTTCTCTTGCCCTCTTAGGACAGCGTTCCTCACTCTCCCCTGTCCTTTCACTGAAACAGTTAAGATTTAGAGGTTGTATTCTGGGGAACGTCATATTATTTCTTTGGGCATTAGTGACCTACCTCATCAGCAAATGGGTATATTCAGATAATTCCCTAAGGCTAGAGGCTGGACTAAGTTCTTCTGGTGGTCTCTCCTCTCTCTTCTCGTGTCTTTCACTCCAGGAACTACTTTAGGGAGCTCCCTTGGTTACTGGCGCAGTCCTTGAGGAGAGGGGAGACTAAGGGAACCATTCCTCATGCGTCTCTTTTGTCCTTCTCTTGCAGTGCTGGCAATGGCTGGTGGTGGGTGCCTGTGGTGGCCCCTTTGGTGGGGGCTACCCTTGGCACAGCCACATACCAGCTGCTGGTGGCTCTGCACCACCCTGAAGACTCAGAGCAAGGTCAGAAAAAAGCCTCAGACTTGGAAACTCCTGCCTCGGTTCAGATGCCCAGCCTCAGGGCCTCTAGGAACGCAGTTGCTAAAAGTAGCCACGAGGGGGTGTCCACGCTGGACGCTGGCTTGGGAGGGCTGCGGGAGTCTGCGGGGTGGAGGGCCGACGGGGGAACTTTCCTCTAGTCGGGGCCTGGCGGGGAACTTGCCTCCAAACCTGGGTCCCCTCTGCCTGACTTCCAGCTCTTGTAAGCCCAGCGTCGCGCGCCTTTGCCCCACAGGGGCGCTTCGCGGACGGTCATTAGCGGCGGGGAAGCCGCTCCATCCAGGGGGCGTGGTGGGGCGGCGGAGCACGGACCGTCCCTCGCCTGGTAGGCAGGGAGAGAAAGGCGAGAGACGAGGCACGACCTCTTCCAGGCTAACCCGAGGCTGTGTCGTTCTCGGAGAGCGAAATGCCACGGGAGGAGCCCGGGCGAGGAGCCTGAGGCGGCCGGCTGCGGGGTGTGAGTCGGGGCCACGGGGAAGCTGGCGGCGAGGAGGATTCGAGCTCGCCGCTTCTCCCGCCCTCTCGTCCCTCCGGGCCGAAGATGCGCTTTTTGCAAAGAAGGCAGCATTTCTCATTCGCTTTCTTACGAATTAAAAGGAAAAACCTCGCTACCTGGCTTCCCGGGTTGTCCGTTTGTTGAGAGGTGCGGGACGGACGCGGGGCGAGGGGACCGGCCGGCGGCTTCGGGGGACGGGCCAGGACCCTCCCCCTGCCCCGCACAAAGATGGCGGCGCTCGCTTCCCTGCCCTCCGCCCTCCCCAAAACCCCCTCCCGCCCCCCGCCCTCCACCGCCACTGCCGTCACTTCCGCCCCGCCGTGGCCGAAACTGACACAAAGTAGCGGGCCGAGGCCGGGGGGGAGCTGGGCCACAGCTGGGGGGGCGGGCGCCCGCGGGGAGCTGAGCCGAGCGCCCCCCGCCCCAGCCCCGGCCTGGGCAGGATGGGGCCGCCGGGGCGGGCGCCGGGCGCCGAGCGCTGAGGTGAGGCGAGCCGGGGCGAGCCGGGGCACCCCGAGCGCGGGGCGGAGGGCAGGGGGAGATGCGGCTGCGGCCGCGACCCGGGGCCGGCGGCGGCGGTGGAGGCCGGGGGGCGGGAGGGGTTTGGGGAGCCGGAGTGTGGAGCCGCGAGGGCGGGCGCCGGGAGTGCGGAGCTGCGGGGAGACCCGCAGGGCGAGCGGCGGGATGGAGAAAAGGGGTGTCGGCTGCCGAGGGTGGGGAGACCCGAGGCTGTCCGCAGGCTGGGAGGATGGGGTGCCCAGGTGGCGCGTGGAGAGCAGGGAAGGCGCAGAGTGCCGAGGAAAGGCCGACCCGAGAGGCGAGGGCCGCTGGGGAGTTGGGGTGAGAAGAGTGACCGGGCTTAGGGAAGGGAGTTCGGACTGCTAGGTTTTGTCTCTGGAAGGTGGAGGTCTGTGTGCCTGAGGAAAACCAAGGGTGCCAGAGGGGTGGTAGCTAGCTGTGAGTCCTTTGTTACTGCCCTTGGCGAGGGAAGGTGGCCCAGGGCGGTGGTGATGCAAGAGAGCTGGGGGTCTTGGATTCTAGATCTTCCTGTTTCCCTGACCCACCAGCCTCCTCCAAAAGGAGTCTTGGTTGGAAGGCAGCAGAAGCCAGACCTAGAGGAGGAGCGGTTTTCCCCCTATGGAGCATTGCCTCTTTCCTAGGGTTGGCTATTTTTATCCCAGATGTGGCTGCAGAGGGGGCTGGGGCTGGGGCAGGGCGACGGGGCAGGGCGACGTGGCTGATGGGCCTGACCAGTTCAGACAACCCAGGCTGTGTGAGACTGGGAAGGAGAAGTGAGAAGGGGTCCCTGTTGCCAGCCATCTCCCTCCCTCTCCCTTCCTATGACTGCCCCCAGAGGGGATGGGATCTGGGGCCAAGTGCGCTTTTTCTCTCCCCAGGGTATTAGAGGTAAAACAACTTTCCTGATCCAAGTCCAGACTCCTGACTCCTGGCTGCCCAGCTCCTTCATTAACTCTTCCATAGGCTGCAGACCCAGATCTTTGGACCTGCAGTGTTTCTTGCTCACTCCCTCCCCAGGGTCCTGGCTGGCTACTGAACCTATGATGCCCACCATGCGTCCTCTTCTTTAACCTCTCCCTGCATACCCCACCCTTCATGACTCATACTCTAGACTGGGTGGAGACCCTGGCTGGGGGCCCTAGAGGAGGACTTGGCATCTCTAAAATGTGGATGAAGTTTTTCTTCCTGAGCCAGGCACCCTTGCCTGCTGCAGTTGGGGAGGATCAGGGATGAAAAGGACTTCTGCTCTTGGTATTGCCTGGTCTGGGGTCAGGAAGGGAGTGTGTGCTAGTGAAGGGAGAATTGGTGGCCAGAGTCTGCAATTATAGAGGTTGGGCAGACAGGCAATTAGTATCTCTTGGGGCTGACAGGCTGGTGGGTGTGCCCATAGGCTGCAGGCAGGGGAACCAAAGAGGAGGTGGAAGGCTAACCCTTCCACCCAGACAAAAAAAGAGGAGGTTACTGACTGGCAGCTTTTTTGGACCAGGCTGGAGAATAGGGTTGAGGCTCTGTGAGCCTGTCTTGTAGGCCAGGCCTTATGCCTTTTTAGGAAAAAGAAAGGACACAGGAAGGTGGAAGGAAGCAGAGACTTGTGTGACTGATGCTCCTTGGCCTGCACTGAGCTTCAGGCTGATTGGACTAGGCACAGAGTGGGAGAGAGCAGGGGTGACTCTCTGACAGGATAGGAAGACCCCTCTGCTGGCCCAGAAGGGTGGCTGACCCAGATTGAGAGGAAGCGGTTTGGGGATTGTCTGTGCAGGAAGTGAAGGCCATGCGTCTAATGTGAACTCAATGTGGAGGAGGTGATAATGGAAACCCCAGTAATGGGGTGAGCTGGGGGAATGATGAGCATTTTGAGAAGGGTGGAGCCTGCCCACCCTATTTCCTGATGCCCTGCCAGGTGCTTCCTGGCTGTGTTCCCTCCACCCCACCCTTTTGGGGATATTCTGCTTTCTAGTACATGAACAACTCATTGCCACCAGGAATACAGTCACCACACATTGTCATCAGGAATATAGGCACACATTGTCTGTCAGCAGGGGAGCACATGAAGCATCTATGGTACCTTGAAAGCTGTGCTTTTTTTTTTTTTTGTACCTGTATTAACCCAGGGGCATTTAACCACTGAGCCACATCCCCAGGCCTCGATCCCCCTTTTTAAGAAAGGGAATCCAGCAGCTTGTAATCATTATTTTTTTTAAAGAAGATGGACACAATACCTTTATTTTACCCATTTATTCATTTTTTAAGTATGCTGAGGATTGAAGCCAGTGCCTCACATATGCTAGGTAAGCGCTCTACCACTGAGCTACAACCCCAGCCTCCAAGCCCTTTTTAATATTTTATTTAGAGACACGGTCTTGCTGAGTTGCTCAGGGCCTCCCTAAATTTCTGAGGCTGGCTTTGAACTCCTGATCATCCTGCCTCAGCCTCCTGAGCTGCTGGGATTACAGGCACGTGCCACTCGCTCGCGTGAAGCTGTGCCCTTCTTACCTGGCCTATTCTCCTAGACCCCTTTCCCACAGGCCTTGACTTCTGTAAACTCTCAGTTCTTCCCTCCTTCCATGTTATCCAAAGCAGAAGGGATGGCCTCTTTTCTCAGGTACTGGACAGGGCAGAAAGACGAGAGTGTTGGTGGGGAGGGATGGAGGGGTCAGGATCAGTGCTGGAGAAGAGAACCTTCAGGAAGGGCCTAATGAGGGGAATAAAGGGTTACCCTCAGCTTCCTGACCACACTCATGTATCACCTTCCTACAGGGTCTCCCATGGGATTGCTGGGACCTTGCTGGGTGAGATGGCACTGTGTGCAAAAAAGCGACCCCCAGGTAAGAAAGGCAAGAAGTGGGAATCCCTGGGAATTTAGACAAGAGTGAGTGTTATTATGGCTCAGGGAGTCAGGAGAAGAGGGACAGCTGGCATGGATCTGGGAAAGGGGAGATCAAGATCCCTACGCATCCCGGGAAGAGCCTAGGAAACACAATTTTTTCGTTTGATGCTTGAGCTGGGTTCTCTGCTGGGATAGTGCTGAGTACCAGCCCCCACCCCACCCCCGCCCCGAAACACCTGCTCTCTTTTCTTGGGGCACCTGCAGCTGCTACTTTCTGGCCTGGGAAGCCCCTGTCTCTTCCCCCACAGGGTCCTCTTCCTTTTCCTTCGGGTAGGGAGGGAATGAAACGGTTGCCCCCAACAACCGCGGCAGCCCGCTCACCAACATCGGCCCTGGACGGGTGCGGGGCGCGCAGAGCGGAGGCGGGGTGCGCTCGGGCTGGCTGTCGCCTACGCGGCGAGCTGGCAGGCTGCTGCCCCTGCAGTCGGGGAGCGGGAGGGGGCGGGGAGCGGGAGGGGGCGGAGCCCGGGGCGTGCGCACCGCATCCGGGGCCACTCAGCGCATGCAGTCCTTTGCTGGGGGCTTCGGGGGCGGCGCAGCTGAGCTCACGGAGTTCCCGGGCGGTGCGCCGGTGCCCGTGAGGATGGCCTGGGTTGCGGGTGGCATGCTCGCCGGTGGGCCCGGGCTCACTTGTAAGCGGCAGCGGCACTTGCGCCTCCCTGGGGGGCCGCCCCGTAGGCGCCGCTGAGGCCAAGAACTGACAGTACGCTCTCCCCACTCAAACCCGGATCATGACGGTCCCCAAGGAGATGCCCGAGAAGTGGGCCCGGGCCGGGGCACCACCCTCTTGGAGCCGAAAGAAGCCTTCTTGGGGGACAGGTAACGGGAGGCAGCATCTTGCAGCTCTCCCGAGCCCATAATTTCCTCCTCTCCAATCCCTATATTCCCTTGTCCTGTGCCTCCCCAGTCTTCCCCCATCCTCTTTCTAGACCCAGAGATCCTGGCTCTAAAGTGTCGAGTCCCTACCTCCTTCCTTTGCATGGCCTCTGGTGATTGCGTAGGGTCTCAGCACGAGGAGGCTTCTCTAGGGGAAGTTTTTGGGAATAAAGTGGCTCAGTAGGCTGGCGACACTGTGGCCTGAGATTTTGTTACTGCAGTGTGCTCTGCAAGGGTCTTGGGGGAAGGGGCCTGGAACACTGCCTTTGGCTTTCTTGCAGGTTTAAGACATTAGGTTTATAGTCTGGTCAAATCCCCCCTCCCCTTACAGCATGAGATCAAAGTGACCCCTGGAATGTGGGGAACCCTTCATAGGACATTCCCTTGTTCTGGAACCTGAACTTGGTGGTTGCAGTTGGGAACCTGCAAGGGGTAGCTAAATAGATGTCACTGAGTGAGCAGTTTAAGGGAAACATGTAGATGGTACAGAAAAGGTTACAGTTAGAAAGCAACTGTTTCCATTACATCTCATTCCTCTCTCTTGCATCTCTGCTTCAGTCTGCATGACCCATATCCCTGACTCCCCCACCTTCTTCTACTTGAAGATGAGCTTTGAAATAAGGTGATGTCATTGTTGGCCAGTCAGAAGCTGCTGCTGGTGACATGTGACAACCAGAGGCTCCTGTAGGGGGACTGCACGTGGGGCTGGGATGTTGCCGCAGAGCAGCTCCAGGGCAGCAGAGCAGCTCCAGGGCACAGTGACCCTCTGTCTTGCCACTCCCCACTTCCACCCCATTAGTCCCCAGTGTAGGGGGAGAGCAGCAGTCCCATGGTTAGATCTGCAGTAGTTTCTAGGGGGAAGGATGCTTTCTTTGTGTCTTCAGCTGCTACTCCTTGATTATGATGATAGCAGCCAAAGGGTCTGGGGACTCCATGACCATCAATGGCTAAGGCTCTTCCAGAAGGGGAGGACAGAAGAACTGAGTGCTCCCAGTAGAAGATTATTGGTGGTGAGGAAGAGAACCTATCCTGTCCTTTGAATGTAACTTGCAGAACCATGTGGTTATGCTGTTGGTGCAAGCTGGACTAGAGGGAAGAATTTAATGACACCTCAGGTGTGGAGCTAATGCCATAAAACTATTTGGTGAAAAGAAACAGGGACCTTTGGTGGAATGTCCATAAAGTAGGATGGACCTGACAAGGTGGGGGTGCAGGCCTCAGTTTGCTGTTCCTAACTGTAGCATCATTCTGTTGTAGAAGAAGAAAGGAGGGCACGGGCTAATGACCGAGAATACAATGAGAAATTCCAGTATGCGGTAAGTGATTCTAGACCACCTGTCCCCACTTCCTGAGTGGGAGTGGGGAAATATAGGGATGTCGTGGGCTTGGACTGAGCACTGAATAGGAAGGGTGCTTGAGGAGGTGGAGGCACCTTCTTCAGCTGCTCTCCATCTGCTACTGTGCTGAAGTCCTTCACCTGTCAGTAATCAGAATACATTGACCCCAGACTCGACTCCTCTCTCCCACTCCAGTGCTGATTTTGGGGGCAGAGGTTTGGGGAAGTGTAGAGATGGAGGAGACAGCCTCCGTCTGATTCTGGATTGAGTTTGGGGACCGCCTCATTATCTTCTCTCCCACTGCCATAGAGTAACTGCATCAAGACCTCCAAGTACAATATTCTCACCTTCCTGCCTGTCAACCTCTTTGAGCAATTCCAGGAAGTTGCCAACACCTACTTCCTGTTCCTTCTCATTCTGCAGGTGAGTGACCTCTAGTATATCCCTTGCAACTCACAAAGCCAAGGAAGAATAATGAGGGCGATGGCCAGTGTCTCATTGGGGGGTTCTTCTTCCTGCCGAGGAGGGTGTAAGCCACATGAAAACTTAAAGTCTAAAATAATTAGTGAAGAACGAAATACCAAGAGCCAGAAATATATTTACAGAAGTGGCACCCCTGATAACATCCAGTCCACACAAGAGATGGAACTAGACAAAGGAAAGATGGCTCCTGTGATTTGTTCAAGGGGTACATCAAAGACATGGATAGGGTTTCAAGGGCAGAGTCTTGCATCCAGTGTCTTGTAGTCAGCAGGTTGATTGGCATCTTGACAGGTCACACCCATCTCAGGTGCTGTGTGGGAACCTTTAAAGCAGAACTTGTAGGGGAAGTTCACCTGCATCAGGCGGTCTGTCCCTGTGGGGCTGCATGGGAAGTTCCCAAAGCCAGACTTATCCCTTCACTAGGCTACAATGCGCAACTCGGTCCACACACAGCCCTCGGATGACTCTTGACAGAGGAGGGAGATGTGGGGCAAGAAAGCTTTGGCTGGGGCTTCAGATGCCCGCTTCTCTTTCCTCTTCTCAGTTGATCCCACAGATCTCTTCCCTGTCCTGGTTCACCACCATCGTGCCTTTGGTTCTTGTCCTCACCATCACCGCTGTTAAAGATGCCACTGATGACTATGTGAGTTCTTTCATTTTTTATTCTGCCACCCCGAGCACACAGTCACCTTCGCCCAGCACAATTCCTTGGTGACCTAGACATCCTTTACCTGGTCCCACTTGGTCCATGATAATGTGGCTAAGGGTGAGGAGGGGAATCAGGAAGAGATGGTCTATGAATAGGTGTGTGGAAGGTGTTGCCCAGCATGCTCTGAGTTCCCCTGATGGAGCCAGAGTCTCCTGTTCTTTGGATCAGGAGAAGGTGTCTCACCTTTTTCAGTTCTCTTCTTTTCAGTTCCGCCACAAGAGTGATAACCAGGTGAATAACCGCCAGTCTCAGGTGCTGATCAATGGAATGTGAGTGCCTTTTGGGAACAAGGGCCCTGGGGACAAAGCGGGAAAGGCCCTGGAAACCTCTGTAGCTACTGACAGCCTTTTTACTGTCTTGTTGCCGCAGCCTCCAGCAAGAGCAGTGGATGAATGTTTGTGTTGGTGATATCATCAAGCTAGAAAACAACCAGTTTGTGGCGGTAAGGGAAAAGTGGCCGCTCTAGGCCTACAGGGCTCACCTTCCTCTTTAGCAGAAAGGGATGGGTCCTTCCTGATTCCGTTTGCCTTTTAAACACCCATGGAAGGAGACTGTCTTGGGTGGAGGGCTTAATATGCCTGGGACCTGCTGTTAATGTGCTTGGAACTAGGAAGGATGCTCGGCGGGGGGGGGGGGGGGGGTGAGGGGGGGAGGAGGATCCTTGCAGAGCCTGCTGCAGGTGGAGACCTGCGTATCTGGACTTCTCATTAGGGCTTCTTTCCAGGCGGATCTCCTCCTCCTCTCCAGCAGTGAGCCCCATGGGCTGTGTTACATAGAGACGGCAGAACTCGATGGGTAAGTGGCATGCTCAAGGGTCAGTCCTTTTACTTCCTTTTTAGGGGTGAAAAGATTGTTTTTGAAAGTGGGTCTCAGGCCTGGGCTTATACCTTTTGGAAAATTTAGGGGTAAGAAAGACTTTGGAGCCAGGTATGGTGGCACATGCCTGTGATCTCAGAGACTCGGGAGGCTGAGGCAGGAGGATGGAATGTTTGAGACTAGCCTGGGCAACTTAGTGACACCCTGTCTCAAAAAAAAAAAAAAAAAAAAAATTAGAAAGGGCTGGGGACGTAGGTCTGTGGTAGAGCACCCGTGGGTTCAATCCCCAGTACGGGGGTGGGGTGGAGGGGAGAACGCTTTGGGATACGTAGTATTTGCTGTGCTGAGAAGTGGGATGCCCGTGGTCAGGTGCTCCCAAGCAGGCTACTGGGTGGGTAGGGAGCCGGGACTCAAGGGAACTGTCCTTCTAGAGAGACCAATATGAAAGTGCGCCAGGCAATTCCAGTCACCTCAGAACTGGGAGACATCAGTAAGCTTGCCAAGTTTGATGGTGAGTAATCTTGGAGAAGCAGTCTTCAGGTAAAAGAGGTGGGTTGGGTTTTAGAATTTAAATTGTACCTTTTCCTTTTGGCTTCTGGTTGCTGTGATTATGCAACTCCTTGGATTTGGGGGTGGGGGTGCTGGGAATGCCAAGTGGTTGCAACTTGATGATCATTTCAAGGAAGCCTTGAGACTGATAGCTCCCCACTTGCTGTGCATCTTGAGAGAAATTCAGCTTATACTGTTTGGGTGTTAGCTCAGAATAATGATATGTGCTCCTTATAACAAGACAGACTGCCAGGCATGGTGGCACGTGTCTGTAATCCCAGCAATTTGGGAGGCTCAGGCAGAAGGATTACAAGTTTGAGGCCAGCCTCAGCAACTTAGTGAGACCCTTAGCAACTTAGTGACACTCTGTCATAAAATAAAGAATAAAAAAGACTGCAGATGTAGCTCAGTGGTAGGGTACATCTGTGTTCAATCCTAGTAACACATACACAAAGACAACTATACAGAGTGTATAAGAAAGTTTATGGTCACTCCTGCCCTTCTTAGATGACCATGTTAATTAACAGTCAGTCCTGTTAGTATAGTAATCTACATTTTTACATATGTTTGTATACATAAAAATAAAAAATGCAATTCTTTTGTACTGAAGTTTCTACCTTTTTTGCTTATTAAATATGTCATAAGCATCTTATCATCTGTATAAAGAATTTTACCTTTTTCTCTTTAGTAGCTGCATGATATTTCATAGAATTGTTGTGTCATCAGAGCCAGCCTGGGCAACTTAGAGAAGACCTTAGTATAGAGCACTTGCCTAGCTATGTTCAAGGCCCTGGATTCAGTCCCTAGCACCGAAAAAAAACCTGATGTATCATAATTTATTCATCTACTCCTGTCCATTCAGTGGTTTCCAGTCTTTTGCTGTCCTGATAATGCTTCAATAAAGGATATCATGCTCTATTTAGTAGGATAGAGTGAGTGACCAAATTGGAATTACTGAGTCCAAGCTTATATGTACTTTTTTTTTTTTTTTTAACCCAGGGAAACTTAACCACTGAACCACATCACCACCCTTTTTTTTAATATTTTATTTAGAGACAGGGTCTTGCTAAGTTGCTTAGGGACTCACTAAGTTGCTGAGGCTGGGTTTGAACTTGCGATCCTCCTATCTCAGCCTTCAGAGCTATTGGGATCACAGGCATGTGCCACTGCACCCGGCATATGTATGTACTTTTAATATTAGTATATGCTGTCTCATTCTTTTTCTGAAAAGTGACATCAGCTCACACTCTTGCCAGCAGTATGCAAATGGGTCCCTGTCCTTACTCTTTCTCCTTTAGCTACTTTTTCTCTCTGTTTTATTGTCATGTGATCGAATTGTAAACTAGAGCTTGAGCCGTGTTACTCTTATTTACCGTCCAGGTGAAGTGATCTGCGAACCTCCCAACAACAAGCTGGACAAATTCAGTGGAACCCTCTACTGGAAGGAAAGCAAGTTCCCCCTGAGCAACCAGAACATGCTGTTGCGGGGCTGTGTGCTACGAAACACCGAGTGGTGCTTCGGGCTGGTCATCTTTGCAGGTGAGCCTTCTAGCATCCAAAGGAAGAATGTGACTCAGCCCTCCCTCAGGAGTATGGGTTGAAACTGGGTGGGTTGGCAGAGTGCATAAGGTACAAAACCTCCAGCCCTGAATACAAGTCTCTTGTCCACCTAGTGTCTCCATTCCATCCTGATGTACTACCTCTGGAGATCAGAGCAGAAATTCAGAGACAGTTTTGTTATTTGGCTTCCCATTCTTTTCTAGGTCCTGACACTAAGCTGATGCAGAACAGCGGTAGAACAAAGTTCAAGAGAACAAGTATTGATCGCCTAATGAATACACTGGTGCTCTGGGTAAAATCCCACATATATTTCCCTCTCTGCCCTTTTGGTTCTCCCTGGGTGGTTTCCTTGGCTTCCATTGCTCTTCCCTGGTCAATAGTCAGGCTTTGGATGGTTTTAAAGTCACTGCAGGTTAGCTACTCAAAGGCAATGTTTATTTCAGGTTTCTTTTAGACCTGGAAGATGTTTTTTTAAAAAACCTTAGGAACGTGCATGAATCAACAACTTAAAGCTAAAACAATCGTCCCTTCTCTGGATCCCAGTTATGATGATGATGACTTAGTGCATCATGTGACCTTCTGTTTACCTTTGCCAGAGACAAGGAGGCCTTCATGAGGATGGAGAGGGAATTAAAAGAAAAAATTTCCACTTGGAAGTTGGTTAGCAGGGTCTTTCCCCCCAAACTTATAAGGATGAAGAATCCCAAAGGAAAAGTTTCTGTTTTCATTTTTGGCAATTCCTGAGTCCTTCTCTTGTTTAGCTAGAAATCTGAGCTCCTTGTTAAACATTGCTCCCTTCTTGCACCCTCCTGCCTGCTGCCTGCCCCCCACATGCCAGCTTGCAAAGCCTGGGGCCACCCTGGTTTTAAAGGGCTTGCAAAATTCCAGTTTGAGGGAGCTCCAGGGCAGATTTTGCCTGTAGAGGCTCACATGGCCCCCTGGTGGTCGTTGGGCACCAGGATAGTTCCTGTTTTATTTCAAACTCAATGGTGAAGATGGCTTTGGAAATAACTGTCAGAGAGAAAAAAGAAAAAAGTAAATAGATATCAGAAACCAGACATGGATTTTGGTTATTTTTCTTCTCTCTCTCTCTCTCTCTCTTTTATATACGTTCATTTTATTTATTTTTATGTGGTGCTGAGGATGGAACCCAAGGTCTTGCATGTGCGAGGTGAGCGCTCTACTGCTGAGCCACAGCCCAGCCCTTGGTTATTCTCTTATAATCACCAGACTTTCTTATGATCCTTCATCAAGGACTCCAAGCTGTTTTGATTAATCAAGAAATCTGGAGTTATCAAGATACAGTTTGTTTCCCTGGTTTGTTTTATTTATTAATGGGCACTGGGGATCAAACCAAGGGGTACTTTACCACTGAGCTACATCCCAAGCCCTTTTTATTTTTTATTTTAAGAGTCTCGCTAAGTTTTTTGGAGCCTTGATAAATTGCAGAAGCTGGCCTCGAATTTTTGATCCTTCTGCCTCAGCCTCCCAAGTTGCTGGTATTACAGGCATGTGCCACTATGCCCAGCTTCTGTTTCCCTGGTTTAAAAAAAAAAAATGGGCTGGAGTTGTGGCTCAGCAGTAGAGCGCTCGCCTAGCACACATGAGGTGCTGGGGTTCGGTCCTCAGCACCACATAAAAATGAATAAATAAAATAAAGGTATTGTGTCCACATGCAACTAAAAAAATATTTTAAAAAAAATAACAGTCTGTATAAAATAGACATTATAAGGGCTAGAGGGCTGGCTCAGTGATAGAGCACTTGCCTAGCATATGCGAGGTTCTGGGTTCAATCCTCAGCACTGCAAAAAAAAAAATAAGTAAACATATATACAGGCATATATATACTATATTTTATATATATATACACCTACGTGTGTGTGTGTGTGTGTATATATATATATATATATATATATATATATATATATGTATATATATATATAATAGTAACTTGGCATTTTTGTTGGTTTGTGAAGGCTTAGCCCAGGTAAATGGGTAATTTGCACTAAGTGTTTTTGGTGTGTGAAATGTAGTTCACCCCACTCACCAACCTTAAAGACTCCTGATTGGGAGCAATTTCTCTATTTCAGCTTCCCCACTGTACACATGAGGAAATGTTCAGAGAGGGCCATGTGGTGGTCAGTGGCAGACCAGAGCCAGTTCTGAGCTCATTCCAATAGATCATTCTAATAATTCAAATATGCCTATGATTTTTAGGGCTCAGGCCTGAATAGGAACTTCCTTCATGAGGACATTTGTTTTCTAAGTCTCTGATTAGTTTCTGTTTCTCATTCCTCAGATTTTTGGATTCCTGGTCTGCATGGGGGTGATCCTGGCCATTGGCAATGCCATCTGGGAACATGAAGTTGGGACACGCTTCCAGGTCTACCTGCCCTGGGATGAAGCGGTGGACAGTGCCTTTTTCTCTGGCTTCCTCTCCTTCTGGTCCTACATCATCATCCTTAACACCGTTGTGCCCATTTCACTATATGTCAGGTATGTTGTTCTCTGCTCTAGGTTCTGTCCAGGGAGCCCAGTGGTCCTTTGATAAACTTTTCTGTAAATATCCAATCATTGAGAAGGAACATGAAATCCTTTTCTTCTGTACTGTGAGCATTTTGTGTTGTCTTTTTATCTTTGTGTACAAAGTAGACTTTTTACCAGTTTCCTGGCACTGGGAGTGTATTAGAGCAAAACCCTTGAGCATATATTTAGCATATGTGTAATGCATGCACTATGTGCAAAGAAGCGAGGTAGGCACTGTAGCACATAGAAATTGGAGTGGATCTCCTTTACTCTAGGAGCTTAGGTCCAAAAGAACAAGAAAAATCTAAACACATTATAAAAAAAAAATTGGGACTAAGTCCTGTAGAAGTCATTCTATCCTCAGCATTACATAACACTGAGATGTGTCAGATGGCCTGTGCCTTCAAAAGCAGTAGCCTGGCGGTGGGGAGTCGGAACCTGGTCAGACACTGATACACCATGCAGGAGGCATCAGGTGCCCAAGGTGGGGACGAGCCCTGCTCCTCAGGCAGGAAATTAGGGAAAACATCTCAGAAGAGATGAGTGAAGGTGGAATTGGAAAAGAGAGGAGGAGAAAGGGCTAGGAACAATGGCAAGGAAGTGGGCACTGGGAATGGCCTTGGGACAGCAGAGAGTAGGGACGGTGAGTGAGGAGCTGTGGGAGAGAGACCCGGAAACAACGGCTCACTCCTGACTGTGAAGGGTCTTCAATCTTGGCCTGTGGCCTTGGACTTCATAAACCATTATAAGGTCTTTGGAAAAATGAATAAACAACAAAAAAAGAAGTCATTTGAAAAATAAATTCTAAAAAAACCTAAAGCAGCTTTGGGCAGTGGAGTGCAGCATGTGTCGGGTCAGGGGCCCAGGCAGGGTGCTTGGATGCTTGAGGTAAAGAGAGTGTCACAGGGACAGGCCAGTAAGAGTGGAAGGAGGAGGGGGCTGGGAGAGGTGAAAGGAAGAATCCAGGAGAAAGAAACTTTCCTACCGTGTACCTTGTATTTGAGATAAGGGGGCCTGTGACATTTTATAGGAAATTCTTTGTGGAGGTATTCAGAATCTTCCTGTCTCCTGTGTTTAATTGACAGTTTCCTCAAGTAGTCCTCAATTCTCCTACTGGCCCAAAGTCCTAGGATTGATTATGATGAATAGAAGATGAAGCATTTCTTTGCCAAGAAAGTACAGTTTGGGCTTTTTTCGAGCACAGAGAGGAGAGTCAGAAGGTTCTTGGTTTAGTCCTGCCTGCTCGACTAGATTTGACATATGACCACAGTCACTTGAGGCTTTCTGGGACTTCTGGTTTCTCCTGTAAAATGGGACCCCTGTTTCATCTTCCTCACAGGGATGTTTTGACGTAAGACACTAGTTTGGAAAACACAGGTTATAGCTGGACACGGTGGTGCACGCCTATAATCTCAGTGACTGTGGAGTCTGAGGCAGAGGAATTGCAAATCCGAGGCCAGCCTGGGGACTTAGCAAGATCCCGGGTTAAAACAAAAAATAAAAAGGGGGGTTGCGGTTGTAGTTCAGTGGTAAGAGTGCTTGCCTTTTGTGTGTGAGGCACTGGGTTTGATCCTCAGCATCACATAAAACAAACAAATAAATAAAATAAAGGTATGTGTCCATCTACAATTAAAAAAAAAATTAAAAAAATAAAAAGGGCTGAGGAATGTAGTTCATGGGTGTCCCTAGGTTTGATCCCTAGTACCCTCCACCCAGAAAAAAAAAATCACTATACAAATATTGGATGGTGTATATCTGTTATCATTGCAACTCTGGTTCTACATTATTATTTATTTAAATGTTTTTTCCCTTAAAACCTAATTTTGTTTTCTTTTCTTTGGGCTTTCTTGTCCCTGTTTTGTATCTAAGTCTATTTGAAGCCCTTGGGAGCTGCCTGAGGAAGTTTTCTAAGTCCCATCAAGTTATAGTATGTCTTGGGGTGGGGTGGAGGAAGGGTTATAAGCTGCATGGGGAAAAGATTATGATGATATTTCCAGCTACCTCAGTTTTTACCTGGTAATAGGGTCCTGATAGGAGCTTCTGTCAGGTCAGAAGCAAAGTTCCCGATAAGCCCATTGCTGCACCTCTGGACCTAAACACAGGGCCCTTTCTGGAAATACTGTGAGCCCCTATCCAAAGAAGACGAGGAGCTGCCTAAGCAAAGGAGAGGATGGGGACTGTCAGAAGTCCCATCCCCTGTAACTCGGCACTGTCCCCTACGTTATTGCAACCCCTCTCCCTTCTGGAGTCAGCCCCTCAGCTTTGCCACAGAGTTGGGGTGTGGGGCCCAGGTGGAGGGAGAACGCTCCGTGTGCTGGGGCAGCAAGGAGCGAGTGGGCCGTGCTGCGTCTCGGTTTTCGTTCCCAGCCTGGCCCCTTGGAGGTGGCGCGCTCGCCTTGGCGCGCACAGCACCCTCATTATCTCTCTCTTTTCTCTCTCCCTTCCCTCTCGCACTTTCTCTTGTTTTTTTCTGCGTGGTTTCTGTATTATTAGCCCCGAGGTAAGAACTGGTTGAGTGCCTTGTCTGCAGTCCTTTCCTCCCTCCACCGTGCGCTCTGTCCTGCCTGCCCAGGCCTGTTGCACCTTCTTGTCTAGAGAGTGTCAGGAGGGGCGGGTTGGGGAGTACTTTGCTGGCTGTACCTGGCTGGCTCACCTGCAGGCTCTCCCTGCCCCTTCCCACCCAGGTTCCTGTGCCCAGGTGTCTTCTCCGTTCTCGTTTCTCCCCAGATGGAGGGCCTGCAGCGAAGGCCCATGTGGGTGGGGCACCTCTTCCCCTTCTCGCACCAAGCCTCACCTCCTGTCCTCTGTGTAGTGTGGAGGTCATCCGTCTGGGTCACAGCTACTTCATCAACTGGGACAAGAAGATGTTCTGCATGAAGAAGCGGACACCCGCTGAGGCCCGCACCACCACCCTCAATGAGGAGCTAGGCCAGGTGGAGTACATTTTCTCCGACAAGACTGGCACCCTCACCCAGAACATCATGGTTTTCAACAAGTGCTCCATCAACGGCCGCAGCTACGGTATGGCGGTGCCGCGAGGGTTGGGCTGCACATCTCGCTTGGAAAGAGAATGGAACCAGGGCTCTTATAGTTGTCTGACATTGGACTTTGCTTCTTTGCTATTTGGGTCCGAGAGTCCTTGAGAGGGTCTGTTCTGTATCCCGTGCCAGGAAGCAGATCCTGAGTCTTTTCCTCGTCCTCACTTGGTACCCTTGCCTGGTCTCAGCTCCAGGCACTAGGGGAGCTCCTTGGATGTTTAGAGTGAGGCCCAGACACTGCCCTCTGGTCATCCTGGCCAGGTTGGACCTTGGCTGACCCAGTGGAATTCTAGACTCACCCATGTTGCTTGTCATAAGGGCCCTGTGAGTCTCTGGAGTGTGCCCATGGTCTTCCCAGTGTGGCCCTGTCCAGTGGCCTTGTGGCTGAACTGCTGGGGTGGCTGGGGCAGGGGGTGTGGGGGCTGGCCTTTGTACGGGGTCAGCCCCTGCTGTGACTGCTTCTGTACTAACCTAGACCTGTGCCTAGTGGGTGAGGCTTCGTCTGCTGTGCAGGCCTACAGGGTGCCCAGGAGCCCTGGCTGGTGCAGGTGAAGAATTGGAACTGCCCTGAGGGGACAGCTGCTGGGAGGTAGTGGGGACAGGAATGGTGAGCGGTGGATCCCACGACACTCTTATGGCCACAGTTCTGGATTCTGGCACCCAGGACGCCTATTGCCTACTGTCCCTTGTGTCAGTGGTGTGTGAGTGATATCTGCTCAATGACCAGGCTGAGGGTTCCCAGTGCTTGCAGGGATCTGTATTAGAGGCTTATCCCCAGTGCTGTAGAGATCTCCAGCTCTGATTTTGCTTCTCCTTCTGTCGTGGCTGTGTGTAGGTGACGTGTTTGATGTCTTGGGACATAAAGCGGAGTTGGGAGAGGTAAGAGCCAGTCTCCATAATTGTTGTGTGTACCATTAACATAGGGCGCCTGATGGGAACCGTTGGCATAATTAGGAGAGCTGTGTTGTCTGGGCAGGAAATGGAAGCAGCTTGGAGAAATGGATATGAGAAAAAAGAACTTGTAGCAAAATGGGAATTTTGAGGTCCACAGTGGTTTCCATCTTGGGCTCTTCTACTGAGAGGTGGGTGGGCAGGGACAGCCTCTTTCCTGGGCTGTAGCTGACAACCCAGCTTTTCCTAAGGGCCTTCTTACCTGTTGCAGAGGCCCGAACCCGTCAACTTTTCCTTTAACCCTTTGGCTGACAAGAAGTTCTTATTTTGGGACCCCAGCCTCTTGGAGGCTGTCAAGATGGGGGACCCCCATACACATGAGTTCTTCCGCCTCCTCTCCCTGTGTCACACTGTCATGTCAGAAGAAAAGAATGAAGGTGAGCCGAGGAGCTGGTTCCTCCCTACCCTCACCCAGTTGGTGCTCTTGGGCCCTGCTCTGCGTTGCAGTGCTGCTGGGCTGAGGCTTCCTGAGGGTGGCCACTCATGCCATGCCATGCGTGTTCTTCCTGCCCATCTAGGAGAACTATACTACAAAGCCCAGTCTCCTGATGAGGGCGCCCTGGTTACTGCAGCCAGGAACTTTGGTTTTGTGTTCCGCTCTCGCACACCAAAAACCATCACTGTCCATGAGATGGGCACAGCCATCACCTACCAGCTGTTGGCTATCCTGGACTTCAACAATATCCGCAAGCGGATGTCAGTCATAGGTGAGGCCAGGACTGGGATGTGGGGGGGTTGGGGCAGCACATAGGCCTGGAATGGGCCGGGTATGCTGAGGGCTCGGAATGATGGGTTTAGACTGCGGGTATTTGCCTGTCTGAATTTTTCTGGCACTTTTCTTGCCCCCTGCCGTATGCCCAGTGCGGAATCCAGAGGGGAAGATCCGACTCTACTGCAAAGGGGCCGACACCATCCTGCTTGACAGACTGCACCACTCTACCCAGGAGCTGCTCAACACCACGACCGACCATCTGAATGTAGGTGTGAGGGAGGGGGACTGGCCTGCTGCTGTGCTGCGCTCAGCGTTGGGGTGGAAGCATGGCTTTCTCTTTTGTGTGTCTCTTCTTGTGTTTATTGAACACATTTAAGGTGTACAATGTGATGTTTTGATATACTAGGTGAAATGATCACTGCAATCAAGCATATTAACTTTTCCACCATCTC
This sequence comes from Marmota monax, assembly GCF_021218885.2. Classification (NCBI taxonomy): domain Eukaryota; kingdom Metazoa; phylum Chordata; class Mammalia; order Rodentia; family Sciuridae; genus Marmota; species Marmota monax. The sequence continues at coordinate 2,473,320 of NW_026694593.1, read as the reverse complement.
TTTATTTATTTGTTTGTTCATTCATTTATTTGTGTGGTAAGAATACCCAAAATCTCTCCCAGCAAATTTTTTTTGGGAGGACTGTTCTGGAGATTGAACCCAGGGAACTGTAGACTGAGCTACATTCACAACCCTTTTTGTTTTGTTTTGTTTTGTTTTGGGTACAGGGATTGAACTCCGCGCACACAATCGCTGAGCCACGTCCCCAGCCTTATTTTGTATCTTATCTAGAGACGGGGTCTCACTGAATTGTTTAGTGCCTTGCTTTTGCTGAGGCTGGCTTTGAACTTATGATCCTCCTACCTCAGCCTCCCAAGCTGCTGGGATTACAGGCATGCACCACCTCGCCCAGCCACAACCCTTTTTATTTTGAGAGAGAGGCTCACTCAGTTGCCCAGTTTGGACTTGCAGTCTTGGACTTGGCCTGGGACTTGCAGTCTTCTTGCCTTAGCCTCCTGAGTCTCTGGAATTAAAGGCATGCACCACTGCATCCAGCTGTAGATTTTAACTGTGGTCCTCATGTTGTACATTATTAACTCTCTAAACCTACTCAGAGGTGCATTCCTGACTCTGCCCCCAGGAGTATGCAGGGGAAGGGCTGAGGACCCTGGTACTGGCCTACAAGGATCTGGATGAAGAGTACTATGAGGAGTGGGCCGAAAGACGGTTGCAAGCCAGCCTGGCCCAGGACAGCCGGGAGGACAGGCTGGCCAGCATCTATGAGGAGGTTGAGAGTGACATGATGGTGAGGGCACAAGGATGGCCTGAGGGTGGGCAAGGAGGACTTGTGCCTGTGACCCTCATGCCAGGAGTCCTTGTATTTTCAGCTGTTGGGTGCAACGGCTATTGAGGACAAGCTGCAGCAGGGGGTTCCAGAGACCATTGCCCTCCTGACGCTGGCCAACATCAAGATCTGGGTGCTTACTGGAGACAAACAAGGTGAGAGCCCAACAGGGCAGAGGAAGTTACACCTGGGCAGTATTCCCGTTGGAGCCTTGGTGGAGCCGCGGGCACCAGGCTGACCTGTCGGGAGCCTGCCTGTAGCCCCTGCACTCTTTCTTGGCTAGAGACTGCTGTGAACATTGGCTATTCCTGCAAGATGCTGACGGACGACATGACAGAGGTGTTCATAGTCACAGGCCACACTGTCCTGGAGGTGAGAGAGGAGCTCAGGTAAGCCAGAGGCCCAGGGACAGGCTGGGGTTTCTGAATCCTATTGAGACTTCTGTCCTGATTCACTGCTGTTGTCCTGGGTCACCACCATTCCATCTCTACCTTCACAGGAAAGCCCGGGAGAAGATGATGGACTCTTCCCGCACCGTAGGCAACGGCTTCACCTGCCAGGAGAAACTTTCTTCTTCCAAGCTCACATCTGTCTTGGAGGCCGTTGCTGGGGAGTATGCTCTGGTCATCAATGGTCACAGCCTAGTAAGTGTTATCATCCTTAGCTTGAGTGGTATTCTTCCAGAAATCCCTTTTCTCAATACGGCTTGTAGATTTTTTTCTTCTCATTTCCCTTGACTTCAGAGGGGGTTGTGATCTTCAAGGGGCAGGGAAGAGCTGAAGCCACTAGGTGTTCCCTGGGAAGACTGTGCCTCTTTCAGGTGTTCTGTGTTCCAGGCCCATGCGTTGGAGGCAGACATGGAGCTGGAGTTCCTGGAAACAGCGTGTGCCTGCAAAACTGTCATCTGCTGCCGGGTGACCCCCTTGCAGAAGGCACAAGTGGTGGAACTGGTTAAGAAGTACAAGAAGGCGGTGACACTTGCCATTGGAGATGGGGCCAATGATGTCAGCATGATCAAAAGTGAGTGTAGTCTGTGTGCATGGGTGGGCTGGGCAGGAGGGGGGAGGTGCCCTGAGGTCGGCTGGGGAGAGGGACTGTAACTTGGTGGGGTCTGAAGGGGGCGGCCACCCTCACCTGTCCTCCTCTCTCACCTCCACAGCGGCTCACATCGGTGTGGGCATCAGCGGGCAGGAAGGGATCCAGGCTGTCCTGGCCTCCGATTACTCCTTCTCGCAGTTCAAGTTCCTGCAGCGCCTCCTGCTGGTGCATGGGCGCTGGTCCTACCTGCGCATGTGCAAGTTCCTCTGCTATTTCTTCTACAAGAACTTCGCTTTTACCATGGTTCACTTCTGGTTTGGCTTCTTCTGTGGCTTCTCGGCCCAGGTAGCGAATGTACCCAAGCTGTGATGCATATCTGTAAATTTTTTAAGGGCAGAGGAGGTTGTATTTGACCTGTTTGCTGCCTAATCCCATTGTCTAGTGCATGCATTTAAAAAAAAAAATTGTTGAAAGAGTAGGGATCCCCAAGAAGCCCTAAGCTCTACATCAGCTGTCACATCAGTCACTTCCTGTGCCTGATGTGCAGTGAAGAGAGGTTGCGACTCCCTTTTCCCTGTCCGCTCTCTTGCAGACTGTGTACGATCAATATTTCATCACCTTGTACAACATCGTGTACACCTCCCTCCCCGTCCTGGCTATGGGCGTCTTTGACCAGGTATGGGGGAGGTGGACGGCCAGGTAGGCGGGGGGAAGAGCACTGCTGTTACAGTGTGGACATGGGACACGTGTGCCTGCCGACTTGTGGACACGGGGAAGGCCCTTTCAGCAGGGGAGGGTGTGGGGCAGGCTCCCCTCAGGTACAGCTTCTCCACAGCTCTCCTGAGTTGCTGAACAAAAACTGGGAGCAGCTGGCTTGAGGTTGTTGTTGCTAAAGTCTGTGGAAAGGAGGTTTGAGAGACAGGGTCTGCCTTAGTGATCCTCATCGGTCATGTGGCCCTCCCCATTCAGGATGTGCCAGAGCAGCGGAGCATGGAGTACCCTAAGCTCTACGAGCCAGGCCAGCTGAATCTCCTCTTCAACAAGCGGGAGTTCTTCATCTGCATCGCCCAGGGCATCTACACCTCTGTGCTGATGTTCTTCATTCCCTATGGGGTGTTTGCTGAGGCGACCCGAGATGATGGGACCCAGCTGGCCGATTACCAGTCCTTTGCGGTCACTGTGGCCACGTCACTGGTCATCGTGGTCAGTGTGCAGGTATGAAGCCTCCAAAGAACTGCCCTTTCCTATGGGAGGAGTGAGCCTTCTGTCCTTAGAGCTGTTCTCAGTGTCCCACTTTAGTTTCTGGGGGGGGGGGAGTTTTTAGGGGCTCTCCTGCCTGTGACAGCTCTGACCTCTTTCTGCAGATTGGACTGGATACAGGATATTGGACAGCCATCAACCACTTCTTCATCTGGGGCAGCCTCGCTGTTTACTTTGCCATCCTCTTTGCCATGCATAGCAATGGGCTCTTTGACATGTTTCCAAACCAGTTCCGATTTGTGGGTGAGTCCCTGTGGCTTCCTCTTGAGTCTTCTTTAGGAATTACAGCTGTTCTAGGACTCGCAGGGTAGTCGGCCAGTGTGCACATCACAAGCGTTTATCAGCACTCCTTATGTGCCAGGTAGCTGACCCGTCAGCAGGACATCAGGGGTAGCTGGTCTAGACCCGGTCCCAAAGAGTTTCTGTAACCATGAAAGTGATGAAGCCCTTCTAGGCTGTGGGAGGTCAGGGCTCTGAGGCGGTCAGGGGTGGCAGGCTTTGTGGTTAGCAGAGACCCTGCCAGTGGGGTGGCCATGGTTAGTCCCCCAGAAGAGGCTGCTATGAGCAGAGCCAGGAAGTACAAAGAAGCAAGTGTTTCTGGGGAATAAAAAGTGCTCTAGCTGGATGGGCCCTGGAGAATAGAGGGGGCTAGAGGCTGGAGGGCGGGCCTTCAGCTCTAAGAATGACAGCTGCCAGCCTTTCATGTGCTTTGCCACAAGTCTTCATTTATTTAGAGGAAGGGGGACAAATGACATCAAAAGATTGAGTGTTAGAGCTGGGTACAGTGGTGCACGCCTGTAATCCTAGCCTCTTGGAGGCCGAGACAGGAGGATCACAAGTTCAAAGACAGCCTCTGCAATGGCAAGATGCTAAGCAACTCAGTGAGACCCTGTCTCTAAATAAATACAAAATAGGGCTAGGGATGTGCCCCAGGGGTCGAGTGCCCCTGAGTCCAATCCCTGGTACCCCGCCCCCCCCCCAAAAAAAAAAAAAAAGATTGAGTATTAGGAATGTGAAGCAAGAGTTAAGCGTAGAGGCAAATGCCTGCAATCCCAGCTTCTCGGAGGATGAGGCAGGAGAAGTGCATGTTCAAGGCCAACCTGGGCCACCGAGTGAAACCCTGTTACAAAATCAAAAAATGCTGGGCACGGTGGCACACACCTATAATCCCAGCAACTCCGGAGGCTGAGGCAGGAGGATGGCAAGTTTGTGGTCAGGTATGTCCCTAGCCCCAGAACTTTGAATTTTAATTGAAATTTGATGGGAAGCCATTGGAGGGCTTGAGGCAGGAAGTGTCATAAAATGATAATGTTTTTAAAGGACCACTTCTATTGTTGTGTGACTAAAATAAAGTATAGGGAGTAAAGGTGGAAATGGGGAGACCAGTTGGAGGCTATTGCAGGATTTGAGGATGACACGTGATGGCTTGGGACACAGTGAAGGGCAGAGGGACTCCCTAGACATTTTGAAAATGGAGCCAACAGATTGAATGTGGGTTGTGAGCAAGACAGAAAAGTGGTGATGGGTGGGGGATTTAATCAGAGCCGCTCGGTGAGTGGTAGTTGTTTCCTGAGCTGGGAAAGGCGTGAGCAGATTTGGGGTGGAAGAGAAGGTGGTTCACTGTGGTCGAGGTGAAACTTGAGATGCCTGTTGCATATTCAACCATAGTTAAGGAAATAGCTCTGGGGCTTTTGGGGGAGAATTTGGAACCAGTCAAACGTCAGATGTGGAGATAAGCATTTGAGGAGTGGGCAGAGAGAAGAGGGAAGCCAAGATGATTTAGGTTTTGAGATTGGGGAAGTGGAACTGCCAGAAATAGAAATGGAGAAGTCAGGGGCTACCCTTGTGTCCACTTTGTGAGTCCCAAGGCCCCCGTCTCCTGTGTACCTCCAGGGAATGCCCAGAACACCCTGGCCCAGCCCACAGTGTGGCTCACCATCGTGCTCACCACGGTCGTCTGCATCATGCCTGTGGTGGCCTTTCGGTTCCTCAGGCTCAGCCTGAAGCCAGACCTGTCTGACACGGTGAGCAGCTGGCCGTCCTGGGCTGTCCGCTCCGGGGGCGGAGACCCTTGTCCGGAAGGGCTGTCTCAGGCACCGGTGTGGCTGTCTCGGGACTGTGGCTTGGGGGTTGGTGGTGGTCCTAAGCTGCACAGGCGTGGAGGGTCCTGTGCTGGCCTGTCCCAGGGCCCCGGCTCCCTTCTCCGTGGTGGCGTGTCACACCGCTGGCTCTTCCCGTGTCCCCCAGGTCCGCTACACGCAGCTGGTGAGGAAAAAGCAGAAAGCGCAGCACCGCTGCATGCGGCGGGCCGGCCGCACGGGGTCGCGGCGCTCGGGCTACGCCTTCTCGCACCAGGAGGGCTTCGGGGAGCTCATCATGTCTGGCAAGAACATGCGGCTCAGCTCCCTGGCGCTGTCCAGCTTCACCGCCCGCTCCAGCTCCAGCTGGATCGAGAGCCTGCGCAGGAAGAAGAGCGACAGCGCCGGCAGCCCCGGCGGCGGGGCCGAGAAGCCCCTCAAGGGGTGAAGACCTGCGGTCACAGGACACTCCGTGCTGGTGACCAGAGCAGCTGGCCAGTGGGGCGCCAAGGGAACAGTATCTCGAACTGTTGGTCCTCGCTCTCTGCCTCCCGTCTCCTCTGGTAGACCCTGGGGAGAGGGAGGGAGGGGGCCCAGGGGCAGACAGAGGCTCAGGCACCAGGAAGCAGCCCCGTGGGGACCAGACATGGTACCAAAAATAAGAAAAACTGTGAGAGATTGTTTGTCCCTGCCCTGCCTGGGAGCTCCCAGGGACACTGTAATCTCCATATTTTTTTACTCCCATTCCCCAGAGGGGCTCTAGCACCCCTTTCCTGAATTATACCAGAATGTATCCTGCCGGGAAGCCGGAGACCTGCTGGGGCCTCTGGGCCCCTCACATCGTGGGTGTCTCCTTGATTGTGTTTGTGTCCAGTTTGGTTTTGTCTTTTTTTATTTGGCTGATGGCGGAGGCCTTTATGTGACTTTTATGTTGTGATTGGTGTCTTAACTCTCCTGGGAAGAGGAGCCGGGGACTCACTGGGACACCCCTCCTGGTGGAGTGGCTTGGGAGGAGCTGTGTCTCACTGGTCACACTCCAGTAGCTGGTGCCCTGGTGGGACAGAGAGGCTAACCAGGGAGGGAGGAAGCCCAGCCAGAGGGTGTCCGGAGAGTGAAAAGGAGGGCTTGGCCTGTCTCCTTCCTCACCTTGAGAGTAATGCGCTGTCCCTTCCCCCAGTGCACACATGTCCGTTCCTGGCATCCATGAAGTCCTGCTGGTTTGGGGCTGGAGCCTGGAAAAGTGGCCCCTTCATCCTCAGAGAGCTAAAGCCCAGTTTGAAATCTAGTCTTAAGGAGAAAAAGGAATGCTCTCATTTTAAATTTAGTCCCAAGTTCATTAGCAGACTTTCTTCTGACTTCCCCGCTCCTCTTCAGCTGGAGCTTTCTTGCACCTGCACCTCAGAACCCTGAGGTGATGCTGAACCCCTGAGGTGGGCCTCTCTGTTCCCTCTCCCAGGAAACCAGCCGTCCCACCAGCAGGCCTCGCCCCTGGGAGGAGGCAGAAGGGAAGGGCAAGGCCAGGCTGGGGCCGGACTCTGTCTGCTCGGCATCCTGCCCGTCTGAACAGGCCTCCGCTGGAGGCTGGTCACAGCCCGTCTTATCTCCATCGTCCACAAGCTGTACCCCACGTCAGGCATTTCCCAAGTTGGTTGCTACCAATCAGTCTCCAGAAGAAGCCTTTCCTCTTCTTTGGGGACTGTGTTGGGGTAGAAAGTACTAGTTTGGGAATGGTGTGGAGCTGGGAGTGGGGGATCATAAGCATTCCCTGTGGGAGCCCCAAAGGAGCCGGGCAGAGGCTGCAGTCAGGTGGGGTGAACCCTCAAGGAACAGGGGAGGGGAAGTCTTGACAGGGAAATCCCTTTTGGCCACAGTTTACAAACCCAATATCATGTCTGTTTGTGTGTCTCTCAAGGTGAGAGTCTGATTTTTATACCAAAGAGGAAATGATTTTTTTTTCATATTTGATTGGTCTATATTATATAAATATATAAATATATATATATATATACAGTTATATATATTATTTTTTTGGTTCTCTCTCGTTTTTAGGGAGGGAAGAAAGTACCAAGTTGCATTGAGCTGTAATTAAGGAACATTCTGTATAATTTATGACACATTTCTATACTTGCAGAAATTATATCATTTTATGAATATAAAAGAAAAAAAACTTTTTATAAAATTCCAGTTTCTGAGAAGTGTGTAATTTGTCTCTTTTTATGATGTTTAAACAAGACTGATGGTCAAAGTAAAGACAGAAACTGTCTCTAAGTGGAAGTGAGTGAGTAGAGGAGGGTGAGGCGGGGAGGAGGGAATCTGCTGCGCTCAGCACCCCCTCTCTCTGCCCGCTTTCTGCATCCGAGTTTCATCTAGGAGATGGGCGTGGGCCATGCTGAGGCAGAGCTTGGAGACTTTGTGTCCAGCTGACGGCTGATGCTTCAGACCTTGAACTGATTGCTGTTCTAAACACAGGCCAACTTATTCCTAATACATTCTGGGGGCCGGGAGTGGGGGATCTGGGCAGGGAAAGTTCCAGAGTACCAGGTAAATATTTTTAAAGACCTTAAAATATTTTTACCACTGAGATAGATTCCTAGATCTTTTTGTTGTTGTTGTTGTTTTTTTTTTTTTTTTTTTTTTGAGGCAGGGTCTCACTAAGTTGCTGAGGCCGGTTTTGAACTTGTGATCCTCCTGCTTCAGCCTCCCAAGCCATTGATATAAAGGCATGTGCCGCCAAGCCTGGTTCCTCATGTCTTTTCTAATGACATCAACCTCATAGCCTCAGAGGTTCCTGGCTTTTTAAGGGACTATCAAGGAACCTAGCAGGCACAGTGGTATGTGCCTGTAATTCCAGCTGTATGAGAGGCTGAGCTAGGAGGACTTCAAATTCTAGGCCAGCCTGGGCAACTTAATGAGCCCCTGTCTCAGAAAGTAAAAGGGTTGGGGATATAGCTCATTGATAAAGCACCCCTGGGTTCCATCCCTACTACCACAAGAAATACATAAATAAATATTTAAAAAGGAATCTAACTATTATATAGACTCTGCCGGAGGTCCTAGCGCATAAGGTGAACTTTCCTTCAGGAAACTGTGTGGGGGAGGCTCCTGGTTCCAGGAGAGCTAGGGCCTGGGTGTGGGGACCAGGCAGAGCAAACTTCCTGCGATGGCTGTCCCCAGGCTTGTTTTCCCCTCCACCCTAACCATCTATTCTGTCATAGGGAAATCTTTCTTTCCTTCTCAGAAGCAAGAGTTCTAAGCAGGTGCTAAGCTCAGAGGGAGCCGTGAAGACAAGATCAGTTTCCTCCTCAAGGAGAAGAAGTCTAGGGCCAGAAAGTACCACTGCTGCCTGCCTGCCCGGGAACACAGCCTGCTCCGGCCTCCGTGTGGGGAGGGCCTGCCCAACCCTTCTCGGGTCTGTCTGGAACTCTGAGCCTCAGGTAGCAGAGTGGCATCTGGCCACGGTCCCTCCCTCTCTGGGGTGCAGAAGCAGGCCTTAATCCCTTGAGATGGGCTAGGCTGCCAACTTGGGTGTCCTAGCTTTCACTGCAAGCGGAGGCTGATGCCTCTCTTTCCCATGAGGCCCCCACGCCCTTGAACTTCCTGCCTCTCACTGCTGACCTACGGAGCAGTTTCAGAGGACAGATGAAGACTCTTCAGCTTGATACTCTTGAGAGAATATCCACCCTGCTCCTCAGCAAACCCAATCCTGTACAGATACCTGAGGGGCAAGGCCAACGTATGTCCACTCTCCCTGCCACCTCGGGGCCTGTTTTCTTCCCTTTTTGTACAAACATACCTCTACTGAGCATTTAGGTTCCCCACTTTGTCCCTTCTGTGCTGTAGACATTCCCTGACCTCCTGATCCCTTCCTTACGTCACTAAGTCACTGCAGCCTTGGGCACCTTGGATCTTATTCTGGTCCCTGGTACCACCAAGGTCCCAGGGCCTTCTCTGTTGGTGTGAAGGAGCACCCTTGGGCACCCACCGTGGAAGGGAGGAGCTCCACCTCTGAAATTTCACAGTTCAGTGTTTGATCATTCAGATCCTTTGGTTCGAGCTGTGGAATATGAAAAAAGAGACACAGCTGGGCTTGGTGGCACACATTTATAATCCTGGCTACCTGAGAGGCTGAGGCAGGAGGATCTCAAATTTGAGGTCAGCCTGGGCAACTTAGTCTCTGTCTCAAAGTAAAATTTTGAAGGGCTGGGAATGTAGCTCAGTGGTTAAGCGCATCTGGGTTCAATCCCCAGTACCATAAAAAAATATAAAATTAAAAAATAAAAAGCCTAGCTGGGTGTATTGGTGCATGCCTGTAATCCCCAGTGAGGCAAGAGGATCTTGAATTCAAAGTCAACTTCAGCAAGTTAACGAGGCCCTGTCTCGAAGCATAAAAAGGGCTGGGAATGTGGCTCAGTGGTAAAGCACTCCTGGGTTCAGTCCTTAGTACCAAATAAATAAATAGCCTGTGGGAGGTGAGGAGGGAGAACCATGCCCTATTTCCTCTTCATGAGCCACTCTTCTCCCTGCTCACAGCTCTGGGACAGGCAGCTGTAGTCCAGGGTGCCCCTCCTCCCGGTCCTCAGTTGCTGCTGTGCTCTGGCTCTGGGTCAATGGCTTTCTGCACTAGGAAAACTGCTTTGGGGCTGTGCTTGACCGTTTTGCATGAGGTTCCTGGTGCCAAGATTTGCAGGGCTTCAGGAGCCCAGGTGGTTGCATTGGGATGCCCAATGCCCAGAGGAAGTCAGGTGGCTGCCCAGGCCCAGAGGACCCTCCAAAGAATCTGCAGAGCTTCTGTGGTTGGAGGGAAACCATTTGAACTTGGGCCTGGGGGCTGGTTCTCCACTGGAGAAGGGAGGACTCTTACAAACTGTTTTGTGCAGTTGGAAAGAATACCAGGATATTGGAAAAACATCGGAGGCCTCCTCGGTGGTTCCAAATGATGGCTGTTCTCTAGCTCTACCGTCACACCAAGAAGGGGAAGAAGAGATGGCCTCTCACCCTGTCTTTGCAACTAGCCCGGTGCCCTGTTAGATTTTCGACAATATCCTGGCCAGTAATAGTAACTTTGGCTCAGGTTTTTCTCTGAGAATCTGTTGAAAGCTATGCAATAAAATGCTCAGGTGCTTTTACAAGTGCCTGCCATTTCACAGGCTCCTCATCTGTCCTGCTTATAGGCAGGCCTTCCTGGAATGCTCCTGGGCCTCAGGGAAAGGAACAAACAGAGGCCCACAAACCCCACGTCTAGGTGTGGAGGAGTTACGAAATCAGGCTCACAGTCTGTTATGTTCCATCCTCCTACCTTGAATGATTGATCTTCATAACAACTTGGAAGGCCAGGTTTAAATTCAGCTCTGGTTACCTTTGCCCTCCCAGCCCTCTGCCTGCCTCCCCCTGTCTCTTTCCATCCCCTGGGCCCATTCTGCACTGAGGGATCCTGCAGCACCTAAGTGGATCCCCCCACTCACAAGTCCTAGCTCCACCCCCACCCCTCTGCAAACAGCTGCTCCTGGTGGCCTCGTGGGCCAGATGGGCACACTAGCAAAGGAGGGTACCAAGAGCAGAAGGCTAAACAGACCCTGGAAGTGGACTCTGGGTTATTTGGGCAGAAAATATCAGCATCTAGAAGAACACTATTTCAGACAAGTATCGGCTTTTAAAGTTTCCAGGCCATGGCTGTAGCTCAGTGACAGAGCACTAGGCTGGCCCACACAAAACTCGGTTTGGGTTCAACCCCTAGTACAAAAAAAAAAAAGAAAAAAGTATCTAATATGTGATGGACTGACACTTTTGTGAAATAAGAATACAATTACAGTGCATTCCTGGGAAACGATTAGAAGCTTGGATATTGCAGCAAAGTTAAAAAAAAAAAATTTTTTTAAGATGGAGTTTCACTGTGTTGCTTCGGCCCAGGCTAAGACTTGAATTGAAGAGCTTGAGGGAGCCATGTCTTCCTCTTCTTTAAAAACATTTAATTTAGTTGGGTTTGGTGACTCATGTCTGTAATTCCAGCATCTGGGGCAGCGGAGGCAGGAGGATCACAAGTTTGAGGCCAGCCTCAGCAACGTAGTAAGACCCAATCTCGAAATAAAAAAAAGGGCTGAGGATGTAGCTCAGTGGTAAAGCGCCTCTGGGTTCAATCATCAGTACCGAAACAAACAGACAAAAAAAGTCAAATGGTGATACAAGTTTCTAAATGCTTGCTTTCAATTTCTATACTTAGCTCATTGCAGTCAAGCAAGAAGCATTTTATTGACTGGCAATAGTTCAAAGACCACACCTTCCCTGGAACGGTGGTGAACGCCTATAATCCCAGCAGCTCAGGAGGCTGAGGCAGGAAGGTCATGGGTTCAAAGTCAGCCTCAGCAGTTTAGCAAGGCCTAGGCAACTCAGTGAGACCCTGTCTCTAAATAAAATGCAAAACGGGGACGTGGCTCAGTGATTGACACAGTCTAAGGTTTCCTGTCCCAAATTATGGCTCTCGGCCTTCACTGGGCCAGTGGCCAAGGGAACCAAAGATAGAGCACATATTCATAAATAAGAAAGTCTGTTGTACAACAGAAGAAATTGACTCTGAAGTAGCTATCGATATCATTAATTACAGGCTCTCTGGAGTGTAAGAGGCCCAGGTACTAGGGCAGGCCTGATGGCTTTTTTCCCTTTTCTTTTCTACATTTCTTTCTTGTTACAGATGGAGGAGCAGTGAGTGTCACCTGCATCTGGAGCTTATCACGTGATCACGAACTCTGACCCCATTGTCCCTGACTCTTTGTTCGTGTGACTGTGAGCTCCAATCACCGTGTGTCTGTTTTCTTTCCTCCTAGAATCACTGTCTTCTATATTATATTTTATCTACTGCAGTCACAGAACAGGGGCCTAGAGGGAACTAGAGGGTGTGGGCAGCAAAGACTAGGATGAGACATGCAGTAGAGGGGCCACCACACGAGTGACTGAACATCTCCAGCGACTGACCAGAGCAGTGCTCAAGGCCAAGCAGGGCTCCAGAGAGAAAGGAAGAGGAGAGCCTGCAAGGAGGCGCCTGCAGCCGCAGCGTGGTCCTTAACGGTGACAGTCCCCGTTATTGCCAGCTGGATCACCCAGGTGGACCTTCAGGACCACACACATGCACATATGCACAAAATTAAAAGTATATAAAGAAGCTGGGCGCGGTGGCACACGCCTGTCATCCCAGCGGCTTGAGAGGCTGAGGCAGGAGGATCCCAAGTTCAAAGCCAGCCTCAGCAACTTAGTGAGGCCCTAAGCAACTCAGCAAGACCCTGTCTCTAAATAAAAATTAAAAGGGCTGGGGATGTGGCTCTGTGGTTAACTGCCCCTGGGTTGAATCCTCAGTACCAAAACTGAGTATCCCCCCACAATAAAGAAGTACATAAAGAGGAAAAATACCATTTTAAAAAATACTTCAAAATCATCAAATACCTAGAAATATCTCTAAGGTGTGAACTGCCCATGTACCCTCCACATGAGACATAGCTGTACACTGTCCCAGACAGTGTCTTCCCTCTCCCCAAAGGTAACCTCTAATCTGACCTCTAACACCACGGATCATTTCCATACTCGATGTACACTGAATCAGGTAGTATGTACTACTTGTGTTTGCTTTGTTCACTGTCATGAGATGGACCATCTATGCAGTACTAAAGGAAGAAGTGGGCCAGATGCGGTCCAAGGGCTCTGTTTTTCTGACCCTCAAGTTAGAGTATCTGAAAACTCCAAATGGCAGGTGGTGGACTTCAGCTCAGCCACCTCCAGTTGTGTTTTTAGCAATTGTGGCGGCAGTTTCCAAAGCTGGTTCCTTTCCGAGTAGCAAAGTGGCTCTATCATTCCCACGTATCACACCTGTGGTCAGCACCATCCGGAACCAAAGAGAGGAGGTGTCCTCTGTACCATCCACCTGGTCTGGACTCAGAGCCAACCCCGTGCCCTTTTGGAGCCAAGTACTTTGACCAGGGAGGTGCTGTGTGTTTGTGTGAACGGGGCAGGATGTGGGGGTAGAGGGCGTCTGTGGTCTGACTCAGTTGTAACTGGGTTCATCCCTGGATCTGGGGCTGAAATAGAGCCCTTCAACTCCTGTGGCTGCCCAGTGCAGACGGGGCAGTGTGTGTCAACGATTAGCCACAGGGACCACCGTTCCTGGGAGCAGATGAGCAGTGGTTTAGGAAGGGTATTGTTCTGTTCCAGCAAAAACCAACTGATGTCAAGTAGCAGAGGAGGTGTGTACGCTAAGTAAGTGTGTATACGCATGTCTGAGCAACTCGGAGGCCCGTGAGCGTGGGGCCCGGAGAAGGAGGCCCACCTGCCCACCTCTGGACAACATTTGCAAAAACATTGCTCTGGTTGTAACTAGATGGCAATCAGAGAGGGTCAGGACAGAAGGCAGGGGTGATTTCTAGAGAATTCCTTTTCTTTGCCAAGGCAATTTCAGCTTCATCTTGAATATAAGTCAGAGCCTCAAGAGGATTTTAAGAGAGAAAATCTCTGTCTCTTTGGTACTGGGGAATTGAACCCACAGGGGCACTTAATCACTGAGCCATACCCCCATATGTTATTTGGAGATAGGGTCTCCCTGAGTTGCTCAGAGCCTCACTAAGTTGCTGAGGCTGGCTTTGAACTTGCAATCCTCCTGCCTTAGCCTCCCGAGCACTGGGATTACAGGCAAGTGCTCCCCGGCACCCAACATCCCAGACCTTTTCATTTTTTATTTTGAGACGGGTTCTTGGTAAATTGCTGAGCCTGGCCATGCACTTGTGATCTTACTGTCCTAGCCTCCTGAATTGCCACCACACTGGGCCCACTCCATCTCAATGGCTTCGGGGTCACACTGCCCTTTCTATGACTCAAAGACAACAATAGTGCTAATTTCCAGTTCATTCATTTCTCAGGTTGTTCAACTCATCTAGATTTCCTCCCCGCTACTCCCCTCCCCTCCCGTTCACCCCTGGTGAGTCTTGCGGCTCCCCGGAGAGGATGGGTGTGGTACCTAGAGGTGGCCTCGTCCATCCTGATTGTTTAGCTTGGGAACCCGAGGGCAGAGGATGTGGGAGTGCAGAGGGGAAGGGAAGGCCCTGGAAAGTCCCTGGGAGCCTGGCAGCTCATAACCACAGCTAAGCCTGTCTAGAGAAGAAGCCTGGGTTTGAGAGCAATGAGGAAATGATTGGTATTCCACGGAGGGTGTGTGCAGCCACAGACATGTGCACGCGTGGCCCAGGCCTGCTCTTCCCGACTGCACAGGCCAGCTCCTCTAGCTCAGGTGACCCTTCGAGCCTCTTTGCCCTCCTGCAAATCCTAAGGCCTGTTCTGTTATTGACCTAAACTTTGTATGGAGTGTCAAACTCTCAGAGGTTTATTATTTTATTTATTTTTTTTTTGTATGGGGCATTGAACCTGGAGGTGCTTAACCACTGAGCCACATCCCTAGCCCTTTCTAAAATATTTTGTTTAGAGACAGGGTCTCGCTAAGTTGCTGAGGCTGGCTTTGAACTCTCGATCCTCTGCCTCAGCCTCCTGAGCTGCTGGGATTATAGGTGTGTGCCACCACGATTGGCCTCAGAGTTTTATTTAAAATGTCTTATTCTACCCTTGTGCTTGATTCATATTTTGGCTGGGTATAGAATTTTAGGTTGGAAATCAGGCATGCTGTTGCACATTTATAATCCCAGTGATTCCACAAACCGAGGAAAGAGGATCACAAGTTCAAGGCTAGTCTCGTCAATTTAGGGAGATTTTCAGCAACCTACTGAGACCCTGTCTCAAAATAACAAATACAAAGGAATGGGGGTGTCGCTCAGTGGTAGAACGCCCTGCCCCCCAGAAGAAGAAGAAGAGGAGGAGGAGGAGGAGGAGGAGGAGGAGGAGGAAGAAGGAGAAGAGAGGCCTTATTCTCTTATTCTATCCTCACATTTGTCACATTTGATTTATATTTTGGTTGGGTATAAATAGAAATTCTAGGTTACAAAAATTGCCACTTTTTTTTTTTTCATGGTGGTCTGCAGTTGTGAGACCAGGGGGAAGCAACACTTCCGGGCACAGGGGAGCCATGGCAGGCAGCTGGTGTACAGGGGGCAGGCTGGTGGGGGGTAGATCTGGAGTGTGCAGTGCCCAGGGCAGAAGGACGGAAGCATCGGGAGGGAGCAGAGTGCGTGGCTGCTGCAAAGCAGGGCAGGAGGGGCTTCCCTCCACCTCTGACTGGTGCTGGGGCTCGGATGTCCTAAAGGGAAAGCCCCGTCCTCCACAGGCGCTCCAGGGCCTTCTGTCTAGAGAGCTTTAGCAACAGGCTCGCTGTAGAGGAGAAATTCCACCCTTTAAAGCTGACAGTGTAGCCAGGCATGGTGTCCCCGGCTTGCATCCCATCTGTGGGGACTGTGTGTGTGTGTGTGTGTGTGTCCTGAGGCAGGTGGATGGCAAGCTCAAGGCCAGCCTCCAAAGCTTAATGAGTCCCCGTCTCAAAATAATCATAAATCCACACGGTGGTGGCACCTGTGTGTAATCCCAGTGGCCCCAGGAGGCTGAGGCAGGAGGATTGCAAGTTCAAGGCCAGCCTCAGCAACTTAGTGAGGCCCTAAGCAAGTCAGGGAAACCCTGTCTCAAAATAAAAAATAAAAAAGGGCTGGGGGTGACCCTGTGGCCCTGGGACGTCGCGGGCACGGCCCGGACGGGTGCGACATGGAGTGGAGCCTCTCTGCCCTTCGCCATCCTGACCCTGGTGAACACCCCATATAAGCGAGGTGTACCTACTACCCCTACTGCCCGGACACCATCACCCATGGGCTTATGGCCGGGGCCACCATCACAGCCACTGTCATCCCGGTCTCAGCTGGGGAAGCCTACCTGATATACACTGATCGCCTCTGTTCCCGTTCTGACTTCAACAACTATGTGGCTGCCCTCTACAAGGTGCTGGGCACCTTCTTGTTTGGGGCGGCCGTGAGCCAGTCCTTGACAGACCTGGCCAAGTACATGATCGGTCGTCTGCGCCCCAACTTCTTGGCCGTCTGCGACCCAGACTGGAGCCGGGTCAACTGCTCGGTCTGTGTGCAGCTGGAGAGGGTGTGCAGGGAGCCCTGCCCACGTCACCGAGGCCAGGCTCTCTTCCTACTCTGGTCACTCCTCCTTCGGGACGTACTGTATGCTGTTCTTGGCGGTCCGGTCCAGTATGTCTCAGACTTCTTCAAAGCCCGACCCCTGCGGCCCTGCCTGGAGGAGGCGGTGGAGCGCAGCCCAGCCTGTCCCTGACGCTGACTGTCGGCGAGGCCTGGCACAACCACCGTGGCTACCCCGTCTCCTCCTCCTGAGCCAGGACCTCCAGGCGACCATCTGTGGGCCAGCTATGCCTGGGCCCTGGTCAGCAGGAGGACCCAGACAGGCCCCAGGTTCCCAGCTAGTGCCAGAGGCAAGCAGTGCCCCTGGGGGCCAGGCGTCCTGTGGGCTGTCCTGGCTGCTCCTTGTGTGGGGTGGGGAAGGGCCTGGGAGCCAGGCACCCCGGGCTTCATGGGGGTGTGCACGTGGGTTTCTAATAAAGCAGGCATTTGTTGAGGGCCTTGCTGCCAGGATGGCTTCCTGCTTCTCTCTGGCCGGCACACAGAGTTATCTCATGACCAGAGGGCCTGAGCCGAGGGCGGGCAGGACCCCAGGGCACAGCCGGGAGGAGTCTGGCGGTGGAGACAGCAGGTTGAGTGCGTTGAGGGAAAGCACACCCCTGGTGCACGGCCAGAAAGACCAGCCAGACTCACTGCCCTTCCTGAGTGCTGCCCTTTCCCCTCCTCAACCCTGTGTATGCCCCAAGGCCTCAGAGTCCCTCCACAGGTGATGGGGGTCCTGCCTTCCGGACTGCCCTTCAGCAGCACCCTCCGCCCTGCACAGACTGGGCTCCAGGCCCTGCAGGAAGCACTGTCCATGCCTTCCCTGTGCCCCTGTGGGACTCTGGCCTGAGCCCTGCCGTCCTGACCCTCTGTCGACAGCTGGTTCTGAAGCCAGAGGCTGGGCTGGTGCCTCTAAGCCATTTCAGAACTTTCTGGGTTTGCCTTTTCAGTGGGAGACTGATTCATAGATTTTGTTTTTTACCAAAAAAAAAAAAAAAAAGAAAAAGAAAGAAAATGGCTGGGGATGTGGCTCAGCGGTTACACACCCCTGGGCTCAATCCCTGGTGCCATTAAATAAATAAATAAAGTTGAATCCCATTTTTGTTTCATGAGTGTAGTATCTTTTAGTGTAACTGAGGATATGATGGTAGTTTTTGTTTTTTTTTGGTCCTATGTAGAATTTGTTCCTGCAAATGCTTTCCATTCTGCTTTTGTTTGTTTGTTCTATTTTTGGTGCTTGAGGGTTTGTTCAGGCAGCTATTCAGATCACCGACTGTCTGATCATTTATGATTTTGGGGGGATTGAACTCGGGACTTGAACACACAAGGCCAGTGCTCCACCACTGAGTCACGTCCCAGCCCCTCTGTCTGATCGTTTGTGAGAGGGGATGACACAGTTAGGTCCCAACAGTAAACATACGGTTCACTCAAATTAGGATGATTTCAGGAGGATTTGTCTGCAACGTGGCCACTTGCAAAGTATCGGGGAGCTGTGACCTTTGGTTGGGAGACATGGGGTGGGGGAGGGGAGCCTGAGTGACCCCCAAGAGAAACCAGGGGAGTGAACTCTCTGCTCTCAACTGTCTCCTGCCCCCGGTTCCCTTGGCTCCGTGTGGGCCAGAGGTCAGAGGGGGGTATCCCCCAGCACACAGGGCCAGGTGGGGGGGGGTAGAGGAGCAAGGGAAGTTAGCTCCCACAGCAATCGGCACCCTGGAAGCTGAGTGTGCACACTCACGCACACACACATGCGCATGCACACACACACACACTCATGCACACACAGTCACGCACACACACACACATTCAGTTCCAGAGGTCCTCGGAGCTGCCCATTCATGAGTCTTGCAGGGGTCTGTGGGGTCAGTCGGGGCCTTCTCACTTTCCCTGTGCACTTAAGGATTCCGCGCCTTTGAGTTGGCTAAGTCAGTGCTACCTAAACCTAGGTGGGTTCCTGGCTCTTGGGCTCTATCTGGAAATATCAAAACTTCCTTGGCTATATATCTGGAATGATCTTGTGGGAAAGAGAAGAAGAGTCATCCTGAGGCTGGAATGTGAGTGTCCAAGTGTCTCAAAGACCGTACCGAACTCTAGAGCCCGTGGGTTTGGGGGAGGGAGATAGCAACTAAGGCTAGCTATGTGAGTCTTTTGGAAAGTTTATTATATGTTAGGGGTTCAATTCTTTTTTTTTTTTGGTGTGTGTGTGTGTATGCGTGCGTGTGTGTATACACATGCATGTTGGGGCTGAAACTCAGGGCCTTACACATGCTAAGTACATGCTGTACTACTGAACTGCAGCCTCAGGTCCCAATTTCTAATGTGTGTGTGGTTTATGTGTGTGTGTGTGTGTGTGCGCGCAGGATCACTCTGGGGATTTAACATAGATAGAAGCACTCTTCCACTGAGCTACATCCTCAGTCCTTTTAAGTTTTTATTTTGAGACAGACTCTCACTAAGGTGCTAAGGGTCTCATAAAGTTGCTGAGGCTGGCCTTGAACTTGCAATCCTCCTGCCTCAGCCTCCTGAGTTGTTGGATTACAGGCCTGTGTCATTGTTCCTAGCCCTGGTCCCATTTTGCTTTCCTTTATTTATTTATTTATTTATTTTTTTGTTGTTGTTCCAGGGATTGAACCCAGAGGTGCTTAATCACTGGGCAACACTTCCAGACCCTTTTACAATATTTTATTTATAGACAGAGTCTCACTAAATTTCTTAGAGCCTTACAAATTTGCTGAGGCTGTCTTTGAACTTGAGATCCTCCTATCTCAGCCTCCCAAGCCACTGGGTTTACATTATTTGCCCTTTTTATTTTGAGACAGGCTCTCATTAAATCATAGAGGTTGGTTTTAAATTTGTGATCCTCCTGCTTTAGCCTCCCAAGGAGCTGGGATTGCAGAAGTGCACCATTGTACCCAGCAGAATAGAATTTACAAATAAAATGACAAGGAATTGGTTTATCCAATTATGGAGGTTGACAAACCTCATGATCTTTTTTTTAATACATTTATTTTATTTGTTTATTTTTATGTGGTGCTGAGGATTGAACCCAGGGCTTCGCCTGGGCTAGGCAAACGCTCTACTGCTGAGCCACCCCCCCAGCCCCCACCCCCCATAATGTTAAGAAACAGCAAACTGGAGACCCACAAGAACTGATGTCCAAAGCCTGGCCCAGGAGGACTGTGGTGTGGTTCCAGTCTGCAGGCCCCAGGGCCCAAACCCAGGAAGAGCTGATGTGTCCACTCCAAGTCGCAGCCAGGAGGAGTCAGTGTCTCAGTTCAAAGGCAGCCAGGCAGGAGGGACTCTTTCTTATATGGAAGAGGGTCAGCTTTTGTACTGCTTAGGTCTCCCATTGATTGGACGGGATGCACCCTCACGGAGGAGGACAATCTGCTTTACTTAGCCTACTGACTTAAATGCTGCTCTGATCCAACTCCTGCCCCCTGGAGAGACATGCCCAGAATAATGCCCGATTAAATATCTGAGCACCCCGAAGCCCACTCAGGTCAGCGTGCAGAACTGACCACTGTGTCCCCTTCCTCGCTGGGTGTTGCAGGAGCTGGGAGTCTGCAAACTGTTTTTCCCAGGTTTCTTTCTAGCTGGTTCCTCCTCCTCCTCCTTTTTCTTCTTCTTTTTACTGGGGACTGAACCCTGGTGTGCTTAACCACTGAGTCACATCCCCAGCCCTTTAATTTATTTGTTTATTTTATTTTTTTAGTTATAGAACAAAATACCTTTATTTTATTTATTATTATTATTCTTTTTCAATGCGGTGCTGAGGAGCGAACCCAGTGCCTCACACGTGCTGGGCGAGCGCCCTGCCACTGAGCCACAACCCCAGTCCTGCCAGACCTTTTTTGAGATAGGGCTTTGCCAAGCTTCTCAGAGCCTTACGAGGTGGCTGAGGTTGGCTTTGAATTTGTCATTCTCCTGCCTCGGCCTCCTGAGCCTCTGGGATTTCCAGGCGTGCGTGGACTCTGGATGTGGAGGTAGCATGGTGATGGGTGGCTTTGGGCCCTGGGAGCGCTTGCTCCTGGTTCCCTGCAAGGCGGTGCCCACAGCAGGTCTCAGGTAAGTGCAGCAGCCGTGCAGGTCCCCGTGACCTTCCTGATGCAGATGAGCTTTGAGTCCCATCATTTTCCTGAGACAGAGTCTAAAGTTGCCCAGGCTGGCCTTGAACTTGTGATCCTCCTGCCTCAGCCTCCCAAGTTGCCTGGGTCACAGGTGTGCACCCCGTGCCCTACCCTCTTCTGTTGGAACCCTTCCAACATCTTTGTAACTTGGTCCTTTTACAGCAGTCGGTCCTTACCACCGCGGGATGTGTTCTAAGAAACCACAAGTCCTACTGAACCCTGTAGATAACTACGCTTTCCCCTCTACCAAGATAGGTATGATGATACGCGGCCAGTGGCACGTTCCCATGATCTCAGCAGCTCAGGAGGCTGAGGCAAGAGGATCGCGAGTTCAAAGCCAGCCTCAGCAACTTAGCGAGGCCCTGGGCAACTCAGTGAGACCCTGTCTCTAAATAAAATACAAAAACAAAAAAAGAACTGGGAATGTGGCTCAGTGGTTAGGTGCCACAGTTTAATTTAGAAATTAGGCTTGGTAAGAGACCAATAATAATTAATAATAAAATAGTACAATCATAACAATATATGATAAGTTTGTGTGAATGAGGTCTCTCTTTCAAATATCTTATTGTGCTGAACCTGCCCTTTTCTTGTGATGATGTGAGATGGTAGTAGCACGCTCGTGTAATGAGCTGAATGAGGTAAGCACTGTGACCTTACTCTTGAGTGGAGCACAAACACTAGCAGGAGATTAAACACCCGGTACACACGACCCAGAGGGGTGATTCACACCAGGGCGGGATGGCTCGGATGGCTAGAGGTTTCATTACGCTGTTCAAAACAGAACGCCATTCCAAATTTATGAACTGAGGACATAGCTCTTTGGTAAAGTGCTTGCCTCGCACGCATAAGGCCCTGGGTTCAATTCTCAGCACCACACACACAAAAACCAAACAAAACCCAACAATTTATGAATTATTTAAACTTGGAATTTCACTTTAATATTTTTGAACTGAGGTCGATTGTAGGTAACTGAAACCACAGACTGTAGTAACTGTAACACCACTGTGTTACACTCCCTCAGTTTGAAAGACCTGAAGTAGTTTTTGTTTTCTTGATCATATTTCTTTCTTTCTCTCTCTTTTTTTCTTGGTTAGGGGGTGGACTGGGGATTGAACTCAGGGGTGCGTAACAACACTGAACCACATTCCCAACCCTTTTTGTTTTTCATTTAGAGACAGGGTCTGGCTGAGTTGCTTAGAGCCTCATTTACTTGCTGAGGCTGACTTTGAACTTGCCATCCTCCTGCCTCAGCCTCCCAAGCTGCTGGGATTACAGGTGTGCACCACCCCACCTGGCTGGACTATACTTCTGACTTATGAACGTTACACTTGTCAGGCCTGGGGATGTAGCTCAGCAGGAGAGTGCTTCCTAAGCATCCACAGGCCCTGTGTGGGATCCTAGTGCACATGCACATGCACACACACAATTAGGCTTATCTGTTTTATGGAAATTATGATATTCTTCTTAACAAGATTAATTTGAAGAGCCAGATGTGATGGTGTACACTTTGAATCCTGGCAACTTGGGAGGCTGAGGCAGAAGGATTGCAAATTTGAGGCCAGCCTCAGCAACTTAGTGAGATCTTGTCTCAAAATAAAGAATAAAAAGGGCTGAGAAAAAAAAACACTGAGGCGTAGCTAGTGGTAAATCACCTCTGGGCTAAAATCTTCAACTCCTCACCTCCAGTACATTAATTAATTAATTAATGGACTGGGAATGTAGCTCAGTGGTAGAGCATCCTTGGGTTTAATCCCTAACACATGCACACACACACACACACACACCAAAAAAACAAACTTAATTTTTTTTCTCCCCTTCTATGATTTTTAAAAATTTTGGATATATAAATATATATATATATTTTTTTTTCTTTTTTTTTTTGGAGACAGGTTATCTCGTAAGTTACCTAGGGCCTCTCTAAATTCCTGAGGCTGGCTTTGAATTTGTAGTCCTCCTGCCTCAGCCTCCCAAATCCCTGGGATTATAGGCGTGTACCACTGTGCCAGGTTCCTATTTATTCTTTTCCAAAAAGAATTATTAAAAAAAATTGTAGCTGTAGATGGACAACATTTCTTTATTTTGTTTTTATGTTTTTTTTATGTGGTGCTAAGGATTGAACCCAGTGCCTCAAATGCTAAGCAAGTGCTCCACCACTGAGCTACAACCTCTGTCCCCTATTTACTCTTTTTAAACTGTTTTATTGAGAAATATTTCACATAATATACAAGTTTAATATATAATTCACTTATTTAAAGCATACATCTGAGTTTCTAGTGTACTCATAGGAAAGTATAACCATTACCAATTCTAGAACTTTTCCGTTACCTTGAAAATCAACCCTCTAACTTTCAGCCATCACTAACTCTCCCTTTAGCCCCAGGACCACTGGTCTACCTTCTGACCCCACGATTCCCCTACTCTGGACTTTCATATGAATGGAGTCATATACATGATACATTTTTGAGGTGACTTCCTTCATTGATAATAATGTTTTCAAGGTTCACTCATAGCCAAATGTCTTGGCCAAATAATATCTCCTTGTATGGATATACCCCGTTTTTATTTATCCACTCACGCTGATGGACATTTGGTTTTCTATCTTTTGACTGTTGTGAATGATGTTGCTGAAGACATCATGTATGAGTTTTTGTGTGGACGTATGTTTTCATTTCTCTCGGATACATACCTTAGAGTGGAATTGCTGGATCATACAGTAACTCTATGTTTAATCAGTGTGAGGAACTGCCAGACTGTTTTTCAAAATGACTATGTCATTTCATATTCACTCCTACCAGCAGCAGATGAGAGTTCTAGTTTCTCCATATCCTCTCCAACACTTGTTATTATCTGTCACCCCCACTGCACCGGCACTTAATGGGGACTGAACCCAGGGGCACTCGACCACTGAGCTACATCCCCAGCCTTTTTTATTTTTTTATTTATTCTGAACAGGATCTCGCTAAATTGCCCAGTCTGGCCTCGAATTTGCCAACCTCCTGTCTCAGCCTCCTGAGGACCTGGGATTACAGGCGTGCACTGCTACACTGGGTTTACTATTTCTAGTTTATAAATAAGGAAAATGAAGTTCAGACAGATAATAATTGTCCCAGGGTCCCAGCTGTCAATAGCAGAGCTGGGTTTATGTTGTCTGATTACACATAAAAAGCTGCACATATGCAAGAGTCCGCTTATAATATATACAAATGGAGTATGTGATCAGCAATATAGAGAGTGATTATCACTCAACCCTTTTTCTACAAAAATCCAGAGCAGTCTCTGCTGGGAAGCACAAGAGCAAACAATTCATGGGTACTTGTGAAATCCAAGTTTAGACTATCTTCCAGGAAAAGTGAATTGGCAGAGGAGTGATTGCTGAAGCCTCAGCTCTGACATGACATGCCTGCTGTCAGCAGAAGCAAACCTGAATCAATAGTTAGGTCTCGGGAGGCTGAGGCAGGAGGATCGAAAGTCCAAAGCCAGCCTCAGCAATTTAGCGAAGCCCTAAGCAACTCAGAGAGACTCGGTCTCTAAATAAAATACAAAAAAGGGTTGGGTATGGCGTTCAGTGGTTGAATATCCAAGGGTTCCATCCCTGCTACCAAACCAAACGAAACAAAAAACAAAACAAAAACCAAAAAAAAATCCCAAACAGGTCTGTGGGTAAATGGTTCTGTAGACCCAAGCACTAACTAACCCAAGGGGCTTCTTAGCAGGAGGCTCAAAGAGCATCTAGTGACCAAATTACATTTTTTTTTGGTTTTTTTTTTTTGGTACTGGAGATTAAACGGGGGATGGGGAGGGGTCTCTGGGTGGGGATGGGGCTGACAGCTGAATGACATCCGGCCCTTTTTATATCTTATTTTGAGAAAGAATTTTGCTAAGTTGCTTAGGGCTTCACTAAATTGCTGAGGCTGGCCTGGAACTTGCAATCTTCCTGCCTCAGCCTCCCAAGTCACTGGGATCACAGGTGTGCACCACCACCAAATTATATTTCAACCTGTCTATTTTATAGGTGATAAAATGAGCTGTAATTTATTCATTTTTGGTACGGGGGATTGAATCCAGGGGTGCTTAACCACTGAGCCACATCCCCAGCCTTTTTTATTTGGGGGCAGGATCTTGTTTAAATTGCTTATGAACTCGCTAATTTGCTGAGGCTGGCTTTGAACTTGTGATTCTCCTGCCTCAGCCTCCCAAGTTGCTGGGATTACAGGCGTGTGCCTGGCTATGAGCTGTAATTCTAAAAACATATTCAGGCCAGATATGGAGGCGCACACCTATAATCCCAGCTACGTGGGAGACTGAGGCAGGAAGATCGCAAGTTTGAGGCTAGCCTCAGCAACTTAGGGAGGCACTAAACAATTTAGCAAGAGGGGTTTTCTTGAGGGGGGTACTAGGGCCTGGACTTAGGAGCACTCACCACTGAGCCACATCCCCAGCCCTATTTTGTATTTTATTTGGAGATGGGGGTCTCACTGAGTTGCTCAGTGCCTTGCTTTTGCCGAGGCTGGCTTTGTTTATTCATTTTTTTTTATGTGGTGCTGGGATTGAGCCCAGTGTCTCCTGCAGGCTGAGCGAGTGCTCTCCTACTGACCCCACACCGTACCCGAGGCTGGCTCTGAGCTGCTGGCACTGCAGGTGTGCGCCTCCACGCCTGGCGGCGAGAGGGTTTTGTCATATTGCCCAAGCTGAGCTTGAACTTGCATTCTGCCTGTGTCGGCCTCCCAAGTAGGGGGGGTTACAGGTGTGTACCCCCATGACCGGTTGACTAATTTAATCCTTATACAAATCCTATGAGAATACCTTGATTTTCCCTAATTTACAGACGGAGACATTGAGACACCAAGAAGTTAGTAACTTATCCAAGGGCAGCAGCTGGTAAGTGATAGAACTGGGATTCGAACCCAGGGAGTCTGGTTGCAGAGTTTCTGCACATAGGGTTACATTGTGTATCAGGCTTTTAAAGGGGTCTCCTGCTATATCCTTAAGTGACACGAATTATTTCCCTTCCCCACCCACCCAACTGTGCATCTACCTTGTATATATAGGGTTTCAAGTTCCTAGTTAAACGAATCTTTTAATTGTGAGTTTTTTTTTAAATGGCAAAAAATACAAAAGATGAGATTTATCATTTTAACCATTTTTAAGGGTACAGTTAGTGGCCTGAAGCACATTCCCATTATTCCGCAACCATCACCACCACGCACCTTGTAAGACAGGAACTCTCCACCCACGGAACAGTAACGTCCCATTCTTTCCTCCTCCTCATCCCTGGTAATTGCTCTTCTACTTTCTTCATTTTCTTTTTTTGTAAGGAATTAAACCCAGTGGCACTCAACCACTGAGCCACTTCCCTAGTCCTTTTTATTTTGAGTAGGGTCTCACCAAGTTGCTTAGGGTCCTGCCAAATTGCTGAGGCTGATTTTGAACTTGCAATCCTCTGCCTCAGCCTCCCGAGCCACTCCCATGCATCACTGTGCCCTGTGCCATTCTACTCTCTGTTCCTAAAACTTGCACTATTTAGGGACCTTACATAAGTGAAGTCATGTAGTATTTCTCCCCTTTTCACTTAGCATAATGTCTTCAGGATTCATTCTTCTTGTCGGGTGAGTTGGTGCATACCTGTAATCCCAGCAATTTGGGAGGCTGAGACAGGAGGATTGTAGGTTCAAGGCTAGCCTCAGCAATTTAATGAGGCTCTAAGCAACTTAGAGAGAGACCTGTGTGTGTGTGTGTGGGGGGGCTGCTGGGGACATAACTCAGTGGCAACATGCCCCTGGGTTAAATCTCCAATACCAAAAAAGATTCAGTCTTGTAGCAGGGTTCAGAGTTTCCTTCCTTTTTAGGGCTGAATAATGTTCCATTTTGTTCACATCTTTTATTTTGTTTGTCCAATCATCTGTTGAGAGACACTTATTTTTTTCTTCCCAACATTTTCATGACTTTGAATAATGCTGCTACAATGTATCACTCTTTTTCAGGGGGTGCTGGGCCAGTGTTTTATCATTAAGCTACAGCCCCAGCTCTTGAATAATGTGGCTATGAATATGTGTGTACGAGTATGTTTGAGTCTCTGCTTCCAATTTTTTTGTGTATTTACCCAGAAGTGGAACTCTGGATCATGCGGCAATCTCATTTAATTTTTTTTAATATTTATATTTTTTAGTTGTAGTTGGACACGATACCTTTATTTTATCTATTTATTTTTATGTGGTGCTGAGGATCGAACCCAGGGCCTCACACATACTAAGCGAGCGCTCTACCACTGAGCCACAACCCCAGCCCTCATTTAATTTTAATCATGATGCTTCTTAGCAAAATCATAGCATTCTATAAACAAAAAGGGCAAGAGGCTCTTATGACCCCTTTCTGAGAATGGTGCAAAAAAAAAAATCTCTTCCATGGGACAAACTCACCTGTGCTGCTGCAGTGCAAAGCAGATCAGAAAATGTACTGACCTCAGCTGCAGATGGGTGAGCCATGGGCTGAGCCTGAGCATCGTTTTGCCAGAACTGGGGATGCTCATCCCCCACTGTGAAGTGAGGGCTCCCCAGGCAGTTGGAGAGCTGGTCCCTGGCTGGGGCCTGAGGCTAGAAGCACAAGTGGTCAGAGACACAGAGTCCTATTGATCAGAGAGGTGGGGCCCTCAGAAGTCCTACCTCTATCTGCCCACACACCTCCTCCCAGGCTGATAAGAAGGGGGTAGGGGAAGTTTCAGAGAAGTTCTTCCTTAATTATTAATGAAACAGGAGCCCGGGAGCTGACTCCAACGCCAGAGGCCAAGGGAGAGGTCTGTACATTGGTCCAACCCCACCCCTCTGAACCCATAATTATCCCTGACCCTAAGGTGAGTTACGAACAAACAGGTCAGTTGGGCGGTGGCACACACTGTAATCCTAGCAGCTCAGGAGGCCGAGGCAGGAGGATCGTGAGTTTAAACCCAGCCTCAGTGACTTAGCAAGGCCCTAAGCAACTCAGTGAGACCCTGTTTCTAAATAAAATACCAAAAAAAAAGGCGGGGTGGGGGACTGGCAATGTGGCTAAGTGGTTAGTGCCCCTGGGTTCAATTTCCAGCAGGAAGAAGAAGAAGAAGGAGGAGGAGGAGGAGGAGGAGGAGAAGAAAAGAACAAAGTGTGCTGTTTTAAACTCCTGTAAAGAATGGCCTCACTGCACAGCCCAGACTTCTGGAGGGTGGTGGACGGAGGGAACCAAAAATGGACCATGTAGGGGCTGTGGCTGGGGCTCAGTGGTGGAGTCCTTCCTAGCCTATGTGAGGCCCTGGGTTCCATCCTCAGCACCACATAAACATAAGTAAATAAAATAAAGGTATTGTGTCTATCTACAACTGGAAATATTTTTAAAAAACAGACCACGCAGCTGGGCATGGGGTGCGCATCTGTAATCCCAGTGACCAGGGAGGCTGAGGCAGGAGGATTGCAAGTTTGAGGCCAGCCTCAGCAACTTTGCCAGGCCCTGTTTCAAAATAAAAAATAAAAAAAAGGTGAATGTCACAGGGTGGCAAAGTGCTCTGGGGTTCAATCAAAAACAACCAAACAGCAATAAGAAAACACCGATCGTGGCAGGGTCGGGTCAGTGTGTCTTGTCTGCTGTCTCTCACTGCATCATCTTCAGTACACAACTTCATCTCTGGGGGTCTCAGTTTCCATTCTGTAAAGCGAGAGATTGTATCAGAAACAATTTTAATTACTCGTTCTACGAGGCCTCCCCATAGGCTTTTGTCTTTGGCAAACTCTTAGCAGCTTAATTTCTTTAGCTCAGAGGTGAGAGGATTTACTGGCTGGGGAGAGTCAGCCCAGAGCTGCTCCCTCTAGGGGAGACAGAGGGTAACTGCAGGAACACTTTGGACGGCTGAAGTCCCCTGTGGTCCTTCTGCTGCAGAATCACCACCGCAGCATGTCTGAAATCTTGGACTCAGGATGCTTCAGCCTCGTCTGGTTCTCATTTCTGTGTTTTTGGAGCCCAGATACCTGCATTCCCACCCTGCCATTCACCTGGAGCTCTATGCAACTCCATATTCCCGTGGCCTGAGTCTTTGTTTTTTGTTTTCGTCCTTCCTAGGGATGGGTGGGAGCTACCCACCCCAAGGCTGCTGGCATCAGGGATCAGATCTGAGAATGGGCCGGCCAGACTGAACTGCATAGGTATTTTCTTTCCTTCCTTATCAATGTTTTTCATAATAACCTGGAATGTTGCCCTAGAAATTTGAACTTCCACTTAGTGTAGACTCAGGGCTTAAAGAAGGTCCGAGAAGTTGCTCAGGGCCCCAGGGGAGGTCATGTATCCTAAACAAAGGTCCTCATGAAGAGCCAGGCCTCACGAAGAGCAGTGGGGATGCAGAGAGGAGTTTGGCGGTGTGGCAGGGAAAGGAAGCAACCACACTGGGAACCACACTCCAGTTCCATGGCAATTTCTCTTTAAATAGCGAAGAGAGGGCTGCTGGGGAAATATCAACCCTCCAACATGCCTCTCTTTCCCTGTCTGCAGGTGTGGCTGAACGCAGCACACCCAAACAGCCCCCAGTTGTTCAGGGGGTCAGTG
Source organism: Marmota monax (assembly GCF_021218885.2). Classification (NCBI taxonomy): domain Eukaryota; kingdom Metazoa; phylum Chordata; class Mammalia; order Rodentia; family Sciuridae; genus Marmota; species Marmota monax. The sequence continues at coordinate 2,444,384 of NW_026694593.1, read as the reverse complement.
CATGTGTCTTCCTGGCATTGCTGATGGGTGTTTCCCACGGAAAGGTCCAGATGCCTGGGGTCTGAGGGCTGCATTTCAGAAGCCCTGTCTCTCCAGGCCAGGTCCTCTGGGATTGGGGGTTCCATCAGGCCACAAACTTCGTCATTCCCAGGGCCTTGATCTGGGTTTAGAATCTGCCTGAAGCACAAAGTGGAAAAACACATTCATTCTAATAAGCAGTTGCAGGCCCAGAAACTTCTCAACTTAAACCTTATTTCAGTATTTTTTCATCCCCTTCAAATTTCGCTCTGAGGCCACCCTATCTGCTTCAGGCTCTCTGGGGAAACTTGGTGGGCCCCTTTAGGAGGTCCCTCGTGGTTGCTCCTGAAAGCAAAGTGTAGTTTCTACCAAGATGGGGGACCTGCAGGTTCTGGTAGCTCGTTGAGCACCTGTGGCCCAGGTGCTTAGACGTCCTCTCCTGGAATCTTCATAATCACCCTGTCGGGTACCGGCTTTTCTTATCTCCATCTGGCAGGTGAAGAAACTGAGATTCAGAGATTCTGAACGACAGTGACAACCGCAGCAGGTGGCAGGTCTGGGTGGAAAATCTCTCCGTGAGACTCCACAACCCACACCTTCCCCGCAGCCCCCAGCAGCCTAAGAGGAGCCGCAGCGCAGAGAGAACCTGACCTCTGTCGAGTGAGTTTTCCAACGTCCGAGTCTCACTTCGGACCCGTCAAATCAGTCTCTGGAGGTCGGGTTCAGACGTCGGTGTCTTTCGAGGTCCCCAGACGGTTCCATTGGGCGGCGCGGGCGGCCCAGCGCTGCTTCCTGGTAACGGTAAGAGGCCCCTCGCCTCTCCCAGGCTCCCCAGGTGCGCCTTTCACAGTGTCACCAGCTCACGAAACCAAAACTCAAAACCCAGCCCGCGGTGGCCAACTCCCTTGCCCTCGTCGACAGACCTCGGGGAGGGCCCCGGGAAGGCTCGAGGTGCCTGCCCTCCCCGCTCAGGTGCGGCCGGCGGCAGGAAGCCGCCCCCTCCGGGAGCCGGTGCGGTGCGCGGGGCGATTGCGCCACCCGCTCCAGCTTTCGTAACTGCACCGGGGACGGCCAAGGGACGCTCGAGCGCGAGTTCCTCAAATGTTTTCCTGCGTTGCCAGGACTGTCCGCGGCTCTGAGTCATGTGCAAGTGGGAAGCTGCCCTGACACCGCGCCGGGCCAGAGGGAGCTGAGTTGGGCGCTCGGCGGGGCCGAGGCACTCGGCTGGGAGCGGAGCGCGGCCGCGGAGGGGCTCGGAGGGGCCCGCTCGCCCTCGCGTCGCCCGGCCCGGCCCGGCCGCCCCCCACCTGCCTCCCTGGGACCGCGGGCGGCGGCCGAGGAGGAAGCATGCTGGCCTTGTGCGCGCTGCTGGCCGCGCTTTCTGCGGCGCCCGGGGCGGCGCTGGCTCCAGGGGACTGCGCGGCGCTGGGTAAGGGCTCCCGCGCGCCGGGGGTCGCGGGCGGGTGGGGGATCCGCCGTGGCCGCTCACGATCGGGCGGGGGGTGGCGGTGGGGGGAGACTGGAACGAGCAAAGGAAGTGAGGTCGCCCCCCTTTTTTGTGGCTACCTTAGGTGTCCGCGGGCACCAGTCGCCAGAGCAGGGCTGATCCCGCTGCGGGGGTGGGTGCGCCCCCTGCTGCGTGCTGCTGCGCTCGGGTCTGTCTGTGCCTCGGTAGCTACCTGAGGTCTAGGTACAGGACAAGGACCTGACTCCCGCGTCCCAGAGCCCCATGCATCTATTTTCTCCGGTTATTCTAAGTGGAGATGCCACCGAGGGCGCCCCAGCGGGGCATCCTATGTCCCCGCACCCCGCTTCTCCCTTGTGTTTGAGCGGGGCACCCCGCCTGGTTCTACCCCAACCCTCTGGTGTCCGTGTGGATGACAGTGCCCTGACTGTGAAGTCTGACATCACGGGCGCTGAGTCACCGATTCTCCCGCCGCACGCACTCGCTTCAGGGGGCACCAGCTCTGGCAAGCCAATTGTCCCGTCCTGGGAATTTAACTGAGTGGGCAGCAAGGCATTGGAACCTTCTGGGGGTGACCTGAGCTGGATACCCCTTTCAGACTGGAGAGTGAGGGCCTCGTGCCCCTGTGGACTGCACTCTGCCCCCGCTGCCAGGCCTTTCCATGGGTCTGGCTACGCGCCCAGCGGCCTGCCTGGGCTTCGCTCTAGAGGACCTGCTGCTCTAGAGGGTTGTTTTAGGGTCTGAGGGCTTCTTTGAGGACACAACGGAAAACCAAGGGGCAGCCGGTAGATATTTGGAACGGATGGCTGGGAGACAGTGGCTCTGGCTGTCACTGCTTATGCCACCCTGAGCTCCTGGGGGAACCACTTTTTAGATTTCTCCCCGCAGGAAAGGTAAGGTCCACACAGGTGGAAGTTGGGCTGGAATGCCTGTGGCTCTCTTCGCTTTCTGGATGGTTGTGGTCTTTGAGTTCAGAAGAGAAAAGTTACTGCACTAACAGGCCAGTGTTGACAGAGACCAGGGTTTACACATCTTCTCCTTCCCCTTGCCCTTCCCCTTCCCCCCTTCCTCCTCCTCCTTTTTTTTTTGGTGCTGGTATTGCACCCCGAGGGCTTCACCGCTGAGCGACATCCCCAAAATATTTTTGAGACAGGATCTTGTTAGCTGAGGCTGCCTTTGAACTTGGACTCCTCCTGCTTCAACCTCTCACTGTGGCTGGGATTACAGGCATGCACCACTGTGCCTGGCTACAGGTTTTTTTTTCTTTTTTTGGCCAGGGATTGAACCCAGGGATGCTTAATCACTGAGCCACATCCCCAGCACTTTTTATTTTTTTTTTATTTTTATTTTGAGACAGGGTCTCCTTGAGTTGCTTAGGGCCTTACTTGGTTGCTGAGGCTGGCTTTGAACTCCTGATTCTCCTGACTCGGCCTCTCAAGCCACTGGGATGACAAGCATGAGTCACCATGCCTGGCTTCACTTTGACGAAGCTACAGGTTTTTTTTTTTTTTTTTTTTTTTAATTCTCCACTGATCTACATAAAACTTTGAAAGAGGCGACTGAAGTTCAGAGAGTTTGGGATGGGAAGTCGTCAAGCCTACCTGATGAAGGCTTACTCCTCTGTGGCTCTGTGCTTTACTGTGGCAGATCCCCGAGACTCCCAGATGTAGAACTGGACCCGCAGACAGAGCTGAGGATAGTTAGGGGCAAGCTGAGAGCCACTGGATGCTGGGGCAGAGAGACTGAGCAAGGGGAAGTGGAGGCCAAGACCTGCTCTTGGTGGAGTCAGAGGGATGCAGAGGCCTTCCCAGCTTCCCCAAGAAGGGAGCAGGGCTCGCTGCCTGCCTGCTCCTACTCCTGCCACTCCCCAGGGCACCTTCCCAGGAGGCTGCTGCTGCTGCTGGAGGCGTCCTTTGGTTCCTAGGTAGCTGCAAGGCCCTGTAAGGACAGTCGTTGTGCTCAGTTCTGCTTCCCTGGTGCTCTGAAGAGATGGGCAAGGGGATCTCATGACAGAGCGCTTGTAAAAGACAGAAATGAGAATTGGGGGAGGAAGTGAAAGCCCTCCCAGCTCAGAAGGAAAATGCAGAGAAGGAGAAGCATGCAGCTCCTCTCCCACACCCACTCAGACTCAGCCCACAAACTGAGAGCAAAAATACAGCAATTGTACAGGAAGCCCGGAGCAAATGACTGTGAGATAGCCCGCTGGAGAGAAATGGGGGGCAGAGGAGGCAGCGGAGGCTGAGCAGAGGGGAAACCTGCCGGCCTGCCTGGGCGTGGAACTCGCAGAGCCCAGAGGCAAGCTTTCCCAGGGTCAGCAGCCATCCCAGGTCCAGGTGCAGCCAGGACTCCTCAGCATCCTTGCCTAGGAGAAGGACCCCGGGCCAGCTGGGTCTCAGGCTTCAGCTCTGACATTCAGGTGTCAGGCTGGAAGCCTGGGCGTGGGTCATTCCAGTTCCCCTCGGTGCAAGAAAATACACAGAACGCCATGCACACCTCTAAGTGTCTCAGAGTCCGGTCAGGACCTCTGAATTTCCTATAGGGCAAACTCTCCCTCCCTCCCTCACCTGTTTGTATCCCTAGGCTCGCCCTCCATCAGTGTTTCTCAGAAGGATTGTTCTGGGTCTAGCCTGAGGTTTGGGGTCTGTGTTGGATGAGTGGAGTCTTGGTAAAACGCTGATTCTCAGCGCCCACCCCAGATTGATGGGTTGATGGACGGGTACTGGGGCTTGAACCCGGAGGAGCTTTGCCATTAACAGGTCTTGCTAGGTTTCTGAGGCTGGTTTTGAACTTGAGATCCTCCTGCCTCAGCCTCCTGAGTTGCTAGTATTACAGGTGTCTGCCACTGTGCCTGGCTCATGCCTAACTTATTAAATACGAATATCAGGGAGTGAGTTCTGAAAAAAAAAATTTTTTTTTTTAAACAAACTGCCCTTCATGATTCTTAGGCACCATCGGGGTTGAGAACATCTGTCTACATGGTGTGATTGAGGAACTGAATAAACGCCCTTCCCCTGCAGCCTCCCAGCTGCCAGAAGTCTGTCCTCACTTTGGCTCTGTCCCTTGTTTATCACTGCAACAAACATTTTTTTTTTTTTTTGAGTCCCTGGAAAGCCCATGAGGCCTCCGTGGGATCAGCCACTCAGACTCCACCCTGAAAGGAGCCTGAAAATGGTCAAGTACAAATCCTGAAGAGGACAGAGAAATGCAGTCTCTTTGACTTGCCTGCTTGGTACCGACTCCTCACAGACAAATTGGCTAGGGAGGTGGCCAGAAAAAAGTGACCCTGTTGGAGGACCACAGTCACCAAGAGCACCAACCTGACTCCATCCCCTCCTCTGGATCCTCAGCAAACAGAGTAAACAGTACTCCCCGCATGGGGAACTTGTAGGGTACCCAGAGCAACCCGGATGCTCACGGCTGCAAGTAGGCAGCTTCCCTCTGCCCACCCTTCCCTCTGCCCACCCTTCCCTCTGCCCACCCTTCCCTCTGCCCACCCTTCCCGACTCTCCACACTTGCATCCAGAGTACTCCCAGTCACCAACTCTAATCCAGGCCCAAAGCTATCTAATATGCTAGCCAGTGGCCATGTGTGGTCATTTAAATTTAAAAGCTAATTAAAATCAAATCAAACGTGGGGCTTAGTGGCATGTGCCTGTAATCCCAGCAACTAGAGAGGCTGAGACAGAATAGCAAGTTTGAGTCCAGCCTCAGCAACTTAGTGAGACCCTGTCCACCCCCACCGTAGAATAAAGTAAAATAAGATAAAATAAAAAAGACTGGGGATGTGACTCAGTGGTTCGATCCCTAGTACCAAAACAAAGCAAAACAAAAAGTTAAACCGAATGAAAAATGTAATTCCTCAGGTGTATTAGCCACATTTCAATGATCAGTGACCACTGTATGGGCAGCCCAGATACAGAGCATTCCCCCGTCAGTGGAAGTTCTACCCGGCAGTCCTGATCTGTGTCTTCTAGAGGTTTCTGTCTGTCCTCCCCCCTTCCCTTCCCCCTGTCTTTCTCTCCTGTCCTCCTCCTTTCTTTCTTGGCACCGGGGATTGAGCCAGGGCCTCATGCTGGACAAGCTCATTCTGCACAGGTAATGGCTGAGCCAGACAGAGAGATCTCTGCCCCACCTGCCAGGTAAAAAGAAGGTAGCCTTGGGCAAGTGACTGAATCTCTCTTGAGACTCCATGTCACCATCTGGAAAATATAAAAAAAAAAATCATACAGCCGGCCCTCTGTACCTACAGGTCCCATATCCAGGGATTCCACCCAAGTACACTGAAAAGTAATGGAAAAAAAACATTGCCCTCATACTGAACACGTACAGATAGTATAGTTCTAACAAGTACGCAGACAGCGTTTACATGGTTAGGAGGGAGGACCTAAAGTGTATGGGAGGATGTGAGCAGGTTATATGTAAATACTTGTCATTTTATAGAAGGGACTTGAGCACTCACAGATTTGGGTATCTGAGGGGGTCCTGGAACTGAGGATGACTGTACTACCTCACAGGGTGGAATGAGGATTAAATGCGCTAAGGAATATTTCAGAAAAGTCCCCAGCACCAAGCAAGTGCAGTGAAGCCAGCTCAGTGGTGCACACCTGCAATCCCAGAGACCTGGGAGGCTGAGGCAGGAGGATCTCAAGTTCAAAGCCAGCCTCAGCAACCTAGTGAGGGCCTAAGCAACACAATGAGACCCTGTCTCAAAACAAAATACAAAAAAAGGTCTGGGGATATTGTGTCTCAGTGGTGAAGCACCCTTGGGTTCAATCCCCAGGCCTAAAATAGAATACAAAAGTAAAAAGAGCTGGGGATACGGCTCAGTGGTAGAGCACCCCTGGGTTCAATCCCCAGGGCTGCAAAAATAAAAACAAAAGTGTAGTTAATCATTTATTCGTTTCAAGATTTATCTTGAGCTCCAATTGTGTTGCAGGCACAATTCTAAGAGTGAGATGCAGAAGTGAACAAAACGGACAGAAATCCCCAGGTTATGCAGCTTCCTTCTAGCGGGGGAAAGAGCAGGATGTAAATTAAAAATATAGTATGATAGCAACTAGTGCCAAGGGGACAAGCCTGGGAGAGAGGGTGGCACTGTGGGTTGGGGACGGTGTGATGCAGAACTGGTATTTTAGGGGACGCCTGGCTGAGGGGTGATGTTTGAGAGAAAGCCTAATGGGAACAGGAAAATATTTAGAGATTTCCTGGGCTCCCGCCTCCCCTGAGACCATCTATCCTTCTCGAGGGCCTCTCATGTTCTGGGGCAGAGGGTTCTGTAGGGATACACAGATGTTCCCCGCCCCAGAGAAGCTGCGGTGTCTCTGAGGACAGAGGCCTCAGCCATTCAGCCCTGTGGACACCAGCTGGGCAGGGATGTGCCAATTGTCACATCATTGACTCTGGGTGAGGTGCAGATCTTTTTTTTGGCAGTACTGGGAACTGATCCCAGGGGTGCTTCACCACGGAGCCACATCCCCAGCCCTTTTTTATTCTATATTTTGAGACAGGGTCTCACTGAGTTGCTTAGGCCCTCACTAAGTTGCTGAGGCTGGCCTTGAACTTGCAATACTCCTAATAGCTAGAATGCAGACAGGCATCTCCACAGCCAGCTCAGAGGGTTTTTGAGGGCTGCAGTGGCCCTGGAAGGCAGAGAAAGACTTTAAGCCTCACCCCTGGGGGTCCTTGGGGAGTGCCTTTTGGGAAGTCAATCTGTGTGCTCCGCCCACTGCCCTTCCCTAGGGATCAGAGATGTCTGAAGTCCCTAGCAGCGGGGAAACCTTGTCTGCTACAGTCCTGGGCTTGGGTTTCACTTTTAACTGAAACTCAGCAGACTACCCTCCTTCCCATCTGCCTCTTGCCAGCTCTGTGCCTGGCTTTGTCCCCATCTGTGTGGCCCTGAGGCCTTGCACCCAGGCTGTCCCCCCAGCAACCTTTCTCCAACTCGCTTCCCTCTCCTCTTCCTAAACTCCTTCCTGAAAGCATCCTTTGGTCTTCCCTGTCTACGTGACAATTGCAGTAAATGCGACAATTTATGAAGTGCTAACTGTATGTAGGAAGTGTGCCAAGCTCTTGTGCCTGCGACCATCTTGATTCTCCTTAACAGCCTTAGGTGGGAGGAACGCAGCACCCTGGCCTGGGTGGGGTGGGCTACAAACCGGACGCACGCAGGTTTTGTGGGAAGGGAGGGTCAGAGGTCAATTTGAGATGAGACCACCTAAAGAGCAGGCTTCCGGAGAGCTGGTACAGGAGGAGGCCTGAGCCTAGGGATGGATGTGGGGCCTCCACAGGTGGATGCTATTTTAAGCCCCGACGCTGGCCGTGATCACCCTGGGCTGGATAATGGGGAAAAGAGGGGGCCTGAGCCTCTTCTGGAGCCACAGGAAGAGGAACCAGCAAGGGGACTTGAGAACATGTGGCCAGTGAAGCAGGAGAGAGATGGGGACAGTTGTGCTCCCAAGAAGAGTGGTTTCTCCCGATGCTGAGCGGTCGGCCGGGGGGACCAAGCTTGATTTAGCAACAGGCAGGTACCTGGTGGTGGCCTTGACCCGGGAAGTTCTGGTGAAAGGGCAGGGACCCAAGGCTGGTGAACAGGAGAATAGGAGAGCCCCAGGTGGTGGCACTCACCTGTGATCCCAGTGACTTAGGAGGCTGAGGCAGGAGGATGGCACATGCAAGACCAGCCTGGGCAATTTGGCAAGACCCTGTTTCAAAATAAAAAAGGGCTGGGGTACGGATCTAAGGTGGAGCACCCTGGCTTCACTCCCCAGTACCCGTCCCTCCAGAAGAAAGTGAAAGAGGGAAAGGAGAACAGGAGGGAAATGGGAAACAGGGGGTAGGGGACGCTCTTGAGGAGGGCAGCTGTCAACGAATGGCGTGTTCATGAGCCAAAGTACGGTGGACTAGGGGGAGGCTGTTTGCTTGTTTTTTTTTTTTTAAAAAGAGTGAAACAGCAGCATGTTACATGCTGATTAAAAGGACCTAATAGAGACTGAAACATTGACAGAGAGGTGACCTTGTATAGGTGAAAAGAAACAGGCTCAGAGAGGTTCAGTAACTGGCTCAAGATCACACATCAAGGAGTGACAGGGGGCTGAGCTTTTTCTACCACATCATGCGTGTTGCCAACAAGCCCTACTCTTCCCAGGGCAGAGGGACAGGGAGGTCGTCTGTCTTCCCGGTGTCCTCACTAGAAACTCACTGCACCCCTTCCTGTTGGTGTGACCAGGACAGCCCCCTCTTGCCCTAGGAAGTACTTATTGCCTTCCCCTCCCCTCTCGCTCTTTTCCCTTGGAACTGGGGAGTGAACCCTGGACACCCAACCACTGAGCTCCATCCCCAGCCCTTTTTTTGTGTTTTATTTAGAGACAGGGTCTCAGCAATTTTTAGGAATTGCTGAGGCTGGCTTTGAACTTGAGATCCTCCTGCCTTAGCCTCCTGAGCTGCTGGGATTACAGGCCTGGCCTCCAGTATTGCAGAAAACCCCAAACTTTCTCTCTCTCTTTCTCTGTTTTGAATTTCATTGCATGGATATACAGAATTTATTTATCTCGTCCCCCACCCTTTAAAATCTTTCTTTTTAGTTGTAGATGGACACAATACCTTTATTTTGTTTATTTATGTGGTGCTGGGGATCAAACCCAGTGCCTCGTGCATGATAGGTGAGTGCTCTACCACCGAGCCACAACCCCAGCCCTCAAGTCCCCTTTTGATGGACATTTAGTTGTTTCCTGCCTTGCTAGACACTGTTGTGGGGATACCATTGCATCCCTCATGTGACATGAGTGCATATCCTGCGGGATAAAGTCCTCAAAGTGGGGTTGATGAGTCAAAAGATACGTGTATGTATATGTGTGCATGTGTGTGTGTGTGTATATATATATATTTGGTCCTGGGGATTGAACCCAGGGGGCACTTAACCACTGACCCACATTCCCAGATCTTTATTTTTTATTTTGAGACAGGGTCTTGCTAGGTTGCTTAGAACCTCGCTAAATTGCTGAGGCTGTTTTTGAACTTGCAATCCTCCTGCCTCAGCCTCTCAAGTTGCGATTTATGATTTTGACTGAGAATAAACGTTGCCCTGATTTATACTCCTAGTGACAATGTGATGACCTCACACCTCTTCCAGTGTGTTATTAAAGTGGTGTCTACCTAGAAAATGGTATCTGGGTGGAATTAATCTGCATTTAATTTATATGAGTGAGACTAGATTTTTTTCCCCACATGTAATAGGCTTTAGCATAATCTATTCATATAATCTACCTGTTCTTTTTTTTTTTTCCTTTGGTACCTGGGATTGAACCCAGGGGCACTTAACCACTGAGCCTCATCCCCGGCCTTTCGTTATTTTTTATTCTGAGACAGGGTCTTGCTAACTTGTTTAGGGTCTCCCTAAATTGCTGAGGCTGGCTTTGAACTCAAGATCCTCTGCCTCAGTCTCTCCAGCCGTTGGGATCACAGGTGTGTGCCACCGCACCCGACTTTCATTTTTTAAAAATCTTTTTCTTATTGTTTATGGGAGCTCCTGATAGATCAAGGGATTCAGTCCTGCTGTAATGAGTTGAGTTGTGGACATTTTTTCAGGTGGTCAGTTGTCTTGTGACTTTACTTTTTGTTAGTTGGGGTCAGTTTTTGCCATGCAGATGTTTGTTTTTGAACTGTAGATGAATTCTTGGCTTCTAGGTCGATAGTGTTTTTTGTTTTTTTGTAGTTGTATATGGGCCGCGTGCCTATATTGTGTTTGTCTATGTTTTTAATGTGGTGCTAAGGGTCGAATGCAGCGCCTTACATGTGCTAGGCAAGCACTCTGCCACTGAGCTACAGCCCCGGCCCAGTTAATAGGTTCTAAAATATTCTCCGTTTCCTTCTGGTGCTTTAAAGTATTATTATTATTTTTAATGTTGTTGTTGCTGTTACTATTTTGTATGGGGGATTGAACCCAGGGATGCTCTACCACTGAGCTCCATCCCCAACCCTTTTTATGGTGAGACGGGTTTCCCAGGCTGGCTTTGACCTTGCCATCCTCCTGCCTCAGCCTCCGAGTCGCTGGGTTATGGGTGTGCACACCCAGTCCTGGCAAAGCAGGGCTTTTACTGGATCATTGGGAAATTCACTGAACTTGACTGCTCTATTCCCCCTGAAGGTCCTTGGGATCAGACCTTCGCCACCACCCCTGGTCCCACACTGTTTCAGATGTGGGTAAGGCTGACCCTCCCATTTCTGTTTTCTCAGAATCTCGCTGGCTCGGTCTCCTTGTTTACTTTCCCATTTGAACTTTAGAATCAACTTGCCGAGTTCAAAGAAAAAAAAAATGTCCTGTTGGTATTTTTATTAGCACAGAGTCAACTTGAGGAATTAGTTGAAGGAGCATGGATTCACTTAGATACTCCAGTGCTGAGTCCCCTCGCTTGAAACAGAACGCGAGATGTGTTACAGCAGAAGTGCAGCAGCCCCGAGAGTCTTCACCAGACCCACAGCCCGAGCCCATCAGAACCAACCCCGTGTGTCCCGGGGGAGAGAGCCACCCCTTGGTTGTGATGTTTAGATGTTGAGTCTTGCTTCCTCCTGTCTGGTGTGGGGGGTGGAGACTGGAGAAGGCAGCGCCCGGTAGGTGGACCTGGTCTGACCCCTCCTTCCATCCTCCAGAAACTGATTATGAGCCAGGTCCTTGTTGCACCCCAAGGCTACCCTGAGAGATGGAGAGATAAGCCTCACGTGGTGTCCCCTGGGAAGGCAGAGGGCTGTGGAATAAACACGAACCAGGAGTCCAGGGCCCGGAGTCCAGCCTGGCCGCGTGACACACTGGTGGTACAACTTTTGGGACCTTTTCCCTCCTCTTCTATAGAAATGAGCAGCTTCACTGGGCACGGTGGTGCACGCCTGTCAACCCCAGCGGCTCAGGAGGCTGAAGCAGGAGGATTGCAAGTTCAAAGCCAGCCTCAGCAACTTAGCAAGGCTCTAAGCAACTCAGTGAAGACCTGTTTTAAAATACAAAAAGAGTTGGGGAAGTGGCTCAGTGGTAGAGTGCCCCTGGGATCCCTAGTACCAAAAAAGGAAGCAAGACAGGGAGGGAGGAAGGAAGGAGCTTCAGTTAGACACAATGGCACCCACTTGTAACTCCAGCAACCCAGGAGGCTGAGGCAGGAGGATCACAAGTTCAAGGCCAGCCTCTGCAATTTAACAAGACATTGTTCAAAATCAAAAGAACTGGGGGATGTAGCTTAGTGGTAGAGCACCCTGGATTCCTTCCCTGATACTGGGGTGGGGGTGGGAAGAAAGGAAGGGGCAGCAGCTTGGTCTGAACCCTCCCTAGGGCCCTCTCCATCTTCACATAGCCACCCACCCTTAGCGCTGAGCACACATCCCTGACTGCTGCTCTTCCTCTCTGTCTGGACCACAGCCCCTGCGCCTCTCTGCAGCCCCGTCCAGTCCTGCTGTTAATCTCCGTGTATCTTAATCTCCTCCGGGGGTTAGCTGGGGGTGGGGTTGGATTGTTTGCCCTCCTCAGATACCCTTTCCTTTAATTACTTTATAATCTCTGAGAGGGATCCAGGGCGGACCTTCTTGGCCTGGGGCCACGTAATGTGTCTGGTGCTGCCTGGGGAGGGGTGCGTGTCTTCCCCTCAAGAAGCAATTGGGGGCACGTGTGGGCTACCTTTTTATGGGTCCTAAGGAGCCTCCCCCCAGGCCTTCTCTGGCAATCAGCGGGGCAGATGGAGCGGAAGGCTGAGCCAAGGTAAATACTGCCTGCGCCAAACACCAGACAAACACCGGCAGGTACAAGAGGTACAGACACATTAGGGCAGGGTGGGGAGGCTCCTGCCAGGGGAGCCATCTCTCTGAGAAGACGGTTTGGACAAACTGGGCTGCGAGCCAGGTTAGAGAGGGACACAGTCCAGAGCCTGGAAGCCCCGCAGTCTCGCCTGTCCTGGATGACATCTTGGGATCTCAGGGAGAAGTGACCCAGGGATGGAAGGACCCGGGAGGGAGGGAGATGGAGTCAGAGGTGGTGGTGCCTCTTTGATTTCTTTGGTGCTGAGGATAGAACCCAGGGGTGCTTCACCTCTGACCACATCCCCAGCCCTTTTGAAATTTTATTTAGAGACAGGGTCTTGCTCAGTTGCTTAGGGCCTTGCAGAATTGCTGAGGCTGGCTTTGAACTCACGATCCTCCGGCCTCAGCCTCCTGAGCCACTGCACCCAGACAGTGGTGCTTTTAAGATGACTCAGCATTCAAATGCTGTTCGTATGGGGTCAGGGAGAAAACTCAAGGCGTGACTCCGCACTCCCTAGATCCCCGGCCTTACTAGGGGTGGCCGGCTGTAAGGAGGAGACCCGCTCCCCTTTATGCAAACCCCTCAGATCCCAGGGCTCCTTTTCCCAGGACTCTGTGAAGTCTCAGAAGGTGTAGGGCGAGCAGGGGAGGGGAGAGGGAACGAGTCGGTGGAGAGAGGTGGGTGGGCACCCCTGAAGAAGGGAACTGGGGAGGGGTAGAGAGAGGTGACCTGGGCCAGTCCCTTCACTTCTCTGATCTGTGCCTCCCTGTACAGTGGGGATGCGCCTCCCTCCCTCTCAGTGCTGCTGTGAGGAGACTCTTGGGTAAGGGCCTGGCCCGCGGGGTGAGTGCTCTATGATGATGGTTCTGACTATTATCGCAGTAGAACCTCCGAGACCGATTTCAGCCCTTAGATGGAGAATGCAAGGAGAGGTGACCGAGAACACGGGGGACCTGTCCTAGCCTGTGTGGGACCGCAGTCTGCATTGCTTTCCATTTGGACCTGGGCTGCCCACATTCTCCTAGCAACCTCTGGACATCCACCTCCTTTCCGATCAAGGCCCCAAGCGCTGAGAGGGGACCTTTAATTCTTGCATGACCCAGTCTGAAACTCTGTGCTTCTGAAACCTGAGAGACGGGAGGCCATCCTGGGCTGACAGCTGGACCCCGTGTGCCTGCTAAGGAACGGCTGTGAGACGGGATTAACAGGCGCGAGTTAAGCCTGTGTCCTCGGTGGCCGGCCAGGCAGGCGGCCTGTGCACTGCTTACATAAATGGGGCCAGGAAGCTGAACTTGTTTTTTCTGGCAAGAGCAAGGGTGTGCTGCAAGAGAATTGAGAAATCGGTTTCTCGTGGGCCTGTTTTTCTCAGGTTATTGACATTTGCCAGTTTACATGGAGAGGGGAAAAGAAAATTAGAGCAACAACAAAGCCATTTGGGTTTCTAGCACCCAAACTTGGTCCTAATGGGGGAAGAACCCCACTTCCCAAGAGCTGTGCTGCAAGGTCCCTGCTCCAGGGGTGTCCCGCGTGGGCAGGGATTTGTGGGATTGCTGGCTGGGATCTAATAGGATCTACGCTCTCCTTCCCTTGAGGAATGGGAGGCAGGGGAGGTGGTGGGAATTTCTCTGCCCTGGAGCTCTCCAGAGAGAGAAATGTGTTTGTCTCAGGGCCCTGGGATGACCTGGCCCCATCCCTCTCCCCGGGTCCTCACCAATTACAATAGTATGTTCATAGATTGAGTCTGTGTTGCAAGGTGGCATTGTCCGGGGTAAGCAGGCGTGCTTCCTGCCCTGGGAGCTAATGATGTGAGACCGTGGGATGCTGAGACGGCAGGAGTAGGGGCTGGTGGGGACCTCCAACCTCAGTCTGAACCTGCATTTTTCAGAAAAGGTGAAAAGTGGGCTCTGCCAGGGGCAGTGACGTGCCCACAGCTGCCTGCCAGTCCTGGGCAAGACCAGGAATAGAATTCGGTCTCCTGATGGTGCAGGAGTGCATCAGGCTGCCTCGTGCTCTGAGATGTGCAGTATAGGAGAAGAGCAGAGCCGGGGAGGCCTCCAGTTGGTCAGGGACTAAATGCAAAGTGCACTGGAAGATTGAAAAGGCACTTGGGGCCAGGTGTGCTGGTGCACGCCTGTCATCCCTGCAGCTTGGGAGGCTGAGGCAGGAGGATCCTGAGTTCAGAGCCAGCCTCAGCAACTTAGGGAGGCCCTAAGCAACTTAGCAAGACCCTGTCTCCAAATAAGATATAAAGAAGGGCTGGGGGTGTGGCTCAGGGGGTGTGGCTCTCTCCTTTTCTGATCTGACCCTCAGGAAGGGACTTTGTTTTCTCTGCTGGAACCTGGGATAATGCTCCCTTCCTGCTTCTGACTGGTCTTGGCAGGAAAAGAAGGACTCGAAATCCTTGGTGGCCCCCTCCTCTCTCCTGGCTCCCGGGTGCTTTCTGATGCCTAGGAGCTGGGGTGGGGGACAGCTGATTCATTCTTAAGGTGATTGGGAGAGACTCAGAAGCAAGGAACAGCGCCATCTCCCATCCTGGAGGCTGGGACAGGAGGTGGGAGGGCGATGGGGCCTCCTTCCGCCTCCAGAGCCAGGACTGATCCCCTTGGAGGATGCTCACACCCTCCCTGCTGTCTTGTGGGTCAAACCTCCTTCCTTACTGTGCTTTAGATACTTCAGACCCCAATCCTTCCCAAATTCTTCACTTTTTTTTTTTTTTTTGATACCAGGGCACTTAACTACTGAGCCACATCCCCAGCCCTTTTTGTATTTTATTGAGAGACAGGGTCTCACTGAGTTGCCTGGGGCCTCGCTAAATTGCTGAGGCTGGCTTTGAACTTGCCATCTCCTGCCTCAGCCTCCTGAGCCGCTGGGATTACAGGTGTGCCGCCCTGTGGCTCCAGGACTCTTCATTTTCTGATACCTTTGCGTGTTCTGTTCACTCCTTGAAATGCCATTCCCAGCAGCCACACTCTCCAGGCTCCCATCATTTCCCAAGGTCATGTCTCGTTTCCCCTTTTAGAATGATGTGTCCTCCTTCTTACCTCCCTCAATACCTCAGGATCATTTATTTCAGAATAGCCTGAATCATAGGTGATTTTAAGTCCTCCACAGGGGTCTGTGGATGTTAAACAAAATAAAATATGGAAAGGTGGCGCAGAGCCAGCACAGAGTACATTTTCAGTGACAACATGTGGATTTTCTTCATGATCTGACTTAAACTATACTTCCAAGATCCTTCACAGTCGGATAAATGCTGATGGAAGGATTGAAACTGAGTTAAAAGCTCTAGAAGCCACTGTAATGAATAATGAGAATGAGCCCCTGCTCTTGATGCAGGTGAGGAACAGAAATTCTTGATTTCTTAAGCTGGGGACAGGCACAGGCTTGCCATCGGTCCTGAAAGCCTGGGCATTTGCTCAAGGGCGGATGCTGAGCTGTGCGCAGGATCCCAGCTTGTGCCGCACCTGCCTGCCCTGCGCCAGGGCCACCGCCAGGTTGGGTGGGAGCACCCGGCTGCTGGGGCACGTCCTGCAGGGAAGCAGGCTCCTGGGAGCACGTGGCCACTACGGGTCTCTTCCTTTGACCGGCTGCTCTGGTGGGGCCTACCAGGGAGGGTCCTGGTGGGGACCAGGGAGCAGAGATAAAGACAGATGGGAGGAGTCAGGATGAGCCCACAGACGGTTCCTGGTGCCCATCAGGGGGTCAGGCCTGCGGGGGGGGGGGGGGGGGGGGGGGGGGAGGGACGTGCACAGGACAGTCACATCCAGGAAGCGACCAGCGCTGGGTGGGGGCTCTGCGATCTGAAAGTGTCCCAGAAGCTGTTTGTCTTGAAAATCTACCTTTTCCCCAGAGGCCCTGCACTCTGCGACCTCCTCTGGTGTGTAACAACCCAGGCCCAAGTCTTTGCTTTTAGAACACACACACACACACACACACACATACACACCTGTAGACCCCATGTGTCGTGTGCATATCTATGGACACGCTTTTTTTCCCATTGTAAGAGTCATATACGCTGGGCATGGTGCGGCGCCACACGTCTGCAGTCTAGCCACTCAGGAGGCTGAGGCAGGGGGATCCCATGTTCGAGGCGGCCTCATCAACTTTGCAAGACTCTGTCTCAAAATAAGATGTCTTTAAAATTAAATAAAAAAATAAAAGGGATTGAACATGTAAAGGGCCCCTGGGTTCAACCCCTAGTACCCCCCCCAAATAAAAAGAAAAGAAAAAAGAAAAAGAAAACAAAGAAAGAAAAAAGAAAAAGAAGAAAATATTAATGTAAGCATCTTGTAGAAAAATTTAAAACTACAGAAAAGCCAGGTGTGGTGGCATGTGCCTGTAATGTCATCTACTCAGGAGGCTGCGGCCGGGGAATTGAAGACCCACCTGGGCAGCCTAGTGAGACCCACAACTCAGAAAAATAGATTAATAAACAAATAAATAATGAAACAGCAGAAATCTAAAAGGAAGAGAAGGAAATTACCCCTAGTAAAAGCAGAAAAATTTAAAAATTGAAATCAGAATTCCCCAAACAAATAAACCAAAGCAATCATCCCTGTTCCCACATTTGGAGAGGAGGGCACAGGTCCGAGGGCCACCTTCCATGCCCATCACTTCCCGCCCTCACATCTGCTCCTGGGGCTGGCTGTTGCTTGACAGCAGGACCCAGTGTCCCCGGGGCGTTGGGTCAGGAGGCAGGGGGCGGGGCGCGGGGCGGGAAGGCTGCGCTGCCCTCTGACTTGAGCTGGAGGGCTTCCCTATGGTCTCTCGTCTGAGAGTCTGTCTTAGAGTCATCCTGTCTGCAGTGCTCTTAAGAGCAGAGTTAACGCAGCCTTGTTTACAGGTTCCAGAGGAAAATGTTTTGAAGCAGAATTGTGATAGCAATACTTGCCAATGGGTGGTTTATAGTTAATCATTCCCTATTAAAAAAAAAAAGTGACTCAGTTTTAAAGATTCAGAAAACCATTACTCAAGTTCCTTGGCAGAGGAAATGGCCATTATGTCACTCCCTGCAGCTCTGCTTTTGTGGAAGAGAAAAAAAAAGTCTTTTTATTTGGTGTTTCTCCGAGCTGCTCAAATGCTTTGGCCCTTGTTAGCAAGCTGAGGACAGAACAGCTCCTGCCATTGTTGAGAAGTCCCACTCAACAGGCAAGAGCTGCCATCTGAGCTGGGCTTGGGAAGTGACCAGGGACGTCTTTCCTGGAACCGGCAAAGGCACACGCAGAAAGGGTCTCCTTTGGCCTCTAGGTTCATTTTCCTGCCTCCGCGTCTGCTGCTTGTGAGAAGCTCACTTCTCTGGTCTCCCGCGGGGGGCCGTCCACTGCACAGCCCAAGAGGCGCCACCCGGCCACTAGGGAACCGTGCCTCTGGGACTTGCTAGCGTGAAGACCCTGTCCCTGTGGGCACCTCTTAGGTACCCTGTGTGAAACAAACACTTATTAAGCACCCACTGAGTTCTCTGATGTGCAGCCAGGTGGAATTTACAGGCTTGTGGTCACGGGGGTGGGGGGGGGTGGGGACCTGTGTATACAGTCCCACATCACTTAATGATGGGGACACATTCCGAGAAATGTGTCTTCAGGTGATCTTGTCGTGTGAACTTTCTAGAGTTACACAGACCTGCGGGGTGTAAGTCAAGCATTTGATGTGGCCTCTTGATACCATCGAGGGGTACAGTAAACAGACTGAGAGGCTGCGTGGGGGTCACACTGTTGCTCTGCAGTAGGTTCTGTTTAACAAGCAGGAGTACACTCTACAATAACTAGAAAAATGTATCGTTTAGTAAATACGTAGACCAGAGACACAGTTGTTGTTTGCTTATTTATTTATTTATGTTTTGTGATACTGGAGATTAAGCCCAGGGTTTTTTTAGATGTTGGTGGACCTTGATTTTATTCATTTATTTATATGCAGTGCTGAGGATCGAACCCAGTGTCTCACACATGCTAGGCAAGCGCATGACCACTGAGCCACAACCCCAGCCCCCCAGGGGTGTTTTACTCTTGAGTTACATTCTCAGCCCCTAGTTTTGTTGTTGTTGTTTGTTTGTTTTTTAAATCAGGGTCTCACTGGGTTGCTGGCCTCCAGTGGCTATCCACTGGCCTCCAATGGCTATCCTCCTGCCTCAGCCTCCTGAAGCTGGGATTAGAGGCGGGCATCACCACACCTAACATTAATTATCATTATTAAGTATCATTTACTGTACATAATTGTATGTCACACACACACACACACACACACACACACAGGCTAAACTGGCTACTTGAGGGTGATGAAGCAGGATGAGCCGCTGGTCCTGAGGCCCAGAGTCCATGCTTCGTGAGCTTGAATATGGTGTTCAGTCACCGGGTACTGGTCAGTCATCTCTGGCTTGATCTCCCTCGGGCTGACTGTCTGTAAACATGCTGCCCACCGGTTCTGGCAGGACGGTGGTGGCCGGGAGGTGCACCTTCCCCACCTGGGGCCTCTCGTGGGAGGCGGCGCGTATGTGCACCAGCAGCGGGTGGCTCCTTGCTGACCCCTGCCTCGCCCGCCCGAGGCGCACAGGGCGCCAGCTGCCGGTGGGACGCATCCTCCGGCCACAGGTGAAGGTGGGACAGGTTCCTTCTGTGGCCCCCTCCCGCTGCCTCGCAGCTTCCTGAACGGGCTGGACCCTCTTTTACCCCCGGTGCCGGGGTGGAGGCCGGGCCTGGGGGTGCCAGGGAGGCTGCCATCCTGAGCTCCCAGCCCCTGGGCAAGGTGGGATAGGATGGACCCCGTTAGGGCCTCACACCAACGTCACCCGGGCACCACCAGAAACACCTGTGCCCGCTGTGACGTCTCGGGGTACCGTCCAAGGGTCTGACCCGCACATTGGCCCACGCCTGGAATCCCAGCGGCTCGGGAGGCTGAGGCAGGAGGATCAAGAGTTCAAAGCCAGCCTCAGCAACTCAGCGAGACCCTGTCTCTAAATAAAATATAAAAAGGGTGAGGATGTGGCTCAGTGGTTAAGCACCCCTGGGTTCAATCCCTGGTACCAAAAAAAAAAAAAAGTCCTGTGGGCCCATCACTGTATTCCCCAGTGTGAGGTTGGCTGAAGATCCTTCTGTGATTCAGAGCAGCGCCCTGAGAAAAGTGTCCGTGAAAGGATGAGCTATCCATGGTTCTTTCTTTTTTTTTGGTCCTGGGGATGGAACCCAGGAGTGCTGAACCATGGAGCCACATCCCCAGCTTTTTAAAAAATATTGTGTTTAGAGGCAGGGTCTCGCTAAGTTCCTGAGGCTGGCTTTGAACTCGAGATCCTCCTGCCTCAGCCTCCTGAGCTGCTGGGATTACAGATGTGCACCAGTCAGGCTGTGCGTGACTCCTTCCTTGGACTTTTAGGCAAACTGTATACAAACGGTGCTCATTGTGTGTTGGCGCTCCTAGGCTGTCTGTGACTGTGGATATCCACTTTCCAGCTGATGGAGGGTTGTTGCTAGCCTTGCAGTGGGGCCACCCCCAGCAAACCATCCTTTTTGATAGCGTCTCCGTCCATCATGAGTTTGAGGTGCTTCTTCAACTGCATAATCTGTGCAGGAACTTGATGTCCATGATAGGTTTCATCCTTACGGCTGCTTTATCTGATGGAAAACAGGGAAGTGAAAAGATGGCTAGTGATAGGGAGGGTCAGTGGGTCTTCTAAACCTCATTCAGTCACAGATAGAAATCTGTACGTGACCGGACGTGGCAAGCTGTCACCTTCCTCAGGCTCCCATTGGATCCTCTAAGGGCAAGGTACCCAGTCATGTCCTCTTCGCTGATGCCTGGCTTCCGGGGGCTCCTGGATGTTGGTTGCATGTAGGACGGAGAGAGGGGGCCTCCCTTGCCCACTGTGGAGCAAGAGGAGTCCAGAGGGGGTCACAGGAACCCGCCCAAACTTGCTCGGCTACACCGTGACGTGCACTTAGCTCTCTCTTCCAGCAGCCAGGGCTCTTGTGGTAGGGAGATAAAACCTTGGGTGAGTGGCCGCCACCTGTCCTGGCTGTCCATCTGTCCTTTCCCTGCCAGCCGAGGAGAAGAGGGTGCCAGGGCGGAGGAATTTGGCTCCAAGTGGTGAATTGAGAGGAAAGTTGAAAGGCGTTTGTGCAGCTAGGCAGGGCCCGACGCCAGGCAGAAGCTGTCTCTGCCTCTGGATGCCTGTGTCCCTAGTCCCTGGACTATGGCCTGCGTCTTATAGGGACAGCCAGACTCCTTGGCCTGGGGCTAGAAGCCCCCTGGGAGTCACGGGTCCTTATGCCCTCTTTCCTGGGGGCCATCTCTGGTGGGCTGGGAGGAAGGACAGGCTCCACGCAGGAGATGACGAACTCTTCCCCAGCAAAAAGGTTTCACAGATCAAAGAGACACTTGTGCTTGTCCCCAGACCCAGGAGCATGGGCAGGGAGGTGACATCAGGTGTTTGGCCTTTCTGACATCCCTGGTCAGATTTATTGCCGCTGTTTGCTAACACGTAGTTCTACCCTTGGTTTAAGGATCAGGTGGGCTTAATAGGAGAACCGGCTGTGTCCCCGCCCCATTTCCTCAGCTGGTCGGACTGATTTAACTGATTGGTTAATAACTGAGTGCAAGGTGGCTGGGATAATTTTTATCTTAGATTCTGTGAATCTATAACCTGTCCTAAAGCTGGACTAGAAAAAAAGTATTTGTTCCGCTAACCTTTAATCCCCTTTCTCTTGAGTAGTCGCACACACAATATTTTTCAAGGGGTGGGTGATGTACTTTGTCTTTTTGACTTTCCAATAACTTTTTCTTGGATCCCTAGAATAAAAACAGCATCACCACAAATGTTTAGTAGAGAGGTGTCGGGGACCAGAGGAAGTGTGGGACACACCGTCAGACCCCTGGTTCACATCCTGGGTGTGCCTCTATCTTACGGGTGATCTCGGGCGAGTCTCCTGATTCTCCTGGGCCTCAGTTACCATTTATAAAGTAGACCCTGAAGACCCTGTGATTTTGAGACTTCCTTCAGACCTGTGTGTGCCGGGAGCCCTGCTGGTGCCGTTCATCCCTAGGTGTATTCATCCATTCACTCAAGGGCTCTGTGTGTGCAGGCAGTGTTCCCAGAGCTGGACCATAACAGAGCGCCCACCAGGCTCGGTGGCCCGCGCCTATAATCCCTGAGGCTGAGGAAGGTAGATTGCAAGTTCGAGGCCAGCCTTAGTAACTTAGCAAGACTCTGTCTGAAAATAAAAAGTAAAAAGGGCTGGGGGTGTAGCTACGTGGTAGAGCGTGCCTCCCGGGGTCAGGACCTTCACAAACAAACAACACAACACAACAGGGGCCTCATCTTGTGGTGCTTGGAGTCTTGGGGGAGACAGACTGGGAATGGGTAGTTGCACGGCAGTTGGGATAGGTGACGCGGTGGAGAGGCCTAATCTAGCGAGAGGGACAGGGAGGGCTTTGGGGTAAGGGGTACTTAATGCTGAGATCAGAAATAGGGGACTTTGTCATGGGGATGGGGCAGGGGAGGAGCCAGTGTGAGAAGAGCACTGTCTTGGGGACAGTGTAGCCCTTGAAGGGTCTCCTTTTCTCTTTCTTTCTCCTCCTTCTCCATCTTTTTTTTTTGGTATGAGGGAGTGGACCCAAGGGAGCTTAACCACTGAGCCACATCCCCAGCCCTTTTAATATTTTCTTTAGAGACAGGGTCTCGCTGAGTTGCTCAGGGCCTCGTTAGGTTGCTGAGGCTGGCTTTGAACTCGTGATCCTCCTGCCTCAGCCTCCTGAGCCCCTGGGATGACAGGAGTGGGCCACCGCCCCTGGCCCCTTGAAGGGCTGTGCTGTGTGGTGTTGTGTTGTGTTTGTTTGTTTGTGTGTTTGTTTTACCAGGGGAGTGGGATGGCTAGATTGTGGCTTGAGAAGGCTCACTCTGGCAGCGGGGGGGTGGCCAGTGTCCTTATCCGGGCAGAGGTGTCCTGGACGGTGACAGATTCCAGAGTTGGTCAGTACTGAAGCCTCTGTGGCTTCCCTAGGCCACGAAGCAGTCCCGTTTCAGGGTGCTGTGGCTCACTGAGTGTTCTCCCTCCCCCAGAGACGGCCGGTGACGTGCTGAGGAGCCTGCCAGGGGCCAGCGTCACCCTGACCTGCCCCGGGGAGGACCTGGGGGCCAACGCCACCGTCCAGTGGGTGCTCACTGGCTCACAGCACAGGAGCTGGGCCAGTGTAGGAAGGAGGCTGCTTCTGAGGTCGGTGCGCTTCCACGACTCTGGGAACTACTCGTGCTCCCTGGACGGCCACCCGGCTGGGACTGTGCAGTTGCTGGTGGACGGTGAGTGTCCTCGGGGCTCTTGATAGCCCGGCTCTGCGCCTTCTAGGAAGACTCCTTGCTTGGTCCTTTAAACTCCTGTTATTTCCTTGGCCCAAGAATTCTGGGGAAGTGCCGCGGTCTGGCTGGGCACAAAATCACGAGCCACTCAAGCAGGAACAAACTTTATTTTTGAAACTGCGGCCAATGCCCCGTATGCTCCCGGGAAGATTGCCCACGGACCCACGTGGCGTTCTCCCAGACCCCCACAGGAAGTCCCTCCTCCGGAATTCCCTCCTACCGCACTTCCCCAACCAATGGGAACTCTCCAGGAGTCCCGTAGCAGGCCGAGGTGGACAGCAGGGGTCCAATATCCATATGAACGCAGATCTTAACGTAATCATATCATCTCAATGGCTTGCTGGCGTCACCTTTCAACCAAAAATGCCATGCATCATACTACTTGGCTGTGGCTCTTAGCAGGGAAGGGCTCCCTGATGTCTCTCGGTGCCACTGGAGGAAGTTCCCGCTGAGGAGGCATCTGGCTGGTGGAGAGCACTGTCTGTCTGTCCTGCCAGTGGACTCTTGCCAGCGTGGGGCCCAGAGCCAGACAGCCTGGATTCGAGTCTTCCTCCTTCACGTACAGCTTGACTTCGGCTCCTCAGATTTCTCTGGCAAAATCAAGTAAATTTTCTGACCTTAGAGTGTTTCAAAGGTGAAATGGAGTGTTGGGTTGTGGCCGACACCTGTAAGGTAACTCGGGAGGACAGCAAGTTGGAGGCCAGCCTGGGCAACTATGGAAACCCCGTCTCCAAATAGATCACAAAAAGAGTAGGGGATGTATCTCGGGGCAGAGTGCCGGGTTCAATCCCAGCACCAAAAGAAAAAAGAAAGAAAAAGATGAAGCAAGAACACTCCCGCAGACGCTGACTGCTCTCACAAAGCAGCTCTCCTGACTTTCAGAATTAGCTCCTTCCGCTGGGCGCGGTGGTGCTGCCTGTAACCCAAGCTGCTCGGGAGGCTGAGGCAGGAGGATCACGAGGTCAAAGTCAGCCTCAGCAACTTAGTGATACCTTAAAGCAACTTAGCCAGACCCTGTCTCTAAATAAATTAAAAGGCTGGGGGTGTGGCTCCGTGGGTAAGCGCCTTTGGGTTCAATCCCCAGCACCAAGAAAGCAAAACCCAAAGCCTCCTTTTCACATCCAGATGAAGACTTCACCCAGCCAGTGCCCTGTGCTAGGGCCCTGTGCTAGGGCCTTCCTTGTTTCTCAAGTAGTCCTCCCACCAACCCTGGGAAGGAGGGCGGCATTTATCACCATTATTATTATCATCAGGTCATCTTACAGGTAAGGAAACTGAAGAGAGGCTGGGACTTACCCACAACCAGGTCTTCGTGATTCCAAAATCCCTATTTTTTTTTTTTAATTTGGACAGAAGGTTCAAAGGTGGCGTCTCCCTTCCCTTGCCTAGGATCCTTTATCCAGTTTGACAAACAGGACTTTCATATTTTAATTTTATAGCCTCAGCTAGGCAGGGTGGTGCACACCTGGAATCCCAGTGGTTTGGGAGGCTGAGGCAGGAGGATTGCAGCGTTGAGGCCTGCCTCAGAAACTCAGAGAGACTCTGTCTCAAAATAAAAAGAGCTGGAGATGTAGCTCACTGATAAAGCACCCCTCAATTCAATCCCTAGTACTGCCCCAGCCCCCCCCCCAAAAAAAAAATACTTGTCATCCATTGGAATATCTGTGTGAGTCTGAGTTTTAGCTGCAGAGTGGCCAATCCCCTCAGCAGGGAGGCTGTGCACACCTGTGAGGTCAGGCGTCTCAGGGGAAGCCCTGCGGCTCCTCAACCTGCTGTTCTCTCCTTCCAGTTCCTCCCGAGGAGCCCCGGCTTTCCTGCTCACGAAGGAGCCTCCTCAGCAGCGTGGTCTGCGAGTGGAGTCCTCGGAACCCCCCGTCCCCCACCACCAGGGCTGTGCTGCTGGTGAAGAAGCTGTAAGTAGCCTGGGCTGGGCTGGGTGTGTGCTCCTTCTCACCCGGGTCCCCAAGCCGAGGTGAGCTCGCACAGGAAGGCAGAACTGGCCGATTCTAATAAATAAATTAAAAACAAACAAACAAACAAACAAACAAACAAACAAAACTTTTACTTTGAGACAGGCTCTTGCTAAATTGCTGAGGCTGGCCTTGAACTTGTGATCCTCTTTCCTCAGCCTCCTGAGTCTCTGGGATTACAAACCTGCACCACTGTGCCCAGCTGAGGGATTGCAAAATTTTATCAGTAAAACGTAATTCCCGGAGCCAGGGGCGGTGGCACATGTCTGTAATCCCAGTGGCTCGGGAGGCTGAGGCAGGAGGATCAAGAGTTCACAGCCAGCCTCAGCAATGACAAGGCACTAAGCACCTCAGTGAGACCCTGTCTCTAAATAAAATACAAAATAGGGCTGGGGATGTGGCTCAGTGGTCGGGTGCCCCTGAGTTCAAACCCCAAGTTATCTCCCCTACCAAAAAAGTAATTCCTGGGACTAGGGGCGGGGCCTGTGGCAGGAGTGCGCACGTGTGAGGCTCTGGGTTCAATCCCCAGCACCAAAATAAAAACCCCAAACCAACCAACCAAACAACAACAAAACAGAAGAAGAAACTGAGGTTCAGAGAGGTCTTTTAGCTAGAAAGTGGCTCTGCTGGGAACCCAATTCCCGGTGCCTGATTTCAGCTCCAGGTGCCTGATTTCCATTCCGGGCGCCTGATTTGGGGTGTTGCTCTGAAGAAGATTCGAATGGGAGAGGGAAAGCCAGCCAGTTCTTACCCGTGTCTGGCCCTTTCTATATGAGTGTGTCAGGCTCTTTCTATATGGAGACAGGTGACAGGAAGTGGTCATGGATGGAGAATCAGAACTGGGACTAGTGGGGCAGAAGTCATGCCTGCCACTTCAAGGTGGCATAAAGCGTGGGCGTGGGACCCGTGGGATGGGCCCAGCCAGAGAAGCGGAGGACTGGAAGGCGCCGAGCACAGATCCCCACTCCAGTGTTGCCTGGTCTGTCCTCAGACCCAGGGCTCCTCCGTCTAGACGTTTGGCGTCAGGTCTGAGCTGCCGGCCGTGGGAGCACAGCAGTCCCACTTCTCCTTCCCAAGGTTTCAACTACCCTTGGTCAGCTGTGGCCTGAAAATACCAGGTAGAAAATTCTAGAAATCAGCCGTGCATAGGTTTTAAATCAAGCCACTCGGAGTAGCCTGATGGAAGCATGTGCCATCCTGCCCGGGCGTGGATCCTGCGTTTCAGCCCAGCAGTCGGCCTGCATCACAACCTCGCCCTGATCCCTGGGCCGCCTCCCTGATGGGTGTCTGTGTTCGGCTAACCCTTGTCTTACTCAGCAGGAGCCCTAGGACAGGAAGGGACAGAGGACTCTGTGGCAGTGCTGGGGGCATGCGGGCGGAGCTTGGCAGGTACAGGGTTTGGCACCGTCTGGGGCTTTGGGCACTTGCTTGGGTTCTTGGAACACACTCCCTGCCGACAGAGGACTCCTCTGCCAAAAAATCAGAACAGTGACCTCCACACGGTGGCTTGGCTGCTACTTGTCTCCAGAGAGTTGCTGGAAGGCCTGACGGTGTATCTGTGTTCCCGACTCCACGTGTAGATCACCCCCTGCAAGAGATACAGCTGTTCTGGGACATTAGTTTCTCCACAGACAGCACATTCTGCCCACTGCCTGGCGGCTCCAGACCAGTGTCAGAGAACTGGGTTTTGGTAGCAGAGATTGAACCCAGGGGCGCTTAACCACTGAACCTCACCCCCAGCCCTTTTTATGTTTTATTTTGAGACAGGGCCTCACTAAGTTCCTCCGGGCCTCACTTTTGCTGAGTGAGGCTTTGAACTCCCCATCCTCCTGCCTCAGCCTCCTGAGTCTGGGCTTACAGGCGCGTGCCCTGGCACTGACTGATTCACACGGGACACTTCATCTCGAATACTCTGTTGACAATAAGGTGGGAGAGGACCAGGTGTCTAGCTCCACGTCCTCCTCCTCCAGTGGTCTCGGGCGTCTTGGACGTCTGCTGAGAAGCTCTGGGAGAGGGCAGTGGGGATGGAGGCTGCCAGAGCCCCAGGGACCGGGGCCCACGGAGGCCACACGGGGGCCGGAGACTCTGGGGCCCAGGACAGCGTTCTGGTGTGTTTGGCTTTCTGTTTTGGGCGTGACACTTTCACATCCTCCCCGGCACCCGCCCAGCCTGTCACCCAGCAGCGCCTGAGAGTGGGGCTCCTGCCTGGGCTGGGGGAGGCAGGATGGGCGTCCGCGGGGCACCAGACGGGCCCTGCCTCCTGGGGTGGGCGGGACCGAAGCCTGAGAGGTGCAAGGGACACAGAGCAAGGGTGGCCGTCACTCCCGGGGGCCAGGCTCCCAGAAGCAGTTTGTCCCCCCTGCTAGACTCTTCCCGAGCCCAGGAGCCCACGTTAGAGGCCGGTGATTTGTCCCCCGCAGCAGGGCAAGCGGCCGCCACGGCCTAACATGCCCGCCCGGGGGCACAGGGTTCCTACAAAATGCTTCTGCGACACCCAGCATCTCCCCGGGTGCTTCGTCCTCGTCCTCGAGGGCAGATCATTTTTGTCATTGCCCTGACACCAGGTCAGAGGCTCGGCCTCTCTGCCTCTGCGAGTCTGTGTCCCCCGTGGGGCCAGGAGCACGGATCCTGCCCCAGCGCCAGCGCTCGGGGCCCCTGATGCCTCAGTGACAGCTGAGTCCCTCCTCCAGCACCTCCTGCCGTGCCAGGGGCCGAGCCAGGTGTCCTAGCCACGTTGGTCCATTGTCCCTGTGAGGTGGGGCTGTGAATAGTCCCATTTTCAAATGACAGCGCAGAACCTCGAGCCTGGTTGCAGGACTCACTCGGAGTCACGAACGCTGACGAGAGCAGATGACCCGGAGCTGGGATCCAAGCCCTGGGATCCGACTCAGAGCCTGAGTGTCTGACCCGGCCCGGTCCTTCTTCCCCTCTAGAGGAAGCACAGAAACGGTAGCAGCCCCCCCCCTTTGTTTTGTGACCAACAGCAAGAAAGTCCCAGCGGAAGACTTCCGGGTGCCGTGCCAGTATTCTCAGGACTCGCAGAAGTTCTCCTGCCAGCTGGAGATTCCAGAGGGGGACAAGTCCTTCCACATAGTGTCCTTGTGCGCGGCCAGCAGTGCCGGGAGCAGGTCCAGCGACCCGGAGGCATTTGAGGGATATGGAATCCGTAAGTGAGCTCTCCTCTCCCCAGCCCCACAAGTATTTTTTTTTCTCTTTTGACATAATATTTCTTTTTCTTTTTGGTGCTTTTTGGACCTAGGGATGCTTAATCACTGAGCCACAACCCCAGACCTTTTTTACAATTTTGAGACAGGGTCCGGCCAAGTTGCTTCAGGCCTCACTAAATGGCTAAGGCTGGCCTCCAAATTTTGATCCTCCTGCTTCAGCCTCCCACGTCACTGGGATTACAGGCTTGCACCGCTCTGCCTGGCCCTTGACTTAATATTTCTCATCCACTCCTTGGAGGGGCAGGGAAGGAGCGGTTGAGGGGTTTGGCTAGCTGGAGCCCTTTTGGGCACTGACGGATGAGGGTGCTTTCAAGACGCGTGTGTGGGGCTGAGCGTGTGGCTTAGTGGCAGAGCGCTTGCCTAGTGTGTGCGAGGCTCTGGGTTTGATCCCTAGTATGGGGGAGGAGGGCAAATAAATAAAAAGATGGGCATGGGGTGGCCTGGTCTGGGGCAGGGCTCCTGCCGCCCCACAGAAGCCACGTTCCCTCTCACAGTGCGGCCTGATCCGCCCAGCAACATCATGGTCACTGCTGTGGCCGAAAACCCCCGCTGGCTCAATGTCACCTGGGAAGACCCCCTCTCCTGGAACTCCGACTTCTACAGACTGCAGTTCGAACTCCGGTACAGGGCCGAGCACTCAAAGGCCTTCACCACGTGGATGGTGAGTTCACCCACTGTTTCTACACAGGAAAGCGCTGCAGACACTTGAGGGTCCTGAAAAGGACGTGAAGGAGAAGGAGTGACCTTCCAGGGCCTGCTTGCCAGCTCCCCGTGCGGCCTGGACGGGTCTCGGCCGTCTCATTTAGGAAGTGGGAGTCGTGACGCTGGGTGTCCCTTCGCAGCTGGTTGGCAAGAAGGGTACACAGGGTGGCCGGGACTCGGGCTCCGGGCAATCAGGGAGGGCCGTCAGGATCGCAGTCGCTGTGCCTCCCGCCCTTAGGTCAGGAATTCCCAGTATCACTGCATCATCCACGACGCCTGGCGCGGCTCGAGGCACACGGTGCAGCTTCGGGCCCAGGAGGAGTTTGGACTCGGCTCCTGGAGTGAGTGGAGCCCCGAGGTCACAGGGGTTCCGTGGACAGGTACCTCGCGGGCGTGGAGGGAAGGCGGGGGGGCGGGGGGTGGTGGTGCTTCTGTTAGTGGATCAGCAATGTGGTGCTCTAAGGCAGGCCACCCCAAAGCTGGTGCCCGAAACAGCAACCATTTATCTGCTGGTCTTGCCATGAGGTCTGCAAGGGCCAGGGTGGACCCGCCCGTGGCTGGGGGCGGGGCTGGCCGGGCCCTGGTCTTCCCCACCCCTTCCCCGAGGCCACCCAGGCTGGGGACAGGGACTCCCGGAGCGGCCGAGAGAGAGAGAGAGGAGCTCAAAGGGTCGTACACATGTTGACTCCACCGCAGTTACTAATGCTTTTTATTTTTAAAAAGGTGATAAAAGTAATCATCATTGCTTTGGGGTGGATTATTGAAATTGACACGTTAGTGATAAGAAATTCTAGAAAAATACGAAGAGAATAACTATTAACAGTATCTTCCCTTAGCAAAAACCAGTGGGCATATTTTAGTTTTTAAAAATTACATTTATGTGAGTGAATTTACATATTATATGTATTATTATATATATAAAATATTGTGCCAGATGGTGTGTAAAACCTGTGATCCCGGTGACTCGGGAGGCTGAGGCAGGAGGATTGCAAGTTTGAGTGAGCCATTTAGCAAGGCTCTAAGCAACTCAGCAAGGCCTTGTCTCAAAGTAAAAAAATAAAAAGGGCTGGGGCCGGGTTCGGTGGCGCCCACCCTAATCTCAGAGGCTTGGGAGGCTGAGGCAGGAGGATCAGTGGTCCTGGGGATGTGGCTTGGTGCTCCTGAGTTTAATCCCCAGGACCAACCAACCAACCAACCAAGAAAAAACCCAAAAAACAAAGAAAAGGGCTGGGGATGTAGCTCCCTGGTAGAGTGCTCCTGGGGTCATCCCCAGTAATACCCTCCCACCATTCTACTTTCTGTCTCTGAATTTGAAGTCTTATAAACAGATTTCCTGCCTAGCTTCAAATGTTTTATTTTTCCAGTTTTTTTTTCTTTTCCCTCTTTGTTACTGGGGATTGAACTCAGGGGCGCTTAACCACTGAGCCACATCCCTAGCCCCTTTTATATTTCATTTAGAGACAGGGTCTCCCTGAGTTGCTTAGGGCCTCGCTAAGTTGCTGAGGCTGGCCTTGAATTTGCAATCCTCCTGCCTCAGCCTCCTGAGCTGCTGGGATTATAGACGTGGGCCACTGTACCCAGTATGTTATCAAAATTTTTTGAAAATGTACTATTTGCTAACTGCATGATCAATTTTTTTTTAATCCCCACGGGAGGTGTTTTGTTTGTGTTGGGACTGGGGGTTGAACACCGGGGGGTGCTTAACCACTTCCTGAGTTGCTAGGATTAAAGGCATGTACTACTGTGCCCAGTTTGGAGGTTTTTATAAAAAGAAAAAATCAAAAATTTGTATCAAATTAATACAGAAGGCTTGAGAAGTTGAGGCAGGAGGTCTGCAAGTTTGAGGCCAGCCTCAGCAACTTAGTGAGGCCCTGTCTCAAAATAAAAAATTAAAAAAAAAAAAAAAGACTGGAGATGTCACTTAGTGGACAGTGCCTGGTTTCAGTCCCCAGGACCAAAACAACAACAGCAGCAAGACCTCCAGAATACCCAGCAGAGGCCCGTGCCCACCGTTGCTGGTCCTGCTTTCTGGAGGAAACCGCTCGACTCTGTTTCTAGGTCTTCTGCTGGTGCCCCGTAACTCTTTCTTTTTTACTTCTTTCCTTTCCCCCTCCTTAACTCTAAAGGACAAGCCCAGATGAGTGACTTTTCCCCCTGATAAAACCACTGGAGACTTTATCTAGCAAACCTAGAATGCAGGTGTCTCCCTGACCACACCCTGGTCAGCTGGCCTCTCTTTGAAGCTTCCAGAGATAAAGAGCTCGCCCCCCCCCCCCAGCATTCTTCTTGTGGAACACCTTCCAGGCTCGATTTGTTTCTAACCCTGCAGCACAGTCGAATCAAATTAGTCATTCATTCTTTTTCTCTTTGTTGGTACTGGAGACCCAGGGGTGCTTAACCACTGAGCCACATCCCCAGCCTGTTTTTTAAATTTTTGAGACAGGGTCTTGCTAAATGGCTGGGGCTGGACTTGAACTTGGGATCCTCCTGCCTCAGCCTCCTAACTTGCTGGGATTACAGGCCTGCACCACGCCCACTCAATTAGTCATTCTAAGTTACTTAGCAATTAAAAGAATAAGGCCAGACAGGCACCACAGGCACGCCGCTGATCCCAGCAACTCTGGAGCCTGAGGCAGGAGGATCATAAATCCAAGGCCATTCTGGGAAAGTTAGGAAGGCCTTCAGCAATCTATTGAGACCCTGTCTTAAAATAAAAAGGGCTGGGGATGTATGTAGCTCAGTGGTAGAGCACCCAAGGAGTCAATTCCCACTACTGTCTTTAAAAAAGAAAGAAAAGAAAAAAGTCCTGATTTAATAGCTATTGATTGATGGTGGTAAAGTGTGCCCGACGTGAAGTCTGCTACTGTGACGGTTTCAAGTGTGCATCTTTGTGGCTTTAAGTTCAGGCGCAGTGTGGTGCCAGCATCACCGCCGTGCACCTCCAGAACGTTCTTATCTTGCAAAACCGGAACTCTGTCCCTCCACAGGATAATTCCCCATTCTCCCATCCCTGCCCCAGCCCCTGGCAGCCCCTGACACTCTGCTCTCTGTCCCTGACTGTGACGACTCCAGATCATTCCTTTTGTTTTGAGACAGGGTGCTTCAAACAGGTGGAGCCACACGGGGACGTGTCCTTTGGTGCCCGGCTCATTTCGCTGCCTGTGACTTGTCTTCAGGGCCCACCCACGTGGCAGCCTGGGTCAGACTCTCCTCTGGAAGGCGGTGGTGGGCTGTTGTGCAGAATCACGTCTCTGGTGTCCTCGTTCCCCTGTCCTGGGACACTTGGGCTCTTCTGTCTTGGCTTTGTGAATGACGCTGCCGTGGACAAGGCCGTACAGAGCTGTTGGAGTTCCTGCTTTCGGTTCTTTTGAGTCGACACCCAGAAGTGGAATTTCTGTGTCACGTGGCAATTCTATTTTTAATTTTTTGAGGAACTTCTGTCTGGGCTGCTCCCTTTCATGTTCACTATGGAGTGCACTGACCCACCCCTCCCCTGACACTAGTTAACTTCTTTGCCTTTGGACCCTCCCCTCCCCTCTCCCTTCCTTTCTTTATCTCTCTTTTTGAGACAGAGTCTCAGATTCCTGGGCTTAAGCGATCTTCCTGCCTCAGCCTCTCCAGTAGCTGTGATTACAGGAG
Organism: Marmota monax; assembly: GCF_021218885.2. Taxonomy (NCBI): domain Eukaryota; kingdom Metazoa; phylum Chordata; class Mammalia; order Rodentia; family Sciuridae; genus Marmota; species Marmota monax. Next base: position 2,412,250 of record NW_026694593.1, on the reverse strand, counting down.
CCCACTTAGTTTTCATCTTTGGTACCAAGAATTGAACCCAGGGGCACTTCACCACTGAGCCACGTCCCCAGCCCTATTTTGTGTTTTATTTAGAGACAGGGTCTCACTGAGTTGCTTGCTAAATTGCTGAGGCTGGCCTTGAACTCGCAATCCTCCTTCCTCAGCCTCCCAAGTCTCTGAGATCATAAGTGTGCGCCGTCACTCCCAATTTAGAAGGTCTTCATATGTGGGCCAGCGCTGGCCTTGCTCTGTCCCCTGGGCTCCTCTGAGCCCAGCCTGCTCTCTGAATTCTTCTGGAGTTCTCAGAAGACTAAGATCTGCTTGCACTCCTCTTGCCAGGCGGCTGCATGGGGTGGTTTGGAGTTTCTCACTTGGCTCGCCACCTGCCCCTGAATCTGGTCTCATTTGTGGCCGTATCTCTTTAAATTGTTGGCATCCTCTCTTCTGTGGAAGACGCTCTAGCAGGGGCCATCTGGGCAGCTCTGGGGACTGTCTTGGACTTTCCAGCCTTAGCTCATGTGCTGGAGTGACCCCACGAGCTCAGAGAATCTGGTTCCTCCTCCTGAGCAGCTGGAGAGTTGAGCTCCTGTCCTGCGGGTGGATGGCATCCTCACCCCCCCACCCCCCACCCCCCTCGATGAATTTATGCAGGAGAGAGACCTGCAGCGCCCTATCCACGGACGGAGGATGAGACCAAGGGGACGTAGGGTAGGAATGGGGGCAGGTTGGGGAAAGTGAGAAGGAGGTTGGGAGACCAGGTGAGGCGTGTTCTCCTGCCGTGGCGCGGTGTGACTGTTAGGGACATGTCAGTGCTCCAGGGACTCTATCACCCGGCTTCCTGATACCAAGGACCTTCAACACTGAAAGCCCAGACAAAAAGGATGCTGGCCCGGAGGATCTGCATGGAGGAGGAGAGGCCGGCCTTGGCCTCGCCCTGGGGGAAGCTGTGTAGGAGCCGGAGGTGGAGGAGGGGCGCAGGGCCTGGACTTCACAGGTGCTGGGGGCACCAAGGTGCAGCGTCTGCACCAAGGTGTGTTTGTGGGGACGAGTGGGCCTCGTGTGTGTGTGTGTGTGTGTGTGTGCACGCGCGCATGCTCCTGTGCACGTGTACATGCCCCCCTCCCCCCATGGGACAGGTACCGTCACCCTGTCTTAGGGCCCTTGCTTTGGCCATCAAGGTCAGGACACTGCTGTCAGCCCCTGCAGTAGTGGCTCTTGGAGACGCTCTTGGGGCCCTTGACCCCGGGGAGCAGAGGCCACCTGTGACCCGGCAGCTCCCTCCCAAGTGGGAGTCCGCCCACCTGCACCCTCTCCTCTCCCTGACGTCAGGGACGTCCAGTCTGGGTCCCCAGGACCCTGTTCAACTAGGGAAACTCTGTCAGGCAGAGGGGGGTGGGTCTTCTTTTTTCTGTTTGAAAATCCCTTTAACTCTGTCCCTCCCAGTCCCCAAGAACGGGGGCCATACCCCATAGAGAAGGTGGGGTTTTGCCTTTGTCACCCGTGTGGGTGGCCTGAGGCCAGGCCAGGGAGCTGCAGGCCGTTAGGTCCCCTGGCTTGGACCTGCAGCTGTGGGACCTTCTCCCCACCTGGGCCATCCCATTCAGGGGACCTCATTTGTTCCTCTCCTCAGCACCAGGTGGGACAGGCTGCCAATCAAGAGAGCTTGGTCACACATTTCTGCAGAGATCTTGTCCTGTTCACTGATGCGGCTCCCCACACTCCTCCATCTGGGCTCTTTCCTTCCAGGTCCCCTCCCTCCCTCCCTCCTTCCCTCCCTCTTCCTCTCTCTCTCTCCCTCTCTCCGTGTGTGTGTGTGTGTGTGTGTGTGTGTCTCTCTCTCTCTCTCTCTCTCTCTCTCTCTCTCTCTCTCGTACTGGGGGTCAAACCCAGGGAGCTGTACGGCAGCCCAGCCCTTTCTGGAAAACTCTATTTTGAGACGGGGTCTTATTAAATCGTCACACTAGCCTCAAACTCGACTCTTCCTCCTCAGCCTCCCCAGTGGCTGTGGCCACAGGCCGGTGTCACTGTGCCTGGTGCTTGGTCCTGTCTCCCGCGTGTCCTTGGACCTGCCCGTCCTGCTGGGCGTGCTGACCCACCACCCTGCCTACCTGGGGCAGAGCACTGGTCTGCAGGGAGACAGACTTGGGTCCAGCTGCTGACCCTGCTCCTAGGACCAGCCTGACCTGGGGGGAGTCCCTAACCAAGCCCCGGGTCGCTCATCTGTCAAGTGGGGGTGGTGAGGCTTGCCTCAAGACACCCCCCACCCAGTGCCTCCCTTGTGGGGTTGGGAGGCCTCCATGATGGGGAAGCAGTGGGCACAGAGCAGGACTCGTGGTCAGCTGGCCCAGACACCTGTGCGGGCCTCTCTCTGCAACAGGTGCTCGGCTCCACCCAAGCCAGAGGCGTCACGGTGGCTCCCAAACCTCTGGGCCTTCCTGTCTGGGGACGGACGCCGCGACCCACCCAGCTCCAGAGCTGGGAGCCAGACCACCTACCTGGGTCAGCTGCTGTCCCACCTCAGCAGAACCTGACCGTTGACCCTCCAAACCCGTCTCCTGCTTTTGTGTTCAAGCACTGTGCGTCCTCCATGCCGTTTCTAAGTCACAAGACTGTCACCTCCCAGACACCACCCGTGGCTCCTGTGGCTCTCCCCTGAGCCTGGTGTAGAGGCCTCTGGGACAGCCTTGCTGACCACCCAGTTAATCTCACTGGAATAAGGCCATTCGTCCACTCGTTCATTTTATTCAAGAATTCATTTTGTTTTGAATATAAAATATAGAAAACTTGGAACTATGAATACGGGGCAGACAGAAGCCACCACCTGTCTTTCTGGTCCTGGGGGTTGACCCCAAGGGTGCTCCCGCCGAGCTGCGCCCCAGCCCTTCTCGTTTTGAGACGGGGTCTTGCTGGATGCAGCCGCTGCCCTGACCAGAAATGACCTTGATTTATGATGCGATGTCACAGTCACGCTGGGAAGTCTCTCTGGAGCAGAAACAGGGTCACCTTCTCCTCCCGTCCTGGCTGACCCCCTCTTGTCTACCCCTGGGTCAGGGGGCTGTCTTCCTGGTGTGCACCATTTCTCTGGTGCTCTGATCACTCCATGGAAAAATGACGGCTGACAAGAAAATACTTTGAAATCCAAAGCATCCCACCCCGGGCTGGCTGAGGTCCAGCGCCTGGTCCCCGGGGCCCGATGCCGCCGGGCCTGGCCTCCTGTCCGGGTCTGACTTTGATTAGTGATTTCTCCAGAAACACAGTTCCCAGGGGCGGGTGGCCTTGGGAGGGGGACCTGTCCACCTCCTGCCTCCCGCCAGCCGGGCTCGGCCACGCAGGCCAACAAGACCCACTGATCATGTGATTCTCTTTTATTGAAAAAAGGTGTGTGGAAGGAAGTTCAAATGCTAATAGTGCTTATGTCTGCTGATGTGGACCATTCTTTCTGTGTATGAATATAGGTCATATTTAGTGTCATGTACAGTAGATGATAATATAAATGTGTTTCTTTAGAGACTTTCAGAGCTGGGCGAGGTGGTGCACGCCTGTAATCCCAGCACCTGGGGAGGCTGAGGCAGAAGGATCTCAAGTTTGAGGCCAGCCTCTGCAACTTAGCAAGATCTTATCTCAAAAAAGAGCAGGATGGGGTGGGGTTGTGACTCAGTAGTAGAGCACTCCGGTAGCACGCGGGAGGCACTGGGTTTAATCCTCCACACCACATAAAAATAAAATAAAGGCATGGTGTCCACCTACAACTAAAATATATATATATATATATATATATATATATATATATATATATATATATATATTTTTTTTTTTTTTTTTTTTTTTTTTTTTTTAAAGGGCTGGAGGTGTAGCTCATTGGTAAAGCACCCTGGGCTCATTTCCTAGTATCTCTAAGAACAATAACAACAAAACAAGTTTTGATCCAACTATAGGACTTTTTTCTTGTCTTGCATTTTTTCATACATTATGTCATATCATCAACATTTTTTATAAAATATATATTTTGAAGTTTTATTTATCATGTTTCAATTTTTAGTGCATTGAACCCAGGGGTGCTTAACCGCTAAGTCACGTCCGCGGCACTTCTTTTTAATATTCTATTTGGAGGTGGGGTCTCCCTGAGTTGCTTAGAGCCTTGCTAAGTTGCTGAGGCTGGCTTTGAACGTGCCATCCCCCTGCCTCAGCCTCCTTATCTTTATTTTTATGTTCTTGGGGTGCTGGGGAATCAAACACACAGGGCCTTGCACACACTAGGAAAGTGCTGACCACATCCTCTTCCCTTATTTTATTTTTTGCTGTACTGGGGAGTGAACCCAGGGCTGCTCTACCACTGAACCACATCCCCACCCCTTTTTATTTTTTATTTTGAGACAAGCTCTCACTAAGTTGCGGAGGCTGGCCTCCGACATCTGATCCTTCCCAAGTTACTGAGAGTGTAGGAGTTTGGCTTTGTACCCAGCTCCTTATTTTATTCATCATTGAAATCGACAGAAGAGTCGGGTCTATGGATGGGGAACAGTGTAACATTTTGACACATGTAGGCATTATGTACAGGTTATGACATTGTGTGTCTCTATCATAATCGTACAGCTTGTCCCTTAGGGCTGGATATTTGGTGACTTCCCGTGTCAGGCTCCTTTATTCGTTTCTTTTGCTCTTGGTGGTTGGGATTGAACCCGGGCCTCTCTGCCTCTGAACTGCGTCCCAGGTCCTGTTATGCTCTTTTACTTATTTATTTATTGCACCAGGGATTGAACCCAGGGGCACTCAACCACCGAGCCCCATCCCCAGCCCTTTTTATACTTTTTATTTAGAGACAGGGTCTCACTGAGTTGCTGAGGGCCTCGCTAAGTTGCTGAGGCTGGCTTTGAACTTGAGATCCTCTGGCCTCAGCCTCCCGAGCTGCTGGGATGACAGGCGTGGGCCACCACACCCGGCCCCTGTTACGTGTTTTTAAATAACATTGTGATGATCTTTATTCTACTTCTGGAGCCATCGGTCAGCACTCCAGGGCCCACAGTCACTAACGACAGCCCTTCCCTCTGCCCTCTGTCTGCAGAGTCCAGGAGTGTACCAGCTGTGACCTCTGCGTCCCCCTCCGTGGAGGTGAGCTCGGGTTCCTGTGAGAGTCAGGGCAGCAGCACCTGGCGGTTTGCAGAGGGAATTTGAAGCCCAGCTCTGCCTCTTCCTAGAAGTGCTGCTGTGCCGGTTTCTGCCCTCTCCAAGTCTCTGTGCAGGGACAGCGATTCCATGTCCCGGGGCTGGAAGGGCCAGGGCCGCCTCGCCCGGCACAGGAAATGCCTGAGTCCAGTGGCCACTCGTTTCTCTCTGAGCTTCTTGGGCACCACCAGCTGCTTAGCCTGAGACACAGTTCAGATCATCCCGTCCCTCCCTCGGGCTCCTGGTGTCATAACTGGCTGGAAGAGGCTTTCCCCCAAAGCTGCTTAACCAGGTCTTAGAGTAATCCAATTTCCCTCAGCCTCACCGCTGTTCCTCCCGGGGCCTCCAATCCCCTAAACGCTAAGCCGGGGGGCCTCAGCCACTCCTGGATCTGGGCAGCGCGGGGAAGGAGCCCAGGAGCACCTCTGTGACCCGCTGCAGGGGAAGCCCATAGCTGGGGGCCGGGCTCCCCCAGTGCAGGTCCCAGGGGAGCGAGGCCGACTGGAGACCTGGCCCCGTCCTGCTTCACTCTGAGCCGCACCTTCCTTATGGTGTTGGATTCTCATAGTGACCCTAGAAGGGAGCCGAACCGAGACCAGGCGGGTTAAGGAATCTGCCCAGGGTCACACAGCTGGCCCGTGGCAGCCAGGATTCCCGGCCAGGCGTTTCCCAGTGGGCAGCGGCCCCTACCCCTGGCACCAGGCTGTAAGGACGGTTGCTGCTTTGGGTGTCTGTGGAGCGTCTCCTCTGCGCAGGGGGCTGTGCCTTCCACTCTGGGGAGGGAGGCAGAGGGAGCGGAATCCCTGCCTGAAACAGGAGACACCAGGAATCGTGTCACAGTGAAAGAGTTGGAGGTGACACACCCCCAGGACCGGGGAGGTCACGAGACAGAGAAAGGGAAGCCCGGGTGGCCCAGGGAGGTCTTTGAGAAGGTGGCGCCCAAACTGGGTCTGGATGATGTTGGAATCCAGAGAAATGGGCCTGTAACGTGGCATGTCTCTCCCAGGTGCCTACTACTGATGAAGGGGAGCAGGAGGAAGGCCGAAGGAAGATTTCTGAAAAAGCAACCAGCCTCCCAGGTCAGGACTGGGGACGAGTGTGTGTGTGTGTGTGCGCGCGTGCTGGGGATTACCACTGAGTCACATCTCCAGCCCTTTTTATTTTGAGATGAGGTCTTGGTAACTTGCTGAGGCTGGCCCCAAACTTGCAGTCCTCCTACCTCAGCCTCCCAAGTCACTGGGGTTACAGGCCTGTGCTACTGCTCCCGGCAGGATTGGCTATCTTTGTCTTCCTCTGATCTGGTGGACACGAGACTCTTTGCATAAAATCTTTTCTTACTTGGATACTTGGCAGAGGATAAAATGGCAGAAATATTTAATTACCTGATTCGTTCAAGTGTGACGTGGTTAGCTAAAACTTAGTGAGGGGACCATGCACAGAAGGGAGGAAGCAGTGAATTATTTCACAGTTGGCCCAGGGTACAAATGCGTGTGCCACCCACCAGGTTCCTGGAGTCAGAAATGGCATGCAGACGGGGGGGGGGGGGTCTTTGTCCTGAGAACCTTGCCTTTCAGCCCCCGCTCCCCACACCTTCAGGTCTGGGAAACAAGAAAGGCCGCGGGTCCTGTGCGTTGGACTAAATGTGTGGGACTCCGGGGTCCTGGCCCCAGAGTCAGAGGCTGGGCAGTTCCTTGGATGACTCCCGGGCTGTCCGAGGAGGTCCTGGGTCCGATGTCCCCGCCTGGCTGGCTCCTTCCAGGTGGACGGCCCAGTGTGCGCAGCGCACCTGGAGGAGCTACTGGACCCGGGGCTGAGCTCTGCGCAGCTGGGACGGCACAGACTTCAGCTCCTCCATCTTCCCTCTCCCTCTGCTTCCCCACCTCAGGGCCTTTGCACCTGCTTGTTCCTCTGTCTGGATGCTCTTCTTCCACCCTCCACTTGACCAGCTCCTTCCTACCACCCAGGTTTCTGCTCAAAGGCTCCCTTCTCAGAGAGCCCGTTCCTGACCCTCATGTATGACAGAGGTCCCCTCTCCCACGGAGACTCTCTTCCCTTCCTGGGTTTGCTTTTCTTTTTTCTTTTTGGTAGTGGGGATTGAACCCAGAGGCACTAACCACAAGGCAACCTCCCCATCTCCAGCCCCTTTTTCATAGTTTATTTAGAGACAGGGTCTCACTGAGTTGCTTAGGGCCTCGCTGAGTTGCTGAGGCTGGCTTTGAACTCACGATCCTCCTGCCTCGGCCTCGAGAGCCGCTGGGGTTCCAGGCGTGGGCCACTGTGCCAGGCCTGTGGTTCGCTTGTCATCATCGCCGTGGCCACCGCTAACGTCACCTTGCACGTGACCTGTTAGTCTGCCTCCCTCAACCACACTGTAGTGTCCAGGGGGAGGGTCTTCTCCGTCATGCCTTTCTGTGTCCTGGAGACTTAGGGCCAAGCCTGGCCACGGGACCCTCCAGACTTTACTGAATGAGGGAGGGGGATGGTGACAGATGACGAAGTAGTGATCATGAGCAGCAGGCGTCTGCTCTTCCTGTCAAGGTGTGGGGTGCGCCCCGAGGGACCTGTCTTTGAGGTCCGTGAACGCTCACCGGTCAGGCTGCTGGGCAGTGCCTGGCCCTGGGTGGCATCAACACCAACAGTGGGCAGCATTCGTCGGAGGCCTAGGTCCTGGGTCCACCCGGCTGGGGCTCCTGCCTTCCCAGTGGGACAGTGGTGGCTTTGCTTAGGTGTCCCTCTGGCCGGTCCGGGGTCTCTGGCACTCGTAGGAAGGGTCTTTCTGGGGCAGTTATTATGAAGCTGATTGTCCTTTCCTTCATTCAGTGACACGTTTTGAGAGCTGCTTTGGAGCAGGCCACGGGAGCCGCTGGGAGCCGGGCCGAGGCACCCGGCCTCCTCTGGCCAGACAGCCAGCTTGGAGGGACTGGGGTACCCGGGGGGACACTCAGCTTGAGTGGGGGTCCCTTCTCAAAGGAAGTGACCTCATCTAGTCTGAGACCTACTGGTCAGGTAGGGCCTGGGCCGCACAGGGCTGCAGCCCGGGGGGGGCGAGAAGGGGGCGACCTGTGCCCACTGGGCGGAGCGGGGCCACGTGGCCTCCTGTTCCTCCTGTGTCTCCTCCTTTTTTTGTGGCTCTGGGGCCTGAGCAGGGCCTGTCGTGCGAGGCAGCCTCTCCCCCTGAACTTCGCCCCAGCCCAACCCTTTTTCTTCTTCTCCAGGGCAAGATTCTCTGCCCGTCCCGCTGCCCACGTTCCTGGTAGCTGGGGGAAGCCTGGCCTTCGGCTCGCTGCTGTGCGTCGGCATCATCCTCAGGTGAGATGGGCGGGGGTCTCTGTGACGTCCTGTGTGTCGTATGTAGCTGCCCTTCACCCCGGAACCACCAAATGTACAGGGGCTGGGGACGGGGCTTGGTGTAGAGCCCTGGCCTGGGGAGCACCGTGCCCTGGGTTCTAGCCCAGCAGCGTGTGCACACAGACAGACACATGTGCACACACACACAGAGCCTGCAGTGAGAAGCGCTTTGGGGTCTTGGAGGCCTCCGGCTGGCGGGCGTGGTGGTGCACCCCTGTGATCCCAGTGACTCAGGAGACCCGGGGAGGCAGGAGGATTGCGAGTTCGAGGCTCGCCGTGGTGACTTAGAAAGATCCTGAATCCACATAAAAAAATCTAAGTGGCTTAGGGCCTTGCTCAGTTTCTGAGACTGGCTTTGAACTTGTGATCTTCCTGCCTCAGCCTCCCAAGCTGCTGGGATCGAAATGATTATTTTAAAAAAATTAAAAAGAGGCTGGGGATACAGCTCAGAGGTCAGGTGCCCTGGGTTCAATCCCATTTCCACACACACACACCATCTGGGAGCATTTGCTCATCCATTTATTCATTCATTCAGCGAATGAAGGCACCTCCAGCACACAGAGCGCCCACTAGGAGGCTACCCTGATTCAGCGCTGCAGGACAGAGGCCGATAGGGTGGAGGCTGTCTAATGCGGAGGGCAGACTGGGTAGGTGACCACAGCTGCCAACAGAGCCGCTGAGCTGGGCACGGAGGCCCACGCCTGTAATCCCAGCAGCTTGGGAGGCTGAGGCAGGAGGATCGTGAGTTCAAAGCCAGCCTCAGCAACTTAGCAAGGCCCTGAGAAACTCAGTGAGACCCTGTCTCCAAATAAAAAATAAAAAGGGCTGGGGATGTGGCTCAGTGATCAAATGCCCCTGGGTTTAATCCCCAGTACCAGAAACAAACAAAACTTCTTTTAGATACAGAACTGGTTATTTTTGTTTGTTGGTTGGTTGGTTGGTTGGTATAGGGGGATTGAACTCAACCACTGAGCCACATCCCCAGCCCTATTTTATTTAGTGACAGATTCTCACTGAGTTGCTTAGGGCCTCGCCATTGCTGAGGCTGGCTTTGAACTCACAATCCTCCTGTCTCAGCCTCCAGAGCTGCTGGGATTACAGGTATGTGCCACTGTGCCCTGCTCCTACCTTTTAAATTTAGCATTCTAATATAAGCATTTTTTTTCCATGTATTTACAAATCCTTTGCAAACTCACTTTCATTAGCTGCAGATCCCTCTATCCGGGATTAATACCCAAGTTCACTAAACCAGTCTCCTATTATTGGGCAGTTGGATGTTGTTCTGCTTTTATAAACAACACTGTGCTGGACATCTTTGTGCCATAAGCTTCTCCATAACTCTGTTATTCCCAGAAGAGGAATTCCTTAGTCAGAGGGTCTGAATATTTTGCAATCCAGAGTATAAAGAATCTGTCCTCTATCTTCTCACAGGGGAGGAGAATTCCACTCAAGGACTCAGCAAAACTTCAATAAGCACCCCGCTGGGCTCTTCCTGTGTGGGGCCCAAGTGGCGAAGCCCTAAGTCACATTCTGAGGTTGTTTATTCCATTTGGTCAGTGGGCTCAGAGCCAAAGGCAGACTTGGAGCCAACTATCAATTATCTATCCTCACAAGGACAGGAATAGCCTGCTGATATAAAAAGAAGCCAAGGAAAATGCCCAAATTTTGTTTTTGATGTTGGTTTCCCTTCCTCCCCGTGGTGCCTCCTGGAGCCACTGATATGTGCTGGACTCAGGGAGGCCATCTTTCTCCCACTCTGGGGACAAGTCAGCCACAAGGTGGTCAGGAGACGGGGGAGAAGAGACCCGGCTGCCTGGGCGCGGGTGAAGGGCCCCTTCAGGAAGGAGACCGGCTGCACCTTTGAAGATCAATGTCACCATCTCCTCTTTCTCTGATTGTCAAGTGACTTCTCTCCGTTGCTGAGCCTGGCTTTGGGCCCAGTGTGGAGCCCCGTGAGCAAGGCTGTGATCAGAGAGATAGATGTCTATCTCCTTCCTGTTTAGCACCGACTTTCCTGTCGGATGAGTCAACCTGTGCCCGTGTGCCCACAGCGTGAGGGTGGGCACTCTCGCTGGTTGGGTGGGACGGACCAGAGGCTCAGGGAGAGTTGGGGGGAATGGGAATGTCAGGGACAGGAGTGTCACCAAGGGCCACTGAATGGTGGTTGCACGTGGTCTTCGGGCTGGCCTTGATTTGAAGGAGGCCCATTTTCCTTCCCTCTAAAAGAAGACGTTGCTGTTTTGTTTTTTAGTCCTGGGGATTGAGCCCCGGGGGTGCCCTATCACTGGGCCACATCCCCAGCTCTTTTTACTTTTTGTTTTGAGACAGGGTCTTGTTAAGTGGCCCGGACTGGCCTAGAACCTGGGGTCCTTCTGCCTCGGCCTCTTGATTCATTAGGATCACGGGCATGATCCACCATGTCTTGATGTTTCCCTTTTCAAAAATAAATGGACTGGGGACTGACGATGGATAGCCTGTGGGACAGGACAAATTGAGGGATTAGCAGGGACTTGCTGGTGCTCCACCAGGACAACCCTGCCTGCCTCAGTCCCCCTTTTGCCTAGCCGTGGAGACCTCCCTTCTTGGGATGCTTGGGGAACTCAGCCGCTCTCCGGAGGCTGGCGGAATCTCTGGGGTTTGAGACCAGCTGCTGATGGGATGAATCATCATCACGCCTTGGAGCCGAGCCTGGGCGCTCCAGACCTCCAGGGCCACCAGCTGTTGGGTTCATCGCAGGGGACCGTCACATGGGTGTGATGTGTCTTTGTGTGTTTGTGTGCAGGTTCAAGAAGACGTGGAAGCCACAGGCCCTGAAAGAGTGCAAGACGGGCGTGCACCCGCCGTATTCCCTGGGGCAGTCCAAGCCCACCATTGTGCTGGCTCCCCTCCTTTCCCCACCTGTGTCCCCCAGCAGCCTCGGCTCAGACAACACCTCGAGCCACAGCCGACCAGATGCCAGGGACTCGCGGAGCCCTTACGACATCAGCAACAGAGACTACTTCTTCGCCAGATAGCTGTCTGGGTGGCCCCTGGCAGCGGGGTGACAGAGGTGCTGAATCGTGTGGGTGACGCAGCCCACACTGGCTCTGGAAAGACGCTTCTCACTGCCATTCCAGCTCATCTCAGGGGCGTGGGGCATTTGGCTTCACGGTGACGGAAGAGCCTGCAGAAGGTTCTAGACTGGTGGAAATCGGCTTGCTGCACCTGTTCTGAAGGAAGAGCTGGTTGAGCTTTCAAACCGCTCTTCCCAAGCGCTCTGCTTCGGGGGGTCTCAGCGACTCAGGACACTGTGAAGAGAGCCGCGCCAAGACTCGATGGGACCGAGGGTGTGGAGGAGCTGCCGGGCACCCCCACACCCGGACTCATCTCTGCCAGCCGAACCCTCAGGCAGGGGCAGGGGCTTCCGGGAGGCCTGCCGTGGTGGCTGGCTCCTGCCCCTGCCCAGTCGCACCTTGTCCCTCCGACTCTGGAAACCCAAGTGCCTTTGCCATTCTGTTTCCTGGACTGAGGATGGCTTTGTGCAAACCACTGAGGCTGGGGAGGGAGCTCTTTCCTGCCTTCCCCCCACACTTGAAAAGCAGCTGGTGTGTGAGTGTGAGTGTGAGTGTGTGTGCAGGGGGTGGTGAATAAGTCTCAGGGCCGATGGTTTAAGTGGAATCATAATCAGCTCCTCACGAGTGTTGTGCTCAATGTGAATGATAACCCTAGGCTTTTGCTGGCTACAGAAGCAGCTGCGCCAACTTTGTCCCCCTGTTGGGGTCTCAGGGCTTGAGGACAGAAGCAGAGAGGAAGGAGGGGAGTAGGGACAGGGTCTTCAAGGTCCCCTGTTGTAGCTGAGGGGGACCCCAGCCTCTGGAAACCAGTTTCCTCTCCCCCCTGCCAGTGCTGGGAGCCAAGCCAGTTGACTTCATCTTGGTTGGTTGGGGTGCCGACCGGACCTGAGTGATCAGTGTAGACGGTGTCGGTGTGAAAGGAAAACGAATCCGCAAGAATGTGCTTCGTGTTTTCGAAAACCTGCTCTTTTCTCTTGAGGTTCTGGGAGCCTCAGTCTTCTCTGGATTTCGGTTTATAAATAACTTGGGGCGGGGCACGATGATTCTGTTTAGCACCAAAGCAAGTCCACTCAAAAAAGGAGGAGGAGGAGAAGAAGTTTCCCTTATGGAGAAGAGATTCTGGTTTCATTCTGTATTTTGTTTTTGTCTTGCAAACCGTAAAAATAGTCTCTGCCTCTTCTCTGAATTGGGGAAAAAGTCACTTGTGACTGTCCCCCTGCCCCTCCCCTAGGTGGTTAGGAAAGAAAGGGTGTCCCCCTTCCTGTTGTGATGCCGCCCACGAGTACCCGGCAAGGTCCTAGAAAGTCCCCACTGAGACTCAGAAGGGAGGTTCATTTTTTTAAAAATATAAATCCCTTACCTGGGTTTCTTCCTCTTTTTGTTTTGTTCCTTGAACTGGATTCGGCTCAGCTCCCATGGAAGCAGCCGATGGGTGTCCAGCCGTGACACCCGTAACCACCAGCTCACTTTCCTGTCGGGGCTTTGAGAACTCAGTGATGTTAGTGTCACCCAGACAGGTGACCACAGAGGAGAGCGGTGATTAAAACGAGCTGTGGAGCCACAGACCCTGAATTTACCAGACCACAAGGCTTTTCTAGAAGTTTACCCTTTTAGAAAAACACCACCGCCACCAGACACGTGGCGAAGGGTGGAAGCCCCCATGTGTTCGCCAAGCGCCGGGTTCTGGGCGTCACTGTCTCGAGCCCTGGTGGCTCTCACATCCTGCCGCCTTAGGCGGGTGGTCCACGGGGTTGACAAGAGTTTCTGAATCACAAAAATGCTGTGAAAGGAAATGTTAGAATGAGGATCTGCATGAGAGAGTGCGACTCTGCCCACGGCTCTTTAACTCTCACACAGTTCTGCCCACAGCCAGGCAGGGCCGCTGGCGGGGGACGTGAGATCCAGAGAGTTCATCGTCTCTGAGAGCGAGGCAGCTTTGATCTCCAAATTGTTATTGCTTTCACTATTATTGTACCGGAACTGCCTTTTCTTTTGGGGGGAGGCGGTATCACAGAGGGTTCCCCCCTTTACTTGTTGTAAGCTAGTGCCAGTGGAGGAAAGGCTGGCCTCTCTGGGCTCAGAGTCTGCTTCGTGGCCAGGCCCCTGCCTTAGGCTTTCTGTGTCTGAATGGTTCCTGGACACGTGTCTCTGTCCACTAGTCCCATGGATCACTCTTCCTTAGGTCCCTGCAGTCCACAGGCTGCCTTGGATCCTCAACAGGGCCGACACTCACCTACGGCCTGCGCCCTCAGCCACACAGCCAGATGTTGAAGTGTGTGGACAGGGACCATTGAAGGAGGAGGGATGCACGAATTTAGAAGCCCATCTTGTTGGGTGGGCCCAGTCGAAAATATGCTGGACCCAGGTCTAACCTAAAGTGATCATCAGTTCTTGTAGCATTAATGACATGTTTTTAAAAAAACATTGGATGTGTGTCGTACAAGGTCTTTGGGGGACTCCGCGGTTTGCTCTGATGGGGTCTCCCCCTGGCCGTTTGTTTGCCGGACCCTGAACTCACACTGGGCCTCCACCACTTCCCCGCTGTCTCAGGAGCAAGGCGTGGGCTCCGTTGTGGGAACTGGTTTGGGAGCCCTGTGGTCCTGAGTAGAGCCCAGCAGGCAGCCTGGGGCTGGCCATGGCTTGTGAGTCTCTTGAAGATTGTTCCGGAATGTCTTGCCCAGCTGCTCCGGCGCTGTCTGGTCCCATTGCAGGTCCTTAACATTGACCCACTTGGGAAGGTGTCCCACCCCCAGTTCCAGGTGGAGACGGTGACAAATCTGTCCTCATTTGGAGACCGGAGCCACCAACGGTCCTTCTCCAAACAGCAACCTGCAATGGGGCTGTGGCCAGAAGGCTCCAGCAGCTGCCTCCGGCTTTGGGCCAGGCACTCCCAGGCGTCCCCTAAAAGTCCTTCCAGCCTCTGTCCCTAGTGTGGCTGGGCGCCAGCTCCAGGGAGTTCCCATGGCAACCTTGATGATCGTTAAGGAACATTGTCAGTTTTCTGAACATGTGCTCAGATGGAGATCTGCTTTGGAAGGGAAGGACTGGGACAGCGAGAGACCTCGCTGGAGGAGCCCACGCCTGCTGACCACGATACCTCAGCTCTGCATCGCTTTTGGAGAGAAATAGATCATCGTTTTAAGGGACTTCCCTCTTAATTACCTGAAAACCAATACCAAAGGCTGATGTCAGTGTATTTTGATTTTCAACGCTTTTTTCCTTTTATCGCTATTTTGCACTTAAAGTGAACATGGTAAATGTTTGAAATAAATAATTTCTAAAAAAAGACACTTGAGATGTCATTTTGCTGCAGGCACCTGGGTCATGCAAAAGTAAAGACTCGCATGATTAACGGGGAGAAAGGAGCCACAAAGGGTGGGTGATTCAGTAGCACTATTTGGGGGGGAGATTTCCTCTTAAGGCGGGATTCAAGGCTCTCTGGGGAAAAAATAAATCAGATGAAGTTCAAGAAGTAGCCATTTGCCAAAAAGGCTTTAATTATGAAAGTGTTTTGAAACTGAGTCCTGGGATTTGGGGAAGGTGTGTGTGTGTGTGTGTGTGTGTGTGTGTGTGTGCCATGTTTACCGTCTTCATTAGCAGATGATGGACATGCAGGGAAGGAAAAGGAAGGGCCATTATTCATCAGAGGACTGTTTATTGGACAGGGGTGGGGTGCTAATGGCATCACAAAGGCCACCCTGGACTCCTGATCCTCAGATAGGCGGACTCTGTCCCCTATTGAAAAGGGTCTTAGAAAGGAAGAGCTTGGGACCCGGCCATCCACAGCTTCCAAACAGAGGAAAGGCCATCACGGGGACGCTTTGTGGGTGGAACCGCTGTGTAAATACCTCAGAACTGGGACAGGGACCCGCAGGGGAGACTGGGAAGGACATAAGTCAGACCGAAAGCTCAAGTTGGGGCCCCCCACTGCTTGGCCCCCGCCTGGGCAGTCAGGAAAGCCCGACAGGACGGCCCAACAGGACTCCCTGGATCCCTCAGGACAACATGTTCTCTCCTCAAAGCCGGTCCCTGTCTTGCAGAAGGCAGGAGCCAGATGTCCCCGGTGGTGGGTAGGCTGCGTGGGCTGCGGAGAGGGCTGGAGCCGTCCACAGAGCCAGGAAATGGAAGGAGCCGCTTCCCCTTCCCCACGGCTCCCTGCTAGGATGACATGGTTACCGTGCTCTTTCCAGAGAGCTGGGGACGGCAGATGGTGACTCTTTAGAGACGGAACACTCAGTCACTGGAACTCTCTTCAGAAAGCATCTCCCTTATTTACCGAGGCCCAAGGAAACCCGTGCTTTCTGCAGCTCTGTGAAGAGTGCAGGTGGCGCTGGAGACAGGGCTGCCGCCTTGTGCAGCAGAGGTGGCTGCTGGTCCTTGAAATGACACCATGCAGCACTGAGTGTGAGGGCTGGGAGGGGTCCGGGACATCCCATCCCGCCCCCAGGTCAACTCATGAATGAAATGAAGATCTTCAGTAAAATTGTGAAATATTCACATTACAGGTGTATGTGACGTTGAACTAAGGAGGCTCCTTCCAAGATGACTTCGAAATGCTTAATAAAGCTCTCCGACGTTCGCAGAGAAAACAGCTTAGTGCTGTGACGAACGGGAAGCTACATTTTCATATATCTGCACTTTTCCAGTACTGAGGATTGAACCCAGCAGTGCTCTCTCACTGAGGTATTTCTCCAACCCTTTTTATTTTTTTTTAAACTTTGAGACAGGGTCTCACTAAGTTGCTCAGGCTGGACTTGAACTTGCAATCTTCCCGCCTCATCAGCCTCCCGAGTAGCTGGGATTACAGCCACCACACCCAGCACATTATAATTGTTTAAAGAATAAAATTTATCAGGAAGGAGTTGGAGGTCAGTCTGGGCCATGAACCAAGAACCTACCTCTAAATAAATAATCAAATAAGTAAAGAAAGAATATTAGGAAGTGCAAAGGCCCCATGTGGTGGCTCACGCCTGTAACCCCCGTGACTTGGGAAGCCGAGGCAGGAGGGTTGCAAGTTCAAGGTCAGCCTGGGCAACTTAGGGAGATCCTGTCTCAAAATTCAAAGTCATCATCATCATCATCATCATCATCAGTGGTGGAGCACCTGCCTAGCTTGTGTGAGGCACTGAGTTTAATCCGTAGTATTGCAACACTAACTACATAAAAATAAATAAGTAAATGTAAGTCGGTGGGGATCACAGACAAAATTAAATTGTCTAAAGATACTCATTGTCAAAGGGCACAAGGTGGTTTGCTAACATTGGTCTCTGATAAAGCTTGACATTCTGTTAAGTGCAGGGAGGCCAGGTGCGGTGGTGCACACCTATAATCCCAGTGGCTCGGGAGGCTGAGGCAGGAGGATCGTGAGTTCAAAGCCAACCTCAGCAACAGCAAGGTGCTAAGCAACTTGTCTTAGACCCTGTCTCTAAATAAAATACAAAATAGGGTGGGGATGTGGCTCAGTGGTTGGGTGCCCTTGAGTTCAATCCCCAGTACCGTGGCCCCGCCCAATGTGCAGGGATTTTAAGGGGAAAGTTTCACTTGCAAACACGCTACTTAAAATAACCCAAAATGAACATAAACGTCTTTCTTGACTATCTCTTAAAGTAAAACACGTTTTTTACTTGTCAACGGCATATTGGTTGCTACCTTGATAAACTAAACGGCTTTTATATGCACATCAAGTATACCTATCTTTTTATATAATCAATCTGAGTTAGTCATCCTGTTTAAGCACATACATCAGAAGGCAGGCTGAATCATACGAGAAATGTCATGGAGGAAGCATTTTAAGTTTGAGTCAAGGTAATTCAGCAACTCATCCTATATGATTCACAACGTGAAGGAAGAAATCCTGGTGCTACGTGTGGGTTTTGGAAATGAACTTCGTGCCTCAGAGCAGATCTTCTCAATGTCTAGTGGTGTGTTGGTTGTCGGAGCTTGGGTGGTCTTCAGGATCTCCAGCTGCCTGGTTCTACTTGGACTCTTGGGCTCCCAAGACTTTCATCATCCCAAATAGAAACTCTGTATCCATTAAGCAGCCACCAATCTGCAACCTACCTTCTGTCTCTGTGAATCTGACCATTAGTTTCATGGAAGTGGAATCATGCAGTATCTGTCTTTTTGTGACTGGCTTGTTTCTCCCAGCATAATGTCTCATCTGTGAGTAGCATGCGTTAGAGTCCTCCTCCATCTAAAGGAGAAACCATATCCCACTAGGTGTCCAGACCACATTTCTTTTTCTTTCTTTCTTTCTTTTTGATACCAGGGATTGGATCCTGGGCACTTAATGACTGAGCCACATCCCCAGCCCCCTTCTCCCCCCTTAAAAATATTTTTAGTTGTAGATGGACACAACACCTTTATTTTATCTATTTTTATGTGGTGCTGAGGATGGAGCCTCATACGTGCGAGGCAAGTGCTTCACCACTGAGCCCCATCCCCAGCCCTTTTTATATTTCATTTTGAGACACAGTCTTGCCAAGTTGCTTAGGGCCTTGCTAAGTTCTGAGGCTGGCTTTGAACTTGTGATCCTCCTGCCTCAGCCTCCCGAGTCGCTGGGATCACAGGTGTGTGCCACCACGCCCAGCAACCCCATTTTGTTTATCCATTCATCTGTCAACACATATTTGAGCTGCTTCCACTTCTTGGCTACTGTGAATCTCTTTATTTAAGCATCTTTTTCTCACTTGCTAACTTAAACCAAGGGATTAATTTATTACTTCTTGTGCCCTATTTTAACTAATCAGTCTTAAATGTGAGGAGTTCTGCAGGCCAGGTAATACCCTCTCAAAGGAGGAGTAGAGGTCCAGCAGATAAGAACCAGACCTGAACTCCAGAAGCTGACTTAGGCTGCAATCTAGGCTCTTAGGTGACTGACCTAGGATCTCACCTACTCATCCCACGAACCAGTGTCCTCATCTGAAAAATGAGCCTCCCCACTTGGCTCACCTGAGTTGTGAGGGATTAAAATCAAATCATGTGGAATGAAAAGCATTTGCTTAGCAGGGCTCCTGATCTGTAGCAAGTCTACTTTCATTACTCACATCTTGGCCTTTCACAGGGTCAGAATCCAGTGTTCAACACCCACACCCTGGGCTCTCGTAAACATGTGTTCGATCTCGATTCTGAAAAACACGACTCTGATTGCTCTAGTGGAGGGCGGAGGGAACATTTCTAGATGCAAACTTCCTTTTATCTTAAACACAGATGGCAAAAAACAATAGGCACTTCTACCACCTGGTGGCAATCTATATAAATGTTCAATGGAAATTACAAATCCGAAACCTGGGCTCAACAGTGTACCCCTCTTCCAGGATGTCAAATGACTTTATTCGAATGTTTCTAAATGGTGGCTTCCAGTGGTGGTGGTCAGCCAGCACTGTGTATCAAAGTCACCTGGTAGAGTTTCTCTATTTTATTTTATTTTTTAATTTTTTGGTACTGGGGATTGAACTCAGGGGCACTCGACCACTCAGCCCCATCCCCAGCCCCACTTTTATTTCATTTAGAGTCAGGGTCTCACTGAGTTGCTTAGTGCCTCACAGTTACTGAGGCTGGCTTCGAAATCAGGATCCTCTTGCCTCAGCCTCCCCAGCCGCTGGGATTACAGGCGTGTGCCACCTCGCCTGGCATGGACTTTCTTAAAAATACAGATTTTAAATATTTTAAATAGATTTTTTAAAATGTAGACTTCTCCCAGTTTTACAAGCATCAAGTCCCTCGGAAGGGATGGGGTGTATTAATAACGATGACATAAACACAGAGCCCATCTCTGATGCCCAGCTAGGAATGAGAACAAATGCAGTTTACTCTCTACTCAGGAAGAAGAGGGGCCAATAAACAGGAGCAAAACTGCACTGTTACATTGTTGTTGTTGTGTTCTGTCCCCCTGCCCCCAATACTGGGAATAAAACCCAGGGCCTTGAACACACTCCTGGTGGCCCTACCAGGCTACATCCCAGCTGTTACATTGTATCTGGGAGGAAGACACCACAGAAGGGCTCTCAAGGTGGATGGGGCCGGGTGTGAACAGATCAGTCTGCTGGCTGGGTCCAACCCTGCTTTGTTTGTACACTTCTGTTATCAGAAGTCACTGCAAATAAAGCTTTGCTGTGGCTGTTACTACAGAAGGTGCTTTTTATGCAGGGAGGCGATTCTCGAAACTAACTGGATTCAGCACAACCACTCCAGTTTTTTTGACATAATGTTTATTTAAAATTCCATCTCAGAGCAAACCATCTTAGGAGGGCACACAGCCTACACCAGCTACTGCAACACATCCAGAAATTTTAAAAAATATCTCTGATACCATATAAATTATCAAGGTACTATAGAGAGGCACCTGTATTATATACCATCTTCAAATATTTTGAAAATTACAAGAATGCACCAGTTGACATTTAAAATGTTAAATCCCTCTGACGATATAACCATATGGCTGAAACGTGATGCCTAACTCAATGATCTGCTGCCAATTTATTCACTACAATATTCTTAAGATTCTAAACTACACGACCTAGTTGGAATCCAGAGACCTCGTGATGACAGTTATATGAAGTTTCAAAGCACATTTGCCACAGGAAAGGTTATATTTTAGGGGGGGCAACTGAAACATTATTATTATTATTATTATTTTCTTTTATGGACTGTGTCAGAAATCCTTTAGAAAATTCCACCCTTACACGCACAGCTTCTTCTCCCAGCTGCAGTTTGATCTCTTTCCATTAGATGGCAGTAAAACACCATCATTGCACAAGGCCAGACCTGGAGGCTGTCATAGCAGGAGGCCAAGTGTCTCCAAGTCAGTGACTGGAGCGCAAAAATTGGAAATGAGAATAAAGAGTGATTGTAAAGAGAACACAGGGCCACGCTAGTGCTGGTTATGGAAAATAAGAAAGAGACAACAATGGATGAGAGATCACTGAGGCAGGTATCAACGAAATCCTGCTGATATCAAAAGCATGCACAGGAGAAATGAAATCTAGACATATCACTCAGTGGGTTTCTTCCTCCTAGAATAATGGAAATCCAAGACATTAACCCTGACTTCTAAAAAAAAATGGCATTTTTATAGAGTAGAACAAGCAATTAAAGAATGTCTCATAGTTGTTGTTCTGAATTAAATGTTAAGATGTACCCAATACTAAGAGCCAATAACAGAGTAATAACACTGTAAAATAATCCAGTTTCCAAATTAGGACTATTTCCCATCTGCCCCCCAAATATCTGGCTTTCTCTGTACATTATCTTCCCACCTCCCTATCCTGCAGCAGAGGTCAATAAATGAACACCATTTCAATAAAGCAGGCTTTAAACAGTGAAGAATGAAGGGTTTCCTACATATGCCTCTTATGAAAGCACCATGAATAACTTAAAACACTTCTGCCCCCTTAGAGAATAGACATGTCAATACTTGCCCTTTTGTATACATATTGAACCTTCTCCATTATTTCATTCTTATGTTACATAAATGTAAGAAATCCATCCTGATAGAAAGGGCTGTGGAATCCAAGGAAACAGATATGTCTTTCTGCCTTTTTCCCCCAGCAGGGGTCTTGCTGCGTTGCCCAGGCTGGGTGTGAACTTGTGGGCTCAAGCAATGCTCCTGCCTCAGCCTCCCGAGTGAGTGGCTGGGCCACAGGTGCTCACCACGCACCCGGCGGCCCTCTGCCCTCCCAGAGGTGAAACTGACCAGCTGCGTGCGTTACTCAGGACTCTGGAGCGGAACAATTTTTGGAAAGAAGCTGTGATACAGAAGGGAGAACTGACACAGCCCTACACATGCTGGAATCTAGGCACTGAGGGAGAATTCGCCAAAAGACAATATTTTGCCAGAGAATATTCTGAGAGAATGAAAAGAACGGAGATTGCAGAAAAATACTTGTGTGGAGATAAACTGATTAAAAGCCCAACCATTCAGAGCTCAGAGAACCTGTCACAGAGTTTCAGATCAGCTGGCCCCTCAGGAGGCTTAACAAGGAAGCCATTAGGGTCTCCCTGCTGGGTCTGATTGTTTTTAGAACATATGGCACTCTATGCCACCACCCAGCTGCGAATTCCCTGGCTTTTGTCAGCTTGTGTCACAACCTAAGCAGAAAACAGTAGCTTAACACCGGCTTCACCAGGCTTCCACTAATTTACTATATTTCTGCTTATTTTAACTTCCTGTGCGGTTGTAAGGTAAGTGGACTATATATAAACTCCCAGTCTCCTCCACTTTTAATTATATAAAGAGAAGAGCGTCACCGTCACAGCAAAATTATGTAGAGGAAGCACAATCCTAGTTATATGATGGAAGCTCAATAAATACTTCATGCATCAGGCCTATTTTCAAAAGGTTATTTCATTATACATTCATCATAGTTGCTGGGTATGGGCCAAAAATCATTTAATGCACAAAGAAAAAAAATTTATAAAGCTTTTAGCATTTATTAAAGTGAAGATAATTGTTGTATTTCCTTTGTAGAATAAGGTTAGCAAAAAAAAATAAGGTTTCATCACTAGCATGTATACCTAAAAATAAGTTTAACACAATGAATAATGTGCATATAGAAAATAATAAATACTTGTTGAACGGAATTGGAACTATGGATGCTGAAAATTAAAAAAAAAAAAAACTTGTACTAAAGATATAGTACATGAACCAATACATACTTAAAAACTTCTATCAATGCCGGGCATGGTGGTTCAGGTCTGTAATCCCAGTGACTCAGGGGGCTGAGGCAGGAGGATCACAAGGTTGAGGCTAGTCTTAGCAAATTAGTGAGGCCCTAAGCAACTCAGTAAGACCCTGTCTCAAAAAATAAAAAGGGTTGGGGACGTGGTTCAGTGGTAAGTGCCCCTGGGTTTGATCCCCAGTACCCCGCCCCCAGCAAATCTATCAAGACTTATACAACGAAACATTATTGAAGATCTCACAACCTTCACAACTCTTAGACTTAGATCAAAACTTAAAAAGCAAAAAATGTGCTGACTTCTGAATCAGATGATAATAACTGGAAAGTTATGCTCTCCTGAAAATTACCCAAATCAACAGTTTTTTGTGTATTTGAAATAAGCTACGAAAGTTAACTTTTCGTTGATGACGGTCAGCACATCTCATCTGGACCAGCTCTGAGAATCAGATTATGAACCCCAGAAGACAGTTCTAATTCCAGAGCCACCCACCAGAGAGTTGTCATCATCAATAAATAGGCAATATAAATTCATGGTAAATCATAAAGATAACAATACTATGACTATTAATTTAATGTATTAAGGAATAGTAGTTAGGGACGATCTCAAAGTTTTTTTTTTTTTTTTTTTTTGGTGTTGGTGGTGTTGTTTTTTGGTGTAGTGCTAGGAATTGAATCCAGGGCCTTGTGCATGCTGGGTGAACACTCTATCACTGAGCTACATTATTTCTGGTCCTTTTTATTTTTAAGACAGAATCTTACTAAGCTGCTGAGGTTGGCCTCTAACTTGTGATCCTTCTGCCTCAACTTCCCTAGTAGCTGGGATTAGAAATGTGTACCTCCACACCTGATTTGAGTCTTTACATTTATTTTATTTATTTATTTATTTATTTATTTTGTACTGGGAATTGAACCTAGAGTGCTTCACCACTGAGCTACATTCCCAGCCCTTCTTATTTTTTATTTTTAGACAGGGTCTCACTAAGTTGCTTAGGGCCTTGCTAATTTGCAGAAGCCGGCCCTGAACTTGTGATCCTCCTGCCTCAGCCTCCCCGGTCACTGGGATCACAGGTGTGCACCACAGCACCTGGCTTTAAAATACTTTTATCCAGCGTGGACAGGCTTGCTTTGTACAGAAAGAGAATCTTTGCAGACTCTAGTGACCCAGTTCATACAATCAGATCTCAAAATTGTTTTTGAAAAAAAATTTACTAAAAATATGAAGCAATTCTAATTTTAGAGACAAACTTAAAGATGATTCCATGGGAACTAAAATGCACAAAGACAAAACAAAAGATATCTGAAGTTTTACATAACCATCCAATAGGAAATGGCTGTTGAGCTTTGTGAATTTTTAAAAATCCGAAAGGAAATCTTTGTGGTATATTTTACTCTGCGATCCAGAATTATGATAATGATGCCAAGGCTTATCATTATACTGGTGATTCCTAGATCTGGGGTGTCTTCTTGCCCATTTATGCTTATATTATTGGGTTCCTGGAAAATTATTTAAAAGAAGGTCCACAGAAAATGAGAAAAGACCAATTTTTCTTAGAAAAGCTGACCAACAAAGTGATCCTTTTGCCGCACCTTAGCGTGGTGATCTGCAGGAACACAGAGCTGATTCAGGACACTGGAGGGAGAAAGACAACTTCTTGCCCATTGTTCACATTTCCCACTGTCCATCCAAGTCCCCTGCTAAGGGGTGCGACACTAAATGCTCTTCCAGTCCACGTGATCCCAGGTGAAGGCCGAGTGGGGTGTGCGCTGTTGGTGTGTTCAGAGATCTGGTATCCCAGGGAACAACTCGCACATTGCTGGAGACCTTCTGTGCCCCTGAACTCTAGACTTACCTTTCCTGAGGGTCACCCCCCCAAACAGAACCTCCTACTTCAGAGGAGGAGGCGACAGGTGAAGGATGGTTCCTTATTGTACAGCTACTTAGCAATGGACTCAAGATCGCAGACTTTCTGACTTTTAGGGGTGAGTCCCACTCTGCACTCGGTGTGGGGAGCAGTCCAGCCTTGTCCACTGAGACGCTCTTAGGCGCTGGTGGCCTCCTGGGCTCGCGTTAGCTGGAACTTAGTGAAGCTTGCTGTGCACAGGGTAGAGCAGGGCCATGTGCTCTGCTCCCTTGAAAGGCAGCTTCTCATTGGAGTAATAGTGCACCACCTCAGGGATGCTGTCGAACACAGCGCTCGTCTGGTCCAGTGTGTACTTGTTGTCTTTGGTCTGAGCCACTATGATGTGGACACATCCTTGACTCGTCCTGGAGCAAAACAAAAAATCAAGGAGGAGACATGAACAAGTGAGCAGAGAATCTCTCCCCACAGCCAACAATCCCCGGAGAGTCCTCTTCCCACTCCTGGAACTGCTCTTCACCAACAGAAATGCCTTAGACACTCGGGGGAAGCTCTGGGGAAGTACTGCAGCCTAAAGGCACGTCATCCTTGGGTTGTTCGTCCTTCTTACACTCAAGTCACTGGACACTGGACCAAAAAAAAAAAAAAAAAAAAAGGCCCCAACTTGCAGAACTAGAGCTTAAGTGCAAGCGCCAATGGGCTGAAGTGCAAAGTTGCAGCTCACCGTCCTCACTGCCGCTAACAGAACTCACGGCAGGCTTCTTCTTTCTTCCTTCCCCCGAAGAACACATTAATAATAATGATAACAAGGATGAAAACTATTTCCATGCCCCCCCACCGATGTGGAAAGACCATTCCTGGTTCTATGCAGTGACGGCTGGCACTGAAGGCTCAAAGCACCGATTTCAGGAACCGAGCGGAGCTGTTCCTGGTATTGTGTATCTGGTGGTGGCCTATCCCATTTTCTGAGCCGGGCTGCCCGCGGCCCCTCCCCCTCGCTGCCCCTGCAGTCTGATTGTTTCAGCTGCAGGGGCTCAGCTTCCTCAGGAAGGAAATGCTGTTAGGGCTCTTGACAATGATCCTCCAATATAGCGCCGCTGAACTCACCGTGCAACGAGAATTTCCATGATACCCTCCAGCAGGCCTACCAGGCAAAGTGAATTTTCTGAGCACAATTAGACAGAGGGTGTAATAGGCAAGTCGGCGTTTCCTAATTCACCAGAGGAGACTGGTATCAAAACTGCAGCTGGCATTTTGACAATCGAGGGATCCAATTTATGAAAGTCCCTAATTGTTGGGAATGAAAGAGTGACTGAACTATCCCGCTAGAGATTTTTCTTTTTACCAGGAATTATTTCTCTACTGAGAGAGGTCCTATTCCAGATGAGGCAATTGAAGGGTAAAAATTGACTCAGGTACAAAGATCATGAAATAGGACCCTCAATATCCTAATAGATATTGGAGCCTTTACCCAACACCAATTCTGCATTCAGATTGTGTTTGACTTTCAGTTTAATTAAATGCATATTATTTTCTCTAGATACATTCCTGTGAACCACCTTCAAATTATACATGTATAAATATATATTATATATAACATACAAATACATATGCATTATATATATATTAGCCCTAGGGATTAAACTCAGGGATTTTTTTTTAACCACTGAGTTATATTCCCAGTCTCTCTCTTTTTTTTTTTTTTGAGATGGTCTTGCTAAGTTGCTGAGGTTCTCACGAAGGTTGTTGAGGCCGGTCTTGAACTTGCAATCCTCCTGCCTCAGCCTCACCACCTGCTGGGATTCAGGCACACACCACTGTGCCCCGCTAAGCTACATATCTTGGGTTGGTGATCTACCCGTGGTAGGTGTACCCTCCCCTGAGGCAGGGAGGCCCATGAAGCTGAAATACTTACTTCAGTGCAATGGAGTACCTGCTGTTCCCTGATTCACTGTTGCGAACCAGGTACCCAGCTTCTTTGCAGGGCTGTAGTCGACTCTCAGCCTCCGCCCGGGTGATGGCACCATGATACCAACTGAAAAGAGGGAGACAGAAGACGGAAGGTGCTGTGAGCATCAAAGTGCAAATCCAGGCGGGCTCTCTCTCAGGAGAGACAGAAGGCAGACTTGAGGGTCCCACCAATCCTGTCAGGGAGGGTCAACAGGGCTAGTGTCATCCAGAAGTTCTCCCCGTGTAAGGAGAATGCACTGTAAAACAAGGTGCTGGGGATACATGCACTGTCCATTCCGCACAATGCACCGAGCTCCAAAGATGGGTTTCAAGAACAGGCCCCCCTCAGACAGGTGTTCACCAACAAAGAACCAGGTGTCAGTACCCGCGGCCTTGCTT
This sequence comes from Marmota monax, assembly GCF_021218885.2. Classification (NCBI taxonomy): domain Eukaryota; kingdom Metazoa; phylum Chordata; class Mammalia; order Rodentia; family Sciuridae; genus Marmota; species Marmota monax. The sequence goes on along the minus strand of NW_026694593.1, from coordinate 2,385,799 downwards.
ATCTCGGGGTCAGGGAAGGACACTCACGGCTGCTTCTCCAGGGGCAGGCCTGGGTCCACCTTTTCCCCCTCGCTGTGGTCAGACAGGGCTGGCTTCAAGATTTTCTGGGTCCAGCTCTTTTGCCGGTGGTGCTGCCTCACGGCCTCCTCCTTGACGGAAGGTCGCTCAGATCCCTCAAACTGGACTGGAAGGAAGACTCCATTTAACATCCGAGACAGCAGAGGTGGCAGGCAGACTTCAAAGGAAAAATACCGCCCCCCCGCCCGCCTTAGCTGGGGAAGAAGCTTTTTCTCTTTAACACGGACTCTAACATGCTGCAAAACGACCTGGAGAGCTGAGCCCCGCTGCCTTTGCTATCTGATGGCTGCCAGCATCCTGCAGACAGACAGCCACTCTTCTTTAAGATACTGATCAGCATCCAAGAACTTCAGAGTATGAGAGGAAGCCAACAGGCTTCAGCATGGACTTTTAAAGAACTCCAAGTTTCAGTATTTTCAGGAAAAAAAAAGGCTAACCAGGTCAGGTGGTGCGTGCCTATGACCCCAGGGACTCGGGCAACTGAGACAGGAGATCACAAGTTCAAGGCAAGGCCCTAAGCAACTCAGCAAGACCTTGTCTCAAAATAAAAAGGGCTGGGGATGAATGAGGCACCCATGGGTTCAATCCCCGGGACCACCCCCCAGAAAAAGAAAGAACAAACACAGTTATATGCACATTGCTTGTAAGAGTGTGTAGCACTCCGTGAAGACAGATGAGCAAGCCAGGAACAGCGGTGCACGCCCGTGATCCCAGTGACGCAGCACTGCCTGCTGGAGGCCAGCCTCGGCCGGCAACCTAGTGAGACCCTGTCTCAGAATTAAAATGAATACATAGATGAATAAGGGGCTGGGGACGTGGCTCAGTGGTTAACACACTGGGTTCAGTCCCCGGTACCAAAACACAGTTTTAATAATAAAATATGAACAAAAGTCAACCCAGGGCTGGGCATGTGGCTCAAGCGGTAGCGCGCTCGCCTGGCATGCACGGGGCGCTGGGTTCGATCCTCAGCACCACATAAAAATAAAGATGTTGTGTCCACCGAAAACTGAAAAATAAATATTAATAAATTCTCTCTCTCTCTTAAAAAAAATAAGTCAACCCAGAAACAACACCACCAACAATATGTTGAAGATGCTGTGTCAGGGAGACTGGAGAGAAGACAGCGAGCTGTGGGAGGGCCCAGCTGAGGGCTGAGAGACAGCAGGTACCCCTGCAGATCTGCTGAAAACAAGGTCAAAATCACACAGAAATCGACTTAAACGTTTGCTATCAAATATGCTCTCTATTCACTTTTCCATTGGCGTTTACTGTTGGGGCAGTGCTGGGGACTGAGCTCTGGTCTTCACACATGCTGGGCAAAGGCTCTACCCCTGTGCCACGCCCTCGGCTGCTTTCTTACTATCTTATTTTGAGACAGGACCTAAGTTGCCCAAGCTGGCTTCAGACTTTGCTCCTCCTCATCGCAGCCTCCCGTGTGGCTGGGATTACAAGGGAGCACCCTCACGTTCCACTATAACCAAGGATTCAACAGGCTTAAGAACAGCACCACGGGAGAGTGAAGGACCTGCTCCCAATTTGACAGTTTCAGTGGGAGAAATAAACAGACGGTGGTCAGATACGATTTCCCGACTGTTGTAATAAGCACTTCCAAAGCAGCTGCACACAGAGGAAAGAAAAGAAAGGTACTGAGGGGGGAAAATGCAACATTAAGGGCACAACTCCAGTCCTGGGCTTTCCACTAGAGCCGGATTCTTAGATCCCTATCTCAAATTCCTTGGAAAAAAGAAACTTGCAGTAAGGAACGTGGAGAAAATAGAGCCGGGCATGACAGCACCTGCCTGTAATCCCAGGCACGCCCGAGGCTAAGGCAGGAGGACCAAACCCGAGGCCATTTGGGCAACTTACCAGACCCTGTCTTGAAAAATAAAAAGGTCTGGGGATGTAGCTCAGCAGTGGGGTGCCCATGGAGGTTCAATGTCCAGGAGAGAAGAGACAGAGAGAAGGGAAGAGAGGAGAGGAGAGAGGGAGGGAGACAGCGAAAGGAAGAACAGACAAAAGAACAAGACAAGTCAGAGTGTAACATTAAAAACCCTCTCTTGGGCTGGGGTTGTGGCTCAGTGGTAGAGTGCCTTGCCTTGCATGCATGAGGCCCTGGGTTCGGTCCTCAGCGCCACATAATAAATAAATAAATAAAGATATTTTGTCCATCTGTAACTAGGGAAATTTTTTAAAAAAACCATTTAGGTATTTTGAAATACATGTGATTATTAGTATCCTCACCCTGCTGTGAGCTGAATCATCACAACACAACACTCCTATCTGTGACTCTGTCCCACTGACCAATCTCTCTCCCTACTCCTCCTTGTCCATCCCCTCCCCAGACTCTCCTAACCACTGTTCTACCCCGGACTTCGGAGGTGTTTTTATTATTATTATTAGTAGTAGTAGTATTTTGGTATTGGGGATTGAGCCTAGGGGTGCTTTGGCCGCTGAGCCACATCCCCAGCCCTTTTAATTCTTTGAGACAGGATTGCTTAGGGCCTCCTATGTTGCTGAGGCTGGCTTTGAGCTTGCGATCCTCCTGCCTCAGCCTCCCGCCGCTGAGATCACAGAGGGGCGTTTTAGATGGCAACGAGTGCGCACTCGGGAGGTGATAGCTGGTCCAAGTGGTGGGCATGTTAATTTCCCTGACTTGACCATTTGCTGCAATGCATACATGTAATTGAAACAGCAATAAGTTTACTCAATAATTTTGCACAACGATGTATCAATTTTAAAAAAGAAAATGCGTTTCAGGGAGTCGAGGCCCGCTGCCCTCACCTGACAGGGCGCGCACGATCTGCTCCCTCTTCCACTCCCAGGGCTGCTCGTACTCGGCTGCCGGCCTCTCGTCGTCCTCGGGCAGCCGGCTGTCCCCGGGCCGCGCCCTCCCCTCTGCGCGCGGGCCCTCAGGGGGCTCGTAGGGGGTGTCGTAGAGCTGCGGCGGCCTCCCCGGGAGGTCCTTGGAGCTGCGCCTCTTGGCCAGCGGCTCGGACTTGGCACAGGTCTCGCCGGGCTCCCCGGGGCTGTCCAGCAGCTGGAGAGCCTTCACCAGGGGGTCCTTGGAGCCCCGGCGTCTGATTTCTGAAAAACACGCGTCACAGCAATACCTTGAAGGAAAAGGTGCCACTGGGGTGGGGTGGGGGACGAGGAGGCTGAGGCTGACCAGTGACCTCTGTCTTTCCTGGTGGAGGCTGGATAACTCCAGGATTGTTCCTAAAGGGACTCCATCACCTTCCAACTGGGCTACGACTGCAAAAGCAGGTGTCCCGACTTCCTCCCTTCCTCACCTGAGCCAGGTAATGGGACCAAGTCATTAGAGAAGGAATGACATCAGAAGTCAGGCAGCCTCCAGGGTGCCCCTCCAAAGAATAAGAAGTGGCCCTCCAGGGTGCCCCTCCAATGAGTACGCAGTGCCCTCAGGGACACCTGTTTGACTTCCTGGTCCTGTCTGACTTTCTTGTCACCTTCAGCTGTTACATCTTGTTAGGAAGCCCAGATCAACGCATTTTTGTCTTGGGGTGCTGGGGATCGAACCCAGGGCCTCCTGCAGGCCAGGCAGTGCTCTACCACTGAGCTAGAGCCCCAGCCCCAGATCAAATTATTTTAATAAAAATGGGCTGACGTTTATGATATCCAAAGTATCGCTCCAAACACACCCAGAGAAGCTATTTGTGTGCACTAGTCAGAGTTCTTCCAGTCAGTTTAATATAGTGGGGAAGCCAGGCATATTTACATAAAATATGCATCAGGCTAATAATTGCAGGATAAATCAAAGTAAAAGAGGTGTTATAGGGAAAAACAATAATTACTCAAGAGCTGACATTCATCAATGGCTCCCTATGTGTTAAGCACTATTCTAGGAGTGTTGTAATTTCCACCACCACTCTATGAGATGGGTACTATTATTTCTCCATTATTAGAAAAGAGAAAACTGAAGCATAAAGAGGTTAAGGAAATTATGCAAACCAATAAGCAGGAGGTTGGGCTTTAGAAGTCCTACTCTCAGCCACTCCACTTGGATTGACTCCAAGTGGAAGAGAAATGGAAGAGAGTTGACGTTGATATGAAAGGTCATTTCCAGCGGAGGAGGCTGCAAGAGTGAGGATATGGAGTGGACACTCTAGGGCTTGTTTCCACAGGGGAGTCAGGGAAAGCCGGAAGGCCCCGAGACCAGACGGGAAGGAGGCTGAGGGAGACGCTATGAAACCAGGTGAGCCAGGTGCTGAAGTGAAGATGTTTCAACAGCAAAGACAAGAAGTTTGGATTTTTCTATAAACATGAGGCAGAACACGTGTTTCACTGGAGACAGCTGACATCGGATACAGGCCAGCGCAAGTCCCAAGGCACGTACTGAACTGAGGCTTAGAAACGGCTGGAGAACCCCTGCTGTCAACCAACTGACCACCAGTTACAGTGGGATGGGACCGGCTGTGTTTACCAGCTGGGGTCCAGGAGCCTTGGGGGTCAGCTGGAGATGACCAGAGTGTGGACCACCACAGAAGCACCAGGCTGTGGTTCTCGTAAATGCCCACCAGGAGGCCTTCAGCCCGCCCTCTACCTGGTCACAACCACACACAAAGCCTCATCTCCTCATGGAACCCCTCATGCGCTCTCAACTATCTACCTTCAAAGTGCAAATCCCGGTGGGGCGTGGAGGCAGCCCACGACCAGATCACCTCTCCCTCTCCAACCTACTCCTGCGTTCCGACTCCTCGCTCTAACCAAATGGAGCTTCTGCAACGCCCTGTACATGACCCTGTCTTTCACCCATCAAGGTCTGGCACCTTCTTGGCCTCTGAAATCGACGTCAGCACCTCCTCCTCCTCCTGGAGAAGTCTTTCCTGCCCACTGCTCCTCTCAGGCCTCCCAGAGCTGGTCAGGTGCCACAGCTGGGCCAGCCCTAGGTGTCTATGCGCCCAGTTTGGTGGGCTGGGCGGAGACCCCCACAGCCTGTTTACGAGGCAGGACATGCAGCTGTGCCACACAGTGAGTGGATGGGTGGGAGGGTCCTCTAGAGCTTCTCCAGGAGGTGACTACGTGGCTCTGCAGGTACGTGTCAGGGAGTGACAACGGATGGATGTGAACACTGTGAGAATGAAAGCCATCAAGGGAGAGAGGGAGGGGAGACTGCTAGGGCCCAGGCAGAGCCCGGGACTCCTCCAGCTAAGGGCGTCTGGAGGGGGAGGTGCCAGCCAGAAGGTGAGAATGTTGGGTGGGTTGAGCAGGTGAGACGAGGTGGTGCTGTGGGAATGAAGGAGTCAGGACTTTCCCCTCTCACAGTCACGGTCCTGCTCTCTGGAGGACAGTCACTGACTCACTAGGACTCCTGTCGCAACGAGAGACAACAGATGGGGAACGTGAATGAAATCAGGACACTAAATTCAAAAGGGCAGACTCTATTTCTAGGCTGAGGTCACAGTTCCCTGGCAGCAGCTGCCTCCAGTTCGGTGCGGTTCTAGGTCACTGGAAGCACCTGGGTGAGCGGGAACACAACCTGCTGCCTGGGTTCCGCCTCCGGGGGTCCAGTGTCCTGGGTCTGGGGGACATCCTAGGAGTCAGGTGGTCCGAACGAAGCCCAGGGCACTCTCTGACGAAAACTTCCACATCGGAACATGATGCTGTGAATGTGATCAGGCAGGACTGGCCCCTGCCCACGGCCCCAAGGCCAGGTCAGGGGCTTGGGCTGAGGCCAGAGCGGCATCTCCTGTCCCAGGCCACCGACTCTCAATCCTAGGGCCTCTCTCTTTTTTTTTTTTTTTCTTCATTGCCTAGTCTCGATGGAGATATGGAACAAGAAACAAAACATATTCTGTTCTTGGTTCAATTAAGATAAGGCTGGCATTTTAAAAAAAAGGACTTTTCTAAAGAACTAAGAAGAAGGAAGCAGAAAACACAAAGGAATTCAAAGGATGAATTTAGAATTTTTAGGTTTCTAATCAGAAGTTGTTTACCCTCCGTTGAGACTGTCTGGCAGAGTCTGGGGAAAGCCTTCCTCAGGGTGCTGCCTTCAATTCTGCCCGAGAAGCCGTTGATTTCAATCCCAAGACAGGAGTCGAGCTCACATGGAAATTTCAATAAATTTGCATTCAGATGAGGTGTGGTGATTGGAATCTGGGGTTCTTATTACACATGTGTTTGAATTTTCCTTGCTAGGAGGCCCTCACACTCCTCCTGTTTCGGATAGCCTGGGCCCAGGTCTGGGAGATACGCTGGAAAACATGTAGCTCAGAACGTCCCTTTCTTTGCATGGTCTTGGGATGGGGAATCTGCAAAGTATCATCACCTTTGGCAACAATGTTTAATCAGGGGAAAAAGGGTTTGGACACAGCATCCTTCCCCCTTCCAGGGGAGTAACCTTCCAGTCCCCTCCAACACCTGGCTGCCCCCAACCTGAGGCTCCATAGAAACAGAAACAATCGTGGGGCTGCAGCCGACCCTTCCTGCAGGGAGAATGGCCCCTGACGTGCAGAGCTGGCTCCAGAGGAAACAAGCCTGAGAAGGAGGAAATGGCAAGAGGAAGCTACGCCCTGGCCCGATAGAGGCCATTTACCGCGGCAGACAACAGAGTGCAGTGGACGGGCGGCAGATAAACACGGCAGGCAGAGGAGGAGGGCGCCCCGCACCAGTTAAAATGGCAGCTGGTTGGTGTAGAACCTGAGGGGCCCGAGATTCCCACTTCGGAACTCCCCGTTCTCCCTGTTATAAGGATGCCGTTCGTGTTTAAAACGTGGCAGAAAACTTTTTAAATGAAATTACTTACAGTTAGCAATTAATATCATTCTATGTTGTCCAGAATTTTCTTTAAAAATGGGATTTGATTCTTCCTGCAGTGTCTAAACAATGGCCACATTTTGGGGGTATGCCAGGTACAGGATGGTGTGAGATCCCAGGGAAGCCTCAGAACGCACCAACAGAAGTGCTGTCCCCTTCACAGGTGAGCACACTGAGGCCACCGTCACGTGGTGGTTAGTGGGGAGCCATTTATTACAGACCCCAGAGCTCATGCTTTCTCTGCCTCTCTCTGTACTGGGGACTGAACCCAGGGGCACTCTACCCCGGAGCTACATTCCTAGACCTCTATTTTTTATTTGAGACAGTCCCACTAAGTTGCTGAGGCTGGCCTATAACTTGGAACCCTCCCGCCTCAGTCTACAGAGTTGCTGGAATTACAGGTGTGAGCCACCACACCTGCCCGGAGCCCAAGGCTTTCTCTGCCATACCTTCATGTTCAGAAGATTTCAAGTAAAATATTAATTTCAATTTTAAATAACAGATGTCTCCCCTTAATCCCTTTCATTTTTTTTCCAAAACATTAAACATAAAGCCTCATAGGGTTCTTGTTTCCTCTTGGAATCAGAAACAGGGATACTATGCAACTTTTTTCTTTTCTTTTTGATACCAAGGATTGAACTGTGGGATGCTCAACCCCTAAGCCAGCTCAACCCCAATCCCCAGTCTCTTTTAGTTTTTCAGACAGGATCTTGCTCAGTTGCTTAGGGCCTCACTAAATGGCTGAGGCTGGCTTTAAACTTGTGATCCTCCTGCCTCAGCCTCCTGAATCCTGCTAGGATTACAGGCATGCACCACGATTTCAGCCTAGGCAACTTTTTTTTTTTTTTTTTTTTTTTTACTTTTTATCAGTGTTTAAGCTTTTGATATGAAATTAATATTTTCTTATCAAATAAATATCTGGAAAAAAAGCCAGTATAATTCAGAAACCCTGACATTTAACAAGGAAATTAGAGATAAATCAAGACATCTGGGCTGGGGATTTATGTAGCACAGTGATAGGTGCTTGCTTAGCATGAGTGGGGCCCACCATTTGATCCTCAGCACTTCAAAAAAAAAAAAAAAAAAAAGTGCCCATGTGCCATGTGTATTTATTTTCTATGATAGTTTTTAAAATACAAACCCCAATATTGAGTTCTCCTTTAGATTGTCTATTTAAACAAACCAACACAACCATTTGGGGAGAAAAAAATAAAAATTTAAAAATAATCTTTGACCAGTGCTCAAGAGCCAAAACCAAAGGTTGCTGAATGACCTTGTATGGGTCCCCTCTTGGCTGGGGAATCTGGACAAGTTACTTCATGTTTCTGAACCTAGGTTTCTTCAACTGTGTAGAAGAAACCAATCTTACAGGGTTATTGTAGGATTTAGTGGGGTAATTGGGTAAGTCTGGCAGCCAGTAAGCCCTGGACTTGCAGCTGTATGATACCAAGCCCAAAAAGAATTTTCATGCTAACTAATGGCTACTTTAGGAAACTTCTAAAGACCCATCCAATGCTCGAGTGGCTAACAATCATAATGCTAAATTATGTAGGATATTTCTGTGAAGTACTGAGCTAAAATGTTCCTGCTAATTTAGCAGAAAAACAATACAACCTTACGTTAACATTGCCTTGTATTCATAGTCATATCTTTTTATGAACAATCCTTTGAATAAATCTCAGCGATAATTTATTCATAAAGTCTCTCTCTTTCAATGCCAGGGATTGTACCCAGGGCCTCATACATGCTAGGATATTCCAAAATTTTATTAGTAGAAAGTAATGCCTGGGACCAGGAATATAGGTCAGTGGTACAGTGCTTGCCTAACATGCATAAAGTCCAGGTTTTGATCTCAGCACTGCAAAAAAATGAAATAAAAACAAACAGAAAAATTCAGAAATTTGGACTTGACCACTAAGCATACAAGGAACTGAATAAAAAAAAAAAAGTAAAAGGTTAAAAAAAAATAGCAGCAAATCTTTGATTTCTAGCTTCCATAAACTCACTTCCTGTTTTTCTGTCCAGCTGTGTATGAGTAGACTAAGAGGTAGATTCTCCACATTGATCAAGATATGTGATATATATTTTAACGAATAATAAAATATTCTTAAGATCACTATTATATGCTTTTTAAAAAAATAGCTTTATTTATTTATTTTATTGGTTCTGGGGATTGAACTCAGGGACACTCAACATCCCCAGCCCTATTTTGTATTTTATTTAGAGATAGGGTCTCACTGAGTTGCTTTAGTGCCTCACAGTTGCTGAGGCTGGCTTTGAACTCGCAATTCTCCTGCCTCAGCCTCCCAAGATGCTGGGATTACAGGCATGCACCACCACGCCCAGCTAATATAATGCTTTTTAAGAACAAAATACTATATACTTATATTACTAGTTTAAAAAAGCTACTAATTTAGATTTTTAACAAATTTGAATTTATTTACCAAAGGAGTATATTAGTTTTGTATTCTTAAATGAATTTATTCACAAATTGTTTAAGACAGAATCTGGACAATAAAACTCAAATATTAAATGCTAACTATTATTATATTATTTCATGTTGGACAATTTTGACTTTTTAGATATTTGTTTGTTTATTTATTTTTAAATTTTTTGAGCCAGGGTCTTGCGAAGTTGCTAAGGCTGGCCTCCAACTTGTTATCCTTCTTCCTCAGCCTCCCAAGTTGCTGGGATTACAAACATGTGCCACAAAATTTTGACTTTAAATGTCTGTAATGTTCTTAGTGAGTGGGGAGATGCCCTACACATGGGTCAAGTTCACAGTGCTTTTGCATGTACCATTTCAAGTGTGCCTGAGCGCCTCGTGGTGTTGGGGGGCAGGCCACTCAGTTTGGAGTGGGAGATCTGGGTTCTAATTCCCGCTCTGTGTCTTATTTAAAAGTCTTGTGATTGTAGAAAAGTATGAATCCCTCAGGTCTTGTTTTTTCACCCTGTACCAAGAGGGACAGTATTGCAGTCCCCTAGCTTATAGAACTCTCTGTGGGGATTACTTAAAACAAACCAACCAACCTATATTCAGTTTTTTAAAACACAGCATTTTCCCTGTTATCAGCAGGACTCCCAGATAAACAGCCGATACAGTTCAGATCAACCGCCTACTCCAGTTAAAGAGAAAGGCAAGAACCAAAACCCAAAGACAAAGAAAGGTGAATCAAAGTTAAGCATGAACTTATTTTTCTTTTTAGAGAATCCTTTCCCTCAGTCGTATGTAAAGGCCAATCCTTTCCCTGTTCCTCTCAAGCCGCTGATATTTTTTAAAATTCTGACTAAGTTCATTTTCACTTCCTCTCATTCACAGATTTCATTAAGGGTCACAGTCCGGTGACCTGAGGGTCACAGCCTGGCCAGGGTACACCCTCCCCAAACGGGATGCCTTATCTCTGTAAGCAGAGAGGCAGGAAACAGAGCCCAGCTTTCCTGCGCCAGCCCCTGTTCACTCTGCGCCGGTCTCGGTCTCGGCCCTTCCAGGCCCTGCCACTGACCCTTGCTCACCGCGCGGAAACTGGCGGAGGGAGCCTGGGCTTTTCAACTGTTCAAACTGTCTCTAACGGGTGACCAACGGCTCCTTTCCCAGGCATGAACCCCAGGACACTGGAACAACTCCCCTGAGTCAACACTCAAGCTGCATTTTCCAATACAGATTAGGTGAATGAGTGATTGACTCTAAAATTTCCAAATAAATCAAATAAGTAGTCTGCATCCTTTTGATTAAGCCTCGTTAATACCAACTGAAGAGCACTGCGTACAAAAGGGAAAAGTTTGACATCAAAAGTGACAGCGGGCTGGCTTAGCTCACAACTGCAATAGTTTTCAGTTGAAAAAAAATCAGTCTTAAAAATTGGTTTGATTTTAGGTGGGATGGCTGGTTAGTGACAGTGATTGCTAATTATTCCTTAGTAATTTGAAACGGTGCTCCAATTTAGTAGAAAAGAATCTACTAAAATATGGAGGTTTATGTCATGGTGGCAACTTTTCACAACTTGAAATCCCTTAAGGATGTATTTGTCTCTTGGTCCTGACTTATAACTCCCACTATGGACGTCAAAGCTTTGAGTTGTGGCCAAGAAATATATATAACTAACCCTAAAACTGGAGACCACATTCTGAGCAGGTGTGCAAACTCCCAAGTGTCATCCGGCATAGAATCAGAAAAACTTAAAAGAAAAACAAAACTGCCGATTCTAAACCTGGGAAGGTCCCTAAGCCAACATTTTAGTTTGGGGTCTAATTTCTGCTTTTTCAGCTCAGCAGGATCTGGCTTAATTGCTTTCTCCCCTTCCCCCAAATAGACTCTGGTTACCATATTATAACACTTCAAGGGAGGGTGAGATTTCTGCCCCTGTCACAAACCTGTTATCATTTGCTGGGCATCGTAGGGCTCCATGTAACCGTCATTCTCACCCACTCTCTCTGCATCCCGCTGACCCTTTGTCCGTTTGGCATCGTAAGGGTCAGCGTAGTCTTCTAAAATGATGACCTATCAAATAACAAGAGGACAGTTACTAAGGGTGATCATATACCAAATGGTAATGCCATCAAGACGGCTACTGAAATCTCCTGCAGATCTGAAGAGAATCAAAGTCTCCCGCGGGTTCCAGACAGCTTTCACACTTGACCATGCGTCTCCGCTGGACAAACGACTTACTTTTAATCTTGGTGATACAACTGATTTGCAACCATTCCTATACACTCTTTCACTTATCCCCGAAATTCCTCTTACCTTCTTTTCTCTCCCCAAGCAATAAAGCATTTGTCAGTTAGAGGGTGAGTGGGCAGTGGGAAATACAGGGTGTCTATGGCTTAGCATATAAAAAGGTGAACTGGAGCCTGGGCGGTGGTGCAGGTGATTTCAGTGACTTGAGAGGCTGAGGAAGGAGGACCACAAGTTCAAGGCCAGCCTCAGCAACTTAGCAAAACCCTGTCTCAAAATAAAAGGGCCACTGATGTCTGGGTTCAATCCTCACTACCTAAAAGGAAAAAAGACAAAAAGAAAAGACTAACTGGTCTATCACATACCCCGGGTTGTGGGTCTTTCAAGCCCAGTCAGCTGAGCACCGGTCACAGTGAGTCAGCCAGTCATTCCCCAGCACGCGGGGATGAGCATGGTGAGGGAGTCAAAATGAACCCAAGACTTGCTTCTTGCCCTCAAGGAATTTTAAAATAGTTCTAAAAGAGACAGACTTCATGAAGGAGAAATAATGCTGAACAGTGTTATAGGAGTTCAAGGTTCAGCAATTCACAGGCAGCTTGATTCTCTGAGATCATCAGATGGTTTTGATGGTATTTGTGTCTGAGAACAGTTATCTTTCCAAAATGGAAGGTACCTAGAGAGAGGTGTGTGCCATAACTCTATTCTGCAGTGACTGGGTGACAACACCAAAAACAAGTGACCCTTTTCAGGAAAGCAGCTCTGGACCTATTCCACCACCTCTGATATAAAACTGTCTCCAAAAAGTTCCTGGAGAAGAGCCACTGGAGCTGGCAGGAAGATAAACGAGGGAGAAGTGAAGAGGGGGTCAGGAGAAGAGTTCTCCACCAGGGGGGAGATGGCCCAAGAAACCTCAGACCCCCAGAAGTGGTGCCCAGGAAACAGCCAGCAGCCTGTGGAGGACTGTGATGACCCCTCACTCCATCTCTTCTCCTTGACCACCAACATGTGCACTGCAGCTGCAAGGCACAGACGGGATACTAGGTCCCTGGTCAGGTGGACACCAAGTAACCTATGGGCTGGGTCCTGTCCATCTTTCTGTTCTCTCTTATCAGCACCTGGCATAGGGTCGGCACGCTGTGAATACTGGGGGCAGAACTGAATGGAGGAATGAATGCAGGTGCCCAGAGCATGCCGCGTGGTCTGCGCTACAGGTTCCTAACTGTCCAGGTATGCAGCATGTTTGAAGGCTCACAAGAAAAAAATTAAAGTTCCTATGACAGGAAGCACTTGCCTGAATGAGTCTTAAGATCTCAATTTGAGCCCTCCCCTCTCCTTCTCCCTCTTTCATGTGGAAGAGAAATGACCCAACCCAACCAACCAACCAACCAAATCAGCTCATTCCTGTAAGAATGGAGAGTCCGGGCTGGGTTTGTGGCTTGGCGGTGGAGCGCTGGCCTCGCATGTGTGAGGCATTGGGTTCAATCCTTAGCACCATATATAAATAAATAAAAATTTTAAAAAGCCCATCAACAACTAAAACAAAATTAAAAAAAAAAAGAATGCAGAGTCCCCTCCCATGTCCACATCCCTTTTCTTACTTTCCCACATTGGACAGCACCCAGAAAACCTCCAGTGAATCAGAAGCAGGAAGTACCTTCTTCTTTCCTGCTCAGTAATTTCCCTAAGGGCATTTCCTTGTCATAGTCCCTTAAGCTTCAGTACCCTGTGTCCCTTATCCTATATGACTACTGCACAGCAAATGTCTGCGGAATGAATGGAAGGACTGTCATCTTGCAGGGTTGCTGAAATTTTGAGAAACCTTTTATGAGGTGTAACTGCAGGGGATGATGAAATCCCAAAGCCAGCCCAGAAGTGGGTGCCCCCCCCCATTTCCTGAAGCTTCCAAATCCACACCTACCCAGTTAAGAGGTGACCATTCCTTATGCTCTAGGATAGGCATACACAAGTCTAGCTTTGCAGATGCCCTGGATGTCAAAATTAAAATAAACCACATCTATAAAGGGGCCAATTTACCACTTTCAATTACTCTTTAAACTAACAAAACTAAATACAGGGATGTGGCTCAGTGGTGGAGTGTCCCTGAGTATTTCAATCCCTGGTACCAAAACAAGACAACAACAGCAGAAAGCCCCAAACACTAAATACATTTACTAGTCCATTTCTGCAAAGTCCTCCAGCCCGAGGATGAGGATTTTCCAGGATCATATATACTGGAATGATTTCAAAGGATGGCTCGAGAGGGGGGGACGGACTTTGGGGGTCCAGCCTCCCTTTCTCTTAGGTGTGAAGCCTCCTGCTCAGGGGCTCACGGTGGTCCCCTGGCACTGCGAAGTGGCTCGAGGGAGGGTGAATTCTTACCGTGTCCTGCTGCTTCATGATCTTGCCCTTGTCCAGCTCGGGGCCGAGGGAGGAAGGTGAAGAGGACGCAGAGGAGCAGCTGCTGCTGGTGCTGCTGGTGCTGCTGCTGCTGCCGCCGCCGCCGGGGTAGCTGCTCTTTCCGTTCTTCTCCTGGGTGTCCACCTTGATGAGCCTGTTGATGTAGGTGCTGCAGCCCGAGCTCTTGGCCGTGCCCCGGTGGGGCTCCTCCTCCGTGGCCCGGGAGTTCTTGCGGCCTTTGCCCGCCGCGGCCTGAATCAGACCCTGAAGGCTGTCCCGGGACAGCCGGCTGTCCTTGGGGGCGCCGCCGGCCCTCCCGGCCCCCAGCTCGGCCGCCGAGTTCTTGCGGCCCTTGCCGGGAACGGGCCCCGCACCGCTGGCCTCGGCGCTCTTGCGCGGCTTGCCGCTGCCCGCGCCCCCGGGCTTGGCGCGCTCGGACACGGTCTTCAGGTTCAGCGGGAACTCCTTGAACCACTTGGCGGCCATGAGGGGGGTCTGGCCGGCGCGGCCGAGGAGCGTCGTGGCCGCGGAGCACGCGAGCGAGGAGGCCCAGCCCAGGCAGCGAGAGGCGCCAGGGGTCGGGGGCCACTGCATTCCCCGAGGCTGGGGAGCTGGAGGCCGCGGCGAGGCCCCGTGACGGATGCCCCGCGCGCCCCTGGCCGCCGTCGCCCGCTCCGGGCAGGGTGGGGCGCCTACGCCCGGGGCTGGGGGCCCGGGGCGCCGAGCGGGCGGGCGCGGGCGGCCGCTCCGGACACGGACGGCGACAGTCACAGCGCCCTGGGCCCCGCCCGGCCTCGTCTTCAGCGCCTCTCCAGCTCCGGGGACCGCGGTTCTCCGGAGGCGCCGGGCGCCGGGGGCTTCCCCCTGCTTTTTCCTCCCGAAGTGGGAGAGGCTGAGCCCACGGAAGCCCCCAGCAGCCCTGCCCACACTCCCAGGGACAGAGGGACACAGTGGAGGCGGCGGGAGTGTCCCGGCGCCGCGACGGACGGCTCGGACCGCGGGCCGCCCACCCCGCTGGGCCCTCCCCTCCGGCTGGCGCCTCCCAGCGGGCCCCGCCCACCCGAGCGGCCACCCGACGGCACGCGGCTGCACGTGCGCCCTGGTCGCGCCCCGCACTGGACCCTCGCGGCTGCGCAGACGGCCAGTCTACACCCGCGGACCTCGGCCAGGCGCGGCCCTCTGAGCGCGGCAGGAGTGCGCCACGTGCGCGTCGCAGGCCGGGAGTGGGGACCTAGGTCCTCAGGGGCCAGGAGCACTTCGCGCGTCACTTTTCTGCATTCTCTCTACGAACAACGCACGGTTTGCGTAGGGACAGTGGGGTCGCTTCCAGGGACAGCGCTGCTCGACCCCCGCCGAGTTAACACTAATCCGCGGAGGAGAGCAGCCTCCCGCGGTGGGGGACCAGGTCTCCCCGCCCTGCGCAGCCACCAACACCTAGGACTGTCCGCGGCAGGCCATGCCGCCTCAGCCCTGTTGCGCGGGGTTCCCAGGAGAAGGCCCGGGTATGGCCGGGGTACGGCCGAGGCTTAGCGCACGCACCTGGCTGCGGAGCAAGGTCTGGCTTGCTGGTTCCAGGCCCAGGCTGCGCAGCGAGGGGTGGTGGAGCAGGATACTAGGAGGCAGTCGGGAAACTGCACCCCATTTCCACCACTAGATGGAAGAGCGCGCTGTTGTGACCTTCGGGGGTTTTAGGATGGGGTGGAAGCGAGTCTGAATCTGTGCAGATGGGAGCACTTTGTGCACAACTGTGGGGCCTTTTACGTTAAAAGACGCTCTTGCCACCCCGCTTCGAAGCAGTTTAAAGTCTTTCTTCGCTTAAAAAAATTTAAACTACCCGGGCGCAGTGGCGCGCTCCTGTAATGCCAGCGGCTCAGGAGGCTGAGGCAGGAGGATCGCGAATTCAAAGTCAGCCTCAGCAATTTAACGGGTCCCTTTTCATTTAAAAAACTGAATGTGCGGCAGGGACTCCTGCGGAGTTCTAAACCTTCACATACCAGCCTTGGAAATGAAATGGTGCAGGCCACCTTCTGGTAGTGTTTGGGTGGTGTCTGGTGACGTGGGAAGGGGAAAGAAATGCCAGCTCACCTTGAAAATACATCTTGGCTTTTTTTTTTTTTTAAGCTTTATTGAGATATGATTTACACATCATAAAATTCAGGAGTTTCAAGTATATTCTTAAAATTTAAAACATATTTAGTGTGTTTACAATTATCAACAAATCTAACTTCAGAACACTTCCATCAGCGATGAAGGGTCATTCACCTTTCCCTCTCCCCAGCCCTGAGCAGCTACTCACTACTTTCTGGCTCTTGGGATTTGTCCATTCTGGAAGCTTCACATAATTGTGACCAGGTAATATATGGTCTTTTGTGTCTGGCTTTCCCTCCCAAGAATCCTTTTTTGGATTCATCCACGTGGTAGTATGTATCAGGGCTTGGTTCCTTTTATATAGCCCAGTAACATTCCATTGAATAGATATACCACATTTTATTTATGTATTCATCAGTTAATGGACATTTGGGTCACTCCACTTTTTAGCTATTATAAACAGTGCTGCTATGAACAAATCTTTGTGTGGATATATGTAATTTGAGTAGTCACCCAGGAGTGTAGATGCTGGGTCACTTGGTAACTAACTCACTGTTTTAACTTGAGAAACTGCCGAACTTTTCTAAAGCAATACCACGGTTCCTGTTTCTTCAAATCCTGGAGACTGTTTTAGTCTTGTTGTTGTTGTTGATATTGTTTTGGCTTATGACCATCCTACCGGGTATGAGGTGGTAACATTATGGTTTTGATTTGCATTTCCCTAGTGGTTAAAGGTGTAGAGCATCTTTTCATGTGTGTATGGGCCATTTGTATGTTTTTGGAGCTATGTATCAGATTCTTTGCCCAACTTTTTAAAGTGTTTTTTTCTTCTTTGTTATCGATCTGTTATTGAACATGTAAGATACTCTTACATCTCTTTAAAAACACAAATAAGCTATTTCTCCAGACCAAGCTATAGAGTGGAAGGAAGCTCAGGACTTTGTAGTCACGTGGTTTGGAGTACAAACCCAACAAGGGGCTGGGGCTGGAGCTCAGTGGGAGAGCACTTGCCTAGCATGTGTGAGGCCCTGGGTTGGATCCTCAGCACCACATAAAAAAATAAATAAAATAAAGTTATTGTGTCCATCTGCAAGTAAAAATAATATTCAAAACAAAACAGGCTTCTTCTCCATTTGTGAACATAGATACTAAGTGGTCTTGGAGAAGTGACCAGGTTATTGTCTTTGAGCCTCTAGGACTTCGTGTGTAAAATGGGGACGTGCTACTCCATGAGGATTAAATCAACATGTGCGTTAGCTGCTTTGCCACAGCAGGCCAGCAAAAGCATTTTACAGATTACTGTTGGGCCTTTGTTTGGATGGTCTTGGTGGCCGCCCTGTTCAGGAAGCCATAGACTTTTCCAGGGATTGCCAGGAAATCAGGACTAACACCTTACAGCCCACATTCTGCCCATAAACCCCTTGGGTTTTATTCATCCATTATCTAAGTCTTTTAATTATCTTAACCACTTTTAGTTTTATTTAGATTTATTTGCAGCTACAGCCATTTTATCCCACAGCTGGGAACAATTTAGAGGAAAGGCATTTCTGTTTTATTCTGAAATGTAATGTTTTAATTTATATTTCGTTTGCAGTAAAGGAAAAATACAGCTTTAGAATGACTTTGAGTCTCCTCATTTGGAGGAAGAGATCAAAGGCTTTGGGGTCGCCTCTGTATCTTCTATAAATTTGAGCAAATCATTTGATGACCTTGAGCTTCGGGTTTCTCGTTTATAAAGTAGGGAATAAGCGTAGAGTACTTGCTTAGCCCTGCGTGGGGTCAGGGAGATGCCGCTGAAAGCCACAAAAAATCATCGGGGTGACAGCCGTTTAGGGTGCTCTCACTGTATGGCGGGGCTCTGGGAGCCTCATCTTATTTTGCCCTCGTGATCTGGGATCTAGGTGTTTTGATCCCTATCTTACAGATAAAAAGTGACGGGGCCTTCATGCTGGTGTTGGAGCTGCGTCCGCCAAGCCCCACAGCCTGCTGCGTAGACCAGCCACTCCGCAGGTGTGGGGTTTCGAGTTGCTGACCAGGTCTTTGGCTGGGGCCTCCCTTCACCTTCAGAGCCAGCGGCCATGGCGGAGTCCTCAGGCCACATCACTTCAGCCTTGCTTCTGTTCTCCTTGTCTGACTCTTCTGCCTCTGCACATTGAGGAACTCTGTTACGTGGGATCTGTGCAGAACATCCCTGTTGTAAGGTCAGCTGATTGGCCACCTGAATGCCCCCTGCCCGTGAACCCTAACAGGTTCACAGGTCCCAGAGATTAGTACACAGACTCTCTGGGGCCAGGATTCCCTACCTGCCGCAGAGCCTTTCAGGGGTAACCTGGCCGCCTCTAACCGGGCTGCTTGGATTGCAGGAGTCCCCGTGGGAAGGCAGGGGCAGCCTGTGAGTCCCTTCCCTTTGCTGATGAGAAAGCCTCCCCCAGCGCCCGCCCTGTCGTCCTCCTGTTCCCACTGCACAGTGTCCAGAGCTGGAGTCACCCATACCTTCTGCCTGTCGCTCCTACCCCTGAGTGTGCAGAGCTGAAGAGTCACCCCACACCTTCTGCCTGTCGCTCCTACCCCTGAGTGTGCAGAGCTGAAGAGTCACCCCACACCTTCTGCCTGTCGCTCCTACCCCTGAGTGTGCCGTTAGTGATTTAAAAGGCTCTAGGAGGACTTCCTGGCTTGGAACCTGATTCTGGGAGGGGGGAAGGGAAGCCCTTGGTCAGGAAGGGGAGTGGGGTGCCCCGCTTTCATGCCCAGCTGTGTGCCCTTTTGTCACAGTCTGGGAGGACACCTGTTTGACAGGCCTGGTTACAGTAGTGGCCCTGAAGCTGTCCAGGAAGCGTGGAGTGCTGGGGCCTTACTGTCTCCATGATGCCCGGTGTGCCCAGTGTCTGTTGAAGGTGAAACTCGGGTCCCCTGTCTTCTGCCCTTCCTGGGGTCACCCACATCTGTGTCCCTTTCACTGCTGTGCAGACCTCACCAGTTATAGATGGACACCATACTTTTATTTTATTTACTTTTATGTGGTGCTGGGGATCGAACCCGGTGCCTCACGTGTGCGAGGCGAGTGCTCTAGCCCTGAGCCATGACCCCAGCCCCCCCAGAGGGCTCTTGCTAACACCCAGATGTGTCGTCGTGTCCACTCTGGTTAAAACCTGTCACCTAGGCCTCCCAGCGGTGGATCCGGCTGTGGCCGCCTGGCGCCTGGCTCTGCTCTCCCCCTCTCCCTCTCCGCCTTGCTCTCCTCTTCCGGCTCCTGTCTCGCCCCTTACTCTGTGCAGCTAACCCGACTCCATGCCATTTCCCAGCCACTCTTTAGTCTGTCCCTGCCCTTGCACATGCTGGTCCCCTGCCTGGACTTCTTTCAGCCTCCCTCCTGTGCTCCCCCTTTCCCTCCCACCCCTCAGTTCAGTGGTACCTGGAGCGCACAGCCCCGGCGTCCTGCAGTGTCTAGTCCTCACTGAAAGCTCTGGGTCCCCCCAGGCACACGACTCGCTCCCCCTGGAGTGTGAGCTCCTGCTCTGGACATGGAGGAGCATCTGTGGAGGGATTGAGTGCAGTGTGATCATTCCCTGCTCCTGAGGGGTGTGTGTGTGGGTGTGGGTGTGGGTGTGGGTACATGCGGCACATTTTCTCCATCCATCATCCACTAGTGGACACCCCAGGTTGTTTCTGTACTTGGCTGTTGTGAGCAGGGCTGTACTGAACACAGGAGTACACAAGTCTTGGTGTGGTGATGGTTGCATTCCTAGGAGGGATAGTGGGTCTATGTGGACATTTTCCTTCTTTCTCTCCCCCCTCTTCCTCCCTCCCTCCCTTCTGTCCTTCCAGATTGAATCAAGGAGCGCTGAGATAAATCCCCAGACCTTTTCACACATTTTGAAATTGGGTCTTGCTAAATTGTTAAGGCCAGTCTGGAATTTGAGATCTTCCTGCCTCAGCCTCCGGAGCCCCCGGGATCACAGGCGTCTGCATTGCGCAGGTTTCTATGTGAATGTTTGAACGTTGAAGGGAAGTGAGTCACTAATCACATGTTTCAACTCCTCTGCATCCTCTAACCCCCTCCCTGCCTTTCGGGGGTGGGGGTAATGGGGATTGAACCTAGGGCCGCTAGACAAGCACTCTGCCACTGAGCTATATCCCCAGCCCTTTTAATGCTGTTTCTGGTCTCAGAATTCAGGAAGACAGAGACGAGGCAGATGCAGGCCGTCTTCCACAGGACGTCTCTGAGGCATTCCTCATGCTCAGCCAACAGCTGCTGCTCTCTCCCTTGGTCTTCCCATATGCTTTACCAACCTGCTAGTTAGTAAGAGCTTTGAAGGTGCAAGTCATAGCTGTAGTTGGTGGCAGGGTGACATGTGTCACAGTTTGCCCTGGGTTTTCGCAGTTTTAACACTAAAACCTCACCCTGGACCATTGGCCCCCTACTTACTCTCACACCTTGGATGGCTGATCAGCCACCGATGACTTTGGATTGTGGGCCTGTCGGGAGGCATCTTCTTTTTGGGAAGGGACCATGTTAGGGTTCAAGTTGGTACAGGGAGTGGTCTGGTCTCAGCCCAAATGCTACTGTGTCGTGTGTGAAATGAACCAGCTCAGTCCCCAGGCTGTGATGGTGGGGCTTAGGGAGTGGAAAGTCAGGCATTATATTTTTGACCCTAGGAATTTTACCAATAAGCCTAAAATGACTATAGATATATAGTAAGAATCTTGGAGGTACAGAGAGTACATGGAAGGAACGTGAAGGTGTAATCCACTGGAGTATACCCAGGCCTTTGGTTTTTGAGTATCCACTGGGTGCAAAGTATTGCACCCAATGTTCATCTTGCACAAAGGCAAATAATTTAATCTTTGCACTCACAGAGCTCAGTCTCAAAAGAAGAATGAGAGAAAGGAAACTTAGTGGGTCCCTGGCGTAGTCTGTTTGTGTTGTTGTAATAAAATACTGAGACCGAGTACTTCATAAGGAAAAGAGGTTTGTTTTGACTCATGGTTTTGGAGGCTGAAAAGTCCAAGTGAGGATGATCACACCTGGAGAGGGCTGTGTCACATGGAGGATGGCATCACACAGTGGAAGCACTTACGACAGCAACAAGGCCAACACATGGAGTGGCCCTGCTTTGTATCAACTTGCCGTCATGGTAACCAGCTCTGCCCCATCTACTCACTGCTGTGAGGAGGGCGTTAATTCCTTCTGACCCAGTCACTCCCACCAGGCCCACCTCTTAAGGGTCCCACCACCTCTCAGTACATTGGGGACCAAGCTTCTAGCTTGTAAGCCTTTAGACAAACCCTATCCAAACCACAGCAATCCCCTGCTGCAGACCAGACATCATTAAAGCATTTCCTGATCTGCGCGTCTTCTCTGCCCAAGTTGCACCTTTTAATTACACCACTTAATTACTTCTACCTATCAGACCTGCTTTGGGAAATAGGCTAAGTGCTTCACCAGCGTGACTTGATTAAGTTATTATTATTACTGCATGGTGAGTAGTGTCTCCTCCTGAAGATGACGCAGCTTAGGATCCCATGTCAGATTCCCTAGCCAAGTACAAAGACCAGGTGGGTGGTCAGCTAAGAGTTGAACCCAGTCCAGTTGTCCTCAAGTCCCATGTTCTTGTCTTGCACCAAACCACATACCCCATAAGACATGAAAACCACTGGCCATAGTAACAGATGGACCTGTGGTGTTTCATTCAGTGAAGACAGAAGAAAACGCCATTGGAATACAGAGCATTGAAGAATTAACTTTGACCCAGTAAATTAAATCACATTCAATCAAAGGGGGAGTGGTGGTACCTGATAGGAGGGTGGGTTGGGGCTGGTTCCCTTCCCCTGGATTGGCAGGCTGGCACCACCCATTACTTGCCAGTGAGGTGGGCAGAGGGACTTCTGGGCATGGCTTCTGCCGTTTTCTGGAGGGGGCAAGGTGCCTAGCATTTCTCTGTGGAGAGGTCTGCCTCCTCTCCCCATCTCCAGCATGCCCTGTTTCAGAGCCCAGCACCTGGGCTTGCTTGGCCATGCTGCCTAATGGTTTGGATATTACTTATCCCCCCGAACTGCCGTGTTAATGCAGGAATATCAGAGGTGAAATGATTGGATTTCGAGAGCTGTGACCCAGTTGTTTCCATATCTGGTTTGAATGGGTGGTGATTATAAGCAGGTGGGGCATGGCTGGAGGAGATGGGTCACTGGGGGCATGCCATGGAGGGATTCTCCTTCCCAGTGGCCCCTTCCAAGGCTGTCAAAATACATAGAATTGGGCTATTCTGAACATTTCGTATAATAGAATTTTGTGCTTTCTTTCACTTAGCGTGATGTCTAAGGGTTCATTTATGTAATAGAGTGTCTCAGTACTGCATTTTTTTATGGCTGAATAATATTTCATTGTATGGATCTACCACATTTTGTTTATTCATTAATCAGGGGGTAGACATTTAGGTTGTTTCCACTTTTGGCTATTATGAATACTGCTTCTATGAACATTACTGCATAAGTTTTTATCTAAACATATGTTCTAGTTCTCTTGAGTATATACCCAGGAGCAGAATGACTGGGTTATGTGATAATTCTGTATTTAATTTTTTTGAGGAACTGCCAAACTGTTTTCCAAAATAGCTGTACCCATTTTACATTCACGGCTTCAATGTATGAGGACTCCAATTTCTTCATTTCCTCATCAAAATCTGTCCTAGTCTTTTATTCTTATTATTATTATGGCTATCTGATGGACATAAAGTTTATCTCCTGTGGTTTGATTTTCATTTCTTTAATAATTAATGAGCATCTTATTATGTGTTTATTGCTCATTTGCATACCTTCTTTGGACAAATGTCTATTCAAATACTTTGCCAGTTTTTAATTGGTTCGTCTGTTTATTATTATGGTTTAGATATGAGGTGTTCCCCGAAAGTTACTGGTATGCAGGAATACTGAGAGGTGAGATGATTGGGTTGTGAGAACCCTGATCTAGACAGTCCAGTCCTAGTTTGAAGGGACTGGGTCATAACTGAAGGGAGATGGGCCTCCTAGAGCAGGGGGGTCACCGTGCCCTGGATGGCTGCCTCCTCCCTGTACCTCCTGCCTCTCCCTCCCTCTTCCTCCCTCCCTCCCCTGCCCTCCCCTCCCTCCTGACCCCCCAGGAGCTGAGCTGCCGCCTTCCCCAGGCCCTTCCCCAGGATGGTCCACCTCAGCTTGGGCAACGGAGACCTCTGAAACCACAAGCCCCAAGTAAACTTCACCTCCTCTAAGTTGTTCTTGTTGTATATTTTGGTCACAGTGACCCAGAAACTAACTAAATAAGTCATAAGAGTTTTTTTTTTTTAAATAGATTCTGAATACAAGACCCTTGTCAGATGTATGATTTGCAACTATTTTCTCCCACCCACTTGTCTTTTTGCTTTCTTTATACTGTCTTTTGACACACAAAAGGTTTGACTTTGGATAAAATCAATTTTCTATTTTTTTCTTTGGTTGCTTGTACCGTAGGTATCATATTTAAGAATTCATAGCCTAATCTAGGGCAACGGATTGTCGAAATGGATTCTTATGGTTTCTTCTAAGAGTTTTAGGGTTTTAGCTCTTTTTGTGTGTGTGGTACTGGGTATAGAGCCCAGGCCCTTGAGGACACTAGGCCAGCACTCTACCACTGATCTACATCCCCAGTCTTTTTAAAAATTACTTTTTTATTTTGAGACAGGGTCTCACTAAGTTGCCCAGGTTGAATTTGTGATTCTCCTGCCTCAACCTCCCAAGTAGTTGGGATTGCACCACTGTGCCTGGTTGATTTTAACTCGTTTATTTAGTTTTATCTCCCCCCGCCCTCTCTATATATATATGTGTGTGTGTGTGTGTGTGTGTGTGTGTGTGTGTACTGGAACTTGAACCCAGGGGCACTCTACCACTGAGTTAGTTTTTTATTTTTTGAGACAGGGTCTGGCTAAGTTGCTAAGGCTGAATTTGAACTTGGGACTCTGCTGCCTCAGCCTCTCGAGTCACTGTGATCCCCGGCATGTCCCACCAGGCCTGGCTGTATATTCCTTTGTGAATTAATTTTTGTGCATAGGGTAAGGGATCCAAGTCCATTCTTTTGCATGCAGATATTCAATTGTCCCAGCATCATTTGTTGAAAAGACTGGCTTTCCCCACGGAATTATCTTGACATCTTTATCAAAAATCAACTGATCAGACTGGGCGTGGTGGCCCTCACCTGTAATCCCAGTGGCTTGGGAAGCCGAGGCAGGAGGATCGTGAGTCCAAAGCCAGGCTCTGCAACTTAGTGAGGCCCTGTCTCTAAATAAAATATTAAAAAAGGTTGGGGATGTGACTCAGTGGCTCAGCGGTTAGGCACACTTGGGCTGAATCCCTGGTACAAAAAAAAAAAATCGACCTATCATAAATATAAAATTTTATTTTGGATTCTCATTCTCTTCTGTTGATATGTTCATCTATTCTTATAACAATACTGCATTTGCCTATTTGAAATCAGTCACTCCCCCTCCTATTTTTGGTACTGGGGATCTACACCAGGGTGCTTGACCCCTGAGCCCCAGCCCCAACCCATTTACTCTTGAACCACTAGTTTGCTTGCCACCCTCAACAATTTTCTGAAACTGTTCTGCGGAGTTTTCCAAGTAATCTTCATGAGGCCATTGAATAAAAAAACCTTTGAGTATCTTTGGTTTCCATAATTATGACAGATCTAAAAACCCTCTCACAGGAAAATATTTGGAAATAGAGCATAAATATAAGGAGCACCAATCTTAAATGCATAACTAAGAAAGCAAGGAAAATTAAACAGCTCAAAATACACGGGTGACTTAGATTAGGAAGCATCTGGCCACCATCCTGGGGTCTTGGCCTGCCTCAAAAACCAAAGGATTTGGATTTTAACAGTCATTTGGGGACAAGAGATAAGACCCTGGGTTTGTGTGAGGAGGCCAGTAGTAACGAAGACCACTGGAAAAGCAGGATTCTTGAAGGGTCGGACCCTGGGTGAAAAGTGGACCATGAAAACCACCCACTAGCCCAAGGCGGTGTTAACTAACCCTCCTGTCCCTCTGCCCTGGCTGGCAGGGCCGGTAGTCTCCCCAGGAACCTGTAACAACAGGCACGGCTTTGGGTGTTTGGGGGCTTCCATTCATATTTCCTGAGTGATCTGGGAATCTTCAAGCTCAGAATTAATCCTTTATAAAATTAAAAATCCAATTGTGAAAGAAAACCCATTTAAAGTGTGAATGGAAGGAAACTTCCCGAATCTGATAGATAATAGGATAATAGCTACAGGAAACATACAGAAGACATTAGAAGTTTGGAAACAAAAGCATTTTTAAGTCAAGAACAACAAGATGCAAATACTTAGGTCTCCTCTTCCTCTGTTTCAGATCTTTCTTGAGAGGTCTTAGCCAGATCAAGGAAGAAAAGGAAGAGGAATAAAAGGTGTAAAAGTTGGAAAGGAAAACACAAAACTGTCACTATTTGCAGAGAATTGCCCCAGTGGAAAGTCTGAGAGAATCTTAGGTGTGCTGTTAGGATTACTGAGAATTAGCAGGGTAGTTGAATAAAGATCAATATCCTAAAGTCCACTGCATTTGTATACAAGAGGGACCAGGAATACCAGGGGGCTAGGCATAAATATGATGACAGTTGTATACGACATGTACACAGAGAATCATAAGACTTTATGAAAGACATTAAGGAAGGCTTGTATAGACAGAGGAGTAACATGGAGACGAGAAGACTCAGTTTTGTGGTCTTTAGAATGATCTATGGGTTTAGTAACATTTTGATCCAAATACCCCGGCGTTTTCCAAAGAACTGGACAAGCTGATTCCAAAATTTGCATGCACCAGAAAGTTGCACGGAGAGCCATTCCTTTATGAAGAACAGTATGGGAGATGGAAAGAGGGAGACTCCACTCCAGTAGAGATGACCTCAGTGTCGGTGGCCTAGATAGCCAAAACGGAAACCCAGAAGTAGAGCAGAACGCCTGTGAATTCCTGGGTGTGTGTGTGTGTGCTTAAAAAACAGGTGGAGTTGAAAATCAGCAAAGAAGGGACTATTTTATCAACTCATTCCGACATTTGGTTGCCCATACAGGGAAAATGAAGCTGGACCTTTCTTTATCTCATAGTAGGCACAAAGAGGATTCCAGGTGGATTGAGGACTTTTTAAAGTCAGGAAACATCATTCTTTGTGATGCAACTTTTTTTTTTAGTTTTATTGATTTTATTGTGATGCAAATTTGATAGCTTTCTCTTTGAGATCAGGACGAAGCTAAAGACAAGGACTGCTGCTATTTTGGTCCATATTTGTCCTGGTGGCCTTGGTCAGTTGCAGTAAGGCAAGAAGAAACCGTAACTGGAAGAGGCTAAGAGTATAGCTCTGCAGCAGGCCGTGCTGAGCGGGTACAATGCCCTGGGTTCCATCCCCAGAACCCCCACCCCCCCCCCCGCAAAAAAAAGGGTCATTAATTGCATTGGTATGTGACAGCAGAAAGCCATGACTTTCCATCATCGTCCACAAGGGAGATGATGTACCTGTCTCTACTTAGACAATGAAGGCATTTCCAGCTTACTCTGCCGTCCCCAGCCGCCCCTGCCCGTCTCCCCTCTCCACAAATGGCCTCTGTTTTCCTCAGGTCCAAAACCTGAGAGTCTTCTTATGCCTCACATTTTTCTTGCATTTCATGTCCCATCTGTCAGCAGGTCGTTATGACTTTACCTTAGAAATACATCCAGAGTCAAACAGTTGTCAAGGTGGGAGGCGGAGAGTGGAAAACTCTCTTTAAATTTGCAAACATAAATGGTGGTAGGATAAGACAGGGTTGGTGTCAGGTGGGGAGGAGGGGAGGAAGGAAGGATGGAGGGAAGATGGACACGTGACTTCTCAGTTTATCTTATGTGATTATTTTGACCTTAGGGATATGCATTTTCTTTATTATGTAACTTTATTTGTTTATTTCTATGTGGTGCTGAGGATGGAACCCAGCGCCTCACACATGCTAGGCAAGTGCTCTACCTCTGAGCTACAACCCCAGCATCATTTTCTTTTTTCTTTTTCTTTCTTTTTTTCCTTGTGTGTGGGTTGAACCCACAGGCGCTGAACCCCAGGCTGATCTTGAACTTAATGATCCTCCTGCCTCAGCTTCCCAAATGGCTGGGATCATAGACATGTGTCACTGCACCTGGCTTGCATAAGCATTTTCATAATTAAAAAAATAAAATTGAGTATTTTTTAATGTTTAAATTTGTTCTAAATAGTTATACATGACAGTAGACTGAATTTTGACACATCATACATACATAAAACTGTGTATTTTTAAAAAGGGGCCGGGGTTGTGGCTCAGTGGTGGAGCACTTGCCTACATGTGTGAGGCCTTGGGTTTGATCCCAGGTATCACATAAAATAACAAATAAAATAAAGGTATTGTGTCCATCTACAACAACAATAAATTTCTAAAAAAGTATTCTAAAAATTGAAAACAAGTTGGTTACATAATCAATTATGTATCAGAGGAAAGAATAACTCCAATTGACCTTAGAATGTACGATTTTGACTATGTATCCTCATTAGGATATCCCACACTAAACACCTGCAAAGAAACCTTACTGCTCATTAAATAGTTGTGTTGCTGGTAATAATACTGATACTGGTATTTGAACTTACTACATGGTCAATGTGGGATTAAACAAGTAACGTTAGGAATCAAGATTTTCAGCTTAGAGAAAAGATTAAAAAACAAAATCAAAGTTAAGTAAAAACTGTGTAAAACTCATATGTGAATCGAAATCCCCAGGAGAACATGCTCGTTCTCCTTATTAGAGATATATATCTTCTCGCTCTCTCCATGGAAAACTTTGGGGCTCGGAAAACCCGGGGGCAACAGACACCCTAGCTCCCTGGTTGTGTTCTTCCCCCAGGGGAACCAGGCTTTCTAGAGAAATGGCTGGTTCCATGATTGGAGCTGACAGGTCATCAGAGGCGACGGAGGTTTGAGTTGGGAGCATTGGCACACACCTGTGATCCCAGCAATGTGGGAGGATGAGGCAGGAGGATTGCAAGTTTGAGGCCAGCCTCAGCAATTTAGCAATATCTTGCCTCAAAAGAGAAAGGCCTGGGGATGTAGCTTAGTGGTAAATATCTCTGGGTTCAATCCCCAGCACCACAAAAAAATGGATAAAATAGGGGTGTTGGGTCCAACTACAACTGAAAAATGATTATTAAAAAAAAAGAAAGAAAGGAGAAGCCTGTCCCCTTCGGTCTAGCTGAGCACAGCAGTCCAGTGAGCCTGTGAAGGCAGAGCAGAACTTGCCCTCTACTCGAGCCTCTGCTGGCTTCTCTTCTCACTTAGGAAGAGTCGGAGCTGCTTCCCTGGGCCGGAATGTCCTCTGCCTTCCCTGCTGGGTCCTCTGCAGCTCCACTGACCTCCCTGTTGGGCCTCCGGCCTGCCACAGGGCCTTTGCCCCTGCTGTGCCTTCTGCTTACCATGCTCAGCTGCCAGGGGCTGCCTTCTCAGAGGGCCCTCCCTGGCAGTCTGTAGAGGGCATCCCCAGTCTTCCTGTTCCTCCTGATTCATGTGTCTTCAGCGCATCACTGTTAAACTTACCAGGCGCATTGGTCATTCCTCTTACTAATTACTTTCTTCCCCAAGAAGGTAAGCCAGGAAGGGGGGTGTTTTTGTTCACTCTTTTACCTATGAATTTTGCCCATTTTAATTGGCTTTCTCTGCAGTTCTAGAACTAGACTGTGGTCTGGGCCATAGTGGTTCAGAATACTCTGTGTCTCCTTTTGGCTGTCCCTAAAACATTCTCAGCCCGGAGCAGGCAGGGTCTTGCTAAGTTGCTGAGGCTGGCCTTGAACTTGCGATCCTCTTGCCTCAGCCTCCCCGGTCAACCGGGATTAAAGGCATGAACCACCGTGTTGGGTAGTTGCTTCTCTTTTCTCAGAAAATAAAAATCAAGGTGACCAGCTGAGTGGCAAGAGTGTGTGAAGTTGTGTGCAGTTTTGTCTGGGGGAGTCGGGGCTCTGCTGCTGAGGAATGGTAGTGGCAATGTGGGGAGTGCCACACGATCGAGTGGCACACCCTGGTATGTCAGCTGGGTCAGAGGGCATCAGGGACATTGTGCATGGGGGGGTGTGGAGAGAAGAGAGGGATAGAGTTGGGTGGGCAGGAGGATGGCAGAGTGGCCGGGTGCAGGGTTCCGGCCCTGGGGAAGCGGGTGGGCGGGCCAGAGGGTCAGCAGGAAACGGGAGAATGGGGGAGGCTGGGCTCGGGCGGGCGAGGAGGCCCGAGTGCTGTGGGTCTCGATGGGCTGGTGCGCGCGGGGAGTGAGAGCTGAGGTGGGGCGGGGTGTGCCTGCCGGTGGCTCACTGGGCACCCCACGGAATTCTGGAAACACAGTCAGGTTGGCCGACAGCTCCAGGTGGCCATGTTGGCTGTTGTGACATCACCACCGTGGGTTCCCCCTCGGTCACACTCCGGTGCTCAGGTCAGCCCAGGGGAAATGACTGGTACTGGACTGTTCTTTATCTGCAGAAACATCAATTTCACACGATTCAAATGAATATTTCCCCATTTCGCCACCTCGAACAGTTCTGTGGAGTTGCTTGTTCACACATCTCTGTGTACAGTGTTCGAGGGTCTCCAGGGCCCGTGCCTGGGTGTGGGACCTCAGGGACACAGCCACTAGTGTCACCAGGAAGGGGAGTGACTTGCACTCCCTCCAAACCCACAGCGTCCCTCTGTTCTCCCCAGCACTCGGTCATTTGATTCTGATGGACCTGAAATGAGTGACCACTGTGACCTCCTGCCTGTCTAGTACAAAATCCGTGGTTCATAGGCTGATTAATAGCAGGCTTTAGATCTCTCAAACAGTGCAGTTGGCGATGGGTGACTGAAAGGGATGTGCTGTTAAGTGAAATAGGTTTTGTGTTTGTTTATTTATTTTGCAGTACTCAGAATTGAACTCGGGAGTGCTCTACCACTGAGCTTCGTCCCCAGCCATTTTTACTTTTTAAAATTTTGCAACAGGATCTAAGTTGCCCTGACCTTGAACTTTCGATCCTCCTGCCTCAGCCTCCTGAGTTGCTGGGATTACAGGTGTGCACCACCATGTGCAGCTGTGAAATAGGTTTTGAAATAAGAATCAAGAGCATGAGACTATAATCTTTTTATTTATTTATTTATTTATTTTTTGTACCTCAGATTGAACCCAGGGCACTTAACCACTAAGCCACATCCTCAGCCCTTTTAATATTTTACTTAGAGACAGGGTCTCACTGAGTTGCTTAGGGCCTCGCTAAGTTCCTGAGGCTGGCTTTGAACTTTCCATCCTCCTGCCTCAGCCTCTGAGCCCCTGGCTGGGCCCATGACCTTTACAGTGGATGTCTGTGCTTGTGTTGTGGTGGTGGGAGGATGGATGATACTTCTGTTTTGCTTATGTGCATTTTTTAGATATTCTCCCAATAAACATTTAATGTTTTTGTAATTTAAAAATCCTAATAAATTATTTTTATTATTAAAATGAGATATAAAAGAGTCTCTGTGGAGCACAAGGCAATTTTAGCTTAAATGTACCAAGCAGCCTGTCAAATCAATAATTGATTAAAAATTTTTTTTTCAGTAAATAAGTGAAACTATGAAGGAGCATCAGGAAGAAATGTCACAACTGGGGCATACCTCCAGGTCTCCTGGCCCCCTGTGATAACTGTCAGTCGTAGCGCTGTCTGCTGGTGGGTCACCCTCACATGGATTGAAGTCCATGGGTGAGAAGACGTTGGCTGGAGTCTTTTGGTATTTGTGTGTGTTGGGGGAGGGAGAGGGGTTCTTCTTTCCTGTTGCTCTCAAGCACGTTTTCTGAAAGCTAGGGCTTCCTGCTGAATGCCACAGAACAGTTCTTGACCTTGTTTGTATATTAAAATCATCGGAGGAAGCCAGGCATGGTGGCACACCCCTGTCACCCCAACAGCCTGAAGGCTCAGGCTGGAGGATTACAGTGAAGGCCAGCCTCAGCAACCTATCAAGACCCTGTCTCAAAATAAAAATAAAAAAAAAGGGCTTGGGATGCAGCTCAGTGGTAGAGCACCCCTGGGTTCAATCCTTAGCACAGCAAAGAAAAAAAAACTATAATAAACAAATACATAAAATAATCTTAGAAGCTTTTAGAAAGTATGAGTGCCTTACTCCCACCCCCAGAGATTCGGATTCTCTTCATCCAGGGTGAGTTCAGCATTGTGTTGTTCAAAAACAAGAGAAACGTTAACTCCCCAGCTCTGTCTTGCCTGCACTCGGAATTAAGAACAATTGCTATACGACAAGGGTCAGTGTACTTTCTGTGGTGGGTCGGGTTTATTTTATTTTTATTTTAGACTTTGAAGACTTCACTGTCATAAATACTCAGCTCTGCCAGCGTGGAAGGAGAGGAGCCGAACACAATAAGGGAATGCATGTGTCTGCTGCGTTTCCATAAAACAGTATTTTTTTTTAAAGGTGGTGGACTGCATGACCCAAGGATGTGGTTTCCTGACACCTGCTAAGACACAAAAGTATTAAATAGTTTTTTATTTTAATAATGGTTAAAGGCCAGGTGCAGTGGCACTCAGCTGTAATCCCAGTGGCTTGGGAGGCTGAGGCAGGAGGATCTTGAGTTCATAGCCAGCCTCAGCAATTTAGTGAGGCACTAAGAAATATAGTGAGACCCTGTCTCAAAATAGAATAAATAAATAAAAAGTTCTGGGGATGTGGCTCAGTTGTTAAGTGCCCCTGAGTTCAATCTCCTGGTATCAAAAAAAAAAAAAAAAAGGTAGATCCTCAAGAGAAGAAACTGTGGTTTTGCATGATGTAATGGGAACAATGTAGGACTTGAAGTTTGAAGTTAGCAGCCCTGAGTGCAAATCCTAACTGCAAATCGGTTATAATCTTGGAGAAGTCACTCAACCTCTCTGGTCCTTATTTTTATGTCTCTGTGTGATGGGGACAGTAATAATATGTGCTTCACGGCATGGTTATAAAGACCGAATAGAAGAAGGTATATGAAAGCACTTCATAAACTGAAAATGCTAAGCACACATTGCTTGTTCTCACAAATTGTCTGTTGCTCAGCATCTTGAAGATTCATGTGTAATGAACATTAAATATTTAAAAGTACAGCAAATTAGAAAATTTGAATTTAAATGTAATAGAAGCATGGGGCTGGAGGAAAAAAGGAGTTATACATAATGCATTTCTATTTTTCTCCACCAACAAAGTAACTTTGGATTAGTAAAAGCTGCTTTTAAATTGAAAAGGGTATAAATATACAATTTTCCAAAAAGAGAGTTTTCCAGGGAAGATGAGTTTTCATGATGGTGGTGAAACTTTACCACCATAGTGTGCTGCTGGGGAGCTAGGGAGGGAGGGAGCGGAGGTGGGTACAGGTAGGGGCACTGGGGACCTGCCTGTGACCTTCAGGAAAGCTCTTTGGGTCGGGTGGGAACAGAAGCCAAACTGCAGCCATCAGGGGAGGGAGTAGGCGGGGAGGAAATTGAGGCATTAGGTGGAGACAGTTCTTTCTACAAGTTTGGCAGAAAAAAGAAAAAATAGGGCGTAACTCAAAAGGGCAGTTGTGTGTGTGTGTGTGTGTGTGTGTGTGTGTGTGTGTGTACAGAGGGACCCAAGAGAGCAGAGCAGGTTGGGAAGGAGTGAGGGTGGACAATGTCCAGAGACTGGGAAGGTGACCATATCCCTGGGCAATGGGGGAGGAGGAGGAGGAGGAGGAGGAGGAGACCATATCCCTAGGCAGTGGAGGAGGAAGAGGAGGTGACCATATCCCTGGGCATGGAGGAGGAGGAGGAGGAGGAGGAGACCACATCCCTGGGCAGTGGAGGCCAGGCGATTGCAGAGAGCACGGGAAGGGAAGCCTTGCAGAGGTGTGGAAGTCACTTCCTCCTGGGGGCCCACCCTGACTACCTCTTTCTCTCCAAATCCGGGGTCAGTATCCATCCTCCGTGCTCCCATAATTGTCTGTACTTCCTCAATGAACTTAAATGAAATGGCCGGCAACGAAACCGTCTGTTCATTGGTCACCCTCTCTGCATCCCTGCTTAGCTGCTGAGCGTCCCTGAAGGCAGGACTTGGATCTTGGTCTGTTGCTATCTTTAAGCACTTAGCACAAAACCTGGCACATGCCGCACATGAACATGAAGATGAGAATCTGTCAAGGTCCTCATTAAGTATGCGTTAGATTGAGTGCAGATTAGCTGGCTCAGGATCTGAGACATCAGGCACTGGTTGTAGGTTATGTCACCTGGTCTCTTTCTCTTTTAAACCCTGCTGGCGAAGGAGGAAATTCTAAAGAACCACATCGCTCTCTGTGTCCGCAGAGTCCAGAATGGCTGCCAATGGTAACGACTGTTCTTCCTCTGTTTTCTTTGGGAAGCAACTCCTTTCCTCTCTGTCCATTTTGCTGATGTCCTGAAGTTGCAGACTAGCCCAGCCACTCCCAGATCCACACCTACTGGGATCTGGCGTAGTGACAGCCGGGAAACCCCCTTTCCATATTTAATGCTCTGGCTGGGCACCAAGGCCATCTTGTCGATGCAGCCCTGGTTTACAAGTTCTGAGCCCTGGGTTTAGTTTGGCTTATGTCCTTCTCTGTGTTCTGACTTGAAGTAAGTGATTCTGCCACCCTCAGACTTGATTGCCTCTGAAAACTAAGCTACTCTTATCTCCTCCTCCTCTCCTTCCTCCTCCTCCTCCTCTCCCTCCTCCTCCTCCCCTCCCTCCTCCTCCTCTCCCTCCTCCTCCTCTCCCTCCTCCTCCTCCTCTCCCTCCTCCTCCTCTCCCTCCTCTCCCTCCTCCTCCTCTCCCTCCTCCTCTCCCTCCTCCTCCTCCTCCTCTCCCTCCTCCTCCTGTCCCTCCTCCTCCTCTCCCTCCTCTTCTCCCTCCTCCTCCTCCTCTCCCTCCTCCTCCTCCTCCTCTCCCTCCTCCTCCTCTCCCTCCTCCTCTCCCTCCTCCTCCTCCTCCTCTCCTCCTCCTCCTCTCCCTCCTCCTCCTCTCCCTCCTCCTCCTCCTCTCCCTCCTCCTCCTCCCCCTCCTCCTCCTCCCCCTCCCCCTCCTCCTCCTCCCCCTCCTCCTCCCCCTCCTCCTCCTCTCCTCCTCCTCTCCCTCCTCCTCCTCTCCCTCCTCCTCCTCCCCTCCCTCCTCCTCTCCCTCCTCCTCCTCTCCCTCCTCCTCTCCCTCCTCCTCCTCCCCCTCCTCCTCTCCCTCCTCCTCCTCTCCCTCCTCCTCCTCCTCCTCCTCCCCCCCCTCCTCCTCCTCCTCCTCCTCCTCCTCCTCCTCCTCCTCCTCCCCCTCCTCCTCCTCTCCCTCCTCCTCCTCCTCTCCCTCCTCCTCTCCCTCCTCCGCCTCCCCCTCTCCCTCCTCCCCCCCCCCCTCCTCCCCCTCCCCCTCCTCCCCCTCCTCCTCCCCCTCCTCCTCCTCCTCCTCTCCCTCCTCCTCCTCTCCCTCCTCCTCCTCTCCCTCCTCCTCCTCCTCCTCCTCCCCCCCCTCCTCCTCTTCTCCCTCCTCCTCCTCCTCTCCCTCCTCCTCCTCTCCCTCCTCCTCCTCCTCTCCCTCCTCCTCCTCCTCTCCCTCCTCCTCCTCTCCCTCCTCCTCCTCCTCTCCCTCCTCCTCTCCCTCCTCCTCCTCTCCCTCCTCCTCCTCCTCTCCCTCCTCCTCTCCCTCCTCCTCCTCTCCCTCCTCCTCTCCCTCCTCCTCTCCTTCCTCCTCTCCCTCCTCCTCTCCCTCCTCCTCCTCTCCTCCTCCTCCTCTCCCTCCTCTTCCTCCTCCTCCTCTCCCTCCTCCTCCTCCTCTCCCTCCTCCTCTCCCTCCTCCTCCTCCTCCTCTCCCTCCTCTTCCTCCTCCTCCTCTCCCTCCTCCTCCTCCTCTCCCTCCTCCTCTCCCTCCTCCTCCTCCTCCTCTCCCTCCTCCTCCTCTCCCTCCTCCTCCTCCCCCTCTCCCTCCTCCTCCTCCTCCTCTCCCTCCTCCTCCTCTCCCTCCTCCTCTCCCTCCTCCTCCTCTCTCTCCTCCTCCTCTCCCTCCTCCTCCTCCTCTCCCTCCTCCTCCTCCTCCTCTCCCTCCTCCTCCTCCAGTCCTGGGGATCGAACCCGGGAGTACTCTACCGCCCTTTTTAGGTTTCATTCTGAGACAGGGCCCTGTAGTTGCCAGGCTGCCCTTGAACTCACTATCCTCCCAGGAGCCGGGACCCCAGCTTCCTTTCAAGGCAGTAAAAATGCTTTGGACTCTTGGAGGCAGGTGTGTGAAAGAAACCCAAAGTCAACTCCTTTCCTCCAGTCCCCAGAGGCCCAGGACAGTCCCCCACGTTGCCCAGCCAAGTCCCGAGTCTGGAGTGACTCTGCCTGTGCCTGTGAATTGGCCCTTCTCCTGTGATGGACAGGCGACCCTCCTGCAGCGCTCCCGAGCGCCCCCTGGAGACGCCCTCGCCCACCTTTCTTTGCACCTTCACGTTAGTGGACCTGGGCTCCGCGCAGAACGCGGGCTCTGACCTGGGGTCTCCAGCAGCCGCTGTCCCTTCAGGTGGGCAGCTGAAGATCCGGCCGAGGACCTGGGATGGACTCCTAGATTTCTGGGACTTCTCTGTGGCCCTCCCTCTCTGGTTCTCTTTTCCACAAATTCCTGACTCTCCTTCTCTTGTGTTCCTCGCTGCCCTGCCAATCTTCCCCTTTCCTGGCTCCTGCTTCCCCTGGCTGAGGTGTGGAAAAACAAGGATACTCCTGAGGCCAGGGCAACCTTGGTGCCAAACCTGACAAGGAAGGCTCAGGACCCCGCTGCCACCCTCCGGAATGCACAGCAACGTCCCTGCGCCACACACTGCAGGGCGGAGCCAGCGATGCAGAACGTGGGTGATAGGTCATGACAAGTTGGACTTTTTTTTTCCCAAAAAACACAGTGACTTAATATTAGAAAAACTACAAATGACTTTCACCAACAGATTAGAGGGTAAAAGCCACAGGATCATCTTAAACAGACGCAGCAAAAACTTTTGATAAAAATCCAACACAAATTTATGCTTTAACATGAAACATCCTTAGTAGCTAGGGGCATAAGGTTATTATTATTATGACAAAGGACAATCTATGAGAAACCTGCAGAAAATAATATCTTAATGGAGAAACATTATTATTAGAAGTACTGTTTTTAAATACAGGAGGAAAACAAGGATGCCCACTTCTCAATATGTATTGGAGGTTCTAGCTTGTCCAGTGAGACAAGAAAAGTAAAGGCACATATTTTATTTTTTTAGGGGGGCATACCAGGATTGAACTCAGGGACACTCGACCACTGAGCCACATCCCCAGCTCTATTTTGAATTTTATTTAGAGACAGGGTCTCACTGAGTTGCTCAGGGCCTCGCTAGGCTGGCTTTGAACTTGGGATCCTCCTGCCTCAGCCTCCTGAGCTGCTGGGGTTTCAGGCGTGCACCACGGCACCCAGCACAATGTTTCTTTACATAGAAAAAAAAATGAAATAATCTATAAATTATTGGAAATATCTATAACAGTGAAGGTAGCTGGATGTATAAAAAGCAAGTATACCAGAATAAATGGCATTCCTGTTTTCTGTGAACAAACAACAACAAAAGTAACTTTAAAATATACCATTTACAAGAGCAGTTGTGGCTCAGTGGCAGAACGCTCGCTTTGCATTTGTGAGGCACCGAGTTCAATCCTCAGCAACACATAACAATAAATAAAGGTATTATGTCCACCTATAACTAAAAATATGTATATAAAAATAAAATAACTAGTAATAAGCCCAACAAATAAAAAGCTTAGTTTGTATAAAGTAATTGAACCTTATTGTAACTTTGTCTTTTTGTTTGTTTGTTGTGCTACCAAGGATTGAACCCAGGAACACTCTGCCACAGAGTCACATCCCCAGCTCTTTTTATTTTCTATTTTCAGACAGGGCCTCCCTAAGTTGCCCAGTCTAGCCTTGGACTTGTGATCCTCCCCCATCAGCCTCCTGAGTAGCTGGGATTTCAGGCACAGCCATCATGCCTGGCAGAACCTTATTGAAATTCTTTAAAGAACACCTAAAATGAACAGGAAAAGTGCCATGTTCATGGATAGGAAGATGTAATAAGAAGAGAGTCATTTCTCTCAAAATTGACCTCGTAACTGTGGAACAGTTCCAATTAGAATTCCCACAGGTCTTGACAGGCACAGGGTGCAGGCTGGTCCCAAGATTTATTTATTTTTAAAAAATTTTTAAATTATTTATTTATTTTTTATTTTTATTTCTTACATACATGACAATAGTGGAATGCATTACAATCATAATCATCCATTCACAACACAATTTTTCATAACTCTCTATATAAAGTATGTTCACCCCAAATTCTACCATTATCCAAGATTTATAAAGAATAAAAGCTAAAAAAGGAAAGTGAGAGGTGTTGCATTAGTAGAAAACATTGTAGCACTGGCCTAGGGATAGACAGTTTGAACAATAAAATACAATCGAGACCTCAAAAAAGAAGCTCGTGCACATGCAAAAACCATTTATTTTTAAGAAAGAGTTGAGGAAGGATGGACACTTCAATAAATTGAACTGGGACAATTGCTTATTCATATAGAAAAACAGAAAATTCTATCTCTACCTTAGCTCATGTGCAAAAATGAATTCTAAATGGATTGTAGACTTAAATGTGAAAGGCAAATCTTCAAAACTTTTAGAAAAAACAAGCCAGGTGCAGTAGCGCTTACCTGTAATCCCAGTAGCTCAGGAGGCTGAGACAGGAGGATCTCAAGTTCAAAGCCAGTCTCAGCAGGGTCTCACTGAGTTGCTTAGTGCTTCGCTAGGCCCTTAGTGCTAGTGAGGCACTAAGCAGTGAGACCCTGTCTCTAAATAAAATACAAAATAGGCCTGGGGATGTGGCTCAGTGGTCAAGTGCCCCTGAGTTCAATCCCCAGTACCAAAACAAACAAGCCCCCCCCCCCAAAAAAAAAAAAAAACTTTTAGAAAAGACTGAAGAATGGGGCTGTGGTTGTGGCTCAGCGATAGAGCACTCGGCTAGCACGTGCGAGGCCCTGGGTTTGATTTTCAGCATCACATAAAAATTAAAAAAAATAAAGGTATTGAGTCCAAATGCAACTAAAAAATAAATATTAGAAAAAAGACAGAAGAATGTTGGTGATTTCAGAGGAGCATAAGGTTTGCTAAGGCAAAAAGTGTTAGCTGAGAAAGAAAAGAAGATTGAATTAAAACGACCATGTCTTTGAATGTTTATATAAAGGAAAATAAATTCAAATATTTTCAAAAACCGGGAGAAGATATTTGCAATAATAGAACTAACAAAAGATCAGGAAAAGGGGCAACTAACTTTGGACAGGGGTTCCATCCAGCCCACCACCCATTTTCATACTGCTGCAATCTAAGAAGGCTGTATTTTGAGATAGTTATAGACTCACCTGCGGTCGGTAGGGAACCGGGCAGAGATGCCAGGGACACTCAGTTCCCCGCGTGGTAACATTTTGTAAAATAGTATCACTGCTAAAATATTGATGTGGATACAGTTAAGATACAGACATGTTATTTTATGTCTTCTGTTTTTCTCAGACCCGCAGGAACATTCTTCATAATTCCGTTTTTATTTATCTGTAATGGTTTGAAGCATGTCTTCGTACACCTCTTAAGTGGTTGCTGTAAATGTCACATTATACGTGCTGAATCTTGTTGATTTTACAATTTGAGTCATGGAGACCTCTCGTCCCTTTTTGTCCCGTTACCTTTCCCTGTTTTTAATCGTAATTGATATTAAATATTTCCTTGTGTATGTTTAGAGTCACATCAGAAATGATTTTTGCATCAACTGTGAAACGTGATTTAGAGAGCTCAAGAGGAGAAGGAAAGCTCATTGTCTCTGCCCATGTTTCCCCTTAGCTGGTGCTTTCGGAGGCTCCTCCTGTGTCATTTCCTGGTTAGAGAACTTCCTTTGGCCATTCTTCTGGGTTGTTCTGCTGGTGACAGGTTCTTGTTTTCCTTCATCACAGAATGTCTTAATTTCCCCTTGATTCCTAGGGGAGATTTTCACTCCATTTACAGGGCTCTTTCAACACTGGAGACATTCTGCTCCGTTTCCGCCCAGCCTGCCCGGGTTTATCATGAGACCCCACCGTCATTCAAGTTGTTTCCTCTTCTAGGTAAGGAGTTGTTGGCCTCTGGCTGCGTTCAAGGGTCCCCCGCCCCCCCCCTTGGTCCTTGGTTTTTAGAAATTTGATCATGAATGGCCTCTGGACGCTGAGCCACTCAGGTTGTGGCTTCTCTTGTTCCACTTTGCAGTGGTGACGGTTCTTTCCTCTGCCCTCTCCACTCTGTGGTCAAATTTATCAACTGAGCTTTTCCTTTTGGCTCTCGTGTGTTTCAATTTGAAAATATCCATTTTTAAAAGAATCTTTTTTTTTTCTGAGACTCTGTGTCTCTGCCAAGTGTCCCCATTTTCCGTTTGAGGGTGCAGTGCTTGCTCACTGAAGCGTGTTCTCACGGCAGCCCTGAGATACTTGTCAGTTCATCTGACGTCTGTGTCATCTTGGCCTTGGCAGGGATCGACTGTCGCTTTCCATTCAGTGGAGCCTTCCCTGTTCTGGGTGTGATGGGAGTGTCAGTGGGGGTCTGGACTTTCTCTTAGGAGATTCTGTTCCCACTGGCTTTCTCGACACTGCCCTGGGAGAGGACAGAGGCACCGTCACATAGCTGCCAGGGGAAGACCCAAGTCCGGCCCCTGCTTAGTCTCCCAAGGAGCGGGGGCTCCTTGCTACTCTGGCTCTGGCCTCCATCACACCCTGGTTGGTGTCTTGCTGTCCCTGGGGAAAGTCGTGACTCTTCACTGGACTCCCAGTGGGGAGGGGCCGGGTTCTCATTCCTGCTAGGCTGGGTGGACGTGCTGGCTTCCCAGGGGTCTTCCCTCCCCAGGCAGGATGGTGGTGGGACAGTACTGAGGGGATGAGATGCCGGGCTGGCTTCTTGGCCTTATGTGACACCAGAATTGAGGATGGGATGTTGGAGTGACTCGTCTAGACTAGGAGGGCAGAAGTCGAGGCTCCCCACCCTGTTTGTGCCAGTCTATGTGGAGATGGAGGTCACTGTGTGTGTGTGGTGGAGGGGATCCTGGGGATTGAACTCAGGGGTGCTCGCCCACTACATCCCCACCCCTTTTTATTTTGAGATGGCCCTAATTGGCCCGGGCTGGCTTCCAACTTGCAATCCTTCTGCCTCAGCCTCCCCAGTTGTTAGGATCACAAGTCTGTGCTATTGTCCATCGCGAAGTTTTCTGTCCTGCTAGGCTGTGTCTTTCTGGTCCTTTGGATAGAGAAAGCAGAGGCTTGTTGTCGTCGTCTTTGCCTGTTGGTGTTTCTCGGTTGCCAGTTCTGAGTCTGGGGTTTATAGGAAACTGCAGAGAGCTCATCACGACGTTGTACTTTGGTCCCAAGGTCTCTAGCAGGTCTGCCTCCTCTGCCTCTCAGAGTCTTATGATTTACATGCAACATCCAGTGTTTTTAGTTGTATTTATCAGAATGAATAGAAAAAAATCACGTCTATTCCATCTTCCCAGAGTAGAAGTTCTCAGAACGATTTTTACAAAATGGTTAAAAGAGTAGCAAAGACTGGGAATGTAGCTCAGTGGTAAGAGTGTTGGCTTAACATGCACGAAGCCCTGGATTTGATCACCAGGAAAAAAGCAAAATAATTATAGCCAGGTGGCATGGTGCACATCTATAATCTCAGCTGCTCAGGAGGCTGAGGCAGGAAGATCACAAGGCTGAGGTGAGCCTGAGCAACTTAGTGAGTCTCTATCTCAAAATAAGATATGGAAAGGCCTGGGCATGTAGCTCTGTGACAGAGTGCCCTGGGCTGAATCCCCAGTTCTGGAAAAGAAGGGGAAGGAGAGGAAGAAGGGGAGGGGGAGGAGGAGGAGGAGGAGGGGGAGGAGGGGGAGGAGGAGAAGAGAAGACTCTTTCATGGCACATGATAATCATGACATTCAAATTTCAGTACCCTTGAGGCTTTTTGGCACAGCCTTACCTCGGTCACACACTGCCAGTGGCTGCTTTCGGACTGTAACGGCAGAATGAAGTCGATTCCTGGCCCCTTCTAGAAGTTTGCCAGTGCCTGGCTTATGATCTAGGATATTTTTTTAAAAAGGAAACAAAGACAAAAAAAAAACCTCCTGAAAATCAACGAGAAAAGGAGACCACTTGGTAGAAAGATCGGCAAGAGCTAGAAACAGGCATGTTGCAGGTGAGGATGCATGACATCCCTGGATCCTTGGGCTGTGACCTCTCCCGTTGCTCATGATGGGGTGGGTGGCTACTAGTGACACCTGCAGTTTTGCCCCATCTGTTTCCAGTCCCATCGGCCACCCCTCTCTACTGACTTTGAGGGCCTTGCCCACCCTACTAGATCACTCAGCCACACTGTCCAGCTGCGTGGCTATAACAAAAGGCCTTAGACTGGGTGGTTTGTGAGTAGAAGGAGCTCATCTCTGCAGTTGTGGAGTCTGGGACAGTCAAGGACACGAGCCAGCAGACTGGGTTTCTGGTGAGGGCCTGTCCCATTCAAGTGCCTCCCACATGGCAAAAGGACTAACAGACCCCCTCAAGCCCTTGCATAAGGAACTGACCCCATTTGTTAATAGTCCCCCCTCTGAGCCCCCTTGCACTGTAGCTGAGTCTCAACCTGAGTTTTGGGGGACACAGACACTCACAATGCTATTACCCAAGCACGAGTAGTTTTGTTTTT
The DNA here is from genome assembly GCF_021218885.2 of Marmota monax. Lineage (NCBI taxonomy): Eukaryota > Metazoa > Chordata > Mammalia > Rodentia > Sciuridae > Marmota > Marmota monax. The sequence continues at coordinate 2,344,016 of NW_026694593.1, read as the reverse complement.
AATAGGGCCCCTCAACTTGTTGTATGCCTTTGATCAATTTCCAGAGCCCTGAAATGATTGTTTTTGACAATTTTGTCAAGGTTTATCATTGTTTTATGGGGAGGGATTTGATATATTTTATAGTAAGATTTTTTTTTTTTTGGCAGGGGGTAACGGGGATTAAATTCAGGGGCTCTTAACTACTGACCCACATCCCCAGACTACCTCCCCATTTCAAAAAAATATTTTATTTAGAGACAGGTTCTTGCTAAATTGCTTAGGGCTTCACTACGTTGCTGAAGCTGGCTTTGAACTTGTGATCCTCCTGCCTCAGCCTCCTGAGCTACTGGGATCGACGGCGGTGCGCCCCTGTGCCCAGCTCCCAGGCCTTTTAATTTTTATTTTGAAACAGTGTCTCACTAAATTGTCCAGGTTGACTTCAAACTTGTGATCCTCCTGCCTCAGCCTCCCAAGCTGTTGAGATTACAGGCGTGGGCCACCATGCGTGGCTAGGTTAAAGTGTTAAAGGAAACTTCTAGAAGCAGACAGGAAGCAGGAAGCACTGTCCCAGGTGGTCCGGGTATAGAAGATAATGTCCCTCACACCTTCTCCAGGGCCGTCCCAAGCATGCTCAGCACACCCTCAGCGCAGGGCCCTGGACCTGCTGCCCTCGGCCGGGGGCCTCTTCTCCCAGGTGCCTTCTGGGCTTGCTCTCTCACTTCCTGTGGGCTCTGTTCAACTGTCACCTCCTCAGGACTGTCCCTGAGGCAGCACTCACCTTGGGCACTCTGCATCTTTCTCCTTGTCTTGTGTTGCCACCCAATGTCATTAATGCCCCGCTGCTTAGTGTCTGCGGCCCCCATCGGAACGTGAGCCGAGGGCCACCAGTGTCTGTTAGCATTTGTGGGGCCAGTGAACGTGGGCCTCCTGACCCACAGGGGAAGTACAGGGGTCTGACCTGGATGGCAGAAGCATGAGAGGGAGCAGATGAGGGTCCAACTGTCACCGCTAAATGCTCAGGACACTGCTCCCCGATGACGTTTCTGCAGGTCAGGGTGGGCAGGGGTCAGGGTGGGCAGGGGTCAGGGTGGGCAGGGTCAGGGTGTCGGCAGTGAGCAGACTCCAGGCTTCCCGCTAGGAGGCTGCCACTGTTGGTGGGCATTGGTGAGGCAGAACTTCTCCCGCTGGGTGCAGGGGGACTAGATGGGTCCTCCCCAAGGCCTCTGGCCACTGACCTTCACACGTCCTTGTGTTCTGTCTGCAGGTGATTCTGGGGCAGGCACAGATCCTAGAGCACTGGATCAGCTGGTGGAAATGTCCCAGAACAAAGGAACGGGGGTAATTAGCAGCTGTTGATTGATCTGGGCATGAGGGTGACTGTGCTTGTAGTGACAATAGAACTTAATTAAAATCGGCTGGTTTGGCAGCTATTGAGATCCGCCTTGATCTCTGGTGCTCCATGTGGCCTCCTCTGTGTTACCAACAGGGCCTGAAATTCGAGGCTTGTTTTTGGGCGGTGTGATGTGCCCGCTGCGGTGTGGGATGATGATTATGTCGATTTCCCTCTGAAACTTATTTTCACAAACTGTCAGAATGGGCTTGTTATATTTATCCCTTAAATCATTAGGGAGTAATAATTAGACCAAAAATGGTTTTGAGTGTTTCTGTACTACTAATTATTTTTAGCTTGAAGCCGCTGCTGATCATTGGTTTTGGGGGGTCAGGATGTAGAACTGTCTTAGGAGATTCTAAATAAAAGGGCGCCTTATGTGCTTGGCCAGAGGAGGAGGATTTTTAGCACGTGGCTGAGGCTGGTGGCAGGTTAGCAGGAAGGTAGGATGCAGGGGAGCAGGGAGATTTGCTTTGGGGCTCACTGGCTGGCAACAGTAGCTATCTTCCATCTGAGACTCTTTTTCATTGTTTCACTGCGTGAACTTGTTTAATCCCTGCAGCAGGTTCCATTGCCCTTCTCCTCTGCAGACGGGCCCATCAGGCAGCTCACCCAAAGTTAAGTAGCCAGTCAGTTGTAGAACCAGGACTGGAGGCCATGCAAGACTCTGGAACCCACGTTTTGAACCACTCTCCATACTGCTTCTGTTTCTTAAGCATCTACTATGCTCTGTCCCAAACAGACACTTGCCCAACAAAATCCTTACTTCAAGGCAGGTGCCATCATGACACAGAAGGGGAGACAAAGCCCAGAGAGTTAAGGATTTGCTCTGTGTCTTTCCTTGGGCCACTCAGCGTATGTTTACTGAGAGCTTCGTCTGTACCAGGCCTTTCTTAGACTGGTGCTGCCAGCCGTCGAGGTGATCATCAGAAGACAAATGCGGCTCTGGTTCTGATGTGTGTATTTGGGGAAGAGACACACAAGAAAAAAAGAAAATATCAGATGTTGTCAGAATCAAAATAAGATGGTATCATGGGGACTAAGGGGGCCCTTCTTGAGATAGTTCTTAGCGAGGGCCCCTCGGTAGGGAAAAGTCAGAGCCAGCCATGTGGAGCCAAGCATTCCAGGCGGAGGGAGTGAATGCCCAGGTGTGAGCCCAGGGGAGGGCGAGAGCGTGCAGAGGGGAGGCCAGTGGGGAGGAGGATGGGGCAGAGTGGAGAGCCACGCTGGAGGCCGAGGTCCGTTTCTAAGTATAATAGACAGATGCTAAGAAATGAACTGAGGGGTGCGTTGTGCTCTGAATTTTGCTTGTAAAAGACTGTGTTTGCTGCCAACTGTATTGGGGGGGCGAGCAGAGGGCAGCGGGGGCCAGGTTTGGAGCCTGTGGCTATCATCCTGATAAAGAGGGCGGTGGCTAGTCCACAGGGTAGTGGGCAGGGACGGAGAGTGTGTGACTCCTGGTGGCCCTGGGGAGGAGCTGGCTGGGCTGCTGGTGACTTGCTGTGAAGAGGTGGGAGGGGATGGACGTGTCCTGAAGGACTCAGGAGGGAGCAGACACCAGGACCCGGCAGCTTGGGGTGGGTCAGTTTGGGACATGCCACGCGCATGCGCTGCTTCTCCTGGGCAGTGGCCGTCTCCACATGGGAACAGGAGGGATTCGGGGATTGATGAGGTTGGAGCTCCAACTTTGAGGGTCCATGGTGAGTCCTTGGTACCCACAGGCATGGAACTGGGATAGGAACTGAGAAGGGATACGGGGAAGAGACCACGTCTTGGGAAGTGCCAGTCTTTTGTAACAAAATGCCTGAGAAAGTCAACTTAGAGGAGGAAAAATTTATTTTGGCTCATGGTTTCAGAGATTTCAGGCCATGATTGACTTGCTAGAGTCCTGTACCGAGACAGAGCATCATGGCTGAGAGGGTTGATGGAGCTGAGCCGCTTACCTCATGGTGGGGAGGGAGGGAGGGAGAGGGGAAGAGAAGGAGGGAGGGAGGGAGGGAGAGAGGAAGAGATGGATGTCCCCCAAAGGCACATGTACTTAAGGCCCTGTCCCCAGTGCTGCAAGTCCAGAGGCGGTTTACAGGGCTCACAGGGCTCTGACCTCGTCAGTGGGTCGATCCTTTGGTGCCTTCATCGTTTGATGACTGTTGGGAGGTAGGACTAGTTGGAGGAAGTCGGTCCCTGGAGGTGCGCCTGGAGGGTCTATCTCATCTCTGTCCCCTTCCCCTCTTTCTGCTTTCCAGCCGAGGAGAGCTATCCGCTTTCCTCCCACTCCCTTCCACCGTGATGGTCTGCCTTGCTTCAGGTCCAGAGCCTGGGAGCTGCCCGCCAGGGACTAAAACCTCTGTAACCGAGACCACAAAGAACCCGTCCTTCTCCATGTTGTGTCAGGTACTTTGGTAATGGGGACAAAAAGATGGCTTACCGGGCTAGATGGAATACTGCCACTAAATCCAGATGGCAGAAGTGACCCCTGGGTCCTGTGACATGGGCAGTAGTGGAGAGAGATGGGGCGTCCAGTTAGGGGCTTTTGAAGCACAGATAACAGAGCACGTTTGTTTCCAGGTGAAAAAGGACCCGGGGAGAGAGACGAGAATGGACGAGAGCGAGGGCGGCCTGCGAAGGGGATGTCCTTGGCAAGGCAGGATGCCGGGGGCCAGAGCTGCAGCAGGAGCAGACCCAGGGTGCCCAGGGGCAGGCAGGCTGGCCAGGAGGGCAAGTGGGGGCTTGGCGTTAGGGAGGCTAAGACAGGAGGGACGACCTCGGCTGCAAGTTCCCCCGGGAGGCTGAGTGGGGAGGATGGCAGGAGAGGAGGGAGAGGAATGTGCACTTGGTGAGAGAGAGAGAGAGAGGGAGAGAGAGAGAGAGGGAGAGGGAGAGGGAGAGACAGAGAGAAAGAGAGAGGGAGAGGGAGAAGTAGAGAGAGAGAGCGAAGGAGACAGAGGGGGAGAGGGAGAGAGAGAGGGAGAGGGAGAGGGAGAGACAGAGAGAGAGAAAGGGAGAGGGAGAAGGTAGGCTCAGTGGGCCTACGTGGGTGTGTGGTGTGGGTGTCCCTGGCTGAGGGAAAAGGGGGGACGGCAGGTTGGGTTGAACCAGGGGGTCGGGGGGTTTCCCAGCAGAGAGAGAAGAAATCCAGGATTTTCTTGCTCAGGGCTGTGGCAGCCGCTGGCCTCTAGGCCTTTCTGTTTCTGCCTTTCTCTCCCCCTTCCTGTCTCTGAGAGGTGGTGGCAGGGTCCCTCCAGTTGGGCAGCCCTGGCTGCCCTCTGGCCCTTGTCTGGGGAGAGCTGCGGAGGGGCCTGGCAGCAGACCTGGCACCCCCCCCCCCCCTGTTTCCGAGCATCCTTTCCTCGTCTTGGCCTGGCGCCCTTCGAGGACCGAGTGGCAGGTGCCCTTCTCAAAAGCCACCTAAGGTCCAGGTCAGCGCAGGGGCTGGGGCTGCTCTGTCTCCAAACTAACCTGAGACATAAATCCCCAGAACCCCGCTGCCTGACCTCAGGGTGCTTCCTCTCCTCCTCCCCAGGCTTCGAGACTGCCTGCCATGACGGCCACCTCCTCCACTCCCGGCCCACTCAGGGTCACCCTCCTCCCGGCCTTATCCCCTGCTGACCCTTTTCTCTTCCTCTAGGGCACTTGCTTCCAAATGAGGACCCAGAGGCTGAGAAACGACAGGAGTATTTTCTGGGTCCATCTTGGGCTACCTGAGGCCAGGGGCGTGCTCCTCCTTCTAGGGCTTGATCTTCACTTCTAGCCGGGACACGGCTTGTCCCTTGAGACCGAGGGCAGCCTTCCCTTCAGGTCCCGGGGAAAGGAGGTGAGCAAGCTATAGGAGGGCCATCGGGCAAATGGCAGTGACAGACATCATTTGGGTCCCCAGAGGGTGGAGCCTGGATGCCGTTTGGTGTGGGATGAGGTTTTCAGGACCCCTGAACCCGACCGTGGTGGAAGGCTGCGTGCCGCCCTGATCAACAGTGATTTCCAGTGTGACGGTGAAAGCCGGTGGGGACCCCCGTCCTAGAGGCCATGAGGTCATCGTGCCTGCGCTGTGTGCTTTGTTTGTACAGTGACACCATTTTTCAGGCCAGAGTAATCTGTACTCTGACGTGCCGAGGACTCGCGGTTTGGTTTTGTGTCGGGAGGCAGCAGGTGTACGGACCACCTGTGACAAGAGCTCAAGTGGCAGGATGGAGGTTGGAGGGACATGTGACGTCAACACAGGGAGGAGCAGCCTGGGGACTGGAAGTGCAGCCTGCATTGTGGACAGTCTACACTGGGTCATCTAGAGATTCTTCAGTCACCTCAGGCTCGAAGTGCACTCAGCGAGGGCTCCTGTGCCCGGCACTGGGTACACCACCCCCTCTCTCCCTCCTACTGGCCGGGTGCTGAGGACGGGACCAGGTGGGCTCCTGGGCTGTGGTCATGTGCATTGATTTTGGCCCAGTCGGCCACCGTCCCTGTGCAGTCCGGTGGAGCCTGGATGACCTCTGACCTAGCCCTTCATTCTGGAGAAAGGTGAGACGTCTCTCACCCTGCAGACATCAGAGACAGGAGATTCCTGTCTTGCGGCCTCTGGGACCTCCGCAGAGAGTGGCCTGGTTGGTTCCCTCCAGTCTCATGCTTTCAGTCTAAGCCATTTTCTGCATCTGCCCTGAGTAAAGCCATGGCTTGAGCATTGTTTTCACAACCAGGTTCTGGAACCCCAGGATCCCAAGAGGGACGTCAACTGCTGCCCTGAGGCTGGGTTCTCTGGGGTGGGGGGGCAGGATTCCCTTTCCTGCTAATGCCAGAGCCTCTCAGCTACCGTCAGTTTCATGTGCTTTGAGCTTTGTTTAATATTTTGTTGGAAAAGGGTTCTGCAATAAAAGAAAACTAGAATAGTGATAAAGGTCAGAGCACCGAACTCGGGCCCTTGTGGTGTACTGTTCCTTTAAATCCAGACATCTCTTGGGGCCTGGGAATGGGGAGGTTCCTTCTTTGCCCTGCCCCTTCTCAAGATGGGGGTTAGGTGGAAGGATGCTTTGGGGGTTCAGGAGAAGTGGAAGTGAAGACCTGAAGAGGCAGACTGAGAGGCCCCTTACACACACACACACACACACACACACACACAGTTTGGGAGATGCTTTTCCAAGAAAAGTGCAGGGCCCAGTGGTGAGGGAGCGCCCCCTGAGGGCGCCTCAGGTCACTGCAGGAAGAGGCCGCTGCTCGCCTGGGGAGGAGCAGCCAGGGGTCAGGAGCTCCCAACTGGGGCTATTGGAAGGCAGCCCCCAAGAAGATGAGCCCCCTGTCCCAGAAAGCAGCCCAGTCTACCAGGGGGGCCTGAGTGCGCCCCTCCGTGGCCCCTGGCAGGGGATGCTTACCATTTGGGTGGACTTTGAGAAAGCCCAAAAGTGACTCAGAAAAGTGGGTGATTTCCCTCCCTTTGAATGAGAAAGCAAGGCTCAGGAGGGTGGAAGGACCTCCTTCCATCTCAGAGCAGGGAGACAGCGTCGCTGTGGACAGAACCCAGGTGGACTTGGTGGGAGAACATTTAATGTCTGCCAGCCACCCAGGGTCTGAGGGCAGAACAGGACGGCAGGAGCCGACTCAAGGAAACGCCAGGGAAGTGGGGTTTGACAGGCTGCCTGCCTGCCCTGCCCTGCCCTGCCCTGCCCTGCCCGGACTTTGTGTATGTGTGTGTGTGTGTGGTCATTGTTTTGTTTTGTTTTTGATACCAGGGATCGAACCCAGGAGCACTTAACCACTGAGCCACATCCCCAACTTTAAAAAAAAAAAAATTTTTTTTATTCCCTATAAAAAGCATTTTTTTTTTTTAGGGACAGAGTCTCACTGAGTTGCTTAAGTTGTTGAGGCTGTCCTCAAACTTGTGGTACTCCTGCCTCAGCCTCTGGAATCCCTGGGATTACAGGCGTGTGCCTTTGTCCTCGGCTCCCCGTCTGCATCTTAACCTCGTCTCTCTAACTGAAATTCCCAAGAGTCAAGTGAACACAATTTTCTATCCCCAGTAGAATTTCCCATTAGAGGATGTAAAATCCCAGATCCCTGTAATTATTTTAACAACAAAAATAAGGCCTCCCCCTTTCCTAACTTTTCGGTTTTGACCATCTCTTCTTTTCCGGAGGCAGGGGATTAGCAGGAACTAGCAGACTTGTTGGGGAGCTGGTCTGCGGCCGAGGGCTTTCCCTGTGACCCCAGCTCCTTGCCTCCCTCCTTTGGGCTACCAGGAGCCACTAAGTTTTCATTTTTTGTGTTTTTTTGAGGCGTGGGGGATGAGGATGGGACCCAGGGGCTCCTAACCACCGAGCCACATCCTTAGCCATCTGGTGTCTCATTTTTATAAAGGGTCTCACTGAGTTGCTTAGGGCTGTGCTCAGTTGCTGAGGCTGGCTTTGAGCTGGTGATCCTCCTGCACCACTGGGATCACAGGTGTGTGCCACTGTGCCCGGCTTGTTGTGTTTTGCATTTTAAGTGCATGTCAAGGGGTTCACTGACTCCTCAGAGGGGTCACTGGTGCTTAGAATTCAGTGGGAGTTGCCTCATATCTACTCCCACCCTTGGGGTCCTGGCATGGCCACTTCCTGGGCCTGGCATCCCATTAGATGAAACACACCGGAGTAACCCAAGAGATTGGGTGGCTGGCTGAGGGTCCAATTCTATTCCAATCACACATCCTTAAGTTTGAAGAATGTAAGTACCGGGGTACATCCAGCACGATCCCTCTCCCGTCTGCCTGCCCTCACGTCCCTCAGTGGACAAGGCCTGTGTGTGCCCAGCATTGACTAGATTCCCATTTTGCCTTTACTTCCAGCTCACCTCTCAAAACGAGTAGAAATTCCTTGGTCACGTCTTCAGTTCCCCAAGTTGGCGTGAACGTTTTAATGGAACACAGGGAGCTCCCATTAGGTTGGAAACCTGAGGAAGCCTGTGTGTCTTTTCCTGTCTCTTCCTTTCATGATAGGAGCTGCCCTAACAGATTCTGGAGGATGAAAGGGCCCAAGGCCTCGTTTTCCAGATGTTCCATATAGAATCAGATAAAAAAATATTGAGCTAGTGAGCTACCATCTTGGCAAGTAAACACTGACATGTTTCACGCTTTTGGGGCGATGGACACTTCTTTCTGTTTACACCACCCCACCCCTCCCTGCCCTCTAACACTGCCGCAGTGAGATTGAGAAACCGAGTCCGCGGGCTCTGGGCCATACAAACCCTGTTCAGGACATACGCGTGTACGTTCAAGAAGAGTGTTTTGTTTCTCCTGCCTTCCTACTAGAGAGAAGAAAGTCCTTTTTTCTATGATATGGCCTTTTTAAGGTCATAAAAGGAATATTAGGTTTGCCAAGAAAAATGGAAGATTCTCATAAGGCTGGTGTCTCACGATCCACAGTAGCTGGGCACATCTACTTGATGTCAAGTGAACATGAACCCATTATGTCTTTAAATAAGTTTATTAGAGCCAAACTATTTAAATAATTTTATTTGTTTCATCCTTTGGTAGATGAGAAAAATACATTACAAAATACATTATACAGAGGACAGCTCACAGTACACATTACTAAAAACACAATCTACATTCCAGCCAGGGCTGGTAATAAATTCAGAAGAAAGCCACGGAGGCCTTGAAAACCAGATTTCAGCTCTATGGAATGAATTTTCCCCTTAGGTCCCCTCTTTATCTCAACCTCAGCATGTATTAGCACCCCTAATCAGGTGGGTGTGGGCAGAGTTGGAGCAGCATTGAATGGGATTGGTGAACTCTCCATCCACCTAAAGCAGCAAGACATTAGAATCCCTCGGGATGGGGTGGGGGAGGGGAGAATGGCCAAGTTAAAATTGCTGTGTCTTAAAGCATCACAGGGCTCCTCGGGCCTCCTACAGGTTCCCAGGCAGCCGTCCCAGATCTGGGTTTCCTAAGACTTGGGTCTGTCTTAGCTGTTTCTGGCCTCTGTTTTCAATCTTTACCCACTCTGTGGGCACAGTCAGCCCCCAAAAGCTGCCTCTGCCCCAAAGCAAGCTTCCTGACAGGGAGACACAGGCAGCACCCGCCATATGCAAAGTCATGTCCAAACTTTTACAACAGCAGTACATACAACACAGCACCACCTGCTCCAGCCCCACAGACTCCTCCCACTTTCCTCCTGGCCCAGCAGTTCCTCACGCCTGGGGTAAGGACACAGGTCATGCAACAACCCACCTCAGAGCTAACCATTTCTAGTAGGACCAGCATCTTACAAGAATGACTTGAAGGGGTCCACAATTCTCCAAGTCAGCCAAACTTACTTCAAGAGCCATTTCTCTTCTACACCCCCAAATGAAGCAGGAGACAGGAGGAAGGTGAGCAGAGCTTACCACTGATCACAATCCAGGGCCAGTCAGAAGCCACTTTCTGGGAGGGAGAGGAGCCAAAGCACACTGCAGAGTTGTAGCTAGACAGCGGATGGCTGTGATTAGAAAAGACCACGTACACACGCAGGAGCCTGCGCCCCAGCCCCACTCAGTTCTCATAAAAGGATTTCTATGAAGCAGCCTCTTGAGCCTCCACATTTTCTGTTTCTTAGAAATTTGAAAAGTCTCTGAAACTAGAAGTGAAACGCAGTCCTAAGAATCAAGTTCATCATACCAGCCTGCTACACTGTAAGTCAGCAGGGGCCTTTGGGAAACCTAGGGGTGGGCCAGGTGGTGCTTAGCTCCAGATTTCTTGGGTTAGCGGAGCACAGCCTCATGGCTACCAAAGCACAGTGGACCTGGCACCCCTCCCCCACCTCCCAAGCAGTCAGGGGATGGGGGTGGGGTGGGATGTGGGAATAAAAATAAAGATGAGTCAAGACCAGCATCTTCAAATTAACAAACTGTAATTGTTTTCCCAAAGATACATTTTTTTTTCATACACATCCATCATACACTGTAACCAAAAAAAGCAGTGTACATGAAATAAGAGAAAATAAATTAAAAATCCATAGCATAGGTAAGGAGGCTCTAGTCTGGAGCACAGCTGAGTTTCCAGCAATATAAGGAGGCTCGAGAGTTTCTTTATAAGAATGCCTGCTAGCAAGGGTTCCAGCAAGGTGGTTGTTGGTCTGTAGTCAGTCTTGAGTACTTGAAACAGTTCTGTTTGTTTTTTTGTTTTTTTTCCTTAGCGTTTAGAATAGCCATCATTGTCCTGCAATAGGCAGAGCTATCACGTCCAGGAAAAATGAGGGAGGGAACCACAGAGGCAGCGTGAGATCCAGATACAGCATTCAAAGGTATTGGTCCAGTGGTGCCTGGGGGAGGAGGAGGGGCGACGCTCCAGGGTTAGCCGTCTTCCTTTGGGGGTGTGTACCAGCCTGCAAAGAAACACACCAGGTCAGCGAGGTCCAGGCCCAGAGCGCCCTCCCTGTCCCAGTCACCGTGGACATCTGCAGCGTCTCCAGGCAAGAAGGTCCTAGGGAGGCTGCCAGGTGCGAGAAGAGAGGTACAGGGAAGCGGAGGCTGCCTACCTGGAGGTTGTAAGGACAGGGAGAGTGAAGAGCCCAACCCGAGGTGGTGAAGAGTCTTTCAAAGGGTGGTCAGGAAGAGGGCAGCACCAAGACTGCCCACGACACCACCTCCAGGCCTTCTCTGGAGAGCCGGCAGGTGTGGGTGAGTGGGTGAAAGGCTCGGAAACCCAGAGGGACCTTGCCACGGGCCGAGTGAGAACCTGGGGTTGCCCAGCACCAGAGCCCCGGGCCCGGCTCCGGCCTCACCGTTCTTTTCGTGGATCTGCACCAAGGACTTGTAGGACTGCTGTGCTCTCGTCAGACTGTACTGAGACTGGGGGGAGAAGCCACCCGTCAGGCCACGCCAGCTGTGGCTCACTGCCCCTCCCCTTCCACAGGCGGCCACCCAGAGACCCAGGAAGCCCGGCTGCCAGCGCGGTACCCTGGTAGCACGCTAAGGACCTCTGTCTGAGAGGTCCCTTGGGGACACAATCCCACAGCCTTCCCTTTCCTGACCTGAACCCCCAAACCCTGAGGACACCCCTCAGCTAAGGCCCTGCTCTGTTCCCACTGTGGCCACCCCAGGCCCTCTCCTCCAACATCGCAGCCCAGGGACTGTGTCCCCTTTGCCCTCAGCCTTGGCCTCGATGCACTCGGCTCCAGCCAGCCCGCCAGGCCAGGCCCCTTACTTTGTTGGCTCCAAACTGCACTCGCGCTTTCCCCTTCACCAGTGTGGCACTGATCTGCATGATCACTGACTCTATGGAGTAGGCACTGCTCCAGCCCTGGGGACAGCAGGGACAAAGCGAGCGAGTCAGGACAGGGCTCCTGGAGACACCTTCCACTTCTTCTCCAGGCGGCAGTGCCTCTCTATGGAAGTGCCCGTGCCCTTCCCTCCCAGGACAGCCACTACGTGGCAGGGTAACAGGGCCACAGACGCCTGTGCCCAGGCTGGGATGGGGAGGAAGCTCAGCTGTCGGGCCCCACCCAGGCTCTTGGGCCAACAGTGAAAGGGCCTCACCTGCTTGGTGAGAAGTTCCATGCAGATGGCACCTCCGCCCAGAACATACCTGCATGAGAAAGGTCGGTCAGTCAGGCCTGGCAAGAGCTTCCAGTCCCTGCTTCACCCTCTCCCTGACCCAGCCACTCACCCTCCAGAGAGGACTGGAGACACAACCCTGACGAACGGTGGGTCAAAGGGAAAGTTATCCTGAGAAAGACAGAGGCAGCGTTCAGGGAAGGAGACCAGCATCCTCACAAGACTTAGGCAGACAGGGAACTCAGGCCAGGGAGGGAGAGCTGGGGGAAGGCTTACCTTAAAGGAGAAATTAAGTAGGATGAAATCAGCTCCTTCCTTCTCTTTGAGGATTTGGAGATCATTGTGCAAAGCGCTGTCCTGGTCAACTCTGTGAAACAAGTCTGGGCTCAAACCCTTGTCCCAGTGCAGAGCCTCACAAGGGCTCCCCACCAACCCCCTCCTCCCCTGCGCCCCGGCCGGCCCCAGATACACATACCACTGCCCACACCCACTTCTGGGGACCCTGCAACCAACATGCTAGTGAGACTGCCCAGACATCACCAGGTGTTCCACCCACCCCGCTCCCGACTCCCCAGTCCCCACTCACTTGAGGAGTTTGACATTCCAATCGTATAGACTGTCATTCACGAGTTCAACTGCATAGTTTCCTAGAAAAGGGGAAGGGAAGTGTCAGTAGGACAGTACAGACGGGGAGGGGTCCCTCAGACTGCTCCCTCTCACAAACCGAGGGAAAAAGATCAAAGGTCCAGGTCTGCTCTAGATGAATGCACACCCAAGCCAAGCCACTGGCTTTAAGGTGCTCCGTTCCTGACCGCAAGTTTGTCAATACTCATGTACCCCGAACCCTGGGGCTTTCTGCACCATATCATATCATATCCCATATCCACCCCGAGGAGAAACTCCCGTGCAAGCCCCTCTCTGGAGCTAACTCACCGCCTTTGAAACTCTGTGATCGGTATATATCCCTGAGCTCCTTCATCAGCCGGTCAGTGGCCTGCACCGAGCCAGACACTGCACCCTGTGAGGGAGAAACAACAGAACATTCTCTGGTCCCAGTCTGGAAACACACGTTACACCTCCACTGCTTGCCCAGGGTCTGGAGGACGATTAGATGCGAGCAGCTCCCTATGCTGTGAGCTGCGGCCTACCACTCCCCAGGTAGTGCCCACCTCCCTCGTGCCCCGCCACTCCCTACGAGGCACGTACATTTAAGTAATCTTGCCTCTGGTTCTTTTTGATCTTCTCTAGGATGGCCAGGTTTTCTTTTCCGATGCCATCGTCTTCGGATTTCTTGCCCTCAGCTGGCTCTTCCTCTTTCATTTCATAGTGATCTAGGTCTTCCGTGTCCTGGGCAGAGCGGGAGGGAGGGGAACAGAGGGGAAAGGGAGAAGGCTGTGAATGAGGACCGTCACCTTCCTAGTCCCACCTGGCCTGGAGCTCCAGGAGAAGCAGTCATCTAGCAGTCCCACCACTCAACACCCCCCCTCGCTTCCAGAACACTTCCCAACCCTATCCCTCCACCCTGTGAAGGACAGGCACTTCTCTTCTCCAGTTCTACAGCCACAGAGCTAAGGTAAGGACCTACGAAGACTTGGCCTTTTGCTCCCCAGGACAACCCTGCTTGACCTGCCCCTAAAACCCCCCTTCTCTTTCCCAATTCCTATCAGAATGACTTTGGCCCGACACTGTCACTGAAAGCTCATGTTTCATCAGGTGAACTGATGTACCCAGGATCCTCAGGGCCTCAGGTCCAGAGGAGAATCTGGGATTTCATCTCCTCCTCTCCCTACAAATGTAGGGCTTGAGTCAGGTTTGCAGAGGCACCTACTAACAAGATGGAAATGAGAAAGGGGGTCCAGAGAGGAAGGCAGCCGAAGTTAAGAACAGAATTAGCTCTTTATTCAACCTATTCTAAGTGAACAAGTAGTTCACTATTCACAGGGGGAGGACGCCAGGAGTTAGCCTTTCAGTCAGGTGTTCAGGGTGTGGTACACAGGGCTGTCCACCGTCTGGGAAGAGTAAATTTCATGTGTCACCAGCTGTCTGTCAGTCTTAAGACCTTTACAGACTTATAGAACTTGGGACATTAATCCAATGCTCTGAAACAAAGTGATCAGTGTCTTACCTGGCAGAACATACTAACCTCCTGATTATTACAGTACCAGCTAACATCTACTTAATGTTTATTACACACCAGATCATTTCATCCTCACAACCATTATTAAACGTTATTCAATCGCTGTCTCCATTTTACAAATGAGGAAGCTTAAGTCTAGTAAGATATTAATTCTCATGCCCAAAGTCATAGAACTCTTGGCAGAGCTAAACATTAGATCAAGTTCTATCTAGATCTGAAACTCAAATTCTTAATCGTTACTCTGTATTCTGCAAAAGCATCTACGTTTTTAAAGAATATATTACGTAAGTTACTTAGTACTCACAAAATACTTTATATACAATATTTTACTTAATCTTAAGACAACCATATGCAGCATGTATTATAATCCCATCTAGCTTGGTGAGATTAGGTGTACCTCCCTAGTTAGGATAGCCAGGATGCAAACTCAGTCTGTCAGCCTCCAACGCCATCTGAAATTAACTTGAGTATTTATTTGCACCTGATTGCCTTCAGAGGGGGGATATGGTGCCTGTTTCCTCTACTACACTGGTCATTCCTCCTGATCAGTACATTGTTTCTCTCTCCCTAGTTCTAGACTGGAGCTCTGTTTATGGTGGGTGATGAGTGCCGCTGACGGCAACAGCTTCCTGCCAACACCACCTCAGGTTGCAAGCCTACCTCAGGCATCTCCTCGTCTTCATCTTCTGAAGATACTTCTTCCTGTGTGCACTGCAGTGGGGAGGGGAGGGAGATGAGATCAGAGCCCCAGTGACTGTGGAGTGCAGCCTCTGACCTACTCCCCTAAGCCTCCTGGTCTGGAAGCTATACACTCGCCCCGTTTCTCCAACAGCCAGAGTCAGTGGAAGCAAGAGCCGGGATGACTTCCCTATCAGCCCATCATTTTCTTCCTACCATATGCCAAGGAATAAAAAAAGAAAAATGGCTCTTCTTGTCACCCACCTTGCAAACCCCACTTAATTTTCCTAAGAACCCCTCTTTTACTTGATCTTTTCTAGACTGATACTGTATTCTTGGCTCGAAAGAAAGGGCCTGGGTCCCCAGTGGCCACCAACTGCTACTTCTAAGATAATGGTAAAAGTTCCACTCCTTCTCAACCTCCGGGATGGCAACAGATGCCGGAGAGGGGGGTTCGATAGGAGAGATGAAGCTACTAGTGTTCCACTCAGCTAGACTCCCATCTAGAGAAAAAAGAGGCTGAAAGTCACATGTGTGTGTATTTGGGGGTGGGTGGGGGTGGGGAGAGGCTACTGCAGATCTGTCTCAGTTACCGCGTACTTGTTGAGTGCTCTCTGTGGCACAACTCTGTACAACAGCCTAAAGCCCTTTAGCTGCTCACCTGCTCTGCTGGCAAGGGCTGATCCAGCATCTCCACATCAGGATGCTGAGGGAGGTTGTAGAGTTTACACAGGTCGGAGATGATCCTCTTCAGATGCTGCAAGAGCTGGGTTGGGGACCACAGAGATATCAAACACTTCTTTCCCACTCTAATATGGACAGCTGCACTGATAAACTTGTAGCTCACATCCCAAACCGGCACCTAGTTCTCTAAACCCGATGGACCACAGGCTGTGGGAATGGTTCCTGGTCCACCAATCCTGCAGAGGATGGCCTCTACTGGGATTCACCTCTGGCTTCAGACAACTCCCCTAGGAAGTCTGCCCCACCATGTTCGGCCACTTTTCATATACAGCGCCCTTTCGCCCGGGACTTTATGACACAGGCCTCACAGACACATGTGTGCTCCTACCCCCTGGCCCCCTCACCAGAGTATTCCCTTTCTTTATGTCCACCAGCCTCTCCAAGACAGCAGCCAAGTTAGGGTCATCAGATTCCACCGACCAGATGGGGGGCACAGCAGGGTATGACTCCTAAGGGGAAAGAGTAGGAAGAGCAGTCACAATGGGCAACTCTGGGAGGTGCCAGACTTTGCCTGCACTCTGACCCCCAAGATTTCTGGTCCCTTTGCTTGCCCACCTCAAGCCCTACACAGTAATAAAAGCCACTCAGCAGATCAGTATCTAACCAAGCAGCTTCCCAACAAAGCCAAGACTGGGAGAAAACAGTCCCTCAGAAGACTTTTCAAAGAAGCAACCTGGAACTTTTTCTTTCCGCCACAGCAAAAACCAGAGAAAGCAGGACAGCCACACTGCTAACAGTGAGGGACTCCTGATCTTCTGTCCTGCCCCTCCAAGTTCCAGACTTGGAGTTCTCCCACACCCAAGTCAGAGTCCTCCCAAATCCTTCTGCTTTCCAAACTCCAGCAAAGGGAGGAAAGATCAACCTCATCACAATCACACTGCTGTGAAAAATGCAAAGACTACAGCTCACTAGGGAGGGAGGGACAAAAATAAAACTATATATTCAGAAGCTGAAAGAATATCGGCAAGAATCTCCCCACCCCATTCCCAAGAGAACTCCTCAAAGACCAGTTCTCCCCACCTCTCCCTTGGGAACCTGCCACCTTCTCTGTCCAGGCGTGGGCTGTGGGACTCCACATGGCAGGATGGGAGAAAGAGGCCTACGCTGCTGACATTCCCAGCATTCCTGAGCCACGTTGCCAAACGCCTGACCAGACTCCCCTCTACCCAAACCAAAAGGGCTAGTTCAGGCCAAGTCTCCTTTATGGGGCCACAGGGAGTCTAGCTGAGGAACCCCTAAATTAACTCCCAACCAAGGACAAAGATAGGAGATGGCCTCTAGCGAGTAAAAGGGTAGGTAGATGGGGCCAAACCTACCCTTAAGGAGCCAGAATCTTAACTTCACAACAAAATTAAACCTGGAGGCTTCCGCCTGCCCAGGAAACCTTACCCACTCCTGGGAGCTTAGCTCTGCCACAGCTCTAGCCCTCAGTGCTGGAGGGGAAAATATACACCAAAGACACTCAAGTCTTCACCTGACTAAGCCACTTCTGGTCTTTCAATGCTAACTTTTGGGGGGAGGATGGGAAAAGAGAGAAATAGGACACATGAGTTTTGGTGGGGCACCATCCAACCCAAGCTGAGGCTTACCTCACCAAACCTTGACCTGGTTTGACTGAGAAAAAGGAAAGAAAACACCGTGTCAACTGGATTCAGGCGCCCAAGCACCACAGAATTCGCAAGTCTGTCTTTCCCCAGGCTACTCCTATTCAGACTGCCTGCCTGGATACAGCACTGTCCACCAGCTCCCCAGCTACTGCTTCAGCAGGGGGAAGACCACAACAGGGAATTCCAACCAGTGGAAGTGCTACCCCAGGTGGGACCACACATTACAAGTTATCAGAAAGCTAACCTCCTCAAGGAATGTTTGAGGGCAGAATAAGGCAGGACACATGCAAGGCGTCTCCCAGCCTAGTATACTTAGAATGAAACAATGCCCACTGGGGAGAACAGAACAGTGTGCTCAGAATAAATGGGGTACCTTATGCACATCACAATACTGTCACTACCAAGAAAGGAACCGACCTAAGGCAAATGGACATATCCACAGGGAACAGGGAGAGTGGAAGATCTGCTACCAGCTGAGGCAAAAGGGGAGTGTTAGAGGTTACACCAAAATAAAAGGGTATTCAAAGGAGTAAAGGAAGAGGAATCAATGTACTGCAAACTATCACTTGGTGAAATTCAGAAAGCAAAGAGGGTCTGCAAGAGGGATGACTGGACAGGGATCCCACAGGTGGCAAACATCTGAGTCAAAGGAACTACTGAGAGGGGTCATCACTGACATGTGCAGAGTTCCAAGCGAGGTCTTTCCAGCTGGGGTCAGTGCAGAGGCCTGGAACCTAGTAATTAGAATGGGGAGGGGGGAAGGGGCATTCCCAGGTGAAAGGTAAAGTTGTAGAGGAGTAGCCAAAAAGAGCCCAAATCTTGAACCTTGGGATGTGGGTGGGTTCGTGGAAGGGGGAGTCCAGGCGCCATATGTCGAGGTGTCCCTTGCTATCAGGAATCATTAGTAGAGGTCTGAGTGCCTAGAAGAACCTCAAGCTGCAGAAACAAGTGTAAACTAGAGAGGACAGAGACTCGAGAAGGGGCTTCGGCCTCCCAGGTCCTTCGAGAGCAAAAAGCTGTGTGGAGTGATCCTGAGTCCTGACCAGGGGCCCCCGAGAGGCGCACGCGAGAGGGTCCTCACCGTGATGTTGCAGTGGATGCGGACGGGATCCCCGGGCACCGACCCCCGTGGGGGCAGATGCGGTCCGGGCGCGGCCCCCGCCCCGGCCCCGGCCCCTCCGGCCCCAGCCAGCAGGAACTCGCAGCTCAGCTCGTCCAGGCAGGCGCTGGCAATGCGGAAGCGCTCGTGGCCGCGGTGGAAGATGGACTCTAGCAGCTTCAGCTCCCGCCTCAGGCAGGGCCCCGGCCCCGGGCCCCCCCCTGGGCCGCCCCCGGCCCCCGGCGCCGCCCCCTGGCCCCCCAGCTGCTGCCCCGGCCCCGGCTGCTGCTGCCCCTGCGGCTGCGGCTGCTGCATCCTCCGCTCCGCTCCGCTCCGCTCCGGGGCCGGCGGGCCGGGAGCCTCCGGCCTCCGCTCCGGGCTCCGCCGCCGCCGCCGCCGCGGTCCGCACTTCCTGATCCCCCCTTCGCCAAGATGGCGCCGCCGCCACCTCCGGGACAGGGCCCCCCCCCCTCCGCTCGCTGGCCCCCCCGGCCGCCGGAAGCCGCGCGCCCCTCCTCCTCCTCTTCCTCGGCGGCCCCGCCTCCGCCCCCTCACGTGACCTCCCCGCTCTGGCCCTCCGCACGTGATCTCTCCGTCTTTCCCGCCCCCTTGTTCTCTCCTGTCACCCTCCACATGTGACCCTGCGCTGCGGGCTCGCCTCTTTGAGCGCTTCGGTGCGTGTTTACGTACGTCGTGCGTGCATGCGCGCGACGGCCCTGCGCCGCGCTCCCTTCTCACGTGACCCGGCGCCGCGTGCTCCCAGGGGCTCCCCGCGCGGGACCCTGTTTCCTGCTCGGGGTCCTGTTTCCCCGCCCCCGAGCGGCGGCGAGCCTGCGGGGCGCTCCGTGGGCCGAGAAGAAAGGAGCGCGGACTCCGCCTCCCGGCGCTGGGCTGCCCCGCGCTGGCCCTCCGCCGGCCTCCCTAACTTCTGGCCCCGGGGGCGGGCGTGCTGTGTGCACACTCACTGGGGGCGTGGGGTCGGGAAGGAGCTGGGGACGGCGCGCAGGGGGCTCGGATTCCCGTCCGGCCCCTGCCCGTGACTCGTTGGGTGACCTTGGGTTAACCACGGCCCTGCTGAGCTTGCTTCCCCGTCCACACAGAAACTCCGAAGAGGATTGACGCTGCTTTGGCTTCTTACTGTCAAGGATTCAGGGCGAGGAGCCCTGAAGTGGGAAGCGATAGGCTCCTGGTGGGTTGTGTTTGAGGGGTAGGCAGCAGCTGACCTTTGGCGCTTTTCAGATCCCTAAGTGTGGACGAGGTTGGGAGAGGGACTGCATGGACTTCCTCCACAGAATTATTGAAGGAGTGCATGGCTGGTCCAAACCCTTAGCCTGTAAGTAGAACGGAAAGAGGCAGACTGAGGCAGACCCATCCCCAGCCCTCAGCCTAAATAGCTCACACCTTGTCGCAGTCCGTAGTCCTGGCAGCTGCCGGGATTAAGTGGCAGTGCCTCCAAACTCTCGCTAGGTGGCACTGTCACAAAGGACAAAGCTGGCTGAGGTTCCAGAAATGAAGAGATGGTAGTTCTGCCAAGGGCAGGTGTCAGCTTGTGGTAGGGCCTGGTGAATGCTGCTGGGCCAACTCAGCGCTTGAGCCACTGAGCGTATCACCACCTTTCTTTTTCATTTTGGGCTAAAATGCTCTTTTTAGAAGCTAATGGTGTCACTTGGTGATCTGTACTGGTCTATTACTCATTTAATAGCGTTTGCAGAAAACCTTCATCGGCCAAGTTCAGCTTTGGATATTTAGGAATTGTGTGTTCCTGGCCTTCCTGGGGGTGGAGTGTTTATCTTGTTTGGGAATCCTAAACATTTAACTGCATATCACTTTCATGTCTGGGTACCAGCAGGTAGCATAAGAATCTGTGATAAAATTTCCCATTTATTGAGCACTCCCTGAACCAGGGTATTTTGTAAATATTTCTAAACCTCCCTACTATATTTTGTAAGGCAAACATTTTTATTCGTGTTGTACCAGTGAGGGAGAAAGAGCTGCCCAGGGTATACAGCCAGGAAGCAGAATTCTTAGCTCTGTCTCCAGAGTCCCTGCCCTTCTGCCTCACTCTTGCTTTCCACAAGAGCTTTTCACGTGTCACTTGGTGCTAACCCTTCCCCAAGAAACCCACTCATGTAGCCATTTAGAAGGTCCTGTATTCTAAGGGGTTTAATTAGAAAAGAAACATGAGAATACCACAATGTTGCGCAGACCTCCAAGTCCCTTGGTAAGGAAACAAAACACGGTCACTGGGATGAGGTTTGCTGTCTCTTGTGGGTCTGTTCAGCATCTCAGCTCTCTGGCTGGGAGAGCCCTCTGGCACCTAGAAACCTCATGTGGAGTCATCTGAAATGACCCAACATCAGCACGGTGTCTAGCTGAAATGTAGAGTACGGAAATGGAAAGGAAATGATGGATGGGCTCATTTAATAAATATGTGGGTGCTAGGGAAACAGCAGTTGACTAAAACAAAATCTCCAGCCCTCGTGGAGCTTGTATTCTGTTCAGGGAAATAGATGTGATAAAGCCAATTGTCTTGCTAAATGCTGGAGAAGGTGAATAAGTATTTACTGAGCACCTACTATGTGAGAGGCACTGGAGATGCAGCATTGAATGAGACGGACCCAGTCCCCACATTCTCTTGTGTTCAGCTGTTAGAAAGTCAGACATTTCATGCATTGTTACATACTCAATCACTTAGCTGAGGTGTGGCAGGTGCCTCAAAGGAGAACAATGTGGCTGGGGATGTGTTCGGTGCTAAATTCTAAAGGGCAAGTAGAATTACCAGCAGGAAGAGAAAGGGCCGACAGTGTTCCAGACAGAAAGAATGGAATATGCAAGGTTTTGAGGTAGGACCATGATGAAATGAAGGAGCAGAAAGAAATTCAACACCTAGAATAAGACAGTGCTGCAGGTTAAGCAGGCAAGGGCTAGACCTTGGCAGGTATTCAGAGCTATGTTTAAGAATTTGAGCTCACCCCCGCCCCAGCTACTGGGGTTTGAATACTGAGCTAAATCCCCAGCCCTTTTTATTCTTTATCTTGAGACATTGTCTTTCTGAGTTGCCCAAGCTGGCCCTGAACTTGTGATTCTCCTACCTCAGCCTCCTGAGCTGCTGGGATTACAGGTCTGTGCCACTGTGCCTGGCTAATTTGGGCTTATTTTAAGATCAAAGAAGATCAAAAGATCACTAGAGTTTTGAGAAAATCTGGAAACCTAGGCAACTAGTAGCAATAGCACTCTCAGTGAGACCTCTTAAAGGAGAGCTGAATTTTGTGGGAGAGTAGGAGTTGGTTTATGGACATACTAAGTGTATAAAGGGAGGGAGTGATGTGAACCATCCCCTTGGGTTGTAGTAGGGTGTGGGTTCTGAGTTCAGAAGAGAGGGTGGAGCCATAAATGTTAATTTCAGAGACTGCTGCGGCCCTCTGAACAGCAGGGTGGGAAGAGAGATTAGGGAACAGACCAACTGGACTTGGGTTTGAGCTTTTCTGCTTTGCAAACTGTGACCTTGGGCAAGTTATTTAATTTCTGAAAACTTCAACTTCCTTATCTATAAGATGAGCACAATACTCTGCCTGACCATTGTGCCAGTTTAGATGAAATCAGATGTGTAAAATGATTAACACAGTGATGGGAACTTAGTTCATTGCACAGCAGATGCTAAATCCTACTATTGCTAAGATCACCAGTACTACTGAAAAGCCAAGAGGTGCTCATCATTCAGTAAACATTTATGGGCTTTTTCCATGTGCCAGACATGAGTCTAGGTATTGTTATATAGCACTAGACAAGATGGACAAGATCCCTGCTCTTCTGGTACTTCTGTTCTAGTGCAAGGATTATGGACTATCAGACTGTGCAAATAGATGTGAGGAATCAAAGTAGGGTCATGGGGAGAGAATGACTGGGGTCACTTTATAAGTTCAGCAGATGGGGAAGGTCTCCCTAGGGAGGTGGAGTTTGAGCTGAGATCTGAGAGAAAAGAAGTGAGACTGGGAGGGGATGGGAGGACCATTCCAAGCAGAGAGAGAACAAAGGCCGAGTGAGCAAGGCAGCTGTGTCTAGAAGTAGGGTGCCAATGGTACACTGGCTGAGAAGATGGCCTTTGAGTCCCCCTTTACCATTCTTAATGGCGAGACATTGGGCAGGTTACTCAGCCTCAGTTTCCACACCTGTGAAGTGGAGGTCATGGTAACGCCTACCTCCCGAGGCTGTTGGGAGGATTACACGAAAACATGTAAAGCATACAGAATGGTGCACATAATAAGAACTCAACAAGTGTTTTTAAATCCACCCAGTTTGAGTCTAGTGAAAGTAGAGAGAGAAGGAAGGAGGTGAAGCAGGGAGGAAGGCAGGGCTGGATTATGGAGACCACAGTAAGTTATTTGGGTTTTATTCAAAGTTCAGTGGGAAACCACTGGAGGACTCTATGCAGAGAGCAGCATGATCTGATTTACAATTTTAAAAGATCAACTCTGGCCGCTCTGTGGGAAATGGATTGTAGGGATTTTCTTTTTCTCCAAAAGGTCATGTGTTATGAGAGTGAGCAGGTGTGCTTGTGTGAAGAAGGGTGAGCAGCCTTCTTGGACTCACTTCTTGAAGCCTAGGGTTTTGTCATTGGCTCAACAAATACGTCCTGAGCACTTGCTTTTTCCTAGGAACTAGATATGTACTGGGGATGCAGTCACACGTGACATTCAGACCTTTGGGGAGCACCTGGCATGGTATGTGGCTCACAGGAGGAGCTCCTTACATGACAGCTCCAGCTAGTCATTTTTTTTTTTGTCATATTTCTTGTTCCTGTACTCAAGAGCACATGGTAATGGATGAAATGGAGCCAGACATGATCAACTAAAATATACAATAACAGGGATCACCCAGGCAACATAGCAAAACCCTATCTCAAAACAACAACAACAACAAAGTTTCCAAAGAATACAACTTGGTATGAGAGATGTTTGACAAAGAGTAAATGAAAAGGGAAGGTTACAAAGCTGTGTCACAGTACACACCTTTAAAAAACATAACAAAAATGTTTGATTTAGTTATAAACCCGTCAGGATTGAATATGTTCACACACCAAAAACATGAACAAGAATATTCATAGCAGTATTATTTTTAATGGTACCAAATAGGAAACAATCCAAATATCTATTAATGGTGGAATGGATAAGACACAATATACAATATTCCATCATAATGAAGATGAATGAGCTACAACTACTCTAAAAAATGCCCATAATTCTTACTAGCAATGCTAAAAAAGCAGACTCAAAAGATTATGATTCAATTTGTATAAAGTTCAGCAGGCAAAGCTGACATATGCTAATAGAAGTCAGAATGGTGGTTAATTAAAAAAACACTTTTAGTCATTTGAAAAATTAAAATACACATAAAATTTAGCATTTTTACGTGGTAATTCATTGGTATTCAGCACATTGACAATATTGTGTAACCATTACCATGATCTGGTTCTGTAACTTTTTCAAAGAGAGAAAATTTTTTAATATTTATTTTTTAGTTCTTGGCGGACACAACATCTTTGTTTGTATGTGGTGCTGAGGACCGAACCTGGGCCGCACGCATGCCAGGCGAGCGCGCTACCGCTTGAGCCACATCCCCAGCCCCTGGTTCTGTAACTTTTTAAAAAAATTTTTTTAGTTGTCTGTGGACCTTTATTTTATCTATTTAATATGCAGTGCTCAGAATCCAACCCACTGTTGTAACTTTTAAGTAGTCACTCCCCATTCCTCCCTTCCCCCACGATGATACTTTTGAAAAGGAGGGGGAAATGACTGACAGGGGTATAATGGGGGCTTCTGGATACTGGTAATGTTTATTCCTTTTCAAAAAATATACCAGTAGATGTATGGTTGTGTTTTTGTTGCAAACATTTAGCTATACATCTATAATGTCTGTACTTTTTGTATGAATAGATATAGACATATAAATGTGCTAACAGCGATTTTCTCCCCTGGGAAAAATTACAAGTCCATCACTTTGATTTGTTAACTTGTGTCTTCCAGTTGGTCTTCATGAACACTGGTAATAAAATTTAAAACATCTTAAAGGAGAAAACATTAATTTTAATGTCTTTCAAAATAAAATGTTCCTAGCCAGGCATGGTAGCTTTGCAAGCCTGTAATCCCACCTACTCGGGAGGCTGAGGCAGGAGGATCAGAGATTCAGAGATTCAGATTTGAGATCAGCCTCAAAATAAAAAATTAAAAGGGTTAGGGATATGGCTCAGTGGTAAAACTCCGCTGGGTTCATTCCGCAGTACCAAAAAAAAAAAAGTCCTTAGTAGAGGCAAAGGGAGTGTCTTCTACCAAAATTTGCCTCAGAATTGATATTTTTATATTTATCCATCACCCTGTGTGGCTCTGGACCTGTGCTCTCTCCCAGGCTGCCTTTCTTCCTGATGGATATGGAAAGAGTACGTGGGGGAGAGATGAAAAGGAGTGCGTCCCGGCTCTCCTTGGTCACTGGGTGGTTTTGCTCAGAGGATTCACTCCTTGCCTGGCTGGAAGTAAACTCCAAGTAAAAGCTGGGAAATCTGATAAGGACACATAAGATTGAGATGAACAGGCTGCTTGTCCTGGCCTGAAAGGAGCACCAGGGTGCAGCCAAAGGCTTCAAGTAAGCAAGTGATCCTCTCCATCTGCCATCCCAGACACAAGCAGCCACTCTAGACAGAGATTTTCTTAAGAGAAGACTTTGACAGCCTTCCTCCGTCCACCACAGCTCTTCCTCCCTTTCAGGGGTTTGGAATGCCTTTAAGCATCCTTTGCTTTATGGACTTTCACATCTTTCAAAACTCAGTTTTCATCTCTGTTCCTTCCATGCTCCTTTGGCACCATTAATCTCTCCCTCTTCTGTGCTTCTGTCGGACCTCATTTATACCTGTCTTAGAACAGCCACTTTATTGTGAAGTAATTTCCTGCCAAATTATGATCTCTTTAGTAGCTGAAACTGAGTCTTTTATTTTTAATCACTGCATCCTCAATACCTACACAATTCCTGGTAAACAGTAGATACTCAAGAAATGTTCATTTAAATAGCTGAAGGTAGCTCATCTTTTTTCACCTTGATCCTTTCCCTAAGTGGAGTGACTGCACACATTCCCTTCCTTTTCCTCAAGGCTTTTGTTCTCCAATTTTTTCCTTGGCTCAAGATTGATCAATTGCTTGACGGAATTTTTTTTTTTTTTAATCTTGAAATAGGATCTCACTAAGTTGCTGAGGACCTTACTAAATTGCTGAGGCTGGCCTCAAATTTGTGATTCTCTTTCTTCAGCCTCCCAAGATGCTGGGATTACAGGAATGTGCCACTGGCCTGGCCAGATTTCTTTCTTAAGAGATTATTATGTAGTTAGTTCCACATGTACATGCCCTGGAAATAGTGGTACAGATTTATACTCATTTCAAAGTGCATCGTGGGACCCGCAGTCATCCCACATCCTCTCCAGCCCTTGGAACGTGTCCTGCTTCATCCCCTCAATTTTAAAAACTGGGAACATGTTAAATAAGTTCCTTCTATATGAGCTTTTAGAGAGGGATTCTCTCCTAAACATTAAAAAATGTCAGTTTGTAGTCCCCAGCACTGCAAAAAAAAAAAAAAAAAAAAAAAAAAAAAGTTGTTTTTATCTGTACTAGTACTTTTACTTACCTGTTAAAGATTCACAACATGCCAGACACTGTCCTGGTTGATAATGTGATTGGAGAGGCAGGCAGGCAGACATCAGCTTTCACTGGACGTGCTCTGGGAACATGTAACAGAGTGCCTAATAGGGATGTTGGTCAGGCACAACTCGCTTGAGGAACTGAAATTCCTGCCAAATACTCAAATTTAAGTAGAAGGTAATTAGGTGAAAATGGGTGATAAAAGAGCCAAACTACAGTTTAAAAGTCCCTGAGGTGTGGGGGATGGGAAGGATCAAATGTTCAAAGATCTTAAAGACACTGCCCAGAGCCAGAGTGTGGAGTGGCCAAGGTGAGATTGGGGAACGTGGATGAGACAGACAGAGCCTTGCTGGATAAGTCGGCTTTAGTCAGGAACCTTTTGGTTAAAAGTGACAACAAACCGGCTTAGAAAAAAAAGGGGGCCTTTATTGGCTCAGCAGCTAAAAGTTCAGGGCTTTCAAGATAAAAGATGTCATTGAGTTTTGACACCTCTCTCATCTTTGCTCTCCTTTGTGTTAGCTTCCTTCCTTCTTTCTTTGTAAAATTGTCCCCTGATCTCCCCAGCCACAAAGACAAAGCCTGGAGTGGAAACGAACAGGGGGCGAAAAAGGACCATTCCTAAGGGCTGCTGATCCTTTTATTCTTCAAGACCTGCGAGGGTACCTTCTTTTCAGATGAAACTCAGACCTCTCCTCTTAGGCCCCCCGTGGAAAGGGCAGGATCCTGGCCTTTTAGGAAGTTTATGGAGGTAAAGAAAGGGACAGGGGAGGGGACTCTATTCCCGAGGCCAAAGCTATTTGCTTTCTTAAGACAGCGAATTCACCTCTCCCCGTCTCTTTCTCTAATGGCCTAAAATGCATTTTCTCTGCTGCAGCCTCAGCCTTCCTGGGGAGCAGGACCGTTGGTTTCGGTAGGAGGAAAGGAGGGCAGGAGCCCAGAACCCCTCGGTCTCCGCCCCGTCCTCTGCTCCCCTGCTCCCTCTCCAGCAGCGCTAAGAGGGCCCTGACCTACTTGCCTCACTCCTTCCCTCCGCCTCCAGGCCCCTCAAGCCTCTGCAGGTCCTGACCCGACTCCGGGGCTTCAGGCTCCTGCACCGCCCGGTGGGACCCTCTCCCAGCTCCCGCACACCCCGCCCAGGCCGGGCCGTCCGCACCGCCCACCCAGGAACCCCCTTTTCCCTGGGATCTGGCGCTTCCGCCTCCGGGGCGGAGGCTCCTCCCCTCGCGGTGCCAATTGTGTTCCCGGGAAGAGCGGCAGGAAGGGCTCGGGGCCGGGCCGGGCCGGGCCAGCGGGAGCGGCCCTCGTCCTCCGGGAGCCGGCGCGGCAGCTCTGGAGACGGCGCGCCCCGCCGGGGCCCAGCGGCGGGCGGCGCGGACGCGGCTTCAGCACCGCGGACAGCGCCCCTCCCGGGGCCCTGCCGCCGGCCGCGCGCTCCAGCTGCTGCCGGCGAGGCGGCGAGGTATGCCCGCGGCATGGCCCGGCGCTGCAGCCCCGCGGCGCTGCTCTGGAGCCTCGGCCTCCTCGGGCTGTGCTCAGGTAAGACGGCAGACCCCAGCCAACGACCCAGACGTCGCAGGTCTCCCGCTTGGGGGCCTGGAAGGCGGGAGGGGGCCCCTGGAGGTGCGGAGCCTGCTGACCCTTAGGGGAGAGCCCCCTGGTGCTGCGGGAGCACTTGAAAGACCGAACGGAAAGGAGTATCCACGGAAGGAATAAGAGATCGAGGAAGAGATGGACACCTGGCCAGTGGGGGCGGGGGCAGGGAGGCAGGTGCAAGGGTCTCTTCCCAGCTTTCTGGTGGAAGAGGGGCTGACTGACAGTGGCTGAGATGTCATTTGACTTTGTGTGACATTCCGCCTGGTCTAGGACCTCTCCCTTGGCTTCCCATCACTTCCCAATGTGTCCCCCCCCCCATTGGGCTCCTGATTTGGGTCACTCCCCAGGGTCAGTCCTGGAAGGGACTTCTCTTGTGGGATGAGACTGGAAGTTGGAAAGGAGGAAGCTGCCAGGCTAAAGATGGAGGAGTTCTCTGAGGGGCTGGGGAGCAGTGGGCTTTCGCAGAGCTAAAGAGGGGGATAGAGAGTGTGGAAGGGAAAGTACAAAGGGAATGTGCAGTGGAATGAGCTTGCTACCCTGCTGCCAACTCACGGGGTGGACTTCTGTATTATGGGGCTTAGGATTCAATGTACATCCTGATGCACAGTGTAGGTCATCCTACAGTCCCATGCCAACCCAGTGCCTGCAAGGGAGCGGGATGGTATCGTGACCACGGTCCCATGTGCAGACACTTATGATATTTGCCCACACTGATCAACAATGCAGGGTGTGTGGAAGAACACATAATCGTTCCCCTTTCACTACCCTCTAAACGGCCCCTGAACTGTAGGTGTTTCTTGGGAAAGCCATGGAAGCAGAAACCTCAAGTGTTTTGAAACCACCTCTGAGACTTTGAGGGAAGAGCAGGTTTCCACTAGTCCTTGAGGAGTGGGTTCTTAGTATGGACATCTCCGTTTGGACTCTTTGGTCAGTGGTCTCAGTGAGGGGCTTCTCTATGAGGGTCTTGATCTGCGCCTCACAGAGTAACCTAAACATTTTTCAGTATCCTTAGGAATGGGGCAGTAGGAAGCTATAGCCTTCTGGTTGGGCCTACTAGATTGTCCCACATATCGACACATAGTGTCCCACATAGTTAGACCCCATCTTTCAAATTAATTAATTAAAATGAAATGAAAAATCAGAGCAACACCAACTCTGTGCCTGCATTTCCAAGAGTAAGATAAGGATATGTTAACTCACTTCCTGCCCCCGCCTTGTCCAGGGGTATGGGGTACAGACACAGAGGAGCGACTGGTGGAACATCTCCTGGATCCTTCCCGCTATAACAAGCTTATCCGTCCAGCCACCAATGGCTCTGAACTGGTGACAGTACAGCTGATGGTATCACTGGCCCAGCTCATCAGTGTGGTGAGTGGTGGTCCCAAACTCTCTGCCCATCTACTGAAGTCAACCCAGCTAGAATGTGTTAGTGTTAGTGTTTACTCCTCTGGTGTCCAATGTGGGAGGGACCATGGGTCGTGGCGGTAGGACTACAGTTGGTGTGAGGCTGGGGGCAGGGGGTTTCTCATCAGCAACTATATTTCCTTGCAGCATGAGCGGGAGCAGATCATGACCACCAATGTCTGGTTGACCCAGGTTAGTGGTCTTCCCACCCCATCCTCCTTCTTTGAAAGGTACAGATTTCAGAGTCTTAAATAATTGAATTGGAATCTCAGTTTGGCCACTCACCAGCTCTGTGATTTTAATTAGACTCCAAGATTCACTTTCTCATTGGTAAAAAGTAGATTGTACTAAGTTGGCTTAGTTGTGCAAATGAAATGAGAAGGTGTCATATGAGCTACACTTGTTGGGCAGAGAAGTCACAGTGGAGGGAGCTGACTTTTAAAAGCTCCTTCAGGCCATATGGGATCCCTCTTGTCTCCTGCCTTGACCTTGGGTCCCTCCCTGAGGCAGGGGTGGGTGCTGCCTCCCTCCCTCTCTCCCTTTCCTAGGAGTGGGAGGACTACCGCCTCACCTGGAAGCCTGAGGAGTTCGACAATATGAAGAAAGTTCGACTCCCTTCCAAACACATCTGGCTCCCAGATGTGGTCCTGTACAACAAGTAGGTGACTCTGGAGGGAAGGAAGGTTGAGGGGGACCATGGGAGTGCTCAGTGAAGGAGGAAGGCTTGTAAAAATAAGAGAAGTAAGCTTATGCTGTGAGAAAAGGGACTTTTCATTGCTAGATATGTAGACAGGCAGTAGCCAAGGAGACAGACCCAGGAAGTGAGGTCCGGGGTGGACAGCCACAGGGATTTGGACCATGACGAGCCCCTTCTCAGTCAATCAGGACTGCCAGTGTTAG
Source organism: Marmota monax (assembly GCF_021218885.2). Classification (NCBI taxonomy): domain Eukaryota; kingdom Metazoa; phylum Chordata; class Mammalia; order Rodentia; family Sciuridae; genus Marmota; species Marmota monax. The sequence goes on along the minus strand of NW_026694593.1, from coordinate 2,314,318 downwards.
GGGCTTTGGCGGGGATTTAAAAAATTGAAGCTCCCAGTGCCTAAACTGATTCAAGAATACGTTTTTCTGGAAGCCTGGGAAGAGAACCTTAAGGTCCCAGTTTCTCCTCCAGGTTCTCAGGTTCTATCCTGTCTCCTGCAGCAATCCCTCCAACCTCTAAGGTACAAAATGACTTCCCTCAACTGATGGGACCGTACTCCACTCCTACCTCCCCCTATCCTTCTTTACTGCTTAGGGATGCTCACTCTGGTCTCTCCACCTTCCCCAACATCTCCACCCTCATGAGAAACAACCAACCTGCACAATATGTGACAAGTAATGGATATGCCCCTCCCACCTCTCTACCTGTCATACCACCAGCATCCCCTTCTTGCTCAACCCTGGCTCTACTTCTCCGGACTCCTCCTCGAGGGTTACTCTCAGACTTGGATGCCCCTCCTCCTACCTTCCTCTGGCTCTCCTCTCCTCCCACTCAGGGGGTCGTTGGGTGGGGACAGGGAAATGCTTAGGCCAGGACTGACTGTGCCCACCCCTTGGCAGTGCGGATGGCATGTACGAGGTGTCCTTCTATTCCAACGCGGTGGTCTCCTACGACGGTAGCATTTTCTGGCTGCCACCTGCCATCTACAAGAGCGCCTGCAAGATTGAAGTGAAGCACTTCCCATTCGACCAGCAAAACTGCACCATGAAGTTCCGCTCCTGGACCTACGACCGTACGGAGATCGACCTGGTGCTCAAGAGCGATGTGGCCAGCCTGGACGACTTCACACCCAGCGGGGAGTGGGACATTGTGGCCCTCCCGGGCCGGCGCAACGAGAACCCCGACGACTCCACGTATGTGGACATCACCTACGACTTCATCATCCGCCGCAAGCCGCTCTTCTACACCATCAACCTCATCATCCCGTGCGTGCTCATCACCTCGCTGGCCATCCTGGTCTTCTACCTGCCCTCGGACTGCGGCGAGAAGATGACCCTGTGCATCTCTGTGCTGCTGGCGCTCACCGTCTTCCTGCTGCTCATCTCCAAGATCGTGCCGCCCACCTCCCTGGACGTGCCGCTCGTGGGCAAGTACCTCATGTTCACCATGGTGCTTGTCACCTTCTCCATCGTCACCAGCGTATGTGTGCTCAACGTGCACCACCGCTCTCCCACCACGCACACCATGGCGCCCTGGGTCAAGGTCGTCTTTCTGGAGAAGCTGCCCACTTTGCTCTTCATGCAGCAGCCGCGCCACCATTGTGCCCGCCAGCGCCTCCGCATGCGGCGTCGCCAGCGAGAGCGCGAGGGCGCCGGGGCCCTCTTCTTCCGCGAAGCCCCCGGGGCCGACTCCTGCACCTGCTTCGTCAACCGCGCCTCGGTGCAAGGCTTGGCCGGGGCTTTCGGGTCGGAGCCTGCGCCCGTGGCCGGCTCGGGCCGTTCTGCGGGACCCTGTGGCTGTGGCCTCCGGGAAGCGGTAGACGGCGTTCGCTTCATTGCCGACCACATGCGGAGTGAGGACAACGACCAGAGCGTGAGTGCAGCGCCAAGACGCTGAGGGGTCGTGAGATGGGACTCCCCAGGGATGGGATGGGGCACGGGGATCAGGGGTTGGGGTACCCAGAAAGCAGGGTGCCCCTCAGACACGGAAAGCTGAGCACAGGGTAAAAGAAGGGTGCACCAGGCCTGTGCTGGGGGCCAGGCGCTGCCCTGGGCCCTTCTGGGTTGCTTACCGAGGCTGCAGGGCCTGAATCACAGGTCGGCTCAGATGACCTTGCCTCTGCCTGAGGACTAGCCTCCAGGGGGAAATGCCTCAGCTGGAGCATCTTTAGTGTCCAGAGGGCAGCCTGGAATGGAAAGGAGGCCCTTCTGGGTTGGCAGCTGGCCTATGGCTGTCAGCGAGTCCTTCCCGGCAGCTCACATTACCACCTCCAATTGCTAATCTGCAGCTCTTGCACAAATGGAGATGAGTCCTTCATGCACCCCTTGGGGAGCCAAATTGAGGACAGTAGGGATGTGTACGTGGGCGGTGTCAGGTGGGGGCAGGGTTAGGAGGTTCCATGGACCTGCTCCTCACAGAGAGGAGTCCCAAGTCAATCTCTCTTTTCTATTCTTCTGGGTTCCTGGGAACAGTCTTGTGAAATAGTTTTGGAGATAGGGGTGGCTGGAAAGGGGGGCTCGCAGCCTCCCTCACCCCCTACAACACACACTCCTTCTGTGCCTTTGGCTTTGGCTTTTTCTGCAGCCGCTCCCCGAAAGGCGTTGCTTGGGACTGAGCCAGGCGCTGGGGGAAGCTGGTGGGTGACATCCCGCAGCCCTTTGGGCAGCATCTGGCCCACCCTGTAGTCGTTCTCCAGGTAGCTGGTTGGTTCCAGGCCAAGGCTCAGCTGTTGCCATGATAACTGGCCAGGCTTCCTGGGCGACTCTACCATTCCTGTGGGGGATGAGATGGTGCCACTGTTGGTGTGGGTGGGTTGGGGGTTTCATAGGTATTTCATATTTCCTTGGATGGCAGGAAATTGGGCTGGAGCTAAAGCTTGGGTTAGGGAGCCTAAGACTAAGAGGGGCCTGAGACTGGAGAAGATGGGGTGGGAGACTGAGAACAGCTGGGGCCAAGTGGGAGAAGCTGGGGTGCAGGGCTGAGCAGCTGCTGTGTCATGTCCTCCGCCCTCCTGCCGCAGTCCACTGCCGTGTGCATTTACTGAGCTGGGTGCTAGGGTGCGGTGATCTACTTGGACGACTCACAGGCATCCCCAACTCAACACATCAAGACAGAGCGCATGGTCCCACCACCAGCTTTCTCCCAGCATCAACATCTTTTATCAACGGCATCGAGGTTGATCCAGTGGTAGACCCCGCACTGGAGATATCTCTCACTCCTGTCTTTCTTACCTCCGCCACCATCCAAGTCATCGGAAGTCCTGTACTGCGAGCACCATCTCCAAAATAATCCTCAACTTCATCCTTTTCCCACCATCCTGGCTGTAGGCCACCTCAATTCTTGCCTGGACCAGAGAAGAATCTCCTAATAGTCCCCCTGATTCAGCGCCCGTGCTCCTGTGGCCAGACAGACAAGACTCTCCTCGGCTTGTGTCTTCTCCTCCTTCTCCTCAGCTGGTTGGCTTCTCTGGCTGCCCTTAGAACCTTTGCATATATAGGTCTCTCCCTGGAATGCCTTTCTTTTTTCCCCTCTAAAAATCATCACTGTTAGACGCAGTGGTAAATCCTCATCATCCCAGTGACTCGGAGACTGAGGCCAGTCTGGGCAGCTCAGTGAGACCCTGTCTCGACATGAAAAATAAGAAGGGCAGGAGGTGTAGCTCAGTGTAGAGCACCCCTGGGTTCCATCTCCAGGACTGCGAAACAGCATAGCCCAAATCCCAAAAAAGTTATTGCTGCTGTTAGTTTTTGCCCTATTATTTGAAAATAAGTTTCAGACACCGTGACCCTTTATCCCAGATACTTCAGTGTGTTCCTCCTAAGAACAAGGACACTCTCTCACATAACCCAGGCTCAGAACTGGGGGTGCAGCTCAGTGGCAGATCAGTGCTCACCATGTGTGGGACCCTGGGTTCCATCCTAGCACCACAAACAAATAACAAACAAAAAACCAAACAATAGCAGCAGCAAAAAACCCCAGGTTCAGTGATTAAATTCAGGAAATTTACCACCAACACCTTTATCTAATATGAAGTACCCATTCAGATTTTTCCAGTTGTCCCTGCACGTCCTTCATAGGATCACCTTCCACCCCCACCCCAATCCAAGGTCTCAGATTGTGTTTGGTTGTTGCTTTAGTTTCCTTCAATCTGGAATTGTCCCCCAGCTGGTCTCTCACGGCATAGACATTTTCAAAGTGCACAGGCCGGGTGGCGTTCCCTCTGCTGGGGTTTGACTGTTTTTCATCCATGTATCCCCGAAACAGCTGGCTCTCTCTTGCTCAGCACATCTTAACTTAAATGTCACCTCCTCAAAGAGACTATCCCAGGCCACGTTCTGAATTAGATCCTCCTCCATTTCCCTACCTCAGTCCTTCATATCCCACAAAGTGTGAAATTTCCTATTCTGACTTATTTTTGTCCCCGCTCCCATCGTAGACTCTCGCTGCAGTAAGCATCCGTCGTGCCCAGTTGTACCCCCGGTGCCCAGCATGGCACCAGGTATGTAGGAGGCACGATTGTGATGCGAATGAGTGATAATTTAGCTGCTGGGCCCCAGAGAAACATGTGCAGAGGCCCTGACTCAGGCCACCAGGAGCAGCCCCAGAGAGAGGCTGGCCCAGAGAGAGGCTGGCCCCAGAGAGAGGCTGGCCCCAGAGAGAGGCTGGCCCCAGAGAGAGGCTGGCCCCACCTGCAGGCCCTGAGGCTGACTCTCAAGCCCCAGAGAGCATTCTTTTTCACTTACAGGTTTACATCTCAGACCTGGTGGTGCCTTCTGGGGCCTCTGTGCTTCAGGTGGTGCTGTGGACTGTGCTCCCCATGCAGCCATAAAGGAGCGCAGCCGGAGAGGCAGCCCTCCGCGCACCCATTCAGCACCCGCTGACTGGATTCTGTTTCAGAAACTGGGGTTACAAAGTGGAATCAGGCAGGGTTCCTGTGACTTAGGACCTTGTAGCTGAGTGGGACGACACACCTACAAGTCAAAACAATTCAGTGAGTACGGTGGAAATGTGGGGATGGAGATGGTAACGTAGTGCCCAGGGAACCCACCGCGGACAGTGTTTCACTGTGATCCAGGGCTCAGGGGAGCCTCATAGGGAAGGTGATATTTCATTTGGGCTTTGAAGGATGTATAGGAGTTCACCAGGAGAGAAAGGTCAGGATTTTATTTTTCTTTATTTTTTTTATTTTTAATTTGTTCTTTTTAGTTACACCTGACAGTAGAACATATTTTGACATATCATACATACATGGATTTTAACTTCCCATATTTGTGGTTGTACACGATGTAGAGTTACATATGTACTCATACATGAACATAGGAAAGTTATGTCTGATTCATTCTACTGTCTTTCCCATTCCCATGCCCCCTTTCCCCCCCACTACCCCTCCTCCCTCTTCCCCACCCATCGTGAGTCAGCATCCACATATCAGAGAGAACATTTGGCCTTTGGTTTTGGGGATTGCCTTATTTCACTTGGCATGATAGCCTCCAGTTCATCGGCTTCCCAGCAAATGCTATAATTTCATTCTTCTTTATGGCTGAGTAATATTTCATGGTGTATATGTACCAACTTTTCTTTATCCATTCATCTGTTTCAGGGCATCTAGGTTGCTTCGTAGCTTAGCTATTGTGAATTGAGCTGCTATAAACATTGATGTGGCTGTGTCACTGTAGCACGCTGATTTTAAGTCCTTTGGGTAAGGGTCAGGATTTTCCAGACACAAAGGAAAATGAAGGGCATGGAGACTTGAGAGAACGTGTTGGGGTTTGGTAAACTTGGACTATGGGGTGGAAGAAGAATAGAAGATAGGCTTCTACTTATCGTGGGTAGATCTTGATTCTAGACCTGGGGGTGGGGCCCGAGGACAGTGGGGCCACTGGAGGCTTTTAGTCAGTTAAGACCAGAGCCATGCTTTATTTAGAAAGGCCACTCTGGGGTCTCAGGAGGACAGGAGTGCAGTGGGTGTAGGGGTGGTGGGACCTCCACCCCAATCTGTTAGGGTGAGATTGCAGTAAATCCCTGAGTCTATCCTAAAGCGGGAGACGGAACCGTCTTTCTTCCCCAGCTGGTGGGCCGGGGGCAGGCTGCAAGTCTGCACCCTCCGACCCCCTCTGGGGGTTTGAGTGCAGCCTCCATACCATAAGGAAAGCATGTCAGTGCGTTACTCCTAAGTGGCTGTTGTAGGATCCAAGACCATAAACAAACATGAGATCTAAAACCATAAGCAGAAGGGGAAGTGGGTCAAAACGTCCCTGGTTGAATACAAGTTAAAGAACGGTCACTAACGTCTAGACGATCGTTCTCTGACAGGGTGCATTGGTCCAAGAAAAATGGGAACCAAAGAGAGCTACTTTACTTGTGTAAGAATTGCCATTTGTGTTGCCAAACATGCTGTCCAAGCAACTGCTGGTGGGCACGGAGGCGGGCTGTCCCACGGGAGAAGCAGTTCTTGCATGACCTGGAGTCTCCGGTAAAATGGAGTCTGTTTGGTCGTTGCCCACTTAGCCTGGCCCGCAGCAATCCCACCCATCCCGCGTCCTGTGACTGACACCTGGCTCTCCTCCCCCCCATCCAGGTGAGTGAGGACTGGAAGTACGTGGCCATGGTGATCGACCGTCTGTTCCTCTGGATCTTCGTCTTCGTCTGTGTCTTTGGCACCATCGGGATGTTCCTGCAGCCTCTCTTCCAGAACTACACCAGCACCACCCTGCTCCACGCGGACCCCTCGGCTCCCAGCTCCAAGTGAGCGGTGCGCAGCCCCCTCCTCCTCCAGCCCTTGACCCTGGTGTCCGGTAGCCGTGGTTGGAGGTGGATGAGTGGGCTTCCAGGAAGAGGGGTGCTGTCCCCCAGAGCCGCCCTCTCACCTCACGTGGAGCCCCGACACTCCGTCTCCACATCTGGGCCTGCAGAATGGGAGCGGCTGCATTTGGGCTTCTCCTCTCACCACCCCTGACAGTGACGTCAGTGTGGAGGACGGGGGCACATGGAGGACCGAGAGGCCAGAGCCCTCCCCCCCCCCCGAGGAGGGAGAGAGGGAAGGGCCAAGAGGGGACAGAGTCACCCAAGTCCTGGGAGAGGGGCCATATGGCAGGAGGGGCAGTGGCACAGGATCTCAGAAGGGAGGAGTAGAGCAGAGAGTGGAGCCTGGTGTGACCTGATGTCCACCCCTGTGTCAGTGGGCAGCAGCCCGGCTGGGTAGGCCTCCTGGCATCTGAGGTTCCTGCACCGAGGGCTTAGCCCGGGGAGGCCTCCAGCTCAGTCCACAGCCAGCGCCCCTAGGGCTCCAGAGCCCATCCCCAGCCCCGCTTCTGCCCAGTGGAGGACCCCGCACCTCCTGGCCTTCCCTCTCCTGCTCAGGCGCAGGGGGAAATGGGCAGAGCCAGGTTCTCAGGGGAGCTCCGAGTTCTGGATCTTTGGGTGCTTGGAGTCTGAGGCCCAAGCGATTGAGCTGTGTGAGAAGTGCAAGTTCATGAGCTCTGGGAGCTGGAAGCACCTTTTACAGTCACGGATCCCAAAGGAGGCCATGTCCTAGATGGACAAACGGAACCAGACCGCGGCCCATCCGACTGGGCTGCCCTGTGGCCCTCACTTTGAACTGCGTGAAGAGAGGCGTGTGAGGACCTTAGCCCGCCGGACCTGAGCTGCTGGGACAGCTGCCGGGGGAAGCCACCTGGGCAGGACGGCCGGGCCAGCACTGTGCCTGCGGAGACTCCTTCCCTGCCCTCTTCACTAACCCCAGTAGGTTGCCACAGAAGTGCAGGAGGTCACAGGAAGCAGGACTTCTGCTGCCCGTCCTGGGGTCCCTGCAGGCTGCATTCTGGCACGGCTCCCAGGGTCCTCCTGCTGGAGGCCACCTGACCCATTAGCCCAGGAAGCGGATCTATCGAGGGACCTCCTGTCCCTGCCCCCACCGTGTGGGGCTTGGATCTGTGGTCCCAGTCTGTGTTTGGCGCTGGGCCAGCAGATGGCCGGTCATAGAGACGTCAGTCTGCCATTGCTCCCCAGGGATGGGGCCCGACCTGGTCATTCAGTGCTCTGAGCCCAGTGGGATCTGCTGCTTCTCCAGGCACAGGGGACATGGGAGGCTTGCTGATGTGTGGGTGGGAGGGGACACTGCACAAAGAGTGCTGGACAGGGATTCCGGAAGCAGAGTTCTAGGCTCCGCTCTGGTACGTACTCATTGAGCCATCCCCAGCAAGCCCCTTTGCCCATGTGGGCTCTGCAGATCCAACGCAGGCCTCCTCACGCATTCCAGGTGAGCAGTCTATGACTGAAACGCAGCCCCACCCTTTAATGCTTCTGAGCGGCTGTTGTCCAGGTTAGTGACCAAACTGTGCTCGAGGGGGTGTCAGTGAGTAGTCTGACTCCTCTCCGTGTCCCATTTGTCACACTGGGAAACTGAGGCCCAGAGGTCATTTGCTGTCTGGTCTCATGTAGGCACCGCTCTCTGAACTTGCTGTTCTGCATGTGTACAGCAGGATGGCAGCGGGCAGGGGCTGAAGAGGGGAGGAAGGAGGTCAGTGTATGGGACTTTGTCCACTTTGGGGGTAGCCCCTTTGGGGACCATTGCAGTAAGGGAGGAGGGGAGGGCAGAGGTGGTGAAGGAGGGCCCCACTGCCCGGGCAAGGAAATGCCACATGTCGGTACCGTGGGAGCCCTCAAGGACATTGGCAAATTTGGGGAACCACAGTTCCTCTTCCTCGGGTCCCACACCCTCTTCCCTTGGTGGTGCCAGGGAGCCCCTGTCTCCTTTCCATGGTGGGGCTGCACCTGGGTACAAGGCTCAGCGCTAGGCAAGGATGAGCAGGCCCTGGAGCTGAGGAGGGGGTAGACAAACTGCATGGGGACCTGGGACAAGGACTTGGGAGGAGGCAATGAGAGAGGAGATGGGATCACCCATCAGAGGTGACCTGGTCACAGTGACTTGGTGGCCATCTTTGGGAAGAAGGTGTGCACAGGCTTTCTGCCTTGCTTTCTGCCTTGCCTGGCAGCGAGGTGTGCAATCCTCCAACAGCTGGTGCCAGGTTATTGAAAGTTAAAAGCAAACAAGATGCAGGCATCTCCCCAGATGGCATGTTCCGCAGGAGGGCGTCTGCGGAGGAAGGGCAGGGCCATTCCCTCCAAGGAAATAGGATGACTGGAGCTTAGACCCCTGTTTCCGCCTCTCCAAATCCCAGGGTTAGCTACCGCTTACCAAGGGTCTGTTCTGGGCCAGTCCCTTTAGATGCACTGTCTTTATTCCTCAAAATAGTCCTGTGGGGAGGGCCCCAGTTGGCAGAAGAGACCAAGTGACAGCTGATGGGTAGTGCTGGCCCCTCAACCCAAGAGTGCCCCAACGTCCAGGCATGTGCTATGGCCCTTGAGGAAGAGGAAGGTGGGGGGCATCCAGAGCCTTCTCTGAATCACTCCCCATGCCAGAGTGACTTGGTTCCTGTTGTCACCCTCTGCTTCTAGGCAGCAGTGGATTGTAGCATTCTTCACAGCACAAAGAGCACTGGCCAGCCTCCCGTCCACTCACCCTGCCCAGACAGGACAGTCACCTTTTAATAGTTATCCCAACAGGTCTAAAAGGTGGGTGCGATAGTCACATTGTTCCTGAGGGACTTTAGCTCTAGAAATCTGTAGGACACCTCACTCACCCCCACCGCGCTGCCCGCCTCCCCACGCCGCCCTTGACCTCCTCTGTCTGCGCGCCTGGAGTATCTGCACTGGTCTGGCCCGCCCCTGGCTGGACTCACTAGGAACTCAAGATTCTCGTAAAGAAAGTAGTTTCCAAGGACACCTTGTCCTCCTGTTCTGTTTGGGGCTGTGTGGGGTGGCTGGGCATCCTCAAGGCCCTGGCTGGCGAACGTGGGAAGGGGAGGGTGCTGGAGAAATGGAACTCGGGGGTCAGAGATGTGACGCAGTCCAAGAACAGGGGACGGGAACAGTCTGCTGCTTTACAAGCCCACTTATCAACTGGAAAGGGCACAACGGTCGAGCTGGAAGTGGCCAGAGCCCAGAAGTGGCCCTTGGCGGGGACCTTTTTTGAGGACTAGTCTTTTGGAGGCACCTGGATGAAATGCTGTGTGGGTCACAGTGAGGGAGAGCTGAACAACTCTGCAGCTGTTTTCGCACAAAGCAGTCCTGCCTCCTCGCCCACGGTGCTGAGGCTGAGAGGGCCCTGGCCTCAGGCTTTAAGGAAATTTTCCGATTTCCTCTGTAACATTGGCTTTGAACTCAGGCTCACACCTTAAGCACCTGCCCTACCATGGAGTTATACCCCCAGCCCAGGAAACGGTCTTGGGGGTTGAACCCAGGAATGCTCTCACACGGGGCTGCATCTCCAGCCTTTTTTAATTTTTTGAAACAAGTTTTCACTAAGTTGCTGAGGCTGGCCTCAAACTTGTGAACCTCCTGCCTCAGTCTCCTCAGTTGCTGATATTACAGGCGTGTGCCACTATGCCCAGGGAACGTGTCCACTTTCTAAAAGACATGGGTCTCCCTTCTAGTGGAACCAGGAGCTGCCCAAGGACAGAGGCATCTATACCATTGGAGGCATTATCCTGCACTCTCTTTAAAGAAAAGTTGTTCCGTTCTAGCAATAAATTTCAGCAACTGTTAGTGACATTATGAGGAGTCCTTGTCTTTATGTGTTGTGTCCCAACACGCTGAAGGCTCCCTGGCCTCAGACCCAGCCGTATCGAGGATGAGGAATGAGGTTTTGTTGCGACCTAACTAAGCTCCCTGTTAGGTGCTTTATGTCCTCTGACATGATGTCATTGTTAAAAAGTCAAGGATGCAGCGGCTTGGGAGGCTGAGGCAGGAACTTGAGTTCAAAGCCATCCTCAGCAACTTAGTGAGGGCTTAAGCAGCTTAGCAAGACCCTGTTTCAAAATAAAACATGAAAAGGGTGGGATGTGGCTCAGTAGTTAAGTGTCCCTGGGTTCAATTTCTGGTACCAAAAAAGAAAAAAAAAAAAAAAGTCAAGGATGGGTCTTCTAGAAATTCAGGAGTAAGTTACAATGTGGAAAGAGGTGAATGTCCTTGAAATTCAAGATGGAGAGATCTGGGATGCCTGGTCTGCTGAGAAAGGCGAAGGTCTCCTAAGACTGCAGCTAAGCCTGCTCAGCTCCCCAGCTGCAACTCCCCTCCAAAGTCGCGGCAGCTGGGAGGGGGGAGTGTGGGGGAGGGAACACCCTCAGGGAGAGCTGGAACTGTGAATCTGTCACATACCCTCTCAAGGGATGTTTCCTCCTAGGCCTGGAAGTCCCGCATGGCCACCTCCCTGAGGACAGTACAGTTAGTGGTGGGCTCTCGTGGTGTGGAGCCGGGGAAGTACTTTGGAGGTGCCTGATGTACCCTACCCCACCCAGTGGAGGCTTCTTTCCTCAGGCTGAGGGACTGAGGGACAGCCCTCTCCCCAGGTTCTGTCTGATGCAACTGGTGCTGTTACCAGAAATCCCAGGACTCAGGTCCCTCTGTTCCCACCTCCCCGCCCCCAAGAGACCAAGACATGAAGCTCTCTAAGGATTCAGACTGTTCACTGTTTTTATTTCAGAGGAATGTATACTGTGAGTCACTTGAAGGTATACACAAAAAGCAGAATCATGAAACTGGACTGCAGCCTCCCCGGCACCAAGGCTATGCCCGGGCTCTTCCCCACTCTGCTCTTGGAGTCACTGTCAAGACCCCAAAGCCAACAGAGTCCTTTCAACTTGAGTAAAGGAAATAGCTTCAAGCATCAACAATTTTTACAAGTGATTATTCAAAGATAATGCACAACAGCCACAGTTCAGACAAATCAACTACAAAAAACCATTAAAGAAAGGAGGGAGGGGTCTTGCTTGTTAAAACAAAGATTGGAGAGAAGTGAACACAGGGGGGATGCTCTGCCCCCCACCCCTCCTGTGTGACTCTGAGGGGCGGGGCCTGGGACACAGAGGGGCGGGGCCTGGGACACGGCGGGGCGGGGCCTGACACGGCTCAATTCCAGCAGGGTGTGGAGGGCAGGGGTGCTTCTCGCTTTCTTCTTACAGCAGAAACTGGATATGACAAGTTTGCTAGATAAGATCCTGGGGGCGAGTGGGGCTCTGATCTCTTGAGAGCCCCTGTGCTCCCAGTGATGGGGTGGGGGACCGCTGAGTCAGATCTCTGCCAGAGATTCTAATGCCCAAGGCAGACCAAAGCTGCCAGACATCCTGAGGAACTGGTAGGTAGTCATCCTCCAGCCGGGAGGACCTGTCCCGGAGCCACAAGATCACCCTGCCCCCACACAGTGAGCACTGTCACTCCGCAGGTCAGCACTGAAGTCACATGCCTTCAGCTAATACCCCAAGCTTGGCAATACTCACAAAGCCCCGGCCCCTTCTCCCCCAGAGACAGGCCCCATTTCCCCACCAGTTCCCTTGGGATGCTTCAGTGTCCCACAAAGACATCCTTAGTGTCTTTTTTAAAACCTGCATTATTATTTCATTCAGTTTTTGGTCACAGGTACAGAAAGTAGCCAGAGAGATCAAAGTGCAAACACAGACATATCCACTACTGAAGAGGTGGGCCAGACCAGGTGGGGAAGCAGTTTGCGGGTGGGAGGCAGGAGTGTGGGAAATCATCTGCCAGTCCCAGAGCCATCTGACACGATGAGGCCCTGGGATGGATGGAAAAGGCCATCTGCATTTTAAATCTGTGCGACTGCGGTTGAGAACCAACGTCTCTGGCATTCTTTAAAAGAGCCCTAATTCTACTGGGTTTAGTCAACTTCCCTTGGATCAGTGCTGAGAAATATTGAACTGCACAGAACAACGATTTGTCCCAACATGATTTCTGCCCTATTCTTGCTAAGTCCTAACTATCTGAGCAGACGATTTACCCTCTAAGAATTGTCCTGAAGTTTTTCACACTAGTTTACTGGGGTCTATGGGCTTATGGGCAGATGGGAGCTTGGCAATAGCCCAAGGAACGTCTGTCTGTGCCCCTGGTAGTGGTCTGTGTCACTCTGCAGGGGGGACCGCCTACGGCGTGGGTAACTTCCTAGCCCGTCTGCTGGTTCTCAACTTCCTGCTGCCCCGGGAAGGGATGCGCTTCGCCAGCAGCGGCTTTTTCCTGGACACAGTGCAGGTTCCCACTGCTGAGCAGGGTTCGCAGATTCCAGTCCCACTTCCATTGGCACTGGTAGTTAATCCGCCGTAGTCTTCAGTTCCTGCCCTTGTAAATATTCCACCTAATTCCTGAAGTCCACCTCTTTACCCTCCAGGGTGGGAGGAGAGACTCAGTGATCACAGGTAAGAATCTCAGAAGCCGGGGGTGGGAAATAGAGGGGCCTGTGGGATCCATAAACGAGATCCTTGGTCCCTGACACGGTTCACAGAGAACTGACTGGAACCTGATCAAGTCCACGAGAGGTCAGTGTAGAAACACACCCACAAAAAGGAAACGGGAAAACAAAGCTCAGGAGGAGATGGGCCACAGGGGCTGGGTGACTGCTTATGCTCTGGGTGGAAAGGTCAACCCCTTTCTCTGCCTGTAGGTCTCTGCCTCTCACTTGAAGTAAGAGAAGGGGCCTGGCCAGATTCTGCCTAGAAACCCCAAAGAAAGCAGGATAAAGGGAACCCAAAGTTCTCAGTATCTCTAATTATGGTTCCATTAAAAAAAAAAGGTGGGGGTTAACCCCCCCCCACCCTCGGCCAATGTGATGAGGAATGCCAGGACCCCCCCCTCCCCGCCAACCCCCAGCCTCAGTCGTTGGGTACGGGGCAGAGATAGAAGTTCTTCTCCTCCTGGGGTTTGCTTATCCAGTTTCCGTAACCCATGTCCTTGAGGCTCTTTTTGAAGTAGTTCTTGTTTATCTCATAGTCGCGGGCGGCTTTCTTGGCCTCACCGTAGGAGAGTTTCAGTAAGTCCCTGCGGTACCGGAAGGAGCAGAGCTTCTTAAACAGAAGAAAAATGTTCTTTTTCGATACCCGCGACAATTCATTTCGTGGCCTGGGGAAACAAAGGCACTGGTTATTCACCTGGGACAGGGGAGTGGGAGCCACTGGGGACACCCGTGGTGGGACGTGGCCCTAGCTCTGGAGAGGATCCTGCTTGCCCTGCACCCTCCCCCTTCCTTACCCGTCCACGGTGCCCCTGGTACCATCCAGGATCTCCAGGTCGAAGCCGTCAGCCAAACACCAGTTGACGCTCGTCTCCTTAGTCTTCCCGGATTGCCTCTTGGAGTCATACACACTGACTCGGCCCACCTGGGAGTCCCAGGAGTGAAGAGAGAGAGGTGGACACCATTCAGGGCTAAGTTCTGGGAGCAGGGACTCCCGAATCATGGGGAAGAGGGAGGTGGGCCACCGTCTCCCCCTTGATTTAACATGGCTTGGTTACACCGGAGCACACTCTAGAAGTACTCTCCACCTCGATTCAGATCGTGTCAGGCTAGAGGAGGAAAGCCCTTGGCCTCCAGAGGACACCAACCATGGCTCCCTTGACCATATTTCTGCTCTGCTGATGGGAATGCTTGAAAAGGGGAACAGGACAGGGGCACAGACCTTCGGGTGGTTGACAACAAAGGGGTATCGTAATCCAGCCTCAAACGCACTCCCGTCTCTTGTCACACGACAGCAGATAGCCCGGGTCAGATGTCCTTGGCTGAAAAGGTACCCTGGGTATAAAAAAGAAAGTAAAAACAGAAACAAAAACCCATACATCTGTGTTCACCAAAGCTATGGAGAAGCTGAGGCCCCCGGGGGCTGGAAGGTATAAGGCAGAATTGTCAGGACAGAGAGCCCCTGACAGGCAGGGCCTCTAACTGTGGCAGCACAGGACACACAGGATCATCAAATATTGAAGCACAAAACGGAATGTTTCGGGTAAGGCCAAGGACTGAGGAGAACAAGGAAAACCAGATGCTGCTGCTGCCATCTGCCGCGTTTCTCCGACCCGTCTTGGAGACTGGCCTGGCCCCCCTCCTCGGCCGCCTGGCCACCCTCCGGCCTGTGCAGGCCGGCACCCCCTGCTGACGACGGGGCCGAGCTCACTGTGGAAAGTGGGTTGACTGAAGCATGAAGTTTTCTGGGACTGGGGTGGAGAAGGACAGGTGGGTTCCAACTCCCAAGGCAGGTCCCTTACCCAGTGTGACAGATTTGAGATACACAGGGTGTAGGAAGTGGGTCAGCAGTGCCCCTTGCAGGCCCAGCACGTTCCAGCGTAGGATTTTGTCACTACAGGACATGGTGCGGAGTCTCTCCCCAAGCCGGATGCCATCCCACGTAGGCACAATGTCACTGGACTCCACAGGGATGGTGCCTTCCCCTGTGTGAGAGACTCGGGTCAGATCCACAGAGGCCACCAAACCACCCCTAGCGCGGGACTTGAGCTCCTGAGGCTGGGCCACCGGCAGCTCGGCCCTTCATTCTCCATGTGGCTCACAGTCCTGGAGGACACGGCGGTCACTGTGCTGGGAGCTGGGAAACACTGGGGAGCAGACCTCAGTGAGGTCCGTGCTGTCCCGCGGTGTTCAGGGGTGAGGGACAGAAAGGGAAAGGAGAGCACTAAGCAGATGCACCAGTGAGCAGGTGGGAACTCCAGATGCTGACAGCGTGGGGAAGGCCTGTGGGAGAGCCGGGGGGACGGCACCGCGAGCTCCTGGGTGGAGGAGGCAGGGAGCAGCTGGAGGGAGAAGAGTCCTGACCCATTCAGACAGGGAGCGAGCGGCAGAAGCCACGGCCTGAGGCAGCGAGGGTTTCGGTGTTTCGGGGGCACCAGAGAATCACCAAAGAGAAGACTGGGCAGGCTGAGGCCGGGAGGTGGGCTTTCAGTACAGACAGGGTCTTGCTGAGTTGCTCTGGGCCTCGCTAAGGCTGGCTTTGAACTCGTGATCCTCCTGCCTCAGCCTCCGGAGCTGCTGGGATTGCAGGCCTGGGCCACTGCGCCTGGCTCAGGTTGCCTTCGTATCAAGGGCAGTGGGAGACCCTACATGGTGCTTGCGTTTTTTTAAAAAATACCAGCTTTACTGAGATACAAGTCGTATACTACAACTGGCCATTGAAAGCAAGCTGTTCAGTGGTTTTTGGCGTTTCTGAGGTTATGCACCATGGGATTATACATCGGCACGATCAACCCCAACCCGACCTCGGCTGGCTCTCACTCCCACCTCCCTCCGTCCCTCATCCGGGCAGCCTCTCAGGCACTTCCTGTCTGTAGAACTCATTTATTCTGGATATTTCATAGAAATGGAGTCACACCACGTGATCTTTTGGGGCTTTTTGCGCTTAGCATGACGTTTTCAGGGTGACCTCACTGTAGCTGGGTCAATGCTTACTTCATGTCATGGCCAAGGACAGTCCCTCGCATGGATGTGGCGGTTTTACTTTTCTGTCATGGAGGGGAGGGCGCTGGCCGTGTCCCCTGCCCGGCTGCTGTGAAGGCGCCCGAACTAGCTCTGTGTGGACCTGGGCTTTCACTTCTCCTGGGGATAGCCCAGGAGGACTGCTGGGCCACGTGGTGCTGTCCAGACTTCAGGGTGGCCAGCAGGGAACTGACGTGACCTGACTTGGGCTTGACAGTGACGCAGACGACTGCTGAAGCATGAAGGGAGCAGGGGTGACCGGAGGAGAAGGAGATGCTGGGGGACAGGCAGGAAGGCGCGAGGGGGCAGGAGGCCAGGTCCGAGGCCACCAGACGGAGGGCCTGACTTTTCACTTCCGCCGCCCTCCCCCCCGCACTCTGCCTGTGCCGGCCGTGGAGACCCCAGGAGGACACGCTCTGTCCTTTCTTCCCCCCCAGGCTCTCATCACCTGAGCTAACAGATTCAGAATGGAACTTCCCCTCCCTACAGTCCTCCCCCGTGACGAGTGGCGCACACGGGGGTCTCGCAGAGCCTGTGTGGCACTCACCATTCTCCACCTTGGTGCGCAGCTTGCCTTGTTTGGGATTCTCAAAGACAGGGTAGTGGCGGGAATCTGTGCTTTCCAGGGCGCGGTCACTGCAGGACTTGTCGAAGAGGGCGCCGTCTCCACACGGGGCAGTGCTGCAACACAGGGGTGTCCGTCACTCACCTGCGCAGGAGGGAACTCCAACTTCTCGGGGTCCCTAGTCTGCTGCGGCTGGAGCTGGGATGTTTCCTGGAGCCCACCAGGGGATGCTGGAGGGGGCAGCTGTGTCTAGGACAGTCATCCTCCACTGGGGAATGTACCTCATGGTACCTCAGTGGAGCGTGTGGCCTGTTGCGTGGGGTCAGATTTAGGGGCCGGCAGAGCAGGTGGAAGCCCATCCTGGGAGCCCGGCAGGGTACAGACCTGATGTACAGGTGGAACGAAACAGTCTTTTTTATCTGGAGCTTCTCTCCTCCCCTGGCAAGCTCAAATATACTGTCCTTCGCAGTCTGGGGGTTGTATTTCATTAACTCACTGTAAAGGAACCTGTAAAAGACGTGCAGTTAGGACGGCAGGCTGGATTCTGGCGAGAGCAGATGGTGCTTGGAGCTGACCCCTATCTGAGCCCCAAGTGGGGACAAGTTTCCTGGTGCAGCTCTTCTAGCTTCTCAGGTGGGGAAGCTTCCCAGAGAGACCTCAGCATTTCATAAAGCACAGTGAGCCTTTCGGTCCGTTTCATTTCCGCCAAAGGCCCCTTGCTGTGGCGGCTGCAGGGACTCCAGGCAGAAGGAACTGGCTCAAGGCTTCGGGAGGCAGCTGCCTCTTCCCCGCTCCCTTCACAAATTAGAGAAAAGGTGAACCAGAGGAGAAGCCGCGGCGACACGAGGTGCTGATGGGTCCTCAAATGGAGATGGAGGCCGCCTCATCCCCAAGGCCCGAGGACCCAGGGTCACTTTGTTTTGAGAAACAGAAGACAGCAGAGTTGGCAGAAAAAAGGTCTTAGGACCAGGCTGGGGGTGGGAGGCAGAGGGTCACAGAGGGGACTGGCTCTACGAGGGCTCAGATCACAGGATAAACCCGAAGGCCACCACTGCTGGCTCAGGGACCTGCCGTCTGCCGGGGTGTCAGGAAGGCCTGTGCCGGAGCCACTGTGCCCAGGTGGGCGGGGGCAGCCCCGGCAGGTGCTCGCTCACCTGATGAAGCCTCTTCGGGAGATGATCTCCGCATGACAGTCGTTGACGGTCTCTCCCTTGAGGCTGAGGGAGTCTCCTTTGACACAGCGATTCCCTGAAGGATTGGGAGAAAAAGGGAAAAGTCAAAGGAGAAGGAGGGTGAAGTGGGTGGGGCAGTCTGTCTTCAGGCTCGGGGAGAACAGCCTGGACAGTCATCCTCTTACCTAGGGAGAAGGAGTCCACCCCCACCCTGAGCTGACTGCAGCTAAATGACACGCAGGTGAGTGTCCTTTACCCAAGTGCTCAGGACCACAGTGTTTCAGAGTCTGGAGTTGTTCAGATTTTGGAATATTTGCATGGAGTCTGCTAGTTGAGCATCCCTAATGTGGAAATCTGAAGTGTTCCAAAATGCAAAGCTTTTTTTTGAGGGGGTGTACTGGGGATTGAACCCGTGGGCACTTAGCCCCTGAGCCACATGCCCAGCCCTCGGCAGTATTTTTTGAGAGGCAGGGTCTTGCTGTTGCTTAGGTCTTGCTCAGTTGCTGAGCTGGCTCTGAATTCTCCATCACCCTGCCGCAGCCTCCTGAGTGGGTGGCATTAAAGGCACCCTGGCACCTGGCCAAAATCCAGAGCTTTTTAAGATCCATGTCAGGACAAGGGGACGCGCGGCCTGGTCCCCGGGCTTGGACTTGCTCACATGGACTCAGGGGAGGGTGAGGAAGACCTGCTTCCAGTCACTGAGAGGCTGGTGGCTGGGGAGACCCTCTCTCACCTGTCCCCAAGCTGACCACGACACCCATGTCCTCAGGGTCTTTCTTCATAATGATGGCGGCTAGGATTTTGCGGCCGAGCAGGGAGGGCTGGAAACTGTTTGTGAGGGTGTTGAAGCACCGGTGGCTCAGCATCGCTATCTGGTCGTGGAAGGTACTGCCAGTGAGAGGAAGCTGTGGGGACAGGGGGCTGTGAGGGTCATGCAGCCACGCCCGCGTCCACCATGCTTCACAGTGGGCAGGGGGTCACGTGCTAATGGACTCGTGCACCACCTTTCTTTCCCCTTTCACATCTAGTGTCCCAGTTATATGCTCTATTGAGGCTAGTAGCATAGCCAAGGGACAATTCACATGACAGCTAGTGACAAGCCAGCTCCACCCCCAAAACAAAAAGATAGCACCAAAAGTAGACGTCTTAACTGTCTTTGGCTGCGCTTCTGGGGACCTGGAGAGGAGGAGCATAGTTCTTCTGAGACTGGCCCCTGTCACTGGGGTTACCTCTGTGAAACCCATGCGCTCTGCCTTCTCGCTCTCCCCAATCAGGACGCGGAGGGCCGCATCGGCTGCTTCCTGCTTGCCTTGCTTCTTGCTGTGCGCGCAGACGGCTGGAAACCACCGGCCCCCGACTTTCGCTTGGTAAATGAACCTTTGGGACGAGAAGCGAGAAGCGGGACACAGACAAACCAAGACTTGGACGCCGTTGCAGAAAGGGCTGGGCTGGCTTTCAGCGTGGCCCGCCTAGCAGACATCCGGACCCGTCCATTCTGACAGATGTTACTAAGGCAGCATTTCCCGGAGTTTGGTCATTCATGAATCGCAACATGACTTTTGCTAGCTCCAGATGTCCCGTGGAGGACCATGGGTGTTTTCTCTACACTGATTCTTTAAAAATGCACACACATTGTTTATATATATATAAAGATGTTAACTTTTAGGGGCTGCGACTGTGGCTCAGCGATACAGCACTCGCCTAGCACGGGCGGGACCTGGGTTCGAGCCTCAGCACCACATTAAAAAATAAAGGCATTGTGTTGTGTCGATCTGCACCTAAAAAATAAATATTAAAAAAAAATACACATACTTTTTTTTTTGTTGTTGTTGGGGGGGGGTGCTGGTGGTACTGGGGATCGAACCCAGGGCCACTCCACCACTGAGCTATATCCTAGACTCTTCAACTTTTTACTTTCAGCTAAGCTGCCCAGGCTGGCTTTGAACTTGTGATCCTTTCGCCTCAGCCTCCTGAGTGGATGGGATTACGTGTGCCATTGTGCTCGACACACTTAAAAAGGAAATTTCACAGTGCTCAAAGGGAACACCGGTGCCATTTGCCATAAATTGAAGGTGGCTATAAAGCCGAATGTGATAAAATCATAAGACTAATTCCGACTAGATACTGTACTATTATCTGCAAAGACTCCAGCCAGCCTGCCTTTACTAGAAAGGAAGATTAGGGAGTAATAAGAGGGTTTAAAGAACTACTAACACGGAATTTAGACTTTCTTCTTAAGCAGAAATGAGAAGCCAAGATCTCTCTCCCCACTTGAATCACTTACTTAACACTGTCTGATTTTAAAGTACCCAATCCCAGTGTCCCCTCCGTTCCTGACCACCTCACAAGGGTCAGCCTGGAGAGAGCATATCCACAAGCACAGCATTAGGCTGGGGAGCCAAGCTTTCTTGGGGAGTCATCTGTGGATTTCTGCTGGGCCCAAGATGAACAGTGGGGCAGGGACGTGGACCTGGGCTGGGCCCTGGGCTCCGATGATAGAGGAGGCACGAGCCCAGCAGGCAGTGGCCCCCACCCTTCCTGGGGATTTCTGCAATCCCAGAGGGAGGGCATGACAGAGCAGAGCAGCCGGGAAACCCAGCAGACAAGTGTCAAGACCCCAGCTTTCAACCAGATCTGAATCCACCGCTTGGAAACAGAACTGGGCAGCACAGAGGCTGCGGTTCTGGATGCATCGGCTCCAGCTGTAGAAGAAACTGGTCTCCATGTCCAAGCACACGGAGAGTCCCACTCTTCTTTGGTTGTCCTAAGCAGCTGGTCCCTCCTGGCCGGCGGGCCAAGTTCAGAATGAGAGAGACTGAGGCATGAAGAGAGGTTGGGGAGTAGGGAACGAACTGCCAGGGGTCCAGGAGGATCTCATGACTGTTCTGCCTTTGAAAAGAATATGAACTCGGGCTGGGGCTGTGGATCGGTGGTAGAGCACTTGCCTAGCATGTGTGAGGCACTGGGTTCGATCCTCAGCACCACATAAAAATAAATTAATAAAATAAAGGTATTGTGTCCAACTACTTCTAAAAATACGAACTCTTAGACACAGTTTTATATGTGTGACACCTGCATACATACATGCACACGTGTATATATACATATATGTACATGTATTATGCGCACGCACACATATGAGAATGACTGAGTTTGTTAATTATGTAATTTGAATCCTTTGGAATTGGCTATCCACTATGGTAGCCACACGAGGCTATTAATCAAAATTAAATATAATAATTCAGTCCCTTGATCAAGCTGGCACATTTAAGTGCTCAATAACCTCATGTGGCTGGTGGTCAGCCTTTTTAGCATGGGTGACTGTCCTGAGAGGCTTGGCTGTGAAGGAGCGGAGACCCAGGGTGTTCCTGGAGGGAGACCCAGGTCAAGGGAAGGTGTCCACAGGTCGGCCGTGTTTCCAGGCTGATGGCAAGGACCACCGATGACGAGGGGAGAAGCAGGAAGCCCCAGAACAGACAAGAGGGAGGGCACGCAGGACTCAAGGGGAGGCGGAAGGCGCTTCCCTTGTGCCTAGGGGTAGAGTGAGGTTCGGAGGAGGGAGGGAGGTCAGGGGATTAAGACCGGCCTCTCTTACATGACGACCGTGGTTTCCTGACGTGGGATGTAAGAGTATCAGTTCAGAGCGAGGACCGGGGTGTTGGTGGGAATCAGAGGCAAAGGTCCCAAGTGGTCCTCTCAGAGTGGGACAGGAAATCTGGTAGACAAAAGCTGGGAAAGCAGGCCAAAGTGTGGGACAGAAAAAGTGACCCTCGAGACCTGCAGTGGCCCTCCAGGGCTCCTGTGGTAAGGGCACTGACCTCAAGGCCAGCCCTAGGGGCCTCAGAGGGCCTCTGTCCTCGTCCACACGGGCCTCCCCCCTGTCTCCTCCTACCACAGGACGGCTGAGGACAGCCACCTCCAGTGTCCACGGGGCACTGCCCCAGGACCTCTGCAGAACCGAGATCTGAGGCTGCTCAAGTCCCTGGGTGTCCTCCCAGGTCACCTACCCCAGCTGACACAGTGTAAGCGCTGTGGGAGCAGGTGCTACACTGCCCGGTGCAGGGAGGGCGGCAGGAAGTGGAAGTCTGGCTGTGGTTAGTACAGAGACAGACTCGAATTACATAATCAGCAGATTTAAAAACATTTCATTCCACACTTGGTTGAACAGACGCGTGCAGAACCTGTGGATACGGAAAGCCAACTGTACCGTAGCCTTTGCCTAGAACCTTCTTCTGGGTTACCCTTAGGGTCTCAGCTCAGGGATCATTTCTTTGGGGGCCATCCCGCTCCCTAAATCTAGTCCTACCTCCACAGATCCTCACTGCCCTCTGAACTCCAGCTCTCTGTGACCCCTAGGAGACACAAGATCTCATACTTCTACTTAGGTGACTGCTGGTCACCATCTGGCTCCTATTCTAGCAGAAGGACCTCTGTAGGTATGTGTTGAGTGAATACCGCAGAGAGACCAGATGTGATCCAGGTGAGAGAATGCTACACTAGAGGTAGGAAGAAGAGCAGGAGACTTGGGATAGAAGTCAAAGGATAATTTGGTTGAAGGAGGTGAAGGGCACAGAGGAAAAGGTGATCCTTGGGTTTTTGGCTTGAACAGCTGGATTGATATTCACTAAGACGGGAAACACCTGATATTTAGTAAGATGGGAAAGGCTGGAGGGAAGGAGGTTAAGAAAGCAAAAATCAAGATCTGTGCTTTGAACATGTCATGTCGGGGAGGCCAATCCAAGTCGAAGGGACACGTGAACAGCTGGATGGAGGAATCTGGGGTGTGAGAAGGTCTGGGCTAGAGGTGTGTGTGTAGTGCTCTATGGCATTTAGATACGAGCAGCTGGCTGAGGTCATCAAGAGAGAAAGGAAACGGAGGACCCAGCTCAATTCATATGAGAAGGAAGCAAAGTATATTACTGCATGAGACGCTGAGAAAACGTGGCTACTACATTAGCGTTTCCTGTCCTATAAGCCACCTGCCTTGATTTCCCAGGAGGAGCTGGCAGCAATATCCTGTGTCCCCATGGCACACTGCATGTCCCTCCATACGGCACATTCCAACTCTGTGTTACGGTCACACATCCTGCACACTTGGGGCAGCAATTCTTCACATTCTCAATTTAGTTGATAATAAGTCCTTGTGTTTTGAATGAATGAGCCACGGAGTTTCAGAAAGGATTTCATAGAAGATAAAGAGGAAAAGCAGGGCACGGTAGTGCATGCATGTAATCCCAGTGTCTCAGGAGGCTGAGGCAGGAGGATCACAAGTGCAAAGCCAGCCTCAGAAACTTAGGGAGGCCCTGAGCAACTCAGTGAGACCCTGTCTCTAAATAAGAAAATAATAATAATAATAATAATAATAATAATAATAATAATAAAGGGCTAGGGATGTGGCTCAGTGGTTGAGGGGAAAAAAAAAGAAGGAAAAACACTGAACCTATTACATAAAGAAATTAAAGGAATGAATTTAAAGGAAATGAGTTCTGCTGGGCATGGTGCTGTACACTATAATTCTAGTGACTCAAGAGGCTGAGGCAGAAGATCACAAGTTTGAGGCCAGCCTCAGCAATTCAGTGAGACCTTGTCTCAAAATAAAAAAATAAACAGTGCTGGGGGTGTGGCTCAGTGGTAGAGTGCCCCTGGGTTCAATCCCCAGAAGTGGGGTGGGAGGCTCTGGGGGTTTATTCAGACTGAAGGATATGAAGCAGTAAAGAGCAGGAGGGAGGCTGATCTTCCCTTCCAGAAGGTTCAACAGTGGGCAATGCATCCTGCCACAAGGGGGCAGTGGAGAGCCGTTGCTGCCCTCCTAGCCTGAGGGCTCTGTTGGGTTACGCTGGTCAAGGGTTAAGGTTTCTTATTATGTTAAAAGCTCTAACTTGCTAATGAAGAGTAATGATCCAAAAGAAAACTGGATAAGGACAGAAAAGGTATTTCACATAAAAGTAAATGCAAATCACATGTAAACACTAATAAATGAATGTTGTTACTCTAAAAACAAAATGTATAACAAGGTGCCATTTTCATGAGCTTTTCTCCTTGATGTTTTTAACATATTTATTTTTCATTGGAGGTGGACACAATACCTTTACTTTATTTACTTATTTTTCTGTGGTGCTGAGGATCCAACCCAGGGCCTCACGTGTGCAAGGGAGAGCTCTCTCTACTATTGAGCTACAACCTCAGCCCAATGGCTTTTTTTTTATTTGAAAAGTTAGATACCACACCAGTAAAAATTCCAACCACTCAGAGAATACAATGAAATGTGTCCTTCCTTCCCCAGATGCAGTGCATTACCAGCTACCAGACTGTCGTAATCCTTCCAGAAAATACTCTGCGCGTGTACACACACACACACACACACACACACACACACTATGTCTCTCCCCTGCCATCCACAGTGCCTTCCCCTCTGCGCACAGGTTTCAGAGATGGTCTCACACAGACACGCTGTGCTTTACAAGGTTGTTTAGTACTCTTTAGTGGAGATGCACCACGGCTGACTTAACCAGTGTGCAAATGATGGTGCTTGAGACCACGTCCAGCCTCTTGCTGCTGTGAACAATGCTGCATGAAGACCTCTGCACAAACGCCGTGCACTGTGTGTCTGGGCTGGAGGCACTGTTCTCACACTCAGCTGTAATGCACAGGCTAACTGCACCGCTGTTTTGTAGGTATGCTGTCAAAGCGTCAATTTAATTTACAAAATGAGGTCGTGTACCTTTCTGTTTACTGACAATTCATTGTACTTCTTTTCCTTTTTCTTTTGGTACCAGGGACTGAACCCGGGGCACTTTACCACCGAGATGTATTCCCGGCCATTTTTATTTTGAGACAGGGTCTCACTGAGTTGGTTAAGGCCTCACTAAGTTGCTGAGGCTGGCTTTGAACCTGTGATCCTCCTGCCTCAGCCTCCTGAGCTGCTGGGATTACAGGCTACAGGTGTGCCACCACCTGGCAATTCACTGTATTTCCTTTTCTATGAATGTACAGCTCACATACTTTAGTTTTTTTTTTTTTTTTTTTTTTTTTTTTTTTTTTTTAAAGAGAGAGTGAGAGAGAGGTAGAGAGAGAGAGAATTTCAACATTTATTTTTTAGTATTTGGCGGACACAACATCTTTGTTTGTATGTGGTGCTGAGAATCGAACCCGGGCCGCACGCATGCCAGGTGAGCGCGCTACCGCTTGAGCCACATCCCCAGCCCAATACTTTAGTTTTCTCCTAAGGTTTTCCATTGGGATTTCTGTAGAACCCTTCACGTATCAAAGAAATTAGCCTCGGGCTGCTGGGCACTGTGGTGTTTTTCTCAGGTGGTCTTTTGACTACGCACCATTTTTTTCTTACTATTAACATTTCTGGGCTTTTTACCTGATGACTTTACGTTTTGTGTCTTTGATTGGAAAGGCTTTGCTGCTTGAAGATTCTAGAAATATCCCTCCTTTTATCTAGTGATCAGATTTCATTTATTTTACATTTAAACCTTGGATCTGTAGGGGTCTGGGAGTCGGGAAGGGGGCAGACAAACAGCTCTGGTTTTGTTTTCAGGATGGAGAGCTGGCAGCCCCACTACCACCATTTCCCCACTCATTTGGAGCCTTATGTTTACAACATACAAAAATACCATTCATATGGTTTTCGACCTTTTGGGTGCTCCCGTCTGATCCCCGGAAGCACCTTTCTAGCTATGTACATCACATCACTGTTTTAAAATCTGGTAGGGGCTGGGGTTGTAGAGCGCTTGCCTGTTGCGGGTGAGGCACTGGGTTCAACCCTTGGCAGCAGGTAAAAAAATCTGGTAGGGGCTGGGGATGTGGCTCAAGCGGTAGTGCGCTCGCCTGGCATGCGTGCAGCCCAGGTTCGATCCTCAGCACCACATACAAACAAAGATGTTGTGTCTGCCAAAAACTAAAAAAATAAATATTAAATAAATAAATAAATAAACAAACAAATAAATAAAATAAAGGTTAAATTCTTAAAAAAAAAAATCTGGTAGGATCAGTCCTTTTTTCTCTGAATTTCCTAGCTATTTTTATGTATTTGTTTTTCATATGAAATTCAGAATCAAGTTTTCTACTTCCAAAATAAATTCTGTTGATATTTTTATTGGGACCATATTAAGTGTGAAGATTAATCTGGGGACAGCTGCTATCTTTAAAATACTTGGCCTGGGGTGTAGCTCAGTGGTAGAATATATACCTAGCACATGTGAGGTTCTCAGTTGATCCCCAGACCACAAAAAACCAAAACACAAAAACCTTTACTGTCTAATAACAGATTCTTCCTCCCATTTAATCAAGTCTTCCTTCATATCTTTGATTACCGTTTTACTTAACATTGTTCCTACATAGTTCCTATTAGGACTGTGCCTAGGTAGTTTATCTTTTTTTTTTTTTTTCCTGTGGTGCTGGGGATTGAACCCAGGGCCTTGTGCGTGCAAGGCAAGCACTCTACCAACTGAGCTATACCCCAGCCTGGTAGTTCATCTTTTTAGTTGCTGTTGTAATAGGGTAATTTCTTCCACTGCATTTCCCAATTGCTTATTCCTGCATACAGATAAGCTCTTTTTAAAAATCATTTTATTTGTTTATATATTTATTTTTCATGTGGTGCTGAGGATGGAACCCAGTGCTAGGCGAGCGCTCCTCCACTGAGCCACAGCCCAGCCCACAGGCAAGCTCTGGATTCTTACGCATTTCACTGCGATTTCCGACTTTTCTCAATTCTCTGCCTATGCATTTCCTTGGTTTTCAGGTAAATATTCCAGGTATACAATCAAGTCATCTGCAAATAATGATTAACTAACTACCTCTTTCTTCTTTGTATATTTGGTTTTCTTTCTTCTTTGTTTTTGGTACTTGGAATTGAACCCAGGGGTGCTTTACCACCAGCTATATCTGCAGCTCTTTTAGTTTTTGCTATTTTGAGATAGGGTCTCACTAAGTTGCTTAGGACTTGTTAAGTTGCTGAGGCTGGCCTTAAAGTTGTACTGAGTACATGAACAGTACGTGCTTAAGAGTTCTATCAATCATGGGTATGGTGGCACACGTCTGTATCCCGAGACTCAGGAGACTGAGACAGGAGGATCCCAGTGCAGCCTCCTGAGTCCCTGGGATTACAGGTGTGCACCACACGCCTGGCATGTACACTATTTCTTTCTCTTGACTGGCATTGGCTAGAATTCCAGAATAATGCCTCATAATGATGACACTGACAACTATGTCTCCCTCCTGACTTCAATGGGAACAGTTCTAGGTTCATCGTTAAATAAGCTGCTGGCTTTTGACTTCAAATGTATTTTTTATCATGGTAAGGAGGTATTCAATCATTTTAATTTTACTGACAGCTTGTTTTGTTAATCTGAATGGATGCTGAGTTTTATACATGCCTTTTCAGAATCTCTGGAGATAATTATGTGGTTTCTCTCCTGTGATCCATTAATATGGTAAATAGTAATAATAAATATCCTAACAGATTAATCTTTGCAATACAGCAAAATACTGTTTTTTTTTCCATTTTAGAATGGCAAAGATGAGATTTTTAAAAAATGTTTTTTATAGTTGTAGATAGACAGCATGCCTTAGTTTATTTGTTTATTTTTGTGTGGTGCTGAGGATCGAACTCAGTGCCTCACAGGTGCTAGGCAAGTGCTCTGCCCCTGAGCCACATCCCCAGCCCCCCAAAGATAACAATTTTGATTATATCATATTAGCCTGGGTGGAGCTGGGGAAGAGCCATTCTTACATATTGTTGGTAAAAGCATAAGATGGTGTGATCTCATTGGAGGAAAATCACTCGTTTACATAAATTTACATATTAAAATTTCGAATGCTCATAAACAGGCTATACTATTGTTCATAACAGCAGAATTCTGGAAACAACCCAAGTGTTCTCCAAGAGGAGCTGGTTAACTAAATCACGTGCACTCTAACAATACACTTTGCAGCATTATTCAAAGAATACAGGGTTATAGAATGCTATTATATTGTTGTATAAGATCAAGTTATAGATCAATGCTTATATGAAACCAACAGGGGAGATGCACTTGCCTGTATTTACACAAACACACTCAAGAGAGACATATTATAATGCAAAATCATTAAATGTTGATGGGGGTTGTGGATAGGAGATGACAGCTAGGCCCAAGGGAGACTGAGAATGAACTTCTTATATTTTTCTGAATTTTAAAAAAATTTTTGAGTAGTCTATTACCTATACAAAAATTTTTAAACCTTAAAAAAACATATTGCTTATGGCCCCAAAATTTCACTCCTAAAAATTTACTACTGATAGGGACTGGGGTTGTGGCTCAGAGGTAGAGCGCTCGCCTACCATGCATGAGGCACCGGGTTCAATCCTCAGCCCCACATAAAAATAAAATAAAGATATTGTGTCCACCTATAACTAAAAAATAAATATTAAAAAAAATTACTACTGACAGTTTTGCTAATGAAAGCAAAAGCATACAGTATGAGGAAATTCAACTGGAGTGTTTCTAATAGTGTGACCAAAGCAACCTAAATGTCACTGGAAGTGGGTTAAACAAATTATGCCAAGTTGGGGTGGCGTGTTCCCAAGTACTAGCAACATTTTATTTTCTTAAACTAGGTGGTGGTGCATCAGTATCTATTTTAGAAAAGGTCTGTCATATCTCTTATTTAATAAGTAATTTTAAAATTGCAAGTATTTAGTCAATGAAATATCATTCAGCTGTGCAAGAGACCTTGGTAGAGCTGTATATTCTGATCTGTATTTACCTGAGACACTATCTGAGACACACTGGCACAAGGTGTTGAACAGAAAGCATGCTCTATGCTTATTCTTGTTTAAAAAAAAAGAAAAAAAGAAAGGAAACTGTGCTAGTTATGCATAGAAATTTCCAGAAGGAAATTCAAGTTGATAGTATGAGGATCTTAGGAGAGAAGTCTGGGATAGAAATAAGACTTTTCGCTATAGACTTATTTGGTCAGTTTGAATGATTTTATATATATATATATATATATTTTTTTTTTTCTTTCAGAAATAAAAAAAGTAAATATATATATATATATTTAAAATATAATATATATTTAATATATATTTAATATATATTTATATAATATATATTTAATATATATTTAAAAGTAAATATATATATATATATATAAAATGCTCACTGTATCCTCAAGATGGAAGACTAACTTCATCCAAGAGGCTGTGGAGAGAGGGTTGGCTTGTTTCATCACCTGCCTTCCCTGTCCTTCACAGCGGCGCACATCCTTTCTTTCCCTGGACGACACACCACCCCTACCTGATGACACCCAGCAGGAGCTGGGTCTGGAACACTCACTTGGGCTCATGAGGGGGTCCAGACTGGTCCACCAACTTGAACTCAGCAGCAAAGCCATGGGAGCGGGCGTACTCTAACAAGCCGCCCACGGGGTTGGTGTTCAGGTATCTGACGAGCTCACCGATCCTCCTGATCCTGTTGGGCATCCCAGAGTCCAGGTTGTCAAGTGATTCTGAGTTGGCACCTCCAGACTAAAGGAGAATCAGCCAAACAAAAAGGAGCCATGAACATTCAAAGAAACGTGGGCCACCCTGACCTGCTCCGTTGCTAGATCGCCCCACGGTGTTTCAGCAGGAGAAACGCCCACCTGGTCATCAACCGAGTTGGTGGCCTCCTCGTGCAGGGCCTTCATGGCCTCCTCTGCGGCCATCTGCTTTGCCACTTTCTTGCTGGGAGCACTCACGGTAGGGAAGGTTTGGGCTCCCACCGCCACACAGTACTGGAACCTGACCAGAGGGAGGAAGGTTGTGATTGCAGAGACCGGCCCAACTTGCTAACGTTCTCTACTACATGCGACTTCTTGTGCACATCACCTTCTATAGTCACTTCTGCCTTGCATAGCCGCTGCCCCTCGCCCACCTGCTGCCCGGGTCTCTCAGCCTGGCTCCCCACTTTCAACATGCAAAACTTTCCCCTCCTCCAGAGCCCTTCTCTCGGATATGTGAGTCCACAGACCCTCAGAGAGCTGCTCAGGCCCACCAAGGCCCTGGACCTTTCTGTCCCACCAACAGTGACCCCCACGCTACCAACCCCTCCTTGCCCTTGGTCCCTCTGGACTCCCGATTCCAGCTTCTCTGCTTTCCAAGCAGCAACCAGGTCCTGAAGGCCCTTCCACATGCAGCAGAAGAAACTGCTCAGAGACAATAAGCTGCCGTCTCTGAAGAGGAAGACGAGCCTGTCTCTGAGAAAGCCTCTTGGAGACACCGTCCCTCCCCGGACGTACTTGGGGTCATGGGCAGGGCCTTCTTTGGACAGGAGCCGGAATTCACAGGAGTTGCCCAGTTTGTGCATACACTCCAGCAAGGTAGTGACGGGGCTCTTCCCAGAAAACAGGGACGACGTTGAGGTGGCGGTGGGCTGGGGCTCCGCTGTCTGGAGAAAGTGAGACGAGAAGACAGAATAAAGCACGAGGAACTGAGACCAGGCCGGCTGCTCCGCCTCCGCAGAAGGGACGGACGGGGACTCTCGGATCCGTCAGTGTTAAGGGTGGCCTTCCCGGGCATGGCAGGAGAGAGTAAGCTATCTGCCCAAAGTGGAGACGGAGCACCGTACTGCTTCAGCCTCTTCCAGGCTTGACGTTCTGCACCTCCAGCTAGGCTCAAGGGGGCAGGAGGGGGGCTGGGAAGGAGAGGAAAGCGGGTTGGAGGTGGGCAGAGGAGGCGGGAAGCTGTCTTGGGACTAGAGACCAGGGCTTTTAGACCAGGATCGCTTCCAGGGGCCAGTTAAGATGCTACCCCTTGAGACCTGAGAGACGAGACCCACCTTGGGCAGGTCCCTACCTCCTCTGGCTCTTTTTCTGGGGAACAGCAGGACAAGTCCTCTGGCTTCCCACTGTCCTTGGCTTTGGCCTCCCGCAGTAGGATCGTCATGGCTTTCAGAGCTGCATCCTGCTTGGCCACCTTCTTGCTGCCAGCTTCCGCCGGGGGGAACTCGCGGCCACTGATGACAACCTGGAACTTAAACCTTGGCGGAAGGCAGTCAGACATGAGAAGCCAAGCCGGGCCACCTCTCTGCTCTTCCCAAAGACACCTCCCTCCCGCGTGTCCCACCCCACGGAGCGGACTTGGAGGGTAGGCCAGGAATTTCTGTCCGTTTGGAGGCTTGGCCTGTCCCTTCTTTTTTTTTGGTACCAGGGACTGAATCGGGGACACTCAACCACTGAGCCACACCCTCAGCCCTTTTCTGCATTTTATTTAGAGACAGGTCTTGCTGAGTTGGTCAGGGCCTCACTAAGTTGCCGAGGCTGGCTTTGAACTCTCAATCCGCCTGCCTCGGCTTCCCAAACCACTGGGATTATAGGTGTGCACCTGGCAGCTTGTCCGTTCTTCTAGGGAACAGAGCAGCCAGTGACTCTGTCCCCATAGGTCAGTGAAGCATGCACAGCCACCACAGTGGGTGATAGGAACCTTGCTCACAGGAGACCCCCCCATGCCTTAAATATAATAAGTTGTGTGCAATAAGCCACGGGCTAAAATCACCATTATAGTCTCGACAGCAACCCAAAAGCCTTCATCCTAAAGCAAACGAGGTGGACTGGCCTCCTCAGGAAGGTCCTAAAAAATAGAGAAGGCCTGGGGGGTGTGGCTCAATGGCATTAGAGCCTGGGCTCGATCCCCAGCACTGCAAAAGGAAAGAAAGAAGAAAGAGAGCAGAGGTGTGTCCGTATCAGTCTCCTGCTCTCCACACACTGCCGCTCATCGGGGCCCCCACTGGGTGGAGGGAGAAGGGGAGGATGTGGGAGGACGAGGGGCAGGCTGGGGAAGGGGGCAGAGGAGGACGGGGCAGCCTCCAGGGATGTTTGTCCCTAAGTTACCCCCAAAGATAATTCACTCTTAAAACGTGTGTTAAGTCATGCTAGACCTCTCAACTTCCTCCGAGCCTGAGGTGAAGGAATTTCCCTTGTTATAAAGAAAACCAAAAGCATTTGTTACGGGCTGCTAGACCCAGCCTAGGCCTCTTGTAGTCAAGCTTCTATATTTTCCTTAGCTCTTCGCTCAGTCTGGGTTTCATCTAGAAAAGGAGGTCAGATTTCTTATCTCCCAGGTCTTCTGAAGTACTTAACACGGCACCGATGTCCTATAGCTGAAGGTCAAAAAATTATTTAACCACAAAACTCCTGGCTGTCCCCCAACTCTGGCGAAGGGGGCTGGTGGGAAAAGGATGACAGCCACTCAGCCTCTGTCGCAAACAGAGACAAAACCGTCATGGCCCTGCCAGCTTCTGGACAGACATACCCCTCTTCCTAAGAGCTCCCCTGTAACGCCAACTTGGGGCCATTAAGACGGTCAGAGGAGGACCAAGGGCCAAAGGGGGATGCTCAGTCTGGAAAGCAGCCGTGTAAACGCTGTCCCACGCCACAAGGACGTTTGGGCCGATGATGGACCACGTAACACAACAGTGGACCCACAAGGTAATACTGCCCAGTGACCTGTGGCTGTCGTAGGCTTGTGTAAGCACACTCTAGGTTGGTACAGTGACAAAATCACCTAACAGGACATTGCTCAGGACGTGTCCCTGCACCTGACATGTAACTATAAAAGTTGGTGGCATGTTTCCCATTCTCTCTGGTTCTGTCCAGCAGCGGCTTGCAGCCACTCGGACTTGAGTCAATGGCTCCAGGTCCTTTCTGGGCCCACCTGTCTGTCTGTCCTGGCCTACGGGGCCAAGAGTGTAAGGCCCGCCAGCTGTCTGAAGGAACCTCAGGTGCTTCTCAGCAGTGCCAGCCCGCCTCTCTGTGCAGAGGAGGTGTTTAAAGTTAGACTACCACCCTCAGCAGGCAGGTGGGCGGGCGGGCGGGCCTGCCTCCCAGTTGAGGGGGTGCACCTGGGCTCTCTGCACACGCCCTTATCCTGGTGTGGCCCACCCTTGGCGGTCCTGTTCCTGTACCTGGTCCAGGAACCCAACTCGAGGGGGAGGTGGGGAGGGAGTTAGGTCCTGGCCTAGGGCCTCAGGGGCAGGCGAGACCCGGTGCCTGAAAGCCGAGATTTCTAAGGAAGCCTCAGTTCAGCCAAGAGTCCGTCTCCCCCTTGGCTCGGCCAGGATTCTGGTGGCTCCAGGCCCACTGCCCAGAGAATGGGCCAAAGGAGGATGATTCAGCCAAAGGCCAAAAAGGAAGAGGGGGACAGGGCCACCGAAGGGCACCGCTCACAGTCGGCCGAGGCTTGTTGGTCCGGCCCTAGGCGCGTCCGGCAGGGGCTCACCGGGGCTCGTGGGGGGGCCCGCTCTGCTCGATGAGGTGGAACTCGCAGGTCTGGCTGGCGAACTGCGCGTACTCCAGCAGCCCGCTGACGGGGTTCTTCAGCTGGCACTCGGTCAGCTTCTTGTAGGGCGAGCACCGGGGCAAGCCGTGGCTGTAGAAGGAGGGCATCTCCATGATGGCTCGGAACTCACCCGGTGCCGCGTGGATGCTATTCAAGTCATCCGGGATGTCATCTGTGGCCCACTGGCCATTTTCAAAGTCAACATACCCTGCTTTTGAGGGGCCATTGTGATAAACAGGGGGCCTCAGTTTCATGGGCCCTGGTCTGGGCTCCTGTCTACTCTCTAACCTTATGAGCGGGTCCTGCCCATTCTCCGCTTTTTCTGTGGTCATTGTATTGTTTGGGGCGTTGGGTGGGGGGAGGTGATAGGTGGGGAATGCCGTGTTCCTGCTGGTGGCGGGGACAGCACCCTGGGTGGCCGCGGGAGCACTCTGTGTGTTCCTCTTGATCTGCATCCTCTCTCGCTTCTTGTCCGTCAGGTACCAGGTGGGGATGGCCCCTTGCCGGTAGACGTCGCCCTGCTTTTCCATGTCGCACAGCACTGCGTTCACATCTCGGGCTCTGGTGAAGCCGATGTTTTTAGCCAGACTCAGGGCGGAGCAGTTAGACACGTTGAACAGGTAGTCGCAGATCTTCTCCTTGATCTCAGCCATGTCCACAGGCTCAGGAGGATCTTCTGAGTCAGATGTGGGGTGACTTTCTTCAGATTCTGAGTTGGGCTCTGGGCTTGGGGCTCCCTGGCTCTGAAGGTCGGGCTGTACCAGTGTGCCGGGCTGGCTCCGGGCTGGAACGGAGGCCGCAGCGCTCCACAAAGGGGGTGTGCCCTGCTTCCTGTGCAGCTGACCCTTCTTTGCCAGGGAGTACAAAGCTTGATTGACCTCTCTCTTGGGGACCCTGAGCTTCCTGGCCAGCTCCTGCGCTGTGGTGTCCTTCCCTTCCCCGAGCTCCTTTAGGAACTCTAAGACCCTTTCCTCCTGGCCCTGACTGATGCTCAGTCCCTGGAAGCGGGAGGAGAGCCGGTCAGCACCTCTCCACGGCAGGCCCCTGCCACCTGGCAGGGGAAGCTGGGGCACTGCCTGCAGCCCCTGACCTCTGAGAGGCACGCCGCTGCAGACCCCCCAGATCTCAGGCTGCCTGGCTCTAACAGGTGGTCCCGGAAACCTGGGCCAGAGTCCTGGGGGGACTACTGGTGGTGGCAGGGACGGTGCCTGCGTTCCAGTCAGGGGCACTTCTGAGAGCCGCCCCTTGAGAAACTCTATTTGCTGGAGCCGGAAGCTACCGGTGCGCGATTCCTGCCACGGCTGCTGCTGTCTGGCCTTGCTGTGCTCATAGCCGTGGCCAGGGCGGGGGCGGTGTCCGTTGAAGAAACACCCCTGTGGACAGAGGGAGCAGAGGGATGAACCAGGCTGCAGCGAGGCCGCGGGGTCCCCTCCTGACCCTGCCCGGGAAGACGTTCCGGTTTCCAACAGGCTGAAAAGGTGACAGTCATGGGCTTACGACCTCGCTGGGGTGACTTAGCCACCTCTTAAGTACTGCCTGGGGCCACCAATGGCACACAGGGGACAGGAGGCGGAGCACAGGGGCACCCAGCCGGGGTTCGAGTGCCCCAGCCTCTCCAGAGACCTAACTAGTCTCCCTTTCCACAGCCTTTTGGAGAGTTGACAGGAACCTTCCCACCAACGCCAAGAGACCCTCCGGAACCCGAAAACAAATCGCATTTTGTCTTAAAACCAAAACCAGAACCCTGAAAAAGGAAGGGCGTGAGGGGGCTGCGGATGGACAGGGCTCCCCCTCCTTGAGCCAGGCTCCCCCACGTGTCAGCCCTGGTTGTAAAACGGAGAGGGCCTGAGCGGGCCCCCTGCTTGTCACTGGCCTCCCACGAGGCTCACAGTGTGGTTTTAGGGAAGCTGGAAGGTGTCCTTACAGGACTGGCACACTGTCCTTGCTCCTCAGCATAGTGCCCAGGCCTGGGATTGGGAGGGAGCCCTGGCACTTCTCCCAAGCACCCGGGCAGGGTCCCCTCCTTACCCTCAGCCTCCTACCCTGCCAGCTACCTCCCAAGGGTTGCTTCCATGGCCCCCCCTTCTGAGCTCTGCTGTGTGAGCACAAGAGACCCCAAATTCTCCTGTCGCCATATGTGCACTGCAGTGGAGCAGCTGTGGCCCATCCACCAGGGCCCTCCATCTGGGGCTCTTCCTCTCCCTGGTGCCGCGTACTGAGTGTGCAGCAGGCAGGAGGTGCTCATGGGGCTGGGGGTGGCAGGAGGCACTCTGCTTCCTTTGCCCAGGGCTGCAGGCTTGGGAGGGGCTGCACCTCGTGTTTATGTCCCCTCCTCCGGTCCTCCTGAAGGCTCCAGGAGCAGCTGCACCCCTTTCTTCAACAGCTGTGCTTTCTACTCCCCACAAGTAGGGGACGTTGGCATTCTTGCCGATGATTCTGGTTGTAGGGTTCCTTGATCTCTATGAAGGTGACCTCCCTCTCCTCTTTCAGCCACATGTCTGGCTTATCCAGCTGCCCCTCTGATATCACCATTAATGCCAACCCAGGCCACGGCTGACCCCTCAAACCCTGAAACTCTTCTCCAGTGGCTGGCATCTTTTTTCTAGAAAGGGCCAGAGAGCTGTGCCATTATAGCACAAAGCAGCCACTCACAGCATGTCAACGTTTAGGGACGATTTCTTTACCGGGATCTCCATTCCCCAAAACAGGGGTCAGCTGTGGGCTGCACTGGCCGACTCCTGCTCCTTTCTGGGGGCAGCTTCCCCACGTCTCTGAACGCTCCCTCACTCTGCCTGGATCTATGGTCAGTTTGCCTCTCTACCCAGCACCCACTGGGCGCTGTCTCTTCACCCAAGCTTCCGTGGAACTGAAGGACAATGACTGTGCTAACAGGTGCATACACGTCCTGCTCTTGAGCCGTGGCTGGGTCTCCACTGTTGGCCACCCAGTTCCATAAACTGCACGGGCTCACCACAGATAAAGCTTCTTCTTCACAAAACTCTCCTCCCAGGATCTGGTGACACAGCATCAAAGATCATCTCTGTCCCCTTCTCCTGCCCTTTCTATACCCTCAGTCCCCATGGCTTGTCTAAGAGTTTTCTTTATATTTTGTCCACTAGGTTGACGTCACCCACTCCGCCAACCCAAGCCAGCCCCCTGAAGCAACTCGCGTCTAGCCAGCTGCCACTTCGCACCAACTACCTAGATACCTGTGCACTCAAGTAACCCTCCATTACCTCAAATGCCACATATTCTGGACCAAATTTATCATTTCCCTCAAAGCCACCCTCCTCTCCCGTTGTCACTGTTCACGGCATCCTTCTCGCAGGTCACTAAGGCCAGGGACCTGGCTGTCTGCCCTCCTTCCTCACGGCCCCTCTAAGCCGGCGGCTGCCTTGCCCTGTCTGGCCCACCACCTCTGGAGGAACTGTGTCCCATTCGGGTTGCAGCCCCTCGTCACTGCCTCTTACTCAGACTACACAGAAGCCTCAAGTCCTTCTGCTCCTCTCCCGCCACACCAGCGCGGCACCTCTGCCCTCCACGACTGGCCCTTTCCTCACAAATCTCCTAAAGGCCACTTTCTTCAGGAGGCTCCTGACTCCCACCTCCCTCAGCCCAGAGTCCCCTCCTGGAACTCCACCCAGTCAGCACCTGCTGGACCACTGGCTTCATCATAGCTTTAGATTTTTTGATCATGGCATAGATACAGTGTATCTGAAAGGCCATTAACAAGGTCAGGCGCCCAGAAATCACACCTCCACTCCCACACAGTGCCCATGGGGGCTGTGGCTGACTCCACAGGGAACTCTTGGGGGACAAGGACTAGGCTACGGTCACCTTTGTCTCCCCAGCACCTGGCACAAAATTAAAACCACCAAGCAACACACATGAATGCGTGAACAAGGCACCCAGGCAAGCAATGGCACCCCCTTCCTCACTCCTCTTTTTTGGGGGTGGGGGAATTCACTGAGTCCAGGGATGCTTTACCACTGATATACATCCCTAGTCCTTTTTTAAAAAATTTGAGACAGGTTCTATTTATTTATTTACTTATTTGTAAAGGGACCTTTATTTTCTTCATTTACATGCGGTGCTGAGAATCGGACCTAGTGCCCCCCGCTGCTACGCAAATGCTCTTCCACTGAGCAGCAACCCCAGCCCTCGCTCCTCTATTGTATCTCTGTCCCCCCATATTGCTAGGGGCAGAGATGTTGTGTGGACACAGTGAGCACCCCAATCACAGAGCTGGATTATGGGGATTTTTAGGGGTTTTCTGATTAGCTCTTTGAGTACCTTTCAGAAAAGAAAACTGTTCTGAAGTCAGTTTCTACCAGGTGTTTTCTAGAGTCAAACTGCTACTCTCAACCAAAATCTGGCAAATCTTTGAGTACCCACCTAAAAAAAAAAAAAAGGTTGAATAAATGATGAAACACTCATGCTGTGGAACAGTATTCACACGGGGTTTAAAAATATGGCCGGGGGGGGCTTGGGTTGTGGCTCAGTGGTAGAGTGCTCGTCCTAGCATGCACAGGGCACCGGGTTCGATCCTCAGCACCACATAAATGCAAACTAAAGATATTGAATCCACCTTAAAAAAAAAAAAATATGGCCAGGGGGGTGGCACACACCTGTAATTCCAGTGACTCAAGAGCCTGAGGCACGAGGATTACAAGTTTGAGGCCAGCCTCAGCAACTTAGTGACACCCTGTAGTTAAAAAAAAAAAGGACGGGGCTCAGTAGTAAACTGCTCCTGGGTTCAATCCCCAGTGTGTGTGTGTGTGTGTGTGTGTGTGTGTGTGTGTGTGTTTTAGATCTATTTGTATTCACCTAGAGAAAATTTAGGAATATATTGACTAAAACAACAACATAAAAGCAAGTTTCAGAATACATATACATTATTTTTTCTCTTTTTTTATAAATAAGGAAAAACTCATATGTATACATGTACGTATATAAATGTACATGTGCATAAGCTAGAATGAATTCAGAGAAAAAAGAGAAATGATACGTGAATTTTTTCACAGTTATTTTGGGGAAGTTGTGTTAGAGGGGGAGGGAGGGTCATTGTCTTCTTACCCCTTTCAGCACCCTAAAAACCAAGTCCCACTTTAGAACAGCCATGCAGATAACCACCAATGGTGTGGGAGCGACAGGTAGGAAACCTGCCCATGGTGGTCCTTCCTAAACCCTCACCCCACTTCTCTCCCACTTCATGTCTCTTTACTGAGCAAACTGCATAACAAGTCATCTGACATTCACAGCCTCCTGGATTTCATTTTAACTTAGCCTCTTATATTTAGAATCAAGAGACTAAAGCCCCCCACCTTTACCACATGGCTCCACAGCGCCACCCTCTGGTATGTCTGAAGAAATACTTCTTCAAGTCAGGTCTCCCTAATCCTTTAAAGAAGGGCCTTATTTATTTTTTGGTGCTGGGGCTTGAACCCAGGGCCCTGCACATGCTAGGTGAGTGCTCTTATCACAGAACACTTCAAAGCTGGGAGCAGCGGCACGTACCTGTAGTCCCAACTATTCCAGGGGTTACAGCAAAAGGACTGGAAGTTCAAGACCAGCCTGGGCAATTTACAGAGACCCTGACTCAAAATAAAATTTAAAAGGCTGGGGATGCAGCTCAGTGAAACAGTTGCTTGTCTACCACGTGTGAGGTCCTGGGTTCACGCCTCAGTTTCACAAAAATAAGTAAATAAATAAATAAAAATATAGCCGGACATAGAGCACTTCTACTCCCCCCTAAGTTCCTCAAGACGCTCTGCTGTCAACCTCTTCCCCCGGCACGGATCTGTTTTTTGTTCCTGTAGTTTTTCCAGAATGCCAGGGACCTGGGCAGAGAAGCGCCACATCTGTGTACTAAGATCGTGACGACATCCGAGCTGCAGGAATGTGTGATTCCTTACTAAACTGCTGAACCGCACTCCACAGCAGGGACCTACGGGCTTCCTATCAACCTGTTGCAGGACGTGGGAGTTTTTCCAGTTTTCAGCTGCGGTGCACAAGCGGCCACAGACTTCCCCGACAGGTCCTCAAGGGCTACTTTTAGTCTCGCTAAGGCCTCCTCTGGGGGTGCAAGGGGTGTGGGGAGGAGGGCTGCTAAAAGTCGGGAAAGTCGTTCGAGTGGGGCTGGAGTGCGGCTGGGGGCAGCGGCGGAGCCCTGGCCGAGAGCGGCCCGGGGCTGGGGTGCTGCTGCTCGGGGTGCCCCTTCTCCCGGATCCCTGCCCCGCGCGCCGCTGGAGCCGCACCGGGAAGGGACGTGCGCCCGGCTCGGCCCC
Source organism: Marmota monax (assembly GCF_021218885.2). Classification (NCBI taxonomy): domain Eukaryota; kingdom Metazoa; phylum Chordata; class Mammalia; order Rodentia; family Sciuridae; genus Marmota; species Marmota monax. Next base: position 2,275,031 of record NW_026694593.1, on the reverse strand, counting down.
GGAAACCGGCTCCCGCAGCCACGCCGCACAAGGCGGGCGCCGTCGCAGCGCACCCCGCGGACGGCTTACCTGCCAAGGATCCATGGCGCCCCTCGGGCATCGCCCCGCCTGCGCGCCCGCCTGCACCCGAAGCCCCCCGGGACGCGAACCCCGCGCCAGTGTGCCGGGCGCAAGATGGCTCCGGGTCAACTTCACTTTCGTTTCTTCGGAAGGACGGCCCCCTCCGAGGGCTGGGCGGGGTAGGGCTCGGGCAGCCTAGCGACCGGCCGGGCCTTGCACCGACTGCCCCTCGAGTGCCTTCCCGGCCTCCGACCGGAGGTGGCCTTTCTTTAGGAAGTCGGAGAACCTGCCGCGCCCCTGACCCTCCCGGGGCCTCGGAGGAACGCGAGGCTCCGGCGGGAAAAGCGGCGCTGGGGAAGCGGCCTGAACTGGACTCCGTGGGTCTCTGGGGGGGGTCCCTCCAAGCGACTGACGCCCCACTGTGGGCTGTCTGTCCATGTCCCCTCCGCATCGCGAGCTGCAAATCAGCGGGCACCAGCCAGGCGACTTCGCAAGATAAATCAAGGTAACCGCAAAGGGACGATCTGGGACCCACGTCGGCGACCCGCCGCTTCCCAGGCCGGGTGAGTACCCCAGAGTCAGCTCTGGGGCGGACACTGGCCACGCGCAGGGGTTGAAGCCGGGCTTACTGTGGCCACGGGTAAGCTGCTGGACGGGGTCTGGTTCCGAAAGCTCACACTCGGTCACGACTCGCTCACACCACTACCTTGTTATCTAGGAGGAAAACACCTACGGATTCCATGGTCAAGCTTACCTAACTGCTTGCCCTTGCATCTAACCCTAGGAGAAGACCCACAGATCCGCTCCAGGGCTCAGCAGCTCCTTCCCCCCACTCGGGGAGAAGAGCCTTTATCCTTTTTTTTTTTTTAATTTTGTTTTATTTATTTATTTATTGGTACCAGGAATTGAACCCAGAGATGCTTAACTGCTGAGCTATATTCCCAGCCCCAGAAATTCCCTTTTCTGTGTTTGATTTTTTTCCCCACCGCTTGAGATTTATGTCCCTTCCAGCTGATGCCCTGTCGCCACTGTCCTCTCGTTCATCCAACCTGTCAGTCACACTACATTTCATTCTCTTGTAGGCAGTGATCTTTCTTCCTTCTGTGTCTTTGCACATTCTGTTCCTTGACCTAGAATGCACTTCTTCTGTTGAAGTAGTCTTTCAAAATCAGCTTCAAATATTGCAGGAGAGAGAGGTCCCTCACTCCAGGAGGGGGATGGGTGAGGCAGCGGGTTCAATTCTTGGTTCCTGGTTCTGTGCTTGCCCCTTATTCAGCATTTATCCCTTGTTCCTCTGAAAATCCTTCAGTCATTTAACATCACTTTACTAGGCACCTAATGTGTGCCAGTGTGTGAAGCACAAATAAGAGCCCCTTCCTGCAGCTGTCAGTCAGTGGCAGGGGTGGGTGGCAGCCAGAGGATGGATGCCTCAACAATCATCCCAGTGTTAGGCATTACTTGTTAATATAGTCTTCTGAGGGCAGAGAACATGTTTTATACACCCCTATATTGCTGGTTAGTTGAAATGAATGAGAGAGCACTCGGCAGGTAAAATAATGGGCAGGAACATTGGGTAACTTCACAGGATGAAATTAAAAATATCAATAACTATATGAAAAGATCCTGAATCTCATTACATCAGGGAAATGCTGGGTAAAGCTGCAGTGAGCTACTTCCTATCCACTCAACAGGCACCATTAACCACTGGATCAGAACAGGTAGGAGCAAGGACAAAGAGCAGCTTGTCAACTGCAGGAAGCCAGTTTGCTTTTACCCAGGAAAGATGTGAACATACATACACACTCCACAATTCAGCCACTCCACTCCTACAGGAGGACACACATACAAGAAGTCCGTAGATGCACTATTTGTAATAGCCCCCAAACTTCTGGAAACAACTCAAATGTTCATCAAAGTAAAATGGATAAATAAATGGTGGTATATGCCTATGATGGAATATTGTATAGCAACACAAGAGAAATACTACAACTGCAAACAACAAGGTGGGTAATTATCTAAATGAAATTGAGAGGAGCCATATATACATTATATATGATTTCATTTATGTAAAATCCCCAATCAGGCAAAACTAAACTATGATACGCCCTGCATAAAGACAGGATGGTTTACCTTTAAGGAGGAAATAGGGGGTTTTGACTGGGAAGGAATATTCTGGGTGCTGGGGATGTTCTAGTTCTTGAACGGGTAGTAGCTAGATAAGTTTGCTTTCCAATAATTCATTAAGTTAAACATTTATATTTTATTCACATTTGGTGTGTACATGAGTGTATTTCACAATTTTAAAAAGGTTAAGAAAGAACAAATCTTCCTGCAGCGACTCCAGCCCATTTCCCCATGTTCTTTTCTCCACTGAAGCAACATGAGTCAGGTCTTACCTCACTTCCTTGTCTTCTGGATAAATAATCTCAAAGTCTTTAACCTTCTTCAGGAATGATCCAGAAGCGCTTCGGCTGCTTCCCATCCCTTTTAGTCTAACATAGTATAGAGCGCTGAAGCTGAAAGGAGAAATGTCTTTTCTAAAGACGGTCAGTTTGTGCCTGGAAAGAACTGCTGCTGTCATTTAATCTTAGCAGCTCAGGTAACTGCCAAGAGTCTTGTTCATCTCCTCCTCCTCCTCAGTAATTGTTTTAATTCCCCCGGGGCTGGGAGGTGGTGACTGAAATCTTTGTGCTGTTCTATTGTAGAGAGATGGAGCTGGAGGAGTTGGGTGAAGCTCTTTTAAAAATTAACCAAAAGTAGGCTGGGGCTCAGCGGTAGAGCACTCCCCTAGCACGGGCGGGGCCCTGGGTTCCATCCTCAGCATCACATAGAAATAAGTAAATAAAATAAAGGTATTGTGTCCAACTACAACTAAAATATATATATATATATATATATATATATATATATATATATATATATATATATATATATATATATATATATATATATATATAAATAATGCCAGGCGAGCACGCTACCGCTTGAGCCACATCCCCAGCCCCTTGGGGTTTTTTTAAATATATATATATATAGCGCGCTCGCCTGGCATGCGTGTAGCCCGGGTTCGATCCTCAGCACCACATACCAACAAAGATGTTGTATCCGCCGAAAATTAAAAAATAAATATTAAAAAAATAATAATAAAGTTTAAAAAATAAAAAAATTTAAAAACCCAAAGTAATATCTGATTATTGCATAAATTTTCAGAGAATACAGACAAGTAAACATAATTAAAATCATCTTTAATCTTCCATTTCTAACTCATTGGTGTCCACCCTTCCAGGGTTTTCCCTGTGCATGAAGATACCAGGGACAAGAGGTGACTGGTCGTCTCCCAAGGTGTCGAACCTCCCCAGGGGCTGTGAAGTAACCCCAAACGCAATGCCTCTAGTACCTACCACTTAGGACTACTTATCAATGATTGCCTGAATGATTAAGAGTTATATCTCTATAAACAACATGTCTCCGCATGCCCCTCACTCAGCAGCCCTGCAGGTGCAATTCCATGTGGGCCTCCAGGAGGCTGGACCTCCCCCATCAGGGGGAGGGTACTTCATCGTCATTGCTTGCTGTTTCAATGATAGATAATGGTCTGGTTTTGTAATCATCAATCTGGTTTGTTGTGGACTTTTCTGTTTAACCTCACTGCCTGCAGGGACGCATATCTACAACAACAGCTTTGAGCCTGTCATCTCCTATAACCAGGCTCTGGTACACACATGGCTGCATCCAGCTGGATCATTCATCTCCAAGGAGTGAAAAGTCTGCAGATTCCCACAATAGGTACGTACAGTCTTGCCGGTTGTGCTCCCTAGACAACTTGTAACATATTATCAGAGAAAGTAATAGAGTGCTGAGTTATTTTTAAGTCCTAGGGCATTACTTTTAAAGAGGATATGTACATAAATAGTTTTCTAAGAGGTAGAAGAAAAACAGAAGTCTAAGAGCGGTTCATAGAGTTGGTCGGCACAAATTACTGGCTGCTGCAGCTGCTTGTTTTTTTGTACAGGGATTGGACCCAGGGACACACTACCACCGAGCTACACCCCATCCCCTTTTTATTTTTTATTTTGAGACCAATTCTCTTGATAAATGTTCCAGGCTGGCCTTGATCTTGTGATCCTCCTGCCTCACTCAGCCCTCCTAAGGCAGGACTGGGATCCCAAGTGGGGGCTCTCACACCAGCTGTTTCCCTTCACTGTTTACCACTCTACCCTGGCAACATTAATTTTCAGAATTCACGGGGTCTCCCATGTTATCCACTTGCTTTGATAACCTATAGGGGTTTCAGGGGACAGAATAGTGAGCTGCCCAACTGGCTAGAGGTGTTCCACAGCTATATTTATATTATATACTATTGATGTTGGTGACCAGAACTGGCTTTTGAAGCTCCAAGAAATTAAGAAAAAGTTAGCCCCCAAAGAAACAGAGGTCTCCAAAAGCGGTTAAGTGCTCAGGCCCCAAGTTAACCAATAAATTAAAGAAAAGGAGTGGCATTTACCTAGTATCTGCATGGGCTGGGCATTGCGGTTAGTAGATACTGTTATAAATAAAACTGCAGAATCAGTAATAATGTCAAAACAAGACTAAACCCCATGGCTACCAGGCCTCTGTAGAATGTTCTACATGTCTGTATAACCACTTAATGTACATTTAGACTCATAACTACCCACAAGGTGACCTCTATGCAGCCTGTGATTTTATGCATTAAATCCAGACCTTTAAGCTGCCTGTCCTCTGCTAGCTCAGTCTTTGAGTGCAGCCTGCCTGAGACTGGCTTAGCTCCTGGCCTGCTCTGAGATCCCACCAAGTTGGGACCCAAAGAGTAGACTGAGGTCTACTCTCACTTTTTCTTCCTCCTCTTCCCAGCCTATGAGTGGAGGGGCTTAGTCCCAGTTGCAAGGACAATGTCTCAATCACCACAGCTCATAGAAAGCAACTTGTGCAGGCTTGAAGGCAGCCTGGCCAGAGTGCTGCAGTTTTTTTCAGGAGAAGCAGGTTGAGGTTGATTTCCTAAGAGCCAATCTGCAGAAAGCCAGTTTTCAAATGGCCAATTCATAGTTGGTAGAGTTGTAAACTGAAGGACCAATTTACAAAACAACCAATTACTTTTTTTCCTCCTTGGTCTTAACTGACCAGTGTTTATCCTGTCTTTACAATAGAATTTGGAAGAAAGGTACCTTGCTTTCTCTCTTCTGCCCTGGAGCTACAACTGAGGAGAAACCGGAAGAGCTAGAGGCTGAGATCCAGCAGCTTTTGTAGAACTTTCCTCAGAGTGACTTTCTGGGAATTGACAGAGGGCCTATTCGAAGTGTCTACCATCTTCTTTCCAAAGGGAATTAGTAAAGCTTTGCCATTTAGTTTTTTTCTTTATTTTTCTTTTGGTATTTGGGTTTAAACCCAGGAGCTATACCACTGAGTTACATCCTAAACCCTTTATAATGTTAAGTCAGAGACTTGCTAAATTGCCCAGGTTGGCCTTGAACTTGAGAGCCTCCTACCTCAGCCTCCCAAGCTGCTGGGGTTACAGGCATGTGCTGCTGCATCCAGCTAGACTTTGCCGTTTCTAATTTGTCTTTGACAAGTCAGTATTGACAAGTTCACAAAAATTTCCATCTGTACACACAGAGGAGAAAGCCCTGAGGGGTCAGATTGGAGATGCTGGCCTAAAAGATTGTAGGGATGTGGTCTCAAGTCAAGCCATGCCAGTGGCCACCAGGAGCTGGAGGCTCAAGAAGCAGTTTCAACCCCAGAACCTCTGGAGGGAGAGCAGCCCTGTCCATACCTCAGTTTCAGTCCAGTGACACTACTTTCAGACTTCTGCCCTCCAGAGAGAGTAAACTTTTGCTGTGTTAAGCTACCAGTTGGGGTAATTTGTTACAGCAACTTTAGGAAACCAACACAGATTTTTGCCAGTCGGACAAACCACAGAGCTAAGTTGGGGACAGCCTTAGGCCTCGCTGGGCCACCAGCCAGGGTTCTGCATTTGGGGATATCAGATGGAAAGGCAGAAACAGACTAGCTCTCACAGACAGCAGAGTACAAGCCACAGTGCCTGCTTTTAATTAACCCCAAACAATATATCCTTCTCATTACTGTCCAACAAAATTACAGTTTTCTGATTTTATTTTTTTCCAGGAAGGTGCCATTCATTCATTAATTAACTTATTTATTGTGGTACTGGGGACTGAACCCAGGCCCTCATGCATACTAGGCCAGTACATCCCCACCCCAACTTATATTTTGGAATGAATGCCCCGTGCGGTAGTTCCAGATACTTGGGAGGCTGAGGCTGGAGGATCACTTGGGCCCAGGAGTTCCAGACCAGCCTGGGCAACCTAGCAAGACTCTGGGTCAAAAAGGAAAAAGAAAATTTTTTTTATAAAGATGAAAATAAATCCCATATGAAATAAAAAAAAAATTCCAAGGAAATAATATAAAATGTAGGCAAATTTCTGATATGATTGTGTGGGTTTTGTTTCGTTTGTTTTTTTTGTACTAGGAATCGAACCCAGGGGCACTCTACCACTGAGCCACACCCCCAGCCCTTTTCTGTATTATAGACACAGGGTGTCACTGAGTTGCTTAGGGACTCGCTAAGTTGCTAAGGCTGGCTTTGAACTCTCGGTCCTCCTGCCTCAGCCTCTCCAGCCGCTGGGATTACAGATGTGCACCATGGCTCCTGGCTGTGACTGTGTTTTATGCAATTGTAACCCCCTCCCTCATGCACTCTGTCCAGTCTTCCCCACACAGCCAGAGTGATTTGTGAAAAACGCAATCTGATCATGTCATGAAATTTAAGAAAATTATAAACTATCATTTAATGGGAGGAGAGACAGGCAGTCGGAATCCAGGAAGGGGCCAAGGAGGCTTTAGCCATGCAGACAGGGCTCTGGTTGAGAAAGCATATTGGATCCATGGGTGCTACAGCTTAGATCTGGGGTGTCCCCCAAAGTCTCATATTGAAAGCATGATTGCCAGTGCAGCAGGGTTCAGAGAGGAGGCTTCTAGGCAAGGACTGTATCATGAGGGCTGTGCCCTCATCAGTGACTAATCCACCAAATGGTATCATCAAATGGATAGCATATCTGTAAGCCCAGGGACTAGGGAGGCTAAGGCAGGAAGACTGCAAATTTGAGGCCAACCTAAGCAACTCAGCATTGCCCTAAGCAACCTAGCAAGACCCTGTCTCCAAATAAAAAATAAAACAGGCTGCATTGAACCTCTGGGTTCAATCCTCGGTACCAAAAAATAAATAAATTGACAGCTGAATGGACTATTGGGCGGTAGGACCTACTTGGAAAAAGTGGGTCACTGCAGGCATATCCTGGAGGGGTTGGTCTCTACCCGGGTCCCTTCCCCTCTCTGTTCTCAGGCTGCCATGGACGGGGCCACTCTCCTCCACCAAGCCCTTCTGCGAAGAAGCTTCTGCATTGGAGGCAGCCAGCGCAGACTGAAAGCTGTTAAACCGTGAGCCAAAATAAACCTTCCCCCTCCAGGTTGTTCATGTCAGGTATTTTGGTCACAGTGAGGAGAAGCCAACTAACACACTGAGTATTTGGTTCATTGTCATATTTCAGTGACTTACTCGGTGTTGCATACGTGTGCTTTATACATTTCAAATATCTACACCATCACCACCAACAGCAAAACAACGTGACGGCTTCCTAACGTTCCTAAGGTAAGGCAGACAGGCAGAAACCTTGACGTGACTGGTGGGGCCTCGTCTGCCTGGACCTGCGGTCCTCGCCTCTCGCCCTCAGTCCCTGCTTCTCAGCCTCCCCAGCCTCCTCTTCCCTTCCTGCAGGCTGCCAGGCTCCCTGCTGGCCGGCTCTTGCCTGTTCCTCCTGCTGTCACCTTCAGAAGGTCGGGGAGCACCGACCCTGCCCCCGAACCTCTCCTTTGCAGCAAGTTCACACCTATGGTTTACATTTCTTTGTTGGTTTCTGGGTTAGTGTCAGTCTCTGTAACCTCAGGTTCCGTGAGGCCAGAACTACACCTGGCGCTTCACAGAACATGGTAGGCCACCCAAAGTATTATTGAAAAACGAAACATGTACGTTTTCCTTGAAAGACAGGCCATAGCTGTGGCACTCCCACACAAACCAGAGTCTTCCCACAGGAAGGTGACGGATCTCGTTCTAAACTGTCCTTCCCACTGCACACTCCAACTCTGATTGACCCGGCCCACGCCCTGTCTCTCTGGAGTTCCAGGTTGAAGTTCCAATATGGAGTGAGTGCACTAATAAATTAACCCACAAAGCAACAAATTCTGACAGCTGCCTGGGCTGCACTACCCGGGCACCCAGCCCTGACGCACACACAGCAAGAGCCCACTTATCAGAAGCCTCCACAAACCTCTGTCCTGCCCACTGCTAAAGACCAAGTTCCCAATCCAGATAACACCAGCCAGCAAGCAGTATTTGGAGACTTGATATAGAGGCTGTGAGTAGGTTCTAAAAAGCTACCTCGTCCAGACTCCTCTCCCACTGCCTAAATTTTAAACTAGACTGGCTTTGCCTTTGCTAGACAGGAAAACTCCCACTGCGCACTCCGTCTTTGATGGCAGAGTCTGTATTTTCTGCTTAACAAAGAAGGCTCAAGGGGCTGGGGGTATAGCTCAGTTGCCAGAGTGCTTTTCTTGCATCCACAGGGCCCTGGGTTCAATCCCCAGAACCATCACACACACACAAAAAAAGAAAGAAAGCTCAAGGAAGGCAGGACTTCAGAGAGATGAATGAGACCCTGTTAGTTTCCACCCCTGCACCCCAAGCTGATGAACCTTTTCTTACTAGGCGCTGCCCACCTGAATCAGTCTCCTTGTCTGGGAAGTTCCAGGCTTATGGGGTGGCTGTAGGGGTGGGTGGGGGGAAGGATTCTTATTTAATACAACAAAGAGTCAACATTGTACTTTGGAATAGTTAGATATTGCCATTAAAATGAAAAATAAAAAAAGGAGGGCTATAGTTACCATTCCTTTTTTTAGGAATTTAACCTTTACTTTTTATTTATCTGTTCTTTTATGTAGTGCTGAGGATGGAACCCAGTGGCTCACCCTTTCTCGGCAAGCGCTCTACCACAGAGCCACAGCCCAGCCCAATACAGTTACCATTTTTATCTTATTAACTCTAAGAGCCACTGTCTTCATACCTTAGTATTTCTGATATTGGAACATGAATTGCATTATAAATGCATTCTCAGTATAGTGCCCTCCATTTGTTATTAAATCAAGAGCATGTTCTTATGCTCAATGGTCTTAGAAAAAAAATTCACATCCTTACACATGAATATTATGGCATATTCTACATCCCCAAAAGAAATAAGCGATAAACTATAGTTTTTGTTCAGATGTGAGGTGTTCCCCAAAAGTTCATGTGCGAGATAACGCAAGAATGTTCAGGGGTGAATGATCAGATTATGAGAGTCACAATCCAGTCAGTGGTCAACCCCCTGGTGTGGATTCACTGGTGGTAACTAGGCAGGTGGCTTGTGGCTGGAGGGAGGACTGGGGTGTGCCTTTGTCCTCTGTGAGCCTCTCTCCCACTTCCTGGTTGCCGAGTCCTGAGCTGCTTCCCTCTGCCAGCCTTCCACCATACTGTTCACGGCAGGCCCAGAGCCATGGGGTCAGCTGGCCGTGAACTGAGCCCCTGAAACCATGAGCCAAAATAGACATTTCCTTTTTCTAGGTTGGTCTTGTCTGGTCTTTTGGTCACGGCAACACAAAGCTAACTAAAATAACTATTAAAAAGGAAAGAAAGGGGCTGGGATTGTGGCTCAGCAGTAGAGCGCTCGCCTAGCACGGGCGGGGAGCGCGGGCGGGATCCGGGTTTGATCCTCAGCACCACATTAAAATAAAGGCATTGTGTTGTGTCCATGTACACCTAAAAATAATTTTTTTTAAAGAGGAGAGAAAATGGATTATGTGAAGATGATACTATCACAACCCTAGTTGAGCCAAGAGGTTCAATTGACAAACTCTTTTTTTTTTTTTTTTTAATATTTATTTTATTTTTTTTAGTATTTGGCGGACACAACATCTTCGTTTGTATGTGGTGCTGAGGATCGAACCTGGGCCGCATGCATGCCAGGCGAGCGCGCTACCGCTTGAGCCACATCCCCAGCCCCTGACAAACTCTTAAAATGAACACCTGTCAAGGAATATGGCTAGATATAAGAAAAATATACAAAACACAACAATTTCCTTATACTTAGGGGAAATATTCTATTTTTTAATAGCAAGCAAAACATAAAAAGAAATATCTAGGAATAATTTTAAGAAATATGTAGAGCTTGCATGCAGCAAGTTATAAAAATTTGAGTATATGTCCTAAATAGAAAGATATACTAACCCCTATAAATGCTAATTCCTGCCAAATTTTAAAACAATTTACTACAAACTCTATGAGGCTGGGGGATAGGGAGTGGGTGCCACATTTCCTCAAACGAACCCTACTGTGTGTAGAATCCAGTGCATAATAAAGATTCAAAAGCCATAGCCCTGAGGGACCGGGGCTGTGGCTCAGTGGTAGAGCACTTGCCTGGTACGTGTGAGGCACTGGGATCGATCCTCAGCACCACATATAAAATAAAGATATCGTGTCCAGCTGCAGCTAAAAAAAAGCTGTAGCAATGAGAAGACGGATAATTCAATAGATGGAGCTGGGGCAACTGGTTGGCTATTTGAAAGAAAAAACAAAAATCTAGATTCTTGCTTTACATTAATAGACCCAATTTCAATTGTAATAAAAGATTAAATATAGAAACCCCTTAAGTAAAAATGAATTTTAAAAAGGCTGTGTGTATTATTTGATCTGTTTCACAGCAGAATCACAAAGGAGAAGACTGATATCGGTTCACTGCAAATAAGTTTTGTATTTAAGAAAAACAACATGATGTTTGAAAATGTTCACAGTAAAAAGTTTAAAAATATATAAACCAATACACAAATGAAAACACAGACGTCACCGTCCCCACACGTGCGCAAGACAGTTAATATGTACACGTGTGTGTGATGCTCACGCACCTGGAGCAGAGTGAACGCACGGCAGCTCTCAGGTGGCAGCACTGAGATTATCTTTTCATTCCCACGACCATCTTGTGAGAGAAGCGCTCACTGCCTGTTTATGGAAGGGGAAGCTGAGTGGAACACAGTCGGAGAGGTTCCAAGAGCATACAGTGAATGCCAGGCATTCAGACCCAGGCATCTTGGCTCCAGAGTGGGTGCTCCTGGCCATGAAGCTATGTTATCCCCACTAAAACAAAGCGCAAGTGCTTGTCAGACATTCAGGAAAATATTCAAACTAACAGAGACATGAAAATGAGTCAGCAGTTAACCACTGGGATGACTCAGCGCTGGTGGGGACCACGGCTACCTTCATGATCTAATCGGATTCTTGGAATCCATCTTGGCCTCTTTGAAAAGTTCTCAAATCTGATTTAGGTCCCTGCCACCTGTGTTCTATAAGCCTTTCTATAAGCCCATTCCTCCTAGGATAAAGGCCCCAGAGTGAAACAAGATCTGCACCAGGTCCCCACCCCTGGTCTAGCCCACTCTCAACAGACTTCAAGAGCACCTTCTGTCCTACTGCCCAATAGCACAGAACTCTCTTGCAGTCTTGAAAAAGCCAAATCACAGACTCTTTTCTCTTCTGGTCTTGTTCTGATATCAGAGGGCATCTAAAGTTCGCAGTCCCCAGAACCCTAGGTAGCTTTCTTTGTAATCTTACGTAGTTGTCGTTCTACGTTCCTGAGATCATTTGATTAATCACATCTGTCTGTCCTGTGTAGAAAGTCTTGTGCTTCCATGAGCCACCACAGTGCCTTGTCTACAGACGGTGCTCAAGAACTGTTTCCCAAATGAATGTCACGTACTGAGCAAATGAAAGAAAGGGGGGGGGGGGAGAAGAGGAAAAAATAACAAGGACAGGAGAAGACTCAGGCACTTTCCTATGCCAGTAGTGAGGCTACCTGATGGGTTCAACTTCTTCACCAAGTGATAGGTTAATGTGTGCTGAAAGCGTTTAGTACGTTTAGAACTTCAGTTAATAATGATCATGTGAAAGTAATAAATTATTTCATCATTATTCATTAAACAATGTCATTAAGTCATAAAATCAATCTCGAGGAAGAGAATTTGAAACTTAGCATGAACATCGATGTTCACATGAACAAACAGCATGGTTTAAAATAGCAAAAAACTGAAACGAGCTTTAACACTTGAAGCTGTAGACCTGCTCCAGTGGATCATGACAAAGATGATACTTACTGACAATGGGAGAGGTTAATTTCCTAAACAGAACCCCAAACCGTAAACCTAGCACAGGTGCAGCTTTGAAGACTCATGTGCCCAAGAGGCGAACACTGCTGACCAGCTGCCCACCCCAGCATGGAGCCTTCCTTTCTGGGAACCCTGATCTTTGTCCACTTACCTCTGAGAGGATCAGCTCTCTCTGAGACCCAGAGGGAGGCGACCTTGATGGTCTTGGCATTCCACTCCCTCAGGTGGGCAGTGATACATGGGATAATTGTGGCCAGCAAACCACCCAAAGAAGTCTGTTGGGGAAGGGTTTCTGGGGCAAGGGTCCCTTGCTGTGAGTAGGTGACATCTGAAGATGGTGGAGTGAAGGGCTGGACACTGTTGAGTTGCTGGGTCAACCAGCACAGCAATGCATGAAACACCCAAATATTAATGGTGACGTCTGAGAGGCGGGACTTCAGACAACTCATAAAGATCAAGAAAAGTTGTCCTGCATCCATTACACTTAGGATGTGGTCTTATTTACATTTTGATAGCTTTCTATAATCTTCAATTTTGCTTTTAATAAAATACAAAACAAAAAATAAAAAGTGTGTATCACCCTTAAAATGGGGGGGGTTAACTAGTATGTGTGGGGGCCTGGGTTCAATCCCCAGCCCCCACACAAAAAAGGTTAAAAACAAAAAGACGATATTGACAAAGCTCACAGTCTAGTGATGGGGAACCCATGTAAATAATAAATAAATGACTAAAATGTGAGACAAAAGCACAGTGGAATACCTTTTCACAGCTACCAGAGCAGCTAAGATAAAAGGTTCACAATACCTAAGCCGGGAAACAGCTAGAATCCTGTGGGTGGGAATGTAGAGTGGCACAACCGTCTGGGAAAACTGTCGAGGCTGAACCCAGCGACGGTAGTCCTGGGCACTTAGTCCCCACAATGAAAGAAATGTCTACGAAAAGACTGTACAGGAATCTCAGGAACCAAGGGCTGAGGGAGGGGGAAAGGAGTTAGGTTCAATGAGAACAGAGTTCTCAGTTTGCAAGACCAAAGTGTTCTGGATTTGTGTTGCAAAACAATGTAAATATACTTAATATTACTGAACCTTTAAAAAAGGTTTAAGACGGTAAATTTTACATTATGTTGTTTGTTTGTTTAATTACCACAATAGAAAAATGGGGAAAAATGTTGATGGGGTTTTACTCTTATTAGCCCCTAACTGGAACAACCCGACTGTCCGTAAACACCTTGATGTGTATTCACACGGTGGATCCGGACCCAGACAACTTTGTTGCACCTCACTGGAAGAAGCCACGCACAAAAGCACATATTGCATAATTCCACTCGTATGAAATTTAAATGACAAAACGAATCTGTGGTCCTAGACATCAGAACAGAAGTGGTCTTTGGGAGTAGTAGTGACTACAAAGGGGTACAGGGGCTGGGTGTGGTGGCACATGCCTGTAACCCCAGAGACTCCGGAGGCTGAGGCAGGAGGATCACAAGTTCCAGGCCAGCCTGGGCAACTTAATGAGACTGTTTCAAATTAAAAGGAAAAGGGCTGTGGAGGTAGCTCAGTGGTAGAGCACCCCCAGAAAAGAAAGGGGCACAGGGAAGCTTCCTAGGGCAATGGGAAGATTTATTTCTCCATCTGGGTGGCAATTAAAATATATGAAAAGAACACATAGGTCACACATAGCTACATCCCAATAAAAAGGTCTTAGGACAAAGTGAGGAAGGGGAATCCATCAGCACCTCCTACTGAGAAGCTGCTTGCTGACGCTGAGTGCCTCTTTAAGCCCGATAGCTCCAGATCAATATCATTTCCTGCGGCAATTTATGGAAATGCTAGGCACACCAAAATTTTAAGAAAGAGTGCCCCCTGACTTATGATGGGGCCACAGCCCAATGAGCCATCGCAGGTTGAAAATAGAACAAGGAGAGAGAGTGCTAACACACCTAACCCATGAACATCACAGCTTAACAGCAGTAACCGGAGCGCTGTGGTCTCCCCTCCTCTCTGTGTGGCTGACCTGGGACTCAATGTGTATGGCTTCAGAGCCATTATAAACTGGAAAGTCGAAAGTCAGATCATTCTACGTAGGGAACCACCTCCGTTTGAATTGGTTTGTGGGAGCAAGCTTTGCTAGTCTGATAAATTATTTTAAAAGGGGAAAATATGTAAGCATAGTAATGTAAACATCTTTAAAATAAAACATAGACCTTTATCTAATGAAAACTGCTTTTATTTAAAGTGTCACACATTTTCATCAAGTATCCTAAAATCTGAAATAAAACTGAATATTAGCTTTTGAAAGTCATGTCAAAACTAGAATACAGAATGAAGAAGAAACTTTGAAACTTACAAGCAAAGAGAGCAATCAAAAAGGATTAAAATTTATCTACATAAGAATGAAAAATAGGTTTTACATGTTTAACAATAAAGCCAAAATTAGGTGAAGAATGATAAAATGGGAAAATGTTCGGAGCAAGTTAACTTTTTTCTTTTGCAATGAGCAAGTACTCATGTTTTTGGAGCATTTGTATAATTTATGTTAAAACCACTTGAGCATAATAAATTAATAAACAAAATATTATTTGAGAATTTTGAAAATAGAAATAAAAGTAGTAAGATAAGCAAAAAATGTTCACTTACAAATTACAATGAAATACCCTTTTCAATTGAGTTAGATTTTCCTTTTTTTAGTTAAAATGGCCAGATTTAGAGAGGGCAGGTGGGAGATACACATCCAGTGCTCAGGCATCGCCGACGGCAGTGGGAACGGGAACAGGCTGAGCATCCTTCTCTGATAATCGGAAACCCAACATGCTCCAAAATATGAAACCTTTCAGCTCTGATACGATGCCATAAATGGAAAATTCCATACCATGAAATGCTATTCCATGCACAAATTATTTTTAAAAATTGTATAAAAGTACATTTGGGCTGTTGTGGTTTGGATATGAAGTGTCCCCCAAAAGCTCAAGTGTGAGCCAATGCAAGAGGGTTCACAGGGGAAATGATTTGGGTGTGAGAGCCTTAAGTAATCAACAAAATAACCCCTAATGGGATTAACTGAGAGGTAACTAGTGGTGGGTGGGGTGTGGCTGGAGGAGGTGGGTCACTGGGGGCATGGGTTTGGGGCATATGTTTGTATTTGGCAAGTGGAGATCTCTCTGCTTCCTGATGATCAGTGAGCTGCTTCCCTCCACCACACTCTTCCACCATCATGTCCTTCCTCACCTTGAGCCTGAGGAATGGAATGTACTGGTCGGGCCTTTTAGTCACAGCAGGGAAAAAGCTGGCTAAAACAGGCCAGGCATATATGAAATGTAAGTGAAATTTCATGTTTAGTGTTGGGTCCCATCCCCAGGATGTGTAGGCATCTATTCCAAAATCTGATATCTGAAACACTTCTGGTCCCACACGTTTTGGATAAGGGACACTCAATCTGTTATTTGCTTTTTAGGAAGCAATCAGGACTAAGCACTCTAATGAGTACTGCAGCTGGCCTGGAACTGGAGCTTGGAGACATGGGGTTAAGTCTGTATCTGCATGAGAATTACTTTTCTGTTATTGTTAAAAAGAAAGACAGGGATATTTTCCCTTTGTCGTGTGGTGTTGGAGGTGGGCATGGACTGGGTGGGATTCCCCCAAGTTAAGGCATAGCACTAACCCAGGCAGATGGTATGCTGTGGAGGAGTGAGGGTGTGGATTTGGGCTCCCCCTAAGAGAGGGCTGAAGTCAGATGCTTGAGCGCCACTGCCTTGAAGAGCCACTGGTCCCCCACAGGCTCTGCACACATCCCAGGGCAAGGAGGCTCTGGACAATGGCAGTGGGTGCCACTGATGTCACACTGACGTCAGCAATGGCAAAGGCCAGGTGCAGGTCAGCGTGCATGCTGACGATGCAGTAACTTGTACTTACTACCATGAGTGTGAAGACCTCAGGAAAGGGCTGCAGACACCCAGCTGTTACTGGTGGCTCTATTTCTGGGGGACAGGATGAACCTGATGGAGAGACCTTACTTCTTTCATAATTTTAAAATGGGAATGTTTTACTTCCATTTGTCCTTTCATGAGTGTCTTGATATTTAAAAAGAAAACAAGTCTTAAAGTTCATAACCCTTGACCCCAAAACCTCAGCCTAGGAATGAGTTGCTATTTATAAAGAGCTTAGAACAGTGCCTGGCACATTGTAGGTGCCCAAGGAAATGTTTTAAAAATAAATACTCCTGACAGATGCAGTGGGACATGCCTGTAATCCCAGCTACCTGGGAGGCTGAGGCAGAAGGATGGCAAATTTGAGCCAGCCTTAGCACTTAGAGAGACCCTATCTCCAAAAAAAAAAAAAAAAAAGGCTGGGGATTGTAGTACCATGGTACAGTGCCCTGGGCTCAATCCCTATCACTGCAAAAATAAATACCCAAGAAAAAAGCTTTAGGATATGAAAAAAAAAATCCTTAATAAACAACCTATCAAAGTTTAGAAAGGAGCTGGGTGTGGTGGCATGTGCACTTAGTCTCAGGTACTTGGGACACTGCACAAGGAGGCTCATCACTTGAGCCCAGAAGTTCAAGGCCAGCCTAAACAACATAGGGAAACCTCATCTCAAAAACAAAACAAAAACAAAAAAACCAGAGACTCAGAAGCATTTGAGAGTGAGTCAGGTCTATGTCCACACAGGGTGGAATTCCCAGTGGGCTTCTCCTTGGGCCTGATCTCTGCAGGTTCAAACCCACATGGAGAGCAAGGTTCTGCCTTCTGGGGATGATCTGCAATACTCAGTGTCAGACCTTTACAATGAGACTCCATCTATCATGCTGACTGGAATCCTTAGTAACATGAAGCTAGCATTTTCTTCCTCTGGGCAAATTTTCATTCATTCATTTACTAAACATTAACTGAGCACCTACTATGTGCTGGGCACCATCCTAGGCACTAGGGATATCAAACAAGGCAATGTTCCTTTCCTGGTTGTTCTCATGAAGCTGATGTTCCAAAGAGGAGAGAAAAATAATAAACAAATAAATACAGAAAGCCAGTGATTGTGTGTGCTCTGAAGAAAAATAATGCTGGCTAAGAGTAGGAGGTAAGGAATACAAAAAAGGGGTTCTGCTTAGTGGAAAACAGAATGGTAAACTGTTACCAAACAGAAATAAAAATCTACTATAGGGTATGCTCAGAGAGAGGGGGTATCTAACTCAATGAAGGGTTCCGGAGGCTTCTGGAAGAAGCATGACTTGGTCCAAAAGCTAGCCAGAGGAAGCAGAGGGCAACGGCAGCCCAAAAGGAAGATGCAGAGGCGTGGCAGGAGTGCAGAGCACAGGGGGTGCTGCGCCACGCAGAGAACAGTGCGTGACGGACAAGCAAGACCAGTGGATTCATTCCAGTTGGAAGGTTCTGGAAGGGCCTTGAAGAAGTGAGATATGAGCACACATTCAAGCACATGTGCCTGTGCACAGATGCACACCTCCGGTAGTTGTCTGGCATTTCTGCCTGCCTAGTCCTCTGCACTTGCCCATCCTGTGGTCAGGGCGGGGCTGGGCATGCAGCTCAGTGTGCGGGGATGGCCCAGCATGCTCAAGGCATGGGTTTGATCCCCAGCAGCAGCGGGTGGGGAAGCCCATGAGTTGATGGAGGGACAGTTTACTTCTCCATCCCAGGTGTGGGCCTGAGACAGAGACCTGCTCAATTGTGAAATCCCTAGCCCTAACCCTTGTCGTAGTGATTAGCTGAGATGCTAGAAGACAGCTAGAAGGTCATAAATTTGAGACTGCCAAGAATCAAGTTTTTCAGTACACAGAAAAAGAAAAAAAAAAAAAAAAAAACCAAAAACAAAAGGAACAGAGAAAGACAGGGCCAAGAGAGCCTTTATGATATCATTTTAGCCCCAGAATCTAGTCATGCCTGAAGCTCACCTTTGACTTTCTAGTTAAATAACCAAAATGGGAAAAAACTTTTTTTTAAGTTGGTTCATTTTGGATTTCTTCCATTTGCAACTAGATTAATGTGTATGGGGGTGACACTTTTTGTGTGCGGTCGGGGATGGTATAAAGGGGAAAGGAAGAGAGATGTCAGAGGGTCTCATCGAGTCTGATAAAAATGGTGAAACAGGTGGCCTCAGGGCATCTGTGAGAAACAGAACCAGAGCTTCTTGGGTAGAGGAACTGCAGCATGTGTGTGTAGATCAGTTTATGTGGATGGGTTATATAAACCTCGAATGTTCCTAATAGTTCACTATCTGGACCTAAGTCATCTTTAAAGAAAGCAATGACACAGAATAGAGAAATGACACAAAAACACCATGAATGCCATCTGTTTAAAACTAGTTTACTGGGTTGAAGAAGTAGCTCAGTGGTAGAGCGCTTGCCGGGCATGCATGAGGCCCCTGGGTTCAATCCCCAGTACTGCAAAATAAGTAAATAAATAAATAAATGAACAAATGAATAAAATTGGTTTACTATTCCCACATTAATCCACATCAGTCACAGAACTTTCTCAAAAACTTAAATTTGAAAGAAACTTAATATTTTGAACTCTTTATTCTGGATGCCAAACAATCATCTGGTGCTCTCCAGAAAACTTAACTCAAGCAGCTGTACCCATTAAAGTCCACGTTGAACAGATGTTAGAGCAAAACAAATTGGTATATCTCAAGAGATCACTACAAAAGCCCAAAAGCTCAGATTCCATTGTTCGCATACTTAAAAACTCTAATCAGTTAGTCACAGATAATAACACCAATCTTGGTCTGAAAGAGTTTCAGATCTTTAAATCCATGAATCAGATGCTTATGTTACAATGTGTTGTATATAAAAATAGCTAGCTTAAGGAGACTTGGTGGCATTAAGCATAGGGCCTCCTTCTGGCAAGAATGACAATGCCTCAAGATTTGTTCTTTCCACAAGCATTTACCAAATACCTACTGTGTGCCCACGATCTCAGCACTGTGTGCCCATGCCCATGAGCCTTCCCTTTTCTCTTGGTGAAAAGGCCAAATCTTGGTTCACATCTGGACAATGCTGGGTAAAATGTAAAATAAAAAAATAAGGTATCATTGGAACAATATGAGATGCTATTTTTGCAGCCAATGCTGGCTTTCCCTTCCCCCACATACCACCTTCACATTGCTGGAACACTAGAAAGAATAAGACCCAAACCACAGAGCCTGATGCCCTGGCTCAAGTTCCAGTTCTGCTATTAACTAGTACTAACAGGACTTAGGCCAAGACTCACCTTGTGCATCTGTAAAATGGGGATGATATTTACTTCTTGCATTAAGTTGCTGGAGAGATTACATAAATTAGTATATGTGAAGTTTTTCACATGGTGACAGGTATGAAATAAACATTAAAGAGAAGCTATAATTAATAAAGTGAGATCTTACTCTCTTTCCAGATCTAGCATTTTATATGATCTACAGTAGAGAGATTATGGGTTTTGATACTCCTCCCCATCCCCCCTCATCAAACACACACACACTCACACTCACACCAGTCTGCTTTATCATATCTGGCAGAATAGCAAACATCCAAAATAGCAAAAAGATCCCCTGTCTGTCAAGCAGCTGAACCAATAAAAAAATCTTCAGTATTGACAAGTTCAAGTGCCTGGGTACTAGGCCCTTACTAATAATAGCTAAACACTTCAAATTCTGACAACCCTGCAAGGTAGGTATAATTATCTGCATTTTGTAGATAAGCCCAAGTAGGAGTAGAGGTTAAATAACTCACTCAATGTCACACTGCTGCTAAGTTTATGCCCCTTTCCACTCCATTTCTCTGCCTCCCCTACAGCAAGCACTTTTCTCTTGGTAAATAATGAACAAGATATTTCAGGATCTTTAAGGCAATAGAAATGAGCCCTTTGGTAGAGAAACAAGTTGGTATTATCACTCAGCGCTTGGCGACATTTTGAAGCTCCCGTGTTCTGTGCCCCCAATGACCTGCTCTAGCATCCCTGCCTCCCACTCCAGCGACCGGCCACCAGCCGGTGGTGTAGGCCTCTGTGTGTGTCCTCCCGCTGCAGCTTAGACTCTGCGCCTGAGCTAACTGCGCGCTTGCACTGCCCTCGCCTGCCCACGGCACTCAAAATCCCATGACAGGTATCCCTTTGGGGAGGCAAGTTCCCCAAACGCTGACACCACCTCGGAACACCTCGGGCAGGCTTACCCTCTAGTGGGGCCCAGGAATCAAGCCAAACAGATGAAGGAAAGGGAGGTGACGCAACTAGGCCTCCTGCACCAGAGCCAGACGGAGGCTGTGCGCAGCGGCCGTGACCCCGCAGTGGGCTCTCCGCGGTGGCCTCCCACGCCGTCACTGAGCGAGACACGCACGGGCAGCGGGTATTATCCCCGGGGTGAGCTGCTGGTCCAGTGCGTTTGGGGGAGAAGGCGCTGGAAGGCGCGTCCCAGGAGCGGTCCCAGGCGCCGCGCTCTCCAGTCCTTCTCGGAGGCGGGGGCAGCGACAGAGGACCCGGGGCCCGGGTACCCAGCTGCTCGGCTCCGGCCGGCGCGGCCGGCAGAGCATCCGTGCGCAGCCTCGGCCGCCCACACCCGCGTGCACACGGCTGCACACACACGCACCCGAGGCACGGGCCCCGCGCCCGCTCCCGGAAGGCTGCGGGGCCCCGCGGCGTCCCCTGGCTGCCCCTGCGGCCACCTTCAGCGCCCCCCACGACATCCCCCGCGTTTCCCCTTCCCACAGCCCCCGAGGCTGCAGAGGCCACGCAAGCCGGGCCCGGGTAGGTGACGGCGGAGAAGGGGACAGCCACTTACCGCGTCCGGGAATTCCTCGGGACGCAGCCCGCGCCGGGTGGCCGCCGCCGCCGCCGGACCCTCCCCCCGCCCTCCCCCACCACGTCGCCCGCGCTACCTTCAGCCGGGAATCAATGGCCGGGCGCGGGCCGTGACGTCACCGGCGCGCCGGCGTGGGAGGCGCCCACGTGACGCGGGCTCTTTTGTTTGTGCCCTGGAGAGTTCGGGTTGGTGGCCGGGTCTGGGCTGGCTTGAGGGTCTGTCCGCGGCGGGGGGAGGAGGCGCTCGGGGGAGGGGACGCGCCCCTGCGCTCGGCCTCGTGGGGTCCTCCGTCACCCACGGTGGCCGGCCGGGGGACTGCAGGCGGGGCCGCCATCAGCCCTGTCCGAAGATGGACTCGACGTCGCAGAATTAGCGCCTGGTGCGCTCCCATCAGCAGCCCTTGGAGGGCCCTAGGCCCAACAGAACCGATGTTTAAAACGACACCATGCACGCCTTCTTTGACACCCTGGAACGGCAGTGTCCCCAGTGAGGGCTGGGGATGCTAGCTCGGTGGTGGAGCCTGCCTAGGTGCGCCAGGCCGGCTGTCCCCGGCCTCCAGGGAGTGCAGTGCCCCCGGGACACTTGACCTCAGCTGTGCCGGGGCTGATGTGGCTCCTCTCCTGCTGCTGCTTTCCCCGCGGCAGTAAGCTCCGTCCAGAACTTGCACTTACACAACTATTGCATTGCTTTGGTTTCTTTTCACATGTGTTATTAAGAAATGTATTTTCATTAGTTTTGTGTGTGTTTTCAAACTTTGAGCTAGTGTCCTGGGACTTTTATTTTCACAGAAGGTTAAGATTCATCATTCATTTGAGATTGAAGATTCATTCATTCATGGGCCTGGGGTTGAGGCTCAGTGGTAGAGCGCTTGCCTAGCATGTGAAGCACTCGGTTCGACCCTCAGTACCACAAAAAAATAAAATGAAGGTATTGTGGCCATCTACATATACATATATGAATGTGTGTGTATATATATATATATATATTTCCTTGAATGCCTACTAATGTATGTGTATATGTAAAACATGCCCATATATATGCATATATAAAATCATTGATGAGTAAAATTGTGTTTTGTTCATTTCCGCTGCTACTGTTCATGAACCATCCAAAAGGCAAGTATACATAATAATCAACTGTGTACCATTATTTATCCATTCTCCAGTTGCCAAACACACAATTTCCAGTCTTTTGCTATTTCCAATAGTGCTGTTATGAGCATTACCTTCTGGTGCCCCTGCACAAAAATTTCTCTTGGGTATATTTACCTAGGGGTAGAAAGGATAGGTCTTTCGTATGCCAGTATTTAATTTTATATGATAGTGCCAAAATTTTTATCCAAAGTGTATCACTTTACACTCCTACTGTCACTGAAGGGGGTTCAGGGAAGTCCTACAGAGGAAGACCCAACTCAGGACATCAGGGTCTTTGACAACTTTGCAGAAAGGAATTTCAGGATATGTCAGAAGCACAGATTTATTTAGGAATGCAGAGCAGGCATTCAAGGGACAATGTGGTCTATGAGTGAGATATGCTGTTGGGGTTCTCAAGCACGTCTTTAAAAGGAAACTTGGTGAGGGGTGGGCACAGGAAGGTATATGGGGATGATATCAGTCTGATGATCATGCGATGGTTTAGAGTAGTTTGGCAATTCTCAGGATCCTTAGGTTGTCTTCTTATCCATTATCTGATCAACTTTGGGAAATTACCCTATATTATGGGCTTTGTATCTTTCTTTGGTCAATCTGTTCTAAAAATACATATATTGGTGAGCTAATTAACAGGACATGGACAATTTTCATAAGTGGGTGAATTTCTAGTGACCCTAAGATTGTAAGTGAAGATTTGTGGATTTCCTAGAAATTTGAAAGTGACAGGCCAGAGAGAGAGAACCAGCTTGGAAGTGGGGGTGGCTAGACAGTAAGAGAAACTTCAGTACAAGTCTTTGAGATTGAAGTTATAGTCTCCTTTTGTTACCGCTGTTGACTGGTGATGAGTCCTTCCCAATGTTGAAGAATAACACCAGAGAAGCACGCTGAGGCAAGGTCAGAGTGGAAAATTAGAAGTTTATTAACGGACAGCAGAAAAGACTTCTCTCTGAGGAAGAAGGGGACTCAAGAGGTGGAATCCCTGGAAGTGCGGTTGTTTCCCCTTTTTATAGTTTTCAGTGATGGAATGTAGGTGGGAAGGCCCAAAGGGTTGGGACACTGGTGGGCCAAAGAAGTAATCTGGGCACTTCCAAGTCAGCATCTTCAAGTCTGCTGTTCATTAACATTTCTTTGGGATGGGCTATCTTCAAATCTGCTGGGGCTGTTCATTAACATTTCTTTGGGATGGGCTATCTTCAAATCTGTTGGGGGCTGTTTCCTGGACTTCATTAACATTCCGAGAGTTGCTCAACTTTTCCGGGAATTCATTTTCAACATGGCCTCCATTTTAGATCTCACTCGATATTACACCCGATTTACCTAACTACACTGACTACCTAATTTTAAATCTGGCTTCACTTTCCCTTCCTCTTGTCTCTTTTTTTTGCCCAAATATTTCTTCTATCCTACCTCACCACCAACAATTATATCTTCTCGAACATCTCAGATTTCTTGATTTTTGTCGTTGAGATGAGAGTTAAGTGGCATCTCATCCTGGCTTTATTGGCCTATCTCTGAGGTTGAGCATCTCTTTTACATATATTTTGGCCATCTTAGTTCCTCTGCTGAGAAATTTTAGGGGGCTTATGGTATTTTAGGGCTGAAAAAGGAAAAAAAAAAAATAAGACCAGGATGTGGATAGGCCACACAGGCTTTCCCTGGGCCAGCATTGACGGGTTGGTATGCAAGGGAGTTCCTTCACAACAAATGAAGATGCAGGGAAGGGAGGAACTAACTTCAAGAGGGAAGAAGGGCAAGGAAACCCCCAGAGGAGAGGGAGCTTGCTGTGCTGTTGTTCACAGCCTTGGAAAGTCTCTGGGCCAGAAAGCTCCCAAGGCAGCAGCCAGTCACTGGACTTTATAACTGGAGTGTTTATCTTATCTGTGGCTAGCAGACGGTGGGCACAGTTTCATAAGCTTCAGGCAAGCATCTCCAAGTAGCTAACAATCCGTTTTGGTGATGTTTAAAACACTTGGGTGTGTACTTGAAAGGTGGTGGCAAGAGGTTTGCTTGAACCCAGGAGTTCAGGGCCAGCCTGGGTAACACTGCAAGACCCCTTCCCTCGGAAAAAACAACGCCTACAAAAACCTTCTTGGATGTGTAAATATTTGAGTTTGGTGCTACTGGCTTTTGGGCTAATCCATCCCATCCTGTTTTGAAGAAATGAACAAGTTAGGGGCCAGTCTACCAAGGCTATCTTTGTCTCATGTATGTAATAGTCATTCAGTGTCTTTTGCCCATTGATTTAGTGAATTATTTGCCAAATTCTTTATATATTTCAGACACAAATTCTTTGTCAGTAACACATGTTGTAAATTTACTCTTCCATTTGTGCTTTTTCTTTGGATTTTCTATTTTGAGAAGTAGATGTTCTTAACTTTGAATTTGTAAATATTTACCCTGTTTCACCCCGCAATATATATTAATCTACTCTTTCTTCTAAAAATATTTATTTTTGCTTTTGACGTTTACAACTGACTTTCCTCCTTCGGCTTTGTTCATTGACTAGCCCCACCTTTCTAACTTTGTCATATACCAACTTTCCAGTTATGAATAGGTCTATTTTTGAGTTTTCTATTCTTTTCTACCAGAAATTTTGTCTATCTTAATGTCAAGTGCCACACTAGTTATCATTGCTTTATCAAAAGTCTTTGATATTTAGTAGTGCAAAATCTTCCTCTTTTTTCCTTCTTCATTTCTGATTGGCTATCCTTGGTCTTTGTTTTTTCATATTTTAAAACAAGCCTCTCAGGTTGGGCATACACACACAACAACAATGCGACCTGTTGGCATTGCATATAATATACAGGTAAATTTGGAGAGTATTGATTGACATTTTATGATTCTGAGTCTTCCAAAAGAGAATAACTCTCTTTTAAAATTAGGTTTCTATTTTAGTCAGCTTTTTCGTTGCTGTGACTAAAGGACCCAACCAGCACAATTATAGAGGAGGAAGAGTTTATGTGAGGGTTCACTATTTCAGAGGTCTAAGTCCATAGAAGGTTAGCTGCATTTCTTGGTGCTGGAGGTGAGGATGCACATGGCAGAAGAGTGTGGCAGAGGGAAGCAGCTCACATCATGGTGATCAGAAGCAGAGACAGAGGGACTGGGGTGTGGTTCAGTGGTAGAGAGCCCGCCCAGCACATGCAAAGTCCTGGGTTGGATCCTCAGCACCACATAAAAATAAATAAATAAATCAAAGGCACTGTGTCCATGTACAACTTAAAAAATTTTTTAAAAAGAAAGCAGAGACAGAAACTCCACTCTTCAGACAGAAATAGACACCCCAAACCAATTCTCAATTCCTCCTCCTCCACCACACCCTACCACTTCAGTTAATCCCATGAAGGTCAACTCACCTTCTTGCACTGTCTATGTGAGCTTTCGGGGTGCCGCACGCAGTCTGGCTGGGCACAAATCATGAGCCACTGAAGCAGGAACAAACTTTATTTTCTGAACTCCACAAGCACACTCCACACACGCTCCTGGGGAAAAAAATCCAACCACGCCACGCGGCTCCTCCCGGGACACACTCCTCCAACAGGAAATCCCTCCTCCGGAATTCCCTCCTACCGCACTTCCCCACCCAATGGGAACTCTCGTGAGAGCTCCAAAGTAGCAGGCGGAGGCAGACAGCAGGGGTCTAATCTCCAATTGAATGCCCATCTTAACATAATCATTATCATCTCAATGGCTTGCTGGTGTCACCTTTGAACCAAAAATGCCATGCGTCATTCCTACTTGGCTATGGCTCTCAGCACAGGAGACCTCACATCCAAACCATAACAGTTTTTTGAATGTCTTTCAGTAGAGTTTGTTATTCTCTGTGCCCAGATCTTGCACATCTTTTGTTGGGTTTATTCCTAGGTGCCTTGTCATGTGAGTTGCTATTATAAATGACATTGAAAAACCAGCCTCTGTCTCAGAGCAAAGCCTGTCCAAGGAAGGGACATGACCTTAGTCCTTGGAAAGACCCACAGAGCACTCCTAAGCACATTCCCACCCTGCTGAGTTGTTTATCTACAAATAACAGGAGAGATCTGCTGCGCCAGGTGTCCCTGACTCAGTCAGGCTAGGTGGGGATCCATAGCAGCCCCCTAGCAGCCACCAATCAGCATGAGACAGGGAAATACCTGGGATGCCAGTAGTTTATGGTGGTTGATAACAAGTTGGGAAACCATGTAGTTCAGCACGTACACCCCTCTTGGCTCAAACCAATCAGTTCAAACGAATACCCCTTTTGTACTGACCAATCACCCCTCCCCAACTTGTTCCCGCCAGTGAATGTGCTAATCATGTTTTAGAGTTGTTATTTGATTTTCCCCACGGTGTGTGATGATTTGCTAAGGGATGCTATGATGTATGTGAAGTCCCTGCCTTCTCCAAAGAATGTATAAAAATGTTGCAAACCCTGGGCTGGGGCCTCTCAGCGTCACCAGTTGCTGTGTGTGCGGAGGACCGAGCTAGCTTGCAATAAACACCTCTTTGCTGCTTACATCGATCTTGGGTCTCTGGTGGTCTTTGGGGGTCCCGAATTCGAGCATAACAACATCCTTTAAAATTATGCTTTCTGCTGATTTGATATAGAAATATTTGATTTTTGAATATTGATATAGCATACAGTCATCTTGTTCAACTTTTCTTTCTGATAATTTGTCGATTGATTCTTCTGGATTATATTTGTCTGTTGCTTTTCTTTTTAGTCTCGTGACAGAGTCTTTCACACTGCAGAAAATTTTGATTTTAATGAAATCCATCTTATCAGTTCTCCCTTTCATGGATTGTGCCTTTGGTGCCATATCTAAAGTGTCCTCACCAGATCCTACAGTACCAAAAATATCTCCTATGTTATCTTCTAGAAATTTTATAGTTTTACATATTACATTTAGATCTGTGGTCCATTTTGAATAAATTTTTGGTTTAGGTATAAATGTGTATATATAATGTATATTATACACACACACACACACACACACACATGCATACATACATACATACACACATAGGCCTATTTCTGGGCTTTCTTGTTCCATTGATCTATTTGTTCTTTTCTTTCTTTCTGTCAGTACCACACTGTCTCAATTATTGCAGTTTTGTAGTAAGTCTTAAAGTCTGGTATCGTCAGTCCTACAACTTTGAACTTCTTATTCAATATTGCTTTGGCTATTCTGATTCTTTTGCCTCTCCATATACATTTTAGAATTAGTTTGTCAACCTTCACAAACTAACTTGCTAAGATTTGGGCTGGCACTTCATTTGGTCTGTAGATCAAGGCTGCCTTTGTTTTTCATTTGACTCACCTACTTTATTGAATTAGCTTATTGTAGTTTTCAGTGGATTCTCTTGGAGTTTCTATCTAGACAGTGTTGTATAGAAGAAGTGATTATTTTGTCTTTCCCATTTTCTCTTCCCTCTCATTCTTTCTTGGTTTCAGGGTGTGGGCCCAGGATCAACCTTACAACTTAATAGTGACATCCTTACCTCCTTTACTCATTATATCAACCCCAAGGGAAGCACCATACTTTTTAGTGGTCATTCCTTATTCTCACCAAACCAACCCTTTCCCTGTCTTAGGTGACCACTAATATAGTTTCTGTCTCTATGGGTTTGCTTATTCCGCATATTTCAAATAAATGGAGTCATATAAGATGAAGTCTTTTAAGATGGTTTCTTTGATATAAAATGATGTTGAGGTTCAATACTGTAGTATACATCAGTATTTCATTCCTTTGTATTCCTTAACAGTATTCCATTGTGAGATATGCCACATTTTTTTATCCATTCATCTTTTCATAGAAATTTTAGTTTCTATGAAACTAAAATTTCACTTTTTGGTTATTATGGATAACCCTGCTATGAACATTTATGTACAAATTTTTACATGGAAAAGTCTTAATTTCTTTGCATGGACAGGTTTTTATACCTCTGGAGGCAGAAATCTAGGAGTAGAATTTCTGAAATATATATAATCCTATGTTTAACATTTTGAGGAACTGTCAAAGTATTTCCCAAAGTATTGCAACATTGTACATTCCTGTCAGCAACACACAAGTGTACTAATTTCTCCACACCCTTGCCAACACTTGTAATTGTCTTTTTTATTATAACCATCTGTTCCTAGACAATTTAGTGCTGGTGTATGAGAATTAGCTGCAAGGTGCTGTAAGATCAAAGAAAGAGACAGACAGATCCTGCATGGCAGAGAATACAACTTATTGGAGACTTACTGACAGATGTATGGACAAGGGTTACAGCAAGACTGGTGGATCCTTACGAATTGGGTCAGAGAGACAGGGCTTATGTAGTGGTCAGGAGAAAAGCAATTTTCATCCAAGCAGAATGTACAGTTATGACCAGGGTCTGATCATAAGACTCCACATACTACACTATGGTTTTGTTTATTTATAGTCTGATGAAAACAATGTGGAGTGTGTGTGGGGGTGCAGGGGGGCAACCAGGATTACTTGGGGCAGTCTTGGTGGTTACAACTCAGGATGTCTGCAGTCAGGTCAAGTTGGACCTCTACACCATCTCAGTGGGTGTCAAGTGGTACCTCACTATGTGATTTGCATTTCTGTAATAACTATTAGACATTTATAGTTCTTCTTTGGAGAAACACGTCTTCAAATCCTTTGTTCATTATTTTAGAATAGCGCTATCTTTAAACTTTATTGTTAAACTTTAAGAGTTCTTTAATATTATAGATACAAATCCCTTATGAGATAAATGATTTGCTAATATTATCTCCATATTTGTGGGCTGTCTTTTCACTTTCTTGGGCTCAAAAGATTTAATTTTTGATGAAGCCTAATTTATAATTTTTTTCCTATTGTCCTTTTTTTCTTTGGCTGTCATAGCTAAGCAATCATTGCCTAACCAAAGACTTTTTGGTTCTATAATTTCTTCTAAAAGTTTTATGGATTTAGCTCTTATTTTAGGTCTCTGATTCATTTTGAGTTAGCTTTTGTGTATGGAGTTGTGAGAAATAAAGAGTCCAGTGGTCCATTTAAAAGTAAAATTACTTGAGACCCAAGAAAGGCAACTGGAGGGGAGAGAAAAATGCAAAGTTAAAAGCAGTTGACATTGGATTGTGACAAATTCACAGCCTCTTGCCGAACAGGAGGTGAAGGGGAAGAGGTTGGCCTGACCAACAGAGAGAGACTTCAGTAAGTGCTAAAATGCACTCACACCCCCCTGCACACCCCAATGCAAGAGAACAAAGGGGGGTGGAGACAACTAAACGTACATTTCTTTAAATAACCCAATGGGAGACAGTAAAACCTAGGCACCTGTGGGAAGACTGGACACCCATAGTACTCAGCCAGTGAGGAACCAGAGGAGGGACGGACTTGCACATTAGGGTGTAAAATGCTGATTCTAAGGGCTCTGGGTGTGCCAGCTCATGTAGACACCCAGATCTTGCAAGACTGTCAGTAAAAGTCATGCTCTCTGTACCTTTGTCTTCTCTGTACCTTTGTCCCATTCTTTGGGTTTAGACAGGTGTTTCTCACAGTGTAAAGTAGGGAGTCTAGCTCCATCTTTTGACTGTTAATATCCACTCATTTCAGCACCACTTGTTGAAAAGACAATTTTTCTTCATTAATTTGTCTCGGCACCTTTGTCAAAAGTCAACCATATTCCCAGGTGCCTCTATCAGTCAGGAAATGCTGAGACACAACAACTGGAAAAAGTTGACTTCTCTCTCATGCAGCAGGTCCATAGCAAGCCAGGGGATTTTGTTCCACATGGTCCTCATCCTCAAGTTGGGACTTAGGCTGAAAAGGAAGTAACTAGCACACTGCTGGTGAGTGCAGAGGGGACAGACAATATGGGGAAGCATGCCCTGGCTCATCCTAAGCTTCTGGCTAGAAGTTTGTCACTTCTGCTCACTTTTTATTGGCCAAAGCAAGTCACATGGTCACCTCAGCTCCTGTTTCTCTCAGCAAGTTTTCCCAGAAGTCTCTCAACTTTGAATTTTAGCTTTGCTGTTCTGTTTTCCAGCTTGTCACTTTCTCTATTCATGGTTATTATTTTCTTCCTGCTATTTTCCTGTTATTTTTTCTGATTTCTTCAGTTGAAGATTTATCACATTATTTTTATCCTTTCTCTTTTTCTAATGAAATGCATTTAAAGCTGTTAATTTCCAGTCTTTTAGGGTTTTAAAATTTCAACTCCCAGGGATTTTAATTTTTATTTCTAGAATTTCTGTTAAGTACTTTTTCCTATCAAGATCATTTTTACTCTAAAAATTGTCAATTCCATATCTTGCCTCTTCTCATGTGTTAAAGTCTTTAAAAAAAAGTATCTATCCCTTCTATTTTTTAATAATGTCATTTCAATGGTGAAGTGTGTCTGTGTTTGATTTTGCTGATGTTTTTTTCATGCATTCTTTTTTTGTGTATCTTATGATTTTTATTGTGATCTCATGTTATTGAAACTGCACCTGTGAGTAAATAGTTGAACCTATAATCAAGGCACTAGCCTTTGAGGAGGATTTGTTTTTGGTGCAACAGGAAACTTCAAACTTATATTGATTGTACAAATTAATGGGCTTCACTGTGACATCCCATACAAGCATGGATCATTCATTGACGGGTCCAGCCCCCTTCTACCTTCTCCTCCCCTCCTCACCTCCCCCCCTCCCCAGCCTCTTTTCCAGTCCCTAAAAGTCCCTCTTCTACTTTCAACTCTTTTATTTTATTTTATTTTATTTTATTTTTTTTTTTATCATTTTGGTGTTTAGTTTCCACACAGGAGAGCAAACAATGATACTTGTCTTTCTGTGAATGGCTTATTTTGCCTAACACGAAATCCTCCTGTTACATCCATTTTCATTTTCCTGCAAATGACAGAATTTCACTCTTTTTTTTATGGCTGAATGAACACACTATTGTGTATATACAGCATGTTTTCTTTATCCATTCATCTGTTGATGGGCGCCTAGGCCAATTCCATATCTTGCCTCTTGTGGATAGTGCTGCAATAAACCTGGGTATGCAGGTGGCTCTTGCCTATGCGGACTTAATTTCCTGTGGAGATAGATATATATATATATATATATTAGTACAGCTGGATCTTAAGGTAGATCTGTTTTTAGCTTTTTTGAGGCAGTTTCTACTGTTTTCCATTGGCTATACAAATTCACACTCCTACTAACAGTGTGTAAGTGTTCCTTTTTTGCCACATTTTTTTGTTGTCGTTGTTATTGTTTTTTTTATATTTTTGTTAATAGCCATCCTAACTGGATCGGGATGGAATCTCATTGTCATTTTGATTTGCATTTCCCTGATAAAGATAATGAGTATTTTTTCATCTATTTATTAATCATTGTAATACTTTTGAGAAGTGTCTGCTGAAGTCATTTGCCCATGTTTTGACTGGATCATTGCTTTTTTGTTGTTAAGTTTTTTGAGTTCTTTATGTACTCTGGATATTAATCCTCTGTCAGATAGCTGGCAAAGATTTCTCTCCCATCTGTAAGCTGTCTCTTCACTTCATTATGCAGAACGAAGCGTGCAGACACTTTTTAATTTGATGGGATCCCATTTTTCAATTCTTGCTTTTGCTTCCTGAGATTTTGGAATTCTATCCAGGAAATCTCTGCCTGTGCCAATATCTTGAAGTGCTTCCCCTATTGCCTTCTACTTGTTTGAGAGTTTTAGTCTTACAATATTTAAATCTTTGATCCATTTCGGGTTGTTTTTTGCAAAGGGTGAGACAAGGGTCTAGTTTGTCTTCTACATGTGAATACCCAGTTTTCCCAGCACCATTTGTTGAAGAGGCTGTCCTTTCTCCAGTGTACGTTTTTTGGCACCTTTGTTGAGAATCAGTTGGCTGAAGACTCATGGATTCTCTATTCTGTTCCACGGGTCTGTGTGTCTATTTTTAATGCCAATACCATGCTGTTTTTGTTACTCTGGCTCAGTCGTATATTTTGAAATCAGGCCTTGTGCGACCTCCAGCCTTGTTCTTTTTTTGCTCAGGATTGCTTTCAATATTCAGGTCTTTTTAGGAATACTTAAATTTTTTTTTTTTGTAGTTATAGATGGACAGAATGCCTTCATTTTATTTGTACATTTTTATTTTGCTGAGGATGGAACCCAGTGCCTCACGAATGCTAGGCAAGTGCTCTGCCACTGAGCCCCAGCCCCTGCCCTAGGATTTTCTTTTTTAGTTCTGTGAATAATATCATTGTCATTTTGATGGGAATTGCACTGAGTCAGTAGATTGCATCGGGTAGTCTGGCAATATTTTTGCAACATTAATTCTCCCACTCCATGAACATGGGAGATCTTTCCACCTTCAGTATCTTCTTCAATTTCTTAGTGTTTTGTAATTTTCATTTTAGGGGCATTTCACATCCTTAGTTAGGTTTATTCCCAAGTATTTTGTAATTTTTTTTTTTGTGTGTGTGTGTGGCTATTGTGAATGGGATTATGTTCCTGATTTCTTTCTCAGTGAGTTCATTATTGGTATAAAGAAAAGTTACTGATTTTCAGTATGAAAATTTCTCAAAAGACTAGGAATGGAGCCACCACATAATCCTATAACCCAGCTATCCCACTCCTTAGTATGCCGCAGTCTGGCTGGGCACACAATCACGAGCCACCACACAGCTTGTAGATTCGAACAGCAACTCTTTATTCCCGAACTCACACCAGCCGTCTACAATCACGTTCTGGGGAAATCCACGTTCTCTGCCCAAATCCACTCCCACTGGGCTTCTATCTCCCAAAAAAATACTCTGAATCCCGTGAGCACTCAAGGGGAACTCTGGCAGCAGGATACGCCCTATTCCCAGCAGGAATAATCTTAAACCTGGAACGCCCTAAACCGGATTATCCTAAACCAGGAACACGCTAATCCGCCCTGGTCCTTGAGAAAGGTCACCTACATTCAATGTCACTGCAACATGGGGTACGCTGGCAAGGAAATTGTCATACCTACTTGGCTAATGACTCCCAGCATTAGTACTTATCCTAAAGAATTGAAGTCAGCATATCATAGTGATCCATGCACACCCATGTTTATAGCAGCACTATTCACAATAGCCAAATTATGGAGCCAGCCTAGTGTTCATCAATGAATGAAGGGATAAAGAAAATGTGGCATATATACATATACAGCTTTGCTTTAAAAAGAATAAAATTATGTCATTTGCTGGTAAATATATGGAATTAGAGAATATATTGCTAAGTCAAATAAGCCAAACTCAGAAAGCCAAGGGTCATTTGTTTCCTCTCATAGTGGAAGCTAGAGAGAGATAGAGGGAGAGAGAGAGGGAGAGGGAGGGAGGGAGGGAGGGAGGGAGAGAGAGAGAGAGACAGAGGTGTGTGAAGGAGAATCTCACGGAGATAAAAGGGAAGCCAGTCCAGTGGAACAGGGGGAGGCGGAGGGGAGGGAAAGGAAGGTACCAGGGAACGAAATTGACCAAATTATATGGTTATATTGTGTGCATGTATAAATAGGTAACAAAGAATACCACTGTTATGTACAATTATAATGCACAGATAAAAATGAAAATTATATTTAATTTTAAAAAAGAGAGACTATTGGTTTTTGTACGTTGATTTTGTATCCTGCTACTTTACTGAGTGTATTAGTTCTGTCTATAGAATCATATTGTCAGCAAGCAGAGGTAATTTCACTTTCTCCTTTCCTATTTGTATGCCTTTTTTTTTCTTTCTTTCTCTTGCCTAATTGCTCTGGCTAAAGTTTTTAGTACTGTATTGAATAAGAGTGCTGAGAGTGGACACTTGAGTCTTGTCCCTGATCTTAGAGGAGATGTTTTCAGTATCTCCCCACTCAGCCTTTATTATGTTGATCCTTCTATAACCAATTTATTCAAGGCTCTTACCAAGAAGTGCTGTTGAATTTTAGTAAAGATCTCCATCTATTGAGATGAGTCATGGCATGGTTGGTGAAACCAAAGTTGTGACTTATTTCCTCTAGTAACGTACCCAGAGGAAAGCTCTGGACTAATTGCTCATTCATCCTCTGAACTTATATTTTTGACTTATTTTGGCTTCTGAGGAATTTGCTTACTTTACTGCCATATTAGCTATGCATATAAGAGATTTTATTCTTTTTTTTAAAGGAAATACATTTAGTAGGAAGATTTTTCGTTGTGTTTGTTTATTATTTTGTGGAACTGGGGATTAAACCAAGAGGCACTTTACCACTGAGCTTTATCACCATCCTCTTTAATTTTTTTTTTTTTTTCAATTTTGAGACAGGATCTTGTTAAGTTGCTGAGGCTGGCCTCCAACTTGCAATCCTTCTGCCTCAGCCTCCTGAGTCTCTGGGATTATAGGTGTGTACTACTATGCCTGGTTGGTTATGTTTTTAATGATAACTTATCTTTTTTGTGGCCAGCATGGAAGTCCCATTCATTCTGCAACCCAGGCTAGTTTCTATCTCTACTAATTCACCAAAACTATTCTTGTTAAGGCCATCAATCACGTCTGCACTGCCATATTCAACCACCCTTTGATGTTCTTTTCTTACATTGCCTAACACCAATTTTTACCACATGCCCTTTCTTGAAACAGTCAAAAAGTAGATTCAAGTGATATTAAAATTCTCTTTCTGGCTTCTGAACTTATTATTTGTGCTACTACATCATGGCACCTCAACAGTGGAACTGAAATATGTAATTTGATAGTACTGGAATGAATATAATTCATGGTAAAAGTATTTTCAAAATCTTTGGGCTCCTTATAGGGACAAGTGATGTTTATTCAAAAAAATGAAATCAAGGCAATATGTTGAGGTTAGAATAAATACATGACAAATTTTTAAGTTTATATGAGAATATTATTTGTGCATTATGATGTAACACTTTTCCTTACAGATATAATCACCCCAGAGCCATCAGTAAGTCATAATAAGGAGAGGTTACTGAATGAATATGGCTAGTCGCTGCAGAGAATAAACATTCCCCAGTTTGGCATTCAGTTCCCAACTTATCCCCACAGCTGCATTTCCCCCAAGGAAAGCTCACCTTCCCCAACTAGTCCTACTCTGAACATGCTTCTTTACTTTTCCACCTGTGTGCCTTTTTTATTTCTGTACTCCCCTTTGTATTCCTTCTACTTTCTCTCATCTTGCCCAATTTTTCATTCTTTCAAGCTGTACCTGTTAAGACCCTTCTCCAGGAAACCTCGCAGGCTATTGCAGGGGTCATAGGAAGCGACCCACCTGGCTCCCAGAGGTCCTATTTCTGGAGTTAATGTCTTTGTACCATTCTCTGCCCCTGAGTGTGGGCTGGACTTAGCCATATGCTTCTTTAAAAAAAAAAGTGCAGGAGGGGCTGGGGTTGCGGCTCAGTGTGGCATGTGTGAGGCCCTGGGTTTGACCCTCAGCACCACATAACAAACAAACAAACAAAAAAGGTATTAAAAATGCAGGAAAGTTAATGAGACATCTTTCCCTGACTTCTGTCTTGCTGTACTCTCTTGGCCCTTCACTTGCTCACCCCAAATCATGAGCTGCTTTATCAAGGGGCTTACATGACAAGCGACTGCGGGAGACCTTGGTGTGACAACAAATGAGGAACTAAATCTTGCCAACCATCATGTGGAGGAGCTTGAAAATAGATCCTTTCCAGTTGAGTTTGCAGATGAGATTACAGCACCACACAATGCCCCAGTTCACAGCCTTGGGAACTATTCTGAAGCCTGAATTCCAGACCCACAGAAAAAGCAGATATTCAGTGTGCACTATTTTTAGCCAATAAGTTGTGGGGCAGGGAGGGTTTCAAGATGGCAGAACAGAGAAGGTGGCTTTCCTGGCTACTACATGGCATGAAACCAAGAAAGCAGATGGCAGCTTCTCAGCAAGGTGGGTGAACCCAAAAAGGTGGGTCAATCTGCTACACAGCAATAGGTAACTAAAACACCAAACTACATTGATCCTTCCTTCTTTTTGAACTCCATGTACTTAATTTGCATACTGTTTATTTAATATGAAAGACATACCTGCGCCTGGTGAGAAATTCAACAGTATAAGTGGTCTACAGTGAAAAAAGTCTGTCCTCACCTTTTTCCTGCTCTCCCTGGTCTAGGGCAGACATTATCAGTTATTTCTTACACGTCATTCAGAAGTGTTTTAACAGAAATGGTATCACAGATCCTACAGTTGATCTTATTTCACTTAACAATTTATCTTTCTATATAGTGCTATATAACACTTTTTGAAATACAAAGTACAATTCATGGCTGTTTTTTTTTTTCTGTTGAAAAAGCAAAAATAACATAGTTTTAGTTGAAAATTCCACATATAGAGAGAAGCATAAAAAGAAATTCCATCTCCTTCCACCATTCAGAGAGCCCCTTTAGAAGTACAGAATTGAGCGTGGATTTGGTCTCTCCCACACCCCTCAGGCCACACTCTTCCTTGTGAGGAATGTGTTCAAATTGGGCTCCTCTCTCCAGGGTGGTCCCATGACCTTGATTTAGCCAATTAGAACCCTCCTCCATTCTTCTGGGACCCAGATTGGTTCAGGACATGTATCATGGACCGATCA
Organism: Marmota monax; assembly: GCF_021218885.2. Classification (NCBI taxonomy): domain Eukaryota; kingdom Metazoa; phylum Chordata; class Mammalia; order Rodentia; family Sciuridae; genus Marmota; species Marmota monax. The sequence goes on along the minus strand of NW_026694593.1, from coordinate 2,238,237 downwards.
GATCCTACCTAGCTTTTGAAGGGTGGAGCTAATGATAAACCGCTCAATTTGTGGAGTCAGGAGATTCTCTTTTACTCCCGAAAGAGGGTGCATCCAGGGGAGCCTGAGCTAATCCAGGCCTTATATCGAACTTTATCTAAATCTAATAGAAACAAAGTCCACTGAAGTGAAAGTGAAAGAATGGAGTATTTGAGATAAAACTTGCTTTGAAACAACAGCTAGTTTCTGAAAGACCCTTAAAGAAAACATGATGTGAAACCCTTCAGAGGTGGAATGAATGACGTCTGTAGTTTGATTTGAAGTTTCTTAACGAGCACAACTTTTCAGTTTCTAGAGCAATTTAGAGGAAACTTAGTTTTTATTTCTCTCCAAAACTAAAAGCCACCTCTGATGTGTACCCAGTTAACCAATCAACTGGACATATCCCTGAACTTTTTTTTTGAAAGGAAATAGACATCTTTTAAAATGCAAACCCTAAGCTTACATTTAGATTCATTCTTTAAATTACTAGGGGAAAAATTAAGAGGGAAGATTGATCTGGAACCCAAATATCCTTTTATGTGAAATAACCCCCACAAAACAATTTTCAGAAAAATACCAAAATCTTCATACAAAACAGGAAAAATAATGATAAATAACGGATTTGACATGACCTCACTTAGTCCAAGTGGTTCCAATGCAGCATTCAAATTATCCCACTCTTGTACTTAGCCAGTGTAGATGAAACCAGTTATGACTGTGACCTCTCAGGGCCTGGTGACCTCACTTCAGGTGTTTGCACTCTGGCTCTCCTTTATGAGAGCCTCCTGGATGGAGTCCTGAAACCACCTGAGCCTCCATTTCCACATCCAAGTTTATGGAACTTTATTGAATGACAATTTAAAAACAAGAACTTAAAAAAAAAGAAAAAAGAAAAAAAAATCCAGTAACAGCCTTCTTGCTTACTCCATAGAATTGTGAAGATCAAATGAAATGGATAGAAAAAGGCTTTGGAGGGCCCAGTGGTAGAGCGCTCGCCTAGTGTTCGATCCTCAGAACCACATAAAAATAAATAAAAATAAAGGTATTATGTTCGACTACAACTAAAAAATAAAAATAAAAAGCAATGGATTCAGCTTTGCTGATAAGCAGGGTTTTTTTTTTTTTTTTTTTTTAAGTTGTAGATGGACACAATACCATTAACTAACTAACTAACTAACTAATTAATTAAGGGTACCAGGGATTGAACTCAGGGGCACTCAAACACTGAGCCCCATCCCAGCCCTATTTTGTATTTCATTTAGAGACAGGGTCTCACTGAGCTGCTTAGTGCCTCACTGATGCTGAGGCCGCCTTTGAACTCGCTGTTCTCCTGTTTCAGCCTCCAGAACCGCTGGGATTACAGGCGTGGGCCACCGGGCCGGCTGTTTATTTATTTTTATGAGGTGCTGAGGATCAAACCCAGTGTCTCACAGGTGCTAGGCAAGCACTCTATCACTGAACCCCAGCCCCAGCCCCAAGCAGGTTGTTTTGATGACTTCCTTTGGAGAGTTAGCCATCAACTGACACCCTTTGAATTTTTAAAAGTATCCTAGTTTAGATGATAAATTAAGGGATTCCTATTATTGTAAATTGTGGTCACTCTATTGACATGTAATTTTTGTTCTCATTTAATCCTCACAATAACCCTATGAAGTAGGTATTCTATTAATATTTGGGCTCAGAAAACAACACCCAAAGACTGGCACTTGGACAGGCTGACACACTTACAAACTGTCCTGTGACAGTGTTTACCCCCCTCAAGTGCAGGGAGTGGCTCTCTCTGCAGTAAAACCAGACCACGTGGCTGCCTTCCATTCCCACCCATCTAGATGGACTTCCCTTACAAGACGTCTATCCCTTGGACCTATTCAGATTCTAAAGAGAATCATTTGACAAGCTAATTTCTGTCTTCAGGGCCATTCATGCCCTTACTACTTATTTATGACCCCCTTAAAGTTGTCTAAGTTCCTGATTCCCACATACTCTACAGAAAAAGGCTTGGTAATTTCTGAATCATATTGGGCTAGTGAGTAATCACAATCCTGTGATTCTCCCTCTTTTTGAACATTAGTAAATTTGTATGCTTTTCCTCCTATTTAGTCTGTCAATTGCCAGTTCATTTCTATGACCCTTCAGAGGGTGGAGAAGAGCTTCACATTGTCACAACCATTGTACAGATATAAAAATTAAGACACAGGGCTGGGGATGTGGCTCAAGCGGTAGCGCGCTCGCCTGGCATGTGTGCGGCCCGGGTTCGATCCTCAGCACCACATACAAACAAAGGTGTTGTGTCCGCTGAGAACTAAAAAATAAATATTAAAAAAAAAATTCTCTCTCTCTCTCTCTCTTTAAAAAAAAAAAATTAAGACACAGGGGTAGTGCACTTGCCTAGCATGTATGAGGCACTGGGTTCGATTCTCAGCACCCCATATAAAAAAATGAATAAAACAAAGGTCCATTAACATCTAAATTTTTTAATTTTTTAATTAAGGCTCAGAGAAGTCAAGAAAGCAGCCCAAGATTGCCGCAGCCCGGCTGCAGCAAAATAACCAGGGGGTGATGAGCAACTTGTGTAGGTTGATACAGCAGGAGTAGGAGCCATTTATTGTAGGACAGGAGTGGTATTTATACATTCCACACAGCTTATCTTAATTAGCATAAACTAGATACATCAGTCAACCAATAAGAAATCTCCACACTTAATGGCTCGCTGGTGTTACTTCACAAACCACTCCCTCTGGCAAAATGCCAGGTGCCAATCAGACTTGTTTACAGACTCTAACACAAGATCGTACGCTACTAAGGTCAAGAGACAGAATGCTAAGAATCCGACTTTGGAGTTTGTACTCTTGTTCAAAAAATTGGTTTTATTGATAATTTTAAAATCAATAATAATTGTAATGTGTAACAGAACAGTTACAATGAAAAACCAGCCTCTATCTCAGAGCAAAGCCTGTCCAAGGAAGGGACATGGCCTTTGTCCTTGGAAAGACCCACAGAGCACTCCTAGGCACATACCCACCCTGCTAAGTTGTTTATCTACAAATAACAGGAGAGATCTGCGGAGCCAGGTGTCCCTGACTCAGTCAGGCTAGGTGGGGGCCCATAGCAACCCCCTAGCAGCCACCAATCAGCATGAGTCAGGGAAATACCTGGGATGCCAGATGACCCTCCCAGTAGTTTATGGTGGTTGATAACATGTTGGGAAACCATGTAGTTCAGCACGTACAACCCTCTTGGCTTAAACCAATCAGTTCAAACAAATCCCCCTCTTGTACTAAGCAATCACCCCTCCCCAACTTGTTCCCGCCAGTGAATGTGCTAATCATGTTTTAGAGTTGTTATTTGATTTTCCCCACGGTGTGTGATGATTTGCTAAGAGATGCTATGATGTATGTGGGGGTCCCTGCCTTCTCCAAAGAATGTATAAAACTGCTGCAAACCCTGGGCTCGGGGCCTCTCAGCGTCACCAGTTGCTGTGTGCACGCAGAGGACCGAGCTAGCTCGCAATAAACATCTCTTTGCTGCTTACATCGATCTTGGGTCTCTGGTGGTCTTTGGGGGTCCCGAATTCGAGCATAACAACAAAGACCCACTCCAACTCCATTAGAGAATAAGTTGTCAACCTGATGCCCTAGCACCCCCAAATATTTTAATGTGTAATTCCTACAAAGGACGTTCTCCTATATATTAAGTCATCAGCATTAGGAAATTAATGTTGAAGTGTAGCTGCCATCTGACCTCACACCCTGTTCAGGTGTCACCAGCTGTCCAGGTCATGATCTTTACAATCAAGAATCCAGTTGGTTACCACATGTGGCCTTAGTCCTCAGGCTTCTCCTTCCCTCCGACAAACAGTTCTTCAGGTTTCCCTAGACTCATGACCTGGGCACTTTTAAAGGCCACAGGTTATTTTGCACAACATCCCTCATTTTGAGTTCACGCTGTTTCCATGTGTCTTTGGGAAGGACATTTGTTTCCATGTGTCTTTGGGAAGGACATTATGCTGTGCCCCGTGGCACCCTGTCAGGTTACTAGATGGAAGGAGATTCTGACTTGTCCCATTATTGGTAATGTTCCCTTTGATCCCTTGTTTTAGATGATTGTCTGCCAGGTCTTTTCACTATAATGGTAATTTCCCCCTGTGTGATTTGCACTTTGTGGAGCAGTATTTTAAAGCTATATAAAAAAATCACATTCCTTAAAGAAACTGTAGTACATATACACCGTGGAATATTACTCAGCCATAAAGAAGAATGAAATTATGGCCTTTGCTGAATGGAACTGGAGATCATCATGCTAAGTGAAATAAGCCAGTCCCAAAAAACAAAGGCTGAATGTTCTCTCTGATATGTGGATGCTGACTCACAAGAAGGGGTGGAGGGAAGAACAGAAGTTCATTGGATTAGACAAAGGGGAAGAAGGGAAGGGAGGGGGGATGGGAATAGGAAAGACAGGAGAATGAATCGGACATAACTTTCCTGTGTTCATATGTGAATATACTCCACTCCATGTATGTTTAATATGTCAAAATACATTCTACTATCATGTACATCTAAAAAGAACAGATAAAAAAATGTTAAAAATTATTTCTTCATCAACCTTCCTACTTATTCAATGCGCAAAGGCTTGTACTCTTACTTCCTTATTTATTCATATGAATTTTTAATATTTTAAACTTCTTTTTAATTAGTGCATTGCAGTCATAATGGTGACATTCTTGAACATGCCCATAATGTCGTCTGGTTAATTTCATTCTCATGTTTATGCTGATGTCCTGATTCTTGATCTGGCCGTGGGGAGTGCCTTCCTGCTGGCTTTCCTGCCTTTTTCACATGATCTCCATTGACTGTTTTTTCAAGTCTACAATTGGCGACACCCATTCCATAGAATAGAAATACCCCCTGTAGCTTTTTGACATGCTCCATTGTTTACAATTTCTTGTTTGGGCAGACGGTAAATAGTGTTTACTTCTCTGAAGGTTGAATTAGGTGTAGAATTCAGTTAATTGCATTTGCTCAAAGGGTGGTATTTCCTGTTAAAATTGAGTATCCTCCCAGAATATTAAATCAGGGCATGAGCAGATATAAATGAGAACCGCGATTTATCAATGGGAGCTCTCACAGAGCGTCTGTTACATCAAGAGAAATGAGTCTGTTCCATGTTTTATCCATTAGGAGACTATAATTAGAAACGGAGGCTTTGCATAGCACTTTTTAGTCACTCTTAATGTTCAGATTCTCATTAAAAGTAATTCATATTTTTGTTGTTCTGTGAGATTTTATTAATAGTTCTGCAAATTCTCTGCTGTCTTCAGGAAACAGATTGTATATTTAAAATATCTTTTCAGGCCCGGGAGCCTCGGGGCTCTGCACTTGGCACATACTCACCTGCACTTTCTTGTAGCGAGCTCCTCAGGGCTGTCCTGCACATCTGTCCCTGCCTGGCCCCTCGCAGGCTCCTGAGCTGCAGATGCCCAGGGAGTGCTGGTTGGAGGGACCCGGTGGTCCTGCGTGGTGTCTCGCTTCTGCCCACAGGATGGCAGCATTTAGTCAAGACTCCAGCCCTGCTAGGCCCCGGCTCTGCTTGGAAATTGGGGAGACTGGTTTCCTGCAAAAATGGAAACAATGCTTCAGCGCCCCGACCCCTGAGCACACCGTGTGAGCTTCCCACCCTGTCTATAAAGGGTTTCGTGGAGGACGACATCTTTGGGGTGAACTAGTTGATGTTAACGGGCTGCAGCATCCATCTTTGCTGGGCTCTCGAGGTCCAGACCTGCAGCACCTTCAGTGAACAATCAGGCTGAACTCACCTGCTCATTTCATGCCCAATTCATTGGATGCAAAGGGTAATAATGTTACTCAAAGAGAAAAGAGCCAGACGCAGTGGTGCCGGCCTGTAATCCCAGTGGCTCTGGAGGCTGAGGCAGGAGGATCACACGTTCAAAGCTAGTTTCAGCAGCTTAGTGAGATCCTAAGCAACTCAGTGAGACCCTGTCTCATGTGAAATGGGCTGGGGACGTGGCTCAGTGGTTAAGTGCCCCTGGGTTCAATCCCCAGAACCAAAAAAAAAAAAAATAAATTAAATTAAAATTAAAAATTAAAAAACAAAAATAAAGAGAACAGAGGAAGAAGAAACTATTGAGGCCCTGCTGTTTGCTATGTACTTAGAGGTACTCAAACTTGAGCAGGCATCAGAATCACTGGCAGGACTGGTTAAAACACAGATTGCTGGACCTCAGCCCTAAAGTTTAGGGGCCTGGGCTGGGGCCTGTCTGTTTGTGTAAGTTTTAGATGTTGTGATGCTGCTGGTCCAGGGACTCATTGCTTTAAAAATCACATTTGATCCTTAGCAGTGCTTTGACAGTATGATTGTCCCCACTCTGTAGATGAGAAAGCTAAGGTTTAGAAACTTAAAAAAAACTTGGGGCTGGGGTACATCATGGTGGTCAAGCAACTGCCCAGCCCACATGAGGCCCTGAGTTCCATGCCCAGAACTGCAAAAACCCCAAACCAAACAAACAAAGACCTGAATAGCCCTGGTCAGTCTGACTCCAAAACTTTCCTCCACCTACTGTACCCTTCTGTAAGGAAAAGGGCCCAAATCAAATCTGTACGTTGGAGGTTTCTTTGAATCGTCTGGCTCAATAACACCCAGCACCACTGTGATGCTTCTAAGTGTTTTTTTGTTTTGTTTTGTTTTTTGTTTTTGATACTGGGGATTGAACCAGGGAAACTGGACCACGGAGCCTCGTCCCCAGCCCTATTTTGCGTTTTATTTAGAGACAGGGTCTCACTGAGCTGCTTAGTGCCTCACTGTTGCTGGGGCTGGCTTCGGACTTGGCAATTCTCCTGTCTCAGCCTCCTGAGCCCCTGGGATTACAGGCACGCGTCACCACGCTCAGGGTTATGATGCTTTTAATTTTTAAGAGTTGAGCGATAACGATTCATCTTTACAATTTCCCTGATTCGAGAGTAATAAAAACTGCAGAACTGGAATAAACAGGTGCCTGTGTATGGGGGACAGGAAGGTCTGCACTCTTCATTTAAAACTGAAATGTCTTTGGAAATGAAATGTTGATGGTGTAGGCATTTCAATTACCAAACTCCAACTTTGAAACGAGAATACGACATGAAAATAGAGTCTAAGTAATTACAAAATCCATTAGCTTGCCCATGGAGAGAGGACCCAGTTTGTCTGAGGAAATAAATAAGGGAGTCCAGGCTGGTGGGCTTTCCCCAGCAGTGAGTCAGCGCGGGAATGACGGGCGGGCGGCAGGTGCAGCAGTTGCTGAGCGCCTGGTACCTAAGCCTGGGATTGCTGAGAACCTGGCCCAACTCCCCTCCCACACCCCACCCTCATTTGATGTAAGATCTCTTAGAGGCCTGGATAGATTTGGTTCTAATTCTTGGGAAATGGAGCAGGACACGGAGGAGAACGGAAAGACAGAGACAGGCCCACAAGGGTCTCACCTGCTACCTAGAGGGGCCCTCTCCAAAGAAAAACTTGGTGGCCACATCCTGTTTGATCTGAATTTCCAGAGCCTGACTGGGACCTGAGGGTTCTTGAGTATCACTTCTTTGCCTTCTTCCTTGACAGTGACTGTGACCAAGACACCTCTGTCTCGGGGCAGGGCGGTCCCTGAGCAGCGCTTGCCTGGCCGGGCACTGGGAATAGGAGTGTTGTCAGGTTTGGATGTGAGGTGTCCCCAACGCTCACGTGGGAGACGTCCCAGGAGGTCAGAGGAGGAATGATTGGGTTGTGAGAGTCTTAACCCAATCAGTGGATCAATCCCCCGATGGGATTAACCGGGTGGGGCTGAGGTGGTGGGGTGCAGCTGGAGGAGGTGGGGATTGGGTGTGACTTTGGGTGTGTTTCTGTCTGGGAGTGGAGTCTCTCTGCTTCTCTCCGCGGCTTCCCTTCGCCATGATGCTCTGCTGCACCCGGAGCCCTGAGGAATGGAGTCTGTTGTCTGTGGATTGAGACTTCAAATAAACTTTCCCTCCTCTACAATCACTCTGATCAGACATTTTAGTCACAGCAACACAAAAGCTGACAAAAGCAATTGTGGAGCCAGACTGGGCACAGAGGAGTCCAGGACCTGAGCCCATCTCCTGCTGCCCAGCTCACTAAGGGGCTAGAGATCCAGGACTGGCATTTAGCCCCTTCACTCTTAGAATGTGTGCATTCCACTCCCCACGGGGACAGTGCTCACAGGGAAAAATGGAGGCGTTGGGGGAATAGAATACTCTCAAAGAAAGACCTGAAACTAAAAGGCTTATAGCACATGTACTCGTCAGCTTTGTATCACTGTGACAAAACACCTGAGATAATCAACTTGAAAGGAAGAAAGGTTTACTTTGGCTCACAGTTTCAGAAGTTTCATTCCATGGTCACTTGTTCCTGTTGCTTTGGGCCCATTGAGTTTCAGGACATCATGGCAGGGTGCATGGTGGGGAGGACTTTTTAACCTCAGGGTAGCCATGAAACAAAGAGAGAAATAAGGAGCCAGCATCCCAATACCCCCTTTAAGGGCACACCCCAAGTGACCCAGTCCTCCCACTATGGTTCTACGACTTCCCAATAGCACCATGAATGGAGACCACGCCTTCAGCACACGGGTCTTTGGTGGACAGTCCTGATCCAGATTATAGCACCAGATACAGCAGAGTTCATATTTTAAAAATGTGCTGTGCTGGTCTGGGGGTTGGAGGTCTGACAGTAGTGACCCTGACCTCTTTTCCCCAGCAGCTGAGCTCTGACACAGGTTTCTGCAGCACAGACATGCTGGGTGGTTAGGACGGGGGTCTTGGGCTCTGTTTCTAGCCCATGTGGAGGCCGCTGCTGCTGTCCAGCCCCCTGGAGCTACAGTCACCTGAATCCCACCCTCCAGAGAATCAGTCCTCTCATTAATTGAGTTTCTGCTGCCCTGGTCAGCTGCTCAGTCCCCTGGAAGGGAACGTGCCCGTGGACTCCCCCATGTGCTCCTCCATGGATACCCGAGCTTACAAACAAACAAACAAACAAACATATTCTTTATGCTTTCACAAAGATGGACTCCAGGGTAATCTACTATGAACTTCTATTAATTAGAAAGCATCAGCAAATAGGAGTTCCCGTTTCCACCAAGGAGGCAAATTGGAATAAAAACAGGATCAACAACTAACTTTGCTTGGTGATCTGTCTGCTGTGAACTGAATGCTCATGTTCCCTCTCAACTCACAGGTTGAAGCTGTGGTCCCAGCAGGATGGTAGCTGGGGACGGGATCTTGGGAGGGAGTTAGAGGATGGAGCCCTCATGAATGGGATTAGTGCCCTTGTAAGAAGAGATGAAAGAGATGATCTCCCCCTCTGTCTTTCTCTGTCTCTTTTTTCTCTACCATGTCAGGAAAAAGCAAAAGGGAGGTTATTTGCAAACCGGGAAGAGGGTCAAATCTTGGATTTGTCAGCCTCCAGAACCAAGAGAAACAAATTTCTGTGTTTAAGCCATCCATTCTTTTTTTAAAATTCATTCTTTTCAGTTATACATGACAATAGAATATATTTTGACATATTATACATACCAGGAGTATGATTTCCCATTCTTGTGGTTGTGCATGATGTGGAGTCACACTGGTCACGTATTCATATATGAACATAGCAACTTGGTGCCACCACTCTGGAAAGCAGTCTGGAGACTCCTCAGAAACCTTGGAATGGAACCACCATTTGACCCAGTTATCCCTCTCCTCACTATATACCCAAAAGACTCAAAATCAGCATACTATAGTAACACTGCCATATCAATGTTTATAGCAGTTCTATTCACAATAGCTAAACTATGAAACCAGCCTAGTTGCCTTTCAACAGATGAATGATAAAGAAAATGTGGTATATATGTAAACAATGGAATATTACTCAGCCACAAAGAAGAATGAAACTATGGCATTTGCTGGTAAATGGATGGAACTGGAGACTATCTGCTAAGTGAAAGAAGCCATTTCCAAAAAATCATAGGCTGAATGTTCTCTCTGATAATCAGATGCTAATATACAATAAGGAGGGGAGGGAAGAACAGAAATACTCTGGATTAGGTAAAGGGGAATGAAGGGAAGGGAGGGGGGATAGGAATAGAAGAGACAGCAGGATGAACTGGACTTTACTTTCCTACGCTCACTCTGTGGCATTCTTGTTATAGAAGCCTGAACTGAGACACTCTTTTCATAGACGATGATTTGGAATTGACATATATTAAAAGACCCAGAGAATGGATATGTATGTGTGTGTGTGTCTGTGTGTGTATAACACACACACACACACACACACATATATATATAACATAAAATAGAATATATAAAACAAAAACAAGAAAAATCAAGCAATTAATGAACATAACCCTTCTCTGCTGTCCTCTTCTTTACACTAGGTATAATGACATCCTTTCACGGGATTCCAGTGGGGTGTGAAGGAGGTACTATTCCTTCTTCTTCTTGGGTATTGGGGATTGAATCCAGGGGCACTCTATTAATTTTGAGACAGGGCCTTGCTAAGTCTCTCAGGCTCCCCTTGGACTTGTGATCCAGGTTCAGGCTGGTGCCAGTGCCTGAGTAGGAAATGACCTCTGTGGAGATTTCCTCTAACCATGGTGTATGGCACAGTGCCCGGCCAGGAGCAGCTCATGTACTCCTGGAGCACTGTTGCTTAATTGGTTCCTTCTCGTCTCTGTACTTACGCATATCTCAGCCACCATTTATGGAGGCTACTAGACGACGTTTATGGGCTGCATGTTCAGGATACACCTGTCCAACACGTGGATTCTGCCCACCACTGGTGTCAAGTGGCCCACCCCAGAGATCAAGTCATCTCAGTGTGGTTCACCTCCATGGTTTACTGGAATGGATGCGGGCTCCAAGGTCCCGTAGACCTGGGTGTGAGTCCAAGTTGCTTTATCTCTGAGCCTTAGACCCTCCCTGTAAAAGCTGATGAATGACAGCAACCTTCTGGCATCTGGTGAAGAGATGGGACAGGAGTGCTGGAAAGACAGAATGAAGATCGTGCTGAGCACTTGGCCTGTGCCGGGCACCATGCCTATTCTAATTTGTTTAAACCTTAGCGATAGCCTATGATCAGGTGCTGGGAGCCATTAGCCAAGAAGGTATGACAATTTCCTTGCCAGCGTACCCCATGTTGCTTAGTGGAAGGACTCGTGGAAATAGGACATTTTGCAGTGACATTGCATGTAGGTGACCTTGCTCAAGGATCAGGGCGGATCCGGGTTTAGGGTGTTCCCGGTTTAAGGTTATTCCTGCTGGGAATAGGGCGTATCCTGCTGCCTGAGTTCCCCTTGAGTGCTCACAGGATTCAGACAGTATTTTTTGGGAGATAGAAGCCCAGTGGGTGTGGATTTGGGCAGAGAATGTGGATTTCCCCAGAACGTGATTGTAGACGGCTGGTGTGAGTTCGGGAATAAAGAGTTGCTGTTTTGAATCTACAAGCTGTGTGGTGGCTCGTGATTGTGTGCCCAGCCAGACTGCGGCAATCAGGTCCTACGGAGAAGCACAGAGATGGTGAGAGACAGGGGAGCAAGGGCAGGGGAGCAAGGGCAGGGGAGCCGACGGCTGGTGGCAGAGCTGGGCTTCCCTCGGAGCGGCTGGCTACCGTGCCTGCCATCTCAGTTGCCACCCCAGCTGGCGCAGCGTGAGAATGGAACAAGATAAGTGCTTCATTCCCACCTTGGGAGGTTCTGATTCAGTCGGTGTGGGACGAGACCCGGGAGTATGGAGACTTAGAGGGCTCCCAGGCGATCCCGATCCCGTTGTGCAGGTTGAGATCCAGTGGGTGTGGGAATAACGGGGAGCTGTTACCGTCAGGGTGAGGGAGCTGGGAAGGGCTCGTGTACGTGGGTCTTAAAGGAGGCAGGGGAGCTTTCTAAGCAACAGGTAGGTAAGCGCCCCCCGGGGAACAGCATGTGCAGAGCCACCAGCAGCAAAGGTCCCTCAATGAATCAGGTTTATAAAGCCCAGCTGTGTGCATGTGCGACACAGGGGACCAGGGAGGGAGGGATGAGGAGAGGAAGACGGTGTGCAGGGAGAGGAGAAGAAGAAGTGGAGGAGGAGGGGAGGAGGGGGGAGGGGGGAGGGAGAGGGGGAGGGACCTGGGCAGGTGGCTTGGGGCCACTGTGTGACAGGCTTAGAGATCAAGCTGAGACATCTATTTGACTTTACCCTAGAGACAGGGAGAGCCCCTGAAGAATTTTCATGGCATGTTAGGACATAATCTGAGTTCTCGGTGCTCATCCTTTCTATTTCAATAATTGTGACATGTTGCAGATTGACAAATGAACAGAAATAGGGAAAGGAAGCCATTGGTGTGGCCAGGAGCCTCATGGTGCTTTTGATGAGAGAGGAGAGAAAACTGTTGGAATTCAGAGGCCCTCTGAGTGGCCATTGTTCCACCAACGGATCTTATTTGGGGAGAAAATGAAGAAAGCGCCTTCTCACAGCACAGGTAGAAAGGCACAGTTCTGGAGGAAGAGGTCACTGTGCTGTGGGGCGAAGGTGAGTGTGGGGCCACAGGTGCTCTGGGGATGAGGGGGAGCAGGGTCTGCGGGAACAGGGGTGGGCCTCCCCGGGGCTCTGTATTTTCTGGAATGTTCTTTGCTCCCCCTTCACATGCTGTTCTTTAAGAAATGCAGATCTCTGTGAAATTAGATTGGGAGGAAATATTTGTCGATTCTAAGGAGTCTGGGGTGATTGAGAGGATTGTCAAGCTGTACTTTGGAGGCAGTAAAGCCTCTTTTTAATCATGGTGCGTGATGCGCTACACTCCCGGCATAATACGAGCCAGGACAGCTGCATTCCCTTCTTTCTTTCTTTTTGGTGGTACCAGGGATTGAACCCGCTCTCTACCAACTGAGCTGCATACTGGCCCCCAGCCGCATTCCTGAAGTGCGGCCCTATGATGCTGATGGAGTCGGTTGAAGCCAAGGGTGGAAGAGGCTGGAAGCCAGGTCATCGGATGAGAAGAGGCTTTGGTGTGAGCTCCCTAAAAGGAAGCCTGGGCTTAAGCAAACCCATCCGGCTGGGCTAGCCACGTGCCCCAGGAGAGGTGACCTCACATATCAGGTATCCCATTTCATCTTCACAGCCAAAGGACTCTGATTATTTCAATTTTACAGATGGTGAAACTGAGTCAGAGTTTAAGTGACTTTCTCATAAATGGTTAGGAGCTGGTAGGTACCTAAGTCAGGATAAGAATCTGGGTTTGGTGGACTCAAAATACAGGTATTGGGGGCTGGGGTTGTGGCTCAGTGGTAGAGCGCTCGCCTAGCATGGGTGAGGCACTGGGTTCGATCCTCAGCACCACATAAATGTAAAATAAAGATATTGTGTCCACCTAAAACTAAAATAAGTAAATATTTTTTTTAAAAATCTAGGTGTTGAACACTTAGACTGCTCTTAATTTAGTAAGACCTTAACAGGAATCCCCCCTCCCCCAATCCAGTGCAGGGGATGGAACCCAGGGCCTTGTGCATGCTGGACAAATGCTCTCCATCGAGCCACGTTCCAGTACCAGGGCTCATTTCTCTTTGGAAAGGCGTAAGGACCATGGTCTCCTATGTCTTCTTTGCCTTGATTCTCGGAATGTTCTGCCATGTGCTCAACTCAAGGTCAAAGTTTTTTGGAGGTGAACTCTGCTCCTACCTGAAAATGCTTAGATGTCATTTTATGGGCATTGCTTTTGTATCCTAATGTCCAAAAATAGTGCCAAAGTGGCGGCCTTCCAGTCCTACCCCACTTCCCCAGGTGTGGGGTCATCCCTCCCAATTCCCTTAGATGCTTCTGCTGTATTCCAGGCTCACCAACTGCATCAGACCAAAGGGAAAACTTGGCATCTTGGGGATGTTGCTTTATTAAGAACTTTTTAGAACACAAAAGAGTGCATAAGCACATCTTTGTACAGGTTGAAGAATGAAATGAACATCTGGGTATTGTCTACCTGAATTGAGACCTAGAACATTGTCAGGAGCTTAGAATTCCCAGATATTTCCTCTTTCCTGACATAACATTGTATGCATCTTTAAGCAATATGTTATTTAGTTTTGCCTGTTTTTGAACCTCATCTAACTGGAACACATAGCATGGATTCTTCCTTGGGTTGTTTCTTACCTCAACACTATGTGGCTGAGAGTCATTCCTGCTCATGCACATGACTGTGGTCTATTCGTTTCATTTTCACTGCTGTATAATATTCCAATGTGTGACTGTACATAGCTTATCTGTTCTTGTTTGTTTGTTTGTTTTTTGGTACCCAGGATTGAACCCAGGGATTCTAAACCTCTAAGCTACATCCCCAGCCTTTTTGTAAATTTTTTTTTTTATTTTGAGAGAGGGTCTTGCTAAGTTGCTGAGGCTGGCTTTGAATTTGTAATCCTTCTGCCTCAGCCTCCCAAGCTGATTACAGGCATGTGCCTCCTTACCTGCCCTAACTATCTGTATTTGAACTGAATTCATTCAGGTGGTTTTCATTTTTTTGTATAATAATACTGGGTCTTTGGATATGCACCTGGGTAACATATCTAAGTGACGCCAAATTGTCTTCCAAGGAACTTGTTCCAATGGCACTTCCACTAGTGGTGGGTGACAGTTTCAGTTTGTCTCCATAAAGTGCTTGGTATGATCTGCTTTTCCAGCGGTGGGTGCAAAATCGAACCTTGTGCCTTTGTTTGCATTTCCTGGGTCACTAATGAAGGTGGCCATTGTTTAGTCAGCTTTACCTCTCTGTGACCCAAATACCTGACCAGAACTACTTTGAGGAGGGAAAGGTGAACTACCTCCTCCAGCCACACCCAGCTGCCTAAAGTCACACGAGTCTGTCCATTCAAACTTGAGGGGCTGATGAGGTCACAGCTCTCATAATCTAATCATTAAACATCCCTATTAATAGGGATTGGGATTTCAGGGACACCTCAAATCCAAGCCATTAACAGCCATCTTTTCACATTTAGACTGATTCCTTCTGGGTGAAATTTCTATTCCTTTCTTGCTGAGAGCCATAGCCGAGTAGGCATGGCATTTTTGGTTGAAAGGTGACAGCCAGGAAGCCATTGAGATGATAATGGTTAATTGGGTTGTTTGTTCTCTTATTGTCTAATTTTTTGAGTTCTTTGTATACTCTGGATATTAGGGCTCTATCTGAAGTGTGAGGAGTAAAGATTTGTTCCCAGGATGTAGGCTCCCTATTTACCTCTCTTATTGTTTCTTTTGCTGAGAAAAAACTTTTTAGTTTGATTAAGTCCCATTTGTTGATTCTAGTTATTAACTTTTGTGCTATGGGTGTCCTATTGAGGAATTTGGAGCCCGACCCCACCGAATGTAGATCGTAGCCAACTTTTTCTTCTATCAGACGGCGTGTCTCTGATTTGATATCAAGCTCCTTGATCCATTTTGAATTCACTTTTGTGCATGGCGAGAGAAAGGGATTCAGTTTCATTTTGTTGCATATGGATTTCCAGTTTTCCCAGCACCATTTGTTGAAGATGCTATCCTTCCTCCATTGCATGCTTTTAGCCCCTTTATCAAATATAAGATAGTTGTAGTTTTTTGGATTGGTTTCTGTGTCCTCTATTCTGTACCATTGGTCCACCCGCCTGTTTTGGTACCAGTACCATGCTGTTTTTGTTACTATTGCTCTGTAGTATAGTTTGAAGTCTGGTATCGCTATACCGCCTGATTCACACTTCTTGCTTAGCATTGTTTTTGCTATTCTGGGTCTTTTATTTTTCCATATGAATTTCATGATTGCTTTCTCTATTTCTACAAGAAATGCCGTTGGGATTTTGATTGGCATTGCATTAAACCTATAGAGAACTTTTGGTAATATCGCCATTTTGATGATGTTAGTTCTGCCTATCCATGAACAGGGTATATTTTTCTATCTTCTAAGATCTTCTTCTATTTCTCTCTTTAGGGTTCTGTAGTTTTCATTGTATAAGTCTTTCACCTCTTTTGTTAGGTTGATTCCCAAGTATTTTATTTTTTTTGAAGATATTGTGAATGGTTATGTTAAGATGTGCATTCAATTGGAGATTAGACCCCTGCTGTCCACCTCCGCCTGCTACTTTGGAGCTCTCCCATTGGTTGGGGAAGTGCGGGAGGAGGGATTTCTGGAGGAGGGATTTCTGGTTGGTGTGGTGTGTCCCGAGAGAAGGCCGCGTGTGTAGTGTTCGCGGGAGTTTTGGAAATAAAGTTTGTTCCTGCTTGAGTGGCTTGTGATTTTGTGCCCAGCCAGACTGCGGCACTTTCTTCTTTTTAATCTTTATTTTATTTATTTATTTTTAGGTGGTGCTGAGGATCGAATCCAGGGTCTCTCCCTGAGCCTCTCCCGCTGAGTCCCAGCCCAGCCTCTATTCCTTTCTTTTGCCTGTTTCTCCCATTGGGTTGTTTGACTTTTGAGTTGCATGAATTGTAAACATCTCCCAATTTGAGGCTCACCACCTCACTTTAAAGGAATGGAATAGAGAATAGTTTGAGAATACACTCAGACTTGTCAATCAGTCCCCCTACGATTTGAGGTTTTGGAGCCTAGTTTAAGAAATAGTTCCCATTATCTTCTGAACATGTCACCATTTTTCTTTACAGTTACATTTTTAATTCAACCAGAATTAATTTGGGGGTATGAATTTAGAGAACAATTGTTCCAACACTATTCACTGAAAATTCCATTTTTTTCCAACTGATTTGCAAGGCCAGCTCTATAACGAACCAAGTTCCCATCAATGTCTGGGTTTGTTTGTCAGCTCTCCATTGTGTTCCATTGTTCAAGTCGCCTCCCTCTCCTAGCACAAAGACCTCAGCGCCTTAATTTGAGAGCTTTAGGATCAACGCTCTTGATATATAGGAAGGCAAGTCCCTCCACCTTGTTCCTAAATGTCAAAGCCTCTTGAATTTTACAATGTTTGTCATGTTACACACACACACACACACACACACAGTGGTGTGTACCCCTGTTTGAATTTTGAATTGCCTTGGATTAGATTTATAGATTGGTTTAGAAGAGTAAACATCCTTACAATTCTAAACATGGGTGTTTCCCCCATTTATTTAGGTTTTCTTTTCTCTCTCTCTCTCCTTTAATGCGAGGGCCTTGTACTAAATGCTCTACCACTGAGCCACAACCCCAGCCCTAAAATAATCTTTTAATAACATTTTGCATTTTTCTCTGTAAAGCTTTAATAACCTTTTGTTAGTTTAGTGCTAGGTTTTTAAATGTTTTCTGTTGCTATTATAAATTATTTCTTGTTTTTTAATAAGGTCCATTTTTTGGCTTTTTACAGGTAGTGTATAGAAATGTTTATATACTGAATTTGTATCCAGCAACTATATTGCCTTATTAATTCTAATAATTTTTCTCTAGATGCTTTTGGGTGGACAGATAGGTAATCATATCAGCTGCAAGTTAAAAAAAAAACATTCCACTTTTTGAGTCCTTTTCCTCTTGATTTTCTGTCTGCATGGTACTGTTGGAAATGACTGCAGAGGGCTAATGGCAGCCACCTTGATTTTACCTTTCATATGATGTGTGCTTTAGGAAGATCTTATTTTATCATTTATTATTATTATAAATATGTTATTATATCATTTATAATATATTATTTATGATATATTATCATATCATTTATTGAATTAAGGAAGTTCCCCTTTGTATTCATTTTCTATTGCTGCCTAACAAATCACCACACATTTAATGACTCATGGCAACACACAGTCGCCACCTGTTTCCACGGTGGGGGTCTGGACCAGCTCAGCTGGGTCATCTGCTCAGCCTCAAAGCCTGAAATCCACATGTGGCCCTGGCTTCCCCTTGGAGACTAACTGGGGAAGAATTGTGGGGAATTTTCGAACCATTTACTTGTACTTTAAAAAATGACTTTACGAGTATTCTGTTTTCCTATTCCTTTTTGAGCCAATTTTGCTAAGTCATCTTTCTCTAAGAATCTTGGATGGACGGATGGACGGACGGTCTTGGTACTGGCCCTTGAACCCGGGGATGCTCTACCACCGAGCCACATCCCGCAGCTGTTTTTTATTTCGAGGCAGGGTCTTGCCACCGAGCCCAGGCTGGCCCTGTGACCGTCCTCAGGCTCCCAGGTGGCTGGCTTTCGGGGCTAGCACCAACTTTTTTGTGTGTGTTTTCTTCCCTTTTTTACTTTCTTTGGAACCGATTATTATTTCCCATGTTTTACCCTCTGGTGGCTTGGAGTCCTAGGCTCTGTTTCAGTCACCTTGTCGAAGTCACGCTGTTTGGGCGACATTAGTGACTCCTCGTGTAAGGGACCGTGGCCGAGGCTCCAGCACCTTCCTCCCCAGCCAACACGGCGCCGTGACTTGTCCACCCAGGCTCCCGCCGGAGGACCCCTGGGCCGGGCAAGGCTGTGGGCAGGCCAGAGGGGCGGCCCAGGGCTCCGCCCCACGAATGGATACACCGGGC
The DNA here is from genome assembly GCF_021218885.2 of Marmota monax. NCBI lineage: Eukaryota > Metazoa > Chordata > Mammalia > Rodentia > Sciuridae > Marmota > Marmota monax. The sequence continues at coordinate 2,219,748 of NW_026694593.1, read as the reverse complement.
CCAAGGCCGGTTCTGTTACCCTTCTGCTTTCTGTGGGAAACTAAGACGCGCCGGCGCTTCAGGTTCAAAGTCTAGTATTCGGCTTCAGGTGGAGCCCACTGTAGCCCTTCCCTTTGGCCCGCCCTGATTTCAAAGTTAGCCAATGGCATTGAAGGTAACCCTGAACTCCTCCAATCAGAGTGAAGGGTAGCGCTGATAGGTCAGAGACAGCAACCCCTGGACTGCCTGCCTGCGCAGGCGCACCTGCTGGCCGTGGTGCAGAGCGCCCCCTTCCGCCAGAAGTAGAGGTTGGCCTTGCTCCGCCCCTTGCAGCCTGTGTTTGATTTGTAGCAATTTCACAGTGAGATGGCCCAGCAAGAAGGCCCTCACCAGGTGCCACCCTGGATCATGGGCTTCCCAGACTGCAGAACTCTAGACCAGTACATTTCTATTCATTATAGACGACCCAATTTCAGATATTATGTTATACAAACAGAAGAGGACTAAGACAAATACCGAAGTTCAAGATCACCTTCTCCCCCTCTCCCCTCTCCCCTCTCCCCTCTCCCCTCTCCCCTCTCCCTCGTTCATTTAACAGAATCTCATTCTGTGGTTCTTTTCTTTCTCCATCCTCCTTGTACCCTGGGGGTCAAGTTTTCTCTAGGCTCAATTTTAACAGCTCCAATTTTCTTGTTCATTCTTAATTTTTGTGCTTTAAACTTTTAATATGTCAGGTGTGTTTGCTTTTCTGGACATCGAGGCCTGTGCCCAAAAGTCTGTTTCTTCTCTACCAGGATTCTGTATGTTGAGAACCCACCTCCCGATGGCTTCCATGTAAATCACAGTTACTTTAGAAGATTCAATGGTTCCAGGAATGTTACCAAGTAGGTGCTTTCCATCCAACAAATAATTCTTTGATTTTCCAGACACCAATTAGGTATTCAACAATTTAAGTCAGTTCTGATACTAACTACCTGTAGTTAGCAAGGACCCCTTAGGTTAAGGGCTCAGCCCCACAAGACGGTCCACTTTAGATGCCAGGTGTTGGGAGTCGCCCTGGCTCCAAAGACTAACTTCCCCATCCCCCAAGAAGAGCCGTCCAATGGTTAGCCCTGCTGGCTCACATGATCCTTACCCACCAATCAGAGCCCTACTGGCTCACCTGATCCTACCCACCAATCAGACTAGCCCTGCTGGCTCACCTGATCCTTACCCTCCAATCAAAAAGCACCCCATGCCAACTGTCAAACCACCCCTGGCTCTATAAATATGCAGAGCTGTTCCTCAATAAATGGGCATTTGCTCCCAGGATAAGCCAAGTAGGTGCTTTCCATCCAACAACTAATTCTTTGATTTTCCAGACACCAACTAGGTATTCAACAATTTAAGTCAGTTCTGATACTAACTACCTGTAGTTAGCAAGGACCCCTTAGGTTAAGGGCTCAGCCCCACAAGACGGTCCACTTTAGATGCCAGGCACAAGCCCCAGGCCTCCGTGCTTCTGATTAACCAGCTACGAACGAGGGGTTTACACAGCTTCTCCTTAGGTTTGATACTTATCTTTTGTTTCTTTTATTTATTTATTTATTTTGAGACAGGTTTTGCTACTTTGCCCAAGATGGTCTTGAACTTGGCAATCCTCCTGCCTCAGCCTCCCGAGTTGCTGGGACTGCAGGTACATACTACATACACATGCCTAGAATGGCTCACAGAACTCAGGAACATGCTTACTTATTATATAGGATACAAATGAACAGTTAGTAGTCCCAAAGAGTCCCAAGGGCCGTAGTTCCTGTCTCAGTGAAGAGGTCCACCACACTCCTGGCATGTGCAGGTGTTCACCAATCAGGAAGCTCTCTGAACCGCATTGTTTAGGGGTCCCTATGGAAGTTTCATCGTGTGGGCAAGATCAATTATTAACTCAATCTCTAGCCCCTCTTCCTCTTCCCAGAGGCTGGGGAATGAGTGAGACTGAGTGTTCCAGGCTTCTTAATCAATGCTGGATCTTTCTGGTGACCAGCTCCATCCTGAGGATATCCAGGTACCCAGCAAAATTCACCCCATTAGAACAAAGATACTCCTATTACCCAGAAAATTCCCAGGAATTTAGCGGCTCTGTGTTAGGAACCAGGGACAAAGACTAAATATGAGAACAAAAGATATCCCAGTCACTCGGGGAAGTGCGAGGGACTTAGGAACACTGTGCCAGGAACCAGGGACAAGGACCCTATATACCTTATTAGGCCACAGAGTGTTCCCATTTCCCTCCTCTTCTCCCCTCTAACTTCAGTGATCTCAGCTTCCCACTCGTGTTTCACGACCCTCTGTCAGCCTGCTCTCTCCACCCATGAAACCAGAAACTGCAGCAGTTCTTACCGAATTCCTACACCACACCTTCCTGGGCCTGCGGGTCTTTCGTGATAGCTCTAGTGAAGCCCAGGGCTCTGGGGCTCATTTGCTTGCATTGGCCTGACTCAGGCGATGTGTTCATCCCTTAGCTGGGTGGTGACTACTCTGATTGCCTGAAGCCTGCTGTGGCCCACCGTGGGTCTGTAAGCCATTTGTAGTGGGAACGGGGGAAGGGTGAATTTACAGGAAAGAAAGAACCTTTGCATTATTGGCCAGAGAATTGGGAGATTGATGCCGGGGAGGTAATGAATAAATGTCTTCTGTAGTTTTCTAACCCCGTACTCCCAGAGAACTGATGATGCCAATTCCTTTGGTCCCTGTTCTGCCAACCCCTGGCATGCACTTTCTCATTTGAACTAAAACCAAGCAGGTCCTATGTTCTCAAACTTGTGAGTCAAGTAAATATTGCATTGCTATTCTTTTAAAAATTCTTTGGGAAGTCCTAAGGGTAAATTTGCTAGGATTTCTGAATTCTGAAGTTCAGGCTGAGCTATGTATCTACCTTCTCATTCCAAGTGGTGGGAGGTGAGGAGGGTGTTTGCAGAAAGGGCACTTGAATCACATCTTACAGGTGCATACAGAAGACCTGACATTTCCCTTGATGAGTGACTGGGGTGTGGGTGCCCCATTGCTCTATGTATTCTTTCTCAAGAAATTCTTGATTGCTTTTAAGTGATACCCCAGTGTATGAAAGTAGGTGGCAGAACAGATTTGGAAAGCAGCTTTACCTAAGTAAAGAAAAAATTGCCCGTAGGCAGCAGTAACATATTACATGCATTTTCCCCCACATTTGGTTTTCCAGAGGACAGGATTGCTTTTTAAGAGATGCTATTAAGTGTAACTTGTCCCCAGAAAAAATAAAGTGTAAATTTCAAATTCAAGCTGCAAAAAGATTAAGTTAATTTTGGCTAATCTTCCCATGCTATTTGCAGTGGTGACTGCAATGAAGATTAATAACCTTGACCACCATTAGCATAATCCACTGTAATGCTAGATATAAAATTGCATCATTTTAATAATCTAATTTGATGTTTCCCAGCCAGTAGGTGTTCTCGTAGATTTGCAAGTATTATCTCTAAACTCTTTAAACTAAAGGCAGATACTTTGAAAATGATCAACGCCTCTAGAATAGAAAATAGATGATGAATTAATTTAGCCAGTCACAATAATGCATTTTGGTTTTCAGTGAGGAATGAATATGGTATGGATATGTGTGCATATGCAAACGAGTGGGTGTTGGAAGGCAGGGGTCTTTTCTTCTTAATCTAACATTTGCAAAATCAATAGCTGACTAGTGACCAAGGATGAATCTAGGAAAAGCATCGACAGACTCTGGGCGGGGTTGGTTTGCTAAACCAGGTCAGAGAGTCACTCTCTCTGTGACACGGCAAGGCTCTACGTTCTTCTTCTTCTGATTTAGGGCAAATGATTTGTTTTGGACCTACATTTCCTAGGTTCAGGCGAGGGCCAAGATGGAGTGAATGCTTCCAACAGGTGTGGCCTGCCCTTCTCATCCTCGTCCACACTGGTCCTTATCACTCCCCTCCCCCAGGGTTGTTTTTCTTAGAGCATTATAATTATGCATAGTATTTGTATTCATTTTGAAAAAAACATACATGCAAGGAATTTGATTGCAATCTCCATTTCCCTGGAAAAGCATTCAGATATGGCTTTCCCTGAACGTTAGGAGGTGGTTCCTTTTCCCTCCGATTGCTCTACTTCTCTTAACCTGCAGGGGGCGCTCTTACCCAGCGTCCCCTGAAAACTGAATTTGGCAGAATTGTCCATTTCCAAGTACTGGGCCCACCTTTGCGTTTGAACGCTGTTTTTCCAGCATTCACAGTTATACATGATGGAATAGTGGGTTAAATTTTATTTAAGACAGGAGACGTAATTTCATTTAATGGTTGGATATAGTTATGAGAAGACAAATGGGTGTGATGGCTGGTTTTCCTATTTTTATGTTAGATTTAGTGTCACACCTGCTAGCAAAGGTAATGTGTTAGTTTTAAATTTAACTTTTTTTTTTCTTTTTCCTAACGAAAAATGTCGGTGTGGTCCTCCCCCAATCCTCAATCAGAGCTAAGCCAAGGGAGCCGGACTCCCAGACGGCCAGGAGAGAGCAGAAGACAGGCAGGCTGCGGCTGGCGGTGAGACAGGAATTCTGCGCAGAGGCTAACGTGGCAGCTGCTTGCCTGTGCGTGTGGAGCTGGAATGCAAATCAGGGTAGGTTTATGGGCTAGGATTGAAACTAAGGCGGCAAGATGAAGAGGAACCCAGCGGTGAGCACATCACCATCTTCATAAAAATCTTGATATCAGGGAGCTCTGGGCAGCCTGCACACCAGTGGCCTCCCCTCTGCTGGCTCCAGCTGTCCCTTAGAACCGCCTGGGTGGCTTCAGGGAAATGCTCAGGTGGCACCGCAGGTCCTCCTCCTGGATCTCCAGGGGTTCCCGAGACTGACTTGGGTGTTTTCAAAAGCTTCTGAGGGGATTCTACCGTGAAGTAAAGCCTTGCAGCCTCTGCTCAGATAAGTGGATTCACTGCCGGATGCTTTATTTGAACACAGCTGTGGATTTGCCTTATCACACATCAGTGTGACTAGATATTCCCACTGATGAACAGCTGTTGGACGGAGGGGCAGGGCTCCCTCTTTCTAGGTCATTAAAACTGGGTTAGGTATTAAACCCTTTCATGTGTCCTCCTGTGGGTGGGGGCCAATCTCCCATGTCAACACTGCTATTAACTCCAGGGTAGACCTGGCCTGGCTTAAAAAAGCAACCTGTCCAAGGGGCTCTGTTTTTGATCTAAATTAAGATTTCATCCTTTAAAAAGAATTCCTGTTTTCACAACTGTAGATGTAGGGAAGGAAGGAGACAAGAGGAAAGCAAATCAGCTGCTGGTGTTTCTGACTTTTTATATTAATTTGGTTCCCTCTTATTAGACGCCATCATACGGCGTCAGCCTATGCCATAACGTGTGTAAATGCCCATCATCTCCAGCTTCCGTTCAAGAGGGAGTGGGAAAGGCCACAAACTGAGCCCCTTCACACATACACAAATGTAGTCTCCCACCCAGACCCTCCAACCCACACCCCAGCCCATCACTCACGTTCCCAATGCTCTGGTCAACACACACGGTCAGCGCACACCTTGGCTCACACCCATCTGATGGGGGACCACAGTAGACCACAAGCTTCTAAGTTTTCATTCCCTCCCCAGATGGGCTCACATTATATTTTCAATTAAATGAGTCCTTTTCTGCCCAAATTTCTAGGGCCCGACTTTCCCATGGGAATAATGGGAGTAATATGTGTCATCCACCTCACAGGATGACTCGATTGACTTTTGAGGTCCTTAGATGAAAGGTGTTACTGTTTCTCAGTACAAACGATTATCATTTAGTTATCACCGAGTTGGTAAATAGAGTCATTCATTGGGAATTTTTGGAAGACAGCTTTGTGGAATGACCAGTAGTAGAAATACAGCTAGATGTAGTTTTTGAAAATATTTTTTGGATCTACCAACCTAGAAAAAGTTCCAACTATTAGATTTTTTTTTTCTTTTTCTGAAAGCACCGAGGTTGCTTATTTGTTTGTTTGTTTTGTGGTTCTGGGAATTGAACCCAGGGATGCTCTGCCACAAGATGCATGCCCAGCCCTTGTCATTTTTTTATATTGAAACAGGGTCTTGCTAAGTTGCCCAGGCTGGCCTCAAACTCATGATCTCCCTGTGTGTTTCCAGTGTCACTGGGATTATAGCTGTGCACTACCACGTGTGGCTTGCATTATTATTACTATTAGTTTTTATCTAGTGCTCAGAAAAACTCACAGGGAGAGCAGTGAGGGTTCAGCGGATCAACTTGGGAAAATTCCTTTCCCACCCCTGGCTCCCAGGCCTTCTTAGTCCTCATTCCACGGTGTGTCTGCAGCCTGGACACAGCTGGACACTGTTGTCTTTCTGGTGCCCTCTGAAATGTTGCAGTGTCTCTTCTGATTGCCACTGTAACCAGGCCATTCCTCTTGGATCCGGCCCTGGGTGTTGGGAGGCTCCTGACACAGGTGCAGGAAGCTAGACCAGTTTCTCTCTCTCTCTCTTTTGGTTTAAAGAACTATACAATGCATCCTTGAGTTCATGAGCACAGCAATAGGAACCTGGTGACCCCCACCCCTAGCACTTTGTGTACTTCTAACCAGAGGCAGTTGGTTCATCACAAGCTGTTTCACTATTGAGAGAGGAGACCTTTGGCTAAGGCAGAGATAGGCCAATTCACACAGGCAATGGCGTTATTATAGAAAGGCCAGGGCCTGCAGAGCTCTGGAGAGTCCCCTGGGCCCTCTGCCAGCCTTCTAAGACACGGGTTCCCATTAGAGACTTCTCCCCAGTCCTCCTGCCTGTGGAAGCTGATTTGAACCCCACCCCTGCATTGCAGTGTGCATGACCATACCAACAAAACCAGGACTCAACTCGCTCGCTGGCAAAGACCAGGCCCTCTCCATGCTGATGTGTGAAGGAAATTGGGCATTCAACTGAACACATTTTTTTTTTTTTCTGTTGCCTTATGGAATCCACAGAAATGGATTCTACTGGAAGTTACAAGAGCTCTTTACCCGCCCTTATTTATGCACTTCGGTGGTGGGAAAGCAAAGTTGCTGAAACAGAAAAATGTTCCTGAAAGGAAAAGTTAGTTTCTTCTTGGTGACCTGAAAAATTTTACCACAACTCCATTCAAAACCTTCAGGCACTTGACTTTTTTTTTTTTTTAATATCCTTTACCTTTTTAATAAAAAGTAAAAAACAAACAAAAAAATACATCGATGTCCTGAATAGAACCTCTCTATGTAAAGATCTCACTAAACAAATAAACATAGGACCGGACAAGAAATGGAGCTATGAATAGCAATGATATATTACGAAGCATTTATATATGTATGTATATATATATATATATATATATATATATATTATATATGAATGTGCAGGTATACGTGTGTGCACCTATGTATGTATAAATATGTAAATATTTGCCTACATACACATCACACACACACATACATATTTATACTGACCTCTTTAGATTGAAGTCCAAGGCACTTTTTACAATGAACAGGTTAAAGCCATTAATTTAGAACATTAACTGTTTCTGGGTACATATCAATTTATGGCGCCAATATCAGAATTCCCATCTTTCTCTACCCACCTTGGTTGGTGCAATGAAATAAGAGAATTGGCTTTAGAAGACATTAGGACTGTTTCCAGTGGTTGAACTGATTTCCCTTGCTAGTTTCCTCTAGAGGAGGAGAGTTCAGAAGAAACACAGAGATCACAAAAGGCAGCTTCCTTTGCACTATGCTAGCGGAGAGACCCAGGGGGCCTTCTGTTTCAGGGGACCTGCCCTGAGGCTCCACCTCATATCCTCCTGGCCTTGCTAGCACAAGCTAAAATGAAAAAAAAAAAAAAAAGCTTAAAAGGGGCTTTGAAGTTGCTCAAGGCTATAAAGTGAGCCCTCTTTAAATTAGGCTAGAAAAAGACCGCCTCTTATTGACTCTACTGTTTCATGTACACCATCCAAGCTGTATGACTTCAAATGGAATTTGAAGATGCATTTGTCTTTATCCTTATGATCATAAAGGGGTTTTACATCACCAAGTCATCTGGTAAATGAAGCTCAGGAAAGAAATGGTTTCATTCTCTAATTATTAATGAGGTTGGTCTGTTACCGTGGGGTGAAGCTAGCCCTTCTCAATGTTTACTGTGCATACAGATCACCTGGGGATCTTGTGAAAAGGCCGATTTAAGCAGGTTTGATGTGAGGCTTGAGATTCTGCATTTCTAGAGAGCTTACAGGTGATTCTACTGCTGCTAACCCATGGGCCACACTCCAGAGTAGCAAGGATTAGCATATAGCCATGCACTTGAATTACAGTCCAGAGTTCTGCTTTCCCCAACTCTGGAATTTGTGTTGGTTTCGTTGAGTAACAACTTTGTTGGGAAAGGTCAGAATGTATTTGTTCTCTATAAATGGAAACATCTTTGTCAGTCTGGGAAGTGCTAGAAGGAAAAGCCAAAAGAGATAGTTCTATTTAGCAGCAGAAAAGTATTAAGAAACAAATCGATGACCATCAGTGCATTTCATCAGTCAATGATAAAGTTGAGAATTAGCTAATTTCCATTACCCAGCGAGGAAATAAACTAAAGCAGGTGCCCCAGAGTTCTGATGGCTTTAATGGCACTCAGCCTAGCGTGTAACTGAGGAGTGACACAGACGCTGAGTGTATTTAGCTCCACACAGACACAACTTGTGTACAAAATGGGACTCAACTACTCAAGCAGATTGAAATGGGCATTTAGAGATTTTGCTTTCACGCTCCATGAATAACTAACATCATGGAGACCCAAGCCTTGGTTTTAGTGAGATGAACAAGAGAATTGAAGTTCAAACACATTGAAAGGTGGGAGGATTCCAGTCCCCCACACCCCCACCCAAGGAGAAACCCTGTTGTTTGGTACTATCTGGATAGCTGTTGAATTTCCCACGTTTGTGTTGAGACACACAAGCTAAGTTAAACCCACCTTTATGCTATTTGGTTTGCACCTATACAATACTAAACAGAAACCGTGACTGAAAGGGAGGGTCCTCACCTGGAGGAGGCTCACTGATTCGAGGAAATCTTTGTTCTGTAACTGAATACATCCGTTTTCATCTAGAAATAGGAACGTGGTCATTCAAAAGAGGGAACTGAGAGATTCTACATGTGTCTCAGCTGCAGGAGGGGAGTGGATTTCATGAGTTGCTTAATTTTGCCATAAAAGAAAACATCTTAGCCAAAAAGGATTCCTCCAGCTAAGGGTAAATGAGCAGAACAGGGAGCCCAGCTCTTTGCTGGATCCTCCTGTGGGTGTCCTGCCTCTTCTTGCCACAAGAGCCGGGCTCCACGTTGGTGACAGACACGTGGAAACCGCGCTCCCTTCAGGAAATTGCCAACTCAGAAAAGCACATCTGCATGGGCTCTCCCTGGGCCCTGCCTGGGGGGACTCAAACCCCGTTTTTACTCTTCCCACACACAACTAAGCAACTCACAATGCTTAGAAATTTTGAGTCTTTTGAGTCACAAGAAAAACAGGATTCTTCCTTGTGCCCAATTTTGACATGGCCAAAGGAAAACGGGTTGGCTGCAGTGGAGACCTAATTTATAGCATGGGGTCTTTGCATTTCTATAGAAAGAATCTGTACTTTTATTAAACTGGCTCTGTGCTGTTACTTAAAGGAGTGATGGCTTTTAAAATCTCTTCTGAAATGGCTTGACAGATTTTAGGGTAGAATCATCCTTCTAAGTTTGTAATAGTATTTTTTTTGTCACTAATATTTAGGTCTTAGAAAAATGAGAATATGGCAGTTCATAGGTTGTGGGACCAGGCCTGTGGCCTGGGAGTCAGGTGATCTCTAACAATGATGTGTACTCAGAAACAGTGGTTGGGAGAGCAGGCTGACACTGGACCTGCTAAAGACTAGTTTGATACAAAATGTTAATTGAAAGTTACAATATATTTTATAATATAGCAATATATTTCATATTTAAAATAAACTGTTATGCTTTCTCCTATCATTTAAAAAATAGCAAGCAGTACAGAGGCAAGATGCAAATTCATATTGAAGCTCGTCTGATTCAGGATATAAACACTTCAGTCTCTGAGTTTGCCATGGAAATGTCCCCTCCATGAACATCCTGTCATGCTCTCTTGTTGTTCTCTTGTGGCCGCGCAGAATGGAGAGTCTGGGACCCAAATCGAGTTGTTGCGCCGTTAAAAACGTCTGATGAAGGTCGGTCAGTCCTGGTTGGGATTCAAAAACGGACACAGCTAGAGAATGTCGTTTATTCCCTGTCCTTCTTCCGAGAACCTGGATGTTGGCGGTTCCAATCAGATTTGATTTGTCACTATTGTTTTTTTGTTTGTTTTTGGCCGGAAATGTCAGCATCTCTTTGGGATCCTAACTGTACAGGTTGGTATTGGGTTTTGTGCTTTTCCTCCACCAGCTCGGTTGGTCACGACGTCTCTTTTGTTTGTCCAGGCCCAAGATTACAGCTTCCAGACTACAATTCCCAGGTGTGTAAACACTGTCACGGGGCACTTGGCACCTAGGTATGGAGGTCATCCGTTGAAGATTTGACAATGGTTTTTGTTCAGAGGGAACTCCAGTTCGAGTTTGGGTGTTTCCAGTAATGGTGTAAGACAAAAAGATCACAGTTATATTGTTTCTCTATCTATATGTATCTATATACCCTTGCACTGAGTACGTCTTAAATAAGCTGTGGCCTATCTCAATATAAATCTACGCATTACTCGCCTGACAGGAGTTAAGTGTTAATTTCTATTCATGCAGCCTGGCACGAGCTTCCCACTACCCCAGACAGAAAGTTGACGTAGCTCTCCCCGTAAGGCTCCTTTCCTAGTGGTACCAGTGATCTCCTAAACGTTGACTCTGGCGGCAGTGGGGAAGGAAGGAAGGGCTAGTGTCCAGGGCGTCCTCAAGCCCGCACACTGCAGCGGGAGGGAAGGCGCTGCCCCACGCCTGCCGGGAAGCCACGGATAGCTGTCTAAGGTACTGAAATCAAACACCGCGGAACCAACAGGGACAGCCCGATGACCACGAACGGATCCTTAATCTGCTTCTAGCAACCTTCAGGGAAGCAGAATGACTGTGTAAAACTGGAGACAAATTTTAGGATTTAAATTCAGTGATTTTTAAAAAAGAATAGCAACCTACTGGTAGTGCAATGACTTCGTTAGTGTCTCGGCTGGGTTTTTATGATGGATGGTAGTAGCAAAATCCTTGGTTCTGAGATGAAACACTGATTCTGATTTGGGGGTGCACTGTCTATCAAGTGACAATCTGGAGGAGGCGGAGGGGTGGTTCTGAAACTAGGCGCTATTTCTCCCTGCCAGTTTCACTACTTATTTGCTATGTAATAATTACTTTTTGGTAACTATTGACTACATTCAAATACAACATCAAATCGGGGACTAGCTAGAGTCAGGCTGGGTTGTTGTCAATGACAATAATGGTTTCATTGTTTTCCTCTATTGAATACTTTGTACTTAGCAATAGTAACTATTGTCTTCATTATAAGTACAGAGAAACTGAGGTATAAAGTGGTTATATTAGTTGGCCAAAGATGTGGATCCAGTCTTAAGTTTTTATTTATTCTGATTTTTGTATCACTAGTCTTCTTCTTTTTCATGATTTATTCACAAGGAAATTATGGAAAATTTAAGGGGGAAATCCCCAATATATTAAAACCATCATTTCTTTAATGCTACTCCTTCTCGACCTTTAATGATAAAACTATTTGCACTGAGCACTTTAGAGCTGGCCTGCATGTACATTTTCCACATCTCCTCATTTACGAGGTTATGATGCCCCTGGTCCCCACAGATGTCAGGCCATCAGTGGGGACTCAGGGCTGTACCCCTCTTGCTCTTTTGGATTATATTAAGCATTTCTAGAGATATGATGGCATGAAGTGACATATTATGAAGATGGCAAGAATGGTTATTGATGATGATCACAGATATGTGGCCTTTGATCCAAAGGTGCAGGTTGTATTTGGACTTCAATCTAAGGAGGAGTGAGCTTCTAGTCTGGTATAATTCACCAACTGATGCTATGTCCTGAAATTCCACTGAGATTAGTGGTCTTAAAGTATCACAGTACATCCCTGACTTTTCAGTACACGAAGCTATAATATGGCTTAAGCGATGGGAGGGGGGTGGCTCTGTATTTCTAATTCAAGTGTCTAGATATTCTGGGGATTATTAGGATGCTTTTACCTGCCACTGCATTATTGGAAAGATTATAGCAGGGGCTCCGCCACTGGGTCAGCCTTCCAGAAGGGGGCAGAAATTGATGGGTTCTGGACTGGACTGAGGTTTCTGTGATGGTTAGTTTTTACATGTAGCCCATTCTTGAGCAGATAATTAAACCTCTTCCATGACCAAACTTGAGAATCAGGTACAAGAAGGCATGACATTAGAATTCACCGGTCCCCTTCCCCCATCTGACTGTGTTGCTGAGGTGCAGTGGAATCAGCAAAAAGATGTAGGAGGAAAATCCGGGTGAGCTACACCCAGGATAATGAACACCTAGGTCTTCAAGGGTTGATTGTACTTGCAGCAGAATCGTAACTTCCCCACATAAAGCTGAAGCACTAGTACAGAGAAGTCACATCCCATTTGCCATTAAGGGATCAACATGCAGATTCACTTTTTTTTTTAAGAGTATCTTTTGCCAAAGATAAAATTCACCCTAGCTATTGCACTACCAATAGGTCAAGTCATGCTACCAATGCCCATGTGTCTCTACGATGCCCCTGGCTCCTGCTACTGGAAATAACTCCAACCATTTCCTCAACTACCATTGCTCACTTCATCTTCAGGGTTGACCTAGCAAGAGCATCGATAATGGATTTAAAAAGAATTATCTACAGCCTGTGATAATTCAGATAAATGACAGTCTGCACACACTTTGGGGCAAGAGGAGTGGCAGTGAATTCTGTAAGTCATTTATGTGAAATGAAGACTAAATCTCTCTGTGTGCACACACCCATGTGCACGTGCACACACCACACACACACACACACACACACACACAGCACAGAGTTATAGTGGGAGGGAAGGGTAAGTAGGAATCCATAGTTGATGGCTGTAGTCTAAATGATCGGGACTGGCACCCTTAAGTTGAACCATCAGTGGTCTGCACGTTGTGAAGCAGAATTAGTGCCACAAATAAACTGTGTGGCTATTTCATCTGTTTATACATCTGCTTATATATTTGGTGGAACTGTCACTGAAAATAGGAGCACCATTCTTGGAATAAAAGGAAAAGAAAAAAAGAGGTGGGAGTCTTCCAGATAGTCAATAGTTAAAAGAACAAGTGGAAAATATAAAAAGCCAAAAGCAGGTGTAGCATCTCCAGTATGCAAAACAACCCATGAAAATTCTCAAGATAAACCTTTAAGAAGACAGATCATTTAAACAACAGCAGTGGCCTGAGGTTTAACTCAGTGGCAGAGCATTTGCTTAGAATGTGTGAGGCTCTGGGTTGCCTCCCCAGCACTGGGGAGGGGGGGTGGAAGGTAGCAATAGCAAGACCCAAAAGAAGAAGGTTAGCAAGAGCCCAGATCTTCCTGAAAGAGTAGCCTTTGCTCTAGAATTGTCTACCTTACAGTCTAGTGATTCCCTCATCCTTAGAAGACCAGGCCCAGTGCTGTAGAAGAAAAATCTACTACCAGGAGCCATGCTGCACCCCTGTGATCCCAGGGACTCCAGAGGTTGAGACAGGAAGATCACAAATGCAAAGCCAGTCTCAGCAACTTAGCAAGGCCTTGTCTCAAAAAATAAAAAGGGCTGAGATTGTAGCTCAAGGTAGAGTACCCCTGGGTTCAATCCCCAGTCCAAAATAAAAATAAAAATAAAAATTTGCACCACAAAGCCTGGCCTTATGAATGGAGATGACTTGTTACAAAGCCCGACCACAAATGATAACCCCCTATGCAGTAACACCCTTTTGTTTGACCCTAAACAGATGAAATATTCCATACAGTATCATTAGTTTCCCACAAGTAGAAGTCAAGGACCTCAGAATGAGGAAAATGATGAATAACATGACACAAATACTGTGTGTGGACAGATTATGGAGAAATGAAAGAAAAAAATTTGGTTCCTGTCACTACACTGCATCTTGATGTTTCTGGAGTCTCTTGGAATTTGTGATGTATTGAAATTGTTTTTGCACCGAGATTTAACATGGCACAATATGCATAGGCTTCTGACAAATCTATTCTTCTTACCTTACCCACAAGATTCCCTAAAGACTCCCTTTGTTCTCACAATATTTCATTTTGAGGTGACTTCAGGTCAGGTAGAAGGGACCATGTGGGCCACTCTCTATCCTTCTCCTCCCAGCTCAGCAGCTCCAAGGTGAGGTGCTTGACCCTTTGCATTTCTAATATCAGGGGCTGGAAACATGCTTCTCGGTGAATACAGCTCAGCAAATCCCCAGACAATACTTCTGTCCACCAAGATGCCATTGGGTTGCATCTGTTGGTGCATTGTGCAAACACATGCATAATCCTCTGGACCCCCTCCCTCACATAGTACGGGTGTGTAGTCCATCAGAACAGCTTGTTTGGATGTAAGAAGGAAGCCCTGCAAAAGCTGTTATTTTCAGAAGCCTGCTTACCCCTCCAGAATGCCAACAGTTTTGGCTTGGCATCCACTTCAAATCATGCACGGTGTGTATCCAGGGCAAAGCAACCTGCACTGTGTTGGAAGGGACCTGTGTCTTCAGAGGGGCCCAGGATGTGGCCAACACTACCTAACTACCTGGGCTGAATATACCCTGTGTTCATATTCAAACCCACTCAACTCATTAAGAGAGTGCCTACTGTGTGCAGGGGACAATATCAGGTCCCTTTGTATTTGGGTGAAGTTCAAACAAGAAAGGACTTGGACTGAATGTGGGGTGTGGGAAATTGTGTGTGTGTGTGTGTGTGTGCGCGCGCATGTGCAAACACCCAGGCTTATGTAGGTATTTATGTTGGATGGAAAAATCTGGCTTTTAATTTGTATTTGTGTGTGTGTGTGTGTGTGTGTGCAGTTCTCATTATCAACCTTTTTTTCAGTCTAAACTGGGTATGTCTGTTTTGGCAAGTTGTGGGCAGCTCTCTTACTTTTTGTCACCCAAGCTTTCTAGACGGAAGGAGAGAGGCATGCTCTAGGTCCCCACGAGGGACCCATCCCCAAGCCTGCCCCACCCCTCTCCCAGGCCCCTCTTCTGGCCTGGCTTCACCGTGGCTGCTCCGCGCACCTGCCCCTCCCACCCCCACGTGAAGACCTGAGATTGAGCGTGGATTCTGTTCTCCACCAACTCTGCAGCAAGGGCCCCGCCAGAGGCGTCGCTTCCTGTCCTCTCCTCGTCCCGCTCCCAAGTAGAGGCACCTAAACAGAGATTAGATTTCTGGTTTCAAGGCATTTCGAACCAAGCACGAGTGGGCCGAGTCAGCTAGTGAGCTCCGTCTCTTCTTTCCGCTCCCTGGTCTCCGAGTTCCGCGATGGCAAAGCGACCAGGACAGAGTGGATCTGCATCTTAAGACCTATGGGTAACGCTTCCGGAGAGGGGAGTTTTATTTAGCAACTGCTTGAACTCGTGTACGGGGTCGGGAAGGAGGTGGAGCTGACCCCGATCGGGCTGTCGGAGAGCGGGGCGTGCGTGGTGCCCACGGCCACGCTGACGCCCCGGGCCTCCAGGATGGCCGTCAGGAGCTGCTGCTGCTGCTGGCGCAGGGTGTCTGCGATGAGCAGGGGCAGGGAGTTGAAGCTGGCCGTGAGGTGCTCCAGCTTACTCTCCAGGCTGCCGATCTGCTTCTCCAGGTCCTCGCTGCGGTCGTTGAGCTCCGTGATCAAGTCGTACATGACATTCTGCATCTGTGCGGAGAGAGAACCAGAGGGGGGACATGGCCGTGGGCACGGAGGAACGGCCCTGGGACAAGGGGGACGCCCGCACCTTGCGGCAGGAGTGGCCTGCACCCCAGCCGTCTCTGACGTGGCCAAGAAAGGAGAAACCGGTTCCTTCCAGCCGATGGGAAGGCTGGGGTGGGCACATTTGTTCCCTATTGCAACAGTAATGAGCATTAATTGTGTGTGTGTGTGTGTGTGTGTGTGTGTGTGTGTGTGTGTGTCCCTGTACTGGGGAGCTGGGGATTGGACCCAGAGGTGCTCTACCACTGAGCTACATCCCCAGCTCTTTTCATTTCCTATTTTGAGACAGGGTCTCACCAACTTGTCCAGGCTGGGCAGCAAACTTGAGATCTTTCCGCCTCAGCTTCCAGATTTCCTGGGATTACAGATGTGCGCCTCTGTGCCCGGCAGCTAATTATAAATTTTTAATAGAAAATACATACGAAGGAAAAGAAATAGCACTTTTCTTCCCCCTTAGACGGAGTGCACCTCTAAACTGTCCCCATATTCTTACAGAGACCCATGCTCTCAGCTTCTGTGGCTGCTGGCATTTAATGACTGAAGAGAAGACGCAGAAGTGGAAACGGCTGTTGTCATAGTTTTACGATTAGCAGGCCAGGGTTCAAGTGCAAGAATGCAGCTCAGGAACACGGCAACCTCTGGCCACTTAACCTCTCTCAACCTTGGTTTCCTTATAAAAGGAGCCACCATCTGAGGGCTGGCCCTTCCCCAGCCAGCCCAGGAGGGGACACAAAGACCCAGTCAGTGTTCCTGTTTGGGGACGTCCCTGAAGGGCCTTTCCACCTGGGTACTGCTCCCCAGTAGCCCTTCTGCACCCAAGACTGTCTCCCAGTGTTCCAAGGACCCCACCAGTTCCCAGCGTTCCTTCCCCAGCTACCCCATGGCCCATGTTAGTCTAGTCTACGTGACAGCCATATTTCATCCTGCAAATAACAAATGCTGTCCTCGCTCTGGACATCCGACTTGGGAGCAAGATTCCCAAGAGTCTTCACACTTCCAGGTGTTCAGGAATAAGGTTCCTGTGGCAGCAATGGCAGATGGCCAGGCTGGCAGTGTCACCCCTCCCACAATCCCCCCCTCCCCCAGGGGTTCAGGCTCTTTGGGATTCTGGTGACCTGCCAGTGATGCCCGGATCCTATTTCACCTTTTGTGTCTGGTTACTCCAGAAGGAGGTAGAAACGACTGGTGCCCCCAGGGGCCCAAGGAGTAGGAAACAAGGGGAGAGAAAAACAGAGGAGTTAAAGAAGGTGGCATAATATGATGAGCCAGTGGGGAGAGGGGATTGGAAATGCAGTGAACCCTTGCCAGGTTGGAGTTTGCCAGGCTGCACAGGGAGGAGCTGCCCTTGGTGGCATGAAGACAGCTTTTCTCTCAGTTAGCGATGCCCCTGCCGGAGCAGGACACTGTATCCCTGACGCCCTCAGAGGAAAGGGCAACTTTAGAAGTGAAAGTACTTCCCCCATTAATTAACATTCACAGAACCTTCTCAGTGTGCATTTTCTTCCCAGAATATACAAACCACTGATGCCTGTGACCGCTGGGGCGCCCTGATGAGCTCTGGACTCACAGTCCAAGCCCCTGGGTTTCAGCCCCAGCCCTGGCACCCCGCCTGACCTTGGGACAGCTGCTTTGTTTCTTAGATCCTGGTTTCCTCATCTACATTCAGAATCGGCACTACCATTTGCAAAACCTTTAGAGTTTACACAGCATTTTTACAGGTATTACCTTATTTGATCACCTGAGCTTCAGATGGTAGGAATTATTTTTACATTTCAATGGAAGAAATTAAAGCAATCGGGTAAAGAGTCCAGGCCCTCCCAGGCTCTGTCTCTGTATAAGGTAGCTATTCAATATAGGAAATAAGATTTGGAGGCCGCGCAGCACATCTTTAATCTCGGGAGGCCTGAAGGGCAGGGCTGTGAAGGTGGTGAGTCGGGGGATGGGGGTGAAGCACAAAGAAAGAAAGGGGAGCCAGCACAGCATCAGATTGCCCTCCCCTGTTCCGTTGCTTGGTGACAGGATGCCAGGGCAAACACCGACCAATGTGAAATATGCTAAGCTGCTGCCAGGACCTTGGGCATCTCCTGGGAGGAAAAGACAAAGACTGGATGGATGTCGATCCACCTCCTCCCCAGGCCTTCTGGGCATTCCCCCCCCCCCACACACACACACACACTGCAGATTCTCCCCCTAACTCTTTCCTGAGGGCTCTCTTTTCCAGGTAACTTGCTCTCCAGGTTATGAATTCAAAAGAGCATCTTTCTAACTCACTGGGGTTTGTGCTTCCCACGGTCTGCTCGTGGGCCCCATCCCTCTGTAGGGTGGCTGTAGGCGGCACTGCAGAAAGGCAGGCTTCGAAGCTGGTTTACCTAATATTCCTGGAGGAGATCAGTCACAGTGTGTCCTTCCAGGTAAGAGGCGAGTTGGGTGACATTGCTGCTCCCAGAAGGAACGTCCTGGGGAATCTCACTGGACTATTCCTGAGGCTCACAGAGTAGGCTGGCCTGACTCCATCCTCCTCCTGACCATGGTTGATGGGTGCAAGGTGAGCACATGACTCAAACTGGCCAATCAGCATCTCTTCTGAGAATTCAGACTTAAGACAAATAGGAGGCTACTTGATCTTTACCTGTGGCTAAGACTATAACACGGACTGTCTGAATTGGTGGCCTGCCGTAGTCTGCCATGGAGGTAGGAGGTGGAATGAAAGAGAGAGACAGAATTGAAAAGAGACCCTTGAATAGATAGAGTCAAGAGATGGTATTGGGCTGAGGTGTAGTTCAGTTGGTAGAGTGCTTACCTAGCACGCACAAGGCCCTGGGTTCAATCCCCAGCACACACACACACACACACACACACACAGATGGCATAAGGAGATGCCCCCCAAGAGCTTCCAGGTATGGTTCTAGTCAGTTCCTCTCTGATCACATGCCTGCTTTGAGGTTCTTACATCCTTAGAGTAAATTCTTCCAGTTTTCAACTTAGTTTCAATGGGTTTGGTTTCTAATATTTGAACTCAAGGTACTTTTTAAAAAATTTTTTTTAGTTGTAGATGGACACAATATATTTTTATTTGTTTATTTCTATGTGGTTCTGAGGATCAAACCCAGGGCCTCATGCATGCGAGGCAAGCACTCTACCACTGACCTACAATCCCAACCCTAGAACCCAAGAGTATTAACCAACACATCCCCCTGGGGGTGCTGTTCTCTCCTGCACATCACTGTTCTGTTATCTTCCTCCCCATACCCAGCCTCTCAGGAATCCCCCACTCCACCTGACCCCCCCCCCAGAGGTCCGCAGCCCTGTCGACTTCTCCCCAGCTGTGCCAAGTCACTTACTCTCTGATTGAAGCCCTTGCAGGCTCAGGAGGTCTTTTCTTTGGCCTGATCCCTCTATTGAACAAGGTGCCTGCCCGTGGCCCAACAACCAGTCATTTCTGATTGCACCCCCTTTAAAAAAGGTGGTTAATTTGCCCAAGGGAGTCTCTCTTGCTCTCCCAGGGAATGTGTTCCATTATGATAATTGGCATCTGCTGGAATGTTCTGCCAGCCTGGCCCTGGGCGGTACCCTTGGTGTACAATTCCTATCAGAAGGCAGTGGGAGGGGGGTTAGGGGGACCCGTCTACAATGGTGCATGCTCCCAGCTCTGCCCACGTGGGGCCTTGCTTTCTCTACTTTGGTGAAATGCAAGAGGGAGCTTCTTCACAGTATTTTACAGCAGTTCAGTGTCTGAAACATGGAATGGCAATGTGATATCAAGCCTTAAGGCCTTGAGCTCTCAAAAGAGGGCTCTCTTTTTTAGGGGGAATCTTCATGTTCACCGTTGATTGCATCTTGGGAAATAGAGAAATGTACCACCAATTTGGGGCAAGAAAAACTGGACTGTAAAGATTGGAAGATGCAGGGAAATGAGTCCCCGATAATAACAGAACGCTGGAAAGGTCTTAGGTGTGACCCAGGCCATTACACCTATTTGGTTCTCGTTAACATGTCTTGCCCCTGGGTGACCTGAACTCTTTCTTAGGAGCCCCTCAACGGCAGCTACTAAAACAACCCACAGAAAAGACTTAGCAGGTCAGCTAATTAGACAAACCTGAGCCTTTTAAGAAACAGACAGCAAGCTTTAAAAGTCAAGAAGATGACTGGGTGCCGTGGCGTGGGGCCTGTAATCTCAGTGGCTCAGGGGGCTGAGGCAGGGGATCACAAGTTCAAAGCCAGCCTCAGCAACTTAGCAAGACCCTATCTCAGAATAATGTATAAAAAGGGCTGGGGATATGGCTTGGTGGGTAAGTGCCCCTGGGTTTAACCCCTGGACCAAAAACAAACAAACAAAACCCCCTACAGGTGGGCTGCAAACGTCCAAAACTTAAATCTTGCTTATTTTGTAACCAAGGAGGAGTATCTTTTGCTTTTCTGTCCTGCGCTGTGGACTCTGGACATCGCCAGGTCTTCACAGACGCACCTGAGAAGTCTAAATGCCAGCAACTTGGAGCTCCAGGATGTCTCTGGACTCCGCCACTCACCTTGGACAGGTCCACCAGGGTGTTGGCCTGGTCACTCAGCTTCCTCTGCTCCATCTTGACGCTCCTCAGTCTGTGGGGGAGAGTCGGACAGAAAAACGTTTCAAGTTCATGTCAAGGTTTAGCCTCGCTGGTGGATTCCACGGCTCTGTCATCTCATCTGAGTCATTTCATCTGAGCATGGGGACCTTGAGCATGGGGAACTGCCAATAGAATCAAAGTGTTGTCAGGTCCCCAGCACGGAAAACTCCTGTCTCCGTGACCTGAGTTTCCTGGCCATTTTCAGCTCATTCCTGTGCTTGTAAGCCCTTGCTGATGCTGTATTTTTCACTCTGAATGCCCTCTTCTCAACAATGCACTGTGTGTGTGTGTGTGTGTGTGTGTGTGAGAGAGAGAGAGAGAGAGAGAGAGAGAGAGAGAGAGAGAGAGAGAGAGACTCTTGCTCCTTCACCCTCCCCGCAGCCTGCCCACTGCCCGGCAGCAGCAGTAAATGAACAGACGCCTGGTTGGAGCCAGTCCCTACCCTGGTGCTTGTGGAATGGAACAGACGGGGTGTCTCGTGTGCCTCCGAGGTAGGAGAGGATGCCAGCGGAGCTGCAGGTCCCCCCCCCCTCCTGTCGGAGCATCTGAGGGCGGAGCTGCCCCGGACTCACTGGTGGATCGCTTGGAGGAATTTCCTCTGGTGCTTCCTGACTTTGGCGTGGTCAATCTTCTTGAGCAGCTTGGTGTGTTTATAGATCAGCCACGTTTCCCGAAGGACGTTGGCTGCAGCATTCTTGATCTGAAGCAAAAGAAACAAAACGGGCTGCTATCAGGTTCCTTTTCCCAGGTTCATGTAATGTGTTTTCACGTCGGTCGCCATCGTCGGCCTCCTAAGAAAACAATTCCGCAGCCATCTATTTTCTTAATCAAGATCAGGGAACGCTGAGAAAATAAAATGATTAAAATTCGTCTCTTATTAACCCTGAACTGGACACAGTAGGCTGTCGCTTGGAGTTGAGAGGCGTTTCTTTTTTCCTTCTTAATTATTTCAGTACAGCCTCTCAACCGCTGCTGCTGCTGCTATATTTAGACAGCCCCGCCGTGGCGAGACCTTGAGGCCCAGGGACCTCCGAATGGACAAGTATGTGCCATTGCTGACCTGGCGGGCACAGTGCCACATCCGACCTGAGATTTCCATAGAGTGTGTGGGGCACATTTCTTGGATTCAGAGAATAAACAGATTTCCTATCGGTTGGAGATTTAGAAAGGCCTCTTTGAGGAAATGTCCCCCCCAACCCACCCACTGGAGCTGGAGGTATCAATAATTCCACTGTTTCCTCTCCTAAGTGGCCCAAACCACTTACACGGCGATTTTACATGTAAATGTCATCGGCAGAAAACGGAAATAATTGCAAAGCAATAGCTAAAGTCAGTGAAGATCTTTAGGTGTGAAGCGGCAGCTGCCTCCCCCCTGGCTGGCTCCTCCGCAGGGCTCTGCAGTCACACGTTTCCACATATGACGCTGTCATCCGTTGACATGGAAACCACTGATATCACCCGGCTCACGACTGAACTGAGACATATCAATGGCATCCAGATGGCAAGGGACAAAGTTTTAATCCAAACACAGACATCTTCAGCAATTAGTAACAAGAGCAAGAGGAAACAACCCTTATTAAGCACCAGCTAAACAGATTTTTGATTAACCGTCTCCATTGCTGTCAGCCATGCAAACGGGCACGGGTCCACGGGCCCGGGGCCCTGAAGCAAGTAGGCCAGTCTCAAGAAACCAGGTGACCAGCCAGCCAGGATCTTAATAAAATCGGAGAACACAGTCCCGCTTCTTCAGCCTGACACCAACAGATGGGACGTTGTTAAATGCCGAGACGTGTGGGGAGGCCTCCAAGACATGGTGTTGCAGCCTGATAACTTCTGTGTGTGCATGCTTCAAAATTTATTACTGAGGCTGGGTTCTATTTTTCATTGGCGCTGAAGCGGTGTTTTTAAAAGAACAGCTAAGTCTTCTCAGAAATGTCTGAGTGACATAAATATTGCTTTTTTCCATTCAGTGAAAATCCATGTGGAAATGGTTTTAAATGATTTAATTGCCCACCTCTGGGTGCTTTCTTGCCTGAAAGAGAACAGGTGATGGTGAGCAGAGGCCATGGACAGTGGGCGTCCAGAGAATGAGGGGAGGCAGGGAGAGGGTGGTCTCTGGGGCTCTGTTCAGGCTGGAGTGGACAGTGGAGTTCTGGAAGAAGAGGTGGCACTGGAGAGGGGTCTTTCCCCCAGCAGAGCCCACATTACTGCTGTTCTTTTGTGGGGACAGGTGGCATGGTACGATTTGATATGTGATTTCTTAGGTTCCATGGGTTCTTGGCCTCTAAGGAAAGGCTCAAAGGACAAAACCCTGCCATAGGAATATTACTCAGCCATAAAGAAGAATGAAATTATGGCATCTGCCGGTAAATGAAGGGCACTGGAGACGACCATGCTAGTGAAATAAGCCAATTCCCAAAACCCAAAGGCTGAATGTTCTCTCTGATATGAAGATGCTGACTCACAATAGGAAGGAGGTGGGGAGGTTCACCAGAATAGACAGGGGGATAGGAGGGGAATGGGAATGAGAAAGACATAGAATGAATCAGACATCACTTTCCTGTGTTCATATATGAACACATGACCACACCACGTACAGCTCCTCATCATTACAACCCCAAGAATGGGGAGTTGAACTCCAGGTATGTATGATACGTCAAGATACCCTCTACTGTCATGTAGAGCTAAAACGAACAAATAAAAAAAATTCTTAAAAAAACAAACACTTGCCATAGCTTTACCAGGAAGCAGACTCCAGAGTCTCAAGTTGCCCCTTTGGAACGCTGACAGAGCCGCGGAATGTCAGAGTTGACAGGCCTCTGACATCGGTCTGCTGTGTCAGTGTGGGACATTTGAAATGGGAAGATCTGCAGGTTCCACCAGTTATTGAGCAATTTAGAAGCAAATGCCTAATTATCCATAAGACGAGAAGAAGACGTCCTTACCTTAAGGGCTGCTCAGAGGCCCAAACAAGGCTATGCTGCTGGTGCCGAGGACAACATTAATGTCTGAGTACTTCCTGTGCATAAACTCACTGCTTCCTCACCACCAGCCTGTCTGGCAGGGACTAATATCATCCCCACTTTATAGATAAAGACACTGATGCCACCAGGCACTGTGGTGCACGCCTTAATCCCAACGGCTCGGGAGGCTGAGGCAGGAGGATCACAAATGGGAGGCCAGTTTCAACAACTTAGAAAAGCCCTAAGCTACTTAGAGCCTATCTCACAATTTTTAAAGAAGTATGGGGGCTAGGGGTGTAGCTCAGTAGTAAAGCTCCCCTGGGTTCAATCCCCAGTACCAAAAAAAAAAAAAAAAGAAAAGAAAAGGTCTAAAACCATGTATGATATGACAAATGGAGTCAATGTGGAATCTCTAAAGTGCCAAACTGGTATTAGTTATCATCCAACTCAACCGCCCCACCCCACACAGGAGGAAACTGTTTCAGAGATGGGATGTGAAGCCAGAATCACACAACTAGCTCATGGCCAAGTCAAAACAAGAGCCGGGTCCAAGAGACGCATAAGGTTTTCCTGTGTTCTGAAGGAAGACCTGACTGGGTTGCATCATTACACAAAAGAAATGATTTCCTGTTTCCCAGGATCAAGGAATTGGAAAGGACACTAGTTTGTTTTTTGTTTAATTTAATCATTGTGGCCCTCACTTAGCAACACAGCTGAAGATAGAATCTGGGTCCTGCATTTAAGTTCAGCCCAAATGCAAGACATTGCAGCTGAGAAGCAACCACATCATCTTTATGGGTTTGAACAGGAGGCCCCTGCCTATTCAGGAAAGTGATGTTAAATGCAAGCCTTTGTGCTGACTGAAATTAATTGCCAGCAAACAGCCTGGCACAAATCTAAGGAGATCAATATTTGTAAGAGAAAAAGAAATAGGCTTTTAACTGCACTATGCTTTCCCAGGTAGGCAGCAGATGCTGCTGTGACCAGGTCTCCCTCTCTCCAAGTCATCTGACTGATTGCTCAGAGCATCATCTGGGTGGAGAGCAGATAAGGCCGTGTGCCCCTCCTGGGACATGCTGAGCCTCTGAGGGACTCCATATACCCTTCCCTGATGGCAGCGTGGGTACCCTGGGGGCTCTCATAGTGGTCAGGGACTCCAGACCCCAAAGACGCTCCCAGGATGCAGGGAGCCTGGCGGGAGGCACAGGGCTCGAGATGAAGCAGCAAACTGGCTGGGATTATTTCAGGCTGGCCACGATTGGACGGGTTGGGATGGGTTCAAGGTGAGGACCCTCCGTGCTTGTAAAGTCATCTATGTGGCTTCCAACCCCCAAACACATAGGCTGTATTCTTTGAGCCCATAAATTCTCTACCCCACAAAATCGATGCTTTCATTTTGATGGGGGATGGCTTCATGAGCTACGTACTGTAGGAAGAACTCTCAGATTAGTGGGCCTGGGTGAGAAAATTGTCCAACTAAGGTCTTGCAAATCGACAGTGACAGCTAACATTCACTGAGCATTTCTATTTGCCAGGCTCTGCTATCTGCACTGTTTCATTGACCCCCCCCCCCCAAATCTCCACAAGTAGCTGGGCTGATTGGCTCTACCTTGGATCCATTGCCGAACTCTCTGGAACTCACTTTCCGAATTCATTCCCTCAAGGAACACTGCATAAGCAGCCACGGAGGGCCAGGCACTGTTCTAGGTAGTGAGAATACTGCTGTGTGTCTATGTCCGGGAGTAGACAGTATACAATTTGTAACATAGTATCAGATAATAAAGGCTTCAGTGGGCCAGCAGCTGGAGTGTTGCAAGTCCTATTGGTCTGAGAAATGGGTTTGTTTTGATGAAATGGGAACGTAATTACAACACTTAGCACCCAGCCTGGCTCCAATGCTCCTCAGTCCGTGGCTGCTTTATTATACTCTCCCTCCAATAAATGTCAACTTCTTTCCCTCTGGTCTCCCCGACCCCTAACAAAAGAAATACAACAGAATGCACGTCTGCTTCCTGAGCTCTTGGCCACACTGTTCCAAGTCAAGGGATTTCTCGGGCCACCTCTCTGCCAAGGTGACCTGCCACTTGGATCCCAGAGGGGCTGTGGGTTGCAGGAAGGAACTCATGGAACAGAGGGACCAGGGGGGTCAAAGGAGCCCCCTTCTTGAGCACCCCATGTCCTTAGCAGCCAGAGAGAGCCCTGGGAGAGTCATTCCAAGAGCCCCACTGGTGGACCCACAGGAAGAAACCACTGGTGTGTCCATCGCGGGGCCAGGAACTTCCCAGGGAAGAACATTCTACAGTCTTGAGGAGTTCCACAGGTTGGACCCAAGCTAACTGAGCAACGGTCACCATGGCTCTGAGAACGCCTGCAGGCGGCCCCGTCTCCACACCCGTGACTGGGGGTGTCCATTACACACAGGACAGGAAAGGGGGGCCTCTCCCTCCTTCCCATCTGCTGAGCCCACTGTTCCCTCATCGTCACCCCCACAGATTTCCTGCTGCTTCCTGAGGCTGCCCTCTCTTTCATACCCTGCTCACACCTCCTCTCCTTCCTCCCCACCTTCCATTCCACACTCTTGCCTTCCCAGGAGGGAGAGGGCTCCACCTCCGTGACTGACAGGAACCTGGAGGGAGGGGGAGAGGCAGGGAGGAGATATACTTCTGTGGTTCAAAGTTGGAGTTTGAAGCTCTCCCCATGGCAACCTGGTAATGAACGGTGGGTGAGTTCATCACCTGTTAATACTGCTGTGGTGCTCAGCTAGCTGGAGTTAAACTGGCTTTTCTCTCCACCAGGCCGGGGACCCTAACCACCATCTGACTGTCCTGGAAAACCTGTCGGGTTCTGGCTGGAGAGCTGTTGCCTCTGGAGAATAAACTGGATCGGAGATAGGCCCCAGCTTGCTGCACATGGCTTAGGTGTCCCCTCTCCCCTCTCCCTGTCTGGAACTGAGTGTTCTCATCTGGGTTGGACCCGATCATCCCCAAGGATCCTTCCAACTCCACCACACAGTGTTTTTGCAACTGCTGTCAAAGATATACCGTGCCCCATCTGTCTGGGACAGAACCTTTGTGGGAGATGAAATTTGCAATCCTCTTTTGAGAAGAATTAGCCTCCCTGATAACTTTTAATTGATGAATGAATTTTAAAGCCATAAAGACTTATTCTGAGAATCTAGGCATAGGCCAACCAGCTGTGGGTTGTCCATCGAGGGTGCTATAGCCAGACTTCCCACATCTGGTATAACAATGAGGAGCATTGTTTAGTCCTAAAAAATACCCCTACTAAGAGCAAATCTTTTAAGTAGCCTGCTGAAAATTTTTTTCTAGCAAGACTATGATAAACATTTGACAGGGACTGCAATTAAAATTTTCTTTATCACCATTAGGCAGATACTAGGGGGCTGTGAAATGTGTTTGAGCGGGTAGTGGTGTGTTCAGAGCTCCAGCACAGCCTGAGATCCACAGGGAAGCAAAGTGCAGGAGAGCTGTGGTAAAGGGGGCTCAACTGGGAGAAGGTAGTGAGCTCTCGTGATAGTACAAGACTGGAAAGATGGTGGATTTAGGGATGGGGCAGAGCCCCAGAGCCCACTGTGCAGGAGCAGCTATGGCAAGGTCGAATCAGATTTGGAAACTGTTCAGTCCTCTGACGGGGCTCGGGGCCCAGAGAAGTCAGAGCTGGCTCCAGGTCTTCAGGTCTGGACCCTGGAGGGATCGCTATGTCATTAGCTGAGCAGGGAGGGAGGTTAGTGGGAGAACTAGGTTTAGGGAAGTCCTAAGTTTGGTTTTACTCACTGATTTTGTGGAGGTGTACGTGGATTAGGTCTCTGGGGCAAGGAACCCTTCAGCAAGGATAAGGACAGGGGATCCTGAACCAGTCCTGCACACCGTGGGGTAGGTCCACCCACTGGTCTGAGTGGAGAGTAGCAGCAGATTCCTGTGTAGGAATCTCCCTTCCATGACACCTGTAGAGCCAAGAGTGTCCATGGCAGCCCACCCTGCCATGTTCCCTGAGGGCAGTCAGTCACCAGAAGTTAAGTACAAGGGCAAGGACTCCCTCTTACCCATCTTGGTGTACCCTGAGACACCAAGAGAGCACACCAGGAAGCGACCTCTGTGATGTATGTTAATTACATAAAACAAAGATGGCGACATGGAGGAGCCAGAGCCGGAGAACAGATGGGGCTCCAGGACCTCCACAGTCTCTCTGTGTGTCATTTACTTATATATCACCTGGTACCCAGAGCTTAGCGTTAGTTGTGATTATAGAATAGCTGGTGGTGACGCTGCTCAGTCAGTGTGGGAAGAGCTGATCGCACTCAATACAGAAATGACGTTGCCACCAGGCTTGATGAGTTATACAAGGGAAGGAAGAGAAAGGCCAGGGGTGCAGGAAAACCAGAAACGAGTCCTTCCCCGTGCCCCAAGACCTCCTCGCATCCCCATCAGCCAACCAGTGAAAACGGCGCCACTCTAATGGCAGACATGGGGATGAATTAACAGAAGAGAAATTAGAGCACTGTTATGACTCATCGGTAATCCCTTCTTCTTTTTGCTTAGATGTTTGGAGAATTAAGGTCACATGCACTTTTAAGGGATTGTGCTTTTATCTGTTAAATCTACTAATTGTCCACTCCTAAGAGGTTGGCAATATGTCACTCTCGGCTCCTTCCACCTCGGATCTTTCCCCAAGCACTCGCTGAGGTCTTACACAGGGGCTGGACCTAGCAACTCTTTGACCCCCGGAACAACTCCAGCCGAATGCAAAGGCCATTTGGAGAGGACCGAGGGTAGGCCGGGATCCCCAGGGGAAGCAGGCTGGGCTGGTCTAGTCGGCAGCGTGAAGTGAGCTCAAACCCGAGTAGGCCAGGGACCTCAGACCTCCATTTCAATGAAGGTTATGTGAGAGAACCTTTGGAAGTCCCAGTCCTGCCAGCTTTGAAATTCTCTGTAGGAATCCTCCCTTTTGTGTTGTTTATTTCTCTGGGAAAAGATATTAGCCACTAAAGGGACATTTCAACAGATTCAAGTGTTCTCGGAAAAGTGAAATGTTATTCGATTAAGAAGGTACCTTGCACTCATGGATGAGCAATACATATTTGAGGATTTGATTTTCAGTCCTACTTTTCAAGAAGCAAGTGGACTTGAAGAGGGTGTTAGAGAATTATTTCTGAAAGATTGAAATTAGCAAGCACAACTTCATCTCCTTCCACAATTATACTGCAGGAAAAAAAAATTTGTTTATTTTCCTGGCATATGAGAGAGCTGGTTTTCCTCGGCTTTATTTTCCTCTAGTGTCTGATTTACTGGGTAAAAAATGGAGAGGACAAAGTAATAACATGAAATACAAAGTATATTCTCGGTTTCAAAAAGCAAACTACAATATACAGAGAGACTGTGGATGCTCCTTGGTAAATAACTCCTGAGAAGGTTTTGGAGGCAAAAAAGCTCTCTACCCTCACTCCTGTATGTGGTTTCAATACAGTGAAGCATCAGGCTAATAGAAGCAAGTGTCTTCGCCTTTAGTTGTTCCAATAACGTTAGAAATTTCCTCAGTCCCAAGCACGCCTCTGACAGTGCATCCCAGCGGGGCTGAGGGAGAGGGACTCCATGTGAAACCCAGCATGTCTTACAATGGTGACAGCATCAATGGCTGCCATCTTAATGCATCAAAAGAGGTTTTCTTTTGTACATCTTCTCGCTCAGGGCTGTGATGTACCTCGTGACGACCATTTGTATGTCAACAGTTTAGGGATATTTGCTTGTCCCTGTTCCTTTTAACATCTGTGGTGGCTTTTCAAAGGATCCAATAAATGTAATCAAAGACCAAACAATCGCACGCCATAAATAATTCTGCCGAGAAACTGGAGAGACCTTGGCAACTGCACACCCCCCTGCCTTCTGGAAGAGCCCACTGCTGCTCAGTCATTCTCTCGCTCTCTTTTTATTCTCCCTTCCTGCCTTTGTCTCTATTTCTAACACATTTTTTACTGCTTTGCAACATTAATCACTGAATATTTTCTCTAGCTTTCAAAACCTCCAGTTGATGTATGGGATTGCTCATGCGTCCCTTGCCCTACGGGAGTCCTAACTGAGACAGAGTTACTAGGGCAGCGGAGACCCCAGCGCAGGATTTTGGTTCTCTCTGGTCTCAGGAAGGGGAGAATCTTGCAAGAAATCATCTTCCTGACCTTGGTTCAGGCTGCAGTTCTAAAGAATCTTCCATAAAAGCTGTCATTAAATAAACAGCTCCTGCTAGCTCATTCGGCCTGCTGTTACCCTGCAAGGCTCATTTCTGGCTCTTCTAAATGAGCCTTCCCTTCTCTCACAATTCAGTGGGGTGTCAGATTTTTAGCAGCTAAATGAGCTCCCCATTTCTGCATATTTTCCGTTTTTCATCCTCCTTAACCACTTTATAGGGTACAAGTGAGAAATATTATCTGGAAAACCCAAAAGGGGAAAATTGGATCATGACGTTTTGATGAACGATATTCAGGAATATGGGCTCTACTGGAAAGATCATTCTAAGTGATTCTTTAAAAAACAACAACAACAAAAAGGATTCAATTTAGATATATTTTCAATATAGTTTCAAGATTCTCTACTTCCCTTCCTAATGAGAATCATGAAAATATTTGAGCATAAACAGAAACATCATGCTGGGTGATTTATTTGGCACCATTAGGCCAGGGGCGGGGACATCATTGTATGCTATTGATCTAATTATCAGGAAGATTATTTGGTTGCCTGAGCCATGCACAGTGATTTAACGGAAGACAGGAGCCCGGTGCGTTCAGACAGTGTGTCCCCTGTGTGGAAGTTGTCTGTCTGCGCCTGGGACTCCCTCGACACTCCAAAGTGTGACCCTCATCCATACCACGTGACCATCTTCTTGGGAACTGGCTTCCACTTTGGTTATCGAGATCCCCATGAAGACATGGAGGAGTGACATCTTACCCGTTTGGTGAGCTGAGTGTCCATCATGAAGTTGTGAACGTGTTTCTCCGCTTTGGTGAGTTCCAGCTTTCGAGCCACCACGGCCACCACGAGAGCAGTGCAGCCGGCACCCTGTGGGCGGACATCAAGAGGACCAAGGGTCATTCAAAGGCAAGGTGTAAGACCCTGCCCACTCGAGCTCTCTGGCTGAACAAGACCGAGCCACCCATACCGCCCAAACCTGCGGAGCCTTCATATCCCCACCAAGAAGGAGTCTGCAGTGCCCCTTGTTTGTTAGCTCTTGGGAGAAGGAGTTTTCAGAGAACTAGCCAGTCCTTAATGCTGTATGGGGCTGAGGCTTTGGGGGAATGAAACCAATGGATAGCCAAGAGGTCTCTTGCTAGTTTTGCAGTGCAGCAGGAGACAGAGGGTTCGGCACACACGGACGCTCTTGCCCTCCTGCATGCCCAGTGGGCCCAGAAGGAGAGAAGACCATATGGCACAGCACCATGGCTGAGAGTTTTCCTGAAGATAATCAAATGAAGAGGCCATACAGCTTCCCCAGATTGTCTCCTGGAGGGAACGCGGGTGGGCACTGAATGATCACGTCTGCTCTGCAGCCGAGTCTCTCTACCTGGAGGCAGTGACTCAGCACAAGGCACGGGTTCTTTCTTGCTTTTACCAGGAGGCCCATGAATCCACCATCATGCAGAGGTTTTAAAAATGACAACACGTCTGCCTACAACCAGGGTGTGAGTGACCCTGCAGGAGACCCTTAGGAGTTTCCGGGACAACGGTCCTCGTCTGCTCAGATTGGAGGAGAGCATGGAGGAGCACGGGCCGAGGAGCGGGGTTCTGCTGAGCCACAGAATGGCAGGGCTTGCTTCCTCACTCCCGATCCTCTGGGTGTTCACTTGACCGGGAAAAAATGAACAGGAAAAAGAAATGGCACATTCCAGCAGGCTCCGGATGGGATTTTAAATGCTCTTCCCTGTGCTTCCGCGTTGGCCTGCAGGCACTGGGGGTGGGGGAGAAGATCGTCACCCCCATCCTCTGGCTGGCAGCGGACGTCGGCCCTGTCCTTGGCAAGACAGCACTGTCCTCAGAGATACCGCCTTCTCCTGCACATTGGCATTGCCCTGATCACTTATGTAAAGAGACGATGAGTTTATCAAAGCCAGAATGTGATCCCCTAGATGCCAAATAGTAATCCCAGTTTCAACAGTAAAACACCGAGCCCAGTTTAGCAGATTGAGGTCCCTGGATTAAAGAAATCCATCAGTGACATTTTGGTTCATCAAGGGTCTAATCTAATGAAATGTATGAGACACGAACAAGAATTTTTTTGGTGGTGGTGGGGGTACTGGGGGTTGAACCCAGGGGTGCTCTATCACGGAACTACCTGGTTTGGGGTTTTTTTTGTTGTTGTTGTAGTTGACATTCTTTTTTGAGACAGGGTCTCACTAAATTGCCCAGGCTAGCCTTGAACTTGGGATCTTCTTGCCTCAGCCTCCTGAATCACTGGGATTGCTGGTGTGCACCACAAGGTCTGGCTAACACGAAGGTTGTTCAAAGGCACTGCACAGAGCTGGGAGGGCTGCCCATGGGCAGATCAGCTCCCGCTCTCTCCCGGCTCTCCCTCTCCCTCCTTCCATGTGGCTGACAGAGGCTGGCTCCTGTGGGGGTCAGCGTGGCTGGAGCTGGGGACTTCTGCTCTCCTGCAAGGGTTTCTAATAAGACAATCGACTGTTTCTTGGTGCCCTTGGTAGCCCACTTTTGAGCACAGCAAAGTGAAAAGAACTAAGTCTGTGTGAACTTTTTCCTTTCCTGACCTCGTTTTCCTCCTTTGTTCAGGGACGGCTGAGTTTTCTTGGCATCTGTGACTTGCAGGAGACTGTGCCCAATTTTCAGAGGCTAGGGACAGTTGGGCAGCCTGGTCTGTAGCTGTCATCAATTTAGCCAGGCCTCCAAAAGCAAAAAATAGCTTAAAAGAAGATGTCCTACAGGGAGGATGTGTGTTCCCTCTCCCCTCAACCAGACCCCGTATCATGTCTTGCCTTTATGTGGAGTTCCAAAAGCACTTGGGGCCAAAAGCCCCCAAAGAGGGATGTATCATAGTGTTAAAAATGGAACATCCGTTGGAGAGGGTTCTCCCCAGGCTCTGTTCTCCTTCATCTCCCTGCGTCCACACTAAATTTCACTTCAATCATCCCTGAAAGCTGGGGGTACAAGACCCAAAGAAGAGTATCCCTACTTACCATGCTACCTCGGGAATGTCATCAAACAAGCATCCACCATCCACCATCTCAAATTCCCAGGGTCTCTGGGGAGCACTCTGTGGTCCTCGCCATGGTCTACAGACTATGTGGTTGAACACAAGGGGCTCCTAAGAAGCCAAAGTGTCTTACCTAAAGAATTATCTGTCCCAAACTAGAAAGGCGAATTTCTGCATAGAGGCCGATTTATTTCAACCTAAAAGATGCCAAGACTTTCTTGAGGACATTTCTCTGGAGGAGACTGCCTTCTTGACCCCTAATCTCAACTAGAATCGATAGCAATGAAGGCTTGTGATTTTATTTTCCTTTTAGATGAACCAGTGTTTGGATGTAATGAAGGAGGTCACCGATCATGACGGCAAACGTGATCGCTTCCACTAAGAGGCAACCTTGTAAGATGGAGTCGGCGGCCAGCCGTCTTCAGGAAGTGAGTGATGGGCAGAGTCACGGGATCCAGGTTAGTGGTCCTCTCTGGGCGAAGGTGGAGGGACAGAAGACCGAGAGAGGGATGAGAAGAGAGGAGAAAGGAAGGGAAGGAGCCGAGGGAAGGGAGGAGGGTGCAAGGAGAGACGGAGACTAAGACTGGAAATAAGTCCTGCCACCTTCTGAACAGCAAAGGTCGGAAGATGGAGGGAGGCAGGAGGAGGAAATAAGAAAAATAGACGGGCTGGTGGGCGTGAGAAAGGACGGAGCGAGGAGCCAAGACTTGAAGCAGAACTGAAGGGCCCGTTTGGACTTTTTAGAGGAAATAAAGACAGTGCCCCAGGACCCACTCCTCCCCCAGTCTAAGGTCACCTACCACCTTGGTTCCTTTTAGGATTATGGGCCTTTTGACTTCCATGAGCTTATCCACCTGACAGGGCCCTGCCAGCCACCTGGGAGTGAGACATGGCTTCGAGGCAGCTTGGCTTTACGAAGTGAACAGCCAAGGGCCTGGTTAGTTGTAGCACGTGAGAGCTCCTGCTGCCCTACTGTGCACAGAATGAAGAGTGGGCATGTGCGGAGAGGACGGGGTGGGGCAGGAGGTGAGAAGTTGCTGGCCCGACTTCCATGGGGTCAGATTGGGGGACAAATCCATGACCCAGTCGTCTGCCTTCAGATGTGCCAAGTCTTGGATCACAGGTGGCCTCAACTGGGTTCCCTGAGTCTGTTGGGCCCGACTCCTATTCCCACGGCGAGGGTGGGGAGGGCCCACCACCCAGATAGAACTTTCCACGGTACATGGGTGAGCGGGGGACACAGAGAGAGAGGGGACAGAGGGTGTCTGGCAGGGATAACGTGCCGAAGTCATTGATGGATTCGGACCCAAATCTGGAGCCTGACTCCTCCCTACGAGTCCTCCTGCTTCTTGTTTCCAGGAGACATTCCCAGCTGGAAAATCTTAAAAGCTGGAAAAACAAGCATCCCAAGGGAGAAGTATGCAGCGTTCTCAACGAAAAGAAGCATAAAATAAAATAAAACATAAATGAAAGTGACAAACGGAGGAGGGAAGCCGGGAGGATTTACAGTTGGATTCTGTTGCTGCAACAGATTCCACGTAACAACTAAAATAACATCAACCGGCTTGAAACCAAGGTGTTTCGGCAGAGGCGCATCTAAAGCTGACATTAAGCAGATGTCTCCCTGAGCCCTTTTGGTTCTCCCCCCCAAATGACTCAGTGGGTGCTACCTTCCATTTCATCACGCTCTCCTGTGGAGCTCAGAGACATCTCTCCTGAAGCCCTCGGGGGAAGCTCAGCATCCCCAAGGGCACACTGGGAGCGTGCGTCTATTTGTTCTTAACTCAGGAAGGGTCCACGGAGGGCGTCCAGCTCTAGGAAGTGGCTCTACTGAAACAAAGTAACCACCAAGCAGATTTGGGGGTCCTACGGTCTCCCAAGATGCCTGCAGAACCGAAAGACCGAAGGTGGTTGTCCTTTCCTCTCCTGGCACTGAACATTGGCCGACTGCCCTCTCCGGCCTTGTCACTCATCCTGGAGATTCTGTACAGAAAGACGCTGGACTTCAACGTAGCCGCCTTTGTGGGGAACAGTCTCGAACACATCAGGCCCGTGCCAGCAATGTCAAGTTGTCCAGACAATTACATACCCTGCCTAATGGCTGATAATTACACCGTTACTGGGTTTGCCAAGAGAAAACAATGATTAAGACCATTTCCAGCCTGCACACACAAATCCTTCAGTTTCCTTCCCGAGCAGGCCGTGCCTTGGCCTCTGTGGTCTCCATGGCAACCAAACAGGAAGCCCTACCTCTAGTCAAGGCCCTGGCGATAATAATCCGGAGATACACATCCTGTTGGGGGAAGGGGTCCTCAGCAAGGCAAACCCCTCCGAGGAGTGACTCAGCGGGAAAGTCACATTGGATGGGAAAAAGCCACCAGCGAGCCGCTGATTTTAATCTGGGTAAAAACATTTGACAAGGAGCTGGGCACAGTGACACATGCTCACAGAGCGGCTCCTGGGGAGGCTGAGGCAGGCAGATCACGAGTTTGAGGCCAACCTTAGCATCTTAATGAAACCCTGACTCAAAATAAAAAATAAAAGGGCTGGAGGTAGAGCTCAGGGGCAGGGCACCCCTGGGTTCAAGGCCCCTGCAAAACCAAAACAAAACAGAAAAATCCTGAGGATGAGCAGGAAAAGCCTCCCTCGGTCTGCATTCAGTGCACATCCATGCAGCGGGCTTTGTCAAGAAAGAGAGGATGAAAGGCCCGTGTTTTTAATTTGGGAGGTAGGTGGGGGTTCCTCCACCTGTTAGTTCTTTCCACTTTGACCCCACCTCAATCCCCAAGGAACAGACATTTCCTTCCAAGGAATGCAATGGGCCCAGGCAGTGATAGAAGGTTCTGGAAGACAGAGCAGTCCACTGTAGACCACTTGCCAAGGAGAGGCAGACTTAGGCCAAAGGGTCCCGAGTCTCGTCCTCTGCTCTTTGTCAGAACAGAAGACAGGAGCCAGGGACATGGCCTGGGTCAGTTCCATGCTGAGAGCGAGAATGGCTGGTATTTAAGAATAATAGAGGCTCCCCGCAGGGCCCATCCACCTATTAGCAGCCTGGCCCTGAGCGGCCCTTCCAGAGAGCAGGTCTGAGGCACAAAGCCCACGCCCCAGGAGCAGTGCTCAGAAGGAGAGCTTTGGCCTTCAGGTGGCATTTCATTCCTTTCTGGTAGGAAGAAGCTTTCCTGGTTTCCTGGTGACCGTTGGCGCTGCGCCAGACGTGGAGGTGTTTGTTCTGAAGCCTTCCACTTACCCAGGATTTACCCCAGCCCTGGGGGCTAAGCCGCTGTCATTGATGGTTCCTTCAGGGCCGCCTGCTAATGTGGGCCTGCCCTGGATTAGAGTCGGGAAAGAGGAGAAAGCTGTGCCCGTGGCCAGGGCCTCCTCTGCCCCCAGTGACCTGAGCCTGGCTGCCCGTCCATCACGCTCAGCCCCACGAGGCCACCAGGCTGAACAGGGACAGGCCCTGGTACAGGTGAGGAGTCAACTGGGACCCTGCAGGAAGAGCTGGGTTCTCCCTTCCTACTGCAGAAAGGAGTCACCGAGCTCACAGAAGAGCCACTGTCCTGTCCCTTGGGAGCAGCAGGGGTAGGAATGAGACTGGAGGGTCTCTAAGGGAGGACGCTCCCGGCCGCAGGAGGGGCGCAGAGCAAGCTGCCGGCAGAGAGCTGGAGCACCTGCCTTGAGTCCTGAATGTCCAGTCCATCCTCCTGTCCCTGCCGCCCCCCCCAGGGCCTCCCTGGCTTAGAGGGGCACCTTCCTCTTCCAGCCCTGGTTTTCTCTCCTGAAAAGAGGGCCTCACCACTGACCTCTCGGGTGGAGGTCAAAGGCTGTGGCCGCCTGTCTCGCACCCAAAGCACATGCAGAGCTCTCGAGGGAGGGGACACCGGGGATGACACCAACACGGACCAAGTGAGTGGCTGCTCATTATTCACCAAGCACTTTCTCATAAGTCGTTTTGTTTGGGCCTCAGCAAGAAGGACAGGGCAGGCCCTCCATCTCCACCTTGCCCTCGGAGTGCTGGGTTCAACGGGTGAGCCCCTGGTCCAGCAAATTCAGACCCTCTTCTCACTCCCCCACTCAGCATGCTACAGTGGCCCTGAGATGGGCCTGACCCACGTGTCTCCCAGGGCATGGGTTGGGGTGAAGCTGGCAAGGGCAACTGGCCACGGGAAACATGCCTTGGGCACCTGGGGAGGGGTGCGTCCAGCCAGGTGCCAGGGCTAGAAAGGACTTGGCACTCAGAGTCTAGCACCTCTGTAGGTCAAGAGCTGGCCCAGGGCCCCATGGCCACACCAGGGCCCAGGCTGGTGGCCAACACAGTCTAGGACACAGGTCCCTTCAGGCTGGTTCAATGCATTCTCCCCAACCCCTGCTTCTGTGAATTCCAGCTCAAACTGATTCAAAATGGTGTCAAAGCCTATGGCACTTGAGGGACAGGAAGGAGGACAGCTCGCTGGAGCTCTGAGGCTTAGTGGAGGCGAGTGCGAGGGTCCAAACAGTGACCAGCTTCCCCCAGCTCATTCTGAGGTCAGAAACCAGGACCTCGTTCCTACCTTAGCAAAGAAAGGGGACAGCGGAGACACCGTCCAGAGGGCGCCTCGGCCTTTCTCTGCACAGGGGCCACGCACGTAGGCCTGTCAGCCCGCGGCGGCCCCCCGCGCACCCCAGGTGGGAAGGCCCCTCTGCGTTCTAGTAAAGGGGTCAGCTCTGTGGCCCATTGTGAGGGTGGGGTCACGGGCAGAGGCGGTACTCACCATGATGCCGGTGAGGAGGCAGACACCTTTCCCACAGTAAGTGTGGGGCACCATGTCCCCGTAGCCAATGGAAAGGAATGTGATGGAGATGAGCCACATGGCACCCAGAAAGTTACTAGTCACGTCCTGCTGGTCATGGTACCTGCCGAAGGGAAGACAGGGGTTAGTGGGGGGACCGCCACGGCCTGAGCAGAGACCGCGGGAGCCTAGACGGGGAGGAAATGAGGTATTTTGCTAAGGAGGACACAGCCGTGAGGGTGACACGGAGCTGCTGCTGTGACCCCCCAGGTTCTGCCTGCAGCTACCCCCTCCTCTAGTCCCCTCCCACCCCATCTGCACAAGCCAGGTCCCAGAGGCAAAGTGTTCTGTCATAATGTGTCCCACGTCATCGGCATCTCTTTAGCGTTGGTAGGCTAGCCTTGGATGAAATCAGGCAGAAATGAAATCTCGATTCTCCCCTCCAGGCCGACAGTGAAATGTCTGTGGATGTGACTACTCTGAAATCAGGAGCTCTTGGAAAGGCAAACTGTCAAAAAAGAAACCACGGAAAAATCGCCCTTAGTGATGTCCCCTAAGAAAGCTGACGGGTTCCAGGGCTTGCATCTCCGTGTGTCTGGAGGGAGGCCGTGGGACCAGGGCTCTCCTCCAGCTGCCTGTGGGAGGGGGCCGTGGGCCCACAGAGGCACAGGCTGCCTGGCTGAGCTACTCAGGGTCTCGGGGCTGCCCTGGGAAGAACCAACGGGGCCACTGTTTCCTCCGCCTGGACACCCACGCCCCCCCCTGGTTCTCCTCCACCCCGGGGGCGCTCAGCCCGGGAGAGGGTGTTGGCGTTTACAGAAGGGCACAGTAAGTGGGTGCAGGAGGCACCTTGGGGACAAAGGGGAGAAGTTAATGAACTTGACCCAAGCACACGAGGGTGAATCAGAGAAGGTGCCCGCCACGGTTTGTACGTGTCCTCCTTCAAAAATTAAGGTGTTGCCATCATCTCCAGGGAGACCAGGCCCACCTGCTGGACAGAGCAGAAAGCTATTTAGGAACCTTCATCTACAGAATGCAGTTACCCAGAGTCCAACAGGAATTCACGCCCATGAAGTACTTGGGACAAGTCTGATGGTGGCAGCAGTAGCTATTGTCCTCAGCGTTTGCTGAGCCCCACAGGGTCTGGCCCTGTGGTTACCAAGGGCTCCTCTCCTGACCGCTGTAGGTTCAAGTTTATGTGGAAATGGGCCTGGATGGAGGCAGGAGCGCTAAAGTCAGAAAGGAGGTGGAGGATGGCCTCCACTGGGGAACATCAAGAGCACAACACAATGGATACCATCTATTGAGCACCTACTGTTTGCTTGACACTTTGAACACAACCCCTCTGATCCTCACATCCTTCATTTTATAGGTAAGCAACTTGAAGCACAGAGATGCTGAGAGCCTTGTCCAAGGGCACACAGGAAGTCACTGAGACACAGCCCATGTCCTTTCACTCTGCCACTCAGCATCAGAGAGGCAAGGGTGTGGGCATGTGTCCTGGGGACCAAGGAAGAAGTTTTAGTGAGAGGAAAACACCTGGGATCCAGGAACAGGCAGTAGAGGGCTTCAGAGACTGGTGCTCGGGTATTGGAAGGCCTGGAATTCTAGGACCAGAGTTTGCATTTGGTCTTAGAGGCCTTGGAAGCGATTCTCGGTTCCTTGGCAGAGGAATGGCAAGACGACATGGCTTGCCGGGAAGGAGAGCCTGCAGGTGGCCAGCAGGACGTTTGAGGAGCTGGAACGAGGAGGCAGAGTAGCCAAATGGAAGAGGTGAGCAAAGCTCAGGAGGGAGACGGCAGCCCCCCACCACCTGGGCCCGGCCCTGCATCACCAATGAGCTGCAGCCCCAACTTGAGTCCTCAAACAGCAACGAGGGGGTGGCATTAGCCTCTTCGTCTCTGTCTGCACAAGGAGAGAGGTGCCTGCTACTGAGGAGAGCTGAGGACCAGCCGTCCCTTCCCCAAAGCACCGCTGGGCAGATGGCCTTACCGCCTCCTTCTCCTGGCCTCATTTGCTCCCCAGATTCGCTCCTGCTGCCTTAGGACCCCGACTGAATGCTTTCAGTGGGTCTCATTTCCCCAGGCTGGCCCACGCCTGCTCCTCTAGCTATGCTCGAGAAGCACAGTCTCGGGGTGTCCAACCCTGACCCCCAGGATTGAGCCTGCCCCTGTGGGTCAGCCCCATCCCAGTTCTGACAGTCAGCTGCCTGCCCCGCCCTGATGGCCTACCCTGCCAGGCTCTTGGGCCATGCAGCCCCCTAATCCCGCATGCTGGGAGGAGGGGTGCTGGGAGGAGGGGTGCTGGGAGGAGGGGGTGGCAGGCCTGGCTTTCAGGCTGCGCTGGGAAATCAGGCTTTAGAATCTGTAAGACTCGGGTGGTGGTGGCGTGGGGTGGGGAGCCAGGACACAGGAGGGAGAAGACTTGGCGGCAGCCCATGCTACAAGCCAGCAGCCTATAAGAACCACAGCCAGGGCCTCTGTTCATCAGAAGAATATTTTCTGGAAGAACAAGCCTGGGGTCAGGTCTGAGGATGCGGAGGCCCAGGTG
Source organism: Marmota monax (assembly GCF_021218885.2). Lineage (NCBI taxonomy): Eukaryota > Metazoa > Chordata > Mammalia > Rodentia > Sciuridae > Marmota > Marmota monax. The sequence continues at coordinate 2,179,726 of NW_026694593.1, read as the reverse complement.
GGTTAGTAGGGAGGAGCGTCCACAGTCTTGGCCGTGGTTCGCGGGCATTGCAGTTGGAGCTCAGTGGCTGTGGGGCAGCGCCTTCATGGCCCTGTGACTCACTTTCCTGATTTGCTGATGGGGAGATGAAGTAAAATAACCCATGAGCAATAGTAGCACGGAGCTTGGCCCAGAGGAGGGGCTCACGGTGCGTCGGCTCTGGGTGCTGCGGTTGGGAGGGGCAGATGTCAGTCTGAGAAACAATCCCCAGGAAAGGGCAGGGGTCTGGATTAACGGAAAGGCAGGGGTCTGGATTAACAAGTGCAGTGGGAGAGGACCCCCATCGGGGAATGGCAAAGCATCCATGGAGATGTCCTGAAGTGTAGACTGCAGAGGGATTTGATTCAGGGACAAAAGAAATGTCACAAGGTTATTGATGAAGAAGGGGCACGGGCCATTCGGTATCTGAGAACGATTCTTCTAGCGGTGTCAGACACTGAAGAGGTCAGATGGGGGGACTCCTAGAAGGTTTATAGGTGCCCACGGGGAAGCACTAGAGAACCTGACACAGTCAGGAGCAGGGTGGATTCCTGGCCTGTCTCCTGTGCATTGACTGGCCGCGTGCGTGGATCTCCACAGCCCTTTCTTTGTAAATCTTGCAGCTTAAATTAGTGTTCCCTGTCTGGGTGCCTTTGGGATGATGATCATCCTAGTCACACAGGAGTGGAGTCTGAGGCAAAGAGATTAGATATCCAAGTGGGATTAACTATAAAGCAACAGATAATATCTCTCTCTTTAAAATGGACCTATGATTTGCTGCTCTTTTTTTTTTTTTTTTTTTGTAAATTTCCTTTAGGTTCTTAGGGGCTTCTTTTTTCTTCACCATATAAAATCCCCTTAGTGCTAACTGGGTGTGCTGGGGAGAGGAGAAACAGCTCTTGAGCCGGTCATCCATCCATTCACTGTCAGACTCCAGTGATCTCTCCTCTGGTGGGGGCTGAGCAGAGGTGAGGTGGAGTGGACATGCCCCCTGCTGTCCCCTGGCTTGGAGCGTCATTGTGGAGATAAGACATGCATGCAACTCACCAAGCAGGAAGTGATGAGCGAGAAAGCCGGGCTGGTGATTCAGGACTGTGGGAGTAGAGAGGAGGGAGAAAATGTTTCTAAACCTATTCACAATTTTAGAGTGGTTTACACATGTCACAAACTCACGTACTAATCTCGTGCTATTTTTTGCAATAGAGAATTTTTTTTGGGGGGAGGAGGGGGAATAGTTCCACTTCTTTAAAGGGCTGAGGAGGAAAAGATGTAGTTTTTCTTTGAGCTCAAGAGTAATTGCTGTAGTTATTCATTTATCTTTCGGGGCATGGGCCAGTTTTTTCCCCACTTTCTAACATTACGAAATAAAACAGACACAAGAGACTGAATGGTTGAGCAAAAATGGTGGATTAAACAAATACGTATACTTCTGCTACCTCAAATCCCTTGTAGATTTGAGGGATCAGTGGGACTGGGAGTCCTCTACTTGAAAAAATAAGCAAGCAACCAGGAATTCCCAGACATCCGAGGAAGTCTCTAACATTAAAGACACAGACCAAAGCAGTCAATTAACACAAACAAAGAGAAAGGACTCTAGATAGGATGCAGATCATTCACAGAAAGGAACTCTTAAGGGGAAAAAAATTCTATAATTAACACAAGAGAGATAAAATAAGACACTGGACCCATGAGACAAGAATGGAATGCTCTACAAAGAACAGTCTCCTTAGCAGGACGGGAAGATAAATCAAACGAGTCTCCCCAAAGGCAGGAAAAGATGAAGGGAGAAAGAAAATGAGAACCAGGTATGAGAAAATCACAGACTCAGTCTACCCACTCAAGTAATAGTAGTTCCAGAAAGAAGGATTTAAAGGAAAAGGAAGGAGGTGGGGGAGAAAGAGAAGGAGAGAAATAATAATTAAAGAAATCGTTTCCCCAAATTCCCCAGAATCGAAGAGCACTGAGTTGCTAAATCAAAGGCCAAAAGATCCTATCAGACTTCCAGAGGGGGGGAGGGGGAGGGGAGAGGGGGGAGGGGGAGGGGGAGGGGGAGGGGAGAGAGGTCAGATACAAGGAATCAGAAATTAGAATGACTCTGGGCTTCTTCACTACAACACTGGAAGCTGGAGGGCCATGGAATAAAGCCTTCAAAATTCAGAAAATTATTTCCAAATCAGAATTCCAAACCAGGAAGACCAGAATTCTGAGCCATCTAAAGCATTAGTTAAGTGGGAGGGTAGAATGAGAACATTTTCTGGTGTAGAATGTTCTGGAAGGTTTGCCTCCCCAACATCCTTCCTCAGGAAGCCCCAGCAGTGTACGGCTCCACTCCTGTGTGAATAGTCCAAGGAGTAAGGCAAGGGGGAAGAGGACACGGGCGGGCGGGAGGACGTCCAGAGGCAGAGGGGGCTCAGGGTGCTGGGGTGGGAGGTCCCCGGGGGACAGCCAGGCTCCAGGTGTGAAGGGCAGCCAGAGATGGAGCCGCGGGAAGGCTCTGGTTCCAAGGAGACCAAATGAACAGCCCCATCTCCCCGAACTTCCTGAGAAGAGATTTAAATAACTGCCAGAGCAGAGTGGATTCAAATTAGTGATAAATACATAGAAAACTAAGCAGATGAACAAACATGATAATTAACAACTCCAGAAAACACGAAAAGTTGTGCAGAAAAGGAAAAGTTATCATATTTTACTACAAGGCTCAACGATGAATAGAGTCAATTAGTGTTGACTGAGTGATGTAAACACTGATTACTGATTTAACCAAAATTAGGATGTAATTATAAAAGGAGGAGGGGGAGTGGGGGAGGGGAGGAGGGGGGCTGACTCCACCTTCCACCAGGGAAGCGCCTGGTAACGCCCCAAACCAGTGCCTCAGAGGCAGCAGCACAAGCCTGGCATTTAGAGACGTGGAGGGAAACACTGAGATCAATTAGCAAAAGGAGGTAAATTAGATGTCCCTGGAGAAGGATAAATGGGAAGACAGTAAATATTACAAAATGACTAACCGAGAAGTCTACTCAGGTACAGCCTCGAGAATCCGAGACACACAGCCAGCCACGGGACGTCTGGTCAAGTCACAGAGCAGAAAACCAAAGGCAGCACCCACAGGCTCAGCTCGCGGCCCCAACCTGTGGCATCTGCCGGCAGGTTCTCCCCAGTCCTGTCCCCCACCTCCCCCCACTGATGGTTTCTCCTGGATCTCGTGGCTGCCGTTTGCTTCTCTTCATGATGTTCCACACAGGTTCCGATGGCCTAGATCATTCATAATTCCATTTTCTATTTCCGAACTCCACAAAAATGAAGTCACGCTACAGGAATGTGGTAGGCAGCTTCTGAATTTTCCAATATACCCCTCCCTTTGTGAAGCATTCTCATACTTTTGTGATCCCTTCCTTTTCAATGTGGGCTGGACCTAGTAATTTGTTTCTAAAAAAATAGAACATGGCAGAAGTTATGGACTGTGGCTTCAGAAGGTTATAATAGGATTGTGGCTTCCGCCTCGGGTCATCTCTTACTCGTTTCTCTCTTGGATTCTCTCCCTGGGAGAAGCCACCAGCCATGTCCTGAGGTCAGCTGGAGGAGACGCCCACATAGCAAGGGACCACAGTGACCTTGGAAGTGATACTAAGTCAAGCCTCACATTAGACCACAGCCCTGGGCAGCAGTGTGACTGCAATCTCACAAGAGACCTTGAGCCAGTCAACCAAAACTCCTGACCCATAACAATCACAAGATGGTCAATGTGTGTTGCTTTAACCTGCTAAGCCTTGGGGTAATTCATTCTGCAGCGATAGATAACCATTACAGTGAACTCTTTTTTTTTTTCAATCTACATACATGTTGACATATGTGACTGTAGTGTATTTTCATGCCTGGACTATATTTCATCATATGAATATCCCAGGACTTATTCCTTCATTCTTCTATTGAGGAATATTTGATTGCTCTCTAGGTTTTTCCTGTAATGGGCAGTACTGCTGCAAACATGCCTACTCATAGTTCATGCATGGGATGAGTTTCTCTAAGACAAACACCTACGAGTAGATTCGCGACTCGTAGGGCATGCGCATATTTAACTTCATTTGGAAAAGTCACACTGTTTGTAAGATGTCTATACCAATTACGCATCCTCAGCAGTGGATAAGAGTCCTTCTTTCTCCACATCCTTACGAACCTTTGCCATCATCTGATTTTAACTTTTTGCTTACCTAGTGGATAAGCTGATACCTCTCCATGTTTTTACTTTGTATTTCCATTGTAAAAGTCCGAGTGTGCTTTCATATGTTTGTTATGCATCCTTTCTTCAGAAAGCCATTTTTCTATTGGTTTGTTTTTGTCTTATTTCTATTTATTCTTAAAGTTTTATATATTCTAAATAACAAGAACTTTGTTGGGTTATGTGTTACAAATGTCTTATTCTAGTTTGCACTGTCTTTTTATTTTCTTTATAGGATTTTCAAGGAATACAAGTTTAAAATTTTACTGTGGTTGAATTTATCATTCTTTTCATCTATGATTACTGCCTTTCATGATTTTTAAAGAAGTCCTTCTTTACCTGGGTGTATGAGACTTTCTTTTAAATGTTTTAAGAGGTTGACTTTCTCACTGAAGTCTTTAATTCACCTGGAATTGATTTTGTGTGTGGTGTGTGTAGGGTAAGTTTATTATTATTTTTTTTCATATGGATATCCAATGACCCCAGGTCAACTTAATGGACCGTCCTTGGTTATAGATAATACGTGGAAGGGGCGCCATTCCTGGGTTCTCCATTCTGTCCTACTGGACCACTCGTCTAACCCTAAAGTTACGGATGAGTCCTCCTGACCCTCTTCTGGGTACCTTCGCGGGACCTAACACATAACAGATGCTCAGTCGATGCTTGTGGAATGAGCCTGGCCTGTCCCTGTCCCCTGGGGGGGCGAGGCTTGCTGCCCTAACTCAGTGAGGCAGGCTAAAGTGACCTCAGCTGTTGTCACAACAGTTCACTTTTGTCAAAGTGGCTGCCAAATTCCTTGGGCTTGGAGTCAGTCTTCACTATTAATGAGAACTCAGCTTCTTGACACTCGCTGTGACCTGTTACAGCAGCAGGGTGACAGAAAATATGCCCCAGTGAAGCCAGCGGACGGCCTTTTCTTCTTCCTTTTCCAAAGGAGCCTAAACACTTCTGAAAGTGAATTTTTTGTAAAAGACCTAATAGATCTGAGCCATCTGATGGCTTAGCCATTTGTCTTGGGTCTAGTTGGTCAGTTGGAAGGAGCAGGGGGTCAAGCCAGGCCGTCGGCAGGACTCCACCCAGATGGACTTGCAGTGGATCTTCAGGATTGCGCGGGCAGCCCCCTGCCCACGGAGCTTGCTAAGTCCTTCAACAGAGAAACCGACATGAACCTGGCTTGATCTCTGGGGGTGCTCTGGCCCCGCCGTGCTTCCCTCCTTGGAACACTGTCCGTCTGGGCATCTCGAGAGCTGGCTGTCTGGCTTTCTCCCACTCTGGCCATGCCTTCACTCCGACCTCTTCTTCGGGGTTGCGGTGCTGCAAGCTTGCTTTCTGCGTAGGCCTCTCTGGTTCCTGTCATCCTGCCATGTCCTCCCTGTTCCTTCTAACTGACTCTTCAAGACCCAACTTAATCGCCATCACCACCTGCCCAACCAAAGTGGGCTCTGCCTCTAACCCCAACACCACTGGGTCTCTGCTCCCGCTGCCCTCGCACTAAGACCACAGGCCACCTGGGGCCAAGGTTAGACGCCCAGGCTCCAGGTCAGACCACCTACGTGTGAGTCCAGTTTGGCCCCTTAGTATCCGCATGATACAACCATAACCTTGTCCTCAGTTTCCCCACCTGTAAACAGGATGATCCTTGAATGACCCCACCCTGAGCTCCTACGAGGGTGACGTGAACAGGTTCCCCTCAAACAATTAAAACAGTGTCTGGAACAGAGTGGGTCTAAAGAAACGCGTGGACCACACCCGCAATCCCAGCAACTCAGGAGGCCCTAAGCAACATAGCGAGACCCCGTCTCAAAATAAAATATTAAAAATGGGCTGGGGATGTGGCTCAGTGGTTGAGCGGCCCTGGGTTCAATCCCTGGTTCAAAAAGAAAGAAAAGAAATGTTGGCTGTGTGCGATTACCATCTTTAGTGGATATGTTTCGTCTTGGCAGAGCTGAGCGGACACAGGATCTGGAGTCCACAGACTGCCTTTCACACCCTAATGGCTTCGTGACCTTGAACAAGTCCTGTCACTGTCCTCTCTTCAGGGAAGCAGGTGTAATGGTGTCCGCTCTGCCCATCTCAGGAGGCTGTGGCAAGGAGGAGCGAAAGTGGAAGGGCCTGTCAGCCATCGATGCGTGACACTGATAGAGGCATGTGACTGCCTCTCAGAGAGCCTCCCACCCAAGGCTCTGTCCTAGTGACAAGGACAGCCATACGGGCCATGAAGGGGGAGCAGGCCGCGCACACTTTCGTGTAGGAAGAGTTTTCCTTTGAACCTTCTGTTCCTGAGCCCCTTACCCATCTCCAGCAGAGCCTGCCTGCTCCACCTTCAAAAGATCTCCAGAGTCAGACGCCCTCGTCCCCTGGCCGGCTCCAGCCCCCGTCCTCTCTCCCGGATCTCAGCAGTGGCCGCCTAACTGACCTCCCTGCGTCTGCCTGTGCGACCCTCGCCCTGCCCTGCCTGGTCTCTTTACAGCAACCACAGCAGGCCTTTCAAAGGGTAAGATGAACGGTCCCGAATCTGTCACATCCAAAGGCAAAGTCCCCACGGGGCTACGCAAGCCTAAAGAGCATCCCTGACCCCTGGGTCCTCTCGGAGCCCTACAGCTCCTCCGGGGGCCTCGTCCCCAGGCTCATCGGGAGGCTCTGACCACCCCCGGTAACGGCGCTACCCACGCCCCAGCTCCCCGTCCCCAGCAAGTATCACCATTTGGCTCCTGTTTTGAGTTTGTTGAACGTCAACCTCCATTAGGCCTCAAGGGGCAAGAAGGAGAGGCTGTTGGTTTGTTGCCTTCCGTGTCCCCACTGCCCAGTAAACACGGTTAGGGGGAGGATGAAGACGGGCACGAACGCTCCTGGTCAGTCCTGGTCAGCAGCCACGGGTCAAGGGTTGTCACCCTGATCTTACAGCGAAGCCAGGGGGAGCCCGGGAGAATCTCCGACCTCCCTGCTCCTCACAGCAGGGCCGGGGGGAGATGGGCGCTCAACTCCACTTTTGTTTTTCTGATGCTAGAAACGGCAGCTGCAGGAGCAGGGTATCTGTGCCCTGGCAGGGACCAGACAGGCTGGCGGAGTCCCTGTTCGGCCCTGGCCAGCAGGCTGTGTGACCAGCCCTTAGCAGCCGGGATTAGGAGGGTACATACTCTCACGAAAGGAGTGACACTCCCAACCCTGCTTCTGCCTTTGTGCTCGTCCCCCACATCATCAGCTCCTAATCACCAAATGTCCTGCATGCAGGACCACGTGATTCCAGCCTGGTGGAGAAAATGGGGTGAAATCGCCGTTTTAAAGGGCATTATGAACCTTAGCTTAGAAGCATTCGAGAGATGCTGTAGGTGTGTGAAACAGCATTATTGAAATTCAGTTAACTGAGGAACAAGTGGCTTAGGGGGACTTCAAGGCCATTACTGCTTATTCTAGCTGCAGGGTGAATCCATATAAAAGCAAAAAATAAATTCTTTTCTAAAAACAATATCCTTCATAGACATTTTAAAAATGAGATAAAAGGCTTCGGAGACCCGGGGCTGACCACGATCTACTCGGTCACAGGCCTTGATGACAGACATTACCCTCCAGAGTGGGTCCCTAATTTTTAGAAGCTGGCTTTGAATTTAGAGATGGTTCCCCTAGACCAGGTAATTCCAGGTGACAGCCTGGCGGTTTTTCCGAGGCCAATCTGAATCTAGTCCTTTATTTCCAGCCACAGGAGCCCACAGCCCAGGTGCCAGGCCTCCAGAGATTTTTGAAAGGAGAGAAACCGGTACCAGCAGAACTCTGCGGCTCCAACTCGCAGCCGTGACGTGCCAGCCACAAGCCGGCTTGCTCTGTCTCTGTGAACTCGGTGCTTGGCTGGTGTGGCTTTCTCTGGCAGAGGTGACGGCACCTTGTCTCCTTTAGCATTTCCCCAGGGAGACGTTGGACCAGCTAGGGAAGAGTCTGACACTCGCTGGTGTCACACGGCTGGATGCCACCTCCCCACAGCCGAGTGTCCCTTCTCCGGGGCCTCTTGGTCCCCTCAGAGCCAAGGAGGCAGCCTCGGAGGGAGACCGGCTGCGTTCCCTCCTCAGTCCGTCTTCTTCTCGGAGGCGAGCGCTGCAGACCTTTCAGGATGGTTATTGAATTAAAGACCAGATGGCTCATCTGGCAAACCCTCCGAGTCAGCTTCTCAATTTGTAATGTTTTCTTTCTTCTTATTAAAAAATATTTCCATGTTTCCTGATTTGGAAATGTTTAATAAAATGCATGAAAATGGAGAGAAAAACAATATGTTGGAGGAAGCACGTTCCCAGGGAGGCACGTCTCCCGCGGTGTCTGGGGTGGCGAAGAGGGTGCCGGCCGAGAGCCCGCGTGGGGTTTGGTCCCAGCCTGGCCACCGTCGGTGCAGCCTCGGGGAGGTGAGGCCCCCTCTCCATGTCCCCAGCTTCCCTTCCCTTCTGGGTCCTCCAGCTCCACAGAGCTGCCCTCGCTCTGTGTCCCCACACCCTGGTCCTGGGGAACCGGGCTCCTGGTGTATCACCGCAACAGTCTCCCCAGCTGGTATCCTTGGGGACACTCACGACCAGGCCCCCCTCTGCACTGCAGTCAGGGAACTCCTTCCCAAACACAAGACCCTCCCTGCTCCAAATCCACCCATGCTCCCCGGCCTAGAATGCAGGGAGGCAGGAGGGACGAGCCCGGCCTCCATGGGGAGGCACATTGGGGTCTACAGACTCTCCCTCCGGGACACCAAGGAGTTGAAGGACTGCCATTGTGGACAGCTGGCTTCTTGTGCTTTGACGGCACCACTCTGGCTCTCCTCCGCAGTAAGGAGGGCTGGGCCCAGCCAGCCTGGTGGCAATGACTTCTGTCCTGGGGCACGATGACAGCAGAAGCCAGTCGTCTGACCAGACCTCTCCTGCATCACCAGAGTTAAGAAATCAGGAATCAGGCGGGGAACTGTTGGCGGGGACGGAGGCGCCTTAGCCTAACTCCTTAGACCGTGTCCAGGGCCTGCCTGCCTCTCCCAACCCCTCTCCCCTGTCTCCAGCGCTGCCCACGCTGGTCCCTTTCCCTGGAGTCCCCTCCCACCCAGAAAATCACCTCCTCCCCAGCCTTGCTGGATCAAGGGGACCCCCGGGCACCGCACAGGGGTCTTCAGCTCCACGCGTCTCCCTGTCACCTCTCAGCACAGCGTCTGACTTGCTCCTGGGCCTGCACCTCTCCACGGGCAGTGCCGCCCAGGCCGGCGGGCACCAGGAGGAGGTCAGCCAATCTGCTGGAGGAACCGTGGGGAATGAGGGCCTGGGGGAGGTGACGGTAAACCTGGCCTCTCCCTCCCGCCCAGGGCCCCGGTCTGCCGCCTGTGATCTTCCTCCCTCTCGGCCGAGCCTCTTCCTGACACCCGCCATCAGTCACAGAGCGTGACTCGGAAGCCAAGAGGCTTCACATGGCTTAGTTTTTATAGACAGAGACAAGAATAAAGTAGTTGGGATTCTTGTGAAATACTTCCTCAGAGATCTTAGGAATGATCTATTTCTCATCTCATTTTATTTCTGGGACCATCTCTTCGAGGTAGGCGGAACCGGATATCAACCATATTATAAGAGATAACCATCATCATCATTTATCAAGCGCCAACCATGTGCCACTCGGGTTACACCTTGATGTGCATTATCTCACTGAATCCTTGCAAAAACAAGATTTGGGATTGTTAGCCATTTTTCCTGAGTTGGAAACTCAGGCTCAGTGAGGTTAGGGAATTTGCACAGAGACTGAGTGGCAGAGCAGAGTGTGAGCTTGGGTCGGTCCCGATTTGCATCCCTGGGCTTGACGACAGGATGCCAGGGAGGTTGAGTGGAGAGATTTCTGGGAACTTCCTTTCTTGGGTATCGGAGCCTGGGTCGTATTAAAATGAACTTGCTTCACAGGGGAGAAATCCAGAGCTGGGGTTGCCCTGTTCCGAAGCGTAGGTTGTGCACTGTGCAGTCCCAGGGAATGCCATTCACAAAGACTTCAGTGTTCATGGCGCCCCCTGGAGGGAAGGGCTGCGTGGTCAGTGGTCCTGGCTAGAGCCCCAGAGGAAGGAAGGGTCTCTTCTGCTTCGGTTATGTCTCCGAAGAGGATGTAAAGCAGGCAGCTTGCGGGGCAGGTGATGTTGTGGAGGACACGGAGCAGCAGTCTCCGGGGGGGCAGGTTCAGGTGGGGTGGAGGTGGGGTTAGCTCTCTTGTTTCTGTTTCCAGAGCTCAGGGCTTCCCGGACGGGAGACAGGAGCTCTAGTGGGGGGCTTCCCCTGTTCCTGAAAGAGGGGGTGCTGAGGAGGAGCCCCACACATCGGGGTGAGTAGGAGGAACCCCAACTCTGCACTGGCTGAAAGCAGCCCCTGGGGAATCCTGGAGAGAGGACAGGTCAGAGTGGAGGGCCTGGGGAGAGTCTGCCCGAGGACAGGGACATCCACCCAGGGGCCCTGGTCCAGGGGACAAGGCTGTGGGGCTCCAGGGACCGTGGGACGCTCCTGACCACAAGCAGCCCCCCAGAGGCTGAGCTGCCTCGGACTCTGGCCTCCTCCCTCAGGCCAGGGTCCAGAAAGCCGCGCTGCCCTGTTTTCTGGCCAAGCAAAGGGTGACCGAGTCTGGGAGCAGGGCAGAGGGAGGTCCTCGGGACCTGGTCCAGGCCTCCCTGTCCCTCACAGCCAAGTCACCCAGACCTTGGCCGACATGATTGAATGGAAAGTTCTGGAATGCATCAGAAATAACCCTTATGCTGAGGTTCAGGGCTACGTGGAGAAAGGAGTGGGGCCGGGCACCCGCTCCACCGCCCCCACCACAGGGGCTTCCTGGTGGGAGGGATTTCCAAGTTCTCGAAGCAGCCAGAGGGTCCGGGACGGGCCTGGGTATTCCTCAGCCCTGGGAGCAGAAGAAAGGGACCTGGCTGGGGACAGGCTGCCCTCAGCCTTGGACTTCCTAGTAACGGAGGAATTCTTTGCTGGAGGAAAAGAAAGAGCAAGACGAGTGGAGCCAGCCATCTGCAGTGTTCGCCTCCTCTTCAGGGCCCAAGGGGACAGGGCAAAGCCCCCGGTGCTAAGCCACGTCACTCTGGCCTCCGGGTCCTCCTCCGAGAGATGGGGGCCCGAGCCCATGGGTGGGAGGACCCCTTCCCGCCCCGAGCAGCTGAGGTCCTTGGAGAACTGGGTCGTCCTCCCGTGTTGCCCACACAGGACGGAGAGTGGTCGACGGTGGACCCAGCAGCCACAGCACAGACTCACGAGGGGCAGCCCCACATCCTCCTGGTGGGACAAGCATCACTGGAAGCACACAGTGGCTGCGCCCGGGTCCTTCCCACAGAGTGGACGCTCCTCGCGGCATCAGCCCAGAAGGTTGGGACTCTTCCCCTTTGTTGGCCTTTTAGGGAAGCAAGAGGAAAGCCGTTGGCCCAGTATCGAAGGCCAGCGGGAGTTCCCGGTGGGCCAGCCCCGTCCCTCGGAGTCACCGAGTCTTGGGGCCTCCCGTAGCCCTGAGGTGACATGCTATTTGGATCAGGAACGGAGGGCACCATGGGCCAGCTGTCTCAAGACCAGGGTGCTTCTCTTGATGGGCGGCCTCTTTCTAGCCCCCGGGGACCATCGCGTGGCCCTGCGGGGTCTGCTCCCTGCTGGGGCTCAGACCCCCCACCTTGCTGTGGCCCTTGGAGAACTGGACAAGTCGCCTCTCGTCTCTGCAGCTTGGCTTCCTCCTCCGTGAACTCCGGGGACCCTTCCAGCGCCATCGCTGGGTGTCTCCTGAGTCACACTCTGTCCCCTTTCCCTGTCACCCTCCCGGTCCCAGGGGAACCGTGTGACTGCAGATGCAGACAGAAGCCTGCGGCAGCCCACAGGACGGGACCCAGCCAGGCTCGGCTCAGGGCTGGCCAAGCCTCGGGCAGGTGACAGAGCCTTGAACAGCCCCTAACGTAGGACTTCTGACCACTGACCACCAGGGACCCTGGAACAGAACTGGGGGGGCAAGTCCTCTGCCAAGACCACTGTGGGAAGAAGGTAAGAAGGGCCTGCTCAGAGGCCCCACGGCAGCCAATCTGCCTGTGTCCGGCCCCTCCTCTCCCCCTGCCCAGGACCCCACAGAGGCCCCCGGACCCCGTGCTCTCGGTCCCCAGGCCCAGCTCTGTTCTGGAGGAGCAGTCACCACGGGAGACGCTTGTTACATGTTGCCAGGCAACAGACGCTGCTGCCTGAAAACCTCACCCCCTCTGAGAGTCCGGAGGCAAGAGATGGCCAGGGGACAAAGGAGAGGGGCTGGACCCTGGAGTAGAGAAGGACAGAGCAGGACGAGAGCCGGCAGCTGCACCAGGTGCCAAAGCAGACAGATGCGGGGACCGACTCACTGAGACCAGGAGCCAGACAGCGCAGCAGACCTGGAGGACGGCGTCGGGTGACAGCCCTGGAGAGGCCTCCGGGTTTCGTCTTCTGTCAAATCCGCTGGAGATGAGGCCGTGACAATGACAATGGTGTGGTGACGATGCCTTGGGTAGACACCTACCTTCTTCTGGCGTCTGCTTGTACCTGATGCCTGAGTTTTATTAAGTGCCTCTAAAGCAGGGGCACGACTCGTGGGCTTTCCGGGAAACACGACTGTCCTCCGAAACCCAGGCCTCGGCGGCCAGCACAGTCAGCTCACCTGAGCCGCAGGCCATTTGCACGTTACCTAAGAGCCCTGGGCTCTGGGATCTCCCAGCACCACAGGGATCAGAGAGGGAAGGGTCTCCACAGAGTAGGGCCCAGGACAGCAGGATGCTCAGGTGGGCTGCCCCGAGAGCCACAGAAGCCCTGGAGCCGGCCCGGGAGTGGGGCAGGTGAAAGCGCCTCCGGCTCACACCGCTCCCAAAGCCTCTGCTGCCCCTTCCTATAGGGGGAACATGGTTCCCGCCCGCTCACTTCTTTTGCTGTGCACAGGAGAAGAGGCGGAGACTGGAAGGCAGTGAACCGTCAGAGTGCCCTCGATTTGGTAAAAGATGATGACCAGCCACCTGATTACTAGCTGGGCACCGTATCCACCTGATTAGTTTCTCCATCTGTGAAATGGAGCTAGTACTACAAAGGACTCCTCCGAGCATCGGCTGGGACGGTGCCCATTGGGAGTGATCTGAGACCCTGGCTCAGCCTCGTCCCACCTACGGCTCAGCACCGTTTGGCCTCAGGCAGGTCATCTCAGGGGACTTTATAAATAAATATAAATACATAGATAAATCTTAGGTTTGTTCTCTGAGATAATGAAAAGCCTCAAGACATATTCATTCCCTAAATGAAATCCATCATTTAAATTATAAACAAGAACAGGCCAAATTAAGAAGGCTGGCAACTAAGTACAAACAATTTTGTGTGTTAGATTTGACGAAATCGTTATGAAGCCGTTACCCAGTGAACTGTGCTCGCGCTGACTTCTCTGCGAGTTTGACAACACAGGTGTCTCCTGGGTTAATTTTGATATTTCTTTTCTCAGAAAAAGTACAGACTGTCACCAAGCCCCACCGAACCCCCGAAAACTGACACGTGGCCTCCAATGGGGCTGTTTCAACTGTACCCAATAACAGGAAACGGCTTCCCACTTAAAAAAAAAAAACCACTGTTTTTCTTTCGTAACAACTATCATTTTTTTTCCTAGAAACTGGAAAGCATGCTCTCAAAAAAAGAAAAAAAAATTGTAAAATGACCACACACCCCAAACGGAAGAAAAAACTCAACTAAATCCCTGGTTACGTTCTTTCTTCCTTCTCTTTTCCCCGACTCAGTCCCCCCTGCAGCCATACACAACTCTTCAATGTAACCAAGACCCCAGAGCCCTGCCGGCCACCAGGATCCCGGGGCGCGAGGCCTCACGGAGTCCCAGGTCTCATCTGTGAAGTGCTGCCCCGTCCTGCTGCTCAGTCGCTAAACTTCAAAACCCGCCTGGGAGGTGGGCAGGGCGGGCGCCTCCAACCTGCAGGACACCCAAACGGGGCCCAGGGAAGAAAGGAGCCGGGTCGGCCACAACAGCTACCTCATGGACAGAGGGTGAGGGACTTGTCAAGGTCACACCGTGGCTCACTGCCTAGCTGGGCCACAGGTGGGGCTTCTGACTCGGGCGCCACATTTCCCATTCTGTAAGCACTAAACCGACACACGGAGACGTCATGCTGATGTCACTACAACTGAACTGACTGGTTTTTATCGTGGGCTGACTGGGTTTAGCTGGTGGAGGGCCATGGACCCTAGCGGGAACAGAATGTATCCAGCAGTAGCATAATTGGAAGTCAGAAAAGCTGATTTTGTAATCTGGTGCAAAATGACAGAGATTTTGGTGCAGGGAGGTAACAGAGAAAAATGAATTTGAGAGACATTATAGAATAAGAATCATAAAGCTTGATACTCAATAGAGGGCTGGCACAGGTAGCCACGGGCACAAGGATGGCAAATAAAGTGAAAACTGTGGCCCAACTATCCATCTTCTCTTCTTTATTAGTAAGAACACCCAGAAATGAGCAATATAGTTAAAAATAATAGATTGCATTTTTCCCAGCCATGTGAATGACCTACAGATTTATAAATGGAAGTGATGCTATTACTTCCAGGAAATGTCCTTAAACAGAAAAACATCTACCTTCTTATGCTGGTGAGAAGTTAGATGGCTGGCTGGAGCTCCAGCAGCTTTTTTGAACTATGAGGAAGAAGCCATGTATCAAGAATGGTAGGACAACAAGGGGCTTGGTTGAAGTGTTTTTGTTTTTGTTTTTTTTTCTGCCAGAGATGGTGGCCTGAGTCCATGATGCCTTACCTGCTTTGAATAGCCCTTTTCTGTCTTCTTTTGCATGAGAAAGAAGTTTCGATTTTGTTTAAGCTGTTATTATTTTGGTTCCCTGTCTCCTACAGCCAAAACCTAATACTAACTGATACAAAGAAGACGAAAAAGAGAATCAGAGAGAGAGAATTCAGGTGCGAGGTGATGAGTGCAACCACAGGCTTGATACATGAAACGTCGGTACACGAGAACACGCATGTAGGAGTCTTAGCCTGGGACAGGACGGATCAAGGACCCTCTCTGCCACCGTCACCCCCTCAGTCACTTTTTCTCGTGCTCTTCCTGACACAACGGCCCCCTTTGTCCTTTGAGTAGCTTTCTTGCTTGCTTCCAATCTACCCACAAGGTGACCGAGTGATATTCTTAGGATTAACCAGGTTGTATGATTCTCCTATTTAAAACTCAAGGTCCCCCAGCTCCACCAGTTGCCACGGTCCCCAAGGTCCCCATTGTTGGCCTCCCGGCCCTGCAGCAGCTCAGTCCGAGGCCCACTCAGATGCTCCCCCCTTCTCTCCCCTTCCGGTGACCACACACCAAGCTCTGCGTCAGTGTGGGGACTCTGCACCACTGTCCCTTCCGCCTGGAAAACTCACCTCCTTGTCTACAAATGGCTCAATTCTTCTCCCTTAGCTCTGCCCTGAGACAGCAGGTCCTGGCTAAGCACGATCCCTCCCCAACTCCACTGCTTAAAAAAAATGAAGAATTTTACAATCATCTTTTCCTCTGCCACAGTAGACCTCCTGGGTTTGAAACCGCGAAAGGGTTTGTTTCCTTCCTGTTTGGAATCTCTGTCCCCTTACAGATCATAAGCTCCGTGAACAGGGAAATCACCAGTGCTTTATTCACTAAGGTATATTTAATTCCTAACGCGGTGCCATTAGTGTGTTATTATTATTATTATTATTATTATTATTGAACAAGCTGATCATGGCGGAACGTGGCGGCTCCCGGGGAGGCTGCTTGACATGGGAAGTACCGGTGCATTCTGCTGAGACTGACCACTCTGCCCGGGCCAGCAGGATGGGGAAATGGCAGAGGAGGGGAATGTCCAGCCCAAGCAAGCAGATCTGGGGGAGGAAAGAGGGGATGGGGACAATCAGGACGGGATGGGTCCAGAGATCCCCACACTCCTTGCGGGCAATTTCCATTTAAAGATCCACAAGAGCCTGATAAGCCATCGCAGAGAGCCATGGATCCCAGGCCAGCCCCGGCCCCACTGATAACACTGGGCACAGGACAGGAGCCTCCTGGCACTTGGAGTCCTGCCTGGTGCCCACATGGGTGCTCTGACCTATGCATGGCACCTATTCAGAGGTGGCCACAGGGGGTTGGGGTGCAGGTTGCTTTCTGCAGGGCTCAGGCGAAGCGAGGCCTTTGCAGGGGGGTTATAGAATAGTCAACCTACACAGAGATGTGCCCTGGGTCTCACTCCCCAAGTCCCAAGGTCTTGGAGACCTCGCCCTCCCTATGGGCAACTCTCAGGGAGAAGAACACTGGGAAAATGGGGACGATCTGACATTTGGGCATCAGGTGCAGTCTGGGGCCCCCACTGCCTGCGGACATTCATGATCAGGAGGAGGGAGGCAGGAGGGGGAGTCTGACCAGCTGACCAGTCCCACGAGAGACCCAGCTGGAGAGGAGAAGATTGAAAACTTGCCTCAGTCCTGGAGGACACACCGAGGTGCTCGCCTCGTGCTAACTGCTATGCCCAGGGCAAAGGGCTCTTGTTGAATTGCCCCATTTCCTGGCCATGGTCACCAGCTAGTAAGAGCCGACCCAAGCCCGCCAGGCTGTGTTGCTGGAACTTCTTTTGTGTGGACCCAGAAATCAGTGTTAGGACCCGGGACAGAAATCACACAGAGTTAAATCAAGACCAATATTAGCAAGATAGAAATCTCTGTCACAGCTGTCTGCAAGTGGATTAAGTTGTCTTTTAAAGCAACAAGAGCCCTGTGCCGGGAGGGGGGGGTGTTTAATAGGGGTCACGCGGCTCTGACGGCGTCAAGTGCATGTATAAAGGTCAACAGCAGAACCGGGGTTCCCGCCTGGTTTATCATGCAGTTGCTCTGGTGTGCTGGGCACTCCCCCTGGCTCAGCTGAAACATGCCTAACTTTTTCAGAAGGAGTTTTACTAACCAGGCTCTGTGCACCTCCGATGAGGGTGTCAGGGCCCACGGGGCCTGCGTCACATGCCTGGGCCTGGCCGATGAGCCTGCAGGGGCTTTGCTGGCAGGCAACTCCCAGGAGCCTCTGGGGAGAACAAATGACCGAGTGTGTCGGGGCAGTGGACTCCTCAGGGCCACCACTACCAAGAGACCAGGGAATGGTGGTCACCCCTAAACTCCTAGGCACAGAGTGGGCAAGCAGGCCCCCAGGCAGAGCAGAGTCACGGGTCCCCTCCTGGCCCGACTCTCGGGGGGGAGACCACGTCTCCTAACAGAGGCCGGGAATGGCTGGAGACGCAGGGCACCCGCAGGGGCAAGGCCACGGCCCACAGGGACGCAGGGTTCTGAGGGGTAGTCACGCACGGACATCCCCAAGCTGTGGCCTGGGGTGCCAGCCTTTGCTGTTAGGAGGGCCTGCTCCGCAGCGCAGGGCACAGTGGGGTCAGGGGGGGCGAACAAAGCAACCCCAAAGTCAAAAATGGAAAATCTGGCAGCAAATGGACTTCCTGTCCTGACTCGTTGCTCACAAATAGCCGTGGCCGCAGCCTTCAGGAACCGCTCCCTCTTCCTCACCTGCCCCTCCGCGACGCCCACCCTCGCAGGACTTTTGGCACAGTCTTCCCCTGGGGCGGGGGGGCGGGCACCCTCTCCACGGTCACCAGAGGGTGCACGCCAGGCCCCGTTGGTCTGAGGCGTCCATCCTAAGAAATGACCTCATCCTGGCCCACACACCAGCAGGCCGGCACTTCAGGGGGAGAGGTCAGAGGACCCTCCCTGGCTGGGTCCTCCTAAGGCCAAAGGAGCCACTCCCCAGCAGGAGAGAGCCGAGGGAGCCCAGGTTTCCCGTGACACAGGCTGGAGTCGTCTGGGAATTGATTCCGCTGGAAAAACGGAAGAAGTTCTCCATGCAACACGGGGTCCACTCTGCACCCACACTGTCCCAAACCTGGGGCTTCAGAGTGTGATTTTATGGAAAATGTCCTGTTTCCCCCACTTCCTGATTCTCCCAGGAGCTGTCATCCCTAATTACAATGCAATTTATGACTAAGTTATAAGTAACTAAATAAAAGGACGAAGAAACCAGACACAGACTGTTTCCATGTCTCGGGGTGGAACAGCACACCCTGGAGATGAGAAGGGAGAAGGAGATAACAGAGAGAGAGGCACTGGGCGGTGGAGGGCAGGGGTGAGGGCACAGAGCCTGTGCACGAGGTCAGAACGGAGTCCCACTAGGGCAGGAAGGAGGAGCAGCCACGAGCGATGGCCTACCCTTGCGGCCACTCAGGCTGCCCACCCACAGCGGGTGGGACTCTCCAAGGGCTTCCCTGCCCACCGGTCCCTGCCTGTTCACACTGCCAGGCGGGCCCGCACCCCTAAAGGAGGGAGTCTCTGCCCCCATCCCGCCCTGGGCCGCCTGGCAATAGCCTTGGCCGTGGGAGCCACCTGCGGACCCGCGGTGGCCAAGGAGGACAGCACGTTCTCACCTCCCAGCTCAGCTTCTGGAGACTGGGGCCAAGTCCCCAGGGACAGAGGAGTGTGGACTGCCGGGTCCCAGAGCCCCACAGCTGTCCCGCACAGCGGCTGAAGGGCCAAGGAAACTGCTCAGGTCACCCCTCACCTCAGAACCCCGATTGTCTGGCCGGTGGCTCTTCGTGCTCACATAAATGTCCTGCGGCCAGTGGGGAAGAGGACCAGCCCAGGCTGGAGTCCCCAACAGCCTGGTCCACGGAGGCCCCTCACAGCTAGATGGTAAGAGGAGCCCTTCAGAAGGCTGGGCTCTGAGGGAGAATGAAGGGGGAACTAAGACGTTCCATTTCACTTTCCAAACCCTGTTGCTACAAAATGTGACTTCTTGTGATAAACGAAAAGAGGCTTTGTTAAGGGTGAACATTAATCCCAGCAGTTCAAGAGGCTGAGGCACGAGGATCGTGAGTTCAAAGCCAGCCTCAGCAACTTAGAAGGCCCTAAGAAACTCAGGAGACCCTGTCCCTAAATAAAATACAAAAAAAAGGCTGGGGATGTGGCTCAGTGGTCGAGTGCCCCTGAGTTCAATCCTCAGTACCCTGCCCCATGCAAATTATGTATGCCTATGCATTCTCATGGTAGGAAATACAATAAATGTAATGAAAAATGTACACATAACATCACACAAAGAAAACAACTTGACGTTTTTATGTATTTCTCAAGCATTTCTATGCATATTATATATATATATATATTTTACATTTGGGGACTTTTTTTATATCTTGATTTTTATTTATTTATTTTTATGTGGTGCTGGGGATCCAACCCAGTGCCTCACACTTTCAAGGCAAGCACTCTACCACTGAGCCACAACCACAGGCTCATTTGATGACATTTTATATAACACTATTTTGTGTGCTCCTTTTTCAAATATTGCATTGTGACTTTTTCCCCATCTCATAGTCTTGGAAAGGTTGACTTTTGGTGGGAGTACTAGGGCTTGAACCCAGGGGTGCTCTATCACTGAGCCACATCCCCTGCATTTCTGAGATAGGGTCTCATCAACCTGCCGAGGCTGGTCTTGAACTTGCTCTTCTCCTGTCTCAGCCTCCCCAGTCCCTGGGATCACAGGTGTGTGCCATCATATGAGGAAGGTGACAGAAGGTTGATTTTTTGAATCATTGCCTAACAACCCACTGTGTGGATGCGGTGTAACATTTAATAATTTAAATCCTAGACATTCACTTAGTTTCTGATTCACTGCTGTCATAAAGGTGAAGCCATGGTGAAGAATCAGGATGTGAACTGGTTTTTTCGTTAAAGCAGCTTCCTGGAAGGATTAGTGGATTAAAGTGGTGACCTTGCAAAGGCGCCTGTGACAAACTGTGGTGCTCCGGAAAGATGGTGCCCATTTCCTTCTGGCTTTCCACCCCCACTACCAACAGGAAGAACTTTCCCCAGCACTGAGTTGTATCTGTCTAGACTTTTGTCAGTTTTGGAGGAGAACAAGCAATCTTGCAGCGGGCTCCATACACGTCGTGTGTTTCACTTATTGGCTTCTGTGTCTCTTCCTCTGTGTCTTTTTTTTGTTGGGTTTTAAGTGGGAAAGTGAATTCTGATTGGCTTCCGACGCTGCCAGACGCTATTTACCTCTTGTCACGTTTGCCACAAATAGTTTTCCTAGGTAACATTTTCTTTGCAAATAATTTTTTTTTTGGAGGACAGAAAGCTAAAATTGTACGTATGATGTAATCAAATACAGTGTTTTTTTTTTTTTTCCTTTCATCTTTCTTCTCTTCTGAGATTTTATGCCTAACGGTTCTTTTCTCATTCCAGGATTGATTAAATATTCACTTTGATTTCTGGATCCTGTTCATGGTTTCTCTTACATCTGACTCAGTCCACCTGGAATTTATTTCGGTGACTAATGAGAGGTGGGATTCTGATTTGGTTTTTCCTTCCAAGTTTCCAGTTTCCCTATTAACAGTTATTGAATAATCTATTGCTTCCCGATTGGTTTTCTCTCTCTTATGCGGGGTTCCTACACACTAGGTTTATCTCAGGGTCATCCATTGGATTTCACTGATCTGTCATTCCTCATTTCTCATTGTCACCAGAGGGACAAAATTATTCTTCTTTTCCATTTATTTATGTGTTCTAAGTAGTTATACATGACATTAGTATGCTTTTTAACACCTCATACATAAATGAAGTGCAACTTCTCCTTCTTCTGGTTGTACGGGATGCAGAATCACCCGGGCTGTGTGATCATGTATGTATGTAGGGTCATGATGTCCAGTTCATTCCACTGACTTCCCACCTCCATACCCACAAAATTATTCTCAGTTTTATGATACATTTTAATATCTAGAAGAGAAAGGTCCTCAATCTTCTCCTCTTTTCAAAGAGTTAAGCTATTCTTGTTTATTAAAGCATTCTCTGAATCAGCATTCTCCTTTTAAATTTTCTATTTTTCTTTGTGTTTCTAACATAACATTTGACTACATTTAATTACAAATTGGTATCTTTCGGATTTATACATTGAGTCTAAATGAATTTTTTTTCAGTGCTGGGATCAAACCCATGTACTAGGCAAGTGCTCTGTCTCTGAGCTATACCCCTAGCCTATATGTTCTTTCTGTTTTAAAAATTCATTTTTTTCTGATTTTCTCTTTGTTATAAATTTAATCTGCTCTCCTGAGAATTGGAGTTTTTTGTTGTTGTTGTTAGTCTAATGAATATAATTTCTTTTCCTTCTTTATTTTTTTTAAAGAATGAAAAACTTTTTCAAAATCGGTGTAGAACTTTGGTCACAACATAAGTTTTGATACATAAGATGACCATTGTGGTAATTTTCTAAATAGTCTTTAGTGGTAGTTTTGAGTGATTTGCTGACGGGGTTGTAACTGAGGAGATTGTTTCAAAAACCTCCCCATATGTTTCCTTTTAATTAAAGTTTATGGAGTGTAGTCAGAGAATATGGCCTGAGCAATTTTTCTAATGTTTTGAAATGTGTTGCCAAGAAGTTGATTGATTTTTATAAATGCTTAAAAAGAGATACATTATGTGTGTATGGGCTTCAAAGTTCAAGATTTCTAATTAATTAAGACATTTAGTAATTCAGATTCTCAATATCTTCTTTTTGCATAAAAGTTCAATCTTATTGCACATAATACTTTCATCCCTATTAAGTGTTTCCTTTCCATCAGTTAATGATTTCTGCTTTGAATTACACTTGGTTTTAAGTGAGGTTTTTTTACTCGATTGCCCTGTGATTTGCATTTATATAACAAATAATCTTTGCCTTTCATTTTTTTTCTAGATTTGAGGTATCTCTTTTATAAATAGTGTAAAAATACATTTATTTTTAAATCCCATTTAAGTAAGAGACTTTTTTTCTTTTTTCTTTTTGGTATTAGGGATTGAACCCAGGGGCACTGAACCACCAAGACACATTCCCCAGCCCTTTTTATGTTTTATTGAGACAGAATCTTGCCAGGTTCCTTAGGGCCTGGGTAAATTGCTGAGGCTGGCTTTGAACTTGGGATCCTCCTGCCTCGGCCCCCTGAACTGCTGGGATGGAGGTGTATGCCACTCCTGCCCAGACCTTGCCTTTAATTGAGGAAGTAAACTCATTTATGTTGATTGCTATGTATCTTTCCTTCCTTCCTTTCTTTCTGTACTGGGATTGAACCCAGGGTGCTCTCCCACTGAGGAGCTACATTCCCAGCCCTTTGTATGTTTTGTAATTTTGAGACTAGATTTTGCCAAGGGGCCCAGGCTGATTTCCCTCCTGCTTCTTTATTTTTTCTGTCTTAGCTTTGTGGGCTCGAATGTTGTTTGGAAGGGGCATGTTCAGGAGACCAGAAAAAGTGGGGCTCCGGAGCAGGGTGTCAGGACCTCAGCTCTGCTGCGCCCTGGCTCTGCGACCTGCTGCACACAGTAGGTGCTCTGGGTCTCCACTTCCTCAGGTGTGGAGGGAGACAGAACAGCCCTCCCACCTCACGAAGCTGGGTCACAGGTCTCTTGAAATAATACATGGCTGAGGCGACGGTTATCTTCATTGTTATTCCTTTAAAACTCAACCTTTCCTTTAGGCTTAAACAGTGATTCCCATGATATTTCTCTAATTATTAAATATGAGTGATAGGGACTTAAAACATTTTCCTCTACCACATAAGACGGTGAATTCAGCAGCCGTGTACTAATCCCTTCTAGCCCTCTCCTCTCAAAATTTTAATCTGAGGATTTCTAACCCTCTAATTACTACTGAATGATTGTTTTTACTTCATGCATCCGCTCTTTCCGGAATCCTTTTCTTTGACATTAGAATCTGCTTTGGCGAACATGCACAAGTTAGTCTTCGCCTCATTTTTTCCTGGTTTCTGTGCTGTTCACCTATCTTTCTTTCACGCCATTCCATCACGATCGTCACTGTGGTCCTCCCTTGGTCAACCAGTCTTCAGGTTCCCCTCTCAGGTGTAGACTGTTCTCCTTCCGAGCCCACGAAACTCTAAGAAGGACTTCTGGTCTTCTTTCATTGCTTCCCATGACAGGGTGTGTCCACATCCTGAGGCCTCGTGGAGGTCTGTGAATGCCTCCTGGGATTGGGAGCTCCTGAGGAAAAGTCAGTTCTGGGCTGCCCGAGCGCCTCTAAAACCGTCAGCCTTATGATTTAAGAACTTTTCCAGAAAAAGAACATATCAGGATGTGGGCAGGGATGGTTCCTCTCTGTCCTTCCCACTGGAAAGCTGGGAACCTTTCTGATCTGCCTGTTCTCATCTACCATCCTGCACATCCCTCCCCTGGGCCAATCCTGGAAAAGTTTTCTTTGTGTATATCTTTGATTATGCTTTTATTCAAATCGTTCTGGTTTTATCCTCTGAAACAACTCTAGTGTTGTCCTTGACCTAGACGTGTAACCTCAACTCTGTTCTGTCCACCCTTCCTCTCATCTCCTCTGCTTCCTGAGAGAACTTTAGGTCTGTCCTCCACATTCCACATTACTTTTTAAAAAATTCAGCGTCATTGATGTGAATTTCCTTTTTTTTTGTAAAAACAATGTAGGTCTGCTTATGGGAGCCAGGTACATTTTCATGTCCTCTCTCTGCACTCTTCTTCCTCATCACAGAGACTGGATTTTCTTGTACTGTTAGGAAACCTCCAAATCTTCTCCTGTTACTTTTGGTTTATCATAATTAAACATCCTTCCACGTCTTCAAGATTATTTTCCTCTTCCTTAATGCTGCAGAGGATCCTGTCTGTTCCCCCGTGTCTGTGAGTGTCCTCCCCAGACCCAGTGCTGGCACAGATGGCCTTGCCTGTCCCCTGCCCTACTTGAGTCTGACTTTTCCTTTCCCCCACTAGAGGGCAGGATTCCTGGTCTAGCGGCTTCGTCCAATGTAGTGAATACTTTCTTATCCTCCCCAACTAGATCTCTGATGCCTTGAACCAGAGGTTTGCAAACTTTCACAACCATGGACTCCTACTGGTAAAAAAAAATTCTGAGCTTGCATCATCCCCCATTATACATAGATCATAAAAGGCACACGTGTCACTCTTGCCTATATATTAAATACTAACCAAGCTTAATTTTTTTTAGATAAAATAACTGTGACTAGAGGTTCTGATCGTTTCTTCCCATGGATACTTGCACGAGCTGCACATTCAAGGTTCATCCTCACCAAAGGGGCCCATGAGAACCACAGTCCTCGGTCCTGCTGTGCTGAGGCTCTTCTCAGCCCTGCTCAGTTTGTGGGCTCGACTCGGGGGTTTCCATCCACCCCGTCAACGTACTCCATCCTGGAGACGATCTCTGAAGTCCCCTGTCAGAGGTGGCCGGAGGTTACGGGAGGACGGGGGCAGGAGGAAGCCCGGTGTCCTTGCTCTCCGCTGCTGGTGGGTGTCTGCAGCAGGGACAGAGGGGGCTGGAGGGAGAAAGCCCCTTTTTATCCTCCCTGGGATGGGAGAGGTGGCTCCGTGGGCATGAGATGAAGAACGCGCTGTTATTCTCCATCTCTAGAGTCCAGGGCTCCAGAATCAAATTCCTCATTCAAATGCCAATATGCGGGGGCGGGGTATGTGAAAATTCCCACCATTACACCCCCAAACCTGCTGACCGCCCGGAAGGCCCAAGACACGGAGGCAGCCTGTGGGCGGATCCTGGAGCTGCAAGAGAGAAGGGTCCAGAGGGATGGAAGGCTGGGAGGTCATTTACAAAGCACAGCTCGGCCCACGTTATCAGGGTGGTGGGGGCCTGCTGCCCCTCCAAGGACAGAGACACAGGGGTGAGTGGCAGGTCGTGGTTCAGGGCACGCAGGGAAGCCGGCTTCCCCGACCCGCGGCATTGCACTGGGACCTGGGCCTCCGCTGGTCTCTCCCCTTGCAAGGCTGCCTGGCATTTGACAGTGTTTAATGAGGAGGTTCCTCTGGCAGCCCTGGGAGGCCTGTGGGAGGTGGGCACGCAGCCAGGAGAATCCCAGAGACTGCCGGGTGTGCAGCCGCCGGCCTCGGAACCGGTGATGTAATGCTCACTGGGTCCCGGCAAAACAAGCCCCATGTTGTCACTGCCCCCTGGCAACCAGGCGCCACCCTCCCGACAGGGTGGCTGTTCCACACAAGGCGACCTCCCCTCCCTCCCTCCCTGCCAGGAGGAGATGGGAAAACCTTTATTGTCACATAAAAGCCAATCCAAGATATGAGAGATGTCTTTTAAAAATGCATCTTGCTGAAGAGGGATTTCCATAGCAACTTCAGATGCGTGTGTACACAACTAGAGATGAGTCCAGGCTGGCGAGGGACACCTGGGATGTGTGCAAGTCCTGCTCGGGGCATCAGCAGCCATGGGTTTTGCTAGAAGCTGTCATCCTGCTCTGTGACCCAGGGCAAGTCACTCACCCTCTCTGGTGTCAACAGTGATAGGTTCATAATCACATCAAGCCAGGAGAGATCAAGGTCCTCTCATCCATACCCCCCCCAACACACCCCAGTTTGACGCTTCAGTCCCTCAAAGCATCCCACGCTCCCAGTTTCTGTCCAGTCTCTGGTTGAATAACTCCTGCCTCAAGGTCTCTGCCAGTCTTACTTATTATCTGACTTTGGGAAAGACAAGGATCATTCAAACTTGGTTCTAAAAGAAATCGGTTGGTCTTTGTAAGAGAAGAGCTTTGCCTAACTGGGGAATGTATGCACTCACTCATGTGTGCGTTCCCCACATCAGGTTCCTGGGGAAGTCCTTGAGATGCTGAGGTTTGGGGATGGGAGGTTTATTGGAACCGCTCACAGGGGCCTGGAGGAAGCAGGAGGAGCAGAGTCCTCCAGTCTCCTCTCAGGGACCCCAGATTTATCCTGCGAAGCACTGCCCTGATAAGCTCAGAGACACCCGTTACCCCTGACCAAGGACTTGACCTGGAGCCAAGCAGTTGCCTTCAGCCTGGGCAGCCCTGGGAGGAGCAAGGCAGAGCCAACCCGACCCAGCTGGGAGTGAGGCCGGGTCCTGGGGGAGCCCCACGTGTCCACTACTCACAGTGTGCTTGAATTGCAATGAGGCCAGCCCTGGAGACCGAGGGACACCGAGCGGACATCAGAGGCAGGCAAGGCAGGGGGACTGGGGTTCAAGTGTCAGTTTCAATGGCCCTGAGAGTCGCACACTAAGAGAACTGGTAGAAGAGCCAAAGCCACGGTCCCCTCGTTAAGTGCAGGATCCAGTGGGCTGACGAGGCGTGAAGCTCAGGGCCATGGGAGTCAGTCACACCAGGCTTCCCACTTCCTGGCTCTGTGACCCTGGCCAGTTATTTTACATCAGCAGACTCCAAAATGGGGACATCAAGGTCCTTCTGCCATCAGGTGTTGTGAGGACAAGTGGAGGGGCAGATGAAGCATCTGACATAGAGGTAGAACAGGGTAAAGCAGGAGCAATGACAATGTCCTCCCCTCCCATGTACACAGCCAAGTAGAAGACTTTTTGGCCAAATGGTTTTTCCACAAGAGAAGGGAAGACTTTATAAATTCGGATTAGTTCTTCGAGAGTTTTATTTTTTCTCCCATACTGGGGATTGAACTCAGGAGTGCTGTTCTACGAGGCTACATTCTTGGCCCTTTTTATTTTGAGACAGGATCTCACCAAGTTGCAGAGGCTGGCCTCAAGCTTTCGATCCTCCTGCCTCAGCCTTCCCAAGTTGCTGGGATTATAGGCGTGTGCCACTGTGCCAGGCTTTTGTTCTTTGCTTCTCCGTGCTTTTGCCTTGGTCCTGGGGTGGGGCTGGTGAGTCATGTTTGCAGAGAGAGGCCGGGGTGTTGGGGAGGCCCAGGCTCAACTCACCCTGAGTTTGGAAACTATGAAGGGCCATTCACTATCAAGGAAAATGCAACAGAGTGTTTTGCAAACATGCTTTGAAACATGTTTACTTTCCAGTAAAAAAAAGAAAAAAAAAGTGACAGTTTCAATAAACAATGAAACTCATTTGTTGCATGTTCAAGCTCTTGGCTTATCTGAAATACATGCCAAGCCGAGATTGGGAAACACCGAAGACTTCAAACACCTTAAAGGGCTCCACTAATTCAGTTATGAGTGCTGTAGAAAACTTGACTTCCATCAACTAGAAAGGAAAACAGGACGCGTACAGGCCACTGTATGGCGTGGGTCTGTTCTAATTATAAATAACAGCCACGAAATTCCCAAGAGTTATGCAGGAACCTACGCAATTCCTATTAATAATTTTTACTACCACTGTATGACAATACACAGCTCATATACATCACCTAGTGTGACTCTAATAATAAGTCCTGCAAAGCGGGCACTATTGTCTCTGCTCACAGTTGAGAATGTTGAAGCCCAGAAAGGTAAGTCTCTCCACTACAGGAAGAGTGTCAGCAGAACGTGGAGCCCACTGGGAGCACGTGTTGAGACTTCAGTTCCCACGCAAGGACAGGGGTCTGAATATCTGGTATCCTGTGGCCCTGGGCTCTATCTGTGAGAAAGTTCTCACTTCACTGGTTTTCAGAGACTAAACCTGCCACCCTTAAAGAGACCGGTCTGCTCAGCAGAATATCCTCTCCATTTGACTATGTCTCACTGGCCAAAAAAAAAATCTGAAAGAAATCTACAAACAGAACATCTCAAAATAGGTGGGAAATGGGGTTCAAAGCACCCACGTGAGATACAGTAAGGCTAACTCTTCTCCACACTTCTTTGCCTTGTTTTATCTCGGCTAGGTTCCCCGTGCAGAGGTGATTTGACGATAAAATTGTAAAACATTGATGAATGGAGGAAGACTACCAGGATTTGTGTAAACTACAGAAGATGCTTTCTGACATGACATTTTTTTTCTCCTGTGAACATATCTTTATTCTATTTCAATTTATCCTCACTTTCAAATGAGAAAACTGAAGCTCAGAGAGGTTAAGTAACTTGACCTTTGTCTCACAGCAACTTAGGGGCAGAGTCCAAGTTTCTAATCAAGGTTTGGACTCCATATGTGCAATCAGATTAAAAAGAATATCCAGGACCAGCTTGAAAGGGAGAGAAGTCACAGAGGTCAGCCTGAAGGTGGTGGCAAAAGGAGGGAGCAACGGTCCTAACCTTGAGGTCTGATGGTGGCTATTCTGGGGAACTGGCATGATGTTGCAGAGCCTGGGATCTCCGTGAGGCCACATCCCCCTTCTCTCCCATCTGCCACTTCTCTGAATCACGGCCCAATCTATCCCATCAGTGAAGTGCTTCTCAACCTTTAAGGTGCCCGCCAAGCTGGCCCCACCTCAGCAGCTCTGGGGGAAGGCAGGGTTCTGCCTTGTAACAGATGACCTGATGCTGACCCTGCAGAGCAGGGACCAACCCTTGGGGAGCTAGCGGGGTTGGGCGATGCAGAGGGTTTTAGGCCGATGCTGTTGAGAACCAGCTCAGAGGCTGCATTCCTACGGTGGGCATCATTAAAGAGACACAAAGGTGGCCAAGTGTGGGACCCAGTACGGGTTAACAATGTGACCAGAAGGTCTTGACACATTGGTGTACCCAGGGAGTGGGAGTCAGGAGTCTCCTGTGTCCCCGCCTTACCTTGGTGCCTGGGCTTCGGTATCCAGCGCAGGAAGGCCAGCTGCGCCCCCTGGGCCCACCGGCTCCCTGGAGGGGCTGGGCAGTCCTCCTCCGAGCACACCCTGGGCCTCCCGCTCCTCCTCCCTTACCTGGCGGCTCTGCTCAGGGCCCCGTGGGGAGGACAGGACGCTGGGAGTACCTTTCGCAGACTCGCACGGTCCAGGCGGCGATGATCCACAGGGAGATGCTGAAGACGAGCAGCACGGTGCCGGGGCAGATGGTCATGAGCGTCTTCATGACGAAGCGCGTGTTGAAGTTGATCTTGTTGAGCGCCCCGATGCTGCGGGAGGAGGCGTCCGTGAAGAGCTTGCTGTGCAGCAGCATGACGCGCGCGATCAGGTAGAGGCGCAGGAACATGGGGATGGACAGGATGATGTCCACGTCGGCCTCGGCCCGCGACGGCGTGTAGGAGAAGGCCAGGCGCGCCGTCCAGAAGAACTTGTACTCGCCGGGGATGGGGTGGATGGCGCACACCAGCATCTCCAGGCTGATGTAGAGGATGCGCTCGTAGGTCATGGCTATGCGCCAGTCGTCCGCGCCGTTGTCGATCACGAAGAGCTGCGGGAGCACACAGGGTTAGTTGGCGGGGCCAGCACTGGGCGCCACAGCAGGGCTCAGGGGGCGGGCGGCTGCCGGCACGGGTCAGCCGGCACCTCGGCACCTCGGGCCTCCGACAGGGGCCTAGCTTTCCTCCTCCGGAAACGGTTTCCTGGGATGTTGGGATTTCCTAGGGGTGGAGCTCCGTAGTGAAGTGCCTTCCTAACATGTCTGAGGTCCGTCCCCTGCACCACGAAAGAACAAAGCCGGAGAGTCCTTCATTCACAACAAGGAAACCCCAGGCGCTGGGTAAGGGCTTGGTGGTAGGTAGGGCGCCTGCCTGGCATCCCTGAGGCCCTGGGCCTGACCCGCGGCACCAAGAAGGGGGGAATTCCCCAAGTGTTAAGTGTCATTTGAAGGCAGATGTGAGGACTGTGGCTGGGGGGGGGGGCTTCCTGCGCATCCTGCCCACCCCCCCCCAGGGAGCGGGGCTGGAGGTTGGGCTGATCATGGGTGACCAGTGACTTATTCAGTTCCACCTGCGCAATGAGATCTCCATAAAAACCAAAGGACAGGTCCGGAGAGCCTCCTATTGCAAACCCATGGAAGTAGCTGGAAGATGGCCCCCCTAGAAAGGCCTGGAGCTCTGGGCCCTTCCCCCATGCAGCGCCCTCTGGATCTCTTCCCTCTGACTCTTCACCTGCGATATACTCTGTCATAAACCAGCAACTGTGTCCTCTGAGCTCTGTAAATTTCTCTAGCAAATTCATCAAATCTAAGGAGGAGACCATGGGAGCCCTGGTTTAGAGCGGATTGGTCAGAACCACAAGGGGGGCTCTGAAGTGGGGGTGGTATGGCAGGACTGGGCCCTTAGCCTGTGCCGTGTAATGCTAACTTCAGGTAGGTACTGTTCAAACTGAGCTGAACCCCAGGTCACCCAAGGGTGTCCGCGGGAGAATTGCTTGCTGTCTGGACAAGAACTCCACCAATGGGGTGAGCAGAGTGTTCTGTGTTGCGGGAGGGAATTGGGAGGAGAGAACAGTTGGGTAGGTTTGGGCTATACACTTCTAAGGTCCCTTCCAGTCTGAAGGTGCCAGACCCCCAAACTGGCCACTCCGTGACAAGGAGCAAGAACAGCTCTTGACTATGAAAAACACATCCCACCAGGCCCAGAGCTTGGAGGAGGCTGCAGAGATGAAAATTGAAGTTTCCTGCATGAGTGAACTCACAAGGGCCGGCACAGAGTCCTGCTCCCCGCTCAGAGCAGGGACCCGCGAGTGTCTGCTGGCAGTGCTGTGCTCCGGGTGTGCCATGAAGCGTTCCTGGCATGGGCTTTGGAGAGGGCTGCCTGATCTTAGCACTAATGTGCTCTGTGATCTTGTGTAAGTCACCGAACTTCTCTGTGCCTCACCAAATTAAGTTACTGTCCATGTGAGTATGTCACACTGAGTCCCACTGTCATGTATAACTATAACGCACAGTAAATTTAAAAAAGATAATATTGGGGCAGGGCTGGCGAAAGAAGTCTGATTTAGTCTGGAAATACAGGCTCCCCTCAGGGGGAGTCAGTGAGACAGAGGGAGGTGGGGGTGGGGGATTGGCCAAAGACTGAGCTAAGCCTCCCTTCACTCTGCCCAGGGGCATTAGGGACAAGAGGCTCTTCACTCTGTCCATCCCATTGCTCCTTCAAGGGTCTGGGCGCAAGGAAGCTTCTGCTACATTTGTTTGCTTTGTAACCAGGGATTGAACCCAGGGGCTTAACCACTGAGCCACATCCCCAGCCCTTTTTATGTTTTTACTTTGAGACAGGGTCTCACTAAGTTACCTAGGGCCTCCCTAAGTTGCTGAGGTGGCTTTGAACCGACACCCTCCTGCCTCAGCCTGCAGAGTCGCTGGGGTTACAGGCGTGCGCCACCAGGTCAGGCCTTCTGCTCTGTTTTGGTGTCAGTCATCAAGTACCCCCTCTTCCCCCTCACCCGCTGCCCTGCCCACAGACACCAGGACCCAGGAGAGAGCCTGTGCTGTCCAGGCCTGAGGCCTCTAAGAAGAAGCAGGATCCATCAAGGGGTCGCCATCATGTCTGAATGAATTCAAGGCAAACCTATCCAGTCCCGTGATGTGACAATAGGGGTCACCTTGGCTTGGGTATCTGCCTGGGGCACTTGTTCCAGGCAACTCAGCCAGGGCCAACGGGTAAAGGCTGCAGGAGGGAGGCCAAGCTGATGGTGGGTCTCTCTCCTTGCTGAGCCTGGTCCCTTCTCCCTGCCCAGGACCCTACAGATCCATAGTCACCTGTGAGTGAACTTCAGGGGCCATAAAAGACCACTGACTCCTTCACTCAACAGCTGTGTGCTGAAGGCCCTCCATCTACGGTGGGGGTGGGATTCAGGGTGGGGGAAAGCCTGTGTGATCCGGGTCACCCCCGGTGAGGATGGTGGAGGGGAGGTAACGTCCACAATGGGAGCACCTGGCCAGGGCTCAACAGGAAGCTGTCATCGCAGAACGGGAGGCGCATAGCACAGCACTACAGGGAGATGCCCCTCCTTCTTCCCCAGGGCTGAGGAGCCCGGGTTTTCCCAGACGCAGGATCCCCCACCAATTAGAAAGACCTAATGGCCACTCCAAGGGTTCCCCCGGCTCCTAACTGCCACCCAACAGGCCGAGCCATGGCAACATGACTGTCTGGCCAAACTCTTCAAATATGAAATTAAAACCATCCACCCTGTAATACGAATCCCATCCGGTTACTATAGTAACTGGGTTCGCTCTGGGCAGGAACTGAAGCGATGAGTAACAGATTTCTTTGATTGCTTGATAGGGAACGGGATTGTATGCTATCTGATTGAAGGATAGGGGGACAGTGGCTCTGCCCTGCTTGGTGGGAGGGTACAGGTCCCAGGGCCTCTCAGGTGTCCTGGTGCAGGTGGGGGAGGGGGGTCTAGTGGATTTGGAGGCTTGTGAGCTCCCACCAGTTTTTTACCACGTTATCTTAGGCCAGTCACAGGACTCAGCGCGGCCTGCTTGCCCATCAGTATCACAGGGTAGTGACCTTGACCTTGCCTGCCCCACGGGATCAGTGCTAGGCGCCCTCAACATAGATAACAACGGGATTGTGCTTTGCCGACTACTCTGAAAAGTGAGGGACCCTTGAGGCGGCTGCCTGAGGGCGCTGGACGGGAGGCATCCCTTGGAAGCCTCTGGTTGGCGAGGTTTGGTGGATCTTCCAGAACACCCACGTCTGTCCCATATGAGGACACCCAATGCCTTCTACTTTCTGACCCCTGGAATCTGGGCTCTCCAAACCTGTCCTTGCTCCCCTTCAATTGAGGACAGATAACAGCCACCGCCCTCCTGCTTCCCCACCCAGCACACTGTTCGTTCCTTGAAAAGCCCAAATCTCAATCATGTATTCGTTTGACTTCTTCAGGGTTTTGTCTGTCTCTCCCCTTAGACTTATTGTTTTCAACTTGTCTGTACATTTGAATCACTTGGAAATCCCATTTTTAAAAATCCCATACCCAGGGGCTGGGATTGTGGCTCAGCCGTAGAGCGCTCGCCTATCATGTGCGGGGCCTTGGGTTCGATCCTCAGCACCACATCAAAAATAAATGAATGGAATAAAGGTATTGTGTCCAACTACAACTAAAAAAACAAATATATAAAAAAATCCCATATCCAGGCCCACTTTATATCAAGTAGGTCTGAATCTCTGGGGGCGGGGGGGGGGTGAGGCCCAGGCATTGGGATATTTTTTCTTAAATCTCCCCAGGTGACTCCAAAATGTAACCAGGATTGGGACCTACTAGTAACAGCTGGAACTCCAAAGGATCAGGGGTTCTGGCAAAGGCTCTGTGGTACCGGCAGGGCCTAGCCCAGATCTTGACATGTAATAGGGGTTCAATGGATGCTTGTGTGGTGAATCAATACCCATCACCGTGTGACCCTGGACAACCAATCTTCCCTCTCTTGGGCTCAGTTTCCTCCTCTGAGGAAGGAGGGGATGGATTAGATTACATTAGGAGCCTCCCTCTCTAAGGAGCCTCAGTTCTGTGGCTTGTGTGGACTCTCGATGGCACCTCCCACCTTGCTGGTGTCCTCTGTCCATGGGAGCTCTCTGGGGACAGGGTCCACGCCTGGCTCATCTCCCCTCCTCCCCCTGCCTGGGATGGTGCCTGGCTCACCGTGAGTGGTCTGTTGGGTTTTAGTGAATGGGGGGCGGGTAGAAGATAGGTATGGACAGTTGCCTATGGCCCTTGTTAGCCACTCAGAATGGAAATTCCCATCAGAGGTTCATTCCTAAGCCTGTGACTAACAAAAGTCCTGCCAATTCATCTCAAGCCATGGGAAGGGAGACTGTTGAATTTCCCAAGGGTGGTCCAATATGGAGGGCACTGTCCCAGGCGATCTCCAAACCTTAGAAAGTTCTAGAACTACCAGGCACAGTGGCACACACCTGTGATCTCAGAGGACTGGGAGGCTGAGGCAGGAGGATTGAAAGTTCAAGACCAATTTATCAAGGGCCTAAGCAACTTAGAGAGAACCCATCTCAAAAAGTAAAAAGGACTGGGGGTGTGGTTCAGTGGTCGAGCACCCCTGGGTCCAGTCTGCCCAGAAGAGAAAAAGAGAGTTCTAGAGCTAATCTGGAATCAGGATTTTGCATAGCACTACATCAGAGGGTCAAGGACAATATTCAAGGACGGTCCTCTCCTAGGGTTTGGTCTCCTTACCCAGCCCTGGTTCTACAACAGCTTAACTGTTCACCTTGGACAGATTCAGGAAAAGTTCCAAGGTGATGTGGACAGAATCCAGCACAGTGGGGAGCACCGAGGGTCCCTGGAGGGGAGAAAGCTCAGAGGCCCGGAGCTAAGAGCAAGTGTCCTCCTGACCTGGCCTGGGTTTGCCCCTTACACCAAATCCGTCTGCTGCTTTACTGGGGATTCTGAGAGCTTGTAGGATTTTCAGTGTGTTAGTGTAATCCCCAGGGCTTTGGGAGGGAGGTTTTACACAACAGAGTGATTCCAAACTTGCTTTTAAGAAGTTTGTAATTAGAGCAAAAAGAGAACCACCTCCATTCTCTCAACTCAATTTGATTAACCATCAGGAAGAACCAACGCGGATGAGACGCTGTGGAGACATAGACATGAGTCAAACACGTGTCCACAAATCAGCTCGCGATCTCGAGTGGCTCTTGAGCATTCGAGAATCCAGAGGAGGACCCATGTTGGAAAGCCTCTTGGGATAGACAGGGTTTTGGCAGCACCTGGAGGCAGACACACCTGACATGGAGCTTGCAAAATGACCCCAGATTCCTTCCATTGTTAGCTCGATTCTGTACCTGCCACTCCATCTCTCCACCCAGCAAGAGGCACGGTCTCCTTCCCAACCACTTGAATCTGAAATTGGCTGTGTGCCTCACTCTGGCCAAGAGGAAATTAGTAAATGTAATGCCGCAGAGGTTTGGGAAATGCCAGTGCTGTGGGGCTTGCTGTAGACACATGACCTCATCCTTGCTGTCACCACAGCCTGCAGAGAGCCCCAGCTGGGAGACACTGTGGTGAGGCCATCCTAGACCACCTGCTCCTAGGTTGCTGCCCCAGAGAATCCTATGGTTTGAAACGTTAAATTTGGGGGTGCTTTTCTACCCGATAAGACTGACAAGTACCCAAATTAATTCATACACTTCACTTAGCATGTGCATCAGAAGTGGATAATTCGCCTACCACGCCCAGCATTTCCCCTTCAGAGTCTCCTAGCTCAGTCAAGCCGTCATTGGCTGGCCAGTCTTTCTAAAGTGACTGGGGGATCCTGGTCAGGGGTCACTCCAGCTTCCCTCACCTCAACCCTACAGTTTCATAGATCAAGGAATAATTCAAAACATTAAAAAAGTTATTTTACAAACTGTTTAGTTATTTTCCATACGAAGTTTTCCTGGAAGAGAAGAAGTTTGCTGGTAGATGCTGGTGATGGAATTAAGGAAAAGGCAGAATCAAATTTATGGGGAAGCAGGAACAGTGAAACTTGTTGGGAAATTTGAAGAGTAAATGGTTTAGCTGGAAAAGGTCAAAAGGTCACCCAGCAAAAGGTCAGTGGGACACTTCATCTCTGAATGATCATAAGGGAATCAAAGAAAATGATTTCAGTTATTTAAGGGTGAGTTTTGGCTGTGGGACATGGTGCCTAGCAGACTTTTTTTTGGGAGGTACTAGGGGTGCTTAACCACTGAGTCACATCCCCAGCCCTTTTTTTGTATTTTACTTAGAGACAGGGTCATGAGTTGCTTAGGTCTTAAAGGAAGTTGCTGAGGCTGGCTTTGAACTCGTGATCCTTCTGCCTCAGCCTCCAGAGCCTCTGGGATTACAGGCGTGGGCCACTGTACCTGGACTAGCAGGCTCTTTCTATAAGGCTGGCCTAGCCCTTCCATCAGCCCCTCTTGCTCACCAGGACAAGCTGATTGTTGCTCTCCAGAGCTTCTCCCAGAGCATCATGCCACTTGCCAGCTCCCGGCAGAGGCCAGCTCTGAAGGGCAAGCTGGTCACCTTAAGACAGGCCAGTTCAACCAGAATCTCTGGAGTTCACTATAGAGTAGCCACAGGGTCTGGGACAGGTTGTCCTGTATTACAGGGACTTAGAGAAGCTGCTTTTGCTAAAAGCAAAGACTCTTCGTTTAGGCCTGCAGATGCCCTGAGGGTAACTAAAAGCAGGATAAAGCTTAGGAAGCTGCACAGTATCCACTTTGTATCCGTCTTCTCCGTGACCTTAAACCCTGCGGCCTGCTCGGCTCTGCACATAGGCTCATGCTTTAAGGGGTGTTCATCTGGAAACTGCTAATACAGGTTGATTAGACCCGGATTCGCCCCACCTGTCTCCTCCCACCTGCAGACCGAGGCGAGATGGGCAGCGTCCTGTGCCGGAGTCCTGCAGGGGCACCCAGAAGTCTTCAGTTGTTCTGAACTTTCCAGAAGCAGAGGGGGGCAGGCACACCACCTCACAACCAGACTGCCCCTGAGCAGGAGCTACCACCTCCTGGAACTTGAGGTGCCTCCTTCCAGGATCACAGGCCTGGTAGACAAACGTCCGAGTAGCAAGTGGAAACTGACCTCCATGATGACAGAGATCTCACCTTAAAGAACCAGAACTGAGAGAATGGCAGCCAGACCACCCTGTGACCAGGACTGCCCGTTACGCATACCCCAGCCCCTCCCCAGTCCCGGGCTGACGGGCTGAGATGCTGGATCTCGCTTCGCCTTTCCGAAGTGGCCAAATTGATTCTTTTCCTGCTTGTCACCCTTACCTTTCTGTTTGGTCTTTGGGGTGAGAGGATGGATTTGGTTTGTTGGGGCCCCCAGAGTTAAGCCTCTGGCCTAGGACTTGGTAGCATGTACAAGGAGATAAGGATTCTGTGCAGCTCCCGGTGACCGTGACAGAGCTGGGCTTCAGGTCCCGGCAAGCACCCTGAGAGGGGGCCGCACAGCCGGACTCCCTGTTCTGTTCTGTTTTCGGGGCACGTGAACTTGCTGTTGTTTCATGGGGTTCAGTAGACCGTCTCGCCCCGCCCATGCTATTTTGGAAGGCTTGAGGTCTTTTATGTTCTTTTTAAAACAAAATCTTTTAATAAAATGTTCTCAGCTATGGAGGAAGACCCTTCTTAGATATTTTCTGACCAACCTGAAAAACTTCCATTCTTGCACAACTATGGATTTTTACAAGTTAAAGAAGAGAAAATGGGAAAAGCTTTTGTGATCGCTGCTGTTCCCTCGCTGTGGGAGAAAAACATCAGGGAAATTCTCCATCATTTAAAAAAATACATATATTTTTTCCGTATCTCTATATCTATATCCGTATATGCCTATATATATACAGATATAGATATCTATACATATATATGTATACAGAAAAAAAGTAAAAGGAAAAACATCACAGATAAAAACAGATTTTCTTAAAATATGTTATTAATGTATGCTATATAGATAATAAATTTAGATTCCCTAGAGCACATACTCTGCATATACAACATTACTATGGGGTTGCCATGGAAACAACATCAAAAGTCCTGTAATACCTAATTAGGTTTCCCTGAGGATGGGAGCTGATTGCGAGTGATAAAATGAACTTCGGGTTGGCAGTTATGCTGAACATAAAATTTCTAGTAAGCAAATGCTCCACAGAAGTAGATGAAGACGGGGAGGGAAGAACCGAACAGAAAATAAGAAAAAAGAAAAAGCCAAGGTAGAAAAAAAGGGGGACTTTTTAAAAGAAGTGGGCGTGGTGGTGAGTGATGCTGCCCTGTTCTGTGTTATCCAAGAAGAAATCCTCCCTGTCCAAACTTAACTTACTGAGGCAGGTGGCACGGGGCTCTAGGCAATGTCCCCCTGTGGCTCTTTGGCGTGGTCAGGCCAGGGCTCTCCCACGTGCCCCTGGCAGAGTTTGCCATGGTCTCTTGCTGTGTGCATGAGAACCTTGGGGACTTCTGAATCTGTAATCTGTGTGGGAGTAACAGAGACCAGGGGTGACCACGAATCCTTTCTCCTGTGCCCAGCTCTTGGAGAATGCAAGTACAGCTATGGCATTGGGGGGAGCAAGATTTTTCATTCACATGGCAAGAATTCCTCTATTTCTGATGGTGGCACCATTGGGGATAGAATATTCTGCTACTGCCCATCTTATGTGGCAAGTCTCTGTCCCTCTCTGGACCCCAGATTCTGCATCTGTAACATCAAGAGTTGGATTCAATGTGTAGTTTCCACTCTTTTCCTAGCTGTGGGGCCATTTCTTCTAATGAGGGTTTCATATAAGTTCAATAGGGGAAAGACAGACTCAGCTTTCCAGTTGAAACATCCAATGGCCAACTCACTCACCTCCTCCCCCAGCTCAGAGAGACCTCTGCAGTGGCCTACAGACCCCTGCACAGAACCCTTTAGCTGGAAAACCATTGGATGGACCACTTTTCCTCTGGTTGTACTGGGGAGTAAGGTATAATTCCGGTGTTATGGTTCAGCAAGGAGGTATCCCCCACAGCTCATGTGTGAGACAAGGCAAGGAGGTTTAGAAGTGAGATGATTGGATTATGAGAGCCTGAGCCCAGTCAGAGGATTAATCTCCTGATAGGTAACTGAAGGCAGGTAGGGTGTGCTAGAGGAGGTGGGTCACTGGGGTATGCCTTTGGGTTTCTATTTCGTCCTTGCTGAGCCGAGACAGCGCATGCTCCCCCACTCTGCCTCCTCCTCCTCCTCCTCTCTCTCTCTTTCTCCAAAATTAAACTTTTCCTCCTCTAATTGTTCTTGTCAGGTCTTTTGGTCACAGCAGTGGGAAAGCTGACTGAAACAGCTGGAAATCAAGGGGCTTGAGGTCCAGGTCAAGATCCGCTGGGTGCACAGGCGTGAGCTTTGCCCTGATCAGTTCCCTCATTCATTCATCAGTAGGAATTGAGTTCTGACGACGTGACAGTCCTGTGCTAAGCTCTAGGGATACAGCAAGACCGAGGAGGTACGGCCTCTGTTCCCACAGAGCTTACATTCTAGTGGAGGAAACAGATAATAAAAAGGTAAACCGTTTAATTTCAGTAAGTGACTCCCACTGGGAAGAGAATAAGACAGGGCAAAGACAATGAGAGAGGCCTGGGTCAGGCAGAGCCGTCCTGCACAGGCAGCCAGAGCTGGACTGTCCAGAGAGAGGGTCTTGGGGTGAGTGGTGAGCCTTGCAAAGGGATGCATTATAGGTAGAGGGGCACACGTGGAAAATGCCCAAGGCAGGATGGCACTTGGAGAGTCTGAGAAGGAAGAAGGCCAAGGTGGGTACCAGCTGAGGCCAAGAAGGGAGAGGAGCCAGGTCAAGGGGACCCTGGAGGTGATGGGGGAGCTGTATTGAACGGCAGGGAGGTCACAGGCCTACCCGACCAGGCCATGCACACTATGCTACAACAGTCTGAAGATAGGCTCTCTGACTTGTTCTCTTCCCAGTGGGAGTCACTTACTGAAATTAAATGGTTTACCTTTTTATTATCTGTTTCCTCCGCTAAAATGTAAACTCTATGAATACAGAGGCCTTATCTGCTTGTTCTTGCTATATCCCTAGATACAGCAGACTTGTCCACAGATACGGAATGTCTGTATCAGTCTGCTCCAGCTGCTATAACAAAAATATCACTGACTGGGTGACTTAAATAACTGAAATTCATTTTCTCACTATGCTGGAGGCTGAAAGCCTGAGATCAGAGTGCCACCCTGGTGGGGAACCGTGTGAGATGGAAATCTTCCTCTTGTAAGGCCACAGTCCTATTGGACTAGTGCCCCACCCGTATGACCTTATTTAGGCTTAATAGCATCCTAAAGCTCCTATCTTTCGATGCAGGCGCACTGAGACAGGAATTTGAGGGGACACAATCAGTCCATAGAAGGATCCACATGCTTCAAAAATACCTGAAAGCTAGATTCTGGGCCATGATTTGGCACATGCTAGTCTCATTGCAACCTCCCAAGGGAAGTAATGGTATGCCCATTTTGCAGATGAAAAACCAAAGCCCAGGGAGGTTCTGTCAATGGCCCGGGGCCTGCAGGGGATTCCATGGGACTCCAAGTCTTCCACCCATTCACCTGCCGGCCTGGCAAGTAGACCCCAATCTGTTGGGGACTGGCCAGTTTGGTCTCTGTTTTGTTCTAAAGAAAAGTCAAACCCACCCTTCAGACAGTCATTCTTAGAAGAATCGTCACTGACCAGAGAATCAATATGCAATTAAAATGAGCTGGGGTTCGTTCCTAGTGTCTGCACCACCCTGGGAAATCCACACTGAAGTTAGCCCTCGAGATGGGTCTCTGTCTGTGGAAGTAAGACAATTGCTTTCATCTCCACAGAGAGAATATCTGTGTATCATGTTCCCTGCCTCCTCATCCCCCGCACCCCCCATGACGAGATCTCTATGGAGATCTGGTGGTGGAGTCCCTCTCAGGGAAGAGTCCATCTTCGATGAGGAGCCCACCTACAGACCTAAGCGTGTTTGCTAAATGAAGGAGATTCCATCTGGGCAAGGTTGGGGTGCGGTCAGAGGAGAACAACAGGGGTCTTAATTGACTGCCCTGAAAATGAACAGGAGATTGAGGGCTCGGGGCTGTGCGCTCTAGGATCAGAAAGGAAGTGGCCAAGAGGCCCCTTGGGCTGGTCCACGGCAGGAGGGAGGCTGGAGCCCACATGGAATTAGCTGATGCGGACACCCCCACAAGGCAGGACAGTTTCCTGACTTTTAAGAACAGAACTCTGAAGAACTGGGTGCTAGCTTGTTTGTCGTCCACTGAAACATCACCCCTCTCCTTGCTCCTGACCCCAGAAAAGCAGGCTAATGGGGAAGCTTTGATCATGAGTCCTTTGGGGATCAAAGACAAAATAGGAAGCGACCCAGAATGAAAAGGGGTCACTAAGAGATGGAAAATCCAGCAGAAACAGGGGTTTGCCATCAGAGGAATTGCCAAGAGAGAAATGGAAATTTCTAAGAATCTGCAAAAACCCCTAGAGAGACACTGAGTGTCCTCCCTGGGCAGGGTGGGGGTTTGTGCTCATTTCTATTTGAAGCAGGACAGAGTATAACCCAAGCCACACCCACATCCCCTCATGCGCCCCACTCCACTGTCTTCTGGCTCCAGAGTGCATGTGCCCAACACAAACCAAACGTCCCCTCCCCTCCCCTCCTAGAGCATCCCCTAGCTCCCCAGAGTGCTCAGAGCCAAGTCCAACCTCCTAGTTGCACACGGCAGAAAGTACCCCGCACCTGGTCCCAGCCGTCCCTCCATCCGCATCACCTGCCACCTCACCTGGCATCTCATTCCAGCCAAACCAAGTTACTCCTGGCCCCTGAGTGAGTTTCCGTCTCTTGCGCAAAACTCTGCTCCTTCACACTTCTTCCCCAGAGAGCCCCTTCCTGTTCCTGAGGGTCCTGACTGAGCATCCCTCCTTTCCAGTCGTGGCTGGCCCTCTTCTACCCACAGGTAGGACTGGCTGCCTTCCTCGGGGACTCCCTCGTCCATGTGTCCCTGCTGTTACAGAGCCAGTCCCCCGTAGCGGCGGCGGGGAGGATGGCCAGACGTTCCCCATGCTAGCTCCAGTTTCAGGGGAGGTGGGAGATTTTCAACCCTGACTCAGGTGTTTCAAGCAACTAAAAATAAAGGGGTTGTTGGAAGTTCAATCAACTTAGGGAGCTGAAGAGCCAAGATCAAGGCCAGGTGGTGGTGCTGGGCGGAGCGTTTGTCCCCCCATCATAAATGACCAAATCTCCCTTAAACTCATCCTCGGGGACCATCTGAAAAGTCGCCCCCTCAGGGGGGATTTTCCTGATGTCTTGGTGGGGGGCTCTTGGTGCGTCCAACTTGCTGGCTCGGTCCTAAGCACTTTTTTTTTTTAATTAACACACAATAATGATACATATTTATGGGGTACAGTGTGACATTTTTAATTCATGTCTACAGTGTGTACTGATCAAATCAGGGTGATTAGCATTCCCAACTACTTCTCCTTCTTTATGTTTGGAGCCTTTGAGATCCTATCTTCTAGATCTTCCTAGAATTTCTAATATTGCCAACTACAGGCACCCCACTGTGTTGGAACACACTGGGGCTCATTCTTCCTGTCCAACTGCATCTAATAAAACTGCATAATAATAGGTCTATTATTTGGGGCTGTTTTAGGGCTCACAACAGCACCATAAGAAACGTACTGTTATCTTCCCTAGTCTACAGAGGAACCGATTTCCCCAACAGCCACATAGGAAGTGGTAGAGACAGGATTTGAACCCCAAGTCCACATTCACATCTATTCATCATCTATCCCTGACCAAAAACTCCCTCCTGAGCTCCCATATGAGCCACTTCACCAAAGGGTGTCTGTCCACTGGCTTGTCCACACCCTTACTAACACAGGGCAAAGGAAGGGTCTCCTCCATCATCACAGGGCCACAGGGCCAGGCCCAGCACTCAGGAAACACAGGTTGCCCAAAGGGATGCATAAGTGGTTCAAAGCATCAAAACTTTGACACGTGACTGTTCAGGAAAACATCTTGTGATTTACCATTTCTCCCTTTCAAGGCAAAAGAGTCTTTTGCAACGTACGTACAACATAGAAAAAGAAATCAAAGAACATCATTAAAATAATTGCTTATTTGTAATTTTTTAAATCCCCAGTCCTGGAAACAGCCTGAATACAGATCGATAGGAACACAGTTGAATAAATTATGGTACTTGTACTGTAGAACATTATGTAGCTGCTTTTGAAAATGAGGCAGATCTATATGAATTGACTTAGAAAATGCTCATGCTATAATGTTAAGTAAAAAGAGAAAATTGTGGTATAATGGGTATAGTGTGATTCCTCTTTTTTTTTTTTTTTTAAAAAAAAAGCAAAACAGTACATAATAACAAAAATCCCCTCTATGTGTATGCCTGTTGGTATATTTTTGTTGGTATATTTTTGTGTATGTAGAGGCACATACACAAAGGTGTGTTAATTACCTCTGGCTAAACATCCAAATGGGTAACACTGGTTCCTTCGGGGAGGTGGGGGTGGGAACAGGGGAACTATTGATTTTTTTTTCCTTTAACAATTAGAACACACCTCTGTGTTAAAATGAGCCTATATTGCTTTTGTAATTTTAAAAACCTAATAAGGTATCTTTCAAAAGAACTATCCTGGGGAAAGCTACTCGCTGAACCTAATGGAGATGTTTTAAGCATGGCCATTCTTGGAGGGAAAATGATCTCCCGAGTCCCTTCCTACCCTGTAATTTTCCATGTAGAGCATCCCATTCCCCAGGGACCCCCAGGATTTTGTGAATAAAGCCCTGTTGGAAAGTGTACCTAGCTGGGCTCCCCTGGAAAAGCTCCCCACTCTGAGGCAGTGTCATTACCAGCTCCATGGCCCCTTCTGACTAAGCCACCCCATGAAAAATAGTTCCCTGCACAGAAAATGAAATAAAGGCGCTCACTTCCAGGCCACCTCTCCACACTCATTTCCAAGGCAGGCTCTGAAAGTCACATGAGTCAGCAGCCTGGGGGCTCGCCCAGCGAGGCAGAGGCCAGCCTGCGTGGGAAGAGGTGGCCTCCTCACAATTGATAACTCCAGGCACGCTCCACAGTTCCCCCCCACTCCCTGGGGAAGGGCCACAGTCACCAAGGGACTGCTGCTGGCCAAGGCTCACCGTGCATTTGGTCTCCAGGCCGGGTAGAGCACAGGATCGCGGGGTACAACAGAGTCGGGGTGCACGATCCTGCCAAGCCAAGAGCTTAGAGCCATGTGCCTCCAGAGATGCACAGATGCAAACACGGAGGTGACCAATCCGGTGACAAGGGGCAGAGGAAGGATAAGCACTGTTTGCAATTTGGGGTCTTGTGTCACTGCCTTGTCTGTGTCCACACATGCTTCCTTCCTCCCTGGACCCAGACACCCTTGCTCTGGGCCCCCCCTTTGAGAGCTCTGCCTGATCCCTCCTCGGGTCTCACCCCACCTCGTGAAGCCAGAAGCCCACAGGGCCACCCCGACCTGGTGAGCCACCCCTTAGATGTCCAGGATTCTAGAATTTCCTACCCAAAGAGCCAGACCCTGCTTCCAGGGCCAGCACCACCTCTCCTCATCTGTCCCCTCACTGACAGACCACTGCTGCCTCTAGGGATGTCCCCAAGCCTGAGAACTGGAGGAGGGGCAGCAAGGAAGGGCTGAACGGAGCTCGGACTGGACGGCCGAAGCACCACAAGTGTCCATGGTATATTGGCTGGACCAGGGGAGGGAGAAAGGGAGGCCGCTAGGTGCCCCGGGTCTTGATGTGGGTGGATCTTCTGCCCGTCTGGGGTGTGTATTACAGCAGCCGTCGCAGAGCAGCAACAATATTTTCTAGATCGTTCTGAAGTCAGGCACCAAGCACTAGATACTCCCTCTCCACTTGTTCTATGTCTGAAGATGCATCCTCAACGGCAGCCCGAGGCCTGCAGACTGGATCTGAAGGGGTTCTACAGAACACTAGTCTTTAAGAAGCACCATAAAAAGGGGGTTAGTGGCCCAATGTTTGGGAAATGCCTCCTAGAGATTCACTAGGCTCGTTAGCATATTAAAAGTCCTGAGATTTCCAAAGGAAGCATTGCTTTGAAATGCAGTTTCTCAGATTTGCATGATGGTGGCTCCTGGAGTAATAGCTGTAAATGTTTCAAGAAGCACTGAGACAGGCAGTTGTGGAGCAACAGGTCACGGAGGTCTCATCCCTTTGAGCATCTGTGCTTCAAAGGCACCACACCCTCCCTTGCCTTCTTCAGCGACTGCTGAGCAGACCCAAGCCACCATCCACTGGGGCGACCAGTATCTTCCCACAGCCTCTGTGAGCCAAGCACAGTCCTGGGCTTTTTAGTTACTTATTTAACCAGTACAATGCTTTCT
Source organism: Marmota monax (assembly GCF_021218885.2). Lineage (NCBI taxonomy): Eukaryota > Metazoa > Chordata > Mammalia > Rodentia > Sciuridae > Marmota > Marmota monax. The sequence continues at coordinate 2,135,040 of NW_026694593.1, read as the reverse complement.
AGGTTCCAGAGACTGTTCTCAAGGATTTACAAATATTAACTCCTTACTCCTCCTAACAATGCTATGTGGTGGGTTCTGCAGTTTAAAGTTCGGAAACTGAGGCACAAAGAAGTCGGGTGACTAGCTAAGGTCACATAACTAATGAGTGGTTTAGTCTGGATCCAACCCAGGCAGTCTGACCCCAAAACCCGTGTGTATGAGTTTCCAGTTGCTGCTATAACAAATTACCACATTTAGCAACTTCAGACAAATTTGTTGTCTTGTCATTTTGGAGGCCAGGTGTCCCACTCAGTCTCACTGAACTGAAGTCAAGGTCAGCAAGGGTGGCTCCTTCTGGAGGATTTAGGAAAGAATCCATTTCCTTGCCTTTTCCAGCTTCTAGAAGGTGCCTGCCGTCCTGGTCTCCTAGCCTTTCTCCCACCACTGCAAACTCGGGCTTCCCGCATCCACCCACTTCCCCCGTGAGAGCCAAATCTCCCTCTGCTCCCTCTTGATGAGGATGCTTGTGATCACACTTAGAACCCACTCAGATGATCTAGGATAATCTCCCCATCTCCAAATCCTTAACCGCATCTTACAAAGTCCCCGTAGCCGGATAGCCAGGGATTAACGCCTGGGTGTGCTGGGGGTGGGGCACCGTCCCATCTACTACATCACGCTGTGAACCTCCGTGCTGTGTCCCTTCAGTCTTCCCAACAACCCAGAGGTGCTGTTGCCATTCCCTGTATTTTACATATTAGAAGTCTAAGGCTCCAAGAAGTGAACTGCACTGCCCAGGATCACATCTGGCCCATTCTTGGGTCTGGCACACAGTAGGGACTCAAAAGATGTCTGCCCAGGACTCTGAATAGGCCAAGGGGCCACGTGGGTGATTCTGCTGCCTCCCCTGGCTGTGGGCGCACCTCTCCAGTAAGTTGATTTGTCTTTTGTTTGTTTTTGCAGTACCAGAGATTGATCCAGGAGCACTTGACCACTGAGCTACTTCTCCAGTCCTTTTTATTTTTTTTATTTTGAGACAGGGCCTTGCATAAGTTGCTGAGGCTGGCCTCGAACTTGTGGACCTCCTGCCTCAGCCTCCAGTCACTGGGATTATAGGTGTGCACCTGGCCTCTAGAAGGTTTGATGCTTATGGACTGGCAATTAACAACTATCCCAAGTTTGGTTAAGAACAACAGTGATGATAGCACTGAGAACTGTGAGTGGGAAGGAGACCCACAGGATGAGAGTAAGTCCGGCCACCATTGGAAAAGAATAGGTGGCTCTTACCCATTCTTGAATCTCCGAAGGAAACAAAGAGTCTTGGTGTTAATTTTACAAATAACTTGGGGCTCCGTCCAACTTGAAAGTGACTGCGTGCCTCTCCCATGGTTAAGGGGCACAGAGTCTCTGACAGTTATGTTCCTCTGTGGCCAAGCGAACGGGGTCATCATCTTCTTGAGGGTTCTGTTGGCATGAACTTGGAAAAGCTAAACCTACTCCAAGAGCTGACTCCCATTCCTCTGTCCACAATATCCTGTCCATCAAAGCACCCTTCTACTGGGCCAGGAAAAATGGCAAAAGAAACCATGTAATTGAAAGAAAATCCGAGCCAGAGAGGCAGGCGACACCTGTTTCGTGAGGGATGGAAGGCCAAGCCCCGGAGGGTTCAGAATGAGAGTGGGTGGAGGCATGAATCCTGTCCCCATTGTGGTAAAAATGGGTGGTGCTCATCAGGGATCTTGAAAGGGAACAAAGGGCCATGCTGCTGCTAATGGGTGTCCCTCTGCAGAGGGTCAGGTGACTCACAGAGCACCTCAGGGCGGTTAATTCCCTGCATCCCTCTCTCCACTGAGCTTCAACCAAGCCAGATCCTCTTCCCTTTGACTGGGGCTGCACTAAATAGCCTTTCACCAGCGACGGAAGGAAGTGGGCCCTTATGGAACCCAAGCTATAAATACAGTAGGTAACAATAGGAACCAGAATATTCCACAGGAAACCTGCAGGACTTGTCGGCCCCATCCAGAAGATGGAGAATTTTTTGCAGGATTTCTGCAACCACCCTCACCAAGTCTAATCCCAGGATGGTGATAACAAGCTGATGAGTTTAGACGGGTGATAGCCAGGGGACACGTTTCTATGTAAAAGGAAAGAGAATTTGCATGTTTTGTTGTAACCATCCCTTATTCCAGTTTAACTGGTCCCTAAGAGGCCCCAACTATAGCAAGAAGAAGAATTTGGTTAGAGAGACTGTCAAATCCCAAGGATTGGGGGGGGGGATGAAGCTGGGAGGTTTTCCCCAGGAGGCAGGGAATGGCTGTATGGATTCTAAAGCCCTTTCCCTCAGCTTGGATGGAAGAGCCTTTGCTTGCCTGGGGTCCAAGCAGAAGTTTTGATGTTCTCTATCCCTGAAGGTATTAGAAAAAAAAGGGGGTTCTCTACACCCAGACCACCCTTCCCCCACGTCCCAGGCCCTGTCCAGTGTGCACCCCCATCTCTTTCCCTTCCCAGCAGGACAAAAGGGCGCTGTCCAGGTCGTGGGCTTTAATTCTACACCAAGAGCAGGAATCGTCTAACCCCAACCCTGGCACTCAGAAACATTTTCACCGCGAACACCTAGAAGCCAATCTTCCCACTCCAGATAGATTCAGACAGTTCAATCCAGAAAGAAAAGGCTGTTTAAAAGCTGTAATAAATCATGTGCTAAGGGAGGTGTCAGACGCGCAAACCCGGGAATGCTAAGTTGGAGAACTGCAGAGGAATGGCCTGGCAAGTCGCCAGCGCTGGCCTGGCTCTCTCTGCTCATGGTGAAGGCCCAGGTCTGGGTTATGTACTGCCCCTACCTCGTGGCCAGGCAGGGTCCCAAATGTCTGGATGAAGCTGACAGTGAAAAGTTTAAGCCTGGATTTCCATCCTGCACCTTAAAGCAAACAGCGGGTAAGGGGAGGGTTGTGAGGGGTGGGATGGGAAAAGGGTCCCAACCAGTAAGGGTGGCAGACCCCAGTGCAGGCTGGAGACAAAGTCATCAGGCTTGGGGACTGGAAGACCCTGGTGGAAAGTTAGAAACCACATAAAAGGTTTATGATTCTTCAGAGTGATTCATGTAAACTTCGTTATTAATAAATCATTAGTGCCGGGCATGATGGCACACTCCTGTGATCCCAGAGGCTCAGGAGACTGAGGCAGGAGGATTCCAAGTTCAAAGCCAGCCTCAGCAACTTAGGGAGGCCCTAAGCAACTTAGCCAGACCCTGTTTCAAAATTAAAAAATCTTTAAAAGCACTGGGGATGTGGCTGAGTGGTTAAGCACCCCTGGATTCAATTCCCAGTAACAAAATAAATAATTAGTCATATTTTTAATAAAGAGAAAAACCAACAAATCAATATTAAATCAAAATGCTTGAAACTGTTGGGAAAGAAAAAAAAAAAGAGGCAGAAACACAGCACACAAAACACTTGCCGTGAAATCCCTCTAGGAATGGCCAGAGTCGGGTTAGTGTCCCAGCGTGCGCCTGTGTGTGCCTGTGTGTGCCTGTGTGTGCCTGTGTGTGCCTGTGTGTGCCTGTGTGTGCCTGCACACGGCCTTTGGGCACCTTGCTCTCTCTGCCTAGGATGCTCTTCCCGTCTCTCTGGGCTAAGTCAGCCCCCTTCACCCCTGACTGGCCCAGTCCTCGGCTCCTTGTATTACTCCTCAGAGTGACTTGGCCCTCACCTGCCGGGTACCTGGCCTATTATGAGACTGTCAGCAACCTGAGGGCAGAGGCCAGGTCCCATTCGGCCTCCACTGTCTTCCCAGAGCCTCCCCCTCGATGCAGGTGCTTAACAAACACTTGAAAGAATGAGGCAGGTCTTAAAGGAACCCAGGGCCCGGGGGCAGAGACCCTCTTTGGCCCCATGTAAATCACGATGAGGCTCTCAGGCCAGACCAGATTTGTTAGTGAGGACTCCGGGGCTTGGGGGGGGGGGGGGTGGCCGGGGGCCCTTGGGGAGGAGGAAAGGCTGGACTGAAGGGTCGACGACTGTGTCCCCCTTGTCTCTATGGCCTCTCTGCTCGTCCTCTGAATTAGATCATTCAGCTGAGTCCCACAGGGAACATGAGAGAGGGTCCAGGTTGAGCCAGAGTCACAGAGGCAGAGTGTGCCTACGGCTCTGGACGTCTGGCTAAGGTGGCCCAGGAGGGAGAAAACCAAGCACATCTGGGAAGACAGCTGGGACGGAACGTGGGGTCTGCTGTGGGCGCAGCACTGACCTGTCACACATTGGCCTGTCCAGCTCTGAGGAGGAGGGGACTCCTTGCTCACTGCCCTCGAGAGCTCTTTCTCACCCAGGCCCTGAGGACATGCACCCTGAGTAACAAGGGAGGCCCTTTCTTCATGGTCAGTGTTTGCGGCTGGATTTCCTCAGCTGGACATGTCCATAAGTAGCCTATACTGAAGTTACCGAGGCAGGCCAAGTTTCGTTTTAAGCCTTTCATATTTCCAGAACGTTCTCTGAAATGCTACAAATGGAACCCTGTGAGACAAGGACATCTTAACTTGCCCAGGGAAACCGAGGGACTACAAGTCCCCAAGTCCCCGTCGCTATTGTCCTGTGACTTTGTGCAGTTATTGACCTAACCAAAACCGAAGTTCTGGGATCAGGTTGCCCTGTGTAACCTGGGAAGCCCCGAGCCGTCTCTGACCTCCCAGGGAGGGATCCTGTCACTTATGGGTAGGCTGACTGTCAACATGCAAGGGCACCTGGGGACCACGCAACAAAGCCACCTCTGCCATGACAGTGTCAAGTCCCCGCCTGTGGACCGCGAGGGGAAGGGGGAGGCCCACTTCCTGGACCTCCCAGTCAACGTCTGAACACAGCTGAAGCGGTATCAATCCGTTCATTTGCCAGATAGTCCCAGAGCCCCTTCCATTGGGGGTAGGTTCTCTGAGGGACACGGGCCTGGGCTTCTCCCAAAGGACTCACTGAGGAAAACAGACACGTCATTGGGTCGCTAGCTGCCCCCACCTCAGACACGACTCGTGGATCCCAGCATTTTCCTAGATGTGCTCAGGGTGTTGGCTCCTCTTATGCCACCTCAGTGCCAGGCGTCCGGCCCTGGAGGAATGTATTGCACACTAGGGGTACAACAGAGACCTCGGTGTGCGTGAGGCTCAGCGGAGGCACCCACAGGAGGACAGGGAGGCTTTTCAGCCAGGGGACAGCACTTGAGGCGAAGGACCCGGGGCATGTGTAAAGGCCAGAGATGTAGCACTGTGGGCCACGGGGACTGTAGGGCGATTGGCAGTGTTCGTGGAGGAAATGGCACAGATGTGGCTGCAGAGCCAGTTAGGGCAGCTTCAGGAGGTCCCCAGGTCCCTACAGGCCACACTGAGGAGTCAAACCATGTTCTAGGGCTAATGAGGAACAGCAAAATTTTTCCGGCAAGGACAAGGTCCAACGTGTGAGGCAGTCGGATGCCACGGCAGCTACAAAGATGGGGTGAGGGGCTTCAAGAAGACAAAGGAGGCGGGGCAGGAGGCAGAGGCCACCTAAACAGTCCACAGGAGAGAGAGCCGGCCAAGGAGATGAGAGGGGACAGGAGCCTACGATCCAGGGCCATTGTATGAGCCTTGGAAAGCACCCTGGAAGGTTTACACTCGGCAAGGACCTAAAAGAGCTCAAATTTTCCCTGCCAGGTCCACCTCTGTTGGAGAGCCTGGCCTTCCAAGGGCCCTTCCCCTGACCTCAACTCCGCTTCTGAATTCCTGCCCTTCCCCTGGTCTCTGCAGCTCTTTGATATTGGTCTGTCTGCCTTGAATAACAGTCCCTGGAGTGTCATCTCCTATCCCCGGCCAGGAACAGGTGGAGGGCAGAGCTGGCATTCCACACGTCTCTGTACGGCCCATGGTGCCTGACTCGTGGGTGACACCCCAACGTCCCCCACACGAACACAGAGACATGCTTTTATGCAGATGCAGATGTTTAGATACGATTTTCAATTCAATGAGAACTGTAAGTGCACAGAGAATGCCCAAGTGACAGATCACCTGGCTGCAGGGGCTCACAGTGAGCTGGTTACAAATTTGTGGTTGGGAAGACCAGGTACTGATCCTGCCCATAAAGGAGCCGGGTCAGATATGTCTGGAGTCCTGGGGAGGACAAAGCTCCTGCAGCTGTGAGCATGACAGCCAAGCCATAGGCACAACAAATGCTCCCCCAGGGCAGGCGAGGTGCTCCACGGCACCTGTCAATCATGGGCAGGAAAGGAGGCGGGCCCAGAGGACAGGATGTGTCTCTTGGAGTGCATGGGTGGCTTTCAGGAGGAGGGATACGGGTTTTCAAATGAAGCTGGTAGATTCAAAACAATCCTGAACCCGGAAATGAGAGAGGCTTCAGGGAGCTGCGACTCCCGTGTATCAGGGTGCCTATGGAAATGGGGTGCTCTGCCCTGCTTCAGGAGGAGCCTGGGATAAACTGTAACCTAAGAAAGGTGGCCCCTAGGGACAGTGTCACCTCATTCCTAATGAGGTCAATCCCAGAAGGAGAGGTCGGGAGGCCACGTGGATTTTTCATCCGGTTCCTTCCCCAAAACAGGTGGCAGCAAAAGCACAGAGACCAGACTCATGGGCCTGGCCTTGGCCTTTACTGCTCACATTAACAGTCACCATACAACCATGAACATTTAGGACAGGGTTGATCTGAGTCCTGGAAAGGACCAGAGCTCTGGAGTCAGGCAGAGCAGAGTTCAAATCCCGGCTCCTCCACTGACCATCTGTGTGATCTTGGGCCTCAATTTCCTGAGGACATAATATTGTAGTCCACGGGGAAAGGAAATAACATTAACAGAAATAGATCTCTCGATACCCAATCACCATCTAAAAGAGCTCTCCCCTGAAACCCCAACGCCAATCCATCTCCCCTTCCATGGATCCGTCCACCACTGCCCTGGCTGTTCACTGTCCCCCTCTGAATTCACACTGACTTCTATGGTTCCTCCTTTGTTGTGGCCTGACACTGTCCCTCTGCTAGACTGGAAGGACAGGTTCTATGAGGGCAGAGATCAGCCCTGTCCTGTTCATTATTGTGTCCTTCTATGGTTTGGATGTGAGGTGTCCCCCAAAAGCTCACATGTGAGACAACGTCAGAAAGTTCAGAGGAGAAATGGTTGGGCTGTGAGGATCTTAACCCAATCAGTGAATTAATGTCCTAACAGGGATTAGCTGAGTGGTAACTGAAGTGGTGGGTGTGGCTGGAGGAAGTGGGAATTGGGGGCACAGCTTTAGGGTATATATTTGTGTCAGGCAAGGGGAGTCTTTCTTTCTGCTTCCTGATCATCATGTGAGCTTTGTCCTCTGCCCCACTCACCCACCATGATGTCCTGCCTCACCTCGAGCCCTGAGGAATGGAGCCCGCCTCTCATAGACTGAGACTTCTGAAACCATGGGCTCACACATAAACTTATTCTCCTCTATAATTGTGCTGGTTGGGTCTTTTAGTCACAGCAGCAAAAAAGCTGACTCAAGCAGAAATTGGTACCAAGAAATGGAGCCATCGCTTAACTAACCTGACCATGTGGTTCAGAAGCTTTTCGAGCTTTTTGGAATTGGTGGGAGGAATTTTGAGATGTGTAGCAGTACAAGGTGGAAAAGCTTTAGATTGTTGTAAACAGAGCTTAATGGCTGATTCTGGTGGGCGCTCAGAAGACCAGAATGCATTAGGACTATGGACAGTGAAGACAGGGCTCAAGAGGGCTCAGAAAAGGAGGACTCTTGGAATTTGGAGTAGAGGCCATTCATGTTATGTTCTGGCTGAGAAGTTGTCTGCATGTTGCCTGTGTCCTGGGATTTTCATTTCAAAAGTGATGGACTTCTTCATCTGGCAGAAGAATTTTGTAGGCATCATAGAGTTCAGCATGGATATTATTGGTGGTTTTAGCCAAGTTAATTGTGATATTCAGGAGCAGAAAGCAGAGCAAAAACTTGAACTTGAAAGGCTGGAGTTAAACTGAGGCTAAGGAAGTTGCAATCGTTAAAGACTTTACTGACACTAGAGAAATGCTGAAGACTTTGCCCAGAGACAATGAGAAAGATGACCTGAGGGCACTCCAGGAGTTGGCAAGACCACACCCATCTCAGGCTCCTTGGAGTAAAAGTGAGAACTGTCTTGAGAACTCGAGATCAGTGGGGAATCCTTCTTGCACAAGGCTCCTAGAAAGTTTTTTCAACATGCTCAGCCACCCAGGTGGCAAACACCCTGCTGCAAACAGGGTCCCTGGAGGCTGGGCTACTGCTCACGATGACCTTGGCGTCAACCACATGGAGCAGGTTCTGCAGGAATGCAGGATGCTGGAGTTAGCAAAGAGCAGCAGGGCGGGAGTCCCTGTGGGCACCCCTGAGAAGGCAAAGTGTGGAGATTTGAGGAGTAAGCCAAAGCTGCTGTGTAAACCCCGAAATTAAGAAATATCAGTAACGGGGAACATCGTCCTAAGAAAGCTGCAGGAATTGAGCAGAGATAAGCCAACACAGAGGTCACCTGGGTTGGAACCAACAAGGCCACAGGGGTGGCGCTAGGCAAGCTCTTTGGAGAGGACATCAGGCCATGTGCTCCAGATGCCGACACAGAACCACAGGACTTGTTTGCCCAGCTGGATTTCAGTCTTGCTCTGGTCCCGTCCCTTTTTTCTAAGCCCCTATTTTTGTGAATGGAAATGTTTACTCTGTACCTATATATTGGATGCTTGCAAATTGCTTTTAATTTTGCAGGAGCTCAGAATGCAAGATTGCCTTGAGCCTCAGAGAAGACTGTGGGCTTGAACTCTGAGTAATCTTGGAACTGTTGAGACTATGGGGACTCTTGGAAATGGATTAAATAAATGTATTTTGCATTGTGAGATGGTTGTGAGCTTTCGGATCTAGAGGTGACACGTTATGGTTTGGAGGTGAGGTGTCCCCCAAAAGCCCACATGTGAGACAATGCGAGAAGGTTCAGAGGAGAAATGACTGGGTTGTGAGAGTCTTAACCCAATCAGTGAATTAATCCCCTGATAGGGATTAACCGAGTGGAACTGAAGTGGTGGGGTGTGGCTGGAGGAGGTGGGAATTGGGAGCATGGCTCTGGGGTATATATTTGTATCTGGCAAGTTGAGACCTCTCTCTGCTCTCTGATCACCACGTGAGCTGCTCGCCCCCCCCCCCACGCACACACACTCTTCCACCATCATGTCCTGCCTCACCTTGAGCCCTGAGGAATGGAGGCTGCCTCTTATGGACTGAGACCTCTAAAACCATGAGCCCACAAATGAACTTTTCCTACTCTGTAATTGTGCTGGTTGGGTCTTTTAGTCATAGCAGCGAAAAAACTAACTAAAATATGTCCCCTGAGCCTGGGATAATGTAAAGTCTTGGTCTTACTGAAGAAGCTGAGTGTGGAACACGGAGCCTAATATACAGCACATGCTGAAGGAATGGGGGGCAGTCATTGTGACCCCACAAGGCCTAGAAGCAGTCAAGGTGTGGCTGTGGGGGCTCATCTCTGCCTGAAGCAAGTTTTTTGGGGTCTTTGTTTATTTATTTTGGTTTTTGGTACTGGGGATTGAACCGAGGGGCACTTAACCACTAAGCCACACACCCCCCCGCTTTCTTTTTTTGTATTTTATTTGGAGACAGGGTCTCACTGAGTTGCTTAGAGCCATGCTAAGTTGCTGAGGCTGGCTTTGAACTCACGATCTCCCTGCCTCAGGCTCCTGAGCTGCTGGGATTACAGATGTGCACCCCGGTGTCCAGCTGGAGCTGCTCTATGGACTTGGGTGAGTCTCTCCACGTTCTAGGCCTCAGCTTCCTCATCTGTTCAGTCAGGAGGATGGTGGAACTGACCGCTGAGATCTCCATCTCCGGCTCTAACCCTGACCTTCACACGGGTTATGAACTAAAAAGGACCACAGGAAACACCCAGATCCCTCACTGCCACGCAGCATCAACCCCAGAGGCCTCGGTGCCATGCCTGGGAAGAAGTAGCCAACATCCACCTGTACCACACTTCTCCACTCCCCTGCCCTTGCTGTCCAGCATCAAGCGTTCAGGGAGTCACCAGGACTCCTGCGTTAGCTCAGAGCTGGTTTGAAAATACGAAGAAAGGAAAGAAGGAGGGAAGGAGGGAGGAACAGGTGGACCCCGACATGCACGGAGCCCAGGCCTGGTGCTCCGACATGCACCAGCTGGTCTGGTCCCCCTTCCAGTCTGGACAATGTCATTGCCCCCGTTCTCAGATGAGGTCAGGTTGTGCGGGCCACACCCACAAAAGCAGCAGTGGCAAAGCAGGAAACACAGTCACAGCTTTGACTCAGAGGCTCCCACACTGGAGACCTTGGTAGAGTCCAAACCTCAGGGATCTTGTCCATGACTGTTCCTCGGGGTACAGCCCAAGTGGAAGTTAGGCACAAGTGCTTTACGAATCCAGAAACAACCGCTGAGGAAGCAGTGCGTGGTCCAGTGCAGGAATAAGAGCCACGCAGAGTCGACATCCACGAGCAGACCCTGGGGGCGACTAGGCCGCAGCGCGGAGCACGAAGCTCTCTCTAGGTTCATCTTCACAAAACTCAACAGTAGGCACTTTGCAGATGAGGAGTCAGAGGCTTAACTAGCCTGAGGTCACACAACTAAGATGTGGTGCTGCCAAAACTCAATCCTGGTCTAACGGTGGACCTTCGCCTTTCCCACCTTGCCGCATAGGCAGATGGGTGAGACCATCGGTATGAATTAACATGCAATGACACAGCACTGTGTGTTGTACCAATGTAAGATTCACCATGCCCACACACACAGAACATGCTCCACACCACGACCCGTGTTTATGCTGTACTAATGATATGAACAAGGTAAGCCTTGGCCCACACTGAGGCTCAGTGGTTTTGGTCACACTGTAGCATTAGTCAAGGACTCAAGATCATGGTCACTCAGTGGGTCAATGCACAGTGGTATCAGGCGTCTCCATGTTCCATTTGGGGCACCTCTATAGGTTGTCCCTGTGAACCACCCAAAAGAGGATAGTCTGAGTCTCCAGTTGACCTGTTTTTGGAGCCCACAAAGTCTCCAAGCCCACAAAATGAAGCTTCTAGAGATTTTTGTGCCCTCTCCTACATAGGTCATGTAGAAATTCAGCTAAAAATGCCCTGAGAGTGACATATGAAAGGACTTGGTTCTACTGAGAGAAAGGAGAGTCTTCACTGCTCCCTCCTGAATATGCAAATATCCTGGGGTAGGGAGACTTGTGTCCTGTGCCTGACAGCAAGCCAGCCGTGGTCTGGAGCTGCCTGGTCAGCATGTTGACCTTACCCCACAAGGGATCGGGCAGCAGAACACAGGACCTAGGAAATGTCACTGAGACTAGTTCTGCAGCTGAACATAAAACCACCTTGAATTCTGAAGCAACCTGGTCCCTGAACCTTGCTGGGAGGCAGCCGTTTCCTGCCTGCACAGTCCTGGGCGTGTCCCCTGCCTGGCAGCCCCTCATTGCCTCACCTGTAAGAGGCTACCTAGCCGTCTACTCGCGTGGGAAAGGGATGACTGGTCTGTGCAAGGGAAACAGTTTGGGGACAGCAGAGTCCCAGCATCAGGGGCCTCTGCTAGGGGACAACTGTGTCAACCGAAAGTTCATGCTGAAACTTAATCATGATTCATGTTTATGGTATTTGGAGGCGATTAGGATTAGATAAGGTCATGAGGCGGGCCCTACAATGTCACTGGTGGCTTTATAGGAAGAGGCTGAATGTAGCTCACTGCTCTGTCTCACCATGTGGCACTCTCCTGTTACGATGCAGCTACAAGGCCCCCACCAGATGCCGAGCAGAAGCCAGTGCCACGCTCCTGGGCTTCCAGGCCTCTAGATCTCTGTGTTAAATAAACCTCTCTTCTTTATACGCACTCTGTCTATGGTATTCACTTACAGCAATAAAAAACAGATCAAAGTCATCACTGTCACTGTGCTGTCGATGACAGTTTTGTTGGCCACATTCTTACAGAATGGGGCCCAGCAGTAACTCACTGTGAAACTCAGGAGGTCTTATTCCACATCCCCCTGACCCAGCCCCAGCAGATCAGAGCCCCAGCCTGGAGCCATGAGAGCCACTTCCCCAACTAAAGAAGCCGTGATCTCCTCCTTCATCCACCCACGCGAAAGCCGGCGGGTATTCGTTGATTTTCCACCAGGGTCAGGGCCTCTGTGCTGATGTGGGTACCATGGCAGCCGCCCAGCCCTGGTTAAAGGGCCCGTCACTCCAGAGCTGATACTGAACCACAGAACACAGATCCAGAAACCAGAGTTGGTTCAGGGGATTTTTCTGACCCAAATCCTCACCAGGGAGATACGGGCTCAGGGGCAATATTTGTCAAGGAATCCCAGAACAGAGTTCCAGAGCCAGCCTGGTCTAACCCAGCCAGGGTGTGGCACCCATGGGGAAACAAACACCATCCCCAGAAGACCAACCCGGGTGCCTCCTACCTGAGCACAGTTGTGATGCCCAGGGGAAGCATCTCTGCCCAGGCCCCGGAGGCAAGAATCCCTGCCCTAGACCCCAGCATCACCAGGAGATGCCTGTCAGGAAGAAACTGCTCAAGGCTCTGTCCGCTGAGCTAGCTCTGGTGGCCCATGCCTATAATCTCAGCTTCTCAGGGGGGCTGAGGCAGGAAGATTGCAAATTCAAGGCCAGAGCCTGGGCAACTTAGTAAAATAAAATAGAAAGAGTTGGGGCTGCAGCTCAGGGGCAGAGCACTTGCCTTGCACGTGTGAGGCCCTGGGCTCCATCCCTAGCACCTCACTGAGAAGACCACTGAGCTGTCCTGGGCTCCAACTGGCCAGGGGACTCCAGCCTCCTTTCTTTGGAATTCTGGGGGGAAAAGGGCGAGGGAAGACCCTGCCCCATGCAAAGGAGGCCCTTCAGTGTTATGTGGAAATCTCTGCCTCTTTTCTCAGAAGGTCTTTTGCATTCTGAGATGACAAATTTAAGTCCTGAGATACCCCTAGAGTCACTTTTTATTCTTTTCTATCCACAGTCATTAGGGGAAAATCTCTCTGCAGCTTCGGTAAGACCCATTCACTAGAGGGAAAGAGATCAAGGAGCAGCCACCGCCCCACGCGCCTGCGCTGGCGGCTCTGAGGTAGCACATCCATTCTTCCCACGCCGAAAAGGACAAAGGAGGCCCGCTCCACGCCCTGGTAGAAGAACTGGCCAAAAAAAGTCCTTTAACTAGAAACATATTTCTTATCTATTATCCAGTAAGAACAAAATCTCTTTCTGAGAGTGACATACCTTACACTTCAAATAAAGCAACTTTTGCCATTTATTTTTAAGTGCACTCCGCTTGCTACAGTGGTGGCAGAAATCCAGGGGGAGGAAAAGGAAAGGTGGTGGAGACACAGATGTTTCCACAGCTGGCACCTCTAGCCCCCAGCAGCAGGACCTGGAGAAGATTCCTGAGAGGAGCAGGATGTAGACGCCCCGGGAGGGGGTGCAAGTCGAGTGCAACAAGCTCCCCCCCAGGGCCGTTTGCTAACATCAGGGCTTGGGCGTCCCAAGAACAAACTGGCAGCCAGGGGGCTGGGTGGGTGCTGGGCACTCGGAGAGGAGGGGCCCACCCAGGAGGGCAGTGGGGTAACAGCGTAGCTCAATCCAGTCCCTTGTTTCTTGAGAGCTTGTCTAGAGGTTCTCTGGGGAGCTCAGCTACTCCTGTAAAGAACTTCTCTATCAGGGAAGCTTGTCCTCTTGGACCAAGTGTGCAACTTTGGGAAGGATTCACAGACAGCTGTGAGGGAGGAGGGGACAGCCACCCACCGGGCCAGATCAGCCAAATCCGCCCTGGCAATCAGTGGGATGACAGATGTTGTCCTCACGTCCTGATTCTTTCTTTCTTTTTCTTTTTTGGTACTGGGGATGGAACCCAGGGGTGCTTTACTGCTGAGCTATACCCCACTCCTTTTTAAATTTTGTTTGTTTTGAGACAGGGTCTCCCTAAGTGGCCCAGGTTGGCCTTGAACTTGTGGTCCTCCCAACTCAGGCTTCTGAGTCAGTGGGATGACAGGTAGGTGAGCACCACCATGCCTGGCACATCCTCGTTTCTTTCTTTTGGGGGGAGTACCAGGGATTAAACTCAGGGACACTTGAGCCACATCCCCAGCCCTATCTTGTATTTTTTATTTAGAGACAGGGCTCACTGAGTTGCTTAGAGCCTCACTTTTGTTGAGGCTGGCTTTGAACTCATGATCCTCCTGCCTCTGCCTCCCGAGCCACCGGAATTACAGGTGTGCACCAGCGCACCCAGCCAACATCCTTGTTTCCTGATTGGATAATTATTAGCACCCACAGTGTGCCAGGCACTCGCAGTGAGAGTGAGAAGAAATAACAATGGCAGCCGCCATATTGAATCCCTGCCCTGCACCGTGCTTTCTGAGCACTGTTTTAGGTCATGGAAACCCCTTAAGGGAGGCACTAACACTAATACCTTGTGGATGAGAAAACTGAAGCAGAGAGGTTTAGTAACTAGCCCATTTAGCTAGAAAAGGCAGAGCTGGGGTTTATACCCAATCCATTTGACTCTCAGTTGTCAATGTGAGCTTACTGAGTTTATGAGCACGAGTAGGCACCGCATCCCACCAACCTCATAGAGAGCACAAGCCACTGACTTACTATTCAGGAGCTCACTCAGAGCCAGGAAGGAGGAAAACCTTATTAGGGGCAGGGAGAGGGGAGTGGGGAGATCTATTCTGCATTTGAGGACTACAGGACAGGTGGACAAAGGCAGGACCAGGGGCATTGGAGAACCCAGCCAGTTCTAGCACCCTGAATTCCAATTCAGGGGTCCAATGGGCAGGCAAACAGTGAGTGACTCACTCGATGTTCTGTTTTAGGCAGACTAACAGCTGCAGATGGACATGTGTGTATGTGTGTATGTGTGTACGTGTGTATGTGTGTACGTGTGTATGTGTATGTGAATGTGTGTATGTGTGTACGTGTGTACGTGTGTATGTGTATAGGTGTCTAGTACACATATATATTCACAAATATGAGGCAAAATGTAATATCTAGAATATTACAGAAAAAAAAAACACACTCACTAAAATCCCCCTCCAGGGCTAGACATCCGATGCTACCCCAGGAAACACGGATTTCTCTGCACAGCCACCTGCTAACACAGGCGTGTGGGGAGCCCTATCGGGAGGCAGGTCCTCGCAAGGCAGCAGTTCCTGCCTGGCTTCCTCCGCCGTCACTGTGAGACCTCTTCCCTGGCCTTATCCCCCGGCTGAGCCGGCCTTTTCCCTTATTCTGACCCTTGGAAGGGAAGGCCTGCCCGTCTCTGGGAGGGTCTGTTGTGCTGTGCTACGGCTCTGGCCTCTCCCACGGTTCACTGAGGCCCGTGCCAAGAGCCTTTTGTTCGGGATGTGGTTCTTTGCCACCGTGTCACCTCTGCTCCAGCTGCAAGCACTGGGCTTTGGTCTCTGGCCAGGCCTTATGAAGTGACTCAGAAATCCCCTGGGGACCTATCCACCAAGCATCCCTAGTCTCTCCTTTCCTGTGCAGAATCCCAGAGACTCCAGCAGCCCAGGAACCAGAAAGGACATTTCTGACCAGCAGCAAGGCACAGAGAAGGATTAGAGGGCATCTGGGCAGCCCCAGGCTACTGCAAACAGTTGGCCACAGTTCTGTTGGGTTGCAGCCGAGAAGCTCAGCAGCACCGAGCAAGCTCTTCCTGCAGAGGGAGGCCCTCTGAGCCGTAGGTCAGGATTGACACCTGCCACGTTAGTGATGATCTGGTGTCATTATTAGCTCACAGTACACCCTGTATAAACAAACCCGGCAACATCTGTCTGCCTCGAGACAGTTGGTTTACTTCATAATGAGAAAACCTACAAGCCCTCGAACACTCTCCCCACTGTCCTCCCCAGGCGGACACGGGCTTCTGTCCTCTGAGCAGCATATTTTACAGTTAGAACAAGGAGTGCGAAATCCTGTTTGTAAGTGTGCTCAACCGCGCAGAGATGGAAACGAGCCAGGGTCTAACGCAGCCCAGGGGTGGCACACAGCTGTTCCCACAGCTGGCACAGACGCCCACAGCTGCCGGCAACCTCAGCCAACACTGAGCAAGCTGGTGATCCTAGGGAGAGATGTGTGCAGGGAGCCCCTGGCCATTTGGCTGGAGGGGACAGGAAGGACACCTTCTGCCCAGGGAGCAACTCCTTTTTCTAAACAGCCCCTCTCTTTGCCTCTTCCTCACTTTTCACTGTGAGCTACTGAGGATGGGAGAAGTCTTGCTCTTCTCTAGCGTGGTGTGGAGTAGGGAATCCGTGTCTGTTGAAACTGATGGAATCCCACAGGGCGAGGCAAAGCCACTCGTAGTAGCCAGAGGAGTCAGAGTAGTAATTCTAGCAAATACTCAGATAGTTCTAATCCCTTTACATATATGTATATCGATGTAACTATTACTCTTAACATCCACCCTAAGTCAGTGCTATTCATAGACCTATTTTATACATGAGGAAACTGAGGCCTGAGAGGTAAAATAACTTGCCCCAGTTCAGTCAGGGCTGGGATTGGAACCCTGGCAGTCTGCTCCGGAAATCCACCTGCAATCCTCTACATGCACTGACTCGGGAGGTGAACTGATATAAACTCCCTGAAATAGAGTTCATCATGTTTTCTAGGAGAGACCCTCGGGAGACATATTACACACGCAAAGGAGAAATTAATATGTTTCAGTTCTGCAACAGCCATGCAAGAGGGCACAAGTGACCCAGAGAATACGCCCCCTCATCAAATGGAAGGGTCCTGTTGTATATGTGATGCCATGTGGCATGGAGAGGAAACAGGGACACGGCCATGTAGGCCAAGGGCCCAAGAGCAAAGACCCAGATGGTGGCAGTGGGCAGTTCTAAGCATGGCGTGATGAGACTGTGAACATAATGGCTGACTTTCAGAGCCTGGGCTGGGGCCCTGGGTTAGTTCAGAGCAATGATTCCCATACTCTGCTGCACTCTAGAATCAGCTGGGAGCTTGGGAAAATCTCTGCACTCTGTGCCTCCCCAAAGCAATTAAATGAGCATCTCCAGGAGTGGAACTTGGGCACCAGTATTGTTTAAAGCTCCCAGGGCGGTTCCACCATACGGCCAAATTTAAGAACCACTGGTTCAGTCTATGCAGTATTATTCACCAGAGCATCTGTTGTCTCCGTTCTGGACTAAGATGGAAAGTGGGGATTCATGTGGGGGGCACCTCTTCCATCTCCTCTACCCCCACTGTGGAGGGCTGTTGGGTCCATTCTGGGGGATTGTGCCTTTCTGTGCTTTCTTAAATCCTCCAACTTCATTTTCAATTCCAACCTTGCCACTTCCTAGTCAATGCCCTTGGGCAGGTGATCCAATGTGCAAGCCTCAGTTTCTTCATCTGTAAATAGGGGATTGTGGTAGGCAGAACACGGTTCTCCATAATGTTCATAGCCTAGTCCCCAGAACCTGTGAACATGCTGTACAGCAGAGAGGAGTTAAGGATGCAGACAGAATTCAGGAAGCTAATCAGTTGGCGGTAACACAGGAGATTTCCTAGATCATCTAGGAGGGCGTAAGATTGCTGAATGTAATCACAGGTGTCCTCAAATATGGAAAAGGGAGGTAAGAGGGGCCACGTCAGAGTGACGTGATATGAGCAAAACTTAACTGACGGCTGATGGCTTTGAAGATGGAAGGGCAAGCCACTTCCGGGAGCTAGAAATGAGCAGGAAATGGATTCTCCCTGAAAGCCCCCAGGAAAGAACCCCACCCTGGTAACACCTTGATTTTCACTGAGTAAGATCCATTTTGAACTTCTGGCCCCTGGCAAAATGTAAGATAATAAATGTGGGTAGTTTGAAGCCACTGAACTTGTGATCCTTTGTTACAGCAATAATAGGAAATGAACCCAGATGAATGGAAATCAATCGGGGGTACTGTGAAGAGTCAGTATTACGGTTTAGCTAAGAGGCATTCCCTAAAAGCTCACGTGTGAGATGATGCAGGAACGTTCAGAGGTGAAATGATTAGATGATGAAAGGTGCGGCCTAATCGGTGGATTAACCCGCTGATCCGGATTAACTGGGCAGTAACTATAAGCAGGTAGAGTGTGACCGGAAGAAGGAGGTCATGGGGTATGCCTTTGAGGTTTCCCTTTTGTCCCTGGTGAAGGGGGCTCGCTCTCCCCACTTCCTGGGGCCGTGTCCTGAGCTGCTCCTCTCCGCCGCGCCCGCCATGATGCTCAGCCTCACTCAGGCTGACTACGAACTGAACCTCTGAAGCCACGGGCCAAGATTAAGTTCTCCTCCTCTAAGTTGTTCTCGGTAGGTCTTTGGTCACAGCGATGCAAAAGGCTGACTAAAACATTTAATAAGATAAAATCCGTGCGAGACGTAGCACTGTGCTTGGTGCTTTGTGATTATTAGTTGCTATTATCTTACTGTCCACCCCATAGGGAGCTGCCACCTTGTGTGGCCACACAGCTACAGTGAGGCTGTCCACTGGGTCCTCCACTCTGACATTACTCCCTGACTCTGAGGTGACTCTGTGATTCTTTGCCCCATATGTCAGCAACAAGCCTGACTTGATGACCTGGGTCCGGCTGGTGGGAACTAGCCAGTCTTTCTTTGTGGACAAGGCAAGAGGCCCCTTAGAGCCCCCAGGATGCCATCAACACAGCGTGGACCAGTGCTCCGGCTCCCTGAGTCTATTCAGGAGAAAAAAGAAGAGATGGGCCATGGGGACAGGGTGAAGGATCAAGTGGAGGTCCCAGAGGGTGTTCTGTCCACTGGCTAAGAAGGGCCCATGGAAATGGTCAGCAAGGGCTTCAAAGTCTTCATCCAAAGAGTCCGATGTGGTTGAGAACCTCTACAGTTACCAGCAGCAGGCAAGACCCAGACACTGTGCCATGAGCAAAAGGCTTGGATCTGCAGGGCTGAGCTCCTCAGCAAGAAGGGCCCCAAAGTGAGCATTCCCCAGGACCCCTCATCGATGCCAGGCCCTCTAAGAAGATGCTCACAACACGAGTGTGATCAGCTTTATACAGAGGAGAAAACAGATTTGGGGAAACTCAGGGACTCTCTTGAGGTCAAATCTCAGCAGCAGAGTTGAGATCCAAATCCATGACTCCAAATCGAGAACATTCCATGCCATGCCATATTTCATTTTCTTTTCATAAAGTCCAAATTAGTATTTCAGAGGTTATTGATTTAATCCTGGGAGCATGAGGACATAGCTAGTACAGACTATTAATCTCCATTTCCTCCTTGAGATCTGGCAGCCATAAAAATATAGAAATTTCAAGAACCACAAACAACGAGACCGGGGGCCTGGAGGAAATCTGGTGCCAGATGCATAAATCTTGTGTCAGCTCAGGGTTGCCACTGTAATTACAGCTCTGCATAATGTTCACAAACCTTGGGCTCCCTCTGGTCTCTGAAGTCAAGTAGGCAGGTGAGAGATGATGCGGCCACTCCCCTCCACGAGAGCCCAAGGACTCCCCCCCAGATTGGAAGGTTGCTCCATCCCTGAGAACTAAATTTATCCCCAAAGGACACCCGGATCAGAATGTTCTCTACTTCAGAGATCCCGTCCTTCATTGCCTCCCCGTCTCTCTTTCTGCTTTTCCAAAGCCAAGCAGTATCAGCTGTAAAATTCAGTCCTGTCAACTGAGCTTGAAAACCACACATGCACGCTCACCACGTCAACCCACAGTGACAGACACCACATGTTTAGCTATGAAAGATGGGAAGGATTGAAGCAAGCAGGAGAGGAGAGCCAGAGAACGCGGAAAGGAGGTGGGAGGGGGCAGGCTGAGGTGATGCTCATCAGAGGGTCCGGGAGCAACCCAGGGGAGGCAAGAAGTCTGCCTGCTGGCGAGCTGTGGCTCTGCGACCCCATGGCAGCCTGCACCAGCCAGTTCCTGGACCGCACGAGCTGCTCCCATACAAGCCACAGGCAGCAGACTTCCTCCTACGTGGCTCTCAGACACACTCCCTTTGAGCCCACTACAAACCCAGAGGTCCCATGTGGGCTTTGGGTGCCATCACTGCTGCTGCAGGTGACAGACAGGCCTTGGGAACAGGAGCCCATCCTCTGATGCTGGGAACTGTCACCATCCCAGTCACCTGGCCAAACCTGCAAGGTTGAATTCTGCAGGCAAAGGAGGGATGTAAACCCCCTGCCTGGGGAGACGTTGAATCCCCAAGGCTGCTGGGAAACCGGGTATTTTTAGGTGCAGGCTTGGTTTGGGAACAATAAGAGAAGAATAAAATTGTAAAAGCCTCAGGTTCTTGAAAAGTCTCATCGGTGCAGCTCCTGTTAACCATCTGAAAAGATCTGACAGAGCAAGACAAACTGGGGCTCCCCACAGGCCCGGCTCCTGGGTGGGGGACGTTTTCCCTCGATGAGATGGCGAACTTCAGGACTTGGGCAAACAAGTGTCCCAGGTGGCCCATGTCTTTCATCCTAAAGGTCCCCGGGGAGGGCTGTTTTCCAACTTTTCCACCAGCCCCATCTTGCACTTGGAAGTCAGGGCATGGCCAAGGTGGTGCAGACAGCCTCTGCCCTGTCTTCCGCCCTATTCCCACCTTAAATCTAACCTCACGTGTTTTGCCAACGCAGCCTTGAAGACAAATTCCCTTCCTTCCTATCCCCCATCAGATTACCAGCCCTGAGCCCTTTCTCGTACACAGTTTGGGGTGCTGCCACTTTAAACATGGATGCCTGATCTCTCTGGCGCCAACTCACCAGGACAGCTCCAGCCCCCCCTCCTTCTTGCCTCTTGCTGCCTCCCTTTATGGCCACCTGCGTCCCTCCCATTCCCTGGAAACCCTGGGCTGACCCACGCCTCACAGCAGCTCAGGCAGACCCCCTCCCAGAAAGAACCCCCACCCCACATACACCTGCCAGGACCCTGCCCAACCCCCAGGGCCAAGCCGATGCCCCTGCAGCAGTGTCCTAGCCCCCCTAACAGAAGCGCTTGCTGTGCCACAGCTCAGACAGCACCAGCACTTGCAGCCCAGGCCTGGGAGCGTTGGCAAGCTTATCTCCCCATTAGATCACAAGCCTGTTGAGGGCAGGAACCTTGTTGTCCCCGGTGCCTGGCTCTGAACAGACTTTCAATGGCTCTGTGCTGGAGGAATTAATCACCTTTTGTCCAGTCCCCAGAGGAGGTGGAGAACACTTGCTATTTCTAACACAGCCGCAGGAAGATAAATAGCGCCCTGCCCACCCCTCCCACCCCCATCCCACACGCACACCCAATAGTGGTAATTCCTTTTTGCGCTCATATCAATTAGTTTTCTAGCACATTCTAGCAAGAGCCACCATAGAGAACTGGGAGGGACCTTGGAGAGCACTTGGCTCCCTGCCTAGGTTGCACCAGAGAGGGAACTGGGAGAGTGAGGGGCAGTGAGTAACGCAGCAGGCAGGTGTCAGGGACGCACTTGACCGACCCGTGTTCCCACAGAACTGCCTTGTGATACGGAGTTCAGAGGCGGTGGCTGTTCTGCACCTGGCAGATGGCTCCACCGTGGCTGGCTACTGATCCCTGCCTTGTGGCTGCGGTTAATGTAGTCACAGGTCAGTAGTCATGGACAAGCCCAGCTGTTGCGGTGGAGCAATTGGGAACATTGGAGCCACCGTGGCCTGTGGCTGTGCATCAGCACTGTCCTGTGACGCAGGCTGTTGGGGCCACATTGCTACAGCCCAATCTCGCCTGTGGCCAAGCACGCCATTTCGCCTTTTAATTCCACAGACCACGAGCAACACAAAGACAGGGGCCAGTTATGATTCCCAGCTCTGTCCCCGCACCAAGCACCGTGACTGTCCCAGAGCACGGCTCCACAGACACTTGTTAGATGAGGGCAGAGTAAGCATGTTTGGGGGGTAGAGGGACATGATACCACAGCTTAAGAGGGAGGACAAAATTTTAGAATAAAAGATTTGCAAATCCTTGAAGTTTTGTGTGCTTTTTTTCCCCTCGAATCCTGTCTTTAATCCAACAAAAGAAAATTTACTGCCCCAGATTCAATTTCTGGTTCTGCGTTCCTGTCAATGGTTTGGAGGAGGCTCTCACAGCCAGGCTCGTGAAGTGTGGGGGACAGGAAGCTGGGAGGGCCCCAGATTCACGCTGTGGAATGAGAGGCTCAAAGACCCGGACAGACCACAGCAAAGGGCTGGAGATAATGGGCGGGGGAGGGGGGGGTAGGGGCAGTTCTGGAGGGTGCAGTTCTCACCCTAAAAAGCCCGCTGTACAAGCAAGGATGGGCAAAGTGGGGCACAGGTGGGAGACACGCAGCGTGGAGAAGGAGAGGGGTTAGTAAATATGCCACTCAATGTGAAGTAACAAGCTGGGTGAGGAGGCACACAACTGTAATCCCAGGAGGCTGAGGCAGGAGGATCGTGAGTTCAAATCCAGCCTCAGCAGCAGTGAGGCACCAAGCAACTCAGTGAGACCCTGTCTCTAAATCAGATACAAAATAAGGCTGGGGGTGTGGCTCAGGGGTCGAGTGCCCCTGAGTTCAATCCCTGTACCAATAAATAAATAAATAAAAGAAGGTAAGAGCTACTGTGGAAGTCAAGAGCACTGGCCATCTCTGGCTGCAGTAATGAATAAGAAAGCGGGCAGGTGGCCCTCTGTACTGAAGGTCACTGCAGTGTGTGAGGGTCACAGTGGCACTACTTCCTTGTGCGGCCAGAGACCAAGCAGACCCTGTTCAGAGTAGCGAGGTCAAGGCAGAGACAGGACGCCCTATCTGTGCCTGGGAAGTCGGAGGTGTCTGCAAAGGGAGGACCCAGGGAAATCCTTGAGGCTTCGGGTGGGGCATACGGATGGGAAACTGAGGAGGCTGCTGGAGCCTCACCTCTGGGGCCTCTGCAGCCCCAAGCTCAGTATTTATAGGGGAGCTGGCTCAGCCCAGGCAGGGGTTGGCTTGGGACAGCGGCAGGTCTGAGACTGAGGGATAGGAGACTAGAAGGGACAGTGTGACTCCAGATAAGGAGAGACTGGGCATGAGAAGGAAGAGCCATATGCTGAGGGTGGGTGGTGGCACACGCCTGTAATCCCAGCGACTTGGGAGGCTGAGGCAGGAGGATCACAAGTTCGAGGTCAGTGTGGGTGACTTAGCAAGACCCTGTCTCATAATAAAATAAAGGGGTGGGGATGTAGCTCACTGGTGGAGCACCCCTGGGTTCCATCCTAGGAGCCAGCCCCGGGGGGGACAGGTAGGCAAGAAAGAACAAACTTGGTATGAGGCTCAGTCAGGCAGCCTAGCCTCTAAGTGATGGGGAGGAAAGGCCGGCAAATGGAAGCAGGTCCTTGCTCTGAGGGCCAGGCATGTTGTCCTGAGACGGCCACCATCCCCCTCTCCATGGGTGCAGGACCTCATCCTCAGAGCAAGACTGGGACCAAGGGGAGAAGGACAGGAAAGCAGGATAAGGAAGGGATTATAATGGGCTGAGAGGCCACCAAAAGGCAGAGGCTGAGGGTCCCTTCTGGACGTGTGGCTGGGGGAGGGGCCTCGGGCTTGCAGGGTGGGACCATAGCATCTGGGTTGCGCTGCGTCCCTGCACTTGATCATGTCCACTCTTTTTGCCTGTCTAGGGGAGTCCCCACGACTCAGCCCACCTTCCAGATTGCTGCAGACACCCCAAGGATTAGGGGTAGGAGGGAGAGCTAGAGAATATCCTCTCTCGGCAGCAGGAAGCCTTGAGAACTGGCAGCAGGGTTTGAGTCTGGCTCTGCCTCTCACCCATCACATGATTTTGGACACATTATGTGTCTTCTCCCAGCCTCAGTTGTCTTACCTATAAAGTAGGGACAATAACAGAAGCCACCCCACAAGACTGTCATCAAGAATGACTGAAGCAATAGAGTGAACGTGCCCCCCTGGCCCTCGAGAGACGTACCACTGGAGACCCACAGAGCTGTCCCTGGGAATGCAAACACACTCCAGATCTGGGCTCGAAATCAGAACTTGCCTGTGACGTTAGGTGCTGGGACAGAGGGGGTGAGCACAGGGCTGGCTAGCTGGGCACGATCCGGAGAGGAGCACGAAGCAGGCCCGCATCATGCCTGGTGGGGCACATAGTCCCCACAGAAGGGGAAAAAGTCAGTCCTGGAGGTGGCTGGTGGTGGTAATGTCACAAAACTGTGAATGGACTTTGTTATGATTTGAATGTGAGGTGTCCCCCAAAAGCCCACATGTGACACAGTGCAGGGAGGTTCCGAGGAGAAATGGTTGGGCTGTGAGAGTCTACACGCAGTCAATGACTTAATCCTTCTATAGGGATTGAGGGGTGGTTACTGAGGTGGTGGGCGTGGCTGGGGAGGGGGAGTGAGGGCGTGGCTGGGGAGGGGGAGTGAGGGCGTGGCTGGGGGGGGGGATGAGGGCGTGGCTGGGGAGGGGGGAGTGAGGGCGTGGCTGGGGAGGGGGGAGCGAGGGCGTGGCTGGGGAGGGGGGCGAGGGCGTGGCTGGGGAGGGGGGGCGAGGGCGTGGCTGGGGAGGGGGAGTGAGGGCGTGGCTGGGGAGGGGGGAATGAGGGCGTGGCTGGGGGAGGGGGAGTGAGGGCGTGGCTGGGGGAGGGGGGAGCGAGGGCGTGGCTGGGGGGGGGGGGCGAGGGTGTGGCTGGGGAGGGGGGGCGAGGGCGTGGCTGGGGAGGGGGGGGGAGGGCGTGGCTGGGGGGGGGGAATGAGGGCGTGGCTGGGGGAGGGGGAGTGAGGGCGTGGCTGGGGGAGGGGGGAGCGAGGGTGTGGCTGGGGAGGGGGGGCGAGGGCGTGGCTGGGGAGGGGGGGCGAGGGTGTGGCTGGGGAGGGGGAGTGAGGGCGTGGCTTGCGTGTGTGTGTGTGTGTGTGTGTGTGTGTGTGTGTGTGTATTTGTACTGGAGACTGGAGTGTCTCCCTTCCTCCTGGTCACCCTGATGTGAGCTGCTTCCCTCCACCACCCTCTCCCTCCACGATGTTCAGCCTCACCTTGAGCCCTGAGGAATGGAGCCGCCTTCTATGGACTAAGACCTCTGAAACTGTGACCCTCCAATAAACTTTTCCTCCTCTATAATTGTGCTGGTTGGGTCCTTTAGTCACAGCAGCAAAAAAGCTGACTAAGACAGACTTCATACCACTAACTGATCACTTTTTTTTTTTTAGTTGTTCAAAACATTTCAAAGCTCTTGGCATATCATATTTCATACATTTGACTGTATACTTTCAAATAGTTCGTTTTATGTATCTTTTACCACAACTTTTTTTTTCTATACTATGATTGAACCCAGGGGTGCCATACCACTGAGCTACATCTCCAGCCCTTTCTTATTTTTTTATTTTGAGACAGGATCCCGCTAAGTTGCTTAAGGCCTTGCTAAGTTGCTGATGTTGGCCTCCAACTTGCAATCCTCCTGCCTTAGCCTCCTGCGTTGTTGGGATTACAGATGTGCACCACCATTCCTGGCTTATCACAATTTTTTCAGAAAAATTTTAAAGGACCAAAATCACAACCTGGACCCAAGTCTATTGTCCATAAGTCTAATGTCCCCATACTCTCTACTTGATGGCTTTTGTGGGTGATGGGGTCAGAGCTCTGCTGTACTAAATTGCATTGAATCCTTTAAACCAAAGATAAGCCAAGGACAGTTCAGATCTTTTTCCTAATCCAGTTTCAGGGATTTGGGAAATTTGAATAATAGTGATTTTGCCCTCTTTTCCCTTAAAAAAAAAAAACAGGAAAATGTCACTTTACCATATTCCTGCCCAGCAAGAAATGAGAATTATCTGAATTTCCTCAGTAGTGCCATGCAATATCGATCAGGTACAAGTCTCTTAACCTAAAAATTCCACAGTGCCTTCCTATTTTCTGAACCTTTGGAGAGTCAATTACCTTTAGCCCAGTTTCAGAATCATTGAGCTCTGCCCTGTGCCTATGTGCAGTACCCTTCCTGGCCACCTCAGGGGCAGTGACGGAGATGACTAAGGGAAGACACTGCCTTGGCTGAACTTACAACTGAGCACTGTTTCTCAATCTGGAGTGTCTATGGAACCCCAATGGTGCTGTCAATGAACCCCATTCAGTGGGGTTCAGTAACATGTGAGAGGATAGACACAGCCCTGGGGGACAGATGAACAGCCCAGATTAAGAACTGCCACCTCTTGCCAGGCACCATGGCCCACGCCTGTCATCCCAGCCACTCAGGAGGCTGAGGCAGGAGGATCAAGAGTTCAAAGCCAGCCTCAGCAATTTAGCAAAGCCCAAAACAACTTAGTGAGATCTTGACTCTAAATAAAATATAAAAAGGGGTTCAGATGTGGCTCAGTAAGTTGCCCTGGGTTCAATCCCAGGGACCAAAAAAAAAAAAAAAGAAGAAGAAGAAGAAGAAGACTTGCTACCACTGGGGAAAATATCATCATCAAAAATAGTAACAACAATACAAAATAGGGTGAACCGATTCTGAAAGGTCGTGACACACACATTGGCACACTCGGAGAAATGCGCATTTCTATTAAGTGAACAATTGCTTTGGAGAAGCCAGAATCTGTGTTCAAGGAGGGAGCTGGAATCCACCACTGTCAAAAGGAATTTGGTCACTTACTTAAGTGTCCTAAAAGTTTTGGGATGACCGGTGTGTTTGTAAGACACTTGAAAGTAGTCATCCCTAAACGCGGAGATGTTGGAGCCCAAAGCTGTCTTTTTGATCGTCTACTATTTCAAGTTTAAGGCTGCATTTGGAGGGTTGGGGTGTGGCCAGCTCCATTTCTAAGCGGAAAGGCAAAGCTATTAATAGGAGGGTCAAAGTTGCTGGGACAGTCCCCAACAAGGACCTTCTGAGGGCACGTGATGTCAGTCACTGGTCCCCAAAGTCTCAGCTACTTTCCTTACATTTTTCTTTCCTTGTCACTGAGCATCCCTCAAACACAGAGTCCCTGAAGGCCCAGAGATCACCTGGTCCAATGTGCCCACTTCACAGGCAATGAAACTGAGCCCAACTGGAAGGAGCAGCCTGTCTGAGTTACCCAGCCTTCAGTATCCTAGACCGCCTGGGGCACAAGCCTCTGGCCCCCTAATAGGGGACCCCTGAGGCAGGGCAGGTTCCCTTGTCTAGAAGGTGACATCTGAATGACACCGGAAACTTTTGAGCAAAAAGACCACAGCCCCCCCCCCCCCTTTGCATAGCCCAAGGCAAGGCCAAGTGGTTTCCAAGGTAACACACACCCAGGTGGCTTCCCCCTCCCAGGGCCTCATCTTCAGCTATCAGGGAGGAGGAGTGGCTGGTGAGAGACACCTTCCCATTTATAGACCCTGCCGGGGTCTAGGGCAAAGGATACCTCCTCCATCCTGGACTCTAAGAGCCAAGGAAACTTCTGGAAGCTGTGGCTAAGGCGTTTGCCTGAGAGTCAGTGACGCCCCAATGGGCTGACTTGGGAGATCTGGGACCGTCCCTCCTGGCTGGGGCAAGTCTCAACATGCCCAGGCCGAGATTCTCACACCTGTTAACACACCCTGCACACACCCTGTCAGCAAGCAGAATGATGCAGGGTGACATTTCCAAGCGACAAAACTGAAAGTTAAATTCAGGCAGCCAAGAAACCAGCCTTGCTTCCCCACCCACACGGCAGCCAGCACCAGGCGGAGCAGCGGGCCTTCAGGGGCGGCCGGGCAGGAGGCCCTCTTGGAAACAGATAGGGTTAAACCCGAGTATTTAAATATTTAGCAAGTAAAACCACAGTGTCACCCAGAGACTGCCAGGCTGTGTGGTAACCATGGCAATCCATGGCCAATAGCAGATCTGAGCAAACAGGTGCTGGGCCTGAGGCGGGCTGGCCAGGGGGTGGCAGGGAGGACCACAGTGGGTAGGGCCAGCTCCCAGGGCAGCCTGTGGGGGCCTGTACACCTTCGGGCGAGAAAAGCATGGGCCAGAAGCCAGCACGGTGGACTTGAGGTCCTTGTCTCGGCCTTTTGGAGGTCAGTTTTCTCTGCCAAAGGAAAGGCAGTAAGTCTGCACGCCTGTCACCAGGGATTGTGTGCATTCACTCGTCGGTTCCACCTACACCACCGAGGACTCAGTCTGTACCAGACAGTCTCTCGGCTCTGGGAGGCACCTGTGAATCAGCATGGTCCCCCGGCCGTAGAGCCAGAGCTCTGGGAGGAGAGGTCCCCAAGCAATAGCACCTCCAGTCCACCGTCACACATGCAGTGACAGGGTAAGGGCAGGTGCTAAGTCAACCGCTAGAAGGGCACCTTGCTCGGGGACTGGGGAGGCCACAAAGAGTTCCCTTCCTGGGGGAGGAATTTTCTGGGCCGAAACCCAAAAGTCAGGGAGGTGAAGTCAGCAGGCAAAAAGTCTGAGAATCCACGTGGGAACCCTCCCCAAACCACCAAGCGCTCGACAAGATGTGTCAATGCCCAGGTGGTTGCCAAAATGTCAGCCTCTGAACCTCCTTCTTCAAAGGAGAGTCGGCCACGTCTCATGGTGCTCCGACTGCTCGGGCCAAGTCGGGGCGCAGCTGGTTCACCCCCTCTCCCTGTCTCCTTTCTTTCCAGCCCCCGCAGGCACAGGCAGGCCAGGTAGGAAGGCTGAGGCCAGGAGTCCCCGGGAAGGCACTCCCCACTTCCAACATCCTGCATGTGCTGTGACCCTCCGAGGGAGCACTAATGAACAGGGAGCAGAGGGCGGCTGTGAACTTGGCAGAGGAAGCCACCATCTGGAATTTCCTTGTCAAGCTCGACACCCCTACAGGATCAGAATCACCCTGCTCTCTTTCTCCCCTCTCATCACATCCAGGTTAAGGAGATGACGTCTCTGGCCAAGCTAGGCGGAAAGGTCTGCCTGGGGCCTCGGGCTCTCCAGAGCTCCAGGAAGGTCATTCAGATCCATCAGCCAATAGCCAGAGAGACCTGAGGAAATGTCTACCAGGTGTCTGCAAGGACAGAGAGCCTCCATCTTCCCCTGGAAGACAAACACAGCTTTCTCCTCTTCTCCCCTGACTCTCTGCTGCTGGTGAGCACAGAGCTCCACCGTCTCCCTGGGGAACCGGCCTCACCCCTTCTAGGAGGAACGCACCGCTCCCTCCTCATGGCCACATGGAACCTCACACACGCCTCCTGTTCAGGTACTTGTGGCTCTGGGTCAAAGTAGATCCAGATCTAAGATGAGCAGCCTCCAAAGGCAGGAAGGAGTTGGCTCTGGATTCTCGAAGCCTGGAACAAAATAGTCCTGCCATACATGATTGTCGAGTAAATAAATGAATGCCCAGGCTCAACATTTTTATGAATTATGTTAGGATCAACCTGCTAATTCAGAGGAGCCAGTACAGAACCCTGCAGTTCCAGTGCCAGGTCACCTTTCAGGGAAGCTGGGGATGTAACTTGAGCCCACTTTTTTTATAGGGAGGAGGAAGAGGGAGACGAGCAAGATTCAGCCTGAGCTGCTCTGCCCACCCCCTGATGGGAAGACCCCCCAGCTGGTTTAGCAAAAGGACCTCAAAGCCCCTGGACCGGTAACACCTTCTGCTCAGTAGACACCGGATCTCAGTGACAGCACATTACATCCACCTAGGGGGACGCTCGGCTCTCCTGAACAATCATGCCCCAGCAGGTGAGCATTTTTACAATGTGAGCTGTCTCTTGAATATAATTTATGTCCCATAATTTGAAGTAATTTCCCCATCCGCTGAGAACTCTATTGGTATTTAATAAAAATATCCACTTTTATACACCCTAGTAAATGAAAAGTCTTCCCCACCTTTTTCTTTTCTTTTTTCTTTTTCTTTTCTTTTTTTTTGATCCCTTGTGTTTCAAATTCATGACATGAAGGCTCATTTCTTGTCACTATCATGATTCTGTCAAGTTTGAAGAAAACTGAAGAAGCTTCTGCAGACTTACATTGGATTTTTTAAAAAATACTTTAGTTATAGATGGACACAATACCTTCATTTTATTTATTTATTCTTATGTGGTGCTGAGGATTGAACCCAGGGCCTCACACATGCTAGGTAAGTGCTCTGCCACTGAGCTACAACCCCAGGCCTTACGTTGGATCTTGAGGGGATCAACACACCCAAAAAAGAGTAGATACACCTGCTGATTTCATCAATGTATTTTTTAAGTAATTTTTTAAAAATTTGTTTTTAGTTGTTGATTTACCTTTATTTTATTTATTTATACGCAGTGCTGGGAATTGAACCCAGTGCCTCACACATGCCAGGCAAGTGCACTACCACTGAGCCCCAGCCACAGCCCCTCTTATCAACATATTTTGCTTTTATTTTATTTGTTTATTTTGGTACCGGGGATCAAACTCGGGGGCACTCAACCACTGAGCCATATCCCCAGCCCTTTTTCATTTTCTATTTAGAGACGATCATCTAGCTGAGTTGCTTAGGGCCTTGCTAAGTTGCTGAGGCTGGTTTTAAACTTGCGATCCTCCTGCCTCAGCCTCCTGAACCACTAGGATTCCAGGAGTGCACCACCACCAAGCCGGACGTATTTTACTTTTAATATGGCATGTCATCACAAATTGAAACTAATGACCTACGAAATTTCTACCCAGGCACTAGACAGTGTGAACTCTGCCACAGTCCACACCCCCAGGTCCTCAAGCCAGGCACCTCCTCCCTGGGGCACTCCATCCCTCCCCTCCTAGATGCCCCCTGTGTCTCCTCCCCTCTCAGCCGGTTCTTGCTGACATTCAGTAGACACACGTGGTCTCTCCGGTCTTTGCCAACAGACCAGTCGCGCCCGCCCTCTGCACAGTGACCTCTCCAGATGCTCCTCTGGTCCTCTCCTCTTACTTGGTCCCCTTCCCTTACTCAGTCACTCCCAGGGACTGCTCTGCTGTGCCCAGTGACTTCCCCAGGATCTAAAACAGAGGACACAATGTGTTCCCCATTGCCTTCCCTCCTGTGCACAACTGCTGGTCCCTCCTCCTCTCCCCCCGGGTCTCTGTTCCTTCTCAGTTCCCCGGGGGGGCTCCTCTTCCTCCACCCACTATGGCCTCCTATCATCGCTCCTGCTCATCCAGCCGCGGCCATCCTACAGGTGCTGGGTCCCCCCACAACCTCCAACTCGACACGCCCATAACTGAACTTGTCCCCATTTGCCACCTTGACCTGTTTCTGCGGTTTCAATCTTAATGACTGGCATTCTCAAGCACTGATTCCCCAAGCGCCTGACAGGCTCCACTCTCCGCTGCAGACAGTACCTCCATTCTAAGTCTTGTCAATCCCACTTGCCCCACGTCTTGCAGTTTCTCTTCCGGTCCCTGCTCCTGTCCCTACTCACCCTGGTGCCCGGTATCACCATCCCCTGCCTGAATCAGGGAAAACATGCTTCAAACTCTCTTCCTGCCTCTAAAATCGCCCCCCCCCCCACGACATCTGCATGCTGCTGGTAGACCTCCCTATCTGAAATGCAAATCCGATCATCTCTCCCCAGCTTGAAACCCTTCCACAGTTCCCAGGGCTGCCTAAGGACATTCCAAACCCTTAAGGCAAATAAGTGTCTACTGGGCCTGCCCACCCTCCATGGTGATCCGCCCCCCTGCCCTGCAGTTGCCCATCCCAGGGCCTCCGCTTGGGGTATCCTTGCCACACGGTATGCTGGGCACACTCGTCCTCATCAAAATCTAGGCATTTTGCATGTATCATCTAGTTTGATCTGCCCAGCAACCTTTGTAGTAGGTAGAACTATTATTAATCCCATTAAGGAGGGATTAAGTGACCTCCACACTCTACCCACCAAAATACGACAGAGAATCCAAGATGGGTTGCTCTGAAGTTCATATTGTCAGCCGCCTGCCAGCCCTCCAGGATGGCGCCAGACATCAATCAGAGCCACAGAGTCATTCAAGGTTGCCACCCCTTGGGGAAGACACAGTGATTTCAGGGTTTCTGGCCTGGAGAGTTGGGCTCCCATCCCGGGCTCTGCACAAAGTAGATCCTCATTAAATACACGCTGGATGAATGATGAGGCTCTATGGGTGATCAAGAGCAGGAGCTGGGAGGAGATCAGGGGAGCAATAAAGATCTCAGTGCTTTATGTGTTGAGCCAGAGACGTGCCAGTGGCATCTAAAATATGAGCCTGAAGCTGGCTCTGCTGAACTGGAAGCTGTTGGTTATAGCCCAGCTACAGGAGAGAATGGATTCCCCAAGGACAGCATAGTCTTCAGTCAAAGTTTTGGTAAATAAACAAAATGCATTGTTTTGTGTTTTCGTTTCTTTCCAGGACACAAAGGGCTGAGAACACCAGATGCCTGAGTTTTTTGAAAGCTCTGCTCCAGAACCCCACGAGAGGAGGGACTAAAGAAGGACAGGGGGACCATCGTGAAATGACAGAGGCACTATGTGGGAAACGAGGTGCCTTCCTTCCCTGCTCCAGAGACAGCCCTAGGGCGGAAGGCGAGTTCCGAGAGGCCAGATCCCTCGGTGGAAGGGCAGACCTTCAGCCTGGCGTGGCAGTGCACACCTGCAATCTCAGGTACTTGGGAGGCTGAGAAAGCAGGTCACAAATTCAAGCCCAGGCTGGGCACTTAGCAAGGACCTGTCTGGAAAACTAGTAAAAAGGACTGGGGATGCACTCAGTGGTAGAGAGCTTGTCTAGCACGTGCAAGGCTCTGGGTTCAATCCCCAGTGTTGCAAAAAAGAAAAAAAAGAAAAGAGAAGGGTGGGGCCGCTGGGGTTGGGGCTCAGTGGTACAGCACCAGCCTCGAATGTGGGAGCACTAGATTCGTTCCTCAGCACCACATGAAAAAAGTTTTTAAAAGTTCCTAGCCTTTAGGTCACTTGGTAGAGTGCTTGCCTCACACGCACAAAGCCCTGGGCTCAGTCACCAGCACCACCAAAAAAAAAAAAAAAGAAAAAGAAAGAAAAAGAAAAAGTTCATAGCCTTTGAAGGAAGCTGGGGACAGGGGTGGTGCATTTTCTGAAGTCACTTTCTGCCAGTTGATGGGAGAACCTTCCCCAAGAGTCAGCTCCTTGTCAGGGGAACACACACAGAACCTAGCGGAGTCCTGCCCGGGGTACTGTGGTCGGAATAGGCCCCTTCTAAGATCCAGGTGTTGCCGATGTGATAGGATGGAGAGGTGGGGTCCTTAAGAAGTGGCAGGGCCATGAGGGGTTTCCCCTTGTGAATGGGATCAAGGCTCTTATGAAGAGGCCCTCAGGCAGCATTCAGTCTCTCCATCTTCTGCCTTCCACCACGTGAAGACACGGCAACAGGGCAGCATCTCGGAAGCAGAAGCAGCCGTCCCTGGACGACTGAGCCAGAGCCTTAATCTTGAACTTCCCAGACTCCAGAACCACAAGAGATAAGTGTCTATTCTTTACAAATTACTCAGGTACGTTCGTCATAGCAGCACAGACAGACTGAGAGAGTAGAGAAACAGACCAGTGGTGCCCGCCTGTCATCCCAGCAGCTCGGGAGGCTGAGGCAGGAGGATCACAAGTTCAAGGCCAGACTCAGCAAAAGGAAGGCACTAAGCAACTCAGTGAGACCCTGTCTCTAAATAAAATACAAAATAGGGCTGGGGGTGTGGCTCAGTGGCCAAATGCCTCTGAATTCAATCCAGGTACCAAAAAAAAAAAAAAAAAAAACTGTTCTAGAAGGTACTACCCCAGCCCTAGCCTCAAGTATGTGCTGGACCAGGGCCTGGGGTCCATCTGGAGCTGGTTTGGGGGAGGAGGAGCCATGGTCATCTAATCTCTATTAAAATAACGAGCAATTGTTGGGATGAGGAAAGTAGTGAGTATATTCTTAGCAAAAGCCCCTGACATCACCCCCAGGACATTCAATAGCCACCCACTGCCCTCGGCCGGCCTCACACAAGCAGCAGCTGATCTTTTCTGGGGAAGGTGTTTCCAAGCACTCTACTCTGAAGACCCTCTGTCACCCACATTCAGGACAGCTCTTTCCTCCACTCTCAGGAAGCAGGTCCCCAGTAGCTGAGCAGCCAGACCTACATCAGGGAATTACAAAGTTGGTAGGACCTAGGACCCCTGATTAACAGATAGGAAAATCAGTCCCAAGACCAAAAAGCCAAGGAATGACAAAACTAGCTTTGGAAATGATGTTCATTTATTTATTCGTTTATTTAGGTGCTGGGGATAAAACCCAGGTCTAACGCATGCTAGGCAAGTGCCCTGCCACTGAGCCAGGCTCCAACCCAGACCAGATGTCTTGAATCCAGCCCCCTTTCATTAAAAAATGCACTACAAACATCTGCTTCTGGTCAGATGCTGAGTCCCTGGAAATGCAAAGATTAATGATCTCATCGACCCTGCAGGGGGAAGAGAAAGACACAACACAAAACTACTCTGTACCAGTGGGTGCATAGAAGAAGCGAGATCTCCCTCCCGTCAGCACCCTGGGCCCAAACCTTCCCATCAGCCTCCCTCGGGAAAGGGTGCAGCCAGATGCAGAGAGAAGTGACCAAGAAAGGAGAGACAGGGGAGCTGGTGACTTCCATCACCTGGGGTGGGTGTGGGTGGGATAAGAAGCTGGGTCCTAGGGGCTAAAACTGTGGGCACAGAGGAAGCCAGCCAGTTGTGAGCACTGGACAATTGTCACAGTGACTATTCAGCTGGGCCGGCTGGCACACATGGTAAGGCCTTACTAGAAGGAGTGGGGCAGAGGTGACAGGATGGGGACAAAAGTTCCCATTTTGTGAAACCCCACTATCCATAGCTCCCAGCCCCATTAGGAGTTCAGCAGAGCAGGTGACGTAACTGTCCTACTCCAAGTGGGGAAACTGAGGCCCAGAGAAGTTGTCACCAGCCC
The DNA here is from genome assembly GCF_021218885.2 of Marmota monax. NCBI lineage: Eukaryota > Metazoa > Chordata > Mammalia > Rodentia > Sciuridae > Marmota > Marmota monax. Next base: position 2,100,292 of record NW_026694593.1, on the reverse strand, counting down.
AAGATCATTTCATTCAGGCTTAAGTGTCTGAGTCAGGATTCAAAGCCACTTTGTTTCTTCAAATCATGAAAAGTGACCCAAGAAGAATCATCTGCTGCCTGTGGTTGGGGATGGAGCAGATCACCATGAGCTAAGGACGGGGCAAAGGTGCCCACTAGGGGCTGTCCTGCCCGCAACATGGTCCTGCCACCAGGGCAGAGCTGAGGTCACACGGCAGCGGAGCTGGATCGGGTCTGAAGGCCCAGGATAGGAGCAAGGACTCCAGGAGAATCCGAGGAAGGACCCGGCTCTGTCCTGCCCACTCCCTGAAGCAGGAGGAGGAAGCAGCCGGGCCGACAGGACCACAGTGTGGAGTGAGCGCCAGAAATGCTCCCCTTTCCCCTCCCTGGCCGCGGCTGAACTGAGTCTGATGATGTTGCCTTTTCTCTTTGTCCTCAGTGGCATCCTTCCACAAGAGCAGGGTGACATAAAACAGCACAGACTCCCATAGATGAGGTCTCCCAGAGGCTGAGGGACCGTCTGGATCCCACAGCTGGTTCTGGATGGGGAGCTGGCCTGGATCGCACGGTGGCCATCCTGTCCTATCTTGGTTCCTTAGCCCATTCCCCCCTGCCCATCCTCTGGCTCCTTTCTGGAATCTACTGCACAATGGTCTGGGTTAAGTCCACCGACTTGTCCAGTTTGGACTCCAGAAACGAAGCTCCCTTGGGGTCTGGACTCCCACCCGCAGAGCACAGCTTCAGCCCAAGCACCTAAGACTCTATAGAGGCTGAAGAGTCCAGCATCTAGAATCCCCTGGTCATCAACAGACAGGAGCCTGGCCAACGAGGCATGGAGTCAAAGCTTCTGCATTCCCTGTGGCCAGAGCAGCCCCGACACCCCAGGAGGAGCAGGTCAAGTCTTTAGGACCAGGAGGTACCTCCTCTGCATCTGTGCCACCGCTCCACCCCAAGACACTGAGAACAACAGGACCTAGGTTTGCACAGTGTGGCTGAACAACGACACATGGCTTTCTCCCCACACGCCTCAGTCCGTCCTCAGAACGGCCCAGAGAAACTGGAATAAAACCCTCACGCTCCCGAGGGACAGACCAACCCCACCAGGTCACGGAGCTGGCAGACGGCTCGCTGAGAGAAGAGGTCGTGGCAGAGACTCAACCCCAGTTTTTCGGACTCTGAGTTCTGGACTTCATCAGTCTCTCGCCTGCCGCCCAGATGTGAATCCATCTATGCTCCTCTGGCTGAAGGACCGGGAGGGTTTCCAGATTCACATCCACGTGAGAAAGAACATCTGGATACTTCTGCCTACCCGGGTCCACAGCAGAGCAGATGGGCTTGCAGGACGGGGCGGTGGGGATCCATTATCATGACGGGTTGCTCCAGGCCCTGTTCCCTCCTCGGACTCTCCCAACCCAGGTGGACTTCCCTCGTCAGACAAGTCAACATTTTTCTGGGTGCCAAGTCACTCCTGGGCTGCAACAAACAGGCCTGCTTGACCACATCAGACTTCTGTCTGTCTGTCTGCCAGCCTGCTGTCTGCAGGGGAAGTGTCCATACATTTAGAATGAGTACAGAGCACACAGACACCAGTCTGCCTGGCTGAGGGTTTTCATTCAGAGGCCCAAGCTCAGAAAGGACCCAGAAAAGGATCGGAAAGAAAAAGCAAGTCCTAGGGACTCTCATAGTTCAGGATGCTCAGAGAAGGTCCGGAGCAGGATGACCCCTGGTTATGAAGCCACGTGTCTGCCCCGGAGGCCCCCAGATGAAGATAACATCGCATTGTCCTAAACCCATAGGGCTGCCTCACAATGCCCTCCCCCTCCAGGGTCCAAACCAGAAGAGAAGAGCTAAGGTCCTGGACATTACGTTGTGAAAGCACCCAGTAGCTCTGTGGCAGGGAGGACCCGCTCAGCCCCGACCAAGGCAAAAGGATGGGCCCCTGCAAGAGGCGGGAAGGTGGGCACCTACCTGGACTTCACGGGTGTGATAGGCGATGATCAACCCCAGCAGGATGATGGTGGATAGACTGATAAGGCATTTCAGGGCCAACGAAAACATGGAGTCCTGCAGGAGAGATGGAAAGAGAATTAGGGAGGCCAGGAAAGGCGTCTCGCTTTATTCTGAAGTGGTACAAAGGGGAGGAGGGACCATCACCAGTCCCTCCCGGGAGCAGGGTGGGCCACAAAGTTTGCCTGAGCCACCAAAGAGCCTTGGACTGTGCTTGAACCTGAAGTCTCAGCAGCCGCCCAGCTGCGCCTCTGCTTCTGAGGGTGAGACCATATTTGCCTTCCCAGATGAACTCCACTTGGGCCTGGTGCATGATGCTTGCTATACGTGGCTGGATTCTGTTTGCTGATGTGCTATTCAGAATCTTTGCCCCCATGCTCGTAAGTCCTACGAGCATAATCCTTTTTTGTGTGCTGCTGTTATCTGGCGTGGGCATCGGTATCAGGCCAGTTCGGGTCTCCGTTTTCTCTTAACAGACTGAACTAGAGGATTGCTGAAGCCCTTTCCATCTCTGATAATGCACAGTTCTTTTAGGAATGAATTAAAATGTCCTGGCAGCGGCTCCCGTCTCCTGGCTTGGGCCAAGGGCAGGGGACGGAGGCAAGAGAAGCAGACGAACTGCCGGAGGGAGAAGTGGGGTGAGCACGGAAGCAGAGGTGGGTCCAAGGCAGGGGAAGGCCCTTGGGGGTCCCTCCTGCTAGGGCTGGGGAGGGGTGGCCACATGGCCTTCACTGCACCTTTCAGCAGCAGGGTGACTAGAGAACCTGGGTCTTGGCTCGGGAGCATATTTCTTGGGCCAATCTGCTGGGTCCAAACCCTAACACAGCCACTTAAAGCTGAGTGACCTCAGGCCACTTCTACACCTCTCTGCACCCAGTGGCATCATGTATAAAATGAGCAAATATCATTTCCTACCTCACAGGGCCATTGGGGGGAAAGGGGCAAGTATACGGAGAGAACCCACAACCACGCCTGGCTCAGTAAGTGCTGGCCACCATTTCTGTTTGTTGACTTTTTGTCCACAAACCAGCAGCTGGGTTAGGATTTGGTGCTCTCCTGAGCATCGGGAGTCTGGAAGGACAGTTGGCTCCAAGTCCCAAAGGAAGACAGGAACACAGCCCTGAGCAAGAGTGGCGATAGATCCTGGCAGCATTTCCAAGTGCTCTAAGTCCTGAGAGGTGCATGCCACCTAGGAAACGAACAGCCTCTGTCCTCAGGGACTGTGACTAGACCCAGTGCAATCTCCAGTTTACAAAGTTTTTACCTGTGCATCCTCACAATAGCCTTTGGCCTTTATTACAGGTGGAGGCCCAGAGGGGAGAGTGACCATATGCCAGAGTTGAAAATCAGGACCTTGATCTCCGGGCACTATTCCCACTCTCCAACAGGAAACAGAAGAAAATGTGAGAATTCTTTAAGCAGGCCTAAATAACAGCTTAAGACAACAAGGGACCAAAACATGGTCAGATAGGAGTCCTCTGTTCTGGTTTTCTGTAGCACAGCAGGGCAACCATGATTATAGCCATCTATGATGTATTTCAAAATTAGTAGAAGAGTACAAAAGTCAGCCATAGAAATTGTAATGTTTAAGGAGAAAGAAATGCTCATTACCCTGATTTGATCAGGACACATTGAGTATTTGTGTTGATATCATACTCTACTCTGTAGACAGGTGTAGATATGTCTCAATTGAAGGTATTTTGAAGATAGATGTGATTCATTGCCAAGTAGGATCTAGAGAAGAGCTAGGAGAGGTCAAGCAAGCGCAATGTCACTGTGGGCAGGTCAGAGAAGCATTCAAAGGCGGATGTGACAGTGGGCATGGTGGCACAGGCCGTAATCCCAGTGACCAGGGAGTGTGAGGCAGGAGGATCACAAGTTAAAGGCCAGACTCGGCAACTTAGCAAGTCCCTGTCTCAAAATAAATAATGAAAATGGTTGGGGATGTAGCTCAGTCGTAGAGCACCCTGGGTTCAATCCCCATACCCCCCTCCACACACACACACATACATACACACACACACACACACACACACGACAGATATCTGCAGGATTAGGTAATATTGTCCCATATAGCAGCCACTGGTGTAAGAGGAGGGCTTGGGACTTGGACCTAGGACTCTCAGATGCCCAGGTCTGTGCTCTCAACCCATCCTCTGTGGGCTGAGACAGAGTGAAGGCAGCCCTCACTGGTCTCTGTCAATCTTACCATTTATTTCTTAGATTCGGGGTCAAGGCCCACTTGATAGCTAGAACCAATGAAGTGACCTTCTTGCTCATCTGTTCACTCTTACAACGATTTCAGCCACTTTTCATTTGTTGAGCACCGTCTACGTACCCAACAGTGTACTGCACGCTGTAGAATGTGCCAGAAGTTTCTGGTCTTGCTTATATACAAACTCCAACTTTCTACCCTGCATGGTGCTGTTCCACCGTGGAGAAAGGTCCCCAGTCTGCACCGTGCAGAAGATGGTCTAGGGCGGGGGGTGCAGCACAGAGAGAGAGCACATGCCTAGCAAGCTGGGGGCCCTCGGTTGGATCCCCAGCACTGCAAATGATAAAACATGAAAACGAAAATACAACAGAAAGATTTTCTAAACAGAATCCAGTTTTCCTTTAGCCTCTTCCGTGTTCTACAGTTTAATGAAGAGCAGCCTGCTGTCACTTCCTGAGCACATGTGTCTCAAGGGGCGCAGGTGCTTTGCTGGCACAATGTGAACACAAATCAACAGAACCCAGTTCTGCCTTCGAGGAGGTTCTGATCTCTAGAAGCCCAACTTGATGCTGGAAGTACCCCCTTCCACCCCCAGATAGAGCTGGGGCTCAAGAGAGCAGGAAATGAGTTCAGAGATGCTTGGACTCTGTGACCACGAACCTCCCCGCAGGAACGGCCTGGGGAGAGCTCACGCCGGCTTCCAGCCAGAAATGGACCATCTCCTTCATCTCAAAAGGGTCTGAAAGCATCTGGGGAGCATCACGCCTACCCCAGGAAAAGTTTGGGATCAGCTGCACATCTCCGCCTCTAATTTATTTCTGTTGGCAGAAATGAACTGGAATCAGAATCCAAGTCTATTTCCATCATTTTTAGAGGAAGAGGTGAAGGGAAAAGGGCCAGATACCGTCTCCTCTCCTTCAAGCCTCTTCCATTTGTCCTAAAACTTGAAGGCTTTCCATTAAAAGGCAAAACTCCATCTGCTTCTTAGTTTTAGCCGGTGCAGCCTCCTGGGCCGGCTCCATCTTTGCAGGGACCAAGCTGTGAAATGGATCAATGGAGATGCTTGATACTTTGCAGATTTCCTTGCATTCCCCATCACACGTCAATAAAATAAATAAATAAATAAATAAATAAATAAATAAATAAGCCCTCCCCCTTTTTTCATATCGAGAAAACATGTCGAAGTAGTCTGGCTGGACCAGAAATGTTTTTTATTTGCTAAGATGTTCAATTATCATCTTTGCTGCCCGAACTCCAGTGAAGCCTAAAATTGATACGGTTCTTTGGGCGATAGTAGCAGCACAGGCCTTGCTAATTAGCTGCCATACACCACATGGTGGGGCGCCTGCCACACCTGCTGTGCCCCGACTCTCTCCTTTAAGGACTAAAAAGAGACTCATGATTCCGGGAGGGAGTCCCGTAGCCAACTGGTCAACCTCTCTCCGCTGTGACTCAGCTCTTTTCACTGACAATGATAATCCCTCACACTCAAGGATGCATAGGAACTGGGTCCCGTTTGATGAAAGTCATAATTTAAAGCCACTTATTCCTAAAGGCCCAAGAATATTCAAGCGGTTCATTCAATCTCAGCGCAGACAGTGATGAAACACTATATAGTCACTAAAAGACACTTCTGTAGAAAATGATTGAGCCAGACGTGGTGGCACACACCTGTAATCCCAGAGGCTCAGGAGGCTGAGGCAGGAGGATTGAAAGTTCACAGCCAGCCTCGGCAACTTAGTGAGACCCTGTTAATAAATAAAAAATTAAAAAGGGACTGGGGATGTGACAAGTGCCCTCCGTGCCTTGAGTGACTGTCAGTAGGAGTGCCCGGGAGCCTCAGCCCATCTAGGATGGGGATAAAGGAAGAGAGACTTCGGATTCCTAAACGCCATTTCATTTACTGGATGGCCATTCCGTGCTCTAACAGTAACTGTTCTCAACTCACAGCAGGAGATTATACGATCCTGCCAAGTGGAGCCTGGGGCCTCCTGTAGCCCTGGGGCTGAACTGAGGGTTTCATATCCACCTCAGGTGACACTGTGGCTTCACAGCATAACAACCACATTACACCGCGCAACCTCCATAACCTATCTGATGCTCTGAGTACGAGAAGAAAGTGCTTCTTGGAAGCACTTAGCAATAGCACTTTTATTTTTACCTAACATTCATTGAGAGCTTCCAGAATAGGTCCTTTACACACTTACCTCAAATCTTCCTTCTGTGTACTAAGTTATAATGTCTCCATTTTTCTGATGAAAAAACACAGGGTTGGAGAATTGAAATGACTTTTCCAAGGTCACAAAACTAACCCAGATTTTAGCCATAGACCAGATTTTTCTACATAACATGCTTCAGGCTGCTAGGCCCGGTGGTGCCCGCGTGACATCCCAGTAACTCTGGAGGCCGAGAAAGAAGGATGATGAGTTCGAGGCCAGCCTCAGCAACTTAGTGAGGCCCTAAGCAACTTAGCAAGACCCTGTCTCTAAAGTGAAGATATTTTATAAAGTACTGGGGATGTGGCTCAGTTGTTAAGCATCCCTGGTACCAAAAAAAAAAAAAAAAAAGAAAAGAAAGATGTCCTAGGTTTTTTATGAGACAATGTGTTCCTGTCATCCCAGAGGAATCTGGCTCTACCCCCGGGCAATCCAGAGGAAGTTCCTAGCAGGTCAGGAGGTCAAGCCTCGTTCCTGGGAGATGCCCCCCACCACGTGGTCCTTGTTCTGCTCCAAACCATGAGCCAGGGCTCTACAGATCTGTGGTTTCTCAACAATGACAATAATCTGTAATAAAGTAGTATGACAGGGGCCTACCATGCAAAGTGGGCATCATCCGCCCATTTTACAGAGGAAGAAATGGAGGCTCCAAGAGGTTACATAAGCTGTCCAAGGGCATGGCCAACAAATGGCAAAGTCGGGATCTGAGGAAGTCGGGTTTTACCCCCAGATCTATCGAGCAGGGCTCCAGCACCCCAGCTGGCCTCCGGCAGGCTCTGCTGGCCCTCCAATTTCTGCAGTGAAGCTTCTCAGATCTGCTCTAGTCCTTCCTCCCTGGAGGCAGTACAGAGTGTGATGGAGTGTGTCCCCTGCCGCGGAGCCAGCCATATAAATTGCTGTCTTGGCCTGTCTTGTAGCTTCCAAAGACAGGCCAAAACCGTAATGATTACAGTAGATCTTCCCAGAGACTGTGAAGTTCTAAATATGTTTTATTGTTTGCAGCCTTGGAACCAACAGAAAACTCTACTTGCAGACTTAACTGAGAAGAGAATGTGTAGGCTCCTTCCCTGACCAAGCCGATGCCCTCTGAGTGTGCGTGTGTGTGTGTGTGTGTGTGTGCATATGGGGTCCATTCATGATTTCTGTCACTATTTCCCCAAAGGGAAACAGGCGATAATATCTAGAATCCCTATCTACTGAAATAAGGTCCGGTGTACCTTCCTGACATCACTATGTTTTGCGAATTCAGTTCAGGAAATAATTGATTTAGAAATCTTTTCTGTTTAATAAGTTCGACTTTTCCTTCGGTTTCATGGAGAGCTTCCAAAATTGATTGACGTTCAGCACCAGCTTAATACTGTGGTTCTGCAATGGTTGTCCTAATTAGACACTCTTGCTAATTAATGCTACGCGCATTAAGCCAGTCCCTCCTGTGTGGGCGGGGAAGGGACATTCCTGGTTGCTGTTCTCCAGGGAGACCTGGATCCGGGCTCTCTCGCCAGCCCACAGCCAGGGCCCTCCTCCGCCCTGTGCCCGCATCGCCCTTCCTGTGACCTCAGCTTCTGATCTTTCCCCCTCGGGCTCGCGTCTTAGCCCCGGGTTCCCCTCCACGTCCAGCTCCCTGATTTCATTTGTGGTCATGGACCTGCCAGTGCCCGCAGAGCCACCTCCCCAGGGCTTCTACAGTACAATCCTATTGGAGGCACTCACGGCCTGGAATGGCTCAGGCCCTCTGTGTCCTGTCTTCCTGAGAACGGAGCAAGCAGGCCGGGCTGTCCCCTCTGACAGGCCTGAGAAGGAGGTGCCAGCACCCAGCTGCCCCCAACAAGAGGAGAGCTTTGCACGTGGCTTCAGGAGGAGCAGTGGGCCGCAGCCGCCTCTGGTCAACGCCTGGCCTTGGACAAGTCACTTCACTCTTCCACACCTCAGTCCCCCGCGGGAAAGACTCTGGGACTAACTAGTCCCTGAAACATGGTTGTGCCCATCAGGTGCAAACGGGCCGTGACGCACACAGGTAAAAAGGGACATCCCAACAGTTCCTTCTTAAATTAATCCCCCTCCCCGCATTTCCATACATGATAAAATTGTGGATATGAAGATCAGCCACAAAACCCACTGACGCCATCTGCTCCACAGATCATGATGAGGCTCCTATTTTTAGCCGTGGAGACCAAAGAGGGGTGGTGGTTGTTGCTGTTGTTGTTGTTGTTGTGTTTGTTTTTATTTTGTACCGGGGATTGAACCCAGGGGGGTGCTTAACAACTGAGCCACATCTCCAGCCATTTTTATATTTTAAGTAGAGACAGGATTTTGCCAAGTTGCTCAGGGCGTCACTAAGTTGCCAAGGCTGGCTTTGAACTTGCAATCCTCCTGCCTCAGCCTCCCAAATCTCTGTGATTACAGACACATGCCACCGTGTCTGGCTCCAAAGAGGAGTTTTGTCATCTCTTCCTAACCTGGAATTTGAAACCAGCAGGCCAGAATTCAAATCATGTATTTGCCACTTATTAGCTACATGACACTGAGCCACTCAACCTCTCTGGGCCTCTGATTCCTTCTCTGAAAACCAGGAATCCTCAGATGAGACGGAGACTTACAATCCACAGACGTTGGCAGCTGCATGTGAGATAATGTATATTAAAACCAAAACATATGGGGCTGGGGTTGTGGCTCAGTGATGGAGCGCTTGCCTAGCTTGTGTGAGGAACTGGGTTCGATCCTCAGCACCACATATAAATAAATAACATAAAGGTCCATCGACAACTAAAAAAATAAAATAAAAATAAATAAATAAAAGAAAAAATAAGACGTATTCGTTTTGCATGCAAAGAAATGCTCCCATTCTTCAGTGGCCAAATACCCTTTCTCTTTCCACACAGATCCCAGGCGGGAAACAGCTGGTCCTCGTCCTGAGCTGCTAAATACACCTCCAGTATCAGCATTTGATGGTTTCAACAATCTACAAAGATACCTCCAAGCATTTCAGAAAGACACCTTGGACAATGGGCCAAACATTCCTTTGTTCATCCACACACATCTCTCCACCGAGCCCTGTGAGTCCAGACACTGCGCAAGATGCCGAGGATTCCCACCCCGGACCCTGAGCCTGCTGAGCCTGAATCTTGCGCAAGAGCTCCCAGAAGCTCGCCCCAAGGGCTGCCCTCTGCACCACCACCCCTCCCATCACACCTGCCCATCGCCCCAAGGGCTGGGTCCTGCCCCAGTGCAGGGCAGCAAAGAGGGAGGAGGGGTCCCTGAGGACCAGTAGGGCTGGAATAGTCAAAAATGGCCGGGAAGCAGACTGCCCGGGAAGATCTGCAAGCATTTCCTCTGGGCTCCTGGCTGGCAAGTGGCAATGACGAGAGGAGGTGGCCCTGGACAGGCAGCTGAGTCTCCCTCCATCCCAAGAGTGACAGGAGGCCAGCGGCCGACCCGCCCGGGGCGAAGGGCTCTGAGCGCTCTCCTCTCACAGACCCTGTGACCTGAGCGCACAGCGCGGTCCTGGGCTGTGCAGAGGCGGAGCCGGGGGACTGTTTCCTTCCCAGCACCTGCCACAGTGGACTGCCACGCCCAAATCTCAGGATCCGGGCTCCAGGCTCATTTTCCAGCTTCCTGAGCCCCTTGTGGGGATGCGATGTCCACCACAGGTCCCGGAGCTCAGAGGGGACGCGACCTCACAGCCACCTTTTCTTCTTCTGACTTGCTTCCTTTCTGGGCTCGCCCACCGCACCCCTGGGGAACGCGTGAGGCATATTCCAGGTGGCGAAGAGCTGACATCAATTCATCCACTGTCCTCTGCGGATCAGACGTCATTATGCACCAGCTGACCAGCGTTAGGTGGGGGTCTGATCTGTCCCCGGGAGTGGATGGCTTCTTGGGGCCCAGTCCTCGGTCCTCCCCAGTTACCACCCTTACCCGAGGTTCTTAGGCCCATCATCTCAGCTGGGGGCTGCCATTGGCCTAAATATTACCCCAAATATAAATCTAGTGCCAGACACCCCACTGACCCCTGCTGGGCGCTGGGCCCTTCCTGAGGCTGACCACGCCTGGTGTCCGTGGCCCTCTCGGCCCTGCCCCAGCTGGGGTGGCCGTCTAAGCCCACTGTCACTCCGATGCCATCCGATGTCTGCCCTCCCATCAGAAAGCAAGCCCCCGAAGGCAGGTTTTCAGATTTCACCTGCTCTACCCCCTCTCCCCCCTCAGACGACTGTCCACAGTAGGTCCCTAAATATTAAATGTTGATATTTGAACGAAGGGAGCAAAATTTAGAGACGTGTCAAGCAGCTAACCGCTTCTATCCTGAAAATCCAAATTCATGAAAACTAAAGGAGATGATTCCAAGAACCACCGACGGGCGGGGAACAGAGCTCAGAGGGAAGCGCTGGCCCGGCATGGGCAAGGCCCTGAGTTCAGTCCCCAGCACCATACGACTGCAGGGACCACGCACTGGCCGTGGGTCAGGCACTGCATTCACCGTGTTATTTCCTCAAAACAGCTCCATGGACCCATGGTGCAGGTAAGGGCTCCGAGGCCCAGCGAGGAATGGCCAGTTGTCCACAGTCCCTGGGCAAGGAGGAGGGAGAGGCTAGATTTGAGCCCGGGCCAGACTGACCCAAAGACCGGCGCTCTTGCAGCTGAGGTCTTGCAGGGAATCTTGTGGCAATTCGGGAGGCAACAGCCTTCCTGGCTGGCACCAGGCCCCAACTGTGTCACCATGAAACCTCAGTGGCTTAGTGGCAGGGGGGACAGTGAACAGCTGAGGTCAGGGCTGGAGGCCTGTGTCATTGCTGCAAGTGTGGCCCAGGCCTGGTGAGGCACAGGGGACAGACAGGAAATGCTGACCAAGTGAGAGAAGCCAATGGTCTCAGAATAAAACTCACAAAGTGACTTTGACCTGGGGCACTTCCCTGTGGCCCTCATCTTTGTCACTTCCAGATGGAGGTAGGAGCTGATGTCTGAGGGACATCATGCAGTTAATAACAAGGACATTCAGGTCTCAGCAGAGGGTGGCCTGGTTATGTTTAGGGCAGCCAGCGTGAGGACCAGGACACCAATTAGGAGGAAATGATCCTCCCCAGGCCCTGCATCTCCCACTGTGCCATTGAGGCCCTGAGGAAAGCAAGAAAAGGTCACCTGGGAGACCACTGCTCCCAAAATATCAAGTTGCCCGGGTCACCCCTTCAGGCCCAAACAGAATTGCAATTAAGGAGACGGTTTTCTTTACAAGGTCTGGGCAGAGGGGACCCGGCACATGGTGAACTCCCTCCTGCACGCTTCTTATAATGTATTTTCCTGGCCACTCACAATATTGGCCAAGAGTCCACAAATCAAACGTCCATCCCGTGCTTGCCGAGGCCAGGCCCCGTGTTCAGGGCGGGAGGTGGATACACTCACGACCAGCTCTTTTGAAAGGCTATTCAGTGCTTCCTGCTCCTAAGGTGGTCAAACTCGGCCCACTGGGACTCTTCCAGAACAGAACAGGCGTTGGGCAAAGGTCTGTTAGACATGCACGTGAAACGGTGACCATGGCCTCCAACTTGTGAGCTCCATGTGAAACCGGAGGGGCTGTTCTCCTCCCTCCTGAGGGCTCAGAGCTAGGCTAGACGCCCGCCCGTCAGGCACCCCAGCCCAAGTCCTGGAAATGAGGGATCTTGACCCTGACCCCAAACAATTCACTCAGATCCCTGAAGGTGAGGCCAAAGCACCAGTCTTTCAGTGAAGATTTCTGATGCCAAAATGGGCAGGACAGACACCAGCTGCCCTAAGGTGGGGGCCAGAAGGTGGGGCTGCCGTCGAAGCCCTGAGACACCATCAAACAGATGGTCAGACACATAAGCAATGAGTCCCTGAATCTTGGAGTTGGAGGAAATTAGAAGCCATATCGTTTAATGGCTCACCTATGTAAGGTTCCTGCCATGTGATCATCCAGTCTCTGCTCGATGGCCTCCAGAGACTGGAACTCACTTCCTCTCGAGGCAGCCCTTAAGAGGTTCTACCTTGGATGGCTTTGACTTTTTTGGGGTACTAGGAATTGGACCCAGGAGCACTTTACCACTGAGATAATACATCCCCAGATTTATTTGTTTGTTTGTTTATAAGTAAGGTCTTGCTAAACCGCTCAGGCTGGCCTCAAACTTGCAATCCTCCTGCCTCAGCCTCCCTAGGTGCTGGGATCACAGATGTGCCCCACTGTACCTGGCTGGCTCTGACTTTTCCACTGTTCTGCCTTTAGCTTCCTCAGGTGCTTGGCCAAACAAATGCCTCTGTGAAGTCCTGATCTAGGGTACCACAGGTGTCTATGCCAATTTCCTCACCAAGTGAGCCCCCCCCACACAAATAGACACACAGGGATCTCATAGAAGTGTTCAAGGCCACACCCAGAGGTCCCCTTAGAGCTCAGAGTCCCCACCCCTCATTCTACATGAGGACTCTGAGCCCAGGGAGGTTGGCTTTCCCCCCCGTCAGATAGCAGCCTGTTTTAGAGCAAACCTTAGAGCCCAGGCTTGGGGCTCCCAGGGCAGCATCATAGGGGCAGGCAGCCCCGCCCATCTGCCTTTCCTACAACAGACGCTAAACTCCTCTGTTCTCCAAAAGTCTGAATCCCTATCCTGAAAGTCACCTTCAGATCTGTCACCTGCTCACTCTACGTCCTTCTCCAACAAGCAATCTGCGGCCGATCATCTTCCACCTTCCCCCGCTGTGGAAGCGACTGCTCTCGGCCAGTCTCCAATCACACTGCGGCAATGGTGTCAGAAAACCCCTACAGCCTGGCACAGTGGTGCACACCTGTAATCCCAGCGGCTGGGGAGGCTGAGGCAGGAGGATCACAAGTTCAAAGCCAGCCTCGGCAATTTAGCAAGGCCCTAAGCAACTCAACGAGACCCTGTCCCTAAATAAAAAAAAAAAATGTGTATAAAAGAGCTGGGAATGTGGCTCAGTGGTTAAGCACCCCTGGGCTCAATCCCTAGTCCCAGAAAGAAAAATAAGAAAATCCCTTCTCCAGCTTTGATGACTGCATTCCTGCCACCACACATCGGTTCTGAAGATCCCCACACCACACCTTCATCTAGGAGGTGCATACAGAAGGTCTCTTGTCCCAGCCCCAGGACTCCTCCTGCCAGCCTCGGGGTGCAGTCCCCAGACCACTGACCCTCTCCAGGTATGACTCAGTCCTGCCGGAAGATTGCAACCACCCACTGCTCCCTTCGCCAGGGTCATCCTCCCTGTATTCCATCCAGATTGCAAAAGTTCCCATTTTCTTAAGTGTTCTAGACTATTTAAAACAGATGCATGTGCTTGCTGGGTGGCTGGCTCTGAAGCAGTTTCCTTTTCTCTTATTAAAACCTCTCTGGCCCCCAAACCACTAAAGCAGCAGGGAATCGATTGCCTCTGCAGAGGGCAGTGAGTCCCCAGCAGAACAGGTCCCCCACCTGACCGGCCCCAGGCCTGGTCCACGGTCGCCCCACCCTGCTCAGGTCATCTGCCCGCAACATGCACACACAGGATCCCATCTTTCCTGGTCAGCTGATTACGAGGAGCTGGCCACGTCCATCTGCAGTGAAGTCAGGCTGTGGATTTGCACCACCTGACAGCCACAGAGGAACACACCTCCGTATTCATGACACAGCAAAGCCTGCTAAAATGACAGACCCCGCTCCAGCTCGACCCCCTCTCTCCTCCCCGAGACCCCTGCTCCTGCCCGTCGGCACCAGAAGCCGCTGAGGCCCCGCAGCCACACCACAGCCCCATCTGTACCTCCCGACCGCGTGGGAGAATTCCAGGTGGAGAACACCGACCACTCCCCACCTGGGAGGCAAACCCGCTCCCGTCCCCACTCTGGGCAGAACCGTCCCTCAAGTCTGGCAACGTTTGGGCCAAATGAAAATTTCAAGATACCCAGAAATCACATATGGTGAGAGAACAAGTGCCTGGCAGGCTCGGCAGACGTCTCTGAAGGCTGCTCTGGAGTTTCCCAGATAAAGACCAGCCCCGTCTGTTTGGAGGCTTCTGGGAGTTTCTTGTGTTCTGGGGGCAGCAGCGCCTCCCTTCTCCCCCATTCCCCTGGTCCTGCCAACGAACGTGAGGCAGCGCGTCCTCCCCCATCGTCCAGACCTGGCTGGAAGGCAGCTCATCCAACACCCCCATCCTGCAGACCACGAACCCAAGGCCCAGAGAAGGGCTCCGTCCCTCCTGAGGCCACACCCAGGGAGAGCCCTGCCCTTGGTCTACCAAGGGTCGGCTGGCCTTTCTCCCAGAGGCCCATTCTTCCTGCCACTGTCCCCAACCCTCGTGCAGAGGGCCAGACCCCTGTCTCCAGCCTCTGCAGGATCTCGCTTCAGGTTTGAAAAAAAAGGAACCTTTCTCCCGTGGCTCGTTCAAGGGCAAATCGGGAGAAATAACAATCACCTTCTCCAGGTTCTCCATCTTCCTTTCGCTTAAAAACACAAAAGCTTAAACATAAATAAAGGGAAATGGTCTGGAAAAATAACCAGTTGGCATGAAACAATTGGCATTTCAGCGCCGCAGAAGGAGTGGAAACTCTGTTTTTCAGAAACCCGGCGCAGCCACGAGTTGTTAACTCCTAACCATTTGGCACCGGCTCTTCAATTGTTGGGATGTGATGGATGGTGTTGATAGAAGAGGTAGAGACCAAACACGGCTATTAATAGGCTGGACGTGGTTACTTTTAGAACCTTCCTCTCACACACACAGGTTCTCTGGCACCAAACCGTTGCCAACCTGCCTACCTTTTGTTTCGAGCACCATCAATGCCAGCAATGTCACTGGGCCTCTCTGAGAAAGCTCACTGGAGGGCCCAGAAGGTTGGGGCCACAGGCCGGGAGGGCAGAGCCTCGAGGGGTTGCAAGACCTGAAGTCCCCGCCTCGTGTCCTGACTATCCACAGCCCGGGAGAGTCCAGGAATCTCTCGGTTCCTACATGGACTCATTTTATCTCCTTCCTTCCCCCAAGAACTCGAGGCACCCCCAAATCAAGGCAGCAGCTCAGTCCCCCTTGATTGGTTCCACTTCAAGCTGTTTTAAGGCAGAAGGATGTGCCCCGCTGAAGGGCACTGCTTCTGGGAACCCTCCAGACACAAACTCTACAAGGGTTTGCTGAGGGCCTGCTACGTGACAGGCCCCGACTCCATCCATCCATTTCCATATAGGATCTCAAGTAATCCTCCCCAAAAAAGGACACCGAGGCACGGGGCGGTTTATATAGTTTTCCGAGATCACGTAGCTTGGAGGTAGAGAAGTCAGACTTGAAGCTCCAGCCTCCTGATTGCCCCAGACAGACAAGCCCTGGGCACAGTCCCAGCTGCAGTGCTCCTGATCCTGGTTCTTTGTCCTCCGCTTGCCTGGGGTCAGCCACCGGGAAAGCCAGGCCATAGCCTACAGCTAAAGCACTCGGCTGTATCACAGTCTCAACATCCATGAAATGAGAGCAACACTCCTCCATCCCAGGGTTGTCATGGGGCAGAGCAGACAACCAATGTGAGAACGCTCTGCAGCTGCCAAGCATTCCCACGCGCTTAGTGCAGGCCACCAGCAGGGCGACGGGACATCCCGGCTACCCGGGAGTCATTAGTGCATGTTACCTGGCGTAATTACCAACATGATACTCTCAAAAGGGTCCCAGTGTAGAATCAGATGATCCTCCTATACAGACAGCATTTGCTGACGTAAGGTCTGAGGGAGCTGGGGCCCCTCCCTGCTCTTCTGCCCCCGTCTCCCAGCTTCCGTACCCCACCGTGGTGGGCTACAGCATCACCTCCAGCAGACCTTTGCTCATCCTGCCCCAGCCAGGCTCACGGACAGGCATCATTTTGCCAAATCAAAGTAATTATTAGTAGACACTATTTTTAGCAAGTCAGTGTCAAAAAGTGCCTGGATTAATTGCCATTATATGTCACTCCTTTAAAGCTTATTCCATCAATGATGGACAATCGCAGTCATGGGCCCAGCCTGCTTTAACCCTTGGTGGCTTGAATTTCTCAGCACAGAAAAGGCTGTACCCGTGGAGAGGGCTGATTATCAGAATACACTTGCCACTGATTCATTGTGTCCTGGACGTCAGTTTAGGGCTTTCCTGTTTACAAAGCACTTTTATGCACAGTTTCCTATTTGATCCCTGGGAGATAGGGAGAGCCACTCCCATCTCACTGACATAAAAACTGAGGCATGACTTATTTAAGCAATCACCCAAGGTCACACGGGAAAGCCCCAGTTCTTCTAACACTCTGTTGCCAAAAACATTTCCAAGTCTTCTCCACAGACCTGCGGGTGTGACCTGCATGAGAGTTTGGGATGTGACCCTCGGGTCTCTGTGGTCTAGCATGACCCCATGGCCAGGTATATGGGACAGCACCCCAAGGAACCTGGCCAAATACGCCAGATGATGTGTGTTTGCCAGACAGACCAGTCCTTTATCTACCTCGAATGTTTCAAGTGACTTACTAACAGAAGGGGTGGGGGGGCTTCCAGAAGAGTGTGTCCAGATCAAAAATACACAAACTTGGAGACTCAGAGTCTTCTATCCTCCACCTTCAAGTGAAGCAATATCAGGGCTCCCAGAGGCCCTTAGGGGCCGTCCCTCAGTATTGAGACGGGAACTGAAGGGTCACTGGGTCTTCTGCTGATGTGCCCTCCATTCGGGATCCTGCCCAGACCCACAGGCCCTCACCACACATAGGTTAGTTCTAAACAGATCTCTGAGATCTCTAGTCCAAAGCCTCCATTCACAGATGGGGACACTAAGGCACCAAGCAGGAGTGGCCAGGGCAGAGCTCAGAGAGCATGAGGCCTTTCCCTCCCTGAGCTCTTGCTGCCCTCGGCTCTGAGTCTCCACTGGGAACTGGGCGCTGCCTGGTGCCTCTCTCTCATGGGAGTCTGCTGCTCCTTTTGTCTCATTTCTCCTTTCCTCCCTCCACCCTCGTCTCACTGTCCGCACCCACACTTCTTCCCTCTTGCACTATTTCTGTTTTCTAGGAATAGGCTTTCAGAGTGCCAGCTAGAGAGTAGAGTTCTGGCTGGAAATAGTGGTACACCCCTGCCGTCCCAGTGACTCAGGAGGCTGAGGCAGGAGGATCAAAAGTTCGAGGCCAGCCTGGGGAATTCAGGGAGACCCTCAGCAACTTAGTGAGACCCTATCTCAAAATAAAAAGTAGAAAAGATGGGAGATGTAGCTCAGTGGTAGAGGGTCTCTGGGTTCAATCCCCAGTACCCTCCCCCCCAAAAGAAGAGTAGAGCTCCGAATGAAACTGTAGAGCCCCTGGACTCCCAGGGAGTGCTCACCTCAGATTCTAGCTTGCAGGGACTGGGTCTTGTCTGTCTCTCCATCCCCATCCCCTACACAGGACCTGGCACACACACAGTAAATGCTGAATGAATGAGTGAGTGAGTGGATGAGTGGATGAGTGCATGAGTGAATGAGTGAATGAATGAATGAATGAGTGGATGAGTGAATGAATGAATGAGTGGATGAGTGAATGAATGAATGAGTGAATGAGTGAATGAATGGATGAGTGAATGAGTGAATGAGTGAATGCAATACCATGCCGTGTTCCCAAGGAGAGGAGAACCAAGCAAAACTACTCCACTGCAGACGGGATCATCAGGTAGTAGCACTTAGAGTTGGGAACTTGCAATCTGAGTCACCTTTAATTTCCACATCCCACTGACTAAACAGATACTTATTTGTTTAGAGCCCATTGTTGAAGCCTTTAACTATAACAGCTGTGATCAAAGACGGAGGAAAACAGAGAGCCCGGCCAACCCCTGGGGCTCCTCCCCAGCGCAGAGCCGGCTGGGAGAGCAGGGAGGGCAAGGTGTGTGGTGACCCCCCGTGGCTCTTTCAAGGGCTGCTCAGAGTGGCCGCAGGGGTCCCTGGGCAGGAAGAACCAGTGCAGGCAACCCCTCCAGAGGTTGACAGAGGACACCCCAGACCCCGGTCAGGGCCACCGGCCAGATGCACTGTTGTCTCTCCTCACAGATGTCACTGACTACCAGGTGGCCACCCTGCATCAGCTGCTTCGTGTCACTTGGGGGCCTGGTGGAAGGGGGGCAAACCCAGGGAGTGGATTGCTTCATTGAAGAGACCCAGCTGGCCCAGGGCTGTGAGCGGCAGAGCGCCCGGTGGACAGAGGACAGGAGGAAGGAAGGTGTCCCTGCCGGGCTGTGGCTGGACGACAGGGGTCAGGAGTGCACATTCTTCCTGGAGGACTCACCTCTCCAGCTGCCTCCAGCTGCTGACGATAGCAGGGGACAGCCAGGAGATGGAGATCAGGTGGCCAGCGGTGGATGGACACGTACAGAACCAAGGGTGTGGGGCCAAAGATGGAGGCGGCCACGGGTGTGGAAAATGTCAGGTGGGGACACGGATGCCGGGCTTGGCTTCAGTCGCCTAGCTGTGAGATGCGGATCTAGAATCACGCGCCCTGGACCTCGCCCTCCTTCTGCTACCTGTAGATTCCACAGCAAGGAATGTGAAAAACAAACCACGCACCCCACTCCTTAAAACCACTCGGCAGCTCCCCACAGCTCCTGGGACACAGGCGAACCCCTAAGTGAGATACTAGTCCGAGCCCTGCCCACCTCTCCAGCCCCACAGATCACTCACAACATGGACTCTGGCCAGGGGGAGTGACCAGCCCCAATCCTTCAAAAGTGCACTCTATTTTTTCTGCACTGAGCCTTTGCACGTGCTGGCTAGACCACGCCTAGCCTATCACACTCTATCTATCATACTCCTAGCCAACTTTTAAGACCCCTGCCCCACCCTCCTGAAGCTGCCACCCCCACCTGATGCAGACGCCCAGTGAGGAACAACCTAATGCATTCGGTATCTGCATACCAATCCGGGGGTCTCTGAGCAAGGGAGCCAGGTTTCTGCCATCTTGCTGTGTCTCCCAGCCCCCCGCATCCAGCAGAGTGCCCAACTCCATTAATGTTTGTGGAATCAATTATCAAATTAAAGAGTGAATGAACCTGGGACACTTTGATAGCGCCCTGTGCCTCGTGACGCGATTTAACTACAGAGGGGACAGCCGCGGTGTATAGTCTGTAACCTCTGATTTCCTTTCTGCTCTCCCTCCGTCCCTCCCTGTGCTGGAGGGTGGTGGGGTCTCTGACCACAACCGAGGTTGGGTGAGGTTGTAACTTCACCAGGAAAACAGCAACCGCGACCTAGGGGACCCGAGTAGCACCTCCTGCGGATGCTGACACAGGTCACGGAACCGTGATGGCTCAGTAGCCAGGCTGGTGACTGAGTTCACTTATCCATGAAATGAGCCCACAAACATGTGACCGTGGCCACTGAGTAAACAGCAATTAGCAGCCCTCGGGAAGCAGCGGTGCCCACCCCCCCACCCTGCCACCCCATCACTGTTCCGGGGCCCTGGCAGGTGCCCAGAGGAAGAGAGTGAGAGGCTCCCACAACCCAAAGGAGCCGCGAGTCTCCAGGGAACCCTTGGAGGGCTCCAAGTGATGTGATTTCACAGGCCGTTCGCCTTCCAAATTGTGAGTATGGTGCTCATCCCCTGAGCGCCACCAAATGGCAGGGCAGGGAGGTGCCCAGGCAGCAGACCACAGCCAGGCTGGAGTCGGGCTTGCAAAAGAATGGGTCCTGACGCCCAGGGGACCAAGCGCTGGCATGGGCACAGAGAATGCTCCACTGGGAAGGTCACAGGGCTCAGACCCCAGCTCAGCTCTCCGTTGGCAAGGCCAAGGACTCTCTGTCACTTGCCCAGGAAGGCAGCCCCACCACCCCCAAGAGCACATCTAGAAGCTCTGGTGGCTGGGGGAAGTGTTTTGAAGGATGGAGCCTAGAGACAAACACAGACAGACAAGGTGCCGGAGCCACATACCAGAGCTGCTTCCTCTCTGCCCAGAGCTGGGTGGGGTCACGGGCTGAGGGGCAGGGGCAGGTCCCAGAGCTCAGGGTGTGGGGGTGCAGGGAATCGGGGATCTCTAAGGCCCGCTAGAGAGTCTGCCTGGGAAGGCCCTGGAAATTGTCCTGACTCCATTTGGTTTGTCTATTTACCTCTTGCAATTTATCTAGTATTTCCTGAAAGGTCACCGGGTGGTGATTTCAATATGGTAAAATTTGTAGAGATGCTTTAGAAGAAATGTACAAATTTCACAGGTTTATGCTGGCTTAAAGGTGATAGATTTTATTAAAGGCGCCTATTCTGAGGGTGCTTTGGGTAGGATTTGGCAAGCGATTGTTTAGTGATCCTAAAGGCCTTGTGCTATTAAAAGAGTCACTGTTTTTCGGGGTGGTAAAAAAGAAATAGGAATCAAAGGCATTTTGCAAAAGGTACGGTTGGTGGAGAGAGGCAACAGTGGTGTGTGAGATCACAAAATGCTTTGTCACCTTCCAGTTCCCTGAAGCAGGGAGCAGGGAGGAAAGACGCTGATTAAAAGCCCAGGGCTCCCACCTCTCCAATCTCACAGGCCCCTCCTGCTTCCCTCTCTCGGCTCCTCATTAGTGAGACCTAATCTTTGTCATTCAAAGGAAAAGAAACCCAGAAATCGGAAATTGCCTGAGGGGACCCAATAGCAAACCCCTTTCCCTCAGCCCCAGCCAGAATTCTCTCTCCCTCCCTGCAGCAGGGCGGTTTCCTTCCTGTCAGCCCCAGTGATGCACCACTTCCTGTCAGGACAGCTAGGGAATCGGAGGCTGTCTTCCTTCCCAGCCTTCACCCAGGTCCAGAGCCTCACACGGTGCCAAGGGCCAGGGAGGGGAGTTTCACAGGAGCCTCCTCTGCCTCTGCCCAACACAGCCCTCCCCCAGGCTCCCCGGTCAGGTCGCCCAGTCCAGACACGCACCAGGGTCCTCCGCCTTTGTCCCCCAGACGCCTTCAGGGGACCTCAGGGGAGGCCCGCCAGGTGTTCAGGGCACCTCTCAGCACCCCAGCTTCATCAGAACCGGGTGCCTAGCTGGAAGACCCAGGGTAGCCCAGAGAACAGGAGGGAATTTTCTGGGTAAAGTCCAACCACTCACAGCCACTTGAAGGTCAGCACTCAAGACAAACCCATCATGGCATAAAAATGAACCCCCTCTCTCCCCGACCAGACCCCACATACATGGAGTGAGAGGCCGTGAGATGGATGACAACCGTCTGCATATATCAAGTTCTCCCCAGGCCCCTGCACCTCTCCCTTCATCCCCAACAAACCCTCTGACACTGGCTCCCAAACTTTGCTACACTCTAGAATCACCAGGGGGAGTTTTTCAAAACCTCCCAACATCCAGGCCAAGCACAGCCTTTTTTTTTTTAAGATCCCAGGGTGATTCCAAAATGAAGCAAAGCCTGGGGATCCCTGAGCAATAATGCTCGTGTCATCTGTCCTCTTAGTGAGGAAAGTGGCACGCAGGTTGCAGCACTCGCCTGACGTCCCACAGATGGTCAGCACAGAGTCAGGGGCCTGGTCCCCACCTCTGTGATTCCAGCAAGGAGCCCCTCGCGTCTACCTTTCTGCAGAGTCTTTCAGCTCTGTCTGCTCCGTACTTGTCCCCCCACCCAACCCCAGAGCCAGTGCCCCCCCAGGCACCTTTGATTGTGAGCAGGGCGAGATGCAGAGTCAAGCAGAAGGGTGTGTGCAAGGCTGGGCATGGGGGCAGGGAGCCCATGAAGGGCCTCCTGGAAGTGGTGGGATCTGCAGGTTCTGCTCCGTCCTCAACAGACAGTGCCACTGAAGATCTCTCCAGAACAAAGCCCGGGCTGACCCAAGAGCTTCCCCTTGGGATGGTACAAGGGAAGCACATGCAAGATCATAAGATGTAAGACAGATG
The DNA here is from genome assembly GCF_021218885.2 of Marmota monax. Taxonomy (NCBI): domain Eukaryota; kingdom Metazoa; phylum Chordata; class Mammalia; order Rodentia; family Sciuridae; genus Marmota; species Marmota monax. The sequence continues at coordinate 2,078,060 of NW_026694593.1, read as the reverse complement.
ACCAGAGAGCAAGGAGCCTGGAGCGGGCAGAGTCCAGGGATGAGCAAGAACACTCTGAATGGGAAGTGCTGAGATCCATTTCTTCACTGGCTGTGTGACTTGAGACAGGTCACTTACCCACTCTGGGTCTCAGAGTCCTCCTCTATGTGACAGTGGGGTGGGACTACATAATCTAGGAGGGTCCCCCCAGGCCTTTCCTCCGCAGTGCTTATGATGGCCTCACCCCAAACAGAAAGGGTCCACAGCCAGTTCGGGTGCCCACCATCCCTGGTTCTGGGGGCCATCTGGTCAGACTGGTAGGTCAGCACACCTGCCGAACATACAGCCTAGCAGAGGGGCCCTGGGGCCACCCCCTCACCAGCCACCCCACCGTTCCCAGCCTTGGGGCCGTCCTGAGCAGCTCAGAGTGGAAGTCTGTCAGTCCCTCCTCAGTAAGCCTCCCTGGCCCTCCTGACACAGTGATGCTCCCTGCTGCTGGTTCCCCGTCCCCTCCCCTGCATCTGTCACTCTGCACCACACTCACCTTCTGCTCACACCCCTGCTACCAGAGGGCCCCTAGGGAATGGCCAGGCCTGACCCCCAGAAGTGCCAGGCATCGCAGCCAGGAGAACAGGCTTTGAGAACATCCTAAGAGCCCCGTTGCCACTTCTTGGCCACATGACCTTAACTTATCCTCTATGAAATGGATCAGTAACAGCAGTGACTTCATGAAGTTCTTATAAACATTAATGACACGACACACGTAGACACTTGGCTCAGCAGTATGGAGATTCCTCAGAAAATCTGGAACCATTATTTGACCCAGTTATCCCTCTCCTCAGCATATACCCAAAGGACTTAAAATCAGCACACTATAGCGACACTGCCGCATCAATGTTTATAGCAACTCCATTCACCTATGGGACCAACCTAGGTGCCCTTCAACACGTGAATGCATGAAGAAAATGTGGTACATACACACAATGGGATATTACTCAGCCATAAAGAAGAATGAAATTATGGCATTTGCCATTAAATGGATGGAACTGAAGGGCTGGGGATGTGGCTCAGTGGTAGAGTGTTTGCTTAGCATGCACGAGGCTCTGGGTTCAATCTTCAGCACCACACACACACACACAAAAAAAAATAATGAATGGAACTGGAGACTATCATGCTAAGTGAAATAAGCCAATCCCCCAAAAAACAAAGGTCAGATGTTCTCTCTGATATGTGGATACTAACACACAATAAGGAGAGGAGAGGAAAGAAGAGAAGTTCATCCATCAGACAAAGGGGAATGAAGAGAAGGGAGGGAAATGAGGACAGGAAAGACAGGAGAGTGAATCAGACGTAACTTTCCTATGTTCATATGGGGACACACGACCAGTGTAGCTCCACATCATGCACAACCACAAGAAGGGGCAGTCACTCTCTATGTATGTATCATATGTCAAAATATACTCCACTGTCATGTATAACTAAAAAGAACACACTTAAAAATTTAAATATATATATATATATATATATATATATATATATATATATATATATATATATATATGTTTGGCTTAGCACAGAGCTGAGTACTTACAGTAGGAGCTCAATAAATGAGAGTGCTTTTATATCTCCCGGGTCCCAGGCCCTTGCCTGACCCCCGGGGCGGTGAGCTTGGTGCTTAACAAGTGTGTTAGTTGGGCTGAGCCTGTTTGGGGCCTTGACTCTGTGCTCAGCTGCTCCAGGAACTACACCAGGTCCCCTGCCCACTCCTCAGCCAGGGCCAGCTCCTGACATCCCTCCACCGTTCAAAATACAGAATTATCCAGAAAGCAACAGTGCTTTGGGGGAAAGCCAGCTGCCTGGCCCCTCCCAGCCTGCGAGACCTCCACAGCAGGTTGGTTCCCGGCACCCCCAGCCAGAGCCCCCCATATCCTAGGATTTCAGGCAGCGCCCCTGGGCTCGGGTCTCAGGTGCCCTCAGGCCCCACCCCGGCCCTCATCACATCTGAAAAGCCCTGAGATGAGCAAGGGCTGCGCAGGCTGGAAGGAAAACGCAGAAGGGGAGGCCTCTTCCAGGCGGAGACTGACCCCTCCAAAGCCAGGGTCAGAAACACCCAGAGAGAATCCAGGCGGCTCCGGTGGGGAGTCCCCCACTCCAGTCACCTCACTCTCACGTGCCAGAGAGCCCGAGAAAAAGGCACTCGGCCACAGTTACGATTCCAGACGGCACTTAACAAAGTCCAACGCTTCAGCAAGACAGACACGGAGAAGTAACAACCCAGGGGACTTCTCGGGAAAGCTGTCTGCGCCCAGGGGCGGCTCTGAGATTTAATGAAGGCAGCTCCTCAGAAAACCGGGGCCTGCCTCGGTGACTGGCAGCAGGAGGGGTGGCCATGGAGAGGCAGAGGACAGGCCTGGTGGGGAGAGGCTCGGCCAGCAGGGACCACCCCAGGGGTGATGGGGTTCCCCGGTAGACCCAGATCTGGGCGGGAGCCCCACCCCCACTCCTTTCCCCTCCCACCCCTCCTCCAGCCCCTCCATTATGCAAATCAAGTGACTACACACAGATTTGCATAATTCATGCATTATTAGTACGTGCTCCTGTCAAGCTTTTAGACTTTATAAAGCAATTTTGCTACCTTTAATGGAGAGCCCGACCCAAGGTTCTAGAGGGAGAGATTTCTGTCCTTTCTTCGTTAAACACAGTCTTTAAATCTGAAGTTGGGGAGAGAGTCCATGACAGAAATGAAGAGACTTCCGGTCAGAAACGTGACCAAACACTTAGTGGACACTTTAGCCAAGAGTCTATCAAGCGCCCGGGTCACAGGTCACGGAAGTCAAGTGCCTCGCATGCTCAGACCATGCAGTGGTCCCCAGGGAGGAAGAGGAAGTAGAGACGTAGATGTCATGATGGTGAAGTCTCTTTGGGTTCCTTGGCAACTCAATCACATCCAACCCCCACTTTGCATTGTCTTCAGTTTTTTATGTTTTACAAAGTGCTTCCGACTGCTCTCATACCCAGTGCCCACAGTCACCCTCTCGGGTTGGAAAGGCAACATTTTTACCCGCATCTAAGAGAGGAGGAAATGTGGCGCAGAGAAGTCAGAATCATTCCCTTTCAATTGAACCCTGTCCCTCCGTGTTCCTCCCACTGCCCCAGGGACCGCGAGGGCCTCGCCTCTTCCCACACTCTTCCCATCCAGCTCAGATAGCACCTCACAACCCTTCTCATCACAGCCCTCCTGGCAACGGGAGGGGACCAATTGTTCCCAGTTGACACCCAGATAAAACCTGTTTGCAATTCCTGCATTCTATCCTGCCAACTCCCCAGCACCCAGCCAACGTGGTGACAGAGCCACAGGTTTCTGGGAAGTGCCTGTGGGCTGGGCTCAGCCTGGCTGCTCAGCCTCAGGAACCCCAGACAGCCACCCGTCAGCGGCTTCCCCCTTCCAAGTAGGCCTCAACTGGAACCAGGGGCACCCGCCTCTGGGAGCAGATCCAGAAGAGGGACTCCCGTGCTCCAGAACCCGAGAGGTCTCTGCTTTTCTCCCTGTGGGGCCTACCATGCAGGCCACAGGACGATGCAACAGGGCCAAGGTGGACCCCAGCCTCGCTGCTCTGGCCCTCCTAAGGGCCTCAGCCAGAAAAGGAGCCAAAACCTCCTTCTGGTCCACGCTGCAGAGATGGAATACCCTCTCTTCTCCCGCATCCAGTGACCTAGACGTCCCTCCCAGCCAGCCCACAGCCGCCACCTCCACTCTGCCTGGCCTCACCTGCTCCTCCTCACAGTGAGGCCCTCCTCTCTCCCTGGTCCCCCAGGCCACACATGAGAGCTGCTGTACCGATCATGAATGGGGTCTTTCTCCAAATCATCGGGGCTTCCTCCGCCGGGGCCAGACCAGTAGTTTCCTTCCTGATATTTACAGCCACCCCGGCTCTTTTCAGGAGGATCATTAAGCAGCCGCCTTCCAAGGTGGAGCGGGGAGCATCTGCCCCCAGAGGAGAGTGTTTTATCACCAATCTTGTTCAGAAGTGGCGGTACATGATGATAATAAAGAACAGACCGAGTTTCCGTCGGTTTTATTTTATTTTTTACATGCTCCACAGACAACGCGCCCCCTCCTTGTCTGCACCTCGAGCACACAGTCCTCCCTCCCCTGCCCCTTGGTACACCACTGTCCTTAGGTGGCTGCAGCCAGCTGGGTCACATGAAGGAGATGAAAGAGCAAAGGAATATGGAAGAGGAGGGGCTCAGCTGAGCCGGAGGAAGCCGGGCCTTGAGAAGCTCCTCTTCTCCGCGCTGCACAGTTGGGGGTAATCAAGGCGTTGGGGGACTGCCCTTTGGGGACTCGCGGTGCTTACTGAAGGAGGAATTGATGATTCAAGTACTCTGTATGCTCCTGGTGCTGGTGCTCCAAGCAGACGCATCGCTGCTCTGTAACGTGGGCCTTAGAGCGGCCCCCCAAGCCCAGCCTTCCTTCACCGCCACCCCCACGCACATACGGGCAAGCAACAGACTTCATACAGCCCCCCAGTTAGTAGTGACGGAACCGAGTCAGGCCCGCCGAGCCCCACACCACACATCCCTGGGCCCTGGGTCTCCTCTCGGGTCCCTCACACCCACCCACCTTGCTACCCCTCCTGCCAGGCCTGCCCTCATTCATTTACTGAACAGTCACAGGGGTCCCTGTGTGCCAAGCACTGTTGGCACCATCATGTCCCTTATCTTCTGGAACCCCGGCAACCCCAGAGCACCACCATCCCCACTCCAAGTAAGAGGATACTGCCCCTCAGAGAGCCCACACATCTGTCCGGGTCACTCTGAGGGAGAAGGAATAGAGCCAGGGTGAATATCAGGTCACTGGTGCCAAATCCAGCGTCCTCCTCTCTGGAGCCGGAGCTGGGCCAGGACCCAGATGGAGCCCCGGGCAGAGGTCCAACCAGAGTCTGGGAAATGCCATGGCAGAGGGAGGCACTGAGGACCCAGGGGACTTGCCAACACTGCAAGCAAGGCCAGAGGCTGACCCTGCTGACCTACTCTCCAAATGCGCTACCTGAGCGGCCTGCAGGGACACTGTTGTTTTGAAAAGTTGACTTGAGGTAGATGGCAAAGGTCCTCCTTGTGAGCCACACAATCGTAACACCCCAGGATTCTGCTGGATCCCTCCATCAAAGCTGCTCCCAGGGAGATGAACTCTCGTCTTGCCCAGTTCACCACTATTCCTTATCAGTTAAAAACAGTACCCACTATTGAGTCCAGAACTATGAGCCTGAGTTCTCACCGAATCCACGGTCCACTCTCACACCCCCCCATGGGCTAAGCATCCCCCCACCCTTCCCACGGGCAGAGCCGAGGATCACGGAGCCCAGGCAGCTTGCCCATCCACACACAGACGCTGCCCAAGCTGCGGCCGAGCCGGGCGGCTCCAACGTGCCGTTGCTATTGCTCCGTATCTACTCCTCCCCTGTCTTTGAAAACAGCAGGAAGAGGGTGTTCACCCTCTCCCTCGGTCCTGGCCGGGAGCCAGCGCGGATGGGTTCCAGAAGGAGAACCCCCCAGCCAGGGCGCGAGTGCCGGCTGGTGCCTGCTGGCGTGGGCACCATGCCACCCCACTCTCTGGGAGCAGCAGGCTGCCTGACGGCTCGCTGCTTCCCACCCTCCAAGAAAGGGCTAGATGTTGAGCAGAGCCGTGAGGTGATCAAGCCACAGCACTCATGTCGACGCTCTTACCCAACCCAGTTAGTTGCCCAGGGAGAGAAGAGTCCCCCCCTGTTCCCAGGTGGCCTTTTCCCTTTGTCCCCCGTTGGGTCCATGCCTTCATTTCTCCTCTAGATCAAGGCAGTGACACTGTGTCCAGTCTCCTCCTTCTGTGCTCCATCCCCGTGTCCTGGCTTGATCTCGCCACTTGGTCCTGCTGAAATACCTTCCACTGATCCTGTGCCTTTTGACAGAAGTGCAGCTCCTCAGCCTGGTGTGCAAAACCTCCATGAATGGGAGCTCCTGTCCCCTTCCAGCCTGTCTTCCCAGCACTTCTAGGAAGACCTGCTTTGTCCCTCCCTGAGAGCACCAGGCGCTTTTCAACCTTGGGCCTCTGCCTCTACTATCCCTTCAGCTCCTAACACTCATGAGGCCTCACACACCCAGTCCCACCTCCTCGGAGAAGAATCCCGACACTAACATTCACAGACATACTCTTAACACGACATTGTTCCTCTGTAGCTCACGTGTCTCGGTTATGGCAGCCTGCACACCCCGCAACTATATCCTGCCTGTTGGTGTCCCCAACGTCTCCAGGGTCAGCACCTGGCACAGAATGGGCATCGTGAAAATGTGCCCGGGACAATATCTTAAAATCTTCAATGCATGGGGACAGACCTTTCCCCAACAGCAACTCTGTCTTCTCCTGGGGGCTGGTTGTCAGCTCAGCATGGGAACTTGCTTCTCAAGGTGGCCACTGGGGAATCCTGGCCCACTCACCTCAAAAGGATTCGAGCAACGCCTGAGCTGGCACACTCAGCTGATTCTCCCCCCACCGAGAAATCTGCCACTCACCCAGTTCTGTCTCCCACTCACACGCACAGAAATAATAGCCCTGCATTTTCCTGCAAATTCCATCTTCCCCAAATGGAGACTTCAGCTCCACCTGTTCAAGGAAACACAAAACAAGAAGCAAGATGGAGCAGGCCCAGGAGAACAGCCTCGTGGCCTCACGGGGGCACAGTGGGATTTCAGGACTGTCCCCTTCCTAAAGTTCTCCTTCAACCCTGGGCTCGAAAGTTCATCACCTCAACACCCCTCATTGGCTGTCACATCAGGTATTTTCCCCATCCGGGCTCCCCTGTGGCCCATACCTCAGCCCCATTGAGTCCTACCAGGACAAAAGACATGGTGGCCGGGCACAATGGTACACACTTGTAATCCCAGTGACTTGGGAGGCTGAGGCAGGGGGATTGCAAGTTTGAGGTAGACTGGAACAACTCAGCAAGACCCTGTCTCAAAAGCAAAAAAATAAAAATAAAAGGGGCTGAGGATATGGCTCAGTGGTAAAGCACCCCCGTCTTGCCTTCCCAGTACCGGGAAAAATAAGACATGGAGACTAATAACCAGGAAAGAATTCCATCAAGGCACAAGGCGCCAGACTCGGATCTTCTGATCCAGAGTTCCCAACAACACAGAGCTGTCCCTTGGGAAAGGGGACAGAAGGCAAGTCACAGTTAATAAAGCAACCTCGCTCATCTTCTCTTTTGTCTTCAGAACAAGCCCGTGAGAATGAGTCACCTAGGGCAGGCTTTCTCAATGTCATAGCATTAACACGGGGTTATTCTTTGTTTCAATGGACTCTACCCACTAGATGCCTGTAACCTCTCTCCCCTAATTGTGACAACCGTAAATGTCTCCAGACTTGGCTCCATGTCTCCCTGGAGAGTAAAAGTGTCCCAGTTAAGGAAAGGCCAGTTAGATCCCAGGTCTCGACCTCCCCCTGACCTCGCTTCTCTCCTGTGCATGCTCCTTCTCAGCCTCTCCAGCCCCGGGCCGGCCCAGGTGTCCCCTCGGCACCCCTCCCTCCACTCCAGCGGTGGGGCATGGGCATTTCTTAGGCTTCATGTGCAAGCAGGAAAGGAAATCAGCTTTAACAAAGTGTCAAGTCACTGGATTCAGGTCATTCACATCACAAAACTCCTACAAGGCAGGGCCCTCAGCCCCATGCAACAGACAACTGGACGCAAAGATGAATCATTAAAGTCAGGCGGCCAATAAGGGCCAGGGATCAGCTCAGAAGTCCCATGCCCAGCAGGCCCGGGCTGCCCACGTGGGGTGGTCCAGGTCCCAGCGTCAGATATCGGGAGGGTTGAGAGAGGACCTTAAAGGCCATTCCTGCTCCCTCCCCACACTTCCCCCAGATATGGTGGCCTCCCTGACCAGTTTCTGAGAGCCCTGCGAACTCTGAGGACTTTTGGACACTAGGCCAGTTGGTTGGCCTTGAGGCTGGTGATGCCCAACATTGACACCGCCCCTCCCACCAGCTGTGAGTCCTTGGGGAGGTCATTCCACCCCTCCAGGATCATTCACCCCCCCACACACACACACACACATACACGCTGCCCTGGGAGCTGAAGGGGCTGAACATTTGAATTATTTCAGTAACTTTCCATAATATCAGGATTTCCAGCCATGCTAAGGGGAAGAGGGGGGTTCTGATCATTTATGAGTCTATATTCATCAAACTGCTCTGGGATCATCAGGGAAAGAGGGAGATTTGACCTTGAAATATGGACCCACCCAGTAACTTCCAGTGACCTCCACGGAGTGAACACCAAATGTACACAGATGATTTATTGGAAATGTTTTAAAGTTGCTCCGAACCTTCCTCTGGAAGGCAGAGGCCCATGGCAGAAGGCTTCCATGGCCCCAAGTGCCTGCCCTGTCAACTCTCACAACTTCTAAGGCATAGTCCACCATGTTACATTGAAATGGACACACCTTAAATCTGACAGGTCCAACGGCAAATGCCCTCTTCCCCCAAAACTGCTTCTCCCATAGTCTCCTCCGTTCCTTCCAGTTGCTTGAGCCAGAAGCCTTGGCCTCACCCTCATCTGCCCTCCCCCTCACCCCTCCCCCTCCCCAATGCATCCAGTTCACCAGAAAACTCCTCTTTCCGGATATTCAGAAGACGCAAGCATTTTACCATCTCACTTCCACCACCACATCCCAGTCACCACCACCCTCCATGGGACCGTCACCACAACTTCTCGCAGGGTTCCCCTGACCTTGCCTCCCTGTGGGTTCCTCACCTCTCTACTCACAACCCTCCACCTGCTCCCATCTGACTGAGAGGAGAGCGGAATTTGTCATAATGTCCACAGAGCCCTGCAGAGTCTGCGGCTTCCTCTCCTGTCATCACCCGTCACTCACCAAGTCAGCCTCACGGGCCACCCTGCTACCTGAGAACTGTCTGGTACACACACTCAGCCACATGGTCCACCGAGCCCTGCAATGTGGCCATGCAACCGGGTTTTACATGCATCTTTTTTTTTTTTGAGGGGGGATACCGGGGATGGAACCCAGGGGCTCTTGACCACTGAGCCAAGTCCCCGGCCCTTTTTCATATTTTATTTAGAGATGGGGTCTCGCTGAGTTGCTTAGGGCCTCACTAAGTTGCTGAGGCTGGCATTGAACTCGAGATCCTCCTGAGCCACTGGGAATTCGGGCATGGGCCACTGCGCTTGGCCTTTCATGCATTTCATTGTCAATTTTTAATTTAAAAACAAATGCAACATTCATTTACTGGAAAACTCTTGAGTATGCTTTTGATAACTTGGGTGTTTATTTCACTATAACTTAATGAATTCTAAATACAAATTAGGTATTTCCAATGAACGTTCAGTGTCTGATTGATTGACACAGGCTGCAAACATGGTACCCACCCAACCTCAAAGACTTAGTATAAAAAATAGAGTGTAAAATATTTCATTAATAATATTTTACATTAATTACACATTGAAATGATAATATTTTGGTTATATCAGGTTAAATGAAATATATTAACATTAATTTCACATTTCTCTTCTTAAAATATGGCTACTAGGAAACCTAAATGACAGATGCAGTTCGCATTCTGTTTCTTTTGGACAGGGCTGTCCTGACCACAACTGACCCAGGACCTTCCTGTTCCTATTTCCTTGTTCCTCAAAGAGGAAATCACCCTTAGATCTTTCACCAATATCACATTCTCAGTAAGGCCTTCCCTGAGCATTCTCAGTGCACTGTGGCACATGCCTACAATCCTGACGACTCGGGAGGCTGAGGCAGGAAGATCCCAAGTTCAAGGCCAGCCTCAGCTATTTAGCAAGTCTCAAAATAAAAACTATAAAGGACTCAGGCTGGGCTTGTGGCTCAGTCGTAGAGCACTTGCCTGGGATGTGTAAGGCACTGGGTTCGATTCTCAGCACCACATGTAAAATAAAGTCCATCAACAACTAAAAAATTTATATATATATATATATATATATAGATAGATAGATAGATATAGATATAGATAGATAGATAGATAGATATGGATATAGATATAGATATATAGATATATATAGGTATATATAGATATAGATATAGATAGATAGGACTGGGGATGTAGCTCAGTTATAGGCACAATCCCCAATGTTACAAAACAAAATAATAATCATCAAATAAAATAACCAGGTCAGGCGTGGTGGCACACACCTGTAACCCCAGCAGCTCAGGAGGCTGAGGCAGAATGATCACAAGTTCAAAGCCAGCCTCAGCAACTTAGTGAGGCCCTAAGCAACTCAGCGAGACCCTGTCTCTCAATAAAATATTAAAAGGGCTGGGGATGTGGCTCAGTGGTTAAGCACCCCTAGGTTCAATCCCTGGTACCAAAAATAAATAAATAAATAAAACGCCCACTCTCCCCTCAAAATCTAATGCCTCTCATTGCTGCTTTGTTTTCCATCATAGCACTTCTAACATAACATAACGCCATATGTAATTGACTGATGTCATTTTCCCTAGTATCCACAGCACCTAGAATAAAATGCCCGCACACAATAGGTGCTCAATAACTATTTGTTGCATGGATAAAATCATCTGTTTTTATGCCTGGACTTGCTATTCAGCTGAAAGTTTGTCAAGGGCAGTGCCTAGCGCATAGTAGGTGCTTAACATGTGGCTACTGATCTGTTGGCCAGGGTCATTGGGGAAACAGAGGCAGCCTAGCCAAGCCATCCGGGGAAGGCCCATGGAGGTGCCAAGGGTCTCTGGTTGAACACTGTGTTCCCTGCTGCCCTGCTCCTCTCGGCCCACCCCAGAAAAGTCCCAGAAAAGTCAGGGGAAGGCACATTTCCTTTCCTTTCCATCGATTTTTATTCTCCCAGTGAGAAGACAAATCTGCTTCCCCTCTGCCAGAAGGCCCCGAGCCACGGTTCCTTACATTATAGTAATTAAATCCCTGCTGCGAGGAGGGTTCAGGAGACAAGCGGGCCTCGTGCCAAGGGCTGGCCTGCAGGCAGGAGGCGTCAGGGAGGGCGGCTGGCCAGAAGGCCTGTCTCTCAGCTGTCTCCTGAGAGCGAGGAAATCCACTTAGCCACCATGCCTTCACAGGTTTTCACTTGGGGACGGAAGACAAACCTCCCCAGCCCACCATCCAACAGACCCCACAGCCAGGAACGCCGCAGCTGCCAATTCCGGGGGACCCCCACTGCCCTTCCAAAGACCGCCAATGGAAGCTCCTGCTCCTCGCGCTCATCGCTCCCATTCTCCAGATGACAAAACAGAGGCCAGGGACAAGTGTGCTGGGCCGTGCCTGGCGGTTCTCTCCACCCACAAGCTCCGCTGACCTTTGCTGACCTCACACAGACCAAACCCACATCACACCTGCTCTGACAGCAGCATGTCACTGACTCCTCGCAGCAGCCCCAGCCCCCGGGTTACAATGACAACCCCCCCACCCCCCGCAACCTCCACAAGGACACTGAGAATCAAAGTATTGAAGCAATTTCCCAAAGGCCCACAGCCAGGAAGGGACAGAGCCAGGATGGAGACTCGAATCCATCCAGGGTTAAAGCTGCCGTGGCGCCCGCCTGTGATTCAACAACACGGGAGGCTGAGGCAGGAGGATAGCAAGTTTAAGGCCAGCCTGGGCAACTTCATAAGACACTCCTCAAAATAAAAAACAAGAAGAAGGGCGGGGCTGTAGCACAGCAGTAGAGCACCCCCCAGCTCACCCCTAGTCCTGGGGGAGAGAGGAATAGAACTCACTCACACCTGCCATTCCTTAGTCAAGGGCTGCCTCCCCCACCAGACGGTGAGCCCCGGGTCTGCTCAGTGCTGAAGCTCAGAGCTGATCCGAGCAGCTGGCATAGAGCAGGTCCTCACCAGCACTTACCAACTCAAGACCCAGGCTCGAGAAGCAGAGGGGATGGGGACAGAGGGGCTGGGGTATCTGGTGAGGGGCTCATGGACAGCGGGGACAGAAGGCCTGAGCATCGATATGAAATTGGGGTGGGGAGCCAGGGGTACAGAGCATGAGGGCCAGATGATCCTGCTGGAGGAGGCAGGAGCCAGGAGTGGGTCTCACTCTAGTCCTCCAGGTTTGGGGAAAGAAGTCTGCATTTGGGGTTTTCCGAGTTACACCATGAGAAACCAACAGTACCAACAGCAGGTATGCACCAAGCCCTGACCAGGTGTCCTCCCTGCATCTTGTCTCCGTCACTCTTCAGGACACATGATCTCCAGAGAAAGGAAAGCATCCTCGTCCCCGTTTCGTCAGCCAGACCTGGAGACGGAGACGAAGGTCAGCTCCCTCCACGAGGCTGCGCAGCCAGAAACCACAGAGCTGGGACGAGAACCCAGAGTGCCTGCTTTACATGGCTCAGCTGACCCCTTCCACCCGTGGAGACTTCCCGGGCCCCCGCCCGGCCTGCCCTGTCACTGGCTCCTGGAGACTCAACACAACTCTGCACTAAATCGACAGCACCCCTCCACCTCCCCGCACCATCTGTGAGCCCAAGTGGCCCACCAAAGCTCCGGTGGGAGCTGGAAGGGCAGGGGACAGGGGTTGAGAACTGTGAGAGACAAGAACATCCCCCTGGTTCAAAAGAGCCCAGGAGATGCCCTGCACAAGCCCATCTGCGGCTGGAGCCAGCAGAGACCCGGCCCTGGGTTTGAATCCCAACTCCACTGCTTCCCAGCTAAGAGGAAGCCACTGGGCAAGTCACCTCACCTCTCCCAACCTCAAGCCTGTCCTCGGCCAAATGGGGGTGGGTATATTCACCTCACCGTGTTGTCAGGAGGATTTAATGAGATGAGCTACAAAAAGCACATAACAAATACTTGCTCTGGGGGCTGGGGCTGGGGCTCAGTGGTAGAGCACTTGCCTGGCACATGTGAGGCCCTGGGTTCAATCCTCAGCACCACATAAACGATAAATGAATAAAGGCATTGTGTCTCGACAACTAAAAGATATATTAATCAAATAAATAAATATTTCTTTTCTTTTCCTCCCCATCTCTTCTCTTTTTCGGTCCTTGATAAGATTCCAGGTCACCAGGCCTAGTGGCCCACACCTGTAATCCCAGCGGCTCAGGAAGCTGAGGCAGGGGGATTCCAAGTTCAAAGCCAGCCTCAGTAACTTACAAGACCCTTTCTTAAAATAAAATATAAAGGTCAAATGTTCTCTCGGATATGTAGATGCTAACCCTTAACAAGGAGGGGGGGGAGGAAGGGAGGGGGGATGGGAAGAGGAGAGACGGCAGGAAGAATCAGCAGAACTCTCCTGTGCTCATATATGAACACACAGCTCATGGAACCCCACACCATGTTCAGCCACAGAATGGAATTAAACTTGTAATGGGTTGCACCCCACGTATGTATTATATGTCAAAATACACCCTACTGTCATGTACGTCTAAACACAACCCCCCCCAAAAAAAAAAAAATATATATATATATATATATATATATATCGGCTAGGGATATGGCTCCGTGGTCAAACATTAAACATTCCTGGGTTCAACCAAAAAAAAAAAGACCCCATGTCACTCTGGAGGACATAAGTCTCCATTTTACGAGCGCACAGTGTTCTCCCGAGCTGCCGGGGACAGAAGCATTATATATGATCCCGTCTGCCTGCGAGGAAACCCCTTATGACTCAACCTCCACCGAGACTCGCTCTCAGCTTGCATCAATTTCATTTCACTCCTGAGGGATCTCAGGATCCCTGGCAGACAGCACGGACCCAGCCTGGTGCCTTGGGCCAGAATGCCCTCCCACCAGCCAGCCCCATCACTTCCCTGGGAGCAGAACCACACACCAGGTCCAGCCCAGAGCAGGAGTGGCCTGGAACCACGGGCTGTGAAGGACCTCAAATGATCCCCAAGGCCACGGAGCTCTCCAAGAGACAGTCGAGGCAAGGGCCATCATCAACCAGGAGGAACGAGAGGAAATTTGTTTCTGTTTTCCCCGGTGCTGGGGATGAAAGCCCGGGGCCCTGAGCATGCCAGGCCAGCACCCTACACTGAGCCCCCCCCCAGTTCCACCCTTAATAGGAGGAAATAGAGCCCACTTTCCAGACTCGGAAGCCACCCAACCCTCCACAGCTAAATTGCCAGGCCTGCCTCGGGCTGTGCTGAAGCTTGAGTTCTATAGGAACACCGAGCAGCCCGTTTGGTGGAGGACAGACCCCCAGAGCTGACTCAGTACTTGGTCCACAGACCTTCTGCACTCCTGGAACTTAGGATGTTTAGGGTACGGGCTTGGAAGAAAGAAAACAAGAAACAAGGACTAAAACACAGAATCCTTGGGTTCCTGCTCTACCTTTGCTGCTTGCAATGCTGAGTGGCCTTGGACAAATCACAGAGCTTCTCTGGGCCTCGGAGCCCTGTAAGCACAGTCCAAGCCCGGCCTTACCCACAGGGGCCTTGCCTACCCAGGCAAACTCAGCGAGGCCGTTCAGGGAAGGCATGATCCACACCAAGCAGATATGCCCCCAGAGTCATGCCACCCTATGCCATACGGCTCCACGCCCCTCCAAATACAATGGTCCCACCCAGAGGGAGCAACAGGGCTACCCTGAGCCTCCCCTCAGGAGAGAGGGCCACCACCCAGTCAGGGCTGCAGGCATTCTCACGTGCAGGAGCTATTTAGAGAGCCAACATCTCCCCCACTAGAATTCAGAAAAGAAAGAAAATGGCCAAGCCCCAATTTGTTAAAATCAAGAATCTCCAAAAGGAGAAAAGGCCGGGCAGAAATTCCTGCTGGTGGAACCTGAGCTTGCAGGCAGGTGCCAACTCAGGCGAAGGCACGAGGAGGGACCGCCATTCGCTGGCAGCCTGGACTGACTGCGCCAGCCATTGCGCGGGCCACTTACCCAGCCGTTATCAAGATTCTCATCGTTTATAAATGGGGAAACTGAGGCTCAGAGAGGTTGAGTCACGGGCCTTCGGGAAACCCAGCAATAAGGAGTGGGCCAGAATTAGCGCCTGGTACCGTTTCTTCCTGCCTCCCCACAGGGCCTCCTTTTGTTCAGAGCCACCTACAGGTCACCAGGAGAGGTGGCTCAATCTGGTCAGCTGATCTACCCGTTTGCTGGGCAACGCTGGGCAAGGCACCCACCTTTCTGGGCCTTGCCGTCTATAACCTGAAACTCAACACATGTGGACCAGCCTCTGCGGCCCTTGAAGGAGGATCCCTGAAGCCCACTCTCCTGTTCATTTGACACAAAGCACCGCTCTTGTCCCTTAAGAAAAATGCCCAAGAAGCTGACTCAGAAATAACAGACGCCAATTTGCATATTACTTCACACATCATTTGCATGCTGTTCATTTAGTGTCACCAAGGCTCTGCTCAGACGACAACCCTGGCTACCTTGTGACCAGGCTTGGTGGGGGGAGAATGGCTTCCACACAGGCAGGTCGGGGTCACCCCTCCCCTACCCAGCTGCCCTCGGTGCCCCTTGGCACCGGCTGGGGAAAGTCACCAATGGCCGCAGCCCTGGTGTTGTAAGCAGGTATTCGAGGCAGAAAGCGCCCTTGGAATTCTAGAAACCACCCTCCTGAGTCCTGAAGGGAAAGTCGTGTTCTCCTGACAACACGTCCAGGCCACGGAGCACTCTCCTCCTTCCTGTCAGCCCTCTCCCTGGGGCCCAGCCTCCCGGCCTCTTTCTGCCTGGTCATCTTGTGTCCCCGTGTCCCCCTGACCTTCCTCTAGGCCTCTCAGCCTCTGGCCCGGCCCCATGGGTTTATTTTTGCTCTCTCTCCACCTGTCCAGGGTGAATGTCCACGTCCAATAAGCTATGCCCAGACCACAGACGGCCAGCTCGGGGCGGAGAGTAACTGGCCCCACGGGACAAGACGGTGTCAGAGGTCCAGCCCCACCTTCCAGAAAAGTATCCACTTCCCTCTCCCCGAGACCATCCAGAAACACGCCCGGGTAACCTGCCACCAGAAGTAAGGACGTTATAGGACACGGGGCCTGTCCCTCCTCTTCCAGAGACCCTTCCTCCTACCAGTGACACACCTCCTTGACAGCAACCTGTGGGACATGCACAGGTGACACCCACAGTCATGTCTCTCCAGTGTGATCCTCCAGGTGGCATCTTCTAATAACTAATACAAGCAACAGCTGGCAGATACTGGGGCTCGCTGGGTACCTTGCTCTGTGCTGGGGGTCTTCCTACACATCGGGGTTGGGGTTCACCTTTACCATCTGAAGAAACAGGATCCAGGTCCAGTAAACTTCCCAAGAGCCCCCACTGTACACCACTGAGGCAGGATTTGAACCCAGATCCCAGGCCTTAGCACTGAGCTCCTGACAGTTCACTCAACGTTGAATCCGTCACTGCTCAAGCCCCTGCCATGGGCATTTCGCTTCCCATCCAGAGCCTCTCAGAGTAGGCCTAGTCCCAGAGACGCACTCCGTCTTCTCTCCCTCCCTGTGGTGACCGCCCAGCAGGGACTTCAGGCTGCCCCCCACGCAACCAGCCGTGTTCGCTACACACTGAGCGACAGGCCCCTGCCCATGACCCTCCCATTCCAGCTGTCCGGCCCTTCGGGACCACTCCACCTCCCAGGGAGCCCAACGTCCCTGGCCTCAGTTACTGTCTTCCTCCTTGTGAGCACCAAGATCACAAACCAGTCCAGCCCTCGGGACGCTCCTCCAGAACGTGAGCTGGAGGACCAGGGCTTGCTCATCTCTGAAATGGACCGTGACCTGGAGTCAGATGACAAAATCCCAGAGAAGGGAACGGGGGTCCGCTCTTATTTTTAAACTAAAGAAATGGAAGGCCAGACGGGGGGAGGGACTGGAAGTAGGATGTGGGAGCCCTCCCCAGGGTCCCTCGGAGCAGAGGCAGCCCTTCCTCACCACGGACTGCAGCTGACATGAGGCCCAGTCAGGAGGCAGGGAAAGGGGATTCCAGGGTAAGGAAGAAAATTCTAGAACCAGGAGCCTAGAGAGTCCTAGCAGTCTCCTCTCCAGTTCCCAGCAGAGGTTTGTGGTGGCGGCTGGCAATGCACTGGAGACCTGAGCCTCATTCCAGAGCCATTTGTCCTGCACCTGGCGTTCAGCCACTCGGTCCTGTGACCACCTGGACCAAGCCACAGAAACCTGCCGCTCTGTTTTTTCATCTGTGAGATTCAATTGGTTGTGACGACTCTTGAGGCCATTGTGGGACCATGAGGGACACAGGCATGGAAATACCTGTAGGATGTAAGATGTTGAGCCCACATAGACGACCCCTGGGAAGTGACCATGCGGCAGCACTGGAGAGGGAGCAAGAGGACGCAGAAGGAGCCGGACAGAGCTGAGAGTGTTGTGTGTGAAAGTGGTCACTGAGGGGGCTGGGGATGCGGCTCAGGCGGTAGCACGCTCGCCTGGCATGCGTGCGGCCCGGGTTCGATCCTCAGCACCACATACCAACAGAGATGTTGTATCTGCCGAAAACTAAAATGTAAATAAAATATTAAAAAAAAAAAGTGGTCACTGAGGCTTGGGGCGGGGTGGGGCCACGGCAGGAGCCAACACCAGCTCTTTGAAGGACAGGCTCCTGTTTCCTCTGTAATCCCCACACCTACCCCACAGCTTGTCCAGTATCACCATGAGGGCAGTATCACCAAACCCTGCAGTGTGACATCTCAGGGACCCACCATGGGCCTCTCCACGGCCTCACCCTGAGCTCAGGCTACGCCACAGGTAGCCCTCTCCCTGGTGGCCCCAAAGACCCCTGCCTTCTCTTGGCCACACTGACGTCCCCCTCCCACGTCCAGTCCTTCCTGCGCATTCTTGGTAGAGAGCCTCCTGTCTCAACATGTTGCATCTCTGGCCTCAGGCCCATAGATCTTGATTTGAATCTAAGCAATTTGGGCTGGGGGTATAGCCCAGGGTACAGCACTTGGTATACGCAAGGCCCTGGGTTCCCCAGAACCACACACACCAAAAAAAATAAATAATAATAATAATAATAATAAATAAATAATCTCTTTCTCCAATAGCACAGCAGGCAAGGGAAAGGGCATGACCTTGAGAGTGAAAAGGACCAGGACCGGGGCTCCCAGCCAGTGACCTCGTCTGCAACGGACGCCTCAAGGATCACCTAGGTCTAGGGCTTTCTGATGTGCAGTCATCCACTGCTCAACAAAGGTCCTCGCCCTCTCTCTCCTGTCACCCGGCAACACTCCAGCACCGAGGAGGCTGGGCATCGAGGTACAGCAGGATTGTCCTGCCCCCAGCCCCGCCTCCTCTCCTGCCTCCCAGATCCCATTTGAGCCCCTGGGGGTGGAATGACAGGGGTGGGGGGAAGGACCCCTAAAAACCCACTAGCCCCCTCTGGACTCTCCTCACCAGGAGAAAAGGCACTAGAACCTTCCTCCCGGCAGCTCCTGAGAACAGCAGTCCTAGAATCCCCACCCTCATTATTTAAAGAGGAAGAGGGGACTTTCTTCTTTCTCTCCCCCTTAGGGATTTCTGAAAGCAAGAGAAGAAAAACAGTTCCCAGTGAGAACCCTGGTCTTCCTGTCACTGAGCCAGGGAAAAGTGGTATTTCATCAACACACAGCCACCCCCCACCCCCCACACACACTTTCTTATTTTCTCCCCCAGATAGGCTTCACAGATGACGGCCGTAGAACCCCAGCTCCCTGTTGGGACTGGACATTTCCATCAGGTCTCGGGTTCACTGCACAGCTCACTTGCATTTTTGTCTTATTTTGTTTTTCTTTGCCTAACACTTTTTAAAGCGGATCTTTTGGCGGTGGCCTCACAGCAGCTACTCGGGGAGTAGACAGGGCACCCCCTTCCTGAAAGCTAACTAAGGGAAACAGAAGGCGTCAAATAGCTTTCTAATGAGCCTGTTCAGGGGACAAACGCCCAACCGTCAGGCCAGTGCCCATACACCCAGATAATGCCGCCTGAGGGGAGGGGAAGCCCGGACGGACTGTGAAGCCTTCCCCAGGACAGTTATAAATAGTGTGGTGACATGCAGAGGAAGGCACAGCTAAAAAGTTAGCCGTCCCCCTGTGGGTTACAAACGCTTGACTCATTTGCTGACTGTCCACAAAGATTATAAATAAGTTGGTCACCATCCTGGGGGGTGAGAGCCTGTTTTCACACTGCCAGAAGTCGTTGGCCCTCCTCGGGGACAACACACTCAGTGTGACCTGTGACAATCAAATGTGGCCCTGGAGTCCCTTGGCAGCTGGCTCTCAGGCTACTGCCTGTGGTCAAAGCCTTCACAGTCTTCTGCCTTCTGGAACTCTCCAGGTCCTCCCCAGCGAGGGTCTGGGAAAGGAACCTGTCCTATTCCCACTTCCCAGCATGCCTGGACCATCGACACCGTGCCCCAGGGGTCCTCTCAATCACACTAGAACCCGCTCTGACAGCCACCTGCCCACCCCCAGGGGCACCTGGGCCTCGCAGGAACACAGTCATTCACCCCACAGCACCTGCTTCTGCACTGCCTTTTTGGAGACAGGGCAGGGCAGGGCAGAGCCCGGGACTGAGATGCTACTGGGGCTGGGGAAGCGGCTCAATGGGAAAGTGTTTGTGTAGCATGCAAAAGGCCCTGGTTTGATCCCCAGCACCAAAAAGTAAAAAGAACGGGGTACCATTGACCATTCCAGATGGAGGCCAGAGGTGGACTCCCTGAACCCTGTGCATTCAGCAAAAAGACAGGCAGCAAGTCGGCCCTGGCCTAAGGGATACCATTCTCTGTGAAGAGTGAATGGCCAGGAGTTGACTCCTCTGGGCATGAGGAGAAGCCTGCCGTCTGGGTGGCCTCCAAGGTCAGAGGTGAGAAAAGCAGCTCCTCATGGGAGTAGACAGGGCGCCAGCAAGCACCTTCGCGTGGACGCCTCTGAGTGCAGCTGAGTTACCTGGGCAACGGACCCAGCAAAGGTGCAGGGAGGAGCCAGAGGCAGCCGGAAGGAAGGAGGGGCAGGACGCTGGTCGCCCAGGCAGGAGGGGCAGGGGGTGGGCAGAGGATGGCTCTGCCTGAGAAGGGAAACTCAGATGAATTTTGAAATCGAGGGTGGGGAAGTGTTTGAGGTGGTACAGGATTAGTGCAAAGTGCCCCCTGCTGCGCCAGAGTGTCCCAGCCTCCCACGAGACCACCCCATAGCCCTGGTGACTGGCTCACTGGAGAGAGGCCACAGCCCCACCACCATCAAGCTGGGGAGGGGGTGGGGGGGTCCACAACCCGAGGAGGAGGGGGAAGGCAGGCCGGCCCCATCTCTAACTCTGGACCCCGGAGAGGAAAACCAGCTCTAGAAGAAAATAAAGAACAATAAGAAGGACCCCAAATCCTCTTTGCTCTGACCCTGATAGAGGAATAGTGAGTATCACCAAGATTTCTCAACAGGATCTGGCCCTAAGCTGCAGAGAGGAAAGCCACTCATTTAAGAAAAGAAAGAAAGCAGAGTCCCCACTCAGGTCAGGGGAAGCCCAGTGCCTTTAGACCTATTAGGACCATCTCGGCGTCTCTCAGAAAGAGCAGCCGCCTCGTACCTGCGCCCTGCCTCCCTGCTCCAGGCGGAAACCCCAGCGCTCAGCAGAGCCGCCTGCCAGTGTCATCGCCTACGGCCTGTGAGGGTGGGAGCCGGGGATCATTCTGTCCTGATTTCTCAACCTCCTCACTCACGCTGGCTCCCCTTTGCATCGACTCTGAACCCGCTCCGGGTACGTGCCGTGTTCCTCCTCAAGAGACCAAGCCTGGGTAGCGCATCCCTTCCCCAGAACAGATACCAGCCCAAGACAGGCAGAAAAGCCACAAACCCAGAAAGAAAGGCTGAGAACTTCAGAACCCAGCGACCCGGGCACAAGGCACAGGCACATCTTCAATCACTGGGGGAAACAATAGTGTCCTCCTCCTAAAGGCCTTTGAGAGGGAGCTGCCACCAGAGATGCAAAATTACCCAGCCTGACTGGGGTGCCCACGGTCACCCTGTCCATCCTCCTGCCTCACACTGGCCAGCCAAGACAAGCATCACACAAGCTCTGAAGCAAAATGGAGTGTCACTCATCTGTCCCCAGGGCTACTGGAGTGTCTCTAAGCTCTCCCATGGCAATTTTTCACCCTAACCCAAACACTCCTGTCCCAGAGCCCATTCCTCCATGAAGCTGGGGGGCAGATGCTCACCTCCCCCCAAAACAGACCCATGGTTAAAAGTGGTCTCTGGCCACAGTCAGCCCCCTCTAATAACTTCTCTCCTCCAATAACAAGTCTTGGTTCCCACTGATTCTAGAGCCAGAGTTAGATTAATTTTTTTTAAATCTGTCTCTCTTCTTACCATAATCACAAGAGGCCCCATGTATTGAGCCGGCACCAGCTGAGTGCCTTACGCTCCTCTGACTCAATCTCCCTCTTGACGGCTGGGCAATGGGTTCCAGGCTGCATGACTTACCCAAGATCACACACTGGAAGTGGCCGACCTAGGACTCCAACCTTGATCTGATTCTTTGACACAATGCCACCTGCACCCAGGCAAGACAGGGATATCCTCCCCATCTCCCCACTTTGGGTCCACAGGGCCTGGCACATACAAGACGCCCAGAAAATAGTTGTCCCATAGGTGACTCAGAACATGGGGATCCAGATGGAAGGACAGAGGGTAAGCAGGTTAAAGGGAGCCCTGCCTGCCCCAATCCCAGCCCAAGGGTGCACAAGAAGAGCCACCTCACCAGCTGAGGCAAGCAGGACCCTCTGTACCGTTGCCCTCTCTGTGCCACCACCAGTCAGAGGGTCAGTGACTTAGGAACAGAAGAAGCCAAGCACCTCGGGTCACTTCACCCTTCAGTCACCCACAGCCTGCCTCCCCAGCTCTGGAAAAACCCCTTTCCCTGAGCATGGCCACTGTCTTTGAGCTCAAACCACAAGGGTCACCGAAAGAGGATGCGCTGGTGTCGCCTCTTCCCCTCGGCCCCTGCCCTTGGGCCTTCCTAGGTTCTCCCCTAGGAAGGACTGCTGACCCCCCGGGAATGACTGGAGGGATACAGGGCTTGGCCCAAGGTGGCTGCCAGCCCTATCTCCGGAAGCAGAGCGCCCAGCAGGAGAGGTGACTCTGAGAAAGCAGTGAGCAGAGGGACCCGCAGACTCAGAGGCTTATTTCAAGGAATGACTCAGTGAGCTGCGTTTCCAGGGGAAACCCCACTTGCTTCTCTGCTCACCGAGGGGCAGGAGCTATTTAGACTGAGCAGCTTCCCAGGGCTGCCCTCGGCTGGGGCTGCCCCCCCCCCCCAGAGCAGGCGGGTCCCCGGAAGACCCTCTCTCTGCCTGGGAGTCTACACTCTGAATATTCAGGTTGCCTGACAGGTCTGCCCCACCGGATTCCAGAGTGGGCTAGCCCGCCCACCCCTGGTTAAAGCGACATGCTGGGAATGGGGGAAATCCGATCAGCACCTCCCAGGTTTTTGCGGCTGGATTTCAACAAGGAATGTGACAGTCTCGCAGCAGCTGTGCCCGGCCTGAAACAAGCTCTATTTGAATCCTCCAACAGCTGAGCCCCTCCCAGCCACCCGCCAGCCAGCCCAGCCACCCCCTGCCCAAAATGACAATAAATAGAGAAATCCAAGCGAAAAGCAGGCATAGGCACAAGTATCCGTCTCTCACACACACGCACACGCGCACACACACACACCCCGACAAATTGGGGCTGAGGGGTACCGTGGGAAGAAAGACACTTGTCCAGGGGTTCCCCAGGTCTCCGAGCCTTCCAGCCCACGGCAGAAGGGCTCCCTGGCAAGTAGAGCATCAGCGGAAACCCACCTTCCTCCACCTCCACTCCCCCTGCAAGGAAAGCCCCTTGGGGCTCGACTGAGAGGCTGCAGCGGTGGGGCCAGCACCCCCTGAAGCCTGTGCCTGCCGTCTCCACCCGGGCGCACTCACACATGCCCTCATCTTTATTTATCCCGAGGAGAAGGAGTTGGGGTGGGAGGGGAGAACCGGGGCTGAGCTGGGGGCGCTGGCTCGCGGGGACCGCTGGGGAAGCCTGTCATCCCATCCCAAGGAGAGGCGGTCCCCCCAGGCTGAAGCCAAGGCGGTGCCCATCTGCTCTGCCTGGGTAACACCTGTAGCCATTTTTATCAAGGGATGTTTATGAGGCAGCAGCAGGTTTACCCTGAGTCCTCTTTCCTGAGGGAAGAGACTGCTGGTTTCCTCCGCCTGTATTTTTACCCCAATGCCCTGGGGAGACTCAGGTCACCCGGTGCTTTTCTATTTTGCCCCGAGTCTCTTGGGGGAAGAGGAGGGAAATAGAAACTTGGGAAGAGAAGGAGAATAGAAGGGACTTGGGCAGTGGGTACAGAATCCCCCACCCCCACCCAGACATTTATTTCTTTTTTATCCTGGGGAAAATGGAGTGGAGCAGGGAGGGAGGAGAGGAGGGGAAGTCGAAGGAACTGGCAAACACATCAAGGCAGAGTGTAATTAATTGGTGCGTTAAGCTGCTGGGTTATGCTTTAGTACAAGTGAGCCAGGAGGAAAAAACGATTTCTCAGAAGGGATTCTTTAATCCTCCCTAACACGGAGTCTGCAAATTAGACACAGTGTATGGGGATGTCCCCCCTAAAAGGAAGTGAGGAATGAATTCTCCCGGGATCAAGAAGGAAAACCATGGGAAGTTAGAGTGTTCCATATAACTGAGCTAATGCCTCTCCCACCACCACCTTTCTCTCTCTCATTCTCTCTCTCTCTCTCTCTCTCTCTCTCTCTCTCTCTCTCTCTCTCTCTCTCTTTCTCCCTACATATTCCTTTTGTTCAAGGTATAAAGAGAAACCACAGCCCCTACCTTTGAGTACAAACCCCAAGACAGCTCGGTCTCTATCACCATAACAACAATTCCAAACATCCCAAAAATCAGAGCATAGTCACTCAGTCGCTTTCTCTTTTCAAACAGGGCCCTCCTGTGTCCCAGCTTATAGCCAATGTTTTGGTTTTTCCGCTTGTTGGCTTTGGGGAAGGTGGTGCCGCTGGCAGTGGTGCCGGCATGCTGGTGGTTGTGGGTAGCGTTGGGGTGATGGAGCAGGGTCTGGTGGGCATGATTGTCCTCCCTGGAGGAGATGACGATCTCCGGGGGGTTGCTGGGGCTGAAAAGCTGGAGGGGTTGGCCCTCGGGCTCGGCCTCAATGAGGTTCCTCCGGGAGGCGCTGAGGCGGCTGAGGGGCTTCATGACCCCACCGCTGTACTTGCAGGAGCTCATGGCGATCTCTGTGAAGGGGTTGCTGTCCCGCCGGTGGACCAGGGGGCTGGCCTGCCGGTGCCGGCTACCTCCTCCAGGCCCACTTGTGGCTGTGGAACTTGGAGAGTGGCCAAGCAAGTGGTCATTGAGATTGAGCTGGCTGCCTTGCCTGGAGGAAGGGTGGAGGATGGCCGTGGAGTTGGACGAAGGGGGGGCCCTGAAAGCAGTGGGAGGGGAGTGCAGCAGGCCAGGGTGGACAAGCTGGCTCTGGAGTTGGGCGAGCTGAGACAGGGGATGCGGTGGCTGCTGCTGCTGCTGCTGCTGCTGAATCTGCGGAGGCTGAGGCTGAGGCTGCAACGAGGGTCCTGGGGGCTGCTGGGGGGCTGCTGGGGGCGCTGGCGGCGGTGGCTGCTGCTGCTGTTGCTGCTGCTGCTGCTGCTGCTGCTCATCCCCAGAGGATGGACAGGGGCACTTGGGGTCTTCATCCAGGTCCCCCACCCCCGAGTCATGGAAGTGCCCAGAAGTGTCCATCTTGGGGCCTGGCTGGATTCCCTGCAGCACAACCCCCCACCCCAAAGCCACCCTCGCTCCAAAGATGTCCTCAAAGAAAGCCAGGCATCCAAGCTCCCCCACCAGAGTGTCTTGGCTCCAGTCCTCTCTTTGGCTTGCTTCGGTTCTCTGGGGCTGCCTGGAGTCCAGACGCTGCCTCTCAAGAATGCATTGTATTGGGCAGTGAGGAAGGGCAGCAGGGGAGCTTGGAGAAGGAAGGAGCGGGGAAAGAACTCTAGCTCAGGAGGTGGTCCTCTAGGAGCGCGTGAGGCCAGGCTGAGCTGCACTCCTCGCTGGCTCGATAGCTTCGCTTTCCTCCTCCTGCCACTGTTATACTGTAAGCCAAGCCCACTTATTAGCAGCTGGTCTCATTGGCTCGGCTCAACTCTCCAACCGCCTCCTAACTCCGCCCCCCTCCCAGGCTCCGCCCCGAAGGAGGGGCCTGCAGTCCTAGGCTCCCTGCCGGGCGGCAGCGCAGCGAGGGCTGGGAACTGTAGTTTTTGCTCCACGACCCTGGAGCAGAACTGCTGCCGCCCTCTTTCCGTGACAGGTATGGCCGAAGTCCGCAAACCCACGGTGACCAGGGTTGTAAGCTCCCGCGGGGACAGTGGGAAGGAGGGACAGAGGGACTCCTCAGAAGGGACACTGTCACCTTGATGAGGGGCAAGAAGCTCAGGAAGACAAACGTTTATTAAGGCACAGATTGTTTCGCACATATTATTCCAGGTACATCCTCCCAACACCCAAGGAGGCGGGCATTATGTTCCCATTTTACCAAGGAGAAAACTGATGCTCGAAGCTGTTGAGTAGCAACGTCAAGGTCACAGAAGCAGAGGGAATTCACTCCCTCTCACTGTGGATAAACTCACCTACCACTGATGGAGCTCCTGGAATGTATGTGCACCCCCTCTCTGTCATTTCCAACCCCTACATCAACCCTATGAAAATGATGTCATCATTCTCCCTTTACAAATGGAAACCGTTGGAAGAAAGAAAGGGTGGAGAACATTCAAGCACAGACAAATTAAGAAACTTGCCAGATGTCATTCAGCTTGTAATTAAAGATGCCAGGGTTTTGAACTTAGGTCAGTCTGACACTCCAGTTCTCAAAGTGGTTGTTCAACAAACATTGTTCACATGACGGATGAGAACGAGCCAACGAGAATCTGTCCAGGAAGAACCAGCTTCTCCAAAGCAGGGTGTGTGAGGCGCACAGCACAACGGCTCCAGCCTCTTCCCTAACAGCTGGGCATGGAGTCACTAGAGGATCTGGCAGAAAGACTGAAGATGCCCCGTGGTCACCCCCTGCCTGATTTTCCCCATGGGGCTCTGAGAGTTGGAGCTGGGAACAGCTGCTAGCTTCCCAGGTTCAGAATCATCATCATCAAGTATTTATTAAGCTCCCACTGTGTGCACAGGGGGTTCGAAAGGGATGGGGCCAGAGCTGAATTTATTTCCATTTTAAACTGCAACAGACTTAGGGATTAGAGAGAAAGACACTGTTATGGAATCCCCCAAGCACACCTGGGGTCTGAAGACATCTGGGCTGCAGGTGTAGCTGAGTGGTAAAGTGCTTGCCTCGTATGTACCAGCCCCTAGATTTGATCCCCAGCATCACAAAGGATAAAAAATTTAAAAGGAGGGGAGGCCTCTTCCTGTCTGCTTCCTGATTCCCCATCACCCTTTGGCTTCTGTTCAGCTCCTTCCCTAGAGGAGAAGAGGGAGAGTGAGAGACCCAGGCACACACACACACATACACACACACACGGAAACACACAGGCATACACACACTGCCCTGTGCACACACAGATGCACACACGATTCCTTTGAAATCAGCTCTCTTGAATAGTGAGCAGCAAGTGACCAGGTCAGGAAGGGGCAGAGTTTCCACCCAACGAGCCCAGAGGCCCCTCCCACGTATCATTGCTCACCTCTCCGATCCCTGATCCACCATGAAAACAGAGCTGCATATTACTATAAGCCACACCCCCAGACACCTGGACAATTAAAATTTTCTTCCACAATAATCTTGATTATCATATTATCAGTGATGTGGTCACACACACACACACACACACACACAGACACACACAGAGTCATTGCACCAGGGTCTCCTGTGTTTTCCCGTGGCCGTGTGGCGCACCTGCAGGGAGCCCTGCCTGCCCTCCTCCTCCTGTGTGTCTTCTTGATTTCTGTCCCTCTCTCTCATCCCCAAACAGAGCCACCTGTTTGGTTCAAGGCTCCAGATCACCTGTTTAGTTCTAATGATTTCCTAATAAATTACCATTAACATGGTGTCAGTAACTGAAACGTGCTGTTAGTATTGGCTTTTAGTACCTGATACAACTTCCAGACTGTGAAAAAAATCAATTAAGGGGGCAGACCCCTGGCATTTCTGTGCCCACTCCACCTCATGAGCTACCTTCTGCCTAGGCTCACCTTTCCAGGCCAGCTTCCTGACCCTAGTTCCCTGACTATTCCTGTGAGAGCATGTCCTGCCATCACGGACAGGGGTGAGAAACAGCCTGGGTAAGTCCAAGCTCCCCAGAGCCAAAGGCAGAGGTTCATCTGGGAAATGGCATTACCAAGGCAGCTCCCCACCCCACCCCCCCCCACCCCTGGTTAGAGCTACCCCATCCTAAACAGGAGGCGGACAAGGTCATGGTTAGAGACGGGGCTCCAGAGTCAGACTTTCCAGTCTGGAGCCTTTGCCTGCCCTAGGATGTCTACATAGCCACCGGCAAGATGACCTCTGGTCCTCAGCTTCCTCTCTGTCACGCAGAAGTAATAAGGGTCCCTACTCATGGCGTTTAGGAGAATATTAGAGGTGAGTCACTAGTAGGGGGGGCTATCCCATAGGGGGCAGCCCTGAACCCCTCAGGATGTCCTGCAGCTGGCCAGGACTGGCTCTTAAAAGATCATTGTGCCCATTTCTTCCCGGCTCCGTGTTCAGCGGTGTCACATCTGTGTCTTGAAATCAGTTGTGATGGGGGTTATTTTCACCACGGAAACCAGCAAACCTGTAAATCAGGGCTTGCTTTGTCCTGTAGAGGAGCTGAGTCTTGATGGCTGTTAAGCTGATCCAGAGCACCCAAACTGCTCCCAGCCCCGCCCCAGATCCAGACTGCGCCCCCCACCCTCTTCCAGAGACCAGGCTGTGCTCCCCTGCTGCCCTCTCTCTAGTTCCAGCTGTGCCACTGGCTCACTGTGTGACCTTCAGCCACTAGTCTATACTCTCGGCTCCAGTGAGGCAGACCTGACGGCGAGCGCCCATGGGTCAGTGAACCAGCGGGGAGCTGCCCCGCCCAGGCCTGCTCCGGTCAGCCTTTCTGGTCTGCCCCTCCCGTGCACAGCGTTCAGATGTCTTCCACCACTGCTGCCTGTCCAAGTCCCCAGTGTCGGGAAGTCCCCAGCTCTTGCCTTGATCCCCAACTACAACCGCGTCATCACAACAACCCATGAGCTGGGGTCATTGCTCATTTTATAGATGAGAAAATAGATGTATTGACAGGTTTTAAAACTTGGCCACTCTTACTAACTAGTGGCATTGCTGGGATCAAACCCAGGCCCATTCAACCCCCAAATCCAAGCACTTGACATGTGTTTTGAAACCCAAATTTTTAAGATTCAGCCAACCCTCAGCTTGTGGCCTCACTGAAGAAACAAGTTATGTGCCTCTGGGGGTGACAGAGAACAACAAATCAGACCACAAAATATGGTTGTGACACTAGAGGTGACTGAGGGCAGGGGATAACCAAGGGAGGCTGTTGCAGGATGAGCAACCACCCTTCACACTGACCTAAAATGAAAGGTGGACACATTAGGCCTCTCTAGTCTGCAAATATGGCGGTCACGGGTGCAGCGGAATTTCTTACCTCTAGAATACCCAGAGAGTAAGCAAGGACATGTCCACCAGACCCAGGAAGACCAGCTCCACCTCAGGCGTCCTCAGCCCTGCCCTCCTTTCTGACAGCCTCCCTCACCACCTCCTCCTGAAGGGCCGGCATCACCAGCCTCTGGGAGCTGACCAGCTATTCCGCACCTCCACGTCGCTCACGCCATTCCCCCGACGTGCTCTTCCCACATCTTCACTAACACATTTCCCTTTGCCCTTAAAGACACGGATCAAGGTCTTCTTCCTAAGACGCCTCCCCTGAGCTCCGAGTCGGGGATCTCACTCTCCCTGTCTATTCAATCTCTGAGAAGCAGTACATCTCATGTCCTTTGTGTCCTTTCCCCAGATTGTGACCTCCTTGAGGGCAGGAATGATGGCTTCTTCAGGCCCGTGTCTGCAGCTCTTCCCCAGAACCAGGTGCACAGTGGGGGCTTCACAGAGATCAACCGTACTGACTGAACTGGAGACTGGGGAGAGTTCATTTGGAGGTAAATAAAAGGAGGTCGCAGCACTTTTCACAACAAATGACAAGCACAATTTCCCTGTCAGTAAAATAAGTGAGATAGAAGAGATGATTTCCAAGATCATTCAGCTTTAAAATTCCATAATCTGTGGTCTATAGATGTTTTTATCCCTAAAAAGTAGAACTAACTGGAAAGTGATGATTCGTAGTTTATCTGGCTGTCTTTCCCCCAAGTCTGTACCTTTTGAGAGCAGAAGGAGTCTAATTTCATTTGGTATCCCCAGTACTGAGCAGGGTGCCTGGCCATGAATACACTCACTAAAGGTTTATCAGAGGAATGGACGGATGGATGATAGAGGATGGATGGATGGATGGATGGATGGATGGATGGCTCGTGAATGCAGGGGTGGGCCAATGGATAGATGAATGGTGAATGGGCGAATGGGTGGATGATGGAAGGATGGATGGACAGATGGATGACAAGTAGATGGATGGATGTTGGATACAATGACAGATAATAGTGCGTGTTCTATAAAAGCCAGTGGTTGGAGAGATGTCCTTGGCCTTCTGGAGACAATGTCATAAAGATCAACCCCACTTTCCCCAGATCTTGTACAGGTAAGTCAGAGACAGTCCTAGGCTGAATGGCACACCCGCTCCCCCAGATTCAATCATTGTTCTGATCTTACCTCGGAACTTTGTTGCTCTAATGATACAAACCACTGTATTTACACAGTACTTCATAGTTTTCCAACGACTTTCACATAAATCACTTCCTTTGCACCTCCCAGCAGGCCTGGAAGGCAGGGGGCTCTGTTGCCGTCACCCCTTCAACTGAAGTTTAGAAAGTCTAAGTCATGCATTCAGTGTCACCTATCAGCCGTGAACTTGAACGGGGGTCTCCTTCCTTCTCCTTGGAATGCCTTCCCAGTGGCCACCACGCCACTAGGATGTAAGGAGCAGCACCAGAGCCACCTCTGTCCCCTCCGACCTCCTTCCTTTGTCGGCTCTCCCAGCTCTACGTCATTCCCTTTTCTTAATTTCCTGGTACTTTGTATCTCCCTGGGGACACTTTTCACTTTCCTTGCATTGGTGCTATCTATACATGTCTTTTCTCCCTGCTTTTGATTTACACCATAAGGTCCTTGGTGAGAGTGAAGTACACACACCCACACACACACACACACACAACGGAGCTCACCCTGTGCCCAAATTGTGCATTGAATAAATAAATGAGGGAGTTTATACATGACTGAGACTTTGGCCATTTCCCTCCTGGGGTACTTGACCCTGATCTGCTCTATGGCCACCAGGGATGCCAGGGACGCAGGTACCCCTCTCCCATCCGGGCTCCTTTTCTCTGGGTCCCTGGATATCCAGACCCTAGGGTGAGGCCCTTTATAGATAAAGCCCTCCTAACCCTCCCTAAGAGTGAAATGGGACAACCACATCCACCTGCCACCAGGCCACACACCACAACTCTTAGCCACCTAGGCAGATGGAAGATTCCCCAGCTTCACACCATCTCCTCATAGTCCCCCATTTTGCTGGAGAAAAGCTGAGACGCTTTGCTTTGGTCGGGGTGTCACCAGAAAGGGAACATATGGAGGGACACCCACCCTGTGCTACGAGGTCTACTCTGTGCGTGTGTGGTTTCCATAGCTAAAGGGTGACATTCACATCCCCAGTGGACAGCCGAGGAAGCGGCATCAAACTGCAGAGAAGGTGACAGGTTTGCTCTTAATCACAGAGGAGGCAAGAGGCCAAGCCATGAGCCAAACAGGCCATGCCCCGTCCACTCAGTCACTGCCACGGGGCTAATTCCCCTCCGAGAAGATATTCCTCCTGCGCAGATCCTCCAGGAAAGCCCGCTGGTGGCAGCTGGAGAACAGCTCCGGAACAATGTCCGTCTTCTGCCCCTGAGACTGCGGAAGGCCGGCTGGTCTTCACACGGGAGAAGATGGCGTGGGCCGCCCGGGGCTGTGACCCCTCTGCTGCCATTTTCCTGCCAGTGACCATGATGACCATGGCTCTGAGCCTAAACTGATCATCCAAGTCCCTCCACAGCTGGTTTGTGAAAACAGGGATACGTGTTTCTCCGGCCCCTCTTCCATGGCTTTGCTGTGGGAACTTGGTGTTCTGGCCCGATGAGTCAGTCCGGATGGGAACGCTGATTTACTGGAGGCGTTCAGGGTCAGAGGAAAGGTGCTGATACCGTGTCTGGAAAGAAGTGTATCTGGGAAGAAGGCATGGAAAATGGGCACAGGGTGCCAACTCTGTCCCCACAATGCCCTGCTGGGCTCACAGGGAACCAGTGGAGTCATTCACAAACTTGCAAACTGTAAAGTGCTGCCCCTGTGGACCAGGCAAGTGCAAGGACCAGTGACTGAGGGAGGGAATCTGGAGACCCTGGCCGGTGAGGGCTTAGCATCTGAGCCTCACTCTTAGAGTCTGGGGCCACCCTAAGGTGTCTGCTTGGGGCCAAGTCAGTGGAGAGAGCCTGTCATCTGCTGGGCTGGGTCAGTGGTTGAGTCCTCTCCCAGCTCATGCTGCAGTAGAGA
The DNA here is from genome assembly GCF_021218885.2 of Marmota monax. Lineage (NCBI taxonomy): Eukaryota > Metazoa > Chordata > Mammalia > Rodentia > Sciuridae > Marmota > Marmota monax. The sequence goes on along the minus strand of NW_026694593.1, from coordinate 2,046,437 downwards.
TGATGGGGTCCCCCATCCCCTGAAGACTCAGCAGGATTTCTGTCTATTTTGTTCTCTGCTGAATCCTCAGTGCCTAAAACAGTGCCTGTCACAAAACATGCTCTCAATTAAGACTCACTGAAGAAATCAGTTCCTCGGTCCCCAGAGGGGGGAAAAAAAGTCTATAACAGATTCCCAAACCCAAAGCAGGCCCCTGAGCTGCCCAAGGAACAACCCAGAACCGGGGCAGCTATAGCCCCTGGCACAGAAAGGCAGCCAAGGTCCTGCAATCAGAGTAGACAGCAACAACAGGACCCGGCCAAAAGTTTGGGCCAGAGCCCTGTGAGCCAGCTGCCAGTCAGAAGCTCAGGAGCAAAGGCCCTGAAGGCCCCAAGTCCTGCTCCCCCCTGGAAATGTCTGGCCACTGGCTGAGGCTCACCCTGGGTTCACCCACCTGGGGCAGAGCAACCTGTGGAGGGTTTGTGAGGAGTTTGGCGGCCTCTGCTGGTGGCACATGAACATAGCTTCTCCCTCGAGGCACCTTGGGAGACATGGACCCCCCAAACAAAAACAAACCCTCCACCTCCATGTCCAGCCTCCTTCCGTGGAGACTCGGGGACTGGATCCATGCCTTTGTGAATATTTTGCAAAAGCATTTTCTATTATTCAGGATTCTTCGGTTCTTGCTACCAAAGAAGGGAGGCTACTTGTCTATTCTAGGTGAAGACATCAATATAAAAGTCTTTGAATGAAAGGGCTGGACGGGACCACAGAGATGCTTCAGGGCCCGCCTTTATTTGCAAAATAATAAGCCCTGCAACCTGGGAGGTGACCTGTGTAAACTCCACGGGTTAAGGACAAAGGTGGATCCCAAACCAGGTCTCCTTGATGTGTGCCCCTCAACTGGCCCCTGGTCCCTCAGTTGCAGTTGAACATCCAATGGCACAGCCTGCCTCAGCCTCCCCTCCCTCCATCTCACCCACAGGCATCCTCAGCCCAGCCCCCAGCCTTGGCTCCACTCCAAGTCACTGCCGTCAAATGCGTCAAATGCGGAAAGAAGCCCCCTCCCCTCACCCTCTACAGGGCACACCCGGGAGCCAAGCGCCGAGGAGCAGCACCTTGCTGTGGGTGGTAGAGAAAGGCAGGCCTCCTTTGCCTCCCCTGCTTCCTGGCCTCCTTCTCTCCCGTAGAGGTGAAAGCCAGAGGGTTGCTATGGACACTGCCACGGGCTCTCCCTCCTCAGCAATAATCCAAAGCTGCCCTCCCTGCTGGAGGCCAGGCTCTAATTGCCAAGCCTCAGAGGCGGCCAGGATGCTTCACAGGAGGTACCGGGCAGCCCGAGAGCCCGAGGATCAGATGGGCCGAGGAAGGAAGGAGAGTGACAAGATGGAAATCACCCGAAATTGGAAGCAACAAGCCCGACCTCTGTAGGTGGACTGACAAAACCAATGTCGGTTCAGCCGGAATTGGAAAAGCAATAGTGTCTTCACAGGCTCCCCATGAGCTCGGACACTTAATCACTGTGGCCAGCGTCTCTCAGCGGGATTCTGGGAGGAAAAGAGGAGCCAGGTGGCCCTGACCGGCCCAGCCATCGTGTTCTTACATCAGAACCAGGGGTCCAGGAGCGTACCTGAGCTGCATGCCCAGCTACGAGTCCCAGCTTCTGACCCACACAGACCCCCTTGGGTGTCCCCACAAAGAAATCAGATCATTTTCACCACTGCTCGTCTCCCCGCCATTAACCCCGAGCATGTTCCCTCCCAGCAGGATCACACCACGTGACCAGAGAGCTATCACCTCTAATCCTGTCCCCACCATGAAACCAGAACATCTGGCCTTTATGAACATCTTCTCCAAGACATCAGGACAATGTCTTTTCCCCACCATGAGACCCCACCACTGGGCTCTGCCCCATGAAATCATAATTCTCTTATTCACCTGACCCCCAGATGCCCACCTGCTCATCAGACGAGGTCACCAAGACCACAAAGCTCCCTGAAGCCACAGACTTAAATCCAACTGGACAGGAAGGTCCAGTGTGAAGCACCCCAACCAGAGACCACACACTACTGGACGCGGCCCACGGAGCTTCACCCTCCAGAGCTGCCAATGGTCACATGGAACCTTTAAAGAAAGGGCACCCAGGGAATCGTGTTGGCCCTACAGGTCACGGAGCACAGATACGGTGGCAGGTGGCCCTCTGGAAGCTGTGCGTGTCTCTCTCAGGCTATGCCCAGTGACGTCATCATGGCCATGAGGACAAAGTTAGATTGATACCGCGTCAACCCTGGGGGAAGTGAATGGACTAGGGAAGTCCATCTCCTTCCCAAGGCCCTTGAGAGTCAGAGAGAGGAATCGGAATAGGGCTGGGGACACAGGCACACACTTATGGGGGGATATATATGGAAGAAAGGATCAAAGACTTTTAAATCCCCCTCCCATCTACCAATTTCTCTCTCTCTGGGAGGTAGTTCTTGTTGTCCCCATTTTATAGAGAAACTGGAACACCACAGGCCTAAGAACTTGCCCCAGGATTTCAAACCCGAGTTCCAGGCTCCGAGCCCCGCACCCTTGCCTTGGCTCCTTCCCATCTGGCACTGGAAAGTCACACCTCAGGATGGGAATGGATGAGGCTGTACATCTCAGAAAGCGCCTGTGCCAAATAAAAGCCATTATTCTAACCGGGGAATTTTTTTTTCCTACCATTTAGGAAACTTTGCCTCCTCTGATTGTTTCCGAAATTGTGTTCCCAGGGCCGACTTTATGACCAATTGCTGCTCCGACAATCCCCACGGCCCCTCGCGGGCGCTCCTGGGAGGCCTGGGGTGCGCTAATCCACTTTTCTTAGCACAGTACTTTTTTCCTCCTGCAAAGCCCGTGATTAAGCCTCCTGGTGGCCCCAGGAGCTGGAAAATGTGAGCTCCGGAGGGTCAGAAAGGCCAGTGGCTTCCCACTTCTTGTCACCTCCATTAGTGGACCTCTGAGCCAGCCAGCAGGGCTGGAGAAGGCAGGAAAAGAAAAAGGGTGGAGGCCTGACCCGGAGGCCCCTGACATCTCACGGTGGCTGTTTCCAGCAACGGGGGCCTTGATCTGGCCACGGGGGGCACTCTGCACCTCCCAGCAAAGGCCCAAAGAGCCATCAAGTCCCCTGCCCAGTAAAGAAGTCTCCATGCTCTCTGACCAGAAATCTCAGCTGATCCAACTTCTACTGTAGAGAGAAAGGACAATATCCTGAAAGATAAAGACCCCAGGTTTGGACTTGGGAGATTCTGTTGTGTGGTACTGGCAGGGCTTGGATCAAGATCCCAAAATTTCCAAATCCAAAAAGCACCTATGTGGGGACGGTGGGGAAGGTGCTTTGATCACGCGCGAAGTTAGTTGTACCCCATCTGAGGAGAGGTGCCCAGCATGTTGGTGCTCACGGGCACCTGGAGGACCCCCCGAGCCTTCTGGTCTTGGGCTTCCTAAAGAGCTTGAAGAAACTGAGGTCAAACAGGCCCCAGGGCAAGGCCAAGCAGAGTCCTGCCGCTTCCAGGCCATTCTTGGCTACTGTATGTGCGGCATGGGGGGAGGGGTCGAAGCCCCTTGCTGCTTCTCTGTCACCCCAGCCGTAGCCACTTTGAAGGGATGGCCAAGTGAAGATTTGCCAAGTGAAGATTTGCCAAGTGATTGCACCAAAAGAGAGATGCAGAGAAACGTGCATCCGTGTGGCGGTTTGTCAGCTGCACCACAAAAGTGACACTGGGGGAGGCGGTGGAAGTCAGTGACTCAAAGCAGGTTCGGGGATTATCTGCTGTTTTCAATTATCCACATCCCTCATCACCATGGAGAATTGAGAATTGGGTGTATTGGCCTCCCCCTCAACGCTGTCGCTGGCATTAGAGACGTGATTTGTACTTGGAGCAACTGTGGGTAAAGGACTCAAAACGGTCTCTGTGTAAAATTTCCCCAGCACTGAAATGTCATTAAATAGCTCTCTGCACCTGGCACCTCTTGGTCCCTTTAAAAATAGCTAGAAGATAAACATGTCTAACAAGGAGAGAACTGACAATTATTGAATATCTTTGTGGTACTCAATACTCATTCTGAGCCAGGGAAACTTCCACTCAGACAGATTAAGTGACTTGCCCATGACTTGTCACAGTGTGGAACAACAACATGGAGCCATTTCGCCACCCTGCCCCTCTCAGAGAACCCGGACCTCCCTTAATGGTGGACCATCTTGGACCTCCCTGTCTGTATCTGCTAAGATGCTTTCCATGGCCAGGAAAGAAAACCCTACTCAAGAGAACTGAAAAACAAGGATATTTATTATCCCCCCACTCTAAGAACCCAAGAGGGAGAGCAGTTCCAAGGCTCATTAAGTTGGTGGCAGGTGTCACCATGACATGGGTTCTTTCTGATTTTCTGCTCTGCCTCCTTGGCATATTGATCACAAGGTGGCCACAACACATCCAAGCATCCCATCGTTGCCCTTCCAAGTCAGAGACAAGGAGAAGCAGCCCTGTTGGGATCTCTTTTAAATAAAAGAGAAAACTGTCCCAGAAGTCACTTTGCTTCACATCTCACCGGTCAAAAATGAATCACATACTCAGACTCAACCCAAAGGGTGGTAGGGGCGCCATGTTGGGTAGTTCGGGGCGCCATGTTGAGTAGGTCAGGGGGGCCTTACATCCTCTGAAGCAGGTGCTAGCCAAAGGAGTGTGGATGTGGGTGGTAGGGAGAGGAACTCAAAGAAAATGTAGGGGGTGTTCCTGGCTCCTAGACAGACAAACGCCGCATCCACCACATCTGTCCAGCCAGCCAGAGGTCTGGATGCACCATCTTGTAAGGGCTCTTGTCCCCAGTGCAGCTCCCCAGCATGGACCCTAAGGATCTGTGCCAGCTCAGTGTCCTCGAAGCTCAGATAAGAAGGGGTGACGCAGCGGCTTGCACCCAAATGGGAACCTGCTGGCCCTATTGTGAGCTTATCTGGAGGACACACACGACTGGCTTCATTAGAGAGATTTGGAAAAGAAATCTCATTAAAGATTTGGTCTATCGCATACCAAGGAAGCAAAGCCTTCGGTAAAACTTAGCAAGCAACGCAAGTGATGTGAACAACTGCGCGGCGCCAAGGTCTTTAATTTCCTGTAGGAAGCCTGATGATTATCTGTCTGGAAATGTCTCAGCTCAAGTAGGGATGTGCGAGAGCCAGGGCGAAGGAGCCTTTTGTAGTTCCATGTTTTCAGTCCAGGCTCTTTAAAAAGATCCCCTTGTCAAGGGAGGGCAGTTCAGCTCAGAGCACCTCACCAACTCGGCCCTCTCCCAATGCCCAAAAGGACAAGCTGGGGTCCCTCAAGTGGAAGGACACAAAAGGGTGATCCTGGGGTAGCCATGAGATATGGGAAGGAGAAAAAGGGAGAGCGAACAGAGAAGCACCCCAAGAGACAGCAGGAGGCACAAAGTGAGACCAAGAGAGGGGGAAAAAAGAAATGGTGGCACCTGCCTGTCATCCCAGGGACTCAGGAGGCTGAGGCAGGAGGATGGCAAGTTCAAGACCAGCTTCAGACCTTAGCAAGGCCCTGTCTCAAAGTGAAAAATAAACAGGGCTGGTATGTGGTTCAGTGATTGAGCACCCCTGGGTCCAACCCCATATATATATATATATATATATATATATATATATATATATAGAGAGAGAGAGAGAGAGAGAGAGAGAGAGAGAGAGAGAGGAATAAAGAAAGAATGGCAAGAAGAGAAGGAAGAATGCAGAAAAATGCAGGGTAGAAAGAGAGAAAGAAGAAACAGGAAAGAGAGGAGATGCTCCAAAACCCTTTGCGCGCTTTCTCTTTAACCCTACTATTTACCCGTTGGAATGCACCCCCACCCTGGGTCACCTCTGGACGCTGCTCTTGCTTTCTGCATGAGGATGAAAATCCAGGGTTCCCACATGTTTTTCTAGCCCAGCAGGATCCAGATGCTTCCCCTTCCTGCAGCTGGTGGCACTGATGGGTCAAGGGGCATTATTCAAAGAGGCCTTGATCCCACGTGACTCTCAGTTAAATGCCGAGTAAGAAGACAACCGGAACGCAAAGGTGTTATTCTTATTTCATGGGTTCAGCTCTCTGAACTCAGCTCCTCATCCTGATTTTCTGGCTGGAATGAGGACAACAGTCTATAAATAATCTACATATTCCATCTTCCCGTATTCTACACGTAAGCACCTCCAAAAATAACTCCCAAAGTAGTATAGGCTCCATTTCCCTTATCTGCTGCCTACAGGTCTCTTATTCATCCCTCAAGGCCCTGTTCAAATGACCCTCCCCTAGGAGGTCCCGCCAGACCCCCAAGCCCCAGACTGGGTCAGCTACTCCCCCTGCCCTATGCCCCCTGCTGTTCTGGGACCAGAGAATTCGAAATGAATAATATGTATGTCCACCTTGAAGAGTTCACCTTCATGACCTCTACCGAGGCCCTTTTTGCAGCACATTACAATTAAGTGTCGACATGCCCCAGCATCTGGATCAATGCCAGGAACACGGTGGAAACACCACAAGTATTTATTGAATGAATAAATGAGTAAATAAGTAAGTCTACCTTCCTGACTACATTGGGAACTGCTTGACTTCTATGAACAACTGACTCTCAGGACTTCAGAGCAGAAAAGGTATTTCATGCCTAGTCTAGCTCTCAAATATCACAGTAGGGTTCATTACAAATATGACCAACAGAACCGAGTGGTTACCAAGTTTAGGTTTTTTTTGGTTTTGTTTTTTGGTACTGGAGACTGAACCCAGGGGTATTCTACCACTGAGCCACATCCTCAGCCCTTTTTCTTTTTTATTTAGAGACAGGCCTCGCTGAGTTGCTTGGGTCCTCATTAAGTTGCTGAGGCTGGCTTTGAACTAGCGATCCTCCTGCCTCAGCCTTCCAAGTCGCTGGGATTACAGGTGTGCGCCACGGTGGCTGGCCCCTGTTTTATTAGACAATGCTGTGTTGTTCCATCATAATCCCTGTGTGCTTCGCCTTTCATTCTTCCTGGGTAGTTGGGTGGTGGTCCGGGTCCAACCATCATGAACACCACTGCTGTGAATTTCCAGCAAGTACACAGGTGTGGTTAGAGATTAAATTCTCAGTGACAGCATCATCCACAGCCTCCAGAAACACTGAAGCTTGGCCAGCTTCCGTGAAAGTGAGGATATATGCTCCAGATCCTGCCAGTGGACTGTACACGTGACTCTGGTGACAGTGGCACCACTGTGTCTGTGTGCATATGAAACATAATGATCCCCAGAAGTCTGGGACCTGGCCTGTCTTGTTGCCCTTCAGCACCCAGAGCCCAGCACAGGACCTGGCATGTGACAGATGAATGACAGCTGTTGGATGGATAGATGAACTACACCCAGGTGCCTCAGCAGTGTGATTGAGCCTCAGGCTTACGTGTATATTAAACTCCCTGGCTGCAAAAATGGAAGCCCAAGCCTCTGGGGAAATCTAAGGATGCTGTGTGCTAATGGCAGGAAATTGTTCCAAGACCTTGGGTTAAAAATGCCACATTGCAGCCAGCCACACCGTGCCCCCAGCTGAGCAGAAAATGCTAACGAATTGTGACGAGCGGATACGTACAAGCCCCTCCCAACTCCTGGGGTCCCTGTTTCCCCTCTCACACCCCCAAACGTACACTGAATATCCACAATGCCCCCCTCTGCTTCCATCTGGGATAACCCATCAGAGCTTCGACGGGGGCTAAGTTACAAACAACCAACAGGATCTTTCCCTTGTCATCCAAGGAGCGGGCCTGGGTGCTGGGTGTTCAACCCACACATCAGCAACCCCAGAGTGGTCTCCCGTCATTTGTTCTGCAAACATTTCTGGGGCCCCTGCTGTTCTGGACCAGAGACTTTGAGACGAATATGTCCACCCTTGAGGAGTTCACCTTCATGTCCCAAATAGACTCGGTGAGTCTCCCCAGACTATCCCCTGGCTCAGGATCCTCCACCTCAGGCAGAGCCCCCTTTCCCACCCCCCAGATGATGGGAGACATCCCAGGCACCTGCTCCTCCCCACCCATGGACCCGGTCTTGGGAACACTCTCAGCGCCGCCCTCCTTCCTGTCTACCTCTCGAGTTGGTGTCACTACCTGGCACCTCCCACGTGGCCTGCGCCTTCAAATCCATCTTTTGAAAATGCGAGTCCGGTCCCACGGCTCCTCTGCAGAGAACCCCTCCTGGCCTCCCAGGCCCAGTGTCAAAGCCACGTCCTTCCTGCAGCTCCGTGATCCCCCGTGCCACCCTTCCCACTCCCGAGCCACTTCTGCTCGCCAGCCACACCAGCTCCCTCTGTGCCCAGGGCCCTCTCCAGGCCTGGAAGGCCACCCACCCTCTCCCCACCTTCTTCTTTGCTGGGCCACCAACTCCTCCCCATCCCTAGAGACCCTACATCACTTCCTCAAGAAAGGCACCCAGGAGGCTGGGCCCAGTGGCACACACCTGCAATCCCAGCGACCTGGGAGGCTGAGGCAGGAGGTTAGCAAGGCCCTAAGCAACTTAAAAAGACCCTATCTCTAAATTTAAAAAGAGGGGCGGGGGATATGGGTCAGTGGTCAAGTGGCCCTGGGCTCAATCTCTGGTACCATCAAAAAAAAAAAAAAAGAGGCACCGTGATTCCTCAGCTCACACAAGTGCCGTGGTGTTTCTCACGTCAATACCCTCTGCCGTTCTCTCTCGCACTGTCTCAGTTCTAATGAAACCATGTGTGCTTCCTGTCACAACCCCCCACCCCAACTCCCACTACAGCAGAAACACCAACGGCATCTCATCCCGGGGACTGGAGCACAGAAGGCACCCAGATCATGAGGTGATGGCTGCGGCACAGAGCAGAGCTTGAAGCTGTGAGGGGGGTGAGCACCCAGATCAACCCAGGGAGGCAGGGAGGGAGGGGGGTCCCCAGGGGTGGTCCTGCTCAGCTGAGCCTGAGGATAAGGATTCCTGAGCCAACCGCGGGAAGAAGTGAGGAGATGCACACTCAAGGCCGAGAAGAGCTTTGGGGAATTACTTTGGAGGAATAGGAAGTAACCCCATGGGGCTGACGTTACCTGAGCATGAGAGCCTAAGGGACATGGCTGAAGAATTAAATCGGAGCCAGACTGGGAGGCCTCCCAACCGGAGGAGCAGCTTATGGGCTGCAGATGTGCTGACCTTCAGGCCCCAGGACCTGGTTCAACCCCCAGCACCACCAAAAGAAGAACCAAAGGAGGGGCTGGGGCTGGGCTGGGGCAGAGCGGAGCGCTTCCCTAGCATGCACAAGGCACTGGGTTCCATCCTCGGCCCCACATGAGAGTGAACAAATAAAACAAAGGTATAAAAAAGTGTTGCATCTGTTTAAAAATTTTTTTAAATAAAATAAAAAGAACAAAAGGATTGAAGCAGGAAAGTGACCTTCTCTTTTTGTTGTTGCTGCTGTTCTGTTTTAGATCTCATGACAGGGGGGTGGATTTTGACGTGTCACACACACATGGAGTACGACCTCCCGTTCTTGCGGTTGTACGTGATGTGCAGTCACGCTGGTCGTGTGCTCCGACACGGAGATAGGAAGGTCCTGCCCAGTCCTTTCTACTGCCTTTCCCATTCCCACCCCCCTCCCCTCCCTTCAACCCCCTGGTCCAGTCCTATGAACCCCCTCATTGAATGTCAGCCTCCTCATATCACAGAGAACACTCCCTTTGGTTTTCAGGATCGGCTTATTGCACTTAGCATGAGGGTCTCCAGGACCTGAAAAGGCCCGCTCTGGCTCCAGCATGAGGCTGAGGTCGGAGACGGGAGGTCAATTTGGAGGCTGCTGCAGCCATCCAGGGAGCCGATTAGGACTGAGGCAGGGAGAAGGAAAGGAGGAGGAGGAGATTAGGGAGGCATTTAAAGATGAGGTGACAGGGCTGGGCTGGGGCTCAGTGACAGAGTGCTTGCCTCGCACATGTGAGGCATGGGTTCGATCCTCAGCACCACATAGAAATAAATAAAGATATTGTGTCCATCCACAACTAAAAAAAAAAAAAAAAATCAAGGGCTGGGGGTGTGGCTCAAGCGGTAGCGCGCTCGCCTGGCATGCGTGCGGCCCGGGTTCGATCCTCAGCACCACATACAAACAAAGATGTCGTGTCCGCCAAAAAACTAAAAAATAAATATTAAAATTCTCTCTCTCTCTCCCTCTCTCACTCTCTCTTTAAAAAAAAAAATTAAAAAAAAAAATGGTTGTCAGACCTTGGTGACAAGATGGGGTTCAGAGAGAAAATAGGTAGTCCCCGAGTTCTTGTTTTGAGCAGCTTGCTGGACATTCATTCTGCAAGACAAGGAAATCAGGAGGGAGGAAGGATCTCCACTCACTGACAGGCTGAGGTCCTGGGTCTGTGAGCCAAACAGAGAGCACAGGTCAGACAGGCCTGGGGCTCTGGGAGAGAGGCCGGCAGGGGGGCAGATTGGTTCAGAAAATAATTATCAAGCAATTGATGCCCACAAATGTCAATATCACAGAGGCCAAGAGAGACGGTGTGTGAGAAGGGTGGATACCGTGAGGATTTAGAGAGGGGTGCTTGGATCACCTGAGATCTCCAGGAAGCTTCCCAAGGGTTGGCAGGAAGAAGGTGGGAAACACGGAGTTTGGAGTTGATGGATGAGGGGCAAAGTGGGCGCAGTGGGAGCGAAGGCTGGACGGCAGATAAAGACCAGGTCATAGAAGCCTGTATACAGTGCTGTCCTGGCAACTTGGGATTGAATCAGAAGATATTGTGTAGCATAACTGAACTATGGGGCCAGCCTAGGTGCCCTGCAGCAGATGAATGGATAAATAAAACGTGGCATACATACACAATGGAATATTACTCAGCCATAAAGAAATTTTGGCTTTTGCCAGTAAGTGATGGAACTGGAGGCAATCACGCTAAGTGAAATAAGCCAATCCCAAAAGACCAAAGGCCAGTGTTTTCTCTGGTATGGGATGCTGACTCACAGTTGGAGGGTGGGTAAGGAAGAATAGAAGTACTTTGGATTAGACAAAGGGGGATGAAGGGAAGGGAGGGGGAAGGGGAATAGGAAAGACAGTAGAATGAGTCGGACATCACTATCCTGTGTGTGTACATGATTACACAACCAATGTAATTCTCCACCATGTACAACCAGAAGGATGAGAAGTTGGGCTCCATATATGTATAATGTGTCAGAATACATTCTAGTATCAAGAACAAATAAAAAATTAAAAAATAAGTCATTGTGTAGCTATTGGAGGAGTTTTAATCAAAGTATTGACGTGGTCCGATGTCTGACAATATTGTCTGAGGGAGACAGACATATTTATTTCCCCAGCAGCTACTGTCCCCCTTTCTCCTTGTAACAGAACCAAAGTTAGTTCAGGCACTTCATTCCCCCAGTGACCGTGTGTCTTGGAGGAGGAGGACCCCATCACCAGTCCTGGGAACTAAAACTTAACTGGTCTAATGCTACACGGCCGTGCCGTCTCCTTAACAGAGGCTGGACCAGGATGCACAAGTGATAGCTAATAAGATGGAAAGGGAAGCCTATAAGAGGCTTCTGAGAAAATTCTCTTTGATGCTGGATGTTTCTGGGTCTTTATGTGATGCTGGAATCTCTGGGGCTACCTTGGGACTCTGAAGGGAGCCAGCTTGAAGATAGCAGAGCAAGATGATGAAGGAAAGTGAGGTGCTTGACAACATCACTGAGTCGTGGAATCAGCCATCTCTGAACATGTCTTCCTTCCCATCTTCTGACTCTAAGATCTTCTTACTCTACAACCTTTTGTGTTGAAACCAACTTGGGTTGCATTTTCTGTTACTTGCAGTCAAAATCATTATTGACACAGAGCGCAAGAATGGCAGTCATGCAGGCACTGTGGCACATACCTGAAATCCCAGCTACTGGGGAAGCCGGGGCAAGAGGATTGATTTCGAGTTCTAGACCATTCTGGGCAACTCAGTGAGGTCCTGCCTCAAAATAAAAAATAAAATGCCTGGGGTTGTAGCTCAGTGGTAGAGTGCTTGCCCAGCATGCTCAAGGCCTTGGGTTCTAGCATCAGTACTGAAGGGAAAAATAAAGGAGTGGAAGTCATGATGCTTAGGCAGGAAGCCATACGAAGACGATCGTAGCGTAATGCCTGTGGTTGAAGCTACCGTGAACTTGAGGCCCTCGGGGAGGGTAGGCGAAGTAGAGTGAGAACTCGGGGAAAACAGATGCTTGAGGAAACAGCAATTAAATAGTAAATTAAGGAGGCCGAGAAAGAATGCTAAAAACAAGGTAGGGTAGGAAAATAGTAGAGCATCAAACATCAGAAGAAGTGATCATAGGCATCCTAGAGAGTAGAGAGGTCAAGCCAGACAAGAACTGTAAAACAGCCCCAAGGAATTCACAAATGACACTTGCAAAAGCTGAGTCTGTGCATCTGGTGAGAAAGAGAGTGAGAGGAAACCTGACTGCAGTGAGAAATACATGGAAGTTAAGAAAGTGAAGCTAATAGCGTATTCACGACTCTCAATTTAGAACTTAGTCACTAAAAAGAGGAGACTTCTATATGGAGAAGTTAGAGGGAAATGCAAACAGGGTGAATTAGATATCACTGCATTACAAATTACCCGAGAACTTAGTGTTTTAAACAACAAGCATTTATTATCAAGTCTTTTTTGGGTCAGGAATGGGTTGTAGCAAGGCTGAGTGGTTCTGTTTCATGGTTTACAGGTTCAAGCAAGGCATGGTAGGACAAGCCTGTAATCACAGTGGCTCAGGAGGCTGAGGCAGGAGGATCACAAGTTCAAAGCCAGCCTCAGCAACTTAGCAAGGCCCTAAGCAATTTAGTGAGACCTTGTCTCTAAATAAAATATAACAAAAGGCTGGGGATGTGGCTCAGTGGTTAAGTGCCCCTGGATTCAAAAAAAAAAAGGAGTTTTCAGGTTCATTTTCTAAGTCTTTTTTTTTCTTTCTGTATTTCTATTTGTGTGTCTTCAAGTTAACTCACTTGCTATTAACCCATTTCAATATATTCAGTGATCTTCAAGGGGTCTGACATGTGTGGTTGAAGTCCTAGAGGAAAGAGGGAGGTGGGAACCGAAAAAAAATATTTAATAAATTAATGGCCAAAATTATTCAGAATTTTATACTATAAGTTCCCAGAACCGAGAATCTCGATAAGCCCCAAGCACAAGAAACATGAAGAAAATTACTAAGGCTTGTTATAATCAAATAGCTCAAACCAGTGATAAGAAGGAAATCTTCAAAGCCATGAGACATTACATACAGAGGAACCAAGAAAGACATGACAGCAGACTTCCTGTCATAAATAATGCACCAGGGAACGACGGAACAGCATCTTTAAAGTACTGGGGGGAAACTGTCCACTTTGAATTACAGAATTAAAAAATATCTTTCCATGGGCTGGGGAGGTGGCTCAGAGGTAGAGCGCTCGCCTGGCATGCGCGGGGCGCTGGGTTCGATCCTCAGCACCACATATAAATAAATAAATAAAGTTATTGTGTCCATCTACAACTAAAAAATATTTTTAAAAAAAAAATATATATATCTCCAAATAATCCAAAAGTGAGGGGGGAAATAATAAAGACTAGAAGAGACAAACAAAAAAAAATCCTCAATGGTACAGAAACCTTAACACAATCCACCAAGTTGATCTAATTGACACTTATACAACCCTTCACCCAACAACAGTCTTATTTTCAAGTGCACATAGAAACGCCACCAAGACAGGTCATATTCAGGGTCATCAAACAAGTCTCAAAGAATTCACAAGGATTCAAGTCCCATAAAGTATTTGACCATAGCAAAATCGAATTAAAAATCAATAACAAAAAGATCTCTGCAAAATCCTCAAACATTGAGAAACTAAATAACACACTTCCAAATAATCTGTAAGCCAAAGAAGAAAAGAGGCAAGAGAGAAAATAGAAAGTGCTTTTAATTGAATGAAAATTAAAACACAGCAAGTTTATGAGCTGCCACCAAGCAGTACTTGGAGACACATCTGGCACCAAATGCCTGCACTGAAATGTCTCCAATAAATGACTTCTCCTTCTACCCTAAGAAATTAGGTAAAAAGAGAGCAAATTAAGCCTTAAGTAAACGAAAGAAAGATTTGTTAGCAAGCTCTCTGTGGTTGTGAAGGAATACCTGAGAATCACAACTTAGAGATGGAAAGATTTATTTTGGCTCCTGGTTCCAGAGGCTCGGTCCATGGCTGGCAGGCCCCATTGGCCTGCTCGTGGGCTGCGGCAGAACACCGTGGTGGAAGGGTGTGGCAGAGGGCAGCTTCTCAGCTCATGGCAGTCAGGAAGCAGGGAGAGTGCAGGCAGGGGCCGGGGTCAAGATATACCGTCCAGACCAGCCCCATTGACCCAATTTCTCTAGCTGGGCCCCACCTTCTTCAGTTTCCACCACCTCCTGATTAGGCCATCAAATTATGATGAATTAATCCACTGATGGGATTAGTGTCCTCATGATCCAGTCACTTCCCAAAGCCCCAGCCCTGAACATTGCTACCCTAGGGACCAAGCCTTCAGTGTGCCTTAAAGGGACATCCCAGAGCCATATTATAACAAAAGGAAATAATGTTGGAATCAATAAGATAGAAAAGGGGATAACCAAAAAGATATCTCATCAAAAGCTGCATCTTTAAGAAGATAAACAAAATTGATGTATTGTTAGCCTGGCTGGTCAGAGAAAGAGAAAATGCATTAATATCAAGAACCAAGTGATGTCCCTGTAGAGCCTTAGATGATAAAAGGATAATAAAGAATATGATAAACAACTCTCTGCCAATATGTTTTATAACTTAGATGAAAGGGATAAATTCCTTAGAAAGCTCAAATTCCTTGAGGCCAGGAACTCAAACCAGCCTAGGCAACATGGTGAGACCCCCATCTCAAAAAAATAACACAAAAAAAACCCCACCAAATTTCAAGAAGAAATAGATACTACAATAGATATTAACAGAATTGAATTGTACTCTTAAAACTTCTCACAAAAACCCAGCCCCAGATGACTTCACTAGTCAATTCTTTGAAGCATTTAAGAAAGAAATAATAGGGCTGGGGATATGGCTCAAGCGGTAGCGCGCTCGCCTGGCATGCGTGCAGCCTGGGTTCGATCCTCAGCACCACATACAAACAAAGATGTTGTGTCCGCCAAAAACTAAAAAATAAATATTAAAAAAAAAATTATCTCTCTCTCTCTCTCTCTCAAAAAAAAAGAAAGAAATAATACCAGTTCTACACAATCCTTTCCAAAAAGTAAAAAAAGGAACACGTATTCTCAGATTATTCAATGAGGCCAACATCATTCTGATGCCAAAACAAGATAAAGATGTTATAAGAAAAAAAAATCAAACCAAAATCCCTCATAAACATACATACAAAAATTCCAAAACAAATTTTAGCCAAATATAATTTGACAATATGTAAAAAGGATAAAATGACATAATTGAGGGGGATTTAGCCACAGAATGCAAGTTGGTTTCATATTTGAACATCAATCGATATGACTCACCATATTAACAAACAAAAAGGAAACATAAGTTCATCAACAAAAAGAAAAAAAATACTATCATGTCTACAGCTATAGAAAGGTACTCAACAAAATTTAACATGTATTCGCAATTTTAAACCCGCAGCAAACTAGGAATAAAACAAACTTCCGCAATATGATAAAGGACATCTATGTTTTAAAAACCAGTTAATGACATACTTAATGATGAAATTACTAGGCACTTTCCCCCTAAAACTGGGAACAAAATTTACCCTTTCTTACCACCTATTTAATGTTATACTGAAGATTCTAGCCAATGCAATGAAACAACAAAAAGAAACAAAAGGCATGAAAATTGGAAAAACTAAAATAAACTCTCCAAAATTCATAGATGAATGATGACATAGAAAAATGTGATGGAATCTCAGAAAAAAAATACTAGAACAGATATGTCGGTTGAGCAAGGTTGCGGGACACCAGATCAACACACTAAATTCAGTCATATTTTTGTTTCTTAGCAATTAACAATCAAAATTGAAATAAACAATAGCTTCAGAAATCTAGAGTGGGGTGAGCTTGATAAAACACATGCCAGGCAATGAAAACTGCAAAACATTGCTGAGAGAAATCAGGGACCTAAATAAATGAAGAAGTACATACCATTTTCATGGATTGGAGACTCAATATTTTTAAGTTGCCAGTTCTCCCCAAACTAACCTAGAAATCCAAAACAATCTAAGTGAAAACCACCGCAGGCTTTTTGGTAGATAGTTACAATGTGATTTTAAAGGTTATATGGAAATTCAAAAGATATAGAAGAGTCAAATTAACTTTGGAAAAGAAAGGCAGAGAGAGCCCTGCGCAGTGGCACACACCTGTAATCCCAGCGGCTCCGGAGGCTGAGGCAGGAGGATCATGAGTTCAAAGCCAGCCTCAGCAACAGTGAGGTGCTAAGCAATTCAGTGAGAACCTCTCTCTAAATACAAAATAGGGCTAGGGATGTGGCTCAGTGGTCCAGTGCCCCTTAGTACCAAGAAAAAAAGGCAGAGGTCTACCTGAGTTCAAGACTTACCAAACCACAATAATTAAGACAGTGTAGTATTGACATAAAAAAGACAAATAGATTAATGGAGCTGAATAAAGAGTCCAGAGATAGATCTGCACAGGTGAACAATTGATTTTCAACAAAACTATAAAAAGCAATTCAGGGGAGTAGAGAGAGTCTTTCAAAGAAATAATACTATACATATGCAAAAAAATTAACTTTAACCCATACTTTACACCACATAAACTAACTCAAAATGTTTCTGAGGCTTTAATGCAAAACCTACATCTATAAAATTTCTAGAAAGGAACATCTGTGAAAATCTTTGTAACTTTGAGCTACACAAAGATTTTGTAGATATAATATGAAAAGCATAATCCATAAAAGAAACTGTGAGGCTGGGAGTATAGCTCAGTTGGTAGAGTGCCTGCCTCACATGCACAAGGCCCTGGGTTCAATCCCCAACACACACACACACACACACAAAAAAAAACTGTGATAAATTGGACCGGAACAAAATTGAGAATTAGAAAGTGAAACATGCACGCCCATAACTTTAGTGTAACTAGTACCGAGGAAGTACAGTGGCAGCTGGTGGTTTCATACCCATCAGTAATTGCCCTCTTCTTCTCCATAAAACATTCACCACGTGTTTGGGGAAGATCGATCCCATCTCATTTCCAATGTGGAATCATGCCTGGCCTAATCCAACTGACTCAAGAGGAGGAGATCTTGCTGATCTGAGTCGATCAGTACATGGATTCTCTCAGCCAGTTGTAGTAGGTTCAGCTGCAGTGAGGCTTGGGGCTTTGGCTCTATGGCTGGGGAGACATTCTTTCCTCTATCAACATCCAGGGATGCATGTGTCTCCACGGAGAAGCCGGCCCAAGGAGAAAGCCAACCTGCCAGGGGAGGGTGGATCAAAAGAACTATAAGAAACAGAGCCGGAGTCCTGATCAGACCATGCCCCAAAAGTAAAATTACTCTGCAGGTTTTCAGTTATCTAAGACAATACATTGATTTTTCATTGATTCTTCTCTGTTCCTTAAAACCAACATTATCCTTATCAATATGGGAAAACAAAGGAGAACCAATTAACTTTGCTTGATGACATTGAAAAAGGTTTCAAAGGGGAAATCATTTGAGCTCTGATTTAAAAGTCAGAGTTCACCAGGAAACAGGAGAGCTAAGAATGATCAGGGCTGAACCTGTTACGCCCTCTGAAGCTCCTGGGGACCTTAAGGGCAGCCTGACTCCCCCCCTAGAGCTCACATCACTGAGACCCTTTGACTCTGGTCCCCGCTCTCCTGCATATCTGTGCACTTTCCGCCTTTCACCTGACGGCAGCTTATTGATAGTAAGGGGAGATGTTAAAGATATTCCTTCTGCCCAGGAAATGGAAAGAACCCAGGGGAATTAGCTGGAGAAAACCTATTAAGTAACAAAGAACATACCCGGCTGTCAAGTCTTCTTTGGAATTTTAAATCATACAAGCCGCCTTCCGAGAGGCTCCCCAGCCTATAAGGGCCCTCCACCTCACCGGGGCCTGGGAGGCCAGCAGCATTTGGAATTTTACCGGCTAGGCCGCCTCCCAGGGCTCTTGCTCTAGCCGACCACGAGACCTTCACGACAAAATCCACAGTCTTAAAAACTCCAAGTGAGTACAAGGACTCCTGGTTCTTTTGAAAAGTAATTCCTTCCCTCTTGGGCTGAGATGAAATCCGGCCTTTGAGAGGGCCCATTAGCGGCTGAGCACTCTCTTCTCTTTCCGCAGTTCTTCCTTACGCGGAATCTCAGGGAGCATCAGGGCAGCACCGAGAACCAGGCAGGGGTGACTGGCCTCACTCAGGAGCCGAGGAGGACCCTGAACTCTGAGAGTCTGCTCAAGGTCACGATGCAAACATCTGGAGAGGTCAAGATCAAATACAGGCTTTGGGGCCTTTCTGGACCCCAGCACTGCCTCTGTTTCGACATAAAAACTCTAAGAAGATGGGGACTTGGGAGTCTGAGGCAGCATGGGCAATATTCAAGGCCAGCATGGGCCATTTAGTGACCCTGTCTCAAAATAAAATAAACAGCTGGGGATGTAGCTCAGTGATAAGGAAGGTGCCCAGCGTGGACGAGGCACATATGGGTTCAATCCTCTACCATCAAGGAGACCATCTTCATCTACCAGGCTGACAGCAAGCATCAGGAGAACACCGAGTTTCTGTCCTTCTGGAAATCTAAAAATCCCTCCTTGAACCACAAGAGAGCTGGGGTACAGAAGCAAGAACTGGGCACGTCGATCAATGTGTGGGCCTCCAGTCCCCGAGTGGCCTCACTGACAGTTAGTTCAAAGAATCCAGCAGAGTCCCCAGGTCCCTCTGACGGGCTGGCATTTGTCCTTTGATCAGCTGAGCGCCAGACGGGGACACACACACACACACACACACACACACGCACCCTGGCCGGGGCAGTACTGGAGCCGTCGTGGGAGCTGATGGGCCCTGCCAGCCCCACGCCCCGCTGGGACATGAAAAAGCTACTCGTGGAAGAAAGAGGTCAGGGGAAGGGCAGCTTCCTACCTGTTCCGTGAGAACCAGACAGAGCCTCCCCGGGGCGAAACCTGCTCACAAAGCTCACGGTTTCCATCTTTCTCACACTCGGGCAGCGACGGCAACCACGTTTCCTTTCCCACACTGGTATCACCGCCTGAAACTGGCTCTGCTACCACCCAGCCTCACCCAGAACAATACAACTAGGAGGCCTCCTAAAATTAGCCTTCAGTCCTGCCAGGGCAGGCCCAGGGACGCCTCCTGCAGCTGCCCAGGGCTGCGCTGGGGCCCCCTGACCTCGCTGAGCCTATTCCACTGTGCGGTCTGCTCACCTGCCTCCTCCTTCCGCCCCTTGGGCTCAGGTCCCACCTAGCGCACCCCAGTGAAGAAATGAGCAAACAGGAGTAGAGAGTAGAAGAGGAGCAGAAGGCTTCCCTCTGAGGAAAGACCTGGCGATAAGTCATTCCGAGACGTGCGCCCTGGAACATCACCCCGGGAACGGACGTGTCTTCAGTTTCTGAAGTGTCCCACGTATTCCTTCTCCCCACCACCTCACCCTCTCACCATCAGGCCAATGACCTTGCTCCTAATGCCTGGGGTCAGAGGGCAGCCCAATGTGATCAAGTATTAAGCCCCTCCTCTCTGCTCCCAGGCCTGCAGTAAACCACGTCAAGACCCCGTCCTCACTGGGCGCGGTGGCACATGCCTATGATCCTAGCGACCTGGGAGGCCCAGGCAGAAGGATGAGCTCAAAGGCAGCCTCTGCAACTTTGCCAGTTGACGGTCCCTTGTTCAGCCGTGTGGTTCTCTAGGTCTCTCTGACTCCACAGCCTCCAGATGTGAGTTTCCTCTGACTCTGGGCTGTGCCCTCTCAGGCCCCTCCTTTGTAAGCTCTTTCTCCTTCACTCAGTCTTTACAGGGGCAAAGAACTCCAGGCTCCGTCCCCTGATCCCTTTTCATCTCCGTCACTGCATTCCCCTGAGGTGATGGTGCCTGTCCCAGGGCTTTCAGCACCAGGTGCCAGCTGATGGCTCCAGTCTGCGCTAATAACACTGCGCCCCAGGTTTCCCTGGGTTCAGGGTTAGCTCTCCAACTGCCCACACGACATCTCTGCGTGACTGCTTATTACCATTTCAAACTTCACCTTGAGTATCGCAGAGCTCTGGATTTCCTACCCCTAAATCCATATATCTCCCTCATCTTCCGCATCTCAGTAACACCTCCGCGGACCTGGTAGCTCCATCCAAAGGGTGTTCACGTCTCTCTGTCTGTCCTGCCTTCACCCTGGCCCGAGCCACCATGGACTCTCCTAGTGGGCCTCTCTGCTTCCTCTCCTGCCTGGTTCCAGTCAATATCACATGCCCAGCGGGAGCGGTCACCTTAAAAGGTAACCCAGAACCAGGCGTGGCGGCTCACACCTGTAATCCCAGCCACTTGGGAGGCTGAGGGAGGAGGATTACAAATTCAAGGCCATCGGGACAATTTAGGGAGACCCTGCCTCCAATAAAAAGGGCTCCTGAGTTCAATCCCTAGTACCAAAAAGAAAATGAAAGGTAACAAGTGAACCCAAAGGAGGACACATTTATGATTCAAATGCTCCACTGACTTCTGTTCACACTTAAAATTCAAACCCAAACGCAGGCATGGCAACCCATGCCTATGATTCCAGCAATTCAGGAGGCTGAGGTAGGAGGATTGTGAATGTGAGGCCAGCCTGGGCAACATAGGAAGACCCTGCCTCAAAAGAAAAGAAAAAAAATCAAACCCCGGACCCTGGCTGAGCCTCTTCTCCCACGGCCTCTCCTCCAGCCTACACCCTCGGCTCTCCAGCCGGCCTGCCTTCACCCAGCTCCGCACCAGGCAATCTCCTTCTGGTCTCAGCACACGTTGCTCCTTTGTCCACCCAGTGGGCCCTGGCTCTCAGCGCTCAGTTTAAGTATTTTCTTCCCAGGAACTTTTTTTAAAAATTGTTTATTGGTGCATTATATGTAAGAGTGGGATCATTGTGCCATGTTCATGCATGCACACAGCACAATTTGGTCATCTCATTGCCTAGTACCTTTCCCTACCCTCCTCTTCTCCCTCCCCATGATCTGCTTGCTTTATTACTATTATTATTATTATTATTATTATTATTATTATCATTACTATTATTATTATTTTGTTAGTGCATTATAATTATACATACAAGTGGGATTCATCCATGGACATAACGTGATTTGTTCTCACCCATATCCCCCTCCTTCCTCCCTCTGGATCCCTTTCCTCTACTTCTACTCTATGGGCCACCCTTCAATTTTCACAAAATTCCTCCTTTTAAAAATTTCTCTCTCTCCCTCCCTACCCCCTGCCCCCCAGTGCATATGAGGAAAAATGTTCAACCCTTGACTTTCTAAGTCTGGCTTATTTCACTTAGCATGATGTCCTCCAGTTCCATCCATTCGCCAGCAGGTGACGTAACTTCATTGACATTATGTCATTCTTCCTGACGTCTGAGTGAGGCTCCGTTATGCATGTGGACCACATTCTCTTCATCCGTTCACCTATTAACAGGCACCTTAATAGGCTGGTTCCGTGACTTGGCTCTTGTGAACTGAATTTCTATAAATATTGCAATGCATGTATCCTCATAGCATGCTGATCTTCGTTCTTTTGGATAAATACCAAGGAGTGGAATCGCTGGGTCATAGGATAGTTCCGCTCTTAGTCTTTTGAGGAAACTCCATACTGTTTTCCAAAGTGGTTGTACTAATTTGCAGCCCTATCAGCAATGCATATGGGTACCTTTCCCCCACATCCTTACCCAGGCATTTTTTCCTTGGCCACCACCTCCCCATTGCAGTAACCATGGCATATTCCTATATTAATTTTTAGGATAGCACTTATAACCATTGATCATTTTAACTCCTTCATTCCTTTATGGCCTATCTCTCACTACAAGAATTAAACTTCACAACAGCAGAGGCCTTATCATTCTTATTCCATGTGATACCCCCAGTGCTTACAACAGGGCTGGTCACGCAGTTGATAGTCAATCACTATTTGTTGATTGAATGAATGAGTGTCCTGGGCAGGTCTTGACAATTTTACAAAACAATTCTTTGATGTTTTGTTGCATTCAGTGCTCGAAATTGAACCCAATGGTTCTCTACCCCTGAGCTACAATCCCCTGTTCATACATGCCATCATACATCATAGCACAATGTGATCAGTCTCTTTCCCCAGTACCTACTTACTTCTATTTTGAGACAGGGTCTCACTAAGTTGCCTAGGCTGGCCTACAACTTGTGATCCTCCTGCATCAGCCTCCCAAGTCACTGGGATTACAGGTGTGTGTCACTGAACCCATCAAAAGGGATTTTTAAATTAGCAAGGTCAAAAGTAGAACTCTGTATTGGACAGATTAAAGTGTAAAATGAGAGAAAATGGGCATACAGGGAATTTTAGGGGGCCGAGTCAATGAAGTAGGCAAGAGGACGTGTCGCTGAGATTGGAAAAGAAAACCAACAACACCCAGCGTCGGTCAGACAGGGGAACCAGTATTCTCATGAACTGCTGGTGATAGGATAAGCTTCATGAGACTTTTGGAGGGAAATTTGGCATAGTTTGAGTTTCCTTTATCTGAAATTCCTGGAACCAGAGTGTTTCAGGTTTGGATTTTTTTAAATTTTGGAATATTTGCAAATACATAATGAGCTATGTTGGGGATTGGATTCAAGTCGAAACTGACATTTCACATATACCTATGTACCTGGCCTGAAGGTCATTTTATATAATATTTTTAGTGTGGCTGTACTTCAACTGCACTTTGTCACGTGAGGTCAGGTATGGAATTTTCCGCTCATGGCATCCTGTTGGCCCTCAAAAAAAGTCTTGGATTTTGGAGCCTTTCAAATTTGGGGTTTTCAGATTAAGGATGCTCAACCTGTAGTTTCTAATGTATTCAACGTTTGTATCCTCTGACCCAACATTTTCATTTCTGGGAGTTTTTTCCTACAGAAAAACTCCCAAGAATGCATAAAGAGATAAGTATACAAAGACAGTCATCGCAGCTTTGTTTATTATGGCAGAAACTTGGAAACCACCCAGATGTCCATAAATAGGGAGCTGGTTATATAAACCATTGTGTGGCCACAAAATAGGCTCCCTATAGCTCTTTAAAAGAATGATGCAGAGAGCCCCATATATTTTCATGGAAAGCTGTCTAATATATTTTGACAGGGGAAAGAAAACAAAATGCAGAATGAGCAGAAGAAACAGGACTGTCTTGTCTTGGTTTTAAAACACAAATAATGTTAATGCGCATATAAAAAATTCAGAAGAGAATGCACTAAACTCTTGATGATGATCAATCCTGGGGGCTTGGTGAGGGGGGGACTCCACTTTCTTCGTGCTGTATTTCTGCGGTGTTTGGGGTTTGTGTACCTGTGCCTTACCTCTGAATCAGAAAACATAAAGAGGAAACGAGAAGTCATAAATAACGTGAGGTCGAAAGAGGACAGTGGAGCCGGGAGTGGAGAGGAGGAGACAGATGTGGGCACTCCTGTTGATGAGACAGAATTCACAAAACGGGGAATGAAATTTCAGCCTGGGTGATCGGGAGGGTAATGGCCCTGTAACCAGTTTGTTAGCGCCTTCAGACAAAACAGTCACATTTCATTTCAATGCCCAGATTATGAGTGGTCATCTTCCACAGTAACAACCCTTCCATTTTCTGGCCACCTGGCTCCCGTGTGGCAAAAGCTGTTTTTTTCATTCCCCACGGCACAGAAGAGACCAAGCCAGTACCATCCTTAAACCAGGGCCAAAGAGTCCTGCCCTGAGACATGTGCATTAAAGAGGCAGGTGACCCAGCAATTCCAATCCTAGATACCCAGGAGAACTGAAAACATTCCAAAACTTACATATGAATAGTTACAGCAGCATTA
Source organism: Marmota monax (assembly GCF_021218885.2). NCBI lineage: Eukaryota > Metazoa > Chordata > Mammalia > Rodentia > Sciuridae > Marmota > Marmota monax. Next base: position 2,022,436 of record NW_026694593.1, on the reverse strand, counting down.
TTCATAATTCCTCAAAACTGGAAACAACCCTGATGTCCATCAGTCAATGAATGGATAAGCAAAATGTGATGAATCCATTCATTGATATATTATTCAACCATGAAAAGGAGTGAAGCCAGGCACAGTGGCTCATACCCTATAATTCCAGCTACACTGGAGGCTGAGGCATGAGGCCTCAGCAACTTAGCAAGAATCTTTCTCAAAATAAAATTTAAAAAGTTGGGGGTCTAGCTCAGTGATAAAACACCCCTGGGTTCAATCCCCAGTACCCCCAAAAAGAAAAGAAAAAAATGAAGTAATAAAGAAAATGAAGTATCAAATCCCATCACACATGGAGGAGACTTGAAAACACTATGCAATGAAAGAAAGAAATCACAAAAGACCACAAATGATGGTTCCATTTGCATAAAAGGTCCAGAATAGGCAAATTCACAGACAGAAGGGAGATTCATGGTTGCCAGGGACTAGGGGAGGAGAGAATAGGAAGTGACCGTTAATGTGTACAGGGTTTTGGCAGAGGTGATGGAAATGTTCTGGAATGAGTGGTGGTGGTTGAACAACTCTGTGAATACACTAAAAACCACTGAACTCTGTGTGTGTGTGTGTGTGTGTGTGTGTGTGTGATGCTAGGGATTGAATCCAGAGGTGCTCAACCAGTGAGCTACATCCCAGTCCTTTCTATTTTTAATTTTGACACAGGGTCTTGCTAAGTCACCCAGGCTGGCATTGACCTTGGGATCCTCCTGCCTCAGCCTCTCTAGTAGCTGGGATTCCAACCCTGCACCACTGCTCCTGGCTGAACTATTCCCTTTAAATGGGTGCATTGTGCGGTGAATGACTACTGTTGTAACAAAGCTGTTATACAACACACACGCATGTGTGCACGCCTACACACACATGCACGGGTGCTTCGGTCTCTCAGGAGCTCAGCTCTGTGCTGGCACAATCCACCACAGAACCCCAACATCCTCTTTTGTGACTTGGGTTTCTCCATTTCTCTTACCCGACGTCTTCCAAACAGAGGCCGCAAAACCCAAATGCTCTGCAGGTGTGTGGGTTGAGGCTCAGCCAGCACTGGAGGTAAACCGTGCTTTAGAGTGCAGGCAAGATTTCAGGGGAGACGGGCTTAGGTAAAAGAAAAGACAAATTAATTAATTCGTCAAATCCTTTTTGATAGCACAACAGCATACGCTGTACTGAGAGTTCTTCTCTTCCTGTTTCAATCATGACTGTGCAGGTACTCCTGAATGAGCCTTCCCAACTGGTGCCTTGGTGGTTGAGGATATTTTCAATACTAAGTCATTTGTAAGACCCTTGAATGTGTAAATATGTAGGTCCAGAGGTAACTGCCTAAAGCTCCATCCTGAGTCCTCTTGGGGTTGGGGTGATGTTGAAGGAGAGTTGGTTTTCTGCTTCTCTTTTTGGTGCTGGGGATGGGACCCAGGGCTCACACAGGCCAGGCAAGGGCTCCACCACTGAGCCGCGCCCCAGCCCTCAGTTCCGATTCTTTACGTTGGCTGCCAAGTTAACACCAAGCCAAAGCCAGACCTGGTGGGGCCACATGATACCAGCTGCTTGAAAGGTGAGGCAGGAGGATCACAAGTTCAAGGCCAACCTGCGTAGCTTAGTGAGACTCTGTCTCAAAACAAAATTTAAAAAGGGCTAGGGATGTAGCTCGGAAGTAGAGCACCCCTGGTTTTGATCCCCAGTGCTGGAGAGAGAGAGAGAGAGAGAGAGAGATCTTAGGGTATTCAGACTGCTATGACATAATACCTTAGACTGGGTAATTTATAAACAACAAATTTGTTGCTCTTTTTTCTAGAGGCTGGAGAGTCCAAGATTAAGGTGCCTGCAGATTCCATGTCTGATGGGGGCCTGTTCCTCATAGGAGAACAAACAAGCCCCCTCAGGCCTCCTCTCCAAGGTCACTGATCCCACTCAGGAGCCTGAGCTCTCATGACCTCATCACCTCCCAAGGCCCTGCCTCTAATAACATCACCTTAGGCTTCAACACATGAAGGTTGAAGGGACACAAGCATTCAGACCATGGCGGTCGACCATTGAAAGAGTAGGGACTTTTTAAAAACAAAAAACCATGGTAGTGGTTTTTTGTCTTGCTTTGTTTTTGGTACTGGGGGCTCCGACCAGGGGTGCTCCACCCCTGAGCCAGGTTCCCAGTCCCTCCTTTGTTTGTTTTATTTTAAGAGGGTCTAAGTGGCCAAGGCTGTCCTTGAACTTGTCATCCTCTTGCCTCAACTTCCCACCCCCATCCCCCCACAAACTGTTCGGAATGTATGGAAATTAGCTTTTGAATGCTTTACATTTATTTCAAATTACATTTTAATGAGAAAATACTCATATGCTGGACTTTTTGGAAACTGCCTTGTATACTGTTACCTTTTAGATCGCTACGACTACCAGCACACAAATTAAATGAGGTGAAAATTTTGACCGAAACAGATAATTTGTGATTCTGCCGATATAAAGGCAAGAAAAAAAATGAATTTTATGGAAAATTGCGTAATGATTTAATGATGGTATTTGCCTTTATTCCTCATCCAGTCCTCTCTCATCAACAGAATACCCGGAGATGTACAATGATTAAATTCAATCCACTGTGATATGTTAGCGACTGTGTGTGACATATTTTCTAATTATGTTACTGTAAAGGTGCATTCACAGAAGCAGGGAGGGGGCAGAATAGTTTTGCGACCTTTACTTATGTCCTTGAGATGTTCAGAAATCTGGCCGCGGGCCTCTTGCCACAGCTGCACAGCTGTGCAGGGCGGAGGCGCTGGCCCAGCCTCTGTGCCCACCTTAGGGTGAGGGACAGAGCACCACCCAGAGGAGAGGAGACGGTCCCCCAGCCCTGACAGCGCCCAGCCCTCCTGCTGAGCCCCGAGGAGGAGCCCCAGCAGCCGGCAGAGAATCTGCCCAGGAGCTGGCTTTTCCCGTGATGGTTGACCCTTCCAGGAAACCTCAGCCCTGACAACAGGGGGTGCTCTCGCTCCATGGCCCCAAGGACAGCGGCCCAGGCCCTGCGCTCCTCTATTGCCTGGCAGACACTGGCCAGGCGCAGGGAACTGGACGGGGACACTCGTGGTTCCTGCCGTCCCGCTGCCCACAGTTCAGTGGGAAACCGACGGTGTGGCCACTCAGGTAGGCCACCTGCAGTCCTCCCTGTCTGCCCTCCTTCATGGCACTGCCCCGGGTCCTGGTGGCCCTGGCTTCAGCGTCTCCTGCAGGGCCAGGTGTGCGCATGCTTGTAGGGTCCACTAGTGGCCCTCTCCACCTCTGCTCTGGACAGTCCCTAAACTACTGGCCCAACGGGACTCCAAGAGCAATCTGCAGCTCAGGGTCCTCCAGATTCACAGACTGGAGAACCCCCGACCCACCCAAACAGACACAGCTGTGGCTCCGCTGCTGCACAAGAGCTGAGGTCACCAAGCAGGGCGGCTGGACCAGGCGAGCGCACTCGGGTGACCTGGGGCTGCCTTCTCCCCCACACAACCGCAGACGCTTACCCCAGACTCGTGTCATGAAAGGACCCCTTTGGGCAATTTACCTGAAACAAAGGAACTGCCTGGTCTAAAGAGAATGAAGGTCAGCACTTCTATTAGTATTTTTAACAAATAATGATTCTTGCTGATTTTCAGGGGCCACATTCCCTTTTCAGTTCATCAGGGTTCAAGAACCGGAGGCTTCCTTCTCAGCCAGCCAGCGTCGGTGTGAGTGTGGAACCCGTCACTCGGGGAGGGAGCAGGCTTCCCAGGGCCAACGACATTGACAGCTAATACACGACTTGAAAATAGCAAATGGGTCGTCCCTTAAAGACACAGGAAAAATCCAGAGTCATCCACGTCAAGGGAGCCATCGAGGGAGGAGGGAAGCGGGAGAAGAGCAGGCAAGGACCTGAGGAACACCTGCATTCCTAGGACAAGAGAGGACATTCAGAAACGGAAAAGACATGAGCAAAAAAAAGGGAGGGGAACCGAAGCGACTTTAAGAAAGAGGGTGTGAAGCTGAGGGAGCGGTGCACGCCTACAATCCCAGCTCCTCAGGAGGCTGAGGCAGGAGGATCTGAGCTGGAGGCCAGCCTCAGCAACTCGGCAAGACCCTCAACAATTTAGCAGGACCCCATCACAAAATAAAAGGGCTGGGGATATAGCTCAGTGGTAGAGCATCCTTGGGTTCAATCCCTAGTACTGAAGAGAAAAGGAAAAGGGAAGAAGGGAGGGATGAGGAGGGAGGGAGGGAGGAGGGCGAGAGCGATCAGACCAGACCATGCAGATGGGCCATGAGTGAAAACTGAACCGAGCTGTGACCTTCGAGAAGCAGTTTCAATGGCGTCAGGAGCAGCAGAGTTCAGCTTGTACAGCCTCAAGGGACAAAAGGGAGGGAAGAACTGACATGGTATTGGGAGAACCCGGGAAAACCCGAGGAAAGAAACTAACTGATGCAGCAAAGTCACAGCCGGCCAGGGCACGGGCTGCTCAGCCTTGGGAAGGGCCCGCGGCAGGCCCCCACAAAGGCAGGAGGGACAGCAGGAGGAGAAGGGAACTGAGGGAAGGTGGGGGACGTGGGCTGGGACCAGCCCCTCTGGCTCCCGTCACCTACCTGGTCCTCCAGGTGAATGGAAAGTGGACAGCCTCAGTGAGGCCACCCCACCACTGTTCATGTGGACCTGAGCTAGGGGACCCGTGTGCTCCAGAGCCCAGTCACTTTCAGAGCCATGTCCTCCCAACACTCTAGTTCACTTGTGCAATGACATTGACTGGCCACCTGCAGCGTGGCCAGGACAAGGAGATACAGCAGCAAGAGGGCCCGGGGCCTGGCCTCCCAGAGCTCAGGGGGGCCGCAAGTCAGCTGACCTCCACTCGGGCTGGGAGGCAGAGGAGGGGGCTGTGGAATCCCACAGCAAGGACACCTCATCCCGGGGAGGGGGGAGGAGGAAGAAATTCAGGGCAGGAAGTGACGTGCGAGCAGAGAGCCAAAGCAAGAGGACAGAAAGGACAAGAGTGTTCTGGGAAGAGAGCTCAGAACTCTCCAAGGTACCAAAGGTGACTTCCAGGAACTGGGAGCAGACAGTTCAGGACGGCTGGAGGGCAGGGCACCAGAAGGATCATCCTAGGGGTGACTGAGCCGCAGGAACGGGGACTTCCCGGATATCTCACAAAAAGCACCTTCCCCCAAATAACAACAAGCACCTAGTTGTGAGAACAGGCCTCATAGGTCTCTCTCCTGGGACCCAAACGAGGTGTACGTGGTGTGCCGACTGCAAGCCATGACCCTGCGGGGAAGGTCCACAGAGGCTAAATAGGAACATGGCTTCTGAAAGCAAAGGTGGGTCCCAGGGAGTCACAGTACCAAGACATAAAGATGACCATCACCATCCATCCTGGCCACACTAGGAGAGGTCAAGCCCCTCCCTGGGACATAAGCAGAGGATGAAAACCAAGCCCAGGTGTGTCATATTGTGAAGAAAATGGAAGAATTGGGGCATGGGGAAGTGATGCTGCTAGTCCCCCCAAGGTCTCCCCTCAACTGCAGGGAGGGGAATGTCACATGACCTGCTTGGCTTGGGGGAGTCAGGACATCCAATTCCAAAGACTCTGCAGTTCCATAGACCTTCACATCACCTTCCCTCCCGCCCCCTGAAGACATTAAAATACATGTGTGTGCGTGTGTGTCTGTGTGTGTGTGCATGTCTGTGTGTGTGTCTGCATGTCTGTGTGTGCGTGTCTGTGTGTGTGTGTGTGTGCTTGTCTATGTGTGTCTCTGTGTCTCTATGTGTCTGTATTTAGTTATGGCAGCATATGGCCGTGGTATTTTCTCGCCTATCTCCCCAACTGATCTGTGAGCTTACCAAAGGTGAGGCCTCAGTTTTGCTCACCTTACACATCCTGACTCATGTGCAGTGCGTGATGGACGCTGGATGGACAGAGGAATGGGGACGGATGGATGTTTGGATAGGTAGATGAGTGGAAGAAGGAAAGGAAGGAAGGAAGGGAGAATTGGACCCCTAATCAGCTTGGCTTATAGGAACCGAAGGTAACTGAATATATAATTTTTTAGCAGGTCAAGTTCAATCCCACCACAAGTCACAAAAATGAAAAATGATTGACAGCGAGAAACCAGGTATGACCAAGGCTTGAATCGCACCTGACTTGTGCCAGGCATGCACTTTTTAGTGTTGTCAAGTAAAAACTCCTCACGTCGGGGTGGTGGCTCACACCTGTAATCCCAGAGAATCAGGAGGCTGAGGCAGGAGGATCACAGGTTTAGGCCAGCCTCAGCAACTTAGCAAGACCCCTTCTCAAAACAGAAATTAAAAGGGCTGAGGATGTGGCTCAGTGGTAGAGCACCCCTAGGTTCAACCCCCAGAACTGCGCACACACACACACACAGAGACACACACACACCAAAAAAAAAAAAATCTGCAAGTTTCTGGGCAGGTCCTCTAGGGCATTTGCAAGTCTAAGCCAGCCAGGCAAAGGGGACAGAGGGACAGGGGCAGGGAAGGTGAGCCCTGAGCAAGTCACCCGAGCATACTATACCTGTCTGCCCCTGGCTCACACATTCAGGTTTACATTTCTGTGCTTCCCTTTTCAAACCTTTTCCTTTTCTTTTCTTTTTTGCTTTGTTTTGTTTGTTAGGTGGGTGGGTGGGTGGGTTTTTATTTGTTTCCTTTCTTCTTCTTCAGCCCTAGGAATCAAAGCCAGGGCTTTATACACACTTGGCAAATGTCTAGCACGGAGCTACACCCCCAGCCCTTTTTCTTTATTTTTATTTTATTTGATTTGATTTTGGAATAAGGTCTCCCTAAGTCGCCCAGCTGGCCGCAAACTTGAGATCTTCCTGCTTCTACCTCCCGAGTTGCTGGGATGACAGGCCTGCGCCACCGCACCCAGGCCCCTCGGTGTTTTAATAGAATTCCTTTTCCAAAAATCTCAACTTTGTCTTACATATACCAAAAAGTAAAGTGAGAAAAACAGAACACTAAAAAGGGAATCGAAGTTCAACCTGGGCCCAACTCCCCTGTCTCTGGCTGTGTGATTTGGGGCAAGGGAAAAAGGATTAAGTTCAAGTTGTCGGGATCCTAATATGGGCAAGCACCGTGCTCCTGCACAACCCTTTACAAAAAGGAGCATTAGCCAGGAGCAGTGGTACCCGTAATCCCAGCGGCTCAGGAGGCTGAGGCAGGAGGATCAAGTGTTCAAAGCCAGCCTCAGCAAAAGCCAGGTGCTAAGCAACTCAGTGAGACCCTGTCTCTAGATAAAGTACAAAATAGGGCTGGGGATGTGGCTCAGTGGTTAAGTACCTCTAGGTTCAATCCCTGGTACCAAAAAATAAAGTAGCATTATCTCCATTTCACAGGTGGGAACCAAGGTTCAGAAAGGTGACCTGACTTGCTCAAGGTCCCACAGGGAGTGACAGACGGGAATCAAGCCTGGCTGCAGAGTGTGCTGGGCAAAGTCTCTTTGCTGTCTATGGCCTCGTTTCTTCACTTTAAAAATGGGAACAACAAAAAAAAAATAAAGATAAAGATAAAATAAAAATGGGAACAAGACTGGAGCTATTGCAAGAATTGAATAAATAATATGCAGGAAAACACATGGTGACCTCTAGAGCACCCAACCCGAGTCAACGTCCTCTGAAACCCAGTGAGGTCCCACCCACCCACCAGGCAAGGTTCTGAGCCCCCCCACCCTTCCCGGGTGCTCTCTTAGAGAGGACAGGTGCTGGTGATGACTTTGCCAAACGAATCCAAGGCCTTGGCTCCCTTCCCTCCTGGCTCATTTGGCCAACACTCAACAGGATTTACAGCACCGTTCCTGGAACATCCCGGATCTGCTAGAACAATGTCCAGTCCGAGCCAGCTGTCCCGAGGCCTCCCAACCATCGTGCAGGACCAGGCAGCCCCTGCAGTAGGATCCTTAAAGTGCCAGCGAGACCATTGGCTGAGGTCGAGCTGTGTCTGGAAACTCCCCAGAGGCACCGTGGTGGAGGGACATTGCTGGGAATGTCTCCACTCAGCAGACACTGTCCATGCCCAAATGGCCAGCAGCCATGGTAGAGGGCAGGAACCTTGCCACACCACTCTTGCCTCCAAGGAACAGCAGGTCCAAGTCTGCACCCGCCTCTCGCTCCCTCTCATCCCCAGCACCCAGAATTATTCCCTTCTGGGAACTGACTCTGTCACATCCTCACCCTGCTGCGGCTTGATCCACCAGCAGGACATGTGGCGCAGGCAGGTGGCTTGGCCTTCTCAAGGAAGTCTGGAAAAGGCCAGGAAGCTCCCAGAGGCTCAGGCTGACCACTCTGCCATCCTCTGACTAGGGGCACAGGTGTATGCTCTCTCGGTGACCCTCAGAGTCCGGGAGGAACCCTGAGCCGTAGTTCAAGAGGCCTGGAGCCACGTCCTGGCATTGCCACTAATTGCTGTGTGACCTGGAGCAAACTATTTCTTTCTCTGGGACTCGGTTTCCTCATCTTTAAGCAAGAGTTTTAGAGCTAGATGCCTGAGGTCCGTTATAACATTGACATTCTATTGTGTCCCATATCCAGAGGAGGAGCCCTCAGAAAGTGTCACACAGTTGCTACACAGACCTTCCACAAGTCACCGGTGACAAAATAATGGATCAGGAAGTAGGTCACAGATCCACCTCCCACCTCCTGGCCAGTAGCTGTGGGCTCCCAAGGAACCCACCTTTGCCTGGACACTCCCTGGACTCACCTGAAAAGAAAGGATTAAACATCTAAATTGCAAAGGGGGACGCATCACTTCACTTGGCTGTCAGACAGAAGGCACTGTCTAGACCCAAAATTAGACCATGAGAGAGAGAGCAGTTGGTCCCCCCTATAACAAATGTTACTGAACTCCCTTCCAGTTACTTGTTATCAGGTCACAAGGGGACAGGACAAATATTTATACTCCATGCATGTATGTCAAGATACACTCTACTGTCATACATAACTAAAAATAACGAAAAAATAATAATAAAAGGGGGGGACTGGGTGTGGTTGCACGCACCTGTAATCCCAGTGACTTGGGACTGAGGCAGGAGGATCACAAGTTCAAGGCCAGCCTCAGCAACTTAGCAAGATGTTGTCTCAAAATAAAAAATATAAAGGACTTGGGGGGTGGGGATAGGATTATGGCTCAGTGGTAGAGCACTTGCCTGGCTTGTGTGAGGCTCTGGATTTGATTCTTAGCACCACATATAAATAAATAAATAAAATAAAGGTCCATCGACAACAAAAAATATATATATTTTTTTTTAAAAAAAGGGCTGGGGATATAGCTCAGTTGGCAGAGTGCCTGCCTTGCATGCACAAGGCCCTGGGTTCAATACCCAGCATGACCATTCCCCCCCAAAAAAAAATACAAGTGGTAAAAAAAAGAAGGACTGGGGGTGTAGCTCAGTGGTAGAGCACCCCTGGGTTTAAGACCTACTACTACTATTACTATTAATGATAATAATAATGTTAAAAATAATAGTAGTAAATAAACAGCAAAAGGGCCATCTAAATGCTAAATAAACTAGAGGATTTTACACAGGTGCATTGGAGTCAGCTTGAGCCAGCTTCTGCTGGTTTGCAAGGGCCAATTTTTAAACGGTCAGGAATTTTGCCAGCCAGTTGACATCACATGGGTTGCTTGATTAGCCATGGCGGAAGTTTTTACACCTCAGAAAAGATCAAATGCTACGAGTCAGGGCTTTTTTGTCCCCTGAGAGCTGACAAACATTTGCCACTGGTGTAGGAACAAGAGCACTGCAGGGGGAGACAGCCTGTTGTTGCTTCAGACACCCCCTGACCCAGACGCCCAGATGGCTGCCGACCTCTCAAGACAGCGAGCCTCCGGGAGCACGTCATTTCCCAGCACTTTCAGTTATTGTTTTGTTTGTTTTGTTTTTGTTTTTTTAGAAACGTTTATTAAGACCTATTAGGTGGGGCTGGGGACATAGCTCAGTCGGTAGAGTGCTCGCCTCACATGCACCAGGGTTCAAGCCCCAGCACCACAAAAAAAGAAAAGACCTACTAGGTGTCCCAGGTGGCAGGCATGGTGGCACATGCCTGTGATCCACAGCACAGGAGGTTGAGGCAGTAGGATTGCAAGTTCAAGGCCAGTCTCAGCAACTTGTGGGCCCTACTCAACTTAGCAAGACCCTGTCTCTAAATGAAAAATTTAAAAAGTGAGGGCTGGTGTGGGAGCCACTCTGAATGCGCCACGCCTTCCAGTCCTGAAGCGAGAGGCTCTGACCAATTCCTATGTTTCGTGGTGACTTCGGGGTTGTCCCAGCTCTGGAAGTGGAAGGTGTGGTGTCTTCAGGTGTAGGCGTGTCACCCGTGGGGTTCAGCTACACTCACCTGTTCCTTTGTGATACTACCCCTTTGCCCTGTGGGATAGAATGTTCCATGGAAAGGCCCTCTGTATGTCCCCTCCTCTTGCTCTGCCCTTGGGTGTGGCCTTCCTAGCTGTCAGTCACCCTGCTGACAGCGGACATCAGGAAGCGAGACTCAGCCCCCTGAAACCTGACCCCCTGCCTCATTTGAATGGCTTCTCCTAGATAAAAGGGGTCAGCACGTGCTCTCTCTCTCTTTCTGCAGACCCTTCAGGTCACAGGAGCCATCACAGGACCCCAAAGAAAAAGATTCTCTGTCTCTTGTGTGATTATTTCGTGCAGCACAGTTCCCCTGGGGTGACCCTGAGTGTTCTCAGGCTGAGGATGTGGTTCAGTGGTTAAGCGCTCCTGGGTTCAATCTCTGGTACCAAAAAAAGAAAAGACCTACTAGGGGCCAGGCATCAGAGATTCAAAAGAAAAAAAAATGTTTCACAATTGCTCGTCGGCTGGTGGAAGAGTGAGAAAGTACACATGGTGCCGCACTCTGGGAATGGAGAGGGTCCAAACCCAAGCAATCAGGAAGGGCACTTCAGGCAGAGTGAATGGCATATGAAAGGTACCGAGGCATGGACGCTAAGGCTTCTTCTTCTCTAAGAATTAACTCAGAACCAGAAGCAGGAGGATCGCAAGTTCAAGGCCAGCCTCGGCAACTCAGTGAGAGCCTCAGCAATTTAGGGAGACCATGTCTCAAAATAAAAAATAAAAAGGCTGGGTAGCTCAATAGTAATGTTAGAGCCCTTGCATGGCATACATGAGAACTGGGTTCCAAGCCCCCAAATTAATTAAATAATTATTGGGGGGAGTTTTAGAATGGGTTCATGGTAGGTACTATGTTTCCTGTACAAAAGGCGCATCCTTCACTCCTGCCCACTTCACCGGACTTTAGCACCAAGTTTTCTTCTGTTGTTTCCAAAAGTCCAGATCCTCAGAGGAAGAGAATTTGCCATCATTGCAGCCAAGTCCTTTGGCAGAGGCAAATATCCTCAGAGCACAAACGCCCAAGGTGACTGCCTCGGAGTGCAGCAAGCACTCAATAGACAAGAGCATTTAAATTTCCATCTCATTATTTCATGATGTTTTACAAGGAACAATAAGTCACCAGCTTTTTCTTAAAATGTGTCCATGTTCTACCTTGGGTAATGCCAGAGTATGAATGTCAAAAATAAAAGACAGAAAAAGGAGGTCGCTTACCTTCAAAGAAACAAAAGTCAAGGTGACCTCAGACTCGGCAACCTAAACACTAGCAGGCAAGGAACTGGCCATGGATCCTGTGCAGCCATAGTACACATGTGGGGACAATAAAATGCCATTCTCTCATAAACATGAGTTTGGAAAATGTATCACCCACGCAGCCTTTATGAAAAGACAACATTTGGAGACCCATCGACCACAGGGAGAGGAATCAAAGTTTTAAAAATTCAAAAATGAGGAAGCCCAGGTACCACTAAAAGATTGAAAGGAGAAAACCAGCGAAGTCTAAAAAATGAAGGATGGTCATAAATTCGGTTTAAAACGAGACGGTAACCATTTACGGGAAATTCTAGAACAGGCAAAACAAAGCAGAATCATCTGTTTCTGGGAGGGGAGGGATTGAATAGGAAGGATTAAAATGTAACTTTCTAAAATGTTAGAAATGATTTCTATCTCAATTAGGGGTTGTTATACAGCCAGTGCATTTGTCAAAACTCATGGAACTATGACTTAAGATGGATCGGTACGTTGTATGGAATTACATACAGTCCTCTTTATTTTTTACTTTGGGATAGGATCTTGCTAAATTCCTGGGGCTGACCTTGAACTTACCCATCTTTCTGCCTCAGCCTCCCAAGCAACTGGGATTACAGGCGTATACTACCACACCCACTTAATTATACAAAACTTTTTGAAAAATGAATAATGAGGGGCTGGGGCTCAGTGGTAGAGCGCTTGCCTACCATGTGTGAGGCATTGAGTTCGATCCTCAGCACCACATAAAAAATAAAGATATTGTGTCCACCTATAACTAAAAATAAAATTAAAAAAATGGATAATGAAAATACTGAGTTTTCTAACCTATCAATATGGTATAATCTTATGCTCATTTAATTCTTTAATTTCTCTCAGCAGTGTTTTGTAGTCTTCAGTGAACAGGTCTTACCTGTGTTATGTCAGTTTTCTCTCTACTTCACATTTCTATGCTACTGTAATTAGCTTTATTTTCTCCATTTTTGATTGCTTATTGCTGACAACTTGAAACAATTCATTTTTGTTATTGGTCTTGTATTATAGCTTGCAAACTTATTGAACTCATTATCAGTACCAGTAGCTTTTTTTGGCGATTCCATCACACGTTTTACATACATGATCATATCATTGTAAACAGTTTCATTTCTTCTTTCCCAATCTGGATGCCTTTGATTTCTTTTTTTTTTTTTTTGTCTTATTGCATTAGCTAGAACCGCCATCAGAATGTTGAGGAGGTGAAGAGAGCAGACATCTTGCCTCGCTCCAATCTCCAGTGAAAGCACTTAGTATTTCACCAGCAAATACACTGCTAAGTGTAGAATTTGTGAAGATATTCATTATCAGGTTGAGGATATTCCATTCTATTTCTAGCTTTTTGAGAGTTAATCAAATATGAATATGGGTTTTGTATCACAATAATCATCAGGAAAATGCAAATAAAATGCTGGTGAGATACCACTACATATATATCAGAATGGCTAAAATTTTTAAAAATTGAAATACTGGTAAGGATGCAGACTAACCAAAGCTCTCATTCACTACTGGTGGCAGTATGGCATAGCCACTTTAGAAACGGTTTGGCAGTTTCTTAAAAAAGTTAAAAACGTACCTAACCAAGAGAAATGAAAGTACGTGTACATACAAAGAATTGTACATGAATGTTCATAGTTGCTTTGTCTTCTCCAAACATTGGGAACAATCCAGATATCCATCAACAGGCGAACAGGTAAACAATTACGGTATAGTCATGTCACATACCAGCAACAAAAAGGAATTAATTCTTTATTTATTTTTCTTTTTATAACACTAGAGTGTATTTTGACACGTCATACACACATTCTTGTGGTTGTACCTGATATGGGGTTTCACTCATCGTGTATTCAAATATGAACATAGGAAAGTGATGTCCCACTCATTCTACTGGGAATGAATTCTCTTCTTTGTGTGTGTGTATGTGTGTGTGTGTGTGTTATTTGTGAGAATGAATTCTTGATACCTGCAATAATGTGGACGAATCTCAAAATAATTATACTAATTATACTGAGTAGAAGAAGCAGACAAAAAGAACAGACACTCTATGATGTCTTACACAAAATTCTTGAAATGCAAACTACTCTATGGAGACAGAAAGGAGATCAACGGTTGATTGCTTGTGAATGAGGGAAGAGAGGCAGGGAGAGGTGAGAGGAGGGATCAGACGGAATACCAGGAGATCTGGAGGGTGATGGACATGTCATTGTCATGATAAGTTTCACAGATGTATACATATGTTGAAATTTATCCAATTGTACATTTTAAATAAGTGCAGTTATGCTAATTATATCTCAATAAAGCTATTTAGAAGTGGAATAATAAAAATCTTAAAAGAATATTAGTGTTATAAATGATTAAAAGAATATATACATAAGATTTAAAAATAACTATTCTCTGAGATTTTAACCACGAAGCTAGCAAAGAATAGTAGTAGGGTGAGGAGAATGTCTTAAAATACAAGCAGCCAGCGGGTCTGGTGGCGCACACCTGTAATACCAGCAGTCTGGGAGGCTGAGGCAGGTGGATTGCAAGTTCAAAGCCAGCCTCAGCAACTTAGGGAGGCACTAAGCAATTCAGTGAGACCCTGTCTCTAAATAAAATATAAAAAAGGGCTGGGGATGTGGCTCAGTGGTAAAGCATCCCTGGTTCACTCCCTGCTACCAAAAAAAAATAAAAATCACACACACACACACACACGCAGCTAAATCTCCCATGATAACGTGGGGGACTGAAGTCATATTTAGAGAACTGGCAGCTAACAAAAGAGTATGGAAGAACTGCAAGTCCAGCAGAGGCAGCTCTGATCAGCCACTGGGCCCCCCTTTAAAGGCATCGGTGCCAATCCACCCCAGATGGGGATGGACCTCTGACTCCCACGTCACAAGCCTGTTACTCCTCCAAATGTCCCGAGTCAGAAAGCAGGTTGGCGCCCTCCCAGAGTTCTCTGCTCCTCCATAGGAGACCCCCCAGCCCCCCACCCTGGCCATGCCACCCTGCCTCCTGTTCTTCACACTTAACTATCAGTGAGCCCTTACCCTGGTAACGCATTTGACAGATTCACGTCCGTCTAGAGCTTTACCTCATGGCCCGAGAAGGCAGGAGTTGACTGCCTTCAGAAGCAAGGAGGTACCAGCACATTCCTTCACACAGAGGGACGTCCCCCTGGGGAGGGCAATAAACACAGGCCTTGGGCACAGGCCTGAGTTCCTCATCTCTGGGGACTGCTGTGGCCCCTCAGTGCCAGGTTCTGTTGGACCCACCTGTGTCTTCTTCCTGATCTTCTCACTGGAAGGCAAATTCCCCAGTGCCAGGGACCAAGTCTCTCTGGCAGCTGTGTCCCTCAGCTCCTAGGGCCACGGTGGCCCATGCCAGGAGCCCAGGAAATGGATGCAATGGCATGCATGGTGAGACAGCGCAGGGACCCAGGAGGTGATCACATCAGGCAGCACGTGGTTCCTCACCCACAACCAGGAGGTTCCAACTCTGCCCCTGGATGGGTACCTCTGCCCCCTTCTAGAGTGGAGCCAGTTTGACTGACGAGAACATGGTGGGCTGAGTCAGAACGAGGCTGGACACCGCCGCCAGTCTGTCTGCTTTCTGTGAACCCTGGCTCGCTCCCGGCCTGTCTCGTGCTGCTTGGAACCTTGTGGAATCTCTCCTTGATTGTTCTCCCTACCCCTCTTTTTTCTCCTTCTTTTTTAATCCTCTTTTGCAATGCTGGGGATTGAACCTAGGACCCCAGGCTGCTGGACTCTACCACTGAGCACATCACCGGCCCTCCTTCCCCTCTTCAAATTACCATCGGGCCAGGCATGGTGGTGCACGCCTAAAATCCCAGCAGCTCAGGAGGCTGAGCCAGGAGGATCATGAGTTCAAAGCCAGCCTCTGCAACTTAGCAAGGCCCTAAGCAACTCAGTGAGACCCTGTCTCTAAATAAAATATAAACATGGGCTGGGGTGTGGCTCAGTGGTTGAGCACCCCTGGGTTCAATCCCCCGTACATAAAAAGAAACCTATCCTAGCTCCCCCTTCCTCTCCCTGGCCACTCATGTCCTTCCCTGCTGGGTCGACTCTGCCTCCTGTCCTTGTCAGGCTCCTCTCTCCCAACTGTGTCAACTCCTCTAGGCCCCCAACACCATCTAAGATGACACCTTGACTGCAGAGGAGGCCAACCCTGTACCCACTGTCCTTCCCTCCCACAAGCACCTCCCTCTTTCTAAACCCCAAAGCCTTTTCTGCCTTCCTTATGCCCTGCACAACCTTCTGCCAAGCCCGAGAGTGACACAGGACACCTTTCTGCCCAACCTCCAGGGCAGTCGAGGGCAAAGCCACAATTCCTCATCTGACTGCAGCCCCGCCATAGCTCGCCCGCACCTCGCCCATATACCCTTGTTAAGGGAATGGTTCTTCAATCAATCAACAATAAATAAAAACAACCTACAGGAGGAAGTAGGAGCTTTGACGATCACCTCAGGTTCTGTGTTGCTCTATGCTGAGATTTACTCAGTGTCTTTTTGCGGAGACCCAAGGGGGTCTCACTTCAGGTCACTGTTGGACTAGTTGCCCTGGGGCCCCTGGTAACCCTGAGTCTCCAGCTCAGGGCTCTTCTCAGAGTTGCAAGCAGACCCCTGCCCCACCTTTCCTCTGGGACACTTGTTCCGGGTGTGTGATCCAAAGACCTAACCTCCATTTTTGCAGGACTTGGACCCGGTGACTTTGGGTCACTTCCATGACTGGGATCGTTCACCAGCATCTGCTCTGGCTCAGAGGAAGATTCCCTAGCAGCAGGGACAGTGCACCCAGCACAGAGGGCCAGCGCTCACCTGGGCGTGTCGGGCCTGGAGTGCCACTCGGTCCCAGCCACCTTCCCTCAGATTCTCTCTGGCATGGAGTTCAGCATTCTGGCACCTTGAGGTACACGTCTGTCCCTCCCCTAGCTGAAAGTGCTTTGAGGAACAGCCCAGGTCCTGCCCCTCGTAGTGTGCTCAGTGTCTGGGGCCCAGCAACATGGTGGTGATGGGGGATGAAGACACTTGGGGAAGAGTGTGCCAGGTTTTGTTGGGTCACACTGAGCATCGAGCGCTTCTGTGGTCCCCTTTCTATGAGCACTGGCAGAATCTGAGGGAGGAGAACAAGCCAGGGCTAGAGAGCTGGGGCACTTCAACTTGGCCAGGGGAGGGCAAGTGGCTGAGGGGCTTCGTGCTATGTTCACAACAACATAGCGGATGGGGCTGGGCCAGACATCGGGGCTGCATCTCACTCTGAGCCCTGACACCTGACCCTCTGACCCTGGCCAACTGTTTGAGCGCTCTGAGTTCTGGGCATATGCTAAATGCACATGAAAATACTGTCCCTGCCCATTCCACAGGGTAAAGCCATATAAACAGGAGGACACTCTCTGGAGACACTCTGTATGGGACACCAAGTCCTTCTTGGAACTCTCCCCGAGCATAAGTCCTTCAGATCCCAATCCCACCTGCAACACAACAGGCCTCTCACCTGCGGGGTGCAGATGCCAACCAGCAGGTGCAAGGTGATGCAGGGACCCACATCCACCATGACACCCAGGGCCCTTCCGAGCCCCACGCGGTCCAGGTTGGCACTGGGGAAAGGAGAGAAATCCAGCTCTGCGCGTGTGTTCCAAGGAGGTTTATTAGTAAGCACACTAGGGAGCTCTGGGTCCTTGCCCAGAACAAGGGGCTGAGAACATCCAGACAGGGACGTGGGGCCACCAGAGCCAACAGGCCTGGCTCCCATGGAAATGGCCTTGTTCCTGCTTCAAGCACACAGAATTCTCCCTCCTGTGCCCTCTAAGTGTCCTCCTGAGGAGGCAGGGAAGTCGGGGGCCTTCTCCCCAGACAGCCAGCTCCCTCAAGGTTCCCTAACTTGCCTGACAACCACCCGCCCTCGCCCCAAGAAATCTGGACAGGCCCTGTCTGCTCCCCCACCTTGGTCAGGGTTGGGACCCCCACATCCTGCAGAGCCAACCCCATGCCCAGCCCAGCACGCCCAGCTCACTTCGAGAGCCTGACAAATAAAGTCTTGAGTGGACAAATTTCAGCAGGTTGGCCAACTGCTCCTCCAGGTGCTGCTCATCTCCGTGGTTCTCGATGACCCAGTCAAAGTCCCCAAAATCGTCCAGGTCGCATTCTGACTCAGCGTCATCCACCCCTGTGGAGAGGCATGGTGAAGTCAGACCCCAGCCCTGCAGACGTGGAGGCCAGCTGGCTCAGGCGGAGAGGGTCCTCCCCCTGCCTCTTCACTGCTGTCCCAAAGTCAAGCTCTGCCCACCTGGAGGGCATCCCCACCGGCTCCAACACTGTGGTGCAGACGCACCGCCCACGGCCAGCTGACTGAACTCTTCACTTGCCACTTCGCACAGAGGGTGAACCGCATCATGGAAAACCACAAACAAGCTGGGCATGGTGGCCCATGCCTGTGACCCCAGCCACTTGGGAGCTAAGGCAGGGGGACCTCAAGTTCAAAGCCAGCCCCAGCAACTTAGTGACACCCTGTCTCAAAATAAAACAATATGAAGGGCTGAGGATGTGGCTCAGTGGTAGAGCACTCCTGGATCCATCCCCAGTCCCAGAATGAAATAAAATAAAACCACACACAACCCAAAAGGCATGATGCTTTAGTGTGAATCACGGCTATGTTCATTTCCTTCTTTCTTTTTTAGTAGAATGGACACAATACTTTTATTTTATTTATTTTTATGTGGTGCTGAGGATCCATCCCAGTGCCTCACACGTGCCAGGCAAGTGCGCTACCACTGAGCCACAACCCCAGCCCCCGCTGTGTTCATTTCTACCCTCCATCTGTCTGATCCAGTCCTCCGAGGAGGCCACGTGTGCGGGGCTAGAAGCAGAGGCGTTCTCTGTGGCCCTTCCAGGCTGCTGCTCTTGTACGTCACAGGCCTGGGAACAGCAGCATCCACTTGGTGGGTTTGGGGCGCTGGTCAGTGAGCTGCTGCCTGCCAGGTGCTCAGCCCAGCCTGGCCGACAGCAGCGGCCAGGAGACCAGCAGGCAGCAGGGTGGTACCCTTGACCTGAGCTTCTGTGGCACAGTGACCAGAGGCAAGCAGGAGGCCTGAGCTGGTCTTCAGAACGGCCTGCAAAGCCAGTCCTGGGCCAGCGTCCCTGAGACTCCTGAGAGCTCCCGCCTCGGGACACCCCTCAGCAGGTGTGTGCATCAGGAGGAACTAGGCTGGTCCGGCTTTCTCCTCCCCGGCTGTCAGCCCCCACAGAGCTGCAAGGCAAAGGTGAGGGTCATGGGGTAGGTCTCAGCCAGACCCCCAGAGAAGCCCATCGGCCTTGAGAAGACAGCCTGGGTAAAGGGACCAAGTCAGAGTCACAGGGAGACCTTGACCCTCCAGAACACCCTCTGCCGTCCCACTGCTGAGCCCTAGGCCTCAGACCCCTCCTTAGAACCTCTCCCCCACTGTCCTCAGGCTTACCAAGGAGCCAGCAGGAGGCCCAGGACACTGGGGTCAGGGTCCGTGTCCTCCACGGGGTGTGTCTCATCTGTGAACCAAGCCCTGGGGACAGATGCTACAAGCAGCTTACCTGGCGTGAACACCCAGCCCCGCTGCTGCCGGCTCTGCTCCGAGGCGAACACGCGGACCGTCTGCATCGCAGCCCCATAGGCCTCCCGAAACCACTGGATGTCAGACACCCTCCGTGTGTCACTCACCAGCTGCAGGGCAGGGACACAGGCAGGTTGCTGCAGCTGGCGGGAAGGGGGATACCAGAGAAACCAAACCACTGCGCAGCTCCACCCCGGCATCGTGAGCACCGGAGCAGCTAGGACAGAGCAGCTGGCCTCAGTTCCTCATTCCATTCGGTCACACACTGAGAGAACACTGCTGAGTGCTGACCCCCTGCAGACTGCTTGTTCAGCCGACTAGAGCACCGCACAAGGGTTTCAGGAAGCACCTACGAGGTGCTGGCACTGTGCTGAGGCTAGAGTGGTAAAATGCACCTGTCTTCAGAGCCTATAATACAGCTGGGCACAGTGGCACATGCCTGTAACCCAGTGACGCAGGAGGATCGCAAGTTCAAGACCAGCCTCAGCAACTTAGTGAGGCTCTAAGCAACTTAGCTAAACCCTGTGTCAAAATAAAAAATAAACAAGGGTTAGGGATGTGACTCAGTGGTTGAGCACCCCTGGGTTATCCCCAGTACCAAAAAAAGAAAGAAAAACAAAAGAGATTGATTTATTTAAGGAACAGAGAAGGAAGGGGCAGCTGCAGCTCAGAGAGTAAAGAGGCTAAAAGGAGCAGGAGCAATGTCCAAAAGTTCACGTTAAGGACTGATTTTGTTCACAAGAATGACGGGTAACCACCAAAGGGTCTTGTTTTGGGTCCCCCCACCCCAGTATTCCCAAGTAGCTGAAATGACAGGCGTGCGCATCCAGCACTAAAGTGTTGCAGACTAACGGTGCCGTGAGTAGTGTTCTTTGTAAAAGGATCACAGGACGAGAGCCAGAGCCAGAGCCAGAGCCAGAGACCGAGAGGAGTGGAGGCTGCTGTGACGCCTGGGGAAAGACGGGGGACTTGCACAGGACCAGGGCAGGGCAGACAGGGGCTGGGAACCGTGAGGGCTGTGGAGAGAAGTTGTCCTCAGGCTGCCAAGGTGACCTCTTACCCAGATGGGCTGGGAGACGCCTTCTACGATCTTCCTGCAGAAAAAGCCCGGGTCGGCCCGGCGCTTCTCCTCCCCCCAGCGGATCATGTCCCTCCGATAGGCCTCCTTGTAGGTGCTGGCGTCCAGAAGTCTCTGGAAGTCCAGGCCGTGCTCCTGTCCAAAGCATAATGCGCCTCAGGCACTGCCCTCTCAGCCTCCAAGGCCCTCCGAGAGCCCCGCCGCACCACCTCCCCAGCACCTCCCCAGCCGTAGAGCAAGAATGACTCCAGCCATGAGGCCAAAGGTCTGCAAAGGAGAGAGTTCTGGAGCAGGCACTCAGAGGTGAGAGAAAGGTCTGGGGCCATCCAGAAACTGTTTCCATCTGTCTTTGAATGTTTGATGTGGTTTTCTCTTTGCAGATTTTACCTTCCCAATTATTTCTGGCTTAAACTAATCCTGAAATTCGTTGGCAACCCCTGGGCATAGGCTTAGCCTTCAACTCAAGTGGGAAATCTGACAAAAACCAACAAACTTCACAGCACGTGCCCCACCCCAGCTCCTGGGGAAGCCCTGCCTCCGCCCCCGTCCCTTCCCCTTCCCCACATCCTGGCACTCTGCTGAAAACCCTGGTCCGAGGGGGAGCTGCCTCCAGACCTGGCCTCCCCATCTCCAAGATCCTGACAGCCAGAGGGGCACATCCAAGGGGTCCAGGCCAGGAAGGGGAGTGAAGAGCGTCACCCCGCTCAGGTCTGGTTCCCCTTCAGCAAGGCCTTCCCCCCCAGGCTCCCTCTCTCCTCCTGCTTTTCTGGGATGAGGGTAGGGGATGGAGACTGAGCCCAGAGGCACTTACCACCGAGCCACATTCCCCGCCTTTTTCACTTTTTGGAGACAAGTTCTTGCTGAGGGGCCCAGGCTGACCTCAAACTTGTGATCCTCCTGCCTCAGGAGCCAGTGGGACTTGTGCCACTGCATCTGCAGCAGCTCTCAGCTCCTTGGTCCCCACCTGATGCCCTGTTCCAAGGAGAGGGCAGCAGCTACCTCCTGCTTCTCAGCTATCCCCTCCCCTCCACTGGGAGCATGTGGCCTGCTTGTTGGTTATGTTTCCACCTGTGACCTGGGTCATCAATTCAGCAACCTTTTTTTCTTTCTTTTTTTTCTTTTTTTGGGGGGTGGGGTAGAGGATTGAACTCAGAGGCACCTAACCACCGAGCCTCATCTCCAGCCCTTTTTTGTATTTTATTTTGAGACAGGGTCTCACTGAGTCGCCTAGGGCCTCACTAAGTCACTGAGGCTGGCTCTGAACACACGATTTTCCTGCCTCAGCCTCCTGAGCCCCCTGGATTACAAGCGTGAGCCACCGCACCCAACTCAATTCAGTAACAGGGCAGGAGGGTCTGTCAGGGCCTCCTCTGGAAGTCTTAAAAATGCAAACTCAAACTCCTGCCCTTTCCTCCCTGATCCATCTGGGCTCTGGCTCGGCAGATCTGGAGTAGGCCCTGATCTGGGATTTTTCAAGTAGATTAGTGGTTTTGAAACTGTTCCTCAGGTCCCATTGGAGAAAGCTGAGTAGTACCTCCCCTTGGCCCTCCTCCCTCCTTCTCCCACTACCTGTTAACCCCACCCCACTAGGGGGCTCTTCTCTGTGAAAACCTGATCTCACCCTCTGGGTTCACTTCCTGAAGTCAAAATTCTGGGAGATTCTATTTATTTTCTAAATTCCATTTTAACAACAACAAAAAAAAATTTTTTTTAAACCTATATGATTCAAAATTCAAAAGATACAAATTCATTTGCAATGAAAAAATGTCTCCCAGGAACAAGGAACTTCTGCATCCAACTTCATCGGGAAAGATTCTCCATAGAAAAAAAATGCAATCCCACAGTCCCTCAGACTGCCCGGCTATGGATGGGCCCGCACAGGAGGCGAGAGAAGACCCGCTGGGACAGAAGGCTGCTCCCAAGGAGGCAGGGTTACTGCACAGAAGCTGGGATTAGTTCCTTTTGTGTGGCCCCAGAGGCCACACTGGGCAACTGCCCTGAGCCCAAGTCCCTGGGAGTGTACACCTGGATGCAACAGAATGTGGGTCACTAGGGGGCTCTTCTCTGTGAAAAGCTGATCTCACCCTCTGGGTTCCCTTCCTGAAGTCAAGATTCTGGGAGTTCCTGTTTATTTTCTAAATTCCATTTTAACAACAACAACGACCAATTTTTTTTTAAACCTATATGGTTCAAAATTCAAAAGACGCAAATTCATTTGCAATGAAAAAATCTCTGTCCCACCTCTGTCTTCCCCCTGCAGGGCCACGGGACAGTCTCCCATGTGTCTTTCCCAGGAAGTGCACAGACATCCCAGCACCTGAACAGTGCTTAACAAAATGCAAGGCACCTCCCATGTATGTACTTGTTGAAGAACTGGATATATAAGCAAATATATTTTTAATTCTTCTGTAATTCTCGGTCACAAAGTCCTTTCCAAATGTTGCATTCTCTACTGTTACGGTATGTCTCCACCAAAAATCATGATCCCAACGTGGTGATGCTGGAACCTCTAAGAGGAATTAAAGCTTCTCTCTTGGGACTGGATTGGTTACGGTGAGAATGGGTTGTTATAAAGTAATCGTGGTACCTTCCCTCAATCTCTCTTGCCATATGACCTCTCTTTTGCTCACTGTTCTTCCACCATGAGGTTCTTACCAGCAGCCAGGTGAATGTTGGCACCATGTTCTTGTACCTCCATAACTCTTTTCTGCACAAACTACCCAACCCCAGGTATTTTGTTATAGCAACACAAAACAGATTTAGATGTACCACATTATTCTACAACTTGTGCTCTTCATTTAACAATCATTTTGACAACTCACGTCACTAAATATCTAAGGAGAAAATTCTAGGGCATTCCATCAGGCCAGCAGGGAAGAGGGGAGATGTAAGCTGTCATTTTTTTTTGTGCAGACATATGCATATCAAATGGCATCAGAGCTGTCAACTCGAATATCTATAGCCTTCCCTGGACACCCTTTTGAGCGTGCTCTGCAGAGGTGATCTGGAGTAAGCGAGGCTACTAAGAAAGTCGCTTAAGGGACGGGGGCTGTGGCTCAGCAGTAGAGTGCTCGCCTTGCACGTGCCAGACCCTGGGTTCGATCCTCAGCACCACATAAAAATAAATAAATAAAGATATTGTGTCTTACTGAAAAAAAAATATTTAAAAAAAAAAGAAAGAAAGGCGCTTAAGCTGAAAATGCCCCGAAATACCCCTCACAGAAAACCAAGAGATGGTACCATTCTGCCAGCAGCAGTCACATCTCCAAAGCCTGGGAGATGGTTCCCAGATGCCACACAGCCACCACCTACCTGAGCATACTGCTCCTTGAGTGGGCCAGAAAGCCGGAGAATAGCACAGATGTCAGCTCCAAGTCTGTGGGACAGGGAGATACAGGACCCAGTCAACCTAGGGCTTCCTGGAGCCTCCAGGCTCCAGAAGAGAAGTCCAGAGGCCTAAGTCGAGCCCTCATTTCTCCCACTGCTATTTGTGTCACTGTGGCAGCTCTCAACGCCCCTGACCCCTTTTCCTTATCTATAAACAGGGATAAGAGTTTCTTTCTCCCAAACAGGATTATTATGAAATTCAAATGAATATAAAGGAGCCCTGACGCTAACGGATAAAACGTAGGATGATAAGTACACTGAGAACCTCCAAGCCAGGCACGGAGGCCCACACCTGTGATCCCAGGGGCTCAGGAGGCGGAGGCAGGAGGATCACAAGTTCAAAGCCAGACTCAGCAATTTAGTAAACGCTAAGCAATTCAGCGAGACCCTGTCTCTAAATAAAATATATAAAAGGGCTGGGGCTGTAGCTCAGTGGCAGAGCGCTTGCCTAGCATACACGAGGCACTGGGTTTGATCCTCAGCACCACATACAAATGACCAAATAAAATAAAGGCATTCTGGGGGACTGGGATTGTGGCTCAGCAGTAGAGTGCTCACCTAGTGTGTGCAGGGCAGGGCGCTGGGTTCGATCCTCGGCACCACATAAAATTAATAAATAAATAAAGGTATTGTGTCCAATAATTTAAAAAATATATTTAATAAACAAATAAATAAAATAAAGGTATTCTGTCCATCTACAAAAAAAATTTTTTTTAAGCAGGGGAGCGGGAAGGGCTGAGACTGGGACTTGGTGGTTAATTGCCCCTGGGTTCAAACCCTGGTGCAAAAAAAAGAAAGAAAGAAAACCCACCAGGCCTCCAGGCCTAATGATATTCTGCCTCAATTAAGTTACTGCTAGTACCCTAAACCCAGTCACCACCAGGGATATCTCAGCCTCAACTAACTTGGTCACCACAACATAAAAAACTCATCCCTTCAGTTGTTCCATGATCTTAGCCAGTCATTTATTGGGCACCATATTTGATTCCAGGTAACAGAAATATGAATGAGATACACAATTTCTGCCCTGGCCTTGAGGTGCTCACACCTACACTTAAACACCAACGTGGTGAGATGAGTGTTCTTATTTTCAGATGAGGACACTGAGGCTAAGTGAGGGGAACTGACTCACCTGAAGCAACCCTGTAACTAATGAAACCAGTATGAGTAAAATAAAAATAGCCAACATTTCATTCCTGAGCCTTCTCTAGATGCCAAGAATTATTCTCTAAGCCATTTACATGCATTACCTCATTTAATTCTTCCACCATCCTGTCTTTGTCTGCATTGAACAAATGTCAAAACTGAGGCAGAGTCAATATGAAATGTGTACCAGATGGGCCACTAAGGCTGAGCTACGATGTGAATCCCAGAAGTCTAATCTCAGAACCTCTGTTTCTTAATGCTATTTAACTTCCAGAGCTGAGATGCAATTTAGGAAATGATGGTAGATACTTGGTGGTGAATTTGTGTATAGATCTCTGCCCTGGAATCCCCCACAACCTCTCAGAACCCCCAGGATACCCAAAACAGTTTCCTGACACCACACCCTACTAGCCCTCAAGGGGAGAGGAGCACCTGGCGTGTGGTGCACCTATAATCTCAGCAACTTGGGAGGCTGAGGCAGAAGGATTACAAAGTCAAGACCAGCCTGGACAACTCAGTGAGAATCTGTCTCAAAATAAAAAACAAAAAGGACTGGGGGTGTAGCTCAGCGGTAGAGCACCCCTGAGTTCAATCCCCAGTATGGGGAAAAAAAGCGGAGAGGAGCCTCACTCCACTTTCTCCCCTTCTTTGCTCTCCTAGCCCAGTCCCCAGCAAAAATGCCAGACAGAATACCTTGCTCCAAGAAAAAACAATGAGCGAAGGCTAAAGGCATTATTATTATTTGGGGGAAGTGGTGAGCTAAAACTGAAATAACCCAGTCCCTGGAGTCAATAAAACTGAATTTGAATCCTGGATTCGCCACTTAACTTGCAACCCCAGCAAATTTTGTTTTTAACTTTTCAGAGCCTCCCTTGCTTCATCTGTCAAGTGGAGAGGCAAATAACACTACACGGTACCTACCAAAGGTTATGATGATTAAATAAATTAATACAGGTACAGTGCCTGGCATATAATAAAGACTTATTAAATCCCTACTATTAGGGGTCCTTGTCCTCAATGAACAAAGATTGCCTTTGGAACCAGACACATACGGGGTATGTTTTTAAAGAAATCCCTTATCTGTGCGTCAATTTCTTTGTTTGTAAATTACCTCACAGCACTGTCATGAGAATAGGAAAAGTATACAGAAAGTGCCTTGGTAGTCACTGTTTCATTGGTGACTCCTGGAGAGACAGACCTACAGCTAAGGGCTTTGCAGAAGTAGTCGCCTGTCTTTGGAGTGGGCGTGTGCAGACGGCTGTCTTAAGTGATGGTGGCAATCCTGCATCTTCTCCTGCTCCTCCTGCCCGGCCACCAGAGAAGCTGGGGTCCGAAGTCCACTCCAGCAGACCCACACGCTCCCCTGGGTCGCCTGACCAGTGAGCTCCCTGTCCTCCTCCTCCCCTCCCCACAGACACCTGCTCTGCAGCGCCTCGGTCACGAAGTCCTTCCCGGATTTTCTCTTCCCGCTAAACAGCAGCACCAGTCGGGGGGCGCCTCCCTGCGGGGCCATGAGGCCACTCGGCTTTCCTATCCCTAACGCGGACCCATCGTACCCCTGAAATCGGGCCACTCCGCGCGAAATGGACGTGGCCACTGGGAGAGGCAAGGAGGAGGGATCCTCTCCCTCTTCGTAGCTGTAAAGAGGACTGAGGTCCCTCCATCTTCCATATGTTTTAATTCATGACTAAACAAGTACGGAGAGAAGAAAAAAAAGGAGAAAATGTACATACACAAAAGAGGCTTATTTCCAGGGCAGCCTTCTCCCCTAAAGAAGCTCCCCCTCTGGAGCGCACTTGAGCCAGTCCAGCCCCGCCCAGAACCGCACGTCACGGCCGCGCCTCCGAACCCGACGGGCGGGGAGGAGTCGGACGCAACTACTTTTCTCAGAGGGGGATAACGTCTTAAAATTTCCAGAGGTGGACCTCATCTTCCCCCCAGATAGCCTAAAACATGATGAAAAAAATATTATACCTAATAATATGGGAGGATTTTTCTCGACTGCTTTTTTACTTGTGTTTTATGACCCATGTGATTAAACAAACTTGTATTTGCCCCACAGTGGAAATGGGTCTTTCTGGAGATGTAAAACACGGTAATGACCTGATGGGGCTGTGTCTCGTGACGTCATCCCGAGGGTGGCGCTTAGCCTCGCACACGCTCGCTTATTGTGAAACCGGTTTTGTAAGTGGGCAGGCCGATGGGATGTGACCCTTTTGACCCAACAAGAAATCTATCCCTTTTCTAGCCGCATCCTGCTCTCCAAAGGTTTGGGGAAGCTGGAAAGCTTGGAATGACGTGGCTTTGGATGAGATTAACCGGTTTTATCCGGAGACCAATTCCCGTCCAGGAGTTGAGAATTAGTTATCTGTCCCTTCCTCCAGTGTCCAGTTCTGCCTCAGCCCGCTCCACGACACCTACTCCCAGTTAAGTAGGCACAGTTGTCTTTAGTCCTGAGTCTCTGTCTTGCATTTTTCCGAGCTTGTCAAAACAGAGCCTGCAGTTACTGCCTCCATATGATGGGTTATCAAATCATGTGAGAAGAGACTAAGGGAAGTGAGGAGACGTCCTTGAGATAAACCCTGAATATTGAAAAAGAGGCACAAAAGAATGATAAGATACAAAGAGAATAGATTTCAGGAGGATTTTTTTAAAGCAACTCAAAATTTTAACTGTGCTCATCAAGGCACTTCAGACAGGGCAGAGTGGAAAGAGTTTTGATCCTAGTTTTGACACTTCATGGGAATGTGACCTTCAGCCAGTCAAAACCTTCGCCATCGACGATGCCCACCTCACAGGATTGCAATAAGAGGGAAATAAAGAAAATATATGCTAACATGCAATAAGGCACCTCATAAATTCTAAAGTATCATCCAGTTGTAAGGGATTGTTATTTGCTCTTAGCCCTCTCTGTTTTTATTATGGTTTATAATTCAACCCAGGATCGGATTTTCCAGTTCACCTTCTGTAAACATTTACGTGGGCCTCCACTGAAAGCCCAGATCTCAGCTAGACCAGCAGAAGCTACAAGGGATAGCTCCCTTCTCACTTTCCTGCTTTCTAATTACTAGAAAAGAGTCAGAACTTCCCCAAGTGTCTCTTCCCTCACCTGACCCAATCCGCCCCTACTTCCCTCGTCTGCTCTGAAATCAGACTCCCTGAAATTTCCAGTCCCTCATCAGAAAACCTCCCGCATCCTACCCTCTCCTCCAGCTTCTCTATCCCCTGCTGGCTGCCCTCTCCCGTGGAGCCTTCCTTCTCCCCCAGCCCTCAGTCTCAGCAAGGCCTCCCTCTCCCTCCGCTTCATGTTCCAGTCCTTCACCTGCCTCTGGGAAAACTCCAGCTCCTCTAAGTTTCTTGCCACCTGGCTGGGCTACCCTTACCCTCCTCAGGATTAACTGCCACACATCATGGTGGCTCCTTCTTGTTCCCTGAGACTTAATCAATGGCTTCTGTGTTTTGGTTTTTTTGTTTTTGTTTTTATTTGTACCAGGGTTTTGAACCCAACGGTGCTTAACCACTGAGCCACATCCCCGGCCCTTTTTTATATTTTATTTAGAGACAGGGTCTCACTGAGTTGCTTAGGACCTCGCTGAGTTGCTGAGGCTGGCTTTGAACTTGCAATCCTCCTGCCTTAGCCTCTTGAGCCACTGGGATCACACTCATGCCCCACCACACCCTGTGGCCTTGGTCTCCTTTTCCTCCTAGTTCTTGTCATCATTCTCAGGGACTTCAGTCTCACTGATTACCTCTTCTGGCCAGTTCATTCAACAATGATCTGCTGCTCAATTCCTTGGCCCCAGATGATCAAAGCTTTTTTCCATTTTTCCTCCAACACCAGCCCCTATGGACACACCCCCGGCCTTGTCACCACCAGAAAGCCTCAATCTGCCAGTGCTCACACTTATCCACCCAGCTCTTCAAGAATAGTCACTGTGGCACACGCTTATAATCCTAGGTACTTGGGAGTTTGAGGCAGAAGGATCACAACTTGGAGACCAGCCTGGGAAACTTAGCAAGACTTTATCTCAAAATAAAAAATACTAAGAGACCCAGAATAGCCAAAGCAAAAACCCTTAGCAAGAAGAGTGAAGCAGGAGGCATCACAATACCAGACCTTAAACTATATTACAGAGCAATAGTAACAAAACAGCATGGTATTGGCACCAAAATAGACTTGTAGCCCAATGGTACATAATAGAGGACACAGAGACCAACCCACATAAATACAGTTATCTCATACTAGACAAAGGCACCAAAAACATATATTGGAGAAAAGATAGCCTTTTCAACAAATGGTGCTGGGAAAACTGGAAATCCATATGCAACAAAATAAAATTAAACCCCTATCTCTCACGATGCACAAAACAACTCAAAGTGGATTAAGGACTGAGGATTAGACCAGAGACCCTGCACCTAATAGAAGAAAAAATAGGCCCAAATCTTCATCATGTGGGATTAGGCTACAACTTCCTTAACAAGATACCCATAGTGCAAGAAATAAAATCAAAAATCAATAAGTGGGATGGATCCAAACCGAAAAGCTTCTTCTCAGAAAAAAAAAATTAGTGAGGGGAATAGAGAGCCTACAGAATGGGAGCAAATTTTTCCACATGCATATCAGATAGAGCACTAATCTCTAGGATATACAAAGAACTCAAAAAACTTAACACACACACACACACACACACACACACAGATAACCCAATCAATAAATGGGCCAAGGAACTGAATAGACATTTCTCAGAAAATGATATACAATCAACCACCAAATATATGAAAAAATGTTCAACGTCTGTAGCAGAGAAATGCAAATCAAAACTCCTCTAAGATTTCATCTCACTCCAGTCAGAATGGCAGCTATTAAGAATAAAAACAATAAGCATTGGCAAGGATGTGGGGAAAAGATACACTCATACACTGCTGGTGGGACTGCAAATTGATGCAACCAATATGGAAAGCAGTATGGAGATTCCCTGGAAAACTGGGAATGGGGCTGGGCATGTGGCTCAAGCGGTAATGCGCTCGTCTGACATGCGCGGGGCGCTGGGTTCGATCCTCAGCACCACATAAAAATAAATAAAGATGTTGTGTCCACCAAAAACAGAAAAATAAATATTAAAAAATTCTCTTTCTCTCTCTCTTTAAAAAAAAAAACTGGGAATGGAACCACCATTTGACCCAGCTTTCCCACTTCTTGGTTTATACCCAAAAGACTTAAAAAACAGCATACTACAGGGACACAGCCACATCAATGTTCATAGCAGCACAATTCACAATAGCTAAACTGTGGAAGCAAGCTAGATGCCCTTCAGTAGATGAATGGATAAAGAAACTGTGGTGTATATACACAATGGAACATTACTCAGCATTAAAAGAGAATAAATCATGGCATTTTGCAGGTAAATGGATGGAGTTGGAGAAGATATTGCTAAGTGAAGTTAGCCAATCCCAAAAAGCCAAAGGCCCAATGTTTTCTCTGATGTGTGAACGCTGATCCATTATGGGTGTGAGGGGGAGCATGGGAGGAATGGAGTGCCCCCACTGGCTCAAATACTCCCCAGCCAGAACTTGCCTCCCAAGCTCCCCACTAGCCCATGAAATTCTCTGCTATATAACAGCTGCCTTTCCTTCCTTCCACAACCCAGGGGAATGTCAAGGAGGTACCCTGTGCAAAGCCTTGGCCAGCTCAAGGGCTGCCCCTAGGGGCACTATTCAGAGGCAGGTGCTGGTGAGTGGGGGCAGGAAAGGGAAAGTGCAGCCCCTGGGTAGAGCCCGCTGGGGAAGGGGGCAGCCAGAGTCCTTGACCACTCAGACGGAAAGCCAGATATGTCTGCCACCACTGCCACATGGAGGCACAGGAGGAGGAGGCCTAAAGAGCAACAGAGAGATGTCTCCCCAGCTCAGGAACCTCTTCCCCAGAACGCCGACCAATTAAGGAGAGGTTTGAAACCAGGGGGGTGAGGTGGTGCGAGTCTGGAATCCCAGTCACTCAAGAGTCTGGGGCAAGAGGACCCAGTTCCAGGTCAGCCTGGGAAACTCAGTGAGACCCTATCTCAAGATAAAAAAATAAATAAAAAGGGATGGGATGTGGCTCAGTGGTAGACCAGCCCTGGGGTCAATTCCCAGTGCCAAAGAAAAGAGAGAGATTTGCTTCACAGGCCAAGAGGACAGCCTGGACATCAACCGCAGGCCTGCCTTCTGTAGTCACCCACCTGAAAACAGTGTGAGCCTGGGGGACCCGCCCACCCAGCGCTGCAGAAGGAGGAAGAGGGTCGGCGCCACACAGGCAAGACTGTCCATCGTAGGACGAGATGCCGTCCATCTCTGGCTCAGGGACATCCACTGTCCCTGCTTAACGTCATGCTTCTGACTCTAGTTTCTCCTCCCACGGCTGTTCCCAACCGACCCAGCCAATCCTCCACCCTGGCCAGTTCTTTTTTTTTTTTTTCTTTCTTTCTTTTTTAGTTGTAGGTGGACACAATACCTTTATTTTATTTATTTATTTATTTTATGTGATGCTGAGGATCAAACCCAGGGCCTTGCACTTGCTAGGTGAGTGCTTTATCACTGAGCCACAACCCCAGCCACCCCTCACCCCACCCCGGGGCCAGTTCTTGTACCTGTAGATGTGGGCTGTGGACCAGCCCTTAGGTGTGACATGACCGTCCTTCCAGGGGAAATGAGGGAGGTGAGGGATGGAACGGGGCAAAGTTGTAAGGCAGCGGTATGAGAGGATGACAGGAAAAAGGAGGGGCTGTCTTTGGGCCCTGACGGAGGGAAGCCCACTCTTTTATAGACTAGAATACACTCTTACTACCCGACCTGCAACAGTGAACAAACAGAACCCGCCTCCAGGAGCGCTGGTCTTTACAGGACAGACTAGCACAAGGTGGCTTCCAACCAGCATGATGGCCTGGGGCTGGGCTCAGTGGCAGAGCACCTGCCTGGCATGTGTGAGGCCCTGGGTTCAATCCTCAGCACCACGTATAAATAAATGAATAAAAATAAAGGCCCACCACCAACTGAATATAAATATATAGAGAGAGAGTATGAGCCGGACTCTTGGCACTCACCTGTAGCCCCAACAATCAGGGCGGCTGAAGTAGGATGTGGCTCCGTGGGACAGTGCCCCTGAGTTCCATCCCCAGTATAAAATAAAAAACCAATACTATCAGGATGTTCTGCTGCGATCTCTAAGTGGTTCCATAGTACCCTCATGCTGTTCCCTTTGCCCAAACTGCTCTTCACCCTCTCTTTTGTGTGTAACAAACTCAAAATTGTAATTTTTCTTTTTTTTTTTTTGTACTAGTAATTGGACCCAGGGTCACTTAACCCCTGAGTCACATCCTCAGCCCTCTTCATTTCTTTTTGAGACGGGGCCTCACTAAGTTGCTGAGGCTGGCTTTGAACTTTCCTTCGGCCTCAGATTCCCGAAATGCTGGGACTGCAGACATGCCCCACTGGGACCAGTTCCAATTGTATCTTAACATCCATCTACCTTGTCTTGCCTCCTCCACAGCCCTCCCTGAGTCCCCCAGCCCATCTATCCATCTGTGTGTGTGTGTGTGTGTGTGTGTGTTTCCAGGAATTGAGCTCAGGGGCACTTGTCAACCACTGAGCCACATCCTCAGCCCTATTTTGTATTCTATTTAGAAACAGGGTCTCATGATTGCTTAGTGCCTCACTTTTGCTGAGGCTGGCTTTGAACTGGCAATCCTCCTGCCTCAGCCTCCTGAGCTGCTGGGATTACGTGCGTGCACCACTGTGCCCGGCTTTATTTTTTGAGACAGGCAGGCTCTCTCTAACTTGCCTGGAACTTGAGATCTCCCTGCCTCAGCCTCCCAAGTTGCTGAGTTGCAGGCATGTGCCACCACACCCGCCTAGATACCCAGTTTCTGTTTCTGAGGCCCCCTGTATTTACCCACATACATGGTATTAATTTACTCATAGGTCTCTCCTCCAGAGTTGATACTTCACGTTTACTGAGCATTTACTATGAGTCAGACCTTTTCTAACTCAATCAAAAGAGAGATTAGGAGACTGGTTTCCCAATCGGGAGCTCTAAAGAAAGAAACCAGATCTGTCCAGCTCCAAAGCCAGATGTTTTCCGGGCCAGGCAGGGCATCCTCCTGGGCATGCAAGCCCAGCCGCTGCCGACAGTCTAGCTCCTTCCCTATTTTCCTCCAACACAGCTTCTGGAAAATGTATCAAACAAAACCAGCCCAGGGCCAGGCACAGGGTAAGAGCCCACAGGTGACTAATGAACAAACGAACAAGTGAAACAAGTGAATGAGTGGGGGTGGTCTTTGAAGGGGTAATTGGGAACCAGACTCCCCGCTCCATGAGCCTATAGGAGCCCTCTGTGGGTGTCCCCAAGGCTAAGACCTCACAACCCCATACCCAGTTGCTCAGGTTTCCAGGCAATTCTTGGAAGTCTCCCTCCCTCCCTCCCAGTCCTCTGCAGGCCCAACCTCCTGTCCCTCCTCCTGCTGCCCCCTTGTGGCAACGACCAGACATCTCTGCAGAGAAACCCTTGCGGGAGGTGGCTGCTCGGGGACAAGATCAGGGAAACCCCACTTGTGGCAAGCAGCTCTTCCAGACCTCACCTCAGAGCCTAAATTCCATGCTCAAGAGGAAGGGAGGAGACCAGGAGAAGGGACAGAGGGACCGTCAGTTAGAGATCAGCAGCCCTGGGCTCCAGCCTCGCTCCGTCCCTAGCAAGCTTTGTGAGCCTGGAGAAGTGGCTTCCCTCTTCGGTCCTCATTTCCCACCTCTGAACAAGGCTCCTCCAGGGCTAGTCTTCTGCCCAAAAGCCGGGGCCACCAAGGTGGCAGTTGGTGGCCAGAAAGGAAATGTCACAGGGGCCTTGGGCCCAGGTAGCTGAAGCAGGTGGCAGGTGGAACACACAGGCTGGGGAGAGGAACCAGCCAGAGAAACGGACATATTTCAAATGCCGCCTAGGGCCGCTCTCTTCCCACTGTCTAGTGACGATGGGACCTTAGGTAAGTCACCTAATCTCTCCCTCTCAGTAGCTTCCTCCTTCAAAGTCTGCGTTTCAGGGAGATAAAGGCATCCAAGCACATTGGACAGTCGGTGGTCCTATGGAGATGACGGGTGGCCTGCTTCCTTTCAGGCCTCCTGTCACCTGTCAGCTCGGGGTTCTCCCTAGAAAGCCGCCTCCGGGAGGGCTGGACCGTGTTCCAGATGGACAGGTGTCCACGGCTGGCCTGTGAAGCCCAAAGGCAGCTGGACTTTCAGAGGGGTCCCTCTAGCGCTTTCTTCTCCGTAGCTCGGGGCGTCAGGTTTCTACCTGTCCTGGCCCAGCGCGCTGACCTGTCCCTTTGACTCTGAACAGGATCTCGATGATGGCCTCAATGAAGACTCCCTCCCCTCTGCTACGTGCCTCCCCTCAGGGTCAGTGAAGGTCAGTGTCCCATGCCGATAAGAACTCCTGCTAAGGGGTCCGGGTACCCAAGAGGCTCGAGGACAGAGGGGAACTGGCAAAGAGCCGGAGGCAGGGACGTTTGACTTGGAGCAGAAAGGTGTTCGGCTCCGTGGCGGACCTACCCTAGGCCCATATTCAGCAAAACCGAGCCAAGCACCTCCCCAAACCTGGCATCCCACAAAACCAGCTTTGGACTTTCCCAAACTTGGGTGAGGGTGGAGTCATCCAACCTGTCCCAGCTGGGAGGCAGGGTGTGTCCCTGTCCCCTGACTCCTTCCTCTCTCCACCCAAGGCAGCTCTTTTTTTTGAGCACTAGGGATTGAACCTGCGGTGCTTCAACACTGAGACACTGAGCCATCATGCCCTAGCCCTCCCCTGTTTTTTTTGGTTTTTTTTGAGTAGGTCTGATGCCCAGGCTGGCCTCAAACTTGCAACCCCCTTGCCTCAGCCTCCCAGGCAGCTGGGAGTACAGGTGTGTGCCACTGCACCCAGACAGGGCCTGTCCATTCTAATTCTCTGTCCCTATTTCCTATAGCAAAGATCCTCTTCACAGGCAGGACTGTGGGGGAATTCGTACCTCAGAACCATCTGATCCCTGGCCACCCACACTTCCTTCAGTCTCACCCTCCCCGCCTGAAAGCCCTTCTTCCCATCCCTGAACCCTCATTATCCTCCAAGATCCAGCTCAAAGGCCACCCCGCCTTCCTCTACCTCCACTCTGCAGACTCCCGGCAGCACTAAGAGAGTGCTGTTAGCCCAGGATATGGGTGCACGTCTGCGATCCCAGCACCTCAGGAGGCTGAGGCAGGAGGGTTGCAAGTTCAAGTCTAGCCTAGGCAACTCAGTGAGACTCTGTCTCAAAAAATAAAACAACTGGGGATGTACCACAGTGGTACAGCACCCCTGGTACTGGAAAAAAAGAAAAATCTGCTTTGTGTTACACTGATCCTGTTAACCTCACGGACAAGGAATGGGGGCCCCACATCTAGCACCGGTTGGAACTTGAATGTTAGTTAGCCTCTTTCCCCTGCCAGCTCCTGTAACCTGATTTCAGAACAAGCATCCTCTTGTCCCACCAGTAATAACCCTCAGTTTCCTCCTTAGACATGAAGTAAAATTAAAATATACCTCTACCGTACAGTTGGCCCTCTGTATCTGTGGATCCCACCTCCCTGGATTCCATCAGCTGCAGATTGGAAATATTTTGGGGAAAGAATACATCCATTCTGAACATGTACAGGCTTTTTTCTTAACATTAGTCCCTAAACAATGCAGTACAACACCTATTTACATAGCATTTACGTTTTTTTAGGTACTATAAGTTCGCTAGAGATTACTTAAATAAAGTACACGGGAAGCCAGGCAACGTGGAGCATGTTATAGTGACAGCTGAGGCAGGAGGATCACAAGTTGGAGGCCGGCCTTGGCAACTTCGCAAGACTCTGTCTAAAAATAAAAAAATAAAAAGGCTGAAGATGTAGCTCAGAGGTAGAACGCTCCTGGGCTCAATCACCATGACCAGAAAAATAAATCAATAAGTAATAAAGTACAGGGGATCTGTGCTGTGCACAGGTAATACGCAAATTGAACTGGGAGACGGGCCAGCGAGAAATGAGAGACGGAGACCAGGCAGAGATTCACAGGAGAGTTTATTTGTCAGAGGGGACAAAGGCCCTCTCTCCATAGACAGAGAGAGGCAGAACAGGCTTGGGGTTCAAGGCTTATGGGGGATGCTCAGGGTTAAACTGGGTAGGGCATGGGCAGTGAAGGGTGGGTTGAAACCACCCAGGAGCTGAGGGCTGGGGCTGGTATGAGGGGGGCTGAGCCTTTCCTAGAAAGCCCTTGGGCAGGAAAGCAAAATCTTTCTTAAAATTGCATCTGTCACTTAAGATGGCCGTCCAGATGCTAAGCAAGGACCTTACACAATACGATGTCATTTTATATAAGGGTCCAGAGCAGCCATGGGTTTTGGTAGCCATAGGAGGTCCTGGAAGCAATGTCCCATGGAAACCAAAGGACAGCGGGACTCTGCAGCTTGCAGATGCCTTTTCATGATCTTAAGGGGAATGTTTAACCCTCAACGCCGCCTGCGAGAGGGCCACTGCGGAGTCTGCTGCAAATGAAGAGGGCTGAGCCCTAAGCCACGGGGGCATCTGGCCAGGCCCCTGGGTGGGCACAGTGGGGACCTAACTCTGGCTTTTCTGACCCCAATCTTGCTCAGGCCAATCTCTAACGAGAAGAGGCCCAGCTGGGCCGCAGCTGGCCTGGGATACAGCAGAACGGTGAGTGGGAAGGGTCACTCCATGGGGGAGCGGGCAGGCAGCTAATCTGCAAGCCAAAGGCCTCCAAAGAGATAGGCAGTGACCTTGAGAAAGGCCTGTGAGAAAAGGGACAGGAAACTCAGATAAGAGCCTGAGTGGGTGACAAGAGGCAGTTTGGGGGGGAAGGAACCAGAGGAGAGATCCATGGCCCCCACCCCACCCCACACTGTCCCTCCCAGACCCCTGCTGGGAACATGGGAAGGGCCTTTGCTCATCTGTGGACCAGAACAAGGCCAGATGAGGAGCTGTCCCTGGATCTGGGTGGCCCTGGGAGGTTCCCATGGCAACCGCCAGCCAGTCCCGAGTCTGTCCCGGGGTCCAGCGGAGAAGTCTGGAAGCGGCTCTTGAAGAGAGTGTACACGCCCTGGTCCTCAAGGAGATTCGGGGTGGTCAGGCATGGAGGGGAACCACCGCCCCCAGGACAGGCTGGAGGCTAAGGCCCTGGGGGCAGGGACGGGGGATCCCCAGAGGAGGGGACAGGAGGGGACAGACCCGAAGGGGCCTGGGTGAGAGGAGGGGAGCTGAGAGCATGAGGGCAAAGGACAGGTGGAGCCTGGGAAAGAAGTGGGCCCCAGGGGAAAGAGGTGAGGGCTGAGAAGGACGGCGGGGTGGGGGGGGGCCCCCGGGAGAGAAAGGGGTTGGTTTGGTTTGACTCGGAACCAGGGATTGAACCCAGGGTGCTTGACCACTGACCATCATCCCCAGCCCTTTTCATGTTTGAAACTGGGTCTCACCGAGTTGTGAGGCTGGCTTTGAACTCACGGTCCGCCTGCCTCCGCTTCCCAAGCTGCAGAGATGACTGTGCGCCTCCTGGCCTGGCTGGAAAAGTCGTTTGGGGGACTGGCCAAAGAAAACAGGATTTTTCTACTTGAAAGCAGACGACCCAAGCAGGCTACCTTACCTCCAGCGATCCCCCCAGGTACCCCAGAGTGATGCCCTTAGGGCAGAAGGCCTCTTCTTGAAAGAGCTACGCAGACTTCCCCTGGAAAGGGCAGGAGGTGAAGTATTGCCAACAACAAGGGCGTACACTGCCAGGGCCCAGCCCAAAGCCTGGCACAAACAGCACTGTGCCCCCAGTGGCTCTACCCACAGGACCACCCCACCACTGCCCGGCCAGGAGTGGTACCCAAGCCACGTGGGGGTTTTGTCTGTCTGTTTGTAGGGTTGGGAACTGAACCCAGGGCACTAGCTGGGCAAGTACTCTGCCGCTGGGCGGCATCCCCAGCCCTTCCCGCTGCAGCGGGCTCCCATCTCCACTCACTGGCCTCCAAGTCAGGAGAGCAGCCACGGCCGGGTCCTTCCTCTTCACCAACATGACTGATGGACATGATGGAGGGAGGGGCCTCAACGCTGGGGTGGGCATAGGATCACCCCCCAAGAGCGCCCCGAGAGGGTGATCACAGCTGCTATGTCCTGGCACCCTGGCCTCCCGACACACCCCTGGGGTGGATAGCTGTCTTTTTCTCCCTGACTCAGCACTTTGAGAAACCCCAGCTCAGCGTATCTGCTTCCTGAGAGGCCAAGGAGAGGAGGGGCTTGGGAGGACCTACCAGCCTCTGGGAGAGATCGCTATGCAAACAAAGGACGTGGGCCCTAGAAACGGAACCAAGGCCAGCGTGAGAATCAGGGTCCCCTGGGAGCCCAGGGAGGCCCGTGTGTATCTGCACCCAGGGCCCAGCACCTACCCCGGGTACCAACTCCTGCCCACCCTCCAGCCTCAGTGTCCCTCAGCAACCCGTTTACCACTCAGCTGTTCAGGCTGCAGAAGGTGAACAACGTGAACAGGGTAAAACCAGGCTTCCTCCTGAAGAACTGTGCTCCATGGAGCCTAGTGCTGAACCCAAATCCTGGCCCTGAGGTCCCTGCTCCTTCCAACCTCACTCCAAAATTAGAATCTGACTCCTTCCTAACCCCCCACCCCCAAGCTTGTATCACTGACCATTTTCTGGAGAGGCAATTCTGCCTTAGGCCTAACTGCAGTTCCTCCTGCTGCAGAGAGCAGCCTCCACTGTACACAAGCTTCATTTATTTATTTATTTGGTACTGGGAATGGAACCCAGGGCTGCTTTACCACTGAAGCCAGTCCTTTGTATTTTTTGAGACAGGGTCTCACTAGGTTGCTGAGAGTTTTGCTAAATTGCTGAGGCTCATCTCCAACTTGGTGATCCTCCTGCCTCAGCCTCCCAAGTTGCTGGGATTACAGGTGTGCACCACCACACCCAGCTGATGATAAGCTTCCAAGGTACCTCTGCATTCCCAGGGATTCACTGTCCCTGGTACATATCAGACTTTACAAATACCTGCAGAATCAGTGGTCCTCACTCCATCCCCGCCAGCCCTCCTGCCCCCGCCTGAGTTAACATACTTAAAGCCCTTAAGCAAGTCACAGTCACACTTGCTAAATAATACAGAAATCCATTATGGCCCTCCCCTCCTTGATTCCAATACTCCTCTGACCTGGCCTAAGCAGTCATGGTGCTCACAGGATTCTACCCCAGCCCTGGCTGGGAGATTCCCAAAGAAGGCCAGAAGCCCAGGGAGCTGCCAAAGTCATTGAGGTTAGATGTCAGGAAGGACCCTCCCAAGAGCCAAGGAGATTCTTGGTCTTCTTGGGAAAACCAGCCAGTGGAGCAGGACCCCTGGTCAGCGGGGTGGGCCCTGAGACAGGGGTGATAACTAGAGGGGGAGGCAAGGACTGGACAAATGTAGAGCCCGGATGCCACCTAGTGGCTCCCTCACCTCTGTCCCAGAGCCCTGGGGGGAAGGAAGATGGTGCCCTCTACCAACGGCTCCAAAGGCCATAACTTTTCTTTCTTTCTTTTTGGTGGTGGGTGGATGCGGTGGTGGAGATTTAACCCAGAGGCGTCTTACCACTGGGCCACATCTCCAGTTCTTTTAATATTTTGAGATGAGGTCTCTCTAAGTTGCCCAGGCTGTCCTCAAACCCGAGACACTCCTGCCTCAGCCTCCCCAGTCACTGCCGCCATCACACCTGTAGGTCGTAATCTGAGTGCCAGAACAGGACAGGCGTTTTAATTGTTTTATTCAATCTCATTCTCAGCCCTTCAGTCCCCTTTTTTGAGGATAAGAAACCCAAGTTCCCAAAGATTAATTTGCCCAAGATCACTGGCCCGGATTTGAGTCCACAAAAGTCCTCTGCTCTTTTCCCAGCTCTCCGGGCAGCTTGGAGCAGAAAGACGAATTTCCAGCCCCAGGGCCTGGGCTTTGTGGGGAGGGCACGGCAAGGAGGAAAGGCCACACAAGAGGTGGTGAGTACCAGTGCCTAGGATGTCACCCCCCACTTGGGTGGGCAGCTGCACGGTGGCCCCTGGGCCTAGAAACCACCCCTAGTGACAAGCGTCCCCATAGAAGTCTATAATTTACAGAAGTCTCTAGTTCACACGGGGAGGTGAGGCCTTGTGAGAAGCAGGGGGAGGGGACTTCACCCCTAGGGACGGCTGCTTCTAAATCTCACAAACCCCAGGGCAAGCCCTCGTGCTGGGCGGCCAGCCAGTCAAGTCCCAGGGGGTGCCGGGTCAGCGCGTGGGGCTGGAGGCACACACAGGAGGGGACAGAGCTCTTGGGCTTCAGAAACAGGATGCCCTTCCCCCACTGACAGCAGGCTCCTCTGGGTCCCCTTCAGGCTGCCCAGCCAGCCCCAGGGCCCTGAGCATTTGCATATATTTGCATAGCCAGTAAGGTGGGTCCAGCTCGGGCCTTTTTGTTGCGAAAGTGACATCAGTGCTGGGTGCGTTCTGCTCCTCTGTGAAGGCTGTCCAGGGACACCACACCTGGAGAGCCAGGGGCATGGCTGGGGCCTGGCCTCCAGGGGTCTGATATCGCGGGGGATCTTGGCTGGGCCCAGGCTGGGCCATGCCCCAGGCGGGACTCAGCCCCTGGGGTGGGGGTGGGGGTGGGAGCGGTGGCTAGGCTCCTCCCGGGGCCCCATGTCTCTGGGCTTCCGCAAGTGCTTGTCCTTCTTCCCCGACCTGTAGGAGGACACGGTGGGATGTGGGAAGAAGAGGGCTTTAGGGGGTAATAATGAGCTGAAGGGACCCCCTCTTCCTCCTAAGGAAGCTAACTTGGCACACGGGGTAGAGGACGAGGCTCCAGCTGGGGAGGCTGGAATGCTGGGTCTCCCCAACACCCCAGGCCTTGCAGGTACAGGGCAGAACCACCCAGGAAAGATCCCCCAGCCCCAAAGGACACCGAGGACCCTGAGGTCCCTCGGGAAGGCAGGCAGTGTATCCGGCTGCTGGAGACAGCAGTGGACAGAAGTCCTTAGACTAAAGTCCCCTCCCCAGGCCCAGGACCCTGGCTCCTTCCATCCTTCCCAGCAGCCTCCCCTGTCCCCCCAAGGCCCCCACAGCCACCCACCTCCTCTTCAGCGCTCTTTCTCCAAAGAAGTGAGTAAAGATGAAGTCCTCGAAGTCATCCACCTCATCGTCATCGCCTGTCTGTCTCACCGCCGCCTCCTCCAGGCTGTCCTCCAAGGCATCCACGAAATCCCGGAAGCGGAGGCGATCATGCCGGAAGATGCCACCCTCGCCAAAGTAAGCGGGCGAGAGGGGCAGCTCCTTCATCAGCTGGCCAGCCCAGGGCAGCCGAGCCAGGTATGTTGTCAGCAGAGAGGCCAGCTCCTGCTGTCGCACAGGGGCCAGCTCCGTGCCAAAGAAGGCCAGGCCCTCCTGCCGGGCACACTCAGTCACCCCCGAGCAGCCCTGCGGGGCCCGGAACCTGCGCTTGGACAGCTCCTCCCAGGCGGGCAGGGGCGCGTGGCCGTCTCCAGTCTCTTCCCTCCACCGCGGGTGCTTCTGCCTTTCCCCAGAGTGCGGGCTCCCGCCTCTCCTTGGGGCCTCCCTGGGGTCCTGTCTCTTGCCGTCCTTCCTGCCCCCTGACTGCGCCACCCCTGGCTTCCCCTCCTTCCACTTCCCGGCCAGCTCCCTGTCCTCCTTGTCCCCCCAGCTCTTCTTCCTCTCCCAGCCAGATTCCTCTCTCCTAGGTCTCCAGTGCTCAGCCTTCCGGTCCCTCGGCCCATCACGCCACTTTTCTTTTCCACTCCACTCCCTGGAATTCTGGAAATGGGGTTTCTGATGCCAGACCTCAGAGACATTGGCAGAGACCACAGGGTCCTGGCCCCAGCTCTCCAGGCCCTGCAGTGTCTGGGCCAACCGGTGGCCCAGCTCGGCCAGGCCAGCGTGAGCGCGGGCCCCTCGGCTGGCGTCCTGCAGGCTGTGCTGCAGGTCCTGCTGCACAGACCCCAGCAGCCGCCTCTGCCTCTGCAGCTCCTGCCGCAGTGCCTGGGCCTCGGCCTCCAGCCGCTCCTTCTGCTCCAGGAAGCCAGGGTCCGGCTCCTGCCCCCGGGGTCCATGCTCCTTGGTGGCCTTGCCCGGCTGCGGTTCTCTGCCCCAGGGGAGGCACAGCCCGTCTGTGCCCCGGATGCAGCTGGCCTCCAGCCCTTGGAGCCGCGTCCTCAGCTGCTGCAGCTCCGACTCCAAGGCCCGCTGGGAGGCCTCACCCTGCTGCAGGGCCCCCCGGAGCCGGGCGTTTTCCTCCTCCAGCCCCCTGGGCTGCTGCAGCAGGCTCTGCAGCTCTTCTTTCTGGGCCTGGGATATGGTCAAGGATGGAAGAAACCAGAGTCCTCGTCCGACTGGACCCAATACCTCCTACCCCAACTCCACTCCATTACCGTAGGCAGGGGCCCAAGCCCCTATGGACTGGGACACCCGAGGACTCGGCTCGTCTTCCTCCCCATCCTTACCCTTAACCAGGCCCTGGGATTCCAGAGTCCCACCCTGGGCCCCGGCTGCGTCGTCGATGAGCTTATATAACGGTACTTCTTAGATTCCCTAACGACGGCCAGTGGCCAGTGCGTGGCCCTCGTGGCCCCACCCACCCCGTACCTGGAGCAGACACTGTTAACTGATCCTAACCGCTGAGCCCGGCACATCCCCCTCCACACAACGTCCCAGGAAGAGCACAGCAATCAGTCAGAGGGGACATGCCCCGTGAAACAGGGACGCAGCCTGGCACAGGCCTTAGCAGGAGGCCGTGGAGAGAGCTAGGAGGGGTCCTGCACATGGAGGCCCAGGGAGATGCTCAAGGTGGGTGGAGAATTGGAGGAAGGACACTAGGACAGACACCTGGCTAAGGGGGGCTAGCGAGCCAGCGTCCCCCTGGCCATGCCCACCTGCAGCTGGGCCTGTAGCAGGCGGATGTCCTGGTTCTCCCTGGCCAGCTTGTCCAGGAGAAGGCCCAGGTGCTGCAGGCTGGGGGAGCTGTCAGCGGGCACCACAGCCTGCAGCTGATCCCTTGGCCTCTCCTAGGGGCAGAAGAGCCGGTTACCTCACGCTCCCCAGGCTGTCCCGGGTTCTCCCAGCAGGCCCACACCCCTCCACACAGACCTGGCCGTCCCCCGCAGCGTCCACCAGCTCAGGCTCTGACCCAGGATCTGGGAAGACCTGAAGGTCAGCTTCCTCCGTGGGCCCTGCAGGAAAGTGAGGTCCTGAGCCTGTGCCGAGGCCACTCCTCCCCACTCTGTCACCCACTCAGTCACCCTCCTGTCCTGGACAAACCCTGTAGCAGGGAGGTCCAGTGAGATAAAGGGCCAGAGTCACCCTGAACAGCTGGCAAGGTCAAAACTGAGAAGTAACGTGCAACACCCGCCTCCCAACACCCCCCACACAACACCTTCCTCCCAACACCCTCCAACACCCCCCCACAACACCCCCCTTCCAACACCCTCCTCCCAACACCCCTCACACAACACCCTCCTCCCCACACCCCCCCACAAAACCCTCCTCCCAACACCCCACACACAACACCCTCTTCCCAACACCCCCCACAGAATACCCTCCTCCCACCCCCCCCACAAAACACCCTCCTCCCAACACCCCCCCACAACACCCTCCTCCCAACAACCCCCCACAACACCCTCCTCCCAACACCCTCCTCCCAACACCCGCCACACAACAGACGAGCACAAGTTGGGCTCCCCACCACTCACCAGTGTCCGACTCTAAGAGGTCACCTGGGGATGGAGATGCCAGGCTGGTGAGACCTCAGGGGAGGGATGGGGTCAGGGAAGGTGACAGTGGGGCAGGAGGACAGGGTCCGATGCAGGCCAAGGCCCAGGCAGGGAACGTACCACTCACCAGAGAAGAGGAGGACCCCCAGGCCCAGCAGAACCAGGGCGCCCAGGAGGCACATGTTGAGGGAGAGGCCCAGCTCCCTGCCCGCGCTCTCGCCCCTGGCCTGGTCCTCCACATGCAGCGGCGTCCCAGGCCGAGGCGGGCTGGGCTTGCGGCCCCGTCGCCTCCGCAGGCCCTCGACGTCCACCTCCGTGTCATCCTCACTGCTGCTGGAGCAGCGGCCCTCCTCCCTGACCCAAACTGGAAGAAGGGACAGGGACAGGGCTGTGAGGGAACTGGAGAGACAGGACACAGGGACAGAGGGGAAGTGGCAGGTGGCCCAGAGAGGCCCTCAGCCCCGGCCACAGAGAGGACATCTGAAAACCCTGCCCACTTGTGCCCAGGCGTCCAGGACAGCGCCTGCCCAGTCTGGAGGCAGGAGACCCGTCCTGTCAATCTACAAATGAAAAGAGCCACGTCTTAAAAGCATCCTCCTTCCTCCAACCTGTGGCTCACTTGCAGCTTCTGCGGCAGCCACCACCCTCCCTTGACACTCTGGCCCCCTCAGCCTGCCCCCTGGGCTCTTCAGTCCTGTGGGTGGGGGTCTCCCTGGTCCTTCTCTGGTCCCCAAGGCCACACGCCCTCCCTCATTCCACTCACTTCCCCTTAGGGGAACGAGTGCCCAACCCGTGGCCCCACTGTGGCCACCCGAGAGCTCTGGCCACTGGCCTCTGGTTGTCCTTCAGGAACCAATCATTCAACACACTGCCTCCAAACTGGTTCCTTCTGGTGTCCCCCAATTCAGGGGATGGCCGTGTTGCCGCTCATCTAGCTGAGGGAAGCCACCTCACATCAGGCCGTCTGAAGCTCTAACGTCCAGCCTCTTCACCCCCCACCTGCCCTAGCTCGGGTCTTGCCTCCCCACTGCAAGCTGCCCCCAATGTA
This sequence comes from Marmota monax, assembly GCF_021218885.2. NCBI lineage: Eukaryota > Metazoa > Chordata > Mammalia > Rodentia > Sciuridae > Marmota > Marmota monax. Next base: position 1,977,728 of record NW_026694593.1, on the reverse strand, counting down.
GCCAGGCCCCAGCTTCTCCCCCTTCCAGCACGTTTTGTTGTTGTTGTTGTTGTTGTTGTTTTGGGTTTTTTGCGGTCTTGGGGTCTGAGCTACAGCGCCAGCACCTTCTATTTTGAGACAGGATCTTGCTGAGTCACTGAGGCTGGTCTCGAACTCACACCCCTCCTGCCTGTCTCCTGAGTAGCTGGGATTAAAGGCGTGTGCTGCTGCACCCTTCTGTTCAACAGAGAAGGACTCCTCACCCCTCTGCCTCAGTCCTGGACACAGCCTCCTGCACACCAGAAAGGTGGTCCCACCCCTGTGTGAATGCTTCAGCCTCGCTCGGCCTGGAATGTTCTCTTCCTCCTGCCCTCAGTTACGACTCTATGTTCAAATTCCTCCCAAATGGCATCTCCACCCATCCTGACTCTCCTTTGCCCTCCACAGGAGCCCTGTCTGAACCATCTCCAATTCTTTGGGAGCCCCTTTAATTGAACCTCCTTTCTGCATCCCTCATGGTCTGACTTGCAGCTTGGCTCCGTCTGGCCTGCTTCTTACCCAGTCCTGAGCCACCCTCCTTCCCTCCTCCTGGGCTGGGAGCCAGCACAAGAAGGGACTCTGGGAATGAGGGTTGAGTTCCAGAAGCAAGAAAAGAGGGGGTTCCATGGCACAGAGGAAAGAGTCAACCAGATGTGAGCCCTGAGGTGTGACCTTGGTCAAGTCACTTAACCTCTCTGAGCCTCGATGGTAGAGAGCTGCTGAGTCCCAGGGCCCGGAGCTGAGCACATGCTCAGCAGCGAGGACTGCTCCCTCTCCTGAACCTTCTAGAAGAAGAGCACAGGGGCTCTCACCTGCTTTGGGGGTCGTGGACAGGCTCTGCAGAGGGCTCTGGTCCCCCAGGTCCTGTGCGTCTGGTCCTAGGCTTGTTGTCTCGGGAGTCTCCTGCGAGTCTTCCTGAACTACCGCGTCTCCTGGCCCAGGAGGCTCCACATCACAGTCACCACCTCCCAGAGGACCCTGAGGGGACACAGCCCTGAGCAGAGCCCACAGAGCCTGCACACATCCCTGCCCACTTCCTCCCTGACCCCAGTGAAGTCCTCACCTTGACCTCGGGCTCCCCTGGCAGAATGCGGTCACACTGAGGACTTTCAGTCTGAAACAGGGTCCCTGTGGGGGGAGAAAGGCCCGGGAGACGCCACTTCCCCAGCTGAACTTCCTAGTCACCTGTCTGGCTCCCCCAGACCCTCCCCAGGTGGAGGGGCAGGAAAGAGCCGGGAGGGACTGAGGCCAGAGGTCTATAAACTGAAGACTAAACCGCTTCCCTGTCCTGAGAGCAGATCCTCCAGGACAGGGAGGACAGCCACCCCGCCCTGCCCAGGACACTACCTTCACCCTCAGCTGCAGGCGACTCTTCACCTATGGCCTTCGGCGGGCTCCCAGGGGCCGGGAGGGCTCTCTCGGACTCGGGGTCCACCCTGGGTTCTGGGCCCAGAGTCTCCACAGGAAGGCTCTAGGGAGGAGAGGGGTGCGCACGGGGCTGCTCCAGGGGAAGGCAGCAGGACACAGTCAGGAGCAGGGGCTAGCGGCCTACTCCGGGACCCCAAACCGCATCTCAGACACTCAGCTGAGAGCTGACCCAGGGGTCTCCGCCCAGTCACTCTCCACCCTCGCTCCAGAGGCCACGCTTCTGTTAAAACTAGCAGCACTGCTAGGAGGCAGGGACCCGCACACCCAGCAGCCCCTGGGGAAGGCCTGCCCGAGCCCGGGGCCCCCCCACATCAGCAGGACTACTTTTCCCGTAAGTGAACAACCCGACTCAGTCATTAGTTGGGGTAGGGACAGCAAGAGAATAACCCCCCTGGGTCAAAGTCCTCACTGACTACCCCTGGTGCCTAAAGGTCAGTGACATTCCCAGGGTCTCCTCACACCTGCCCAACCACTTTTCTTCCACACTATCCTGGCCTTTCCCATACCCACGGCTCCCACACAGGCCCAATCTCCCGCAGGTGCTGACAGAAACCCCCTGTCCCCGGTCACAGCCAGCCTGACTCCCTGGGTACCCACAGCCTCTCCTCCCTCTGGCCCACTGCGTGCCCACCCCACCCATGGCTCCTGCTACCACCCCAAGGATAATTCTTTTTTTTTTTTTTTTCTTTTTAAGTTTTATTGGTACCAGGAGGGAACCCAGGGGTGCTTAACCACTGAGCCACATCCCTAGACCTCCTTTATATTTTATTTAGAGACAAGGTCTCATTTAAGGTTTTGCTTAGGGCCTCATTAAGTTGCTGAGGCTGACTTTGAACTTGCCATCCTCCTGCCTCAGCCTCCTGAGCTGCTGGGATTACAGGCGTGAGCCAAGAATAATTCTTGACCTTGGTCTGTTTCTTTGCAATTTTCAGATCATGTTTTACTCATAGTCACCTCATAAGGCTACAAGGCAAGAATCACAATCCTCATTTTATAGGGGAGGACAGAGAGGGGACATGGCCTGCCCAGGGTTCAACAGTCAGCAAGGATAACCCCACCCCAGGCCAGGGCTGATTGAGTCCACAGTGCCTGTCCTTCCCTAAACTGCCGCCCCTCTGCCTGTGAGCCCTTGGCCTATGTATCCTGCTCAGTGTCATTGCTGACGTGAACTCCTCACTCCCAACAGGGCTCCTCCCAGCACCTCAAACTCAGTAAGTGGAAGCCAAGCTCCTCTCCCCCTTAGTGATTCTAATACATAAGGTGCCAAGGCTGGGAATTCTCCAGATCCTTTGTTTTGTTTTACAGTATTTGGGAGTGAATCCAGGGGCCCTCTACCGAGTTACATCCCCAGCCCTTTTTATTATTTTAAGACACAGTCTCACTAAGTTGCCCAGGCTGGCCTCAAACTTTTGATCCTCCTGCCTCAGACTCCCAAATTGATAGGATTACAGGCGTGTTCCAACATGCCTGGCTCCACATCCCTCTGACATCCTGTTTCCACCCCGTCTCCAGGCACTAATCCCCATCCTGCATCCCCTTTCTCCCTTCTCAGTGGTTTTAGGAGCACAGGGGTCCCAGGGGCTTCTATACCACCAGCTGTTATCTGGACGGCTATAGAAGCCCTTGTCCCTGGCTGGGTGCAGTGGAGTGGCACATATCTACAATCCCAGTTACTTAGGAGGCTGAGGCAGAGGACTGCAAGTTTGAGGCCTTCTTGGGTAACTTAGTGATCCCCTGTGGAAAAATTAAAATTAAAAAGGACTAGAAGTATAGCCCAGCGGTACAGCATCCCCGGGATTAAATCCCCAGTACCAAAAGCAAAACAAAACAAAAACCCACGTTACTGTCCCACTGTCCCTGTTCTCACCCAGCCCACACAGTGGCTTCAATATCTGCCCAAAGCAATGAATGCTGGACACCCCCAATCAAAGTCCTCCCTGACTGCCCATCAGGAGGAGGCTGGACTGCCTCACCAGGCCCTCTGGACCTCTTACAGAGTTCCCAGGCTCTACCCCAGCTTCATTTCCACCCCATCCAATGACACCCCCGGTTCACCTGCACACGGCTCTCGGGCCTTTGCTCTTGCTGTTCTCCCCGCTCTTCTCAGCTCACCCAGCTGGTACCCTTCCTCCAGGTACAGTCCAAGTCAACACCTGACCCTGGAGCCAGAGCTCCGTCTCCCTCCCCAGAGTTCCTCCAAGGCCAGCAGGAGGCGATACAGGTGACCACCAGGATCAAGGAAGGGGACACCCAGAAAGCAGCCCACCCCTTCAGGGTCCCTTCCCGTGTGGTCCCCAAGTCTGTTCTTCCTACCTCTGAGCCAGCAAGCACCCAGCTATTATCCACATCTGGGCAGGTGGCCATAGTGGTGAGGTCTCTGCGGCTGCTGGGGCTGCCACCTGCAGAGAAAACCTCTTTTAAGGACCAGTTTCCTTCAGGAGCGGCAGGATGCAGAAAGCAATCTTTTTTTTTTTTTCTTTTTTAAATATTTATGTTTTAGTTGTAGTTGGACACAGTAGCTTTATTTACTTATTCTTATGTGGTGCTGAGGATCCAACCCAGGGCCTCACACATGCTAGGCGAGTGCTCTACCACTGAGCCGCAGCCACAGCTTGACAGGGTCCCAAGGATGAGGACTGGTCAGCAGCCTGCAGAGCCAGGCCAGTTCCAGGCCTTCTGATCCTGACACCTCAGCTCTTTGGGGCAGAATGTGCCTTGCAAATCAACACCTGCCCAAGTCAGAGAGAAGCTGCCTCCTCCAAGGACCCACAGGGCTTGGGAACCTGGACTGACCTTGAAAGGTCAAAGAATCCAGGGCTGGAAAGACCCAGGTGAACAGAGTCCAACTCCCTGAGGTTACACTCAGGGAAGAGGAAGTTTGGAAAGGTCAACTGACTTGCCTTGCCAAAGACCAACAGGTAATAAGAATGAAGACAACTTCCAACACCAGACACCTCCACAGTCACCACCCCTCAGGCAGGGCCTCCTCTGGCTCTAAATCTCCCACCACCGCCCGCTGTAGGAACTCAAGGGCTCTGGACACCACTCACACACTAGCTCCCCCAGGATCTGATTCAGAGTGGGGGTGGACCAGGCCCGGTTTGTTTGTTTTTAAACCTCCCAGATGATTCTCACTTGCAGCCAAGGTTAAGAAGCACTGGCCCACCTCAGATCCACCTGGAGGAGGCACTTTTAGTCCAGCTCCACGCTCACTCTGCATCCTGAGTTCTGCCCCCCCTTACTAGCTAGCTGCAGGGTCTGGTCTTAGGAAACTTGAAAGGTGACTGAGAAAAAGGGGCTGTGGCAACTACCATGTATAAAGCACTTTACAGTTTGCAAAACATAGGCAAGGGCTGGGGTTGTGGCTGGGGTGGTAGAGTGCTTGCCTAGCATGTGTGAGGCACTGCATAGAAATAAAAAGTTAAAAAAAATAGGCAAAAATCAGGACTCTGGCCCTGTCCTCCGCTAATCTGCTCTGACTTGGCAGAGTGGGGGCTAGGACATTATTCCAGCCTCCAAAGCCAGGCATAAAACAGGATCACACGAGAGGGACCTTAGCCAGGTGTAGGAGTGCACAGCTGTAATCCCAGCAACTCAGGAGGCTGAGATAGAAGAATCACAAGTTTGAGGCCAGCCTCTGTAACTTAGTGAGACCCTGTCTCAAAATAAAAAATAAATAAAAAGGGCCAGGGATGTAGCTCAGTAGTCAAGTGCCCCTGGGTATAGTCCCTAGTAGAGCCAAGAAAAAAAAAAAAGAGGAGGAGGAGGAGAGGAAACCGCCTTCATCGAAGTCCAACCCTGTGCCCTCGGGCTGCAACTGGGACCAGGCCTAAGGGTGAAGTGAAAGTTAAACTGACCCCTCAGAGTCCTGGGCTGTGATCCTTCAGAGGTAGATGAATCGTCGCTTCCCCAGGGGTGGGAAGGGCAGTAAACAAATATGACTGTGAGGAAACACTGGGGGAAAAGTGAGGCCAGGGGTGTCTGTAGTTCTGCCCTCAAACCCAGCGACTGGCCCATCTGCGGAGCTCGCAGTGAGCCCTGGCCAGTGTCCTGGTGACTTGGCCAGTCATGCTCTAAGATCAGGATGGGGGAAGGACACCCGCCCCATCCCACATGGAGGCAGGACAAGACTGCAGTGACGTCTCCACACCACGTCCACCAGGTCAACGCGGCATAGCTTTATGGCCATCTGTAGAGCCATAGCTGTTCAGCCTTGTGCTCAGTCCCTCCCCCACTGTTCTGTCATCTCCCCATCTCCAGTTGCTGCGTGTGACTGTTAACAGGTGGTGGCAGGAAGGAAGTGGCAGCAGCTTGGGCTGAAGTCCCTGTTTATCCCTGGCTGTGTACAGCCTGCTCAGGTCCTCCACAACTAGGCACCATGGCAACCAGGGTGATGTCAGACCCACTGTCTCCATGGAAACCAGCAACGGGTATTTGGGTCAACAAGACAAACAAGAAGTCTGGAACTCCTGCACTCGGGGTCCCAAACCCCGACATACCTCTCTCTTGCTTGTGTTCGCTCAACATTCCAAAAGATACCCCTGTTCTCCCAAGCCAGCATCTCACTGCCTTATTAGGAAGTTCCTTCTGCTCTCTCATCTCCACCCTTTCCTGCTGCGTTTTCAGAGTTTTTCTTCTCAGTCCTCTCTGAAGAAAATCCACTCCCTCCCCACTATCCCCTTTCAGGAGGGATTCAATAAAAATCTCCTGTAAGGGTTGTCACGAACTTCTGCTTTTCTAAAAGACAGCCAAAGCGCGGGCTCTCCCCTCTGTAGAAAGCTAGCAAATCTTGCCTCAGGCTAACTTTCAACCCAAGAGTTGTCCCCCAAACCTCTAAGCAAAGGACCTAGGGCCAGTTCCTGTTTCGAAAATGACCTTCCCCTGCCTTCCCCCAGTTCTAGGTTTTCGAAAGGCAGCTCTGTGGGTCCTCGGTGGTGCCCAGTCCTTCTAGAGCTCTACCCTCTTTTCCTTAGCTCCCATCTCCTGGGGCCCTTTCCCGCTAGGGCATTACCTGACCCAGCTCTGGCTTCGGGCTTCAGCTTAACTTGTTTCCCCAGGTTTCCAGCCCAAGAGAAGAGGGGAGGCACGTGACCCGGGGACGGGCCAATGGAGAGTCGACTTCCCCAAGGGGGCGGAAACTTTTGGCCAATAAGAATTGAAATGCGAGTCGGCGAGGCCGGAGATCTCCGAGGCCCCCAACCTGGGACTGACCTCCTGTGGGGCGAGCGAGGGCTCAGCAAATGGAATTTTGCGTGGCCTTCCTCTCTTTCCTCGTGCCTAAAATTTCTGGAGGAAAGAGCCAAAACTGAAAGGTAAAGGGTGTTGTTCCCGAGATGACAAGGACAAGAAGCCAGGTTGGCCCAGGACAGACAGGGACAGCTGTAGGATGGGGGAAGGGAGAGAGAAGGGTGGCAGACGAAACAGCCCTCCTGCCACTCTTCCCACCGGCTCCAGCCACTCTACTTTAAAAGCGGGTGGGGTCTGAAAAACATCCAAAAATGAAATCTGCTAGGATGTTGTGGTGGGGCCCCCCCCCTCCCTCCCCCCACCCCGCGGGGGTAACGGGAATTGAACTCAGGGGCACTGACCACTGAGCCACATCCCCAGCCCTATTTTGTGTTTTATCTAGAGACAGGGACTCACTGAGTAGCTTAGTACTTTGCTGTTGCTGAGGCTCGCTTTGAACTGGCGGTCCTCCTGCCTCAGCCTCCGGAGCTGATGGGATGATAGGCATGGGAGGGCCCCCTCACTCTGGAAGCTACCCTTCACCCCAACACAAACGACTGAGAGGTGGAGAGGATGAGCCCTAAACCTAGAAGAGTTCAAGCGCTTGGTCCCAGAGATCTTGGAGCCAACTGTCCTGCCTGGCTCCAGGCCCGGGCCCGGAATGTGCTCAGAAAGGAAAATGGGTTTCTCAGAGCAGGGACATGGGGAGGGGTGTGTCAACGCAAGGCCTCCTTGACTCAGCAGCTTGAAGCAGTCGATCCAAGGGGTTGGATCTTCCCGCCATTCCCACTTCCAGGGGCCCTGGGAAGTAAACATCCCCACCCACACCACACCCTTACCAGTAGTGACAGTGGTTTCAACCTGCCTTTTTGCAGATAAACAACAATGTGTCCTTGCCTGGATTTTAAAGTCATTTTATTAACCCAACCGTACAAAAAAACCCCACGACCACATCTCTTGCCACTCCACTTTCTTCCAAAAAGTAGTGACGTCTACACTCCCCAGGAGTGGTTTACAGCTGTGGAGAGGGAGGCATACAAAAGTAGCAACAGGGGAGAAGCAAACAGAACCACAAACACAACACAAAGCTGGGGTGCCACCTCCACTGTTTCGGTGTGGGGAACACCAGCTTAGAGAAGCCCGAGGCCCACCCTCTTCCTCATAGCTGCAAAGGCTGTGGGCTCCACCAGGCAGTATCTTCCCTCCAGGTGCAGGTAGCAGAGAGAAGTGGGAGTAGGGACCAGAAGGTAGCCTTTGCCACCACACCCCGAGGGCTAGAGACCACAGACCACACTCCCTTCCCCGCCCTTTTGAGGAATGCACACAGGAGCTGTAAGGAACAAAAGCAGCCAAGAGGGGCTCCTGACCACAACCCAGGCTCAGGGCTGGCAGGCAGTGCTTTAAAAAGAAAAGAAAAACAAGCCCAGTGCAGGACTTTGGCTGAGACTAGTGAGGACTGCTAGATCACCAGGCCCAAGATGATCCCTAATGGCTAGGAAAGAGAGAAGCAAAAATTTCCAGGCTCTCCTTCCTTTTAGTACCATGGCATTGAGAATCCTGCTGACTCCTCCTACCCCCAAGGCTGTGACAGGGCCTCACTAGGATGCTCCTATCAGGGAGGAAATGAGGTATAAGGTCTTGGTACCTTTCCAAGCTTTCCTCCAACCAAGCCAGGGAGGCAGGGGTATGAGGGCGCAAAAAGCTGAAGAACAGCACTGGGCTTAATGTGCAACAGATGGGGGGCCAGGGGTGCCAACAGAGTCCAGACTCCAGGACAACCCAGACTTCAATTATTCTGGTCCCTCAGACCACGTGTCCCAATTTTTTTTTTTTTTTTTGGCAAAAATATGGTCATTAAGAGAAAAGCATGGGAAGCTGAGACCAGTGACTTTGGTATGAGGAAGATATGTCCTGACAGCACCTCTTACCTACTGTCATGAAGCCCCAAATCACCAAGAAACTGCCCTAGCTGGGAACGCGATTCTTCAAGCTGTTGGTGCTGAGGGAGGAGGAGCTGGACAGGTCTGAGAGAGGCAAAGGGGAAGGTAGAAAAAAGGAGGAATCCCCATTTATTCCCTAAAGAGGTCTCCCAGAGCCCACGAAATGGCTGTCGCAGGGATGGGAAGAGACCGGCTCCTCAAGCCAGAAACCTTCAATGCTTCACTCCAAAAACTAAGGCTAGAGCTGTGGGGCGAAACAGGGGTGTCAGGCACAGGTGTTAGATATCCATCATAGGCAGACAGGACACTCTTGCCCTCCTGAATTTCCTGTCCCCTTTTCTCTTGCAGTCACATCCCTAGGCTTCCTAATAGCCACAAAAAACGCTGGCTCTGCTCAGCAGGGCTTTGGTTTCCTGGATCTCCGTAGATCTTAATGTGTTGTTTCCAGAAAAGTGAGCAACCCAGGCTCTTCTGTCCCCAGGAACCATCATGTTTCTGCTCCGTGAGGATGGGGAACCAGCGGAAACGAGGGCCAGGAGCCAGACAATCACCCTGGAGGTGCAGGAAGGGACATGTGCACTTCCCTGGGACCACCTCGCCAGTGTCACCCATCATTAGCGGCCACCAGCTGCCCCATGCCCTCGCGGATGTAGACAGACTGGATCTCCTTGGTCTTGAGGCAGAGATCACAGGCCCAGACAGCAGAGGCCTCAGTGGTCAGCAGCCCATAGGCGCTCTCAGTCATGCCTGTGCACTCGCGATGGAACCACTTCTGGCAGGAGGCCTCACACAAGATAGCATCCTGGTCGTCATTCACCTCGCTCCGACAGGCACCACATGGGTACACCAGGCCTGGGGGAGGCTGGGGCCCTGAACCCCCACCTGCCTTGCCAGGGGGTGCTAGGCTGTTGGCATCCGGAGTGCCGCCACCCCGCCCACTGCTGTTTGGGGGAAAACTGGGCTGATTCCCATTAACAGCAGCAGCTGGCGAGCCCGAGTGGGGCTCCTGGGGAAAAGCAGTGGGAGCAGGTGGATTCAAGGGCTTCCCCCCATCCTCACCACCAGGGCCAGGAAAGCCGGGGTCTGGGCCAGGGAAGGGACTTGTGTTGGGGGGCAGGCTGGGGAGCCCCTGACCAGGTCTCTGTAGAGGAGAAGGGCCAAAAGGCACACCTGGCTGAGCAAAACGCTGGGGGAGAGAAGGAGGGCCCAGCTCCCCTCTGGGAGGCTGTCCCATGGTGGGTGAGATCATGGGGCCAAATCCCCCCACTGGCATCATCTGCCCACCTGGAGGGCTGAAGTTTTGACCCAGAGGCTGGCTGAAGGGTTGACTGGGAAAGTTCATGTTGCCTGGGGGTGGGTAGCCAGGGCCCTGGGGGGGCATGTTGAAAGCAGGTCCCATAGGATTAGGAGGAAAAGGGGGGGGTTGTCGGCGAAGTGTCTGGGGACCCCCTCCACCCCCGGTGCCATAGCCTGGGGGCACCTGGCCTGCCATGCCCCCTTGTACACGGAAGCTTCCAAAGGGCACAGGACTGCCAAGGAATGGAGGGGCTGCGCCCCCCACCTTAGGGGCTCCGAAGTCATCCTCAAAAGGGTTGGATGCAACCAGGTGATCCACCATGGGAGTCGGGGGTGGTGCAAACTCCGTCAGATGTGAGTAAGCAGGACCCTAGTGGAGAGCAGATGAGGAAAAGGGTCATGAAGGGACACACAGAGATAAACCAGGAGAGTCCTACCAACAAACAGAACACACACTTTGGAGATTGATACTGATCAACAGCTCAGGTCTAAAATAAAGATGCGCCTTAGCATGCAACTGAAAAACACAGGGTAGTGAGCAGAGCCATCACAGCACCATGACTGCTTTGAAAGAGAGCAGAAATCCCAGCTTTGGCCCTGAAGTAGGTATTTAACTTTTTTTAAGCCTCAGATTTCTTATCTGTAAAAAAAAAAAAAAAGACAATGCCTACCTCCCCAAACAAAAAAATGTACTTCAGCACAATCCTGGCATTTAGAAAAGACTGATAGTGATGGAATTTATGTTATCATCATCCAGGACAGGAAAAATGAGGGAGAGGAAGGTTGTGACCCTGTCCAATAAGACCTTTGATCAAATCATTCTTGGGGGAGAATATTTCCCATGGAGTTTATTATAAGGTTGAGAGAAAGGACCAGAAACAGAACAAGACAGTTTTCTCTTCTCCCTGCACCTAACAGAAGACCAAACATGGCAACAGAATAGACACAGCACCCCAGGGGTTGCTGAAATTACCCACCAACAATGGTAATTCACCTGAGTATTTGACTTTCTTCGCTTCTTTTCTGGGCTCTTCATTTGCAGACCTGAAAGAGCAGCAAAAGAAGAGGCAAGCAAGTTTCCCTAAGGTTTTTCAAACTTTCTTCCTCCCAGGAACTGCTCTAATGTTAATTCAGCATATACTCGTTTATTTTAACAAATATCAATGAGGAGTCATATGAAAATGAATTCTATGACCATACTCTTGAAAGACATGCCAGGTCTTGATATCACCCTACTCCAAGACTCCTGATATCCCACGTGGCTCCAAACCCCAAAGTCCATCCCTGACACCTGCCCCCGATCCCCGGAGGGCTAAACCCGCTGATCCTCAGACCAGAGCCTCCCAGCAGGCCCCGAGGCCCGAGGCCCACCCACCACCACTGACCCTCCCCTCGAAGGTTCCCGAGTCCGGGCCTCCCGACCCCCGCCCCCTCAGCGCTCTCACCGGCCTTGCCCTGCTTCCTCCCGGTGCTGGGCGGCGCAGGGGGCGGTGCGGGGCCGCCACCTCCCTCCAGCTTGTCCGGTGGGGGCGGCGCCGAGGCGGCCATGGAGTGGGGGACTGGGGTCAGCGGCGGAGGGGGGCGGAGGCCCCCTCAGGCTGCACCATCGCCGGGAAGGGGCCTCGGACAGCTCTGGCCCCCGAGCTGCAGCAAGCCGAAGACGCGGCAAGGGAGAAGCGCCTTCCTGGAGCGCAAACTGCGCGCTCGCTCCAGATTCACCGCTCGCCGCCGGCGGCAGCAACCGGAACCGGAACTTGCCTCGGCCGCCACCACCTTGCGCGGCGGGGGGGGGAGGGGGGGAAGCACTGACTGGCCGGGACCTTCCGCCCGGGAGGGAGGAGGTCGTACACGCCACGACTCTAGCAGAGGGCGCTTTCCGCCGGAGGAGCAGCCCTGGCCAGCTAGCCCAGGGCCGGCAGCGCTCTTCGCCTGCCCCTGCTGCCGGGCCATACCATCCGGGCGGGGCCGCCGAGGAGCGCGGGCCGGGCCGGCCTCGGCGTCCGTCCGGCTGCCGCTGGCCTGGCCGTGGCCGGCCCTGCGGGGACCCGCACCCTCCGCAGACACACCCCCGGCCGGCTGGCCGCACCTCCCCGCCTGTCAACTCGGCAGATCCCCGGCTTCCTGCACGCGGGCGTCGGACCGAGCACGGCCCGGCGAGGCCAGGTGGGGCTGCCCGCGACCTCCCGCCGCCCAGGCACCGCGGCAGACAGTAGGCCTTCCGAGGTCTCAGACGCCGAGGTAAAAGAAATACGGACTTTAATGGAGACTTTCCCTTTGGTATAACTGAGACCCGTGGAAACATCCAAACAAAAAGAGGCGGCGGCCAGAATTTAACAGTGATCCTCCCGGATCCCCACGGCCTGGAGAGCCCGCAGGGCCGGTTTCCGTCGTCTCACCAGGGTCGCGCCTAGAAGGTGCTCCACACCTGGAGGTTTTAAGCTACCACTTCGTGACATTGTACCAATCAATACTCAGCCACACTTCCCAGCCTCACGGTAAGGGACCCAAACTCAGTCCCAAGACTAAATCAGTTTCTGCTGCAGGTCTTACATTAAAAAAAAAAATGCTGCCAGTCCTAGTTACCTCTGAGAAAAATGCCAATTGTAAAAGGACTTGGAAAAGTCAAAGAGGTGATATATAAATGTAATCGATTATCATCATTTTGTGCTCAAAAGCCATGGAAAACAAGATTAGGAAAATAAATCTACAGCCCTAAAGTATATGCATATAAAGTAAAAAACTGAATGCAGTTCCAAATCTAGAGATAGTATTTAGGGATTGTCCAGTGCCTTAGAGTCTTAATACCCCTGTTCCCGCCTCCACAAAACCCACCCGGGTCAGTTTACTGTATGTACAGGAGGCCCAAATTCAGCCACCCGCACTGCCACAGATGGGGAGGCAGGGTGGAGCTACAGGACGAAGGGCTACTTTGGCTGTAGAGTAAACATGCATGCAAAAGAGAAAAGGTGGAGCTTACGAAATGTATATACAGACCCCTTGTGGGGAGGGGCCCCGGCCAGGAGGCACTGAGCAGGGGAGGGGTCCAACTACCCCCTGGCCGGTAGGGGGGCTATGGAGCAATCTCTAAGGGTTTTGTATCCCCAGGGAGAGGGGATACAGCTACCAGGCCTGCCTCTGTTCTCCCATCCCAAACTGGAGGGATGCTGAACAAGAAGAGGGCAGGGTTCCAAAAGCCAAAAAGGTGTCAACACCCCTGTCCTTGAATTCAGGGGCCTCTTTGCATAAAATATCTTCAGACCTAGGAGATGGTCAAAGGCACAAAGTTTAAACACTAGGGCAGAGGGGGACTGAGAGGGGTCAGGGGTACCCTGAAGCCCAGGGTGGACCAGAGGTGTGATTTGTTTCCGCTTCCCCAGAAGGTTGATAGCTTCGCTGGGCTTATCACCACAGGGCGTATGCCATTACAAGCACCTGCCTTCTTGAGGAAGGGAACATCAGATTGGCACAGGAAAGGCCCAGGCAAGGAGGCTACTCTGTACATTAATACTTTGGTGAGGTTTGGGGAGAAGCAGGGCTCTACCCCAGGCTCCTGACAAATCCTCCCTCAGCTGGATACTAAACCCAGAGTCCACACTACACCCAGCTCCTACCCAAGGCCAAGCCCCACAGAACACTCCCAAGTGAGTTCCTGAGAGTTAGGAAGGAAGGTGGAGGGGGTTGGAGAGCATCTTCTGGAAGAGAGGCTGGGAAGGATCACAGTTTCCGCTCCACAGGTTGCTGTAGACACAGTTCGCTGCCCGCAGAGATGATGGGCAAATGATTGTCCATGTGGTAGCTGATGAGATGACTGACACTCTCAAAGCGGTGATCCTTTGTCCGAACCTGTGAAGGAAAAGGGTCAGTTCAATGAAGAGTCCAGGAGACCTCTACCCACAAGGTTGTAGAAGATGGAACAGTCAACAGGTCTGAGAAAGGAGAATATGGGGTGGGGGGAAGCTTTTCATTAAGGCTTTTCTACAAAGAAATGGATGGATGGGAATGCTTAGGTCAATTAACTGGGAAAAGGTGAAGGGGACACCAGTCCACAAATCGTGAAGCTGAAGGACCTGGAGGAAGTTGGCATGTCTCAGAGGAGGATATACCATACAAAAAAAGCTGATTGCTGTAGAAAAGAAACCAAAGCTTTGAGGAGAAGGGGGACAATGGACTGAGCACTGAGTCTACAGGGAGCTGAGAGGGTCCCTAGCTCCTCTTACAATAGGAAACTTGGCATCTAGCCTCTACCGTCTAACACTGGACATCACAACCACTCCAGGGTGGTTTCCCTACAGGGGCTGGGGGTATAGCTCAGTTGGCAGAATGCTTGCCTCACATACACAAGGCCCTGGGTTCGATCCCCAGCACCACAAAATAAAAAAGAAAAGAGGGGTGCAGATAAGTATCTTCTAGCTCTGACAGGCTTATGGTCTGGGGATTTGAGGACTGGCCAAGACTGGAAGAACACAGCTCAGACTTAAGGACATGAGAAAGGACGGATCTCTAAGCCACAGGAGAGGGATGCCAGGCACCTAGAGGAGCAGGGGAGGTCCACAGAGAGCTGCCAGCAGGGAAAGCACTAGAAAGCAATGACGGAAGAAAGGAACAGGAATGCACGGAAGGGCACTGTATCTCCTTTCTGCCCCGCCCCCTACAATTCTGCCACACTCACCACACCCTCAGGATCCACCAGAAGCAGGTGCTTGGGCTGCCCACTCTGCAGGCCAGTGAGCACGTACTGGCCAGGTGTGGTCGTGCTCTCTCGCACCAGGAAGTCCCCGTTGAGCTGAAGCAGCGCCTCTGCCTCCCGCCGATTCAGCTTCCCATGGAACCAGGGCTCCCCTCGGAGCTGTTCAGCCATGGACATGGACTGGGGTTGGGGAGGTACCCGAAGGGCATCTTCAAAGGGTTCTAGGGGATAGAGAGAGGGTTAGGGTAGGTAGCTGGCCCAGCACTCACCTGGACCTAGACCGTCAGGAAAGGAAGCAAGAAAGCAGAGAGTGGATTGGCAGAAGAGGAGCACCCCAGCAGGAAGGTGGGGGATACAAAAACAGATACACTCACTCATATCAAAGAGGTCCCGGGGTACACTGCCATTGACAGCAGGATTGGGGGGCCCAGCCCCACCCCCTGCTTGCCGGGCCTTGTCTAGGTTCTGGACATTGACATAGGAGGGATCATCGAAGAGCTCTCTACCTGCTGAGGAAAGGGAGGCTCAATGTGACCCTGCCCTGCTCTTACACCCTTGGCTCTGCCCTCCTCAACCCCGGCTTTGTACCTGGGCAGGGGGGTGGAAGTGGTATCTGTTTACGGACTTCTGGGTCTCCCCCAGCAGACTGTCCGACAGGCTGCGGGGATAAAAATCAAGTGAGATCAGAGACCCTCACTCCTACTTGAGCCCAGGCGCCTCCATCCAAATAACTTACCAGTGTAGCTCCCAGGTGGCTAGAGGTCTGGACACTGGGTGGAGTGGGGCGAGCAACTCCTGAAGGGGCTCCTTCCCGAAGCCTCATGTCTACCACCCCCCCTAGAGGGGGCTCCTTCCCCGGAAAGTCATTATAGTACTGATGGTCAGGTGGCTCTTCCTCCTCCTCATCCCAAGCGGAGCCATCAAAACCAGCCATCCTGAGAGAGACAGGGCAGAGTGACGAGATGGGTGTAAATGTGTGGTGGCTGGGGGGCCACACTAGGATAACAGAACAGTGGCCACATATTGGGCATTTACTGTGGGTTGTGCCCAAGGTTGGGTGTTATAAACCCCATCATTTCATCCTCCTGGCAACCCTGTAACCTGATACATCTCCTTCCCTAACTCTGCAAAATGAGGAAAATGAGAATCAGAGGTGAAAAGATTTCCCTGAGGACTCACAACTAAGAGGGAATACAGCAGAGATTTAAATTCTGATGTTTTTTAAATTATTATTTGTTTAAATTCAGGCTATGCCCTCGGTTATTACAGTGTCTCCCAGGAGAGATGGGAAGCACTATGTAGCAGGGTGGGGCTGCTCCAAAATGGTTCAACCTCTCCAAAAACAACCTACTGGCCTCCTGCTAATCCCATGGAGCCTAATGCAGGAAAGGCAGGGACCTCAAAAAAGGAGAGAGAGCCTCCCAGTCCAAACTCTTGGTGGCTGTTAGAGGCAGAAAACAAAGGATGGAGAGGCAGGCAATGATGGGGATGGGCCAGAAGCAAGGAGACTGGAAAGAGAGAAGTCCACCACAGAGAAAGAGACGCCATTGGGAGGAGCGGAAACACAGCACCACCATGGGAAAGAGGAGGCAGACTGGTCTTGCAGCAGCCAAGGCCTCAAAAGACTTTCCTGATGGGCCACCAGAAACATAAGAATGGCAGGAAGTGTGAAGCAGGGGCCACAGGTTATTTCCTTCCCTGAACCTTTCAGAGCTCAAGTGTGGGAGGAGCAGACCCACTTTTCCATTCGCAGTCTGGGGCCCGCTGGCTCACCTGTCATGAGGGGTAACCAGCTTGGGTGGGTTCCTGAGGTATTGTTTGAAGCGCAACTCGAAGGCCTGGCCAATAGTGCTGATGACATCCTGGGCAAGCCCTTCTGGACACTCCAGTATGTGGCAGGCTGGGGGCACGGCAGAGGCCGTCAGTGAGCTCGAAGGAGGTGTGGACGGGGCCCCCATCCTCCCAGCAGAGCCCCTATCCGTTCCTCTTAGTCAGAGCACAAAAGGATAACCCCAGGTCCTGCTCACCTTCCTTACTGACAGCCGGCCCCACCCAGTGCTCCCCACCACGCCTCACCTCTCTGATTCACAGGGTCTTTGGCAACATAGGCGACATACTCGGCTGTGTCCTGGGGTGGACAGAGTCAGAAGAAGCTAGTTAGCTAAATGTTACAGCTCCATCCTGGCCCTAAGATTCAGTCCTTTTCAGATATTCCCACCATTCTAGCACCCCACTTCTCGAGCCAATGCCTTCCCAATCCCTAGCCCTTTACTTTTCTCCCCCAACCTCTACTCTGTTCCCCAACTCACCGGATCCCCGCCGGACGCAAATGAGATAGACTGCATGTGGTGGTTGGCAATGATCTGAGGGTTAGGGCAGGGGACGGAGGAGGAAGGGAATGACGTGTCAGGCAGCCTCAGGACTCTCAGATGCCTCTACCCCTGGCCCAGAACCCTGGAGTCCAAGTCTCTTTCTCTTGGCTTCTTACCCCATGTCCTCCTAATTTCTTCCTTCCCTACAATCCTGCTGCCTCCACATCCTCTCACCTAGTTTTGGTCTCATCCCTAGATCTCCCTTGGCCCTCCCCTCAGTGTTTCTGGTCCCCCTGCTCCACATCACCAACCTGTTTGCAGTCTGCGGCCATGAGATTGAGGCTGCTGGTGGAGACGGTGAGAGTGATTGGCATTCCAGCAAATTTCAGGTTACTCCTCCCCAGGATAGAGCTGAGTGGGCGGCTGCAGGGCTAGGGAAGGGCCCAGAGTCTCAGAGGGCACCCACACCAGGAGAGCAAACTCCTGCCTCAGGCTTCTCCCACACGTTCAGCCCCTCCACGTCTCCCAGCCCCGCTGACCCCACATACCTTTCTCCTCCTTGTTGCCCCCTTAGCACCCGGCACAGCCTCACATACCAGACTGATGGCCTCCCTGGGGAAAGAGGGGTACTCAGACCCACAGCATGCCTCCCATCCAGCTGGGGCTGCCACGGAGCTGGGGGAGGGGAAAGCCAGGCCAGACTCCCAGGGCACTCCAGGCTCTTTGTCGTGGTGGATTGAATTAAGAGCCTTTAATATTTGATGACACTGAAGGCCGCTTCCTGGCTGATTCAGTTAGAACCTCAATGGGTATCACCCCACCTCTTCTCAGCTACCAAATGTCCCATTCCCTAGCCAAAGGCAGCAGCAACCTTCCATCAATTTCCATTTTCTACTTCAACTCGACCAACTGTTTCTGCCACCTTCCCCACAATCCCCAAGACTAGGTAGGTAAGGAGGTGCCACACCAGAGTTGCCTCTTTGCATTCAGACTTAACTCCCCTAACTTTCCCTCAATCCTCTTCACCACCCAAAGCCACCACTAGCGCCACCACCAAGTGTCCCCCTTCCCGTGGCCTCACAATCCTAGGACTTCCACAATGCAGCCACTCCCACTAACCTGGTGACCTGAGTCCGGGTATTGAAGTCAAGGGCACGCATCGACTGCAGGACCTCCACACAGCCCATGTACTAAGGGACGGAGGGGAGGACCACAGGTCAGCAGCCTCCCCACCCCCTTCCCACAGAGCCCTAAGGCTTTCTTACATAATCCCTAAGGGAAGTAAGGCTGAAGTAGTCTGCCCACTACCTATGGTTACAACCCACCAAGCACAATCCACGGAAAACATGGAGAAAGAGAAAGGGCCAAGCTAGGAGGGCCTCATGCACTGGGGGAATCCGGAGGGCAGTGACAGGACTGGGTGGGATGCTTTGACATCTCTAGAAAAGGAGAGGAGTCTGGAGAGGAGAATCAAGAAGTCACTCATTCCCACACTTACTGAGAGCCTCTTGATGTGCCAGGCATTGTGCTAAGCAGGGTGGGGACAGTGGGGGGGCAGTGTCCAAAGAAGGAAGGGGGCCCTGGCAGAAATTTCCCCAGATGGGAAGGGAAGGGGAAGAGAATCAGAGAAGGTGCAAGAAAGGTTTCCGAAACAGAGGGTGCTGGTGGAGAAGAGGAAGGGAGCCCAGCACAGCTGGAGTGAGCAGAGGAACCGCAGGGGGTGTGGGAGGGAGTGGAAGGGAGGATGTTCACTCACCCGAACCAAGTAGGAAACCCCGGGTCCCATGACTTTGTCGTTGGGATGCAGCCAGCCCCTCGTGGGCTTATTGACAAAGCTCCCGTGGCGGGTCCACTCCTCGCCCCCCAGCTGGCCCCCTTCCACCCGAGTCCTGCGCCCGCCGCCTCCACTCAGCTTGTTCATGTCCTGGAGGAGGGGCAGGGGGCCTGAGTCTGGCATGGCTGCCCCTGTGATCCCCTCCCCATCCTCAGCTGCCCTTCCAGTCTCCCCCTTAGGCCCCAGGCGTCCCCCAGCCGGGTTGGCCAGCTTCAGGTTGCTCATCCGGGGAAAGAAGGAGCACAGGGTAGTGGGACTGTCGTCCCCAGGCAGAGGAGGCAGGATGGGCCCCAGAGACGAAGCTGATGGGGAAGGTAGCTCCTCCGGGGGGGTGGACCCTGAAGCCCCCTCCTCCAGCGATGACAGAGACTCATTCCGAAGTGGGTTGTACTTGGGCTTGGGGGGCAGGAGATCCATGGCTGGAGTTAGAGGGGGGTTGCTGCCCAGCCCGGCCCCCCTGCCAGTTCGGGCAAGGGGGCCAGGCAGGGGGCATCCCCAGGCCCTTAGCCTGGCTGAACCTCTATGGCCCAGGAGTCACAGGGGTCCTGGGGCAGGAGAAGGATAAGTGATTTCCATTCCCCCAGGTCAGACCCAGACAGTTTCGGGGCCCATCCCCACCAGCGTGGAGCCTCTTCTCTGGCTAAGACGAGAATAGGCTGGACCCGGAGCTGCCTGGCTCCTCCCCAGAGGCGGGGAACTAAGGAGAGAGACCAATCCCAAGGACAGTGCTGACTCACAGGCTCAGAGGGGCTGAGCTCCCCCAACCACCGCCCCAACCTAGAACTCCTGCTAGGGTAAAGCTAGCGACACCCTTCCCCTGCCCAGTGTAGGGCAGCAACTAGTAATCTGGAGAGGAGGAAAGTGGAGGTGGAAGGGAAAGATGGAGGAGTACGGAGGAAAGGAAGGAGATAAGAGGAGGTCTGGATCAATCCAAACCGGACATGGGCAGGCAAAAGAGATCAGGAAACCAGGGGAGGCTAGCGGGGAATGAGGGAGGAAACAGACAGCTGGGGGTGGAAAGGGAGGGGATCCCGGGACTCAGCATTTCCCTTCCTGTCCAGGTTGAACACACACATTCCCCCATCCTCCAGCCCAGGCCACCTCCCACCACTACCATATACAGGGGGGTAGTGGCCCCGGGGAGCCTGGGCCATTAACATCCTTTGCTACAACAGCTGTGGACTGGGGACAGGAAGGAAGTGGTCCCAGTGGATGCAGCAGGGGCCTAGCGGGTGGGCAAGGCTGGTGAAGTAAGTGAAATAAAGTCCAACCTGGGTGGTGCCTCAGGGAGCTACAAGACAAGAACTCCATCAAGAGGATATGTTCAAGCCTCTTTCTCCATGCATGGCGCCTACCAACCAAGGAACAATGGCCCACGGTCAAGCACTGTTCTGCCCCATTTCCAAGGGACCATTAGCAAAGTAAAATAATAAAGGTAAGAAAGGAGGATCAGAGCACTAAGACTAAGGTCAACCCCTTGGGCCTGCCAGGTACACCCAGACCCCTCCTCTTGCAGGGCTTTCAACCTCACCAAAGTGTCCCTTACACTAGAGGAGAGGTCTGGCAAGGGAAGGTGGGAGAATGAAAGTTCCCAAAGAGAAATGCAGGCTACAGACCACTATAGATAGAGTGGTCGCAAGACAAATCTGTGTCAATAAGGACAGGAGAAAAGGGTGCCAAAAGATGAGCTGAGGCTGGACTCAAGGAACAGTCCCAAGCCTATTCCTGCCACCCACAACTTCCTGCCGCAGTTCTGCTTGAGGCCATAAAGGAAGTTGGAAAGTGACCAAAATACAAGTAGTAAAAGATACATCTTCCCCCAGGCTCATCTCAGCATAACCCTTAGGTTTGCTTCAGAGGATTAAAACAATCTATATGAGTGAAATGATTAACACTAGTAGCACTTAAAGTATGTCAAGTACCTTGCTTAACTCTCTCCGCTTCCCTCAGTTCTCATCCCCGAGAGCCATGTCACTGCATTCCCCCACTCCCGAGAAGGAATTCTATTATCCATTTGCTAAGGCCTCAGCTCTCAAACAGAGAATGAGGGAGGATTCTGCCATGGCTTCATGCTTCCAACACACACACACACACACACACACACACACACACAAACCAGTATGTCCTCATCTTTAGAGATGAAGTGCTGTGTGAGACTGCAAGATCCAGAGATGGGAATGACCCAAAAGGTGTGGCCACTTGGAGGAAAAAAGGATGACTCCTGAAATTTGCACAGGGAGAAAGAAAATTGCCTGCTAGAGGTCCAGGCGATTGGGTATTTGAGGCAAAAAGCGCGTGTTGCTTCTCAGGCCAGCAGAGAGGAGAAAGGAGAGCGGGAAGTAGCAGGAAATGGCGAGGGCCTCTGGAATGTCTCCAGCTAGGAAGGCTGCAAACGGAGCCAGGACCAGAACCGAATGCCCAGACCACAGCTTTGCCCAGGGGGAGGGGAAGACCCAGAGAAGGGGGACTGAGGGGTCCCTTAAAAACCACGAAATGGACACTAGTCGCTTCTCCGGGCTCCAAACCACCATTCCCGGGTGGAGGGAAACTTTGGCTCCCGTTGGCCCCCAAGGCCGCCACCAACAACCCGCCGCCCCACCCCGCCTCGGGCAGGAAGACCTCAGCGGTTTGCTGGTCCTAGGAAGGAAAATTCTGAGCAAGTGTCTCTCCCACTCTCCTACCCAACCCCAAGTCCAGCGCCCCTCCAGTGGACCCACACCTGGAGGATCTACTTGAAGGTAAGGGCAGAGAAGCCGGCCGCCTCTAGTCTCCCCTCCCAGCCGGGATGGGGACTTCGACTTTCCACCTGGAGGAGCACGAGCGTCAGGAAACTGAGCCCGAGGCCCAGAGAGAGGAAGGACAGGGCAATGTAAGCGGGCGACTGAGACAAGCTCTGCAGGCGACGACCTGGGTCCCCAGGGATCAATCTCTTAAGGGGGCGTGGGCCCCTAGACGCGCGCCTCAGATTTCTAGGCAGCCAAGCTTCGGGACGGCGGACGTGGACTACGGAAGGGGCGGAGCCCCCGGAGGGGGCGGAACCCCCGAGTCACAGCTTCAGTAAGGTAATCCTTTGAGGAGAAAGCCTTTGCCCTTTCGGAACCTAGGCTTTGACAGACAGGAATTAGCGGAGAGTCGCTGTGAAGAGGCGGAGTTTTGGAGAAGTGGACGGACTAAAGAAGGGTTTCTTGTAGTAGGGCTTAGAAGCATGCCTGGGGGTGGGACTTCCAGGAAAGCTGGACGACAGGGTGGAGTCACGACAATAAAAGACAAGTCGGGGTTCGGGGAGACCCCAGAAGTTGGGAGGTGGGACTTCCGGGGAGGGGGTCTCAGGAGGCGGGGCTCACAAATGACGACCGGAAGTGGGGTCCCGGGAGAGGGGTTCCGGGGTGGAGGAGTGGGTCGCCTAACGAGTAAAAAAAGTCAAGACTCACCAGGGCCTCATGGAGTCTCCGCACCGCACCGCGGGCCAGTCTGGTTGCGGATCACGCCACTGCCTGCTTAAGTCGCCGCTCTAACTTTCTCCCCGGCCCGGCCTCCCCGGAGAAACTTTATTACACTCACTTCCGGCCTCACTAACCCTTGACCCTCTACCTCACGGTCCCTCCTCACCCGTCCCACTTTCCCGAACCAGCCAATGGCAGCGCGAGAATGCTCATGGAGCAGTGATAGCCAATAAGATGCCTATTTTTGACCCAAGCTTGTTCTTCGGGAATGTGAGAATTGCACTCCAATAAGGACTCGAGGAGAAGCAAATCTAAGCCAATAGGAGGCTTCAAGGTGGAGTTGTCCCGCCTTAAGCCAAACGGACCAATAGGAAGTGCGGGCGGTGTGTTTGAAAGCGAGGCCAAAGAGGGTGGGAGCGCGTGCTGCTGGGAGTTGTTTAGAGGTTGGCGGCGCGGTGTTGGAGGCCCGCAGGCAGAGTGATCATGTCGCACAAACAAATTTACTATTCGGACAAATACGACGACGAGGAATTCGAGTACCGGTTAGTGCCCGCGCGGAAGCCGTTAGCGAGGTCGTGAGCCTTGACAAATGAGGGCCAGAGGAGTTAGTCACTTACTGAGGCGACAAAATCGGCGCATGCGCGAGAGATTAACGGGATGGGTGTGCGATTGGAAGTGTAAGGCGCGTGCGCGAAGGGTGGGGGGCTATCCTACAACAATGAAGTGGAATTTGAAATCAGCCCTCTGTTAATTGCTAGCGTGGTTAGAGCGCTGACCGCCTTCACCCTTCGGGGCTTCTGGGTCATTCTCACGATTTTATTGGGCAAGTGGTTGTTAGACACCGTTCCTAATTGCACGTATCGCAGTCATTCCAAGTAGCTAACGAGAGAAGCTGACAAAAGCGGAGCTGGAATTTCCCTTGCGTCCTCAATGCTTGCGGAGTTATGAGAGAATTTGAGTGTGGTTTATTCACGGAAAAGGAAAGGGGTGTGGTTGTCTGGCTTGTGTTAGGAAGGGGACTTAGAAGAACTGAGGGGAACAAAAATGGGCGAAGAACACAGCAAGTACCTAGTATGGGCCTAGTAGATGTCCTTCACTTGAACAATTATGGAGCGCTTAAAGGTTTCAGGTGTGCTAAAGTGCAAGGGTAAGACATGGTCTCTGCTCACAAACTTAAAGATCTGGAGGCTACCGACAAACTCCATGCTGTGTTGGAGCTCCGGACAGGGTGTGGTGGTGGTGGTGGTGGTATACAGAACTTTCCAAGAAGAGGGAAGGCAGCTAACTGCCTTGGATGAGAATAGGAACGTAGAATTGGGAAAAGGAAAGTACCTCGTGACCGAAAGGTTTAGAAGATACTGGATATCCATCTGCCAAGGATGGTGAAGAAAATAGCCTTACATTGGATGCAGCACTTGGATTTGATAAAATCTAAATCTATAATAATTCTGCATTGGAAAATGAAGAAAGACAAAGGATTCTACAAATGTTGGCATTACACCAATCTGTATTCATTGTAATACTTAAAACAACTTCCTCCACCAGTAGTGCACACCTGTAATCCCAGCTTCTTGGGAAACTGAGGCAGGAGGCAGTCACAGTTTACTGAGAAAGAAAATTCTGTAAATTAGTGAAATCCTGTCTCAAAAAATAAAAAGGACTGAGGATGTTGCTCAGTGGTAAGGTGCCTCTGGGTTCAATCCCCAGTACAAAATAAATAAATACAACTTCCTAGTTTGTATCTTAGCCCTTTCTCAATTTTAGAGCAGAAAGTGAAAATCTGCTCACCCAGCCTAGTTTAGGGCTTTGGACACTTGGGGAATTATGAGAGAGTTTGAGTGTTGTTTGGTATTTGTTGACAAATACATAACCATCTTTTTTTTTTTTCCTTTTTTTCTTTTTTTTTTTTTTTAACATAACCATCTTTATGCCCCCCCCCCAAAAAAAAAAAATCTTGAATCCAGTTAACTTTGTCATTCTCAGCCGCTTTCTACATCCAAACTATTAAATAAACTCTGTGCCAGGCATGGTGATACACACCCAAAATCCCAGTGATTAAGGAGAATGAAGCAGGAGGACTGCAAGTTCTAGCTCAGCCTGGGCAACTTAGCAAGATTCTGTCTCAAAATGAAAATAAAAAGGGCTGGGGATGTAGTTCAATGGTAAAGTATCCCTGGGTTCAATCCCCAGTATTACACACACACACATACACACAAAAGGTTATAGCAAAATATTTGCACAGCTAGGAATAAATCACTAATTTCATTCCCCAAAAGATGTAACTCTTAGCAGCTTAGCTGTGGCATTTTGGTTTAAGTTTTTTTGTCTATATAATCAAGCCAAATTTTGTGTCTGGGGCTTGTTAGAATGTAAACTATTTTCAGACATTTAGATAAGAATTATCTTTTTTTGGTGGTTTTGCAGTACTGAGGGGTCTTGCACATGCTAGGCAATCACTATACCATCTGAGCTACACCCCCAGCCCTGTCTTTTGGGGGAAAAACTCTTATTAGTAGCACAGAGGGAGCACTTAGACTCAACATGCTTAATGAAAATGTGCTATCTGCTTTAATCTGATTCAGATCAGAATAATAAATTTCTTTGCATAAAGAGAGATACCTTTGGTCTGGAAAGCATGGAGTTCCCCAAATCTGATGGCATATCCCTTCAGAGTTAGGAAAATTAGTGTTATTTACATTTTATTCACTATGATGACTCTTCTACACAACACTTTATGACAGCCCTTTCTTCTCCACAAAGTAACTTCTGTCCCTTCCTTGCCAATCCTGCTTAAAACCCACCTGTAGCTATTAACACTGTACTCTTGTGGGACTCCCATTGTATTGTGGGTAATCAACAGAAGACTATAAGGACCATGAAGGCAGAAAATACCTCTCAACAGTGCCTGGAAATTAGGTGCTTACACTGGTGTGTCCATCTACAACTAAAAAAAAATAAAAATTAAAAAAAAAATTATTTTCTTCTTTGTCTTTGTATACATGCACTTCTCTGACAAACTGTACCCAGTACTAACACTAATTCCCCATTTCCCCATATTTCTGTTACAGGCATGTCATGTTGCCCAAGGACATAGCCAAACTGGTCCCTAAAACCCATTTGATGTCTGAATCTGAATGGAGGAATCTTGGAGTTCAGCAGAGTCAGGGATGGGTTCATTATATGATCCATGAACCAGGTCAGTGCAATGGCTAAAAACAACTGCACAGAAGAACTTCTACAGTGAGAGAATGAAAGAATAAGATTGCATAACCCAAAGCAAATAGAGTAGAAGAGAATGATTTACTGAGTTCTTTCCCCTAACTATCTAAACAAACTTGAATGACCAAAAATAAGAGGAAGGGTAAAATATCTGAAAAGTTCAGAGATAACCTGCTACTGAAAAACCTTTAATTTAGTTAGCAGGTACTTTTTAAATTATTTTTTAAGGCCACATATCCTAGTTTTGGTCCTTGCTTGGTTCACCATCAGAAAGCAAATTCTTGGATGTGTTCCAAATAAGCAGAGGAAATTATATTTCTTGATAAGACACCAGACACCCAACTGCCAGGCAAAACTAATAAAGGACACCCCAGGGCTGTATAAACACAGCAAAAACTGATATTAACGGTTCTCGTTTTGGCAGTCAGGCCAGACTTCTGGGTCTGCTTCTAAGACCATATGCTTACATCTTAATTTAGTTATAAAGATCTGAGTGGGTGATAGCTAGCCGGTGGTGGGATGCACTATAGGTTGTACATAGGATGGTGTGAGCTTTTCTCAGATTTCACTCACTCTTTCAGAACCTCACATCTTGCTGTTCCGTCGGCCACTACCCAAGAAGCCAAAGAAATGAAGCTGGCGAGCCACGTTGCAGCCTTGAGCTTTACCCAGCTGTCCTTACTTTCTGACATCTTTCTGATAATGTGATTATGTTGCCTTCTTGTTTTCCACTTTGATATTTAAAGGATGTTCAATCCACTGTTTGAATGTGCTGGTGACTGCTTTGCTTGTGGAATAGAGCCACTGCTGTCCTGCCAGATGAGTGCTCTGTGGACCACAGCCTTAGCTGGGTGTGTCCCCAGAAGCCACAGTGTGCTCTGTATCCAGCAGAACACACTTGGCAGATGGAGGGAGCATCTAAGAATCAGACCACGGCTGTTACAGGGATTGTGTGAACTTGCCGTTTTATTTTTTTCCTGCTGGGTGTTGTATGTATGGTGACTTATGGATTTATGTTTCAATGTATTGGAAATTTTCCATTTTATTTGAGAAATCTGTTCCATGTTAAAAACCTTGATTAAAGAGGAAGTTTTTATAATCTAATTCTGTGATTGTAAGGCTTTTTTCCCCTACTCTTATGGTGACCATTATAAGTCAATATTGTGGTTATAATTATATACCCTTCAGTTTGATAATGAAACTCGGCTCTGCAATAATGAGGTTTATTTGAGCATTCGGGTAATCTACTTTAAGCAGACTTGCTGTCAAACATCTGCTAAAATATATTTCATTCTAACTACAAGACTGAGACAGGTAGAAGTTATATAGGGACAGCCCCATCTCATCAAAACAAATAAGGTGTTTCGTACAGTCAGGGGTGCTTCCTTTAACATGGTCCCAATATTTGAAGGGCACACAGGGTTAAGAGAAGAGGCTGTCAACCAGAGACTACTTTGTGCTTTCTTTCCTGCCTAAAACTGGCACACTTCTGACCTGTTCACTATGCCCATTGGTGGTTTTTTACTATTTCTTAAATTTGATTGAGCATAGAAATCATCTGGGTAACTGGTACCCACCTAAATTATCCTTAAGAGACTGAATTAATTGGTTTGGAGTGTGTATTAGGTGATGGATTTCAAACAAAATTTGAGAAAACAGATGTAAACTGGCCATTTAAGAGAACATCACCAAATAAAAACTCCACCCTCTAAAAGTAATAGTAGCATGTCTTCTATCCATTTAATCCTCAAATAGTTCTTCAAAGTGCCAGCTTTGGATAAGAGGTATCAACATGGGGCTGGGGTTGTAGCTAGCAAAATGGTAGAGTGCCTGCCTAGAATGTGTGAGGCATTGAGTTCAATTCTCAGTACCACTTGTAAATTAATAAAATAAAGGTCCATTGACAACTAAAAAATATTTTTAAAAATCCATCAACAACTAATAAGCAGGGCAAGGTGGAGCACACCTATAATCCCAGATGCTCCGGAGGCTGAGACAGGAGGATCGCGAGTTCAAAGCCAGCCTCAGCAAAAACAAGGCGCTAAGCAACTCAGTGAGTCCCTGTCTCTAAATAAAATACAGAATAGGGCAGGGGATGTGGCTCAGTGGTCAAGTGCCCTTGGGTTCAATCACCAGTACCAAAGGGGGGGGGGGGGACAAATAAAATATATTTTTTTTAAAAGGCATCAACATTATCTGAAAAGTTGTGAGAAATACAAATAATTGGGCTCCACCCTTGACCTATTGAATTCTAAGTTGAAAGTTGGGCCCAGCAATGTGTTAACAAATTCTCCTTGTGGTTCTAGTATTGTGCTTAAGCTTGGGAACTCACTACTAAATGATTGGAACAAGTTTTTTAATTAAGGGGGATGTTTGTTTTTTTTTTTTTTTTTTTAATATTTATTTATTTATTTTAGTTTTTGGCGGACACAACATCTTTGTTTGTATGTGGCGCTGAGGATCGAACCCGGGCCGCAGGCACACCAGGCGAGCACGCTACCGCTTGAGCCACATCCCCAGCCCCGGGATGTTTGTTTTTTGATACCAAGTATTGAACCCAGGGGCACTCAACCACTGAGCCACATTCCCAGCCCTTTTTTATATTTTATTTTGAGACAAGGTCTCACTGAGTTGCTTAGGGCTTCACTAAGTTGCTGAGGCTGACTTTGAACTTGGGATCCTCTTGCCTCAGCCTCCAGAGCCTTTAGGATTATAGGCATGCGCCAATACACCTGGCCAGAGTTGATGTTTTGAGACGGAGTCTAATGTCAAACCTTCATTACAACAAAAATATTGGATTGGGCTGGAGATGTGGCTCAAGCAGTAGCGTGCTTGCCTGGCATGCGAGCGGCCTGGGTTGGATCCTCAGCACCACATACAAATAAAGATGTTGTGTCCGCCGAAAACTAAAAAGAAAAATAAATAATAAAATTCTCTCTTTCTCTCTCTCTCAAAAAAAAAAAAAAATTTGGAGCATGTGACTTATGTCATTAGGCAAGTAAGTGGTGGTGTGTTTTTTTAAACTGGAGAAAAATAACAAACCACAGGGTTTATTACTATTATTATTATCTACGCATGTTTGGGTGGCTTCCCTTCACTTTTCTACTCCCGTAAACTGGGCTTGATATTTATCTTACACGATTTTATAGAGTAAAATGAGGCCAGGTGTAGTTCAGCAGTTCTCCAAATAAATGTTAACTTTTACTAAAAAAGCCCAGAAACCAAAATGTGGTCATCACATGGGAGCTGGAGAAACGCAAGTTTCTGGCCCACCCAAACCTGAATCATTATCTGCCAATTAAAACCATCCCCAGATGGTTCAAGTTATGAAGCACTTTTCTTTGCAACGGAAATGAGTAAGCCAGGCTGATGTAATTAAGACTCCAAAGTGAACACCTAAGGCATTCCCTCCCTATTTACTGTCTTTCCCTTCAGGACTGAAAACTGAGAGGTGACGTTTGAACTAAGCATCCGGAACACCGTGGAGCAAGAGAGGCTTTTTACTTTTTCTTTTCAAAGAGATCTTAAGTAATTTTATCACTTATATTAAAGACAAATGAAGGTTCACACTAAAAGCTCCCCTACTCCTATCCCACAGGCAATGATAGACATCCTATCTCCCTCAGCTTTCTTCTGTTACAAAATAAAATCCCAGTTGAACTCAATAGCATGCCCCTGTAATTCCAGCTGCAGGGGAAGCTGAGGCAGGAGGATTGTTTGAGGTTCGATTACAACCTCAAAAATAAAAATTCCAGGCCAGGCGCAGTGGCGCAGGCCTGTAATCCCAACGTCTCAGGAGGCTGAGACAGGAGGATCACGAGTGTAAAGGCAGCCACAGCAACAGTGAGGCGCTAAGTTACTCAGTGAGAAGCTGTCTCTAAATATAAAATAGGGCTGGGGGGTGTGGCTCAGTGGTTGAGTGCCCCTGAGTTCAACCCCCGGTATCCCCACACACACACCCAAAAATAAAATAAAAATTCCGAGCCAGGCCGGGTGCTTTAGGCCTGTAATCCCAGTGATTCGAGAGGCTGAGGCAGGAGGATAGGAGTTCAAAGCCTACCTCAGCAACTTAGCGAGACCTTATCTCTAAGTAAAATATAAAAAGGGCTGGGGATATGGCTCAGTGGATAAGTCCCCCTGGGTTCAATGCCCGGTACCAAATACATTAATAATAAAAAATGCTGGACACCAGCCCCTGACCCCTTCCCCTAGAATCAGAGTCATGGTTATTGAAAACAGCATACAAGAGTCTGGGAGATCAGAAAGCCTCCGCTTACTCCAGCACGACACCCCAAAGTACTGAGAACACTTCCAACTGCAACTTTCGCGCCCCGAACTCCTAAGTCCCGCCTACCCACGCCCGCTCTGGACCGAAGCCCGGCCCCCACGCTTCCGGCGAACGTGGTGGTTGCCAATAACAACGTGATATTGCTCGTGCCTGCTGGATAAAGCCTGAGAGCGACAGTCGGCTCTACCAATAGGACCATTGGGGAGGGTCTAAGCGACAGCCGGAGTAACCAGTCCGTACGGGGCAATGCGAGGCGGTACTTTGAGTGCGGAAGTCGACCCGGGACCTGAGGAAAGGAGCGAGGGAAAGACCCGGTAAAGGTACAAAATAGGCAGGTGAGAGCCTGGAAGAGCTCAGCAGTCAGAAGCGCGGTGGAAAGAGGGGATCCCGGACTAGAAAGTGTGCAGGGGGCTGCGGGGGAAGGCGACAGGGTTCTGGTCGCGGGTGGAGGGAGGGAACGCATTTAAAGGAGCCAAGGCCCAGGATAAGGTAGAAATTTAAAGGGACAGAAGCCCCGAAGACAAGAGACATTTAAAGGTGCAGATGCCCAAGATAGAACAAACTCTTGAGACGACCAGTTCCGCACACCGAAGACATTTAAAGTGGTAGGTTCTCGGGAGAGAAGGACATTTTAAGGAGACTAGAGCCAAGCATCGAAGTCATTTATATGAGCATGGGTTGGGATTTTAGAACACGTTTATTGAAGAGGCAGTAATAAGAGTCGGTTATGAAGGGTCTGGTTAGAGAAGACTAAGTCATATTCTAAGAAGGAACTGTGCTCCTCCTCTCCTCCATTGTCCTTTCTGGCTCCTCCAGGTTCTCTCCATCCCGGACCTTGTTCCCAGGCTATGGCCCCCAGTGCCCTGTAGACCTGGCAGTCCCCCGGTGTTTGCGGCCCCTACTTGGGGGTCTGGGTGGCTACCGGAGGGCCTTCCAAAGGGAAAGAGAAGGCAGGACCATGGCATCTAGGGCCTCTGAACTTCCCCAGGGGCGCAGCGTGACGGCGGGCATCATCATTGTTGGAGATGAGATCCTCAAGGTGTGTCTGGGACAGAAGAAGGGGAGGGCGCGGCTTTCTCCTGACCTTAAGAGCTTGCTCCCCATCCTGTTGAGGGAGGTGAACCAGGGTGGGAGTCCCACAGTAGATTCCTGGAGTGAGTCCAACATATTGGACTCACTTTCTTTCAAATTACTCCACTAAAAAAAGTTGTAGCAATGTCCCCATTTTTCCAAGTAGTATAGTAGGGGACGTAGGGACTACCCAGCAGTGACAGGAAGCCTAGCAAGTAGAGGAGATAAAAAATGCACATATTATATATTTAAGAGTTATATCCAGGCTGGTGGCACAGGCCTATAAGCCCACAGGCTCAGGAGGCTGAGGCAGGAAGATCACAAGTTCAAAGCCAGCCTCAGCAACTTAGCAAGGCCCTAGGCAGCTTAGTGAGACCCAGTCTCAAAAAGTAAAAAGGGCTGGGGATGTGGCTCAGTAGTTAAGCACCCCTGGGTTCAATCCCTGGTACAAAAACAAATAAATAAAGTGTTATATCCAGCCTATTTGGAAATGATTCAAGGCACTCAGCAAAGTGGATAAATGAGATAGAAGGAAGAGGAATTCCTTCTGAATGATCAAGGGTATTACTAGAGGACATGGCAGGGCATTAGGTTTGTAATAGTAAACACTATTTTTTGAGTGCTTAGTAGAGGCTAGCAGTATGCTTATTACATCACAAATGTGATTTTACTAAGCCTCACAACAATTCCATGAAGTTAGTGCTTTTATTGTGAATCTCAGTTAATAAATAGATTACGCAACTGAGGCTTAGAGAGGTTGAGAAACTTGCCTGAGATTACACGCCTAGAAAGTGGTAGAAATGGAATTCTAGCATGACTCTTCCTTACTCCAGAACACACTCTTAACCTATATAGAGAGGTAGAAGGAGATGGGGCTGGAAAAGAGGATAGGATACACACCACAGACAGCCTTAAATACTTGCAAAAGAATTTGAACTTTATTCTGCATACAGTTGGAAACAACAAATGGCTCTTGAGCCCAAAAGTGATGCAATCACAGTGACGCATTAGGAAGGTTACTCAGAAGACACAGAGCAAAGCACCGTGGCTGGAGGCTGGGACCTCGGCCAGGAGGCTGTTGCCATTGACCAGGTGAAAGGTGCCAAGGACCTGTTTGGTGACTGGGGACAGAGGAGAGCAGATGGGGAGACATTTCAGTACAGTTGACAGAATGAAGAGTCTGACTGGCTGTGGGCAGTGTCTGGGATGCCACTAACTGAAGTGACAATAGCCAGGGACACAGTGAGGCTTCCCAGTAAGCACTTGGAGTCAGGAGACTGAAACTGTCAGGACTGGTAAGGAGATGGACAAATCGCCCACATAGAATTGATAACTGAGTCCATAAATATACGTAAGGTCAAGATCAAAGAGCAGAGGGGGCCCAAGGTGAATCTCCTGACTACATTCCAGGGGATTTTCCCACCCAGCCCAGGCTCAACAGCCTGAAGGGGTGACCTCAAAGAGCAGAGTACCCATCATCAGACAGATGTAGCTATACTCCCCCTGCCTTTCATCCCCATGGTATTGACAGTCTCATCCTCCCCAACCCCCAGGGACACACTCAAGACACCAACACCTACTTTCTGTGCCGGACACTGCGCTCCCTGGGGGTCCAGGTGTGCCGAGTCTCTGTTGTGCCTGATGAAGTAGCCACCATTGCAGCCGAGGTCACCTCTTTCTCTAGCCGGTTTACCCATGTTCTCACTGCAGGGGGCATCGGCCCCACTCACGATGATGTGACCTTTGAGGCAGTTGCCCAGGCTTTCGGGGAGGAGCTGAAGCCACATCCTGAGCTGGAAGAGGCCATCAAAGCCCTAGGAGGGCAGGGCTGGGAGAAGCTGTCCCTGGTGCCCTCCTCTGCCCGCTTGCATTACGGCATAGATCCTCGCACTGGCCGCCCCTTCCGATTCCCGCTGGTCTCTGTCCGGAACGTCTACCTCTTCCCAGGCATTCCGGAGCTGCTGCGGCGGGTGCTGGAGGGGCTAAAGGGACTGTTCCAGAACACAGCTGTTCATTTCCACTCCAAGGAGCTGTATGTGGCTGCTGCTGAAACCTCTATTGCCCCCATCCTTGCGGAGGCCCAGGCCCACTTTGGGCGGAAACTTGGCCTGGGTTCCTACCCTGACTGGGGCAGCAACTACTATCAGGTGAAGCTGACTCTAGACTCTGAGGAAGAAGGACCACTGGAGGAATGCCTGGCCTACCTGACTGCCCGTCTGCCCCAGGGGTCGCTGGTCTCCTACATGCCCAACGCCGTGGAGCAAGCCAGTGAGGCTGTATACAAACTCGCTCAATCAGGTAGGGGCCTTCCTTGGGGAAGGGCAGCATGTACCGGCCTTTGGTGCCATCCAAGATTTAGAAACGCAGGACCTGTTGGGGGGGGGGGGCTTCC
The DNA here is from genome assembly GCF_021218885.2 of Marmota monax. NCBI lineage: Eukaryota > Metazoa > Chordata > Mammalia > Rodentia > Sciuridae > Marmota > Marmota monax. Next base: position 1,944,574 of record NW_026694593.1, on the reverse strand, counting down.
CACAATTCTGAGAGAAGGTAGAAAATAGTCAGTATTGATTAATTCATTCTAAGAAATATTGATTGAGTGCCCATTCTCACCAGCACTGTGCTGGACAACATGGACAAATGTATGCTCTGCTCTTCTGGATCAGTGGTTTAACTAGAGGGGTAGATGTGAAGCGGGGACCATACATGAGGTGTGAACGAAGAGGATTCCACATTTGGGAGATCAGCCTTGATCTAGGGTCAGAGACAGCTTTCCTGACCCAGTAACAAAAGAGCTGAGTGATAAGGAGCATTTGATTGGACCAGGGGGTGGGCCAAGAGCAAAGAGAATGGAAGCAGACCTGGAGGAGCAGCTTGGGGTTTAGGGGAATGGGAGTAAGGGCAGGTGGCTGAATGGCAGGCAGGGCACAGACTGCAAGGGCCAGGGGACAGCAAGGAGTTTAGACTTAATCCTAAGAACATGGGAAGAGGTTAAAGGGTTTTAAGCAAGGGCAACATGCCCCATTCAACAGCTATACATTCCTGATGCCCACTTCCCTGCCTGCCTGGCAGGGTCTTCTCTGGGGAAAAAGGTAGCAGGTGCCCTACAGACCATTGAGACTGCCCTGGCTCGGTACCATCTCAACCAGCTCTGTGTGGGCTTCAACGGGGGCAAGGACTGCACCGCCCTCCTGCACCTCTTCCATGCAGCTGTGCAGAGGTGAGCCCACCTCAGGACACCTAATCCCTCTAGTTCCCCATCCCAGGAAGCAGAGAGGAGGCCAGGACATAGGGGCTAGGAAGGGAGGTAGCCCCAGTGACCTCTCTGTTCCATTCTCCCACCCTATGTATCAAGCATCTGGCGCATACCTGGCCCTGGATATAGATGTGCAGGCCACCATCCCCGAGCACAAGTGGGTCACAGTCCCATTGGGGAGGTGATATTTACCAGAAATATCAATCCATACATAGGGACGCTCAGGTTCAAGAAGTGAGCAATTGGAGTGGGCTTCCCATAGGAAGTGGGTCGGCTAGATTAAAAAAAATGAGGACAGGGGAGAAAGGGAGGGTGTCCATCCCATGCAACAAAGAGAGAGTGTGCTCTCCAGAGAGCCAAGTTCCCTGTCTATGCCAGCAACCTTATGAATCCTTCCCCTTCCCCAGGAAATTTCCTGATGTCCCCAAACCCCTCCAGATCCTGTATATCCGCAGCGTCTCCCCTTTTCCTGAACTGGAACAGTTTCTACAGGACACTATCAAGAGGTACTAGAGGCCCGGAGGTTTGGGCTCCAAGAGGAGCTTGGCAGGTCCCACTCTGACCTCCACCTCTCTCTTCCTAAGGTATAATCTGCAGGTGTTGGAGGCTGAGGGTGACATGAAGCAGGCCCTGTGTGAGCTGCAGACACAGCACCCCCAGTTGGAGGCTGTCCTGATGGGCACTCGCCGGACTGATCCCTATTCCTGTAGCCTCTGCCCTTTCAGTCCCACCGACCCCGGCTGGCCTTCTTTCATGCGCATCAACCCACTGCTGGTAATGCCTTCTGTCTCCTGTGCCCTGTCAGTCATTGCACCCCAGCTCCCCTGGGGAAGGAGGCCGGAGCCTGAGTCATGGATGAAGGGGCCCCACCATCCAAGGGAGGCAGTGCTGTTCGTTCATCTCTTCAACAGATATTTATTGAGCATTGTACTTTTTACTGTGGACCAGTGACTTAGACCTGTGCTCTCCAATATGACAGCCATTAGCTATTTATTCATACTTAGGTTATAACTGAAATTAAATACAAGTTACTAAAATATTTTCACAGGATGAAGAAGATGACATGTGAATTATAGCTCAAAAATATTTTTTGGTACTGGGAATTGAACCCAGGGGCATGCTGACCACTGAGCTACACCCCCAGGCCTTTTTATTTTTTATTTTGAAACAAATTCTCACAAAGTTGCCCAGTGGCCTCAAACCTGAGCCTCCCAAGCAGCTGGGATTATAGGCATGCCTTACTATGCCTGGCTTGTATCTCAATTTTAAAAATTAAGAACAATTTAAAATTCATTTCTTCAATTATAGTAGCCATGTTTCGAGTCACTGCCATAAGACGCACAGATATGTCCGTCCTGGCAGACAGCCGAGCCTGGCAGCACCGACTGAGACACACAGTCCTTCCATGTTCGGGATGTGACACGTCAGTGAGAGTGGCTCGGGAATGGAGAGGGTAGAGGACGGAGGCCTCCTCTGTCTCGCTGCTTAGTCTGCACAGAGCAAGGTGCACCACAGAACCAGACAGCAAGCCTCCCTCCCTCAGAGCCAAGGGGCAGGGGAGCCTTGGATGGCCCCTTCCTGGATGGCAGGGGAGAGAATGTTTGTGACTATTCTATGACTCTGACCTCCCAGGACTGGACCTACAGAAACATCTGGGACTTTCTACGTCAGCTGTTTGTCCCATATTGTATCCTGTATGACCGAGGGTAAGTTTAGGGGAGCAGAATGGGTGTGGGGGATGTGAAGGTGTTGGGATAGGGGGAGCCGCCCCGGAGAGCCTACCGTCACTCACTGGCCTTCCATTTCTGCTCTCCAGGTACACGTCTCTGGGGAGTCGGGAGAACACAGTACAGAACCCAGCCCTGAAGTGCCTAGGCCCAGGAGGACACCCCACCTACCGTCCAGCCTACCTACTGGAGAATGAAGAAGAGGAGCGAAACTCCCGCATGTGACCTCCTGTGTGGAGGGGGGAGGGGAGTGCCTGTCAATAAACCAGCCTCTCACTGTGCTGTGGCTCTGGCTGTGTCTTTGTGCTCCGAGGGACAGAAGTGGCCAGACCTGCGAGCTTGAAGCTGGTCATGCCCACCCTGAGGAACCAGGGGTAGGATGGAACAGACGGAAGGGAGCACTCCTGGATGATTCTCAACGCCAGCCTCATCCAGAGCCCGCCAAGGTGGGAGGAGTTGTGCCGACCACGGAGAAAGGGGCAACCAGACAGGCCCACCCAAGCTGGAGGAAGGGACGCTGAGCTGGCCTGGCTGTGGAGATGGAGTGCCCAGGCCCTCCCCCACTAACCCCACCCCATCCCTGTCCAGAGGGGCTGACTCAGCCTTTTCCCAAGCCCAGAATGTTCCTTTGCTAGACCCTGGGGCCTTTGCGTCTAGTCATGAGGCCTGAAGGGGGTGGGGACAGTTGATAAAAGGCACCAAAGGCAGCTCCCACACCCTTCCTCAGAACCGCTGCCCACATGCAGCCCAGGACACAGCCCCTAACCCAGGCCTTACCCTTCTCCCTTGGAGGGGTCCTGCGAGACGCTGGGCTCCGTGTGCCTGTCATTAAGATGGGCACAGGGTGGGAGGGCCTGCAGCGAACCCTGAAGGAAGTGGCCTACATACTGCTCTGCTGCTGGTGTATCAAGGAGCTGCTGGACTGATGACGCCAGGGAGCGGCTTCCTCTACCGCTGACAGCATGGCTGGCACCGCTCAGGTGGGCAGGGGGTTGGACGGGGGTGTGGCTGCAGCTTGTGTAGCCCAGCCTGCCTCTCAGCTCCCCCATTCTCTTCTGTAGCCCCGTCAAGACTCCTGGGGCCAGCTGTGCCTGACCAAGGACAGGTGGGCCACAAACGACGACTGAAGAGTGAAGTGTGGATCCTGCTTTGAGCTGTGCCATCTGCCAGACTAGCCTCGTCTCTGGACCTCAGTCCCCAACCTCTGCCTCTGTCGAACCTCTGGTGAGCGGGAGTCTGGCCTGCTGGCCGGCGCTCCAGTAAGACGACCACAGGACCTGGCACACCTCTACGCCTGGCACAGTGAGCCCTCCAGCCCAGATGGGTGATCTCACCGTGCTCTTAGTACCAGGCATGGGCTGTGCCCTAAGATCTCTGTTTGAGAATCGCTGAACTATACGTATAATAAAAAGGCTTTGAGGCCAAAAGTTCCAAATGTCTAAGAGGGAAGCAGACAAAAGTCGGCACTGAAGGAGTCTTCGAGCCAGAGTGCAGCAGACCAAGGAGGGAAGGAGGTTGTCCAGGACAGAAGTGACATTGAAATCCAGGTTTCCTGACTCACTCTTACCTGGGTGGGGAGAGTGGAGGGGAGAAAGGCCAGGATCCTCCCACCTATGTATAGCGAGGGGTCCAGCTTGGCGTGTTCTGTGAGGCCAGGGTATTAGAATGGCCACCCGAGGGTCTCAACCCTTCCCCAAGTAGAGGACCTGGTGTAGGGAGCTCCCTGCCTCTGAGGAGCTTAGGGAAAGCACCGTGCTATTTCCAGTTTGTGGAGGAAGTGGGCCCCATGAGCTACCAGAGCTCGGGGCTCACACACACACAACTATAAGAGAAAAACCATCTGTGCAGCCACACCGGTTCCTCAGGCTTATCAGGGCATGACTCCTATCAGGACACCAACGGTTTGAGTAAGTAGAACTGACTCCTCGCTTCCCCTTGGAAGCCAATAACAGGATTTCCCAAAAGACTCCCAGTGGTAGGTACACGTGCACATCGTCTTGCTCACACTTACTCACACGCCCCCCCCACAGCCTCCCACAACCGCAAAGCCAGCAACAGGGCTTGTTCAGTGTCCTGCTGGGATCGCCATTCAGAGAGTTCCTGACCTCCTTGGGCCCAGGTATTGCTCATCCCCCTTTCTCATCTGGGACACTGGCCTGATCCGTATATGGGGCCCTCTTGCTCCCTCTCTGGGATCAGCTCTTCTTCAACCTTCTTAGTTAACTCCTTTCTCTCTGGGTTTTTTCCTTTTTGTAAAGGTAGTATATGCCTAAAGTAAATAATTCTCTTTTCTTTTTTGCAGTTCTGGGGAGTGAAGTGAACCCACAGGCGTTCTTTACTCCTAGTCTTTTTTTTTTTTTTTTCAGTTGTAGACAGACACAATACCTTTATTTTATTTATTTATTTTTATGGGATGCTGAGGATCGAACCCAGTGCCACACAGATGCGAGCCAAGCACTCTGCCACTTAGCTACAACCGCAGCCTTCTCCCCAGTCATTTTTAACTTTTGAGATAGGGTCTTGCAAAGTTGCTGAGGATGGCCTTGAACTTGCAGTTCTCCTGCCTCAGCTTCCTCGATCACTGGGATTACAGGTCTGTCCCACCACACCCCACTTAAAGAACTCTAGAAGTAAAAATTAAGTCTCCTACACCTATCCCCCAGCCTCCCTTGAAGATAACCACAATAACCAACTTCTTGAAGAACATTCCAGAGATAGTTATGCAGGTCTGAATCTTCATTCATTCATTCAACAAATATAATTGACTGTCTGCTATATGTAAGTCTGGGTGTTTTGGATACAGCAATAAACAAAGCAGATCCCTGTACTTGTGAAGTTTACATTCCAGTGGGTGACAACAGAAGATAAACTATAGACTTTTTAAAGTATGTTGATATAATTGGGATAGATACTATGGAAAAAAAAAAAAGTTGGGCCAGAGATGAGTGTGGGTGGGTGAAGGACAGCCCAAATAAGAACTATTTTAGTTTATTTTTATTTTTGGTACCTGAGATTGAACCCAGGGACACTTAAAAACTGAGCAACATACCAGCCTTTTTGTTTTTTTATTTTGAGATAGTGTCTCACTAGATGGCTTAGGTCATTGTTAAGTTGCTGATACTGGTGGTCTTGAACTTACAATCCTACTGCCTCAGCCTCCCAAGCTGCTGGGATTATAGGCAAGTGCCACTGCACTGGGTAAGATATGTAGTGGTAGTGCATGCCTGTAACCACAGCTAACAAAGAGGCTGAGGCAAAAGGATCACAAGTTTGAGGCCAGACCCTGTCTAAAAATAGAAAAAAAATTGGTTCTAGAAATTGAACCTAGAGATACTTTACCACTAAACGACATCCGCAGCCCTTTTTATTTTTTGACAGGATCTCACTAAATTGTTAAGAGCCTCACTAAATTGCTGAGGCTGACCTTGAACTTTCGATCCTCCTGCCTCAGTCTCCCCAGTGGTTGATATCACAGGTATATACCATGGAACCCAACTAAAAATTTAAAAAAAAAATTAAAGGGCTGGGGGTATAGCTTAGTGGTAGCGCACCCCTGGGTTCAAACCCCAGTACTGGAAAAAAAAAAAAACTTGAGCTTTTCTTTATATATATATATATATATACACACACACACACACAATCTTTATTTTTATGTGGTGCTGAGGATCAAACCCAGTGCCTCACGCATGCCAGGCAAGCGCTCACTCAACCACTGAGCTACAACCCCAGCCCCAAACTTGAGCTTTTATGCTGAGTGAATGAGGAACTTGCCTGGTATCAAACATGAACTAAGTTTTTACTTGAAAAGTTCATACTGGCTGCTACGCTGAGAATAGACTTTAGAAAATAAGGGTAGACTGTTCAAGACCTTTAGGAGGTAAGAAGCCCAGTACAGACGGACACCTTGTCAGGCCAGGTCAGACTAGAGCAATAGCGTGCTGAGAGTGGCTAGATTCCAAATATGCCTATTCTTTTTTTTTGTACCAGGGATTGAACCCAGGAGCCCTACCTCTGAGCCACATCCCCAGGCCTTTCTTATATTTTATTTGGAGACAAGGTCTTGCTGAGTTGCTTAGGACCTCAATAAGCTGCTGAGGATGGCTTTGGACTTGTGATCCTCCAGCCTCCCAAGCTGCTGGGATGACAAGTTACAGGTGTGCAGCACGGCCCCCAGCAAAATGTCGACTCCTCACAGTCCTCTGCACCCTGCTCTCTGTCTCTTGGTTTTTTGTTGTTGTTATTTGTCTGTTTTCAGTCCTGGGGGTTGAACCTAGGGCCTCGTGCACACCGAGTACCCCACCGCCAAGCAACATCCCCACCCTGTACCTTGATTTCTCTTCCTTCGTGCACTGTGTGTAGGATCCAAACACCACTGCAGTATATTTAGAGCTTGCCTGTCTTTGTTTATGGCAGTCTAGTACTTGACCTCAAGACTTGTTTCTTATCCCTCACAGCCCAGTACTCCCATTTATTTATATACATATATATATATATATATATATATATATATATATATATATATTTACTTACTTATTTGGTACTAGGGATTGAACCCAGGGGAGCTTAACCATGGAGGTACAACCCCAGCCCTTTTTATTTGTCATTTTGAGATAGAATCTCACTAAAATGCTTAGAGCCTCGATCAGTTGCTGAGGCTGGCTTTGAACTTGTGATCATCGTGCTTCAGCCTCCACCCAGTCAGGAGGCTGAGGCAGGAGGATCACAAAGTTTGAGGTCAGCCTCAGCAACTTAGTGAGACCCTGACTCAAATTAAAAATAAAAGTGTTGGGGATGTGGCTCAGTGGTTAAGTGCCACTAGGTTCAATCCCTGGTACCAAAGAAGAAGAAAGGAGAAGAAAGAAAAGGAAAAAGGTTTGTAGATATAGCTTAGTGGTAAAACATGCTGGAGTTCAACCCCAAACCACAATTTAAAAAGATATATATGGCATGACAAGGATAATTATCCCATGTTAAAAACTAGCCCAGAAGTAGAGGTCAGACAGCATTCTGCAGAACAATCATTTAGTGAACCCAGATTTTTAGATCTCAAATTCAGGGCTAGTCAAGTGCAGTGGTAGACACCTGGAGTCCCTGTTAGTCACCAGGCTGAAGTAGGAGGATTTCTTGAGCCCAGTATTTGGAGACCAGCCTTGTCAACATGGTGAGATTCCTGTCCTCAAAACATAGATAAGTAAGTAAATAAATAAATAAATAAATAAAAACAAATTTAGGGCTCCTCCTCATCAGCCTGTCCACCTCTTCTGAGCTGGGGTTGGTGTGGATGATGGCCAAGTCTCCTGGGAGGCCAAGCCAGGCAAGCCAGTGTAGGCTGCCCACCCCCCACCCCCAGTTTGCACCTGCTTCCCACCTCAACCCTGAACTCCTCTTGACTCCTCTGGATCTTGGCTTGTGAGCTCAGTGGGGCATCCCAACAACCACCTTTTCACCTAATTCACCCAGGACAGATCTTTCCATTCTTCTAGAAGGGAAAAAGAAATGCTCCAGTTCTCCACAGTGTTCTCTCCCCCAAATAGAGCAACTCAGGTTCTGAGCATGCCAACTACCACCCCAGGAACTGAGATGGGAACAGGGTGTGCAGGGGAGCAGGATGCCATAGGGAGGGGTGGATAAGATTGCATCCACCTCTTGGTGCCCACAGGGGTTGGGGAACCGGTGGGGAAGGAGGGAAGAGACAAGAGGGATGAATAGGCACTGACCCCCCCAAGTACCACAGAAAAACAAGAAGCCTGTAATCCAGGATTCCCTGCAGATTACATCGGATAGATAGTCCTCAATGGTGAAATGAGAAGCAAGCAGGGAAGAGTGGTCACCACCAAGAGGTCTGGGTAGGGGCACTTAATACACTGGATATCATAGTAATGATGGGGGGGGGGCTCCACCTTTTCCCAACTACACCAGGAAGCATGCAGAAAAGGAGGGATTTGCATGCATGTAATCCCAGCGACTTGGGAGGCTGAGGCAGGAGGACTGCAAGCTCAAGTCCAACTTCAGGAATATCGCGAGTTCAAAGCCAGATTCAGCAACTTAGCAAGGCACTAAGCAACTCGGGAAGACTCTTGTCTGTAAATAAAATACAAAAGAGGGGTTGGGGATGTGGCTCAGTGATTAAGTGCCCCTGAGTTCAATCCTCAGTATCAAAAACAAAACAATAGCCTCAGCAATTTAACCAGGCCCTAAGCAATTTAGTGAGACCCTGTCTCAATAAGCAAACAAATAAATAAATAAACAAATAAATAGGGCTAGGGACATAGCTCAGTTCAATCACCAGTACTTAAAAAAAAAAAAAAAATACACACGCCTATAATCCAAGCGGCTGGGGAGGCTGAGGCAGGAGGATCTGTTCAAAGCCAGATGCGCTAAGCAACTCAGTGAGATCCTGTCTCTAAATAAAATACAAAATAGGGCTGGGGATGGTTGAATGTCCTTGAGTTCAATCCCGGGTACCAAAAAATAAAATCAAAAAAATAAAAAAGAAAAGAGAGGTGTGGCAAACATTGCTGACGCCCTGTAGTGCAGACCCCAAGGGCCTAGGCTCTTATTTGCATTTCGTTTACATGTGTTATTTCCCTCTCAACACACATAAGTCCCCACTCCCTTTTTCAGTGGTTCTCAGACTGCACATTTGGAGGCCTCAGAGCATACCCATATCTCCTGCCAATGACTAGTACGGCACCCAGTAACTTTCCAGAGCGCAAGCGTCTCTATGCTTTACCTACCCCAGGATTAAAGCAGCGACCCTAACTCCTAGCAGGCTGGGTTCAGGATCCGGAGATCTGCGCCCCCTAGTGGCTCGCCGGAGGGAGGCTGAGCGCAGAGGGGTTCTGTTTCGCCTTCTCTGGGACGTGGAGTTTTGGAAAATGTTCCCCGGAGCTTCCTGAAGCTAAATTTACCTCCCCTGGCCCTGGGGGGCGCAGAGATCCCGGCGGCGATTAGCACAGCTCAGCAGCCCGCTCCAGCCGAGAGGCCCGGAATAGGCGCGGAGTTATAAATAGTGCTGCCCGCAGGTGTGGGGGGAGTCGGCGGGAGGGGGGTACCCCTGGCAGCCACGGCCCCTTCAGGTGGGTTGGGCGGTCGCGGTGGGGGAGATGGGGGATGGTGGGTGGGGGGACTGCGGTCTGAGCGCCCCCAGCGGTTTCCTGGGCGGCGGGTTTTTCGAGGGAAGCGGAGGCAGCCAGGGAAGGGGGGTGGGGTAGTGGGGAAGAGGTGGGCGCCAGGCGCAAGCTGACTCTCCGCTCCCGCTCAGCCCCTCACATTCCGAAACAGGCCCCCAGACCCACTGGCTTTAGACCCCGCCCGGCAGAGCCTCGCCCCTCCAGCAGCCCAAGCCTCTTTCCCCCCAGGCTCTGCAAGCGTCTAACTTTTCTGCTTCTACTCTTCTGCGCACGTGGCCCAGCCAGTCCAGGCAACTGGCCACCACTCTTAAGTCGCTGTCCCCGGCCCCAGGTCCTCCCAGCTGGGACTTCCATCCTTTTCAGGGCAGGAACCTCTCTCTCTAGGTATTGACCCACCTCCTGCTACTTTGCCTGAAATATTAAGGTCTAGCTGGCCTCCTGAAGATTGAAACCTGAACGTGCGGATCTGAGGCGTTCCCCTGTCTTCAGGAGGCCCCTGCAGGCTCCACACTCGCCCTCCGGCTCCCAGTTCCAGGCACTGGCCCGGGGTTGGGGGGTGGGACCGCCGGGATTCCACGGGAGGGGGCGGGCCCCCAGGCAGCGTTCCTCTACTGCGGCGGTCTCAAGTTTGGCGCGGTAAGAGTCCAGAGTTGGGGGGATAGGTGGGAACTGAATTCAAGTTGGGGCTCCCGCCTCTGAGAGAGGGAGCTGTTTGTACCAGAAGAAAAAGCAAGAGCTGGGGATGTAGCCCAGTGGTAGAGCGCTTGCCTCGCTGCTCAGGGCCCTGGGTTCAATCACCAGCACTGGAAAAGAAAGAGAAATATGGGAGGGAGGGTCGGTCACTCAAGAACTAACAGCAAGTTCAGAGGCTGCTCAGACCCAAGTGGGGAGTGGCAATCTAGCCACAGAAAGATTCGGGTGGTGTCCTGCCAGACGCGACCCCCAGAGGTGGGGGGGCGGGCAGGGACGAGCCTTTCGCATCTTTGCTCCCTAATGCTGGTGCCAAGGCGCCCGCCTTTCTATTGCCTCTGGAGGCCCTGCGCCAATTTTTCCCTCCCAACCCCCCTCCCCGCACCATCCTTTTCCTCGGCCGTGCAACCTCCGCCCCGAAGCAGACCCCTCTCGGTTTCACTTGTGCTTCTGGCACCAACGCCTTGCCCTTGTCACGGCCCTTCCCCTGGCTAGCGCGACCCCGACGGCAGAAGAAGGAAGGGAAACCCCAGGCCTGGACCCCACCCGCTCCCGGCCCTAAGGACCAGAATCTGTCCGGCGGGGCCGAGATGAAAACCCGGAGCACTGACCGGCCTCGGGACCCAGGGGGGACAGGGACCATAGGAAAACCTGGAGCGGATTATTCGAGCCGGAGCGCCCCACGCCTGCTGTTAACCCCTCCCTCCTATAGCCCCCCTAATTCTCCAGTGAGATAATGTCTAGGGTGGGGGGCTGTTTGGTTTGGCCTGGGCCCTCAGGGGCGCCTCACACTTTCCGCCCCTGGCTAGGGCGCAGGGCAGCGGCCCCGAGGCTGAGTCACGGCCGGAGAGAGAAGGAGCAAGAGGGAGGGAGGGACCCGGACTCCGCCCCTCCCCCTGCGCGGGGATCCCGGGTCAGCCCGGGTGAGGGCCAGGGCCCCCCTGGCGCCGCCCATTGTGGTCCAACAGGTTGAGCTGGTGTCCCGCGGAGCCACCTGCTGGAAAGGGAGGGAGGCCCCCTGCGGAGGGGGTTAGGGAAGAGAAAGCGAGTCCGGCCCGGTTCGGCCTGGCCGGCTGCTGCGAAGCCGAACCTAGCCCGAGGGAGCCGGATTTGATTCCGTTTGACACTGGTGGGAGGGGCCCTTTGGGGTACGCAGCGCCGCAGGCCCAGCTGGAAAACTCCCAGACAGGCTACCTTTCTCGGGGACCGAAGTACCCACGCCGGTCCCCCCGGCGACGCGCAAGCCACACACACAAACATCCTAACACCCAGGCCCCCTCGCCACCTGGGTCTCTGAGCGAAGCCGTGTCGAGAAGTCCCTCGGTCGTGGAGACTCAGTTTCTCCACTTAGGGAACCGGCGGGATGGAGGCGGAGAGCAGGAGCGTGAGCGCACCTCCCCCCTCCTCCTGGAGGACACGGCCCCTCCCCTCTGACAATGCCAAGGCCGCAGCGGGCACCGGCTGGTGCGCAGAGGCTTCTTACCCCCAGGCGCCGTTCCCTCCCCGCGGGGCGCCATCACGCGTGGGGAGGGACATAGGGTGCCCGCAGCCTCAACTCCCCCGCTCCTTCTGTGGGGGGTGGGGTGCAGGGGCCGAAGCTGAAGGCCGAGTGTCCCCCTCCCCCGCCCTCCTGGGGCCCTGACCTGATTATAGCCCCTCACGGGACCCCCTCCCTCAAGACCCTAGGTCTTCACCCGCACCCAGCCTATCCTTAACCTCTCATACCCTTCCCTCTCGAGGTGCTGACCCTAAGGAAGCCCCTCTTGGAGAAGAGGGAGCCCCTAAGGGGGGGTGCTCCATTCCCAGGCCGCTGCGGACACTGCCCCCTCCCCCTCCCCTTCAGGTTTCAGACCGGCCCCGCGGCCCCGCCCCCTCCCTGGTTTCATGCAAGGCGGGACCCACTTGGGATGGGCGGGTGTTCAGGCCAATGGGCGGGCGGGGCGGTGGAGTGCAGGGGGCGGGGCGAAGCAGCGGCAGAGGGCTGGACCGGGGTCCGGGGCGGAGCTCGAGTTAAGGTGGACTGGGAGAGATAGGGGTTGGAAAGGAGAGAGAGCGAGCGCGGGGGAGAGGGACCGTGGCAGGTGAAGGGAGATAGAGAGAAGGAAAGAAAGAGGGAAAGGAGGAGGGTGGGAAAGGCTCCTAGAGCAAAGTAAGAGCTTGGAGGAAGGTAGTGAAAAAGGAGGGAGGGATCCTCTGCGCCTTGCTGGGACTGGCTGGACGAAGGGGTTGAAGTTTATGTCCTTATTGGGCGGAGGGAGGGGGGCCGGGGGGGCGGGTAAAAAACCAGGAAGTGACAGAGGGTGTTGCTAAGGGTTGGGGGGGGAGTTTGGGGGGTGGCCGGGGGCGGGGGGAGGGGGGAGGGATGGGGGGAAAGCAAGCTGGAGGACAGGTGAGACAGCAGGACAGGTGAGGCGGGCCCTGAGGGGGGGGCGGGTGGGAGCCAGGTGAATGTACGGCTCTTGGCGGCCGAGGGGGGGCGGGCAGCAGGAGGAGGCAGAGGGCGGCGGAGGAGGAGCCCCCCAGCAGCGAGCGGCGAGCGACTGACCGCGGCCTTCTGACCAGGACCGGAGCAGGGCCCCAAGCCCCCGGGCCTGGCGGGGGACGCGCTTCTCCCCACACCCTGTGCCTCAGCAGCTCCAGCCAGCGGACCCGACGGCCAAGAGGTGAGTGTACCCCACTTTTGTCTCCAGGCTTGGGGTCCACTAGACTGGAGACTACTGCAGTGTCCTTCGTCCGTCCTGTAAGTGGGACCCCCTTACATACACACACGCTCGTGCAGACCAGATTCCCACCAGACCGCTTCTCTTTGCTTTCCCGGATCTTTGGGATTGGTTTGAACTGGGAGGCAAGGTAGAGAAGAAACTACGGCCGCCCCCCAACCCCGGGCAGAGGGTCCCCAGAAACTTTCTCTGCACTTCTCCTAAGACCAGACAGACTGTCGGCTCCGGGATGGAGAGGGGGTACGGCGGCACCGAGCGTGCCTCCAGTCTCCTTGGGACTTTACCGGAGACCCCAGACCCGGCCGAGTTGAGGGAATGGAAACGCTGACGGACTCTAACTAGGACAACGCGCCCCCCCTTGCCCCCTGGCGCGGTGGGTTGGACCCGGGCCAGTTGCATGGGGGGTGGGGGATCGAGGAGCCGCAGCTTGGGGGAAAGTTACCGGCTGGACTATTCGGTTTCTTGCGCTCTCCGAGCCGGGCTCTTTCCCCAGTAGTAGTGCGGCTCTGCAACAGCCTCCGAACGACCCCTTTCCCCCGCGGCCTCAATCCCACTCCTTTCCTTCAGGTTCTAGTCCCGCCGCCACCTTTTCAAAGCCTAGAGGAGGGTGGGTGACTAGGAAGAATTCGCCTACCTACCACTGGTTCCCACCGGCGCCGGCGCACCTGCCCCTACTCAGAATGGGGGTCGCTACTATGTTGTTGTGGAACCTAATGTGCGCTGCTGGCAGAAGGCTGCCATTCAAAGGGGTAGGGGGCTTCGCTTTCAATTTCCAGCTTTCTATCCCCTCCCTCCCACCCCACCCCAAGTAAGAGAGCGACGTGTCCCGGCCAGAGCGGGGGGGGGGGGGGCGAGAGTGGGGGGGCAGCGTGGGCAGCGGGTTGTGCCCGGACACGTGCCTGCCCAGGCGCCCCGGCCCTGCTAGTGTTTGGAGAGAGGGCGGGTCCCCTGCCCACCCCCCCCCCCCGCCCCGTACAACCCCCATGTATCAAAGGGCGACTGGGACGTGGTGAGACCTCGGGGCGCCCTGGGGGGCAGGGGGGGCGGGGAGCCTGGGTCCGGAGCAGGGGAGGGGCAGAGGCGCCGGTGCTAGCTGACCCACAGGAAACGAGCGCTGCTGACCTAGTTTGGGACACCGGAAGTGGGTGCTGGGGAGAGGGGGAGACCGGCAGGCTATCCTGGCTTCCGGGCCAGGTGGAGGGCGTTCTTGAATTGACCCCCGCCCGAATGCCTTGGAGACCCCTAGCTGCAGCTGAGAATGGAAATGAGTCAGCGCAGCTATCCCCCCTTCCCCCAACTTATTCCTGGAGGAGGGAGAACGTTTATCAGGGGTGAGGGGAGCCAGATTGGGCAGAGAGGGGTTAAACCAGGATGGGAACTCTCTGTTCCCTGAGGGAGTGTGTGCAGTGTGTGTGTTGGGGGTGAGGGGCTGAGGTCTGGAGGATTATGGGGTTACCTCCTGCTGCCCTACACACACCAAGTGGTTTGGTCACCCCTGTACCCTCCTGGCACTGCTGGTAAAGCTGGCATGAAGTGGGCATCAGGTTGGGAGGAGATATTGGGCATAAGGAGTGTTGTGCTAGGCTGGAGAAGGCCATATTTGTGACTAGGTTTGGGTGGCAGTGTGTTCCTCCTTAGTGGTAACTGGGGAGAAAGGCAGGGGGCTCCCCCTGGAGCAGCTGATGAAACAAGGAGAAATCTCTGTCAGTGCCTCCTGTCCCTGGCCCCCGGGACCCCAGCTCCCCCAGCGTGCCTCTGTTACATGGTTGCTGTGGGCACAACGCTGCTTGCTGGCACCCCCAGACACTGTCCCTTCCCTTGGGTACCACACCCCCAGCCTTGGCACAGGGGCTAGGAAGGGGTTAATGCCACCAGAAAGGGGCTCTAGGGAAGAAAGAAGGCAGTGCCCACTAGGCTCAGGTGTCAAGGAGACAGGCCTGCTCCAACGGGCCCTCTGATCATGGCTCAGCCCTGGCTTATATGGACCCTAGTGTCTGGGAGACAGGTGCTTTCCTCTTCCCCTTTCCCCATGGTGCCCCCTGGCACCCAGGGCCCCCAGCTCCTCCTTGGCCTAGTGCCCGCCCTGGGAGGGCGCGGCGGGCAGCGGGGGCTGGGCTAACAATGCACCATCGGGCCCTTTGTGTGCTTGCACTTGGCACCCTGGGGAAGGGTGGGGGAGGGGGACCCAGCGGGCATGGGGGGGGCGGAGCGCCTCTGGGGTGGGGACAGTGAAGGCTGGGGGGGAGAAGCAGAGAATGAAAGCAGGTGGGGAGGAAAGGGAAGTAGGTCAGATAGGGTGCTGGCCCCCCATTCCAAGCCAAGGCTGAGAGAACCAGCCTCGGATCCTATGGCTGCCTAGATGGCATCATGCTGGGGCCTGAGGCACAGCCTAGGACTGAGCATTTAGGGTCAGAAGTCACTGCCCAGGGGACGGTTCAGATGGAAGAGGCCTGGCTTGGTATTGCCCCCTTCTTGATGGTTGAGAGACCCAGTTCTCCTGGCCAAAGGCCAAAGCCCCAAGATGGGGAGTGAATGGGCTCCAGGCAGGGCATTGCTCTCTGATAGAAGCCTCTGGGCCTGCTTCAGGGCTTCCTGCCTCTGGACAGCTCGGTTCCCTGACCTTCCTGAGCATTAAGACTGCCCTGCCACCAGGCCTTGGGGCCTATGCCTGTTTTGGCCTAGGGCTGAAGAGGAGGGTGGGGGAGGAAGGTGGGGACAGGCAGACGGATAGGACCCTGGCATGGGGTGTGCCCGCTCTGGCCTCTTCCCCCTCCTTCTGCTGAGTAAACTCGTGAGTGAACTTGACGTTTTGCCCGGACAGTTTGAAGTTGCCTCGCCCCCCCCCCCTTAGTCCTGCCAACACACAAGCGGCCAGGCGCCAAGGCGGGACTGGGGGACTGGGGGGAAGGGGATAGAGCTACTGTCAGGGGCTTGGTGAGAACCTAGAAAGACCCCCCACCCAGCAGGGCTCAGTTCTTGGCAAGAATCTTGGCTGGAGTCTGTCAGCATCTGTCCTGTAGCCTTGGGGAGCCCAGAAAAAGTATTCTCAAGGATCCTCTTCTCACTTCTGACCTCTGTCCCCACTAGGAAAAGATACCCAATTGCCATCTGGCCCCCTGAGATGCCATCTTAAATGTTCTAGCCTAGGAGAAAAGCTAGCTTTAGAAAATCTTCAGGGAGGCCAGAGAAGGCTGCCCTCTTCATTTTGCCCCACAGCCTAGGGTAGATGGGAGGTAGGTGGCATTGACATCTTAGCCTCTCTTCTCTGAGGCCTCTGAGCAGCTACGGTCCCTGCCCTTCCCCTCTCTTGGCCTCACACCTGGGCTGGACCTCACACATACCCCCACTTACTTGACTATCATGCCTGGCCTACCCCGAAGCCTTGCTCTGCCTTCTAGCTTTCCCAGAACCAGGTTAGCCATCAGACCTCCGCCAGCAAATACCTGTGTCAGATCCAGGGATGGGGATGCACCTGGTAAAGGGGGCTGATGGCAAGCAAATGGAGCCAGAGACCCCCACAGGTGCACCAGTTTGCTACCCTGGACATCACTAATTGCTCTTACACCTCGCCAGGGCACCAGAACAGTAGGGGAAATGCCTTCCCAGTCCCTGCCAGGCCTCAGAGTGGGGCTCCCCCAAACCCTTGCTTTCGACCTCATGTCTCTGGCTTCAGTTTCCTTCCTGTTTCCACCGCCCCCCCAACTCCTCCCCACTCATATGCCCCTTTCAACAGACATCCTCTCCTCCTTCCTTCCTCCTTTCCTCCCACTTTGCCTGGGAGCAGAGGTCCTTTCCCCCTCCATGGACCCTCTAGCCTCTTATGTCTCCTTAAAAAAACAGTCCTTTACAACCAAGCCCTCTACCCTCCCCACCCAATCAGCTGGGCTCCTGGAAAGAGGAGAACCCAGGGTTTCTGAAGGGAACTACAACTCCCAAGGTACACTCAAGGTAATTATGGTGCATACTGGGAGTTGTAGTCCTCCTTGAGCTAGCTCTTAATTTGGCTGAGTCTGGAAGTGTTTCTGGGGGAGGGTAAAAGCCAAGGCTAGAGAGTTGCAACATGGGTACCCTCTGCATCCCCTCACTTTGTTTTTGCCACCCCATTCCCACATGACACCATGTATCCATGACTGACATCCATCTTCCTTGCTGAGACTTGCAACCCATCTTCACTTTAGGGCCCCACCCAAGAGATGCCCACACCCTGCCCTGCTGCCCCTGGCAAGGGTGGAATGAGGGGCCCCGTGAACTCTCTCCCTGCCCCCTGCCCTCCAGGCCGGTTCCCTCCCTTTATGGGGATCAAAGGGCAGGGAGCAGCCCCACCCCACTCCCTCGCAAGCTGCAGGCACTAGACCAGGGCTCTCAGAACTGCAGGGACTTTGGTGCCCAAGCATTTGCTTGGGCCAGGGAAATGCCAGGAGGTTGGTACCTGTGGCAGGGAGTGACATGAGCCCCAGCCCTGCGAAGCAGATCCTTCAGTGACTGCTCATGGGGCTGTCCTTAGCCTCCCAGCATTCCCATGTGGTGCTGCCTCTTGAGGACGGGGTTTGAGAACAGGGTCTTGGACCTTATCTGTAGGGCCTAGGGGCCTGGCCCCGCCTGGCTGGCACCAAGGTACAGGGGTGACCCTCCCCCACCTCAGGCCCACAGTTGGCATGGGGTGCTGGGAGCAGGGGGGTAGGAGGGAGAGGAGGGCAGGACTGCCAGCATCCTGGTGGGTAGGTGCCAACCGGGCCGGGAGCTGGTGAGGGGCAGCAGGCCAGCGGCATTGAGCCAGCAGCTGTTGGGGGGGAAAGGGGAGGGGGTGCTTTAGGGGACATTTCTGTAGTCCCCCCAAGACTAGCATGATTTGGGATGGCCTAATGTCTGGAGGATACTTGGGTACCCCTTATTCCAAGAATAAGGGACCCCAGGAGTTGTTTAAGACAAATTTTGTGGCCCACCCATCTCTGGGCTCAGAGCCCTCCTGAGTTGCCCCTCAGGCCCAGGCGGGTCCCACCCAACCGGCCAGGGTGGCAGCAGCTTGCGCAAGGGGTGGGGCTAGGCGCTTCCCAGCAGATGCCCCCTCCCAGCTCCTTCCTCTTTCCGTGCCCACAGCTCCCCCCATCTGACTATCCCCCTCAGGCCATCTCTGTCCCCCTGGCCACTGGGGGCTGGCAAGAGTGCTGCCCCCTGGCCTGGTTGGCAGGGGCTGGTGACCGGGCAAGGAACTGTGGTATGTGAGTGGGTTTGGGGTGAGGCTATGGGGAGGGCGGGGTGCTGCCTTGCCCAGCCCCTGAAGGCCCCAGCCCAGTACAGGGTGGGGAGAATCTGGCCAGTTCCCAGTAGGTCTGAGGGGCCCACTGGTCTCTGGAGGGCCTCTCTGTGGCCCCTTAATCCCACATGCCCTGAGGGGCTAGGACCTGGGCACCTGTCTCCCCTGGCACTGACTGTCTAGGGTTCCCCTCCTCCCTCTTTGGCCACTGCCACCTCCTGTCCCCTCCCCTCTCTTCTTCCTTCTCCTGGTCCCACCTCCAGCAGCCTCTCCCATCGCTCCTCCTCACCTCTGTCCTCCTGGACTGTCCCAGTCCTACCTTCCTACCCCTCACCTTTTTCCCCTTTCAGGACTAAGGACAGGCGGGGGTGGGGACAGCTGGGGCTTAGGGCACTGCAAGCGAAGACTCTGGGCCCTCTCCCACGCTGCCAGCCCTCTGTAACCCCTCCCTCCAGGTTGGGGGGGAGGGGGACAGCACCCAGAGGGTTAAGGCTGTAGGGGGGAGGGGCTGGGCCAGGTCGTGGGCGGCCCCTTTGAAGGAGGGAGCTGGAGCAGGGGAACAGCCACCCAACCTCCCCCCCAACAGCCTGGCCCTCCCCTTGCCCCTCCCAACCTGCTGCCCCCAGGGGCCAGGAGGAGTTGCCGGCAAGGCCCCTCAGCGTTCAGGTGAGTAGGCCCTGCTCTGGCTTGGGAGGTCAGGCCCCAGGGGAGGCTCGCAGGCCTAGAATTGGCCAAGGGTCAGAGAAGGACTGAAAAACAGGTTGAGAAGAGGGCTCCCAGACGTCACTGGGGGCTTAGGGAGCTGAGGGTCTGAAGAGCTGGTGTGTGGGGAGACCTCAGGATCCAAGGGACCCGAGAGGACCAGAAGAGGGGCCTACTGGAGCCGAGTGATTGCTGGGCCAGGCAGGAGGTTGGACAGGCTGGCAGGGAGCCGGGCTCTGGGGATCGGGCTGGGGTGTCCTCTGGGGCTGGGGGGCTCAGGTTTCTGCCGGCAGCTTGGCGGGTGTGGGGTTACCAGTCAGCTCGGTTACCCAGCCTGAGACACTAGACTGGGGGGAGGGGGGGACAGGGCAGACCCTGGTACCTTGAGCCTTCCCCTCGGGCCCTAAGGGAGCTCCCACTGCTTAAGCAGACCCCGCTGAGAACCGGAGGACCAGGGTCTGTCTGAGTGGACAGTTGCCCAGCCCAGGGTGGGCACCCTCTGGGGAAAGTCCAGCAGCTCCAGTCCTGGAAACTCTGACAACAGAGAGGCACCCATTGTCCCCCTCACCCCACATCCGCTCTCGCTGTACAGCGCCCCCCCGCCATTTATTCTCCCTAGCTGGCCCCCAAATTTTGGTCTCCTGCTCCATTCAGAAGGCGAGTGTGGGTACTCCAAATACGACCATGTCTTGGCAGGACCAGGCCAGGCCCTAGAGGGCAGGTCCTGGTCCTGAATTCCTCTGTCCTCTCCTCCCCGCGCATGGCTGGAGAGGACAGAGAGATGCCTGGAGCAGGGGCCAGTGGAAATGTGGGAGAGGCCTGAGGAGCGGAGTCAGGGAAGGGGAAGGAAGGAGAGGTGAGGAGGGTGTTGAGCAGGAGGCCCGGGGACAGGTGTGGAGAGGTGAGGGGCCAGGAGCCGCCAGGGCTGAAGCAAGGAAATCAAAGGACGAATCTTTTGGAGGGAAGACGAGGGTCAGAAAAGGTAGCAAAGAGACAGAAAGTGGAGTCCAAGAAGAGGGCCAAGAGTGAGGGGTGGCCGATGGTAGAGCATCCAAGAGCGGAGGGTGAAGGTGGGAAGATGCCCCCATTCCATCCTCCGCCATCTTTATCCCCTCCTGTTTCCCTTGATGCGCCCCGGGCTGTCGGCCAGAGGTGGTGTCACTGGCAGAAGACATGGAAGGGCACTGAGGTCTCCCTCACCCCGGAGCCCCTGTACCAGGACGGGGGACTTAACCCCCAGGGCGCCGGGAAGCGGCCAGCTCCCCTTGCCTCCTTCCCCCTTCGTGGCTTGCGGTCTCTCTTCCCCGCCTCGGCCCCCAGGAAGTGTGAGTGCTGGGGGTGGTGAGGTTAGGAGGGGGAAGCTTCCCATGGGGGATGGGGAAGGCATGCAGGGGCTGGGTGGGGGGCGCAACTCCACAGATGCCTGGGACATCCCTGGTCAGAGGACCTGTCCTTCGAAGCCCTTCCCATCCTCCAGTGACATGTGGCTTCAGCTCCTTCACCCTGTCTTCCCAACTGGGCAATCCAGATGGCCACAGCCACTGGCCCCCAGAGGCCCTGGAAAGGGGTGGGGGAGGCTAGGGAACAAGGATTCCTGGGTCCCCAAGGACTTTGGACTGGTTGTCTAATGTCCCCGGCCGCTGGTCCAAGCCACAGGCCAAAGCCCTGGCTTCGTGCGAGAACTTAGCTCCAAAAAACAGGAAGAGAACCTGAGGCTGGAGTTGGGGTGGGGGGTGGGGGTAGAAAAGAGAAAGAAGTAAGGGGGAGGGGTGACCGGCCAAGGCCCCAGGAGTATTGGGAAGAGCCTTAGGTCTCTCCATCACCCACAGCAGGAAAGTGCCCCAGCCCGGTCCTTCTCCTTCCTCACCCCAAGCTGCTGCTCCAGGAGAAGCCCAGCCAGGCCCCGCTCGCTCCGGCAGAGCCTAGGATAGGGGCTTGAGGCCTGTGCCGGGGGGGCTCCACGTGCCCGTGTCTCAGGCCCATATCTATTTTCTCCGCCGCTAATCCTGGTTCCGCCTGCTGCCCCCCACACTAAGCCTCACTCCCCTAATCCCCAGGGTGGGGGGAAGGGGGGCCAGCTTTATTCAGCTGCCCTGTTCAGGGCCTCCTATCCTGCCCTTCAGCTAGCTCAAGCCAGCAGTGTTGGCCCTGGTGCCCCCAGCCCTGTGTGGACGCTGCCTGAGGTCAGCTCCTGGGAAGAGCTCTGGTCTCCTTCTTCCTAAGACAAGATCAGTGCCCTCTACCTTTTGGTTTCTTGGTGGTGGACACACCCTGGCAGGTGCCCTTGGGCACTGAGGGATAGGTGATAGGGGCTCTCACCTTTGTCCCCCTCCTACCTTTCTCACCCATAAGTCTTCCCCCAACCAAAGATGGGGCAGGCTTGACTCAGGGCCCAGTTTCAAGAGAGCTGCCCACCGGCTTGGCCGGTCTAGCAGGCCTGACAGTGAGGGGAGCCTAGGGGGGTGGCGGGAAAGAGGGGAGCAATGGGGCGGGGCCCTTGGTTCTTCCCCCTACCAGGCAAACAGACCTTGCCTGGTTCCCTGGCACAGCTACCCCCCCAACATCACACACACCCATGCCCACAAGGTCTTAGCAAGAGGGGGCATGCCGGGCTGGGTGGGGACAGGCCGCTTTCATGGGTTGTCAGGGGACTAGCCTTCTGGGATGCAGAGGTGGGAAGGGTGCCCAAGGTGGGGTGGGCACCAGTACCTCACTCTGGCAGAAAGAAGGGGGAGGCCTCCACCCTAAGCATCCCTCCCAGGTGATGGGCCCAGGAGTGCCCCCTTGGCCTGGTTGGCACCAGCATTGTTCCAGGTGGCACTTCTGTTGGCATCGGTGCCAGAGCCCTGGATAAGGACTGGGGGAGTTTCCCAGAAGCTGGAGGTATGAACACCCTCTCCTGGCCACGTGTGTCCTCTGCTTCTCTTTCCTAGCTACCTCTTGGTCATGGGCATTAGATTTGGGCCTAAGGGGTTAAACACCCACCCTTGCCCAAGCACAGTGTGAGCTGCATGGTAAACCAGCCTGAGCCTGTGACCTGACAGCTGGGTCAGCCAATGAGCACCCCTGCCACACCACGTTGCTAAGGAGACCAGCCCTGGGGTGGGAGAAAGGGGGCGGGCTTAGCAGCGGGAATGGGTGGGGTGGGTAGAGAAGGAGGGCAAGGGATGGGGTAAGCCACGTGCCTGCTGGTGCCCAGCTCTCAGCCAATGGACAGCCAGAAGAGCCCCACCCATTCCCCTTTAGAAGGGACGGGATCCACTTGGGTCCAGGAGGGTGCCCACTACTGCTTAAGTGGCTTCCACTATTGCTGCCCACTTAGTTTTTGTTCCTAAGTCCTGGGGCCATGTGCCACTTGTACCATTTGTAAGGGGGCGGCAGGAGAACCAAAGGAAGCAGGGACAAGTCCAAGACCGAGTGGTCCCCAGAGAAGGAGGTGATTTAGGGAAGGTGGCCTCTCTAAGGGTACCTAGACACTGGGGTGCTGCTCGCTCAAGCCTCTGTGCAGGAGCCTGGCGCTGCAGCGAAGGTGGCAGGCATGGAGGCAGGCAGACACGGTGCAGTTCTTGTGTCCTAAAGAGGAAACCTGTGGCTCTTGATTCTCCCATACACCCTACCCTCCCCCCCCACAAAAAAAAGCTTTTCCCCATCAATGGCCAGAGTGAACAGTTGCTGGAGTGTCAGGTCACTAACAAAATGACAAAATATAAGTTTCCTCGGGATCATCTGAGCTAGCCTTTAGTATTACAGATGAAGAATAGGACTCCTTTGGAAAGGAAGTGACTTGTCCAAGGTCAGGTGGCTCCTTAGTAGCCCTGCTCCCTCAGGCTAACTTGAGGGAGGGCAGACCCGGCTCCTCTGGCCTCCTCTGGAGGTGGTTTCTTGGCACAGCCTGTCTGTGTAAGTCAGGGTGCCACTGATCGAGCCCTTACTCGGCGTCCAGCTTTAGGCCACACTTGGTCTCATTTACCTCTCCCCACAACCCCAGGGTGAGCTGGAATTCTCCCATATTGTAGATGAGGAAAGAGGCTCAGAGATTAAATCATTTGCTTAAGGTCACAAAGCTAATCACCAGCAGAGTAAGGACTCAAACTCAAGCCTGGCTGATTCCAGAGCCCAGCTCTTTCCAGGCCGCACTCTGTCCCCAGTTGCTCCAGACCCACAGAATGTCAGGGCTGCAGGGCTGAGCCCTTGGGGCTTCCACTCCCACCCTTTCCTTAGACAGTTCTGGAAAGTGGAACACTGAGAGAAATAACTTGCCCAAGGTCATTCAGGAATGGAAGCCAGTCTCCCCACTTCCAGGCCAGACTCAAGCCTCAGCTGCTGTCCCCAGCCCTGCCTGCCTGCCTGAACCCGGAGACTGGTTTCTGTGCTCCGTGTGATTAGACCTGAGGGAGGACGAGGGTGGAACCTCTACCCTCCAGAGAGGGGGCTCTCCTGGAATGAGGGGGGGGTGGGGAGCTAGTGGAGGAGGAGGAGGGGAGGGGTGGGACTGGAACTTGGCCTCATGGCGGTGGGGGAGGGGCAGGGGCGATGCTTATCTGTGCGGGGCAGGAAGCACCCTCGCCAGTGACACCCCAGCAAAGGGTGGCTGCTCCTTGGCCCCATGGGGGAGGGGAGGATGTGGGGGGGGGGATGGTGGGACCTGTTTCCCATTTGGCCCCTAGAAGTGGGAATCTGGGGAAGGGGAGATGAACTTTTGTTGGCTGGGGGAGGGGCGGGGAGATGTGGTGCTTGGAAGCTCTCTTATTTGCATAGTGGCTTCTAGGGTACCACATGCTTTAGAGAGGCGCTGGCCATGCCTGGTGTCCAGTGGGAATCTGAACTCCCTCATTGGCTTCTCCCAGGGCTATGAAGAGGCCCCATCACAAAGGCTGTTACCCATTTTCCCAATGACTGAGGCCAGAGCCACCAAAGTCCTCCAACCAATTCTCCTAAACCAGGACCCAGCATCCTATCAGTCCAGTACTTCCGAAGGGATGGGCAATGGACAGATGGACATCTAGGAAAGAGCCAGAAAGGCAGGGTTCCTGCACTCCCAGAGCAGAACAGAGTGACAGTGATTATGAGCGTGGACTCTGGGCCACCGGAGGAATCTGACCCTGTCCTGCACCCGGGCAGTCACTCCACCTGTCTGACTCCCAGTTCCTTACCTGTGTTGGGTGATGATCATACTCCAGAGGGCATGAAAGGTTAAGTGGGCGTAAAGTACTTAGAAGAGTGGCATGTAGCCATCCCTCAGTGAGTGTCAGCCTGCGTCGGTGCCCCTCCCTGGACCCCTTAAAGGCTAAGCACTTAACCCCGCCCTCTGTTGACCCCACAGGAGAAGATGGGGAGCCCTGAGGATGACCTGATTGGAATCCCATTTCCGGACCACAGCAGCGAGCTCCTGAGCTGCCTGAATGAGCAGCGTCAGCTGGGCCACCTGTGTGACCTCACCATCCGGACGCAGGGCCTTGAGTACCGCACCCACAGGGCTGTGCTGGCCGCCTGCAGCCACTACTTCAAGAAGCTCTTCACTGAGGGCGGTGGCGGGGCCGTCACGGGGGCCGGGGGCGGTGGGACAGCGGCTGGGGGAGCAGGGGCTGGCGTGTGTGAGCTGGACTTTGTAGGACCAGAGGCACTGGGTGCCCTGCTCGAATTTGCCTATACGGCCACACTGACCACCAGCAGCGCCAACATGCCGGCTGTGCTCCAGGCCGCCCGGCTGCTGGAGATCCCCTGCGTCATCGCCGCCTGCATGGAGATTCTGCAAGTTAGTGGCCTGGAAGCCCCCAGCCCAGACGAGGATGACTGTGAGCGAGCCCGACAGTACCTGGAGGCTTTTGCCACCACCACGACCTCAGGCGTTCCCAATGGTGAGGACAGTCCTCCACAGGGGCCACTCCTGCCACCGCCACCGCCACCACCTCGGCCTGCTGCCCGCCGCAGCCGCAAGCCCCGAAAAGCTTTCCTGCAAACCCAGGGGGCCCGAGCAAACCACCTAGTACCTGAGGCGCCCACAGTGCCCACCCATCCCTTGACCTACGAAGAGGAAGAGGCGCCGGGTAGAGGGGGCAGCAGTGGAGGCAGTGGGCTGGCGGACAGCTACAGCCCTCCCACAGGAGTCGCCTCACCTACTGAGGGTCCCCTAAGCTACGACACCTATGAGGGTGAAGAGGAGGAGGAGGAGCTGGTATATCCCCCAGTCTACGGGCCAGCGCAGAGCGGCGGGCCCCCTCTCTCCCCAGAGGAGCTGGGCTCGGATGAAGATGCCATCGATCCTGACCTGATGGTCTACCTAAGCTCCCTGCACCAGGACGCCCTGGCACCAGGCCTGGATGGCCAAGATAAGCTGGTTCGAAAACGCCGCTCCCAGATGCCCCAGGAATGCCCAGTCTGCCACAAGATAATCCACGGGGCAGGCAAGCTACCACGACACATGAGGACCCATACTGGCGAGAAGCCCTTCGCCTGTGAGGTCTGCGGTGTCCGCTTCACCAGGTGAGCGCCAGGGGGGGAGCTGGGGGTGGAGGGGAGGCCATCCGAGTGGAGGCCGTCCCAGAGAGGTGAGGGCCTGTGTAGGTTCCTGGATTACAGGAGAGGCCAGAAGAAAGCCAAGGAGGTGGGCATGCAGAAGGCAGAGTGGGTGACGGCCCTAAAGAGCATCCTGGGACAGTCACCGAGTCGAGGGTGGCAGCGATAGGAGTGAGACAAGGCCTGGGTCAGTGACAAGGATGAGCCTGGGGACCCATCCTGAATGCTTCCCTCGCCCCTTCCCCCCTGCCTGTCCCAGGAACGACAAGCTGAAGATCCACATGCGGAAGCACACGGGAGAGCGGCCCTACTCGTGCCCGCACTGCCCAGCCCGCTTCCTGCACAGCTACGACCTCAAGAACCACATGCACCTGCACACGGGGGACCGGCCCTATGAGTGCCACCTGTGCCACAAGGCTTTCGCCAAGGAGGACCACCTGCAGCGCCACCTCAAGGGCCAGAACTGCCTGGAGGTGCGCACCCGGAGGCGCCGCAAGGATGACGCACCACCACACTATCCACCACCTTCCACCGCCAGCCCATCCCCTGCTGGCCTCGACCTCTCCAATGGCCACCTGGACACCTTCCGCCTCTCTTTGGCTCGATTCTGGGAGCAGTCGGCCCCCACCGGGCCCCCAGTCTCCACCCCAGGGCCTCCTGATGACGAGGAGGAGGAGGGGGCACCCACCACGCCCCAGGCTGAAGGTGCCATGGAGTCCTCTTAAAGAGGAATGAGTGGCCAGGCTGGAGCAGCACAAGGGCGGGGATCCCCATGCCAAGCAGTGGGAGCAGGCAGGACAGGCGCAGCTGGGGTCAGGGGCACGGAGCCTTGCTGGCGGCAGAATCGGCCCCTCCCCCTCGGTTCCCTCATTCCAGTTCCAAGCTGAGAAGGTTTGGGGGCAGAGGCTCCCCAGATTGGGGTGATCCCCCAAGAAGTGATACATATGATATTATGTGTATATTTACAGCTCTATTGTAAAGGTGGGGTCCCTGTCCCCAGCTGCTCCTGGGGAGTAGAAGCAATAATGTATTTGATTTGTGGGGTCCCACTTCGGCTATGCGGGTTTCTAGGGGGCGGGGGCTTGGGACCAAAGCCTTGCCCCCCTCCCATGCCCCTTTGGGGGTTTTGGCTGTGTAAGGGGGTGAAGGACTGCCCCTCCCTTCTGAGACCCCTCCTTCCTGGTTTCTGTTCCCTTTTCCTGGCAGTGAATTATGCAAAGGGGGTTGGCAAAGGAAGGGTAGGTGGGGGAAAGCAAGGTGGGAACTTGAAAGATTGGGGGGACTGGGCCTGTAAGGAAGGAGCCATCCCGGTCCCCCTCCGCCCTGCTGCGGCGCTGAGTCATGGGGTCCTGGAGAAGAAGGGGCGGGTGCCTGATTGGCTCGCCCGCCCCTGGGGGCAGCGGGCGGGCCCCGCCCAGCTCGGGAGCGCAGCTCCCTCCCCGGCCTCCCTCCCCTCCCGCGTCCCCGGGCAGGGAATGTCTTGTTCCCGCCGCTCCCTCCCTGGGGCCAGAGGGCAGGGCGGGCCGGGCGGCGTCGTACCCTCTCCTTCCCACCTCCTCCCCGCCCAGGTGCGAGCCGGAGCCGCCACCGCTGCCGCCCCTGACTCACGCCGCCCCCGGGCTGGCGGGACGCAGGGTGTGGGACCCGGTGAGGGGCTGGGGGAGCCGCGGCGGCGGTGGCGCCACCTGGCGGCTGTGCCCTGCGCGGGCCGCGGCCCTGGCTCCGTGGCGCCCCCTTGCCAAGGCGCCGCGCTCGCAGCTCGTCGGGGCCGCTGGGAAGGTGGGCTGCGGTGCTGTGGGAAGGGCATCCCTTTCCCAGACCCTTGCCAGCCGGGCTTCCCAGCGGGCAGAGAATGACCCCACTCCTCTAGGATTGAGCCCACCCACCGCCCCTGTACATAGCCTCGTCTGTTGGTCTCGTGGAAATCTAGTTTCAGATTTTTAACTACCCAATTCCGCTGGGGCGGGGCACCTACCCCGACCCTTTCCTCGCTGGGTGCTGGACCCCCTTGCGGCCTGGGCTCTGCCTTGCACTATTTCCCCTCCCTGGCCTGGCGGCCCCTCCCCCTCCCTAAGGGGCAGGTTCAGGGGCCCGGTGCTCTCCCTCCCTCCCTCCCGTGCACCCCCATGCCCATTTGCACAGCTGCCCAGGTACCCCCAACAGTGGGGAGGGGTTACAGGGAGGGGTAGCGGGACCAGTCCCTGTATCTATTTAAAAGTGATGATGTAATATATTGGGGTGGGAGGGGAGGTCGGGTGCCCTGGGCCTCATCTTAGCATTTCAGGTGATGGGGGGAGCCCAGGGCTGGGGAGACCTGGGGCCCAGCCCCAGAGAGTGGGGACAATATGGCCTCCCTTCTCCCTACTTGCGGCTTTCCCGGTCAGTGCCTTAGGGGGGGAGGCATCCCCCCTCTCCTGTTCCCTTTCCCCTACCCCCCCACCTCGGGTGTAAGCGACAGGAAGAAATAATAATAATTTAAGATTCACACTTGTGTCCACTTTTGGTTCCTTTATTTTGGGGGCGGTGGGAGGGATCAGGAGGAGAGGGAGACGGGAGAGGACCTGAGCTTTTGGAGCCTTTTGGGGAATAAAGAATTTCTCAGGTGGTCAGTGGGGCCCAGCTGGCACGGGAGTGCCCACAGGCTGATGGACTTCAGGCAGGAGCTTGTGAGCCTGATTTTCTGCTGAGGGCTCCTCCTCATCCAGGTCACTAGGGAAGAGAGCCGCAGGGCAGCCCTGTCACCCGTGTCCTGCCCCCTGCCCCGTCTGTTCAGAGCCTTCTCTGGTTGTTCACCAGCCACCCCTGTGCCCATGAGGCACACTAGCCCATGGCTTAGACATCTGACTTTAGGCTGGTGCCGAGGGACAGGTGGACAGTGATCTGGCAGAGGCCACCTGGCCGGTAAGGGTGGAACCACTGGTGACCTCAGGATCACCCCGCTCAAGGCCCAGCCGCCCCCTTGCTGATCCAGCTTTTCACTTTCCGGGGACCTCTGAAAGGAAGCTTTGCCTCCCCTTCAGCTTCTCGCGACCTCCAGCCACCATCCGCGCTGGAATGTGCCCACAGGACACTTTTCTTTGCCTTCCACCCAAGTGGGGGCAGCTTAGCCTTCTCAAACCCAGCTGGCCCACAGTGTTTTTTGTAAAGCCCCTGGCTGTCACAGCAGCTCTATCACTGGCTCTGTGACAGCCAGGCCTCCCAGACACCTCCAGCATGCATCCAGAATGTCAGCTCTGGGCTTGGGCTGAGTTTGTGGTCCAGCAGACTCATAGGAGGACCCAATCCTGTGACTTTCAATCCTGAACCTCCTTGGCCTTGACAACCTTCACCTCTGCTCTCGGACAGTCCTCCCCAGCCTTGACCACTCACTAGGTAGGTCCAGAATTCTGCCTGGCTCTTGGCCACTCTGAGCGCTCCTGTCCAGCCAGCTCTCCCCCTCCCCCTGCCCTGCTCTAGCATCTCACCAAGACCGAGCTCCTCACCTTCCCCAAGGTCAGTTGCCATCTTGTTCTTCCCCTAACCTGCCCAGAGGCAGCCCTCAACCCTTGAATCCACATTTGTCAGAGAAAACTCATGACTAAGAACACGGCCGTCATTACAGGTCATGGTTTTCAGAATCACCTGGAAATCCCTGGGCCTCTGGGTCACCTCTTTGCATACTCCCCATTGCAGATACTTCAGTCTCCACCGCCCCCTCCTGAACCCTCTCCTCCACTCAGCCACCTCACTGCTCCCAGCAGCTGCCCTGGCCTCCCACTCCCCAGAGAAGAGCAAGGCCCCCAGGCCGGAGCAGGCTCAGTTCTGCTCAGAGGGACTTCCGCTCCTCACTCCTTTCCGAGGCCACATCCTCCACCTGGCCTAAACCCCATCCCTCCTCTTCCATGCTCTCTCTCTCCTACTTCCTGAATGTTCAGTCTCGCTGTCCCTGCATAGAGAAAGAAATCTTTCTTTTTATTCCCCTCCGGTACTGGAATTGACTCTGGGATCGCAGGACACATCCCAGTCCTTTCTCCTTTTTTACTTTTTGTTGGTTTTGAGACAGCGTCTTGCTAAGTTGCTTTTGGCTGGCCTCACACTTTCCATCCTCCTGCCTCAGCCTCCCAAGTACCTGGGATTACAGGTGTGTGCCATCTTGCCCAGCAGGCATCCTGCTTTTAACTACAACATTTATGTGAAAGGAATCATTTGACTTCTGGCAGATGTGAGGCAGGAAGCACACACCCCGCCTCTGAGTCCTTTCTGTCGGTCACCCCTCAATCCATCATGATCAATTTGGCCTTCTCAGCGCCGGGGAAAAGTGTTCCCGCCAGGTCAGGGGATGTGGTCCGAGGTGGAGGGCTTGCCTGGCATGTGTGAGGCCCAGGGTTCAATCCCCAGGACTGGGGGGGGGTCCCACCCGCCACACTAGTGGTTTCTCCACTGTCATTCAGTGGCCAGTCCTGGCCCTCCTGGGTCACCTCAGGGCCTTCACAGGCTGGCTCTCCTGCTTTCTTGAGCACCTCCCTCTTAGGTTTGTGATTGAGCCCTTAGGATTCTGTCCCTGTCCCCTTGTCTCCTGCCATGCCTTCTGGATAATCTAACTCCATCTCTCTTAGTCTCTAAATCAACAAGCCCAGGGGAAACGCCCCCAGCCCAGAGCCCTGCCCCTTTCAGCTGTCCCCTGGGCATCCCCAGCTGCGTGCCCCACAGACACCCCACAGATCTCAAACTGGGCCGGTCCTCTTTCTCCAGATCCTATTTCTCCTCCTGCCCTAAAACCTGCCCTGTCCCAAGCATAGATCCTGGTCATTCTCAGCACCTTTGGTCCTGAGGCCCTCAGCAGCTTCTGGACTGAGTCAGCCTCCTCCCCAGACTCTGCTCTGCCTGCTTGGTCTCCGGTCTTAAAGGACAAATATGAATCCTTCATTTTCCAACCTAAGATCTTTTTTTTTTTTTTTTTTTTTTTTGGCACCGAGGATTGACCCCAGGGCACTCGACCCCTGAGCCACACCCCCAGCCTCTTTTTGTATTTTATTTAGAGACAGGGTCTTGCTGAGTTGCTGGGCTGGCTTTGAACTGGCGATCCTCCTGCCTCAGCCTCCCGAGCTGCTGGGGTTGCCGGCTCAGGCCACCACACCCGGCCCAACTTAAGTGGCTAGCGAGGCCCTTGGCCATGTGGCCACCCCTGGTGGACTGCCATTCTCGTTCTCTGATGTCTGCAGCCAGACAAACCACCCCCCCTTCCCACCTGAAGCCTGGATTAATATGTCCCCGTTCCAATAGAGTGTCACTCCTTTATCAGGTGCTGTCCCACAGGAGTGCTGACCCCAGCAGGCACCCAGTGAACCTGAGTTCCTCTTCCTCCCCTCATCTCCGCCTCCAGCCCAGCAGAGTGCAGGCACCCAGGAAGCCCTGTGTAAATGTGACCGCCTTGCTTAGGCGTCCAGTGGCCAGGTGCCGGTCCTTCCCCCGGCTCACCTGGACTCCGAGGTGGACTCGTCTAAGAAGTCCTCGTCCAGCACCTCTGGGACCTGTTGCTGCACCGTGGGCTTCTGCTCCAGGGCCCTTCCACGGGCGGCAGCCAGCCACAGCCGGGGGCTCTCCTCGTCACTGGAGTCCCTGGAAAAGCCTCCCCTCTCAGTGTCCCACCGACATTCTGGGGGACGGGTGGCTCCTCCCAGTGCTCCCACAGACCCCAGCCCCCATCCCTGAAAGACTCACAGCTCCCAGTCCAGGCCCTCCTGGGCGGAGAGCGGGGCCGCGCACACCGAGCAGGTGTTGCTCAGAAGACGGAAGCAAGTGTGGCAGTAGAGACCTGGGGGGTGAACTTGAACTTGCCCCTCCCCTCCCCTCGCTCCCCGATTCCAGCCCCTGCCTCCCCTGCCCCACTCCTGAGGGACTGTCCTGGTCAAGTGTACACAGCTGGGGCACAGGACTCCTGTTCCTCCGGGGAGTGTCGGGGAGCGGGGAGGAAATGAGCCAGCCAGGCTCTATGGAAATGAGGTCATGCAGAGCAATGAGGGGGGTACAGACGGTGAGGGTCCAGAGAAGTCCATGAAAAAGGACCAGAGTTGATTGTCACAGGCAAATCAGGGAAGTCCCACCCAGCAGGGAGCGGCACACTATCCAGGGGTCTCACCTTTACAGCCCGGGGTACCGCAGTACACAAAGTTCTCCGTGTCCCCTTCATCTTGGGTCTGCCCACAGCCCAGGCAGCAGGCCTCATGCAGCTGAAATTGGCTGACGAAAACACTCAGCCATGGGCACCTGAGGAGAGGTCAGGGACAGTGGACCAGCCAGCCTAACCCTCCCCACACCAGTACTGACCTCCAGGTGATGGGGAGGATTTCCTGCAGCCTAACCTTCATCCCTCCAACTGTAGGGACAACTTCACTACTGCCCTCTTCTTCCTCCCTTCACTCCCCAGTCCTGGAAATCCTCGTCCCTAATTGTCCCTCTTTAACCAAACCTCTTGCTACTGGGGGAGGACAGTGATCCATTCTGACCTCTGGCTCTTTTTCTGTTCACTCTCGGCACATCCCTATAGGGAAGCAGGGTGGGCTTACCGGATGGCCAGCACTTGGAGGACACTCATGTGGCCCTGATCAGCTGCCCGCCGCCTCACCGCTCGTTGCAGGGCGACCAACAGGTTGGTTCGGCGATTTAGAAGTATGTGATAGAGGTAGGTGATTCTTTCCTGATGGTGGAGGTCAGGGATGGATTCCCATCTGATCTTGTTTCATCTGCTTGGCGCGCCCTCTCACCCATTCCCACTCCCCATCTTTCTTTTCCTTTTGTCCCACTCCTACGAATTCCTGTGGGCTTGGGTCAAATAAATGCCTCTTCCTCTGAGAAGCCCTCTGGACTTCCCCAGGGGGATTCCCAGTCTCTCCTGTGGACCCCACAGCTCTTTGTTCATTTCTTAACAAAGGTTCTTTTTAAGTATAGAGTCTGGAGAAGCCGGCCTGGCCTGCCTTGACGCTGGTTCCAACCTGGTTCGCCGTGGCATCCTTGTAGCTCACCCAGTGACTGGCACACAGTAGATGCTCAGTAAATAATTAGTGAATGCGTGGACAAATGGCAAGATTCCGTCCAAACCTCAGCATACCAACACTCTTCCCGTCTCCCATCAATTTTGGTTGTTTTGTTTTCTGTACTAGATATTGGACCCAGGGCCTCTCTACCCTACATCCTCAGCCCTTTGATTTTTAAATCTTATTTTGAGACAGTGTCTTGCTAAGTTGCTGAGGCTGGCCTTACATTTGTGATCCTCCTACCTCAGCCAACTAAGTAGCTGGGATCACAGGTGTGCGCCTGTGCTAGCTGTTTTTGTTTTCTGCAGGACTGGGTTTTGAACCCAGGGGTGTTCTGCCACTGAGCTGCCCCTATAGCCCTGCATATTTTTTACTGTGTGCCAGGGTCTTGTCAAATTGTCCAGGTGGCCTCTAACTTGCGATCCTCCAGGCCCAGCCTCCCAAGTCACTGGTATTACAGGCAGGTGCCACCATGGCCAACCCCCCGCCCCCCCCATGGTTTTAACAAAACTTTGGAGGCGAGCTCTGTCTCAGGAAGCCCTGCCCCCGGAGGCAGCATCTCCCCAGCCCCATCTGGGGTCCAGAGACCTCCAGTCCAGCCATTCATTGGCTTTGGGGTTCAGCCAGAGGGAAGAGGACCCCAACACCAGGACAGCCGCTGGCTTAGCACCCTGAGGAGGAAACCGGGACTGGCCTCCGCTGCGGCCCCTCACCTGCTCCCGGGAGGGATAGTAGGAGGCGCAGATGACCCTCCGCAGCCGGCTGACGTAGCTACCAAACAGGGTGACGAAAAAGCACAGGCCGTACGCGGCACCTGGGAGCACAGCAGGGTGGACGGGCCGCTGTGGCACCAGGCGCCAGCCACACCCCGCCCCCGCCCTGGGGAGTGCTGGGTACCGATGACCAGATAGCCGGTGCTGTCCGGTTCCGAGGGGCGCAGGAGGCAGCGCCGAGACAGGATGCTGATGTTGCCCTGTTGAAGGACGTCAAACGCCGACACCAGGTCGCGGTAAATGCTCCCCGCGTAGCCAGTCCCCTCCACGGTTATAGACACTAACACAGGGCCTGGGACAAAGGCACACTGTGTGAGGGCCACTCCTGGCACGGGCTGTCTACTGGGTGGAGAAGGGTACGACTGTGAACCCCTACAGCCGTGCCGCTCAGGCCTGGCCTGAACCCTCGGCCATTTCTTCTTTTCCCTGCTACCAGGAATTGATGTGCCTCGCTACTGAGCTACGGCCCCGGACCTTTCTATCTTTTATGTTGAGTCTGGGTCTCACTAAGTTGCTGAGGCTGGCCTCCAACTTGTGATCCTCCTGCCTCAGCCTCCTGAGCCACTGAGATCACAGGCATGTGCCACCACTGAAGCTGGTACGTTCTCAGTCAGTAGCCTTGTAGGCAATCAGCGTACACACGGTGGGTCTCATGTCCTACTTCAGTGACCCAGAGAGCCATTGTCATTCCATTAATCAGATGAAGCTTTGAGAGCTTAAGCAATTTGTGTGAAGCCACTGCCTAAAAACGGGACAGGGCTGGGATTTGAACCCAGGCCAGGTGACGTGGAGCTTGTGTCTCTAGCTGCTCTGTCGTGTTATGACCTCAGCCTGGATACAGGGGTCACAGGGCAGAGGTTGGGACTGGAGGGGCATGAGTAGCACAGACACGGGGACATGCAGGTCCCCCCTGGGGACAGAGAGTGAGCCAGGGGAGAAGGTCAAGGAGGAGCAGGAAGCCTCCGAGGGCGGCATCGGGAGGGCGCGGGGCTCACTGCGGGCCACGATCTCGCCTTGCAGCTGGTACCGCGCCAGGTCGAGCACCCAGAAGACGGCGTAGTCCAGCGAGACGAGCAGCAGCGCCAGGAGCAGGTGACGGGTGAGGTTCAGCATCTCCAGGACGTAGAACACCCGCTCCCACCGCGACAGGAAGATGGAGCCTGCGGCAGGCGGCGGGCAGAGGAGGATCCCTGGTCCCCGCCACCAGACCCCAGCCCTGACCCGAGGTCCCAGGCACAGGCGGGGCGTGGGCTGGGCGTGGGAGGGGACCTAACGGAGGGGACACAACTCAGGGTCTAATTTCAGACCGAGAGGGACGGGCGCTTGCCCTTGGGGTCCCCCAGGCTGAGGGAAAGGCGGCCACCCTGGAGGATGCCGCGGAGAGGGAAAGCGGGTGCTTCTGGGCGCAGGGAGGCAAGGAGGCTGGTCAGGGAGCGAGGAGGTCCTGCCGAGAGGACCTTCCTGCGAGGTGGGCCTCCCGCAGTCCTGGCCTCCCCTCTCCCGTCCTCAGGCCCTCACCTGGCTGGATGTAGCAGGTGGCCTCGTGGGCGCTGAGCGGGAGCACCGTGGGCAGCCCCGCCACGGCGCGGGCAGCCTCCATGCGCAGAAAGTGGCCGGTGATGTAGACGTTGTCGAAATCGTCGCGGTTCAGGTAAGCGTACCGGTAAAACAGGGCTCTGGGGGAGGCCGGTGAAGCCCCTCAGCACCCTGAGCGGCCCCGCTCCCGTCCCCTGGCCCTCAGCCCGCGGCAGGGCCTCACTGGAGGTAGAGGAGCAGCAGCAGCAGGGGCAGGGTGTAGCCCATCAGGGCCAGCACCTCCCGGGCTCGGAGCAGCTTCATGCCGACGGCCTCCTGGAGGTCCAGGGCCACCTGGGACAGACTCCGAGAGGCGTTGAGGTCCACGGAGAAGTGGTGGGTGGCCGTCACGTTGAACTCAAACTCCCGACGCACGCGGTTGATCATCTTCTTCACAGCTGGGCCCAGGACCAGGGAGGTGTCAGCAGGGACAGGTGGGGGGAGGCAGAGCTACACGGGGCAGCGGCTCCAGGGCCCAGAGAGCAGCCAGAACTTCGGGGGCTGGGCCTCCAGGGGGCTGAGCCTCTACTCAGGTGCGCTGAGCGGTAGGCACCAGACAGTCAGCTCCATCACCAATGATCCCGTGGCCTGTGCTTGGGGCATGTGACCCTGACCCTGTCCCAGCCCCTGCTCTCACAGCCCCCCTTCCCTGGGCCTCAGTGTCCCAATCTGGGCAGCGTGGACAGCGGCCTGGGTGACCTCTCCAGGGCCTTTCCTGCTCTTGCATTTCGACTATGGACCGGGAGATGGGACCGGAAGTGGCCGCACCTGGAAGAGGAGGGCTCACATGCGGCAGGCCCTGGGGGTCACTCACGGGTGCCGATGGTCTTGCGCAGGAAGGGCTGGATGTAGTTGGGGAGGATGCAGAACACCTGGACCACTGGGGGGCGGGATGGCTGAGCATCAAGAGGAGAGGCAGAGGCAGCTGCCCACCAGCCTGAAGGGACCCTCCTCACAGGGCCCTTGGGCTTTCCCTCCTACTGATCAGCCTCCACACTTGTTCAAACCCTGTAGCCTCACCCCGTGGTCCCCTGCCCTAATGTTGGTCCTATATCAAGCCCAGTATTTTTTTATTTTTTGGTATCGGGGATTGAACCCAGGGTGCTTAACCCCTGAGCCTATCCTCAGCCTTTTTATATTTTATTTAGAGACAGGGTCTCCCTGATTTCTTGGGGCCTTGCTAAGTTGCTGAGGCTGGCTTGGAACTCAAGATCCTCCCGCCTCAGCCTCCCGAGCTGCTGCAGTGTGCCACGGTGCCCAGCATCTTATTGGTTCCATCTTCCTTCCCCCCTACTGGTCGTCCTGGGCCACCCTCCTCCTGGACCCTAGAGTTCCCATCCCACCCCACCCCTGTTCCCTCTTCCCCGGGGAGCCCTGTTCCTCACGGCTGGCCAGTCCACAGAGCACCAGTTTGAAGGGCGTGAGCACGTAGCACAGGTGGTAGGCTTGTGGTATGGCCTTCATGCAGTTGTCTTTCCCTTCGTCAAACACCTGCGCACACTTCTGGTAAGGGTTGCCCAGCTCCGAGTTGCACACGTCCCCAATGTGGAGGAGCCAATACCACACGTTCCGCAGGGCCCTGGCTGGGGGCAGTGTGGGGCTGGCACCCAGGCGAAGTCCCACAGCTGCTTCTAAGGAATTTGCGGGACAAAGCAACCAAGCAGCACCCAAAGTTGGAGAGGCCTGCGTTCAGGGGCCTGGCTGTGCTGTGTCCAGTAAGTAGTAGCCAGCACCCAGGGGGCCCAAGCAGGTCTGGACAGGCTGAGAGTGCAGAGTCTAGGTGCACTTTGACCTCCAAAGCCAGGTATGCTGAAGTGCTCACCTACGTGTTTCACACCGTCCATGATCGCCCGGAAAAACTTGCGGACCCGGTCGGCCACCACTTTGGCCCTCTGGGCTATAGCTTTAATCTTGCTTAGAGCACCTGAGGGACAAAGGACAGAGCACTGCGGGGTCACCTCCTCCTGCAGGGACTGGTTCTCGCCATTGCCCGGGGGCAGAGAGGAGATAGGGGGCTGGGAGGGTTCAGGGAGACCCCTGTCCAGGCCCATCTAGCTCTAAGGCTAGACCACTGTATCAGCAGAGAGCTGAGGGGACCCCAGGTCGGAGCTGGGGGACCTGGCCGGGAGTCGGGCGGGGCTTACTGACGAGGGGCTGCTTGGCTCGCTCCAGCGCTTGCGCAGTCTGGTTCAGGGCCAGCTCTGCCCCGCAGGCCACCGCCTCGCTGGCCCTGGTGAAGTTGCGCAGGGTGTTGGCACAAGGGCCCTGGAGCACCAGCCCGAAGGCGGCCAGCAACAGCAATGTCTGTCCTTGTTCTGGGAGAAAGCACCATCACAGCCAGGACCCCACCCGAGGCGAGGGAAGTCCCTTCCTAAGGCCTCAGGATACCCCGAGCCCCCTCCCTGTCCCCTCCCGGCTGTCCCCTCGGCCTTCCCCCCTCCCAGCTGTCCCCCTCCCGGCTGCCCCCCCGCCTGCCCCGGCCGGGCTCACTGGAGAAGGCCTGGGGCAGCAGCAGGAAGACGGTGGTGCGGACCTGGCGCGAGAAGCCCAGGCCCAGACCCAGGAAGGCGGCCAAAGTGACGGTGCCCACCAGGCAGCCCCAGGGGCTGTGCCCCTCCACCAGGAGCTCCAGGAGCCCGTAGGCCGTGGCCAAGGACAAGCCCAGGACAAAGGCCCCAAGGCTTCGGACCAGAGCCCGCGCCCTGCCAGGCTCCTCGGCCCCCAGGGGCAGCGCCGCGTCCGCCATGTCTTGGGCTGTGTCCGGGCTCAGCCCCGGGTTCCAGGCCTGTTCTAAGGTTCTGGAGCCTGTGTCCGGAACCCCTCCCAGTTCCGGGGAGCCGAGCCTCTGACCTCCTTCCCCACAGACTGGGACGCAGCTGTGCTGAGGCAGGAGGCAGGGCCTCTCCCCTCTCACGGGGAGTCTGAGGAGGTCGAAGGCGACTTCTGGGATGGGGTTCGGGGTCCCCCAGAGCCGACTGATGGCCATGAAACGCCAGCCAAATGGAGCAGCAGGACGGAGGACACTGCCCCATACCAGTGAGCCGGTCACCTCCGCCTTCCCGGAACCCCGGCCGGCCTCACCCCGTCCCCGGGGCTCCTCCACGTCCCCACCCCCTCACCCAGGCCCCAGCCCTGTCCTCCTCCCCTTCCCTCCTGCCCCATTTCTCCAGGGTCCCTATACACCTCCAGTGTCCCCGAGGGTCCCACCGCCACCCCCCAGCTCCCCCAGCCTCTCCCCTGCCAGTCCCGCCCCAGGAAGCCCACCCAGGTCGGGGGAGCTGAGAGCTGCACCCCGCACCTCCTAGCTGTGCACCGGCTGCTGAGCTGGGGGCTGCCCGCCCCCTGTCACCAGTTCCTGTGGCGCCTGCCCGGCCAGTTTCCGGTCACTGCTTTCCTGCTGGGAGCAGGCACTGGGGGACTCTTGGCCATAGGTGAGGGTGGAGGCAGAAGGTCAGGGGGTGGACAGGACTGGACCAGGACTGTCGGTTGACCTTGGACTTGACCCCTGCCCTAGGCCTCTTCCAGCTCCTGGTGAACCCCATGGACATCTACGAGGAACAGAAGATGGTGGCCATCTACGGCTTGGTGGGTCAGTGCTTGCAGGGGCGCTTGCAGCCGCCCAGTCTTGGTTGCTGGGAAGGAATCAGAGCTTGGTTCCTCTGTGGCGTCAGCCTCCTCTTGGCCTCCAGGGGGAGGTCCCGAGGGAAGAGGCCCAACATAAGAAGGCACCTTCCTGTCCTGGGCCTTAGGGAGTCCCCACAGCGGGAGGGACTCCCGACTGCCACGTGGGATAGTGCAAACCCCATCTCCCTCCTCACCCCCCTCTCTTCTGAGCTCCTGGCCTTTCCTTCTCCTCCTGAGAAGATGGTCCACTCGTTCATTCAGCATCACTGAGCGTCTGCGAGGCTGAGCCGCGGGCAGGCCGGCAGGCGCCCACTGATTCCAGTGGAGAGAGTGACAATCAGCGAGCGATAAACAGAAGGGCACTCCTGGGGGGGGGGTCGAGCTTGTGGCAGAGCGTTAGCCTAAGGTGAGCGAAGCCCTGGGTTCAGTCCCAGGACGGCAAACAGCAGAAGAGGAAAGAAATCAAAGAAAGAAAGAGAGCATTTCTTTTTTTTTTTTTTAACATTTATTTATTTATGTATCTTTAGCTTTAGGCGGACACACTATTTTGATTTTATGTGGTGCTGAGGATCGAAGCCAGTGCCTCACGCCTGCTAGGCGAGCGCCTACCATGCGCCCCAGCCCCAGCCCCAAGAGAGCATCTCTGATGGTGACAAATGGCATGAACTGAGGAATGTGACAGAAAGGGGCTGAAGGGCGGTTAGGGAAGGCAAGTCAGAGAGGGTGACCCCTGACACACAGTGGTGCTGGGGACAGAGGGAGGTAGAGGGTCACACGCGCCAGGCAGCTCTCTGGCCCTGAAGGTGACATCGGAATGCTGGACTGCAAGAACCGAAAACCCACCTAAAAGTGGTCTAACCATAGAGGAAGTTTATTATCTCACTTAACGAAGAGGTTCAAGGTACGGTGGTTTTGGAGCGTGCATAATTAAACAGCTCAGCAACCCCATCAAAGAGCCAGGCTCCTGGGCTGGGGATGTGGCTCAGGGGTCGAATGCTAACCTAGCATGCATCGAGGCCCAGGTTCAATCCCCAGTACCACAGACAGCAACAGAAACAGACCCAGGGTCCTTCTCTCTTTTCTCTGTTGATCTTAATCCATCCATCACTCCTCTTGAGGTTACAAAATGGCTGCAGCAACTCCAGGCATCACATTGCCATACGAAAGACCAGAAAAGAGAGGAAGGAGTTTCCCTTTCTTACATCCCTTTTATGGAAGTAGGAAAATTTCCCTTTAATCTCCCTGGCAGGCTTTCTCTCACATCTCTTTGATCAGTACAAGGCACACCCTTTCCTGAACCTGTCCTATGCAAGAGGAATGGAGTTAGCAGTGCCACCAATTTATTGAAAGAATAAACGAGAATCTTTGGTCAGAAGGCCAAGACCAAGACCACAGAACAAATTACTACATTGTGTGTGTGTGTGTGTGTGTGTGTGTGTGTGTTACCAGGGATTGAACCTAGGGGCCCTCAACCACTGAACCACATCCCAAGCCCTTTTTATTTCTTATTTTGAGACAGCGACTCACTAAGCTATTTTATGGCCTCACTAAGTTGCTGAGGCTGGCCTCCAATTTGCCATCCTCCTGTCTCAGCCTTCCAAGTCACTAGGATTACAGGCATGCGCCCCTGCACTGGACAAAAACCACTTTTCCGCTGACCACCGTGTTCACACATGTTCTATAATGACCTTTCCCACAGACCCTTAGCTTTCCAGGTACTTTCTTGGGGAAGACCCAGTCCTGCTCCAACATTCATGCTTTATTTTTAGGGATTAAGCAGTCCAGTCTTCTCTGCATCAGGATTTCAAGGTCACACCCATTCTCCAGTGTCCCCCCTCCCCCCCTGCTCAGCCTGGCCCACTGCGGGTGGGGGGCCGCGGTGAGGAGGGGCTTGGCTCTTTTCACTTTTTTCTCCGCTTCCTTCCCTTGCTGGTTCTTCTGATGTCAGAAAGCGGATTAGAAGAATCAGAGGAAAGGGGACAAAGTCTGAAGTCACCAGGGCTGATACAATTCCTCCACCGGGGCCCTCCGAGTGGCAGGCAGCCCCGGCTTCTCAGAGCCCATTTATGGTCTCTTTGGAGGCTCTGTGTGTAGCTGAGCGGCCCAGTTTCCTGCAGAGGGCGGTTCTATCTGGATAAGCTCCAAGGAAGCCCCCTTCGCCTCCTTCCTTAGGGGTCCTCCCCCCCCCCGCCCCCCTGCCTCCTGCTTGCAGGGCCACACGGGTGGCTCCAGGCTGCCATCTTCCAACGTGTGTTGGAGGCAATGCTCACCCCCTTGCCTGCCGAATGAGACAGCGGGCACCGTGTCTGCCCTCTCCCTGGGCTCTCCACTGAGGCCCATGTGACACCCATTCTCTCCATAGATGATTCCTGCCCATGCCAACCACTCTACTCTTTGAGAAAACTCACATTTCTGGTCTTTTTATATAAATTAGCTGGTGGGGGAAGGAAAGACTCATCTTGCTCTTTTTTTTTTTTTTTTGGTACTAGGGATTGAACCTAGGGCTGATTGACCACTGAGCCACATCCCCAGCCCTGTTTTTACACCTTTATTTTTATTTGTTTATTTCTATGTGGTGCTGGGGATTGAACCCAGTGCCTCACGCGTGCTAGGCTGCTAGGCGAGCGCTCTGCCCCTGAGCCACAACATCACCACCCTCCCCCAGCAAATTTAATTTAGAGACAGGCTCTTTCTGTGTTGCTTAGGGCCTCGCTAAATTGCTGAGGCTGGCTTTGAACTCACCATCCTCCTGCCTCAGCCTCCCAGCCCCTGGGATTAGGTGGACATCACGGTGCCCTGCCTTGGTTTTTCTCTTTTGATAAACCTAAAAAAGATACCAAAAAGCTCCATGGGGCTTTTTTTGTTGAAACACAGGGCAACTATTTGTCAACTATTGTCCTCAGCTGGCGTCTCTGGCCACAAGACCAGGAGCACAGGACGAGTCCCTTTCAATGTCCCGTAATACCGTGATTGGTTGAGACAGGTCCAGACTTACCCCCCAAGATGCTAGTGCCCAAGATGCTGGGCAAAGAGGGCAGGCTGTTCATCCTGGGATACGCCTTGGCTGCTATCTGCCCCAGGGGCCAGGGCAGGACCAGGCCGCTGCCCTTGAACAAAACCCAAGCTGTGTTAGCAAGAGAGAAGGCAGGAAAAGTGCAGGGTGGCACCCGCTGGGCTTTGCCACAAACCTGTATGACTAGGTGGGGCCGGCCCTGAGGAAGAGGGGAGGGGCGATGCCGGCCCGGCAGCCAGGGCACCTGAGAGGAGCAATGGCAGCCAGGTGGGTGGACACGGCGGGCGACGGCCGAGGAGCATGAGATCACTTCCGAAGGTGGGCAGGGGCCCGAGTGCCAAGATCTAGGGGCCTTCCCTGTCCAAGAGTCTGGGCTTTACCCACCAGCAGGGAAGAAAATCACGGATGATTCCAGGCCGGACGGTTAGGATCCGATTTATGCTTTTTTTTTTTTTTTTTAACAGGATCATTCTAGAACAGCTTTGTGAAAATGGAAGGGTAAAGCAGCAAGAGGGGAAGAGGAAGACCAGTTAGAAGGGACCTAGTCAGCCAGGGACTGGGGCGGGTGCTCAGAGGTAGAGCACCTGGTCCGGGAAGTTCCAGGTCATGGGTTTGATCCCTGGCGCCACCACAACAAGGAAGTTTCTGGTCCCTGTGAGACGTCTTAGGGACCCTGAGAGGACAGTGGAGATGGAACAAGGACGTCTAAGGGCTTGGGCTTTGCTTTGACCACCACTGAGCACACCCTGCCAAGGGCACAGGAACCTTCTAGCGTCCTTGACCAGCCTAAGCTGGGCCTTGGGCCTGGAATGTCATCTGGGCCTGTGGACAACACTTACTCATCTCCAGGCCCAGATGACACGTCCTCTCCTTTGTCCACCCCCGGCCCCACCCCTCCCTGCAGAAGCGTCCCGCCCTCCTTGGTTCCTGGCTCAGAGCCTGGGAGTCATTTGTTGACTTGAGGTCTCCTCCCTGGGTCATGAGCTTCGGCAGCTCACTGTCTCCTTGAGACCACAGTGAGACGCAGGTGACACTGCTGAAACCCACCAGGACGGGTAGGGCACGGGAAGGAGGGCTCCCGGAGGGCAGAGACCGAGTGATGTAGGTGTGGAGGGGGGCCCTGCCCTCTCTCCATCACTGAGCACGAGGGCCTTTTCCAGAATTTTCCTCTTGTCCTCTGCTCTTTCGTCACTTAGGGTAAGTGTGACTCCAGTGTTTCCCTCCCTGACACACACAGGCACGCCCAGACACACGCCCATCAGGCAGCGACCATGACGCTTCTGTCTCTAGCCCCCTCTCCCTGCCCTTCCAGAGACAGAAACTCTGTAAATGGCTGTTGAATGAATGAGTGGCCCAGAAGGGCCATCCGAGCCAGTGGGGGCCAGGGCAGGATGGTGGCCAGTTCAGAAGGGAGTTGGGACAGGTAGGGGCTCTGGTAAACGTGGCGGGCAAGGCGGCTTCCTCACCCTGCCTCAACATCCCCTGGGCTCTCCTGACAGGCTTGGGAGCCCTAGGCTGGGGGACGTCCCCTCACGTCCGCTGTGCCAGCCTCCTGCTAGTGCCCAAGATGCTGGGCAAAGAGGGCAGGCTGTTCATCCTGGGATACGCCTTGGCTGCTATCTACGCAGGTGAGGGGTGTTCCTGAGCGCCAGTTAGTGACACTGGGTGGAACGTCCAATGGGGACCGGGCCTGGTGACAGAGAAAAGAGAGGGGGTGGTTCTAATCTGAGCTGTGGCAGCTCACAGGGTGTCCCTAACCCCCCACCCCCGGACCTCCCTAGTTGACCAGGAGAAAGAGTCAAGGCTTCTTGGCCTGTCACTGCACAGTGCCAGGAGGGGGTTGCTCCACACAGAGGAGCTAGGGATGCGTTTGAGAAAGTCCTGGCCCCACAGGGAAGTGACCGATGGGGCCTCTTCCTCCAGGGCCAGTGGCCAATCTGCAGCACAACCTCAATGAAGTGATAGCATCTCTGGGCTGCACCGTGGAGCATCAGATCAAGAACGCCCGCGCGGCCTGGCGCATCTCCACAGCCCCCCTGCGAGCAGTGTTCAAGGACCTACTGGTCAGGACTGTGCA
Organism: Marmota monax; assembly: GCF_021218885.2. Classification (NCBI taxonomy): domain Eukaryota; kingdom Metazoa; phylum Chordata; class Mammalia; order Rodentia; family Sciuridae; genus Marmota; species Marmota monax. Next base: position 1,901,034 of record NW_026694593.1, on the reverse strand, counting down.
CAGACGAGGCCTGGGGGTCCCTTTCCCTGTGGCCTTGGTTTGCAGTTTCCTAGTGGGGATACGGCGAGTTTCTGGGGTTTTGTTTGTTGTTTTTTTTTTTTCAGAACTGTCCCCAAACATTGCAGAATATGCCCAGACCTGCTGAGTACAGTGACACCCACCTGTAATCCCAGAGACTCAGGAGGCTGAGGCAGGAGGATCACAAGCCTGAGCTCTACCTGGGCAGCTTAGTGAGACCCTGTCTCAAAATAAAAAAAATGAAAGGGCTGGGGATGTAGCTCAGTGACAAGCACCCGGGGTTCAGTCCCAGTACCATTCCCACGCACATAAGGAAAATGCCCCGTCCTGGGGCTCCGAGTTCCAGGAAACCCCTGCCCCTTGTTAGGACATGCCCCACGGATCTTTCCAAATACCTGAGTGGGCCGAGCTCCGAGTAGATGAACCAGAATGTTGGGAATGGCGCTTGGGCTTTGAAGAGCAGGCTTTGAAGTGTTGAAGAGAAGGGACGTTGGGGAGATGGGACCCCAGGGCTGGGCAGTTGGGGATTCAGGTGGCATGATGATCTGAGAGGTCAGGGCTGAGGGGAGAAGTCCAAGGGCCAGTAAGGATGCGGAATGGGAAGCCTGAGAGGGACTGGAGGCCTGGGAGGTCAATGGGCAGCTGGGGAGAGGGGAGGCCCCGGGGCCGCTGGGAGGAGAGGCCGAGCCGTGGGCTAGCTCCCTGTAGGCCCGAGTATGACCTGGTGACGAAAGGTTGGGGAGCAGAAGCCCCGGACCCCACGCCTCCTGCTTTCCTCCCTCCAACCCCAGAGCAGCAGAGCATCGTTGAAAGCAGAAGCGAAGAACATTTCCACCTCCTTTGAGGACCTGGATGCCCAGGTGAATAGTGAGGCTGGCTTCGTTCCTGAGGATGCCGCGGACTCGGAAGAAACAGCCCAAGGTGCCCAGGCCCGCGGGGCCCCACGCTCCAGACTCCACCTCTCCACCCAGAAGATGTATGAGCTCAAGACCAAGCTGCGCTGCTCCTGTGAGGGAGCCCCGGGGAGCACAGGGAGGGGCAGGCCACAGCGCCGAGGGCCAGGTCAGGGCGTGGGGACCTCAGACACCGCCACCCCTTCCTGCAGATGTGGTGAACCGGGCCATACTCAGCTGCCATCGCTGGTTTGACCAAAAGCATCAGGAGTGCATGCGGCGAATCTCAGTCCCGCTCCTCAACCACTTGTTCTGCCTGCCCATGAAGTTCAAGTTCTTCTGTGACATTGCCAAGGGTCAGCACGTGAGAGCAGGGTGGGGAGCCGAGTCCTAGGGGACCTCCGTAGGTGTGAGGCAGGAAAGCAATCATGTGGAGAGGGACCCACCCAGCTCTGTGACCCCAGTGACTTACAGCCAAAGCCTTGCTTTGCCTCTTCATCTGAAAGATCCACGTTATAGTGCTCATTGTTTTTGCACCAGGTGCTTAACCACTGAGCCACATCCCCAGCCCTTTATCGTATTTTATTTAGAGACAGGGTCTCTCTGAGCTGCTTAGGGCTCAGTTGCTGAGGCTGGCTTTGAACTCGCCATCCTCCTGCCTCAGCCTCTCACGCTGCTGGGATTACAGGTGTGCACCACCTGGCTTTTTTAGGGGTTTTGAGGACGCAAGGATATAATGCACCTGGAGCAGGTAACAGAGCTGGTACGGAGGGGAATCCTCATCAGTATCTGGCGTGGTTAGGAACAGGTGAAACTGGGAGTCGGGGATCAGACCTTGTTTCCGGAAGGAAAAATCCAAAGGTGGGGGGTAGGAGGAAATCAGTGTGGTAGAACGTCACGAACAGAGAGACGGAAAACTCTAAAAATCAGGCTGAAGAGGCTCACAGGAGGGCAGGCAGGCCAGCCAGGCCCAGGCCCGCAGGCCTCAAGCGAAGACACTGACCTGGTCCCACCGTCTGTCAGTGATGGAGGTTTGGTGTCGCAGTCGCATCCCAGTGGAAGGCAACTTTGGGCAGACCTACGACTCCCTCAACCAATCCATTCGTGGTCTGGATGAGGAATTTTCAGCCAATATTGACATCAAGGTAGGAGACACGGACGTGGGTGGATGTGTGGGGGCAAACAGGGAAAAGGGGGACAGCATTAGAGAGGAAAGATAGACAGGCCCAAGTAAGAGGAGCCTGGGGGTGAGAGGGGAACAGGAGGGAGGGACGATGGCGTGTGTGGGGCGATCACGCGGAGACTCTGGTGGGCATGGACCTGGCTTGGAGAGGAAATGGTTATCCGGGTAGAGACGGTGTCGGCTAATACAGGTGCAGAGGAGCGAGACTGTCATAGAACAAGGTGAGCAGATAAAGGGACAAGTCCTGAAGGTCCCCGGAGGCTCCTGGGGCTGGCGTGGAAGAGGCTGGTGTGGCCGGGCTGCAGGAGGCTGCTCTGCACGTGTCCCCGCAGGAGGAGAGGCAGGCCGCGGTGCTGGGCGTCAACCTGAGCTGGCAGCACGTGAGCACGGAGGTGCGGGAATCCGTGCAACGGCAAGAAGCCCGGCTGCAGTGGGCCCTGGGGCTGCTGCACGTGCTGATGTCCTGCGCCTTCCTGCTGGTCCTCCACTCGTGAGCGGCCTCTTCCTCCCCCGGGGCGGGAGCCCCATGCTGAGGGAGGCTGTCAAGAGGGAAGGACAGAGCCCATCCCCGGCTCTGAGCCCCAGTGCCATTTGCCTCTGGTTTTGCCTTTTTTATGATCCCGGGTTGTTGTTTACAGAAAGTCAAAGGACGGGTGGCATTTTTGCAGGAAGAAATGTTACCCAGGTTCCCACCATCTTAAAAGGGCAACGGTCTTCATTTATCTACCTCCTTCCAGCCTTTATCCCAATTCTGACTTTTTTCTTTAACATTTAGCTCTGACTTTTGATTTTTCTCTTGCCCTTCATATTCCCTTGGCTCTGACTTTGTGCCATTTTTATCGTCCAATTTTGCTTTCATTCTCTCCTGCCTGCTGCGTTGGCAGCCACTGTCCCTCCATCTAGAACAAAGTCCTCTACCCCACCCAGCCTGGCGTCCAGCGGGGCTGCCCTGGGCCTCTCTCTGCTCCGGTTTCCCTGCCGACTTCTGGACCCTCTATTTCCTGTCTCCACCCCCAAATGCCTGAGACGGGCAGAGGCTAGGCAAGGGCTGCCATGGGGGCCCTTGCTCTCTGTCCCTGTTCATGAGGCTAGAGAGACAGAAAAGTGAATGGTTCCGTGTGTACCCAGGGCCCGGGAGAGGACAAAGGTGAATGAGCCATATTCCTGCCCTCCAGATACTCCTGGTCTAGTTCTGTGGTGAAAGAGACACCCGGAAGGCCGAGATGGCTCTTGAGGGCCGGACCAGGAACTGGCTATGGGACAGGTGTGAGACCTGAGGAGGTGCCTCTGGAAGGGCCATAACTGGGTTCCAAAAGGCAGCATGTGAGGGGCCACGGTCAAGGATAGGAAGGGTGATGTCTTGAACAGGCTCTTGGTTATCTGCAGGGTGTAGAGGGCAGAGACAGGGGTGGAGGACTGGGACAAAGTAGGCATGACCAGAAGAGTGTGGAAAGCCCTGCAGGAGGGCCCTGATCTGGGGGTGGTTGCAAGTTGGCAGCCTGGGAGCCAGGAAGCCAGCCTGAGTGAGAAGTGAGGGAGCCGGCCTGGGGGTGGAGTTGGCAGGGCAGGAAGTTGGCCTGCGATGGGAGGAGGAAGGACAAGTGCACAGCAGTTCTCAGAGCTAGCTTGGGGAGGGAAGGAAGGAGGCACAAGTCAAAAGCCATTTCCAGGCTTTCTACCTGGGTGAGGTCATACACCAAAGGGACAGGAAGCCCCAGCAGGGTAACAGTAGGTCTCTCCACAAGGGGGCGCTCCTACTCTGCCTTTGCATTTATAGTATTTCTAACAGGCAAAGATGGGATTTTTACAGGGTCCCAGAACCAATAGCATTGGAATTTATGTTTCACACTTCACCGAGTTTATTCAATGTACTTTCACAGTGTAGAATACATTCCCAACAATTAACATTTTTCCCTTAGGGAACTGAAGCACTGTGTGGGATTGGGGGAGACACATAAAGGATGGCTACAAATGCCCACAAGCCAACACCACTGTGGAACTCAGGGGGAGCCAGGCAAGGGCGAGAGTGCATGAATGAGCCAGGGAAAAGGAAAGTGGTAGCTTTGGATGAGTTTTGCTTGAGGTAGGAGACGGGCTGTGGGCAAAGCCGAGAGGCAGGGACTTGGGGAGAGAACGTGGGAGTCACAGTGCGCTGCGATTCCTGCAACCTAGAGGAGTGTCTCGTCTCTGTGCCTCGCGTGATATTCATCCTGCCAGATGCCCGAAGCCCCTACCTCACATGTGCACACCCACCTCTGTCCAAGCCTCCCCTCCTCTCCTCTAGCCACTGTGGCTCAGCAGTCACGAGGGTGGACAGCTGGAAGGCAGGGCCAGAGCCTCCTTCCCCAGTCATGACCACCGCTTAGCACAGAGCCCAGAACCTACGGGTGCTCAGTGAACCCTGGTTGGTGGGCGGCTCAGTGTCTGGTCGGGTGGGTGAGGAACCCTGGAGCTGAAGATGGCACATCCGGAGCCACCCGTCCACAGGTGCTTCTCCTACATGGACAGCTATAACGGGGACATTCGCTTTGACAACATCTACATCAGCACCTACTTCTGTCAGATCGACGAGCGCAGGAGGAAGCTGGTGAGCACTAAGCCCTGCCTTGCTGTGTGTCCCTGTGGGCTTCAGCTCCAGGAGGGCAGAGGGGAGAGGGCAAAGGCCCCAGGGTTCCTCTGTCGGGCTGTTTTCCAGGGTAAACAGACTCTGCTGCCCCTCCGCAAGGCTGAGGAGAAAACTGTCGTCTTCCCCTTCAAGCCCACCATCCAGGCTCAAGAAATGAAGAACCTGGTGAGGACAGCGAGGGCGCAGGCCTGGGGGCGCAGCCACAGGCTGCTGAGGGTGGGGGGCAAAGGGCACCCGAGGGTGCTCCCTGCCAGGGAAGGTGGTGGCCCAGCCCTACCCTGGGCTCCTTGTGCAGGGGAAGGAGCTCCTGGGCACGCTGCCCATTGCGCTGCTGCTGCTGCTGCTGTGCGGGCTGGACTGGGCGCTCTACTCGGTCTTTGACACCATCCGCCAGCACTCCTTCCAGCAGTACTCCTTCCGCAGTGAGCCTGCACCCCCCCAGGCTCTGCAGAGTCCCTGGGGAACTCCCACCCCACGCAGCCGCCCCACCGGGTCACCTCCTCCTGCTTCTTCTGCTCTGCTTCCTGTGGCTCCTTGTCCTCCCAAGGTCAAATCTCAGCCCTGCAAACTGACATGGGCCTCAGTCAACCCTGTACAATAGGAAGGGGTCAAGATTCCCTGAAGTCCTAAACCAGGCAAGGCCCAGCATGCCTGCAATCCCAGAGACTCAGGAGGCTAATGCAGGAGGCTCCCAAGTTAGAGCCCAGCCTGGGCAACTTCAAATAAAAAGGGCCAAGGATGTGGCTCAGTGGGAGGGCACTCCTGGGTTCCACCAAACAAAACTTCTAGTATGGACTCCTCCCCCACCTCCAGTCCGGCCTGTCCACCTCTCTACCCACTTAACGCCCACTCTTTCCTGACCCCCTCATCTGGCCTCAGGCAGTCATAAACTGGAGGTGAAGGTAGGGGGAGACTCCATGCTTGCCCGGCTTCTTCGGAAAACCATTGGGGCCCTGAACACCTCCTCAGACACAGTTGTGGAATCAAACAACCTGCGTGAGTGATGCCGGAAGTTTGTATCAGAGGAATGGGGGGGGGGGGCGTTGCTGAGAGCTGGGTTCCTGTGCCCAATGGCAATAATGAGGATATGATTTTGAGAAAAAGGAAAAAGAAGGTTTATTGCTTTGCTAGCAAAGGAGAAACACAGGGGACTCCTGTCCCAAAGGCTGTGATTCTGCCCATCAGCAGGAATGGGGAGCTTTTTAAAGAGGTGACTCAAAGGCTACATTCCACGTGTTCTCCACGGAGTGGTAACTCACTGGCTAATTTGGGAGACAGTCATTTCTGAGATCTTCTGTTACCATCCCCAAAGTCTGGATGACTTCGTTCCTATGGTGGGTGTGTACTCTCGGGACAGATAACTCTGCCAAGGATGGGGAACAAAGGTAATCCTGTTTCCCCTGAGATTAGGGAGGGGAGGGCTTAGGGAGGAGCAGGGAGAGAGGAGGAGAAAGAAATGTCCATTTTAAAAATAGGTTGCAGTGGCAGAGCAGCAAGGGCTGTATTCAGCATAAAGTGGACACTGTTACTGGGTCAAAAGATCCAAGGTAAAGAGCTGAAGGACTGGGCTGGGACGGAGCTCAGTTGGTAGAGGGCCTGCCTTGCGTGCACAAGGCCCTGGGTTTGATCCCCAGCACCAAAAAAAGAGAGTTGAGGGTCTGATTGGGCCTGGGGTGGAGAGATGGGGCTGGCATACTTGAGCTGGAGGAACTGGCACATCCTCAAGGAGAGCTTGGTCAGAAAAGTCCAGTCTGGGGGTCTAGAGTCTTAGGGCCACAGGTCCCAGCCCTCTAGAGCGGTGCTGTCCAACGGAAGTTTCTGCCGTGATGTGGATTTTCAGGATGGGTATCACGTTAAGCAAACAGCCGGATGGTCTAGTAGCTTCCATGTTGAGCAGGGGAATCCAGTCCTGCTCTGCGCCTCCCACAGGGCTAGGGAGTCAACCAGGATGGCCCTGACCTGCTGACAGGCCTCCCCCTTCCTAGCCTGCCTGCCCCAGCCCGTGTGCATGGATGCCAGGGCCTACTGGAGGGCCTCACTGCCCATTGTCCTGCTGGTGTGTCTCTGCCTAGCCCAGGCTTTCGGCTACCGGCTCCGGAGGGTCATTGCAGCCTTCTATTTCCCCAAGGTATGACCCTCCCCAGAGCTTTCCAGGCCCACACGCGCACATGCACACGCACACGCACACGCACACACGCACACAGCTCCCTACAAAACACAGCTCCCTACCACGCCATTTTCCCCCTCCACACTGCTACCATCGTTGAACTGCTCTCCCTCCCCTAGCGAGAGAAGAAGCGGGTCCTGTTCCTCTACAATGATCTATTGAGGAAGAGAGCAGCTTTCACCAAACTGAGGAGGACTCTCATCATAAGGCGCGCTCAACAGCAGAGGGGTCCAGTAAGTCCGACCATGTGTGCCCCGCGGCTGTGCCTGGCACCGAGGACTGTGGGACAAGGGCCATTTCCCTTCAGTCCACTAAGCTCCCACCAGAGCCCTAGGCCTATAGGAACTGAGTGTCACGATTCATGCTAGCTCCTGGGTCAGAGCAGTGTCCATCCCCAGACCCAGGACTAGCCCAGTGTGAGATGGTCAGTGGGCCATCTGGAAGCAGGAAGAGAGCGGATCAGAATCTGGGTGCAGGTGTATACCCATAATCCTAATTTCTCAGGAGGCTGAGGCAGGATTCTACGTTTGAGGCCAGCCTGGGCAATTCAGCAAGACTGTGTCTCAAAAAATATATGTATATATACATATAAAAGGGCTGGGATATAGCTCAGTGGTAGAGCACCCTGGGTTCAGTCCCCAGCTTTGAAAAGAAAAGAAAAAGACCTGATGCGGCCTGGCACAAGGAAATCAAGGGGATTCATCAGAAAGAGGGGACCAAGGCACAGCACTGGTTCTGCTGAGGGGACTTCAACTAGTTCAGTGCAGTTCAGAGGAGGGGAAGCGGGGGTCAGGAAGGCCTCCGACGGGCACATGAGGCGTATGGGCACAGCGCCAAGTCTGGAGTCTGGAGAACCAGGTTCTAGTCCACATGCTCTTGTTAAGGAGCCCTAAGCTGGGCACGGGGGTGCGTGCTGTCATCCCAACACTCCAGGAGGCTGAGGCCCGAGGATCACAAGTTTGAGTCCTGTCTTGGGCAAACTCAGCAAGACCCTCAGCAACTTAGTGAGAACCTGTCAAAAACTAAAATGGGCCGGGACCTGGCTCAGTGGTAAAGAACTCCTGGGTTCAATCCCTAGGAAAAAAGTTGTATGACCTTGGCCAAGGTCCTCACTAGGCCTCATTTTCTTGCTCTGAAGAATGGGGAAGCCCTCTCACTAGAGATCAGAGTGGCCAGCAGATGCCAAAAGGATTTGAACCCTAGCTCTTCCCAGTGGAGCACCTTGTTTAACTGCTGTGCCTTGGTTTTTCCCTTCATTGAAATGTGGTTAATGACTCCATCTGGTTTTGTTTTATTTTTTGGTACCAGGGATTGAACCCAGAGTGTTTAACCATGGAGCCACATCCCCAGCCCTTTTTATATTTCGTTTAGTTGCTTAGGGCCTCACTAAGTTGCTGAGGCTGGCTTTGAACTCATGATCCTCCTGCCTCAGCCTCCTAAATACAGGTATGCACCACCACGCCTGGCTTTCATCTGGTTGTTGTAAGGATTACATGACATGGTTCTGGATGAGTGTTTGCTGTCATTGTCTACCTCTGGGCAAATGAACAACTCTCCAAGCATCAATTTTCTCACCTGAAACAGAAATGATAGTGATAACAATATCTGCCATACATGGTGTGCGTGTGTGTGTGTGCGTGCGTGTGTGTGTACCATGCTGGGAATGGAAGGGGTCTCACAAGAGGCATCCTCTGTCTCTGAGCTATACCCCCAGCCTATAAAGTTGTTTTTGAATTGAGTTAATTTACTCCAGTCTTTCAGCGCAGGGCCCAGCATTATAAACAGAACAATGAATGGCAGCCACACTGGTTTAGTCAACCCTCACAAAGTTCACAGAGATGAGAAAGCTCATAAGCTTTTTCCTCCAGTGCCTAAACCTCCCTGGTCCCCCGTGACACACAATAGAGACCAAATGAATGTCTGATGGAAAAATGACCATCCTGGGATTCCATGACCTTGTCCTGAAGTAAACAGAATGTAACTCAGTGGTCAAGCACTTGTGTAGCCTGCACAGGCTCTGGGTTCCATCCCCAGCAACACACACACACACACACACACACACACACACACTGTAAGGAACATGCATTCTAAACTAAGTGCAAAGACCTGGACCTCAAGGGAGTGCCCAGTGCCATGGGCTGGGCTAAGGAGAAGGCGGACAGAAGAGGCGGTATCCAGGGAGGTAGGACAGAGGCTACAGAGAGACAGATAATGGAAGCCTCTGAAGGCCAAACCCAGGAGAACTCCTGTAGTCTGGCAGGCAGAGAGGCAAAGAGGTACCTGACAAAATGGCCTGTAGAGGAAACCTTGCAATTGTGGGGGGAAAGGGTGTGTGGAGGTGGGGAACCTAAAGATAACAAGGCTTGTCATTTGGAATCAGGGGACCTGGATCGGGCCAGGTTTGATTTACTGTCCTCATGCCTTTAGAAGAGTCACTTCATCTTTCCAGAGAGTCACCTTTCTCACCTGTTAAGTGGGGATAATAATAGTCAGTCTGTCTGCCCTACCCACTTCTCAGCCTCACCGGGGGAACAAAATAAGATGATTCACAAATGCAAATGACAGTGTTCTGACATATCCCTACGGTGGCCCTGGAGACCACAGCCTGTCCAGGCTCCATTCTGAAGTCGGGACCTACTGCCATAGGGTCTTCTTTGCCCAACCCAGTCCCCTCCAACACGTGGGCACCGTTAGTCCTTGGGACCTCAGACAGGCCTGTCCCGAGCCCCTGGCCATCCCTTTTTCCTTCCTCTCACTTCCGGACTGGCACTAACCACCGCCACCTCCTAACAGCGCCACCACCTGGTGGACACCCTGCACCACCGCTGCCCGCTCGTGCGCCGCTGGCTGCGCCGGCGATGCGTAGTGTGCCAGGCGCCCGAGACACCCGAGTCCTACGTGTGCCCAACGCCAGAATGCGACGCCGTGTACTGCCAGTCGTGCTGGAACGACATGAAGAATCTGTGCCCGGTCTGCACACCCCGCGAGGAGCTCTCCTCCTCTGCTTACAGCGACAGCAACGATGACCTTAAGTACGCGGAGTGAGGGGCGTACCTCTGGCTTCCGCCCACCTTCCCGTTTAATAAAACGTCTTGCTGGCTCCTGCCGCCCGCGCTTCGCTGGGGTCTGGGATCGGGGAGCTGGACGCTGCCTAGCAGGCAGTCGGGAGAGCTACCCTCTTGACCCCCACGGGGCCGGGCCACGGACCTGAGGCGAGGCTCCTAAGGGGGTGCCGGGCGCCGGCCGGAGCGCGGGAGGGCAGAGCCGGCCAGACCCCGCTCCCGGCACAGCTGCGGCTCAGCGGAGCGGCGGGGGCGGAGCCGCCGCTGGGGGCGGGGCCCGGCTTCTGTGGGACCCCGCGAGACGGGGGCGGGGCCTCGCGGAGGGCGGGGCCTCGGGCGGAGCCTGGCTCGCGGCCGGGAGGGAGGGGGCGAGGCGGGGCCTGGTGGCCGTGCGGCTCGTGTGGGCGCAGCAAGCAGACCCGGCCGCCGCGGTCTCTCCGCGCGCGGTCCCGCACCTGCTGCCCTCGCCCGGCCCGGGGCGCCGCTGCCATGCGGCTGGCGCTGCTCTGGGCCCTGGGGCTCCTGGGCGCAGGCAGCCCTCTGCCTTCCTGGCCGCTCCCAAATATAGGTGAGTCCTCCACCAGGAATAGGTCGAGGGGCGGACGGGGAAGAGGTTCAGGGAAATCTGGAGGCTTCCGAGTGCTAGGGTCAGCCGCAGAGACCAGCCCGAGGGCGGCCTGCCTGGTTGGCTGTCCCCGGCCTAGGGCCCCGTGACTTGGCGATGGAGGGCAGAGAGGAGGAGTGATGCTGGGGTCCCCCGCCCGGTCGTCCTTGGCGATGTCCCGATGAACACTTTCAGACTCAGATACAGGCACCGAGGGGCCCTCCCAGTGCCCCCTCGGGATCATGGAAAAGGGTCGCTCCTCCCCAGGACTGACGTCTTCGCTCTTCTGGGGCCTAGCTGACAGTTCCACCCAGTGCCAGGCTGACGGATGGGCACGGTGCGTGGGGTTTAGTAAAGAGGATCCTTACCAGCCCCTCATCCCAGGCCTGGGCTTCAGGCACCCGTCACCCTGGTGCTGTTGCCACCAGAAGCCTGTCTGAGCGGGAGGGGCCGGGAGGAGCCAGGAGAGGGGAGCACTGGCCAGGAAAGAGGCTGGACACCAACTCCTCCTTGGAACTTTCACTTCCCACTGCTGTCTTGGGCCGGGGGCCGAGAGGGCAGGCGGGGGTGGAGTGTCCGGAGGACAGAGGGCCATGGGGAGGGGGGATGCTGCGGGAGGAAGCGGAGGCTGTGGGGAGCGGGTGTGTCAGACTGGACATGAGGGGTGTTCAGGGAGGCGAGGGTGTTTGCACTGCTCACCCAGAAATGGGCGTTCCCGACATTGCCAATGTGAAGGAAGGGGAGGGCGAGTGGGCATCCTGCCACAAGGCTTCGCCTAGTCCAAAGAGGGCGTTCTGGACGGCGGTGGTGTGTGGCGGGGGTAGGGGAAGGAGTGGGAACAGGGGAGGGTCCCTGGGAGAACCTGGGATTGGCCAGAGGGGGACAAGGAGGGGCCACAGGCTGGACAGGCTGAACTTCTTTCTCTGGGACTGGTGTATGGGTTGGTGGGTGGCAAGCGCTCATCTGGAGAGGAGGCGCCCTCCCCCCCACTATTTTCCTTTAAGTTCTGGTGTGCAGTGCAAGAGCCCTTTGGATGCAGAGGGCCTTGATGTGCTGGGAGCTGGTGGGTCTGGGTAAGGACCCCCTCAGCCCTCTCCTGGGAAACCCTGCAGGTTTCATGGAGGAACAGCAGGCCAGACCAGAGAGGGCCGGGAGTGGGCCCTCGCAGCCCCAGATCCTTCAGGACAAGGTCCCTATTGGCCTAGCAGAGGTGTTTCAGGTGAGCATCCTCTAACAAACATACACCCCATCCGACCCCAGCATCATCAGGTGTCTCAGGACCAAAGCTTGGCTGAGGAGCCAGTAAGTGACCTCATTGTAGCAGGTCCACTGCAGGTCCCACTCCCTCCCCCACCACACCCCAACACCTGGCTTCACTTATCTCCTTTTTCCCTCTATGCACATCTGTCTGCCTCAGCTCCACCCAATGCAACCGTCTCCTGAGGGAATTTCTGAAGCCAAACTTGCTTATTTTGTCTCATGTTGTCAGTTTTCTCAGTGGGGGGATTTGGAAAGGGTAAGGGCTTCACACACACCCCCCCCCATTCTAAAGCTGAGTCAGAGGAAGGGCTGAGGCCTGTGCTGGGTCCTCTGTGATGCTTCCTCTCTGGGCAGGAAGCCGAGAAGGGGCGTCTTAGATACCTTCCTTGACCTCCCCACACAACCCCCCAGAACAATGCCCCAGGCCAGGCAGGGCTTCCTGGTCCCTCCCTGGGGATCCCCCCACCAGTGACCTAATCATTGGTGCTCTCCTGAGGGCTTGAGGTTTTCTGGCTAGAGATGGTAGGCGTCATGGGAAGGGCTAAGAAGATGACATGTTTTCTGGTACCCACAGACGGGTCTGTCTAAGGCCATGAGGATCAAAGTGGAGCTGGACGGTGACAGTTACATCCTGGAGCTGCTGCAGAACAGGTAAACCGGCAGGATGATACTAATCACACGGAACTACTTGTGCAGCATTTACCATGTGCCAGACACTAAGTGTCTGCACTCATGGGTCCTCAAAACCACCTTGTATTGTCCTCATTTTACATATGAGGAAGTCAAAGCACAGAGAGATTAAATAACTTGCCTAAGCTGGGCATGGTGGCACAAGCCTGTAATCCCAGCGGCTCAGGAAGCTGAAGCAGGAGGATCACGAGTTCAAAGTGAGCCTCAGCAACTTAGCAAGGCGCTAAGCAACTCAGTGTAACCCTATCTCTAAATAAAATATAAAAAAGGGCTGGAGATATGGCTCAGTGGTTAAGTGTCCCTGAGTTCAATCCCTGGTAAATAATAATAATAATAACAACAACAACAACAATAATAATAACAACAACTTGCCTAAGGTCATGCAGCTAGTGTGTGTCAAAAACTAGATTGGGACTGACAACAGTGGTACATGCCTATAATCCCAGAAGTTCGGGAGGCAGTGGCAGGAGGATTGCAAGTTCAAAACCAGCCTCAGCAACTTATCGAGACCCTAAGCAACTCAGTAAGACCCTGTCTCTAATTAAAAATATAAAAAAGGGCTGGGGATGTGGCTCAGGAGTTAAGTGTCCTGGGTTTGATCCCTGGTACCAAAACAAACAAACAAACTAGAGTGGAATCCAGATACCCTGACAGAATCAGGGGGCCAACCCCTATACTCTGCTCCCTCAGGGAAGGTGGGAGTTGGGGACACTGCCTGGCCCTCCAGTCCCCACTCTACTGCCTTAGGCCTCCGCTTGTCACTGTACCATCCTGTGAGTCACCTTGGACACTGCCATGATTTTTCTTCACTCCACAGGGATTTAGTCCCAGGTCGCCCAACCCTGGCATGGTATCAGCCAGATGGCACTCAGGTAGTCAGTGAGGGACATACTCTGGTGAGTCAGGTCCTCCTGTGCCCTGTTTCTGGCCTGGATGAGGGAGGGGGGGAGCACCGGGGGGTGGCAGCCTGGACATCTTGGTTAATAAGTCAAGACCTCTGTGTTCCGTGCTATCCTCCCTGAGAGTGGCACTGATATGTCTCTGCTGCAGGAGAACTGCTGCTATCAGGGCAGAGTACAAGGCCATACCAGCTCCTGGGTCTCCATGTGCGCCTGCTCCGGGCTCAGGTACCGTGGCTGGAGTCCCTGACAGGAAAGAAGGACACCAGGCCTGGAGCTGAAAGTTTCTCTCACTTCTGTTTCATTTCTTAGGGGCTTGGTGGTCCTGTCCCCAGAGAGAAGTTATGTCTTGGAGCTGGGGCCTGGGGACATTCAGGGTCCTCCCATTATCTCCCGGATCCAAGACCTTCGCTTGCCAGGCCACATCTGTTCCTTGAGCCGGAATGCCCCTGTGCCCACGCAGGCTCCACCAGGGCACCCCCTGGGACAACGCCACATTCACCGGGTAAGGAGGAATGGCAGAGGGCTTGGGCTTCGGGTATCTTCAGTGCTGACCCCAGCCCCTAGAGTTCTGTTCCAGGCAGCTCTACTGATGGAGCCCTTTGCACATGCCAGGCACTTTGTGAACAGTGCTTCACTTACTCTTCCCAGCAACTTTCCGAGGTAGCAAGAGCTCTACTGTAAAGGAGGAAACTGGTTCAGAGGGGTTAGGTGATGGCCCAAGGCCCCCACTAAGAAATGGTCTCACCAGGATCCAGAAGCAGGTGTTCAACTCAAACTCCCCACTCGTCTTACGATTCCATTTACAGAGAGCTCTCACTTGGGTATAGAAAATACACAGTTACCAACCAGACAGCAATAAAACATAAAACAGGTCCTGACATGTTTGCTTTATAGGGTTGTTGTGAAGATGAAATGAATCTATCATCCATCTCCATATATATGTTTAGCTTAGCACCATGCTTGGCAAATGGTATTACCACACAGTCAGTATTTATAGCATTTATAGTGCCAGCATGTATGTATTTATGTGGTACTGGGGGTTGAGCCCAGGGACACTTTACCACTGAGCCACATCCCCAATCCTTTTTGGCTTTTATTTAGATACAGGGTCTCCCTAAATTGCTTAGGGCCTTGCTAAGTTGCTGAGGCTGACCTTGAACTTGCAATCCTCCTGCCTCAGTCTCCTGAGTAGCTGGGATTACAGGTATATGCTACTGCATCTGGCTAATATTTATTTGTTTTTTAATAATTTTTTTTTTTTAAAGCACTGAGTTTAGAGCTACAAAAGCAGGGCTGTACTCCCATCTTCCTAATCGACTTCTTGGTCCACCTTGGGCAAGTCTCTGTCCTCTGTGGCTCTCCGGGGTTCTTTGCCCTCTTCAGTGGAACCACAGGGTGGGAGTGGACATAGCTTAGTTGGCCCTGGGGCTACCGGTAGATTGACCCGAGGCACCCTCCTTTCTGTCCACAGCACAAGCGGGACGTGGTAACAGAGACCAAGATTGTCGAGCTGGTGATCGTGGCCGACCATTCAGAGGTGAGCCTGCCGGCCTCTGCGGTCTCCCCTGCCTTCCAGCCACCCTGCCGCCTTTCACGGTAATTTCTCGTGGCCACAGGTCAGGAGGTATCCCGACTTCCAGCGCCTGCTGAACCGCACACTGGATGTGGCCCTCCTGCTGGACATGGTGAGTCCAGGGCTGGCCAGGAGCCCCCAGCCCCCGACGGTGGCAAACCTCCTGTGAGCCTCAGTTCTTCTCCAGTTCTTCCAGCCCCTGAATGTTCGGGTGGTACTGGTGGGCCTGGAGGCCTGGACCCAGCACGACCTGATAGAGATGAGCCCAAACCCAGCTGTCACTCTAGAAAACTTCCTCCACTGGCGCCGGACAGACTTGCTGCCTCGACTGCCCCATGACAGTGCCCAACTAGTGACGTAAGCCCTCATGCTCAGTCTGTACCTGGCCAAAGTCACACCCTTTCAACTTGATACCTCAGGTCCTGCAGCTCTGACCCCCATGGTTTCTGTCTCTGACCTACTTTTTTGGGAGGGGTGGATGGGTACTGGGGATTGAATTCAGGGGCACTCGACCACGGAGCCACATCCCCGGCCCTATTTTGTATTTATTTAGAGACAGGGTCTCACTGAGTTGCTTAATGCCTTGCTGTTGCTGAGGCAGGCTTTGAACTCGCGACCCTCCTGTCTCAGCCTCCTGAGCCGTTGGGATGGCAGGCGTGCGCCACCGTGCCTGGCATCGCCTCTGACCCTTGACCTCTTGGTTCCACAGTGATATTTCTTTCTCTGGGCCCATGGTGGGCATGGCCATTCAGAACTCCATCTGTTCTCCCGACTTCTCAGGAGGTGTGAACATGGTGAGTTATTTGCAAGTCTCTTCTCCTTTCCCAATTTAGTTTTTCCCAAATATGGAACCATTTTTCACTGAAATAATAATGAACCATTATTCACTGAGACCCCCCCTACAAAGTTGGCCAACCTCAAAGTCATGGAGGATGAAGGTACCTGAAGTGGCCTCTGCTTGTCAGGAAAGCAGCCCCTCACCTGTGGCCAGTACTTCAAGGTGCAGCCCACACCTATGAGGTCTTCCCATTTCTAGGGAGAAGGCCAAGGGGTTGCTGAGCCCCAAAGAACAGAGGTGACCTCCAGGGGGGCAGAGCTGAACCCCAGTTTCCGGTCTCCCATGCCTGAACTTCAGAAGAATTAAGGAGGGGGACCATGCCCACTGAGTGCCCAAGAGGCCCATGCAGCGAGAACAGGAGCAGTCAGGGTGGGCTGGGCACTGTGTGGGAGCCAGGCTAGGGCTGGACCTGGGGTGCTCCCTTCCCACTGGCAGGACCACTCCATAAGCATCCTGGGAGTTGCCTCCTCGATAGCCCATGAGTTGGGCCACAGCCTGGGCCTGGACCACGATTCACCTGGGAGCAGCTGCCCCTGTCCAGGTCCAGCCCCAGCAAAGAGCTGCATCATGGAGGCCTCCACCGAGTGAGTGGCCACAGGATGCGGAGGGGGAGGGGGAGGGGGAGGCCGGGAGGGTCCTCCGCCCCAACCTTCCTTGCCCGCCCCAGCTTCCTGCCAGGCCTGAACTTCAGCAACTGCAGCCGGCAGGCCCTGGAGAAAGCCCTCCTGCAGGGGATGGGCAGCTGCCTCTTTGAACGGCTGCCCAGCCTGCCCCCTATGGCCCCCTTCTGCGGAAATATGTTTGTGGACCCTGGCGAGCAGTGTGACTGCGGCTTCCCGGATGTGAGCCCCTCACCCAAAGCCTTGCCCACTCACTTCTGCGCCCTCGCCCTGGCTCCTTAGCCCTCTCCCCGCCTTCTGAGTTCCTCTATGGTTCTGAAGGGGCTTCCCTGTCTGCAGGGACAGGCCATGGGTCGCGGGCTTGTAGCTCTCCTGCTTGTGGTTTGGGCAGGCTGCTGGGTGTGCTGTCTGGGAGATGTTGGGGGTAGGCTCTCAGGCTCAGCCTGCTGTGATGCTTGGTCCCCTCTGTACCCTCACCCAGGACTGCACAGATCCCTGTTGTGATTACTTCACCTGCCAGCTGAGGTCAGGGGCACAGTGTGCATCTGACGGGCTCTGTTGTCAGAACTGCCAGGTAACCTGGACACAGTGGCACATGCCTACAGTCCCAGCCACTCGGGAGGCTCAGGCAGGAGGATCACGAGTTCAAAGTCAGCCTCTGCAACTTAGGCCCCGACTCCAAATAAGACATAAAAAGGGCTGGGGATGTGGCTCGGTGGTAAAGCACTCTGGGTTAAATCTCCAGTACTAAAAAATAAAAGAACTGCCAGGTATAGACTGGCTACCCAGAGCTCACCTGCAGGGGGCAGGTAAAAGGGTCCTTCTGATCCCCAGGCCTGGCTGGATTTGTCCAGTTGCACTGATGCTCACCCGCCCTCCACAGCTGCGCCCCGCCGGCTGGCAGTGCCGTCCTAGCAGAGGAGACTGTGACTTGCCCGAGTTCTGCCCAGGAGACAGCTCTCAGTGCCCCCCTGACATCAGCCTGGGGGACGGCGAGCCCTGTGCTGGTGGGGAGGCTGTATGTGTCCACGGGCGCTGTGCCTCCTATGCCCAGCAGTGCCAGTCACTCTGGGGACCTGGGGCCCAGCCCGCCGCGCCACTTTGCCTCCAAACAGCCAATACTCGGGGCAACGTTTATGGGAGCTGTGGCCGAAGCGCCAATGGCAGCTACATACCCTGCACCTCTCGGTAAGTGGGGAAACCCGGCCCCTCCTCTGGGTTTGTGGGCGCCTTCGCCCCACTCCCTGACCCGGCTTGCCTTTCTCCCACCCTCAGAGATGCCGTTTGTGGGCAGCTTCAGTGCCAGGGGGGCAGGACGCAGCCTCTCCTGGGCTTAGCCCAAGAGCTGCGCTGGGAGACGCTGGAGGCCAACGGGACACAACTGAACTGCAGCTGGGTACACCTGGACCTGGGCAACGACGTGGCCCAACCCCTCCTGACTCTGCCGGGCACAGCCTGTGGCCCTGGCCTGGTGAGCAGCCTGGGTGGGCAAGATCAGGTCGGAAGGGACAAGCAGTGTCTGGGATTCACTGTCCACCAGTGTAAAAGGCACCGACTGCACAGAAATCACATTCTTACTGTGGGTTGAGCAAGTCTTGTCTTTATACCGAGCCTCAGTTTCTCCATTTGTAAAAGAAGGTGTTGGCCTCAGCCTGGCTGGGCCCAGGCCTCATCAGGCTTTGTGAGAAATGTGATCTTTGCTCTTCTCCACCTCTGGGGCAGGTGTGTCTAGACCACCGATGCCAGCCTGTGGATCTCCTAGGAGCACAAGAGTGTCGAAGCAGATGCCATGGACATGGAGTAAGCTGGCTAAAGGGGAGAAGGGAGCCTCCACGGGGGGAGAATGAGGGCTCTGGAAACAGACATCTTTGCTGGGCACAGTGGCACACAGCTGTGGCCAGCAACTTGGGAGGCTGAGTCAGGAGAATCACAAGTTTGAGGATAGCCTCAGCAACTTAGTGAAACCCTGTCTCAAAATAAAAAATAAAAGGACTGGCATGTAGCTAATGGTAGAGTAGCCCTGGGTTTGATCCCCAGGACCAACACACACACACACACACACACACACACACTCTCTGTCTCTCTCTCTCTCAAAAAAACGGGGGACAGGAATGATTTACTTGGGTTCCAATCTTTGCTCTGCCACTTCCTAGCTTTGTGACTGGGGCAGGTTATTGACCTCTCTGAACTCAATTTCCCATTCATCAAATAGGCATAATAAGCCAGGCGTGGTGGCACATGCCTATAATCGCAAAGGCTTGGGAGACTAAGACAGGAGGATCGCAAGTTCAAAGCCAACCTCAGCAACGGCGAGGTGCTAAGCAATTCAGTGAGACCCTGTCTCTAAATCAAATACGAAAAAGGGCTGGGGATGTGGCTCAGTAGTTGAGTGCCCCTGAGTTCTTTCCCCGGTACCAAATAAATAAATCAGTAGGCATAGTAATCACGCACAATTCCTGGGCACTGTTACCCGGCCTGATACATATGCAAGCCTCCAGCACAGTGCCTAGCATACTGAACATGCCCCACAGTGTTCATTTGACCCAATTTCCTCTGCCATGGATAAAGATTCCCTCTCCTGGGCGCGGCTCTCTCTTCCCATCATCCCCAGCACACCTTCCAGTTGGGAGTCTGAGATCTTGAAAAGCTGAAGGCAGGGAAGTGGTCCCAGAGCGCAGAGCCCGTCATCGCTCACCCTGTACTTCTAGGTCTGTGACAGCAACAGGCACTGCCACTGCGAGGAGGGCTGGGCAGCCCCGGACTGCACCACACAGCTCCGAGGTAGCTTGGGGGGGGGCAAGTGGGAGGGCAGAGTGGCTCGTCCCTTCCAGTGCCCTCCGCCTGGCCCCTCCGCCTTCTCTGACCTCTTCTCTCCACTCCCTGGCTCTGCTCCCTCCTGATAGGGCCCTCGGCCTCCTACATCTAAACCCCACCTCCCCCCACAGCAACCAGCTCCCTGACCACGGGGCTGCTCCTCAGCCTCCTGCTGTTGCTGCTCCTAGTGCTGCTTGGTGCCAGTTACTGGCACCGTGCCCGCCTGCGCCAGCGACTTTGCCAGCTCAAGGGATCCAGCTGCCAATACAGGTACAAGCCTCGCTTCCCTGCTAGCCACGTCCTTCAGCCGGGGAGATTTCTGAAGCCTGCCCTACCTGGGCACCTGCCCCTGCTTCTGAGCCCCAGTCCCTGAACTTGCTGATCACCACCTTCCCTACATGCACCCTATAACTCTTCACCTCACAGCTGTACCCCCTGTGGGACAGCTGGGGTGCTGGGACCATTTCTCCCAGGGCTCCAGGGCAGGGTAAGGGGTCCCTCCCTCAGGCTGACCAACTTCTCCCCCACACAAAGCTGCTCTCCAAAAGGGCTACAAAGGGTCAACCTCCCCCGGGGTGGCTGATGGGTGGCCAACAGGGTCTGAGATGGGGTCCTCTCCCCTCTGCCTTTCCTCATGCTCAGGGCAGCCCAATCCAGTCCCCCTGAACGGCCAGGACCCCCCCAGAGGGCCCAGGTGTTGCCGGGCACTAAGGTGAGTCCTGGATGCCCCAGGAAGAGGGGCCGGCCTTGCCTGGCGTCCAGCTTGGGCAAAGTGGCTGATGTCGGGAGACAGAGCTTCCAAGGGTCTAGACCCAGGGAAAGGCTAGCGTTGCCCAGAGTCAAGAGTCAGGCCGGCCTTCCCATCTGCCCTCACCTGGCTGCCAGCCGAGAGCAGCGTAAGCCTGGAGTGGGGAGCGCTGTCACCTAGAGGGGGCTCCGCTGAGCTCTCTCAGCTGGCCAAGCTGGTGGCTTTGAAAGGTGAATCTGTTGAAGCCCCTCACAGTGACCGCTGTAGGGCACAAGGGGGATGGTGCCCAGAAGGGCCTTCAGTGTGCCAGGAGCTGACAAGCCCCAGTCACCTGTGTAGAAGGGCTGGTGAGTGCCTCTGGTCTGAGCCCTCTGGCTCTGACGACAGGAATATGTGTGTGGAGGTGACCTGCATGCCCACTTCACCACTCGTCACCCCTCTGCATGCAGCTGAATAACTGCATGCCAGCTCCCATGCCCCTGGGGCCCTGGCTGCCCCCGCCTGGACACTAACCCTCTCTGCCCTCATCTGTCTTTCTGCCCCTCCTCCCCACTCTGTGCCTGTCACTCCTCTGGCCTCTCAGCAGGTTAGTGCTCTCGGCTTTCCGGCCCCCCCCTCCAGGCCGCTGCCGCCTGACCCTGTGCCCAAGAGACTCCAGGTAAATCTGGGCCGGGCCCCGCTCTGGCCCAGAACAGGTGGGAGGCTTGGTGCCCAACTGCAGTGCTCATCCCTGCTCCCTGCCAGTGGTGCTCTCCATTAGGTGACCAAGGTGTCACCACTCGGCCTTCCAAGGCTGAGCCCCAGAAGCCGCAAAGGGTGAGCCTCCTGCCTTGGTTTCTACCACCATCTGGTGGTGAGTGGCAGGACTGCAGTCAGTCAGGGATTCCCTGGCTGACTCACACCTTCCTCAGGCTGAAGCATGTATCTGCTGGCATGCACCCAAGCCCTCTGCATGCCCCGTTCTCCCCTGCCCCCGGCTGCCTGTGCATGTTTTTCTGAACTCCTCTGGGGAACTTGTGCATGCCCACTGCCCCTGGCTGTACTTAGCCACTGCCCCTCTCTCTGTCCAGGCTGAGCTGGCTGACCGACCCAATCCCCCCACCCGCCCTCTGCCCGCTGACCCAGTGGTGAGGCGCCCGAAGGTAACAGTGGGGGGAGAGAAGGGCACAGCCTCTTCCCCCACCTAGGGCTGTGGTGCTGGTTGCCGTGGCGGTGGTGGCCGTGGCGAGATGCCCCCCTCTGTGCCTGAGGGCACATGTCCCCGTGGCTCCTTTAATGGTGACAGGTTTGTTTGGAGACAAGGGTGATTTCTGGTGCTGCCCCCAAGCTGGTGTTCCCCAGCACCAGTGCGATGGGGGTGGGCAACACGACGCGCACCAAGCCAGCTCATGCCTTCCCTCTCTCAGTCTCAGGGGCCTACCAAGCCCCCACCCCCAAGGAAGCCACTGCCTGCTGACCCCCAGGGCAGGCGCCCTTCGGGTGACTTGCCTGGCCCAGGGGCTGGAATCATGCCTTCAGTGGTCCCCTCCAGGTAGGTGAGGAGGGGGTTGCTGACGATGGGTGGACAAGGAGAATGATCTGGGAAAGGGGGTGACCTTTTTTTCTCCCCAATTCCAGGCCAGCACCACCGCCTCCAGCAGCATCCTCGCTCTACCTCTGACCTCTCCTGAGGTCGCGCTGCCTCCAATTCGGATTTAGGACTTAAAGAAGCGGAACCCTGTTGGAGTCCCCCACAATGACTGAAGAAGCCGGAGCGTGGACACTGTAATGCCCAGTCTTAGGGAAGCAAGACCGTCAGGCGCTGTGAAGCAGCACTCTGATGACTCGCCGGTATAGCTGCAGCCGGGGGCTAGTGGGGGACTGGGGCTGGATGGGGCTGAGGGAGGTGCACCCAGCCTGTCTCTGTTCTGCTGCAATAAAGAGAGATCTTGATCGCGTGTCTCAGGGTGCCTTCTCGGAAGCCGGTCGCCCCTCCTGCGTTTCCAGGTCTGGCCGCCAGGAGACGCTGCCTCCTCAGACCAGGGCTTGCTGGGCCGGGCGGGAGTCCCAGCCTTGGTCTACCAGCCGGTGTCCCGCGGATGCTCCCGACTTGTTTCTGCCCAGTCTGGGGTGACTCTCAGCGTGATCCTGTACCACAGGGAGTTGTTTGCCCGTTGCCACCCCTAATCTCCCAGTCCTCGCATCCTATGCTGCCCGGTCCCCGGAGACGCTGTCGATCTACAACCCAGCCAAGCTGTGGGACCACGTCCCCACCCTCCACCAGTGGCTGGGAAAAGTGACTCTAACTGGTATTCTCAGCGCCCGGAGCCGGGGCGGAGCGGGCGGCGGCTCCCACGATCCCAAGGCCGCGCACCTGCCTCCCGCCCCTCCCCCGCCCCCACCTGAGGGCTCGGGAACAAAGGTGCTTTGTACAGGCCGCAACCACTTCATCACTTCGTCCTCGGGATGGGGCCGCGTGGGCCCCCTGCCCAGAACGAGGGTGTGGGACGGAAAGGGACAAGCGCCAACCCCAAAGTGGGCATCTAGCACACCCCCTAAGGTTCTGTGGGGACAGGTGTGTCCCAGAGAAGGCTCTTTGTCCCTTCTCGTGTCAGTGGTCCTAGATGTGCTGAGAAAAGGGGGTGGCTGAACATGAAGGTGGCTGGACAGACTTGGTGGATCCCTGCTCGTGCCTCACTTTCCCCAACTGGGTGAAGGATGTATGCTCGCTCGTTTAAAATCTCCCAAACTTCCTTCCTTCCTTCCTTCCTTCCTTCCTTCCTTCCTTCCTTCTCTCTTTAGACCGGGTCTTGCTAAACTGCCTAGGCTGCCTCAAATCCCAGGGCTCCAGCGAGCCTCCTCTGCAGGAGCTAGGACTACAGGTGCCGGCCACCGCGCCCAGTCTCCCAAGTTTCTAATAAGGCTTTCTAACTCATACTAACGAGACAAGAAAGACAAGACTTCCCCTTAAACATTCTTAGTGGAGTTTTTAAGTGCCACCTCCTTCTCGCCCGGTGGCAGTGCGGCGCGGCCTCAGTAGAACCTTTGGCTAACCTGGCGCGCGACACGGTGCACAAAGGGTTAACCAAAGTTGGCTCCGAGCGCAGAGGCGGAGACAGGTTTTCATTGGTGGAAAGTTACCCGGGGGCGTGGCCCGGGAGTCTCCGCACCACCCCCCCTTTCCACAACCCCCCCTCTCCACTTTGTACCTTTCTCGCTCAGACTGCGAAGCGGGCCGGGACCCGCCGGACCCGACCAGACCGGACCCTGGGGGCGATGCGGCTGCTGCCCCTGCTGCGGACTGTCCTCTGGGCCGCGCTCCTCGGCTCCCCTCTGCGGGGGGCCTCCAGCCTCCGCCACCCCATCTACTGGAACTCCAGTAACCCCAGGTAGCCGGGCCGAACCAGGCGAAAGCCGAGTCGGGCCCGCGCGCTCCCGGGCCAGGCGCGCGCCCGCCACTCGCTCTTTGCGCGGCGCCGCCTAAGCCCGGCGGCGCGCCGGGGCTCCTTTGTTTGAGCCGGCGGGGGAGGGGGTGGGGGGAGGGGCAAGGCGCGCCCTGGGTCTCCCCCCTCCCGCGCGTGTTGGGGGGCGGGCGCAGGACCCCAACCCTGGCCGAGGTCAGTGGAGCCTGGGAGCGTGGAGCTGGGGGTCCTCGGCCTGTATTCCGGGCCCCGCCCCCCTCGCTTCTTTCGTGATCCCCAGCCTCTGGCCTGCCTGAGCTGCGGTGGACCGAGAATGAGGGAGGGGGGCTTTACTCTTATGCAAGAGCATGGGTTACTCTCAGGCTCTCTGGGCCTCCCCTCTGGCTTTCTCTGGCTCCTGATCTCATTCAGTATCTCTCCTTCCATCTGGATCATTTATCTGTCCTGTTTCTGTCCTGTCTCGACCCTGCCCTACTAGCTTAATCACCTTTGGGCAGGTTGTTTGACCTCCCTAACCTCAGTTATGTCACCTGCAAAATGGGCTAATAATACCTAGTACCCTGGGAAGTCAGGCTGGCTAACTGAGGTCATGCATGTGAAAAATGGTTCAAGCTGTACAGATACAAGCGATTATTTCTTTCTCTCTCCTGAGCTGTCTTTCTTTGAACCTTGGTATTTTTTGCTGTTTCCATCCTCCCCAATTCTCCCTGCCTCTCTGCCTTCCCCATCTGTCTTCCTTTCTGATTTTCTACTTCAGACAATCTGTGACTGTTTATTTATTCACTAACATTTAATAAGCACATACTGTGTGCTGGACCTGTACTAGGTTGCTGGGGATTAGCTCAATGAAAAAAACGAAGACCCTGTGCTCTGGGAGTGCTCAGGTCCAAGAGAGGGCAGGGTTAAAATCACTACAATACTAGTAACAAGTGATAAAGGCTATTGTCCTCAGAATGAATTCCTCTATCTCTGTTCCAGAACAGTACCTGGGAACCACTTGAGGACCTGTTAAAATTTTATGTTCTAGCCCCCACCCCTGAGCTTTCAGGGCTCATTTGTGCAATCCTCAAATATTCACTGAGCCGCCCTTGTGCAAGGCACTTTGCCAGGCACTGGAGATGGGACAGAACAAAGCATGCAAAGACCTTGTCCTTGCTCAACTTACGTTCTAGTAGGTTGAGCTCAGGAATGTCCCCTATCACTGTCCTGGAGAGTGAATCCAGGGGTACTCTACCACTGAGTCACACTCCCAGCCCTTTTGTAAATTTTTGTTTTGAGACAGGGTCTTGCTAAACTGGCCCCACTTGTGATCCTCCTGCCTCAGCCTCCCGAGTCAATGGGATTACAAGCCTGGGTCACTGTTCCTGGCAGGAATCTTCCTTTCTAATTGGACCTCTTAACGCAGGTGGTCTTTGGACCACCCATTGAGCGACTCTTGGAGGCCTTTCATAAATCAAGTTTCTCTGTGTGTAGGGGTCGGGGGCGTGGTTGATTCAGTATTTGGTTCTGTTGGAGGGTGGCCTGTCCAGCCTTCCCACCTCTATTAGCTCCCTCAGGCAGCTCCTAAGAGGTGAGGAAGGGGGTCTGGAGAAGGCTGAAAATGGGGTGGTTTGTCTAGGGGGCTTCTCTACATGCCTGGTACTTCCTTGTCCTGGTCAAAAAAAGAAAATTGAGGCACCTCATACCTTCTCCTCGCTCTTCTTATCACGACATTCCTTTTACCATTGGGCTGGGGTCTAAAGGGACTAAGGGTCCTCATGTTGCCCACCTTCAGCCCTGTCTGTACCTGCGCTGTGTGCCCGTACCTGCTGCCCCAGCACCCCACGCCCACCTCAGCATCTTCATAGACTCCGTCCACCTAACACTTACCAAGCAAGACATGGTGCCAGGCTGCAGGAAGGGCATCAGGGCTAGAGAGGGGGGTGGCAGCTCCACCCTGAAAGGTGGGGCTAGTGGCTGGCTCCCCCCCACATAAAGAAGCCATGTGCTGTGGGCGCTGAGATCTCTTAACCTCTCTGAACTGTGGATGGATGAGCCCAGCTGTCCCTTGCACTCTTTGGCAAGATTTACCACTCTGGGGCACTCAGGCCTCCCATGCTCCTCCATCTCCAGTGGGTGGGAGAGAGGCTGGAAGGGACCTTTGAGGAGGTACACCCTGACCTTCACACCCCAAGTTGTGCTGAGCCATCACCCTCAGCCCATGCCACCCTGTGCCCACAGGCTGCTTCGAGGAGACGCTGTGGTGGAGCTGGGTCTCAACGATTACCTAGACATCTTCTGCCCACACTATGAAAGCCCAGGGCCCCCGGAGGGCCCCGAGACCTTTGCTTTGTACATGGTGGACTGGCCTGGCTATAAGGCCTGCCGCGCAGAGGGGACGAACGCCTTCCAGCGCTGGAAGTGCTCACTGCCCTTTGCTCCCTTTGGCCCTGTTCGGTTCTCAGAGAAGATTCAGCGCTTCACACCCTTCTCCTTGGGCTTCGAGTTCCAGCCTGGAGAGACTTACTACTACATCTGTGAGTGACCAGGGGCACGCCGCGCACCCATTGGGAAAGCTGGGGAAAGGCCTAGGACTCCCTGCCTTTGCTGCTGCCCAGGACTGAGTAGGGGGATAGAGTGCATCTGTAGCAAAGAGGAGAGATTTAGAGGAGCCAGGAAAGAAGGGGGTGCTAGGGAAACGCAAAATGGCATGGGTGGGGCTGCCACCTGAGTTTGCACCAATGTCAGTGAAAGGTTTCCTGGGACAGGAGAGAGGGAGGCAGGAGGGTCGACAGCAGCCTAGGGCATGGGAAGGGCGATTCCCCGTGCTAACTCCTTTCCTCCAATTTCCCCCCAGCCGTGCCAACTCCCGAAAGTCCTGGCCAGTGCTTGAGGCTCCAGGTGTCTGTGTGCTGCAAGGAGGGCAGTAAGTGGGCGCGGGGGTGGGGAGCAACCTTCGGGCGAGGAGGGTGGAGGGGGGAGAATCTAGGAGCATCAGGCTCTCAGGGATCCAGGTCCAGCTTCAAATTGTGACTTTTCCCCCCATGTTTAGCCCTGTGGGAGCTTCTGCTGCACCCCTTTTTTTAAGACTTTTTTTTTAGTCGTACGTAGATGGGCACACAATACCTTTATTTTATTTATTTATGTGGTGCTGAGGATCGAGGGCCTCATGCATGTGGGACAGTGCTCTACCACTGAGCCACAGCCCAGCCCTGCTGTACCCCTCTCTAAGCTGGGCTGTGGGAATGGGGTCTCCTGGGCAAGGCCGTAGCTGGACCGGTTGTCTTTAGTGGAGGAGACTTGGAAGGTGGAGAGACTACTGGTTGTCTTATTTGGGGGACACTTGGATGTTGGGATTAGGAAGGATGAGGTGGTGAGTGGCTCACTGGGGTGCAGCGACTGGTTTGGAAGACTCTAGTGAACAGGTAATGGGAAGGTCAGAAGAGAGGCGGCTGAACAAGTGGGCCGACGCATCAGTGCCACCCCCCTCCTTACAGAGTCGGAGTCAGCCCATCCCGTTGGCAGCCCTGGAGAGAGTGGCACATCAGGGTGGCGAGGGGGACATGCTCCCAGCCCCCTCTGTCTCTTGCTGCTGTTGCTGCTCCCCATCCTCCGTCTCCTTCGAGTTCTGTGAGCCCCGTGGAGCCAGAGCCCTCCCAAGGCCCACGGGGGCGGGTCCCTGCCACCTGCACTGGGGATGCCAAGCCAGACAGACACAATGGAGCATTGATGGAGAAAGTCAGAGGGTCTGAGGTGACCCCTGTGGCATGGGTGGGACTGCCACCTGAGTCTGCCCACTCGTCACAGCTGGAGAAGAGCTGCAAAGGAGCTGCAGACAGCCCTGGGCACCCCAGAGGAGAGCCGGGACAAACAGGCCTCATCAGCTGCCTTGAGGATTCTCTCCCTCCATGAGAAGATTGGGATTTAGTGGGATGGAACCCTTGAGCCACGAGGGCCAAGGCAGAAGACCTGGGGACAGGTGGACTGCCGGCCCAGGGCAAAGGAAGAGCCCTGCTCTCTGTGCCCTTTAGGCTTCTTCCCTGGGGCAGCACCTTGCCGTCCCCAGGGGGTCACTCACTTGTCTTCCGTGAAGACGGACTTGTCATGAGGTTGAATTTCATGCCAGTTTGTATTTTTTATAAAGTGTCTGGACCAAGCCTTCAATAAAGCACCCATCTTTCTGTTGCCCTCCCTAACC
Organism: Marmota monax; assembly: GCF_021218885.2. NCBI lineage: Eukaryota > Metazoa > Chordata > Mammalia > Rodentia > Sciuridae > Marmota > Marmota monax. The sequence goes on along the minus strand of NW_026694593.1, from coordinate 1,873,458 downwards.
TGCTGCCCTCTGGCTCCTTCCCTGACCCCAAGACTCCTGCAGCATGTACTCTCAGCCTGGCTTGGCCTGACCTCCATGCCAGCTGTGCCCAGGCCATCTATGCCAGGCCTCAGTGGGCACCCCTCTGGGCAGTGTGGGTGAGTGCCAGCAGCAGCTGTGGAGCTTGGCACCCTCTTCTACCTCCCTAGCCGCTTCCTGGACTGAGGGGGCAGTGCTTCTGAAAGCCCACCCGCTTGGGGCACTACCCAAGCACTGGCAGCACCTAACAGGGTGCTGGGGCAAAAGCAAGGGGCAGTGAAAAGACAGCCCCCGGGTTTCAGGAGGCCTGGGTCCCTGCGAGCTGGGTGTCCCTCCCCCTCCCCAAGGGCACTCTGGGCGGTGCCTGGCCTAGAACTGGAAGGTGGGGTCAGATCAAAGCCTCCTTCCCCGGCGGCCTCTTTGTTCTTGGCTTTTATAAGGAGGAGGGGGTGGGGCTGAGGAGGGAGGGCCCCCTTTGCTCTCAGCCAACACGGTCTCTTCCCACCTCTGGCGGGCGAGGCTACGAACCCCGGAGCCCAGCCAGGCCCCTCTTTCTGAACGGTGCCCTGGGTGGAGGCAGGGGAAGGGGTGCCTTTCCCCTGCAGCTGTGCCGTACCCGCCCAGTGCCCCGCAGCCTCCTCTGGCGAGGTGCCGGCCCGCCTGGCACCCAGCCCGCGATCGATAGGTGGATGTTGTGCTGATTAGCTCGGCCGGGCTGCGGCAGCGAGAGGCGGCGTGTGAACACGGGGAGGAGGGAGCGGGAGGGCGCCGGGTCCGGACGCCGAGAGGCTGAGATTGCCCACCTCTCCCCCGCCCTCTGGCGCACCTGGGTCACACCTCGGTCCCCCTCTCCAAAGGGGCAGGGCCCTCTCCCCACCGCCTAGAGCCCGACTTTGCCAGTCCCCGTCACGTTCATTCCAGGGCTCTGGCTCAGGCCGGGGTGGGGGGCAGCACCGCCGACGGAGGCGACCCCTCCCCGCCTTCGAGGCCACTTTCAGAAAATGCTGCGTCTGTAGGTGCGTGTCCCTGCGTGGTTCTGTTATGGCCCTCACCCCAAACCTTGATCCCTAGCGGGGGCTGAGGCGCAGAGGAGAGGATGCAGCTGAGCTGAAGGAGCTATGGCCGGATCTTCTGGTTCTGGGTTCGAGTTCCTCTCTACCGTCAATCGCGAAGGTGTCAGTATGTTGCCATGGAAACCGACTATACTGATCCCCCCCCCGCCCCTCACCAGAGAAACCAGCCCGTGCAGGCCAGGGAGGACCGGGCAGCAGCGCACACCCTGGTTCAAGACGGCGGGGGTCTCGGCCCGCTCCCTGCGGCCCCAGACACCCCGTCTTCGCGGATGGAGGCACGCGCGCTCCCGAGTCCCGCTGGCGCGCGGATCCGCCACTGATAAGAACGCATGTGCGAAAGACTCGGGGCCCAGTCGCCTTCGCCTGCACCCAGACACACGCCCTCCGTCAGTCGGACGCGCACACTTGACACGGGCACCCGCCCTCCCCGGCCGCCCGCTCTCTGCAGGTGCGAGGGCGGGTCCTAGGCGACCGCAGGAGCCGGGCTGGGGGCTCTCAAACCCAGCCTCCTGCCGCGTGCGCTCGGGCCACGCCGGCCTCCTTCCATTCGCTCTCCTCTGAGTCCCGACCCTGCGTGGACGGCTGTCTCGGGCCGGCGCCCTCGCTCATGGGGCTCATGGCTCATGGGGCCGAGACTGGCTGAAGGCGCTGGGCACCGCGCCCTACCCACCAGAAATCCTCGAGGCATGTTCCAGGGCGCGGTTCCAGGAGTCTAGGCAGGCCTGCAAGTTTTGGGGCGTCACCGATCTCCCCTAAACTCAACGGCGTTAGACAGCTGAGGGTGGGGCCTTCAAATTGCTGGGCCTGCCCGAGTCTCTCGGAACAAGACTCCAAGACTCCACTCAGCCTCACCTCGCCCTGTCTCCCTGGCCTGAGGCCTGCGAGCTCGGGTCGCTGCGACCTGGATCCTGCGCCACACTTTCCGGGGTCACAAATCGCCCCTTCCCTCTCAAGAGCAACCCTCTCCTTCTGTAACCCCTCCTGTTTTATTCCTTCTTTGCTCATTAGTGCACTCAGCACATTGTAAGTTCGTGGCCCGCCCATCTTTCAGCCTGGCTAGCTGGGGTCGTCGGGGGATCCCCAGCTGTGACGCAGTGGCAAAGGATGCACTTGGTATTCCAAATAGCCAATAGAATCCCGGGGCCTAGGGCATGAGGTCACCAGCCGTAGTGCCCATTGGTTCGGGCCTAGAAGCGAAGAGGGGGTCCCCATAGCAACCGACGGTGCGTCCGAGCGCATAACCTGGAGAGTGGTGGTTGCCCCAGCTGCTTCCTCAGCTTAGGTGGGTGGTTGGGTTGGGGCCAGGAAGCTGGGGTGGAGCGCAGCTTCCCAGGTCCAGCAGCCCAGCCCAACCAAGCCCTTATCTTTAGAGACCCTTTTTTTAGAAGTAATGGTCAGCGCCACTTAACCCAGAAAGGTTAGGAGAGGGTTACTGGAGGCAGCGTTGGGGTCCTGGGTGCAGAGCCGCTGCCACCACCGCTGCCACCAGGAATGTCAATTCAGAAATCCTTGTGTTCGTCTGCATATCGTCTGCATCTCATTTGCATTCTCTTCATTTAAGGTCAAATTGGGCAGACATCTCCACATCCCCAGCCCTGTCGGCTTGTCTCTTCCTGGAATCTATCCCTCGGTAGCTCTCTAATCTATTCCTCAGTTGTCTCACTCCATGCCCCACCCCTCCTCCCACTCTCCAATGTCTCCTAGAGGTGGGAGGGGGCAAAGCCTAGCTAAAGGAGAAAGGATAAGGAGCCTGCCTCCCCCTCTGGATGTTGGGTGACAGATGGGGAGTGTTGGTCTGTACTGCCTGGAGAGGAAATTGGCAAAGCAAGTGGTGGGGGGAGGTGCCCCAGCTGGGTTGAGGGTCTCCAGGGCCAAATCACCAACAGGCCTGCTGGGGTGCTGAAGCCAGGGATGCCTGGTTTCAGCAAGGGGCAGGCCTGCCCACCTGTCTGGTGCCAGAGCAGCTTCCTTCCTCCAATTAAACACTAATGAGGTGTTATTAACCCTTACCTTGCCTACCAGCCCTCAGGTGGGACTCCGATTCATAGATTCATAATTTCACACTGAGGGAAGAAGGGGGGAAAGAGGACCTTTGGAAAAGCTGAGAAACAGTGAGGTCAGGCACCTGGAGACAGGAAGGCAGGGCCAGAGGCATAGATCCCATCCGCTGGTTATCCTCTGGGGGCTTCTGGGGATTCGAGGAATGAGTGTCCGCTCTCCAAATTCATTTATTCTTTTGTTCATTGGCTCACAATTATTTAGTAAACACCTCACCTACTAACTAAATACTAGGTTGCATGTTAGATGTTAGAGATACACACTTGCATGAGACAAGATCCCTTCCCTTAAGTAATCATCAGAGACAAACTGGCCAATGAATACTGATAATGCCAAACACAAGTGCTAATAGAGAGCCACATACTATGAGGACACAGGGGAAATGGGCCATCAGAGAAGGCTTTGATTTTGAAGGATGAAATTATGGCAGGGAGATGTGTACAGCTAATAATATTTGTGAAATTGACACAGCATGGGGCCATGTGGACATGAGTTTTCAGGACTGTGGTGTCTACTTCCACAGAGCTGTATGCTTGGCATCTGCATGTCTGTTTCTGAGTGGGTATGTACCTTCCCTGCATCTCTCTGTGTCTGGAATCCCTTCTTCTGAACACATATTGTGGTTTTGTTACAGATCAATGTTTGCCGTGAAGCTCTTGTGTAGATTGGCCTGAACCTGCCCAGCCCAGGGGAGGGGAAGTGGAAAACTGATGTTGGCTTCTTGGGAAGGGGTGGGCAGAAATATGTTCACACCTGGGGACCCAGATCCTACCTCCCCAAGTGGCAGCAGGCTGGCCAAGCAAGAGGCAAAACACTGGGCCTCAGGCTGCAGTGTGGTGAGTCTGGGTCACAGACCCCTCTGCCCTCGACTCCCCAGAGGAGAGATGAGGGTTACAGATACCAATCCCCACCAAGATCCCAGGCCCCCTCCCCCGCTGGCTCCTGTCTGTGGAGGAGCAGGCCGGCTCAGACCTGTCTGCTGGCTCTCTCCTCCAGGCAGCCGATCCTTTCCAGGGGACACAGAGGGCTGGGGAATGCTAGGCCCTATTGGGAAGATTCCAGATACTCCACCCCAGCCCTCCAAGGCTGTCTCCAGCCTGGATTCTCCCCACCCACTCTGGGATGCCACCTTTCTGGGCTTTGCCCAGACATAGTCACCTTTGCCGGGGAAGCCCTTGACAGCGGGGAGCAGATGGGGGCCAGAGCTCCTCATTGAAGACCAGCTGGGGTGGGTCTGGTTTGGCTCAAAGACCTCACTCCATTTCCCTCTTTCTCCTTAATAGCCACTTTCTAAAAAGTGAAATTCTGGATCTAGGGAGAGTTTTAGGGGTAAGGAAGAGGCTCTGGGTTCTGAGAAGGTAAAGGGCCCCTTCTTCCACACTGTCAAGGAGAGGTCTTCATTTTTTTTTTTAATAGTAACTTCCTTTTCCCCTCAGTCCATATAATCTTTTTCTACTTCCCAAGCACGAAGTCCCCTCTCCTCCTGTGGTAGCTGTTAAGGAAGCTTGGAAAGGAGGGGGAACAAATGGAAGAGAGAGTCTGTGACAGGTCCAAGTAGGCAGAGCTAGGAGATAACTCTTTTTGGAAGAGGGTGCTGGGGATTGGACCCAGGAGCACTCTACCCCTGAGCCACATCCCCAGCCCTTTTCATTTTTTATTTTGAGACAGGGTCTTGCTAAATTGCTGAGGCTGGCCTTGAACTTGTGATCCTCCTGCTTCAGCCTCCCAATTTCCTGGGATTACAGGCATGCCACTACGCAAGGCAGGAGTTAACTTTGTGTGTGTGGTTTGGGGGATTGAACTCAAGGTCCTGCATGTGCGAGGCAGGTGCTCTACCACTGAGCTACATCTACAGGCTTAGGAGATAACCATTTTTTTTATTAGTTGTAGATGGACAGAATGCCTTTATTTATTTTATTTATTTTTATTTTTATTTTTACGTGGTGCTAAGGATCGAACCCAGCGCCTCATGCGTGCTAGGCAAGCGCTCTGCCCCTGAGCTACAGCCCCAGCCCCAGGAAACAATTCTTAATAAGAATGATGATGGTGTAGCTCAGAAGTAGAGCACTTGCCTGACATGCAGGAAGCCCTGGGTTCCGTCACCACATGAGGGAAAGAAAGAAGAAAAGGCTTCCGCTAATCAAGCCCCCTCTGGGCCCTAAACACTGTGCTCAGTGCTTGTCAGATATTGTAGATCTTAACGTAACAACCACTCCTCAAACAGATGAAATGCTGTTATCCCCAGTGAATGGATGAGAAAATAATCCCAGAGAAGTTAGTGATCAGCGGCTGGAGAGGGGTGGAATAGCATTCAAGCCCAAGCCCGTGTTTCTGTGAAGCATGCGGCCTCCCACCGAGCTTTTCTCAAAGTGGATGCAGAAGACTCACACACTCCTCTAATGTAGCACCCCAAAAGTGCCACCCCACTCAGGCTCAGGCCTTTTGGCTTGCTGAACTCCTTGGAGGAATCAGGGCATGACTAGAATCCAAGGTCATTGCTCCTTGACCCTACCAGTCAACCTTGCCTCCTAATTTCCTGTGTCTTGGACCATGGTGCACTGTGTCCTCTGTTGTCAGCCATGTGGGTGGTACCATGTCAACTCAAGGAGGGTAGCACACCACAGAGTCATGCTGACACACTCACGTGGAAATCAAGAGACACATGGATCACCCTCTCTGTTGGCACCCGGGTTAGGATGGCACCAACAGCCTGTGGTGCTGGGGCACACACATGGGCCCTGGGCAAGGTGCAGAACCTGTGAATATTTCATGCCTGGAGCTGGCAGCTGCTTCTGCTCACACGCGTGCCCGATCTTCCATCTCACAGGCTCCTTGTTTATTTGTTTAATGAATTATTTATCCGTACCCCCCCCCGCTTCCCTCCGACCTCCCCCTCCCCCAGGCCCTAGCCTCCATGATTTATTGAACACAGCTCAGCTCTGTGGTTGCCACCCGCTGTCCCGGAGCTGCCTTGGGCCACACAGCCTGAGATCTCCCTCTGCCCCAGACCTGCTCAGCCCCCTGCTTCCTTGTGCCCTGGGGATGGGGGAGAGTGAGGCACCCTGTCAGAGGGCTCCCAGGGGGCCTGGGCTCTGTGTTCCTGGAGACCTCATGGCAGCCAGTAGTGTTCTGGCAAGCTCCAGGGATGGAGGGAGATGAAGGCAGAGCCTGTAGGTAAGGAGAAAAGAGGCTAGAGGCCCTAGAGAGAGGACTAGTCCCACAGGGACAACCCCAGCCTTGCAGAGGCCCTCACTGCACAGAGATCAGCTGGATCTTCTGCACCAGGGTTTTATACCATAGGCTGCAACCCACTGGGGGAGATGCAGTCAAGAAATTAATTTTATGATTCTCTACCAGCTTTTCACTTTATTATTATTTTAATTTTAAGAATACAGCAGAAACCAGATGCAGTAGCACACACCTGTAATCCCAGCAATTCAGGAGGCTGAGGCAGGAGGATCACAAATTCAAAGCCAGCCTCAGCAACTTAGAAAGACTGTGTCTCCAAATAAAAAATAAAAAGGACTGGGGATGTGGGTCAGTGGTTAAGTACCACTGGGTTCAATCCCTGCTACCAAAAAAAAAAAAAAAAGAATAGAGCAGAAGAAAAATATAAAAGAGCATCCTCTATACTAAGGTTAAGTATTATTTCATAAAACTCACTGTGTGTGCACACACAAACAAGGGCACACTGGATTGCAAGTCAAATATGCATCCTACTGTGAATCACAGGAGTGATTCAAATCACAGACATAAATCAAGGCCTAGACCCCACTGATAGGGGACTGGATCCTTCCATGATCCAAATGCCAGAGAGAGGCCTGGACCTTCAGATCAGGTCCCAGGCATGGACAGTGGCCAAAATCTTATAATAGGGACCTGTTCCCCAGAAAAGCCCAGTCCCCATCAGTAGAGGCCTATAGACAGGCCAAGGCATTACAGGTGGAGGTGCACATTCTATAGACAGGACTTCCACACCCACAGTTGTACAGTTTGTAGACAGCACAAAGGAGCCACACAAGGGACAAGAGGAGGCTAACAGCACCCCAGCTCCCTCACTAAGTCAGGGAGACACAGAGGGCCACCTCCCACTGAAGGAAGCAACACCTTTGTTTTTGCACAAAGGGACCACTTGCCAAGAGATGCGCCCTCAGGACTGAGTCTGCATAGAGGGGTGCTTCTTCTAATCCACATAAAAGGCCCCAATCAGTCAGCAGCCCCCAGGAACAGAGACCTAGGTAGACAGAGCATCAGGTCCCATGGACACAGGCATAGGCCCACAGAGAATACCTCCACTCAAAACCCAGGCTTAAACCCCATAAAGAAAGTTGCTTAAATCCTAAGGAGAGGGTTCCAGATTCAAGGGGAAGGGCTCAGTTATTATTGGAGGGAGGATGTGGGTGTGCTAGATTCTAAAGAGGAGTATCTGGGCCTTACAGAAAAGGGCCCAAATCTTTAAGCAGGACCCAAATGCTATAAGCAGGGATTTAAGGTTTCAAATTGGAATCGAAAGTCCTGGACCAAAGCAGCAAGCTCCCACTCACTGTGAATACAGACAGCCTCTCTGCCAACTGTGGGCCCAACAGAAAGAAGCCTACCTTTGTGGATCAGGGGACAGGGATAGGGACTGGGATTTGTGGCCCCTGGAGTAGGCAGGTTAGCATCATTTGGGTGAAACAAGTCTCCCGGGGAAGAGGAGTCTGGGGGCAGGAGAGCTGTTTGCAGAGTCCCCCACTCCCATCCCAAGGGGCCTAATTTATTTTCTGGCTCATAAAAAGAGAGATCTCCTGGGGGGGGGGGGGGAAGCCTGGAGAGGATAGAGGCTGTTCTTGCCTGGTAGCCCTCATAGAGCCTCTTCTGAATGGCATTTCCCCTCCCCCAAACCCCGCACCTGAGACTATCTTGTGGTCAGGACCCTGTCCTGTCAAGGATAAGCAGATGGGAGGTGCCCCTGCATCCTCTCTCCTAAAGCACAGTAACAAAATAGCGTCATGCCTGCCTCCCTGGCCACAGGTGGTTGGAGTGGGTCTTGGGAACCCAGTCAAACCTGGTTCTGCCCAGTCACTCTTAGTCTTAGCCTCTCCAAAGAGAAGTGATAAGGGATAGACAATTGAGATCTGTATTCAGGATCCTTCCCCTGAATTCCTACTTCCTGGGTAAAGAAGTATGTCTGTTTCAGAGAGGGCATGTGGGTTTGCGTGGGTGTCCTTTCTGTGCATGTATGAGTTTGGGTGTGTGCTTTTAGTCTCTGTGTCTACAGGCCTGTGTTTCTTCAGAACTCTAGTGGATAGTAACTTTACCTATGTGTGTCTGTGCATCGGGTGACTGTGTTTCTAAGTTCTCTGCCTCTGGGTGTCTGTGACATTTTCCTGAATGTGTGTGTCTATGAGATGTGTGTGCTTGGGTGTCCCTGTGAGGACAATGGCTGAGGTGAGAGCTGAAACAGAAGGTAATCTACTTTCTGCCCTCGGAGCCAGCACCTCTGGGAGTAGGAGTGGGAATGCCTGAGGACACAGATGGCCCACCTGGAAGGAGCCTGCCTGAGAGCAAATGAGGATCTCTTTGTAAACGTTCAGGAAACCCTGCTCAGCTTCAGCTGGGCCTTGGGCCTGGACTGCCAAAGACCCTGCTTATACCCACTACTGACATTCTTGGGGGCTGAGATCCACTCCTCCTCCAATAAAAACAAGCCTCAGGCTCAGCTGGGGGCTCCAGGTCCAGCTGTCAGGTCCTTGGTCCTCACCTGAGGGCTGTACTACTCTTCTGTGTCCACCTGACTCATGCACAAAGGAAAAGTGGCATGGAGGGAGCAAAGGGGCCAATTCTTCAGACAGGAAGGAGGTCTAGTCCTAATTATTCTTCTCAAGACTCCTTCACTCTATCCTAGAAATGAGTGGGCCCACAATCCCAAATCCTTGTCGTGGATTCCAGCCTGGAGGGAGCAAAGCACCCGGGACCAGCCGCAGCACACAACCTAGGTGTGCGCTGGTCTTTTCGAAGGAGCAGCACGCCCCCGCTTCCCACGCGCCGCACGCTCCCGGCTCCAGCGGGGAGGGGCCTGGCGGGAGCGCGCCGGGGGCCGGGCTTCGGGGCGCGCCCAGGAGGGCGGAGGGTAGCGCTGTGGGCGTGGCCTAAAGCTGGGGGCCGGCGGCGGCGGCAGCGGGGAGCTGGGAAGCTGAGAAGCCGGGAGCACGGGGCTCAGTCGGGGGGCGGCGGCGGCGGCGGCTCCGGGGATGGCGGCGGCTCCGCTGCTGCTGCTGCTGCTGCTCGTGCCCGTGCCGCTGCTGCCGCTGCTGGCCCAGGGGCCCGGGGGGGCGCTGGGGAACCGGCATGCGGTGTACTGGAACAGCTCCAACCAGCAGTGAGTCGGGGGCCCGGGAAATCCCGCCTCAGCCAGAGGGGAGTTGGGGGGCCCAGGAAGTCCTGGGGGAGCAACGGGTGGGAGTCCTGGGAGAACAGAGCTGGGGGCTGGGAAGCGAGGGAGAGGGGGATGCACTCCGTGGGCGTCTGTGAAACTCGGGGGGCCGTCTGCGAGGCTGCTGGTGTGTAGTAAGGCGCGCTCAGGCCGTGCGGAGGAGTCTGCGGGCCCCCACCCCACACTGGCCTCTCCCCACCCGCCTCGGGAGCAGCGTGCCCCTGTCCCGTACCCCCGCATCTGCACTCTCATAGGTCGGACTGGCATCTGGGGCGCTGGGGTGCCGGGGATAGGCCGCCGCATTTAGGGGCCCAGGGATGACCTGTTTTCGGCCATGAGGGTTTCAAGGGGTGCTGCCTAGTACTCAAGCTTCTAAAAGTGGGGTACCGAGCTGAGGCGGGGAGTACGACCCAGCGCCTCCCCGAAACCAAGGGGAGTGGGCCGCCCTGCTGGTGCGAATAGACCCGCTAGGGTGTACCGGGGCTGGGTCGCCGAGTTGGAGACTGCTGCTTGGTTAGGACGGTACGTGGGGTACCCGGGAGAGAAGGGAGGAGATGTCGGCGTGTCACACACTCAACACACACTCCCGGGCCGGGATCGGCGTATGGCACCAAGTGTGAGCGGGCGTGCGCGGCTGTCAGTGTGCGTGTGTGTCTGAGTGTGATTTGTGTGTCTGCGTCGGCGATCGTCTGGGGGTGGGAGCGGGCGGCGGATTGGGGAGGGGGCTGCGGTCCGGGTCCGCGTGGCCGGCCGCGTCTGGGTTGGGGTGGCTGTTGGCGCCGCCGCGGTCTGGACGAGTGTCGGGGCCGCCGTGTGGTTTCCCGGGTGTGTGGCGCGGCGGACGGGGGCCGGCTGCGGGGCCGGGTCCTCGTTCGGCTCAGTCCTTGCTGCCCTTGTCTTCTCCTCCCCGCGGAGCCGCTGTGTGTATCACCCTTGGCCGCCTCCGTGTGTGCCTGTGTGGGTAGGGGGATCCCTGGGGACGTGGGGGGTCACTGTCACACCTGCCCGGGCGGTGGCGGCAGCGCGGTCCCTAGCTCCCCACCCTGGGGGCGACTAGGGAGCAAATGGCGAGACCCCAGGGGAGACGACCGGGAGGGCCTGGTGGCCGCGACCCCCAACCTTCCGCGGGAGGGGCTGTCGCTCGCCGCTCCGCTCTTTGTTGTTTGGGGCTCTGCGCCTCCCCCTCTCTCCCTCCTCGCGCCCGGAGTGTCAGACTGGGGGTGGGGATGAGCCAACGACGCCCCCCTCTCGCTTCCCATGGAAACCTCGGGGGTGGGGATGCGCCCCTCCCCCCCGGAGCGGGACTCCAGGATCTCGGGGGGCGCCGAGGGCTGACTTCTCGGCTCCATCTAGCTCGCCCCCTCCCCCAGACTCCCACGTCCGACCCCCGCTCGGGCCGAGTCTGGCCGGGAGTGGAGAGCTCGCAGGTGAGGGGCCCGGGTTCCCCGCACCCTTGGGCACCCCACGTTCTTAGGGGAAGCCGGAGGGAGAGGCGCGGGATGGCCTGGGGGTTGAGCCGACTGTCCTCCCCCGCGCACACCTGGGCGCAGGTGAAAGCTCCGAAAGGGGGTGGGGTGCCGGTTCCGAGAGCCTCCTTTCTGCCTGCTCCACTCCCGTGCGGGCCTGGACCGGCCAGGTAGGAGGGGGCACGCACCCGGCCGAGAGGCTGCCGCCGCCCCCGCCTCGCTTCCCGGGCCTTTGTTGCCGCTGCGCCCGGGCTCCCCGGCTCCCTCACTGCGGCAGCCGCGGCCCCATAAATCGTGAGAGCGACGTGCTCCGGAGCCGGGAGTGGAGAGGGCCGGGGAGCTGGGGGCGGGGCCGGGCCGAGCCACAGGCTCCCGCGCCCCCTCCCCCCAGTCACGTGAGCTGGCTCCTGGCTCCCACCTCCCGTCACGTGCGGAGGGTCTCTGCCCCTTGGGGTCACGTGGGGAGGGTCTCACGACCCCGCCTCCTGAGGGTCACGTGAGAGAGTGCTGGTGGGACACGTGCAGTGGCCTCCTTTGACAGACCTAGGGGCAGTACCCTCTGCACAGCAGCCACGACCTAGCCCTCTGGCCCCCATTCAGCCCCTCTGCCTAGGCTCCCGGAATAGGAAAGACCTGTTCCCTGCGCGCCCCAGAAACTAGGGATGGAAGGACTGTGTTGGAGGGAAGCATGAGAAACGTGAAGTTGAGGGGCCCCTGAGCCCAGAATTGATTTGGGGGTGGGGGTGAGGCTGATAGCCAAATATATTGCCCCTGCCTTGTGCTTCATTTCTTTGCAGATCTAAGGAGGTGTTAATACTCTGTCTCAAGAAGCCTAGGAACATCATTCTCCAGCTGTCCCCTTACCTGTCTATCTGAAATGTTTCTGTTGCAGATCTCTTTCATTCACACATTCATTCAACAAATATTTATTGAGGCTCTACTATTTCCCTGATGGTCTTCTCTGTGTTCTCTGGCTCCGACTTCCTGCCCTGCATCCTCCTGCGTCCCTGATTCTCCCCTCTGCGTTTCTCTGTCTTCATCTCTACTATCTGTGGGCCTCTCTGATGGCCTCTGGGTCTCTCCCGTTTTCCAAGCCTCGGGTCCCAGTCTCCTCTTCCCTCTCTCGGTTTCTGGTTCTCTCTCCCGCCGCTTCGCCCTCTCCCTTCCCGGGGAATCCGTCTCTGTTCCTCTCCCGTGTGTCTGTGTCTCACTCCATCTCTGTGCCTCGCTTTCGGCGGGTCTCTCGCTCTTCTCCGCCGCTGCAGATCAATAAACCTTCGCCGCCGCCGCCGCCGCTGTCGCAGGGACGAGGGGCGGGGGTGTCGGGCGCGCAGATTCTCCTTCACCCGACGCGGCCCGGGGGAGCCCCAGGCCCAGGACCTGGCTCACCAGACCCGGACCCGTGGGGTGTGCAGGCCCCGGTGCCTGGGGGGCGCGGGGGTGTCATCGTGCGCGCGCCGCCCCTTGATCCTTCCCGCCGCCGCCTCCACCGGCCCCATCGCCACCCCCACGCCACCCCCGAGCCCCACGCGCGGACCCCACGCCGCGCACACGTGGTCTGGCCTCGCCTGCTGGAGCGGGCGGCGCGCAGCCTCGGGGGCGCGCGCTGGAGGGAAGAAGCAGGTCTCTCCACATCTCTCCTTCACTCCCTTAACTCTGCACCCGGGCGTCGGAGGCCGGGGACAGGGATCTAGCAAGTTTGGAGCCCCCTGGGATCCTTCCCACACTCCCTGGTCTTGTGAGACACCCTGTTTACCAGCCCCTAATTGCCCCGGGGGGAGAAGCTTGCTCCTTCCCCGCTCCCCGCGCCGCCCAGCCAGCCCCCTCCGCGGGCACTCAGGGCCAGCGGGGGTCAGGCGGGGTGCTGAAGGAATAAGGGGTCGAGACGTGCCTCGAGGGTGGTGCGAACCGGGACAAACTGAAATAACGGGGCGAGGGGGCACCCGGTCTAGGTACGTGTGGACACGCTCCTTTCTGGGGGAGAGAGAGAGGATGCAACATGAGGATGAAGGGGAGGGGTAGAAAACTGCCCGAAGGTGCTGGACGCAGCACTGCCCCCAGATCCCAGCCCACCTACCACCGGGCTGTGGGGCCTTGGAGGCGGAGTTACTGCGGAGCTGTGCTGGACTTAGGGGCACCTCCCTCTTCACTGCCAGGGCGAAGGAGGATGACAGATTCAATTAAAGCGCCCAAGCCAAACAGACAAGTCTCCTCGGAGTTGCCGTAGGGATTCCTGGCCAGACCTTGTGCTGTCCCTCCACACCACCCCCCTCCACCAGATACCAAATGGGCACCGCCGTCCCATCGGCAGATCTTTCTCCCACGTGCCCAGCTTTGGAGAACATTTCATGGTTTTTCCTGCCACCTAGCACAGGGATAAGTAAGAAGTAGCTTCTCTTTCCTTGTGGTCACCCAGTGACCTTTTGTAAGACTGGTCCCACCCGCTTGAGGAAACCCAGGTACCTGTAGGAATATCTCTGGAGCTGGCTTTGCTCCCTGCTGGAATGGGGTGTGTTATAGGAGGAACTAGGTGGTGCGGCAGGGAGGGGCTCCTTCAGAATGGGATTGGAAACACGGGCGAGGCTCAAGGACAGAGGCCCTAGTGTGGCTGTGCAACTGCCCCACGCCTGGCATCTTGCCACTGGTGGCCCCCTCCCCAAAGCCTGAGGGGAGGAACAGGAGACTGTGTGGGGTTGGGATGGACAGGCAAGCCTAGGGAGGCGGCTAAGAGCCAGGCCTGGTCTAACCCGTTTTCCTGCTCCCAGTGCCCCAGGCTGAGACTCCTGCCCACCTGAGTGCCAGGGCCAGGGAGGGGCCTGAGTGACCCATCACTCCCATGGGAACCAAGTGGGACTGGTGGCATTCCTGATGACTCAAGGAGGCTGTGCCCATGCTTACTGGGGTGCCCAAACACGGGCTCTCACCTATCCACCTCACTGCCAAGTTTGGAAGGGCTTGCTTGGGGAGGGGGTAGTATAGGCAAAGCCAAGGAAGTGGGGTAAGGTGGGAAAGGACCCTCAAGGCCCCATCTCATGCCCAGACCTCCAAGTTCATTTCCCTAATTGATCTAATTACTGCTTATGGAACTGGGTGGTACCAAGTGACACAGACAGCCAGTCCCTCCCCTCGGGGAATTCCCAGGGAGTGGGGATCCCAGAGGTTTGACATTTTGCCTGATATCTCCTGTCTTTCTGTGTCCACCATACTCCCTTCTCACTGACAATATGTGTGCATTCTTACCCTAAGAAAACTAGAGAAAAGCCCTGCCCACTCCTCCATGTCCCTCTGCCCACTTAGAGGTTTCTCCCATCAGTACCACAATCAAGGGTGTTCAGACCATCATTTGGATGGTAACTAGCAAGGCAGGTAGGGATTACTAGGGATCCAGCATCTGCTTCTCTGTTCCAGAGAGGGATCCAGAACGTGAGAGATACAGCCGTGGTATCTGGGCACTGTGCCCACTACTTGGCTGAACATGATTATTGGGGCAGTAGCATCCAGGATAGAGGAAGAAGGGTGGGTTGTAATGAGACAGAAGTTTTGACTGTTGACATGATGCCACGAGGCCTTGGTGCCGAACCCCTCGGCTCCCTGATCTGTTGTGTCAGGTTATTGGGGACCTAATTGCCCGTGGCCTTGGGGTGGAGGTAAGTGAGGATCAAGGTACAGAGGCCAGTGATAGTGTCTTGGGGTCAACTAGTACTGGCATGCGGCTCAGCACACATGCAGCTTAGCTTTTTAGCCAGAGTATGCCGCCTTTGAGTAGGCGGTGGACATATTTGTGCCTGTGCCATGGAACTTGTGCGTGTATATGCATGAAGCCGCCATACGTGTGTATGTGAGGGCAAGTCCTGTCGGACTGGCCTTGGGGCTGGACTGGCAGCAGCAGCAGGGAAGCATGCTGGGAGATGCGATGGCGGGTGTGTTTCCCACGGAAGGGATGCCTCCCACTTTCACCCTTCGCTTCCATCCTTCTGTCCTTCCTCCCAGCGGGTAAATAAGGGGGGATGGACGGAGGAAACCGGGCCTGGGTCTGGGAGTCGCTGGGGCCTGCGCGGTTTCTGTGGCAACCCAGGCGCACGCTCCTCCTCCCCCGCCCCTCTCCCTGCCCCTCTTCTTTGGGAGCAGGCCGGGCTTCCCTGCGCCTCTGCTACCCTCTGGTGGCCATCAGGAGAAAGACCGGCCACGAAGGCGAGGGCCCGGGAGAGTGAAAGACTGGCGGCTTTAGGGCCCTGGGGACAGAGACAGGGCTAAGAGAGGGCGCTTGGAGGAAGAGTCGGGGGACTCCAGGGACCCCCGGGGAGGGTCTGGGGAGCGGTGTGTGGCAGGCGGGCTGGCTCCGGGGTTTCTCTCCTCTGACCCGCTTCCTTTCCCCATAGCTTGCGGCGAGAAGGCTACACGGTGCAGGTGAACGTGAACGACTACCTGGACATTTACTGCCCCCACTACAACAGCTCAGGGGTGGGCCCCGGAGCGGGCCCCGGGCCGGGCGGCGGGGAGCAGTACGTGCTCTACATGGTGAGCCGCAGCGGCTACCGCACCTGCAACGCCAGCCAGGGCTTCAAGCGCTGGGAGTGCAACCGGCCGCACGCCCCCCATAGCCCCATCAAGTTCTCGGAGAAGTTCCAGCGCTACAGCGCCTTCTCGCTGGGCTACGAGTTCCACGCCGGCCACGAGTACTACTACATCTGTAAGTGACAGCCGGGGGGTGGGGGTCCAGAGTTAGCCGGAGTTGGCAGCCAGGGATGGAGTCCCAAGGGGCCCGAGTGGCTGAGAGGGAGGCCCGGGGTGAGCTGGGGGACTGGGGGCTTCAGCTCAGTCACTGCTGTGAGGCTAAGAGAGAGCTTTGGTGACAGTCCCAAGTTTGGGCCTCAGAATCGCTGTTCCTATGAGGGACTCCTGGGTCGGGACTTCAGGGGTCCGTTGGGACCCAAAAGGCATCGGAAGCTCACAGCAGAGCCTTAGTTACCAATGTCCAAAGGGTAGGGGAGCTCCTGAAGGACAGTGGCCCAGGAAGGGCAGTGTGGAGGGCATGGGGCATGGGCCACGGATTGGAAGAAGGCCACTCAGAACTGGTCTCCTCCCCAGCCACGCCCACCCACAACCTGCACTGGAAGTGTCTGAGGATGAAGGTGTTCGTCTGCTGCGCCTCCAGTGAGTATCATCGACTCCCAGCCTCACCCCTATCCTTGGCTCCCCTGCTTTGGGGCTCCCCTGGCTTCCTGTGGGTGGGGGCGGAGGGCACAGGCGAGGGGGGCTTGCTCCCCAGCTGTAGCAGCGGGAGGGGGTCCTGGCCCTGACTCTCCCCTCGTCTCTCCCCGCCCGCACCCCACCCCGCAGCATCGCACTCCGGGGAGAAGCCGGTCCCCACTCTCCCCCAGTTCACCATGGGCCCCAATGTGAGGATCAACGTGCTGGGTGAGTCTGCGCAGCGCCCTCTGGTGGCCACTGCTGACATCGCAGCCCCCTCCCCTGTGCCTGCTCTCCTTGCATGCTTTCCCCTGGGACACTTGTCCTTCCTGCCCCCGTGGGTGGTCACGTCCCTGGCTCCACTGCTGCTGCCGCTGCCGCGTGCCCCAGCCCTGGCGCGCAGCCCAGCCCTCACCAGTCTGTCTGTTCATCTATCCACAGAAGACTTTGAGGGAGAGAACCCCCAGGTGCCCAAGCTTGAGAAGAGCATCAGCGGGACCAGCCCCAAGAGGGAACACCTGCCCCTGGCCGTGGGCATCGCCTTCTTCCTCATGACACTCTTGGCCTCCTAGCTCTGTCCCATGCCTTGGTGGGGAGAGATGGGGCGGGGCTGTGAACAAGCGACAAGTCTTTGGCCTCTTAACGGGAAGCCTAGCTGTGGGCCTGCACCCCCCCTCCCATGGCTGGAAGTGGGGTCCGCACCATGCATTGTGCCCACTCCCTCTGCCCCTCCCTCCAGGTAGGGCACTGTAGTGGACCAGGCACAGGGACAGTCAAAGGTCCCAGGTGACCTGGTGGCTCTGTAATGTTTGGTACCAAATTTGGGGCCATAAAGGGCAGTTCTCAGGACGTCCTGCCCCCTGGTACCTCTCCCTGACCCCTGGCTCCCTCCCCTTTTGTCCCCCCAGAGAGACAAAAATGCCCCAGAGAGAGCAAGCCAACGTGAAAGGTGCCCCATCACTCTCCTCCAGGGACAGAACGTGGGGAGGGGACTAAATGGGCAAGGGGGTAGCACTGCCCGCTGCCCCTTCCCCTGTTTACAGCAATAAGCACGTCCCCCTCCCCCCACTCCCACTTGCAG
This sequence comes from Marmota monax, assembly GCF_021218885.2. Classification (NCBI taxonomy): domain Eukaryota; kingdom Metazoa; phylum Chordata; class Mammalia; order Rodentia; family Sciuridae; genus Marmota; species Marmota monax. The sequence goes on along the minus strand of NW_026694593.1, from coordinate 1,856,157 downwards.
GATTGTGGTTTGGATCAAATCCAAGTTTACAAGTAGACCCCCCTAGGGAGGCAGGCAGTGGACGGGTGGCAGGGGTGGGCACTGGGGTGCCAGGCAGGCATGTACAGACTCTATATCTCTATACATAATGTACAGACAGAGTCCTTCCCCCTCCCTAACCCCGGCCTCCCTTGACCCCCCTTCCAGCTTCAGACCCCTTTCCCACCAGGCTAGGCCCCGCCGGGGACCCCCTGGCCCCTCTTTTGTCTTCTGTGAAGACGGGACCTATGCAACGCACAGACACTTTTGGAGACCGTGAGACAGCGACGCCCCTCCCTTCCAGCCCTGAGCCAGCCGGGAGCCAGATCCCAGGACCTTGCCCTGCCCACCCCACGTGGTCCCCACCCATCCTGGGCCTTTTTCAAGTGCTTTGGCTGTGACTTTCATACTCTGCTCTTAGTCTAAAAAAATAAACTGGAGAGAAAAATAACCGAGTGTGTGTGATTTGAAGGGACCGGCGCCCTCCGTTCCCCTGGTTCTGCTCCACAGGGCACAAGGCCTGGGCTGGGGGGGAGATTCTGAGCCACAGAGTCCCCTGAACTGTGCTGTGGCTTATCTCCTCTGAGAGGCAGCTCTGTGGGGAGAGAGCAAGAGAGGCTTTAAGTTGGGCCTGGTTGACTTTGAGCAAATACCTTAACCTCTCTGGGCCTCAGGTATCCATCCCATCAAACAAACTGGGCCATACCATACCTGTCAGGGTTGGTGTAAGGATTAAATAACAGGGGGATTAAAGGCTCTATCAGTGATTATCTTCTTTTCTTCCCATGGTGATGTGATCAGAGGTTCTTGCCTGGGGTCTTTGGATTCCAGGGATTTGTGAACCTAGCTAGAAAAAAAAAATGTTTATTTTCACTTACCTGTACCTAAAATTTAACATTCTCTTATGTATGTGGGCAGCAAACCACAGTATAGTAATTAATGACCTGTGACTTTGTAACGGGCAGAAATCACAGATGTTTTCAGACTGCACTGTAGTTGTGGACGATATCTCACAAGATCATTTACTCTCATCACTACTTTGAAATGGTCATAGTTGTTAGACCTTTCTTGTCTTCAATGTGTTAATAAAGAAGCATATATATTACTATATCAAAAATGTAAATGTTTTGATAACTGTGTTTCAATATAATTGGTTTCTTTTATACTCCTTGTAATTTTTTGATTTTTATTTTTTAGTTGTTGATTTTTTTTTTATAATATATGTGGTGCTGAGAACCGAACCCAGTGCCTCATCCATGCTAGGCAAGTGTGCTACCGCTGAGCCCCAGCCCCAGTCCCTTTGGAATTTTATTCATGTAAAAACATGCCCATTTCTGGGGCTGGGGCTGCACATAACTCCAGCACCTGCAGCCCTCAGGAGAGCAGAGGGGACAGAAGGCTAGAGACGGGAGAAGGTGTAAAGCTGACCGAGGAGCCCAAGCTTGCCCGGTGCAGTGGGACACGCACATAATCCTAGCAGCTAAGGAAGCTGAGGCAGGAGGATCTCGAATTCAAAGCTTAGCAACTCAGTGAGACCCCGTCTCTAAATAAAATACAAAATAGGGCTGGGGATGTGGCTCGGTGGTCACTGCCCCTGAGTTCAATCCCTGGTATGCCCCCCAAAAATCAATAAAAATAAAAAGGGCTTGGGATTCTCCAGTGGGGCCCCAGCTCTGTGGCTCAGTGGTTGCTGGGGTCAATCCCCAGTTCCGAAAAACAAACAAAACATAAAAACAAGGAGCCCGAGGTGGGTGACGTCAGGATTATATAGGAAACACTGCACAAGGGGACGAGGGTAAGGGTCAAAATGTACCTAGGGCTTCACTTTTTAAGTGCCCTGACCCAGAGAGGGAGGCATTTCTTACTGCCACAGGACCCCATCCCACCCAGGTTCTCTACTGGTACTGTGGGCAGACTGGACCCTGGGTAAGTGCCCTTCCTATGGACCCTGAGGCTGTATTGTTGTGAGAGTGGGCTTGGTGGCAGGATCTGTGTTCCCTTCCTCTCAGTGTCCATAAAGCACAGGAAATGGAATCTCAGCTGAACTGTGAATAATGTCCGGGTCTCTTAATGGCAGAACTGTGGACTAGCCTGAGCCTCCTTACAAGAAGATAAGACTGAAAAGGTGGACTTCTTCATTCAACTGGCTGTGTATCCAATCAACATTCATTGAGTGCCTGCCAAATGCCAGGCTCTATCTTGGGGACTAGAGACACAAAGAAGACACAGCCTCTGCCTTCAAGATATGGCTCAGTGCTAGAGCACTCACCTGGCATGCATGAGGCCCTGGTTCCATTCCAGTACCACGAAAACAGCAAAAAGTGGGTTTAACTGAGAGTGGTGGTAATCCTAGCAGCTTGGGAGGCTGAGGCAGGAGGATCCGAAGTGTCAGGCCAGCCTCAAAAAAAAGAAGGCTGGGGATGTGGCTCAGTGGTTAAGTACCCCTGGATTCAATCCCTGGTACCAAAAAAAAAAAACAAAAAAGAAGTGGGTTTGAGCTGGGCAGGGTGGTACATACCCATAATCCTAGTGACTCAGCATTTTAGCAAGACCCTGTCTCAAAAAGTAAAATAAGCCAGGCACAGTGGCGCATGCCCATAATCCCAGCAGCCCAGGAGGCTGAGGCAGGAGGATCGAAAGTTCAAAGTCAGCCTCAGCAACTTAGTGAAGCCCTAAACAACTTAACCTGTCTCTAAATAAAATTTAAAAATAAATAAATAAAAGAAAGAAAGAAAAAGATCTGGGGATGTAGCTCGGTGGTTTAGAGCCCCTGAGTTCAATCTCCAGTGCAAAAAAAAAAAAAAAGAATCTCAGATCTGGACTGCGTAAGCCAATCCGACCCCCTCCTTTTACAAATGTGAGAAGGGAGGCTCAGAGACAGCGAGTCGCGTGCTAGGCCAGAACTCATGTCCATCTTTCTTTCCCCGGAAGGGGACATTCACATGTCCCTGGGAATTGAAAGCTGGTATTATTTGAAACTTCTTACACCCCCACAGTTGTGTCAAGGAGGAAGTGCCACCCTCTCAAGGATCCCTTTCCTCAAAAATAACCCCCCTAAAAAAGAAAAAGGATCCTTTTCCATCCCCCTGAAGCTCAGGGTCCTGCAGGGGACCTTGCCCTCAGGCGGGGTTTCAGTTTCAGAGCAGGGGGCCCAGGGAGAGGGCTCAGCACCTAGGTGGACAGACACCAATGACCCTGAGCCTGCCGAGGTCTGGGGGTGGTGAGAGAGCACAGTGGGAGAGCTTGGGGGAGGGCAGGGGGGAGGGAAGGGAGGTCCACAGAGCAGACTCAACACCTGTGCACAGGTGGAACCAAAGGAAACAGAGAAGTTCAGGTGTGGGACTGAGCAAGACACCTGGGGTGGGGGCAGATGGCAGCAGGGCTCTAGCTGGTGACAGGAAGCCAGCCTGAGCGACCTCCTTCCGACTGCCCGACCCCAGCACCTGGGGTTCTCTTAGAATCTGCTGCTGGCTGTCGGATGGTGCCCCAGGGCCTGGACATTCTGCTCACCTCGCTGTCCCCACCCCAAAGCACAGGGCCCTGAGGCGGGGGAGGTGGTCGCCAGTGCGCTGGGCCACCTCGGTCCAGGAGAGCGGGATCCAGAGGGGCAGCTCCCCACCCGAGCAGGGGCTTCTTCCTCCTCTGGTCTCATCTTGCTGCCTGGGCAAGGGCATCAAGAGGGTTCACATCAACACAGGTGACTCTCCCCTTCCCGTTCTCCCCAGAGTAAAATAAATAAATCAACAAAAATTAAAAGGAAAACAACAACAAGAAGCAACTGACCCCGGCTCTGGACTCAGGGAGGGAGATTCTGAGTAGCCAGGTGTCAGACCGCCTGGAATCCGGGCTGTGGTCTCAGCCCACGGGGACTGTAAGTCAGGCCCCCCATGCACCTGGACAGGGGACCAGTAGAGGAGCTTGAAGCCTTTGGGGTGTAAACGTGAGGGTAGGGCTGAGCACTGGAGGGAGCAGGGGCTGCTCTATGGGACCCCTCATGCCCAGGCCTGAGCCTCCCTTGGTTCTAGACGCTCTGGGGCTGGCAGTAGGCTTGGGCCTGCCTACACCTGCCCAGCCCAGAGCTACTCCGACTTCAGGTCTGATCCATTCTCCCTCCTGTCCTTGTTCTGTCCAGCAGGCAAACCAGGGGTCCTGGGCTGCTCTGGGGGCTCATGGGTTGGGACAGGGGTCTCCACTGGATTTGACTAGGAAGGGACCATGGATTGGAGTGGAGACACAAACTGGGACCCGGAGACAAGAGACAAGGATGGGGTAGGAGGACATGAATGGGGATGAGGGACATGAGCTGGATACAAGACAGGGGGGAGGTAGTGGGGACACAGGCTGGGTAGCTCCAGCTCCCGGATGCCAGACCAGAGAAGTGTGACATGGACATGAGGGACAGTCCAGATGTTTGGGGGCTGGGTCAGAGTGTGAGACTTTGGGCCTGGGCAGGGGGAGAAAGCTCTGGCCAAATCTGGGGATGCTGGCCCTAGACCTGGCCCTGGGAAGTGTGGCCTCTGCCGGTCTCCTCTGGCTGGGCCGGGTGGGGGTAGACATGGCCCCTTCCCTGGAGGGTCAGCACTAAACTCTTGGCCTGCACCACAGCGTCTGGCCCCAGGTAATTATAGGGCTGTTGCCAAGCTTGGCTATAAAAGGGTGGACGGACTGGCCCAGGAACCCGGGAGAGCTGGACCCAACGGGTCAGGAGTCCCCCGGCCTGCAAAGGACGCTCAGATCTCACACACACACACACACACACACACACACACACGACTGCACACACTTCAGTTCATGCCCACTCATACAATCTCCAAACCTGCGACCCCACACAGTCAATCAAACTCACTGCTCCAGGAGGAAGGGGCAGGGGGCACAAGCCTGAAGGGGCCCCAGAGAGGGGAGCGGGGCTTTGTTTACACAGCTGAGGGGGAAGGGGCCTCACACGGGGCCAGGAGGACCAGTCCAGGAGGGCTCAGGCACACAGGCCACCTCCGCCCGACTGTGCAGACGGAGCCGACACTCAAGGGCACACACTCATCCACACCTCCACAACCACCCAGGTGCGTGTGTTCAAGCCGATTCCAAGTCCTCGTCCCTGCACCAGGCACAGGTGCTGATGTCACAATGCCAAACGCGCTCATGCAAACGCCAGCTCTCATACAAGGGAAGGACTCACGGGCACCCAGAGCCACACTTGGATCCAGGGTCACACAGGGTAACACCCTTGAGGGCTGGCATCCAACAAATGACACAGTTCTCTAACATGGACTGGCTGACAGTCCCAACTAAACAAACAGCATTTCATGCCAGGGGCAGCAGCCAAACCAACTGGGCAAAGTTGAGAGTCCGGGAAAGTACAGGGAGGAGGGGCAGAGGGGGGAGGGCAGTGCCACGTTCACACCCGGGGGAATCTGTGGTCCCATCTACAGCCACAGAGACACAAGACAACCCAAGGACCCCAGGATGTCTGAGGACACACTCACACACCCAGGGAGAGCCGGGGCTTCCCACTCACATCCATGTGTGCGCAGAGGCCAGGTGCACACCTAGTGTTACGCTCAGATGCCCACCGGAGCTCCTTCTAGGGAGCCTCCCAGCCTGCCTCCCCGAGGGAGGAAGGAGAGACAATGCAGGGTGGGGGTGCTGGCGGGGGAGAGTCAGAGCTGCCTGTGGTCAGAGGGACCCCTCTTCCCACACCAGACTGCTTATACAGCAGACCTGGGCCTTAGGGGAGGCACCCAAGGAGACCAACAGAGGCTGTCCCATGCCCCAGGAGTAGGATCATGCCCATGTCTGCCCACCTGGGCACCAGAACTGCCCACACTGGTCACAGCCTCCCACGAGGCCTGGCCTCTGTGCCATTAAGCTGTGTACCTGTCACTTGGCTGCCCCTCGGGGCCTGGCAGGACCTGATCTGACATGGGAAAAGGGGGAGTCTTTCCTAGAAAGACCCCCACAACAGACCTTGAGAACATTCCTCACTCCTTGAGGGTAAACCACCCACAGGCAGGTGCTAAACCCCGGCACGCAACCCAGAATACGGTGGCCATTTGACTGGGCCTGTAGGCAGGGTTGTCTGGGAAGGCCTTGAGAGATCAGGAGGTTGAGTGCTGATGGGCAGCTTGCCAGTTAGGGGGCAGGTGTTTGTGGGGAGGACTAGGCCAAGCAGAGGGGACACAGGATCAAAAGGGCAGAGGCCGCCGTGCTGATAGTCCACGGAATCAAGTCACAAAAACATTCCCACACACAGGTGAGGTCACCTTTTCACCAGGGTGTCTCTGTGCGTGATGCACACGTACTCTCCTGGAGGAGTCTGGGGTCCCTTCCTTGCTGGGCTGGCTTTTCTTTTTTGGTACCAGGGGCACTCAACCACGGAGCCACAGCCACAGCCCCGCCCCCCCCTTTTTAAATAATCTTTTAGTTGTAGATAGACACAACAGGTTTACTTTGTTTACTTTTATGTGGTGCTGAGGATCTAACCAGTGCCTCACACATGCTAGGCAAGCACTCTACCAACCGAGCTACAGTCCCTTTTATTTATTTTAATATTTATTTTTTAGTTGTAGTTGGACACAAAACCTTTATTGTATTTACTTATTTTTTTATGTGGTGCTAAGGATCCAACCCAGCACCTTGCACATGCTGGAGGAGCGCTCCCCTGCTGAGCCACACCCCCAGCCCAGGACACCCCTTTTTATTCTTTACTTAGAGACATGGTCTTGCTAAATTTCTGAGGCTGGCTTTGAACTCTCCATCCTCTTGACTCAGCCTCTGGGATTACAGGTGTGCCCCACGGTGCCTGGTTTAGGCTGGCTGCTCTGGCGACCCAGTGGCGCCCAAACCATGCGAGTGGCGCCCCCTAGAGATATTCTCACCCACCTGCACCCTGCAGGAGGAAGGAGCCGCCTCCATTGAGACCAGTAGCTGAGGAGCCCCGAGCTTTTCAGGGCTGGAGAGAGCAGAGAGGCCAGGGAGACAGGTCGCCCCAGAGAGTCTCAGAGCAGCTGATTCTCCTTGAACCAGAAGCACTTAAGAAGCCTGAGTTAAAAATAGGCCAGAAGGTGGCACAAGAGGACGCTGTTTTGCAAGAGGACTTGCTGTATCCCAAACACCTACAGAGGCTCTGTGGGACCCTGCTGGGCTGAGGAGCCCCAAAGAGCTGTGGCTGCGGAGCCACATTCAGCCCAGTGGGCTTCTGTGACCATCATTCGATTTTACCTCCATCAAACTAAACTTTTGTGTGTGGTTCCTTTAGGATTCCTGAATGAATTTTTAACTTACAGGTAAAGCAATACCATACCACCTGACTTAGCCCTTACTTTCGTTTCCCACCGACCGCCTCTGTGCTATCATTACCATGCATTTTATTTCTACACATCCTATTAGCCCCACAACATATTTTTAGTTTTGTTTTCAACTATCTTTTAAAGAGAGTTTTATAAGCCAATCCCCCCAAATCAAAGGCCAATGTTTTGTCTGATCCGTGGCTGCTAACACACAGTGGGGGTGGGGGAATAGAAGTACCTTGGATTAAACGATGAAGGGAAGGGAGGGGGATGGGAATAGGAAAGACAGTAAGATGAACAGGACATCACTTTCCTATGCACATATATGAATACATACATGACCCGTGCAACGCCACATCATGTACAACCACAAGAAAGGGAAGTTATACTCCATGTATGTATGAAATGTCAAAATACATTCTACTGTCATGTATAACTATAAAGAACAAACAAATTTTTAAAATATAATAAAGGGATTAGTAGCCAGACACCATGGCACATGTCTGTTCTGAGGTAAAAGGATCACAAATTCCATTCTGAGCAAACTTAGCGAAACCCTGTCTCAATAAATTAATAATTTTTGGGGGGAGGGTACTATGGATTGAACTCAAGAGTACTTGGTCACTGAGCCACATCCCCACCCCTATTTTGTGTTTTATCTAGAGACAGGGTCTCAGAGTTGCTGAGCATCTTGCTTTTGCTGAGGCTGGCTTTGAACTCACAATCCTCCTGCCTCAGCCTCCCAAGACGTTGGGATTACAGGCATGGGCTACTGTACCTGGCCAAGAGGAATTTTTAAATAAGAAAAAAAATCACCCACAGATTTACCATTTCTGGGGTTTTTCACTCCTCTATGTAGACAATTTCCATTTGTATCATTTTCCTTTTGTTTGAAGGACTTTTAAAAACATTTCTTCCAGGGCAGGTTTGCTGGTGATGAATGCTCTCACTTTGGAATGTCTGAAAGTGCCTTATTCCATCTTCATATTTGAAAGATATCTCCAACTGAATCCCACGTTGCCTGTTTTTATCTTTTTGTACCTTAAAGACATTGCTTCACTATCTTCGGAGTTGCCCACTTCTGTTTTCCTTCTTTATGTAATCTTCTTTGACTGCTCTTAAGAGTTTCACTTTGACAGTGATGAAGACAGATTCGGATGCACCTTCATATAGATTTCTTTTTGGTACCAGGTATTGAACCCAGGGGTGCTGAATCACTGGGCCAGCCCTTTTTTATATTTTATTTAGAGACAGGGTCTTGCTGGGTTGCTTAAGTTCTCGCTAAATTGCTGAAGCTGGCTTTGAACTCAGGATCCTCCTGCCTCAGTTTCCCCAGCGGCTGGGATTACAGGTGTGTCCCACCACGCTCAGCCCTTCATGTAGATTTCTTCATATTTCTTGTACTTAGGGTTTTTTGAGCTTCTGGGATATGTGGGTTTATAGTTTTCATCAAATTAGGACATTTTCAGACAGCATGGTGCACATGCCTACAATCTGAGCGACTCAGGAGGCTGAGGCAGGAGGATCACAAATTCAAGGCCAGCCTCAGCAACTGAAGGAGACCCCATCTCAAAATAAAATAAAAAAGGACTAGGAGTGTAGATCAGTGGTAAAACACCCCTGGGTTCAATCCCCAGTCCCAAACAAAATTAAATAAAAATCAGGACATTTGGAGACCATTATTTCTTCAAATATTTTTCTGTCACTCTTCCTTACTCCGTTCTGAGTCTCCAAAAATGTATAGTGGCTACCTAATGTTAGTCCACAGCTCACTGATTTTCTGACTTTTGTGGTTTTAGAGATCTTTCTGTTCTGTTTTTGTTTTCTTGAGTTGGGACCTTGATTTGTTGCCAGGTCTGGTCTCAAATTCCTGGGCTCCAGAGATCCTCCCGCCTCAGCTTTCAAAGTAGCTGGGGCTATATGCTCACACCACTGTGCCCAGATGTTTTTTGTTTGTTTGGTTGGTTGGTTGTTTGTTTGTTTTTCAAATCTGCTTTCTACTCCTTGGTTCATTTTGAATAGTTTCTATTTCTGTCTTCAAGTTCACAAAACTTATTTTTCTGTAGCATCTAATCTGCTTTTAATTCCACCCAGGGCATTTTTCATCTCAAACATTGTACCGTATATCTCTGAAAGTTCAATGGGGAGTTTTATATTTTTCACATCTCTTTATATCATATTCAAGTTATATCTTCTTGAATATATTTAATAACAGCTCTTATAGCCAGACGAAGTGACGCATGCCTATAATTCCAGCTACTCAGGAGACCGAGGCAGGAAAATCTCAAATTTGAGGCCAACCTGGGCAAATTAGCTAGAGACTCTGTCTCAAAATAAAAAATAGAAAGGGCTAAGGGTGTAGCTCAGTGGTAAAGTGGGTTAAATCTCCAGCACCAAAAAAATGCAATACAATCCAATAAAAAAGCTTCTGCTTACTAATTCTTTGATATTTCTAGCTCTGCTTTTATTGATTGATTATTTTCCTTATTTTTGGTCATATTTCCTGCTTGTTTGTATCTCCAACTGAATTCCAGTAACTATTGGTAGTGACTATTGGCTAGGAACTATTGGTAGTAACTGTCCGTAGTAACTATCAGTTGGATGCCAGACATTGTGTATTTTATATTGTTTGGGGGTGGATTTCTTGTATTCCTTTGAATGTAGCTAATTTACTTGGAAACAGATTGATTCTTCTAACGTTTGCTTTTAAGTGCCATTTGGCAAGATACAAACAGCCTTTGGCCTAGGGCTCACTTGGTCTCACCACTGAGGCAAGGCCATCGTGAGAGCTCTCTTTGCCACACCATGTATCAGCCCGTATCCAATCAGGAGACAGAAACCACATGGTACTTTGAACAGGAAAAGTTTGCTGTAAAGAATTATTGCAGTCAGGAGGCACTGGCTAGTAAGAAAACAACATAATTGTAAAATAATTTAGGAAGTGCTAGGCACCTGTAGTTCCAGCTTCTCAGAGGCTGAGTCAGTCACTTGAGCCCAGGAGTTTGGGTCCAGTCGGGGCAACATAGTAAGAAACTGTCTCCTTGAAAAAAATTAAAAATAAATGGGGGGGTGTGGCATGCACTGGGAATTGAATCTGGGATGCTTCGCCCCTGAGCTACATCCCCACATCCTCAGCCCCCACCTTTTTTTGAGACAGGATCTCATTAAGTTGCTGAAGTTTTTGCTAAATTGCTAAGGCTGGCCTCAAACTTGTAATCCCCCTGCTTCAGCAAGTCTCTGGGATTACAGGTGTGTGCCACCGTGCCCAGGGGGATTTTTTTTTTTTTTTTTGCACTGGGGATTAACTCCAGGGGCATTTAACCACTGAGCCACATCCCCAGCCCTTTTATTTTTGTATTTTATTGAGTCACAGGGTCTCACTGAGTTACTTAGGGTCTCCATAAATTGCAGAGACTGGCTTTAAACTCTCCACCCTCCTGCCTCCGCCTCCTGAGCTGCTGGGATTACAGATGTGTGCTACCTTGCTCCAAGAGGGGGACATTTTTAAAGAATAATATAGGAATACTAGATGCAAGGAGCAGTGATTGTTCCTGGGGTTGAGACACAGCATCCGAGGAACGGCCCTCCCTCAGTTGCATCTGAGGAGCTGCAGCTGCTGCTGAAACCTTTTGAGAGAACACCCCAGAATCAGCAGGGACAAAGCCTTCCTCTGCAAAACGTTTCTCGAGCGCCCCCTACTGATATATTCCGGTTGGCAAAGGAAAACTTGCACGGGCTCAGCTGCATTTTCTCCGAGCAGGCAACGAAGAATCAATTTAGCCCCGAGAGGCGACTGCGTTAATAATTGGCACAAAGTGGCCATCGTCAGGATTCTTCCACTCCGGCTGGTGGAAACGCAAAGTGTTCCTGGCCCCAGATGAGTTCCAAGGATCGGCTGCTGCTTTCCCATGATTTCCCCTCCACTTGCTATTTCCTCACTTGCAGGCACAGCTCGGTGGGAAGCACAAAGACTCTGCAGAAACACTCTGGGGCCTCTGCAGAGCCCCAGGACTCTCTCTCTAAGCAGCCCCCTCCCCAGTAGTCTGCCAGCTGGGCCTCCCGGACTCCCAGCTCCCTCCCTCCACTCCACCAAGCTCTGCTTCCTACGCAGAAGGAAGCATCGGGCAACCTTAGGGCTCCTGTGTCCATTTCCCCTCTCTCGGGGATTACAGTTTTTATTTGGTTTTTTTTTTTTTTTTTTTGCTTTGTACTGAGGTGGAATCCAGAGGTGCCGCATCATTGAACTACATCCCCAGCCCTCTTAATTTTTTCTTGTCTTCTTTCTTCTTTTTTAGAGACAGGGTCTTGCTGAGATGCCCAAGCCATCCTCAAACCTGGGATCCTCCTGCCTCAGTTTCCCAGAGTCCCTGGGATTATAAGCCAGGGCTACGTGTGTGTCCGTCCTCCTGGTTCCCTTCTGCCTGGTGTCCAATGTCAGAATATCTGTGTTTTGCGTGGTCTGTTTAGGGCAAGACTCAGGTTTCTGAGTCGTTTAGGGCAAGAGGGAAGAGGATCCTCCTGGTAGTTAGGCCAGAATCAAAAGTCAGCCTGTGGGATGTGGCTGGGTGGTAGAGCACCCCTCGTTCCAAATCCCCAGTACCAAAAATAAGTTAATAAATAAAAATAAAAAGGGGAGTTCTTGCTGGGTTCCATGGCACAAATTTATGTCCCAGCTACTCGGGAAGCTAAGTAAAGAAGATCAGTTGAGCCTAAGAGTTGGAGTCAGACTGGACAACTTATCTAGATGACATTTCAGGGGGAAAAGGGAGGAACTTATATTTATTCATTCACTGGACACAGAGGTGCTCTACCGCTGAGATACATCCCCAGTCCTTTCTATTCGTTATTTTGAAACAGGGTCTCAAAAAGATGCTGAGGGTCTCCCTAAGATGCTCAGGCTGGTCTTCAATTTATGATCCTCCTGCCTCATCATCTGGGGCTCTGAGATTACAGGTGTGCACCTCCACATTGGGCAGGGGAAGGCTTAAGTGGTAATGTGTACACCATCCCTTTTAATTGTATACAACTAATGTTTATATTATCATGTTGGCCTACTCTACAGTTTTTAGAAGTCAAATGGGACTAAGCAACATTGATGAAAAATCACAGCCCCTGCCACACCCCTCTCTTGGCTCCCAGCCTCACTGCACGAAGGTGACTACCCTCAACCCTTCTAGCTGTTTCCTCTGATTTTCACCTTCATATTTCTAAATAAAATGCTTGTACTGCTGTTTGGTTTTTGGCACCAGAGATTGAACTCGGGGGTGCTTAACCTCTGAACCACATCCCTAGCCCTGTTAGTGTTTTATTTTGAGACAGGGTCTTGCTGAGTTGCTTAGGGCCTCGTTTAATTGCTGAGGCTGACTTTGAGCTTCTGATCCTCCTGCCTCAGCCTCCGGAGTCGCTGAGATCACAGGTGAGCGACGCCAGCCCAACTGTACTGCCGGGGGTTTTGTTTATATTTTTTTCCTTTTTTATCTTTCCAAAGTTGGACTTTACTAACTTCCCCCCAGAGAAGGTGAGGATTTGGTTCTCTGTGTCCCCTACTTCAATCACAGACACCCCCACATGTTCACTTCACCCCCCATCTCTCCATAGAGCTAGGTGCACATTTCTGGTTCAATCCATATTTAGCATTTAGATGGCTCTGAGACTGTAACTTTTATTCACCATTGAACCCTACACTATACGATGGTTTGTTCTTTTAAAATGTCTCATTTTCCTTGGAGTTAATAATTAACTGGAAAGACCAATAACCCAATAGAAAAATGGCCAAAGAACATGAACAGTTCACAGAAAGGAAGTGCAAATGGCTTTTAAATTTTTAAAAAGATGCTCAATCTCACACAGAAGATAAATGAAAATTAAAACTACACTGAGACAGCATTTCTCATGTATCAGCTTGGCAAAAATCCAAACGTTTACAACACAGTCTGTGGATGTGGCTTTAGGGAATGGCCTTTTTCCACACGGTGTCAGTGGTGAGGGGGGGGCCGAGTAAGTCACATCCAGGGAGATCTGGAGACAGCAACCAAATTACGGATGCATTTACTCTTTAACCTACCAATCCCGCTTCTGGGAATCTGTCCTGCAGCTATGTCTGTGCAGGTCTGTGATGACGTATCTATCTAGTTATTCATTGTGGCCTTCAATAATAATAAGAAAGTGTTGGAAACAACCCACGTGTCCTTCCACGGAGGACTGGTTAAATAAACTACTGCACATCCACACAATGCCGCTCTAAGCCTGCAGACTAAAGAATGAGGAAGCTCTCCCTGCTAAGGGCTCCAGGGATATTCTGAAGGGAAAACAACAAAGTCTAGAACAATGTGTGTTGCACACAAGAAAAACAAGATAGTTTATTCCTATTTATTTACATCTTAAAAAAAAAAAAACTAGACTACAATAACTTGAACATAGTTAACACTGCTAAACCGCAGGCTTTTAAATGATGATGATGATGGTAAATTTTATGATATAGGTTCTTTTTATTTTTTGGAACTGGGGATTGAACCCAGGGGTGCTTAACCTCTGAGCCATATCCTCAACCCTTTCTTATGTTTTTATTTTGAGACATGTTCTCACTGAGTTGCTTTGGGCCTCACTAAATTGCTGAGGCTGACCTAAAACTCTCAATCCTCCTGCCTCAGCCTCCAGAGCTGCTGGAATTACAGGCGTGCGCCACCATGCCTGGCTTGATATATGTTATTTTAACGGTAAAAATAACAACCTACTAGAAGAAACTACTATTTTTAAAAACGTTGTCTGCTTTAGGAGAAGACTGTGTACATATGCAGGCAGGTATTTCACTGTTTAAATCATTTTGGTTTTTGAACAATACAAATAAATTAAAATTTTAATTTAAGCTTTTTAAAGGCCTGGTTGACTTAATTTAGGGGTGTGTGTGTGTGAGAGGAGGGTACTGGGGATCGAACCGGGGGAACTCTACCACTGAGCTTTGTCCCCAAGTCTCTTGATTTTTTTATTTTGAGTCAGGATCTTGCTAACTTGCTGAGTTCAGCCTTGACCTTGCAACCCTCCTGCCTCAGCTTTCTGAGTTGCTGGGATCTCAGGTCTGCACCACCACTCAGCTCCCTATTTTAGGGATTTTTTAATTTGTTATTAATTTAGCTCGACAGCCACTAAGAGAGCCAGTGGAGTCAAGTGCCTCAATCAGCTGGGTGGACCCTGTGCCTCCGAGACTCCCTCCTGCAGCTTGGTTCCCTCGGTCTGGTCTGGGTTAACTGCTCTTGTTCTGGTATACAGCTGCCTTCTCGGAGTCGCCCTCCACCAGCATTCTGGGAATTCCTTTCCTCTCCTTCCTGTGTTAGAGCAGCTTCCTGGACCCCATGTCTCATTTTTCTGTGTTTTCCTGGCATTTTGTGGAGCACATCTCCACAAGCTTCCTGAGAAACCATGTTTTGTGTTGTTGATTGACTTTGACTGAAAGCACTCTTTATTCTAGTCCCATGGCCCCATTTCTTTTTTTCTTTTTTCTTTTTTTTTTTTTTTTGTAGTGTTTGGGATCAAACTCAGGGCCTCATGCATGCTAGGTAAGTGCTCTACCACTGAGCTACATCCTCAGCCTTTTTATTCTGAGACAGTCTTGCTACATTGCAGAGGCTGGCCTCAAACTTGGGATCCTCCTGCCTCAGCCTCCAGAGTTGCTGGGATCACAGGTGTGCACCCCTGCTCCCGGTTTACAAACCAGCTTTGTGATGGCACTCACTAAATATAAGCTCCTCAAGGAGGATCTATGCCCGTTTTGCTTACAGATGGAGTCTTAGAATTTAGAATATTATCTGGAGCATAGTAGGTATTCAGTAAATATTTGCAGAAAGGAAGATAAGAATAAAAGACATCGAGTTGCTTTCTCATCTGCTCTAAGTTTTGATCTTTTATCTAAGAACATTCCAAGGACTTTTTTTTCCCCCAGATAAGAATTATCTAATCTTACTCCTGAGAGCGTAATTCTAGCTCCCAGAAAATAGGTAGGGGAGAGGGGCAGTGGTCCCATTATCCAGCATACAGAGGGGTTTCATGTTCTGTTTCTTCTGGGGGGAGGTGCTGACCTTTGAACCCAGGGCCTCTCCCACTGAGCTACAGCCCCAACCACTTTTATTATTTATTTTGAGACAGGGTCTCAGGGAACTGCCCAGGCTGACCTTGAATTTGCAGTCCTCCTGCCTCACCTCCTGGTAGCTGGAATTCCGGCAGGCGCCATAGCTCCCTGTTCCAGGTAGTTATTTTTATCCACATGCTACTCACAGCCATTTTGCCTGGTGCTCCTGAGTCTGAAGTCAGGCCCTTCCTGTGGCTTAACACCCTACTCCATGCCGGGCACCTTCGCAGCAGCACTGTTCTCTACTGTAGGAAACAAAGTTCCTGCCCCATGAGGTTTATGATCTATTGGGGATCAATATAAAATAGGCAGAAAAGAACTGATATACATACGGTGGGCCCCCATCCACAGGTCCCACATCCTCAGATTCCACCAGACACAAACCAAAAACATCTGAAAAAAGAGTCTGAACGTGAACAGACTCTTCTCTTATTGTTATTCCCTCAACAGACAGCATGACATCTGTTTACCTAGCACTTAACATTGAATCAGGCAGTCAAGTAATCTCAGATGATTCAAACCGTCCAGGAAGATGTGTAGGTTATATGTAAATACTGCACCATTTTATAGAAAAGACTTGAACACCCGTGGATTTTGGTATCCAAAGAAGGTCCTGGAATCCATCTCTGTGGATGGCCAGGCTGGACCCTGTGTGTGTGTGTATCAGGCAGTGACAGGTGCTGTGAGGAAAAAGACAGCAACATACAAGGAAGAAGAGCAACTGTGCCTCTGCAGATCTGTGACCTCTGCATGCGTAAGTGCATGCTAGAGCCTTTAGGGAAGATCTCAGCTGGGTGCAGGGGCACAGGCCTATAATCCCAGTGACTTGGGGGGCTAAGCCAGCATGGCAAATTGGGGTCCATCCTCAGCAACTTAGCAAGACTCTGTCTCAAAATAAAAAATAAAAATGGCTGGGGGTGCCGGGTGTGGTGGCACACGCCTGTAATCCCAGCAGCTGGGGAGGCTGAAGTTCAAAGCCAGCCTCAGCAATGGCAAGGCGCTAAGCAACTCAGTGAGACCCTGTCTCTAAATAAAACACAAAATAGGGCTGGGGATGGGGCTCAGAGGAAACCTAAGGAGATCTTTCAGGGAGTCAATGTCCCCAGGGCAGGGGGCAAGTTTCCCATAGGGCAAGGTTGGCAGGGTGCAGCTGCTTTAGCTTCTGTGGGTGCAAGAGAGACCTGGAGACCGGAACTCCCTAGAGAGGTCAAGTCCCTGGGTCCAGGCCTGGATGACATCCTGCCTGAGATGCCCCACTCCTCCTCCCTGAGTTCCAAAGGAACCAACAGAGTCACCCGGGGCTGCATTTCACTCTGCAGGCACCCGGCTCAGAGCCACTTCCCCTCTCAAAAATCCATTCCCTCCCCACACCTGCTGACCATCTTCCAAAATGTGTTCGACCCACATGTGATGTGGTCTCTTCTCCTCTCCTCGGGGAGCTATAGGATCATTACATGATGATTCCCAGGGATTTTCGTGTGGTTTGAGAAGACACTTGTGGATTAACCGCTGGTGCTGCCCCTGAGTCTTTGGAGAATGGGACCTAAAGGTCACCACAGAAACAGCTGAAGACTCAGAGCCACACAGACCCAAGGTCACATCCCAGCTCCCCATTTATAAGAATTCCTGTTCAAAAAGGGTTTTAGCCCCCTCAATTGTCACTTCAGGATGGAAATGGCACCCACTTCTTGGGTCTCCTGAGGACAGACTAGTCTCCTGAGTCTCCCCACCCCCCTTATAAAGCCAATTCCCCAGAAATGTGTAAGTTGGAACAGGAATAAAAATAGACAAAAGAGAGATGAGAAGAGGCAGCTAGCTTACCCCGGATGAAAGCCCATCCTAACTCAGGTAGATCTGCAGTTATGCCCTTTCCTGTTCATCATGATCACTTTCTGCGCTGGGAGTGAAATGTGCTCGAGAAGACAGCAATTGTCTAACTTGAAATGCAAGACAGAGCCAGGCATAGTGGTGCATGCCTATAATCACCGTGATTTAGGAGGCTGAGGCAGGAGGGTAACAAGTTCAAGGCCAGCCTCAGAAATTTAGTGAGGCCCTACCTCAAAATAAAAAATAAAAAAGGGCTGGGTATGTGGCTCCGTGGTTAAGTCCCTTTGGGTTCAATTCCTGGTATGAAAAAAGAAGAAGAAGAAGAAAAAGAAGGAGAAGGAGAAGAAGAAGAAGAACGAACCAAGAAGTAACATTCTACGACAATTGAAGTCCAAACAACAGAAGGAACAGAAGAGGCCATATTTCCATTTGGTGACCATAAATGTATCCTGCTTCCCTCCCTAAGAGTGGGTAAAAGCTCACAGCTAGATTCTCTGTGTCTGAGTGAAGAATACCCACAGGACCAGATATAGTGGGGCACACTTGTAATCCCAGACACTCAGGAGGCTGAGGCAGGAGGACCACAAGTTTGAGGCCAGCCTCAACAATTTAGCAAGAGCCTGTCTAAAAAATTGAAAAATAAATAAATAAAAAGGCTAGGGATGTAGCTCAGTGGAAGAGCGCCCAGGGTTCAATCCCCAGTATCGAAATAAATAAATAAACAAGCAAATAAACAAATAAATGAAAAGAACCCTCCAGAACAAAGATCAGGCATCAGGTCTACTTAAGAAGCTGGGCACAGCAGCACACACCTGCAATCTGGGTGCTGAGGCAGAAGGATTGCAAGCTTGAGACCAGCCTCAGCAATTTAGTGAGACTCAGTCACAAAATAAAAAATACGAACAGCTGGGAATGTAGTTCAGTAATAAAGTGCCCCTAGGTTTAATCCCCAAAAGAAAAAGAAAAGAGAGAGAGGGCTCCTTAGTCATTCCTAATATCCTCTCTGAGAAGGACCCTAGCCTCCTTCATGTGACCCCCAAACTTAAACCAAAACAAACAAATTAAAAATTCCCACAGGGATGGAGATAGCCTCCGTCCTGGCCCGCCCCTACCCTCTGCCAAGTACCACACACACTACGTGTCACACATCACACCACACATGTCACAAGCTGTGTCCAGGAGAACTTTGCTCTGGAGCCAGTTTCACAATAACTCAAGCAATGCTAGAGGTCACACTAAAGCAAACAACCATCTAAGACACTTGTAGAAGTTTATGAACTTCCTTGTTCTTGACTGAAAGCCCATATCTTTGCCACACGTGGTTTAGGATTCAGGAAACAGACCACAATCCCATGGTCCCCAAATCCATTCTGACACTAGTGTTGCTCCTGGAATGTCACTCCCCCTGAGTCCCTCCCCGTGACTGCAGACCTTGGCAGATTCGGCCATGTAAGGGCATTGGCAGAGACCTCAGAGGGCAGGCCTAGGCGCTGCCCACCAGGAGCAGCAGTGGGGCCTCGCAATCAGTCCTGTAGGCTTGACCCGGAAATACAGTGGTACCACGTACCAGCTGCAGGGCACCGATCCTCCGGGGACTCCATGAGGAGACACCTGATCCAGCCCCCAGGGTCACTGTGAGGGTTCATAAGTTAGAGTGTGTGAACTCCTATGTGTCTGGACCATCACAGATGGTCAACAAGCTGTCACAGTTATCATTACTAATAAGTAAAAGTGGTGCTACTTCCTGGATATCAAGCCAGCATGGAGTCACGAAGAGCCACAGGAGTTCAGAGGTAGAGGTGGAGCTGTCACGAGGTCCTTCTTCTCGGAGGATGTGGGACTTAACATAATGTTGCCAGATAAATTACAGAACTCCCAGCAGAATCTGAATTCTGAGTAAACAACGAGTTTTTCAAAAACATAACTATGGGCTGTGGCCGTGGCTCAGTGGCACAGCGCTTTGCCTGGCATGTGCGAGGCACTGGGTTCGATCCTCAGCACCACATAAAAATGAAATAAAGGTATTTTGTCCACCTCCTACTAAAAAATAAATATTAAAAAATAAATAAAATAAAGATTTGTCAACATCTAAATAAACAAATATGTCCCAGATGTTGTACCACACATACTAAAAAATTATCCATCGTTTATTCAAAACTCAGACTTAACTGAGCATTTAAATCAGCTTTGCGTTGCTGTGACCAAAATACCTGACACGAACAATACAGAGGAGGAATAGTTTATTTGGGGCTCACAGTCCAGAGTTTCGGTCCACTGTCTGCCAACTCCATTGTTCTAGCCCAAGTTCTAGGCCATCATGCAGGAGGAGCCTGGTAGAGGAGCACCGTTCTATTCAGAGAAAGAGAGAGGGTAAGGGGCCGCCGGGAAGAGGACTCACCCAGGGCTCACCCCCAGTGACCCTCGTCCTCCAGCCATGCCCCATCTCCCCACATTTGCCACCCAGTCCGTCCATTCAACCTGAAATGGACTGATTACAGCCTCACAATCCAGTCATCTCACCTCTGAATACTCCTGCATTAACAGAAGAGCCTTGGGGAGTCACCTCACATCCAACCCATGTCTCTGGGCATCATATATTTTTATTTGCTAGAGCAGCTTAAACTTGAAGAGCAGCCTAGGGCCGGCCGCAGTGACTCACACCTGTAACCCCAGCAACTCAAGAGGACAGGAGTTCAAAGCCAGCGTCAGCATCTCAGTGAGGCCCTAAGCAACTTGGCCAGACCCTGCCTCTAAAGAAAATATTTACAAGGGCTGGGGATGAGGCTCAGTGGTTGAGCACCGGTGGGTTCAATTCCCTGGTACCCCCCCCACACACACACACACAGCAGCATAGGTGGACTGAGAGGTTAGAGGGACCCTAAGCAAAGTGGGGCACCTCCCGCCTCTGTACATACAGCTGCAGGTGCTCTGCCGGGCAGTTTACAAGGGCATCACCAACCCCTGTGAGGGATTTATTATTCCTTACACTTTACAGTTGAGGGAACTGAGACTCGGGATCACTGCTCGTTAGTATTAAAACTCTGGCTCTGCCTAGCCCCCTGGCCCCTGTTTCTTGCATGCCCCACATCCTGGGGGTGGCAGGGAAGTTCAGGAAAGGGCATGAATACCCACCTTCACTTGAGGCCGCGCAGGCCCCTGGCTCTGGCCCAGCGCCTGCAACACAGGCTGGCTGGGTAGTACCAAGGCTCTGCCTTTTCCTCCTTTCTTTCTGTAATTTGTTTTTGAAAGCCAAACACAATAGCTAGACTTATAGATTGCCACTCCCTTTAGCATTTCCATTTAACGAGGCGGCAGTTTGGTTGCCTTTGAATTATTCATCCAAATCAAGTATTCCATCCGCATTCGGCTTTGTGTTCCACAATTCCTGTCCCCAGGAGTCACCGCAGGGAATAGTGCCCAGTTACTGAAGCGCCACCATCCTTCATCAATCAAGGGCCAGGAAATTTCATGATAAAGACAAGTTTGCCACGGATCCTGTCTCCCACAAATGTTATGCCCCTAACAGAGGATTTTCTAACATGATAGATGTTATGCAGCATGATGACAATAAAACCAGGCTTTCTCCCAATTAGATTTTGAATTCTACCAATTGTAAGTTCAGTACAATTATATCCATGCTCTAAGCACTGCAAAGTTCAGAGTATGAAATATTTATAGTATCCTAAAGTCTGATGGTTTTTTATGAAGTTGAAGTTCATGTCAGTAGCCTTCCTTCTATTTTTATGTATTTGTTTATTTTTTGTACCAGGAATTGAACTCAGGGGCACTCGACCACTGAGCCACATCCCCAGCCCTTTTTCTGACGTTATTTAGAGACAGGGTCTCACTGAGTTGCTTAGGGCCTCACTAAATTGCTGAGGCTGGCTTTGAACTCATGATCCTCCTGCTTCAGCCTCCTGAGCAGCTGGGATTACAGGCTTGCACCGCATCCACCGGCATACTCTTCCTTTTCTACAAAATAATTCTTGCCGCCGGAAGTGTGTGCCACCTATAATCCCAACCACTCAGGAGGCTGAGGCAGGAGGATGGCAAGTTTGAGGCCAGCGTCAGCAACTTAGTGAGGCCCTAGGCCCTAAGCAACTGAAGGGCCCTGTCTCCAAAATAAAATACAAATGAGAAAGACTAGGGATATGATTCAGTGATAAAGTCCCTCTGGATTCTCTTTTGAAAGAACAGGACAACAACCACACTTAATTCACAAACATGGACCCGGCTCCCACCCTGGGTGCACGGAGCTGCAGGGAAGGACACTGTTCTGGTCCTCAAAGAACTTGCCATGGGGACAGACACACATTCGGCTAGATTTCCAGAAGAGAAGGATCAAAGTAAACATTGTAGAAGACAAAATGTCACAGGGGCCCAGAAGAGGGAGTGATTAATCCGCACTGTGGGGAGGTGGTGCGGAGCCAGGCGGGAAGGATGAGTAGGATCCTGACAGCTGGCGTCCCAGGAAGAGGGAACAGCTTAGGCAAAGGTGGAGGCCACGCAGGGCCCTCCTCCGGCCCCCTCGAGGCGCTGGGAAGCCTGTCAATATTGTCGCACCTCCTTGCTTCAGAAGTGGGAATCCCAGCCCTGCATCATTTGCCCTGGAGGCCTTTAACCAACGATTTATCAAAGGTGGGTTTCTGAAAGATGCTAATTTCTCAGACGAACCAAAGCACCCTCCTGGGGACCGAGCCCCCTTTACTGCATTCCAACCCCAGGAACACACACCCTGACCAACAACAGACCCCTTCTCCCGCCCCCCCTCCCTTGTTAACACCACCCCAGGCCACACAGGCTCCCCACAACAGCGCCTGCTCACCCGCCAGACAGGAAACGCGTCGGGAGGGTTTTAAACAATTTTAAAATGTGCCTTCGAAATTTACAGCTTGCTGTACTTGCCTGAGGGAGGAACCCAGCCCCTGATATAAATATCACCCCGAACAGGCCTGCTCTACATCCCACCCAGACGGGGAGCTGGGTTTTCTATGCCAAGTGGGGAGGAGGGATTGGGGGGATTGTTTGTCTTGATTTTTCCCCCCATTATTGCTCTGCATCCTGAGGTTCCATGTTAGCTGTGTGTCCTGTGGTCACTGGCTTGGGGGCGGGGGGGCATGCTCTACCACTGAGCCACATCCCAGCCCTTTTTATTTTCTGTTTTGAGACAGCTTCTTGCTAAGAGGATGATGCTGGCCTCAAGTTTGCCATCCTCCTGCCTCGTTCCCCCGAGTTGCTGGGGTTCACTGGCTTTTTTTATTATGTTTATTTTAGACACTCCTTGTAGCCAGAGGACAGGAGGCTCTTTCCTTGTTCCTCAGTCCACCAGTCACCTAGCCAGGGACAACACCATTTAGCAGGTTCTGGGTGGACCTACGAGGAAACATCTCAAAGGAAGGGCTTCCTGGCCATGAATCAGACAGTTCCTAGAATCAGGGCAGCTGGGGACAGAGGAAAGGTCCCTGTCCCTGCAGCAGGGTTAGGACAGAGCCCTCTTGAGAGAGGAGCTAAGCCTCAGTCCCCTGAGTCCACTGCTGTTTGTTGTCCACTGTTACTGAAATATGATTTTCATGCAGTAAGAGTCACACGTTTTAAGTGCCATTGGCCCTTCATATCTTTGGTTTCCTCATCTATAGATTCAACTACCTGCAGATGGAAAATATCCAGAAAATACCTGTGTCTGTACTAAACATGGATAGACCATTTCCTCATCATTATTCCCTAAACAACACACTATAACAACTATTTACACAGCATTTACATTGTATTAAGTATTATAAGTCACCTAGAGATGATTCAAACCATCCAGGAGGATGTGCATAGGTTATATGCAAATACTACACTGTTTTATAGAAGGCACTTGAGCATCCTTGGGGAATCCTGGCACCAATCCCTCACAGCTACCCAGGGATGCCTGAATATAGGTCAATTATAGCTTGACAAATGTCTATGCTCCTGTAACCACCACCCAAACAAGATAAAGAACTTTTCCATCTCCCAAGGAGAGTCCTCGTGCCCGCTTCTCATGAGTCCCCCAGTTCCTGCCCCCCAATCCCATCTCAGTCAATCACGGAGCTGCCTTCTGTCACTCTAGGTTAGAGTTACCTGTTCTAGAAACAATTTGCCTTTTGTAGTGGGGCACTGGGGCTGTGCCTCTCTACACCCTGCCCTCCTTCTCCTATCTCACAGACCATCAGGTGCATCTAGTGATACAAAGGAATGTTGGTTGGTTTATTCCCTGGTGGGTTGGTCTGAGGAGGAGGAGAGTATTCTGTTGAAACAGGATTCTGTAGGAGACAGTGAGAAACACAGGGAGGAAGAGTCTTGGATATGTCCCTGACCTGGTAAAGGTCAGAGCCAGGTGACTAAACCCAGGGGCAATTAACCACTGAGCCACATCCCCAGCCTTTTTTACATTTTATTTAGAGTCAGGGTCTCACTGAGATGCTTAGGGCCTTGATAAACTGCTGAGGCTGATTTTGAACTCATGATCCTCTCAAGCCACGGGGACTACAGGTGTGGCCACCACGCCTCGCCAGATGACTGGGTTTGATGAGGGCCTTGGAGCCTCACAACCTGATGGAAGTTTTTTTGTGGCTAAACGCAGCCCAGAGTTGGAGGGAGGACCCATCCCTACATGTACAGACCCACCTGCTGATGGCAGATTGGCAGCTGGGTCCTCAGCCCCTGTCCTGTTTTCCTTGGCTGCCCTGGCCTAGAGCGGGACTCGTCCCTCCCCTTGCTCGAGCTTTCTGCAGAAGGACTCTGTCTGCAGAAGGTTGCTTTCCTGGAGGGGCCACAACAAGACATTCATAGAGAGCCTGGTGGCTTGTAAGAACACTGGGTTCAGAAATCCTCAGTCTGTCAGGAAAGCGCACCTCGCAGGAGTGTGCTAGCCAGAGAGGCCGAGGATGCGCCCAGTGACTCCATAGCAAAGCCCTGATCCCCAGAAAGATAAGAACCCCACTGCAGCACAGCAGGGTGGCAAGCACCCAAAGCCGTCCTCAGTCCAGCCTCAGGGAAACCAACGGGGCTTCATGGCTGGAAACAGCTGAGGTGACACAGGAGGGGAGAGACTCCTGCTGCCCCGCCTCCTCCAGCAGGACACATTGCACCTGCTGTGCTCTAAGCACAGAGCAAGTTTATGAGCCCACATGAAGCGCCCTTGGGAGCCATCAGCAATATCTGAGTGGAGGTGTGCACAGCACTGGAGGTCCTGTGTCAGTGGTCAGGGGCAGGAGCTAGTCGAAATGTGCTGTTATCTCTGAGTCCTACAAAATGAAAATCATAATTACTATAATAAGAACTAATCCCAAGGTCCTTGCATATGCCAGACCCACTAGCCCTTCTAAAACTACTTTACATACATTATCTCATTTAATCCTCCTCATGAGCCTATGGGAGGGCGTTGTTATTTATTTATTTTTTGGTACCAGGGATTGAACCCAAGGGCGCTTAACCACTGATCAACAATCCCTGCTTCCCCAGCCACCACCCCCCCTTTTTTTTTTTGGAGACAGGGTCTTGCTAAGTTGCTTAGAGCCTTGCTGAAGTTGCTGAGGCTGGCTTTGAACTTGTGATGGATTCTCCTGCCTCAGCCTCTGGAGCCACTAGGATTAGAGGCATGCACCACCATCCCCAGACTCCCCTAGTCAACACCTGGTTGTTAGCCGGCATGGTGACACACACCTTTAATCTCAGCAACTAGAGAGGCTGAGGCAGGAGGACCACAAGTTCAAGACCAGCCTGGGCAAAAGCGAGGTACTAAGCAACTCAGTGAGACCCTGTCTCTCAATAAAATATAAAATCGGGCTGGGGATGTGGCTCAGTGGCAAGGCACCCTTGGGTTCAATCCCCAGTAGAAAAAAGAAAAGAAAAAAAATTTGCCAGAAAGAATTGAGTATATCAACAATGCGAGGAGAGATTTGCCTTGGGGGATGAGCCTTCTGGGATATAGCCAGCACTATGCCAGGGTCACAGAAGAGTTTAGTGACAAATGAAATCCAAGTTTCACGCGTGCCTCAGTCCATCCTTTGTTTTAGGACCCGGAACAGAAGTGTTTGATTGGCGAGGCTTTCTCAGGAAAAAAAAAAAAAAAAAAAAAGAACCTGGGTGATGAAGTATTTAATTTTTCAGCTTTCACACTCCTGCTTCCTACCTGGGCTCCTGATTCTCAAAGGATAACCCCGTCTCTCCACCCCCCACCCCCTGCAGATGTCTACAGCATTCTGGAGAGATCATTGCTTTCTGCGTCCCAGTGGCCTCCACCAGCACTCATTGTCCCTCTCTAGGAAAGCTGGATAGCATGGGACAGTGGTCAAACAGGACTCAGCTGGATCACCTTGTCACAAACCTGGCTCTGCCACTTACTGGCTGTGGATCTCCAGGATGTTGTCATCTCCTCTGCCTTAGTCTGCTCTTCGGTAAGCTCAGGGTAATAAGACTGTCTACTCTCATAATGAGTGTGAAGATGAAGTGAGCTAATGTACGCAAAGTGCTTCCAAGGAGCCTGGGATGAGACTGTGCTCTATAAGTGTGCGCTGATGCTGTTATTATTCCCAGGGCACCTAGACCCATTATCCAATATCGAACCCTTTCCCATCTTTCCGCCTTAAGACCCTGGGCTGGGGGGTCCCCAGTCAAATGCAACCCCTCAGCTCGCTTCAGCGCCCTTTTCCAGTCCCATCTAGAAAGCCCTCGGCCTCGCCTCCAAGCGATCTCCCCCATATCTGCCCGAGCATCTTCCTGACTGGGGCGTGGGATTCCTGGGATACTGCCCCTTTCTGAGTCCCACAGGCTCCCCCCGAAGGGTGAGCACACATTCCTCTGCTCCTCTTCCCCAGGTGGCTCCTGTGCCCTTCCTGCTCCCCCACCCCAAGCTGCGTCTCCCTTCTAGGCCTTTCTACTCTCCCCCCAACATCTCTTAGTCCACTCCCACTCTTGTTCAAGACCCAGGTCAGGATCCCCAGGACCCGGCCATCTTGACACTTGGCTGGTACACTTGATGATGCCCAGGCCATGAACAGGGAGGACAGGAAGGGTCAGGGCAGCCAGCTGGTGCAGGGCAGGAAGAAGGACTGGGGAGGGGAGCAGACTGGGCTCCAAGGTCATTGCCTCCCCCACCCCTGCCAGAGCCAGGCACTGTGGCCTGGAGTTCTCTGGGCGTGGGATGACCCTACCCACCATTCTAACCAAGGGAACCCTCAAAAGCCTTTCCACCACCCATGGCTCTGTCCCCTCTGCACCTCAGAACTCTTGGCTGCCATGTCCCTGGTGCATTTGACACATATTACCTGGTATGGTAAAGGTTTATCTTCCTGGAACTGCTTTTCCCTGCTTTCCTGATATTCTAAGGACTCGCAGTACCAACTGGATGAACCCGTGAAGGCTGAGACCACGCAGTGCCTAGAGACACGTACTCTCCCGGCTTCACACCGGATCCCCTCGTATGTTAGTGCATTCGACTGCTCTAATAATTCCACATTGCTCCATTTCACAAACAACAACCAAACAAAAACTGAGGCTCAGAAAGTTTAAATAAGTTGCCGGGCGCAGTGGCACAGGCCTGTAATCCCAACAACTCGGGAGGCTGAGGCAAGAGGATCGTGAGTCCAAAGCCAGCCTCAGCAATGGCAAGGTGCTAAGCAACTCAGTGAGACCCTGTCTCTAAATAAAATACAAAGGAAGGGCTGGGGACGTGGCTCAGTGGTCGAGTGCCCCTGAGTTTAATCCTTGGTACCAAAAAAAAAAAATAGTTTAAATAAGTTTCCCCACCTGGGACCCAAACCCAGACCTTTACACAGCCTTTCCATTTACACTTTACCTTATCTGGCTTCCTGTGCGCCACCCAGCAAGAAGCCTCTATCTGGATATCTACCGCCTGCAGGGATTGGCCAGGTCAGACCTAAGCCCTAAGGGACTGCAGCTCAGAGCCTGTCCCATGAACCTCAGGAACCCCCTCACATTCCCTCTAGGACCCCCCACCCTCTGCCCTCTCCCCTACTGCCCACACCTGGAGCTCTGGGTCTGGAGGGAGCCGGCCTCTTCTCTATGAACAATCTCCAGTTGCTCACAGCTGAGTCAGCACGTTCAGCCAAAGCCTTCCCTTTATCCTCAGAACAGCCAGGCAGCAAGGGATGAAAGAAACAGGGCAGGGCGAATCCAAGCCCCATGCTGGGGTTTGGGTCTGAGGTGTCCTGTTGACGCAGGATAGTCAGAGGGAAATGATCGGATTATGGGAGAGGTAACCTAATCAGTCCACCCCAGTTTGAATGGACGGACTGGATGGTAACTGAAGGCAGGTGGGGTGTGGCAGAGAAGGTGGGTTACTGCAGAGGGTGGGTGCCCTAGAAAGGTGCATCGTCCCCGTGGCCCCTTCCCCCAACCTCTGCCTTCTGACTCTGCCTTGAGCAGACCTGCTTTTCTTCCCCAGGGCCTTTCCCCACACCGTACTCCTCACCTTGGGCCCAGAGCAATGGAGTCAGCTGTCTATGGATGGACACCTCTGAAACCACAATCCCCAAATAAGCTTCCCCTCATCTAAGTTGTATCATTAGGTATTTTGATCACAGAGATGAAAAAACTGACTAAAACACCACACCCAGGGCATCTCTGGGAGTGCTAAAAGTCATCATCTGTCCTGTCTGGGCCTGAGTCCCCCCTCCCGCTCAGAGGGGACACAGCTCCTGCCTTTGCCCACCTCACAGTGTGTAGGAGTCTATAAAGATGAAATAGTATGTGATAAAATGTACAACTGAAAATACTGGGCCATCGTAAAACGTTACACAAATGTAAGGGATTCCAAGCTGGCTGTAACACGGGTGTTAAACTATAACCTCTCCAAGATATTTACCATAAAAAATCACAGAACCCTGAGAAAAGAATCGAGAAGTGTGCTTGCTCCTGAGACTGAGCTTCTACGAGGGATTTTCTTCCTTTGTGTTTTCCTGGTTTCCCGCACTGATTATGCAATTCTGTAATTACTATACATAAATGTAACCCCTGGCTGGGGATGTAACTCAGTGGTAGAGCATTTGCCTTATATCCATGAGGTCCTGGGTTCAATCCCCAGCCCTGAAAAAAAAAAAAGTAAATAAATAAAGTAATGCTTCTGAAATAAAATCTATAACTCTTGTGCTCTTATACTGTATTATCATAAAAGATTACAGACAGAGCCAGGCACAGTGGTGCATGCCTGTAATCCTGGTGACTCAGGAGTCTGAGGCAGGAGGATCCCAAGTTGGAAGTCAGCCTGAGCTGACTTAGCATGACCCTGTCTCAAAATGAAATTTAAAAAAGGATTGGGGCCAGGCGCCATGGCACATGCCTATAATCCCAGAGGCTCAGGAGGCTGAGGCAGGAGGATCAAGAATTCAAAGCCAGCCTCAGCAATAGGGAGGCACTAAGCAACTCAGTGAGACCCTGTCTCTAAAGAAAATACAAAATAAGGCTCAGTGGTCGAGTGCCCCTGAGTTCAACCCCCAGTACCCACCCACCCCCCAAAAAAAGGGTTGGGGATGTTGCTCAGTGGTAAAGTGTCCCTGGTTTCAATCCCCAGTACAGAAAAAAAGAAGGAAGACCAGGAGGAGGAGGAGAAAGAAGAAGAGAAGGAAGAAGGAAGGAGGTTTAGCAGTGCACTAGGGTGAAGGTCCTCCTGTCTACCCCTCACCCAGCGATTCCATGATGGAGCTCCAAAGCTGGGGAGATGGCTGGAGGGATTTCTCCCATAATAACAGGAAGGGATTCCAGCCTGCTGCTCCTTTTTTGTTCATCTTCTGGGCCTCAGACATTGTAGGAGAAGCCTTTCTCATGAGCCTCAAGGTTCGCCCTGACATCCCAAAGCAACAGCTCTTCTGAGCTTCTTGTCCTCCTCAGCTCCAGACCCTCATCTCCAGACGGATGCCCTCTGGACACCTTCCTCAGGAAGCTCCACTGGCCCCTCAAATGCATCATGTCTGTGGCACACAGTCTTCCCTGCTCCCCCAAAGTCACGCACCCCTGCTAACAGAAACCCGGTGTCCGCGGGGAACCCAGCAGGTCTGTGATTGCATAAGGGAGGCCTCTGAGGCAGCCCCGGTCAGAGGCACTCGGACACTTGAGCCAGTTCTGTTCCTTGAGGCCGGGAAGACTTACTTTCCACTTATTTTGGGTGCTGGAGATAAAACCCAGGGCCTTGCACATGCTAAGCACGAATTCTACCACTTAGCAACACCCCCAGCCAAAATTTTCCTACCAGATAAGAGAGAACCTTGAAAAGAAGAAAAAGAAGAGGAGGAGGAGAGCTTTAGAACTTTTGCTCCCACCCCTTCTTTCTGGGGCCCCTGTAGCTTAAAGATGGTTCTCAGGCTGGCTGAGGCAGCCACATTGTAGTCAGGGACACATTACTAATAAAGTGAGAAATGTGCACTTATTTATTTATTCAGGCACTGGAGATTGAACCCAGAGTGCTCTACCACTGAGCTACATCCCCAGCCCCTTATGTTTTTGTTTGTTTGTTTGTTTGTTTGTTTGTTTTAATATTGAAATGGGGTCTCACTAAGTTGCCCAGCCTGGCCTCCACTAGTGAGCCTCCTGCCTCCGCCTTTGGAGTACACAGAGATTATAGGTCTGCGCCACCTCGACTGCCTGGAAAACATGCACTTTATTTTTCAAAATGACCCGAGGGATTGGACAGAGGCAGATCCAGTCTAGGGCCCGCCCCTCCCGCTGCTGCCTCACCCCATTACCCAGAGATGCCCTCTGGGGCTGAGCCAGGGAAGACGCGCCCCAAGGCCCTGAGGCTCTGGCCTTCCCCACGCCAAACCACAGGGCACAGAGCAAAGCACTAGCAATCAAGCTGTTGCGCCTGTTCCAGACTGGAAATGCTGCCTGCAGGCGGGCATTGAACCCACAGGTGGGCAGCCCCTCCCTGGAGGTGGGGGCAAGCCCTCCCCCAGGGCTTCAGAGACTTAACCCTGCCCCTCAGGAATTCCCAGGAAGGACTCATGGAGGGAATTTCCCAGACAGACACACAGACAGACATCTCAAAAGTTCTAGACACTGAGCACCAATGTTTGCCTGGGGTTGGCGGTGCTGAGAGCCAACGCAGGCTCACAACTTTTCAGGGAGAAGTAGCCCAAAGCAAAAATCAAGACCAGACCCGCCTAGTCAGGCCAGGGGCTGGAGTGAAGAGGGGCCCAGAGTTGGTCCGTGTGTTCCAAGACCCTTAGGTTGCCTCTGAATTGACAGTGCCTGCAATCCTCCTCTCCGTCCACCAGGCGTCGCCGCGGTTCCAAGAGGGATCGGGGCCGGGAGAAAGTGTGTGGTTGGGGTCAGAGCACAGCTTTTAGCAAGTTTGTGTTGCGGGGAGCTTGTCTATTTCCCCTACTACCCGAATTCGGGAAAGCATATGCCACAACTGATCGCGGACTCTTCTGGGGTGGCATTTTTATCTTAGATTCACCCTTGCACTTTGGGTGCCCACGCAATGCCTGGTGTCTCCGAGTGTTCCATTTATTTCTGATGAACAACACAAACACATGGACAGAGGGGTGACAGATCAAGGACTAAAGTGAGAATGCTGGGAAAGCGCCAGATCAGGGAAGGAGGTCTCCGCGACCTGCTTGTGACTTGGATTTCCCCACCACCTCCTCTCCACCGAGACGCAGGCGGGGCGGAGCGGACGTGGTCCCGCCAGACTGGGCCCAGCGAGTCCGAACCTGCTGTACCCAAGCCGAGGAGCGCAGGACCCCACACGTACTCGCTCGGTGCGTCCGAAAACAAGGGAATTCAACCCAAAGCCATCTCCTCTAGGGGACAGTCTTGGGCCACCCTCTCTAAAGAGTATCACTGTCCACTGCCCTATAACCCCTGTACTGGTTTCTCTTCAGAGCAACATTTAACACCTTTACTCAACAGTGAGTGACCTCACTCATTCCACAAACGTTTATTGCCCACCTACTGTATATGCTGGGTGCTGTGCTAGACGCTACTAATACAGTGAACAAAACAAAATCCCTGCTCTCATGGAACACATGGGCTGGTTGGGATGGGGTACTCTCACTGGGTACACGCGGGAGGCCGACACCCAGGTGAGCAAAAAGCGCGTGAGGTGCCGCCCTCGGGCCTGTTGGAGGATAGACTTCGGCCCGGGAGGGTGGGGTCGGCCGCGCCTCGGATCGACGTGAGGCTTGGGCACGTAGCCTGCGGCCCGTGTGCGTGGGGGTGAGGGTGAGGGTGATGACCCTGACCCATCGGGGTCACTTGGCCTCCGCACCGAGTTGGCGCACGGTAGATATTTATCGTAAGTGCAGCGAGTCGGACCTCCTGCGGCTTCACCCCGGGACCGCGGAGAGGAGGCTGGCGGGAGCCCTTCTCGGCTCCAGACTCCTCCCCCGCGGGGTCAGCGCGGGACTTGCCGCGGCGTCCAGGCCCCGCGTAATTACAGGGGCTGTCGCCAGGCCTGGCCGTAAAAGACTAGGATGAAACAGCCTGGGAACCAAGGAAGCTGGGCCCGAACGGCCAGGGGCCCGGGGTCAGCGGCTTCCCCTGCTACGCAGCCGCAAGAAAGAGCCGGTTAGGGACGCAGACACACGCCACCACCCCGGTTGCGCACACAGGCACACAACTACACACCAAGCATGCAGACACACAGCACTCAGCTCTCCAGCTGCAGGCACACACTCGAGCCTAATCAAACACCTGCCCACTCTCCACCCCAGGAGGCGACACCCGCCTGCCAACCCCTCTCCAGACGGCTGGAGATCCCGCCTGGGAGTACAGCCCCGAGAGGCGAATTCCAGTGGGTTTGTTTACATGGCACGGGGGAGGGAGCCAGAGCCGGGTACTTGAGCTGGGTTCTGGGGCCCGACTGACTGCGAGACCAGCTCAGAAGGAGCCAAATCCAGCTACACAGCCCCGGGACGCTGCGCAAACACATCCCTGCCCCCACCTCGCCCCACCCCCTCTGCACGCCCAAACACGTTTCCCCTGGTCTTCACACACTGTTCACAAACATTAGCATGCGTATGTCAAAGAGTTTCACATGCTTCCACACACGCGGCTGTGATATTAGTCACAAGTGCTTTCACACTTGCGCGCCATCACACGTATTTACACACGCCAGATGTACATGTGTTGGTTAGTTTGTCACCCTTCAAGCCCAGATTTTCACAGTCCATATTCAAGAGCCCATTCGCACGATACACACGTGTGATGTCACACACACGGTGGCCTTTGGCTCATCTGAAAACAACAACGGACACCCTCCCGGGTCCTGGGTCGCGCGTGTCCTTCCGGCGCACCGGCACTAGTGGACAGAGGATCCCTTAGCTCTGGCCGCACACGTTACACACTTGATCACACACAGCGTCGCACTTTATTCCCGGCATCCAGGCGATGACACAATCTCTTGAACAAAGACAACATTGACAAACCCAACAAAAACAAACAGCCGCGTGTGTGTGGGGAGGGGCAGCCAAGCGCAGAGTCCGGGAATGGTGGGGGGAGGGGGCAGGAGGAGAGTGTGGGAACTCGGGCGCCGAAGACTGGGTTTGTGAGCCTCGGAAAGGTGTGGGCAGATCCACAACCTCGCACCCTGCAGGATCTGCACCGAGCGCTGAAGCCGGGTCCTGCACCCGAGCCTTCGCAAAGCCGCACGTGAGAGTTTGTTCCTTTCCGCAGCAGGAGACGGCGCCCAGTCCCACAAAGCCCACAAAGCTTCAGGCAGACCCCCAAGTGAGCAAACTCGCAGCTCTGGGGTGATCTCTGGGAGCAGAAGAGCGCTCTCCCCTCCCTCCGCCACCCGGGGCCTCCTCCCCAAGCTGCCCTCCCCTCCTCCACCACCACCTCCCCAGCCCCCAAGCCTCGGGGCAGCCGCGCGCCGGGCGGGGCGGGGGCGGGGCGGGGTGTCAGGCGGCGCCGGCCCAAAAGGCGGAGTCGCCGGGCGAAGGGGCCAGAGCTGTGAGCGCGGTGCTCAGTTCGCGGCGGAGAAAGCCAGCGTGAACCCAGACCCCGAGGAGCCCCTCGTCCCCGCCCGGCCTGGCCAGGCCCCGCGCTATGGAGTTCCTCTGGGCCCCTGTCTTGGGTCTGTGCTGCAGTCTGGCCGCTGCTGACCGCTACACCGTCTTCTGGAACAGTTCAAATCCCAAGTAAGCCCGAGTCTCCCGCTGGCAGCCTGGACGCCGGCACTGCCCCTCCCCAGGGTAACTGTCCTGGCCAGCCCCTGACCTGAGCCTAGGGGAGGCAACCCCGGGCGGGAGGAATTCTGTAGCTTTTCTTCCCCTTCACTTTCCCCTCTAGCTGGGAGCACCCCACCCCGGGCAGGAACCTGCCGGTGTCTGCTTGTACGGTGCTAGTTCTGCCCTTCCCTTCCTGTCCTCTGGCACCCCGTCACTCTCAAGTGAGGGACCCATGTTGAGCGTTCCTGAGTATAGACTGACCCCCTTGGCCTCCTGGGATCTTATTCTAAGCCCCCCAAGCATGGAATCTGTGTCCTCCTTGTGTGCCACTTGGGCATCTGTCCATACTGACAGGTACCTGATGTGACATCAAAAGGGAGCACAGTGCTCGATGAGGCTAACCCTGAAAGGACCCCTGAGAAGGGACCCCAGCCTCAGGTATTAGGCATTCATTCTGTATTTAAGATGACTCTGAGAAGCCCCCCATTCAGGGGTCTTTTGGGATGGCATAAGGGAGGCACATGCTGTGCATGGGTACATTGAGGGAGTCACCCAGTTTTGAGGGTTCAGATAATCCTACTGAAGAGACAGGTCATGGGAAAGAGTCAGAAGGACTGGAAGGGTTTAAAGGGTTACAAAGGGCTTTGGCCAGGAAGGAGTTAATTTCTCCTGGGCAGGTTTAGGGCTGTGAGGCAAATGGTACTGGGAGGAAGACACTCTGTCTGACCCTTTGTTCTTGCCCTTGAGTTGTCTGAAGTTAGGGGAACAACATTTGAAGGAAAACAGGAGAGGAGGGTAGGGTAGAGCAGGGAGCAGAGGCCTGGCAGCTGGGGATGGTGAAAACCCCACTCAGCTCAGCCTCCCCGAGCCCTAGCAGGCCTGCCTCCCTGTCCCCTTAAAGAAAAGATACTGTGCCAGGTTCCTCTGGACCTGTGGCATTGGGTTGGGGGCAGTACCCTCCTGGCCATGCTGCGCTACTGCAGCCCATCCAGACCCTCCTGCTCCGCACTCCTGGTTGTTTGTCCTTTGCCTCCTTGACCCAATCTTTTCCTAGTAGTGAGAGAGCAAAGTCCCTGTTTATGCCCATGCCAGGTGTTGGCTGAAGGAGGAGGAGGGGACAGGAAGCCATGAGTAGGGAGGGGGAGACTCTGGCCCTTTCCGTTCCCAAGCTCCCAGGTTTCCTCTCTTTCAGGAAGGAGCCTCTTCCTTGCCCCCCTCCCCGCCTGCCCTCCCGACGCCGACGTGGCCCCCTTTCTCAGATGGAGAGCAAGAGTCAAGTGAGGGCTAAGTAGAGGAGATGGTGCCCCATCAAGCACAGTTTCTGCCCTGCCCCTCTGACTACACACACACACACACACAGCCATACCCAGGACTAGAGAGGAGCCAGTCTACAGTGAAGTCCATTGGCAACCAAGCTGGGCCCAGCTCGGGGGGCAGAGATGAGGTGGCAATGTGCTGGGCGGGTGTGAGGCTGGCATGGTGACTCAGGGCACTGGGCACTGGCCCTGGGATCTCCAGGCCCCAGGCAAGATCAGCGTGGGGAGAAGGGTGGTGCCACTGTGAGCTGGGCCCTGGCCCCAGTGGTGCCAAAGGGGCAGGTGTCCTGCCTGTTCAGACAGCCAGTCAGTCCCCTTTACCTGGAGGTCAGTGCTCTGGGCAAGCCGACACCGGGCTAGCCTGGGGTATGGGGGGCTGGGGGCTCTCCATGCTCAACAAGGTAAATTTTCACAGGTTCCCCTGAGTGCTGGGGCGGGTGGATGAGTCAGTGCCCGTCACGGGAATGGGGGAAAGACGCCAGGCCCAGAGCTGAAATACCTGTTCCGAAATGGCTTCTATGTTTATCTCTCCAGAGAGGAATTTTAAAAGCCTCCCTCTGCTCCTCTCTCTCTCTCTTCCTGGGGTGGGGGAGGGGCCCTAGTAAGCTAGTTCCAGCAAAGGCAAGCTGCAGAACCAGGCCCTTAGGGGTCATGCAGACT
Source organism: Marmota monax (assembly GCF_021218885.2). NCBI lineage: Eukaryota > Metazoa > Chordata > Mammalia > Rodentia > Sciuridae > Marmota > Marmota monax. Next base: position 1,820,771 of record NW_026694593.1, on the reverse strand, counting down.
GGGCAATGGATGCCCACCTCTGAGGCCTCTTGACCTAACTCCTCCCCTGCCCTCTTGCCACTCTTACCCAGGGCTTGGGTTTGACTCCAGATGGCAGACAGCTCTGCTGTCTGTCTGGCTGTACTTGGGGGAATCCAGAGAAACTGACCAGTTTGTGTGTGGGGAGATTTCCCCTTGCCTGGACCCTATCCAGGATGGAGCCAGGTGTCTGGAGCTGGGGGGTGTGAGTAGGCAGTGTGACTGGAGCCTGTGGGTCTTTGGGGGAAGGGAACAGCTCCACTTGGGGAGGAGCGGAGAAAAGAGGCAGCCTCAGGTCTGAGAACAGCATTTCATCAGAGTGAGGTAGTAGGCAGCTTTTGGAGGTAAATAGACAGGGAGTTTGGGGGTGCTCTCAGAGAGGAGGACCTGGGCATAAATTTGAGTAGCAAGAAAGGGAGATTGGAGTGACTTGGTGAAAATGATTTAATTTAAAGGATTAGGGGCTTTATCTATGGGTCTGGGTCTGGTCTAGGGGTTGAGGGAAGGAGCAAACTTGGCAGACTCAGTGGATTGGGGGGGGTTGGGGGGTATGGGAGAAGCATGAGGGGCTCAGCATGAGCATGATAAAGAGAAGGGATTATTTGGATCCTGATTACAGAATGGCCCCAGTAGGTCTCACAGATTGAGATCTACTAGCATTTAAAGAAGAGCAACTGGAGCAGGATGTGCTGACACACATGTGATCCTAGAAACTGGGGAGGCTGAGGCAGGAGGATTGCTAGCTCCAGGCCAGCCTCAGGAGGTCAGCAAGACCCTGTCTCAAAATTAAAAGGATTGGTGAGGGGCTGGGGATGTGGCTCAAGTGGTGGCGCGCTTGCCTAGCATGCATGAGGCACTGGGTTCGATTCTCAGCACCACATAAAAATAAAATAAAGATATTGTGTCCACCTAAAACTAAAAAATAAATATAAAAAATAAATAAATAAAAGGATTGGTGATGTAGTTCAATGGCAAACTACATTCAATCCCCAGTACTGGGGGTGGGGAAGCAACTGGTAGAATAAATTTGAGGATATATTTATGGGTAGAGAAAAGAATAATGAAAGAGCTACAGAAATATTTAGAAGCCCATCATTGGGCAAATACTTGGGTTCCTGAATGCTTTCATATCTGAAACATACTAAGTAGAAGACTATTAGGAGATGATGGTGTTGGGGGCATGTTTGGAGATAGCAGAGAGATGAGATCAAGATCTGTAAATATGGGCTAGGGATATAGCTCGGTTGGCAGAGTGCCTGCCTGGCATGCACAAGGCCCTGGGTTCAATCCCTAGCACCACAAAAAATAAAATAAAATAAAATAATAAAGACCCATAAATATTGGGAGTTGATATTTTGGAAAAATCTTTGGGTCTGGAGTGAAATGTTAGGGGTCATGTAAACAGTCTAAGGCTCAAGGCTTGGGCCTGGCTTATGAATGACCATTTGCCTTCTCCCACTCTGCACATGCTCAGGTTCCAGGATGAGGACTACACAGTACACGTGCAGCTGAATGACTATGTGGACATTATCTGTCCCCATTATGAGGATGACTCTGTGGCAGAGGCTGCTATGGAGCGGTACACCCTGTACCTGGTGGAGCATCAGGAATATGGGATATGCCAGCCCCAACCCAAGGACAGGATCCGTTGGCGGTGCGACCAGCCCAAGGCCAAACATGGCCCTGAGAAGCTGTCTGAAAAGATTCAGCCCTTCACATCTTTGCCCTTGAGCCAGGAATTCAAGGAGGGACACAACTATTACTACTTCTGTGAGTGCATGGGAGTCAGGCACATGGGTGCACCTATTGGGGGCACAGTGGCATGAAGCATATGCTTGGTGGGGCTGGGGTTGTGGCTCTGTGGTAGAGCTCTTGTCCACATGTGTGAGGCACTGGGTTTGTTTCTCAGCACCACATATAAATAAATAAATTAAGGTCCATCAACAACTTAAAAAAATATTTTAAGGGCTGGGGATGTGGCTCAAGCGGTAGCGCGCTCACCTGGCATGTGTACAGCGCGGGTTCGATCCTCAGCACCACATACAAACAAAGATGTTGTGTCTGCCGAAAACTAAAAAATAAACATTAAAAAAAAAATTTAAAAAAAAAATATTTTAAAAACAAAGCATATGCTTGGGGACATGCTTAGTGGAGAGTCATATAACACAGGACCCCTTCTAAGCCTGAATTCTATTTTCTTTCACTCATTCATATCACAAATGTGGAGTGAGCTTCTGTGTAGCAGGCACTCTCTTTGGCACTATAGGCATAGATATAAAGAAAACATTTCAGAATCTCTGCTCTCAAGGAAGTTGGGAAGGAACACCCATAGTCAACAGACCATAAGAACAGGGTGATATGGTAGGCATGAGCACAGGAACATTGGGAAAATGGCCTGTGCACCTGCCAGGCTAGGGGGAACAGAAAAGGATGATAAGGGAAATGACTCCAGAGCTTAGGACAAGCAGAAGAGTTTGCTAGGCACAGACACATGTGCAAAGCAAGCATGACCTCTTCAGGGACCTCATAGAGTAGGAGGCACAAGGGAAGTGGAGAAAGATGAGTGTGGGGCGTGGACAGGACAGATTGTGGGAATATAAGCAGTGTGGAGGAGTTTATCGTGAAGGCAAGGAGAGCTGCTTGTTGTTGATAAGAATTACAAGGACAGCTTTGTGCAGAACAGATCCAGGGATCACTGTGTAGGTGGGCCCTTAGCGGGGGTGGTAGAAAATAGCCCAGGTAAAGAGAAATGTATTATGAAGGCCTCACCCAACTTCAGGCTTAGAGGAGTGAAGGATGGAATATATGGAGGGGACCATGTCCTTGTCTGTGTCCTTCTCATCACCACTGCCAAAGCTGGGAGATTATACTGACCACTGGGTGGGAAGTGGGCAAAAGGTAAGGAGGATAAAATCAAAAGTAGAGGGCAAAGAGGAAATTGAGGAAGCAGGACCAGACACTCTGGGCTAACTTCTTCAAACATTCTTTCCTTAATTCCCTGTGGGTTTATCTTGCAGCTGTACCCATCAACCCCGTAGAAAACCACTGCCTGAAGTTGAAGGTGACAGTCAACAGCAAAATCAGTAAGTGTCTGGCTCCATGGGCCCCCTTCCTCCATCTCTATGCTGGGCTGGGTCTAGTGATCTGGGATAGTAGGGAGGTCCCACTGCCCAGGCCACCCTGTACTCACACCCCTCCGCTTGCCTAGTACAATCCTGATCTACTTTCACTCTTGCCTTCCAGCTCATAGTCCTCAGGCTCATGCCAATCCACAGGAGAAGAGACTTCCAGCAGGTAGGCGGCTCCAACTGGTTCTGGGGCATAGGATGTGGCTTCTTTGCCAGTCAAGGGCTGGGGAGACTCTATTGGGCTGAGGACCAGTACAAATAGGGGCCACTTATCTTGAGGGCATTTTCCATCTCACCTTGCAGATGATCCAGAAGTGCGCGTTCTACACAGCATTGGTCATAGTGCTGCCCCCCGCCTCTTCCCTCTCGCCTGGACTGTGCTGCTCCTGCCACTTCTACTTCTGCAAACCCAGTGAAGATCTGTGCCACACCTGGCTTAAGGATTGGAATTGGGCCAAGGAGCCAGGGACAGGCACACCTCATCTGTCCTGGGGCCTGTCTCACAGCTCCAGCCCTGGGAACCACTCCCACCACAAGCATAGGCTGCCACCCAGCAGCCTCAAAACGGGTCAGTATTAAGGGTTTCAGCCCAAAGGAAGTCAACCAGCCTGACAGCGCCATCCCCCCACTTCAGAGGGATGGAGAAATAAGTGGGGACTGTCCTTTCCCTGCCATTCCTGCCTTTAAGCCAAAGAAACAAACTTTGCAGAGATGGCCCCTGATGAGGGTCCAACAGGAACAAAGCTGGAAGGGGCCTGAGGCCATGTAATGGACAATGAGCTTGGCAAAGATGCCCCTCCCAGAGAGAGCCAGGATGCCCAGATGAACTGACTGAAGGAAAAACAAGACAGTTTCCTGCAGGGAGCCAGGTACAGGAGAGGCAACATGCTTGGGCTGACCAGCATCTCCCAGAAGACTTCTGTCTGTGGGGCTGCCATAGAGAGGTTTGTAGCCAGGCACTGCGCCCTCCCCCAGTATTGGGTCACACTACCTGGAGCTGTGCCAGCAGGGAGGCTGTGCCAACCTGTTCTTAGTGTAACTTAAAGGGCAGGGCCCACGTGTACAGTATCTGTATGTAAACTTTTTGTGTGTCTGCTGATTTCTACAACTGGATTTTTTTTATACAATGTTCTTTGTTTCAAAATAAAGCATTGTGTTGGTTTTTTTGGACGTTCTTTTCTGCCCCTCCACGTTGACTTGTAACCACAGCGTCCCTGCAGCACCATGCTCTGTTCAACATACATCAGAAGCAATCCGATTTGAAATTCTCTCAAAGGTACACACCCCTTATCAGGCCAAAAGGGTGGGGAAATCAGAGTGCTCCCCAGAGCAGTCTCTCGGGTTCCACTCAGCACCCCATTCTGGAAGTTCTTCCGGTCCAACCTCTACCCCACTCCCACCCCCTCGCACAGGGCTTGGCATACCATTCAGGTACTCAAGCTGTCTGGATGAGTCAGGGAAGCTGATGCCAGCTGAGGCATGCGCCCCGCCTCACAGCTCCACGACAGCAGTGGGAAGGACACTTCTCAGCAGCAAGAAGGTTGGGCCAGGTGTCAGTGACAAGGGCATGCGTGGGCTGGGCAGGCCAGTTAATCGACCTTGTGGCTGAAGAGGAGGGGGACGTCTGACGAAGGAAGACGGTCTTCCCTGGCAATCCCTGCACGTCGCGGGGAAGGGCAACGAGGGGCTCCGGTAACCGGGAGACCCACACTCTGGGCCACCCGCGACCCTGATTGGAGCTCTGGGTGGGAGGCAGGCGGGAGCCCGCTGCCGCGGCTCCTGAGTTCCACCACACCTCGGGCACGTGAGTGAGGCTGGGGGTCCAGGTGCTCCGACGTGGGCGGCCGTGTGGGGAACAAACTCGCAAACCCTCGCAGGGGATCCGCGGGGACCGCGAGGGAGACCTCCGCACCCGGCCTCCGGGAGGCGCAGCCCAGGCGGGCGGCGCGCGAGGGCGGGGTGCGAGTTCCGGCGCGACGCGCGCGCCGTGCGGGGGGCTCGGCCGGTTTCCGGGGGACGGCGGCGCGCGGGGGCGGGGCCGGAGCGTGTGGGGCGGGGCTCCGGCGTCGCCCGCTACCCGCGGAGCCTGCTGGCGCCGGGCGCCGGGCGCGGGTTCCGACTCCGGCGGCATGGGGCCGGGCGGCGTGGCCGACACGCTCCTTTCCGGAGCTTGCGTGCTCTTCACCCTCGGCATGTTCTCCACCGGCCTGTGAGAGCGCGGCCGGGCCGGACTGGGGCAGGACCAGGAAGTCAGGAAAGGAGAGAGTGGGCAGGGACGTGGCCATAGCCGGGGCTGCGTCCGGAACTCGGGGTCAATGTGGAATCCGGTTGAGGGGACCGGGGTGCAAGGGCGAGGCTGTTTGCAAGCCTGAGGGAGGGGCGGCCTGCGGGCCTTGGGGAGGGTCGTGAGTACTGGGCATCTCCCACCCACCCTTCATCCCTCCTTTCGGGACCCCCTTACAGCTCGGACCTCAGACATATGCAGATGACCCGGAGCGTGGACAGCGTCCAGTTCCTGCCCTTTCTCACCACGGATATCAAGTGAGAGGGGCGACGGCTGCGTTGGGAAAGGCTGTCTTGAGGCAGACGGGGGAAGGGCCGGAGGACGCGGAAGAAGCCGCAGGGGACACCCTTCTACACTCAACCCCGCGGGCCGTATCCCTCCCCTCCGCCCTGCAGCAACCTGAGCTGGCTGAGTTACGGGGTCTTGAAGGGAGACGGGACCCTCATCGTGGTCAACGCCGTAGGTGCTGTGCTTCAGACACTGTATATCTTGGTGTATCTTCACTACAGCCCTCAGAAGGTAGAAAGCCCTCCCTGGGACCCACCTTCCTGGTGCACGCCCTGCCTTGCTGGCAGTGCAAACACTACTTCCTGGAAGACCATAACAGGTTGGCACTGCCACCTTTTCCTAGAAGGTCCTCCTTCCAGCCTTGCAGTTCTTCCATAAAGCTAGTCTTCCTGGACTCACACACTGCCCCCCATTCTGGCAGGGCTGGTAGTGCTGCCCCGAGCTTCCACCCAACAGGCTGAGAAAGGGCTTCTGTCTCTTGAGAGCTCCTTCAGGGCCAGTACCTGAGAATGAGATGGTGAGCTCATCTTCCCCAATCACACAAGCATATATTAAGCTCCTACTGTGTGTGCCAAGCTCGCAGAAAAAGATACCTTCCCTTCGCTAGAAGGAGTGTTGTGTGGATAAAACTTCTCCTTCAAGTCACTGATGGGAGACAGGCTGTGACAAGCGTAATACTAGAGGTTGCAACAAAGATTACTTTCCCCACTGGAGTATGGGAGAGGGCAGGATGAAGTCATTCCAACAGGGAAGTCAGAGTGCTCCCATACATTTGGAAATAAGACTCCTCTTTTTCACCTGCAGCGTGCTGTGCTCCTACAGACTGCAACTCTGCTGGGGGTCCTTCTCATGGGTTATGGCTACTTTTGGCTCCTGGTACCTGACCAGGAGGCCCAGCTGCAACAGCTGGGCCTCTTCTGCAGTGTCTTCACCATCAGCATGTACCTCTCACCACTGGCTGATTTGGTGAGTGGGGGTGTCCAGGAGGTAGGATAGATAAGAAGGACCAGGCTCCCATAGCCAAAAAGACTGTGGCTATACTCCAGAGGAAAGGAAGATCCAACCCTGGAAAGAGTCAAGGCAGTAGAAGGGGGAGTGGGAGAGGCAGGAGAGGACTGGCGACATCAGGAAAGGTGTTTGACCTTTGTCCTGAGGAAATTCTTGGACAAGATGGGAGCTTGGCTATGTACCTAGACCAGGAGTGTCTTTCATCCTTTCCCACAGGCCAAAGTTATTCACACTAAATCAACCCAGTGTCTCTCCTTCTCACTCACCATTGCCACTCTCCTTACCTCCTCCTCCTGGTCCCTCTATGGGTTTCGACTCAAAGATCCTTACATCATGGTAAGCAGAATACAGAGGGGGTGACAAGTTTGTACAGTGAAAAACTGGCTCCCCGCCTCATAGCAGCCCTTTGATTTCAGGTGCCCAACCTTCCAGGAATCCTTACCAGCTTTATCCGCCTCTGGCTTTTCTGGAAGTACCCCCAGAAGCAAGACAGAAACTATCGACTCCTGCAAACCTGAGGCAGTTAACCTGACCACTGGGCACCTTAATGCCAACTTGATACCAAAGCACGCTCCTTGTTTTGGCTGGTCCTGGAGACCAGTTCATGGGTGCAGTACATTGTGGGAAAGAGGACTTTGAGATTAGAGGGATCAAAGAAAGAGCTTTACTTAGATCAGGTGGGACCTAAGAGATGAAATCACTTCTTTTAGGTCCACTGTCACCACAAAAAAAAAAAAAAAAAAAAAAAAAAATCACTTCTTTTTTTTGAGAGATTATCTTTTGTAATTATGAAGGTTGGGGTTTTATCTTTAGAATGTGCCTTAAAATAAACTGTTCCCCACCCCTGCCCATCATGGCTTATTCTTTATTCATGATTCTAAACCTGTCTAGTTTGGTGAAGGGTAGACCCAGTTATTCTCAGGCTGGTGAGGTTGGCTCAGAAAAAGTATCTGGAAGAACCAAGAGGTTTTCAAGAGGCCTTAAAAACCAAAGCTTGGAAGTTATAAAGAATGGAAGTTAGGCTTAAGATGTGTTTCCTGTTAAAGAGACCAGGAAAATAACATTTATATTTGGAGAGTTCTTTTTTTTTTTTTTTTTTAGAGAATTTTAATATTATTTTTTAGTTCTCGGCGGACACAACATCTTTGTTTTTTGTATGTGGTGCTGAGGATCGAACCCGGGCCGCATGCATGCCAGGCGAGCGCACTACCGCTTGAGCCACATCCCCAGCCCTGGAGAGTTCTTGAGAAGGGGTTTTGCCTTTTTTTTAATTTGTAGATGGACACAATGCCTTTATTTATTTATTTTTACGTGGAGCTGAGGATGGCAAGCGCTCTACCACTGAGCTACAACCCAGCTCTGGGTTTTGCCTCTTTTTGAGCAAAACTGGGGAACACCAACCAGATGCAAAGGTGAAGGCTGAGATGGCCTCAGGAAAGGCATCTTCTCACGACCACTGGTATACAGCATCCGCAATTCCCATTCTGCGTACTCAAAACTAAACAAGAGTTAAAAAATAAATTTGCTCTTTAATGGGGAATGTGAGGGAGGGTTGTCCACGCGGGAATGGGTTTAGAGTGTCAGAAGCGTAGCCCCCTGCAGGCTAAATCAGCTCGGGCCTCCTGAATCTGGCTCTGCAGCTCACGGGCGGCATCCTCGCAGTCATGAAAAGTGGCCACGCGATACCCCACAGTGCCCAGAGCATAGCAGCCTGCGGACACCAGCAAGTAGGCGGGCAATGGCCACAGGACTTCCCGGCAGGGCGAGGGCAGGTCCAGGCCCAGAGCTCCCATGGTCAGGGCGGCCCAAGCCGAGCCCAGGAGCGCCAATGCCCAAAGCCATTGAGCTAGTTTCGTCATGGTCACTGCGGAAAAAGAAAGCAAAGTTGGGGGTCTCTTCCGACCCACAAAATGCCCTACATTCGAGACCCATTCCCCCTTGCTCCCACGGTCTTCGCCTTCTCCACTAAGCCCTCAAACTACAATCTTACCTCTCGCCTTCGTCCAGCTGTCCGTGCGGTCCTGGCCGCCATCAGCTTCCGGGAGTCCTCCGCAGCTCCGCCCCGTCACCGCGCGGCCTTCTGGGAGCTGTAGTTCTCAGGGCAGCGCTCGGAGCTAGACGAGGTTTCCTAGCAGTCTCTGCTCCGCAAACCATAGGCTGGGTCCCTGGAACTGCTTCCCTATTCCGGGATTCAGCTCCAGCTGGCGTGGGGCTTGTAGAAAGACAGCTCACCCCTAAACGTTGCAACAAGGTGGGAATATAATATGATCCCCAGCGCATTCATTCATTCACTGAAGCATTTCTTGAGCGCCATGGTAGACTGGAGATTAAAAAAAAAAAAAAAGCCAAGAAGATGGAGCTGGTACTCTATAATGGTAGAGTTTTTGATGTTATTTTGTTTTGTTACCAGGGATTGAACCAGGCGTGCTTAACCACTGAGCGCATCCCCACCTTTTATTTTTTATTTTGAGACAAGTTCTCACTAAGTTACTTAGTGCCTAAATTGCAGGTTTAGGGCTGGGTTTGAACTTGTGATCCTCCTGCCTCAGCCTCCCGGATTGCTGAGATTACAGACGTGCCCCATAGCACCAGGAGGTGATAGAGTTCTTGCCTATCATGCACAAAGCTCTGGGTTCTGTCTCAGTACCAAAACACACAAACACACAGTTCCAAGAGGCTTGAGAAGGAGGGGAGAGGGAAGAGGGGAAGGAGTCAGGAAAGCCCTGAGTTGATAACTAGCCATGATGTCTTGAGGTAAGTATTAGGAGCTTGGTGGGTATGGTTTTTAAAAGTAACGCACAGGGGCTGGGGTTGTGGCTCAGTGTTAGAAAGCTCACCTAGCACACGTGAGGCACTGGGTTCAAACCTCAATGAAATAAAGATATTATGTCCACCTACAACTAAAAACATAAATATTAAAAGAAAAAGAAACGCACAGGGAGAAGGACTCCAGGAGTTATGTCCTTTAAGAATAGAAGGTAAAGGGCTGGGGTTGTGGCCTAGCACGTGCAAGGCTCTGGGTTCCATCCTCAGCACCACATAAAAATAAATAAACAAAATAAAGATATTGTGTACAACTAAAAAATAAATATCTAAAAAAATAGAAAAATTACAGAGGAATTACCTGATATCTTTGATCGTTTAAGGTATTAAAAAAAAAAAAAAAAAGTGTGGGCTCTCACGAGTTTGGCAGAGCCAGGCGCAGAGGCACAGCCTGTAATCCCTGAGGCTGAGGCAGGAGGATCAGGAGTTGAAAGCCAGCTTCAGGAAAAGTGAGGCACTAAGTAACATAGTGAGACCTTGTCTCTAAATAAAATGCAAAATAGGGCTGGGATGTGACTTCAGTGGTTGAGTTCCCCAGTGCCAAAAGGGCGGGAGGTGGGGGTGGGGTGGGGGGTAGGCATGGTGGTGCATGCCTATAATCTCAGCATCTCTGGGGGCTGAGGCAGGAGGATCATAAGTTAAACACCATTCTGGGCAACTTTGCAAGGCCCTAACCAACTCAGTGAGATCCTGTTTCTAAAAAAAAAAGGCTGGGAATGTGCCTTGTGGTTAAGCAACCCTGGATTCATCCCCAGTACCAAAAATAATATAATAAAATAAAAGGGCTGGGGATGTGGCTCAGTGGTTAAGTGCCCCTGGGTTCAATCCCTGGTAACAAAATAAAATAAAATAAGTGATGTAGCTCAGTGATAGAACAATTGCTTAGCATGTGTAAGGCCCTCGGTTCAATCCTAGGGGGGAAAAAGATAATTAGTTAAATGATTATAATAATAATCAGAAGTAGTAAATAAACATTCTGAGCAGCTATGCTATTATGTGTCATGCCCTGTACAACACTGTCATGTTTAATTTTCACAACATGCTGCAGTCGGTATTTTCATATCCCCATGTATGAGCAAGGAGACACAGAAAAGATAAAATGCAAGTAAATTGCCCAAGGTCAAACAGATAGTAAGAAGCCATCCAACTCAGAGGTATATTCTGGGCAAAAGCACTCTGCTGTGTTGCTGGTACAGAAGTGGTCAGATAGGGATCATGGTAACAGCGAGATTGATTTCTAGGTGCCAAACACTGTGGTGAGTGCTGTAAGTGCATATCTCATCCACTCTTCACAGCAACCATATGAAATAGGTACTGTTATTATTTCTGTTTAACAAATGAGGAAACTGAGGTGCAGCCCAGACAATCTGACTTCAAAACCTGCTTACTTTACCACTACAATACACCATCTCCCTCTCCAGGTCTATGAAACAGAATAAAGAGGGAAGAAATTGATAAGCATCTATACCAACTTAGCAGGATAGAGGTAGCATCTTGAGTGAGGAAAGACAGATTCTGAAACCTCATATCTTATATTAAAATACTCAGTGCATTAAAAATATATTAATATCATGCTCCCATCTGATCTAGTTTGGATCTGAAATGACCCCCCAAAGGATTATATGTTGAAAGCTTGGTCCCCAGTGCAGCAATGTTCAGAGGTGGGGACTATGGGGAATGATTGGATCATGAAGACACTGACTTCATCAATAGACTAGCGCATTGATGATTCAAAGCTGAATGGACTACTGGGAGGTGGGACCTAACTGAAGGGAGTGGGTCCTTGCTAGTGTGTCCTTAGGAACTATATATTGTCCCTGGCCCCTTTATTCTCCCTCCCTCTGCTTCATGCTGCCATGAGGTGAGAAGCTTTCCTCCTCTATGCATTTCTGTCCTGAAGTTCTGCCTCATTTCAAGCCGAAATCAATGGAACCAGCCAACCATGGATTGAAGCCTCTGAAATTGTGACCCAAAATAAATCTTTCCTCCTTTTTTTTTTTTTTTTAATTTTGAGTCGGGGTTTCGCTAATTTGCTCAATTGGCCTTGACTTACAGTTCTCCTACCTCAGCCTCCTGAGTCACTAGGATTACAGGCATCTTGGCACTTGGCTAAATTCTTCCTCCTCTAAATTATCTTTCTCAGATATTTATCTTATCACAGTAACAAAAAGCTAACATACTGCCAAGATGCCAACACACATACACACAGAGTTAGGGGTGTAACTCAGTGGTAGGCAACTTGCCCAGCATATGTAAGGCCCTGGGTTCAATCTCCAGACACACACACACACACACACACACACACAGTGGAGCCCTACATATGCTACAAGAAAATGTGTGCATATTTCCCTAACAATCAGCTCAAGCATCATGTCTGCTAAGCAGCCTCCTTGGGCCTTGGGCCTGTCTTTGGGGTTGGTTACCACTCCGTCCTCTGTGCTCACACTGAGTCTCTTCTATAGATGGGAGTAACCATGTTGAACTACAAGAGATTTGTTTCCCTGCCCAGGACCATCCTGTCTCTAGAACCAAGCACAGGGTGGGAAACTCGGTAGGGTTTCTATAAATGCAGAGAAGGACAGGTTAGCATTTGATGTTTCCCAGAGAAACTGACCCAGCTTCCCTGGTCCCTTGGTCCCTGGTCCCCTACTCCAGAGGTTCCAGTCTACCACACTCAGGGTCTTTGGCCATAGAAAGCACTGGGCAAAAGCCAGAAAATTCTTAAGGTCCAACTCCTTTCTCCTCAAACCTTTTGCAGATCATCACCCTTCTGTCACAGCAGGACGAAGAACATGTGGTGACCACAGGGTATGGGAAACAGGGTAGCTTGGGGTAAAAAATTGGGCTTTTAGAACCCAGTGGTCCTGGGGATGGATCTTGGTTTCTTCCTTTATTTATCTGAGTGACCTTGGGCAAGTAATTTTAGCTTTTTGGACCTCACTTTTCACAGCTGTTCAATACAACTAATAATTGATCCTCGCTGGGTGTGGCAATACATGCTTATAATCCCAGCAACTCAAGAGGCTGAGGCAGGAGGAACACAACTTCAAGGTCAGCCTCAGCAACTTAGCAAGACCCTGTCTCAAAATAAATAAAAAGGACTGGGGGTATTGTTTAATGGTAAAGTTCAATCTAGTACCCAAAACAAAAGCAAACAAAACACAACCCAATGTGCTATAGGTAGGGTGCCTAAAACAATGTGTGATATTTGGGAGGCATGAGTGTGTATTAGCTACACTTGTTGTTATGTACACTTGCCATCAGTTATGTCTCAGGGCTGAGGATGCACTTTAGCCCTGCCCTGGCTCCCCCTCCTACCATCATTCACAAACTGAGTGAGCTAAGTTACTTCTGCAGCTGGCCACACTAGTAATTGTTGACATTTTCTGCTCTTTTTTAGGGTGGGGATACTGGGGATTAAACCTAGGGGTGCTTTATTACTGAGCTCCACCCCCAGCCATTTTTATTTTTTTATTTTGAGACAGGATCTTGCTAAGTTTCTTAAGGCCTTGCTAAATTGCTGAGGCTGGCCTCAAACTTGCAATCTTCCTGCCTCAGCCTCCTGAATCACTGGACATTTTCTGCTATGACTACCTTTGGTTAGAGAGGGAGACAAATTCCAAACCCAAGAGCCCCCATAAAAGATGGAGAAATATGCAAAACTAAATAGGTCCCAGAGGAGGGGAGCTTGATCTGTCTGGGGAGAGGTTTTAAAGGGGCCCAGAAACTTCAGCTGATTCTAGAAAGATGAGTAACCATTTCCAGTTGAAGAGGAAGCACGGGAGGCCAAGGAAACAGTCTGAATAAAGGCACAGAGGCATAAAAGTCGGTGGTGAGTAATCCTTTGTGACCATCTCTGGGACAAAGAATACTTCATGAGGTTGGGGGAGAGGTGGCAGGAGGTGAAACTGGGAAAGTTGGCCAGGGCCAGGTGATTAAAGACCCCTTAAATGTATATGTATTGGGGGTGAAGGGTTGGTGCCTCAGGTCAGTGGTCCCACCCCATGGTCCCCATATGTGCCTGTACATCATGTCAGGCAGTAGGACTTGGTGACCACAGTTGCCAAGGTGATTACTAGGACCTTGGGGAGGGTTTCAGGTGGTCAGGTTACACTGAGTCCATCTCTGCCCTTAGGACACCCATAGTTTCATAGCAGCAACAGGACAAACACACATATAATCAACAAAAACACATACTTACAAAATTACAGATGGCTCTAAGGGAAAATGGGAGATGAGAGACTGTGCACTGATTGGAGAAGGGGCTGGTGAGTCAGGGTTCCTAGATAAGGTAACCCAGAGCAGACAGAGGAAGGAAAAGATGACAGCCTAGGGGAAGAGGGACCCAGAAACAGGCTTGAGCAATCTAGAGGAGCATCTGGCTCCTTCTGAGAATTCTGCAAGATGGAGCTGAGTTTCAGCAAAGAGCTCCAAGTGTAACCTGGTGCGCTGTCTCAGCGCTGTCTCGTTTCAAGAAATAGCTCTTCCCACTGTGCCACTTGCTGTCTAGATACCTGAAACTGGCTGAGTCATAAATGGGTGGGAGATGGAGTTCAGTGCAGAGTGCTTGCCCAGCATGCACAAAGCCCTGGATTCAATCCCTAGTAAGACAAAAAACAAAAGTCTTGGACCAGATAGAGCTGAGTAGTAGGAAGCTTTCCTATAATTCAGGAGGTTGAGGGCATCCAGCTGTTTCAAGGAATTTCTAGGGTTGTGTAATGACACCCCTAGGGGGCCCCACCCCTTTAAAACCCTTGAGACAGCCTGTGGTCAGCCTTCAGGGAAAGTCTTGACCCAGAAAAGGGAGAACCTAGAGGGTTTTTTCCTATGGGATCCTGTGTGGGCAGGAATTCTGCCCTTGAGTCTCCCAGACACTGTAGCCTCTGCCTCAAATGGAAAAGGGACCCTCCCCTGATCTTCTCTTCCAGTTATTTGAGATGAGACGCCTCAGAGACCGGCTCCTCACGTTACAGGAGTACCATTTGGCTCAAGACTTGTCACACAGGGCCTCAATTTTATACTTCTGGTGTTATCACCATGTGCAATTACAATCACATTGTTACTCTAGAGAACAGAGAGAAAGGGGCTTGCTGTAAAACTGACCGTTTTTTTTTTTTTTTTTTTTTTTTTGGTGGCACTAGGTATTAAACCCAGCAGGGTCACTACTATACTGTTGGGCTACATCCCCAGCCCTTTTCATTTAATTCCTCTTTTATTTTATTTATATTTTGAGATGGAACCTAGCTTACAGCATGCTAGGCAAGTGCTCTGCTCACTAAGTTGCCCAGGTTGGCCTGAAACTTGTGATCCTCCTGCCTTAGCCTCCTGATTCACTGGGATTACAGGCATGTGACACCACACTGGGCTTGATTTAATCTTCATTGTAGAATTTTTAAATATATTCAAAAATAGAAAGAACAGTACAGTGAATCTGAGATGCCTATTTTCACAGGCCTTTAAACAATAAAATGGAACGTGCAGTTTCCGGGGATGGAAAACTTTCTATAAATCCTGTAATAATCTTGTGGATAGCAGGATTATATTGTAATGTAACACTGTGTTTAAAAGTGTTGATTTGGGGCTGGGGATGTGGCTCAAGCGGTAGCGTGCTCGCCTGGCATGCGTTCGGCCCAGGTTTGATCCTCAGCACCACATACAAACAAAGATGTTGTGTCCACTGAAAACTAAAAAATAAATATTAAAATTCTCTCTCTCTCTCTCAAAAAAAAAGTGTTAATTTGGGGCTAGGGTTGTGGCTTCAGTAGAAGAGTGCTTGCCTCACATTTGTGAGGTTCCATCCTCAGAACCACATAAAAGTAAACAAAGATATTGTGTCCATCTGAAAAATAAAAAAATAGTGTTAATTTGGGCTGAGGATGTTTCTCAGTGTAGAGAATTTGGCCAGTATGAACCAGGGCCTGGGTTCTACCCCTAGCATCACACACACACAAAGTGTGTTAATTTCTCAAATGCAGACATGCTTGTTTTCCTTTTTAAGTGTATCTGGAACCTCCAAAGGTGGTAGGACCTGGACTTCTCCAGCTTGCAAAGGACCTGCCTCCCAGGAAGCATTTGCTAAGACTTTGAAACCTGCTGCAGAGGTTGGGGTGGACAGGGCTGCCTCTTGGAGCCCAGGGAAAGCTCCAGGCAGTAGCCATTCTTACACTGGTTTGCTCTAGACCCTCAGCTCCAGGTGATGGGGGTGGCTGATTCCAGGGCCACCTGGGGGGCTTTTCTCTCTGCCTCCGCAGGAATTCAACTATACAGCATTTACAGTGCAGTTGGCTCCCTGGGAGGGATGGATTGGGAGCATAATCTTGGCCCTGCCTCCCCAGGCCCCAACCCAGGAACCTTTAGTTGGCTGGGAAGCCAAGAAAAGTATTTGAAGGGAGCAATTAAGCACCCTCCAAGTGCCTGCTCCAGGGTTCCGACCATTGTTTATCTAGGAGGCAGTCCTGTTAGTGACCCTAAGTCCAGGAGGACTGTGCCTGGGGCAGGCCAGCCAGGAGGTTCCCCTGGGGCAGGGCCTCTGGCCTGCCATTCTTTCAGGATTCCCACAGCGCCCAAGCTCCCCCACCCCCAGTCTCACAATGAGCTTTAATGCGCATTTCAACTGAAACTTTTCCCTTTGTATCTCTCTGTGTCTCTCAGCCTCTCTGTCTCTACTGGTCTCTGGTTCTCTGTTGTTTCCCAACATCCTTCCTGAGCCCCTGGGGAGCAGAGTTGGGGGGCCGGGCAGTGGGAACGGGACAGCGTCCTGTTCTCACCAAGGACAATAAGGGCCGGAAAGGGCTGGAGCCAAGGTCTGGTGCAGACTCCCCCTCCCTGCCTGCCCTGGGCGCCCCAGACCCCGCCCAGAGCCACTGGCATGACCTAAATGTCAGGCACCCTGCATACTAGTGCCAGTCCTGGGAAATTCAGCCCTACCAGGGTCGGAGAGCCTGTTTGCCCTTGGTCTCACCTTCCCATTGCCCTCCTGGAGGGTGGCATCACCTTCTGATCCACGGACTGACTCCTGGGACACTCAGACAGGCTTCCATTCTCCAGCATAGACACTCCCCTCCCGCCCACATTATTTACTCCCGTTTCCCGAGCTAGTAGCGGGTGCTGATGGGTGTTGTGGCCACGTGTGAGGGAGTAGGAGGAAACATCTGGTTTCCCTCTGTCCTCCAGGAATGCCACACTCTCCCT
The DNA here is from genome assembly GCF_021218885.2 of Marmota monax. Lineage (NCBI taxonomy): Eukaryota > Metazoa > Chordata > Mammalia > Rodentia > Sciuridae > Marmota > Marmota monax. Next base: position 1,804,031 of record NW_026694593.1, on the reverse strand, counting down.
CAGGTCTACTGCCTCCGGGGTGGAGCAGAACCCCAGGGGACCAAGGGCCAAGAGGTTAGACCTTTACTCTCTCACCTGGCTCTCCGGGAAGTCCTGGTGTCCTCAGGCCCCCTTACTTAATGATAGTGATTAGGTGGTTATGATGCCCCTGCCAGGGTTAATTGGCAGGTCAGGTGTAAGCAGCCTGCAACTAGGCACCACAGAGATAGGCTGGGTGGAGAGCTGCAGTTGGCGCCGACCTGCCTTGTAAATGCACCCATTCCCCAAGGAAGGGGGTCATTATTCCTGGGCTACATGCTACCCTGGTCCTACAGAGATTCCTTGGCACTGCCTCCTGGCCCCCGCTCTCTGGGTCCTCTTTTTTTGTGTGGGATTGAACTCTGGGAACTGGACCACTGAGCCACATCCTAGCCCTATTTTGTATTTAACTTAGAGACAGGGTCTCACTGAGTTGCTTTACACCTCGTTGTTGTTGAGGCTGGCTCTGAACTCCTGATCCTCCTATCTCAGCCTCCCAAGCCACTGGGATTACAGGCCTGTGCCACCGCACCCAGCACTTTGGGTCCTTCTTATCCTCCCCTATCCACAGAGGATATTGGCTGTCAGGCCCCACCCAATCCATCCCAGAGTTATGTCTACCTGGACTGGGACCTGGCCCTCTGTCCGCTGCTCCCACTCCAGGTAAGGAGAAATTTAGTTTGACAGTAAGACCTAGAACCAATCCAACCTCCTCAGGGGCCCAGGGCCCATTCTGGGCAATAACCCTCCTCCCTCAGAGGCTCCTATAGATCACAACCCTTCTCGCTCCTCACATCAGTGGGGGAGATGGAGCCTAGAACTGCCATCCTCTCAGGGAGGCTGTTCTCCATTGAGCTGTGTGTCTGTGTGTGGTGCTGGGGATTGAACCCAGGGCCTTGTGCATGGGAGGCAAGCCCTCTACCAACTGAGTTATCCCCAGCCCTCTGCACTGAACTCTACCTCTACTCCCAGCCGAGGGATAGAACAAAAGACTTCATTGTTGCCTTCCAGCCAGGCACAATGGCAAACACCTGTAATCCCAGAGGCTCAGGAGGCTGAGGCAGGAGGATCATGAATAGTAAGCCAGCCTCAGCAACTTAGCAAGGACAGAAGCAACTCAGCGAGACCCTGTTTCTAAATAAAATATAAAAAAGGGCTGGGTTGTGGGTCAGTGGTAAAGCACCCCTGGATTCAATCCCTGGTAACCACCCCGCTACACACACCTAAAGAAAAAAAAAGTTTCCTTTCATAGCAAGACCTCAGCAAACTCTCATCCCTGGTTCCTAAGGGATAACTTGCTGGGGAGGGTGTTGCTAGTCTCCAGAAGATAAACCCACAGCGCCCTCTGTTGGCATCTTGGGGAAACTGCTTAGCATTCCTTCCTGGGCAGGGCATAAAAGGCAAGAAGGTTCTGGGGCTCAGCACACAAATGGGAGTGGGGCAGGGTAAGGTGGCCTCTAATCCTTGACCAGAATCCTTTACTTCCTTCTTCATCTTCACTGGGATTTCTTTCCAAACTTAGGTACCTCCCATGTGCAGAATTCTGTTCTGGAAAGGTGGAAGGATAAGTTCTTTTATTTAACCAACTCACCAATCTTCTGCCCAGTTTCAGGCATGTGGCAAATACAAAGCTGATCAAGACAGGTGTGCACCTAAAGCCCACACCATCCAGTAGACACCCAAGTACCCTAAAGGTTAGACACTCTGGACAGATTCACTCCTCATGACAGAGCAGGCAGGGCAGGACCTGAGCAGTCCCTGGTGGGCCTCATTCCATCAGAGGTTGCTTGGGGTGGAAAGCTGGAGTAACAAGGCCCCACAGGGAACCCCACTGCAGCACTGGTGTGAAGGGCTTTTCTCCAACTCTTCTGTTCCGAGATCTATTCCAGTTCTGACAGACAGGGCTTCCTTCACTGCAGCCTCATGGCTCTTACCAAAGGTCACGATTGTGGATCATTCATACACTTTTCCACAATGAGACTCTCACAAGTAAAAGCCACTCCAGTATCTACCAAAGCGCCCAACCTGACAGCACTCAATAAATATTTGGCAAAAATGAAGGCTAAAGCTGAGTGCAGTGGTACACACCTGTAATCCCAGCTACTTGGGCAGCTGAGGCAGAAGGAACGCAAACTTGAAGCTGGCCTGGGTTACTTAGTGATATCCTGTCTCAAAATAAAATTTTAAAAGGGCCTGGGCTGAAGCTCAGTGGTAGAGTGCTTGTCTTGCATGCATGAGACTCTGTGTTCGATTTCAGTACTGCAAAAAAGAAAAGGGGGGAAAGTTTCCCCATCCACAAGGTCTCAAGAGTAGGCACCTATCTGTCTTAACATTTACATACCTAGCAGGCATTGTTAGGGGAGGCCCACAACATAGCACAGCTCACAGAGCTACAAAGAATCAACTTTATTAGACATTTGTGGTTAGTTTCTCTTCTTGCCCTTGCCGGTGACTTTGGCTGGTGTGAGGACTGGAGCTGTGGCCTGGTACAGAGTAGAGGAGATCTTGTTGATGTAGTACAGACCAACCATGGAGAAGATGAAGCTAGAGCAGGGTAGAGACAGAAAGACCACAGCATCACTGGGCATGCTACCAGCCTACTGCCAGGGCAGAGTCTAGCTTCAGGGAAAGAATCCAAGTTCAGGACTGGGAAACTGGGAAAACTAAAGGAGGGAACAGAGGGAGAGCTACATGGGGCAGGGGAAGCCAGGGTGATATACCCCTTACCCAGCTGTCAGGCACATACCAGGTGGTGACACAGACTCGGTGGATGAGGCCAGATGCAAAGAGAGCCAAAAGGAGGCAGAGGAGGACTAAGGAGACAAGAAGGGACAAAAAGAGTCAGGTGGTAATCACAATGGAAACCCAGGCATTTGTCCACAAAGCCTAGAAATCAGAGGCCCCCTGAATCTTGGGAAACCTGCTTGGAAGGGCGTGGCATGATGACAGGAAGAGGACTTCTAATGGTCTTCACAATGCTTAGAACACTAGCTCTGCCCCAAACCCACTAAACTTCCTAGCTTGCCTCAGCCCGAAGAGCAAGACTTGGTCCCATTTAGGAAGGGGGTTAAGGCCTTTCCAACAGATGCCAGCTAATGAGAATCAATTCGTTAAGCTGGCTGACTAGTGATGGAAGTTGAGGGACTTGCTCCCTGGACACAAGTTGGGAGACTGATTGTCTGGATACAGTCGTTTATTGGGGCAGGAAAGGACCTTAAGATATCTGGAATAGGACAAGAGAGAAGGTGGGAGGGCAGAAAGCAACGGCAAACAGGCCCATCTGCCCAGCCAGGGAGGGCAGGGAAGCCAAAGAGGAACAAGAATCTTGCCTCCCCAACAATGGTTCCTTTCAGAAATAAATGAAAATGGTACGCATGGGATCAAAATGTAACAGAGAGAAGTCCTGGGACTTGAAAGGAGCTCTGGAAGCCTGCAACAGGGCTAGGTGGAGAGAACAAGAACTAGAGGTGGGGGGGGGGCAAGAAATGAGGGCAACAATGACAGATCTGTCTTATCAGATGGAGATTTCACATGAGGTGGCATCTGCTGTGAATTTCTGAACATGTGGCATTCCTTAGGTGATCTGGCCTTAATGCCTAATTTGCTTTATGAACTTAATTCCCCATAAGTAATCAAATCATCAATTCTAAATTATTGGAACAAGTAAGGATTATTCCAAACAGAAAATAATCTCAGAGTTATCCCTTCTGCCATAAAAATTTGGTGTATGTAATACTTAGGCTCTTCACAAATTCCCTCAGTAGAACTCACTAATTTGGGGTCAATTTCACATCAGAACCCCTCTGAACTTGGTCCTGCTTCCTCTTCTGGATGAATGCCAAACATGAGCCCACACTTGTCTGTGTGCCTGAAACCTTCCCTGGAACTGGTCCTGGCTTCCAGAGGCCTTCTCTTCCAGCTGAATTCAATGTCATGAGCTAAGTTAGATACTGAATCCAAAGGTATCTTCAGAGAGTTGAGTGAACTTCTTTCTTCTTAACCACCTTTACCTTCTAAGCACTTAGAAATTCGGTGTCATGTCTGGGGAGGGTCAGAGAGGAGAGGACTCAGACACTTACTCTCAGGGAAGATCTTTGCTTGGAATCCTTTGCCAAAGACCAGATTCTCCAGATTATTGAAGGCCTGAGTTGAGTTAAGGAGAAGGGAATACAACAGGGGCAGAACTGGGAGGTGACCAGGGAAGGGCACAAGTCTACGTGGCCCTCCACCCTTCCAGCCCCTAAACGCTCCTCCCCTTCCAGCGCAGGCAGGATACTGTGAGAGAGAAGACGAAAAGGCCGGAGCCCAGCAGGCCCCCCTGGATGGTGAGCCACTCGGTGGAGGCCAGCTGGCGGCTGTACATCTGCATCCCTGCGAAGAGCAGCAGGGACAGGAGAGAGGACAGAGCCAGGGAGGTGCCGGTACCCACCACTGGAAGGGATGAGGGAAGGGACCGAGTCAGGCTCCGCCCCCCTCCAGGAGTCACAGGCACCTTGGGTCGGTCCGGAGCTCGGCAGGCCGACTACTCCCCAGCACCCAGGGCTGCAGCCGCACTCCCAGCCCCCCTCATCCCGCAGCGAGCCCCAGGAACTCCTCAACCCAGGACGGCCGACCCCTCCGGTCCCGTGGAAATGCCCGCTCCCTAGAACCCGGAGCACGTCAGCTTTGACCCGAAAGGACTTGGAAAGCCGGCCCGCCCAAACTCCGACCCCGACTAGCCAGGCCTGGGGATCCCGTCGGTCCTGTTACCCATCATGCCCCTGCAGTGGGTCGGATCCGAGCCTCCGGCCAAGAAAGAGGAGAGCCGAACTGGGCGCGGTTAATTGTGCGCATGCGTCAGCGCCCCATGCGGACTGGCTTCACCCCACCTCTTCCTCTTTCTCCCTCTCGGCGCCGGCACGCAGCGCCCTCTTCTGACAAGGAGGAAATAATGCGTCTAGGAGCATCCTCGGCCACCGCCCTGGTCCACAGCCTTCCCCTGTACCCAGTGGGTCCGCCGCCTCTCAGTACAAGCTGCACTTACGTCTTCAAGTCATTGGGCACATGGCCTCTATCCTGTAGCCCATCAGTGTCTTCTCTGCCGTTCATTTATGTCACCTCTAGCGCATGTTCCTAAACCTACCTGCCACGCTTACTGCCTCAACATCTCATGTGGGTTCTTGCCCAACCCAAACTGAAGCGCTCCCAACCTGGAGCTCATCTTCCTCTAACACTAGCCTCTTGCTATACTATGAGGAAAAATAAGAGCTAACGAAGAATTCTAACATCAGACATGCAAATACCATTCCATGTTACCCAACCCCCGTGAACGCCTTTCCAAAACCACGTGGGGTTTTGGAACTATTTCCCACCCACCCCCCACCCCGACGGGCGCCGTTCAAGGCTGGTCCCTGGAGCATGCGCAGTGACACCTCACCCCCACCCCTCCCCACACCCCCACCGGGCTCCTGCATTAAGCCCGGGGTTCGCAGCCGCAGCCGGGATCAGGCACCCGGGGGCGGGCGGGCACGGTAGGGCCATGGCTGAGGGTGAGGATATGCAGACCTTCACTTCCATCATGGATGCACTGGTTCGCATCAGTGTGAGTTAAGGTGGGGTCGAGGTGAAGGGAGGGGGGCATAGAGGGGTCCGGGATAAGCCAGAACCTGGAACAGGTGGGGATCCAGGGAGATGCTGGGGTGTTGGCAGGGGGCTAAGTGATGGCAGAAACGGCTGGGAGGGTCGGGGTGTAGGTATGAGGGTAATCCCGGCAGCCAGGAGGTGAGTACCGTGGAGGCGCCCGTTTGCTGGGATGTAAGCAACGAGGAGCTGCCCGGACGCAGCGGGTGGACTGGGGTAGCCGCCAGCAGTGCACCAGGACTGGGGCTTCAGGGGGGAAGGACTAACCTACGAGAAGGGGGCATGTGTGAGCTTGGATATTTTCCAAGAAAACTGAGGACACGTAGGGAATGATGAAGGAGCTGCTCCAGGGTGCATCTCCCAATTTGAACCCCTCCCTGAGACCCCACCCCATCGCACCCCACTCAGGGCTGCGCCGAGCCTGCGGTTGTCATGGCAACCCGTGCCCGGCTCTCCCAGGGGCGGTGCCAACCCTGCTCCCCCCCACCACTTCCTTCCCCCTCCCTCCCTGTCCCTCCCTCCTTTGTGTCAGCTGCGCCCCTGACCGGGATGGCTGCGAAGAGAGGGACCAAGGTGAGGCGTGGGGGTGGGGCATAGCTTGAGGACCCCCGCCACCAAAAGGGGGAGGGATACTTCCGGTGGGGAGGGGGCGAGTAGGCGGGGCGCTTGACCCCCCATCCTCAGCTTAGGGAAGGGGTTGAGGGCCGACCTGGTTGCGCTGCAGGAAGCGCTGAAAGTCCAAAGGGTAGGGGGCCAAGGGGAAGGGGTTGGTCTTGGGAGACTAGAGGAGATAGATGGAGAAGTGAAGGATGAAGGATGGAAGCTGGGGTGGCCGCAGGCCTGAGCCGCGGCAGGAGGATGGAGAGCAAGCAGTGCCTGGCTGGCGGGGAGGAGTCACGCGTATGGAGGGGGTGCTAGAGAAGGGGGCGGGGGTCCGCATCGAGCTGCAGAATGGGCGGTGCCCTTGATATATATGCCGGGGGTGGGGGCAGGTGGCCCAGAGATGGAGGGATGGAGACAGGTGAGCTGGGCTGCCTCCCTGGGCCTCTGCAGGCCGAGTGATGGTTGTGGGGGTTGAAGCTGGGGAGGCAGGGGTTCCAACTATCCCTTCTGCGTGGAGTCTTAGCTATACTGGAGGGAAACAGGCAAGGCACAGAGGGCTGGGAAGCAGTGTGAACCAGGCCAAGGCAGGTCCTGGGCAAAAGCCATAGGTAGCTTGTCTTGCCTCTTCTTGAGACTGCTGGGATCTCTAAAGGCAGCTGAGGGCCTGCTCAGATATGCCCAACTATCCGAGCTCTGATCCATCCTCCTGGTCCCTCCACAGACAAGCATGAAGAACATGGAGAAAGAACTGCTGTGCCCAGTGTGTCAAGAGATGTACAAGCAGCCACTGGTGCTGCCCTGTACCCACAACGTGTGCCAGGCCTGTGCTCGGGAGGTGTTGGGCCAGCAGGGCTACATAGGCCATGGTGGGGACCCGATCTCGGAGCCCACGTCTCCTGCCTCCACCCCTTCTACCCGCAGCCCCCGCCTCTCCCGCAGAACTCTCCCCAAGCCAGATCGCTTGGACCGGCTGCTTAAATCAGGTGGGGCTGCGGCCTGTGGGATGGGGGTGGGAATGTAGAGCCATCCATCAGGAAGATGGAAGGGGTTCATCACCAGTCAGGGCTGCCTGTCTGTATTTTCAGGGGTGTAGATGTTGCTTATTTGAGCTCTAGCGAGAACAGAGCTCTGGCGCAATAAAAATGTAATTTTTAAAAATTGAACAGACTTCACCCACCCACAGTCAGCTGTAACTTACCTCCTCTACCTCCGGGTCCATCTACAGGCTTTGGGACATACCCCGGGCGGAAGAGAGGTGCTTTGCACCCCCAGGTGATCATGTTCCCATGCCCGACCTGCCAGGGTGACGTGGAGCTGGGGGAGCGGGGCCTGGCGGGGCTTTTCCGGAACCTGACCCTAGAGCGTGTGGTGGAGCGGTATCGCCAGAGTGTGAGCGTAGGAGGCGCCATCCTGTGCCAGTTGTGCAAGCCCCCACCACTAGAGGCCACCAAGGGCTGCACAGAGTGTCGTGCCACCTTCTGCAATGAGTGCTTCAAGCTCTTCCACCCCTGGGGCACCCAGAAGGCCCAGCATGAGCCCACCCTGCCCACCCTCTCCTTCCGCCCCAAGGTGAGCCAACCCTTGCAGGGCCTGGGGAGGGAGGGACAGGGTGGTGCTGAATGGATGGGGTGCCTGGCATTGTGGGCTTCCAAAATGAGGTGGGCAGGGGCTTACCACTGCCAAGTTCCTTTCTCTGTAATAAAGTCATGTGAGAAAGCACTCAACATCTCTGGGCCTCCAGCTCATCTGCTGCATGGAGATGAGAATATGTGCCTTACCATATCCACACTGGCAGGGTTGTAAGTAGGATCACAGGAGATGATCATTGTTCAGTACAAAGTGCTGTTTATACATTTCGTTCACTCACTGGACAAATATTTATTGAGCACCTATGACCATGATGCTATTCTAGGCATTGGGGTACAGCAGTGAACAAGATGGACAAAGTTAATTATGAACCACAAGCCTTAGATTAATCATCACCATTATTATCATTATTACCACACATCCCAAACCATAGGTGAAAGGAGGAGCAATGCTGGTGAAATGGCATTGCCTGGACTGCAGGAAAGGTCTGTGATGTCAGTGTTCACCACCAGATGGCACTGTGGAGCACCACCCACTGATCCTTCCCCTCTCATCTGACCAGTGGAGGGAGGGCGCCCAGCTGCTCTAGTGATGGGTCAGAACTTTTACACGCACCCTTGGCTGACTAGCTCATTGCCCTTTGTATTTCTAGGGCCTGATGTGCCCAGACCACAAGGAAGAGGTGACCCACTACTGCAAGACATGTCAACGGCTGGTATGCCAACTCTGCCGGGTGCGACGCACCCACAGCGGGCACAAGATCACACCAGTGCTCAGCGCTTACCAGGCCCTCAAGGTGAGGACCCCTCCTCACCCAACCCCAGTGCCAACTCACACCCACATACCTCCTCCTAACTGCTGGCTTCTGCTGAGCCAGACATGATGCCCACCTCCTTCTTCCCCCTCAGGACAAGCTGACAAAGAGCCTGACATACATCCTGGGAAACCAGGACACGGTACAGACCCAGATCTGTGAGCTGGAGGAGACCGTCAGGCACACTGAGGTGAGGGAGGGCATGGGGGTGGGTCTTGGGCCCTACCCGGGAGTGGGAACGAGAAGGGAATGTGGGTGGGCATGCCCCCATCACCTCTCTGCCAGCTCAGGAAGTCTGTGAGGGGTACCTGTGCATGACATGGTTCTGGTTAAACTTGGTTGGCAGGAACCCTAGTGTCCCAGGGAAGGCTGTCCCTGGGACTGACTCTAGTGAGGTTGGTAAGCTGTTGCTGAGGATGAGAGTCCAGATGTCCTCAGCCTCACTCTCCTACTGAGGATCGCACACTTGCCTGGAACTCAGTGAGGTTATGGCTCTGATCTTGTGCCAGACTGAATCAGCTGACATGGGGGGGATAGGCAATGAAGTTGGCATAGCTGCCAGCGGACATTAATTAGTGTGGTCCAAGTGGACATTAGTGTGGTCATGGTCTCTCTTATTTGAATGAATCCTTAAGGGATTGGGATTATGATGGAATTAAGGAAAAATATCTCAAACTGGTATATTGATTATTTCAAGTTGAAATTGTTTGAGGAACTGAAGTTCAGAAAGGGCCATTTGGGCCAGGTGTGGTAGCTGATACCTGTAATCCCCAGGAGGCTGAGGCAGGAGGATTCCAAGTTCAAGCCCAATCTCAGCAATTTAGTGAAGCCTTTTCTCAAATTAAAAAAAGGGGGGTGCTGGGGGAGTAGCTCAATGGTAGCGTGCTCCTGGGTTCAATCCCCAGTACCACCAAAAAGAAAGAAAAAAGAAAAGTTCATTTGGCCTGTATTTCCCTACACATTACCAGCCATAAATATTCTTTTGGAAGGAATGTGCTTCACGTGCCAAGACCTGAAAATAGCTTCGATTGCCACAGACTAGTAATTGGGGCTACAACGAACCTAAATAAACAAACTATTTGAAGTGACCCTTATCTTCCACTAGCTTCTACCCCACTTCTCCACTTATCTCTTAGCAACAGCCGTAGGATTTACTACCTCAATCCAGATATTTATTTGTTCTGTCATTCTTTACAAATGTACTGGTCTGTGACTGGGGGTAAATCTCAGTGGTAGAACATGTGCATAGCAAATGCAAGGCCCCAGGTTCAATCCCTAGTACCCAAAAGAAAAAAGAAAATGTTCTTTTTTTAATAAAATTTTAAGAGCATCAGGCTTAGGTGATTTCTTTGGGATTCACTGTTTTGTAAAGATCCCCAAGTACATGTAAAATTAATAAAACTCTCCAGGCACAGTGCAGTGGCACTTGCCTATAATCCCAGCTACAAAGGAGGCTGAGGCAGGAGGAAGTTCCAGTCCAGTTTTGGCAATTTATCAAACCCTATCTCAAAATAAAAAGGACCATACCTTAGTGGTAGAGTACCCCTGGGTTCAACCCCCAGCACCACAAAAATAAATTTAAATTAATAAAACTTTTATGCTGGCTTGGCATGGTGGGGCACACCTGTAATCCCAGCAACTCGGGAGGCTAAAGCAGAAGGATCTCTCATTCAAAGCCAGCCTCAGCAAAATCGAGGCCCCAAGCAACTCAATGAGACCTTGTCTCTAAATAAAATAATAATAACTGAAAAAAGGGGGGGGCTGGGGAATGTGGATCAATGGTTAAGTGCCCTGGGGTTCAATCCCAGATTAAAGGAAAAAAAAAAAACTTTTTTGCTTTAGCCAAGCATGGTGGCTCACACCTGTAATCCCAGCAACTCAGGAGGCTGAGGCAGGAGGAGCACAATTTCAAAGCCATCCTCAGCAACTTAGCAAGGCCCTAAGCAACTTAGCAAGGCTCTGTCTCAAGATAAAAAATAAAAAGGGCTGGGTTTGTAGCTCAGTGGTAAAGTGCCCAGTACCAAAAATAAAACAAAACAAAATACAACCTTTATGCCTTTTTCCTGTATCAACTGAGTTCAACAAAAAAGGAGGAAGTAGATCTCTCTCTACCCTATAGTTATGATGTGGTCATCCAGGAAGGTTAGCACAAACCTTCAAAAGTTGAACCCAATGCCGGGTGCTGTGGTGCATGCCTGGAATCCCAGCTGCTGGGGAGGCTGAGGCAGGAGGATCACAGGTTCAAAGTCAGCATCAGCGTTCAAAGTTCTGTCTCTAAATAGGGCTTGGGATGTGACTCAGCAGTTGAGAGCCCCTGAGTTCAATCCCCAGTACCAAAAAAAAAAAAAAAAGGTGAGCCCATTTGGGGGTACAGGCCTTAGCAACCATGAGTCTGGCCCTATTAAGTTGTGTGGGTAGGATTCCCCCAGATCCCCTGTGATCCTAGTGGTGCTGTGGTGTCCCAGGAGGCTGGCACAGGAAGATAGTAAGTCATGCATCCTTTGGGTGTTGCTCCCTGGGCAGGTGAGTGGTCAGCAGGCGAAGGAGGAGGTGTCACAGCTGGTACGGGGGCTGGGGGCTGTGCTGGAGGAGAAGCGGGCATCGCTGCTTCAGGCCATTGAAGAATGTCAGCAGGAGCGGCTGACCCGTCTCAGCGCCCAGCTCCAGGAGCACCGGAGCCTGCTGGACGGCTCAGGCCTGGTGGGCTATGCCCAGGAAGTGCTTAAGGAGACAGACCAGCCTTGCTTTGTACAAGCAGCCAAACAGCTGCACAACAGGTACCGAGGGGCGTGGCACAGGGCCCAGGCTTCTGGGAGGCAGGGGCATTTGGGGGTAGCGACCTCTCAGACAGTGTCTAGAGTCCTTGCCAGGCTGAGAGCTGGCGCCTTGAGGGTTTTCATTAGGCCAAACTGAGGCCCGCGTATTCCAAGGGGTGAGGAAGAGACCCGAGGCAGAGGCCAAGGTTCTCAGGGGCAGGCAAGGCAAAATCAAGGGGAAGGGTGGCTGCCCAGACGGCAGTGCCTAATCCCTTCCTGCCCCCATCCCAGAATTGCCAGAGCCACTGAGGCCCTCCAGACATTCCGACCAGCTGCCAGCTCCTCCTTCCGCCATTGCCAGCTGGATGTGGGGCGTGAGATGAAGCTGCTGACAGAGCTCAGCTTTCTTCGAGGTAAGGAGGCGGCCAGGCCCTTGCCCAACCAGAGCCTTCCTCCCCTCCTCCCCAGCAGCGGGCCCGGGGGGCAGTGCCCACCAGGGAGCTCCCCGGCCTCCCACCCAGCCCACCTGCCACACCGTCCTCCCGCGCTCAGCGCTGCTTCTCCCTCTCTTTGTTTGTAGGCTGTGGCCACCGCGGACTCTGCTCCGGAGCACCCCAGGCAAGTCAGCGGCCCTGCCCCGGGGGCCCTGCCCCCCGCCGGGCCCCCAAACCGGCCCCTCCCGTGCTCCAAGCAGCTCAGCCCCCCACTCAGTGCTTTCTTCTTTCTGCTCTACCGACCTCCTGGTCCTCCCACTTGACCAGTGCGGTCTCTTTTGAGCCTTCTTTGGGCCCTGCCCTTCTCATCTTTTGTCCTGGGACCCCTATTCTCTTCCCCTTGACCCCCACGCCCTGCCCTGCTGTAGCTTGCTTTCTCTCTGTCACCTCCCTGTTTCTGTCTTGCCGATGCTGGCACCTCCGCCCCAATCCTGCTTCCCCTCTCTGCTGCTCAGGGCCCTCTTGCCTGGGTTCCCGTGGCCTTTGTCTGCCCCCCCTGGGGCTCCTCTTAATTCAGAGACTGTCTAAGCCAAAAGGAGCCCCCGGAGCTTATCTGGTCTGACACCCTTAAGTGACCCAGGAGGAAACTGAGGCTCAGGAAGGGAAATTGACTCACCTCAAGTCCAGGCCTCCTGACTCCTGCCCAGTGCTCTCCCACCTCTTCTTCCTTGGGCCCTGACCTGTCCACCCAGTGCCCAGATGGGCTCTCTCCTCCGATCCCTCACCCACACTCACCCCCCCGGCTCCCGCTGCTTTCCCTTTTCCTGCCTGCCCTGCCCTTCATGCCAGGCCAGTGATCAGGCCCTGACTGACCCCCGCTGTCTCTTCCCACAGTGCCCGAGGCACCCGTCATTGACACCCAGCGCACCTTTGCCTATGATCAGATCTTCCTGTGCTGGCGGCTGCCCCCCCACTCACCACCTGCCTGGCACTACACGGTCGAGTTCCGTCGCACTGATGTGCCTGCCCAGCCGGGCCCCACCCGCTGGCAGCGGCGGGAGGAGGTGAGGGGCACCAGTGCTCTCCTTGAGAACCCTGACACAGGCTCTGTGTACGTGCTGCGTGTCCGGGGCTGCAACAAAGCCGGGTACGGCGAGTACAGCGAAGACGTACACCTGCACACACCCCCAGCACCTGGTAAGTGACAGGCGGGCGGCACGGAGTGGCAGACACAGACATCTGTGCAGGGGGCATGGGGATGCCAGGCTTGGGTCCTCCACGGGTTCCAGATGGACACTGTACATACAGACAGTGTATTTTTTTTTAATGGGGGTTGGGGTACTGGGAATGGAACCCAGGGACATTTTACCACTGAGCAACATTCCCAGGCCTTTTTTATTTTTTATTTTATTTATTTATTTACTTATTTTTGCTGGGGACTGAACCCAGGGCCTTGTGCATGCCAGGCAGGCCCTCTACCAAATGAGCTATACCCCAGCTCCCAGCCTTTTTTTTTTTGAGGGGCTGGGGTTGTGGTTCAGCGGTAAAGCACTCACCTAGCATGCGTGAGACGCTGGGTTCAATCCTCAGCACCACATAAAAATAAATAAAATAAAGATATTGGGCCCAGCTACAACTAAAATATATATAAAATTGAGGGGCTGGGGATGTGGCTCAAGCGGTAGTGCGCTCACCTGGCATGCGCAGGGTGCTGAGTTCGATCCTCAGCACCACGTAAAAATAAAATAAAGATGTTGTATCCACCAAAACCTAAGAAATAAACTTAAAAAAAAAATTGAGACAGGGTCTTGCTAAGTTGTCCAGGCTGGCCTCAAACTTGTGATCCTCTTGCCTCATAAACTGAGATTAAAGGCAGCTTAGAGGGATGGTTTAATACTGTTGGTCGTGTGCATTCATACTCTGGAGCTAGACCTCTTGTATTCTAATCCCAGATCTAACTCTTGCTGTGTGCTTTTCAACAAGTTTTTCACCCTCTCTGAACTTCAGAGTCCTGTTCTACAGGGGACAGTATTGCTGCCAGGCATGATGGTGTGTGTCTATAATTGCAGCAATTTGAGAGGCTGAGGGAGGAGGATCATAAATTTGAGGTCAGCCTGGTCAACTTAGCAAGATCCTGTCTCAAAATGGAGAAAAGAAAAAAAAAAGGGAATTACAAGAGCTGAGGCTATAGTTCAGTGGTATCCTGGGTTCAATCCCAGTCCCCCACAGAATAATAACAACAATAAAGATGCTTCATCGAGTTGTGTGAGAATTTAACTGTTCTGAGGCAACACTGGTGAAGACAGCACAGTTTCTGGCTCATAGTTCAATAAATGTCAGGAAAGTGACTCTAGAAAACAGTTTGCATGCTGGGACCTGGGCATGATAGGGGACACTTACCACCAAAGCAAAGGCAGAGAGGGAGGGTTGGATATAGGGCAGGTGTGAGCCCCCGACTATCCCGAGGGCCTACCATGGGGCAGAGGTTGGAGGAGGCCTTGTGAGTCCGTCAGATCTGGGGCTCTGGTTCTTGTTCACTAGTCACCAGTGAAACTTCCTGGAGCCCGTGTCCACTTGGAATGTCCCTTTCTTTTTCTCTTATGAGCCTCATTTCAGTTCCCCAGGTCCGTTCTCCTGCGTTCCCCTACCTCTGCCTGGTAACTGAATACCCTGAGAGGTTGTTCCCTGTTCTGAAATCTCCCAGGGTCTTGTGCTCACGCCTCACTGTCCCCAGTGCCAGCGTTTGTTCCTGATTCTTCCTTCTGTCTCAACCCTCCTCCCTGTTCCAGTTCTGCACTTCTTCCTCGATGGCCGCTGGGGTGCGAGCCGCGAGCGGCTGGCTATCAGTAAGGACCAGCGAGCAGTGCGGAGTGTCCCCGGGCTGCCCCTGCTGCTGGCTGCTGAGCGGCTGCTGACTGGCTGTCACCTGAGTGTGGATGTGGTCCTGGGCGATGTAGCTGTGACCCAGGGCCGCAGCTACTGGGCCTGTGCCGTAGACCCTGCCTCCTACCTGGTCAAGGTGGGCGTCGGGCTGGAGAGCAAGCTTCAGGAAAGCTTCCAGGGTGCCCCGGATGTGATCAGCCCCAGGTCAGGCCCCTTTGGAGGGAATGGGGACCCTGGGTGGGAGCCAGGGACAGGGCAGAGGTAGCAAGTGCAGCACCCAGAATTGCCGTGATGGGGTTTGGAAGGAAGCAGCAGGAACAGAGGAGCCAGGCTGGGAGGCTGTGGGTTCAGCACAAGGGTCTTTGAGGATTGGTTTTCAGGGTGTGTGGCTGGGGAAAGGGACGAGGGAAGGGGAAGCCATTATCACTTGCTTCTGTCTGTCACTCAAGACCAGAACCCCACATCTCCACATCCTCATGTCCTTTCTAGCGCCCTATTTTTTCCATGAAACCTTTTCCCTCCAGAACTTCCTTCACCCCCATCTTTTCTCAATTCTTTCCTTAAACATCTCATTTCTACAAGCCGTTTCCCTCCCCGCATCTTTTTTTTTTTGATACCAGGGATTGAACTCAGGGGCGCTTAACCACTGAGCCACATTCCTAGCCCTTTTAATGTTTTATTTTGAGACAAGGTTCTCATTAAGCTGCTTAGGGCCTTGCTACCTTGCTGAGGTTGGATTTGAACTCATGATCTTCTTGTCTTAGTCTCCCAAGCCACTGGGATTACAGGCATGCACCACTGCACCCAGCCATACCTTCCCCCATCTTAATCACTAACCCCTCATCCTTTCTAACTCTCAAAACCCTCTCCCCAGCTAGGCACAGTAGCACATGCCTGTAATCCCAGCGACTTGCCCTCTAATCCCAGTGACTCGAGAGGCTAAACCAGGAGAATCACAAATTCATGGCCAACCTCAGCAATTTAGCAAGACCTTAAGCAATTTAGCAAGACCCTGTCTCAAAATGAAAAATAAAAAAGGACTGGAGATATAGCTTAGTGTTAAAAGTACCCTGGGTTAATCCCAAGTACCAGCATGATTTCCTGAACACCATTTTTCTCAACATCTTTCTATCCTGATAAGCACCACATTTGGTGTGGAGAGTACTAGGAATTTAACTCAGGGGCACTCTATCTCTGAGCTGTATACCCAGCCCTCTTTTTATTTCTTATTTTATTTTTTTGGTATCAGGGGATTGAATCCAGGGATGCTTTACCACATCTCCAGCCCTTTTTATTTTTAATTTTGAGACAGGGTATCTCTAAGTTGCTGAGGGCCTTGCTAAGTTACTGCGGTTGGTTTCGAACTTGCAATTCTCCTGCTTCAGCCTCCTGAGCCCCTGGGATTACAGGCATGCACCATTGCACCCAGCTCTTTTTAACTGTTTTAAAGTTTTGAAATAGGGAGTCTTGTTAAATTGCTGAGGCTGGCCTCAAATTTGTAATCCTCCTGCCTCAGCCTCCAGAGTCGCTGGGATTACAGGCATGTGCGACTATATCCAGCTGCCACATTTCTTTAGTGTGCTGTGCAAATACTTACCTTCCCTTTTCTCCAACGTCTCTCATCAATGTGCTTTCCTTTCAATAACCCTTTCCCACCAAACCAAGCCCCCAACCCTATACTCTGAACCCTGTCTCTTCGATCCAAAGTCAATTTGTTCCACCTCTTACTCCCAGCATTCCATCCTCCCAACATCTCATCCTCCTGGTCTCCTGTGCCTGGCTCCCTTATTCCACCCCCAACATCCTCCTACCCAACTCCCCCTTCCGCAGGTATGACCCGGACAGCGGGCATGACAGCGGTGCAGAGGATGCCACCGTGGAGGCGTTACCACCCTTTGCTTTCCTAACCATCGGCATGGGCAAGATCCTGCTGGGGTCTGGAGCAAGTTCAAATGCAGGGCTGACAGGGAGGGATGGCCCGGCTGCCAGCTGCACAGTGCCCCTGCCACCCCGCCTGGGTATCTGCTTGGACTATGAGCGGGGTCGGGTCTCTTTCCTGGATGCTGTGTCCTTCCGGGGGCTCCTCGAGTGCCCCCTGGACTGCTCAGGGCCTGTGTGCCCTGCCTTCTGCTTCATAGGGGGTGGTGCGGTACAGCTGCAGGAGCCTGTGGGCACCAAGCCGGAGAGGAAAGTCACCATTGGAGGCTTCGCCAAGCTAGACTGATCCTTTCCGACGGCTCTGTCGACCTGGAGTCTCACTGGGCCCTGGCTTCCCCGAGCCTCCCACACTGGGTTGTTTCCCCAGCAACATCTCCCCCAACTCTTCCTGACATGTGGTCCTGCCCCTCACCTTCTGTCTGTGTCTTCCCAGGGCTTTCTCTTGACCAAGGGACTCTCCTCAGCTCACCTCTCTGGATGCCCCCCATTCTCTCCATTGCCTGTTAGTTAGCCCCAGCCCCCATGCCCACCAAGCCTCCGCCCCTTGCCTTGCCCTTGGCATCTTACCCAAATCATGGAGAGAGCCCCTTCCTCACCCTTGTCTTGTGCCAAGGCTGACTGGGAGGGAGGGCGCCTGGAATACTGGGCATGATCCCCAGCTCTGCCCTTTGCCTTGCCAAACTCCCTGCCCCGTTGATGCTGAACTACGTACAGCCTTGGGGCAGACGGGCTTTTGGTCTCCCGAGTGGGGACAGGACCCTATCATCCTGCTTTATTTGGGTCTCCCCTACCCCCCAGCCGCATGCCCCTTACCTCCCTCTTTTCCCGCCTGCATGCTTTACCTGTCCCGTACCCATGCCAACTTGCCAAGTCTCCCTTGGGGACCCGGCTGAGGCTGGATGTTCCTGCTGGGTTGGGCCAGGCAAGGCGTCTCGTGCTTGCTGCTGCCTCCCTGCAGTGGGCACTCTAGACCTGTGCCAAGCAACAGCTGTAACTTTCATGGTTTATAACAATAAACTGTGACGCCAGGCACATTTCTGCCTTCCCCGAGCGTGACCATTCCTCTTGGTTTCTGTGCAGTGTATGGGGGTGGAAGGGTTCCAAGGTGCTTTGGTCAGGGTAGGGTGCTTGAGGGAAGGAGCTACCCAAGCCAGGTACTCCCAGCCTCCTGCCACACCTGTACTAGGCCCAGGCCCCAGCTTACCATAGCTGCCAGGAGGCACAGCACCCTGGCTGCTGCGTCAGGTCCTAGACAGGGCACCTGGACAGCCACACTGGGCCCCGGGGGGAATGTGGTTCAGGGCCCGGGCATCGTGCCTGGGCCTAAAAGGGTCACGGAACCAGAATCACTTCCCCATTCCCAGGGTGCCTGGGATCCCACCCTAGGGTTAGCAGTGGGTGTGGCGTTGAGGGGCCAGGGTGGGGGCAGGGTCTGGCGCCAGCTGCTGGATCTGACCCAGCCCCCACTTATCACAGTGGTGTTGACTCTGGTGCTGTTATCACTGCCCAAGGATTTGCTTCACACCCAGGCAGCTAAGAATAGAGCTGCCTGGGGGCACAGTGCCAGCAGGAGAGGAGGGTGGCCAGCCCAGTGAAACCCAGGCTGGAGGAGAGGGGACAGCCATCCACTGGCTGAGCCACGTGCTGACGGAGCCGAGTCATCCTGGCCCACCGGAGCAGGCCTAGGAGGTTTCATTTCCTTCTTCCTCCTGTGCCACCAGGAATGGAGGAGAGGTGACTCTTGAGTTCTCCAGCAGGTCACCCTATGCCCCAGTATCACCTCTTTCCCCACATCGGCTTCTCAAACCCTGCTCCTTGCCTCCTTTCCACCTCCAACCTCCCAAAAGTCCCTTCCAGGGTTCCATCTCTGACACATTCTAATGGACCCTCCTTTCCACCAGTTGCAGATTGAAAGATCACAAGTTGGCAGGACAGGAGGCCACATTTTATTCAGTCATGTTTGGGTTCTCACCTCCATTGCCAGAATTCCTAGGCCAATCCTCCTGAGAGCTACCAGGGCCCCACTGTCCCAGGCATATCCCCCGGGGCACAGCTGGGCTTCACCAGGCTAAGATGGGTTAGGGGGCTTGGTAAAGCCTCTGAGGGAGGCTGTGAGCAGCCCACCGGAATTCCCAGCTCATCAGCCCAGATTGGGAGAGAGGGGCTCTGGCAGTGAAGAACTTGAGGCACTTCTGGCAGCTGAGCGCTGAGCAGGTGACCTGTCCCTACAAGTTGGCAGAAGTGGCTGCCACTGCTGGGTTCGTGTAAGAGAGGCTGCCTCCGCCATTGCCTGCAGACACCTGGGTGGAGGGAAAAGAGATCCAGGGTGAGGGGCAAAAGCTATCTCTTGGGACCGCTGGATGGCTCCCCAGTCTGGGGTAGTCAGCCCAGGGACTGGATCAGCTCTCAAGGGGTTAACTTGGAGACAGCACCTGCAGCCCCACCAGCAGCCAGGTGACTGTAAACAGCCTCCTCTCACTGCTCCCTTCCACTCCCTCCCCAGGCTCTGCTCAGCCCCCTGGCCTGCCCAGCCTGCACCTTGCCCGCTTCTCTCTCCATTTTCTGCTCCTCCAGCCCAAGTGGGGGGTTGTGCGCACGCGAGCATATAAAACTGGGAGAAGGAGATCCCCAGAAGGAGAGAAAGGGAGGCAGGAAAAGGAAACTCATCTCCTCCCCCACTTGAGTGGCTTTCCAGTCCTGGGTGACTGCTATAATTATTTACTAGGTCCTGCACAGAAAGGCAGTGTGTGTGTGTGTGTACAGGTGGTGGGGGGGGTGTCCTTGCTTCCCTGAGGCTCCCAGGAACCCCTCAGCTCCACTACCTGATTTGGTGAGATTTCTTCCTCTCCCCTGGAGACCCCCCAGCCTTTGTCAATCTACTCCCCACTCCAAGGAGGAGGTGAACCAGGCCCAGGTGTACTCTTGTGACTCTGCAGGAAGAGCTCCCCTGGACACACTGCCCCACCCGTTTTGCCTCTGGGCATCCTACTGAGCACTGCCCTGGTGCCCATTCAGCCAGTGGTGAATGTGGACAGGTAATGAATGCTCTTTGGGGAATGTTGGTAATGAGGTTATTCCCTCTTGAGGTCCCCTTGCTTCCTTGATCTCTTTCCCAGACCTGTGCCCCAGAGCACCCCCACCAATCTTGCCAGGCTCTTTAAGGCTCACCTCTTACAAGCTCTTTGGGTTTCCAAATACCCCCCTGGAACACCTCCCCAGCCAGAGCCTCTGCCTCCATTCCCTGCTTGGGTGGGGCCCAGCCTCACCTCCTCATAGGGGCTACGGTTGGTACTTCCAGGGGGCATATAGCGCCCATGGGTGTGATAAGTGGGGTATTCACTCATAGGATGGTAGGTTTCCCGGGATGGAAAGATATCCAGATGCCCATAGTTCTTTTGGCGACACCGACACACCGCCTGGGGAGACAAGAATGTATGCTGGACCACAGGGTTCCCTCTACCAGGGGATTCCAGTGAAGGCCAGAGACTGAGTACTTACCAAGGCAATGAGATATAAGATGGCCAACGCAAGTAGAACACAGACCAGCACCAGCAGGGCAATGCCCCAGCCTGGTACCCCAGACCCAGACTGGGCAGAGGAAGGAAACAGCACCTCATTCGCTAAAAGGAAAAGCAGTGGTCAAGGAAGTCTCCAAAAGGAGGTAGCCCTCCTCCTGCTAGCACCAAAGGAAAGAGCACAACTGGAGGGAGAGGAGACCTTTCATGGGGCTCGGCTCTAGTTGGGGATGTAGCCTCACCCTTGATTCTTGAGATGTTCAGGTTATAATTCGATCCTTCCTCTTTGAGCTGATAAAACTGTGACATCACTTCTTTGGCATTGGTGGTACCCTCCCGGAAGACGAGAGTCAGTTCTACCACCACAGATCCTGGTCTGGTCATAGGAAATACTCAATTCAGCCAAAGGTCCCAGCTTTTGGCTCATTATTTCCCCCCAACCTTAAACACAATGGTCCCGCACAACATTGATGACAACAAGCCCCAACACACACACACAGAGTCTGACCCAGAACTGTACCTGAACATGATATTAAAGAGGCCCAGAAAACCATCTTGTTTATAAACCTGCAAAACCTGGATGAGAGGAAAAGGACTCAGGCTTAATGCAAAAGATTAACTAATTCTGAAAGCTGCCCTAAGGGAGTATGGCAAAGGAAAGGCAGATACCCACCAATTCAGAAATGTTCCTCTGCAGTTCTTGATAGTAGTTGGTTCTAGGGTTTTCCAGGGAAGAATTAAACTTGAGGTTTGAAATGTAAAAAGACAGGGAGAAGAAAGAGACCCTAACATACACCTGGGAAGGAGAACTATGATTGGAGGAGGTGGAGGGAGGCACCGTGCTATGGCTATTGCTACTGGCAACAGTACTGTTGCTCATGTTGGCAGCGGTGGTAGAAATGTCAGACGGCTGGCTGGAAACTGAGGATTTAGTACCCTTGTCGAGTAGGGTTGTAGTAGCCATAGTAGAAGTGCCACTGTGTACTGAAGTGGCAGCTGAGACTGATGAAGTCCCCGCAGTTGGGGCTAAAGTGTCATTGTGGGCTGGGGTGGAGGCTGAGCTGCTTGGAGCCCCATTGGTTCCAGATGAGGTGCCATGATGGGCTGGGG
This sequence comes from Marmota monax, assembly GCF_021218885.2. NCBI lineage: Eukaryota > Metazoa > Chordata > Mammalia > Rodentia > Sciuridae > Marmota > Marmota monax. Next base: position 1,782,754 of record NW_026694593.1, on the reverse strand, counting down.
TGGAGGCTGAGCTGCTTGGGGCCCCAGTGGTCCCAGATGAGTGGCTATGGTGGGCTGGGGTGGAGGCTGAGCTGCTTGGAGCCCCAGTGGTCCCAGATGAGGAGCCATGGTGGGCTGGGGTGGAGGCTGAGCTGCTTGGAGCCCCAGTGGTTCCAGATGAGGTGCCATGATGGGCTGGGGTGGAGGCTGAGCTGCTTGGAGCCCCAGTGCTCCCAGATGAGTGGCTATGGTGGGCTGGGGTGGAGGCTGAGCTGCTTGGAGCCCCAGTGGTCCCAGATGAGTGGCTATGGTGGGCTGGGGTGGAGGCTGAGCTGCTTGGAGCCCCAGTGGTCCCAGATGAGTGGCTATGGTGGGGTGGGGTGGAGGCTGAGCTGCTTGGAGCCCCAGTGGTCCCAGATGAGTGGCTATGGTGGGCTGGGGTGGAGGCTGAGCTGCTTGGAGCCCCAGTGGTCCCAGATGAGGAGCCATGGTGGACTGGGGTGGAGGCTGAGCTACTTGGAGCCCCAGTGGTCCCAGATGAGTGACTATGGTGGGGTGGGGTGGAGGCTGAGCTGCTTGGAGCCCCAGTGGTCCCAGATGAGGTGCCATGATGGGCTGGGGTGGAGGCTGAGCTGCTTGGAGCCCCAGTGGTCCCAGATGAGTGGCTATGGTGGGCTGGGGTGGAGGCTGAGCTACTTGGAGCCCCAGTGGTCCCAGATGAGTGACTATGGTGGGCTGGGGTGGAGGCTGAGCTGCTTGGAGCCCCAGTGGTTCCAGATGAGTGGCTATGGTGGGCTGGGGTGGAGGCTGAGCTGCTTGGAGCCCCAGTGGTCCCAGATGAGTGGCTATGGTGGGCTGGGGTGGAGGCTGAGCTGCTTGGAGCCCCAGTGGTCCCAGATGAGGTGCCATGGTGGGGTGGGGTGGAGGCTGAGCTACTTGGAGCTCCAGTGGTCCCAGATGAGGTGCCATGATGGGCTGTGGTGGAGGCTGAGCTGCTGCTTGGAGCCCCAGTGGTCCCAGATGAGGTGCCATGGTGGGGTGGGGTGGAAGCTGAGCTGCTGCTTGGAGCCCCAGTGGTCCCAGATGAGTGGCTATGGTGGACTGGGGTGGAGGCTGAGCTGCTTGGAGCCCCAGTGGTCCCAGATGAGGTGCCATGGTGGGCTGGGGTGGAGGCTGAGCTGCTTGGAGCCCCAGTGGTCCCAGATGAGGTGCCATGGTGGGGTGGGGTGGAGGCTGAGCTGCTTGGAGCCCCAGTGGTCCCAGATGAGTGGCTATGGTGGACTGGGGTGGAGGCTGAGCTGCTTGGAGCCCCAGTGGTCCCAGATGAGGTACCATGGTGTGCTGGGGTGGTGGCAGAGCCTGATGGAGATCTGCTGCTTGGAGTTGCAGTGATCACAGAATTGGCCGAGTTTAGGGCAGTGTTGGAGACTTGAGATAAGGTAACGCTATTCTGTCCTGGAATGGCAGCAGAGCATGAACCAGAGCTGAGGTGGGAGTAAACTTTTGGTCATTCTCACAGTACTTCTCTCAACACAGTTGGACACTGGGTTACTTTCTGACCTAATTGGAGCCAGAAATTGTAGGAACTACTGGGTTGGAGGGCAAATCAGAGCAAGGAGAAAATATAACCTTTGCTAACAGGAGAAGTAATATCAGGAGGACTGGGGATTGGTCGGCAGCCCCTGGGTCTGCCCCCCTCCTCCTACCCTGCTGGCAGCCTCTCCCACTCTTCCCATACACCTCTGCTCCTGGCTGGTCCATTTCTTCACTCCTAAGACTTACCCTTCCCGACTCCCTTCCCTCCTAGACTTCTCTTCGGGACATTCTCTTCCCCTGCACCCCCTCTCCTGAGGGCTGCCTCTTCTCAGCCTGTCCTGAGTCTCTCTCCTTCATTCTGGTACCAACCTGTTCACACCTGTCTGCAATTTCTGACTCTCATGGTGCCATCTGCCAGGAAATAAAACCCACAGAAAGTCCAGGAATACCACATGAGCAGGGCAGCCCCCTCCAAACCTCAGGCCCCTCACCTGGAAGCACTGGGAGAAGCAGCAGCAGGAAGAAGGGGGACTGGATGCCAGGTGTCATGGTGGTGTTGAACTGGTGGGGAGGGGGCAGAGCAGACTCCAGCCGCACTGCAGTGAGTTGGAGCGGCACTGGCGCCTGCTGCTTTATACCAGTCCCCCCCTTCCGCCCTAGGCACAGCCGGAGCAGGTGACAGGTGACAAAACTCCGCCCCCCTTCCCCCTTCCTTACCTCCTGCCTTTTCCTCCTCCTCCCCAACCATTCCTGAGTAGGGTACATGGGCTCCAATCACTCAACTTCTGACAACCTGTTTGTTCTTCACTGACCTCCCCTTTTACCAACCACTCCCTGACTCCAGGAGGCGGGTGTGGGGGAGGGGGTTAGGGAGCGTGACCCACCCCCGTTCTACTTGTAGCCCCAGCACAACAGCTAAGGTGAGGAAAGGGAGCACAGAAGGGGGGCCTAGTGAAGGCCCTGACAGCAAGGCCAGGAGGCCTACCCCGAGGTCCGCCACTCTATTTCCCTCCCCTCCCGGGTCCTTTGAAGCCCCACTCTGCGTGCTGAGAAGAAATAAGGGTGCTTAATAACGAGTGAACTAGGTGCTAGTTTTGGACTCCCTCCCTGCCCCCCTCCACTTCCCGGAATAGCCCCACCCTTCTAACCGCTCCCTGTCCCGTTCCACACACGGTTCTACCCTGAAACCCACAGTCCCCGCCCCGGCCGGCCGGGCTTTCCAGCAGCCTGGGTTCCCTCCTTGGCTTTCTCCCGAGAAGGGGGCGGGGGGGAAATTTCCACTTCAAGAAGGTCGAAACCAGGGCTCTGCCGAACCCTAGGGTTCTTCCTTTCCAGCCTCCACCTCGAGCTGCTGCTGGGAGCTCCTGCCCTCTAGTGGCCGACCCTGGCGTCCGGAGGGGCCCCGATCCAGGGGAGAGGAGGTTGGGCGACGTTGACTGAATGGGGGCAGTGAGATCCTGGGGAAGCTGGGCCCTGGCGGGAAGTATCAATGTCTTGGAAGGAAAGCGGGGGGAGGGGGGGGCCACACACAACCGTGGGGTCGGGGGCAGTAGGTGGGGGACTCAGACGCTTGGGGGTGGTGTCTGGAGGAAATGATTCTAAGTGGGTGGGGTCCTGAGGCTTATAGAAGGGGCGTCGAGGTCTCTGGGAGAGGACATCGGAATGTGGGAGGGGGGAGTAGGACAGGTTAGTCGCGGATTTAGGAGGCCGAGTAGGTGGAGCGACAGAATGGAATTTAGGAATACAACTGTCCTCCGGGGAGCAGAGTGGTGCAGGTGCGTGTGCGTTGGGAGAGCAAAACCGTACGTGAGGGTGCGTCATTTGGGAGAATCGAAAGGTACTTTGAAGGCCGGAAATGTTTGCGGGGAAGGGAGGTATTTGGGGCCAGTGCGGCACGTGGTCTCAGGGTGTAGGCTGGGTCCGGGTTCCCGCTGGTGGCCTAGGCCAACAGAGGCAGTGTCGAGGGGATGGGGAAAACAACTCTTAGCCCCGACAACACAGACTGGAAACCAGTACTTTAAGAACATTCCTGCATGGCGCGAGACTGGAGGAAAGCCCAGGCAGGAGCGGGGCACCACCGCTCCCGCGCCCGCGGCTCGGCCTCCAAGGCACCGCTTTGTGCCGCGCCGTAGCCCGTGGGCGGCGCTGGGCGCGGTACGTCCGCGCGCTCGCGAGCGGGCTGGAGGCGGGGAAGGCCCCCCACCAGCCCGTTAGAGAAAGTAGGAATATCTAGGTGGGCGGCCCCAAACCTCAACTCTGGAGTTGCCTGGCAACAGCCATTCAGTTCGGTTGCTGGGACACGCGTCACCATGGTGACGGCTCCGCGCCGCTCAGTCTGAGTATTTAAAGAGCAAGCGCGCGCAACGCCCGGGCGTCGGAAAGCGGCGTTCCTGGGCACCGCGGTCTCCCCTTCTTCCTTCACCCTTAGAGGCGCCAAGTCTTTGGCCTGCTTCTAAGGTGAACCCAACTCCCCAAAGTGCACCCCAGTCCTTGAGCCCGGCTGGCTTCAGGCTGTAGGGAGTGGGATCCCGGGCCCCGGGCGGGCGGGAGGGACGGGACGCGGTGCAGTGTTGTTACTTCCCCCGCCAATATTGCACTCGTCCCGGCCTCCGGCCCCCTCGGCCCCCCGGCCTCCCCCTCTCCTCAAGCGGGGCAGCCCCCGCCCTCCTGGCTTTCGATACCGGCTGATCTAAGATAGACTGGAGTGTCGCCGCTGCCACCGTGAGTAAGTGGGGCTGGGAGGACTTTAGCCATCCTCCGAACAGCACCTCATCCTTCACTTAACCCCATCTGGCACCTTCTCCACCCGCGACCCAAATCAGCCAAACTTTCCTTAGCTCTCTAACTTCTAGCCTACCAGCTTTCCTCTGACGCCCTCAGGTTCCTTCTTGATTCCCACCCTAACCCAGAAAACCCCTAAACAAGCAATTGCACTGGCTTAGAAAACAACCGGAACTTTATGGCAATCTGCTATTTTCTTTCCTGGGGTTAGTACCTGAGTAATACCCCTTGAAAATGTCCCAACACCTGAACAGTGGGGGTGCTGCCCCACTGGGGCTGAACTGACGGGTGCCAGAGGAGGGTCTATGTTTGGCTGAGGGGCTGTAGTTTAGACCTCAGAGTCTCCAGGATGGACCCCAAGGCCAGAGAGTCTAAAATCAGGAATCCGGTGGCCACCTCCTCACACCCTTCCCTGCAGCAGCTGCCTCCGGAATGGCTCAAAGTCCTCGGGCACTGTGTCTGAAGAAGGGGAAATAAGTAAGGTCAGAGAATGTGACTCTTCCAGGACATGTGAGGGGTCAGGTTGATCTGTCTAGAGCCTCACCGTTGCATCGATACTGGAGATTGGACCAAATGATGTTTTCCTGGGAGAAGCAGAATACACCAAGACGCCCCCCTCGCATGGATGTGTCGATGATCACCCCAGAATCCGCCACTAGCTGGGGACCCTCATAGAGCTTCACCCTGTCCAGGATAGGGGTGGGTGTCCGTTGGTGCTAAGGTGCCAGTGGGTACAGTGCCTCCATGTCCCAGGCCCTGCTCATCCCAGCCCCCCTTGAGCTCACCAGGCTGAAGAGAGAAGGGAGAGGAGGAAAGGGGAGGGAAGGGGTGCTTTTCTCAGGCCAGGGGCCCCTAGCTCTTTGTCCAGCCCCTTTTGCATCTCAAAGCACCAGCCGCATTCCAAGCGAGGATTGGGTTGCCATGGCGATGAGCACAATGGGCAGGGGGGTGAAGTCACCCGCTTCCCAGGCTCTAGTCAACCCCCCTTTATCCCCAGCTCTGGCGCCCCACAGCACTAGGCACCTTAAAGGGGCACCAACCCCAGGCCCCTGGACTCTGAGTTCTTGACTGAAAAAAGTCCAGCCTCCAAGCACACCCATTTTCCCTCCCTTCTCCAGTTGTCCCCATCAACTAGGGACATTTGTGGGAAGGAACTGCAAAGTTGTGGACAAAGTGCTGAACTGAGAGGCCTGGGAGGTCTGGGCCTCTGTAAAATCCCTTCCAGGTCAGCTGCTGATGAAGTAGGCTCTGGGCTGTGCCACTTAGGAGGTTGGAAGTGATGGGCCCCGTACAGACTGGCCTGGGGTCTGAGGGCATCTAGCTCAATGCTCTTATTTTACAGAAGAAAAATGGGGCACAGAGAAGGAATGATGTGCCCAACACTGGCTACAGGTCCTGTCTGTGGTGAGAAGGGAGATGGAGAGAAGTGGCCATGGTCCCTACCCATGGCACTGAGGAACTGAGCAGAGGAGAGGTCACTGGTGAGTCCCAGCTAAAAGGGAAGGAAAGGCCCCAGCCTGGGGTCCTCCGGATGGACTCGGCCCCTCTCCTCACCGAATATAACCAACTTGAGGCCGGTGCAGCAGCTGCCAGCGATAGGAGGTCTTGTCACGCCAGCCCACATTTCGTGGGTCAGTCCATAACAGCCGTACCTGGTCAGGGGTATGGCCAGTATGCCACAGGGCATTCCGGAGGTGCTCACCTGGGCCAGACACTGATGTCACTGCCTGGGGGTCATTGGCAAAGACACTAGGTCAACCATGGGACCAAAGAGAAGGGAAACACAAAGCTGGTACCTACAGGTGGGAAGGGAGTCAAGGAGGCCCACAGAGCCGACCTGCAGGCCAGAGTCCTGAGGATTCCCGATCAGGCAGGAGAGGAGGCCCTGGGGTTGGCAGGGGAGAGCTTTGGGAACAGGCCTAGGTTGGGGAAACTGGGCAGCTGGGTTACCTTGAGCTGCAGCCCCGGCTGGGCAACAGCACGGAAAGGTGTGGCCTGCCAGTAGGTCTGCTCTGTCTGCTTCCACATGACCACATAGAAGCGGCCACTGTCCTGGTAACTGAAGAGAAAACCTGCGTAGTCATCGTCAGTCACTGTGTTCACATGGAAGGTGCCTTCAAAGTCCACACCATTGAAGGCTGTGTATCCTGGGGTGGGGGTAGGGGTGGGGTAAAGGTCAGGGGCAGCAAGTGGCCCACCGCAGGAGGACTGGGAAGGGGTGCCTGCAGTATGTGTGGCCAGCTTGTCCACTGCCTTCTCTGTTGCCTTCGCCCATCTTTCCCCTCCCTTTCCTCCCTCATGCTCTGTCCCTGAAGAATTCTTCCATTTGGAAATTATTGAACTGGATGACCCCATACATACCAACTGCCAGGCCAGGGTCACTGTTCATGGTCTGAACGATTTCCATGCCCTGGGGTTGTTCAGGAAAGAAATAAGCCCTGATCCAGGTGTACTACCCCACCTAGGCCCTACCTGGTGGTCTGGCCTGACAGTACCTGCCCAGCCCACTGCCGAGTCTAAGTACCTGATTGAGAACGACCCAGTTTGGGTCAATCTGAGCATCACCCTCAGGATCCAGGACGACGGTCTGATAGGCTCGGAAATCCGTGAGGGTTACCTCTGCACTTTCAGGACACACATCCAGGGGGTCGACTACTGCATCATTGTCAAAGTCATCCTCACACACATCACCAACACCATTGCCTGGGTAGATAAGGCTAGGAGCTCAGGAAGGCCTAGCCACTGCCAATGGGCAACACTGTCACCTCCTGGATCTTGCATTCCTGACTTCTCCCTACCTGCCCTTCCTTACTGCCCTGCAGGGCTTGCTGCCTCCCCCTGAGCAAAGTCCAAACCAGTCCAACCCTCTTTGGAGCAAGCCTTACCATCTGAGTCTTTCTGATTGGGATTGGGTACTAGACGACAGTTATCAGGACCAGGAGGCACATAATCTGGGACACCGTCATTGTCATCATCCCCATCACACTCATCTCCAAGTCCATCGTTGTCTGAGTCCAGCTGGGAGCTATTTGGCAGCTGTGGGCAGTTGTCCTTGGTATCCTGATGACCATCCCCATCGCTGCTCAGAAAAACAGTCACCAAATAATTGCTGTCCAAAGTCCCCCCATCCATCCTTTCTTTCCCTGTCTTCTGCTTAGGGGAGTCTTGAGCCTGCCCTCCATCCAGACCCCTTGCAGTCAGCCAGATGTGAAGGTCCAGCAATAGGAATGGAAGGGAGATTATGGGAATAGAGAATGAAAACTGAGCCATAGAGAGAAGTGAGAATGGACTAGAAGAAAGTAAAATATCCCCTGGGAGACTGTCTCTTGGCCAAGACCCCACCTGTCTTCATTGGTGTCACAGACATCTCCCACCAGGTCACTGTCTGCATCTGTCTGAGAGAGGGGCCTGATCTCACCATCTCCTCTTGATAACTCTGAAGATGGTGACCCACTTCCCATCCAAAGGGCTGGGGCTTTCCACTGATTACCCTTCTCCTCCCCTGTACCTGGGTAGGATTGCTCATTTCAGGGCAGCTGTCACAAGCATCTCCCACCCCATCCGCATCCCTGTCTGTCTGTAGCGGGTTAGGTACTTTAGGGCAATTGTCCAATCCATTGGGGATGCCTAGAAGACATGGGGAAAAGCACAGAGTTGTCACTAGAATACGTCTCACTCTTCTAACTTGGTGAACGTCCTGAGCTTGGTCTCCGTTATGTTGGTCATCTTCTCTGACCCAGTCCAGCTCCCACAGCATGCCTCCCAATTCTCACAGACCTCCTAGCTTCCCTGACTCATCCCCTCTATCCAAATTCCCAGCCTGCCCCTGAGCCCCAGGCCTGCACCATCCCCATCCACATCGTTGTCACAGGCGTCTCCTTCTCCATTGCCATCTGTGTCCTTCTGGTCATTGTTGGGAACATTGGGGCAGTTGTCACAGGCATCACCAAATGAATCTGTATCTGAGTTCTGCTGGTCCTTGTTGGGAAACAGTCGGCAGTTGTCCTGGTCAAGAAATGAGAGGGGAAGATCCACCTGTCCGGGGCCACAGGTTTAGAGCTCCCTAATCTGGAGTTCTGGAACCTTCTTAGAGCACTGTCAAGGGGCAGGATTATGGGAGAGGCCAGAGAGAACCAAACAGGACGAAGAGAGCAGAGGAGCTGCAGAGGGCAGGAAGGTCTGGGGACCACCTCAACATTCTTGATCCCATCCCCGTCAGCGTCTTCATCACACTGGTCCCCCACGCCATCATTGTCAGCATCTTCTTGCCCAGAGTTAGGTGTCAAAAGGCAGTTGTCCTGAAGTTCAGGAGGAGGGAGAGAACAGAACGGATGAGTTCTGGCCTGACCCAGCCTGGGGCTCCCCACCACACTGGTCCACCGGCCCCTGCACCTGCTTGCAGTGTTTGTTGTTATCCATGCAGGGCAGCGCCTGATCCGGGTAGCCGTCAATGTCCGTGTCAGGCCCGCACACGTTCCCGTTCCCGGCCCAGCCCACATTACACTGGGGTGACACAAACAGCAGGAATTAGCAACTTGGGATGGCTTCCCATGCCCCACCACTCCCTCTCTAGGCCCTACTTTTCCCACTAGCCAGTTCCTGGGCCCAGACCCACCACCCTTTTCCACGAAGTCCCCCCAACCTTAAACATGTCCACTAGTCTTCGCCCTTTCCCTACATTTCCTTCCCTTGTCCTTCCCAGCCCACCTGGCAGGACACTGCACCATTTCGTTCAAAGAGACAGTGAGCATGAACATGGCAGGGGCTGTGGGCTGGGCTGAAGCAGGTCCTTGCTGGGAGGCAGCCCTGGGTCTGGTTGCCCAGGAAACCCTGGCGGCAGGGACCACATCTGAAAGATCCCTGAGAGAGAAAGTAGAGTCAGGAAAGAGGCTGGGGCCACCAGGTGCCCTGGACTGGCACTGCCCTCCCTGAGGGTATAGCACCTGCCCTCACAGCCAACAGGGCATATTAGTTTCTCCTTTAGGCTCTCAGGACAATCTTTCAAAGTAGATAATGGCCCCATTTTTCAAATAAGGATGCTTGAGAACTTGCTAAAGGTCCCTGCTGGTTAGAGGCAGTAGGGTCCCTGTGAACATGGACTCTAGAACCCCAGGGAAGGAGGAAGAGAGCAGGAAATTTGACGATGGGTCATACATTTCTAACACCACCCCTGGAGACAGGGTGTTCAGCTCACCATGGTGTTGGTGCAGATGGAGTTTGGGTCACAGCCACCATTGTTACCATCGTTGCATTCATCAATGTCATTGCAGACCTGAAGGGGCAGACTTTGGGTGGAACCAGACCAAGGGTAGTTCTCCGCAAATACAGGAGAAGGCATTGGTGTGGCCTTATCATGAGCATTAATAAGTCCAGACCCCAAGCCAATACAAAGCCAGCCTCACCCCATTTATCACCAGTGTCCCATGTCCCACCCAGAATCCCCTTCTCTAGACAGACTGTCCATCCTGACCTGTTTGCTGGCCCGGGCATAGTCAATTCCCACACCAGACACCCGGGTGCCCTTGTAGCCTCGAGGACAGGCCTCACAGTGGAAGCCGGGCATAGTGTTGATGCAGCTGGAGCCCGGGAAACAGGGGTCAGCGTGAGCACACTGAGGGCAGGGAAGCAGATATGAGGCTTCTCTCCAGAGAACCTTGGCCTATGATCCTGGAACCAGTGTTCCTGTTCTCTCCGCTCCACAACTCTCCCTCTCCATTCTCATGGTGCTCCTGATTTGCGCCCCAGCCTCCCTCTGGTTTGTAATCTGTAATTGTACCCCTTGCTCAAACGGCCCTTCCACTCCCCAGCTCCTTCCATGTGGCCCTTCAGTCTTCTGCCTACCTCCCATCTCACTTTTTTGCTGGTCTCTGACTTCTCCTAACCCCCAGATTCCTCTGCTTCCAATCAACATTTCCCCAGCCTCTTGGGCCCTTCCTGATACCCTCACCCCAATTATCTGCACCCATGTGGGCTCTGCCTCCCCTACCTCATTGATGTCATCGCAGTGGGTGCCGTTGCCCTGCAGGCCTGGGGGACAAGGCCCACAGCGGTAGCCAGGATACTCATACACTTCCATGCAGTCCACACCTCGGAAGCAGGGGTTGGGGCTGCAGTGGGAACGCTGTTCATGGAAGCCTGGGAGGCAGGGACAGTCAGAGCTACCCAGAGATCACCAGTCACATGGTTAGAAGGGGAAGCCAAAGCCACAGGTGGGCAGCATAGCGGTGCCATCTGGAGCCCTCCCCTGCTCTCCCACTCACCGCACACCTGACACTCCATGATGGTGTTTCGGATCAAAGACATTTCCTTCACCTAAAAAAATGGGAAGGAGTCAGCTCTCAGCATCTGCCACCCCACCCCTGGACTGGTAGCACCCTCGGCTGGCCCACCCAAACCTGGTCTCGGATATCATCCCGCAGCTCCACCAGGATCTGGTTGAAGAGGGTGAGTTGGGTGACCAGCGCCTTAGTCTGCTCTCCTGTCAGGGCCCATGTGTGGAGAGGCTCAGAACTGGGGCATCAGCCCTGAACCCTCCAAGGGCAACAAGCCACTGCTGCCCATCCCCTACCTTTTAAGACCCACCCACACCTGACTGAAGAGGACTTGGTTCCAGGCAGCTGCTCAAGCCTGGGGCCTCCTCCCCACCCTCACCCCTTCCCCACCTCATGGCCTACTCACCTAGAATGGATTGCAGTGCACTGGCCACTAGAGAGAAGAGAAGACATGGTCAGGGGGACAGGCTGGTGGGAAGGAGAAAGGAAGAAGGGAACAGGCTGGAGCCTTAGAATAAAGATGAGATACTGCATAGCACAAGGGCAGAGTTGGTGAGAAAGCAGCACCGATTTTTTTGTCTTGCTTTTGGGGTGCTGGGGATGGAACCCAGGGCCTCACACATTAGCCAAGAGCTCTATCTCAACCGCATCCCCAGCTAGCACCAGTTCTGACCCTCAAAGGGGAGTTGCCTTATAGGAAGTCAAAATCCAAATTCTTGTCAGGCACTGTAGCGCACACCTGTAATCCCAGCAACTTGGGAGGCTGAAGCAGGAGGATTGGAGGTTCAAAGCCAGCTTCAGCAAATTAGCAAGGCACTTAGCAACTCAATGAGACCCTGTCTCTAAATAAAATATAAACAAAAAAGGCTGGGGATGTGGCTCAGTGGTTAAGCATCCCCAGGTTCAATCTCTGGCACACAACAAAAAAATTCCCCTGGTTCTCAGGCATGGAAGTAGCAGAATGGGTCCCAGTGAGAGGCCACCCAAACCAGGACAAGGGCCCCAGTACATTCCATTTCTGCCTTTCCAAGCTTCCTCCAAGAGCTCTTCCTGTATAAGAGCCTTCGAGTATCTGTCAGAGAGACCAGGCAGATGGGCAATGCTCAGAGACACTGCTGGTAGATGCCAGCGGCCAAGAGGACCTACAAAAACCTGAAACAAGGATCTTGGCCAAGACCCAGAAAGTGCCTTCCTCCCCACTGTCTCCCAGGGATCCTCAGAATTGGACCTCTCTTGGATCATGGTACTTTTCTGGCCTAGGCTGGGTGACCTGAACAGGGACACCTGTTTTTTTTTTTTTTTTTTTTTTTACCTAAACCTCCCATATAGGAGATCATGGAGTTGAGGGTAAAAGATTGGGTCAGAAGTCCCTGGAATAGATGAGCCAAAGGAATGGGTGTTAGGGGAAAGGAAATCAGAAGGACAGAGTCACTGGAAACCACAGACCCATGGCTTCATAATAGGAGTCTCTGTTACCTGCACTGTGGATGGATTCATCCCCTTGGAAGGGACATTCACTCAGGGCTCCTACACGGGCCATGGACCCGCCCAGAATAATTTTCATTGATTCCACAAAGCCCTGGGGGGAGGGGACAGCAGGTAAAGTAGTTCTACCAATTCCTCCCCCCACTGGTGCAGACTGTCTCCACACAACTTGGAGGGTCTTTCCTGCTTACCTGCATCCTCAAATAAGCCTTCTGTCCGGTCCTAATCTCCAGCCCACTGACCTCTGCTGGAGGAATGGGGGCCAGTGCTGGGAGGCCGGCATGTTGGTCACCCAGTTTGCAGTCCACGTAGAGCTGCAAGCCAGGGCTGGGTCGGGAGGGACCTCGGAGTCGCAGGAGAGCTGTGTGTGTGCGGCCATCAGCCAGGCCTGCTTGCTGTAGGTTCACTGCGTGGACTTTGCCATCTTCCCGCTGGTACCGCACCAGTACTGCCCGGGAGGGGAGGTCAGTACGGGCACTATCCCCCATCCCCTGGGTCCCATTGAGCCGTGGATCAACTCTTCTGGATACCACATCTCTGGGGCTACCATCCCTAAATCAGCTGTATATCTCTCAACACTTTGCGAATAATGGGTATACAAACAAATGTTTTCAAATTGGTTCAGAGACAGGGACTTTCTTAGTCTTCAGTGCATCATAGCAACCTATCCTCTGCCAGGGTGGCAGCTAGTTCTATACCCACTGACCTGTCCAGGGATCTGAGGGATCTCTGTCACTGCTGGGGCACAGAGATGTCTCACCCTCTCTCTGGGCATCCCTAAGTACAGCCTCCCATACCTATAAATACCAGACCTCACCTTGCTATTTGGGCACCTGACCTCCTGATTTACTCCGCATTCCATAACCTCTACTGTGCCCCTTGGTGCCTGGCCACAGCCTGACGGGAACCATGGTTCCCAGAGGAGGTCAAGGAGAATTAAGAGGCACCTGTTGTGGGGATGAGGGAGAGCGCTTAAGGGAATCACTGATGCAGAAAAGAAGATGCCCACCAGTCACCTTTGTTGATCTTGCCCACAACAGAGGCCTCCAGCCATCGCGTGTTGTCTTGGCGAGAGTAGAGGCCAAAGAGGACACCACCCTGCTTAGGGGGCAGGCGGAATGTGGACAAGAGGTAGATGTCCCCAGCAGAGAGTAGAGCTGTCCGGATCTTCTCTGCCACAGCTACCATTTGCCGGGACTCACCCAGAGTCAGCAGGTCGATTACTGGCCAGGCAGGGGTGATCAAGGTCAGAAGAAGGAGTCAAGTGCTAAGACCTGCCTTCTCCCCTGAGCCCTCAGGGGTGGGGCACCCCTAGTTACCCACCACCACACCACCGAGCAGTGTAACTCCACCCTTTTGTTATCAGAGGACAGCCGGAGGCAGTGAATCTTTCCTTCCTTCATTATTGCCTGTTACCTCCCTCTGGGAACCTGCAGACCTGAGACTCACTTGGAAAATAAGAAACCATCCCACAAACTTGAGATGCCCCCACCAGGTGGCGCAAGGGAGACGCTGTGCTGGTATGAGGCAGGAGTGGCACCTGGTGCCCACAGCGCAGAAATGGGAGGCAGCTTCTCTTTCCACTGCTGGGTCTGGCTCATTCCACACCCTGGTCCACCTCCTCCCATCCTGGGGACTCGGCACACTCATCTGGATAAGAACAGCTGCCCACTGAGGGCTCCCACCCTCCCACTGTCTGGGCTCCCCCACCCCCCAGGGAATGTAAGACCCAGCTCTTCTGCCTCCTGTGTCCTGGCCAATCTGTGGTTTCCCCTCCAGCCAGTAAAGAATCTTTGCCTGTGTCATCTGCTCCAGCTACCTCTCCCACACCCATCAGGCCCATCCCACCACCAGACCTCCGGGAGAGCCTAGACCTCTCAGTCCCCACCCCCACCCTGACTTTCAGCAGCCAGGAGCCCAGGGAGAAGGGAAAGGATCCTCACAATGCACCAACCTTCAGGCTGCTCTTCCTGACCCTTGGGGTGCCTGTGGATGCTCTAACAACCCAGCCAAGCAGTCCTAACAACCCGCTCCTGAGTCCTTGGCTCTGGCCTCATGCCTAATCCTGGCCAGTTCCCACTCGCACAATCTCTGGTACCCACTCCTTTCCACCAGGCCATAATTTCACCAACTCTAGGCAGTGGAACTCTCCCGGGGCTCAATTTCAGGACTCTCCCCTTGCCCACAACCTCCCACTACCTGTGCTGGGGGCAAATAGAGAGGAGACAGAGAGGAGTCTAGGAGGATGGAGACAGGCTTACCCTGCAGATCCTGACTAGCGGATGCGAAAGAGCAAAGGAGGAGAAGAGCCAGGGCCCCCCGAAGTTTCTGCGTCTCCATGCCGCTCAGCCGGTTCACTACCCCTGGCAGGCAGGCGGCTGGGAGGGGAAAGGCTAGGCGGAGAGAGCAGGAGCGGGGGGCGGAGGGACGGAGGGGGGAGTTGTAGGGGGGGCCAGCAGGCGGGTGAGGGGGGGCTGAAACAAAGAGCTGCCAATCACCCTGGAGGCATCACCAGCTCCGGGAACCAGGGGCACTGGGAGAGTCCTGGAGGCCTCCCTGCCTCTTGGTACTCCCTAATGGTCCTCACCCCCAGGTGCCTCCCTCTCCTCTATCATCCCGTTATTGGGGGCCTCAACAAACAGCCCTGCCGAATGCTACTGTTTTCTGGAAGCCACAGTTGGGGAAGGCAGGAACCCCTGGCATGGGCAATGCCAGTAGGCAGAAGAGGACGCCAAAGGGAGTGGCCGAAACTAGCTTGTTATAGTGCCCAGTGGATGCCCACATGGCTTGAAGCTTGCTGCTCTGGCGGAGCAAGTGCTCTTTATTAGAGTGTGTGAGTAGGGGGTTTCATGATGTGTGCCCATCCCTCCATTTCCCTCATTCCTAGGAAACTTGGGAGTTTGGAAGCTCCTAATGATAACTGGACGAGGTCTAAAACAGTGGTCAGTGAGGTCGAAGCCAAGAAGTCAGAAGAAAGGCACCACAGAATGGAGGTAGAAAACCAGGGGACAAGGACAGGGGTGTAGCTCAGTAGAACAGCTCTCGCCTAGCACGCTGAAGGTCCTGGGTTCAGTCCCCAGCACCGCCAAGAAAGAAAGTCAGGGGAAAGGCCAGCAGCACCCGAGGACCAGACTGAAGAGTCCTGTGGGTGCTGGCAGACGGGCCGTGACCCGGATGAAGCCGAGGGGCGCCTGGGCTCTCCTCACTAAGGCAACAGCCCGCCGGCCCCACATCCCCTCCCCCCACCAGGCCCCAGCCGGCCTCGGCTCCGGCCGCGCCACCGCCCGTGTTTTGTTTCCAAGGCGACAGGCGGCGCAGGGCCCGCTCCAAACATAACGCGCTGTGGAAAACATGCGGCCCGGGGGACCCCCCCGCAGCCCCAGCTCGGGGCCGAGCCTCGAGGGGCTCGGGAGCAGGCCAGGCCACGTGCAGTCTGGCAGGAGCCCCCAGGACCCGGCCGGGCGCACAAGATCCCCCTCTCCTAGGCCCGCCGCGCCTCCGGGAACGCGGGGCTCCGCGCGGCTGAGGCGCCGGGACTCTCCGAGGCGCGCCTGGCCGGCAGCCCTGCCCCACTGCGTGGGCCGCCTCTGGATGGGCGGGCGGCAGCCCTCCGCCGGAGCTCGCGGCTCCGCCTCCAGCCCGCGGACCGCCTCTCCGACCCGGGGAAGCCGCGCCTCCCCAGGGGCCTCCCCAGGCCCCCAGCCCCGATCCTCCGGAGGGGCGGCGGGGGGCGGGTCCGGGCAGGGGAGGGCAGAAGCTCCCGGGGAGGTGCTTCCGGGACAGAGGGCGTGCAAGATGGCGGCGCCCATGGAGCTGTTCTGCTGGTCAGGGGGCTGGGGGTTGCCGTCAGTGGACCTGGATAGCCTGGCTGTGCTGGTGAGGAGTGGCGCCGGCGCCCTCTGCTGCGCCCTTGAAGAGTGGGGAGGGGGCCCGAACTAGCCCAGCGTCCGAACCTGGCCAGGGCTCGCCAGTATGGGGCGCCGTGCGGGAAACTGAGTCAAAGAGCGTACTTGGCCGATGTGGGCTCAGCGCCCCACGCCACAGTCGCCTAGGATTCCTGTTGCAATGGAAAGAGGCCTGATTGAGGGTTCAGGAGATGGGGTCCAGTCCTTGTTTATCCATCCTCTGGCTGTGTGACCTTGGGGCAATCCCTTCCGAACGATCTCTGGGATCTTCAGCTTTCCATTCCTGTCTTTTCAGTCCCCCTTTCTCCCTCTTTCTCTAAACAGCATTTATTGCTTGTGGGTCCAGACAGCCCACAGCCAGACTGTAGAGTTTTGGAATCAGACAGACTTGGTTCATTACACTAATTTACTTTGTGATTTTAAAAGCATGTATTAGACTTCTTCCAAACGCATAACATTGCCATGCAAAGAAATAAGACTTGGCCACTCCCTTCAAGTTATTGGCAGAAAGGAAATAAGTTTAATAAAATATTCTGTTGTAAAACGTAAGATATGTGGGTAGAAAGAGACCACCAAAGAAGGATGTGGTCGATGCTTCCAAGAAGAGGGATACTATTTAGAATCTTCCAAGGATAAGTGTCTATCAGATTGATGCAAGAAGGGAGATAGAGGGAAGGATTTTCCTAACTGACTTGTAATCATCCACATGTCCATACTCTGAGCTCTGTTTTACCTAATTGTAAAATAGTAATGACTACCTGTTTTTTTGTACAAAGGTGCTAAGCATAGGGCATGACCCATATGGTATTCTGTGAACAGCTCTGTTCTTGGTTCCCCCGTGAGGCCATGGGCCTGAACTCGGTGCTTTCTGATTCCTTCCCTGCAGACTTATGCCAGATTTACTGGTGCTCCACTCAAGGTACACAAGATCGCCAACCCTTGGCGAAGTCCTTCAGGTATCCAGTCCCTAGGGGATAAGGAAGGGAGTGTGCAAGGGGAGGAGCAGGAAACAGGCAGTAACGTAATACAAATACATATGAATAAGCAGCTAAGGATCTGGTGGGCATACTTCTTTCTCAATGTCAGGAACTCTGCCTGCCCTTCGGACCACTCATGGAGAAGTCATCTCGGTACCACACAAGATCATCACCCACCTTCGAAAAGAGGTAGGTGGCTTGAATGGGGGTCTGCAAGTGAGAGAAGTTCAGTCAGTTCAGTGCAAAATTAATTTATTGAGCACCAGACATATGCCAACCTCAACACAGATGACCCAGAGCATCAAGGAGCACACATTCTGATGAGGAAGACATACACATTGTCACTGTGATGTAATAAAAACAGAGATTAAGCCCAGAGCACCATGGGACCATCCAGGGGCATACTTCCTTCTGCAAACTGGGCAGGGAGGGAGAGAGGCATAGACTGATAACACATGGAAGAGAAAAGAGAGTAGCATTTGGCTCTGATGAGGTCCTCAAAAGTGGGACTCAAAAGTACTTCTAAGGGTTACGTCTCTGTTTTCAAGCACTAGTTTGGGCTAGATATGGGGCTTAGGATGAACAAGGCTTGGAGTCAGGACAGGGAATTAGAATATTGCAAGAAGAATAAGAAACTGGGTGCAGTGACAGGCCTGTTATCTTAGCAACTCAAGAGGTCAAGGCAGGAGTTTCATAGGTGCAGGGTCAACCTGGGCAATTCAGCAAGATCCTGACTCAATATAAAAAATAAGCTGGGGATTTTGCTTAGTGGAAGAGTGCTTTACCTAACATACATAAGATCCTGGGTTCAATCCCCAATGCTGCAATAAATAGATAAATAAATAAAAGGGCCAGGGGTATAACTCAGTGGTAGATTGCCCCTGGGTTGAAATTCCCAGTACTGAATGGGAAAAAAAGAGTGGGAGTTCTAGGCTGTGTTCTTTACTCTTACTCTGTCATTGACTCTTGATCTGAAAGCTTCTTATTTATAAAACTGGAGGATTTGGGCTGGGGATGTAGCTCAGTTGGTAGAGTGCTTGCCTTGCATGCACAATGCCCTGGGTTCAATCCCCAGCACCACCAAAAAAAAAAAAAAAAAAACCCACAAAACATCTAGAGGATTTAATAAGCATGCTCTTACAAGAGTTCTAGCCTGGTTCCACATAGAACACATTGTCAGAAATGGGACCCTCTTTCTCATTTGTACTTTCTCAGGCAAATTGTTGGGGAATGAGTGGAAGCTTGAGAGGCTTGGAGAAATAAGATCTAGATAAAAGCCAAATTTCCTGTCAGGGCCTGGGCCACTGCCGTGATTCCTTATGATGAACAGAGCTTTTCCAGATTCCAAGAGTTTTCTCCTGAATTATTTCCTAATAACCATATGAGAGAAAGAGATTACTACCCTGATTCCACAGGGGAGATACTGAGGTCAGAGAGATTTAAGGATCATGCACAAGAGGGTATGCAGGGACAAAGTTTACTCAGGATGTGGAGGGGGGTGATTAGAGGCTGAAGCTTGGGAAGGCAGAGCAGGTTAGACCTGGGGGAGCGGGTGGAATGCGTATGTGGTGGTGGTGGTGGTTCCAAGGCCATGGAGTGAAGTGGAAGAAATAGTCAAAGCTGGGCTGTGAGGGAACAAGCCAGGGGGTGCTGAGCATGATGAGCTCGCTGGGTCCAGGGAGTGTGGAATGGCATCCCCTATTCCTGAGGCATGGGCTAAGGCCAACCTGCATCTGATCTCCACTCGGCTAGCTTTGTGGTGTCTGGTTCGGTGAGGTTGCTGTTAGAAAGTTGTCGTCAGCAGGCGTGCTGCCAGCTTTCCGTGGAAATTCTGGGAGCTGCTCCTAGTTTGTGGCTGGGCCTTCCTTCCTCCCCCCAATGGGCGCAGGACCTTGACGGCCAGCAGGCTCCAAGGCCCAGGCTTTCTGCCAACAGCAACAGGCTACCGGCTGGGCTCAGGCAAGGGGGCCTCAGTGGGAAAAGCTCCTTGTTGTACCTCACTACACTCAGAGGCCAGTGAGGGAGGGTACCATCCCTTCCCTCTTTGGGAAGTACCCATGCAACCCCCCAGTGTCTGCCTCATGGGTATTTCTTCAACAGAAGTACAATGCCGATTACGATCTGTCAGCCCGGCAAGGGGCAGACACCCTGGCCTTCATGTCTCTCCTAGAGGAAAAGCTGCTCCCAGTGCTGGTGAGTGCGCCCAGATCTCCTAGCACTAGTGTGGCCTTATGGGGGAGGTGGTCATGCCACACCCACACGGAGACACAGAGCAGCATGGGCTGAGTCAGGACGGTGCGTTGGTTTAGCCTTCCTTTTCCTTCTTGCTTACCCAATCCAGATACATACTTTTTGGATAGACACCAAGAACTATGTGGAAGTGACCCGGAAGTGGTATGCAGAGGCAATGCCCTTTCCCCTCAACTTCTTCCTGCCTGGCCGCATGCAGCGGCAGTACACGGAGCGGCTACAGCTGCTATGTGGGGAGCACAGACCTGAGAACGAGGAAGAACTGGAGAAGGAGGTAGCTCTGGGATAAGGGGCTGTTGTATGACATGAACCCCAAGGACGATGGCCAGGAAGGGAGTGCCCAGGAGGGGAGGTAGTGGTTTCCACAGCTGCAGCCTACCTGTGTTCTCCCTATAGCTGTACCAAGAAGCTCGGGAGTGCCTGACCCTTCTCTCTCAGCGCCTGGGCTCTCAGAAGTTCTTCTTTGGAGACGCGTGAGTCTGATTCCAGTGGTGTAATGGGTGGCTCAGAAGAAGATGTAGAGGCTGGGGCTGGGGCTAGGGCTGGAATGGGCTCGGGCTCTGGCCAAGAGATCCTCAGGACAGACACTGGCTCTGGTGATAGTAGGGCTGTGTGTGGGGCTGAAGCCTCCTCAGTGGTATAGGAGGGTGGGGTGGGAGGACAGCCAGGCACAGGAGGGGCCGGCAGGGCTGTAGGGCACTCAATGTGCCCTTTATGCAGCCCAGGGATAGAGCCCCATTCAGGGCCAGGCTGGCGCCACCTGGGGAACCCTCCCCATTCCCAGGTCTAGAACTTTGTGTCCTGGCCTCCTGTGGTGGCCTCCCTGCTTCCCAGAGCCCACTTTCCAAGGCTGACTCTTCCTCTAGCTCCATTTTGACCCTTTTGTCCGGTGGTCCCCCTCCATCTCACCTTCTTCCTCTGCTCCAGCCCCGCCTCCCTGGATGCCTTTGTCTTTAGCCACTTGGCCCTGCTGCTGCAAGCCAAGCTGCCCAGTGGGAAGCTGCAGGCCCACTTGCGGGGGCTGCATAACCTCTGTGCCTATTGTGCCCACATCCTCAGCCTCTACTTTCCCTGGGACGGAGGTAAGGGGCAGATGGGAGGAACAACCCTGGAAGAGGGGGCCGGGATCCAGGATCCCCTGCCCACCTTCCTCCTCTTCCCTTCAGCTGAGGTGCCACCCCCACGCCAGACACCAGGAGGCCCAGAGACTGAGGAGGAGCCATATCGGCGTCGGAACCAGATACTGTCTGTGCTGGCAGGCCTGGCAGCCATGGTGGGCTATGCTTTGCTCAGTGGCATTGTTTCCATCCAGAGGGCAACGCCTGCCCGCACCCCAGGCAGCCGGGCCCTGGGCATGGCTGAGGAGGATGAAGAGGAATGATTTGTCCTCATGTTCCTAGGACTGATTTTTCTACTATCATGCATTCCAGAGGCCCCTTAGCCTCCCCACTATTGGTATAGCCAGAAATGGGGTACTGCCCCCAAGAATAAAGCTGCTCACACTGACTGCAATCATTCTCTCCTTTAAGGGAAGTCCATTTTCCTAACATGTGCCATGGGAGCATCTGGGTGCTTGAGTCTACCCACGGCTCTTGGCTCCTGCCCTAAGGCTGACAGTGCTTCTGCACCGGCTCACTCTTGCATCTCCAGGAAAGACAAATAGTACCTAGCTTGGGTCTAGCTTTCCTAGTCTCTCCTTTCCCTAACTCCCACTCCATCTGTTTTAATACAGACAGTGAGCTCACCCTGGGTCTAGGCCCAGTTTCCACAGGATCCAGCACACAGCATAACCTAACACAAGCGAGCGGAGTGGGGGGACACTAGGGTTTCCTGATCTTTCTCTAGGGGCCTCAAGCCCCTGGCACCCACTGGACAGGAGAGTGAGTCACCCAAACCACTGCCCAAGGGCTTACGTCACTATAAGCTCACCCCAGCCCTGCTGTGCCCTCTTTAGCCATAGACAGCATGTAAGCTGACTCTGTCCCTTTAATGCCCATGCTGAACCCAGGTCCTTGCTTGGGTATCTGCTCCATCACTGGCGACGCCACAGGTAGGTATGAATGGAATAGCCAGGTGAGATGGTCTCCAGGGAGCCCACAGCAGGATCCTTGATGGTAAAAGGCACATCCTTCGAGGACCTGGGGAGGAGAGGAGAAGCTGAGAGTGTGAGTCGGCTGAGACCCACCACTGGTCCCAGCCAATCCTAGACCTGCTCTCACCCTTACCGGTTTAGCACAACCACAACTGCAGAGCCATCAGGATGCATCAGTGCCACTGTTTCCAACTCGGTCTTCTCACTGGCCACTAGTCCAACTCTTTGGGAGCCTTCAGGAATGAACTTGCTAAATGTGAGAACAGGCATCATCAGGGACCTCAGCCAAACCCATCAAACCCTCGTCTAAGAACTCAGCCACCCAGCCCCCACCCCACCCATAAGTCCTACCCAAACTCTGCCCTAACTCTATAGGCCTCGAGCTATACTGCTGGGCCCTGACCCTGACCTCCTGCATCCCTGCCCCAGCATCAGGCACCCAGGGGTTGTGTGTGTCTCTGATGCCACCTAGTTGCTTCCTGCCTACATGGTGCAAGAGAGGATGGGCGTGTCTCTCCCAGTGTTGCCACCCTAAACGCCTTCCTGCTCCCTCCTGGTATGGAGTGATGTAAGCCCAGCACAGGTGATGATAGGCCTTGTGTGGAATGGGGGCACCCACCCTGTACTCACCTGAAGTGGCCCAGGTGGTAGAACATGGGCTGTTTGTAAAACACATCTTTGGCAATGTCTACAATGATGGGGCTGTCCACAAAGTTGCGGACCCAGTTGGGCCCCCCTTCAGGATTCAGGGCAAAGTTCCAGTCAGTCCAGCCAGTCACGTGATAAAGGAGGTTCTGGAGTAAGGACAAGAGCAAAGGAAAAAAGGCTCAACACAGAGGGAGCTGGGGGCCTTCAGTGGCTCAGCCCTATGAGGGGGGAATCCTTCTCCTTAATTGTTTCGAAGGGGGTAGTACTGGAGATTGAACCCAGGGTAGCCTACCACCAAGCTACACCCTAACTCTTCTAATTTTATCTCACTAAGTTTCCAGAATGGCCTTGAACTTTCCCTCCTCCTGCCTCAGCTTCC
This sequence comes from Marmota monax, assembly GCF_021218885.2. Lineage (NCBI taxonomy): Eukaryota > Metazoa > Chordata > Mammalia > Rodentia > Sciuridae > Marmota > Marmota monax. The sequence goes on along the minus strand of NW_026694593.1, from coordinate 1,760,450 downwards.
CCTGTAGCTGGTATGACAGGTGTGCACCATCATGCTCGGCTCTCTCACTAGAGGGGTTTATGAAGATGGAGGCATTTCAAGGGAAGCTGAGAAACTGGAGGCAGGGCCCTGAGTATATGCTAAAGGGTGATGAGATGTGAAGGAAAAACAGAATAGACTCAATATCCCAAAATTGCCCCAGAAGGCAAGATGGCAAGGAGGGCTCTCGATCTTTGGTAAGGGGTTAGAGATGTCTGCTTTGCAGGATGGGAGACAGGGGCTCACCGTGATGATGCTGTGACTGTACTGCATTCCTCGATCCCAGGAGCCTAGGCGCACACTCTGCTCCCAGAACTTGGAGCCCACACAGGCCTCTGAGGCAAAGAGTGTCATGTTCGGGAACAGCCGGTGTGTCGCCCCCAGGGTGGATTTTGCTGGAGCCAGGAAGTCCAGATACCAGTGTACAGCAATCCCATGGATGTACTTGGCTGCCTCTGGGTCTGCCAGTACCTGCACAGGGAAAGGGAAAGACAACTGGGGAAGGGGAGCCACTGACACTGAGCCCTGCAGAGAGGGTTCTGGATGAGGAACTAGGAGTCCTGAAAAATGGGTGGTGTGGTGAATGTAAATAGATGGGATTAAGGGAACAACCACGGGGTCCTGGATGTCTGATGAGGCTGGTGGCCTAGACACCTGGACCCAGTCCAGAGTACTACAGAAGTCAAGAGTTGGGGCAGGGAAGGCAGTCTTAAGTTTGGAGCCAATCATTTGGATGGCATATTTGGGGGTCACTGGGACACCCATGGAGATATTGGGCCTTACCACCTGTGCCCAGCGGGGCAGCAAAAGGCGTTGATCATCTAGCATGAACAGCTGGACATCACGGTGAGTACTGTTGGCAAGGGTTGGACCCAAGTCACGGGCAATGAAATCTCGCTGGTGTTCAGCGGTGAAGCCCAGGCATTGGAAGGGGTACCCACTGATCAGCCCTGCAGAAGGCTCATTCTCAGCCGTCACTGCCCAGAACTTTAACCCGTACGCAGCATAGGCATCTAGAAACCTGGAGAAAAAGGGCATGAGCAATCATGGCCAAGAAATTAGACCAAGACCCTGGGGAATAGAACCCTGACCAACAGGCCTGAGTCTGCAAGGCCCAGAAGGTAGGAATATAAGCTGAGCAGAGTCAGATCTGGAAGTAGAAGCAGGTAGAATTGGAACATAGACCAAGGTGTCCAAAGGGTGGGTTGGTTGAGGCTCCATGGCCTTGATGATCCCTTACTTGACAAAGTACTTGGCCCAGGTCTGGTGGTAGATATCCCCTGGGTGACCCTTGAGTGACCCCTTCCCATTCACTGCCCCATTGGTCTTGAGCCAAGTGGGTGATGTCCAGGGACTGGCGAAGAGTGAGACAGGGCGATGGGCCAACTTCAGGGCTTGGTGAATCAGGGGTATCTAAAGACAAAGGTAGTGAGGAGAGACACCCAGAGCTGGGACACAGACTAGCCCAACCAGTGCATCAGGTCCAGCCGTCAGCTCCCAACCTCCCACCCCAGGACAAAACAGACCGCAGGGGAAGGTTCCATGTCTGCAGATAGCCCTCGCTGGACCTTCTCAACCCCCAGACATTGATGCATCTTTAGGGCCTGAGACAGTGAGAATGCCCACCTTGAGTTTGATATCTTCTTCTGCAAGGCTGAAGTTGTGCAACTGGAAGTCATCTGGGGTGTCGGCGTAGGTGTAGGTGCTAATGGAAAAGTCACAGCTGGCCATGGGTACCCGGATGATATTATACTCAATTCCTGCAGAAAAGGATGAGTAAGATATGGAAGTTGAGATCATCAACGGGGCCAAAGGGAACTTGCGCCCCTAAGTTGGGAACCTTGGAGGTCAGCACCTGGGTGAAACATGTCCTTCTCGGCCTGAGAGTCCCCAGGCACTTAGCAGAGATTGACATGGCAATCTTATTTACATTGGCATGAAGAGAGGAGCCAACTGTCAGGGAAGGGTGAAAAAGTACAAGGAAAACTCAAACGTGTCCATTGCACAATGTCACTTGCCCTCCCCACCCTTCACCTTCTGTTGAGAAGTAAGATTTGAGCAGCAAACTCTGGGCAGAGGGTGACAGGGCAAGTATGTTCAGAGCAGCAGCATCTGTCATGGCCCCTCCAAACCCTTTCACTCTCTGGAACTTCTCTTCTGGCTTCAGGGTCAGTAGCAGCCCTAAAGACACACAGAGGGAAGAAGGGTTTTCAGGCAGGGGAGAAACGGTAGTGACCACTGTTACGACTTGGCTCCAGGTAGACCCAGCCTGGCTTGGGGATGAGGGCATGTGATTACCTGTGCCTGTGTGATTGGCCTGGAAGGTCCCTGTACTCAACTCCATCCGACGTCCGCTACGCGTACTCTCATAGCGGCTGAAGGTACCAAGGGCAGGGAAGGTCAGGGGGTCAAGGGAGTCACAGTAGGTGGCATTGCAGACACAGACCACTGAGCTATAGCCGAAGCTTTTAGGGATGCAGGGGCGGGCACCTGGAACGGAGGGGCACAAGCAGAGGCAAGGCCAAAGGAGGCGGATGAGGAGAATGGACATGCAGGCTAAGAAATTAACGTCAGTTTCAAAAATCCCCTCACTGTGCCCCCACCTCAAGGCTGGCCTCAGTCATTCAGGAGTTTATCTTGCACCTTCTGAAAGTCTCCCACCTACATACCAGAAGACTACCAAAGGACCAGGAGGCTGGGAGCGCCTCAATGCCATCCTCCCCTCTTGGATTCACTTACCTGATGCCCAGGACACTGCCTGAAGCAGAAGCAATCCTGTCAGGCTGGCAGCCATGACTACCCTGCCTGGGTGCTTGGGGCCCACCTGAGAACAGAATGAGAAATGGCTAGAAGGCAAGCCCCTCTCTTCCTGTCAGCTACTCACCAGAGTTTGACTGCCTCTGGGTGCCCCCAGCCTAGTCTCCCACCTTTATTAAGGAGGAGACAAGCCAAGCCAGGTGCGGTGAACACTGCTGTAATCCCAGCGGCTCAGGAGGCTGAGGTGGGAGGATCATGAGTTCAAAGCCAGCCTCAGCAAAAGCGAGTCACTAAGCAACTCAGTGAGACCCTGTCTCTAAATAAAATACAAAATAGGGCTGGGATGTGGCTCAGTGGCCGAGTGACCCTGAGTTCAATCCCCAGTACCAAAAAGAAAAAGAAAAAAAAGGAGGGGACAAGGCCCACAGACTCCTGGGTGCAGCCCTCCCTGCAATCCGACTGCTGGTGACAGCTCTTTGCCCACCAAAAACAAGGACTGTCTTCACTCTCTTCCGGCCCATTTCTACCTCAACCCCTCCCTCCATATGTGTTTTTCTCAAAGAACCCTGATGGCCTGGGTTCAAGGAGAGTCTGCCATTCATCAAATTCCACAGCCTGATGGCCAGGATTTCAGAAGCAATGACAAGACCAATTGAGACCCATGGCTCACTCACCTCTCTAAAACGACTTGAAAACTCCATCACCTCACAGTCACTGGATAAGAAGACCTCAGGAGTTCCACACTCTCAGAGGGATAGAGGATCCACTAAATAAAAACAAGGATTCAGATTATCTACTGCAGCTATTGGAACTGGGCTAGCCCTGCGGGTTAATTCCGGCAACGTGAAGTGGATGGGTCATGTGACGACTAAGGGAGAGTCACACGACACAGGAAATGAGGCAATCACGGCCATATTTGTAATGGGCAGTGGACTTCTGGGCTGTTGAGATTTACACTTTATAAAACTCTGGAAGATATGAGTGTATGACAACTCTGAGAACAGCCTGGAACAAAGATTTCAGTAAAGAACTGGGTAACGGATCCCAAATCCCAAAGAAGGGAGATTACAACAGGCACATCTTGAGAAAGATTTAAATGATACTGACAAGGGTTGGGTATGTAGCTCCCCAAGAGAGTGGTTGCTTGGCATGTGGAAGACCCTGGGTTCAGTTCCCAGTGGAGGGATATCTATACCTACACACACACACACACACACACACACACACTGCTAATAAAATGACTCTAATAAAAAGAGGCTCATCCCTGTAATCTCAGCAACTCAGATGGCAGAAGCAGGAGATCACAAGTTCTAGGTCAGCCTCAACAATTTAGCGACACTCTGCCTCAAAATAAAAAAGGGGACACAGCTCAATGGTAAAGCACCCCCAGATTCAATTCCCTATGTCAGCCCAGAAAAATAAATTAAAATAAATAAAATATGAAAAGAGCTGTGGATGTAGCTCAGTGGTGGTAGAGCACCCCTGGGTTCAATCCCCAGTACCACAAAAAATTTTTTAAATAGAACAAGAAGAGGCTCACTGTGCAAAATACTGAGGCTCCAAACATGTTTAATACAGTCTTTGCCCTAGAGGGACCCATGAGACACCAAAGCAGACACACAGATATTTTGAAAGGCAGAAATGGTAACAAGTTTGCGAGTTCCCCGGGATGAAGAGGGACTCTTCCTGAATAGGGATTTATCCAGAAAGTCTTCATGGAGAAGCTAAGGGGAGTCATTAACCAGTGAAGTGCAGGCGTGGGACCTAGCACTTGGGTGGCATGACAGAGAGGGAGTGGTTGGCACAGCACCTCTCATGGCTTCCCTTCTTCTATCATCAGATGCAGATTATAATAACCGCTCTTCCTTTCTATAGGACTGGGAGGTTGGTGAAGGAGTTCAGAAACTGGAAAGTGCTATACAAAGCTGTACCCTCTGCCAGGCACAGTGGCACACACCTCTAATCTCAGCGACTTTGGAGGCTGAGGCAGGAGAATCTCAAATTCAAGACCAGCCTCAGCAACTTAGCAACACCCTATCTCAAAATTTAAAAATAAAATATAAAAACGGGCTGGGGATGTGGCTCAGTATTTAAGCACCCCTGGGTTCAATCCCTGCTGCCAAAAAAAAAAAAAAAAAAAGTATACCCTCAGCGGAAGCAAGAAGGAGGTTGTCCATGATGTTGCCTCATGAATCACATCAAATCGGCTTAGTGGCAGTGACACACGTAATACCACCTGACTAACCCCAGCTCTCTGAGTTTCCTCACCTGTAAAGGGAGGCAATACCACTGTCTCATTCATAGAGTCAGTGAGATAAGCCCAGTGCCTGGGGCTTAGTAGGTACTGGGAACTACTTATTTGTTGTATGAGTGTTTTCTGTTTTTTGAATTATCTCACTGAAGCCTTTCCAAGGCTGATCATTTCTTCTCCTAGCTTCTGTATCTGTAAGTATAGTTCTGTGAGATGAGCAGGGTTTGAATCCTGGCTCTGCCATTAATGCTGGCTGTAAACTACTTAGTCACCTTAAACCTGTTTCTCGTCTATAAAAGGGAAGTGATAACTCCTGCCTGATAGGATTATTGTGAAGTTTGAATGTGATAATATATATCTAGTACACTGCTTGGCACGAAATGTTGTAACAAGGTAGGCCTGTGTTTATGGAAGGAACTCAAATTCCTTGAAGGAAATGCCTTACTCATTCTAGGTGGTTTCATATCCTTGTAGACCGCCTGGCACAGGGATAGTTGCCAGGTTCCTGAATTGAACTGCTGAACTACCTGCGTGACTAGGGCAGTATCCACCTCTTTCAGACTTCCTGCTTTTCCAGGAAGTATTGCTCAGGACTTGTTCTCAGGAGGGCAGGTAACTTCCTTCCTTCCATTTCATTCATTCCACAAAAGAAAAAGAAAAAAAAAAATTTGGCTAACTTTGCACATGAGCAGCAAGCCTGCTACCCATGAGCTATAATTCCCAGCCCCACTGTGGCATATGTATTAAGTTCATTCTCCCTCTGCCCTTGTCTGTCCAGTTGGGTTTGGAGTCTCCTCCCCTCTCTACAGGCCAAGTTTGAATCTTCTGTTTCTCCTTCCTTCCTTCCTTCCTTCCTTCCTTAACCCAGGGAATTGAACCTGGGGACGCTCTGTCACAGGACATTGTTTCTTCTTATCATCCTTACAAATTGTAAACTTTTCCCAGGGTGATACCACCACTTCTTTCAAATTTCTCTAATAATGTGATTTGTCCTTGAGGTTTTCTTATGTTATTTTTCTGGTACTGAGAATTGAAGCCAGGGTACTCTATTATTGAGCAATAGCCCCAGCCCTTTTGAAAAGTTTTGAGATAGGATCATTTTTATTTTATTTAACTCTTTTTGTGTGTGTGTGTGTGTGTGTGTGTGCCAGGGACTGAACCCAGGGCACTGAGCTACTGAGCCACATCCCCAGCCCTTTTGAAAAAGTTTTGAGATAGTTGCTCACAGCTTCACTAAATTGCTGAGGCTAACTTTAAACTTGTGATCCTCCTGCCTCAGCCTCTCTAGCCACTGGGATTACAGGCATGTGCCACAACACTTGGCCCTTTTTATTTTTTATTTTGAGACAGGGTCAAGTTTCTCAGGCTGGTCTTTTTTGGGGGGGGGGACAGAGTACTGGGATTGAACTCAGGAGCTCTGAACCACCGAGCCACATCCCCAGCCCTATTTTGTATTTTATTTAGATAAAGGGTTTCACTGAGTTGCTTAGCACCTTGCCATTGCTGAGGCTGGTTTTGAACTTGTGATCCTCCTGCCTCAGCCTCCCAAGCCACTAGGATTACAGGCATGCACCATCGAGCCCGGCTTCAGGCTGATTTTGAATTTACAATCCTCCTGCCTCAGCCACCCAAGTAGCTGGGATTACAGTTCTATTTTATTTTCTAAGTAAAGATAGTTATAATATGGACTGTTAAACAAAATTATGGGAGGACATTGTTTTGGACTGAGCCCCTGAGCCCCTGGAGTACTTCCCAACAGATTAGACCAAGCCAAAATGGATTTATTCACACGAAATGACACATAATCAAAATGAAACTTCAAGAGTGATAGATCCCAAAACGCACCAGCTTTTCCTGAAAATAGGAGATTTCAGTGTAGAGTCACAAAATAAGGAAACCCTCTGCTTTAACCCTTACCAAAAAGTAACCTATGTTAACTACTCTGTCTCTGTTCAGAGTTGTTTGGTTGTTTTCTTGTCCTCCCCTTACAAATCCCTCTGTTATGCTGTTGCCTAGTGAAGCCTCCAATTCTGTTTTGTAGATTGGAGGCTGCTCTCATTATATAAGTCACACACAAAAGCCAACTAGATCTACAAGTAAATTTGTCATAATTTAAAATTTTTTTTCCAGTCCTGGGAATGCAAGCCAGGGATGCTTTATCAGTAAGCCACATCCCCAGCCCTTTTTGGCATTTTATTTAGAGACAGGGTCTTGCTAAGTTGCTTAGGATCTTGCTAAGTTGCTGAGGCTGGCTTTGAACTTGCAATCCTCCTGCCTCCACCTCCCAAGCCACTGGGATTACAGGCATACCCTACCATGCCTGGTACTCATCCCTCTTTCATTTTTTTTTTTAATTTTGAAACTGGGTCCTACCAAATTGCAAAGGTTGGCTTCAAACTTGTATTCTCTTGCCTCAGCCTCCTAGGTAGCTGGGATTAGAGGTGTGGGCCTCCATGCCCATGCCTCAAGGACAAATTTGTAATTTTGTCTTTTTAGGAGCATTGTGTGTTTTATTTAAGATTCCTTCTCCTTAATGATCCTCTAAATGATTGGAGTTTTCCTAAAGAATAAGAATAAAACTTTTCTACATGCATGAAGCCTGAGTTTGATCCCCAGATCTGCAAAAAGAAACCACACACACAAAAAAACAACTTTTCTTCAATGTTATATAATATCATCCTCTTGACTTATATTTGATTTTATGTTTGTATATATTGTAAAGATGAATACTTCAAGGGCTGGGGTTGTGGCTCAGTGGGAGAGTGTTTGTTTAGCATGTGCGGGGTCCTGGGTTCGATCCTCAACACCAAAGATTTTGTGTCCAATTACAACCAAAAAATGTATTTTAAAAAAAAGATGAACACTTCAAGATCAAGTGAATGAAGGACAATCCTTCCCTGTGCAGGAATGTTCTGCACATTCTAGAATGCCTTTCCTGACCTCCATCCACTAAATTCTCAAGAGCCTCAGCTACACACATATATTTCCAAAATGTCCCCTAGGGGGCGACTGAGAACCACTGCCAGAGGCACCTCACCTCAAACACCTAGGCCTCACTGTGGGCAACTAGGGGCTTACCAGGTGGCCATCTTCTTCTTTTTCCTTTGTACAGCGCTTTAAAAAGACAGCGAGGGGTTTGAGAGTGTAACTTAGTGTGGTAAAGATGTGCCTAGCATGCATGAGGTTCAGTCCCCAGCACCCCAAAAAAACAAAACAAAAGACAGCTAGAGTATTGTCCTGGGTTTATGTGGTAGAGTAATGTCCTGGGTTTAAAACACAGAAAAATTTTTAATTAAAGACTAAGGGAGGACAACTGAGAAATAAATATAAGTGAAAAGCATTAGTACAAAAATAATTTGGCCAGGCCATGGCACATGCCTGTAATCCCAGCCACTCAGGAAGCTGAGGCAGGAAGAACAAAGGTTTGAGGCCAGCCTTGGCATCTTAGTGAGACCCTGTCTCAAAGTAAATTATAAAAAAGCACTGGGAATATAGCACTCTGGGTTCAATCTCCAGTGCCAAAAAATAAAGCAACCACAAGATGGTGGGCACAAGCCTGTAATCCCAGCAACTCAGGAGGCTGAGGTAGGAGGATCACATTTTCAAGGCCAGTCTCAGCAACTTAGCAAGACCCTGTCTCATGGCTGTAGCTCAGTGGTAAAGTGGTAAAGTGCCCTTGGTCAGTTCCCTTTACCAAAACCAAAACAACAACAACAATTTAATAATTTGACTGACCTGATAATGGAGTTGTGGTCCCATTTTCACCAGTCTAGTCCTGGTACAAAGAAGTCATCTATCCAAGATCTCTACCTCCAATCTTGTTCCCTCTGGCCAGCATCATTTCTCACTTGTCCCCTTAAGAAGAAGCAATGTGGAAGGGTGTTTTAGTTTGGACTGGAATGACTATATGTAGGATTTAAATCCATGCTTGTTCCTTATTAGATGTGGTTTCCTAGTCCTCAAGGGTTTTCATGAGGATTGCAGGAAACGATGCGTGTAATATTGTGTATAGCCAAGTGATCGGGCGTGTGGCTACACTGGGTGTGTCCTCTCTCACACTTCCTACACTCTAGGAGCAGACCATCTGGACCCCTTCCACTCCAGAATGGATCTTGCCAAGGTCACCAAGGATCTCTTCCTTGCTAATCTTTTGCCCTTTTTGACCTAAACTTTTAACCCGGTTGACCCTTGACTTCTCCCTTCTTGAAACCCTCTCTGGTTTCCAGGACTCCCTACTCTGTGGGTTTGGACTCCTCCCACTTCTCCTTTGCAAGCTTCTCCTTCTGTCTGTGCATGTTACATGGGGTTTGGTCCTAGGTCCTCTCTTCTCACACTTTAAGCTCTCTCCAGAGAGAGAACCACACAGCTTATAGTTGATTTTGGTTCCAAAATCTCCACCTCGGATGGATCCCAGTCTCTCTCCGGGGATCGACTCTGTATTGAGTTGGCCTGCTAGACTTCTCTTTTGGGCTTGGGCGTCTCTCAGACCCCTCATCATAAGAGCATCTCCACCAGCCACACCCACTCTCTCTCTCTGTTCTCTCCCTCCACAGAAGCCCTTCCTTCAGAGAGTGGAGCTCATTCTTGACTTTGTTCCTCCTTTTATCCTCATCCCAGCTTTTTTTTTTCTTTAGAATTCTGAAGCCTCTTTCTTGCCTTTGATTTCTACTTTTCCCTCCAATCCATTCTCCAGAAGAACTGGATGGGCTGAGGATGGAGCTCAGGGGTAGAGGGTGAGGAAAAAAGGAGAGAAAACAAGAGAACAGAGAGGAAAGAAGGAAAGAGGGAAGAAAGAGGAATAAAGGAAGTAGGGAAAGGAGAGGAGGGCACGATGGCTGAGACGAGGAAAGAGACGGAGGAGGGAAGAAGAAGAGGGTGAAGAAGGAAGGAAGGAACTAAGACCCCAATCCCGAGGCTACGATTTTCCCTTCTAAAACCTTTTGCTCCACACTCCCTCAAACCCTGTAAGAGGGTAATGCGAAGCCAGGCTTGATGGCACCCTCCTGTAATCCCAGTGGCTTGGAAGTCTGAGGCAAGAAGATCTCGAGTTGAGAGCCAGCCTCAGCAATTTAGCAAGATCCTAAGCAACTCAGTGCGACCCTGTCTCTAAATAAAATATAAAAAAGGCTTGGGGATGTGGCTCAGTGGTTAAGAGCCCCTGGGTTCAATCCCAGGTACCCCCAAAAAAGGGGGGTATTTATGGGAAGCCAGGTGTGGTGGTACACACCTGTAATCCCAACAATTTGGGAGACTGAGGCAGGGCAGTCATAAATTTGAGGCCAGTCTCAGCAACTTAGTGAGGCCCTAAGCAACTTTGAAAGACCCTATCTCAAAATAATAATGAAAAGGGCTGGAAATGCGGTTCAGTGGTAAAGTGCCCCTGGGTTCAATCCTCAATCATCGTCAAGTTGGTATTGGGTTCAATCCCCTGTATAAAAAAAAAAATTAAAAAATAAAAAGTCTTGAACAAGTTCGGCGGGGAAGATGGCGGATGACAAGGATTCTCTGCCCAAGCTTAAGGACCTGGCATTTCTCAAGAACCAGCTGGAACGCCTGCAACAGCAAGTGGAAGACGAAGTCAGCAGTGGTGTGGGCCAGGATGGCTCACTTTTGTCCTCCCCGTTCCTCAAAGGATTCCTGGCTGGCTATGTGGTGGCCAAACTGAGGGCATCGGCAGTACTGGGCTTTGCAGTTGGCACCTTCACTGGCATCTATGCAGCTCAGGCATATGCTGTGCCCAACGTGGAGAAGACACTGAGGGACTACTTTCGGTCACTGCGCAAGGGGCCTGACTAGCTCTAGATCCTATGGGGGAAGCAGGATGAACAGCTGGGGCCTACAGGTGGAGGCCTTTCGAACACAGACATACTATCTAGCTTCCCTGGCTGTCATCTACTTACTGTCTCCACCTGTCCTGCCACCTTCATCTTAGCTTCTCTTCCTGCAGAGGGTGCACAGTGGCTTGTCGGACTGTAACCTGGACTCCTTCCCTCCCCAGCTCCATGAGACTGGCCCCAAGACCATGCTTCATCAGCCCCTTCCTCTTCCAGCCCTAACTGTGGAGTGTACAGATGACTCTGATCCTCAGTATTCTCTCTGGCAATGTACCAGCTCCTCCTGGGAGCTGGCTTCATAACTTAATATCCCTTAAATGTGCCCCAGTTCCTCTGCCACTTGCTAGTTACACAGGCAACCAGGATCTGATGAGGGCATGAGTGTAGAGGAAGGTGGTATGCCAGGCCTGGGCCGTCCTAGGCAGGCCCGCTGGACCCTGATGCTCCTCCTATCCACTGCCATGTATGGTGCCCATGCCCCACTGCTGGCGCTGTGCCATGTGGATGGGCGAGTGCCCTTTCGGCCCTCCTCAGCTGTGCTGCTCACTGAGCTGACCAAGTTACTGTTGTGCGCCTTCTCTCTCCTTGTGGGCTGGCAAGCATGGCCCCGAGGGGCCCCACCCTGGCGCCAAGCTGCTCCTTTTGCACTATCTGCCCTGCTCTATGGCGCCAACAACAACCTGGTGATCTATCTACAGCGTTACATGGACCCCAGCACCTACCAGGTGCTGAGCAATCTCAAGATTGGAAGCACAGCCCTATTCTACTGCCTCTGTCTCCGGCACCGCCTCTCTGCACACCAGGGTTTGGCACTGCTGCTGCTGATGGCTGCAGGGGCCTGCTATGCAGCAGGTGGCCTTCAGGACCCTGGGAACACCCTTCCTGGGCCTCTAGCAGCTGCTGCCAGCCCCATGCCCCTGCATATCACTCCACTGGGACTGCTGCTGCTCATCCTGTACTGTCTCATCTCAGGCTTGTCGTCTGTATACACAGAGCTGCTCATGAAGCGACAGCGTCTGCCCCTCGCACTTCAAAACCTCTTCCTCTACACTTTTGGTGTGCTCCTGAACCTTGGTCTGCATGCAGGTGGTGGTCCTGGCCCAGGCCTCCTGGAGGGTTTCTCAGGATGGGCAGCACTTGTGGTGCTGAGCCAAGCACTAAATGGACTGCTCATGTCCGCTGTCATGAAGCATTTTTGTTGTGTCCTGCTCATTAGTGGTCAATGCCATGCTTTCAGCAGCCCTGCTACGGCTGCAACTCACAGCTACATTCTTCCTGGCCACACTGCTCATTGGCCTGGCTGTGCGCCTGTGTTATGGTAGTCACTAGCCCCTGGCCACCTTGCTTGCTTCTGATTCTATAGATTGGGCACCACCACCAGAGTCATCTCTCAAACTTCTTCCTTTCCTCCCCTTAGCAACTGTAATAAGTGCCTTGTGAGAAAAGCTGGAGAAGGGAGAGCAACCAAGTTAGTCTTGAAGTGCTGTATGAAGGAGGCTTCTAGGAGACATGAAGAGTAGATTTGGTTAAGGAAACTTAACTTCCCCACCCACCCCCAAGTTCTTCCAAACTAAAGAATTGGGAGCATCAATACCTAGGCCTGAAAAAAATGACTCCATTCCTGATGGGGAAGGCTCCCTGCCTCATCTTCCATAAACAAAATGAGATATGGGTGACCGGTGGCTTTCCTTGCCCACTGTGGTCACCCCAATATACCCACTACCCAGGCCTGGTGTTGGTGCTCAAGCCCCGCCTTGGTGCATGACTTCTTCATAAGGGACACTCACACCCAACAGTCATGCAGGAAGGCCCAATTGCTACAAATTATATAGCTGTCACCTAGGCCACTCTGCCAAGGTCCCTCAGCTCCAGCACTGCCTGGAGATATATCCCCTACCCCCTCCACAGTGCTGCTTCCCTTACCCAGCCTTTGTTCTGGAAACCCCACAGAGGGCTGGGGCTTGACTCATCTCAGGGAATGTTGCCCCTGGATCCTGGCTTAAACCTATACTCCTAACCCCTTTGCTCACCCAAGGGCCCTATTGAAGCCCACTGCCACCTCTAAGGCTCTTAGGAGGTAGCATCTTTCCCACTCTGAGTCCTATCCCTGCTTAGTAGTGTCCCAGCTCCCAACAGCCTGGGAAAGCTCTGCACAGATTGACCTGGGACCAGGTACAGAAACTTCTATAGCTTAATCAATGTCTCTTTTAACTGCATAAGCAATAAGGTCTTAATAAAGTGTTCTAGGATGTAGGGTGCTTCCTACAACCAGTCAAAAAAAAAAAGTCTTCTGGGGGCTGGCGTCTTTGTCCCCCCTTGTTTCTCACTTCTTCACTTACACCGTATGCTCCAATCTCCTTGTCTGCCATCAAGAGGCCACATTCTATCTTGTCTGCTGTTGCCTCTGACCTGAACTTTTTATTCTTCCTCCTTTTTTTTTTTTCGGTATTAGGGATTGAACCCAAGGGTATGTAACTATCCAGCCACATTCCCAGCCCTTTTTTTCCTCCTCCTCCTCCTCCTCCTTCTTCTTCCTCTTTAAATTGTGGGACAGGGTCTTACTAAGTTTTTAGGGCCTTGCTAAATGGCTGAGATTAGTCTTGAACTTGCAATCCTCCTACCTCAGGCTTTTGAGGTGGTGGGAGAACAGCCTTGTCTCACCATATTTGGCCCTTCCTCCCTTTTGGAAAAAAGGTGAATGACTATTCATCATTAAGTCCTCAGCCTCACTAGCATCATCAGTCCCATTTCCTCACTCCTCTGCCTGAGTTAGGCACCCTTGCTATGCACGCTCCAATTCAAATGCTGAACAAATATTAACTGGGAATTTACTTATGTGCCAAGCATGGTTCTAGATTCTGAGGATATGGCAATGAATAAAATGACAACCTTCCCAGCCTTATGGGGCTTATATTCTAGTGGCGGCAGTAACACACACAAACACAAACACACACACACACACACACACACAATTTGGGTAATGATAGGATGAAAAATAAATTGAAGAAGAGGTTGGAGTGGTGGAAGTGGGAGGGGTAGTGGTAAAAAGTTGAGTTTGTAGAAGCAGAAAAGTCAGATTCTGAAGGGACTTGGTGGCCACAGCAGAGTTTCAATTATGTTTTTTGTTTGTTTGTTTTTGTTTTTGGTATTGAGGATTGAACCCAGGAGTGCTTACCACTGAGCTGCATCCCCAGTTCATTTTACTTTTTATTTAGAGGCGCTGAAGACCTTGCTAAGTTGCCCAGGCTGGCCTCTGCCTCTGCCTCTGGAGTCCTTGGGATTACAGGTGTGCACCACCTGGCTGGTTCAATTCTGTTCTAAGATGGAAATTCACTGAAGAGTTTGGAGCAGGGAACTGACAAGATAAGATTTATATTTTTTAAAATATACTTTGGCTGCTGTATAGAAACCGGACTGGAGGGGGCAAGTGCAGAGGAAGACCAGCATCCAATAACAACTTGCCACCCACTTGTCCCTGGCTCTCTATCCTTTCTCTCTGAATCATAGCAAAGGCTCTTCCTTCATCATGCACAGGCTTCCACTCCACTTAGCCTCCTTAATGCACCTCCGATGTTACTTTCTCCAAGAAATTCTGCCTCACCTTCCCATCTCTCCTGTAACACCTGCTCAGAGCCTTCACATCTCCTTTGTCTTTCCACAGTTGTAATCAACTGTACAAACAATTTAATATCAGGCAAAGCGCCAGCTCATAAAAGAACGACATACTCATTCGTCTGTGCACTGGTCTATCGGTGTATAAGCCCGGTGAGGTAGGGATCAATCTGTGCTGGTTTCCTGATCCCCAATGCTTAGCACAGTTCCTGGGTCCCACACTCAGCGAACGTTTGTCGAATGATTGAAGAATGCAAAACATACAGCCTTCTTCCGACTCTACCCCTTAAAAAGCGCGAAAAGGATTTGTTTTATCGTCTTTAAAAAGAAGTGTTATCTCCTTTTAAAAAAAAGAATCTCTCTCTCTCTTTCAGTTGTAGATGGTCACAGTACCTCCATTTTATTCATTTTTTTATATGTTGCTGAGGATCGAACCCAGTGCCTCACGCATACGAGGCAAGCGCTCTACCACTGCCCCAGCCCCCTCATCTCTTCTTTATTTATAAAAAACAACTATCTCTACAATTAATAATAACAATGATGGGCTGAGGCTGGGGCTGGGTGGTAGAGCGCTCGCCTAGCATGTGTGAGGCCCTGGGTTCGATCCTCGGCACCACATAAAAATAAATGAATAAAATAAAGGTCCCCAAAAAATAATAACAATGATGATGAAAAGGTTAAGTTCAAACGCAAGAAGGGCAGTTAAAACCCAAAGGATGCAACATCTGTTGTTCGCAAGGCGAAACAGCAGCCCCAACCGGAGGCCGAGGGAAAGCTCACTGCAGCCTGCGGACGCCAACGGGATGCGCAGTCGCGAGACTATCAGGCGGGCGGGGCGGGGCCTGTTCCGAAAGGGGATGGGCGTTCCCGCGGAGGCGGAACCCAGAGCCCGTCCCCACTTTTCATTGGTTTGTCCTTGGGATGGGCAGTTTGCACTGGTCAACCGTGGTCCAGATACAGCGCAAGGGTATTACCACGCTTGCGCGCGACGTCCACCAGCGGACAGTCGGGTAAAGGGTGGGGCGGGTTGAATTCGCACCGATTCCCTCTCGCCCGAGCTGAGCAAGGTTTCTTGAGTTTACTCCTTAGGGAGCCCGAGGATGGAGAACATTCGGTACCCTGAAGCTGCGAGAACCCCAGTGTCCACCTCCTCCTGCCTCATTTTGTGCTGGCCGTGCTTCAACCCTTACGGAGGCTGTATTGTTATTACGGTGAATTATTCAAGAAGCCTTGCAGTCTGACGCCATCTCTTGGGAGTGCCGCTCCATCCTCCTTCCCCTTCCTAGAGGGCACAGTGTGGCCCCCACCATCAGTGTGCTGAAGCTGTCTACAGGGCCTCCGATTGCGCCACTTTAGTAATTTAAGGAGTGTTTGTTGAAGACCTACTATGTGTTGGATCCCATGCAATGAGCAAGCTCTGCTTTTTTTTTTTTTTTTTAATATTTATTTCCTTTAGTTTTCGGCGGACACAACATCTTTGTATGTGGTGCTGAGGATCGAACCCGTGCCCCACGCATGCCAGGCGAGCGTGAGACCGCTTGAGCCACATTCCCAGCCCCCAAGCTCTGCTCTTGAGCATTTATATTCTTATTTATTTATTTATTTTTGGTACTGGTGATGGAACCCAGGGTTGCTCTACAGCTGAGCTACATCCCCAGTCCTTTTACTTTATTTATTTATTTGTTTTGTGGTGCTGGGGATTGAAGCCAGGGCCTTGTGCTTGCGGGGCAAGCACTCTACCAGCTGAGCTATGTCCCCAGTCCTATACTTATAATTTTAATTTGTGGTACTCCTGCCTCTGCCTCCCTAGTTGTTGTCCTTACAGGTGCAGATCACCAAGCTTGGCTGGGAGTTAATATTCTAGGGAGGACACAAACATATTAACAAAAAAAGATAGTTTTATTTCATTTTAAAGACATATTGGCTTTATTTTCATTTCTAGAATCCAGCAACACTTCATTCCATAAAATAGAGATTAGTATTTTTACAAGATAATTTTAATGATAAATCTTATGCTCAAAACAAGATGGTAGGGCTGAGGGTATAACTCTGGTGGAGTTTTGACTCCCATGGCTGAGGCCCTGGGTTCAATCCCCAGCACAAAAAAGCAATAACAAAATGATTTACCAACTAGATTGGGATGGTGTGCTCACTGAGAAGGTGAGTGGAAATAGGACTTGAATTAGGTGAGGCTGCAGACACAGCGTTGAACATTTCATGCTGGGGAAAGAAAAGGTTCCTGGTCCTTGGAGGCATTTTGACTGAAGCAGAGAGTGGGCCCGGTTGTGCTTGACCACAGTCTCAGTAAAGAATTTGGAGATTACTATAAATACAATGGGAAGCCAGTAGATATAGGAAGAGCTTTGATATGATTTATTGTCACTTTGATAAAGAGTGGAAATAGATTGATTCAGAGGTGGTTGTGGCCCGCACTAGGTAGCTGGAGAGATAGTGAGACTTTGATGAATTTGGGATAGGATTGGTGTGTTGAGTGAGGGAAGTCAGGATGATTCCTAAGCCTTAGGAATGTGCATTTGGGCAATAGTGGTGCAGTTTATTGAGATGGAAATAGTAGAAGAGCAAATGATGGGGTGGGTACCCCAAATTCCGTTGTGCTCAAGCAAGAGATGTCAAGTTGGAGGTAGGAGCTCACAAAGCTAGAGTTACACATTAACGTGACATGGACCTTAATAGGGGAATTTACAGAAAGAGGGAGGTAGAATCAGTCCAGCAGAGGTATAAAAGCTGGTAAAGTAGGAGGAGAAATAGGAGAATGTGATGTTTTTGAAGTCAAAAAAGGGAAAATTTCTAGAAGAAAAAATGCTGATTATTTGGGTTAATTGCTGCTTAAAGAGGCAGAGAAATGATTGATGAAAACTTTGTCAAGAGCAGTGGCTAAGGTTGGTCCAGTGGCACCTACCTGTAATCCCAGCTGCTCAAGAAGCTGAAGCGGGAGGATCCCCAAGTTCAAGAACAGCCTCAGCAACTTAGCAAGATCATCTCAAAATAAGTTAATAAATAGAAAGAACTAGGGATGGCAAAGTATCTGTGGGTTCAATCCCCAGTAACAAAAAAGACATAAAAAATAAAAAAGGCCGGGGCTGGGGCTGGAGCTCAATGATAAAGCCCTCCTAGTCCATGCCCCATAAGGTGTGGGGTAAGCAGGGAACAGTAGCTGGAGAGAGGTAGGGAAAGTAGCCTTCTGGAAGTAGATAGGGAGAATGGATGTTTGAATGGGAACAAGTAAGATAGAAACACTTTTGGAGCTGGGCATGTAGCACAAGCCTGTAATCCCATCAACTCGGGAGCCTGAGGCAGGAAGATTCCAAGTCTGAGGTCAGCCTCAACAATTTAGCAAGCCCCTGTCTCAGGGCCCTCAATTACTGAGCCACATCCCCAGCTCTATTTTGTATTTTATTTAGAGACAGGGTCTCACTGAGTTGCTAAGCACCTCACTGTTGCTGAGGCTGCCTTTGAACTCATGATTCTCTTGTCTTACGTCTCTCCAGCCACTGGGATTACAGGCATGGTCCAACACACCTGGCCTGTCTCAAACTTTAAAAAAAAATTAAAAGGGCTGGGGATGTAGCTCAGTGGTTAAGCTCCCTGGTTTCAATCCCTAGTACAAAAAAAGAAAAAGAAAGAAAGAAAAAGAAACCCTTTTGCTATCAAAATGAGCAGAGATACAATGTGGTTTCTGGAAATGTCCTAATATCTCATATTTAAGAAAATTCAAGGCTAAGTTTCACTGATGATTAGAGAAGTCTAGGAAAAGATGGGCACAGGGGCACGGCAAATGCCTAGAATGCCTGCTACTCCAGAGAGTGGGCAGGAGAGTTACAAGTTGGTTGCCAGCCTCAGCAACTTAGCAAGATCCTATCCTATCTTTAAAAAAAAAAAAAGGTCCAAGAGAGAAGGGGGAAATTGAAATTTATTGAAGGCTTACTTTGTGTGTTAAGAGCTTTACAAACATTCATCTTCACAATGTCTTATGGATCAGGCAATTGAGGTTAAGTAACTTGCCCAAGGTCATGCAGCTAGAGGTGGCAGAGCTGAGAGGTCACCTAGATTTCTGGCTCTTCGTTGCCCACCTCATCACCCCATCACACAGGCACAGATTCCCCTCTACCTAAACACCCAGGACACATTTTTTTCCCTGACCAGAGTGCCCCTGAGAATCAGTCACTGTTGAGCTGGAGGGAGTTTATTAATTTTCCTCCTCCGATGCTGTAAGCAGGGGCATCCCCCTGACAGCCTGAATACCATGCAGCACAGGACAGAAGCTCTCCCAGTCCAAAGGGGCAGAAGCAAGCAGCAGGAGCCCCAAAGGCAGAGGGAAAGAGACACTTCTGGGGATATATAGCGGGTTTTGGGGTTTTTATTGTGTGTGTGTGTGTGTGTGTGCGCGCGCCAGCCAATGCAAGAGGGTGCTGGGGGCTGCTGGTCCCAACCAGCTGGTACCTGTGGCCCCAGTATTCATCTGGATCTGTTCAGTGTAACAGGAAACCCAGGTCAGAGCCCAGTCTCCCTGCTGCCCCCGTTGAGGCTGAGGCTGTGGGGGCGCGTCCCACGCTCCAGCCTCCTGCCAGACAGGAGGCGCCGCAGAGAGGAGCCAGAGCTCAGGTCACCACAGCTGCGGAGGTGGAGGCTTTCTCGGCCTGGCCGGCCCCATGGGCTCCGGGGCACCTGGAGAGGGACACGGGACAGGGCATCAGTATGGCTCAACCTGGTGCTTCAGGCTTTTCAGGGATCTTTCCTGGCTCCCCTCATGTCTACCTGCTTATGTCCATGAGCTCCAGTGCCCGTGGGGTCTGGGGATTTCCTGGACATCTGGAGGAAACGAGTGACCAGGCCCCGGCCTGGCCAGCTTCCTTTTAGGTCTCCCAGAGAGTGAGCAGGTGCAGGGCCTGAGGGGAGGGGAACCTTCTGGAAGGTGGGCACAGGGCGCCGTTTCTCAGCTGAGCGGGCACGCAGCAACTTGGGGGAAGGGCAGCGGGCGAGGCGGAAGAGGCAGGCTTCAGAGCAGAGCCCTGCAGAGAGGAGAAGAGACTGGGCTATGCGGGGAACAGAGAGGGCCAAACAGTCATCCCCTCATCCTCACCTCCCAGTTGCCAACCGCAGGCCTGACCTGTGTCTGCAGAGGAAACAGAGGCAGCTTCTTCCTCAAGCACTTTGGTATAAAGGTCCCTGAAGTCAGCTGGGGGAGGAACAAGGAGTAAATGAGAGCACTCTGTGGATACACCCACCACTTCCCCACTCTCCTGTGAGAACTCGAGCCCAGAGAGCTCCCATGGCTCCTATCTCCACATCCAATCAAGAGATCATCATCTCGGCCCACTTCTGCAAGAAACTAGATGGGACGGTGCACAAAGACCGGATGACAGTGTTGTTATTCGAGACTGCAGCACCTCATAGCAGAGTCATTCCTGAGCTAGTGCTGTTCACCTGCATCATCTGCCTTCTGAGTACTAACTAGGCCTAGTCCTGCTGAGCTTCCCAGATCAGACGAGAGTGAGTGCCTTCAGTGTGGCGTGGCCATAGGCCACTTCCTCTGTCTCCTTTCTCAGCCACTCCATAGCACTTCTGGTTGAGATACTGTGATTACACCTGTTTTACAGGTGAGAAACTGAGGTTTGTAGAGATTAGGTAAGCAGCCCAAACTTGGGAACCATGGAACTAGTCATTGATTCTCAGCTTTTTGGCTAAGACGAAGTGTAGTATCCATTCCAGTCAGCTTACTATCTGATATGTCCTCTATTTGAGGATAATATAGTAAATGGATTTGGGGATTAAGGAGATGGAATAGGAGCTTGCTCTGTCCACTCTGCACATCAACCTGGTATTGCAGTCCCTCTAGGAATGGTGCACCCCCTTCAGGGAGATTTAAAAATAACAACAAAAACAAGTACCAGCTGGGTGTGGTGGCATAATGTTCCCTGTAATACCAGCTACTGGGAAAGCTGAGGCAGGAGGGTCAAAAGCCCAAGACTAGCCTTGGTGATTAAGCAAGACCCGATTTCCAAATAAAATTTAAAAGGGGCTGGGAATGCAGCTCAAAACCAAAATGCTCCTGGGATCAATCCCCAGTACAAAAAACAAAACAAAACAAAACAGTCAGATGCTGGGGTGTAGCTGTGTGGTAGTGTGCTTGCTGGTGAGTTTGAGGCCCTGGGCTGGATCCCCACTACTGAGAGGGAAAAAATAAGGTTCTCCACTTTAGCCAAGAATCTGTGGAAGCTTTGTCCCTGGGGAGGGAGTACCAGAGAAGTGTACTGCAGCTGGCCTACCCACTGTGATCCCACCACTTGGGAGGTTGAGGCAGGAGGGTCACAAATTCAAGGCCAGCTTAGGCAATTTAGTGAGACCCTGTCTCAAAATTAGATAAAAGGGCCGGGGGGTGTAGCTCAGTGGTAAAGCATGCCTGGGCTCAACCCCGCGATACAGGGGGTGGGGGGAGTATTGCAAGAGCGTCCTTTCTTTTTCCGCAGGGACCTCAAAAGGTCCCAAGTCCTGGTGGGCATAATTGACCTTCAAATCCCAGTGCCTATCCTCCCCTCAATGGCAGAGATAGAAGGGAAGGCTCACCAGTGTCGCTGCAGGTGGTGATGCCCGGGTCGCTGTGGGACCGTGGCAGCAGCAGCGGTGGCGGGGGAGCCGGATGAGGAGGCCGGTGCCCCGGTGGGGTGAGGGAACCTGAGCTATCGCTGAAGCGGCGAGTGGGGGCTCGCGTGGGAGGGGCCGCTGCTGGGCGGCTGCCTCCCCGGGGGACCCGTCGTCTCAGCTCGGGGAAGCAGGGTCCCACCCAGGGTGGCCAGCCCTCCAGCCGGTGGCAGCTGCGGGCTGTGGTTGGGGCACCCAGGGCGGGTGGGGCCTCCGGGGCAGAGCAGGAATAGGAGCGGGCAGCCCGTGGGGGCCGCCGAGGCAGGGGGCTGTCCTCGAAGGGGCCTCGCAGGCCGCAGTCCAGGCTGAGGCAGTAGCCCGCGCGGCTGCGCTGAATGGAGCGGAAGAGCACGTAGTCGACGGAGCGCACGGAGCCCTGCAGCTCCAGCAGGCACGAGTCCTCTGAAGGGCTAGAGCCGCCCGGGAGGTCACCGATGGCTGACAGCACCAGGGACCCACTGTCCATGGACACTGTGGGCAGCAGGAGGCACTGATAGCACCAGGTGTCCGGACCCAGGCAGACAGTCCTCTTCTCCCGAGCCCAGCCTTCCAAGGGCCACTGTGCCTCCAGCGTTATCTCAGAGGAGACAGGTCCAGGGTTCCAAGAAGCCACAGCCCTCATTTATCCCTAAGTCAGCTCAGCCAGAGTCCCCTCCTTTTGCTCCCACCCAGCCATGCTGTCCTTGGCTGCCCTGCCCCTACCCACCCGTCTTGACTCTGCTCACCATCTACAATTGAGGCCACACGCTCACAGATACAGGAGCCATCATGAAGCTGAGGATCAAACAGAGTAGCCTGTAGAAGACACAAGGGCCAAGGGTCAGCCCCTCATGCTGGCATGGCCACTTCCATGCCCAGAAAGAGCTCTGGGAGAAGTAGATTCTGGACTAGCTTTGTCACTTTGTACAAGTCACTTAATTTAAGTGGGCCTCACTGTACTATAGAAATACAAGTTCCTAACCTACCCATCTCACCAGGCTCTAGGGAAGATCAAAGATGACAGTGGATGTGGTAGTGCTTAATGATCTTGAGAACTATTATTATCCTTAACCATCACCTACAACTTGCTCAGCTTACCAGGCTCTGTTCTTGGCTTCCCAGACTGCACCAAATCCTGCTCTCACCTGGCTGTCTCCTCGTAGTCCCATGACGGCCTCATAAGAAGGGGGGCAATCAGTAGGGTACAAAGGTACTGGACTGTCCATGGAGCCATTGTACGTGATGCTGGTAGGATAAGGAAGAGGATCAATGCCTGGAAAGTAACTCCTACTCCATGAAGATCCCTCCCCCACCAATCCAGGCCCAACCCCAGACCCCTTCCTCAGTTTTCCCAGCAGGACCTCACCTCTGTGCATCTGTTTCTGAGCTGCAGGTATACTCTGGAGGATAGTAGGGCGGTGGGGGCACAGGTGGTACAAATTCCTCCAAGTCCAGCATGGTGTGTAGGAGAGGGGCTGGAGGCGAGGATGTACAGGCCAGAGGCCCCAGGGGGCCTGAGACAGAGCGCTCAGGGGCCAGCTGCTGTGGAGCAAGCAAGTAGGTCAGTGAGCCTAGTTTCTGGGAATAACCTCTTTGGCCGGAATTCCTCACTACCTTGTTTTATGGTCCTGCCCCCTCCAAGAAACTCCACTTCAGGCTCCTCCCTTACCCACAAGAAGCTCCTTCTTAACCCTGCCCCCACCCTGAACCTCCACCTCTGGCCCTGCCCACCCAGAATTTTTTTTTTCCTTCCCAATTTCATGGTATTGCTATGGAACCCAGAGCCTGGCATGTACTAGGCAAGTGCTCTACCGCTAAGCTAGATCTCCAACCCTTTTTATTTTATTTTGAGACAAGGTCTTGCTGTGTTGCATAGGCTGGCCTTGAACTTGCAATCTTCCTGCCTCAGCCTCCCAGCTAGCTGGGACCACAGGAATGCCAGACGAAAATTCCTCCTCTTTATGGCCTCATTTCCAGAATCACCACCTGTTCTCCAGAATTGTCTTTTATTTTTCCCCATTTCCATCTAGGACCTTGTTGACTCCACCCCACCCAGGCTTGCACTCTAAAGCCCCCTCTTCTGGTCAGATAGGCATCAGGTACTTAACTCATTCCCATCTGTCCCCTTCACCCTCCCTTTGGCATCCTAAATATGCCTCCAATCATCATCATGCCCAGTGATCCATAGCTCCTAATACTCAGAAGCTAGACCTGTAGCCACTGTCCCATCAAGCCTGGTCTCACAAGCCCCTGATCTCACCATGCCTGCCTGGCCCTGGCCCTAGCTCCCCATTCACCGTATGCACGAGGTCCAGAGAGAAGATTTGGATGCAGCAGACAATAGCAGAGAGAGTACAGATTATGGCGGCACAAATGGTGAGCCCACAAACACTGAAGAGCAGATTCTGGGAAGGGAAGAGAAAGGGGAAGGGGAGTGAGGGCTTGGGGCGTGGTAAATCCCACAAATTCTCAGGGCTGGGGATGTAGCTCAGGAGAAGAGTGTTTGCCTAGCATACTCAAGGCCCTGGGTTTGATCCCCGGCACTGAAAAATTAGACATCCCAACTATTCTGGCCCTGTGAGAACCTCAGAAGGGGAGGCAAGAATGACACCCAGAAACACGGTAGAAGAAGGAACTGTGAGGGCTGGAGGAGTGGGGTGGCGTGCATGCTCACCTTGAGGGCACCTCGGGCTTCTTCACAAGTGGAGTTAGGGGCAACTTTCAGTTCCTGCCCTGACTCTGGACAGGGCCGAGGTAGGGGATCAGAGGGACAGCACACACAGACCTTTCCTTCCTGAGTAGGAGTGGGGAGGGTGAGGCAGCCTGAGTCAGGACAAACTCAGGTATCCTGCACACCTCCCCCAATCAGTGCCTCCTCAAATCTCACCATGGAGCAGTCTCGGAAGTCCCGGGCCAGCTGAGCATTTTTACAGGAGAGAACAGAGCCAGCCATGCTCAGCATGACACAGAGCACCGAAAGCAAGGAAAAGAAGGAGATCTGGGGAAAAAAGAGTGCCAACTCAGGTCTAGAACCTTCATGAGTACCCCTCTACCATGGATGGAGCCACTCCTTCACAGACACTTCATCCCTGCCTGGCACCAACTGGAGAGCCAATTCCCTTCCTGAGGGCATAAGTGGGCATCCCCTCTGGTGCTGGGCACCTGCCTCCCGGTGGGCATTGGACCCTGGCACCTACCACTAGAGTGAATGGCCGCTTCCAGGACACAATGCCAACCACCCCGGAGAACGCCAGCTGGGGACAGAGTGGGCACAGGCTCAGCCTGGCAGGGGAGGCACCTGGGTGAGCCCCTCGCCACAGGATGCACCCAGCCCTGCAAGGAGGGAAAGGACCAGGAGAGGGAGGAGAGGCGAGGATGTGGGCTTGCAGCTGGTGAGGAGGGGTGGGGCCCGAGGAGCCGCTCCCACCCAACCACTGTGCACCCAACTCACCGAGAATCCAGCCCAAGATGGGCAGGACCTCTTGATGCTCTCAGTGGTGGTGACAGAGGAGGCCACCATGCTGAAGGTTACCACCAGGATACCCAGGAGAACCTGGGCCAGCCCCAGCGTGAGAAGGGCCTGCAGCCAGGGTCGATGGAGGCGGAGGTGGGTGAGGCCCCGAGTGCTGGGACGGCTGGTTAGCGAGCGGCTGGAGTCACTAGGCGAGGGCATCATGCCTGCCGCCCGGTTGCTTGCACCTCGCTCGGCCCCCCCTGGCGCTTGGGAGCATCTCAGAGGCACCCAAGGCCGGGTTCTTTCTCCTCTCCACCCCCCTCGCTCTAGAGCCCGCCCCCTGGCTGGGTCCCCCGGGACATCGCCCAGGGACGCCAGCTGCTGGGGCGCCCACGGGAGGGGCGTCACGGAGGGACTTCGGGGTGCTCCCTCCCCACCACGGGCACAGGATGGGCACTGTGCCCGGGGCGGCAATGAGGGCGCGGGGGCACCGGCTCATCGCATCTCCCTAGGGAAGAGGGGCGCCGAGAAGGGCCGGTTCCAGAGAGAGGAGAGGGCGGCGGTCCGGAGCCCAGGAATGGGTGGCAGGAATGGGTGGGAAGGGTAAAGGCGAGGCGGGTAGAAGTCTAAAGAGGGGAGGGGTGGTCGCGGGGTGACTCTAGAGGCGCAGTCGGTACGCCCTCAGGATGTCCAGTAGGATCCAGGGCCGCCTGGTGGGGAGAGGCCGCGGTGCCGCTGTCTCCCGGGTCGCTTGTCCCGCTCCCATCCCCCCATGCTCCGCTCCCCCAGCTCGGCTGCAGCAGGTCGGACACTAGGGGCGGGGGATGGGGCTGGGGCCGGTGCCGGTGGAGGGGCGTGGCGCGCGGTGCACCCTGGGAACTGTAGTCAGGACCAGGAACCCGAGGAGGGGGGGGAGGCCGGCGGAGGCGGGCCCAGCCCCTGGCCGAGTCGCGAACGTGGTGCCCCACCCGGTCTCCCGGCTGCAGGCTGCGGCGTCCGCGGCTGACGGCGGCCTCTTCCCCAGTGTTCGTGGAGAGCGGGGAGCAGGCTCCCCGTGTTTCCGCGACTCCACGCCCCCGCCCTGCCCGGCCGACAACTCCCAGGGGACACGCAAGCCTTGAGGTTCCCGAGCGCGAAGGCTTCTGTTTCCCCCCAGTACCCTCCACTCTTTTTTTTTTTTTTTTTTTAGTTTTCGGCAGACACAACATCTTTGTTTCTATGTGGTGCTGAGGATCGAACCCGGGCCGCACGCATGCCAGGCGAGCGCACTACCGCTTGAGCCACATCCCCAGCCCGGTACCCTCCACTCTTTATAAGACTTAATTCCCATTAAAATTTCAGGAAACAGGTGAGTTCCAGTTCCACTTTCTTTTTATTTAAATAACCGAAGCGACAGCCTTGGCACAGCAGAGGGAAGCTGGGTTGGGGCGTGTGAGAGGGGGCAGCAGTGTGGCCTGATGGGGGGAAGGGCGAGCAGTGATAGGTCACAGTGGGCTCCCAGCACCCCCAAGTCAGGATCAGCAGTCATGGCCGTGGAATTGGGGGCACTATGGAGAAGCCATCAAGTAGTGATGTCTCCCCAAGTCCCAGAAACCTCAGGGATGGGGCTATGTCAGCTCCCTCAAGTGGCAGGGCCAGGGCATCCCAGTCAGGAGTCACGGGGCCCGGAAGGCATTTTCGGCAGCCCCTGCGGCTGCATTGGCAGCTGCGGTTCGCACCGCAGGGTTGGAGAAGACACCAGCAGCAAATTCTTGCTGGGCCTTCTGAAAACTGGCACCTGTGCGACGGTACAAGGAGTGGATCTGCAAGAAGAGGGCAGAGACATTTCAGCACAGTCCAGTCACTGCTGCCTTGCCCCACCTGACACCACCACCTCTCACCAGCCTGCTGTTCTGTTTTTTTTAAATATGATCATTTTATTTATTTATTTTTTTAGTTGTTAATGGACCTTTATTTATTTCTATGCGGTGCTGAGAACCAAACCCAGTTCCTCACACATGCTAGGCAAGAGCTCTAACACTGAGCCACAATCCCAGCCCCTGCTGTTCTTTCTTTTCCCTCTGGACTCTGACCCTCTCTCCCCACACACAAACTTGTACAGACACTCCCCCACATACATAAGGAGTCCATTAGTGGAGAACCCGCCCCTCAATCTGGCCTGCTCCCATTCCTCCTGTTCCAATAAGGCCCCTAGAGACCCCTGATCTCACCCTCCTGGCCCCACCTTCCACACAGCCCCTCACCCGTTTTAGCATCACAATTCCCAGCACAGCGATGCCAGTGAAGAGCAGGGCAACCAGCAGCATAAGCACAGCTACAGCTGTGTTGTTCTTCAGCACCACCAGAGCCGTGATCCAGCCACTGTAGGGGAGGCATGTGCCTGTAACAAGGGCTGCTCACATCTGGGTCTAAGTCCTCCCAGCTTCTCCACTCAGTTAGTCCTGACTTGTCCCACCCCACCCCTCCCATCAGCAGTCACTCCCCTGCCAGTCTGGCAGCATGCCGTGAACCACAATCCCCACTACATGCACTCTTCACATTTTAATTCCAATTTGTGAACCATTAGCTCTAGTTCTGCAAGTTCTTCTGAGCATCCTCCCTCCAAACAGATCCTACTCTGTTGAGGATGCTCTCTCCCCTCTTCATTGTTACATATTTCTCTTCTAGGGAGCCTTCTCAGATTGACCACACACAGACCTCTTCTCCTTAGTCTCTGCCTGTCTAGAGTTGTCTGGGTTCTACGTTAAATATGTCCTGTCTTTCTCATTAAACTAGAACCTCCCAAGGGAGAAATTTTTTCCAAACAACTTGTATCCCAGTATCCAGTGCTGGCTTGGTCTAGAGAATTAGAAGGGAGGATAAGAGTGGCTGGCAGCCTTACAGACCTGAACCCCCAACCTGGGATGCCAATGGCCTGGAGGACAAAGAGCACATTCTGGGCGAAGAAAATGAAGAAGAAAACGAAGAAATTGAATGAACTGTCACTCCTGCAAAGGGCGGGGGGTGGGGAAGATGGGGAGATTGGGAGAAAAATTAGAGCTGGAGAAGCTGATGGGGGGCCCATCCCAGGTCCCTAGTCACCCACTTACCGGAAAGCCTTGTACATGGGGCGGTACCAGCAGACGAAGGAGCAGGGAGTGAAAAGGAGGACCCAGAGCAGAGAAAGCCCAAAGCCGGAGCCATTGCTGGTCTCTACACAGAAGCTGGCCAGGCAGGCGAGGAAGTTCAGGAGAAGAGCCAGAGTGCTGCCTAAGGAGCAGGGGGACAGGGTAAAGGACAGGTCCTCCTGAACTGCAATGAAAGCTCCTTACACGCCC
This sequence comes from Marmota monax, assembly GCF_021218885.2. NCBI lineage: Eukaryota > Metazoa > Chordata > Mammalia > Rodentia > Sciuridae > Marmota > Marmota monax. The sequence goes on along the minus strand of NW_026694593.1, from coordinate 1,732,568 downwards.
TCCCCATAACCCTCCCCAGGTCTGACAGTGTAAGGGAAGAAAGGCAGCTCCAGCTTTGGTGGAATCGGCTTCACAGCAATGGAATAAGCAAACCTCAATCATAAGCGATCCCCTGGCAAAGAATTTTTGTTTTTTCCTGGTGGTAGAACTGGGGATTGAACCCAGGGGCATATTACCACTGAGCTATGTCCACAGGCCTTTTTCAAATTTTATTTTGAGGAGCTGAGGGTTCAGTATGAGGTACTGAGTTTGATCCCTAGCCCCCCCCCCCCAACCAAAAAAAATAAATGACTAAATTAATTTTGAGACAAAGTCTCACTGAGTTATCCAGGCTGTCCTTGAACTTGCTATCCTCCTGCCTCAGCCTCCCAAGTAGCTGGTATTACAGATGTGCACCACGATGAATAAATTCTTTGCAAAGAATTCAGAACATATTGTGAAATGATACTGATCAGATTATGTTGTGTGTGAGTACAAAAATGGCATGGTAAATCCCACTATTATGTATAATTATAATGGGGAAAAAAAAGAATTCAGAATGCAGTCGATCATAGTAGTGCACATACAAAATCTCACCAACAAGAGAGGCTGAGGCAAGAGAATTCAGAGTTCAACTCCTCCATGCACGCTACATCAATGAGCACCTATTTATGCATGGGGGCAAAAAGAAATGGTGGGGATGAGAAAATACACTTACTAGCAAGCTGGTGAGTAGGTCTGAGTTTTAAATATAATTTTTTAAAAAGTAACCCAAGAAGATCCCTGGATAAATTACTTTATTTTCAAATATTGAGGTAAAATGAAACTTCTGGTTCTTGAGTAGACTCGAGGGCTTTAAAAAAAATCTACCCGTAACTTCCTCCAAAAAGGCATCTTAGTACTCACACATCCAGAGGTAGTACATGGTAGATACTGTCTTCTGAAATTCTTGGGGGATCTCCATGGAGATGTCCTGGAAAAAGCAGGGCTGAACTGGGCAAAAAGAGGGTAGCGGGGGCCAATTGTTCTGTCGAGCTGTAAGGCACAAAGAGAGCAAGAAGACCCCAGAAATGAAGCAGAGACCAATGAGGGAATCAGTTCCCCTTTCCTCCCTTCCCAAGTCCTCTGAATTCTGGGTCCAAGGAAACAAAGGGAGAGTGAGAAAAAACAACAGTAATAGCAAATGTTTATTATTATTTGCAACATCTGAGCATGGTGCTAAGCACTTTGCCAACAACTTTGTTTAACCCCCACAACAATTCTGTCAAAGAGATACAAATGTTACTCTCAATTTACAAATAAATAAATTGAAACACTCAAGATTAAGTACCCACCCAAGGGGTTAGGGGTGCAGCTCTGTGATGGGAATGCTCACCTAGCCAAGTGCATGGCATTGGGTTTAAGCCCCAATATCGGGGGGGGAGGGGGGGAAAGTAATTTGGCTAACAGGTCATGGCTAATATCCCTAAACCTCACACTCAGCAGTTTGACTATAGAGCTCATGCTCTTAAGTCTTTTTTTTTTTCTCCTTCCAAACTGTCAGAAGTTCTTCCTCACTTTACCAGGGACCCACTTACTGGCTGTGCCCCCCAGGGCAACATGCTGCAGCTCTCGCTCTCTGCGGTCCAACTCCTCTGCCTTCCGATTGAGCTCCTCCTGTTTCTTTAGCAGCTCAGCTGTGGCCGCTGCAGCCGAGGCCTGCCCAGCATGAGCAAGGGAGGTGTGAGTCCTGGAACCCAGGACTGGCGCTTCTCCCTGGCCCCCACCTGCATTCGCCCTCTTTACCTGAGTGCTGTAGGAACCATAGTTCTTGGGTTCAGTGGGGCTGAGCTTTCTTGAGGGCTGTACAGAGGGAGCTGAGGGTGGAGGCAATGGTGCAGGGGCAGGAGGCTCATAGGCTGGTGATGGCTGTTGAGGAAAAGATTTAATAGATCATCCAGTGTCTCATAACACAGGAACCTAGAATCAACTTGAAAACCTTAGAAGCAGAATTTATTACCTAAGAGCAACTCTTCTCTCAGTTGTTAGGAAGCTAGTTCTTGTGTTGAATTTATGTTAAAGGACTCTTTTATTACCTGCAGTAGTCCTGGTCACCCCTCACATCCAATTCCTTAACAATGACTGAAATCATTTTTTTTTTACACATCCACCCCCTGAACGACTCTTTTGTCGGGTATTTTTAAATTTATTTTTTGCAGTACTGGGAATTGAACCCAGGGGCGCTCTACCATTGAGCTACACCCTAACCCTTTTTATTTTGAGCCAGGGTTTAAATTGCCCAGTCTGTAATCCTGTCGCAGCCTCCTGAGTTGCTGGGATTACAGGCATGCTCCCCTGGGCCCAGCTCTCCCTTAACTTTTTGAACCCACCATTTTCTATTCTAGTAGGACAAACAGGATGATCTTCCTCATTCTTTGTCTTCTAATTGCAGTTTTTCTCAAGTCTGACATTCCCAATCTTGATTTACTTCAAGGAAGTCTCCCCAGGACTGACTTTTAGAACTCAAACCAGATTACTCCTTGGCCCTGGAGTCCCCAAGATTAGACATCCCACGGCTGACTGGTGTCTTCCCAGGAGCTGTGCTTCTTCCTTTCTCTGCATGCACGAATGTTCCCTGCACCTACACGACAGTGCTTATCATTACTCTTCCCTTTCTTGCCCTCCTGTGCTCTCCAATTGCTCACCTCCCGGGTCTCAAAAGGGTTGTAGACGTCAAGCGTGGCATACTGAGGGCTGGGTCGGTGCTGGATCACAGCTGGGTCCTGAAGGCAAAGACCTGGGCTTAGCTGGCACTCAGTGCCTCCGAGGGAACTCTTCGGGACCTCTCCTAAACTACCCGTGTCTCCCAGTACGGCTCGGTCGGAGGCACGGCTGGCCCAATACTAACTACCTTTAAGTTCATCACCCAAGACTGCCAATACCAGCCTCTTAGAGGGGCAGGGTCCGCCCCCCCCCAACAACAACAAGGGCTGACCGCTCTGGAGTCACCATCACCCCCACGTGGCGGCACCCCAAATCAAATGTCACGAGTGGGAACACAAGTTAGCTAGACCCGAAATAATCAGAAAGAATCAACCCGACCGGCCAAACGGGACCAGCGCAAATCACCTGAAAGGGGTTGTCAAGCTCTCCAGACTCGGCGAACGGGTTTCCGCCGTCTCTGCTCTGAGCCATTTTTGCAACCGCGGGCTCGACCGCCCCTGCCCTCCACGCCCCTACCGCGGAGGTAGCGGCGGCGGAGGCCCTTGGAGCTCCCTCCGCTCCTCTCGGTCCGCCTAGCTTCTCCGTGCACCGATTGGCTGAACCGACCGGAAGGATCGCCAGGATCCCCGCAGCAGCGACCGGCTGCGCCTGCGCCTTAGCCAAAATAAAAGACGGAAATACCTCACGTGACACTTCCAACACAGTCTGGGTAGCCAAGCACCGCCTCTTCCCCCACGTGATTTCCTCTTGCCAACGAACTACATTTCCCAGATGGCCTCACGTTGGGACGAGCCAGCCGGCGACGGGAGCCCAAGTTTTCAGTTTCTGGCTCTGTCCTGGAGTGCAGCCTGATGATCCAGTGAGCCCTCTTTCCCAACCTCATGACTCCAGATCAGAGAAGTGCCACCCTATAACCTCTCTCCATTTAGATCTGCAAGAAATGCTGTCCCACTCTTTACTACCATCCTGACACTAGGTGGACAAACTGGTGACCAGGCTTTATTTTAGAGGGTAAGATGGACTCCCTTCATACCCAAATTCAGAAAAGCTGCCAATTGTCTCATCCCTCCACCCCAGCATCCCCAAACCTCAAATTCCAGGGATGGGGGTCAGATGAAGCACGTCATTTTATTTCACAAAGACTGTACAAAATTCCTTATAAAACATGGGATAGGTGCCACCTGGTTACCTCACTCTGCCCCCTTCCAAATCCATGGAAGGGGGCAGGTGAAGGTAAGAAGAGTGTGGATGAACAGCATTATGTACAAGGCAAGGGTTGAAGTGATAAGTACAAGTTTTGTCATATTTACACTATTTCACATATTCACAGGTGTACAGGGAGCCAGGAGGGAATGAGTTCAGGCTCTTTAATCTTGTATAAAAAAGCACCAGTGTCCGAGACTGGACACCCACTACTATAAGAGATGCAGGGGTGCCCAGGTTCTGATCGTCACCGACTGATATCCCGACTGGAGTCCCACAACTTGGTGTTGGGTGGCTCAGCCCGAAGGCGGGTGAAGAAAGGATGCTGAAGGGCTTCACCCAAGGTCAATCGCTTAGCAGGTTCATACTCTAGCATGCTTTCAATCAGATCGAAGAGCTGGTGGTGGTCCTCTGCCTCTGAGGTAAGATACCGCTGGTGGAGGAGGGCAGGAAAAAGGTGAGACAGGAGAAATCCTGCCTCTTCTTCAAGGCCCTGCTTTTTAATCTTAGAGAAACATCTAAGGCCCTCCTTGGAACTGACTGGAATGCTTTTTTTTTCCCAGTGGGATGGAGGTACTGGGGATTGAATTTGGGGACAGTTGACCAGTGAACCACATCCCTAGCCCTATTGTGTATTTTATTAGAGACAGGGTCTCACTGAGTTGCTTGAGGCCTCAATAAGTTGCTGAGGCTGGCTTTGAACTCACAATCCTTCTGCCTCCACCTCCGGAGCTGCTGGGATTACAGGCATGGTGCACCCAGCCTGGAATGCTATCTTACATTGACCAAACTAAGACCAGCATTTCTGATATTACAGCTCCACCCACCATTCCACCAGCACAATTACTCCTTCATACTTTCTTTCTTTTGGAACTGGGGGTCGAATCCTGAGCTTTGTGAATGCAAGGCAGAACGCTTTGCTAAATCCCAGGCCTCCTTCTTACTCTCTTTCAGAGTTCTATTTGTAGATCCTTAAGGTCATGAATCTTCTTTAGCTCATTAAAATGTAAGCTCTTCAAATGGTAATTTATTCTTTTCTGTCTGACCTAAAGAATCTAAGACACTGTTTTGACATCTAGGTGTCAAGGTTATAATCTTCTTCCCTCCACAAAGCCACTCCTCTTATCTCACCTTTGTTGACCAATGGTGTCTTCTTTCAGCTTTCTTCCCTTCCTTTCCTAACCCTATGCTTGCAGAAATGCATTCTAGGGACAAACTACCTAAGAATTGACCTCTGGGTGATGGGCTCTATTTATCCCCTGCCTGGCTCACCCGCAGTGGTTTGCAGTTCTCACGAACATAGCGTCCAGCTGAAGTATTCTCATCCCAATCCAGGCGACCCCGGTAAAAATATTTCTGCTTTCTAAAGGGAAAGGGGAGGTTGAGGAACTCAGAAGGTTTTCCTTATTATAGGATTCTTAACTTATTTCCTCATTAAAGAGTAACTGGGGAAGGAAACGAGGGGGCATGGGGTTAGAAGTGATGGACATTATTATCCAAAGCACATGTATGAAGACACGAATTGGTGTGAATATGCTTTGTATACAACCAGAGAGATGAAAAATTGTGCTCTATATGTGTAATAAGAATTGTAATACAGTCTGCTGCCCATATATAAATTTAAAAAATAATTTAAAAAAAAGTGGGGAAAGGGGAGGTATCAAAAAAAATTGATATAAAATAGACCAATACTGAAAAGAGAAAATGAAAAGGGTTAAGCCCCTCCCACTCAAAGTTCACCTTGTCTTTCGGATCATCCGAGAAGGGATGGGACCCAGTATCCTTTCCATCATGGCTAGATGCTCTCTGTTGTCATGAGTCTAGGAAACAAAGGCAGAGCTAAGTAAGGGACTGACAAGGGGAAGCTGGCTGCCAGATAGACAGCAGACAACAAAATCAAGCAGAAGAATGCCAGGTAGTAGAGTAAGACCCCTTACCACTTACCTGAAAGAGGGTGAAGCCAACATAGTACTCGAAAATGATGCAGCCTATGCTCCACACATCACAAGGCTGTGACCAGCCCAACTCTGAGTGAGAGTGGGAAGGAAAAGATATTATGAGACTTAGAGGGCCCCGGCCCCACCACATCACCTCACACACCTGGATCGCCCTTGCCCTTACCAAGGATGACTTCTGGTGCCCGATAATGCCGAGTGGAGACAATGGTACTATGGTGCTCATGGTCAAAGGTGGCACTGCCAAAGTCTACCACCCGCACAGCAGTGCTTTTCACACTGCGTTCATCTCGCTTCTAGGAGCAAGGCAGAGAGTGAATGAACAACTATACTGCAAACCAGTGTTCTACCTCTATTCTCTAAGGTGCCTTAAAAAGTCAACTCTAGCAAATCAAAAAGCTGAGTCAGGGGCTGCAGTTGTAGCTCAGTGGTGGAGCACTTGCCTAGCATGTGCTAGGACCACATAAAACTAAATGGTATTGTGTCCATCTATAACTTAAAAAATTAGAAAAAAAGAAAAAAACTGAGACAGGAGGATCACAAATTCAAGGCCAGCCTGGGAAGCTTAGGGAGGCCCTAATATATTTATACTACACAAATATATTTGTGTTATGTATTACATAAGTTATATAAATTATATTTATATTATATATTTATATAAAATATAAAGCTAGGTGCAGCGGCACACATTTGCAATCTCAGTGTGTGGAGGCCAAAACAGAAGGATCCTGTGTTAGAGGATAGGCTCAGCAACTTATCAAAACCCTTTCTCAAAAATAAATAAATAGGTAGATAGATAGATGAGGGCCTGTGGCTGTGGCTCTGCGGTAGCATACTTGCCTGGCATGTGTGAGGCACTGGGTTTCTCAGCACCACATATAAATAAATAAAATAAAGGTCTATCAACAACTACAAAAATTATTTTTAGAAATTAATTTTAAAAAAGCATGTAGCTAAGAAATAAAGCACCCTGAGTTCAATCCACAGTACTGAAAATGTAAATAAATAAGTGGTCTGGGGATGTGGCTGAGTGGTAGAGTGCCCTGTCCCCAGGTTTAAAACCCAGTACCAGAAAACAAAAACCTAGACAACTATGGCATGCTACCACACACCACAGAAGATCTCCTGGTTTACTGAAGAACTTTTAAGAGTAAGGAAGCTGGCCATGGTGGGGTACACCTGTAATTCTGGCAGCTCGGGAAGTTGAGGCAGGAGGATCAAAAGTTTGGGGCCAGGGGCTGGGGTTGTAGCTCAGTGGTAGAGCACTTGCCCCACAAGTGTGGGGTACTGGGTTTGATCCTCAGCACCACATGAAAATACATGAACAAAGGTATTGTGTCCAACTACAATTAAAAAAAAAAAAAAGTTTGGGGCCACAGTACCCCTGGCATCAATCCCTATGAGCAGGAGGGGTGAGCCAGACACAGTAGTGCTGGCCTACAATTCCAGCTACATGGGAGGCTTAGGCAGAATACAAGTTTAATGCCAGCCTGGGCAATTCAGCAAGACTCTGTCACAAAATAAAAAAGGCTGGGAATAGCCCAGCAGTAGAGTACCATAAGGTTCAAACCCCAGTATGAGGAGGGAGAGAAAGATTGATTGATTATGGAGTGGCTGCAAGTCTGTATCAGAAGACTATACCCACATGATCGATACGTTGTTTTCCTGAAAATATGTAACATGTAGCAAAAGAGTCAAGAGATGGAGGGGCTGAGGCTAAGTGGTAGAGCGCTTGCCTAGCATGTGTGAGGCACTGGGTTTGATTCTCACACCACTAAATAAATAAAGGTCCATCAGAGATGGAGAGCTGCTTCTTCCTTTGTTTTTGTTTTATACTACAGATTTAACCCATGGGTTCTTTATCCCCAGGTTTTTTTTTTTTTTTTTTTTTTGAGACAGGGTCTTGCTAAATTGCTGAGGCCTTTAACTTTTGATCCTTCTACCTCAGCTTCCCACATGGCTGAGATTATAGGCCCGGGCCACCACGCCCAGCTATGGAGAGCTGCTTAAGCTCTGAGAGGTCTATCATCTCCAGTTAGTCCAGGGAGCTGAGCCTTCCTTCCTCACAGAAAAATATCTTAAAAAAACAACAAAAAAAGAGGGCATTTTCACTCTATTGGAAAGCCCTTTATCCAAGCTCTCTTCTAATTCAGGTCTTCTTAAATCTTTCCCTCCCTATTCTAGTACTCTAGTTTTACCCAGTTGGAGTCAAAGAGGAAAAAAATAAGGGAGGACAGAATGGGCTAAGCAAAGGCCAAGTGGGCCAGCCATCTACCTCCAAGGGCCAAGGACAGACCCTGTTCATCTTACCTTCTCTAGGTTGTAGGTGAGCTCATAGTCGGAATTCACAAACAGAATATTTTCAGGTTTGAGGTCCGTATGTGTCAGCTTGTTATCATGAAGGACTGCAGAGGAGAAGGGCAGGTCAGGCTTAGTTCAGGTGGCCAGAGCTAAGTGGCATCACCTGACCCCAAGCTGAGCACCCAGAGCAACGCTGGTGAGGAAGCAGATCCAGAATCACTATGGCTGTTTTCTGCTCTACAACTAAATGAAATGCCTGGTCTAAAAAGACCTATTCTTTCTAATGTATCTCAACTGATGGGGGAAAAAAAAAAAAAAGATGTTTTTTACGGGTGGTAGTTTTGTACTGAATCTGACATGTATAATATCTTGACATTTTGTGAACTCAATTTTGTGAAATTGTATGGCTGTGAACTCAGTGGAAATATGTATTTGTCTGGATTCCTTACCTGGCCCCTTAGCTGAATTATTCCACTTTCCCACTTGCTTTGCTATAACAAAGAATATCTCAATTTAGATGAATGTAAACCTCTAGCATAGAGTACATTGGTCTCTTTGTGTTTGCTAACAGTTTCCTAATGGGGGCGGGGGAAGGACATCCTCGAACACTTCAGCTTCAAAGGCTGTCTCCCAGCTCCTACTAGGCTGGGTGTGGAGAAAGTGATGGTGAAGACATAAATCTAGAAGTGATGTCAGAAGAAGATAGGCCAAGATGATAGTGAACAATAAAACTGTGGGTAATTGTGCTTTGACTGTTTAGGGGTTTGACCAGTCCACAAATGAGACAGAAGTGGTCCACTGGAGGGAGGGGCTGCCCCAGAGTCCACCTCAGCCCACCCCACTCACACTTGACGGCCTGGCACAGCTGGAAGGCCATGTGGCGCACTTGGTGGATGGGATAGGGCAGGTAGTTGTTGTCTTTGAGGAAATCGAAGGTGCTAAGGCCCAGAAGCTCAAAGGAGATACACATGTGGCCATGGTAGTCAAACCAGTCAAACATCTGGACACAGAGGCTGGGAAGAGAGATGGGGGAAGGGGAATGTCTGATGAGCTCCCGTCTGCCCACCACCCCTCCAAAAGGAAGGCCTATACAGTTGCTGATTCCATATAATTGTGTAAAAACATGCCAGCTAATATTAGCATAAAATTCAGTTCAGGTAGCAAAAGGCCTTTCTGGTAGACCCAGGAGGCACTACCTTCCAATCTTCCAAACGTTTTCCTACATTTTATTTATTTTTTGATACAAGGGATTGAACCCATGGGTGCTTCTGCCACTGAGCTACCCCTTTTTATTTTGAGACAGGGTCTTGCTAAGTTACCCAGGAGGGCCCCAAACTTGTAATCCTTCCTGCCTCAGCCTCCCAAGTCACTGGGATTATAGGTATGATGTACCCAACTCCCCAGAACTCCTGCCTTAAAAATTCTGAAACAGATCATGCTAAATTGACCACATCAACTTCAAACCTAAAATCTTCCTGCCTTAGCCTCCCCAATAGCTGACATTATAGGTGTGCACCACCCTGCCCAACTTCCTACAATATTTTAACTAGTTCAAAAACTATTCTATTTTTTTTGAAGAATTGTTGAGTGCCAAGCTCTAAACAGTGTGAACCCTGAATTATCAAATGGTCCCTTCTAAACCCCAGCCCCATCTATAAAATCCACTCAATATCAGCCACTCTTGCCCATGTTTATACCTATTGTCTTCTAACAGCTTTAATGTTCTTATTCTTAAAGCCTATAAATGTATGTGAAAATATTACTGTATAAGTGTGGCCTCATTAACATAGTTTAGGCATAAAAGCATAATTTTGGTCTTTTTCTTTTTTTTTTTTGATAGCTGGGAATCAAACCTAGTGCCTACCGACTAGGTAGACAAGTACTCTACCACTGAATTACACCCCCAGCTCAAAGCACTAATTCATTTTTTTTTTTTTTTTAAATATTTTTTTAGTTGTTGATGAACTTTTTTTTTATTTTATTTGCTTATTTATATGTGGTGCTAGGAATCGAACCCAGTGCCTCACACATATGAGGCAAGCGCTCTACCGCTGAGCTACAACTCCAGCCCCCACTAATTCATTTTTGATAGATATCGATGCTCAGTTCCAGGGTCATTTTCAGCGTGTATCTCTACAAAAGTCATCCTGGGATGAGGCCAAACTGCAAAGCACTCTTAACTGTCGTGAAAACAAGAGGAATGGATTAGAGAATGTCCCAAGCCCTGCCTACCCTGATGTCGTACTACTCTAAGATGATGAACACAAGATGAATGGATGGAAGGATCTACCCCTGCCTGCCTAACCCCAGCCTGGGAGTCTTCCCTATGCAGGGGGAGCCTCCCAGCCTCCCTCTACACTCCTCTGTTTGCTTACTTCTTGTTGTCAGGGTCCTTCTCATTGATTTTCTCCAGGACATTGATTTCAAGTCGAGCTGCTTCCTTATACTTTTCCACATTCTTAATGATCTTCAGGGCAACTCGAGCCCCACCCCTGTAGGTTGGCAGGGGGAGACTTTTGCTAGGTCCTTGAGAACATCTCAGATGCAATGGGGCTGTGTAGGGACTAAGAATTCCTGACTTTGGCTAATTAGCAAAAAAGTCCCAGGTAACCCCCACCATTTCTTTATGCCTAGGAACTGTGGTGTAGGAAGGGGCTGCCAGTTACCTGCGATGGTCAACACACTGAACAACTCGGCCAAAGGTCCCCTCTCCTAAGGTGCTTACAATTTCATCTGAAATAAAAGACAGCAGGGTCGGGGAGAGGGAGGGAGAGAAGGTGGGGGAGAATGAGTTGAACTGGAAGGAAAAAGGGTATAGCAACCTGGGGTGAGATGAAGGAAGGGGAACAGATACAGATGATCACAGGGGATGAAACCCCTGCATGATTCCCACCACCTTTAACCCAGGGGCCATGAGAGCTGGGAGTGGACAACAGAGGTCAATTCTCAACAGCAACTCAAACCACCCAGATGAACAACACCACGGAGAAAAGGCAAAGAGGCTGTGACTTGGGTTGGCTTGGGACGTTAGGATGGCTATGGGACCAATACAGGCTATAGGATTGTTACGATTTGGCTTGTACATCGCTCTTGTAGCCAGTCCCCGACGTGGTAGATGAGGTGGCCCTCAGCGTCGTCCTCTACACTCTTGGCTCTCCGGCTGCTGTGCTGCTGTCGGGGGGCGGGGGGGGTCGGAGCAAGCCAGGTGTCGGAGCGGGGGCCGGAGGGAGACGGGGTGGGTGGTGGAGGGGTCACCGGTCACAGGCGCCCAGCCATGGGGGACAGACGATGATGGGGGACAGTGGAAGGGAACACGTCAGATGCAGTAAGGCGGATTGGTGTGAGAAGAGAGAGCGGCGTACAATCCCAAGTCCCCAAACCCAAAACGGGAACTGGGAGAGGCATGGGCAGAGCAGAGAAGTGATGTCGTTGCCAATGTCACCCACAACCCCATGGTCTACACAATACCCTTCTGGGTGGGCACAGGTCTCTAACCCCTTGCCCCCACCCAAGCTTGCCTCCTGAGGGGGCCTAAGAGCCCAGGGCTTGGGGGAAAAAGGCAGTTCACAAGGAAGGTCCCTATCAAAGAATGGAAGCCTCTGGGACAGAAGAGTTGCTCCAACACAATAAGCCCCACATGCCAGGGAGGGCACTGGAGTTCACAAAGGCTCAATGCCCATCCATTTGCAAAGTAGATTCTGGGGCCCTTCAAGAGTCGGAGAGCTTCCAAGGGGGTAGGCAGACTCAATGCCCACATTAGTGTTCATGCCCCAATGCTCAGCTGAGATCAAGGATACTTCTAACTTACCAGGGTCCCAGAGGGCCTGAAGAAGAGTAGGGAGAGGAAGGGCCTGGGATGACACTCACCGAAGATGAACGGCTGAAAGTTCGGCTGCGTCTCCTCCGCCGCCTGTGTTTCCTTCGGCTGCTGCGCTGGCTGCGGTAGCTGCTATTCTCCCGATGATACTCGTAGGAATGCCGATAGTCTGTGTCATAGTAGGCCTCTCCCCGATCCCGGCTGTAGTCATTGCGCCTGTAGCTGCCACAGTATCGCCGGTCGTATACCCTCCGGTCGGATGAATGGTCATCATAGCTGCTGTTGGACAACATATCCCCATTAGGTGCATCTGTTCAAGCCCTGCCATGCCATAGACAAGGACATGCCTCAAGGAGGACAAAGAGTAATGCCAGAAAAATTGCTCTCAGGCACTTAAGAGTCACTCTGAGAGGATCAAAGACCAGAGAAGTAAGATGAGGAAGCAGAAGATTAACAACTGCATGTTACCATGACCTCTGAAAAGGAATCTGCAGTACCACTCCCTCTCCTCCTCTCCAGTGACAGAACTGAAGAAAGAACCAGTTCTTTCTTGCTCATTTCTGACTAAAATCCAGCTTTGCTCTAAACCATTTCTGTTTAAACACTAAATTATTAACAGCATGCAGGCCTAACTTTCTCCGAACTTTCTCATTAGCTACCTCCAGCTCATAATCCTTTACACATACTTCCCTCTACCTGAACACAATTATCCCGTTTGACTCCTACTTGCACTATACACAGGATCAGATGTCACTTTCTTGGAAAGTTTCCCCTGGACTACCTAGCCTGCCGCCTCAGTTCAACCAAACCTACCAGGTACATCCTGAGTCCCCAAGTTAGTACTTTCTCTCTCTCTCTTTTGGTACCAGAAATTGAACTCAGGAGCACTTAACCACTGAGCCACATCCCCAGCCCTTTTCTGTATTGAATCTGAGTTGTTTAGCACCTTGCTAAGTTACTGAGGCTGGCTGTGAACCCATGATCCTCCTGCCTCCACCTCTCAAGCCACTGCGATTACAGGTATGCTGAACTGTACCCAGCCAAGTTAGTACTTTCTCTACAATAACACTTTTTGATCTGTGTGTAGTACTGAGGATTGAACCCCAGGCCCTTACATATACTAGACAAGCAATCTACCACTGAGCTATATCCCCAATCCTTTCTATTTTTAAATTTTGAGATGGGGTCTTGCTAAGTGACCAAAGCCAGCCTCAAGCATGTGATCCCCCTGCTCAGACTCCCGAGTTGCTGGGATTACAGGCATGTGCCCAGCCAGGATAATACTCTTAACATTGTGGTACAAATGGCTCATTTTGTTATCCATCTTTTTTTGATGTTGCTGTTGTTGGGTGCAGGGGATTAAACTTATGGCCTCACTTATGGTAGGTAAGAGCTCTACCACTGGGCCAAAACTCCCTCTATCCCTTCTTCTCCACCTTGAACATCGCCTTCAGCCAGCTGCTTATAGCACAATGCCCTTAGCAAGTAATCAATAAACATTTGTTGAACAAACAAATAAGCAAGTAAACTAGAATCAGTTTCTCCTCCTGAGGCTTCACCTCCGTGAACGAACATGGTAGCTATCCTCCCGCCGGCGTCGCCGTGTCCGGTCACTACTACTTGACCAGGAACGACTTCTTCGTCGCTTATGTTTTCGGCTCCGATAGTGTTCATGGTAACTCCCCCTGCTACCTCGCTCTGAGGAATGGTACCTTCGGGGATGAGGCATCTGAAAGGGATTGAAAAATGGAAATAACAGGGAATGCTCTGGGTTTTTAGAAGTCTCCTCCAAGGACTGGTTGTTCCAAAGATGTGATGCTGTTTTTTGTTATTTCTATCTTCTTCTTTTTTTAATATATGTTTATTTTTTTTAGGTGTAGATGGACACAACACAATGCCTTCATTTTTATGTGGTGCTGAGGATCGAACCCAGGTCCCACCTGTGCTAGGCAAGTGCTCTACCACTGAGCCACAATCCCAGCCTCTAATTCTATCTTCTTTTATTTACCACTCACAACTTCCTTAATCTTCCTAACAATTTGTCCTTCTTGGAAGATACATTCACCTATTAATTTTGGTAAAATACTCTAGAAAGTCCCCTCAGTTCAAATGCTCTACCCTGATTTACTTCACGGATCCACAAAGACCTTCAAGTCTGAGCCACAACTTATTATAGGTAAGTGTGTAGCTGATAGAGACTGCCACAGTCCATTCCTGCTGTGACTAAAATACACAAGTGTGCTATCCTGTGTTCCTCACAAGTTAACAGAATAAAACTTTAGTTTACAGTTATATTTTACAGTCATTAAAAGTAAATCTTAAAAAAAAAAAAAAAAGTATATCTTATCTCACCAACTAGACTATCAGTGTTCCAAGGGCAGGAATGCAATTTTCCAGAACTCTACATACAGCAGGCAAACACCAAACACTGCCAAGTTCTAAGAATCTGGCCCCTTGAACTATCTTAATCACCTCTCACATCTCTGGTGAAATCCCTTGTGAGAGGTTTTAATAAAGTAGGCCCAAATTACATTCAGTTTTCTGTCTGGCCCCTCCCATCTTATGCTTAGAAGTAGGCAAAAACTTGTTTTTAATTAATATCAGCACTACTTGGATGAGAATGGCCACTTTCCAGTTAATGAAATTGGAATGGTATGGTTCAAAAATCCTTTCTTTCTCAAGGGAAAAAAAAAAAAAAAGAGAGAGAATCACTGTCAAAATCCAGGAAGGCAATAGCAGAACAGAATGAAAACAGCCCAAGAACAGAAGTCGGATGGGGGCTGGGAGGATCAGGTGTGCAAAAGGTTTAAGGACTCCAACATCTGGCTCCCATTCTGGGCCACTTCTTGCCAACCTCCTCAAAATGAGGAGGTTGATATTTGATGCATTCTTGGCCTAAAGCGACTGGCAGGAAACCAAGAAGATGGAAGCACAAGCTTCTCCCAGGTAATCCAACCTTGATTAGCATAGCTACATAAATGCCATCTCACCCCATAATACTGCCATTAAAATCCCTCACAGGCCTTCCCCCGCAAAGCTTCTCTAGCTTACGTTTCTCAACTTCTAAACCTTTTCACTCATAAAACCCATAACTAACTCCTAGAGTGAAACTCTTCCTGCATGCTTCAAGTGATACTTCTCTGGCTTCGATTGGACCCATTGGTCCAACTTTGATATTAAGCTCTATTGCATCTCTGGAACCACTCCAATCCTTACCCATCACTCCTCCTACTTTGCCTCCTTCCAACTTTCCCATAGGTTTTTCCGGGTACCGGCCGACCTCCTTTCCCATTTCCCTACTGCACCGATTCGCAGATCGCAACCCTCCTCTTCTCTTCATCTCGCCCCCGTTCCTTGCCCCCAATCCAATCCTACCCCAGTCCGCCCCGCAGTCGCCATCTTTCCGCGCGGCCCCGAGGTCCGCCAACCCGCGCGCTCACCGTTCTGGCGGCGAGGCCCGTGCGCTTGTCCCACAGGAAGTCCGTGATGGCGGCGGCACTGCGGCCGGAGTCCCGGCACCCCCGCGGCGACGAAGTGCGGCTCCACCCCCCCAACCCGGGACCCTGGGACCTCCCGCCCCGTTCCCGGGCTCCGCTCCAGTCCCGCCCGCCCCGGTTCGTCCCCGCCCCCAAGATCCGCTCGGCGCCGCTCGCACCGCCCCCGCCCAGGGCCCGATCCCAGCTCGGTCTCCGGCCCTGGCCTCTCCGCTCCGCCGCCGCCACTGTGAGCGAGCACGCACGCACGCACGCACGCACGTCCTGCGTCGCTTCCCAGCGACCCCCCTCAGCTCCGCCCCCAGGGCCGCGCGCGCCACCACGTGCTCGGCTGCTCGCGGACGTCGGTCTGTCAGAGCCCGGGAGGTGCTGGAGGCGGAAGTTCCTGGAAGCCGGGAGGGACTCGGGGCGCGCTGGGCGTGTACCTGGTTCGCTCTGCCCCGCCTCTTGTCCTCTCCTATTCCTCCGCCCTCCTGTCCTTTCCCGTCACGTCTGTGGCTTACTTATTTAGCTTAGGAGGTTGAAAGGATTGTATTTATAGGGTGTCGCTGTTCGGCAGACCTGACTCTGGTGAGACTTGGTGGTGAGGTCTGACTCTTCAGCAGAGCCAAAAAAATATCCATTTCTTATAGCAGTTTCACTACCCAACCACATCTTTTGTCCTGAACGAAAGTTAAGCACTTGTGGGGCAGGTGCATGGCTGGGGAGGAAAGGGGAGAACCCAGTGCCAAAAAAGCGGGAGGCGTGTTAGCGGGGGAGATCACTTGAAAACTCTCATATGCTTTACATAATATGTAAGAAGTATAAATTTACTGAATCTTTAAAAATAACAGGCAGGAGAAAGACTTTAAGGCAAAGTGGACAATTAGAGACACTGCAGAGGAATTGAGAAATGGTCAGAAAGGAAAATTGGAAGGGAAATAAAATAACTTGAGAAATTAAGTCAGGGAATATCAGAGTGAAGCTAGGTGGAAGATCGTCAGAGATGATGGAGATTAAATCGGTTAAAAAATAGGAGAAATTCCGTGACATAGAAAAGAGGGGGAGTGAAAGAATTGGAAAGGAGTGAAGATTTCAGTCTTGCACACTTTCCTAGATCGTTCATTCATTCAACAAACACTTAATGGGTGTCCTCTCTATGTCCAGCTTTTTACCAGGCATAAGTCTCCTGTACTCCAGGATTTCAACATATAAAGGAGATGAGACTGTCTTATAAACTTATATTGTCAACCCTGTAACAAGAGCTGTTATAAAAAGTGATGCCCTGACTCCAGTAAGAAATCTCTAGACTAGACTCTAGGGAAAGGAGTTGGAAATCTGTTTCTAGGTTTCCTAAAAGAGATGAGATCTCAACTGTTGGAAAGTGAATTGGAGGAGAATATCAGGCAGAGAAAATGTTTGCAAGGACCTGGAGACAAGGCAGAACAATACATTTCAGCATTATTGCAGTCCTGGCTTTCAAGATAGGGACTATCAGAAGAGAGTTGAAACTAGGTCCAAATTTTGCAGTTCCTGGTAAATTATGCTAAAGAGCTTCAATGCAGTCCTAAAATGGGGAAGTTTGAAGGACTTTACAGCTACATTTGGATTTTAGAAGAATGACTGGCAGGGCTGGGGGTGTAGTTCAATGGCAGAGCCTAGTATGCCTGGGTTCAGTCCCCAGCACCAGAGAGAGATAGAGATATGAAAGGAAGAATTTGAGATATTCAGGAATTTATACCCTTTAACATCACAGCACTGAAATTTACCTGTTCATTGGTCTGTCCTTGAGCCCAGATAAGCATGGCTTTATAATATGGCTAAGAGTCCCTAAAGAGTTGCATTTGGTGAAGGTTGGCAGAATCAGGAAATATACTAAGGGTAGCAGCTTGGAGGAGCTCAGAAAGCAGGAATAAGCGTAAGGAGAAAGATGAAAGAAGACAAATCAGGATTGGAGACCCACGGGCGAGGATGGGCAAGAAGAACCTGAAAAGCCATTTCCCACTTCTTCCATTGGCCCCCAACCCTTCGCCTACCCGCAAAACCCAGGACCGGTTTTCCCGCCACTTGCAGGCGGCTCCACCTCCCGGACTCTCAGTGGCTAAAAGCCTGTCAACTCTAGGCCACGCCCTCTCCTTGGCTCGGGCTGTGCTTCGCCGCCTTCTGCTCCGACCCTTGGAGGGCCGCTTTCGGATTGCTAAGCCACACCCACCTCTGAGTCCCCCCAGGACGCGGGCATCATTGGTCCCACCCCCGTCCGCTCCACCGGGTCTTCGCGCAGCCCTCGCCAGGGGGCGCAGCGCCACCCCGCCCGCCGCCCGCCTGCCAGTCTGTCGCACACACCCCCTCCGCCCCGCGCGCCAGCGGTTCCGAGCCCGAGGCGCCTCCGCTGCAAGCCCGCGGGGCCACGCCGGCTCCTACTCCTGAGGGGTCGGGGGGCGCCCCCATGGCCGCAGCGGGGTGTGGGAGGCCAAGGGTGTAAGCGGGCGGTCGTCATGGAGGCGGAGCAGCGGCCAGCGGCGGGGGCCGGCGAAGGGACGACCCCTGGGCTGGAGGCGGCGCCTCCCACTGCTCCCACTC
This sequence comes from Marmota monax, assembly GCF_021218885.2. Classification (NCBI taxonomy): domain Eukaryota; kingdom Metazoa; phylum Chordata; class Mammalia; order Rodentia; family Sciuridae; genus Marmota; species Marmota monax. The sequence continues at coordinate 1,714,557 of NW_026694593.1, read as the reverse complement.
CCGCGCCCGCGGCCTCAGGTCCGATCCCCGGGTCAGCTCCCGAGCCTAAGAGGAGGCAGCTCGGGACGCTACTGCAGCCCACGGTCAACAAGTTCTCTCTTCGGGTATTCGGCAGCCACAAAGCAGTGGAAATCGAGCAGGAGAGGGTGAAGTCAGCGGGGGCCTGGATCATCCACCCCTACAGCGACTTCCGGTATTGGGGGCCCGGCAGGGAGGGCGGGAGACGCGGATCCCACCCCCGCGGGCAGCCACGCGCGGTCTAGGCCCGCCCCACCCTCCGAGGTCACTTCATTTCCGGCCCAGGGGTCTCTGGGTGGGGCAGGAGAGTCACCTCCCTCAGCCTAGCCTGGGAATACCTGTGTAGGGTATCCCCGGCCGGAGATCCTCGGTGATTTGTTAGGCTGGGGCGCCAAAGGGGCAAGCACACATCAGAGGATCTCCAGAGACCTGGCTTTCCCATTTCAGGAACCTGGGACCCCATCCGGACTACAGGGACTACCCGAGTTTGGAACCCTTGCTTCTTTCCGTCCTGTTTGGTGGGGATCTGGGAAATTATGTCATAGTCCAAGGGTTAGCCTGAGGCAGCAGCCGACCTCCGCTCTCTCCCCTCCTGTACCCCTACCTCCAGCACCTGCCTAGTTCAGCAGGACAAGCTACAAGAAAAATAGGAATGCTGGAGAGGGCAGGGGTCCTGACAGCCGGTCTGATCGCTGTCCGTGGTGCTGAACGCAGGGTGTGGCAAGGCGAATACTCAGAGCAATTGAGGTAGCAAAGCCAGGGCACAGTCACTGCCCAGGTGACTCCCAGAAAAGAGGAAAGGAGGTGGGGGTGGGGCCATTTCACAGTCCCCATCAGGCTGTACCTCTACATCAAGGTCGCTAGGGGAGGAGAGCAGCCCTGTCCTTGGGGAAAATGAAGGACAGCTTTTGGATGAGGCAGAGATGTGTGCAAAGCTTCTAACCCGAGGAACCAAAGAAGCAGAATGGCTGAAGTGTGAATCTAGAGCCTTGAAACACAATTGGGAACCCAGATGTTATCTTGAATCCACAGATATACACACTCCTTAAATGTTCCTCTTCCTCCCATTGTCCTTTCCATTTCTCTCTTTACTGCCTCACTCTCATCCCTCAAGTGCACCTTTTCTAGTTCCCCATGGTCACCCTTTCTCTCTCCAGTTCACCCTCATATGTATCCCCAGGAGCTATATCCCCCTTATGATTGTGCTTCTCTCCATCCTTTCTTCTGCATCACCCGCTGGGCTTGTGACCGCCTGTGAGTCAGGCTGTGAAGATGCTCTATGGCTAGGCAAACCCTTTTTCCCTCCCCTCTCCCAGAATCTCACAGTACAGGATTTCTCCTCAGCAGCCCAGGAGAGAGGGAAAGAGGGATCAAGGATTTGTTGTTGAACAAAAGCACACAGTCTGAGGGGTTTCCTGAAGGCCCGTACTGGGAACCCCCAAGCACCTTTCAGGGGCTAGGAGGATTGGTTTTTCAGTCAGAGTCGGAAGGCACTGTGCCCTGGGTTTATACTGGGATTAGATGTGTCCTAGAATTAAAACCACCATTGGTAATTGAGTGCCTCAGATTATCCAGTGATTTTATCTGAGTGAAGGCTTCTCTCAGCTCCCTCCCAACCTCTTATTTCTAAAGCGTCTGCCACAGCAGTGTGGCTCTCCCTAGCCCATACCCTTGCCTGGGCACAGGAAGGTTAGAGAGAGTAGGGAGTGCAGAGCTCAAGCCTTACTGCCTCGGATTGCCCATGAAGTTCCTCTGTGTGAGCAGACCTATGAGATGCAGTGGAGGCACTAGGGAGGGGCATCTCTGGAATGCTCAGGTCAATGGGGGCAGGACAGACCAGACTCCCCTGGAACACAGATGAGCAGATCCCCGTAGACAAACAGGATTCACAGGTCCAACTGTGCTGGGAAGGAGGAACGGAGTCGGGACGGCTGAGGAGAGTGTGGGGTCCTAGAATAGGAATGGGCAGAAAGCTGGAGATGGGAGAAGCCACAACCTTTTCAGAAAGCTGGGGATAAAGGGTGGGTGAGTCATAACACCAGCTAGTGCTTGTATAGCACTGTCACATCCATTGTTTCAGTGGAAATTTTTTCAACAACCCTGTGGGATTGGAGTACTTTATCTTTCTTTTTTAACCTTTAGAATAGTTAAAAGTGGTGACATAGGTCTTATATAGTAGGGATGATACACACACACAAACTGTCATGTAATAGCTGTCTAGGTTAAGAGGCTGCATATTGCCAGTGGCACAGAAGTTCTCTCATATCTCTTTCGCAAACCCATAAATATGAGAGTACCCACTAAGTGTTCAGCTAAGTGTTCTCATATTTATTTCCCAAACCCACTATTCTTATCATCTATTGATTGATTGATTACTGGTGGGGATTGAGCCCAGGGCCTCAAGCATGCTAAGCACACACTCTACTGCGGAGCTATCCCCAACCCCATATTCTAAGTTTTGTGGTACTCATTTTCTTACTTTTAAAAATAGTTTTACCACTTTTCTGAATCCTGAAATAATGAATGTAATTTAGTTTTGCCTGTTTTTAAACTCTGTGTAAGTACGCTCATCCCATATTATCCTTATGTTTTTTTTTCCCCATTATGAAATTTGTGAGCTTCATCCTTACTGCGGATGTAGCTGTAATTGAGTAATTTCACAGCCACGTAGTATTCCAGACTATGAATATGTCATGTATCACAGAGTATTTATCTTCGTGTCTTATTTATCTATACTTTCTACTGATGAATATTTGGGTTGTTCCCAAATTTAATTCTGTTATAAATATTCCTATATTTATTGCTGGAGTGCTTGTTTCCCTCTGGTGTGTACATACCTAGGAATGGAATTGCTGGGTTTCTGGGAATGCAACTATTCAACTTTACTAGATAATGCTGCACAGTTTCCTAAATAGCGGTTCCAGTTCTCATTCCCAGCGGCTATTAATGTGTAAGTGGACTCATCCCATATTATCCTTATGTTATTATCCTCATTCCGTTATTCTGTGTTCTTGCCCATGTTGGTGGGGAGTCACAGTATCTTCTGTCATTCTACTGGCTGGTGAAATATCGTGGTCTTACTCCCTATCCGCCTCCCTCCTTAGGTTTTATTGGGACTTGATCATGCTGCTGCTGATGGTGGGGAACCTCATCGTACTTCCCGTGGGCATCACCTTCTTCAAGGAGGAGAACTCCCCTCCCTGGATCGTCTTCAATGTCCTTTCTGATACTTTCTTCCTGCTGGATCTGGTACTCAACTTCCGCACCGGCATCGTGGTAGAGGAAGGTGCAGAGATCCTTCTGGCACCGCGGGCCATCCGCACGCGCTACCTCCGCACCTGGTTCCTGGTTGACCTCATATCTTCCATCCCCGTGGATTACATTTTCTTGGTGGTGGAACTGGAGCCACGGCTGGACGCTGAGGTCTACAAGACGGCGCGCGCCCTGCGCATCGTTCGGTTTACCAAGATCCTCAGCCTGCTGCGGCTGCTCCGCCTCTCCCGCCTCATCCGCTACATTCACCAGTGGGAGGAGGTGGGGTGGGGAGGTGGGCAGGGGGGCTCGCAGAGCCCTTAGGGAAGGCTCTGTGGGTGGGGCTCCTGGTGACTTTATAAGTGAAGCATGGTTGAGTTCATTCCAAAGTTGATGGGGGTGAAACAGGTACAGAAAAAGGATTCAGGGGATGAGGCCTGGGGCAGAGTGTTGGGGCAGGAGAGTGGAGCTCAGCAGCTGGACAAACACTTCAGGCTTAGTTGATCCCAGGGTGAAGATGGGGTGGGAGGAGTCTGGAGCTGCGGCTTCAGGACAGCAGATTAGTGGTTCAGAGTGTGGTCTCTGCAACTTCGTGTCCTGTGGTCAGATCCTAGTTTTATTATTTAATATATGTACCTATGGTGTGGTTGGAAAGATTAAAGGAGTTAATACATGTAAAGCACTTAGGCATCTGGTGCCTAGTAAGTTCCGAGTAAATTAACTGTTATTTCTGTTGTTGGAGGGGAAAAGGGCTGCTGGCATTAATCCTTCCATCCATGCCTAGGGACATTTCATTGTGAAATGCCCCCTGCCCTCTTTTTCAGGCCACACCCGGGCAGCTTGTGCAGTAGACCTGTTTGAGTCTCCACTGGGACACTTACAGTGTGATTCAGGGCACATGATTGGCCTTAATCTTCCTACCTATGAGAGTAGGAAGCACGATCTACTTTATATGAGCTATATATGTGTGCTAGAAACTCCACACAAACACTATCCACGTTTTTTTTAAATTCAGGGAGGCAGGGGCAAGGGAGAAGTTCAAAGATAATTTGCAAGGCTGGGACTGGAGAAGGACCAGCAGGGAGGGGTTCCTGTCCACAGCAGCCCCTCCTCGGACTCCTCAGATCTTTCACATGACCTATGACCTGGCCAGCGCTGTGGTTCGTATCTTCAACCTCATTGGGATGATGCTCCTGCTCTGTCACTGGGATGGCTGTCTGCAGTTCCTGGTCCCCATGCTGCAGGACTTCCCTCCTGACTGCTGGGTTTCTATGAACCGCATGGTGGTGAGAAGTCCCCCGGCTCAGCTGCCCCTGGGCCTTCTGAGGGCTCTTCTGCCTGAGCAGCAGGGACGGCCTCAGGGAGCAGGAGGTGGGGGATAATCAAGAAAGAAGACTGGAAGAGGTGGGGAGGAGGGAGGAGGGGGGACAGAGACCCAGAGGAACTGTCTGTGTGTTGGAGGGGGTAGGCGAGGAATGGAACCTAAGCAGAAAAAGGCCCCAAGCTGTAAAAAGGGCTTTTTTGCTTCAGGGACCCCAGAGTGAAACGAGTGTCTCCTGGGAGGATGGTCTGAAGTGGAAGGGGCAGGCAGAGGACTCAAAGAGAGAAAAAGGGGAAGGTGGAGAATGAGGCTCTGAGGGGCCATGCCTAGCTCTGCAATTTACTCTGCCCCCCAGAACCACTCGTGGGGCCGCCAGTACTCCCATGCCCTGTTCAAGGCCATGAGCCACATGCTGTGCATTGGCTATGGGCAGCAGGCTCCTGTGGGCATGCCCGACGTCTGGCTCACCATGCTCAGCATGATCGTGGGCGCCACGTGCTATGCCATGTTCATCGGTCACGCCACTGCCCTCATCCAGTCCCTGGATTCTTCGCGGCGTCAGTATCAGGAGAAGGTCAGCAGGGATCGGAGAGGGAAGGGGTTGGTGTGGAGAGGTGCTGGAGACTGGGTAGCTCGACTTGAGGCCCATTCTGGTGGGTCTCTTGTGTCCTTCCCTGACCCATGTCCATTTGTCCTCTACTTCTGCCCTTGGGCCCCGCCCCTCTAGCCATTTCTGTTTTTTTCTGTCACTATGCTGTGTGTCTTCCCCATATCCACCATTATCCGTATATCTTGTGGTCCTGTGTATCCACATCGGGCTCCATGTTTCACCTCCCTAACTCTGATCTATGTCTGTGACCTTCCACCCCCACCCATGTCTCTCTGTATCCTCTTCCTGCTGGCCATGGGTCGGCCCTCCAGTATAAGCAGGTGGAGCAGTACATGTCCTTCCACAAGCTGCCGGCTGATACCCGGCAGCGCATCCATGAGTATTATGAGCACCGCTACCAGGGCAAGATGTTCGACGAGGAGAGCATCCTGGGCGAGCTGAGCGAGCCACTGCGGGAGGTGGGGCCGGGCTGGGCCCTTGAAGGGGGCTCTTCAAGGATCTGGGTTTCTGGGGGTGCTGTTTCTCAGGGCAGGAGGAACTGATCAGTAGGTACTCTTATAGGGAGTAAGGCCTGTAGAGGGCCCCGTGGGAGATCAGGTATGTGGGGGGCCTTATGGAGTTAAGAGACTTTCTTGAAGGTCTTATGGGTGATATATGCATGGGTGGGGCTATAGGGATTTCTGTTTTGGGGAGATGGTTCCACCCAGGCCCGAGGGAGGGCTTTGAAGACAGGAGCTTAGGAATGGTCCCAGGCCCACTGTAGCATCGCCATCCTATGGCAGATCTTGACCCCAGGGTGGGGTTTCTGGAGACAGCTCATTGGAGGGATCTTAGGGCAGGGGGCAGAGCCTACCTGACAGGTCCCTCCCCTGCCCAGGAGATCATTAACTTCACCTGCCGAGGCCTGGTGGCCCATATGCCACTGTTCGCCCATGCCGACCCCAGCTTCGTCACCGCAGTGCTCACCAAGCTACGCTTTGAGGTCTTCCAGCCGGGGGACCTTGTGGTGCGTGAGGGCTCCGTGGGCAGGAAGATGTACTTCATCCAGCACGGGCTGCTCAGTGTGCTGGCACGTGGTGCCCGGGACACCCGCCTCACTGATGGATCCTACTTTGGGGGTTAGCAGATCTCAAGGAGGGAGGAGGGTGGATCACAAACACTGGAGACTGGGCAAATGCTCCCTGGGATCAGGATCCCCTCCGGCTGTGCTGTACAATCAGGGTTCCAGTCCCCTTCCCAGCATGCTCAGAATCTCTAGGCTTGGGGCCTGGGGGTGGGGGGAGCTGTACTTTTTAAAAGCTTCTCAGGAGTTTCCAGTGCATAGTCAGGTCACAAATTATTGAGACAGAGGGCCTTTTAAGACTCTTAGCCAGTGAATCAATCCAAGGATCCTATGAGTTGAGGGGAAAATAGGAATGAAGCAGAGCTCCCCTAGGCATTTGAACTTTGTGGAGCTGCCCTGGTATTAGGATTCAGGGACCCAGCCTGTGGCAGTAGGGGCAGTTCTACCAGCTTCCCAAAGGGACTTGAGACTCATATAACCTCTCAGCCCTCAAAACACCCACCATCCCTCAGCACCCCCATCTGTTACACTCGACTCCTGTGGCATTATTTTTATCCTCCAAGGTAACCCTTAGTGTTTATTCAAGAGGTCGGAGAAGTGAGCTGCCCCAGGTCTCCTCCTGGGGTAGAGCAGTGAGGCTGGGCTGGGCATTAAAGTGGGAGTCTGGAGGCCAGCCAGATCTGCCTGTTTGTCAGCTTTGAGAGAGTGACCACGCATGGTAGTGTATGCCTGTAATGTCAGCTGCTCAGGAGGCTAGGGGGGCAGGATTGCAAGTTCAAAACCAGCCTGGGCAACTTAGCAAGACCCTGTCTGAAAAAAAAATAGTGCAGGGGTGCGGGCTGGGGCTCTAACTCAGTGGTAGAGAGTACCTCTGGTCTCATCCCTAGTGCTGGGGAGGAAAAAAAAAAGGAAAAGGAAAGGAAAAAAAGCAGAGTGAGAAAGACAGGAAGCAGTCATCCAGAAATTTGTTTACAGGTCTGGAGAGAGACATGCTTGGAGCATTTAGGGACCCAGGGGTAGGGGAAAAGCTTTAGTTTCTCCCAAGTCTAGGGAGAATCCTGAGACTTCTGGGTCAGCTGGTGCAGGCCCAGTGAGAGGGAGCTCTGGGAATGGGTTCTGAGCCTTCTTCCTACTTCTGCAGAGATCTGCCTGCTGACCCGGGGCCGGCGCACAGCCAGTGTGCGGGCCGACACCTACTGCCGACTCTACTCACTTAGTGTGGACCATTTCAACGCAGTGCTTGAGGAGTTTCCTATGATGCGCAGGGCTTTTGAGACCGTGGCAATGGATCGGCTGCGCCGCATAGGTGAGATCTGTCTCCCCTGGATCCCAGCTGTGCCTGACCCCATCTCTATAGCAAGAAACAGTCTCTAGTGCTTCAGGGCCACACCCAGCTCACCCAATCCCAGCAAATGCCCCCAACAGGCCTTTCAACGCTGTGGATCACTGTCCTTATCCCTCAGTGTGTCCTACCCCTGGAAACATCCCCCCGAGTCTCCATACCCTGAGCCCTCCAACTGAGCACCAGTCCCTGAACCTCACCAATTCTGATTCACAACCTCTTCTTCCAACCCCATCTTCCAATCTCCATCCCCCAGCACTATCTCCATACCCTCATCCCCACCCCCACCCCTGACAGCGGTTACCTTCACATTCTTTGGCATCCAACCTCTATCTTGGATTCTTTCCCTATTATTAACTCCACCCTCCTGGAACAACTTCTAGGCAAGAAGAATTCCATACTGCAACGGAAGCGCTCTGAGCCAAGCCCAGGCAGCAGCGGCGGTATCATGGAGCAGCATTTGGTGCAACACGACAGGGACATGGCTCGGGGTGTCCGGGGTCTGGCTCCAGGCACTGGAGCTCGGCTCAGTGGGAAGCCAGTGCTGTGGGAGCCGCTTGTGCATGCCCCTCTACAGGCAGCTGCTGTGACCTCCAATGTGGCCATTGCTCTGACTCACCAGCGGGGCCCCCTGCCTCTCTCCCCAGATTCTCCAGCCACCCTCCTTGCTCGCTCTGCTCGACTCTCAGCAGGCTCCCCAGCTTCCCCACTGGTGCCTGTCCGAGGCGGCCCTCTGCTGGCTCGGGGGCCATGGGCATCCACCTCCCGCTTGCCTGCCCCACCAGTTCGAACCCTCCATGCCAGCCTATCCAGGGCAGGGCGCTCCCAGGTGTCCCTGCTGGGCCCTCCACCAGGAGGAGGTAGCCGGCGGTTAGGACCTCGGGGCCGCCCACTCTCAGCCTCCCAACCCTCTTTGCCTCAGCGGGCAACAGGCGATGGCTCTCCTGGGCGGAAGGGCTCTGGAAGTGAGCGGCTGCCCCCCTCAGGGCTCCTAGCCAAGCCTCCAGGGACAGCCCAGTCCCCCAGGCCACCAGTGCCTGAGCCAGCCACGCCCCGGGGCCCCCAGCTCTCTGCCAACATGTGAAACCTTTGGTTACACAGGCCTTAGCTATTGGGGTGCAATAGTGTGTGCCCAATGGCAGATGCCTCCCGGGGAAGGCTGAGAGGACCCGAAACACTGCCTATGGGAATGTCTGTTCTTATCACCATGAAGATAGTCTGCGTCCTCAGCTAGAGCATCCACAGCCTGTCTAACGTCCTAACGCATTCATCCATTTGTCCTATGTACCGAGTGCCTACCATGCTCAAGGCACTGTGCCAGGCGCTGTATGTCTCCACTGCCAAGTAGAAGTGACTCAAAGCCCTTTGATAAGGGCACTCCCTGGCCAAGGTCCTGCCAGGTGCAGGCCTGGATCCATGACCCCACCTTTATTAAGCACAAGTGCTTGCCATCACCATCACTGCCAAGTAATTAGATATCTCTGTTTCCCTGCCAATGACCCTGCAGGTTCTGCCCCATGTGGTTATCTTCCTGTCCCCTTAGCATAGCTGGGCACTGTCAATTACCTGTGCCCTCATTGCTGCCAACAAATGTCTTGAATCCTTAGTGTGGGCATCTACCTTTGCCCTCTTACTGCCACCTGTGGACCCACCCAGATAATCTCCTCTAAGAGGGAACACACATCTACCCAGTTCCCTGCGATCTCTGTCCATGTGGTAGAGTTATTTTTCTAAACTGGGAGCTGCCTCTTCCCTGTGCCTCCTGCCCCAGTGGCGTACCCCCCCCCTTAAACTAAGGGATAATTGTCACCTCCTGACTGTGCTAGCCTAGATCCACCTTGGTAGGGGGCAAGTATCTGAATCTTTATGTGATCTCTTCTTTCCTTTTTTATTTGTCTTATTTATTCAGTTATTTATTAATTTTATTTATTCATTTGCTAATTTGACTTATCGATTCATTTTATCCTTTATCTGTCCTTCCCCCCCTCCTGGGAGGGAGATGGGAGGAGCAGGAGGAGGCAGGACCATACTACACCAACTCTTGTGGTCCTTGTGCAGTGCCATCAGCAATATCAAACCCTCTCCCTACCTAGGTAAAGGCAGGTGGGGCCACCCAAGAGGGGGAGGGGACTATTTTTATCTGTTTTTTTCTCTTCTGGGTCTGCTGTTGGTGCAGGAGTAAGGAGGGCCCCACAGAATCCAAGCCTGGGGAAGAGCAGCCAGCCAGCCCCTCTACCTTCTCAGGGACAAGAGTAATCCCTTACCCACCCACTCTGTCCCCTCTCCTATTCTGCAGTATCAAAGAATGTGGGGCCAGGACCCTAAAATCTCCTTTCCTCCTGGGTGGGGAGTTCTGGGGTTCTTGGTGTGTGGGAGAAGTTTTATAATTGCTGCTAAATAGCTGGGTTTAAAAGAAAATAGAGACACTTATTTTGGCTCTTGGTTTGTGTGTGGGACTAAAGTGGGTATGAGGGAATTTCTGGGTGCAGGAGGGGGCATGTGGCCCAGCAAAGCAATGAGGTGGCCATGAGAGCAGCCAGGGGGAGACAGTCTGCAAGCTCAGCCTCAAGGCTGTGAAGTCAGTGATGAGATCATCCTGCCTGGCTCTTGATTCTCCCCAGCTTCTCCCAAGTGTGGCCCCCTGATGTTACTGTCTGCCACCATGAAGGGGTAGCTTGCCCCGGCTTGAGACTACCCGTGGGAGGTGTCACGCTCCTCAGGAGATGCCCTGCTGATTGTGAGGGCCACATAGGAGAACATCAGACTGCACGGATATGCAGTGTTTTAAAATAGTAGTTCAGTGGAGACTAGACAAGATCACCCTGTCTCTGCTCCCCAACCCCAGGGATGAGAAACGTGAAAGAATAGAATTAAGCAGCCAAGCTGGGTTTAAAGGCTCAGGGCATCTTAGAGCCTGGCTAAGCAGATTGGATGTGGGGAATATACAATTGGTGCTGCTGGGTGGCCAGTGCATAATTGGACACAGATTTTCAGGGCCTGTCTGAAATGCAGGCGGGGGCACCCCGCAATCGGGCTAGATGGCAGATGTGATCTTGGATAGGGATATGGGTGTAGAGAGACTGGGAAATGAGGCCATGGATGGGTTGTGGGTTGGAGGGAGCAGTGTGGGGAGGAAGGGTTGGACTGGATCAGAGCGGGAAGGAGCGTCTCAGGATATGCTCAGCACTCGCATGATGTTGGTATAGCCAGAGCCAGGTCGCCAGCCTGTCACCACAATCACCAGGTCCCCAATTCGGAGAAAACCACGGAGCTTTCCTGGGGAAGGGAAAGAAGGTGATATTCGTTGAGAGGCCTAGACCAGCCTGGTAATAAGAATCAGCAACCATCCCCAACCCCCTTCAAGGCTACCCTGTAGGAATTGAGGCACTTGAAGCAAACTGTTGGCACCACAGGGAATGTAACCACTGTGGCGTTTTAAAGCTGTGCAGTGTCAATGGGGGGAGGTGGTGCATGGTTGCTAAGTAGCAAGGCTGCCCAAAGAGGTCAAGTAGGATCATATGACAATTGTCAATTCGATTTTCATTCCAGCTGTCGAGCTTTCTCCTCTCTCCTCTTGCTCCTATGTCATACTGGGCTCAAGCCACCCGGCACAGACAGCAGCTGGATGACTTAAGGATGGCTCTGCCCTCTCTCTCAGCTTAACCCCCACCCCCAGCATTCAAGCTACTTCTCAGTCTTAGTGACTCTTACAAGGACAATCTGGAATTGAAGGAGAGGGGTAGGGCTTTTTTGAGTGGTGTGTGAAGCCAGGTTGAGGGACTCCTGGTACAAATGCAGGGGAGGGAGAGAGGGACGTCTGGGAGCTCACCACTCTGAATGCCAAATTGGACCCGGCGATCCACATCGTCTGCCCAGATGGCCTCTGGAGGTTCTCTGTAGAGCAAGGGGAAGACTCCTCGGCATAGGTTGACCTGGCGGGCAGCCTGGGCGGAGCGGGTGACAGCAATGACTGGGGCTCGAGGTCGGTACCGAGACAGAAGCTGGGCCGAGCTGAAGAAGAGCAAGAGAGGCTGGGGCTGGGGCTCAGCGGTAGAGTGCTCGCCCAGCACGTGCGATACGCTGGGTTCTATCCTCAGCACCCCATAAAAATAAATAAAAGGTGTTGTGTCCGACTATAACTTAAAAATAAATAAATAAATAAATAAATATATATATATATATATATATATATATATATATATATATATATGAGCAAGAGAGGGTTGAAACAGGAGACAAGTTTGAATTGTGGTTCTAGGTGTCACCAGGAAACTGTGTGACCCTGAGGAAGTCATCACACTTCTCTGGGCCTTGATTTTTCTCCTCTGTAAAAAGTGACTCAAAGCCCTTTGACAAGGGCACTCCCTGGCCAAGGTCCTGCCAGGTGCAGGTCTGGATCCTCCTGCCACAGAATAAGAATCTACCAGAAGATATGATAAGGAGAAACCTCTTTAAAAACCATAAAGCCATTCAGAGAGTATGCATTTATATAGTACTTAATTTATATATACTACTTAATGTCTCTTGCTAACCCTCAAAACTCCATGAGAAACAGTGGCTGACATAGACCTGAGTGTACGGAGCAGGGCTATAGAGTCCAGGTGAGTTTCCCATGGTCTCATTGCTAAGATTCAGAACAAAGACTTGAACTCAGACCAACTGGCCAATCTGCAACACTTCAGAATTGTAAGGCTCCGCAGGCTAAATGGACTTGCCTCGGAGACCTAGGAACCCAAATGCCCTGAAGCCAACATGCTCAGGGATGCCATCCCGCCAGTCCTCTAGAATTAGATGACCTGAGTCCTGGTACACTCCAAGATCTGCACCCCCGGCCTCTAGTCCTCACAGCCGTCTCTCTTCTTGCCCTGCGGCACTGGTCTTCATCCCTGATGGCCAGACAACTCTCAGGTCCATGGCCCAGTCCAGCCTACCCTTAACCCAACGCCCTGTCTGGGCTTCCCAGTGTCCCCCTCACCGGCCAGTAGTGGTCAGAACGATGATGGCAGCAGCACAGCACTTGAAAGAGGCCTCCACAGCCCCGATGGCAGTCACCTCAGTGGGGTCACGACTCAGTGGCGCTGCCCTGCGCAGCTCCTCAAACAATTGCCGGTGGTACACCGCGGCCTCGGCCTCCCGTGCAATCTGCAGGTACCAGAAGGTCACAATTGACGATGGACTCATCTCCCTAGTGGTCCAGAACATCGGTGCAAGGACAATGGCAAGGGACAATGGGGCCCAAAAAGGGTTTGGGTCCCCAGGCCATTGGCCTTTCCTTATGAGTTCCTACCGCGTGCTGCATCTTTACGGCCTCCACGGGGAAGTGGCCTTTGGCAGTCTCCCCTGACAGCATGATGCAGTCTGCCCCATCCAGTACAGCATTGGCCACATCGCTGGTCTCGGCCCGTGTTGGCCGGGGCTTAGTAATCATGCTCTCCAGCATCTGGGGACACCATGGATGTCAGAGCTGTAGGAAGCACACTCTCACTGGAGTCCTTGACAAGCTACTTCTCTGACACCTAAACTCCCAGAGTGCCCTGAAAATCAGGATCACAGTCACAAGCTGTGTGACCCTGGCAGTTCAGTTTCCTCAACTGAAAAGGAGGGTCACAATATCTCTACTTAACTTCACTATTTGAGGATCAAACACTGGATGGCATTGTCCAAAGACCCAAGATGTGGATATTCACCCTCAGTGATCACAAGACCACAAAGGGTCCCAGCCCCAAGGATCACTCCAGACCTGAGTGGCGCAGACGACGGGCTTGCCTGCCAAGTTGCACCGCCCAATCATCATCTTCTGAGCCAGGAAAACCTTCTCAGCTGGGATTTCGATGCCCAGGTCTCCCCGTGCTACCATGATACCATCGCTCACCTCCAGGATTTCATCAAACCTGGGTGGTTGGGGGAATCAGGGCTGGAGCAGGACCGGGAGATGCCATGGAGAAGCGAGCAAAAGAAGAGAAGTGGGGGGAGTGGTTTGTCCCCATAGTGCCTGATGGGGACAATGACCTAGCCTCACTTCTTCACGCCTTCGTGGTTCTCGATTTTGCTGATGATTTTGATGCTCTGTCCCTCCGGCCCCAGAGCAGCCCGAACTGCAGTCACATCGCTAGCTTTCCGCACAAAGGAGGCAAAGACGATGTCCACACCATGCTCCACCCCGAAGCGCAGGTCCAAGGTGTCTTGCTCAGACAGCCCAGGCAGGTCAACCTCGGCACCTGGCAAGTTTACGCCCTTTCTGCTGCCCAGAACGCCACCATTCTCCACTTCGGTTACTAGTCCCTCTGGGCCTGCAGAGAACCAACTTCGGTGAGGACTGTGAAGGGACACCAGCCTTGGACCCTCAAGAGATCAGGAACCATGTCCCACTCATTTCCCCGCCCTTGTTCTGGCTCCTGCACCTAATAGGCCGGTTATGTCTGTGCAAGATATAACCAACCCGCAAGACCAGTTCCAACCAGGTGAAAGCAGAAGTCTGGATGCTGGGGACTCCTGAGAAGAGTGGGAAGGACACATGGCCAGGGGAAGAGTGGGAATGACACATGTCCGTCTAAGGGCGAATGGGGGAACCAAAGGGAAAAGAATGTGCCCAGCGTTTGTGCGTGGTCAGGGCGGGAGGTGAGTCCGCACCGATGTTCTGGACCACTAGGGAGATGAGTCCATCGTCAATGAAGATGCGGCCCCCCACCGGCACAACCCGGAGGATATTGGGGTAGTCCACCCACACGGTGTTCGCGTCCCCCCGCGTCCGGAACGCCGGGTCCACAGTCACCAGCACTTGGGAGCCCTTCACTATCTCCACTTCGCACTGCGGACCCTAGGCGGAGAGCCAAAGCAGACCTAAGTCCTGCACGCATGTCCCTGACCGCTCCCCCAGCTCCGCCTCTGGCCCCGCCCAATTCCCTGGGCGCTCTGGGGTCCCCTTCTCCACCCCAGACACCGCCGGCCCCAGCCCCGCGGCTCACCCCCTGCAGGATTCCAGTACGTATCTCCGGTCCCTTGGTGTCCAGAGCGATGGCCACTGGCCGGTAGCTGAGCGGGGAAGTTGCAAAGCTCTCCACTGCCTCCCGGATGTTGGCGATGGACTCAGCGTGGTACTGGGGAGGAAGAGGAAGCGAGATTTCCAGGGAAGGTGACTAGGGCTTGGGGCATCCTCCAGCCCCGCCCTCTACCCCCTCCATTCGCTGCAACCTCGTGGGAGCCATGGGAGAAGTTGAGTCTTGCAATGTTCATCCCGGCCTTGATCATCTCCTTGAGGCGCTCCACTGAGCGAGATGTGGGCCCTGGAACCAAAGATCCTGCTCAGACTGCTTTTCCCCCACCCTGGCAGACAGACAGCTCACCACCACCCTCAAAGGCACCCCACACCACTGGGGTCCTGTTACCTGACCTTTATTCCTTAATGTAACCCCTGCACACAGGTTCCAAACTCTTTTTTCTTTCTGCAGCCAACATTCGCCCCTTTGGGGAGGCAGTGCTGCAGGGTTCTTAGAGGAAGGTAACCTCAGCTAGACCCTAGGTAAGCATGTTGGCAAGTGACTTAAGTTCTGCAGTGTGGGGGTTATCACAGGGCATGAGAGGGGTAGGGTCCTCATTGACTGAGAGCTGAGTTCTAGCTAAGTTGCCCACGAAGGGCTTGAGCTGAATTTATGATCCTCTTGCCTCAGCCTCCACATAGCAGGGAGTACAGGTGTGTGTGTGTGCCACTTGTCTGGCTTCATCTCTATCATTTGATTGATTGATTGATTGATTGCTGGTCCTTGCACATGCTAAGCATGCACTGACCATTAAGCTACATTCACAGCCACGGTCTCTATCATTTTACCGTCATTCTTTGGCGATCTCAGTCCCATCTATATGCAGACATTCCCAAAATTTATTTATTTTAAAATATTTTTTAGATGTTGATGGACCTTTATTTTATTCATTTATTTATATGTGGTGCTGAGAATCGAACCCAGGGCCTCACACATGCTAGGCAAGTGCTCTACCACTGAGCCACAACTCCAGCCCTCCCAAATTTATATTTCAGACCTTGCTTGTAAACCCAGAGTTGTATATTGGACTGACTGCCTACTCTACGTCATGCTTGGATATTTTATTTTTTTTGTACTGGGAATTGAATTGAATCCAGGTACACTTTACTGCTGAGCTACATTCCCAGACCTTTTTTTTTTTTTTTTTTTTTTTTGGTGCTGGGGCCATGTGCATGTAAGGCAAGCACTCTACTAACTGAACTATATCCCTAGCCCTCTTTTTCTTTTTAAAATTTAGTTATCTTTTATTTTGAGACAGGGTCTTGCCAAATTGCCTAGAGCCTCACTAAATTTGAAGCTGATGTTGAACTTGCAATTCTCTTGCCTCAGCCTCCCGACCTGGGATTATAGGCATGTGCCACTGCACCAGGCCCCTTGGATGTTTAATATGCGCCTCAAACTCAACACATCCCTAACTTTCCCATCACAGTCTCTCCTGCCCACTTGATACTGCCGACTTCCAGTTCCTCAGGCCCAAACCTTGCAGTCAGCTGGGTGTGGGTGTGCCTGCCTGGGATGCCAGCTATGGCAGGGGTCCTGCCACAGGAGGGTCACAAGTTTGAGGCCAGCTTCAGCAACTTAGCAAGACCCTGTCTCAAAAAAATAAATTAAAGGGCTGGGGTTGTGGCTCAGTGGTAGAGCGCTTGCCTCGCATATGCCCTGGGTTCAGTCCCCAGCACCATATAAAAATAAAGATATTGTGTCCATCTACAACTAAAAAAAATATTTAAAAAAATAAAATAAAAAGGGCTGGGGATGTAGCTCAGTGGTTGAGTGTCCTTGGGTTCAATTCTCAGTACCAGAAAACCAACAAAATTAATCAATTAGTAAATCCTCCCCCACCCCATCAATCAATCCAGTTGATCCATTAGGACATCTTGTCTTCTGTACCTTTAAAATACATTCAGAATCGGCCTGCTCTGGCCATCTCCACTGCCACCACCTGGGCTGAGCCCGAAGTACTGCTGGAACAGCCCTGTCCTTGCCCCGACCCCACCCCGGATCTATTTTCAATCCGGCAGTTTGGAGGGTTCTGCTAAATATAAGTAAGAACTTGTCACCTCCGGATTGCTCAAGACACTGCAAGACTTCCATTTTATTTGGAGGAAAATTCGACTCAAACTCTGAGAATGGCCTCTGAACAGCCACTGTCCCATCCCTCCCTTCGTCTCTTCATATCTGTGCCCTGGCCCCTTCCTGTTTTCCAGCTTTCTTAGGACTTGGGCACCGATTATTCCCTTGGCCTGGAACTCTCTCCCCAGCTATCAGAAGGCTCATTCTCCCACCTCCGAGTTTTTGTTTGTCTCCTTTTTTTTCCAGTAAAGGCTGCCCTGGCCTCCCTGATCAGGACTGTAACCTGCCTCCCGCTCTCCCACGCATGTTGCCCCTTACTACACTCCCTTTTTATACAGTACTTATCATTTCCTAACACACTAAATTATTTACCTATTTTTATTTTTATTTTTTTAATATTTATTTTTTAGTTTTCGGCGGACACAACATCTTACATCTTTATTTGTATGTGGTGCTGAGGATGGAACCCGGGCCGCACGCATGCCAGGCGAGCGCGCTACCGCTTGAGTCACATCCCCAGCCCCATATTTACCTATTTTAAAAAAAAATAATATATATGCGTACATATATATCTTTAGTTGTCAATGGACCTTTATTTTATTTATTTATATATGGTGCTGAGAACTGAACCCAGTGCCTCACACCTGCCAGGCAAGTGCTCTACCACTGAGCCACAACCCCAGCCCTATTTACTTATTTTAGGTTTTCATTTTATTTCTTGGTGGTACAGGGGATGGAAACCAGGGCCTCATGCATACTAGGCAAGTGCCCTTCTATTGAGCTACATCCCTGGCCCATTTACTTACTCTGTGTGTGTGTGTGTGGCTGGGGATTGAACCCAAGGCAAGCACTGTACCAACTGAGCTAGGTCCCCAGCCCCGAATAAAGATTGAACCCAAGGATACTTTTCTACTGAGCCACACCCCCAACGCTTTTTATCTTTTTTTTTTTTTTTAGAGAGAGAATTTTTTTAATATTTATTTTTAGTTTTCGGCAGACACAACATCTTTGTTTGTATGTGGTGCTGAGGATCGAACCCGGGCCGCACGCATGCCAGGCGAGTGCGCTACCGCTTGAGCCACATCCCCAGCCCGCTTCTTATCTTTTTGAGATGGGGTCTTGCTGAGTTGCTGAGGCTGGCCTCAAACTTGTGATCCTCCTGCCTCAGCCTCTGGAGTTGCTGGGATTACCAACCTGCACTATTGCACCCAGCATCAAATACTTGTTGAATGAATGACTATGTCAAATATGTAGAAGTTTTGGGCTGGGGTTATGGCTCCAGCAGTAGAGCGCCAGCCTCGCACATGTGAGACCCTGGGTTCGATCCTTAGCACCACACAAAAATAAACAAAATAAAATAAAGATATTGTGCCCATGTATAACTAAAAAAAAAGAAAAAAAAAAAAGCCCATGTAGAAGTCTCAAAGGAA
Organism: Marmota monax; assembly: GCF_021218885.2. NCBI lineage: Eukaryota > Metazoa > Chordata > Mammalia > Rodentia > Sciuridae > Marmota > Marmota monax. The sequence continues at coordinate 1,696,411 of NW_026694593.1, read as the reverse complement.
GAGAAAGTTGAAGAAGCACCTCGATGCACACCATTGTGCGAGGCTGCCAGGGAATAGGTGGCCTTACCGATGGTGGCGATGATGCTGGTGCTTCGAGCAGCCACAGGCTCGGAGTCAATATCCAGCAGGCAGAGATGTTCCAGGAAGGTGTCTGCCATCGCGGCAGACAGCTGCTGCTTCTGGAAGAAGGCCGTGCCCAGCTCCTGGGTCAGCTGGGCCACGCTGGCGCGCCGCAGATATCCTGCTGGCCCTGCAGTCGAAGGGGGCTCAGTAGGCACAGGCACCTGCCTTCCTCCCGGCACTTCAGTACACCCTGTCCCCCTCCCCTGGGGCCCCCAGTTGTGTGTGGAGCTCTTCATGCCTACATTATCTTATTTACTCCCAGCCGTTCCACAAACAGGTAACATGAAAGCTCTAGAATTATCCCAGTTTTACTGATAAGGAAACAAGGCCTGAGAAAGAAGAAATAAATTGCCCAAGATCAGATAACTTGTAAGTAACAGAGATAGGGTTCAAATCTGTCTAACTCTGCGACTAACTTTAAACTCAAGTTCTTTTTTTGAGATGGTTCTCACTAAGTTGCCCAGGCTGGCCTCAAACTGGCCATCCTCTTGCCTCAGCCTCCTGAATGGCTGGGATTACAGGCATGGCCACCGTGCCCAGCTAGGCTCAAGTTCTTGACCACCCAGCTGTACTGATCTCCCAAACAGCTTGCCCTTCAGCTACTGACTTGCCTCAGCCTCAGCCTCAACCTCCCTTCTGTCTGGTTCACAGTGGCACCTCGTTAGCCAATCCTGGAATCACCCAGTTCCCTCTCCTGAGGCCCCTGTTTACTTCCTTCAAACCCCTGGCAATCGGCCGACTTCCCTAAACCCTCCGGAGTATCTTCAGTCCACTCAGTGCTGCTCTAGGCCCAGGTTGGGGGCCCTGTAGCTCGATCCTGCCCAGCCCAGAGGAGCCCCATGTGCAGACGCACCTTCCATGCTCCTGCACCTGATCTGCCTCTGTGGCTCTGCTCCACGTTGTAGCACTATCAGAGGCCTGAGGCCCAGCTGGTTAAAGTGTCACCAGAGTCTTTCCTGCCAATGGAAGCCCTGTACTCCAGGGACCAGAGTCCAGGAGCCACGGGAGTGCCCCATGCTTCCCATGTTGCAGGCCCCCTCCTGGCCTGCCTTCAGGGCCTGCACAAGAGGCCTGAGCCAGTCGGTAAGTTAATACAGAGGACACTCTGATAAACATGGATAGGCTCCAAATTCCTCCAACTCCCGTTCCAGCTTTCCACCCTGTTTTCCCCTCTGTTCAATGATTTCCATTCCCCTCCTTACCTCCTGGAGCCCCGATTAGGACAGACATTGCTAAGTCTTTTTGGGACTGCGAGATCCATGACCTAAGCTGCTGGGGTGGAATGTTCTCCTGGACTGACATGCTTCCAAAGCGTGGGCCCAGGGCTGCCAGAACCGTGGACTGGGAGGAGAGAATGACAAAATTGCTGTTCTTATCTAAGTGAGCCAGAAAATAGAAAAGGGGCACACCCAGTAGGCAGCCCCATCCCCACACAGAACCCCTCCCCTAGACCTGCCAGCTCTCTGCCCCTGCCATTCCCCTATCTCACTCAATGTATTTCCTTCTTTTGGTACTGGGGATTGAACTCAGGGGCACTCAACCACTGGGCCACGTCCCCAGCCTTATGTTGTATTTTATTTAGAGACAGGGTCTCACTGAGTTGCTTAGCAACTTGCTATTGCTGAGGCTGGCTTTGAACTCGTGATCCTCCCACCTCAGCTTCCTGAGTGGCTGGGATTACAGGCGTGCACCCTTCCTTCCTTTTTTCTTTCTTTCTTGGCACTGGGGAATGGACCCAGGGACACATTACCACTGAGCTAGATCCCCAGTCCTTTTATTTTTTTATTTTGAGCCAGGGTCTCACTAAGTTGCTGAGGGTTTTGCTAATTGCTGAGACTGGCCTCAAACTTGTGACCCTCCTGCCTTAGATTCAATAGTAACTGGGATTTCAGGAATGCACCATTGCACCAAGTTCTTGGTCAATTTTCAATTCATTCATACCATCTGTTCATGAACCTGAATAGAGATTTTTTTTTTCCCAAGTGATATAATTCCTCCTTCTTTGTACTTACTGTAGTGAGCCCCAGATGGATCTAGGAAGAGGGGTTTGAGAGTAGGGACTGGAGCCTGAGGAAAGAGGAAGGAAGGGAAGCCCTTTGACAGTGTTGTGGGACCCTCAGTTTTCCCCTTTGTTTCTCTGTCCTGACCAAGAAATACAGAAAGCTTGCTGTGACCTGGCCAGCCACATGTTATCTCCTGCAGGATTGACCCCAAGCTGAGACCTTGAACATTCCCAGGCACTAATAAACTTGTTGCTGATTAACCATGTTGCTAAATATATAGAAGCCAAATTCCTTCCAACCTCACATAAACTCCATAACCCGAATCCCACCTCAGCCATTGTCCTTGTTTAGAATATTCCTCTTCTTTTGGTTCCCCATAAAAATACGCTTCAGCCCTCACACTGCCCTGTATGTAAGTCCCCCTAAGAAATGCTCTGTACTGATCACCCCTGCGTGTAATGCTTCTTTCTTTGGAATCCAAAATGACCCCATCTTGGGATGGTTTGGGAAGTCCCTGTGGAATTTTCCTGATTCCACTTTTGGGCAACCCTAGCTATGGGTTCAGCCTTTTGACAAAAGAGTGGGGTTCTCTGCAAGGGCTTTGATGACATCATCCTTATCACAACATTAGCTAACATTTGCATGTTTGATACTGCCCAATGTTCACTAAGCACCTACTCTGTGTCAGGCCCTATGGATATGGTGGAGAGCAAAACAGAAAGGGCCTTTCTCATCTATAGAATTTACAATATAGTGGGAAGACAGATGTAACCAAGTATCAAAGAAATAAATGCACAGCTCCAAACCTTGTAAGCATTATTAGGAAATCCATATGGAGCTGGGACGACAGTGAGGAGAGACTAGGGGAATGTATTTTCCATGAAGTAGTCAGGAGGACCTCTTTGAAGTGATCATGCTTTTTTTCTCCCCCTGGTACAGGGAATTGAACCCAAGGGTGCACTACCACTGAGCTATACCCGTGGCCCTTTTTATTTTGAGGGAAGTACTCACTAAGTTGCCCAGACAAGCTTCAAACTTGTGATCGTCCTGCCTCAGCCTCTCAAGTCACTGGGATTTCAGGTGCACACCACAGTGATTGACTGGATGGGCTAATTTTGAGATGTGAATTAATCATTATATTTGCAGAGCTGGGTGTGGTGGTACACATCTGTAATTCCAGTGACTTGGGAGGCTGAGGCAGGAGAATTGTGAGTTCAAAGCCAGCCTCAGCAACTTAGTGAGAGCCTGTCTCTAAAATAAAATATTTTTTAAAAAGGCCTAGGGATGGGCTGGAGATTTAGCTCAGTTGGTTGAGTGCTAGTCTTGCATGCACAGGGCCCTGCGTTCAATCCCCAGCTCCACAATAAAAAGGGCTGGGGATATGGCTCAGCAGTTAAGTGCCCCTGGGTTCAATCCCTGGTAACCACCTCCCCGCCCCCCGTTTTTTTTTTTTTAACCTACAGATCAGATTGTTGAATCTGTTCATTGATCACCTCCTGTGTGGGCTCAGCATTCAGGGCTTTATATAGGCCATGTGATTATATTATAATGGTGGCCTAGAAGGAAGGGAGTCTCCTTAGGCTGTTGTACAGATGAGGCAACTGAGCAGGGTGTGCCACATATCTTCTGTGGCCACTCCAGATTCCTTCTCTACCCTTCACTCTGCTCCCTGGCCAGGGGCTGAAGGCCTTGCCCCACGGCTTCTGCAGGTTTGGCCAGTAGAGAGCAGCACCCACTGGGGAAGAGACAAGAAAAAAGAGGTTGGGCATATATCTCTCCATGTCCCTTCTGTGAGGTGGCTGTAGTCACAACTCCTGCCAGGGGGCCCTCTCTGTGCAGATTCTAGGAACAATTCTCATCCCAGCCCTAGGACCCATAAGGCAGAAGTGAGTCCTCCGTAACAAGAGCCAGGATAATGCACCATCCCTTGTGGTTCACCATGACCCTGCCTGCCACCCACTCCTTTGCATATAGTTATTTTAAGAAGCATTCTTCTTGGGGCTGGGGTTGTGGCTCAGTGGGACAGTGCTTGTTTAGCCCATGTGAGGCACTGGGTTCGATCCTCAGCACCACATAAAAATAAAGGCATTGTGTTGTGTCCATCTACACCTAAAAAATAAATATTAAAAAAATAAAGTTACTGTGTCCACCTACAACTAGAAAACGTTAATTAAAAAGAAAGAAAGAAAAACTCCTTAAATTATCCAGTTTGAGAGAGTCCTCCATTTCCTGTCAGAAGTTTGCCTGATACACTTGTCAGAGGCTAAAAATGATGGAGTTGGGATTCAGGCTCAAAGTGTGTGGTTCCAGAGCCTGATCATCACCTCTAAACTCTATTTCTTCCCTCCTTTGGGACTGTCTCAGTGGAGGGAGAAAGGAAGACATCTCAGACTTTGGAATTGGGGGCGGGTGGAGGGAGGGAGAGGGAGAAAGAATAGGGAGGACTTTCCAAGGGGAAATGAGAGTGGGACCTATGGTGTTAGTGTATGAAATACAGGGTAAATAAAGATAGACAGTAGTTGTCAGAAAGAATGGGATGCAGGCCTTATTCTTAGAGAACTGGGAAGGAACATGGAACTTTAAGGTTGGCTTGGAAATTGTGAATTGAGTCTAGGACCATTTGGGAGGACAGGAATTTTGGAGATCCCAGAAGGAGGTATAGGGATGTGCCCCCAACAACCCTTGTCTTCTCCAGCCAAGGGACAGAAGTTCTGACCAGATATCAGGCCAAAAATGAAAAGCAGTCTGGCTGACTCTGGATCAGTGCGGGACCATGCCAGTGATGCTTTGTGCTTTGTCACGGGATCAGGGAATCTTTGAGTAGGAGAGCTGAGGGGTGAGAAAATTGGGAAAGGGACAACAGGCCCCAGGAGCCAAGCAGAACAGGGTATCAGCTTTGACAGGCAAGAACCCTCCCCACCTGGCCAACACACACCCGCAAACACAGTAAACACATCCTGAGTCATGTTGTGTCCCATAGTCGTTCATTGCACAAACATAGATTGAGCCCTCACCATGTGGGCCTCTGAAGAGGTGAGGCCGCGAGGTGAGGTCTCTGCTCAGAGTGGGGACAGAGAGAAGAGTGCTCCGCGTGGAATAAAGTGGGTCAGGCAGGTGACAGGACTGTCCAGACACAGAGGATCACCATCAGGAGAGACTGAGCTTTGTTGGTGAGGGAAGAGGTGGGACAAAGCTGACACCACCTAAAGCCAAGTGCACACAACGTCCACACACATGCGCGTACACACACACCCCATAACTCATCAACGTCACGCCCCCCACACACACACCACCCTTGGCCACAGGAACACACTCAAATGCGCTCTCGGTGCGCACACAGGCCAGGCTGGGTCCCCTGCCCGAGGCGGCCTTATTCTGCAAAGCGCAGAATACCCGCCGCCCCTCCTGGGCAGAGGGCCGCTGCCGCCTGCGCGGGGCGCTCGAGAGCATCGGGCCGGGCCGCGGGGTCCAGCGGCTGCCCAGCCCGCGGCCAGCAGCCGCCTCAGCGCAATGCCAGGAGGCCAGGCTGGGCCGAGAGACACGCCCAACGTCAGTTTCGTCATCTGCAAACAGAGATAAGAACCTTCGCGAGGGCTTAGTGCCATAGTGTCGCTGGCAGCCGGTGCGCGCCGTTCCTAGAGCACCGGGCGCCTGCCGTTCTGCACGTGCCCACGAGTGACCTTCCGCCTGCGGCAGAGGACGGGTGGGGCCCCGCACGCACAGAATTTGCTATTTGATCAGATATTCGCGGCGTATACAAAATGTAAGCGGGTGGGATACGGACGAAGGGCTTCTGCATTTCCATCCCCCGCAGCCCCCCGCAGCCCCCCCCCCCCGCTCCACCGCCTCGCCCGCGCCTGAACAGGTTTCCGAATTTTCCGTTATCTTCCCCCAAATAGGTCACGCAGATGCAAATACGCGCAGTCTTTCCCTTTTGATGCAAACAGTGGCGGGGAGTCTACCTCTCCGTATTTCCCTCATCCCCCATTTAGCAATTAATCTTAGACTCCGTCCATCTGAAGAGGCCTCAGTTGTGCTCACAGAATTTTTCTTGGGCAAAATCAATTCACCGAACCCCTCCCTCCGCACAAGTGAGAGGACTGCCAGAGAGGCGCTGCGACAGGGACCCGGCCTTCACCCTTCCTCTTCCCTGCCTTCCCCTCCCCTCTCCCTCGTCCTCCCTCTCTCCCTCCCTCTCCTCCTGTCCCACGGGGGATGCAACCCAGGGGCCTCCACCGCCCGAATTACATCCCCAACTTATTATTTAGGTATTGCTACGTTGCCGAGACTGCCTTGAACTTATGATCCTCTTGCCTCGGCCTATGGAGTCTCTGGGATTATAGGTCTGCTACTCTTTTTTAATTGTGGTAATATGTGTGTAAGAACGTGGCTCCTTGGTACCTACCTGTAATCCCTATGACTAAGGAGACTAGGCTGGACAGGAGGATAATACATTGGAGGCCAGTCTCAGCAATTTAGAAAGACCCGATCTCAAAATGAAAAGTAAAAAGGACTGGAGATGTAGCCCGGTGATGGAGCACCCCTCACTCAGTTCAATCCCCAGTACTGAGGACTGGGAGGTGAGCACATGCTGAGGGAGGGGTCTGGGAAGAAGCAGAGGGAGAGAAAATGGAGGATACATTGCTGCCCAACACAGTGGTTTCACTTTCTCTTTAACACCATTAGGTAGGCTTTCTTGTCTCCTTATTTTGTTTAGTTAAATTTAGAGCACATATCGCCAGGCGGCGCTGTGGCACACACCTGAGGCAGGAGGATCCTGAGTTCAAAGCCAGCCTCAGCAATGGCAAGGTGCTAAGCAACTCAGTGAGACCCTGTCTCTAAACAAAATACAAAATAGGGCTAGGGATGTGGCTCAGTGTTGGGTGTCCCTGAGTTTGCTCTCCAGTACCAAACAAACAAATAAATAAATGAGTAGAGCTCATATCAAAGTGACTAAAACCTGTAGGCTTGGCATCACTAAAAGTGGGACAACCAGGGGCTGGGGGTTGTGGCTCACTGGTAGAGCGCTCATCTAGCTCGTGTGAGGTCCTGGGTTCGATCCTCAGCACCTATGGCCCTATCTGGCCATATCCAGAAATGTGGACAGTTCTATAAAGAACCTAGTCTGTCAACAATCAACTAGCAAAATGAAAACACGGGAAGAGGGTACTGTTTACTTAAAAATGACCTGAAACGCATACCAACAAATGCAATAGATGGACTTATTTGATGACGACGACCACAACTACTGCTGCTGCTGCCTCTTCTCCTGGCAGTACTGGGGATGGAGTTCAGTGCCTCTACCACTGGGCTATCTTCCCTGCCTCAGCTTCCGGAGCTGCATGAGCCAAGGCAGTGAACTCTTATTTAACTTTTTTTTTTTTTAATATTTTTTAGTTGTAAGCAGACACAGCACCTTTATTTTACTTCTTTATTTTTATGTGGTGCCGAGGATGGAACCCAGTGCGTCACATGTGCCAGGCGATCACTCTACCCCTGAGCCACAACCCCAGCCCCTTATTTAACTTCTGATTTTGAAAGACCCGCCGATTCCCTGTCAAAGAAAGACGCACGAGGCACTGGCTGCAAACGCAAGAGGTGATTTATTGCTACACAGGCGCCTGCGGGTGCTCAGCGAAACCTCAGCCGGAGCTTCGGTGAACTGGCACACCGGGCTTTGGGGTACAGATCTTTTATAGGGTACAGTGGTCAGTTTCCCTCCTAGCACAGTAACAGGTATCTCATTGGCTCTTTTGAATCCAGCATATAGGTCACTTAAAGGGTAAACTTGTTTTTCACTATAGGTTCCTGGAAAAACCACATAAAAACCATTTGTTATTCATTGTATGGTTTTTCATTGTATGATCCCGTTTGCCCAACCGTGCCGGCTCCTTTCCCAACCATCCTGTCCTTTCTTAATCGTTTACACTTAACTGATTTTCTGAAAAATACATCTGACGTCTGTGCAGGTGCGGAAGCAAGCCCTGGTGATTTATTACTGGGCCTAAAGTTATTGGGCTGGGGTCTTTCAATTTGAATAATTTCATTACAAAATACATGTTTGAGACAATCAAGGAAATTTGGACATGGATTGGGTATTAGATAATATTAAGTAATTACTATTAATTTTGTCCATTGTATTTTTTAAAAAAATATTTTTTAGTTGTAGATGGACATAATATCTTAATTTATTTTTTATGTGGTACAGAGGATCAAACTTGCAAGGCAAGTGCTCTGCCTCCAAGCTACAGCCCCAACCCCTTGTCTATTGTATTTTTAAAATATTTTTAGGGGCTAGGGATGTGGCTCAGGCGGTAGCACGCTCGCCTGGCATGTGTGCGGCCCCGGTTTGCAGCACCACATACAAAGATGTGTCCGCCGAAAACTAAAAAAAAATAAATATTAAAGAATTCTCTCTCTCTCTTTAAAAAATTTTTTTTTAGTTGTAGATGGACACAATATCTTTATTTTGTTTATTTACTTTATGTGGTGCTGAGGGTTAAACACAGTGCCTCACACGTGCTAGGCAAGCGCTGTGCCACTGAACTACAGCCCCAGCCCCCTCCTCTGTATTTTAAAAAATCCTTACTATTAGAGATATATCCAAAAGTGTTTATGGGTGCACTGATATGGATATTGGGGATTCGATTTTAAATATTCCAGAGAAGAAAGAGTAGAATGATAGAGGCTGTGGGAATAGCAGGGGGGTGAATTGATAATCAGATGGAAAAATGTTGACAATTGTGAGAGTTGGGTAACATGGATATGGGGATTCATTAGAATATTTTTATACCTTGGGTAGACTGTAAAAACAGGTCAGAGTAAATTCCATACAAAATCATAGCTTGGTCAGAGGTCCTGCTGTGCTCTGAGGGACAACAAAGGAGATGTGTGCTGGCTTTCAGGAAGTTCCAGGCTGGGGCTAGGTGGGCCATGCCTGTCGTCCCAGCAACTCAGGAGGCTGAGAAGAGAAGAAAAGAAGAAAAAGAAAAAAAAAAGATCTGGGACTGGGTGCAGTGATGCTCACCTTTGATCCCAGCAGCTTCTGAGGCTGAGGCAGGAGGATTGCAAATTTGAGGCTAGCTTGGTCAATTTATCTAGACCCTGTCTCAAAATAAAAAATAAATAAAAAGAGCTGGGGATGTCGATCAGTGGTAGAGATTCCCTGGGTTAAATCCCTAGTATGGCTACCCCCGCAAAAAAAAAATAATAATAAAACCAAAAATCCCAGGAGTTTCAAGTGATGGGGAAGACAGGTGAGGATTTGAGAGAATTCAAGCAATGCCTAAATCTGGTGATTAGGGTTCACGGGGCAAGAGGGAGGGTGAGTTCAGGGCCACATGGAGACCCAGAGGACACCTAATTCAGTAAGGGAGTTCTCAGGATGACAGTGTGGCCTCTTTAATAAGAGACCACAAGATACAAAAGGGATTGGGGCGTTGTCGCTCAGTGGTAGAGTGTTTGCCTAGCATGCGTGAGGCCAGCCGTGAGTTCCACCCACAACACCGCAAAATAAACAAAATAGAAGCCAGGCGTGGTGGCACATGCCTGTAATCCCAATGGCTCCGGAGGCTGAGAGAGGAGGATCTTGAGTTCAAAGCCAGCCTCAGCAACGGCGAGGCACTAAGCACATCAGTGAGACCCTGTCTCTAAATAAAATCCAAAATAGGGTTGTGGATGAGCCACATCCCCAGCCCCATTTTGGATGTGGTTGAGTGCCCCTGAGTTCAATCTCTGGTACCCCAAAATAAATAAATAAATAAACAAACAAACAAGATAGAGATAATAAATAATAAAATAAAAACAATTGCTGAAAGCAGACACTGCCGCAGTGGGCTGGGATGCAGTGGAAAGTGGGCAATAGTGTGTCGTTGCTGGGGCAGTGCTCACAACCGTGTTCCTCCTCCTGTGGCAGGCCCCCATCAACCTGTGAAAGACATTTTAGCTCCATTTTAGGGATTAGAAAAAATGATGCTAAAAGCAGTTAGGTAATTAACCCCAGATAAAACCTATTAACAAGGAGTTGAACTCAGATCTGGTTGATTGCAAAGCTGTGTTCTTTCCACGAGGGACCCTGTGTGTTTAGTTTAGGAGACCCTGGCCTACAGCCCTGCCACGTGCTTCCCAGGGCAAGTTAAACTGGGCATGGCAGGTCGAGGAGTTTTTGTTCTAGCTAGGCTGGGCCCAGACTGTCCCAGAGGGTTCAAGTCATCCCCTGAGTTCTGTTGGGAAAGTCCCTTCTTGTAGGCCTCAGACTGACACTGAAAAAGTGAGAGGGTTCTTGTTCTGGGTGACACATGCATCCCCCACGTCAAGTCCCCCTCCCTCCACCCCAGGTTTCACTCCTTGTATCTTCAACATGGAGTTGACAATGAGGGCAGATTGATAATTCTTTGGATTCAAATGGATTTAAATATTTATAAAGACCTTTCCCTTACTTTAACATTTCTGATTTTTTTTTTTCCTTCAGTACTGGGGATTGAACCTCAGGCCTTGCGCATGCTAGGCACGTGCTGTACAAATGAAGCACACCTTCAGTTTCCCTATTTTTAAGATTTTATTTTGAGACGGGGTCTCGCTAAGTTGCCAAGGCTGGTCGAGAGCTTTAGATCATCCTGCGTCAGCCTCCCGAGTACCTGGGATGTATCACCATGCCTGACTCTCTTTTTCTTTCCACCCTATGAAATAATAAGCAAGATAAAGATTGGTCTCTGCTCTGGGTTCCCGACACAGAGCTCCTAAATCTCTTGTAAATTACTAAGTGATCGTGAGCTAGGAGCCACCTTTTGTTATATAATTTTGTGTTTAGCCCTGGTATCTCACACAGAGATACTGAACCTCTTGGAATTTCCTGGGTGATAGGAGCATCTTTTGTTCTAATGAGGTAACTCTTGGCGGGCTCCTAAATGGGGGCTTGTCACTGGAAAGACCAAGCCATGATTAGAACCTTGGAACTTTCAGCTGTACCCCTTATCCTTCGGGGAAGGGGCAGGAGCTTGAGATTGACTTAATAATTGTTCATGCCTAGGTGGTGGAGCTTCCATAAAAATCCTTAAACTAGCTGGGCATGGTGGCGCATGCCTGGAATTCCAGGGGCTCTGGAGGCTGAGGCAGGAGGACAGCAAGTTCAAAACCAGCCCCATCAACTTAGCAAGGCCCTAAGCAACTTAGTGAGACCCTGTCACAAAATAATAATTATAAAAAAGGACAGGGGAGCTAGGGTTGTGGCTCAGTGGCAAAGCACTTGCCTAGCACGTGTGAGGCCCTGGGTTCGATCCTCAGCACCACATATAAATAAATAAAAAATCAACAACTAAAAAAAAAAAAAATCTGGTGATGTGGCTCAGTGGTTAAGTGTCCCTGGGTTCAAACCCTGGTACCAAAAACAAAATAAACAGGAAAACAAACAAACAAACAAAAACCCCTAAACTATGTGGTTTGGAGAGCTTCTGAGTTGGTGAACACATCAACACGCGGCCCACTCCCACTCTCAGGGACAGGAGTTCCTGTGTTCAGCACTCTTTTTCCCCTCCTACTGGGGAACGAACCCAAGGGCACTCTACAATGAGCTATATCTTTTTTTTTTTTTTTAACTTTTATTTCGAGAGAGGGTCTAATTTTTATTTTTATTTTTATTTATTTATTTTTTTAATTTTTATTGTTGGTTGTTCAAAACATTACATAGTTCTTGACATATCATATTTCACACTTTGATTCAAGTGGGTTATGAACTCCCATTTTTACCCCGTATACAGATTGCAGAATCACATCAGTTACACATCCATTAATTTACATATTGCCATACTAGGGTCTGTTGTATTCTGCTGCCTTTCCTATTATCTACTATCCCCCCTCCCCTCCCCTCCCCTCCCCTCTTCTCTCTCTATTAGTTTTTATTTCGAGAGAGACTCTTACTGTGTTATCCAGACTGGTCTCGAATTTGCAATCTTCCTAGCCTCAGGCTCCTGAGTTGATGGGATTAGAGGTGCTTGCCACAAGGCCTGGTCCTAGGACCCTTTGGACCTTGTTCTAGCATCTCTTTATCTGGCTGTTCCTTCGGGTTTTTTTTTTTTTTTCTTTTTTTTTAAATATTTTTAGTTGTAGTTGGACACAGTACCTTCATTTTATTTATTTATTTTTATGTGGTGCTGAGGATCGAACCCACGGCCTCCACCTGCTAGGCAAATGCTCTATCACTGAGCTACAGCCCCAGCCCTCCATTCATATTCTTTATATATCCTTTATTATATAAAAAATTGATAAACATAAATATTTCCCTGGCTTCTGTGAGTGGTTAGAGAATATAATGGAAACAGAAGAGGGGGTCATGGGAACTTTCCATATAAAACTGGTCTATTAGATGAACAAGTGACAACCTGAACTTGCCTTTGGCATCTAAAGTGGGAAGGGAGAGGTCTCATGGGACTGAGTTTCCTGTGGGGTCTCCACTAACTTCAGGCTAGATAAATGTCAGAACTGAATTGAGGCAGCTCAATAAAATGTGCCTGTAGTTCTAGCTACTCAGGAGGCCGAGGCAGGAGGATCACAAGTTCAAGGACAGCCTCAGCAAATAAGTGAGGCTTTGTCTCATTGCGGAAAAACAGAAGGGCAACGGATGCAGCTCAGTGGAAGAAGGCCCTGGGTTCAATTCTCAGGTTTTATTTTATTTTTTTAAATATTTTTTTTAGTTGTAGACAGACACAATTGCCACAGTCCGGCTGCAGCAAAATAACCGGGGGGTTACGAACAACTTGTGTAGATTGATACAGCAGGAGTGGAAGCCGTTTATTGCAGGACAGGAGCGGTATTTATACATTCCACACAGCTTATCTAGTTAACATAAACTAGATACATCAGTCAACCAATAAGGAATCTCCACACTTAATGGCTCCATGGCATTACTTCACAAACCACTCCCTCTGGCATTTTGCCAGGCACCATCCAGACTTGTTTACGAACTCTAACATTCCCCTGGCAAAATGCCAGGTGTTATTTTGACTTGTTTACAGACTCCAACACACAATATCTATCTATCTATCTATCTATCTATCTATCTATCTATCTATCTATCTGTGTACTTATTTATTTACGTGGTGCTGAGGATCAACCCCAGTGCCTCACGCATGCAAGGCAAGCGCTCAACCACTGAGCAACAGCCCCAGCCCCTCCATTCCCAGTATTTGACTATTTAAATAACCAGGCTGCTTACCTGGAACTGTCCTGTCCTGAGCTCTGGACTCTACCTGGAGTCCCTTCTGTTTCTATCTGCTAAAAATTGCAGCTCTGGGGATTTCGCAAATGGCTTCAGCTTGCTCAGTGACACAAATGATGCAGATGTAACTGGTCAACTGTATGGGCCTGAGTGGGGAAGGCCAGCAGGGGTGATTGGAGAGCCGGAAACCTCATGATATAAAATGAGGAAATCGGAGTCAGAATTGCTTTGTTTTTCAGTTTGAATTTGTGCTCATTTCTAGGTATTTTTCAGCACACCAGCTCTGTGGCACAATCTCTAATTTTCTTTGAGCTTCCGCCTGTGTTTGTTTTTGATACCAGGGATTGAACCTAGAGGACTTTTACCACTGAGCCATATCCCAGCCCTTTTTATTTTTTATTTTGAAACAGAGTTACGTGAAGTTGCTTAGGGCTTCACTAAATTGTTGAGGCTGGCCTTAAACTTGAGATCCTCGTGTCTCAGCCTCCTTAGCTGATGGAATTATAAGTGCGAGCCACCACACCACACCAATTTTTTTAATATTTATTTTTTAGCTGGACACAATATCTTTATTTATTTATTTTTATGTGGTGCTGAGGATCGAACCCAGGGCCTCGCATGTGCAAGGCAAGCCCTTTACTGCTGAGCCACAACCCCAGCCCCACACCATTTGTTTTTAAATGGGTTTTTCACTATGTTGTTCACTCTTTTATTTTTATTATTTTTTTATTTTTTAGGTGTACATGGACACACCACAATGCCTTTATTTTTATGTGGTGCTGAGGACTGAACCCGGGTCCTGCCGGTGATAGGCGAGTGCTCTACTGCTGAGCCACAATCCCAGCCCGGTTTTCAATTTTTATTTATAGACGCAACTGAGTCTATAAATAGACTTTTTTTTTTTTTTTTTTGGGAGGAGGTAGTGGGGATTAAACCCAGGAGCACTTTACCACTGAGTTACATCCCTAACCATTTTTACTTTTTATTTTAAAACAGTTCTCACTGATTTGCTTAGGGCTTCACTAAGCCTCAGCCTCCCAAATCATTGACCACTCCCATCTGTTTTCAAAGTTGATGCCATCGCACTTATTGATTCTTTCTCCCCCTTTATTGATAATGTGTTCTGAGCTATAGGAGTTCTATTGAGAAAAGTCCTTGCCTACCACTCTATGTCGGAATGTCTCCCCTATGTTTTCTTGTATCAGTTGCAAAGTTTCTTATCCTAGATCCTAAGAGTTTTATTAATGTGCAGTTGTCCTTTGTCCAGGGTGAGAGATAGGGATCCATAAGGATATCCAGTTTTCTCAGCACCATTTATTAAAAAGTCCTTTAATGCCAGGCATGGTGATGCTTACCTATAATCCCAGAAGCTCAAGAGCCTGAGGCAGGAGGATCACAAGTTCAAAGCCAGCCTCAACAACCTAGCAAGGCCCTAAGAAACTTAGGGAGACCCTGTATCAAAATAGAAAATGGGCTGGGGGTGTGCTCAGTGGTTAAGTGCCCCTGGGTCAATCCCCTGTACTGAGGTAAGAAGAAAACAAGTTCAAGGCCAGCTTTGGTGACTTAGTGAGACCCTCACTCAAAATAAAAATTAAAAGGGCTGAGGATGTAGTTCAGTGGTTAAACACCTTGGGTTCAATCTCTGGTGCCCCCCCCCCCCCCACCAAAAAAGATCTGTCTTTTCTCTACTTTGTGTTTTTGGCACCATTGTCCAAGATTAGATGACTGTATCTGATTGGGCTTGTCTATGTGTTTCCTATTCTATTTCATTGGTTTACCTGTTTCTCTCTCTCTCTCTCTCTTTTTTTTTTTTGGTGGTGCTGGGGATTGAACCGAGGACCTTGAGGCATGGAGGCAAGTACTCTACCAACTGAACTATATCCCCAACCCAGTTTAGCTGTCTCTTTTTTTCTATTGATGTGATAAATTACATTTATTGATTTCCATATGTTGAACCAACCTTGCATCCCTGCGATGAATCCCTCTTGATTGTGGTGCGTGATCTTTGTGATATGTTTTTGTATTCTATTTGCCAGAATTTTATTGAAAATTTTTACATCTATGTTCATTAGACATACTGGTCTGAAGTTTTCTTTTTTTTTTTTTTCTAATGTATCTTTGCCTGGTTTTGGAATCAGGGTGATATTGGCCTCGTAGAATGAGTTTGGAAGTGCTCTCTCTTTTCTTTCCTGAAATAAATCATGGTGTTTTAGTTAGTATAGCTCTGTAGTATAATTTGAAATTGGGTATTGTGATTCCTCCAGCATTGCTTTTTTTTTGCTCAGAATTGCTTTGACTATTTTGGGTCTTTTGTTCTACATAAATTTTAGGTCAGTTTTTCCCTAGTCCTGTGAAGAATATTATTGGTATTTGGTGGGGATTGTATTGAATCTGTAGAATGCTTTTGGTAGCATGGCCATTTTAACAACGTTGACTTGCCTATCTGTAAACATGGGAGGGCTTTCCATATTCTAGTATCTTCTGTTTTTTTCAGTGTTCCGTAATTTTCCTTGTAGAGGTCTTTCACATCTTTGGTTAGATTTATTCCTAGGTACTTACTTTTTTTTTTTTTTTTTAAGCTACTGTAAATAGACTTGTTTTCCAGATTTGTTCTCAATGGGTTCATTGTTTGGGTGGAGAAAATCTATCTATTGATTTTTTTTTTTTAAAGAGATTCCTCTGAACCAGAGTAAATCTCTGTTCTTTTTATTTAATTTTTAGTTTTAGGTGGACACAACATCTTTCTTTGTATGTGGTACTGAGGATCGAACCCGGACCGCACGCATGCCAGGTGAGCGCGCTACCGCTTGAGCCACATCCCCAGCCCTATCTATTGATTTTTGTATGTTGATTTTGATTCCTGAATTTGTTTGTCAGATCTTAGAAGTCTTCTGGTAGAAATTTTAGGATGTTCTAAATATAGGAACATATTATCTGCAAATAGGGATAATTTGACTTCTTTCTTTCCTAGTTATATCCCTTTTATTTATTTTTCATTGACTAATTTCTCTGGCTAAAATTTAAAGTACTATATGGAGTAAGAGTGGTGAGAATGGACATCTTTGTCTTATTCCTGATTTAAGAGGAAATGCTTTCAGTTTTTCCCTATGTGTTTAACATTTTGAGGAATTGCCCAGTTGTTTTCCACAGTGGCTTCACCATTTTACTTTCCCACCAGTATGTAAGAGTTCCAGTTTCTCCATATTATCACCAACAGTATGCTTTTTTTTTTTCTTAGTATGTTCAGTGTGTTAATTGACTGATTGATTCCAGGGATTGAACCCAGAAGTGCTTAAACACTAAGCCACATCCCTAGCCTGTTTCTATTTTTTGAGACAGGATCTCCTAAGTTGCTCAGGGCCTCAGTAAATTGCTGAGGCTGCCTTTGAACTTGTGATCCTCCTTCCTCATCCTCTGGAGCCACTGGAATTATAGGCATGGGCTACTGTGCTTGGCTTGTTTTTATTTTAATATAGCCATTTTGCTAAGAATAAGTTTTATCCTATTGTGTGTGTGTGTGTGTGTGTTTTCTTTTTCCTGTACGGGGGATCAAACCCAGGAACTGACCCCGTTAGGTTAGGCAAGGGCTGTACTCTGAGGTATAACCCAAGCCCTGCTTTTCACTCTCTTGATAGTGTTCTTTGATGCACAAAGGATTTTAATATTTATTTATTTATTTATTTTGGTACTGAGGATTGAACCCAGGGTCCCTCTTCCATTGAGCTACATTCCCAACCCTTTTTATTTATTTTATTTTATTCAGTTATTTTGAGACAAGGTCTCACTATGTGGCCCAGATTTATGGATAGTAATTATCAACATTGTCAAAATGTCCGTACTACCAAAGATTTTATTTTTTATTTTTATTTTATTTTATTCATTTATTTTGAGACAAGGTCTCACTAAGTAGTCCAGCATGGTCTTGAACTTATGATCCTCCAGTCTCCTGAGTACCTGGCATTATAGGTACATGCCTGACAAAAGTTTTATATTTTGATGTAGTATACAATTGAACAACGTTTTTCTTTTGTTGTGTATGTTTTTGGTGTCACATCTAAGAATCCATTGTGAAATTTAAAGTAATGGAGATTTATTCCTGTTTTCTTCTAAGAGTTTTATATATATTTTAGTTTTAATCCAGAAAACAAAAAATTAGAAATTTTAGGTTCTAATTAATTTTGAGTGAAATTTTTATGTGGTGTGAGATGGTAATTTAACTTCATTCTTTTGCATTTGGAAATCCAGATAGCACAGTAATATTTGTTGAAGACACTTTCTTTTCCCCTTGAGTGGACAGGTACCCTTATCAAGAATCAACTGGGGGGCTTGGGGTTGGGGCTCAGTGGTAGAGTGCTTGCCTCACATGTATGAAGCTTGGATCCTCAGCACCACATAAAAATAAATAAATAAAATAAAGGTGTTGTGTCCATCTACAACTAAAAAAAAAAATTAAAAAAAAAAGGAAGAAAAAAATAATCAATTGGGGTTGTGGTGCTACTCATAATCACAAGGACTAGGGAGGCTGAGGCAGGAGGATCGAAAGCTGCAAGCCAGCCTTAGCAATTTAGTGAGCTCCTGTTTAAAAATAAAAAGTAAAAAGTGTTGGGGATGCCATTCAGTGGTAGACTGCCCCAGGTTCAATCCCCACACCATACACACACACACACACACACATACACACACACACACTTGACATATGGGCTTATTTTGACTTTCAGTTCTGTTCCATTGGTCTGTATGGTCCATTAAAAAAAAAATACTATTTTAGTTGTAGATGGACACAACACCTTTGCTGAGGTTGGTTTTGAACTCACCATCCTCCTGCCTCAGCCTCCCCAGGCACTTGGATTATTGGCATGTGCCAGGGTCCTGGCTCCTACAGATTTTATGGTTATGAAGATTTAGCCGTATCTCCCTCAGTTTTGGGATGTGGTCTGTGAAAAGGGTCACAAAAGTCTCCCCTCAGGGTAACTTGGGTTCCTCTTGACATTATTTTGGGCCTGCATTTCTCCTACAGATAACAGGAGTTTTCTGAGGAATGTGACACAGCCTGACCAGGGAGGACTTCTTGGAAAAGAAAGCATGTGGTGGCGGGCACAGTGGGCCCATTTTATACAATTGTTCCCTTAACTTTGTACTCTCCCCTCTCACGTCTGAGGGGCACTTTATCACTGAGCTATATCCCCAGTCCTTTTTAATTAATAATTTACTTTTGGAAACAGGCTCTTCCTAAATTGCTGAGGTTGGCCTGGGAGTTTGGATCCTCCTGCCTCAGCCTCCTAAGTTGCTGATTCTACAGGCTACGGGTTTGCCCCTTGGGAACCCCCGCCCCTCTCCCCAACTTCTAACTTTTATATTTTTCCGTTTTTCTTTCTTTCATTTTGTAGAACTGCTTTCGCATGTTCCATGTTGAATAACAGCGGTGGTAGCAAATATCCTCCTACATGATTTTTGCGTCATAACGACAAAGTTCGTTTATGTCCTAACTGGCTTGGAATTTCAGGGACTATTCTAGATGTTCTAAGTTACTGGGGCTATGGAGAAGGAGTCCGTGGTGTCAACCTCTGGTGGGCTGGTAAGCTGTGCGTGTAGGAAAGACGGTCCTAGTCTCCGTGCTGAGTCCCATCCTTCTTGAGCCCTTAAAATACTTTTATCTCCTGGTATCATCATCATTCAAGGAAGTCAAGTCGATCAGACGTTAAAACGATTCGTCCACGTTAGAACCAACGAATGTCAAAGCTGGTCGTCCTGGGGTTTTGCCAACAGGCCACTTAGACATATCGGAAAATAGTGAAAACTTAAAAAAAATCGGGGCGACATCCGGCAGTTGGAGCAGGGGGACCTCCCAACCTACTTCTCTCCCTGCACAGAGGCCACCTGCCCGCTCCACCCACGCCCCGGTCGCGTGACTGCCCCGTTCGCAGCCCTCTCATTGGCCGACCGTCACAGGGCCCCATGCTCATACGAGGGCCAGCAGCCAATCAGCGCGCCTCGTCCCCTCCCAGCCCGCCGCGCTAGATGGCGTGTCTTCGTGCCTTCCGCGGCACGCCGGGAGTTGTAGTCCATATTGGGTTTCTGCCCACAGTGACGGGACACCACGAACTACTTGACCCAGAGAGCCTAGCGCCGAGCGCGTCCGGCTTTTAGGGATACCCCGCCAACAATCCAGATCGAACAAGACCCAGCTTCCCGGAGCAGGTGAGCGAGGTCGCGTGGAGGTGCTGGAGGTGCTGGAAGTGGAGGTCCGCTACCAGCCTTACCTCTAGCGATGCTGTGGGTCACTGCAAGCCCAGCCTGTCGTGTCAGAGCTTGACGTTTTGGGGGTCGGTGGGCCCTACTGGCTGGCCTTCTGTGCTTGCGGAAACTTCCAAACTTTTGCCGGAAGCACCCAGTATGCCGGGGTCCGGGTTAGTTTCTGCTGGGAGTCCTGCCCGCTGGGAGTCCTGGCCAGGGTTGCTCCCAGGCGCTCTGCGCAGTCTCAGCGCTTCTGCGAGACTCGGAACTTCCAGTTTCCGTGCTCCAGACCACACGTCCGCAGCATCCATGGTTCCAGCCCCAGTTCTCCCTTCCTTGGAGTTTAAGTTCAAACTCGGGCCCTGCCACTGCCGGCAAAGGGAGACCTTGGCTGCGTTTGGCTGTGCTTCTACTGAGCTATTTTCCCTACCTCCTAGACCCTCAATTTGGCTTCTAGAATTATAGGGTGGTTTAAGGGTCCTCCTAGCCCCTAGTCCTGGGGTACTGTGTTCTGTACCGCCTCCTCCTCCGGTCTTGTCCTTATAGCCTTGAAGACACTCAATTTTAGCCGTCTTAATTTTAAGTAACGATCTGCTGGGGCTCAGTCACCCAAACATACTTTTTCTTTCTTTCTTTCATATCCTTCTTTGTATAATTGCCCCCAAGTTTAGTCCACAAGAGGACCGGGCATTCTGGGCCAGTAGCTAAAAAGTTGATTTGGGGATGATAGAGGGAGCGGCCACCATGCATCTGCCTTCGGTACTTGCCCCTGCAGGGAGTGCACAGTACCCCTCCCTATGCCACCTCCACCATGCCCCTGTCCCGCTTGCTGAGATCTGTGGGGGTCTTCCTGCTGCCAGCCCCCTGCTGGGCGCCCAGGGAGAGGTGGCTGGGTTACCTACGGCGGCCCTCCCTGGTGCATGGGTGCCCAGTCCTGGGGGCCTGGCACAGTGCCCGCTGCTGGTGCCAAGTGTGGACAGAGGAGCCTCGGTGAGTGTGGTTGGGGTGAAGGGCCTTGGGGAGGGGAGCACCTGATCAGGTTCCTCATTTGTCCTTCCTCTTCTCAGAGCACTTTGCTCCTCTCTCAGAATGAACGGAGACCAGAAATCAGATGGTTATGCTCAGGAAAAGCAGGATTTCATCCAGCACTTCTCCCAGATAGTCAAGGTGCTGACTGAAGATGAGATGGGGCACCCAGAGACAGGAGATGCTATTGCTCGACTCAAGGAGGTGAGGGATTAATGACCGGAGGAAACAAGACCATTTGTCACTGCATATGTGTGGAATTTAGCTGGGGCTTTCTGGGGCACTAGCATTCAGGTTCATTTTGACAAAATTTTATACTACAAGGAATTTGATTTCAATCCCTGTTCCCCCCTTGGGGACACTTCTGACAGATGTAGGAGGAGACTTTCACCTGGTTTGTGACTCTGGAGTGGGTGAGGAGTGGGTGAGGCCTGGGCATATATATTTACTCCACCTGATTTTTGGCTCTGTAGAAAGTGGGCCATCCAAACTGTTTCATATAGGAGTGGAGGCCTTTAACCTGGTGAAATCTTTGATTTTGTGTCCTGAAATCATAAGATGCTGTTTTGGCAGACGAATGGGAGGAGGCAGTTTGAGGTGGTCTATATTCCCAGAGCCCTGATGGAAGTTAGGGTGTCATCAGAAGCCTCTGTTCCAGCAATGAACTATTGCTGTAATACTTAAGTTGCTTTTTTCTCCCCCTTTCTTTTATTCTCTTGAAGTATCCAGTAAATTGGTTTTATAAATTGCTGTCTGTCTCATCTGTCTGAGGGGAACCAAGGGAAAGGGGAGGCTTTGTCGACGTTGGGATGGGGACTAAAAGAGAAAGCTCTCCTTTATTAACACTGGTTGAGAACCGGGCAACAGAAGGTCCTGACAGGAAGAGACACCATTGGAGGATTAGATGGATCCCACAACTTGGGTCCCGTCTGAGTTCTCGCTAACTTGGAGGGGCCTGGTCTTAAATACAGGATTTTCATTTGAAGATGCATTGAATTCTGGGCAGGAGGGGGTGGTTGGGAAAGCAACTATGGGTTGTGAAAGGGAAGTCGAGGGAGGTGGGATGCAGCGGGATCTGCGTACCATTCCCACAGTGTGCACTGTTTTCCCTGAGTCCTGGGCTTGGGGACAGACAGAACTGAGCTCGCACCATAGAGCCTTTAATCTTACTGGGGAAGACAATGCAGAGTACAAAAGAAAGAAACAAACCCACTGGGGAGTTCTTCTCACTGTGCTCTGGGACTTTGGGACAGGGGTCAAGAAGTAGGAATCCGGGACTTCCTGGAATGGGAATTGGGATTGGAGAGGGTGAAGTTCAGTAGGTGGTTAGAAATGGAAGTTGCTCTTGCGTGGACCCTGATGCCCTGTCCCTCTCCCTTGTCCCAGGTCCTGGAATATAATGCCATTGGAGGGAAGTACAACCGGGGTTTGACGGTGGTGGTAGCATTCCGGGAGCTGGCGGATCCAAGAAAACAGGATGCTGATAGTCTCCAGAGGGCCCTGACAGTGGGCTGGTGTGTGGAGCTGGTGAGAGGCGTGGGGGAAGGGCAGGAGAAGAAGAGGGTTCCTAGAGTTGGGGGTAGGGGAGGGATGAACCCAAAACTTGTTTCTGGTTTTTGTTTATATTTCCTATTCCTAGTGTGGTGTAGCCAAATTTAGGCAGAGTGAATTATTCCAAGAGTTAACTGGTTAACCAGTAAGGGCGACCTCTTGCCATTAGGTACATAGAATTTAGCAGAGAGGTGTTGGCTTTTTCCTCTGAGCAAAAAATAGCCATAAAAATGATATAGTTCTTCCAAAAGATTATTGTGAAGTATAAATTGAAAATCAGGGGCTGACTAATAGTTTTTGAAAATGTTTGCAACTTAAATCCCCTACATTTAACATAGCAGATGCTTTGCTTAAAAACCCAGATTTTGAGCCAAGGTTGTGGCTCAGTGCCAGAGCGCTTGCCTAGCGTGTGTGAGGCACTGGGTTCAATCCTCAGCACCACATATAAATAAAATAAAGGTCCATTGACAACTAAAAAAATATTTAAAAAAAAAAATCCCAGATTTCTTGCATTACTTGGAAGATCATAAGATCCAGGTCCATGTTCACGTATAGCAGCACCTGCTGAAGGCACATCATGGCTACTTCCCCAAGACATGGTACATGCTCTCATGTGTGTGGCTCTGGTCTCCTTCGTTCCCTGCCTCTCCTTGCCTTCTGTACCCAGGTATCCTGACCCTTGAAGGTGTGTGGTTGCTAGCCTGGCCTAGAGGCTTAATTGGTGGCAGGGGGACTGAATTCCAATAATACCATCCAAGATGTATTCCATATTCAGGTATTCCTGTCTCCTAGATGTCCTTTATGGCTATTAAAAAAAAATATCCAGGCCCAGTCAAAGCTAATGCATTACAAAAACCAGAAACAAAAGAAACAAAACCCAAACTAACGTATTGCATTTGGCAATTTTTTTTCTTTCAGTCTTCACTTTTTTAATATACTTTTAAAAAATATTTTTTAGTTTTAGGTGGACACAGTGTCTTTATTTTACATTTATGTGGTGCTGAGGATCGATCGAACCCAGTGCCTCATGTATGCTAGGCGAGCACGATACCACTGAGCCACAACCCCAGCCCCTTCTTTCAGTCTTTAGAGTAGAATAGTTCCTTTACCACAGTTGACTTTTCCCCTGAAGTCCAGGCTGACTGTTTGGTAGAGTGGTGCCTAATCTAATTGGTGTCTGTGTGATCCTTTCCTAATGTATGAATTCTCCCTAGGGAGCTAACCCCCAGTGCTGAGGTCCTACCCCTATAGATGCTCACTTAAGTGATCTGGATGGGATCTACCACTATGATATTTGTAAAGTTCTGCAGATGGGGTTAGAATCATTGATGGAGGAGTAGATTGAGAGGGGCCACAGAATGAATTCCCTTGGAGACATTGGTTGAATGGTGGTGGCTGAAACAAAAATTGTCCTTGGGAAGAGGCAGTGGATGCATGGCTCCAGAGAACCATGTCACTCCGAATAAATGCAGTGTAAATAAGTTTTCTGTCTCCAGTGTGTGCCTCCATTCTGCTCCCCTGGGGTAAGATCAGCATTAAAAGTTCAGATTGATGCCTCCTCCATGTGGGTCTTTCCAAGAACACCAGCAGTGACTGTAGGGGCCCACACCTGAGCTGAGGGGCATTGCTTCCTGCTTCCCCAACAGTGTGACCCATCAGAGCACATAGGATCAGGATGGGGTAGAATTTTGAAAGCCATATCTTATTATTTAATTATTTTTGCTGTACTGGGAATTGAAACCAGGGATGCTCTACTACAGAGCTACACCCTGAGCTCCTTAATTTTCATTTTGAGACAGGGTCTTGCTGAGTTGCCAAGGCTGGCCTCAAGGTTGTGATCCTCCTGCCTCAGCCTCTTGAGTTGCTGGCAGTACAGGTGCACCACTGTGTCATGGCAAGAACCATGTCTTGAAAAACTGCTTAAGAAATGAGTGGCCTGATTGCAAGAAGAATCATGGAGAGTTTCTTTCATTTGCTTAGTAGACTTGGAAGCACCCATTCTGAGGCTAGTGCTGTGCTAGGCTGTGGAAATGCCAAGAGGAAAAACATGTCCCAAGTCCAAGGAGTTTATGGTCTAGTTAGAAAACCAAGTCAGCTGGGCACATCAGTGTGTGCTTGTAACCATCGTGACTGAAGCAGGGAGATGTCAAGTTTGAGGCAAGCACAGCAACTCAGACCCTTGTCTCAAAATAAAAATAGAAAAGGCCGGGCGCTGTGGCGCACATCATCCCAGCAGCTCGGGAGGCTGAGGCAGGAGGATTGTGAGTTTCAAGCCAGCCTCAGCAATTTCGAGGTCCTAAGCAACTCAGTGAGACCCTGTCTCTAAATAGAACACAAAATAGGGCTGGAGGTGTGGCTCAGTGGTTGAGTGCCCCTGAGTTAAATCTGCTGTACCAAAAAATAAAACTAAAAAAGGACTGAAGATAGAGCTCTGTGGTAGCTCCCCTGGGTTAGATCCCTATACTAACGAGAAAGAGAGGAAGGAGAGAGAAAACCAACAAGGTACTTTCAGGGGGCTGGCACTTGAAAGGGCAAGCCTTTTGCTGGTATTTAGGAGTGTGTAAAGGTGTTTACAGTTCCATGGGTACAGATTATTAGGCAGATTTCAGTTCCATTCATTTACACCTGCTCCCCTATATAAACTACACAGTAAGGCTGTGTCCCTCATCACTAGGATGTTTGAATGGAATGTTGGCTGATGTAATAGTGTTCAGCCTTCTTTTAAGAGTCATGGAGGTAGCTGTGTGCAGTGGCAAAAATGTGTAATCCCAGTAACTTGGGAGGCTGAGGCAGGAGGATCACAAGTTCGAGGTCAGCCTTAGCAATTTAGTGAGGCCCTATGCAACTTAGAGACCCTGTCTCAAAATAAAAAATTAAATAATGGCTGGGTGTGTGGCTCAGTGGTTAAGTGCCCTTGGGTTCAGTCCCCAGTACTGAGGCAAGAGGATCAAAAATTCAAGGTGAGCTTTGGTGACTTAGTGAGACCCTGTCTCAAAATAGAAAATAACAAGGGCTGGGATGTACCTCAGTGGTAGAGCACCCTTGGGTTCAATCACCAGTAATGGGGAGGGGTAAAGTCAGGTAAAGGCAAGTTGCATGAAGAAATCTTTTTTTTTTTTTTTTACTTTTTTCTTTTAAAGTTTGTTAATGTTTTTCATTGAGGAAGAGATCTTCCTTGGGCTGGGCTGTAGCCTCGCACCTGTGATGCACTGGGTTTGATCCTCAGCATCACATAAAAATAAATAAAGATACTGTGTCCACCTACAACTAAAAATATATATATTAAAAAAAAAAGAGGGAGAGAGAAAGATCTTCCTTTAAGCATTCATTGAGATTTTTGGCACGAGGAGAAAGAGTAAACATGAAGGTGTCTCATTATCTCCAATACCAGTGACAGTCGGAAAGGCTGATTGAAGTTGTCAGAGATGTTTTCTGGACTCTTAACCCTGGAAACAGTTTTAGTTCTATGTGTTTAGGTGGGGAGTCTGAGCCAAAGAGGTCATGTAACTTCAAGGTCGTCTGTAACTGAAGTCCTCAGCGTCCTGACCTTGGTATCCCTTCCCAGCTCACGGTAACCATCAGAAGCAGGAGCTGTGTCTCTGGTAGAAGGCACGTAAAGGGGTCTTAACTCTGTCTTTCCTTCCCCTAGCTGCAAGCTTTCTTCTTGGTGTCAGATGACATCATGGATGCATCCCTTACCCGCCGGGGACAGCTCTGCTGGTATCAGAAGGTAATGTGGGGGGAAGGTGGAAGTGGGCATGGGGACAGGCCACAGGGAGGTGGTTATCCAGCCTGATTGAGGTAACCATTCTTGGTATGAATCAAGGCCAGAGATTCATTGCTCAGTTTTCCTCTTTGCTCCTCACAGCCAGGCATAGGTTTGGATGCCATCAATGACGCTCTGCTTCTGGAAGCGTGTATCTACCGCCTGCTGAAGTTCTACTGCCGGGATCAGCCCTACTATTTGAACTTGATTGAGCTATTCCTGCAGGTGTGCTGCAGCCCGGGACCCAGAGCTCAGAGGCTTCTCATAGTAGCCTTGGCCTCTGTAGGGATGTTCCCATCTGCTGGTTTCAGGCACAGGAGATGCTAGGGTTGCCTGGAAGGGGACAGGAAGGAAGAGGATTAGGGAGGAAGGAAAGGACTGTGTGCACGAGTGGGGGCCTGGAGTTTCTCTCTTTACTGCTGCCCTTGGGACTCTGCCAGAATGCGGGTTCTGGGCATGGGGTATAGGGTTCAGCACATCAGGGTCCCCATATGTGGAGAAAACCTGGCTCACGGGCCATCTTCCTCTTAGAGTTCCTATCAGACGGAGATTGGGCAGACCCTGGACCTCATCACAGCCCCCCAGGGCAATGTGGATCTTGGCAGATACACTGAAAAGAGGTGAGGGCCAGAGGGGACCATATCTGGAGAATGAGGGAGGGCTTGGGTGGGGTTGTCCTGAGGCCTCTATCTTCTCCTTTAGGTACAAATCCATTGTCAAATACAAGACAGCTTTCTACTCCTTCTACCTGCCTATCGCTGCTGCCATGTACATGGTGAGTCAGCCTCACCCGCTCTTCCCCGCACTTGTGGGTATTGAGGCAGCAAGTCATAGACAAGGCACTTGGACAGTTGGTAGCCCCGCTGAATGACTGCGAGGCCTTGAGCAATCCAGTTACTCTCCGCTGCAAGATGGGGATAAGTTCCTGCCTCACAGGACTGTAAAGGTGAACTGAGGCATTTGAAAGTGCTTGGCTCCTAATCGGGGAACTGTGAATCCCAAATAGGAGTTTGGACAGGACTGGGGAGGACATAATTCAGGTAGGGAGGGAGAAGGCTGGATTCAAAGGCAGGCAGGATTAATAGTCTACCCTGAACTTGGTTCTCCAAGTTTTCTTTTCATCCTGAAAGAAGCTGGAGGTGGCAGAAAGGTTAGGAAGAGGAATCAGATGACTGAGACCGTGAAAGAGAATTTGTGGGCCTCCAAATTCTTCCCTTTTGTGACTCCCAGGAAGGCCTAGTCAAAAATTAGTGGGACGGAGGTTGGTTCATCCGTCAGGACTTCCTAGATCGGGGAGGCCAAGAATGTCTGAAAGGAGAGACAACTTGGGGACCCCAGTAGCAGGACCCCACTGGAGGAAGTATCCCAGGAGGTGAAGGCAGTGAGGGCTTCAGCTCATTGGTCCTCTTCCCTTGTAGGCAGGCATTGATGGGGAGAAGGAACATGCTAATGCCAAGAAGATCCTGATGCAGATGGGAGAGTTCTTCCAGATTCAGGTGGGCCTGAGGCAAGGGCAGAGCGGGGACCAGGCAGGTGTCCCACTGCCACACCAGCCTCTTCATTCCTCCTCTTCTGCCTCCTGCCCAGGATGATTACCTTGACCTCTTTGGCGACCCCAGTGTAACGGGAAAAATTGGCACTGACATCCAGGACAACAAGTGCAGCTGGCTGGTGGTTCAGTGTCTGCAACGGGCCACTCCAGAACAGCGCCAGATCTTGCAGGTGCCAGAGAGGACCAGGGGTTCCCTGAACTGATAAGAAAGGGGATAGGACAGTGGTTCTTGAGGCAGTTGTGCGTGTGTGTGTGCGCGTGTGCGTGCCTCCCGCCATTTGACAGCGCTAGCAGATTCTCTTACTATTTTAACTTGGTGAGTATGCATGTGCTCTAGGTGTCTGCAGGGTGGAGGCCAGTGATGCTGCTAACCCTCATCAGACACTGCACAGAACAACTCCCCAAATGAAATCATCTGGCTGCAGATTTCAGTTGTACCAACATCAAATCCCCAGAACAGAGGAAACTGAGGCCTGAGACCAAACCCCAACATTTGGGATGGGGACAAGAAGCTTGGGAGCCGAAGTACCCAGACACTTGAAAATGGGAGGCAGGGGTAGAATGTGAATGAGTGAGTGGAGAGGCCTTGAGGTTCTGGGGAAGACAAAGCCCATTTTCCTGCTTCCAACCCCTTCCAGGACAATTATGGGCAGAAGGACACCAAGAAGGTGGCCCAGGTGAGGGCACTGTACGAGGAGATGAATCTACCAGCTGTGTTCTCCAAGTATGAAGAAGACAGTTACAGCCATCTTATGAGTCTCATCGAGCAGTATGCTACGCCCCTGCCCTCCACCATCTTCCTGGGGCTGGCCAACAAGATCTACAAGCGGAAAAAGTGACCTAGAGACTGCCAGGGCAGGGAGGGAGGGCAGGCTCAATAAATTATTGTGTAGTCTTCTGGTGGTTTTCTTCTTGCTCTAGCTGAGAGTCCTGTGTGTCCGGAATGGGTTTGGGCTGCTGGGGATGGGGGCGGCAAGGTAGCTCAACTGGTGCCAGATATTGTGGGTCATGGCTCAAGAAACCTTTGGGATTGAAAACTGTGAGCAAGGTCTAAGTGGATGACACAGGCATGACGTCAAGGACTGAAGGGTGGGTCTAAGCTACGCCACGCCCATGCGTGTATGGGTGCGGCTGCGCAGCGGAGTGGGTTGTCCTAGTGCCCCTCCCCTCTGCTCTATACCCCGCCGGGCGGGGATCGCGGAACGGCTGACCAGCCCAGGGCCGGAGCAGTTCCAAGAGGACCCTGGTGAGGAGGGCTTGGCCGCTGGGTGTGGATGGATCAACCGGGACACTGTGGGGTGGGGCAGGAGAGGGAAGCAGGAAAAACGAATAGAGAAGGGGTGGGGTTCGGTGGGTGGTGGCTGGATGATGGAGAAGACTGCGAAGAGAATTGTGTGACACTGTTGTGAGCGGATAAGGGCGCACCAAAGCTGCAGGCTGCATTACCTTGAGGGGCGGCCTGCAGATTCAGAGTTGACAGCTGACGGCGGCTCCCTCCTCCCGCTCCAACCTCTTCGCTTTACTGTATTAAGAAGCCAAACCCCGCGCCTGCTTCTCTCCATCCACCTCATTTCCGAATACCTGGGCGGGGTCCCCTTGGGCTCTTTCCTCTGGGAGTGAAGGGTAGGCTGGAGGGCAGGGCCAAATTGCTGCAGAAAGGATCCCGGGTCCGTCCTGGGCCCCATCCTCTTCCAAGCTCCCCTACGGAGATGCAGAGCGCAGCCGCATTATCTGACCCTCCCTCTTCTATTCCCGGGGGGGGGGGGGGGGGGAGGGTACATTCGACTCCACCTGCAAACACTGCAGTGGAAACTAATGGCCAGTCGATGCCGATTTGCATCTCATTTAAATATTTTCCAAAGCAGCCAGAGCCTCCCCAGGCCTGCTCCCGCCGTCAGTCACCTCCGTGTCCTTCTCATCGCCCTCACTGGCTGTCTTTCACCATCCACATCTTCTAGGTCTGCATTTGCGTTGCCAGGTAGGTGGATGTGAGAGGCCCTATTCTGGTTTTCTGGAGGCCATCTCATCGCCGCTGGCATCATGCTGTCCCCTCAGAGGGCTTTACTCTGCAATCTCAACCACATCCACCTCCAGCACGTCTCCCTGGGCCTGCACTTGTCTCGCCGTCCGGAGCTACGGGAGGGGCCTTTAAGCACGCCCCCTCCCCCAGGAGACACCGGGGGCAAGGAGAGCAGGGGCCCCTGCGGAGGGACCCTCGTGGATGCCAACTCCAACAGCCCAGCGGTGCCCTGCCGATGCTGCCAGGAGCATGGACCAAACCTAGAAAACCGACTGGACCCCTCTCAGGAGGAGGAAGGGGCTGCCTCTCCCTCAGACCCGGGCTGCTCCTCCTCTCTCAGCTCCTGCTCAGATCTTAGCCCCGATGAGTCCCCCATTTCCGTCTACTCGCGGGACCTGCCTGGTGATGAGGATGCCCACCCTCAGCCCAGTATCGTCCCCTTGGAGCAGGGGTCCCCACTGGCTTCAGCAGGCCCTGGAACCTGCTCCCCGGACAGCTTCTGCTGCTCTCCTGATTCCTGTTCTGGAGCCTCCTCCCCGCCGGGCCCTGGCCTGGACTCGAACTGCAATGCCCTGACCACCTGCCAGGACCTCCCTTCCTCCAGCCTGGAGGAGGAGGAAGAGAGTGGGGAGCAGGACCTCCCCACCTCTGAGCTCTCGGAGGCGGAGGATGGGAAAATCGACGCTGGGAAAACGGAGCCCAGTTGGAAAATTAACCCCATTTGGAAAATCGACACAGAGAAAACGGAAGTTGGATGGAAAATCACTGATAACAATAACTCCGACTGGAAAACCAGAGGAAGTACTAACTCTAACTGGAGAGCTGAACCCGGAAAATTCGACCCCTGTTGGAACACCAGCTTAGGAATAACTGATTCTGGCTCGAAAGCAGATGCAGGGAAAACTGATGGGGGATGGAAAAGTGACGTCAGCGAGGAGCCAGTGCCCCACCGGACAATCACGTCCTTCCACGAGCTAGCCCAGAAGCGCAAGCGGGGCCCAGGGCTGCCCCTCACACCGCAGGCTAAGAAAGATCGCAGCGACTGGCTCATAGTCTTCTCGCCGGACACCGAACTCCCACCGACCGGGTCGCTGGGTGGCTCCTCGGCACCTCCCCGAGAAGTCACCACCTTCAAGGAACTCCGCTCCAGAAGCCGCGCCCCGCCCCCGCCGGTCCCGCCTCGAGACCCCCCTGCTGGCTGGGCCTTGGTCCCGCCCCGCCCGCCACCCCCACCCGTGCCTCCCCGGCGGAAGAAGAATCGACCTGGGCTGCAGCCCATAGCGGAGGGGCAGCTCGAGGAAGGCAGGGCGGTCAGCCCGGCGGCTGGTGAGGAGGCCCCAACCCCGAAGGAGCGGGAGCAGCCCGGAGCACCAGCGGGCCTCGAGGGTAAGAGGCCGCCGAGGAAGCGGGAAGAGGGCTGGGCTTTAGCTTCGCCCACGCCTCCGAAGCTTCCAACCCCGCCCCCGTCTTCCCTCCATTCTGTGTCACCCACCCTCCCTGCCCCTTTATCAGCGAGCGCTCCGGGAAAGGGAAACTGGGTCACTGGGTTACGGGACTAACTCTTTGCTCCCTCTTTCTCCCGCTCCTTCTTGCCTGGCTGTCCATCCCGCTCCCCTTCTTCCCCTCTGCGCCTGCCCCGCCAATCCCGCCTGCAGCCGGTCCCCTTGTGCTCCCTCGGCCCCTGGTTTTTCGGTTCTCGGCCGACGGGCGCCCCCTGTTGGAGGGTGGGGGTGCCGGCGCAGCTGGGTCCCTGCTCCTGGCGCCCCTGGCCGAGTGGCCCGGCACCGGGCTGCGGCTGCTGGGGGCGCCAAGTCCCCCAGCGGAGCAGCTGCTGCCTGTCCGCCTGTCCCCAGTGGGAGCCTATTCGCCTCCGACTCGGGGGACCCTGCCCTGCCTGGCCAGCCCCGAGCTGGCACTGCTGCTGTCCCCGCTCTTTCCCAGAAGTAGCACCTTTCCCGCCGCGGCTACCCCGCCCCGCCAGGTACCCGCCCCTTCGCTGCCACCACCACCTCGTCCGCCGAAGGCCTCTCGCTGGACCAGAAGCCCACCGCCTCCGCCCAGGCTACGTAAGACGGACCCGGGCGAGCCCCGCGGGCCACGCCTCGGCGGGCTGCCTGCCCACTCCAGCCCTCCCACCCGCCCAGCCCGTAGTGTGGCTTTCCCCGGGGATTCAGCGGTGCCATCCTTCAACTGGGGCCGGTTCCGAGCGAGTCCGCCAGTGCTGGTCTCGCTGCTCGCGCTGTGGGGTGGCGAGGCGGGTTGCTGCTGCCCCGGCTTCACAGGACCCTGCGCGGGAGGGCTTCCCCGGCCTGTCTGCTCGGTCGGGGTCCCAGCAAGTCCGTGTCAGGGATCTCGGGTCACAGCTGTGTGGAATTCTGCGGCCCACGTAGTCTGACACCTCCCTGCCTAGATCCGGGAGGGTGGAGGGCGAAACTCCCTGGAGCCCACTGGCCCCGGAGGTTCTGGTCACTCCTTTCCCAGTCCCGTTCCACGTGGGATGAGGGGAGCGCTGTCCGCCAAGCTGGCTTGGGACCCGGGTTTCCCTTTCCCGGCGCCTTCGCCCTCCAGCATCCCGGTCTCAGGGTCTCACCTCCCGGTTTCTCCTCCCTTTCCCGTCTGTCTTTTCATTGGCTCAGGCTCCCCACGTGCTCCCCGGGCCGGCCGGCCTGAGGCGGGACGCAGGGCAGCCCCTCCTGTCCCTCGCCTAGTCACCTCTCGCCCTACAGGACCCAGACGGCTGGGCGGGGCTTTAGCGCGGCGTCCCACTCCGGGACTTCCTGGACGCAGGAGGTGGGAGCTGGGGCCTGAGGGCAGGAAATAGGAGCCGAGGTGGGGGACGGCGAGAGCCGGGTTCTGTGCAGGATTTCGCTCGGGGGGTCGGGTAGAGCCGCTCCTTGTGGCCCTGTTCCTTCTCTCCCCAAGACCTTTCGTGGGCAGGGTCTCTGCAGAGCCGCAGGAGATGACCGTGGCAGAAGCCCGGCGTCCTTGGGGGTAACCCTTAGTAAGCGTCATTGCGTCCTTCTTCCTTTACCCAGTTCGTAGTTCCTGGTCGTTCGCGGGTGTTCCTGGGGCCCAGCGGCTGTGGATGGCAGAAGCCCAGAGTGGGACTGGGCAGCTGCAGGAGCAGAAAAAAGGTAGGCTGCCCTGAGTCCGGACCCCTGGCTTCTGAAGGAATCGCTCTTCACTTTGCATTCCTCAGGCTTTAAGAGTCAAATTGCATAAACCAGCTTCTCCGTGCCCTCTGGCTATGTCCAGGATAGAGGGCAGGGCTTTGATAGAGCTTCCCTTCCTTATCCCCTCCCAGGTCTCCTGATAGCTGTCAGCGCCTCAGTGGATAAAATCATCTCGCACTTCGGGGCTGCCCGGAACCTGGTTCAGAAGGTGAAGGTGGCTGGAGGAGAATGTTGGGGATGTGGAGATTAATGTAGCTCTGGGGGCACAACAAGACAGAGGGTGGCGGTGGTGACTGGATCCCTATCTGGACTGACTCGAGTTGTGCCACCTCCAGGCCCAGTTGGGGGATAGCAGGCTGAGCCCGGATGTGGGGCACCTGGTGCTGACCACCCTCTGCCCAGCCCTGCACGCCCTGGTGGCAGACGGGCTGAAGCCTTTCCGGAAAGACCTCATCACCGGGCAGCGCAGAAGCAGTCCCTGGAGTGTGGTGGAGGCATCTGTGAAGCCAGGTGAGAGGGGAGGGCAGGGGACCCAGCAGAGCAGGGCCAGGACCTGGCTGACCACGCCCCCTGCCCCCAGGCTCCAGCAGTTCCCTGGGGTCCCTGTACAGCCAAGTCAGCCGTTTGGCCCCGCTGAGCAGCAGCCGCAGCCGCTTTCATGCCTTCATCTTGGGCCTCCTAAAGTGAGTAGTAGCCTTCTTCCCACTGCCTCTCCTGGCCCTGGGACCACTGGGCATCATGTGTGGGACACAGTAGTGTCCCCTGTCCTTGGAGAAGGCCTCCCCTCCCCCAATTTCGTCCCCATCCTCTTCCCCAAGAGGACCAGAGTCCTCCCATCTCCCTGAATTTGCATTCCCTTTTTTCTTCTCCCCCAGCACCAAGCAGTTGGAGCTGTGGTTTTCCAGTCTCCAGGAAGATGCAGGTCAGAGGCTCACATGGGAGTGGATAGGGTTGCTGGCCTAGAAGGGAGGGGGGGAAAGTGTTTCTCCAGTTGGTTTCCACTGTTACCAGAATATTAATCCAGATCTCTGATATTATTATTAGCCTTTTGCTTAAAACTCTTCCAGGGGATCTTATTGCCCATGTGAGGAAAGATTCAAAGCAGGGAAGCAGGGCTTTCTAATCATCAGTCTTCCTGGATGGTCCTTCTTGCCCCAAGGCCCTACTTTGATGCTATCCCTCCCTCTAGAAACCTGCCTCTGCCCCTTCAGTTTCCTCCTAACTCTCATTCATCCTGTGGGTCCTTCCTCAGTGAGGTTCCACCTCTGCGCCTTGTTTTGTGGGTGCTCCAAAAGCTCTCCTGTGCTTCACCTTTTTAGTCTCTAGACTGTTAATTTGTTACCTCCACTTGATCTACATGCCTCTCCCTCTGGAGGATCATGGTTCCACATGGGTAGGGAAATGTCCAGCTGTCCCCCTCTCTGACTCAGAGTGAGGCCTGGGAGGATGTTTGGGTACAGGGCAGGGGCTGATATTGGCTTTCTTTTTCTCAGGCCTGTTGTCCCTTCTGTATCTGCCCACGGGATTCTTCTCCCTGGCGCGGGGTGGCTGCCCATCCCTGTCCACAGAGTTGCTGCTCCTGCTACAGCCATTGTCGGTGCTCACCTTCCACCTGGACCTGCTCTTTGAGCACCACCACCACCTGCCCCTGGGCCAGCCTCAGGCCCCTGCCCCTCCAGGCCCGCCTCCAGCCCTGCAGCAGACTGTACAAGCCGTGCTGCACTGGGGGGGCCGGCTGGCCCAGAGTCTCCGGGGCACTTCTGGGGAGGGAGCTCCCAACCCTTCACCCCCTCCAAGTCCTCCCACACCAGTCAGCTGGTGGGAGCAGCTGACCCAGGCCTCCCGGGTCTATGCCTCTGGGGGTACTGAGGGCTTCCCTCTTCCCCCGTGGGGACCCAGGCGGCAAGGACCTGCAGCTGAGGGTACACAGGAAAGACCTCTGCCTGCAGAGGAAGTGGCACCAGGAAGAAGTGTGTGGCTTGGGAGACTGTTTGGCGTGCCTGGGGTCCCCACAGAAACTGAGAATGGAGCCTTAAAGTCCAGGTATTGGGGTACCTTGTCTGCTCTGTGACCTTCTGATCCCCTCAAGTGTCTCATTTGAAACTCCCTAGTGCTGGGCACGGAGGTGCATGCCCGTAATCCCAGCATCTTGGAAGGCTGAGGCAGGAAGACTGCAGCCTCGCATTGCTGAGACTCTGTCTCAAAATAAAAATGGCTAGGGATGTAGCTCCATCTTAGAGAGCCCTGGGTTCAAACCCCAGAACCACAAAACAAAACAAAAACTCCCCAAACTCTGTGACTCCAGATGCTTTAGATGAGACTGGCTTTTTTAATGCCCTTGGAACTAAAAATAGTTATATTCTTAAGTAGTTATATTTTAATGGTTGTGTGTGCCTAAATAGTGATCTTGATTTTACCTCTTGGTCCTCATGGCCCTCAGCCTAAAATATTTACTATTTGGCCCTTTAGAAAAGGAAAAATATTTGCTGATTCCTGTTTGGGGGCTTGACCATTGGTGGATCTTTTGTGGCTTCAAGTACTGTCCACGGAATATCTGGATCTCTCTTGAACTGGTATAGACCCTGCTGGTTTCATAGGTCCTTGTGAATTTTGGTGTTGTATACCTTTGTTGTCATCTCCCTAATCACTTCAAAGGTACTTGTGTCCCACAGCTGCCACTTCTTTCAGCAATGACCAGCTCCTGACCTATTTGGGGCCTCAGCCTCTTTCTCCTTCCAAACCTCTGGGTTCTTGCATTCTTTTTCTGGAAGTGGACTGACTTCTGTGATCCTATGTCCTTCCCTCCAGGAGACCATCCAGTTGGCTGCCCCCAACAGTGAGTGTGTTGGCTCTTGTGAAGCGGGGGGCACCTGTAGAGACTCCTTCTCCAGAGGAGCTTGTGGCCTCAGTGCCCAGCATGGCACAGGCCCACAGGTAAGAACTAGGGAAATACACCTGTGAGTACTGTTAATATAGGTGTGTTTCTGTGGTCATGGAGTGGACGGTAGGCATGAAAAAGACTTTGGACTTTGAGATCATAGTGCTTATTTTGCATTGCATCTTTGCTATT
This sequence comes from Marmota monax, assembly GCF_021218885.2. Lineage (NCBI taxonomy): Eukaryota > Metazoa > Chordata > Mammalia > Rodentia > Sciuridae > Marmota > Marmota monax. Next base: position 1,660,681 of record NW_026694593.1, on the reverse strand, counting down.
TATTACCAGTGTGGCTCTAATTTCCGAGTCTTAGTTTCTTTCTTTGTAAAAGGAGGATAACTTGTAATCTTTGCTATGGTTGCTATGAAGATTAAATATAATTTTATAAAACATCTGGCACACAGTAGGTGTGTGTACACTAAAGGATTGTTTGTCTATTTACTGGGGTGTTCTAATTTGGCATCAGAGACTACTACTACTCTGAGGTCTTTTGTGTTCTCTCAGTCCATTGAATTAACCTGAATTTTTTATTCAGCAATATTTTGGAGGGTACAATTTTTGGGGTTCTGGAGACCAAATCCAGGGGTGCTCTACTACTGAGCTATATCCTCAGTCCTTTTTATTTTGAGATGGGGTCTCCCTAAGTTGTTGAGACTGGCCTCAAATTTGCAGTCCTCCTGCTGGAGCCTCCTAAGTAACTGGGATTACAGGTGTGCACCACTGCACCCAACTTGGGTACACCTATATGTCAGTCATGCTAAGCAAGGGAATACAAAGGTGGGACTATTGTAGTCCCTGCTCTCAAAGGGCATGCAGTCCAGTGGAGATACCAATGAACAGATGAGCAATTGCAGTTTAGTATGGTAAAGACTAGGAAAGGAAGAACAAGCTGTTTGCAGCCATGTCCCCAGGCTTGGGAACACTAGGGAAGCTCAGTGATGGTGTGAGGATATGCATTTGGCAGGAAAAACAGGAGACGAAAGTGGAGAGGCCCATTTGTGGTAAGGAATAGTGGGTGCATAATGGAGGGGGTCAGTGGGCCAGCTAAGGAGGCTGGGTTTTATTAAGACATCCTGGGAGCCCTTGAAGGATCTGAAGCCTGGAAATGATGTGCTTGCTCAGGTTTTAGAAAGGTCTCTTACTGCTGTGTGGAGATTGGGACTGGTGGGGAGGTCAAGAGAGACTCACGAAGACTGGCTGGTGATATGTAGTGGTACAGAGAGACCATAAAGGCTAAACTAGGATGGTGGTGGTAGGATTGAAGAGAAAGAATAGCTGGCATAGTAGGAGATAAACACCAAACAAGTTTTGGTGATGGACTGAATGCGAGGAGTGAAATGATCACATTTTTGCCAGGAGCAAATGAGTAGGAAGTTGTGCCACTATGAGGGACTGGTTTGAAGTGTTAAGAGAATTTCGTTGGCCTATGTTGAATATGAAGCACCAGAAAGAAGTGCAAGTCATGTCAAGTAAGAGTGGGTTTGGTGCTCAAGAGAGGCTAGGGTCACAGGGAGAATCAACATATTATGTCTAGTCCCCAAGTGTCTTCAGGGTTTTCAGAGCTGAGCCAGCAGGGGCACTCCATACAGTAGAGAGTAAGAGCCAGGCACAGTGGCGCAGGCCTGTAATGAGGCTGAAGCAGGCAGATTGTGAGTTCAAAGCCAGCTTCAGCAACTCAGCAAGACCTTGTCTCTAAATAAAATACAAAAAAGGGCTAGGATGTGGTTCAGTGGTTAAGCACCTCTGGGTTCAATTCCTGGTACCAAAAACAAACCAAAACCCACACTCCCAAACCAAAAACTACCACCAAACAACATAAACAAAAAACAAAACTAAAAAAACAAAAAACAACCCCCAACACCACAGGGAATGAGGGTGGAGAACCAGGTACCCACACCTCTCTCTCCCATTGTTTTCTTCTGGCTCCCATAGGGCAGTTCGGGCTCTCTGTGACCACACTGCTGCAGGACCTGACCAGCTAAGCTTTCGGCGTGGAGAAGTGCTGCGTGTCATCGCCACAGTGGATGAGGACTGGCTCCGCTGTGGGCGGGATGGCATGGAAGGGTTGGTTCCGGTGGGGTATACCTCCCTTGTTCTCTAGCCCTGGCTTTTCTTTCCTGTGTATGTCACCATTTTGTCACCTGGGAAGGGAACAGCTCATGAACACTATGTAAACTGACCATACCAAAAGACTTTTTCCTGTCTGCAAAATGATATTTCTTCCCACATAATTTCTGCTAATATTTAAAATAAACTTTCCTTCTTCCCTCCACACCCATCTGTAAGGTGAAATCTGCTCTTCTAAACATTAAAGAGGAATCCCCTTCCATGTAGACCTTCTCCTCTTTCCCACCTGTATAAAGGAACATCTCCTTACTATCTGTAAAATGGAACCTAGCCCCCTTCTCCATCCCAAGTGGACTGTGCCGGTACAGGATATGCTGTGTCCTCAAGCCTAGAAGGGCCTCTGGTCTCCTACCTGTGTATTCTTTCCGTCCCATGCTGCCTGTATTTAGGATGTACTCATGCTGTGCTAGGTGCTGAATTGAAGCCTGGACACCCCTGGTGAGTGGGCCTGTGGTATTGGTCTCCTTCCTCCTTTGTCCCAATAAAGAGTGGGAGTTGAATGTGTGTGTGTCACTGTGGGTTTCAGGACATAGGGTGTGGGGGAGGGAGAGAGGTTCTCTTACCAGAGGCTGAAGGCAGATACTTCTTTCCTAGTTCAACTGCAGATCTTAATGTTCTCTGAGGAATGGGTAAGTGGCCCCTGTTTGGTGCTTGGAATCACACACTTCAGTTCATAGGAACTGAAGTAAATATAGGGGAAAAGGGAAGATAGCCCTTGAAATATTACTTATTAGATTCATATCTGAGATGAAGGAAAGAATTAAAGGCTTTTAAGAAGTGACCTTTTTTTGGTGGTACTAGGGATTGAACCCAGGGTTGCTCTACCACTAAGCTACATCCCTAGCTCTTTTTAGTTTGTATTTTGAGGCAGGATCTCACTAAGTTGCCAAGAATGGCCTCAAACCTATGATTCTTCTGCTTTAGCCTCCTGAACTGCTAGATTACGGGCATGCGCCACTGTGCCCAGTGACTTTTTTTTGCAGTGCTGGAGATCAAACCCAAGTGCTCTACCACTGAGCCACACCCCTAGTCCAACATATATTTTTTTCCTATTTAATATATATATGTATATATATTTCTTCCTATTTAATATATATGTGTGTATATATATGTGTATGTGTGTGTGTGTGTATATACACACACACACACTGAAAGATATCCCTAGCTCTTTTTTATTCTTTATTTTGAGACAGGGTCTTAACCTTGTTTAGAGCCTCTGTAAGTTGCTGAGGCTGGCTTTGAACTTCTGATCCTCCTGTCTCAGCCTCCTGAGCCACTGGGATTATAGGCATGAATCATAATGCCCGGCTTCCTCTTTAATATTGCTACTGGGTGGGACATAATTTTAAGTAAAAACAAAATAATTTTACATCTGTTCCTTTGTTAGGAGTTGGTGAGGTTTTTTGTTTTTTAAATCTTTTGAAATGATGAGAAGAGCTAAGATATTTCAGAGGGGTGAGGATGGGGTTGGGAATCATTATAAGGGGTTGTCTAGATAAAGGAGAAATTCAAAGGCTCAAAGAATAAAACCCTACAGTTATGACCATGCAACAGGAGAATTTGAGAAGGTGACAGTTATGATGTGAGACAGGGCAAAGAAATTTGGAAATTTTCTTTTTCTTTGGAAACTTGGCTAAAGACACTGGTTAAGGGGGACTTTGGGGAGATAAAAATCTTAGATTCAAAGCTATGGAAGTAGTCAGAAGTAGGTCAGGTTAGACTCAAATGACTCATACTTTTGTCATTTCCTAAGATTGACAAGTTCTCCCGTTCTACTCAATTCACATTATCCATTTCCTGGCTTTGTTATTTTGTGTTTAGCTGCTTTTTCAGTTTTAGATTGGTTTGCATTTCAGGTGTTTTTTAGGGAAATGTTTCTCAAACTGGATCCTAAGGGTCTCTGGGAATCTCTTAGGAGTCTGAGTTCTTGAGGTTATGAAGTTCCTTCAAAGCAAACTACTACCACAAAAGAAGTTGTATTTTTGCCAAGTGGAGTGGTACATGTCTGCAGTTGCAGCTACTGAGAAGGCTTATGCAGGGGGGCTCCAAATTTGAGATTGGTTTTGCAATGTAGGGAGGCCCTACCTTAAGGTATGTGATAGTGAATATGGAAGAAAGCTATTACTATGGGGACCAATATTTCTCAAAAGATCTGCAGAGTAATTGTGGGGAGCCCATGATTTCTAAGGTTTTACAAACAATTCTATTATAGCTTTCATTTTCCATGATGCAACCTGCCCTCTCCTATTCCCATGTGCTTGATTTTAATAATTAAGAAGAGCCTCAAAGCACTGTTGGGACGTTAACGAGATCTGGCTTGATGTGACTTTTACAATCACAGTCTAATGGTTCTCAGGCCTGTGCAGGTGGTAACGCAGCAGTGAGACCTCCTTACTGAACATAAAGTAGGTCAATCAATGATATAAAATATAGTTTTGTAACTATGTAATCTTAAATAGTATGGCTATGATAGATATCAAAGGTTAAAAAAAAAAGAAAGGTAAACAAAATTTAATACTAACGTATCTTTTTTTTTTTCCAGTCATGAAGACACTGTCATTTAACAGTGGCACCATTCTGCTTTTTTTTTTTTTTTTGGCTGCTGGAAATTGAACCCAGGGGTGCTCTACCACTGAGCTACTTCAACACTTTTTTTGAGACAGGGTCACTTTGACTTGAACCTTTGATCTCCCTGCCTCAGTCTCCTGAGTAACTGGGATTACAGACATATGTCCCTATGTCTAGCTTTGTATCTGGTGTTGAATTCCAAGCTGTTATAGGAGATTTGAACTTTCATTTTTTTTGGGCACTTTACTACTAAACCACATCCTGACATTTTTATTTACTTTTTACTTTGAGACAGGGTCTGGCTAAGTTGCTGAGGCTGGCTTTGAACTTGTGATCCTCCTGCCTCAGCCTGAGTGTCTGGGTTTATAGGTTTGCACCACCATGCCCAGTGGACGTTTGAACTCTTTATGTCAATTGTCATAAGTCAATTGTCTTACTGCTTCTGAGCAACTATATTTTACCTGAGCTTCTAGCCTACATGTCTGATCTGTGCCTGGAAGAAATTTTTGTCCTTTCAGTTATTTACTGTAGTGGGTTTTATCTTCCTTGATTAGTATATTCTGAAATTTCTATTTGAGCACACAAACCACTGGGTATCTGGCTCCAACACTAGTAATTTTGGGAAGTTACTTAACTTTCCCAGTTTCACTTCTATGAAAATGAGAATAATAACTTCAGAGGGCTATTATGGATATTAATGAAATAGCTATGTGATCTTGGGCAAGTTATTTGACCTGTCATTCCCATTTCCTCATCAATACTAAAAGGACTGTTGTGAGGATTAATTTATACATGGAAAAGGTTCTTATGATATAAATGGTTTGGCACCTAGCCCCCAAAAAGTGGCCTTAAGTTGTTGCCAGCCTCAGAGGTTCATGAGTATTAAATGCTATAATGAATGTGTGTCCAAAGGATGAATGTACAGAATAGCATGGCATGTATGAGAAACAGATGATTCTTGGTGTGCCTGATCGCTGTGCTGCTGATTGGTTAGGCTGGATCTAAAAGAAAGATCCTAGAATTGAAGAAGAGGCTTTACCCAGCAGTCCACAAATGGTGAGTGTGCTCAAGGGGCCCAGGATGCTGATAACATGGTTTTGGAGAGATTCCCTAAGAAATATGATGGAAAGGAGGCTGGAAGATCAAAGGAGGTAGGAAAGAGGGGGAAAAAAATAGGAAGCTCAGCACTCCACAGTTAGGAAACGTTTTTTTTTCCATTTAATACTAGACTTTCAAGGATTGAGATGCAAGCTTTTTATGCAATTACATCCAATGTTAAAATTGGTAATACATAATTTACAAAGATTAACATCAAAACAATCATCTATTTAGATATGCTTTTGTAAAAAGGAAATATATTAGCAGCATTTATATTTTCCGCAATCACACAGCCTACAGACATGCAGACTAACTCTGTATCTATTTGCAGTGATGTAGTGCTTTGCCCCGCATTTCAAACACCAAAACCCACCTGGCAGCTGGGGGTTCTTTTTATTTCATTATTATAAAATAACTGAAAAATAAAAAAAGGCATTAATTTCTACACCAGTAAGAAAAAACAAGTTTTTGCACTTACCTAACATTTGATTGTCTAAAAAACATTTCGGTTTTTAGTCTTTCAACAAAAGAAAGATAAAATGACAGAGCGTAGTGTCTTTTGCTTCTGTTCTCGCATTTTACAAAGTTTTTTCTTTTTCGTCTTTTTTTTAAAATTTTAGTGTTTAACACTATTAAAAGAATCATTGAATTTTTAATCTCTTTCTTGTCATTTTCTTGCTTTTGACTAAAAGGAGACCCCCAAAGTGCCCCTAGACCCACCTCCCTCCCACCTATTCCCTGCAATGAAAAACAAAAGAAACCACTCAAACGGGCTTGGACATGCGATTTTCCCAGCTCCACACGTGAGTATCTTATACCCAGGTCTCTTAGTAATGTACAGTGCTTCTCTACAGTAAGAAAATACTCCAAACTATTTTCTTAATTCTCTTTTTTCTTTAATAAAATATTTATTTTGCTTTTTTTCTCTGCTCAAGGGGATCTATGGCATCCCCTGTTTCTTTTGTTTTGTTTTTTTTTTTTTTTCTTCAAGAATGACACAGAAAGGAGAAAAAGAAAAAAAGTCAATGGAATGGAAGGTGGTCAATGTTTCTACCTAAACGAGTCAGAGCGTCGTCATCATAAGGGGAAATGTACAGTTAGGACAGCATTGGTCCAGTATTAGAAAAAGTAATGGGGACATGTTTACTATTGTATTGCTTACCAATCACGCAGCAGATATATATATATATATATATATATATGTATATATATACACATACATATATATATACACACACACATACATATATATATATACACACATGCGCATATATATATATATATATATACACACACACACACATATACACACACACAACTTGGCACATTTAAAAACCATCTTTTATAAGAACATCTAAAACGTATATGCATATGTATGTCTGAGAAGACAAAAAGCAAAGCTTTTTAAATTTTATTTTTAAAGAGACAGCATAGTCTTGGTAACTTCTGGTCAAGAGTACGGGAAGGAAGGAGACACCCTGGATATACCTCCTGATGATGAAGTCATTCAGGAGGGTGGAGGGAAGATGGGACAAGGGATGAAGAAAACACACTGTCTCTTGAAGAGATGGACATTGAAAACTATACAATTCAGAAAACAAAAGTAGTGTTTTAAATTGCTAATTTACACTTACAACAAATACTCTGATAGGTGAATACTGCTGAACAATTCATGTAGTGACTTTTATTGGGGGGGCGGAGTTTAGAGTTCTTTTTATGTAGTTTTAAAAATTATTTTATTTTGAAATGGATCTTCATTTGCACAGCACAGCAGACACACAAGAACCACAGCACATCAAAAACAGCATGTGTGCTGGCGGGGCCTGGCTTTCTCATTAGAAAAAAATATGCTTCGGCAGGTTATGAAGGTAAAACAAAAATAATTACATGAAGTACTACCCTCCTGACCCCATGGGGGCCTTCCCTATCCCATGATTCCATTCTGGGGAGTAGAGGTAGGGAGAGGGGCAGCAGTTACAAGTGCTTTGAGCTGTCAAACTCACGTTTTACTTTGACCTGGTTGGACAAGAAAGGAGAGACAAACTTTCCTAGTCAAGGATCTGGGAAGAGGCCCCAGCTACTGTATCTCTTTTAGGTCTCTGGGGTAGCTCTTGGAGCCAATAGAGAACAGACAGGGTAAGGCTGGGGATCCTGGTCCTTTCCCTTTGGATTTTGAGTTTACCTGGGCATGGGAAGCAGCTTCTTAGCAGTGCCTATGGGATCAGGGGATGACCCAAAAAACCCAAGCTGTGAGGAGAGGCAAGTGCTGTAAAGTACCAATAGGTTCTAGTCATCACCATTGTGATCCTCCCACCTCTACATTACTAACCCTTAGGGTGAAGCAACGGAGAGGAAAATTAATTAAACTGAACCGTCTCAGACAGATTCCATTCTCTTCCTCTCCACTAGCTCCAAGGTTTTTAAGTACCTAATATCAACAACATGACCCCATTTCCCTTGCCTGGACGGACCCTTCCTGTCCCTGTCTATACCCAGAGAGCAGGAAGCGGAACTGATTAGCTCCACTGGATCCCAGATGCTTGAAGTTCTCATTCTTTGAGGGTCATTTCCGAAAACTGTTTTCTGGGATAAACAAAGTACGCCTTCGCAGTCTCCTGCCTGATCCTTCCTCCAGCAAGTAGGTCACATCAATGGCTGAAAACAGAACCAAGGAGGCTCATCAAATACCACTCTCCCACTCCTTATTCCAGATTTGAGCTCTAAGGAGAACGAAAGAATTCAATGATTTCTTTTCTGACCTATAAGCAAATTAGGCCCTCCTCCAGTCTTAGATGAAAAAGGTGGTTCTCTAGGGAAGGAGATCATCTCACCTCCCACAGTTTTATTCCTAAAATAGAAATAAAGACAGGCCTATGAAAGAACTATACCATTTTCTTAAAACAATTTCCTTGCTGGGCCAGAAATCAGAAGTTGTTCTGGAACCTGGAGATGAAGCTCAGCAGTAGAGCACTTGCCTAGCACGTGAGGCCCTGGGTTTGATCCCCAGCACCACACACACATAAAAGTTGTTCTTTTTCACCCCTTCTCCACTTCTTACTTATCTTCATCTCTAGATATAAGCCTGATGTTTCTTACCGTTTTTTCCAGGGATTTTTTCAAGGAGATTGAGCAAGATCTGGTTGAGTCGTTCCCGTTGGCTATGCCGTCGTTCCTCAGGGGTACAGACCGACTGGGGTTCTTGACCACTTTCTTCTGTTTTTTTTTCAGCCTCACTGACTTCAGCAGTGGTTCCCTCCTGTTCAGGTTCCTCCAGGCTGGGGATCTCATTGGCTGCTTGCTCCTGACTGGCTAGTACCTCTTCAATCAAGGGCAGGGCATCATCCTCCTGTCCCAGGTCTTTCAGGGGGGCCTTTGACCGCTCAGACTTCCAGGATGATCTGCCAAAATTATATGCAAATTTAGGGTAAAGTTAAATAAAGACTGGGGAAGGGAAGGAGAATAAAGGGTAGAAGCCTCAGGATGGTTGAGATACTGAAGTCTAGTTATTAGAGTCTTGGCTTGATATAAAAAATTTGATTCTGGTCTTCACTTTATTATAAAATGACTACCTTTCTTTGAGATTTATTTTTATTTTTGTTTTTGTACTATAAATTGAACCCAGGAGCACTTTACCACTGAAATACATACCCAACTCTTTTTTTTATTTTGAGATAGGGTCTCGCTATGTTGCTCAGGGCCTAAGTTGTTGGGGCTGGCTTTGAACTTGTGATTCTCCTGTCTTAGCCTCCTGAGTCTCTGGGATTAAAGGCATGTGCCACAGTGCCTGGCTTTGAAATTTAATGTCTCTTTGTAAAATTTAACCTTTCTTCTTTTTCTCCAGGATCTGAGGCAAAGATGAGATAGAAATCCATAAAAATATAACAGTGCTTGCAGGTGTAGTGGCACATGCATGTAATTCCAGTGACATGGGAGACTGAGGCAGAAGGATTGCAAGTTTGAGGCCAGCCTTAGCAATTTAGAGACGCCCTCTTTCAAAATATAAAGGGAAGGGGATACAGCTTAGTGATAGAGTGGCCCTGGGCTTATATTTATTTAAATACATTATATACACATATAACCAGTACTGCTTAGTGATCTCTGTTTCCTGAGTATAGAAAAGTATGGCACAACCTCATGATACCAGAAGTCCAACTACAATAAAAAGAATTTAAGTGGAGTTTTTACTTTTCCTGAATCACTTCTCCAAACCTATAATTTAATATTTTCTCCCTCGTGGTTGGCTAATATGGGAAAAGCAGTTGTTGTTTTCCCACTCAACAGATAATGGAATTGAAGAAAAACTGTCTTCTAGTCCAGCATGGTGGTGCACATCTATAATCCAAGAAGCTTGGGAGGCCAAGGCAGAAGGATTGCAAGTTCAAAGCCAGCCTAAGCAATTTAGTGAGGCCCTAAGCAATTTAATAAGACCCCATCTCAAACCGTAAAAGGAATGGGAGCATGGTGCAGTGTTGCACGCCTGTAATCCCAGCGGCTCTGGAGGCTGAGGCAGGAGAATCGTGAGTTCAAAGCCAGCCTCAGGAATGGCAAGGTGCTAAGCAACTCAGTGAGACCCTGTCTCTAATAAAATACAAAATTGGGCTGGGGATGTGGCTCAGTGGTTGAGTGCTCTTGAGTTCAATCCTTGGTATCCCACCTTCCCCGCCCAAAGAAAGGAATGGGGATGTGGCTTAGTGGTTAAGGCACCCTAAGTTCAATCCCTCGTACCAAAAACAAAACCAAACTAGCACGAGCACCATCACCACCACCACCACTACCAACAGCAACAAAGAAAGAAAAGCCTTTTGTGCTCTTTCTTAAGGAATTTCCCCATTTTGTACAAAATAAAAATAAAAATTATGAGCTTAAACTGGGCATGCCTGATATTTGTTCCTTAACAGAGGTACCAAGAGTTGATATACCTTGAGGTAATGGGGAAAGCTTGCAGATATCTAAAGAGACTTTTCTGGGTCTATCTGGGTTTCAAATCTTATTTTTTCCTTCTCTTATTTAACTTCCCACAAATATTACCTCTGTCCCAACTAAGGCTGCATAATGAGATAGAAGAAGTCCAATTCTTCCACAGTGGTACTACACTGGGCTACTCTGCAGAGAATACCCAATTCTAGCAGTGGAGCTGAGAGGGTTAGCTGCTTGTTCTTTTGCTCAATTTGAGCTTTTGTTTAACCCCTTAGGATCCCTTGCCTACTCCCTGGGACTTACCGCCCACCGTTCCTCTTGTAGTTGTCTGGAACATAATGAGGCTGCAGAGAAGAAAAGGGAGTGGTAAGTATACTACAAAAGCTAGCAATGTTAAATCTGGTCTGGAGTGGCTCACGGTAAGGGAGGTAAATTGATGACTGTTATCAAAACTGATGTTTAAGATTTCTATCAATCTGTAGGCCATAATGTCTTTTTTTTTTTTTTTTTTTTCTGGTAATCCTAGAATGACAGTGGAAGAGCTGGGTGTGGTGGTGAATGTCTGTAATCCCAGCGGCTTGGGAGGCTGAAGCAGGAGGATCACAAGTTCAAAGGCAACCTCAGCAAAAGCAAAGCACTAAGCAACTCAGTGAGACCCTATTGCTAAATAAAATACAAAATAGGGCTGGGGATGTGGCTCAGTGGTCGAGTGCCCCTGAGTTCAATCCCTGGTACCCACCCACCCCTGTACTCCCCCCAAAAAGAATATCAGTGGAAGAGATAAGAATACAATTTTCTCTGACCTGTTCTACCTTTGAAATGATTAATATTAGGGTTTCAAAGCTAATCTGACCAAGTAACTCATGTAAAGCTGTTGAATAAGCAAACACAAAATCAAATGAATAAGAGGAATGAACATGGTGGTGGACTAGAAGACAAAAGACTGGAGAGATCTAAAAATAATGGGGATATATAGGTTTACTTTCTGGTTAATTATTTATAAGAATGTCAGGGTGACAGTTACAATTTTTGACAGGCCCATTGCTATAGTTTAGAAGTGTCTCTCAAAGGCCCATGTGTTAAAGGCTTGGTGCCCAGCCTATGGTACTATTGGGAGGTGGTGGAACCTCTGGGAGTGGGGCCTAGTAGGAAGAAGTAAGGGGTGTGTCCTTGAAGGGGTTATTAGGATACTGTTCTCTTCCTATTTTTCTGCTTCCTAGATGTGGTGAGGTGAGCCGTCTCCTCCATCACACACTCCCCTTCATGAGGTACTGTGTGGCCATAGACTCAAAGTGATAAAGCCAAGTGATCATGGTCTGAAACTTCTGAACCATGAGACAAACTAAATTTTCTCCTTAAAAGTTGATTAATACACATACTAAAGAAAGATTCAATGATGAAGAGCCTGTCAGCTAGGATTCCATTATAGCAAACAGATGAATGGAAGACTAAAATCTTTATGAATGAAAATTACTGGCATATGTTTTCAACAATTTGGAAGAAAAAATACACAGAAAAGAGGCTGAAAATGTTGACCATGGGTATTTTCTAGGTAGTAGAGCCAATATGTAATTTTTTCCTTTCTAATTTTTTTTTGCTTTTCAAATTTTATATAATAATCATGTCTTACATCCTTTGATCCAGGCATAAGGAAAGTATAGAATTATTTTCATCAAAGTTTTTTTTGAGGTCCTTGACAACTTTCTACTTCCTTCTTAAAATTATAAGTGAAAAAACAAAACTATAGATGTGGGGCTCAACAGCAAAGATTAAATAGAGGTGAGAGATAAAAGGAAAATCCAACAAGGTATAATACTATAATCAACAACTTCCTGAGATATATGTGAGGAGATATATTTCCCTACGAGGAAATGTATTTATGATGTCCAAAAATGTCCCCAACAGGGCTGGGATTATGGCTCAGAGGTAGAGCGCTCGCCTAGCATGAGTAAGGCATTGGGTTCAATCCTTAGCTCCACATAAAAGAACAAAATAAGGGCTGGAGTTGTGTTTCAGCGGTAGAACACTTGCCTAGCAAGTGTGAGGCCCTGGGTTTGATCCTCAGCACCACATAAAAATAAATAATGGTATTGTGTCCAACTACAACTAAAAATAAACAAATAAGAACGAAATAAAGGTATTGTTTCTACCTACAACTAAATAATAATAAAATATATATAAATGGCTGGAACTGTGGTAGAGTGCTCGCCTAGCATGCACAGGCACTGGGTTTGATCTTCAGCACCACATATAGTTAAATAAAAACACTGTGTCCACCTATAATTAAAAAACAAATATAAAGTCCCCAACAGAGATGGAGATTTTCCCAGTTTGAGATGGAATCAGGATGAAGAAGCAGAAAGACACAGAGAAATTCCCATTTTCATGCTATAGCATTAAGAAAGGAAATCAACTTACTGAGAAATCTCTTTTGGGAGTAAGCTTCTTCGGAAAGTGATCAAAGGCATAAGGTTTGGTGCAGACAGGATAGCGATTCCGGTGAATCTTGTAAAACAGGTGTGCTGACTTGTCGAGACGATAATCACAGATGTACACATCTTGCTCCTTTACTCCTTTGGGTCTCCCTGTGAGTCCAAACACTGTTTTAAAGGATCTAATTTCCCCTTCCCTTTCATGAGCTACCTAAAAGCCACCACACAGCTTGTGACAGCAGCTAAACCCATAAATGGAAAATGTATTTATCTGGAGAGGCTGAACTTTAATAAGCACTGGTGGTTGCAGAAAAAAAATTCAGATCCCAGATACCAGTGACCAAAAAGGAGACAAGGAATACAAAGAGAATAAAATACCATGATAGAAAGAAACAAGACATGTTAAGAGCTGTAAGGAATTTTGAGTAAGTATTTTGAGGGATAAATAGAACATATTATATGGAGGAGTTAAGACAAAAAAAGGGAGTATAATTAAAAGGGAAGAACATTTGGAAGTGAACACTTTTTAAATGGGAAGGGTCATGAGTGTCACAGAGCTGCAAAATGTGTGCCAGTACTGGAATGGAATATATATTATTTTGAACTACTTTGCTATGATGCCGAGAGAACAAACTAAGTAAATTGACTCTGCTAATAATGACAACTAACATATATTAGACTTTAACTGTAAGCCATAAACTAAGTCCTTTTGTGGATAATTTAATCAAAAGTCTTTAAAATAAATACAAATCCTGTTTTTAGCAAGAAAATTGATGCATTTAAGTATCTTGCCAAGGGCCACAAAAGTGAAATTATTAAACAGTATTTTAAAATGTCAACTAAATTAAAAAAGTGGGAACGAACATTATTGAGGATCAAACACTAGAAAGAAAAAAATGTAATATTTCTTTCTGAAGTTCCACAGCTAGCACTGGAGAATCTTTACACTGAGACAACTAGAATGGGGTGGGCAATTAAAGATCAATAAACGGGATATAAGGTCATTTCTAACTAGACCAGATCATTTACCTTTACAATATGTATAAAGGTCCAACACACAGCAGGTCCCCACTACAGCTTCCAAGGGAATGATCTCATAGAGTGGCACCCGAAATAGTTCATTATGGTAGAACCGCCGGGATGGAGAATGGTGAGTTTCATGGGGACGGAAATAATGGTGACCAAAGGCAAAACGTTCTTCTCTAAAAAAAGGAAAATGGATAAGAGAAAGTTTAGTTGATTAGCAAAATTCTGCTGGTAGGATATAGCTGGAAGAAAGATAGGAAGTCAGGACATACTTTTCATTCTTCCAAAGTTTCTCAATTCGGAAAATGTCAAGTTTATCTCGGTTAATGTGAGATAAAAGTCTATAGGATTGACGGACTGGGTGGCCATCAGGGGTACGCCGACTATCCCTCATCAGATATACACAGTCACCTAGGGAGGTATACAACAAAGGAGAAAGTTAAAATGATTCTTGAATGAATTCTGTGAGGCATTCATTATCTGACCCAGGGTCTACATAGAACTCATAAGCTAAACCAGGATAAATACAGACATCTAAAAGTCTAACTGTAATGACAATCTAGAAAATTCTAGACTATGAGAATGACCTGAGGGAGTTCTCCCATCTCTTGGACTTCCAATGTGTCTTTCCTAGTTTTCAAATTAGCTTTACAAACCTCTCTCTCATAAATCAGTATTATATGGTGAAGGGGTGATATATGTAAGCATAAGGTATAAAGATCCATTAAAGGCCATTTGGAACAATGATTATTATACAGATAGCAGATAGTTCCTACTATTCTAACAGGTCTGTTCTAACAAGGAGGGTTAAGTGGTTTGTACACACCTTGACGAAGCAGCAAGTCATCACGAAGCAAACAGATGAAGTAGACACAGCCAGGTTGGGCATAGTGGGGCCGAGGAATCATGGGTACCTCCTGATAAGAGCAGAAAGTTAATGGATAAGGGCTAGAATTACTACATTCATCCTTCAACCTTTAAGAGAGGAAAACAACTAAAATCTAAAATTCCCAACCAAGAATAACTCTTAAGTCATTTCAATACACCACAGATATAACAAAAGATGAAAACAACTAATTATAAACCTGGAAAAGTCAAGATGGAGAACAAAACTAATAGGCTAAGTATTTCTGAATACATGGGTGCTTTACCAGTAAGCTACATCCCCAGATCTTTTATATTTTATTTTTAGTTGCTGACACTGGCCTCAAATTTAGGATCCTCCTGACTCAGCCTTCTGAGTCATTGGAATTAAAGGCATGTGCCACCATGCAAAACCTTAGTTACATATAATGCCATTCTTTCCATAGATTTTTAAGTATTTTATTTTTCATTTAATCAAATTCCTTAGAAAATCAAGGGCAGGGGCTGGGGTTGTGGCTCAGTGGTAGAGTGCTTGCCTAGCAATATGAGGCACTGGGTTCATCCTCAGCACCACATAAAAATGAAATACAGATATTGTGTTCAACTACAACTAACAAATAAATATAAATAAAAAAGAAAGAAAGAAAGAAAGAAAGAAAATCAAGGGTAGAAACTGAGGACTAGACAGGTTGAAAAACTTTATCAGAGGATATTCTGTGTAATCAGAGCAGGGTGCATACCATGCGCTACATCTTTTATTTATAGATAAAATTTATAGTTGTATCAGAAGACAGCTTACCCTGTCCACAGGCCTTGGGTCACACTGCTCACAAAGGTAGTGTTCCACATCTGAGTTCACTCCCATACAGTCACAATGTTGCCACACCTAAAGAAAAATGTATAGTTAGGGGATGATAAGGGGATTTAGATGTATCAAGAAGTGTTGGGGGTAAGAATAAAAAAAATAGCAATATGACAGGGTAAAATAGGATAAGTGGGTGAATAAAAATTAGAGATAAATGGTAAAATAGGTCTGAACAGAAGAAGAATACAAACTCATTTATAATATATAGATCTGTGCAAATAAGAGGGAGAGAGAATAAGAAGATGACTGTACTAGAGACCATTACTAAGTAATATACATTTATGATGTGGCTACTGAGAAAGTCTTCACAGTCAGAAAATGTTTTCACTTAGCCTTGTTTAACTTTATCCTCTCAACAATCCTTTGTGTTACTTACAGACCCACTTTGCATATAAGGTAATGAGTTCACATGTACTGAGGGAAGACAAGAGGGATCACATTTGGGCCTTGACTCTTGCTTCAGGAGACCTACGGGATTTGTATACTGCAGTCTCTGTTAGCATGCATTAATTAGTGTGCTATCTCTAATGTACTTCTAGGTAAAGCACTAGTCTAAATACTATCTCTAGATCATGTGATAAATGTGCAGTGAATATAGGCAGAGAGAACAGGAGGTAGAAAAAGGAGGAAGGCGGTAAATGAAAGACAATGTGGTCAACAGTGAGAGATAACAGGAACCAACGTTAAGTGAGAGTACATAAAAAAGGCCACCAAGCCATATGAGGTGTGGGCTGCATCTCTGAATACTGTCACCATGGTCATCAGGAACAGGCTTGTGCTTTACCTCCTGGCTCTTACCATGCACTTGTCACACTGGATCATGAGGCCTTCGTCCTTATAGAGGCCACAGATACAGCGAATAACATCATCGTCCTTTTCATGCCCATTCTCCTTCTCAGAGACTGAGGTCTCACTGCTGTCTGCCTCACTTGCTGTTTCTCCCACAATCTCATCAATTTGGGCAGATGCCTCATGCCGGGCATTGTAATAGGCCTTTCGCAGGCGGCAAACATCTCTCCCAATTGGGGATTTACGACCATAGTACTTCTGAAGAAAGAAGAAGAAGAAAAAAAATCATGTTTGGTTTTCTCAATTTGGCTTAAAAATATGCCTTAAGAGGTAGTATGATTGTCTTTCTTTTCCATTTTGATTAACAGATTTTGTACAGCATCAAATGTAGTGACAGGCAGTTAATAACAACTAAAACTGAACTATAATGAATTAAAATGAGAACCTTTATGATAATTTTCCATTTGCTCTACTGCTGTGTCATTTAATTCCTATTAAGGGCCTTACTATCCACAGGACAAAATACAGTGATCACAGAATATAAATTAATGTTGCAAGCATAATTATAGATGCATTGGAGAAGTTCTCCAATGACTCCTCCTACCCCCCAACCTTTTTTGGAGCACTGGGGATTGACTACAGGGCCTCACACATGCTAGGCAAGTGGTCTTTCATTGACCATTATAATCCCAGTTCTTATTTATTTACTTTCAGTGTTTCTTGAAAACGTTTTATAATTTTTTTATTCCACTTAAAAAAAAATCTTTATTTTTGTTTATTTTTATGTGGTGCTGGGGACCAAACCCAGGCCCTCACGCATGCGAGGCAAGCGCTCTATCACTGAGCCACAACCCCAACCCTTTTATTCCACTTTATAAAAAAACTTTTAAATATATATTTTTAGTTGTTGATGGACCTTTACTTTTATTCATTTATTTATATAAGGTGCTGAGAATCAAACCCAGTGCCTCACACATGCGAGGCAAGCACTCTGCCACTGAGCCACAGCCTAGCCCTATTCCACATTTAATTGGTGAATTGTAGTTGAATATAATATTGGAACTTGTTGTTACATATCTGTGCAAGTACACAATATAACAATATAATCTGGCCAATAAATCCCCAGCACTTCCTTCCTCCATTTTCTCTACTGATTTCCTTTTGATTTTCCAAGAGATCTGTCCTACCTTTCTTTTCCTTTTTCTTTCTAGCTTCTGCATATGAAAGAAATCACAGGTTCCCTAGCCTTCTGAGTCTGACCTATTTTGCTTAATATAATGGTCTCTAGTTCTATCCATTTTTCTGCAAATGACACAACAGCATTTTTCCTTGTAACAGAATAAACTCCATTGTGTATATATACCACATTTAAAATAAAATCTATTCATCCATTGAAACCTGGGCTGTTTCCCTAGTTTGGCTATTGTTAACTGTGCTACTATAAACATGGGTATGCATGTATCACTGTAATATGATGACTTTAATTCTTTAGGATAAATACTGAAGAATGGTACACGATGGTTCCATGCCTCATCTTGAGGAGCCTCCGTACTGATTTCTATAGTAGTTGGACCAATTTACAATCCCACCAATGGTATAACAGTGTTCTTTTTTCTCCCTATTGTCTCCAGCATTATTATTATTTGTATTCTTGATGACTTCCATTTTGACTGATGTGAGATGAAATCTCAGTATAGTTTAAATTTTTTAAAAAATTTTAAAATAATTTTTAGTTGTCGATGGACATAATACTTTTATTTATTTTTATTTAATTGGGTTATTTGTTCTTTTTGGTATTCTTTATGAATCCTAGATATTAATCTTCTGTCAGAAGAGTATCTAGTAAAGATTTCTCTCCCATTCTATAGGTTTTCTCTTCATATTCCTAATTGTTTTCTTTCTTTTTTTTTTTTAATTTTTAATATTTATTTTTTAGTTATCGGCGGGCACAACATCTTTGTTTGTATGTGGTGCTGAGGATCGAACCGGGGCCGCACGCATGCCAGGCGAGCGCGCTACCGCTTGAGCCTCATCCCCAGCCCCTTGTTTTCTTTTTTAAAATGTTTATGTTTTAGTTGTAGTTGGACACAATATCTTTATTTTATTTATTTATATGTGGTGCTGAGGATTGAACTCAGGGCCTCATGTGCACTATGTGTGTATAGAACCTTTTAAATGTGATACCATACCATTATTATTTCCTGAGCTTTAGGGTTATATTGAGAAAGCTGTTGCCTATGCCTACATGCTGGGATGCTGACCCTACATTTTTCCTTCTAAGAGTTGCATAGTTTCTGGTCTAATTCCTAGAATTGTGTCATTTTGACCTGATTTTTGTGCTGGGAAAGAGATAAGGGTCTAGTTTCATTCTTCTACATGTTGATAATAAATTTTCCCAACATTGTTTGTTAAAAAGGCTGTCTTTTCTTCAATGTATGTTTTGGCACCTTGAGGATCAGATGACTGCAGATGTGTGGGCTTGTCTGTATCTCTTCTATTCTGTACCAATGGTCTATGTATCTGCCAGTACCATGTAGTTTTTGTTATTAATAGCTCTATAGTATAATTTGAAGTCAGTTATTGTGATTACTCCAGCATTGCTTTTTTGGTTTAGAAACTGTGTTGACTATTCATTTTATTCTTTCAATGAATTTTAGGACTATTTTTCTAGTTCTGTGAAGAATGCCACTGGTATTCTTCACAGAACTAGTGAAGAATTTTGGTAGTATGGCCATTTTAACATTACTTTTGCCTATCCTTGAACATGGGAGGTCTTTCCAGCTTTCAAGGTCTTCTTTAATTTTTTCTTCATTGTTCTATAGTTTTCATTATAGAGGCCTTATATTTCCTTGGTTAGATTTATTTTTAGGTGTTTATTTATTTATTTTTTGAGGCAATTGTGAACAGAACTGTTTTCCTGATTTCTTTCTCAGCAGACTCACTGTTGGCATATAGAAAAGTTATTGATTTTTGTATGTTAACTTTGTAATCTGCCACCTTGCCAAATAATTTACTCATTAGCTCTAGCTGTCTTTTGGTGAAGTTTTTTGGATCTTTGAGGTACAGGAGCATATCATCTGCAATTACTGATAAATCTGACTACTTCTTTTCCTGTTATTCTTCTCCTTTTTCCCCCTCTTTTATTTCCTTCTCTTGCCTAATTGCTCTGACTAGAATTTCTAGGAATATATTAAATAGGAGTGGTAGGAATGAACACCCTTGTCCCAGAATTTACAGGGAATGCTTTCAGTTTCCCACCATTTACTATGAGATTGGTTTTGGGTTTTTCATATATACCCTTTATGATGTTGAGGTATGACCCTTCTATTCCTATACGAATGGGTATTGAATGTTGTCAAAGGCCTTCTCTGCATCTATTGAGAGAACTAAGGAATTTTTGTCCTTCATTCTATTTATGTGGTAAATTACATTTATGTATGATAAACCATCTTTGCATCTCTGTAATAAAACCAACTTGATTGGGTGTACAATCTTCTTTTTTTTTTATAAGTATTTTTGCACCTAAGTTCATTAGGGATTTGGTTTATAGTTTTCTTTCCTTGAGGTATTCTTATCTGATTTTGGTATGAGTGTGATACTGGTTTCACAGAATGAATTTAGAACTGTTATATCCCTTTCTGTTTCATGAAATCAGAAGCATTGACATTAGTTCTTTTTAAAGGTTTTCTTTTTTTTAAGATAGATAGCTGGATAGAGAGAGAGAGAGAGAGAGAGAGAGAGAGAGAGAGAATTTTTTAATATTTATTTTTTTTAGTTTGCGGTGGACACAATATCTTTATTTGTATGTGGTGCTGAGGATCGAACCCGGGCCACACGCATGCTAGGCGAGCACGCTACCGCTTGAGCAACATCCCCAGCCCCTAAAGGTTTTCTTTAAATTATAATTCAACATTGTTTTAATTCTCTTCCTAGTTATTTGTTGGTTGCTCTTATTTGGTGTTTCATTCTTTATTTATCTGTTATCTAATAGCCTCTAAAGAGTATTTCAAAATAACTAAATAATTTTCTCCTTGAAACACCTCTTCTGGGTATTTCAAAATAACTGAATAATTTTCTCTATGTACTCTGCAGTATTCCATCCGTTCAAGGCTACCTTTTCTACAATGAGATTCGCTTAATGTTCAATTTAGCAGCATAATGCCCTTCAATTCTACCCTCAAGATGTATTTAACTATTTATTCACATGTATTTCTGTGTATTTCACATTTATGTATCTTTTTGAGGAAAGACACTATAGATATGCCTTAAATGTAGTAAAATGTCTATTTACTGGGTATATATAAAAATCTAAGGCCAAATTAGGTTTTTATAAAAATTAAATTTTTGGAGGAATGATTTAGGCTTCCATTCTAGATTTTTTTTTTTTTTTAAATGATACTGGGGCTAGAACCCAGGGCACTCTACCACTGAGCTATAAATCCAACCTTTTTTTTGGTGATAATTTTAAGATAAGGTCTCACTAAGTTGTTGAAGCTAGCCTCAAACTTGTGATTGTCTTGCCTCAGCCTTCTGATTCACTGGGATTAAAGGCATGTGCCACCACACCCGGCTTCTAGAATGCCTTTTTATATGGGATTCTACAGTATTTAGCATATTGTAAACAGATAATCAAGGATTACTTAATAAAAAATGAAAGCTGATAGAAGAGGGTAAAAATCTTAAACTTAATGGTTCTCTTAATCTGTATTTGAAGTGAGTGAAAAAATACCTCAGCATTCCGAAAGACTTTAAGCATGTCAGCATCAAAAGCTTCTACTGTCTTATAATA
Organism: Marmota monax; assembly: GCF_021218885.2. Classification (NCBI taxonomy): domain Eukaryota; kingdom Metazoa; phylum Chordata; class Mammalia; order Rodentia; family Sciuridae; genus Marmota; species Marmota monax. The sequence goes on along the minus strand of NW_026694593.1, from coordinate 1,639,485 downwards.
ACCAATGAGGATCTGCTTTTCTATGGTGACAAGATCAAGGGGATCAGAGATCTTCTCATAATAATCAGCATTCCTGGAACATAAAGTCATGGTGTTAATAAGGTACACATAGTACTTTTAGAAAACTCAGATGATTATCACAAATATGAACCTACTTTTTCTTTGAGGGGAGGTTCAAAAGTGGAGCTGCCAGTGCTTGTCGAGAAGAATCTGAAAAAGAATGCAAATTTGGTAGAAAGACTAAAATACAAGAAAGGCAAGCATCTCTCTCTCTCTCTCTCTCTCTCTCTCTCTTTCTCTCTCTCTCAGTACAGGGACTGGGGGGCGCTTAAAACCACTGAATCACATTGTCAGCCCTTTTTTGTATTTTATTTAAAGACAGGGTCTCAAAGAGTTGCTTAGGTCCTCACTAAGTTGCTGAGCCTGCCTTTGAAATTGCAATCCTCCTGTCTCAGCCTCCCAAGCTGCTGGGATTACAGGTGTGTGCCACTGAGCGTGGCTAGCATCTCTCTTTTTCATTTTTGTTTTGAGACAGGGAGGTGGGGACAAATATGTGACTCATTATGTTGTTCAAAATGGTCCTAAACTCATGGGCTCAAGTGATCCACCTGATTCAGCCTCCAGAATAGTTGAGAAGACAGGTATGTAGCACCATGACCAGCTTTTTTTTGTTTGTACCAGTCAAGTGCTCTACCACTGACCTAAACTCCCAGCACCAAAACATCATCTCCTAAATAAAAAAGTAGGATCCCCCGCAAATTAAAAGCTAGAAAAAAAATCTTATATATGTTTTTTCAGCCTGTAAAAAATGCACTTTTGCCATACATATTTATAATGGCAGGGGTCAAATTAAACTTTCAAGATTGCCTAGGATATGGAAGATAAAGTATGTATGCTTGAAATGTAGCATAATTTTGGTTGGGTAATGAGAAGAACTTCCTATGAAGAATGAGACTTGAGAATTTACTGAGATAGGAGGCTGCTTACAGCAAATTCCTGCTCAATAGATCTTATTATAGTAAAAAAAGTCATCTCATCAAAAAAATGTTTTCCAGTTCTCCTCGGTTTTCTATAATTAATATTACCATTGGTTTCAATTTGATTAAATTCCAGATAATGAATAATTTAGTACTGTGAACATTTTCTGGAACTAATTTTCCTTTAAGTTATTCTGTATGGCATATTATATTTCATTTTCTACCTTGCTTTTTGGTCATTTCACTAGAGACATAAAGCCTGTTGTATTCAGATGCACTGACACAGTACATGAATCTGCAGCAGTTTCATGTTAGATCAGATGGGGCAACCTGAGAATGTAAAAAAATGTGATCTTTAGGGAATGTAAATCCAATAGGTGCCAAAAACCTTTATATCCTGGGGCAGTTTGATCCTTCCTTTCTCTCTATGACCTTCAGTTAACTAAACTGAACCATAAGTGCAAAGGTGAACAGCAGACAGACCAGGAAAAGAAAAATAACAAAGTCCTTAGAATATAAGGAAAAAAGACAAACCAAAGCTGATGGCCAAAATCACAATTATCAACCAAAATCTCTCATTTTAAACATCCCCAAGTTTCTTGGTTAGAAAGTTACTTATACTACCAAACTACCTACCCCAAATTAAAAACACTTTCCACCCCTCTACTATTGCTATAGATGTGTCTTGGAAGGGAATAGTGTCAAGTAAGGTGTTTTACATGAAAACTCCTTTAAAGTTTAAAGGGTAACTTTTTTCCAAATTTATATTTTTTCTTTCTTTCTTTTCTGTGGTGTTGGGTTAGGAACCTAGGGCTTCACGTATTATATGTTGTTCTTAAGTAGAGGTTAAAGCCTGTGATCTGTTCAAAATGAAAAACTACATGTATGTACAAATACATATGCCTAACCTCACTCCCTGGGGGAAGAATCCATAGGTTTTATTAGATTTCCAAGATTACCTGTCAATTTAAAAAGGCTAATAACCATTAATATAATTAATATTTGTAATACTTCATTGTTTTTATTCTTTTTATTTTTATGGTACTGGGGATTGAACCCAGGGGCACTCCACTACTAAGTGACATTTCAAGCCTTTTTATTTTTTGAGACAGGGTCTCGTTAAGTTGTCCAGGCTGGCCATTACCTTGTGATCCTCCTGCTTTATCCTCCCAGGTCTCTTGGATTATAGGCATGCACCACATAATATTTCTTTTTTCTTTTTTTTTTGTACTAGTGATTGAATCTAGGGTTACTTAACCACTGAGTTATAACCCTAGTCCTTGTGTTATTTTTCCTTTTGAGTCCGGGTCTCAGTAAGTTACTCAGAGTGTTGCTAAGTTGCTGAGGCTGGCCTTGAACTTGAGATCCTCCTTGTGATTCAGTCTCCCATGCCATTGGGATCACAGGCATGAACTTCCACACATAGTTTATAGTATTTCATTATTTTTTTTTCTTTTAATATTTTTAGTTGTCGATGGACATAATGACTTTATTAACTTATTTTTTTATGTGGTGCTGAGGATCAAACCCAGGGTCTCATACACGCTCTACCACTGAGCTACAACCCTAGCCCATACTACTTCATTCTTAAGTTGCTAATTCATTATCTTATTAAGGAAAATTTTATCCAAGGGAGAGAACTGCACCTCACAGATGCAGAGGTTCACTACCCTCAAGCTAAACATGTGATTTATAATACACTATTTAACTATAGTAAAATTATAATAAGCCAATAGTGGATGCCTGTAATCTCAGCAACTTGAGAGGCTAAGGCAGGAATATTGCAAGTTTGAGGCCAGCTTTAGCAACTTAGCAAGATCCTAAGCAACTTAGTAAGACACTATCTGGAAATTAAAAAAAATAAAAAGTTCTCGGGATGTAGCTCAATGGTAAAGCACTCCTGGGTTGAATCCCTGCTACCAAGGAAAAAGAAAAAAGAAAAAAAAAAAAAAAAGATTAAGATGTATCCTGTAGTCCCATGTTCCGACAAAAGGTAGAACAAGTAAATCTCTTAAAATTCTAAATGTCCTTGGTCTTGGTCTTGGATATGTCAGGAGAAGGTAAGTGATAGGCTTAAAAAAGGCTAAGAACAAATTTGGGGTAGATAGGGTCACCTTTGTAAGAGATGATGCCATCACAGATCTCTTTGAAGATTTGGGCTAGGCGTGCGGCCCGAGCTACTTCAATGTTTTCCTCTGCAGCTGCCAAACGTCTTGTTCGAACAGATCGAGCTGTCTGCAGGGCAGAGAACTGGGTCATGAAGACATCTGGAAGGATAAGATAAAAATTAATTTCAGGAAATGATTAATTCTGTGTGGCTTTCTCTTCCCCAATGGACTCCTGCCATTTGCTCTATTTTTCTTTTCTTTTTAATGGTACAGGGGATTAAACCCAGAACTTGTACATTCTACACAAATTTATTCTACTTTTCCTGAAGTCATTAAGAATTAGTGGGCATTTTGAGGAGAAAAAGGGAAGAACAGAGGAAGAGCAATATCTTTTGAACGTTTTATTTTCAGTTGGAGAGGACATACTAGTGTCTCTTCCTTCAGTCTGTTTTGAATAGTAGCTGAACTCAGGAGTGAGTGCTGCTATATTATTCATTCAAAAAGGTTAGAAAAAAAAGTTGGGTGTAGTGGTACGCACCTGTAATATCAGCAAGTTGGGAGGCTGAAGCAGAAGGACTGCAAATTCAAGGTCAGCCTTAGCAATTTAGGAAGACCCTATCTCAAAAAATAAAAAAGACCAGGGTGGGTGGGGAGAGAAATGAAATTTGATGGTTTGCATGTAGAATGCTGATCTGAACGTATGTAAAAGAATCTTCAAATTTATAATATTTTTCTCCCCACAGTGCATTTGGCATCTATAGTTTATTCTGTGTGCAAATTATTTTCCAGATAGGAATGACCGACCATAGATGGGACCCTATCAATCTCAAAACCCATGATCACTTTAGACTGTAGGTGACATTTGTGAGGTTGGCAAAAAGGAATTTCTTTCTATTCCTTATGGTACCAATAGGGCAGTTGAAAAGCTGGGATGGATATTGATTATTAACATCAGTACTAATTATTAATGCTAACAGTATGGATTATATATATATATATATTTTTTGGGGGTACCGGAGATTGAACTCAGGAGCTTGACCACTGAGCCACATCCCCTGCCCTATTTTTTATTTTATTTAGAGACAGGGTCTCACTGAGTTGCTTAGTACCTTGCTTTTGCTGAGGTTGACTTTAAACTCAAGATCCTCCTGCCTCAGCCCCCTGAGCCACTGGGATTACAGGCGTGCACCACCATACCCGGCTTGGATCATAACTCTTTTGGTACAGACTAAAAGGAATCTTTTAGTCCTTTTATTTCCTAAAAAGGAATAGACTGAAAATAACTATATCATCAGTTTGGAAACAATTTTATGGAATTAATAAGTATATTTCCCATGCCTTACCAGACTTGATATTCCCATCGTCTCGGCAAATGCCATTCCAACGGGTATATAATGATGCTGAGTGAATATTGTCACTGGTGTGCTTCACTTCCTCCTGTTTCTGTCGAATCTTCTCCCAGTTTCGAACCAAAAACACATGATGCTTTAATACAAAGTTCCTGAACATAAAGAAGAAAGGACTTCCTTTATTCATTAATTCAATAAGCATTTATCACATGTCTACATAGAAGCCACTGTTAGGTGATACAAGTGAATATTTAAATGTGAATAGAGCTGTGGTAAAGATAATTATATGGGCAAGATATCATTTTTTTTTTTGGAGGGGGTGGGGAGATAGTACCAGGGATGGAACTCAGCGGCACTTGACCACTGAGCCACATCTCTAGCCCTGTTTTGTATTTTATTTAGAGACAGGGTCTCACTGAGTTGCCTAGTGCCTCACTGCTGCTGAGGTTGGTTTTGAACTCTTGATCCTTCTGTCTCAGCCTCCCAAGCTGCTGGGATTACAGGAGTGTGCCACTGCACATGGTTAAGATATCATTTACCTTTCCATCTTGATTTTTTTCGGATAAAAGAACATTTTCCTATATTATTTACAAATGACTAGCACACACTGTTAAAAGGCTACAAAATGAGGCTGTGGCTTTGGCTCAGAGGTAGAACGCTAGCCTGGTGTGCGTGAGGCACTGGGTTTGATCCTCAGCTCCACATAAAAATAAAATAAAGGTATTGTGTCTCTACAACTAAAAATATGTATATATTTTAAAGAAAGCCTACAAAAAATTTGGCAAGTGAGAGACCATATGTCAGAAATTTTTGGAGTATTCATACAAATTCTAAGGAAAACTGCAAAGATAAAATAATGGGCTTGGGATTGCCTATAACAAGAACTGGACTAGCAGATAAAGGCAAGGACATGTTAGAAGGATAGGGGCTCAGTAAATTATGGAATTAATAGGTACAGTGTCTCCATATGAAACTCTAAACTTAAATGAATTTATGTATCTGAGCCTATAAAATATTGATGGTTTTCATTATATTTTCACAGTAACATACATATAAATAAAAGTGACCTTGGAAAAGTCTTAAACTATCAGCCTTAGTAAACACATTAGATTAATTTTATAGTTACTGACTTTGTCTGGAATCACCTGTGGAAGACTGTAAACTGATGCCTGATTTCCACCTCTGAAAATTCTGGTTTATGTTTTGTAGGGTGTGTTCTGAGCATTGAGAGGTAGAAGGTGTGTGTGTGTGTGTGTGTGTGTGTGCTGCTTGGAATTAAACCCAGGGCATTATGAATGCTAAGTATATAAACTCTACCACTGAGATACATCCCCAAGCCCTTGGAGTTTTTGAAAGCTCCCAGTGCAGTCAAGTAGGGAACCAATGGATTAAGTGAAAGGGGCTAAAATTAAAATAAAAGAACATTATAAAGCTATACTTCCTAAGATATCAGAATATCTATTAGCAGGGGTTGTGGAATATGTCCCAAGACAATTTGAAAAATAGGGGACACAATCATTTTGTTTATTTCTGACAAGGATACAAAGAAGCATAAATATACATATATATATATATATATATATATATATATATATATATATATATATATATATATATATATTTTTTTTTTTTGGCAGTACTGGGAATGGAACCCAGGCCCTCATGCATACTAGGTAAGCATTCTACCAGAGAACTACATCCCCAAAATGAGCAGTCATTTTAAACCTATTCTGTGCTATGGATTCTTTCTTTTGGCAGTTCGGTGAAGCCTATGGAACCTTTTCTGAACAATTATTTTAAAATTATTTTTGAATTAATTTAAACTTCTAAGTTAATTTATTTTTCTTTTGTTTTGAGGCATTGGGGATCAAACCGAGGATCTTGTACATGATAAATAAGTGTTCTACCACTAAACTACACTCCGGCCCTTTTTAATTTTGAGATGACAGGGTCTTACTAAGTTGCCCAGAATGGCCTCAAATTTTTGAACATCCTTCCTCAGCCTCCACCACATAGGTGGAAATAATTTTTAATACATAGGATTAAAAGGAAACCAAATACACTCAAATATAGTTATAAAATGATGACAACAAAAAAACCTCAAATACTAAATTTGTGACAGAGAATTACACTTTTTGTGTGTGGTACTGGGGATGGAGCAGGACCTTGGGCATGCTAGGCCACTTAACCAATGCAGCAACTCTCTTTTGAGATGGGGCCTTGATAAGTTATAACCCTAGTCCTTGTGTTATTTTTCCTTTTGAGGCCGGGTCTCAGTAAGTTACCCAGAGTCTTGCTAAGTTGCTGAGGCTGGCCTTGAACTTGAGATCCTCCTTGTGATTCAGTCTCCCATGCCATTGGGATCACAGGCATGAACTTCCACACATGAAATTCCAGGCTGGCCTCAAACTTGCAATCCCAATGCCTCTGATTCCTGTGTAGGTGGAATTATAGGTATGTGCCACTATGTCTGGCATATATATAGATATATATATATATATATATATATATATATATATGTATATATAGATGGCAGTATAGGGGATTTAACCCAGGAGTACTCTCCCACTGAGCTACACCCCAGTCCTTTTTAAAATTTTGTATTTTAAAACAGAGTCTCCCTAAGTTTCCAAGGCTGGTATTGAACTTGTAATCTTTCTTCTTCAGCATCCTGAGAAGCTGGGATTACAGGCATGTGCTTCCATATCTGACTCCGGCTTAAATTCATTCTTAATGTGTGATGAGATAAGAGTAATGGTCTAAGAACTACAGGAATTTTGAGGTAAACATGAACATAAATGCCATTTTGAGGTATTTAAAAATATCTGTAATGTCATATGAAAATATCTGTGAATGGGCACTGCTAATTCTTCCTTTCAAAACACACACACACACTTTGCTTATAATCATATTTGAAGAAAATGACAACTATCAGAAATCAGGGAATAAAAAGAAATAATTATTTCTTCCTTTAGCAGAACAAAATGGATCAACTGAAAGAAGCTTAACAGTGTTTTAAACTGACAAGCAAATCACCTAATTTAAAAAAGAACTCAGATAAAACCATCTCCTTTTTACCTCTCTCGATTGGACATTGGCTTCATCTGTAATTGGGGTGTCAACCTTGTTGGGGTGTTGATATTTTCATTGGGCTCCTCAGAGAGATGGCCTCTCTGAAAAAAACAAATGGGTAAGATTACAGTGGAAAAAAAAAAGATCAATCAGAAATCATCTCCAGGAATATTAAGAGTACTCTTGTGGTGCCACCCTTTGCTAATCCCCTTATTTTAGTAATTTCCTTCAAGCAGCCCACGAGCAGCTCTTGGGGAAAGCCATGAATTCATTATTCACCCTTTTCTTCAGTTTGTGCTTAGACTTTCTCTTTTCTTTGGACCGTCCAGACTTTTTATGTGTGGTCATAGGCTGGCTGCTTTTGCTGCTGGTGAGTCCATTCATGCGTTGACTCTTGCCTCCGATGATTCCTCGACATTTCTCAAAGCCACACTTACAAAGTTGCTTTTAAGGGAAAGAGAATACTTTTTTAAGCCTGTAGTCTCATTTACAAATTCAAAAAGGATGCCTGAGCATTTAGTCAACCAAAGATTAGTACGTGTTAAGGAATTTGAAAATACAGGGGAAAAAAACTGATTGAGAATGTAATAAATAGAAATGGGTTTCCACAGAAGGAAAGGAAAAACTAAAGGAAAATTATTTTCAAGAAAAGAACAGATTGGAGACCTAAAATGATACGGCAATTTTTGATTCTTCAGAATTCTTAAATAATAACTGAGACCTATGTTTCCTAGATAGATGGAGTAAAAAGCAAAAAACTGTCTTCTCATGTATTTCTCAGTTGGTCCAAGACAATATGTATACTTTAGACCCATATTACAGTGCTGTAAGTGACAAAGTTCAACTTTTCCTCTAGGATTTATTATTCTTACTTGTTTCTCAACATTGAAGGAATGAAAGTTGTAATCATAAGTGAGTTCAGTCCCAGCTGGCATATCTTTAAGTGCGTACAATCCAATCCGATATACTCCATTAACAGACCTACAAAAAATGTAAAGAACATATTTAAAGAATGTGATTCTTAATATCATGCCTGAAAACCAGAAAAATTTGTACAAAACTAATTTGACTTCCTTGGGTTTTTTTCTGTGGTTCTGGGGATTGAACTTGAGGTGCTCTACCACTGAGCTACATCCACAGTTCTTTTTATTTTGAGTCCGAGTCTCATTAAGTTGCTGAGGCTGGCCATTAACTTGTGATCCTGTGCCTCAGCCTCCCAAATCACTGGGATTAATCTCTCTCTGTTCTACCCAGATTATATAATACTAACAGATGAACAGTGCGCATGTGCACACACACAGATACTTAATTGCAGTCCACTTGTCTCATTCTCCTGAGTTGATGGAATTACAGGCATAGGCCAACTGGGCCTGTTAAAGCCATATTTTAGAGAGATTCTGAATACTAAGCAAAAAAGTTAAGATGTATTATAGCCTGGCATGGTGGCATATGACTGTAATTATAGAGACTCTGGAGGCTGAGGCAGGAGGACCCACCTCAGAAACTTTGAGACTCTGTCTCAAAATAAAAAAACAAAAAAAAAAAAGGCTGGAGATGTAGCTCTGTGGAGAGCATCTCCCGAGTTCAATCCCCACTAAAGCATAAACAAAAACAAACAAACAAACAAAGGCTTTAGTCTATTAATTAAATTAAAATTGTTTCCTATGTCCTACCTAAAAATCTTACAGTTCTTACTGATCTCCTTTATTACTAAGTGTCTCTCTTGTTCTACCACATGCAAATTATTAACAATCTATTATGTAGTGTTCTAGATGTTTTACATAACAAATAAGTTTATAATGGCTAACACTTATTGAATGCTTGATGTATTAATTATAACATTTTGTTGTATTAACTGATTTAATGCCTTGACAACTTTAAAAACCAGATACCATTATTAGTTAGTATTATAACCCCTATATTACAAATGTGAAATCTAAGGCATATATAGGATAAGCAACTTGCCCAAAGTCATATAGCTAGTAACTTGGAGAATCAAGTTTCAGATCAAGGTAGTCTAGTTTCAAAATATTAACTACTATGCCATACTGTTAATACGTCTTGGCATTAATTTTTAAAATAACCCTTTGAGATAGATACTATCATTCCTATTTTATACAAGAAGTATTTGTAGCTTAGTAGTTTATTCATGGTCATATAGTACCTACAATAGCATTTAAACCCAGAGGATTAAAACTCAGGTTATTTGACTCCACAGCATGCATCAGTCTGTACCTTTATGTTGCTGTGTAGTACTCCCTTACAAAAATAAATCACACTTTATGTACCTATTCGACTGCTAATGAACATTTGGGTTAATTGCAGTAATATTTGGGTTACTGGTTATTATTTACAAAATATTGATATTCTTGTATATGTATTTTGAACATAAACACTCATTTCTGGTGGGGATATACAAAGGAGTAGGGTTGCTGGGTTACTGAATATGTGTAAGTATAGAGGAGGTACTTCCAAAATTTTACCATTTTTTTCCCCAGTGCTGGGGACTGTATACTAGGCAAGTACCACTGAGCAACACCGTGAGCCCCCAATTATTTTTTCAAAGAGATAATAACTTACATTTCACCAGCATTTTAAGAGCATTCATGTTGCTTAACACCTTCAATATCATTTTTTATCCTCAGTCCTTAATTCTAGACATTTTGGATGTAATGGTATGTAGTGGTTTTAAATTTGGTTTAATATTGTCATAATATCTAATGATGTTAAGCACTTTTTGTATATTTATTGACTGTTTTCATATTCCCTTTTTGAAATATCTATTTTTTTACCTATTTAAAAAAACTAAATTATCTCTAATTTTTTTGCAGATTCTGCAAAAAACAAAAAAACACCACGATGGCCTTTATTAAATAAACAAACTGAAAACATCATCTTCCCAGTGTATGGCTTGTCTTACATTGTTGGAAAGGTATATATATATATATATTTGGTACTGGGGACAGAACTCAGGGGTGCTCTAATACTCAGCTATATCCCTAGTCCTTTTTGAAGACAGGGTTTCACTAAATTGCTTAAGGCTTTGCTATGTTGCTGAAGTGTGCCTTGAATGTACAATCTTCTTGCTTCAGCATCCAGAGTTGCTATGACTCTGGAGGTATGTGCCATTGTGCCCAAAAAAATAGTACTTTTTTTTTTGGCGGGGGGTGGTGGTGGTGGTACCGGGTACAGGCACTTTATAACTGAGATACAACCTCAGTCCTTTATGGCCAATGCTATTTATGCCCTATTTATCTTCACCTATCCCAAGTCAAAGAAATAAAATTATCCCATTTTTCCATCTAGAAAATTTGATTGTTTCAACTATGATATTTAGGTCTATGATACACTTTAATTCTTCCGTGTGGACTAAGAAACAATGGATTGAGCACTTACTAAAAACAAACAAACAAAACCCAAAAAAGAACCTCCACTATATATATATAAATATAGTGGAGGCTTTGTCATAAATTAGGTGACAGTACATATATGGATCTTTGCCTATATTTTCTGTATTCATGTATTATATATCTCAAGCAAATACTCTTCTATTGTACCTTTATAGTAAGTATTAAAATTTGGTGGTGTAAGTCCGCAGATTTTGTTGCTCAGATCATCTTGGCTTTGCTAGGTCCTTCGCAGTTCCTCATATATATTCATGATTTAATAATATATATTAGGAATCAGCTTATCAATATCATAAGGATTGGATTTTGTATAGACTTGAATTTATAGGTAAACTTGGTAAGATGTGACATCCTAAAATATTGAGATTTCCAATCCTTGAACATGTTGTAGTCCTCCATTAATTGAAGACTAGTATTTTAATTTATTATCATTTTAAATTTCTCACATTAATATTTATTGGTTGTAGTACAGAGATCTTCGAAACATTCATTAGATTTTAGTCTAGTATTATACAGCCTTTTGTTAAGTTATTATAAATAATATTATCATTTAAAATTCACTAATTGGTTGTGACTAATATACTGCAATACATTCATCTTTTTTATTTTTATAAAGGGGTACTGAGGATTGAACCTAGGGCCTTGCACATGCTAGGCAATGGCTCTCTCACTGAGTAATACTACCACCCTTTTTTTGTTTTTAAGATAGGGTCCTGATAAATTGCCCAGGCTGGCCTCAAACTTGTGATTCTCTTGCCTCAGCCTCTGGAGTGCTGGGATTATACTTGTTTGCCACCATGCCTGGCTAGCTACAGTTTTTTTTTTTTTTGGTACTAGGAATTGAACTCCGGGGTACTAAACCACCAAACCTCATCCAGAGACCTTTGCATTTTTTTTTTTTTTTTTTTTTTTTGAGGAAGAGTCTTCCTAAATTGCTTAGGGTCTTGCTAAATTGCTGAAGCTGGCTTTGAACTTGTGAGCAATCCTCTTGCCTCAGCCTCTCAAACTGCTAGGATTATAGGCATGTGTCAGTGTACCTAGCATCTAGAATTTTTTTTCCCTTTGGGGTACTGGGGATTGAACCTAGTGGTGCTTTACCACTGAGCCACACCCCCACACCTTTTTGCTGTTTGAGACAGGGTCTTACAAAGTTGCTGAGTGCCTTGATAAATTGCTGAGGATGTTCTTAAATATTCAATTCTCCTGCCTCAGCCTCCCCAGTCACTGGAATTACTGTCATGTAGCCACCATGCCCAGCTACATTTATTTTTTAATGTTGAAGTAACTTTTCATTCCTGGAATAAATGCCACATGGCCATCATGAATTAACCTTTTAATATGCTTCTAGATTTTATTTAGTGATATTTTTATTTAGGGTTTTTGTGCCAAAGTTCATGGGAGCTATTTTTTTTAACATCCTGGTTAAGTCCTGGATGGAAGTTATGCTAGGTATAAAAAGGGAACAATTTATATTAGACTGGCAGTCATAGTAATATTTCTTAAGTATATGGAAGAATCATCAGTGGAGGTATCTGGGTCTCAAGTTTCTTTTTTATTTTTTCAGTGCTGGGTGTTGAGCCCAAAGCTTTCTGTACACTAGGCAAGTGGTTTAACAATGAGATATATCCCCAGCTCTGAAGTTTCTTTTGTTAAATAGTTTAATTACAGTTTCAAGGTGGTTTTTTTTTTTTTTTTTTTTTTTTTGGTGGTTTGGTAGATATTCAGGCTTTTGATTTCTTGTGACATTTTTGGTAAGCTGTGTTTTTTAAAAAAAAATTGTTCTGCTTGTCTAACTTTTCAAATATAAAGATGACCAGGAAAATGAATAAAACAAACCAGTGAATTAAAAAAAAAAAAAAAAAAAAAAAAGACTACTACTTCACCATAAAATGCTCAACAAGATGGACGAACTGCAAAAATACCATGCTAACTGTAAGAAGCCAGACACAAAAGACTGCAAATACATAAAAAGTTCTAGAATAGGCAAACAAAACAACAACTAAATCCCTATTACAATAGAAATCAGAACAGGGTTCGCCTTGAGATAGGAGCACTGACTGACATAGAAGGAAACTTTCTGAAATGATGAAAACATTCTATACTTACATAGGGGTGTGGATAACATAAATGAATACTGATGAAAATGTACAATTAAGAGGTATATTTCTTTGTATATTATATTTCAATTTAAATAAAACTTACATAAAATAAAGTTGTTCATAATACAATAATTATATAATTATTTTGCGTGTGGTACTAAGGACCAAACTAAAAGCCTCATGCATATGAAATAATGATTTACCACTGAGCTACATTACATGTCTATTATATTTTTTGGTTGCTTATTAGATATAATTTCTTTCCTTCTCAACTAGAATCTAGTCATTTGAGAAAAGAGACCTCATATAGCACATAGTAAGCATTCTATAAATATGAGGAATTAGTTATCATAATTACTCTATTTTCCTGGGAGTTGTTTGGATGAACAAAAGAAATAGCAGGAGCTTACCCTGCCTGAAAGATCTGGTATAATGGGCAATTGTCTAAGATGTTTTGCATAACTGACTGAAATTGTGGAACATTTAATGTCTGGTTGTCCTTAAAGTCTTCTGCTCTGCTGGTTTCTTCCCTTCACATTTTCCTGCTTCCTTACCATTTCTGCATTTCACAATTTGGATCACAGCTGTGGTTGATGAATCGGGCCTCATTTCCCATACGGTAACTGTCAATCACCATCCCACTATCCAGGTTGAGACAGTAGTGGTCACTGTGATTATGATACTGCTCAATCATCCTATTTCTGAAGAAAAAATAAATTATTATTTTTAAAAATATTTATTCTGTTTTAGGTAGACACATTTATGTGGTGCTGAGGACCAAACCTAGTGCCTCATGCATGTTAGGCGAGCACTCTACCACTGAGCCACAACCCCAGAAATTATTTGAAGCCAACCACAAGAAATTATTTAAAGCCAATTAATGAATAGGTTGAAAAGTAATCTCAAATTTTTCATTTTCCATTCTAAGCTCGTACCTTTGCCATTTTATTGGAACAAACTTACTATCTTACCTGAACTCCTGTTCGCTCACAACCTCCCCTAGATATTCAATGATGAACTGTCCAGCTTTAAGGGGTTCTTTGGTTCTGATTCCCCAACCCTTTTCCTCAGCTCGAAATCGTTCCAGACATTGCACCCACTCATGCCTTTGTATCCTCTGGTTACAGCACTGCTCACCACAGGGGCAAGTGTTGGGGGAACACTCAGCAAAGATCATCCTAGAAAGAAAAGACGTAACTGTATATCAATTTACGTGATACATTGGGTTATTTTATCCTTTTTTCATAGTATAACAAATATTATTTTTTTGTAGTATTAAACACAGAACACAGGAATGATCTACCAATGAAGTACATCTCCAGGCCCTTCTTTAGGCATGTGCCACTGCGCAGCCCCTTCTTCTTCTTCTTCGTTTTTTTTTTTTTTTTTTTTTAATATTTATTTTTTAGTTTTAGGTGGTGTTGAGGATCAAACCCAGCGCCCCGTGCATGCCAGGCGAGTGCGCTACTGATTGAGACACATCCCCAGCCCCACTTCTTATTTTTTGAGAAAGGGTCTTGCTAAATTGTCCAAGATGACCTGGAACTTGGTATTCTTTTGCCTCAGGCTCCCAAGTTGTTGGTATTATAGCATGTGCCACCATGCCTGGTTTGTAGAATACATTAAATTTTTTTTTTTTTTTTAGTTGTAGGCTGGAGACATCTTTATTTTTTCTATGTATTTATTTTTATGTGGTGCTGAGGATCGAACCCAGTACCTCACACATACTAGGCAAGTGCTCTACTACTGAGCCACAACCCCAGCCCTAGAACACATTTTTAAATGATTATAAAATAAATGTTTTTTTTTTTTTTTTGTATCAGGGATCAAAATCAGGGGCTCTTAACCACTGAGCCACATCCCCAGTCCTTTTTTGTATCTGATTTAGAGATAGGGTCTTCACTGAGTTGCTTAGCTTCTCGCTGAATTTCTGAAGCTGGTTTTGAACTCACGATTGTCCTGCCTCAGCCTTCCCAGATACTGGGATTATTATATATGTGCCAATGAGACTGGCTATTGAAATAAATTTTTAATAAAATTTATTTCACTAAGATCATTATATTTAATTAAAAATTAACAGCACAAAAATTTCTAAATCAGTCTTTAAATACCCAATGCTTCTTCTAAATTATTATGCAAATTGTCCACTCAATATCTGGGATAAGCGCCATTAGTATTTATCAACATCAAGAATGCATTTACTGGGGCTGGGATTGTGGCTCAGCAGTAGAGCGCTTGCCTCCCATAGGTGGGACTTGGGTTCGATCCTCAGTACCACATAAAAATAAAGGCATTGGGTTGTATCCATCTACACCTAAAATATTCTTTTATATATATATATAATATAATATATATATATATATAAAATATTCTTTTATATATATATATATATATATATATATATATATATATATATATATATATATATATATATAAAAGAATGAATTTACTGCCGTGCCTGCCTATAGTCCCAGTGAACTGGGAGGCTGAGGCCCTAAGCAATTTAGTGAGACCCTGCCTCAAAATGAAACACAAAAAGGGCTGGGGACATGGTTCACTGGTTAAACACTCCTAGGTTCAATCCCTGGTTCAAAAAATAATCATAATAATAAAAAAATTAACTGCCACCCATAGTTATTCATTCAATGTTCATACTGAACACTTTGTTGCATCCCATGATCATTTTGACTTTGGAAAAAAATTATGATAAATGATGTAGAATTTATTGAAAAATTTTTAGGTATAAGTTCAGTGATATTAAGTACTATTCTTATTTTGTTTTTCTGTTTTTTTCTTTTTTATTTATTTTTCTATTTTTAGTCATACATGACAGCAGAATGTATTTTGACATATAATACATACATGGAATGTACATACATCAATCATAAACTATTCTTATTTTTCATGAGATTTCATATCTTATTACTGGAAATATTTCTACATTGGAAATAACATTTCTAGTATATATGAACTCATAACTGCTAGTGAATTACTAAGTAAAACTTTCTGAACGTAGTAGATGAAAGTTGTTACTAATGTTTTCTCACTGCTTTCTTTTTAAAAATTCCTTGATCTTTTGTGGGAGCATTAAATTTTGGTACATGCTTTGAAATCCTCCTAAGGCTGATAAGCATGATTAAAATGAGCCAAAGTAGCAGCCCATGCCTGTAATCCCAGTGGCCAGGAAGCCCAAGGCAGGAAGATCTGGAGTTCAAAGCCAGCCGTAGAAATTTAGCAAGGCCCTGAGCAATTTAGCAAGACTCTGTCTCAAAATAAAAAATAAAAAGGGTTGAGGGCAGAGGTTGGGGCTGTAGCTCAGCAGCACAGCACTTGCCTCGCAGGTGTGAGGCCCTGGGTTCGATCCTCAGCACCACATAAAAAAAAAGAAAGAAAAAGATGAATGTCCCTGAGTTCAATTCCTGTGTGTGTGTGTGTGTGTGTGTGTATAAAAATACAGAAATAAATTTAAAAAACAAAATAAGGGGCTGGGATTGTGGCTCAGCGGTAGAGCGCTCGCCTAGTTTGGCGGGACCCAGACTCGATCCTCAGCACCACATAAAAATAAAGGCATTGTGTTGTGTCCATCTACATCTAATATATATACATATATATTTTATATATACACACACACACACACACACACACAAACAAACAACCAAAATAACATAAGGAAGGAGCAGGTGTAGTGGCACAAACCTTTAATTCCAACAACTTAGGAAGGTGAGGCAGAAGGATTCAAGTGGAGACCAGTCTGGTCAACTTAGTGGTATCCTATCTCAAAATAAAATTTAAAAAGAGCTGGGGATTTAGATCAGTGGTACAGCATTGAGTTCAATCCTCATTACTGAAAAATTGTGTTGTCTACAGTTGTAGGTACTGAAATATACTCAATTTGTCTGGAAAAATTCTTAAAATTTAAAAGTAAAACAGGTTGTTTCTATTCACTGTGTCTGGAAAATCAAACCATAAGTTTTCCAAAATCTGAAAGTAGATGCTGTGAACTAAGATGTGAAGTTTCTGATTTAGTGATATAAATTGCCATTATCATAGGTAGTGATGCCTTTGAGAAACTAGAAAATATTTTTCCCCTCAACATATAGTCTAGGCCAAAAATTCTACTTATTACGAAGATAACTCAATAGCACTGGGAAATGTATTAGTGTGATCAATTTAACTAGCTACAAAGATTCTGATTATTCTCTGTGACTAGAAGTGGGTTTTCATTTGAAATAAATGAATATTCCCACTCTTAATCAGGATTTGAATAAGCCTTGGAGGTAGGGGAGGTATGGGAGAGGGAGTGAATATGATCTTTCTTATTTTTTGGGACAAGGAATTTGATCTGTGGTACAAAAAATGAAGGATCTTAAGGTTCTCAAAGATGGGTAAATGGAAGCAAGCTGTACTCACTTCACACTGAAGTTTAGAGAGGAACTAAAAGGGAGCAAAAGGTCCTTTGAGTCAGGTGCACACCTGTAATCTCAGCTATTTGGGGACCTAGGCAGAAGACTGCAAATTTGAGGCTAACCTGGACAATTTAACAAGATCCTGTGTCAAAATGAAATTTAAAAAGGTCTGGGGCTAGGCATTGTGGTGCACGCCTATAATCCCAGCAACACTAAAGGCTGAGACACGATGAGGATGGCAAGTTTAGGGCTAGCCTTAGCAATTTAGAATTTAGTAAGATTCTGTCTTGCAATGAAAAATAAGGTCTGGGATGGGCTGGGGTTGTGGCTCAGTGGTGTAACGCTTGCCTAGCACACATGAGGCACAGGGTTTGATCCCCAGCACCGTATTAAAAAACTAAATAAACAAAATAAAGGTATAGTGTCCATCTACAATTAACAAAATATATAAAAATGGCTTTAAAGAAAATAAAGTTCTGGGGGTGCAACTCCATGATGAAGCACCCTTATTTTAATCCCCAGCACTGCAAAAAAAAAAAAAAAAAAAAAAAAAAAAGTGATCTGTGAGGGCTGGGATTGTGGCTCAGTGGTAGAGCGCTCACCTAGCATGGGCGGGACCCGGGTTCGATCCTCGGCACCACATAAAAATAAAGGCATTGTGTTGTGTCCATCTACACCTAAAAAATAAATATTAAAAAAAAAAAAAAATCTGTGAACTTTAAGGGTAACCACTGCCAGAGGCATTTTTTTCTAGGATGGATATATATGTGTGTGTGTGTGTGTGTATTTTTTTTTTTTTTTTGGTACTGGGGATTGAACCCAGGCAAGCTTAACCACCAACCCACATTCCCAGCCTATTTATTTATTTATTTATTTATTTTTGGTGCTGAGGATTGAACCCAGGGCCTTGTGCATGTGAGGAAGGCACTCTACTAACCGAGCTATACCCATAGCCCAGCCCTTTTATTTTTATTTTGAGACAGGGTCTCCCTAAGTTGCTTAGGGCCTTGCTAAGTTGTTGAGGCTGGCCTCAAACTTGCAAACCTCCTGTTTCAACCTCCCAAATTGCTAGGATTATAGGTGTATGGCATTGTGCCTGGTAGCAATATACTTTTATATTCCCAGAAGCATTCAGCTTTTATTCATTCTTTGGCACTGAGGATTGAACTCAGGGTACTTAACTGCTAAGTCACATTCCAAATCCTTTTTTGAGATAGGGTCTTGATAAGTTGTTTAGGGCTTCAGTAAGTTACTGAGCTGGCTCTGAACTTGTCATCTTCCTGCCTCAGTCTCCCGAGTTGCTGGGATTACAAACATGTGCCACCCTGCCTGGGTAATTTTTTTGTTTTTAATATTTTTTAAGTTTTGATGGAACTTTATTTATTTTTTTTAATTTTTATGCAGTGCTGAGAATTGAACCCAGTGCCTTACATGTGCTAGGCAAGCGCTCTACCACTGAGCCACAACCCCAGCCCCTGCCTGGCTAATTTTTATTTTAAGACAGGGTCATGCTGAGGCTAGCCTTGAACTTGTGATCCTCCTGCCTCAGCCACCTCAGTTGCTGGAATTATAGAGGGGCAGTTTGTAGACTCGCAGCTAATTTACAAATGTACATTAATCATAGAAACTTGGTTCATGGTTTTAAATCTGGTGTTTATGTGGAAAGGAACAACAAATTCCAAGGCATGATGTTAAAAAGTCTAACTTTTAAAACTTAAAAAAGTTTTTTAAGTACTTATTTCAAATAATTATTAAAAAGTTATTTTATTTTTATTTTTTTGCAGTACCAAGCGAGGGACCCAGGGACATTCTAGCAATGAGCTACATCCCCAGTCCTTATTTTTTTGTTTTGAGAACAGGGTCTTGCAAAGATGCCAAGGCTAGCTTTAAACTTTTGATCCTCCGGCCCTAGCCTCCCAAGTAGCTGATATTAAAGGCATGGGCCACAGTGCCTAGCTAATTATTTAAAAAATTAGCCCTGAATAAAGTGTTTCTTGGACCACCTGCAAATGAGTCAGTTGAGAAATACAAAGGCAGATCCTACAGATCCTTTAATAACCCCTCTCCAATATTTATAGAACCTTGAATATGAAAACAGGAAAGTCATCATACATATTAGCTGGTGTAATTTAGCTGCATCTTTATGAGGGTTACTTTAATATCTATGAAGAAGGAATATGCTAAAAGTAATATATTTTACTTTTCGACACATACTTATGCATTTATCACATTATTTTGTTATTCATTCTATATATGCTAATGTAGTGATCACATTTCTATGAAAATCAGTTGTTAGCATTATATTTAAGGGTTTGCTTTCTCTTTTCACTTAGGGAAGTGTTTTTTTTTTTTTTCTTTTTGAAGAAAAGCAACAATGTGAAGGATAAATATCTGTCCTTAGAAAAATGACATAAAGGCTGGGGCTGTATAACTCAGTGGCAGAGCGCTTGCCTAGCATGTGTGAGGCACTGGGTTCAATCCTTAGCACCACATAAAAATAAATAAAATAAAGGTATGTTGTCCATCTACAACTACAAAAAAAAAAAAAAAAAAAAAAACATAAAATAACCAATGTAATTTGTAAGGTAAATATCCAAATATTTAATTTTTAAGTGAATTAAACAAAAAAAAAAAAAAAAAAAAGGGATGGGGTTGGGTACAATGGTACATGCCTGTAATCTTGGCCAGCCTCAGCAATTCAGCAAAACTATCTCAAAATAAAAAAATAAAAAGGTCTGGGGATGTAGCTCAGTGGTAAGGCACCCCTGGGTTCTACCCCCAGTACATACAAACCATCCAAACAATCAACCAAAAAAAAACAGACTGGGATACAGGTCAGTTCATTTGTAGAACAGTTGCCTAGTATGTGAGAGGCCCTGGGATTAATCCCCAGCACTGGTAGAAACAAAATAAAAACAAAACAAACCAACCCTCAGTGCAATTAGCAGTATAGTATAGAGGAAAAAACATGAGACACACACACAGACACACACACACACATATTTATTTTTTTTTGTAGTTGTAGATGGACAGAATGCCTTTATTTTATTTGTCAATTTTTATGTGGTGCTGAGGATCGAACCCAGTGTCTCACGCATGCTAGGCAAGCGCTTTGCCACTGAGCTACAGACCTAGCCCAATGAATTATATTTTTCATTTTTGTAGGTCTGAGATTGGATTGAGAGGTATTCTACTACTGAGCTACATTCCCAGCCCATTTTTATTTGGAGACTGGGTCTCAATAAGTTGCTGAGGGTCTTGCTAAGTTGCTGGGGCTGGCTTCAAACTTGTGATCCAAGTGCCTCAGCCTTCAGAGCAGTTAGGATTAATGGCATGTGCCACTGCGCCCAGTAAGAGTCTTGGTCAAACTGATATGAATTTAAATTCTGTCTCCATCTTTCAAGTGTTGTGTAATATGGAGTAATTTACTGTCCAAATTCTAAGATACTTCATCTGGAAAATGTAAAACTATTACCTACCTCATAGGACTACTGTCAGGAAAAAAGGCACTAACCAATAAGTCTGCATCAATATTATGGTAATTTCACAGACAATAAAATAATATATGAAAAAATACAGTAATATTAGCATCTAAAGAAACATATATTTAAATAACTCTAAGGATATAATATTCCTAAATATTAATCCCTCAAAACACTAAATCTCCAAAAATAAATTAAGACATAAATACATAAAGCAAGTAGGACTATGAGAAAACAAATATATTTGGCATATATTTATGATATTGTCAGTGATATCATAAATTAACTTGATATTTAATTAAAGCTTCTGACAGTATATAAAATATATATACATAAAATCCTTACACATATAGTCATTTTTTATACCATAAATTTTTGGAGAATATACCCTAAGGATTTACAAAAAAGGGAATCTATACAAAAGAATTTCATAGTAGTTACATTTTAAATAGTAAAACATTAGAAATAACTTAAATGACCAACAATAGCATAGCATATGAAAGCTATGGCATTTCAGTGTATGGATAATAACAGAGTTTTTAAAAGTGATGAGCTCAAGGACCATAGTGATATGTAAAAGTATACATTTAAAATTTCTGAGTGAAAAATAATCAGTGCACTAAACACTTTTCTATTCTATAGTGATGTAAGTAAGGAAGAATTTCCCAACTGTTACACCAAAGCAGAAGGTACTGAAGCACATTCCTTTATTTCACTGGACAAGTGACTAGAGACTGGAAAGCAGTTATTTTGGTTAGGACAACTAACCAGAATAGGAAGTACCGATGCGAAATTCACCTGTTCTTTTTTGTATTATAAACTGGCATATTTCAAAATGAATAAATTCTATCTCAGCTCATTTGTCTCTATTTTTATTCTGAAATTTCAATGTCATGTTAAACTAAATGGTCCCAAATAAAATAATTCTTATCTCCAAATCAGTCAAGCCCACACTTTCCATCTCTGAGGATAGTATTATCATCTCTTTAGCAGTATGACTCAGTTATTATGTACATACCCTTTATAATGGTACATCAGCACATTTTTCCTCCAAAATATATCATGGCTTTCTTCTTTACTCTCAGTGCCACTGTCCTACTCTACTCCCTCATTATTGTTACCACATATAGATAACTAGGAAGGCGCCCAAGACTGTGTTTATTAATACTTTATAAACATTGTCTCATATGATCCTATAAATGTTAACTTATTGTTACCATATATTGATAGCTAGGAAAGTGGGTAAGACCTCGTTTATTAATACTTTATAAACACTGTCACACATAAACCTATGAATGTTATCTTACTGTAGTCTTATAAAATCCACCACATGAAGGCATTTTTTTATCAGAGGGTTTAAATAACATTCCCCATGTCTCAAAATATTAAAGAAGATTTAAATCCAGGCACAAGACTGTAAATCTCACTCTTTTTTTGTTACTATAATCAACCGATCAATTAAGTTTTATAATCTGTGTACAACTTCTTGAGAGGAAATCCAAGAGCCTATTTAACTTTAACCTCCAAAGAAAGTGTCATTTCTCTGCCTTGAAGCCTTTATGGTTTAGAGGAATCAGTTACAGTACCTATTGAGGCAGTCATCCACACAGCCCTTCCTGGTGTCATCATCTGGCTTCTTACAGTTACAGGTGGTAGCCTCATAACCAGAAAGGGGTTTGACATCAACGTAGACATCTTGAGAAGACAGCAAAGAATAGTTTGTGAACATACTAGATAATTTTTCAAGTGCCAGGCTAAGAACACTGATGGTATGGAAGCAGAAAAATAGCTCAAGTTACTCACTTGAACGGATTTTTTTATACAGTGGAACATCTGGCTTTTTGTATAGCTAGAAGAAAAAAAGAAAAATCTTGATATAGCATTTTACTTCAAATGCCAAACAATCCTTAAAAATATAGGAAACTATCCCTGTACTCTGCTTATGTAAAAATATTTATAAGACTTTTTGGGTTGGATACAATTGAGGGAAACTCCCTGTGATCACTTTTTACCCCAAAATAAAAGGTAAGAACCAGATTAAACAGAAGCATGAAATAGTTTACAGAAATGTATTTTCAATTATGTTTCTTCAGTATGTTTTTGGATAGGATTACATGAAAATCCCACTAAAGACCAAAGTTATTCCTTTGGAAAAATTAATATTCTATTTACTGGGCATGGGAAGAATGGTTGAATGAGACAGATATTATTACCCTATGTACAAGTACGATTACACGAACAGTGTGACTGTATCGTGGACAGTCAGAGAGAAATGAGAAGTTGTGCTCCATTTGTATACAATGAATTGAAATGCATTCTGCTGTCATGTATACTTAATTAGAACAAATTAAGAAAGACATAAAAAATAGAAAATTCTATTTGCCTCCATCAAAACAAAGGAAAGGGGTTAGGAGTATAGCATAGAGATAAAGTGCATGCACAGCATGTGTAATTTCCTGAATTTAATCCCCAGCACCAAAAACAGAAACAAATAATCAAAACCAAAAAAAGTGCATAGGGATTGTTTGGATGGTTTGGGTAGGTATATTAAAATAAAAAGATGGGTACTTTGTTTTTTTACCCATTATTTTGAGTGGAAATTGTAGGAAAATTTTAGTGAAGGCAATTAATTTAAAAATTAAATGGGAAAAAGCAGGCAGTTAAAATGGAGCCCTCACATTTAAATCAAGAAAGACGGGAGCAGGGAGAAAAGATGACTAGAAGACAGTCAGAAAGCCTGCATGCACTTTGCTATAGAAGACAGAACAAAACAAATAGCAACCTGGAGTAAACTGGACTGTTTATTCATCTATTCTAATAATCTCACCATAATCTTTCTGTCCATATGTTCAAAGAACTATTTTCATTGTTAAAAGTTGAGACAAACATCAAGAAGAAAAGGCAGAGGGGAATGTCAACTGCTTTTGGTTTTCTGAAGTTAACCTTTGATAGTATTTTGGCAAAATTCAAAAGCATGTTCACTTAATTTTAAGTGTACTTCTATTTCCAGTGTTTTTTCTCAATATGGAGCCTGGAAGTTATATCTTAATACAAAAATCACCAAGGAAAACTTTTCAATTAGATATGCAGTAGAGAAAAACTGGACCTTTCCATTTTTAGTTACCAGTATACTTAAAGGACTTCTGGCAGTATAAGAGTGTTAAACATTTCCTTGCTTCCTTTGGTAGAAGAATCTCTTTTGTATGTGAAAAATAAATTCCAAATCAATAGGAAGGAGCCAACCAAAATAAAGCCTGAAATTTCCTAGTGCTGCTGGCAATACATCTGTATTCTCCTGAGACCTGCATCAAACAGAATTCTTACAGAACAAAATCTTTGCTACCAGAATAAAAGCCAAGAATAACAGAAGGTTGCCTAGTGAGGCAGGAACTTACTGCTATTTTGCAGTATGAATATAGGCAAATAGGTCACATTAAATATGAATGCAAATTTACTTTTCTTAGTCTCTAACATTCACAGGGACACTTCTTGATATTTCCTAAGAGGAAAACATAACAAGGGGCAGAGGAAGAGACTTGCATTCCATGCCTTCCACCCCTAACCACTTAAGAATGAAATCTGTTAAAACAGGCTCTTTGTACCTGATTGTGTTTCCACTGCCATAGGATGTCATAAGGAAGCTGGAAGTCAATTCTCTTTTGTCTTAGATACTTTCCTGAAACAAACAAACAAAAAAACTATCAATTTCAACACCTATTCTGATATGTACTCATACAAAGGATCAAGCAACCACAATATCAATATGCATTGACGATAGAAATAAGAATTAAAAAAAATTTATGGACTTTTCCACCATCAATTTTTTTATTTTGTTTATTTATTTTTTTTGAGTACCAGGGACTGAAACCAGGGGCACTTAACTACTGAGCCACATCCCCAGCCCTTTTTATTTTTTATTTAAAGACGGGGTTTTGCTAAGTTGTGTAGGGCCTTGGTAAGTTGCTGAGGCTGGCTTTGAACTCATAATCATCCTGCCTCCGCCTCCTAGCTGCTGGGATCACAGGTGTACACCACCACACCCTGCCTCTACCATCAATTTTTAATTTCAGCTTTTTTCAACTATACTCCATGTGACATATACTAAAGATATATTATAATTTTATAGTAGTTTCTATAAAATAAATGACAGTAAAATTACTACTAAAATACACAGGTCACTATGAAGTTAATACTAAGAATTATTTGACAATTAAAACTATTAACCATACAGATCTGGCATCTGCTCTCCTTTCCATTATTACATTTAGTGCAAATTTAACTACAAGAAGGGGAAATCTATTTAAAAAACTCAAGAGTTCATGTAATCTTATGACCTGTTAACATTTCTTCCAACCTACTGAAATACTGTTATTTTTGGGGAGTACCTGAATTTCAATGTGGGGGTGTTCTACTACTGAGTTACATAAATTGCCAAGGCTGGACTCTAAAACCTGTGATCCTCCTGCCTCAGCCTCTCAAGCAGCTGGTATTATAAGCGTGTACTACCACTTATAGGCCAAATTTCAAAGCTCTCTTTCTACCTTAAAAAGTTTTTTCCAGCTCTAACTTCTTTACTGTGTATGACCTTTGGTCTTCTCTAACCCCTAGAATACTTAACTCTCTTGTTGAAAGACTTAGTGTGCTCTGCTGACTCAAGAGGATTCGAAAGGTCAAAACTATTTTAATGATACTATTATTATATACCTTTCTCATTGTGCTGAAATTTGCACTGATGGCATAAAAGCAATAATTGGTTAAAACTTCTGGCATTGTAGTAAATCAACGCAATGGCACAAAATAATAGGAGTCACTGTATTATTCTCCACACATACATGGGAGGGGAAAAAAAGGTCAGCTTCATTTAAGAATGTTCTTTTATTTATTAATTTTATAAATTTTCATTTGTTCTTATTAGTTCTACATGAAAGTAGATTATATTTTGACATATTATACACATGTGAAGTTATATAAGAATGTTCTTGACAAAGAAAAAACTACACTAAATCTTGACCCACAATATTTTCAACATTCTGCATAGCACAATGGAAGTATGCATAAGATATCCCTATTGCATACTGAAGTAGGATGGCTGTTTCAGGGAAGAAGCATTTATAAAAATATTTGAAACAAATTGCTTTTTCCTATTTATTTATTTTTTGGTACTTAAGATTGAATCCAGGGGTGCTTTCCCACCGAGCTATAACTATAGTCCTTATTTTGAGACATGGTCTCACTATGTTGCTGAGGCTGACCTGAATCTCGGGAGATTACAGGTTTGCACCATTATATCTAGAAAACTGGTTGCTGTTTTCAAGTGACACTATTTTTATTTGTAAGAACAACTATGGTCACTAAAATATGTGCACTGAAATCAAGCAAAGTGACCTTGTTACTTCAAGAAGCACAATTAACTGGGGCTGGGGATGTGGCTCAGCAGTAGGGTGCTCACCTAGCATGTGAGAGGCTCTGAGTTTGATCCTCAGCACAACATAAAAATAAATAAATAGGGTCTGGGATAGTGGCTCAGTGGCAGAGTGCTCGCATAACACGGGTGAGGCCCTGGGTTTGAACCCCAACAACACATAAAAATAAATTAATAAAAATATTGTGTCCAACTACAACTAAAAAAATAAAAAAAAATTAAAAAAAATAAATGAATAATAAGCGGGGTACAGTGGCCCACACCTGTAATTCCTTAGGATGCTGAGGAGGAGGATCATGAGTTCAAAGCCAGCCTCAGCAAAAGCAAAGCACTATGCAAGCGAGACCCCATCTCTAAATAAGATACAAAAGAGGGCTTGAATGTAGCTCATAGGCTGAGTGCCCCTGAGTTCAAATTTCAGTACCCACACCCCACCAAAAGGGTATTGTGTCCATCTATAACTAAAATAAATGAATAAATAGAAGCAAAACTGACAGCTGGGTGGTGGAGGCAAATGCCTATAATCCCAGATACTTGGAAGGCTGAGGTAGAAGGATCACAAGTTCAAGTTCAGCTCCTACAATTCAGCAAGATGTATCTCAAAAAACCATCCCAAACCAAATAAAAACAAAAACAAAACCAACAAACAACCCCCCCCCAAATCCCAAACAACCAAAAAAGGAAAACTGACAACATTTGTTGCCAAAGATAAAATTTGATGAAACAAGAATATATATATATATAATGAAAGAAATATATAATTCAATGATTTCCCCTCCCCTTTTTCTTTGTGTGCCAGTAGGGATTGAATCCAGGGGTGCTGTACCACTGAGCTACACCTGTCCTGAAGTTTGAGACACAGTCTTTTAATTTAGCCCACACTGGCCTGGAAATTGTGAGCCTCCTGTCTCAGCTCCCTGAGTAGGTGAGATGACAGGGCATGCGTGTGTCACAGTTCCCTGTGAATTAAGTTATTTTTTTTCTCACTGAAAAACATGAAATGTGATAAATTCATGGAATGGTAAAACTTCCATCCAAACTACTAGAGACCAATGGATTTTAATGTAACCGACTACAAAAAGCTCAGTGATTTCAGATTCTACATTGAAACTGACCTTAAAGAAATTATCACATTTATACTTTTGGTATGGTATAAAAAAAATCCAATTATCTGTACTTGGTGTTGAAATAGTCCTCTTGTTTTCCAATATGTGTGTAAGATCAGATTTCTTCATAAATTTACACTCAAAAACTTAGCTGTCTCCTATTAAGCCAGGCATTAGAAACATTTGCAAAAAATGTAAAATTAACTTATCTCTTCTTTTTTTAAATACTGAGGATGTAGCCCAGGGGCACTTAATTCTGAGTCACATCCCAGTCCTTTTTCATATTTTATTTAATGACAGGGTTCTCAATGAGTTGCTTAGGGTCTTGATAAGTTGCAGAGGCCGATTTTAAACTCATGATCCTCCTGCCTCAGCCTCCGAAGCTGCTGGTATTATAGATAGGTGTGTGCTACTACATCTGGATGAAATAAAATTGTTTCTTTTGTGGTGCTGGGAACTGAACACAGGGCTTTGTGTATGCAAGGCAAGCACTCTACCAAGGAGGTATATCCCCAGCCCCAAATAAAATTTTGGCACATATATATAATGTAACATTATGTAGTTAACTAAAATGAAAGGGGGTATATTATGTATTCATGTGAAAATATAACATGTCTCCAAGTTTTTGAACATTATAGCACAAGTTCATTTCTGTAAATACTAAAAACATTAAATAGCTAGATATGGTCAGACTGATGGGGAAGGGGAATGAAGGAAATTTATGGGGTGATGGTAGTATATTATTGAGAAGGGTTTGGAGCCAGGCGTGATGGTGCACACCTGTAATCCCACCTGGCTGAGGAATGAGGATTGCAAATTTGAGGTCAGCCCCAGCAATTTGGCAAGGTCCCAAGCAACTTAGTGAGACTGACTCTGTCTCAAACTGAAAAATTAAAAACGGATGTAATACACACATATGTACATATATACATACAAAAGGGAAGGGTGTGGTTTAAACAGGTGAGTGCATTTATAAAAGCAGAAAATGCACATTGAGATTTGTGTATTTTGTTTATGGCAAATTCACCTCAAAACATGAACCTATAAAGCAATACTGAGATTTGGTTCTGGAATGTTAAACACATAGGGTGTGTGTGTGCAGGAGTATATGTATATCACCCCGCCCCACTCTTCAACTCTATGCTGGGAATGAAACCAAGGCCTCACACATGCTAGGCAGGTGTTCTACCACTAAGCCTCAGCCCTAGGGAATATATTGTCTGTAATTTATTTATGTATTTTCATGGGCACAGACAGGTTTATCTAAAGTAGATATAAATTCAAAGGAGAATGGGGCAGTCTCAAGACAGAGAGAATTTTGGGCTAAAGCAAGGAACACACATTTCAGGGAGAATGCAGGCTATTTTCAGAGAGTCAGCATGCAATTTAGAGTACATCTAAAAGTAAGATAAACTAACATATGTATAGAGATGATACATAGATACACATAGAACAAACCAAATAACATAAAATATTGGTGATAGAATTTAGGTGATAGGATATAATGTATTCACTGTAAAAAATTCTTCATTTTTCTGAACAATGTAAACTTTCATAGGAAGTGGTTGAAAAAAAAAAGAACAGCTATATGTGCATAGGAAAAAGTCTGAAAGGGTATATGTGAAACTTTATCTTTGGGAAGGAGGTGTCCCCTTTTTTTTCCCTGGTACCAAGAATTGAACACAAGGACACTTAACCACTGAGCAATACCCCTAGCCCTTTTTTTCTTAAATTATTTTTTTAGTTGTTGATGGACTTTTATTGTCTCTATTTTTATATGGTGCCGAGAATTGAACCCAGTGCCTCATGCATGCTAGGCGAGCACACTACCACTGAGCCACAACCCCAGCCCAGCCCTTTTTATTTCTTATTTTGAGACAGATTTTTACTAAGTTGCTGAGGCTAGCTTTGAACATGTGATCATCCTGCCTTAGCCTCCTGAGTTGCTGGGATCATGGCATGTGACATTGCACCTGGCAAAATTCATCTTTTATTTTACTTTTTAGTTTTATTTTTTTTTTTGTACCAGGAATTGAACCCAGGGGTGCTTAACCATTGACCCACATCCCCAGCCATTACTATGTTTTTATTTTTGAGACAGGATCTTGCTATGTTACTTAGGGCCTCACTAAGTAGTTTAGGCTTACTTTGAACTTTTGATCCTCCTGTTGCTGGGATTACAGGCTTGCGCCACTGCATCCAGCAAACTTCCATCTTTTCTTTTTTTTTTTAAATAAACTTTTTAGTTGCAGAAAGACACAATACCTTTATTTATTTTTATGTGGTGCTGAGGATTGAATCCATTGCCTCACATGTGCAAGGCAAGTGCTCTACCACTGAGCTACGACCCCAGCCCAAGCTTCATTTTTTGACTCACATTCTTTATTGAGTTTTAAACCAAATGAACATGTACTCATCAACTCTTAATAACAGTTAAAGTAAATGTAATTTTTAAAAATGAATGCTAAACCAAGGGAGGGTGAGGCAGTTGGACTACAAATTGGAGGCTAGCCTCAATAATTCAGTGAGGCCTTAAGGATCTTAATAAGACTCTGCCTCAAAATAAAATAAAACCAAAAAGGTTCTGGGGCAGTGACTCAATGGTAAAATGCCTCTGGGTTCAATTCCCAGTTCAAAAAAAAAAAAAAAAAAAAAAAAACAAAAACAAACAAACAAACAAACAAACAAAAAAAAAACTGCCAGGCATGGTGGTACATACCTGCAATCTGCAATCCCAGCTCCTCAGAAGGCTAAGGCAGGAGGATCTCAAATTGGAGGCCATGTGGGTAACTTAATGATAGTCTGTTTCACACTAAATAATAAAAAGAACTAGAAACACAGCTCAGTGGTTGAAGACCCCTGGGTTCAATCCCCAGTGTTTAAAAAAGAAAAAAAAATCATTTTCCAACCATTTGCTTTTAGTATGTAGGAATACAACTGATTTTCTAAAAAATGGACTTTATATTTTAGGTTCACAACAAAATTGAGTATAAGATACACAGATTTCTCATATGCCCTCTGCCCCTACATACATAGCCTTCCTCATTATAAACATCCCTCATCAGAATCATACCTTTGTTACAAATAATAGCCGAAATCAAACAGTACACAGACTTTTCAGCTTGGCTTCTTTCACTTAGTAACAAGACTGTTGCATCAAATATTAGGAGAAAATCAGTTTTGTAAGAATACAATCATTTTAAAATACTGAATGTTTCCCATGTTCTTACTACTCGTGTTACAACAAACAGTATTTTTTCTGCAGCTCTCTTTGGATTCTCTATACAAGTAATCATGTCATTTGTGAATGGAAATAGTTTCACTTCTTCTGTCCACATAATTACAACTTGAATTCATCTTTTTTACTTAATACACCAGACAATGCTTAGTACATGTAGTAAGAGCAGACATCTTTACCTTCTTTTCAATCTTAGGAGGAAGCATCAATATTTCACCATGAAGTATGTTAAGTATAGATGCCTTTTAGAAGATTAAGAAAACTGTGTTCCACCATTTGACCCAGCTATCCCACTCCTTGGTCTATAGCCAAAGGACTTAAAATCAGCATACTATAATAATGCAGCCACATCAATGTTCATAGCAGCTCAATTCACAACACCTAAACTGTGGAAGCAACCAAGAGGCCCTTTAACAGATTAGTGGATAAAGAAACTAAATTATACCATTTGCAGGTAAATGGATGAAGCTGGAGAATATCATGCTTAGTGAAGTAAGCCAATCCCCAAAAAACAAATGCTGAATATTCTCTCTGATAAGTGGATGCTGATCCATAATGGGGAGCAGGGAGGCATGGGAAAAATGGAAAAACTTTGGGCAAAGGGTAGGGAGGGTGCATGGGGGTAGGAAAGATAGTGGAATGTACCCTAGGTGCATGCAGGACTGCACATATGGTGTGATGCTACATCATGTAGAAGCATAGAAATGTAAAGTTGTGCTGCAATTGTGTACAATGAATCAAGATGCATTCTGCTGTCATATATACCTAATTACAATAAATTATTTAAAAGAAAAAAAAAATAAATAAAAAATTGTGGGGGCTGGGTGCGGCTCAGCGGTAGAGCGCTCATCTAGCATATGCAAGGCCCTGGGTTCGATCCTCGGAACCACATAAAAATAAATAATAAAGGTATTGCGTCCAACTACTTCTAAAAAAATAAATATTAAAAAAGAAAACTGTGTACTAATTTTCTTTTTTTTGTATTATGTCTTTGTTTTTTAAAAATATTTTTTAATTGTCCATGGATCTTTATTTATTTATATGTGGTGCTGAGAATCAAACCCAGTGCCTCATACACTCTAGGCAAGTGCTCTGCTACTGAGCCACAACCCCAGTCCTAAATGTCATTATGATAGATTTTATTCTATATATGTTTTTGTGCCCTGATGTCTTTATCTGGTTTCATGTCAGCTCTGTAGAAGCCTCATAAAACAAGCTAAGAAGTAAGTTCCTCCCTATTTTCTGAAAGTAAGACTGTCTTTGTAAAACATACAACAGATTTCACCATGGAAACTATGTAGACATGGAATTTTTAAAATGTGAACAATTTTGGTAAGGAATTCACTTTAAGATACAGGCTTATGTTCTACTTCATCATATCAATTTTCTGTATTTTAAAGGAATTTGCCTACTTTATCTAAATTGTATTGTACATTGGCATAAAATTATCCCTAACAATACCTTATTAACCTCTTAATAGCTGTAGGACCTCCTGTGATATTATCTCATTTATTTCACAACTTACTGACCATTTGTGTTATCATTTTCTTTTCAATGAAGCCAGGGGTTATTAGCTTTCTTGATCTTTTCAAACTTGTTTCTTTACCGAGGAAAATTTTATTGATTTTTTTTTTTTTTAAACACTAGGGCTTGAACCCAGAGGTGCTTTACCACTGTGCCATATCCCCAGCTCTTTATTTTTTATTTTCAGACAGGGTCTCACTAAGTTGTGCAGGCTGGCCTTGACCTTGGAATCCTCCTGCCTCAGCCTCCTGAGATGCTGGGATTACAGGCGTGTGTGGCTCAATTGTTGAGTGCCTCTGAGTTCAATCCCTAGTATCTATCTCCTCTGCAAAAAGAGACAGTCCAGGCTCATGCTTTACTTCCATAGCCTAGAAATGGAATAAGTTATTTTCTCCAGGAGCTTGTTTTCATTTATTTATTTATTTTTTGTGGTACTGGGGGTTGAATCCAGGGGAGCATTATCACTGAGTTACAACCCTAGCCCTTGTATTTTTTAAAATTTTGAGAAGTGGGGGCTGGGGATGTGGCTCAAGTGGTAACGTGCTCGCCTGGTATGCATGGGGCGCTAGGTTCGATCCTCAGCACCACATAAAAATTAAAAAATGAAGATGTTGTGTCCACCGAAAACTGAAAAATAGATATTAAATTTTTTTTCTCTCTCTTAAAAAAATTAAAAATTTGAGAAGGGGTCTTACATTAGGTTACAAAGGCTGGCCTCAAACTTGTGATACTTGTGCCTTAGCATCCTGAGTAGCTCAGATCACAGGCATGCACCACAATGCCTACCCTTTGTTTTAATAGTTGATGGTATTTAGAAGTCAAGGTTTGACTTCTGTATTTTAAAGGAATTTGCTAGGTGTGCTCATTGCTATTGGTGTATCACAGCTGCCAAGTACTCTCAGTGAACAAAACAGTTAAGTGGTTTATAAAAATCCTTTCCTTGGTTTTTGAAGCTTTACATGGTAAGGAATGGCACTTCTAGAATTCAGACTTTAAATACAAAGCTCAGTTTCAGCTCCGCCTTATACGGACCTAAAGTGTTTATTGTCCAGTCCCAATTCCCAACCTAAAAAGCCTACGTAAGTTCTGATACTAATCACTAATGTAAGTCAATTAGTTATGGGTTTTCACAGAGCTTTGGTTTTGTTTCCCATTTGTAATAAGAAGGTGATATCCTGTTATGAAGCTTAATTAAGCACTTCAGGTACCCAAAAAAACATTTTAAAGAAGGATTGATATATTTCTACACTGATTACTCTTCCCTATTGATTTGGAAGGATTTTGCTCCTTTCTAATTGTGCCCTCAAAAGTTTATCATCATGTCCTAATCCTTTCATGTTTTCTGATACCATAAAGAACATTTTCATTTTTGAAAACAGGATATATCTTTAATTGATAGTCAGTTACAATGTTTACAATAATGGCAGAATTTTATTTTTCTTTTTGTGGAACTAGGGATTGAACCAAAGGTTTTGTGTATGCTATGCAAGTGCTCTGAAGAACTGAGCAGCCCTTTTTGCATTTTTTTTTTTTTTTCTTTCTTGTGATGCTGGAGATTGAACTCAGGGCCTTACACGCTAGGCAAGCGGTTTACCACTTAGTTATATCCCCAACCATCCATCAGTCCTTTCACATTTTGAGTCAGGGTTTTTCAAGTTGTCCAGGATAGCCTCAAACTTGTTATCCTCTAGTCTCAGCTTCCAGAATAGAATTAAAGCATGTGCCACTGTGCCTGGCAATTAAAATGTTTGTGGTGCTGGAAATCAAACTCAGGGCCTTGCACATGTTGGGAAAGCACCCTACAACTGAGCTACATCTCCAGCCTCCTCTCATTCTTAAAAGTAAAACAAATGATAATGCACCTTATAACTGATGGCATCATATATACGTGTGTGTGTGTGTGCATATATTTTAGTACTGGGGATTAAAACCACAGGCCCTTAATCGCTGAGCTTCATCCCCAGCCCTTTTAAATTTTGAGACAAGATTTTTCACTGGGTTACTGAGGGCCTTACTAAGTTGCTGAGGTTGGCCTTGAACGTCAATCCTCCTGCCTCAACCTCCCAAGTTACTGGGATTATAGGTGTGCACCAACACAACCAGCTGGCATCTTATATTTATAAGTACCATACAAAGTTTTGATTTTGTTTGCAGAATTTAACTAAATTACAGGTTCATAAAATTCCTTACGGAAAATTACTGAAGCAAGCCGGGTGTGCTTACTGTAATCCCAGTGACTAGGGAGGCTGAAGCAGGAAAACCATGTTTTTTTTTTAATATTTATTTATTTATTTTTTAGTTATCGGCGGGCACAACATCTTTGTTTGTATGTGGTGCTGAGGATCGAACCCGGGCTGTACGCATGCCAGGCGAGCGCGCTACCGCTTGAGCCACATCCCCAGCCCCAAAAACCATGGTTTTAAAGTCAGCCTCAGCAACAGTGAGGCACTAAGCAACTCAGTGAGAACTGGTCTCTAAACAGGGCTGGGGATGTCGCTCAGTGGTTGAATGCCCCTGAATTCAATCCCTAGTACAAAAAACAAAACAAAACAAAACAAAAAAAACCCCAAAAACCAAAATCACTGACACCAGCTGGCATAGTGGCACATGCCTGTAATCCCATTGATTCAGGAGACCAAGGTAAGAGGATCACAGGTTGGTAGGAGGCCAGTGTCAGCCACTTAGCAGACCTACCTCAAAAAAAAAAAAAAAAAAAAAAAAATTAACAAATGGGGTTGGGGATGTTGCTTGGTGGTACTGCAACCCCTGGGTTCAATTCCCAGTACCACGATAGACAGACAGACAGACAGACAGATAGATAGATAGATAAATGTATGTTGATGCTAAAATTATTTTGAATTTAGAATTTTTTTCAGAGTTTATAAAAATAATTCAGCGCATATACAATTTAACTTGTCCACAGAGGATTGGAGCAGGATACCATAATCAAATATGGCAATAGGTCTAGAGCAAAACACTTGAATATTCATATTATACTAAATAAAGAAAACAAAGCACTTTTTATTTCTGAATTCCCAGAATGGATAAAAGGTCAGGTCATTTTTGCCATCATGTCAGTTAAGAAAACAACTTTTAATTTTTTAATAGGTCTGTATTTTTATATTTTCGGGATGTTTAATGAGGGATGGTGAATCTACATTTCAGTTTTTAAGAAATGAGATCAGGTGGCTTTTCTTACTTATATAAGGTACTTGGTTAGAGAAAAATCAAGGGGCAGTAGTAGGCACTGTGCTTAAGTACAAAAGTTCATGTCATCTTCACAATTCAGGCTGGAAATATTTTTAATGTATACATCAAAATAGTGAGTTCTAGAGTTGGTAACTTGTTCAACATCATCCAGTTAGCATGTGAGGCACTGGGTTCAATTCTCAGTACGGCATATAAATACATAAAGTAAAGGTCCTTCGACAACTAAAAATATATTTAAAAAAATATTCAAACTACTTTTTCTTTTATAAAGAATTTGAAGTCTTTGGATCTTATTGGCAATTGATAGAAGTGGTATTTGAATCAACACTTCATTGATTCCAGAGGCCAAATGCCCATTTCTTTGAATTTTTTTGCTTCTATATTCCTCCCCTAAAATTTGAAAAACCATTTCTCTTATGTATTTGTACATATAATTTGGTTTAAAGAAGTACAGATAATTTAATTTAATTTCTGGATATAACATTTTAATGAATATCAAAGATGTAATACTTGCCACCATTCACTAAAAAAGAAAACAACAAAAACACCTTAACATTTAGAAATTTAAATAATTTTTATTCTTGAAGATGAATATTTCAATTTCATTTATTCCACAGAATTTTACCCTAATGTTAATATTTTTAGGCTTGAAATTCTTGTATTGAATAACCTATTCTCCCACACCATAAAAAAAGCATTTAACATTTAAAATTACCTGTGACCAATCACAAGAAGCAAAGCATTAAAATTTTTCTTTTCTTTCTTTCCTTTTTTTGGGGGGAGAGTGGGGCAGGGTACCAAGGATTGAATCTAGAAGGGCTTAACTAAATCCAAAAGGGCTCAACTGAGCCACATCCCTAACCCTTTTTGATTGTTTGAGACAGGGCCTCACTAAGTTGCTGAGGCTGGGTTTTGAATTTGCAATCCTCCTGCCTCAGCTTCATGGAGTTGCTGGGATTACAGATGTGTACCACTGTGCCAGCTATTAAATTTTTCTTTTTATATTGAGATATGACTTTAATTTTGATGTATATATTAATGATAAAAACAACACAAATACACATTCTTAAGATAACAGCTTTATTGAGACATTTAAGTGTTTCTTTCTTCTTTGTTATTTTTCCACTCACTCTTATAAACTACATTATTCAATGGATTTTCGAATACACAGTTGTTATGTATAACTATCACCACTGGAATTGTTAATTTTATATGACAACCTGTCTAGATCATGGTACCTGGTGTATTTGTTCAAATATTATTTTATTTCTATGAATGTATTTTATAGATGCTATTAACATTGAAATCATAGATTTTTGAGTAAAGCAGATGACACTACATAATGTGTTGAATTTTTCCAATCACTTGAAGATCTTAGTAGGAAAAAAGGGCGACTTCCCCAAGAGGGAATTCTGCTGGCAGTTCTGACATAGGGCTTAAGATGTGTCAGTCTACTACAGATTTTGGGTTTGCAGCCACCACAATCACATGAGCTAACTCCTTAATATAAGTCTCTGTTCTCGCTCTACATTATATTCTTTTTACTTGCAGAAACCTGATTAACACAACCATCAATATAATTTCAAAATGGCTTCATCATCCCCAAGACACCCTGCATCCATTAGGCTGTCATGTTTTGTTCTCCCCTCTCTCAGTCACTTACTATTATTATTCTACTTTTCAGTTTTATGTATTTTCTGTTCCGATTGTTTCATATACATGCTATCATAAGAATTTAAAGTTTTTATGACTGTCTTCTTTAAAACAGTATCATTTTTAATTTTGGGGGGGTGTTAGAGACTGAGTTCAGGGCTGCTTAAAGCAAGTGCTCTATCATTGAGATTACACCAAGTCGTCTCACACAGCATGTTTTGAAGGTACATCCATTTTGTGGTATATTTCAGTGCTTCACTCCTTGTTAATGTCAATTAATATTTCATTGTGTGGATGTACAACAGTTGGTTTATTCATTCATTCATCCACCACTGGACATGTAGGGTTCTTCCACCTTTTGCCCTATTGAGAATACTGCTACAAAACTATTTGTGTTTAAGTTTTATGTGGCCATATATAATTTTCTTGGTTATATAACTAGTAGTTGAATTATTGAGTCATATTGCAATTCTCTGTTTAACTTTTTCTTTTCTTTTCAAGCAGGTCTTGCTATGTTGCATAGGCTTGTCGTGAACCTGACTACAGGCATGTGCCACCAAGCAGAGCTTATGTTTAACTTTTTGAAGACCTGCCAAAATGTTTACCAAACAACTTTATGTTCTTACCAGTAATGTATGAGGGTTCTAATTTCTACATAACCTTGTCAATTCTATTTCTTGCCCATCTTTTAATTAAAACCATAACAATGGATGTGAAGTAGTATCTCATTATGGTTTTTCCATAATAACTGAGTATCTTTTCATTTGCTTATTGGCAATTTGTATTGGTATCTGAGAAATGTCTATTCAAATTTACCCATTTAAAAATTGTTTTTAAGAAATACTGAGGGGCTGGGATTGTGGCTCAGCGGTAGAGCGCTCGCCTAGCATGGGCAGGACCCTGGTTCGATTCTCAGCACCACATAAAAATAAAGGCATTGTGTTGTGTCCATCTACAAAAAAGATATTCTTTCTTGTTCTCTCTCTTTAAAAAAAAGAAAAGAAATACTGAGATAATTGGACACAGTGGTGCATACCTTAATATCAGAGACTTGGGAGGCTGAGGCAGGAGGATCAAATATTGAAAGCCAGCCTCAGCAACTTAGCAAGGCCCTAAGCAACTTAATGAGACCCTGTATCAAAATAAAAAGTAAAAATGGCTGGGAATACGGCTCAGTAGTTACATGGCCCTGGGTTCAAAACCCAATATAAAAAATAAAAAGGGAAAAAACTGAGTTATTTATATATATGGATATATAATTTATAAATCCCTTACTTGAAACACTAGTTCTCTTTATTGTGATTTTGCTTTCCCAGGTTTTAGTTATCTGCAGTCAAGCCCAGAACAAAAATATATTAAGTGGAAAATTCCAGAAATAAACATTTCACAGATTTTAAACTGGGCACCATTCTGAGTAACATGATGAATACTCAAGCTGTCCAGGCACTGATGAACCACTTTGAGTTAATTTTTGTATATGGTATGAAGTAGAGGGTCCAACTTCATTCTTTTGTATGTATGTATATACTAGTTAATAAAAAACAATTTGCTGAAAAGATTATTCTTTCCTCAATGAATTGCTTTAGTACTCAGGTCAAAAACTAATGATCATAAATTTAAGGGTACAACACACATTTTGATAAGCATATATCTTAAAATGTAGAATTCTGAAATGCATTTTTTCATGGGGAAAAAGAAACAGTAAATTTTCTTTCTGTTTGTGGTGCTAGGGAAAGAAACTATGGCCTTGTGCATGCTAGGTAAATGCTCTACCATTGAGCAATATATTCTTAGCTCATATAAATTCTTAAAAATAAATACTACTTTACATTTATTGCATGTGAGTCCTTTAATGGTAACATGCATCATTATTTTATTTATGTAACTATTTAACTCACATTAACATACGGCAAACATAGAGATAAAATAGGTCTTTCTGGCTCCTTAAGTCATGCTCTTTGTTTACATGATACTCTAAGTGCTCTCTCAAAGCAACTGACCTTATTGTCGACATTGTCCTCACATAAAATTTTCTTTCAGGGCTGAGGTTGTGGCTTGGCAGTAGAGCGTTCACCTAGTATGTGTGAGGCACTGGGTTTGATCCTCAGCACCACATATAAATGAATGAAATAAAGGTATTATGTCCTCTTACAACTAAAAAATAAGTTAATTTTTTTTTCTTTGAGCAACAAAATAGGACTGTCCAGAAAAAACTCCTATCCTGCAACAGCCTGATTTTGAGCACTGTTTGATCACAGTTAAAAAGAAACAGTCCCCCACACGGGATAGATTGTTCTATTATTTATTTACTATGCAGACCACCAAATACAATTAGTCATAGGAATAGATTAAAGTGAGAAACTGGGATACAACACTATTTTTTTCTTTTTTTGGTACCCGGGATTAAACACAGGGGCACTCAACTATTGAGCCATATCCCCAGCCCTTTTTGTATTTTAGAGACAGGGTCTCACTGATTTGCTTAGTGACTCATTAAATTGTAGAGTTTGGCTTTGAACTCTCGATCCTCCTGCCTCAGCCTCCAGAGATGCTGGGAAAACAACTGTGCACCACTGTACCTGGCTGGGATACAACACTATTTATTCCACAGATAAGATAGAAATAATCGCCTATCTATTATTTTTCCTATCTCTCCTGGAATTAACTGAACCCTTCATCTCCTAAGGTAGTTAGATATCATTCCAAGATCTAGACTAGCAAATTTTCCACCTAGGACAAAACTAGTAAAACCAAAATGATCAAATTTTTCTTTAAATGGGACTTTAAAACAGTTCTTTTGTTCCCCTGAGCTGATTATACTTAGCAGGTTCCAGGAAAGAGCTAAATCTGCTTAGAGTTTGCTTCTGCAGCTATTATCTTACAAGTAAAAAAAGAAAAAAACTCTTTCAAAGAATTTTGACACTAAACCCAGAGAATATGGAATTTATTCTCACCTCTGTCAAGGAAGCACATACTATGGAGCTGAGAATTAAACCTGCAACTTTATTTGCAGTTAAAGTTGTCTGCAAGTCACCCAATGTAGAATAATTAAACTAATTTTTATTGTGAGACTTGTTTATATCTGCTGATTTAATACAATGCTGGTGTGGGACTCTTTGGAGAGAAAAAGAAGATGAGTTAATTATAACACAGAGAAGAGCCCCATGGTCAATAAGGTCAAGAGAGTATTAGTTGAAGAGAACACTACATGGCATAAAATCAACATCTACTATGCAAGTAAGTTGCTTCTGGCTCCAATTTTGTATTTAATAAACTCCTTAAAAAGCAATTTTCTTTGCCAAAAAGGAAAAAAAATGAGGAAAAAACTTAGATTTATATTCAATACAATATCCTAATTTTTCTTCCTTTTCTTTTATTAGTACAATAAATACTTGGTAAACTTCTATTATGTACCAGGCATTGGGAAATCAAAGTAGAAATAAGAAAGACATTGATCCTGAACTCCTGGAGTTTATAATCATATGAAGATAACAAGAGTGGCAACAAATATTATAGACTACAGAAAGAAATGAATTGAGTACTCTGATCTAGAATAAAGGGAGGGACATTCTATTGGGGAGACAACCAAAAAAATCACTTTAAGGTAAATTATACTTAAGCTGATAATGGCATTAATCTCATTTTTAAAAGATGAGAAGAACTCAACTATGGGAGGAGTTTGAAGAGCTTTTCAGGCAATGGGAATAGTCTTTTTTTTTTTTTTTAACTAGGGATTGAAATCAGGGGTGCTTAACCACTGAGCCATGTCATCAGGCCTTTTTGTTTTTTTTTATTTCAAGACAGTATCTTGCTAAATTCCTGAGGACCTCACTAAGCTGCTGAGGCTGGCTTTGAACTCACAATTCTCCTGCCTCAGCCTCCCAAGATACTTGGGGTTACAGGTGTATGCCAATTCATCCATCAGGCAATGGGAATAGAAAGCATAATGATCCTCTAATATGTTCTAAGTACTGAAAGAAGACCAGTGTGACATAATATAGTAAGTAAGGCAGAGATGGGAATAGTTAGATGGAGAAAGATGGGAGTTGGGGAAAAGTCACTCTTAAAAGCCATTGTAAAGGAGCCTGTATTTTCCATGAAGGTAAGCCACTTAAAGACTTTAAGCATGTTCTTGGTTAAGTTAGAAAATCATTTCTCTTTTTACTAAGCGGGGAGTGGATTGAAGAGAAGTAGGAATAGAAGTTAACAGTTTGTTGGAAGGTGCTAAGGTTTGTCCCCATCAAAACCCTAAATGAAATGGTGTTAAGAAGTGATAAGACCTTTAAAACAAAATTGGGGCTGTTTCTCATGGATAGATTAATGTCTTTTTTTGAGAGATTGAATGAGGTTTCAAGGGAGAGAGATTAGTCTCATGGGACTGAATTAGTCACCACAACATCAGATTGTTCAAAAGCGAGGCTACACCTAGTGTTTTAATTGCTTTTGTACATTCTTCTGCTGTGATATCAAGTGTTGGGAGGTCCTTAGTAGGAGCTAAGTAGACAACAGCATTATGCTTTTGGTCCTCTAGTACTGTGAACTAATAAAACTTTTAACTCCCTCAGGTTCAGGTATTCTGTTACAACAAAATGGACTAAGACAGAAGGCTATGTTAGCAAACCAAAAAAAAAAAAGTTGAGGGATGGCAATGGACTTCGTGTAGAAATAGGAGATATTTCAAGGAAGGCAATAACAGAATTTTGAGTCAGACTGGATGAGGGGGTTGAAGAATGAGAGAAATCAAGCATGAATTATAGATAATTTTAACTTACTTGATAAGCTCAATATAGGGTACTAAATGTTACTATTACCCAAATACTAAGCAAAGTCTTGATGTTTTCCCTCTTTTGGTACTAGGAAGTGAACCTAGAGATGCTTTATCACTGAGTCACATTGCCCCCTTTTTATAATTTTGAGACAGGGTCTCATTCACTAAGTTGTTTAGGGCCTCAAAATTGTAATCTTCTTGCCTCAGCCTCCTGAGTCACTGGGATTAGAGGTGTGTGCCATCATGCCTGGCTTGATGCTTTTTCAAAAAACAAGAAGATAAATCCTGCTTCATTTTCTTTTTTTTTTTTTTTTAGAGAGAGAGAGAGAGAGAGAGAGAATTTTTTTAATATTTATTTTTTTTTAGTTTTCGGCGGACACAACATCTTTGTTTGTATGTGGTGCTGAGGATCGAACCCGGGCCGCACACACGCCAGGCAAGCGCGCTACCGCTTGAGCCACATCCCCAGCCCATTTTTTTTTTTTTTTCAGAGTGGAAAGTAGAAGTTTATTAAAGGACAGCAGAAAAGACTTCTCCCGGAGGAAGAAGGGGACCCAAGAGGTGGAATCCCCTGCTTCATTTTCAAGTTGACTGATGATGAGAAAAAGCAGTAGCCCCTTTTTGGTACTAGGGATTGAATCCAGGTGTGCCCAATTACTGAGCCATAACCCAGCCCTTTTTAATTTTTTTGCGATATAGTTTCAATAAATTGCTTAGGCTGGTTTTGAACTTGCTCCTGAGTTCCAGGATTACAGGTGTGTACAAACATGACTATATAAAATTTATGCCATTTTGACTCCTGACTATCAATTAATGTGCAGAATTCTTTAGAGTAAGAATAAATGAAATGGTAAAGAGTCTGAATCCACCAGAGATAAAGAAATAAAAACAAAGAAGACAAAGACACTTCTCTCAAATCCAAGAAATACCTTTTTGTCTCAGCAATATATTATGTGGACTTTACTACTCACCAACATGAATGGGGGCTGGGAATAATCCATATTCATGTTCTCCTGGAGTATACTCCAGCTTCTCTTTCTTTAATTGGATCAGTCGACTCTTTGGGCTGTGATCAGAAAAGAACATAAAACAGAAAGAGGCAATGAAATTTATTCCTATAGTCAAATATAAACAATATATCACTTACCAAGGGTATTTGTTCTAACAGTGGCTTGTATCTTAAATGTACTGTTTGGGGAAAGGGTACTAAGTACTTTCGTATATATATATATATATTTTTTTTTGTGTGTGTGTACTGGGGTTTAAACACGGGGTGCTTCACAATGAGCCCCTTACATCACCATCCCTTTTTAGTTTTTATTTTGAGACAGGGTCTGGCTAAAGTTGCTTAGGGCCTTGCTAAGCTGCTGAGGCTAGCCTGGAACTTGTGATCCTTGTCTCAGCAAGTCTCTGGGATTACAGGCATGCACCACCACGAACAGCACTTTCATACACTTTTACAAAGCTTTATTTCTAGAAATACCGTTAAGAAAGAGGCTATTTAGTGTTCTCCAACAGTGTTTCAGAAGGAACCCAAACTTCAGATCTAATTATATGAATTATTATATTTGGTTAATTTATAATCTTATATGTATTATCATTTATTTCAATACTATGAAACAATCAGAAGGCAGCTCGGGAGGCTGAGGCAGGAGGATAACGAGTTCAAAGCCAGCCTTAGCAAAAAGCAAGGTGCTAAGCAACTCAGAGAGACCTTGTCTCTAAATAAGATACAAAATAGGACTGGGGATGTGGCTCAGTGTTTGAGTGCCCCTGAGTTCAATCTCTGGCATCTTCCTCCACCCCTCCCCCAACCAAAAAAGGTAATGTTGGTGCTACTTTAAGAGCATTAGAAATAGATGCTCTATGAGTTTAAGTGATCTGCCTTACTTTTAGCACCTGGTAAGGAAATCTGAGATTAAAATTGCAGTTTCTTGCTCATCTCTGGCTTCTTTCTTCTACTCATCCTACTAATTTGTTTCTTAATGTTTAGTATAAAACCAAATCTCAAGATATTCCATAAATATACAAAAGCAAGAGAGAAAGAAAAAAATGAGAAAAATAAAAAGGGAGTATTATTTGGGGATAGAATTCACCAGTAGTACACTTGCCTAGCATGCACAAGAACCTGGGGACAGTCTTTAGCACTGCTAAAAAAATAAGAGGAAAAAAGAGAACTCATATATGACTTAATTTATTAAGGCTTTAATTACGGTGGTACAAGGGATTGAGCTCAGGCACTGGTGAAAGTGCTCTTGCACAGTCACATTCCCAGCCCCTTTAAAATTTTGTTTTGAGAGAGATTTCTTGCTAAATTGCCCAGGGTGGCTTTGAACTTTTGATCCTTCTGTCTCAAAGTTACTGTCATCCCAAGTAACTGGGATGACAGATGGTCACAACCACATCTGGTACTAGTGTAATTCTACAATGGCTTCAGTCAAAGCAAACATGTTATTTTTCTTTTGCTAAATTATATACTGCCTTTAAAAGCTTTCTCTTGGTAGTACTGGGAATTAAGCCCATAGCTTCTCACATGCTAGAGAAGCTGTCTGCCACTGAGCTACATTCCTAGTGATACCATACTGCCTTTTGATAAACAAGTCTAGTCCATTTTTATCTTGAAATAAGTATGTATACTAATATATATTTTGCAGATGAGAAAACTAAGCCCCAAAGAGTTAGTTATTTGTATACCCTGAAGTTTTAAATTTTTAATCCTAATTCTAACAGATCATTTATTATTTCAACAATTACTTAGCACTCACTCAAGTCCTGTTCTGAGTGATGAGAAATAGTGGCAAGATATTTTTTCCCCTCTTTTTGGTACTGGGGGTTGAATCAAGGGGCACTTTACCACTGAGCTACATCACCAGTCTTTCGTTTTCCTATTATTCTGAGCCAGAGTCTTGCTAGGATGCTGAGAATCTCACTAAATTGCTGATGGTCTCAAACTTGTGATCCTCCT
The DNA here is from genome assembly GCF_021218885.2 of Marmota monax. Classification (NCBI taxonomy): domain Eukaryota; kingdom Metazoa; phylum Chordata; class Mammalia; order Rodentia; family Sciuridae; genus Marmota; species Marmota monax. Next base: position 1,594,699 of record NW_026694593.1, on the reverse strand, counting down.
GCCTTTGCCTCCCAAATAGATGGGATTACAGGTGTGTGCCACCCTATCTAGCTTCATTTAAAAAAATAGTTTAGAATGTGTGGTTTCTGTTGATGACAGATTAAGATAAAGAACATAGCTGCCATTTTAAATTTGTTGGTTTGTACTGGAGACACTGCACTGAACACTCTATGCAATTTCTGGGTATCCTTTTGATTGTGTACCACTTTAATTCAAATTAGGAGAAAACTGTTGGAATGAGTAGCCATTTTAGACACGCTATAAATGATAGTAAGCCAGAAGTTTCTGTAATGATGTTTCCTTCTGACTTGTGGCTGGAGTTGTAAAAAACGAGACTACTTGTTCTATGCACACATGGATAAATTTAAAAAACCTTTTGCTTTTCTTATCAAAAGGAGAGGATTTCCTGGGTCTGGTAGTGCATGCCACAGACTCAGGAGGCTGAGGCAGGAGGACTGTAGATTCCACACCAGCCTCAGCCAACAGAGTGAGACCCAGTCTCAAAACAAATAAATAAAAAGAATAATAAGAAAAAAATTAGTTTTTTTGATATTTTTGGGGTAATGTAACCCATTTAGTATTTATGTCCAACTTTCTTTTTCTTTGGGAGAAATTTTGAGTTAAGCCTCGCTTTTTTTTTTTTTTTGTGCGATGCTGGATAGAACCCAGGGTCTCATGAATGCTAGGCAAGTGCTTAACCGATGAGCCATATCCACAGCCATTGTCTTAATAACTTACCCGTTAGGTGTAATATCAGGATATCTAATCTAAAAGGGCTAACCTACCAAAGAGGGGGAAAGGCATATGCATATTGAAGAAAAAAAAATGAGCTTGGCAGGTTGGTACACGCCTGTAATCCCAGTGGCTCGGGAGGCTGAGGCAGGAGGATCACGAGTTCAAAGCCAGTATCAGTAACAGCGAAGTGCTAAGAAACTTGGTGAGACCCTGTTTTTTTTTTAATGTTTATTTTTTAGTTTTAGGTGAACACAATGTCTTTTATTTTTTTATTTTTATGTGGTTTTGAGGATCGAACCCAGCACCCTGCGCATGCCAGGCGAGTGTGCTACTGCTTGAGCCATATCCCCAGCCCGGTCAGACCCTGTCTTTAAAAAAAAAAAAATACAAAGCAGGACTGGGCTCAGTGGTCCAGTGTCCATGAGTTCAAGCCTGGTACTCCAAGGAAAAGAAAAGGCAGGGTGTCTAATAACTGTTGTTACAATATAATAGACAATACTTTTATATAAGTATTGTCTATTACCATTTCTTGGCTTTAGGTATTTATCCCTTATGTTCAAATCTCAATATCTCTAATAAAAGGCCCCAATTAAGATATGTTCTATATTTTGAACTTTGGAATTTTCCAGATAGCTGCTGAAAAACACTAAGCCCTACTCCCAATCCTTATAAAAGAAGGGGTTTGTTTTGAACACACTAGATTTTAAAATGAACATATCACCATTCTATGAGCTGTCCTGTTTAGCAAACTTACAATATCAGAGGTTGCAAATCAAAAGTAAGTTCGAGCCAAATACAGTGAGTATACTTATAATTCCAGAGACTTGTGAGGCTGAGACAGAAAGATCCTGAGTTCCAGGCCAGCCCTAGCAACTTAGAGAGACCCTGTCTCAAAATAAAAAATAAAAAGGACTGGGGGATGTGGCTCAGTGGTAAAGCCCATGGGTTCAATTTCTAGTATCCTTCCCCCACCAAAAAAACGGAGCACATTCAAGTTCTGTAGGTTAAATATATATATATTAAATAAAATATATATAATAAATATTTATAAATCATATTATATAAAATTAAATATAAATTGTTTAATATGAATACATTTTAACTTTTTAAAAAATTTCTTTTCTTTATATCTGTATTTTATTTATTTATTTGTATGTGGTACTGAGGATTGAACCCAGGGCCTCACACATGCTAGGCAAGTGCTCTACCACTGAGCCATGATCCCAGCCCCACATTTTAACTTTTTAAAGATGGAGAAAAGCATACAAGTGTTCTTCAACTGGACTGGCATGGAAACTATAAAAACTTATTAATGCCTTCACTTTTCATGTTTTATAAGGGGAAATAATATCCATAAAGTCTTCCACAACAACTACCCTACTAGGTGTCTATAGTTTATTAGAGTCCACAATTTAGTAGGAGCAAATAATGATATTTCTTGAAAAATCAGGAGCAGGAAAATTTTTTTTTGGAGGTGAAAGTTGAACCCAGGGGCACTTAACCACTGGGCTATAGCCTCAGCCCTTTTTTATACTGCTGAGGGAGGCTTTGTACTGGTGATCCTCCTGCCTCAGCCTCTGAAGTCACTGGGATTACAGGCATATGCCACCATGCCTGCTTAAGGAATCTTTGAGAAAGGATTTACCTATGACCTCCCTGTAAAACTTGACAGAGGTTAAGTTGGGAAGTTTTTAGTTTTTTTTTTTCCTTACCAGGGACTGAACTCGGGGGCACTTAACTACTGAGCCACATGCTCAGTGCTTTTTGAATGTTTTTTTTAAAATTTATTAAATTAGTTATACATGACAATAGAATGCATTAATGCATTTTGACATATCACAAATAGATGCGATATAATTTATCAATTTTCTGAATATACATGTTGTGGAATTACATTGGTCATGTAGTCACATATATACATAAAGTAATAACGTCTGTTTCTTTCTATTATCCTTCTTATACCCACATCTACCGGCCACCCGCTTCACTTCCCTCTACCTAATCTAAGTTAACTCTATTATGTTCCAGTGCCTGCCCCACTTATTGTGAATTAATAAATATCCGCATATAAGAGAACATTTGGCCTTTGGTTGTTTTGGGGGGATTGGCTTAGTTTGCTTAGCATGATTTTCTCCAACTCCATCCATTTACTGGCAAATGCCATAATTTAATTTTCCTTTAAAGCTGAGTAATATTCCATTGACATTTTCTTTATCCATTCATCTACTGACATTACTGTAACATGCCGATTTTAAGTCCTTTGAGTGCAAGCCAAGGAGAGGGATAGCTGGGACAAATGGTGGTTCCATTCCCAGTTTTCTGAGGAATCACAACACTGCTTTCCAGATTGGTTGTACCAATTTGCAGTCCCACCAACAATGTATGAGTGTACCTTTTCCCCCACATCCCTGCCAACATTTATTGTTGCCTGTATTCTTGATGATTGTCATTTTGACTGGAGATGAAATATTAGTGTAGTTTTGATTTGCATTTCTCTAATTGCCAGAGATGTGGAACATTTTTTCATATATTTGTTGATCGATTATATTTCTTCTTCTGTGAAGGGTCTGTTCAGTTCCTTAGCCTGTTTATTGATTGGGTGATTTGTTTTTTTTGGTGTTAAGTTTTTTTAGTACTTTATATATCCTAGAAATTAAGGCTTTATCAAAGGTGCATGTGATAAAGATTTTCTCCCAATCTATATAGCCCTCTTCTTACATTATTGTTTCCTTTGCAGAGAAGCTTTTTAATTTGAATCCATCCCATTTATTGATCCTTGATTTTGCTTCTTGTGCTTTAGGAGTCTTATCCTAGGCTGACATGGGGAAGATTTGGGCCTACTTTTTCTTTTATTAGGTGCAGGGTCTCTGGAATAGTGCCTAAGTCCTTGATATACTTTGAGTTGATTTTTGTGCAGGGTAGAGATAGAGGTTTAATTTCATTTTGCTACATATGAATTTCCAGTTTTGCCAGCACCATTTGTTGAATAGGCTATCTACTCTCCAGTGAATGTTTCTGGCACCTTTGTCAGTATGACATAACCGTATTCCTGTGGGCTTGTCTCTGTGTCCTCTACACAAGTCTATTTTGGTGCTAATATAATGCCATTTTTGTTATTGTAGCTCTGTAGTATAGTTTAAGGTCTGGTATTGCAATGCTTCCTGCTTCACTTTTCTTGTTAAAGATTGCTTTGGCTATTCTGGGTCTCTCAGTTTTCCAAATAAATTTCACAAGTACTTTGTCTATCTCTATGAAGAGTGTCATTGGGATTTTTAATAGGATTTGCATTAAATCTGTATAATGCTTTTGGTAGTATGGCCAATTTGACAATATTACTTCTGCCTATCCAGGTGCATGGGAGATCTTTCCATCTTCTGAGGTTTTCTTCAATTTCTTTCTTTAATGTTCTGTAATTTTTATTGTAGAGGTCTTTCACCTGTTTTGTAAGATTGATTCCCAGGTATTTTATTTCATTTGAGGCTATTGTGAATGGAGTAGTTTTTCTAATTTCTCTTTCAGTGGAATCATCACTGATATATAGGAATGCGTTTGATTTATGGGTGTTGGTTTTATATCCTGCTACTCTGAATTCATTTATTAGTTCTAGAAGTATTCTGGTGGAATTTTTTTGGATCTTCTAGATGTAGAATCATGTAATCAGCAAATAGTGATAGTTCTTTACCTTTTGTATTCCTTTAATTTCTTTCTTCTAATTGCTCTGGCTACAGTTGCAAGGATGAAGTTGAATAGAAGTGGTGAAACAGGAAATCCTTGCCTTGTTCCAGTTTTTAGAGGGAATGCTTTCAATTTTTCTCTAAACTTTTCCTTTTCTTTTAAAATTTTGAAACAGGATCTTACTAAGTTTCTTAGGGCCTTGCTAAGTTGCTGAGACTGATCTTGAACTAGTTATGCTACTGCCTCAGCCTCACGAGTCACTGGAATTATAGGCATGTACCACCATACCTGGCATGGTTCTTAATTATAATAGGTAAGTTCATAAGGGTAATACAATATTTTTAACACAAAAAAGTACATTTTAGCCTTTTATAAAGTTAACCAAACTAAAGTTGATTCTAAAACCTTAGAAGCACATTTCTCTAGTTTTAGCAACAGATCTTTGTATATCAATATTAAACATAATACACATAAATGGCTAATTAAATACTAAATTAGTGATTGTGAATCAAAGAAGATTAAAGAAAGTAATGTGGTAAAATCTCCAAGACATAAACATACACGAAGGGGGGGCTATAAAAGTGAAAGTGATACTTTATATGATAGCCACACTGGAAAAGTTATTGATTCTCTGAGAATATTATTCCTAATTTTTGCAATGCTGATGCCTAAAGAAATATGATGATCTTTGTGAATACAAAAATTTTGTGTGAAAATTACTTTTTATTTCCACAGAGAATAGACAAACATATATTTAGTATTCTTGTGTTCATTGAAATACCTATTATATTTTTCATATGAAAAGTCCTTTTGAGTCTGTGTGTGTGGGTGGGTACTGGGGATCAAGCCAAGAGGCCCTATACAACTGAGTTCTATCCGGGGCCCTTTTAATTTCTGTACTAGGGATTAAACCCAGGGGCACTTTACCACTCAGCTACAACCCCATCCCTTTTTATTTAGTTTTTAATTTTGAGGTAGGATGTCTAAGTAGCTGATGACCTTGTTAAATTGAGGAGGCTGGTCTTAAACTTTCGATCCCTTGCCTCAGCCTCCCGAGCTGCTGGGATTACAGGCATGCACTATTGTGCCTGATTTTTCATTCTGATATAGGATCTCAGTAGAAAGCAACACAAACAAAAAAGGGAAAACAATATTTTGGTGACATTCCTACCCAAAATGCAGCACTTATTCATGAAGATATCATACAAACAACAAATTTAAGGAACCCCCATAAAACACTGTATGTACTGCACTGTATGTACTCTTTAAAAAATGTCAATATATAGGGGCTGGGTAGTGGCTCAGTGGTAGAGAGCATGCCTAGCATGTGTGAAGCAATGGGTTGGATTCTCAGAAATACATATAAATAAATAAAAAAGGCAGGAGGACTTCAAGTTTGAGGTCAGCCTCAGCAACTTAATGGAGACTCTGCCTCAAAATAAAATACAAAAAAAGGCTGGGAGTGTTGCTCAGTGGTTAAGTGCCCTTGGGTTTAATACCTGGTACTGTACTAAACCAAACCAAAAAATCCTAAAATAACAGCACACAAATTAAAGGCGAATAAAGGGACATGACAGTCAAATATAATGCATGATCATGAATTAGGTCATGTCATAGATATTTCTGAGACAATAAGATTTGATTATGGAACTGTGTATTAGATAATACTATGGTAGTACGTTTAACATCCTGAATTTAACATATTTATTATGTTTCTATGAGAAATGCCATTGTTCTAAGGAAAAGCACACTGAAATATTTATGAGTAATAAATAGGCTAGTCTAGTCTATAATTTTTTAATCAAATGACAGAAAAAATGTCCTGTGTGTGTGCATGTGCATGTGAATGCAGACACAGGTGAAAAAGAAGAGAATGAAAATAAGCAATTGATAACTTTGGTTAGAAGGCACACATTTTCTTTTCTTTTTCTTTTTTTTTAGAAAGGGCCCAAGTGATTGTCTCAGATCCTGAGTAACTGGGACTACAAGTGAGTGCTAATGTGTTCAGCCAAAAGTTTTTGTGCAATCTTGCAATTTTAAATTTATCATGGATGATGATTCGTAAGAATCATATTTAAAATGATATGTTTATTACCTAATAAACATATATCTTTTTAAATATTTTTGGTACTTAAGACTGAACCAAGGGGACTCACCATACTATGTAAGTGCTCTTCCACTGAACACCCCTATCAACATATGATGTTTTAGTAAAATAGTAAATGGTTTTTAACAACAAATTAATTTACTTTGATAACAATTATTTAGATTGATGTTTAAATAAATACAATTTTCTTTTGTACCTAACAACTATAGGAAAGAGCACCAAAATCATACTTAAAGGCAAGGAAAAATTATCTTAAGACTTCAAACACTGCTTGAGGTGAAAACAAAATAAAAAATATCCGAGTATTGTGGCACATGCCTATAATGTCAGTGACTTGATAGGCTGAGACAGAAGGCTTACATGTTTGAGGTCAGCCTAGCAATTAGTGAATTTCTTAGCAACTTTGTAAGACCCTGTCTGAAAATAAAATATTAAAAAAGAGCTCAGTGGTAAATGCCCTGGGTTATAATTCCCAGTAACTACAAAAACAAAACAAAATAATACAAAATAACCATAGTAAAAAAAAAAAAATATTTGCCAGGCACAGTGGCCCATACCTGTGATCCCAGCAGGTTGGGAGGCTGAGATAGGAGGATCATGAATTCAAAGCGAGCCTCAGCAATGGCAGGATGCTAACAACTCAGTGAAACCCTGTCTAAAATATAAAACAGGGCTAGGGATGTGGCTCAGTGGTCCAGTGCCCCTGAGTTCAATCCCTGGTACCAAAATAAAATAAAATAAAACAAAATAAAAATTTGTAGGGCTAGGGTTGGGGCTCAGTGGTAGAGGCACGTGTGAGGCAGGGGGTTTGACTGTCAGCACCACATAAAAATGAATGTATAAAATAAAGGTATAAAAAATTTGTAAAGACTGTTATGATTTTAATCCAAATGAGGTGCAAGATTATGAAACAGATACACTTAAATACAGTGTAATGAATTCAAATGAGAACATACAGATAAAAGTTTTTCGTTACTGGCAAATGAAATGTACAAACATAACTGATAATGCAATTATAATGCATAATTGTATGCATGTGTCCCAAACAGAATTACTGTTTGGGACACATGCATACAAGTACATGAAGATTGTGTGTATATACACATAAGTATAAGCATTCCAAGAAAAAATTTGGCATTTATTCTATCTTGATGAATATAAACATGATGAACTGAAATATTTATTTCCTTATATTTATAACAGAGTGAAAGGGCAGATGCTATTCTTAGCATTTAATTTTTTTTCTAAGATTTAAAATCATATATTATATTTTAGGAATTCAGGCAGTTGATTCTCTAAATATTTAAAAGATGTTGCTAGAGTCTAGAGAGCATACAAGTTGCACAAAGTGAGATCCTGTACAAAAGAAGCTTAGAGTTTGATAGAATAACAAACATCAATGCAAACGCCTAGATAACACACCACAAAATGATAAAACTTTTAATACCGAGGATTGAACTCAGGGGCACTCTACCACTGAGCCACGTCCTCAGCCCTATTTTGCATTTTATTTAGAGACAGGGTCTCACTGAGTTACTCAATGCCTCACTTTTGATGAGGCTGGCTTTGCGTGATCACTCTGCTTCGGTCTTTTTGACAAAACTCTTTTCCTTTATAATTTTTAAATTTGTTCTAATTAGTTATATGTGATAGTAGAATGCATTTATGCACTTTGATAAATCATACATAAATGGGGTATAATTTCTGATTGTACATATGCAGAATCACATCATACAGTCATATATGTACATAAGGTAATAATGTCTGTTTTATCCGATTAGCCTTCTTATCTCCATATCCCCTCACCTCCCTTCACTCTCCTCTACCTAAACTGACTATTCTTCCCTAGCATAGGCCCCTAACTCTCATTGTAAATTAGCACCTGCATATCAGAGAAAACATTTGGCCTTTGGTTTTCTGGGATTTTGTTAGCATGATATTCTCTAATTTCATCCATTTACCTGCAGGTGCCATAATTTCATTCTTCTTTAAAGCTGAGTAATATTCCATTGGGAAAAAAAATAAATACACCCACACACACATACCATGTTTTCTTTTTCCATTCATCTGTTGAAGGGCACCCTAGGTTGGTTCCATAGTTAGCTACTGTGACTTGAGCTGCTATAAACACTGACATGGCTGTGTCATTGCAGTATGATGATTTTAAGTCCTTTGGGTATAAACCGAGGAGTGGGATAGTTTGGTCAAATGGCGGTTCCATTTCAAGTTTTCTGAGGAGTCTCCATACTGCTTTCCAAAGTGGTTGAACCAATTTGCAGTCCCAACAACAATGTATGAGTGTACCTTTTCCCCCACATCCTCGCCAAAACATTTATTATTGCTTGTACTCTTGATGATTGCTATTCTGACTGGTAGTTTTGATTTGCATTTCTCTAACTGCTAGAGATGATGGACATTTTTTCATATGTTTGTTGATAGATTATATTTCTTCTTCTGTGAAGTGTCCATTGGTTCCTTAGCCCATTTATTGATTGGGTTATTTGTTCTTTTGGTGTTAAGTTTTTTGAGTTCTTTATATATCCTGAGATTAGTGCTCTAAGGGGCACGTGGTAAAGATTTTTTCCCATTCTGTAGGCTTTCTCATCACGTTATTGATTATTTCCTTTGCCAACAAGAAGCTTTTTAGTTTGAATCCATCCCATTTATTGATTCTTGATTTTACTTTTTGTACTTTAGGAGTCTTGTAAAGGAAGTCAGATCCTAGGCTGACATAGTGAAGATTTGGGCCTACTTTTTTTGATCCACTTTGAGTTGATTTTTGTGCAGGGTGAGAGACAGAGGTTTAATTTCATTTTCATTTTAAAACTCTTTTTTTGGATGGACACAATATCTTTATTTGTTTATTTTTATGTGGTGCTGGGGATTGAACCCAGTGCTTCACACATGGTAGGCAAGCACCCTACCATTGAGCCACAACCCCAGCCCTAATTTCATTTTCTTATATGTGGCTTTCCTTTTGTTCCAGTACCATTTATTAAATAGGCTCTTTTCTCCAGTGAATGCTTCTGGCATGTTTGTCTAGTAGGAGATAACTGTTTTTGTGTGGGTTTGTCTATGTTTCTACTATTCTGTACCACTGGTCTACGTGTATGATAAAACTCTTAATACTACTTTCTACATCGAACCACTAAATTCTACAAAAACCAAAAGGAATGTAAAAATAATTGCAACTAAAAGAAACTAAGACTACTTTAATGTGAAGAATTTCAGATCTTGAATGAGGTTTGAAAGGATGTGGCAAGAGGAAAGACGGAAGGTATACTATGTAGAACAATCACCTAGGATGAAAACCAAGAGAAAAGGGAAGTGGAGAAGTGATCAGATATTGTAGCTTAAGGCCCGTTAATGGAGCTAAGACTAGAAAAATAGGCTACACTATATCCTTTACTATCACTGAAGTATTGGTTCCAAGAATCTTAGTAAATAAGAAATCATGAGGTTGAGGCAGGAGGATGACAAGTTTGAGGCCAGCTTCATTAACTCAGTGATGACTTTCAGCAACCTATCAAGAGTCTGTTGCAAAACAATAATAAGGAGCTGGAACTGAAACTTATTAGTAAAGTATTCAATTCTTAGTACCAACAAAAAGAAAAAGTTCAAGTTTATACCATACTGTACTTTAAATCTTTTTTTTTTTTTTGGTACCAGCGATTGAAACAAGAGAACTTAACCATACTTTATTTTAGAGACAGGGTGTCTCACTGAGGTGCTTAGGGCCTCACTAAATTGCTGTGCCTGGCTTTGAACTTGTGATCCTCCTGCCTCAGGCTCCTAAACCACTGGGATTACAGGCATGCACCACCATGCCTGGCTAAATCTTTTTAGAGTATACTTGTACTTATTAAAAGAAAAAAGCTTATAGTGAAACAACATGCCATGTTATGCTGGCAGCTGCCACATACATCTCATGTTGAACTACTGTATCTTGGTTCCATCACTTTCTTTTACGCTTGACTTGATCTCATGTTGTTATGTTTTTCTTGATCCTATGGACAAAAGACTATACCTTATAGTCTACTTGTATATAGAATCCAAGATTATGTATATACATCCTATGAGGTTCACAAAAGAAAATGTACAATGTATAATGATGCATGCTGCTATTAAGGCCATGCATGGTTGCACAACAATGTAATGTATTTTTATTTTATTGCTATTGATGCTGGACTTGTACATATTAGGCCTTATTTTAAATTTTTAGATTAAATCTCCTCAAGTTTCTCAGTCTGGCCTTAAACTTGGCAATCTTCCTGCCTTAATCTCCCAAACAAGTGGGATTACAGACATGTACCACCATGGCCTAATTCTGGTTTTGCCAAAAATAACCTGTATGTTTTCAGCAAATCAGTTACCATCTCATTGGCTTCAGTTTTCCCATCTATCAAAAATGAAGGATTAGATGTAGAAGAATCCAGGCCATTTCCAGTACTAAAATTTTCATATTGTGATTTTCCTTCAAGACAAGCATAGGAAATTATGTTAGTCAGCTTTCTCATGTGAAAAAAAATACCTGAAATAAGTAATTTATAAGGAGGAAAGATTTACTTTGGTCCAGTTTCAGAGGTTTTAGTCCAAGGTCACTTTTGGCCCTGTTGTTTTTGGCCTGTGATGGCACAGTATATAATGGTAGGAACATGTGGTGAAGACCTGGTTTAAATCATGGTAGTCAGGAAGTGGAGAACAAGGGTCTAGGGTTTCAATAATGATTTCCTCATCTCCCAAAGGCTGGTAACCAAGCCTTATCACAAGAGCATTTATGACACAATTTTGAAAATTCTAGTACACAAATTAGCACATTATCAATCACAAAAGTGAAGTTCGTACAAATCTAAGGGTGTTCAAGATCATATGACAAAAACTACAGAACTCTGATAAAATATATCAAAGAATTGGGAGTTGGGGATGTAGCTCAGTGGTAGATTGCTTGCCTAGCATGTGTGAGGCACTGAGTTCCCCCCATCCCCAGCATCATTTGATTTGTTAAAAAACAAACAAACAAACAAACAACAACAACAACAAAACTAAATAAGTGGGAAGATGTGATGTATTTGATCTTTGTTCATTTGTTCCAGCTTCCTGGCATATGTACAACTCCTAAAACCCAGAGAATCACCAAAGGGATGAGTATTTCTTATATATGGTACAGAGATGACTGTTAGCTGGCAGCCCCTAGGTAGCTTTAGGATGAGGTCACAGAAAAGACCAAGATATGCTTAGTGTGTTGCGACTTTTAGTCTACCCACTCCATCTTCAGGGTTGGGACAGGTCAGGTTAAATTGATCATCAATGGCCCATGATTTAATTAATTATGCCAATGTAATGAAGTCTTCAAAAATCACAAAACAACTAAATCTGGAGAGCTTCTACACAGAGGTTATGGGAACGTGACACATTCTAAAATGGCATGAAGATTCTGTGCCTTTTTCCAAATACATGTCTCATTTCACCTAGGGCCTTTGCATATCTCTTATAACATGGTAAATATGAGTGGTTTCCCGAGTTTTCTGAGTCATGCTAGCCAATTAAATAGGACCCAAGGAGGGAACTGTGGGAAACCTGATTAATAGTCAGTTTGTCAGAAGTCTACACTTATATCTGGAGCTTGTAATTAGCAGCTCAAATTGTGTGTGTGTGTGTGTGTGTGTGTGTGTGTGGAAGAGTGGGGGATAGGGGTTGGGGTTGGCTGAAATTCTCACTCGGTGGAACTGGAATCTATTTCCTGGTAGACAGCGTCAGAAATGAATTAAATTTGAGGGTACCCATCAGGTAACCAGTGAGATTTCTGGGTAGGGAGAAATCCCCATGCATTTAGTTGACAGATGTCACAAAGATAGTGTGCATTGTGAAAATATAGTAAGAGGGCTGGGACTGTGGCTCAGAGGTAGAGTGCTTGTCTAGCATATGTGAGGCACTGGGTTTGATCCTCAGTACCACATAAATATAAAATAAAGACATTGTGTCCACCTATAACTAAAAAAGGAAAAAAAATATAGTAAGAGAAAGTAAGTTTGTTTAGTGACATCCTTAGAAGACAAACCCCTTGTTCATGGATAGAGATAATCAGTATCAGAGCACTCGCCTCGCATGTGCAAGGCCCTGGGTTTGATCCTCAGCACCACATAAATAAACAAAATAAAGATATTGTGTTCAACTATAACTAAAAAATAAATATTAAAAAAAATTATATTTATAGAGAGACGCAAATATCCAGAAAAGCTAACAAATCTCATAAAAATGGGCAAAGGAACTGAACAGATAGCTCAACAAAGACAGAACAGGGCATCATAAAGGCTTGTAATTTCACAGGAGGTTCAAAACATTGAAGCAAGCCTTAACAATTTAGGAGATCATGTCTCAAAAAGTAAAAAGGGTTGGGGATATAGCTCAGTGGTAAAGTGCCCCTGTGTTCAATCCCTAGTACCACAAAGAAGAAAATGAAGCGAAAAATTACAACAGAAACCAACAACAAAAAAAGATGATGACACAGATAGCAAGCAACAAGGATACAATGAATCAGAATCATGAGATGCACTACACAGCTACCAATGGGGCCAAAACCAAAACACTGACAACACAAGAAATGCTAGTGAGGTTTGTAGAACAATAGAAATTTTCACCAATTGCTGTTGGGAATGCAAAATGGTAGAGTCTCTTTGGAAAACAGTTTAGTGGATTTTTTTTTTTTAAAAAACAAAACTAAACATACTACTACTATCTGATCCTGCCATGTACTTCTTGATCTTTACCAAAGTGAAATGAAAACCTACCATCCACACAAAATCCATGCATGTATATTTGTAGCAGGTTTCATTCCCAACTGTCAAAACATGGATGCAACCAAGATGTCCTTCAGTAGGTGAAGGATAAACTGTGGCATATCTAGATAATGAAATATTCGGCAATTTAAAAAAAAATAAGAGCTATCAAGCCTTATAAGACATGGAGGAAACTTAAATACATATTGCTAAGTAAAAGAAGCCATTCTGAAAAGGCTACATACTATGATCCCAACCATATGACATTCTAGAATAGGCAACATTATGGAGACACGCAATGTTAAGGATCAGTGGCCCACTGCCAGGATACAGATGACAAGGCAGAAGATATATAAGGGCAGTAAAACTCTTTTGTATGATACTACAGTGGTAGAAATATGTCATTAATACATTTGTCAAACCCCCCCAGAATATACAACTCCAAGAGTAAATCCTAGTTGAAACAATGGAGTTTGGGTGATTATGATATAGGTTCATGAATTTTAACAAATGTTAATACTGTAACATGGTGAGGAATGTCTATAATGAGGAGACTGTTCATGTGTCAGAAAAGCAGGTATAAACAAACACCCATTCAGCTTTTCTTTGAATCTAAAATTACACTAAAAAATCATCCATTAATTAAAGTACACAAATCTACATTACATACAGAAAATGGTGTGAGACTCAGTATTCATCCCAGTCTACACCATTGCATTTAAACTGGATTTGTAGTCTGAGATATGTCTGAAGTATTTCAGAGAAAAACGAACCATGTTCTGATTCTAAATTATGTGTAAGAAAGGAATTCTCATGAAATAACCCTAAGTCTCTGAGACATCACAATTTAGTAGTAAAACAACAGTGGTATGATGTCTAAGTGCTGATGGTTATGGCAATGATTATATCAACAGTTTTGGCAAGTTTCAATGAATCCTGTAACTTTTTTGTTTTTACCTGTTTTACCATCCTTATAGACTAAAAGAATATTAAAGCACTTAGAAAATTTAAAATGATGTATCAAATATAAGATGATACCATGATTTTATTATCAAAATACATATAATCCTTAGGATATGACAACTGCATAAACATTACTTAATGATTACATATTATATAATGACATATTATTCTTATAAGGATTACATGTTTCCATATGTACATATGATTGCCATGAATATAAAGAGTATTCTGTAAGCTTTAAAATCACAGCATCACAGGATAAGGCTCAGTGTTAAAGAGTGTTTGCCTAGCATGTAGGAGGTATGATCAATCCCCAGAACTGCCAAAACCAAAACAAAACAAAACAACAACAAAAAAAGCATCAATGAGTCCAGGACCTAACTTTCACTCCCTATGATCTCCCTTTAGTTTCATTTTAATATAAAGAATTTAATATAAAGAATTTTCATGATCTTAAAATTTCCAACATTCTTCCGTGGGTGTCATATCTTAGTTCATAACATTTCTTTTATTCTATAATACCAAAAAAGGCATGCTGCTTCCTAAATGGGTCTCTAATTTCTATTATCTCCTCATCTAATTAATCTTTTAAACTGACAATGTGGTTTTTATCTTGATTAATTTTTGATTGAATCATATTCTCCCTTGATAGCCTGCCAGAGCACAGAGGACTTTTCGACTTTTCTTGTAGTAAAAACCATTCTGTATTTTATTTAAATATTTGATAAATATCATTATACAAGTGTCAAGACATATTGCATGTATAATACCAAGTGTGAACCCTAATGTAAACTATGGACTTTAGATGATAATGATGTATTAGTGTAAGTAGACTGATTGATTGACTTTTTGGTAATGGGGATTTAACCCAGGGTACTTTACCACTGAGCACATCCCCATTCCTTATGTATGTATATTGAGACAAGGTTTTGTTAATTGCTTAGGGAGTCACTAAATTGCTGTGGCTGGCTTTGCACTTGCAATGCTTCTGTGGATCTCAGTCTCCTGAGTCCCTGGAATCAAAGGTGTGTGACAACACCCAGCTAAGTGCACTGACTCTAATAAAAATGTTGTGTTATAATACTGAGTATACATGTGTAAGGAGAGAGAACATAAGGAAACTCTTCTTTCTACTTAATTTTGCTATTAATCTACAATTGCTCTAAAAATTAAGTTTATTAAACATATTGGTACCAATAGGAAACAGCAGCTCACAAAAATGCACAAACAAACAACAACAAAAGAACAGGCTCCACAGTTTTTAACACTGCATACAG
Source organism: Marmota monax (assembly GCF_021218885.2). Lineage (NCBI taxonomy): Eukaryota > Metazoa > Chordata > Mammalia > Rodentia > Sciuridae > Marmota > Marmota monax. The sequence goes on along the minus strand of NW_026694593.1, from coordinate 1,579,166 downwards.
AAAGTTGGGCATGGTGGTGTGCACTTGTAATTCCAGCTATTCAGCAGGCTGAGGCAAGACAAGTTCAAGGCCAGGTGTGGCAACTTAGTGAGACCCTGAGTCAAAAATAAAAACTAAAGGGCTGGGAATACAGCTCAGTTGGTAGAGTGCTTGTCTTGCATGCACAAGACCCCTGGGTTCCATCCCCAGCACCACAGGTGGAAAAAAAAAAAAAAAGGCACAGGGTCAGGTGTGGTGGCACATGCCTATAATCCCAGCAATTTGAAAAGTTGAGGTAGAAGGATTTCAAGTACACAATTAGTGAAACCCTGTCTCAAAATAAATTAAAAAAAGAGCAAAGGATGTGGCTCAGTGGTTGAGTGCTCCTGGGTTTAATCCCTGATACAAGAAAAAGAATATAAAATACTCCAGAATAAGCCATTTTCCCCCCTAATTATTTCTGCAAGACAAAGAGCTACTTGTCACATAAATACAGTAATATTTCACTTTGATAATGCAATCTTTGTTTGATTAGAGACATTTATAAACATTAATGTGGTGGATGATCCTAATCTTTTGATGCACAGTATGATTCCCTGGGGATTAAACCCAGGCATTACACATGTAAAACAAATATTCTACTACTACTGAGCTATATATATCCTCAACCCCATTATTTTCTAACATTACCGTTTTTTAATTTTTTTGTTTTTTATTGATTTTGTGGTGATGGATGTCAAACTCAAGGACTTCACCCATGTTATACAAGCATTCTAGTATAGAAGTACCTCCCTATACATACAGTGTGATTTTTGGGGGGAGTGGGTACCAGGGATTAAATTTAGCGGCACTCGACCACTGAGCCATATCCCCAGACCTATTTTGTATTTTATTTAGAGATAGGGTCTCACTGAGTTGCTTAGCACTTCATTTTGCTTCAGCCTCCCAAGTGGCTGGGATTATAGGTGTGCACCACCATGCCTGGCCCTATAGTAAGATATTTATTAGTATTTTACTTGTCATTTTAAAAGAATTAAGAAAAAGAACAGAAATAAAACTTAAACTTTAGTAGAAAGCTTGTTAAACATACTTTAGCTTTTCTATATCTAGAATAATTTGCTTTAAAATTATGACTTATTAGATGTATTGCAAAGTGTATTTCTATTTTCTCATTAGTACTGAGAGAATCCTGATTTCTTTCTTTTTTTGGTACCAGGGAGTGAACATTAGGGGTATTTAACCACGGAGCCATATCCCCAGCCCATTTTATTTTTTATTTCAAGGCAGAGTCTTGCTAAGATGCTTAGAGCCTTTTTAAACTTCTGAGGCTGGCCTCAAATTTTGCCTCAGTCTCACAAGACACTGGGATTAGAGGCGTATGCCACCATGGCCAATTTTCCTTTTTATAGTACTGGGGATTTAATCCAGGGGTGCTTTACTACTGAGCTACATTCCCAATCCTTCTTCTTTTTCATTTTGAGATAGGGTCTTGCTAAGTTGCTTACAGCCTTGCTAAATTGTTGATGCTGGTCTTGAACTTGTGATTTTCTGGCTTCAACGTCCCAAACTGCTGGTATTACAGGCCTGTGCCACTGTGCCTGGCTATAAAGCTAATACATTACAGAAACCCTGAGCTGTGAGCTGTTCCAATATATGCAAAATCTTTGCATTCCATTATGTACCTTTTTACATACTGTTCTGATTGTAATAGCCTTTTGTGCCTGTCAAACTGCTATCAAACTCCCCAAATCTAACAATTATATGAACTACTACCCCTTTTTAATTTTGCGCTGGTGACTGAATCCTGGGGTGCTTAACCACTGAACCACATCTCCACCCTTTTATTTTGAGTTGGGTCTCGATAAGTCACTTAAGGTCTTGCCAAGGCTGGCTTTGAATCTGTGATTCTCCCACTTTAGCCTACCAAGTTGCTGGGATTATAGGCGTTTGCCAATGTGCCTGGCTGTATGGACGACTTCTTACTAAATTATACAATGAAAATCTCTTTGGTGCTTTGTCAAGGGCATATGAAATTGTTCAAACTAAGGAGAGAGCATTTTTTATTCTGGCAAAACTGGTTGAAAATAAAGTAGTTCACTCTTAATATCATTTTAGTTTAAATGGCATTTTAGTGCCATTTTCTTTATTGTTAATTAACAAAAAAGGCACCATTAGAGCTGGGTGTGTTGGCACATACCCATTATCCCTACTATTTGAGAACCAAGGCAGGAAGATTATAAGTATGAAGCTAGCCCAGGCAACTTACTTGGACCAAATTTCAAAAAAATTAAAAGGTTTGGGATTTCATTCAGGATTAAGAATGTTTTTTGAGTTCAAACCCCAATACCAGAAAATAGAACAAATCAAAAATTAAAAAAAAAAAAAATTCATCATTAGATTCAAACTACAGGAACATAATCTAAAAGGTAGAGAGAATATAAAGATCAGGGAAAATAAACCCTGTACAACGTAGTACAGCATAATGAGTACAGTGAACTATTAAGGTATTTAAGATAAGACTGATATTTGCAATACATTAATATTATTTTTTGATTGACAAAGGGTCTTTTTCAAACATGAGAGAATAACAGGTATTTTAAAGGATGCCAGCTGACAGTTACTACTACTTACTCTGTAGTTTTGTAAACGTCAGAATACAGCCCTGCTTTCTGATACTTCTTCTTTGGGGGACGTGGGGCCTTCTTTTCCCTTGGGATGAGAGAGAGCACAGGCTGCAAGGTACTTTCAGGTTCAGGAGGTTTGATTAGGGTTTCAGGAGGACTGGGAATCTCTACTGGTGCTTCTGTAAAGCTAGAAAGAGAAGTTTAAAGATGACTTTATTGTGAAAAAGAAATCTTCTGCAAAGGACTATTTAAAAAAACAATCGTAACAATTTTTAAAAAGGAGATGGGGACTTCCTCATCTGGCCACATTAAAATGAATGACACCACATTTAACTTTCTGACAAAAGCTAACAGAAATAAGGTAAACTACCAGAAATATAGAGGAAAAATTATGAAAGTTATTAAACACTGGATAACAGTGTTACCCTATGATCCCTGAGAAAATGGGGGCGGGGAAAAGTGAGTCATATAATCATCTTGCTTTTCTAAGAATGACTACGCAGGAATAGGCCAAGCACAGAATGGTCAAATAGAAGAGTTGAACAGAGACAAATACTAGTATGGAGAGAATAAGGTAGCTGGAATTTTGAAGCTATAGAAAATAACTCCAGAAATTATTATATTGCTATATACTAAAGTGTCCATGCAAAGGACAAAATTCAATGTGGCTGAACAAAGGATTCAGAGAATTATAAGCTGAATAATAGAGTTCACATATGTTGACAGATACTTAAATTCTATAGGCAGAATGGAAAGACATAGTCTAATACTCAAGGCTTTCAATAGAGATTCTAGTAGGCAATGTTAACAACTATAGTAGAAATTCATTATTCCTGGAATAAAGATCAGTCGTAAAAAGTTTAAAAACGAATTTCAAAATGAAAGTTAGTCCACAACCAATTTAGCAGCCTCTCAAGAACCCAGTGAGCTATATCTGCAGCACATGGCTCTCAAAATAAAGGAAAACCAACAAAACCCAGACATATTAAATAATATGATATTCATAATAGAAATAAAAATTTCTAACACATGCTAAAATGTAGGAAAATGAAACGTGGGGGGGAAATAATCCATCAGAAATCAGAGGGAAAAAACCCTTTAAATTCAATTACAAGTATCATTAAGAATTTAGAGGAAAATTTGATCACGAGCATCATAATGGGGGGGGGATATGGAATACATTAAAGAGGAGAGAGATGGAATACATTAAAAAATTGAACACTGAGAATTGGAAAATTCAGACTAAAATGAAAAAACTGAGTCTAGAGTAATTAACAGCAAAGTAAACATTATAGAAAAAAATATCACTGAACTTGAGGACACAACAGAAAAAACCCACACTGATACAGAGATAAATTAAAAGGGTGCAAAAAAAAAAAAATAGAATCAACAATCTAGGGGACAACATAAAGCAACTGGAATCGTGGAATGAATCCTAGAGAAAACTAGGACTAGAAACCTAAACTACTGAAATAAAACATACAAAGAAATAATTAAGGAAAAAACAATAAAATCTGAACACACAAGGTTGAAACATTCAAAGTAAACAAGTACACAATGAAAAATAATGAGTCTGGCTAAAAAAATTTCCCAATTTGATAAAAAATATAAACAAAGTTAAAAACAAGCAAGATAGAAAACAAATGAAAAAATAAGGCATATAATGATAAACTTACTGAAAACTAGTGATAAAAAAGTTGGTGGAGGACACTATTATAAAAAGAGATATAAAAAGAATGAACCATCTTATGTCTGAAACAATGAAGCTAGAAGGTGGTTGTGGGGGGGAGCCTGATAAAAAGAATTCCAAATTGAGCAAAAACATCTTATGAAAAATGAAAGGAAATTCTGGTTGAGAGAAAAATAAATAGATATACTACCACTTATCATTCAGTAGAAATCACATACAAAATACACATAAGCAAAAAGACTAATATAACATGGGGACCTAAGCAATGACACAGCAGGAAGTTTTCTAGATTTTTTTCCTGACTCTTACATAAAAGACAAAAAGAAAAAAAAGATTGGAATGGATAAAGTCACAAACTAACTCTTCTCACATCTCACACAATTGTCTGTATAGAAAAACCCAAGGAATCCACAAAATCAGAAACTAGAATTTAATTAGTTTAGCAGTTACAAAATGCAGTATCAAATTCAATTTCCTTCCTTTTTACTGGGGATTGAATCTCCAGTCCTTTTTAAATTTTTTTTTTATTTGTTTGTTTGTTTTTTTCCTGGTACCCAGGGGCACTTAATCCCTTTCTTTTTTTTCCCCCTTTTTTCTTTCTTTTTTTTTTTTGTGGTGGGGATTGAACCCAGGGCCTTGTACATATGAGGCAAGCACTCTACCAACTGAGCTACAGCCCCAGCCCCCCAGGTCTTTTATATTTATTTTGAGTTAGGTTTTGCTAAGTGGCTTAGGGACTCCTTAAAATTGCTGAGGCTGGCTTTGAATTCTCCATCCTCTGGCCTCAGCCTCCAGAGCTGCTGGGATTACAGATGTGTGCCATCATGCCTGGTTTCTTTTTTGGGGTATAGGGGGAAGGGGTGGTGTTGCCAGGGACTGAACTCAGGGGGATCAATCTTCCACTGAGCCAGGTCCCCAGTCCTATTTTTCCTCTCCCTGTGGTGCTGGGAATTGAACCCAGGGCCTTGTGAATGCAAGGCAAGCACTCTACCAACTAAGCCATATCCCTCACCCCCCCCCACCCCACCCTATTTTATATTTTATTTAGAGGCAGGGTTTCACTGAGTTGCTTAGTCCTTGCCTTTGCTGAGGTTGGCTTAACCTCTGGAGCTGCTGGGGTTGCGCCACTGTGCTCAACTTTTCATTTTGAGAGAGGTTCCTGCTAACTTTCTTAGGGGCTCAAAGAAGCAAGATAACCAAAAATTTAAATGGAAGTAAACACTAGAAAAAATTTGGAGTACTCATCTGAGTTCAAGAGTTCGTATAGAAGCTGGACATGGTAGCACATGCCTGTAATCTCAGCGACTGACTTTGGAGGCTGAGAAAGAAAGACAGCAAGCTCAAGATCAGCTTCAGCAACTAGCAGGTCCCTAAAGCAACTTGTGAGACCCTCTCTTAAAATAGAAAATAGGGGATGTTGCTCACATGGTAAAGTGTCTCTGGGTTAAACCCTTAGTACCAAAAATAAAATTGTAAAAGCCCTAGGGAAGGGTGGTGTTTTAAAATTCACCTATTTCTTTTCAGAAACATCATTTGATTATAATTTTTTTTTTCTGAGCACAGAGCAAGGTTCATAACTATTAAATTATTCCTCTGTATTGTGGTTTGTTAGCATTAACAATACTTACCAAAATCTTTATCGTAGCACATGAGGCTTTTGGCATAATCTGGCCGTTAACTAGATTCATTTTAGACCATTCTTTTTGTTTTACTCTGTTTTGGCCAAAACAATAACAACAAAACCCCCAACAAAACAAAAAATCCAAAACAAACAACAAGAAAACTACTTGAATTCACTTCCTTAAAATATTCACCCTAAAATGTTAGCCCTGGACTTATTAATTTAAATAACAGATATTCAGATTTTTAGCTCATGTCACCATTTTCTCAGGGAAACTAGGCCAATTGACTGTATCATTTACATTCATAATTCCAAGTAATCCTTCATAAAAGGCTGTGAACTATAAAATCCACAAACATAGGCAAAGTATTTATATTTGTTCATCACTGTATCCAACCCCAAGCACATACAATAATCTTTAAATAAAAAATTACAGAATTAATAAATGAACAAATAACTATGATTTAACAAGAACATATAGGCTTCAACGAAAAGTATAAAAAAAAAAAAAAACTTGCTGTCTCTAGGAATTCACTATGTGATATTCTTTCCTATATAATCAAGGGCAGAAATTATATCTTTCCCTTCATAATCATCTTGAGTACCAGAACACAATTTGTGGAAATATGTGTGTGTGTTTAATGTCACTGATTATGATACCAGAATTTCCTGCAACAAAAGGTTAATCTGAACTAAAACGGATTCTTTGAATCACATTTTTAAGGTGAATCTTCCTAAAGCGAAAGGTCACAATGTCTCTAACTACTTTGAAGGCAGAAATCATTCTACTCATAGGTGTTTTTAAAGTTTCAGTAATTGAGATAGTATTATAGTGATATCAGAAAAGACTCAGAACAAAATTTTTCTAAGACTCCTCTCACTTAACTTTCCTATGTACATACATAAATACACTACAGTGAATTTCCACATCATGTACAACTACGAGACTGGGATCGTAATTAGAATAAGATGTACTCCTTGTTTGTATAAATATGTCAAAATATACTCTACTGTCATGAGTAACTAAAGAGAACAAATAAAAAAAGAAAGAAGAAAAAAAAAAGATTCAAATCTAGAAAAAAATTGTATGACAAAGTTATAGCAAATAAGTAAGGAAAGGATAAATTCATCAATAAATGATGGTAGGAGTACCATTTAAATATCTGAGAAGATAATTAAATCTCTAAGTCATATCTAACACAAAGTAAATTTTATCTGAGGTTCAAAAGCTAAATATTAAAAAGAGAAGACATAGCCCATTCAAAGAAAATAATTAAGTAAATTATGAAATGATCTTACCATGGACTAAGGTCATTCTAAATACTTATTATAAAAGATCTCTTAAGTTATAATAGGCATAACTCAGTAGTAGAGTGCTTGCCTAGCATCCATGAGGTTCTGAGTTCAATCCCAGTAAGTTGGGGAAAAAAGTTAAAGTTATAAAAAATGAATGTTTAGTTTATTACCATTTACATTAAATAACAGTTTTGCAGGTGTACATATTCTGTAAACGCACAGTACAAGGTAGAGAAGGATATACATGTATTAAATGAGACTTTATTATTTTTTTTGAAAAAAACTTGTTGGTGCTAGGGATTGATCCCAGGGGCATTTAGCCACTGAGTCACATTCCCACCCTTTTTGTTTTTTTATTTTGAGACAGGGTTTTGCTAAGTTGCCAAGGGCCTTGCTAAGTTTCGAAGGCTGGCTTTGAACGTGTATTCTTTGTACCTCATCCTCCCAAGTCACTGGGATTATAAAACATGCGTCACTGTACCTAGCTGACACTTTACTTTTGAATGAGTAAACTATTAGTTTTCACTGAATTACCAGCATGTGTTATACTCTTGGGGGGAAAAAAAAAATCACACACACATTCTCTAGGAGGGGAAAAAAAAAAAAAGATGATGATTGCGATGGTGCACACCTATAGTCCAAGCTGAGGGAGGGAGAGAGGATCACTTGAGCCCTTGAGAGATAAGCATGGGCAACATAGGGAGAAAGTAAAATATTTTGTCAAGATGTATGCATAGAGAATGGCCAAAACAAAACAAAACAAAAAAAACCTCTCTAAACATGATTCATTCATGCAGAAGACAGAGAATATAAATAAGAATTAAACACTGGGGATGTAGAAGTAGTAAAGTAGTAGAGCATTTACATGGCATCTGTAAAGTCCGGGATTTCGTTTATAGCAACTCACATACCGTGCTATTACCACACAAATATACGTATTTATGTTACATTACATTAAAAAGCCACTTAAAAATGGTGAATGTTGTATCGATTCATTTAAAAATGTGAAATAATCAATGCCAAAACCAATGTTTTTACAAACTATTTTCTTCTAAGATTTTATTGTTGTGTTTTTTTTAGGTCTTAAATTTAGATCTTTGATCTATCTTGAGTTAAACTTCACATATGGTGCTAAACATCTAATTTCATTATTTTACATTTGGATTTCCAGTTTTTCTTGCATCATTTATTGAAAAACCTGTCTTTTCCCCACTGAGCAGTTTTGACATCTCTGTCAAAAATCATTTGACCATATATGCAAAAACTTATTTCTGTGCTCTCGTCTATTTCATTGGTCTAGACTATGTCTATATTATATTCTAGCACCACAATTGATTACCATATCTTCGTAGCAAATAGATAGGTTGGACTTTGGAAATATCAGAAAATTTTGTACACTGAAAACCAGTATCACTATAGTAAAAAGACATAAAATGGCAACTAAGACAGAATGTGGAAATATTACAAAACATATATCTAATAAGAAAAAAAAGTCCAGAATATTGAGAAATTTAAAACTCAATAATAAAAAACAACCTAATTAAAAAATTTGCACAAAAGAATAAGCACAAAATGTTCAACAATATTAATAGAGAAATGCAAACATAAAATTCATTGAGATACTATCATATACCCATTAGGACAGCCAGTATCAAAAAGCCAGAAAATAAGTATCTGTAATGATGTGAGGTAACTGAAATACACTGTTGGGAGGAATGCACAATAGTATGATGCTATGGAAAATAGTATGGCAGTTCTTCAAAAAACTGAAAATACAATTATCATAAAGGACTGTATGCAGGGTCTCAAATAGATCTTTTGTTCATCAAACATTTTCACAGTAGTATTACATTATATAAACTTGGGTTGGTCAACCCATGGTGCTGGCCAAAGGGGAGAAGATGAAGTTTTTATTTAATGGGTACAGATTGACTTTTGCGTGAATGAATGAAAAGAGTTAGAGATGGATAGTGGTAAAGATTACATAATACTATGAATGTATTTAACACTACCAAAATGCAAACTTTATCAGACAATACATGAGTCACTAGGTTCAATCCTCAGCATATAAAACCAATCCAAAACAAAAACAACTGAAACATCAAATGTACGTTCAGGAAAATAATAAAGGATCTGTTGGGATATACAACAAAAGGATTATGTTTGGTGATTTCTGCTTTCTGCTCTATCTCTTTTGGTAAAAAGTAAAGTACATAAAAAGGATACTATGAAGAAAGTAAAATTAACATGCTGGAAGATTTAAAAATAGATTATTGGACAAAAAGTTGAGAGCACATAGAAGATAGCATAATATAACAGTGTGATACAAGAGCAGGTCTTACACAGTAAAAAGAAATATTTCAAAATTACCAGAATAACACACTCATGTAGGTACATTAGATTTTTACAATGCAAGTTTGCTCTACTTATAATACTTTAAATAAAGTTACCTTTTATTATTATCTTGCTCTTCTTCCTCTGGTAATGGCTTCTGCTTTTTCCGGGTCGGTTCTTCCAACAGCCAGTTTTTCCTCTTTAATCCCTTCTTATGTTCTGCATTCAGATTTACACTCTGAACAACAGCCTCAATAACATCGGTGACTGTATCAGGACTGAGATGCAATGCTAATCCTTCTTCACCTTCATTCAATTCTGGGCTGACAAACTGGGCAGCCTGGAATGCTTGCATTGATACCACAGCCTGGAGGGGACACTTCCGAGGTCGGCCTGGTCTGCGTTTCACAAAGTTATTCCCTGTCCTGGCCTGCCTTTGAAGTTTTTTGGCTTTTAAAATTTTATTGACATGGTCCAAGTTTTTCTTGGTGGCCAAGATTTTGTCATAATTGCACATTTTCCGAGCTTGGCGCTGCATAGCTTCTACTACACTTCTCTTGATATGATGAGGGGAACAGGTGCTTGTTGTCAACTTCTCAGAAAGGAGTGAGATGCTGTTACTGCAAGAGTCACTTGGGACTGCAGGCACTAGAAGACTATCTGATTTTCCCACGGTTCGTTCCTTGCTATGGATATGGCCTGGACTGGAGGAAGGTGGTACAGAAGCAGTTGCAATTACAGCATCAATATTTTTTTCCATGGGCTCTTGGTCCTCATGTTGTACCATCCGCTGTAGCAGACTATCCACAGAGTCATCCACTGGAGCAACCAATCTTGGACTTCGGGATGGAACTCCATTTACTAAAAAACACAACAAATCACACAGACAAAAGTCTAAACTTATTACACTGATATTAGACAAGTAACAGTGCTTTCATCTTCCAAGAATAAACATGGTAATACCACATGAATTTATATTTCACAGCTAAGTTTATTTTCTTGATTCAAATAAGCATATTAAAATAAAAATTATAGTCAGGTGTGGTGATGCATGCCTTCAATTCCATTGACTCAGCAGGCTGACGCATTAGGATCAAATGTTCAAGGACAACCTCAGCAACTTACCAAAGCCCTAAGCAACTCAGTGAGACAGTCTCAAAATAAAAAAATAAAACGGTCGGGAATGTAGTTCAGCAATAAAAGTGCCTCTGGGTTCAATACCCAGTACCCAAAATAAAATAAAATAAAATTGACCCAGGTATCCTCAATAATATGTGGATTTTAACAATTCTTAAAATTTAAAAATGAAGACATGGTAGTGCACACCTGTAATCCCAACCAATTGGAATGCTGAAGCAGGAGAATCAAAAGTTGAAGGTAAGCCTCAGCCAAATTAGCAAAGCCCTAAGTAACTTAGTGAGATCCTGTTTCAAAATTTAAAAAGGCGCTAGTAATGTGACTCAGGTAGGAAAGTGCCTTTGGGTTCAATCCCCAGTACCACAACAATGACAACAAGAATTCTATGAGATGAGGGTCAGAAATAAATTATAATTTTTTAAAAATGAAGGCTTGTCAAGGAACTAACAGTTAAATATGGGATGAAGATCTAAACTTTAATTATAGATTATATTTCTAGAATAGTGCTGGATTCAAGTGCAAAGGACTGGGAGGGACATCAACTTTTTGGGAAAAGTTTTAAAATTGGAATAGATAAAACATTTGCATTATCTATTTAAAATGAATACATGTTAAAGGAAACATTGTAAAAAATAAGTGACACTAAATAAACCATTAGGAGCCCAAAGATTTTGTAATCTTTGTTCTAAGATCACTCAGTACACCCCCCCCCCTTTTTTTTTTAAATAAATGGAACTGGTGATTACATCTAGGGCTTAGCGGGCACTAGGCAAGCCACTCTACCATTGATCCAAATCCTCTGTCCTTTTAAAATTTTCTTTTTTGAGGCAGGATGTCACTAAGTTACTCAGGCTGGCCTTGAACTCATATTCCTCCTATTTCAGCCACCTGTGTGGCTGGCATTAACAGGCGTGTGCCACTGTGCCCAACTTCTCTGAAGAAGCCACTCTGTATGTTGCCATACCACTAATGATCATAGGTCATATTTCTCTAATCAATGAATTTATCAATGACTTCAAACAGTACTGTATATAAATAAGTGAATAAAATAAGGTCCATCAAAAACTGAAAATTTTTTGTTCAGTGTTACTATTCTAGATACTCCTTTTAATAATTCTAGTCATTCTAGATGCCTATCTCATGAAGACAACAATGAAATTTTCTTCAAATTATCAATAACGTTCAAATAACAGTTTTCAAACTTTCATCTATAATATTCATACCAATTTTCAGTTTTATCTAAAAATTTCTAGAATGAAAAAAGGACGTCTTCCTTATTCCCAATCTTAAATGTTATAGTTTCTAAAGGCTCTATATTATCATGCTATACTCTCTTTGGAAATGCATTTAACTATCTATCCTCTGTTCAGATGTCTCCTGATCTCTAATACACCTTTCTTCTAATTTTGTATTTTTTTCATGTCCACAGAATTCTTAAACTCATATTTACATCTTACTTCTCTCCTCCAGAGTCCCTAAACCAGTGGAAGATACCATAAATCCAACCATTCAAACGGTAAATACTGACCACAAATCATGTGGCAGGAATTTGGATATAGAAATTCAGGCCACTTTATCCATTCTTTTTCTTTCCACAAATCATAAAATTTTAATCTCATGCTAGTTGACCCACTGAATCTATCCACTCTTCTTTCTTTTTGTCCCACTTTTTTCAAAACAACCATTCTTTAAATTTTTTTTAAAAGTTGTAGATGGTGGACACAACACATTTATCTTTTAGTTTTATACAGTGCTAAGAATTGAACCCAGTGCCTCACACGTGCTAGGTGAGCACTCTACCACTGAGCTACAACCCCAGCCCCTCCATTTTTTTTTATTGATGCATTATAGTTCTACTGATGGGATTTGTTATTACATATCTGTATATACACACAATACACTTTATACTACAATGACCAGGGATCAAGCTAATGATATCTTCCTCCCCTTAAGAAATAGCCTAACTGCTTGTGGTGCTATTAAAAGGTGTACATAAATTGTTTGAAGTTTCTCTTATCAAGTAGTAGAGTCTACTTCCCTTTCACTTGAATATTGATACAGCTCAACTCATAACCAATTGCAAACATCAACCACCAGATATGTGAATGAGGAGGTCTTTGAAATAACTTTAGTTTGCCACAATCTGGTTACAATTATACGAGAGATCACAAGAAATTTGAGATAATAAGTGTTTGATATAAATTTAGGGTGATTTGTCAATCAAAAATAGAAAGTGGAACCCTGTTCTTTATACTTGACTCTCATCACCCTACAAATCATTCTTCATGTGGTAGACTGAGCGATCTTTAAAAAAACAAACAAACCAGAACCTTTATAGTTTCAACTTATGTTTAAAAATGCTTAAAAAAAAACCTATCAGTTGGCTATGGTGATACACATTTGTAATCACAGTGATTCAGGAGGTTGAGGTAGGAGGATCACCAAGATTGAGGCCATCCTCAGCAAGTAGACAAGACCTTATCTCAAAACTTATATAAAGTGTTGAGGATGTAGCTCAGTGGTAGTTGAGTGCCCTTGGGTTCAATCCCCAACACTGATTCGGGTAGAGAAGAGTGTTTTAATCAATAAAAACAACTTCCAAATTATTACCATGATTTCCTTCAGTTCTATTATAATAGTACTCTATTTAGAACCATCAATTCTGAAATAAATAACTTCAATTCCTCAAAAGAACTTCAATTCTTTCTGAACTTCAGGCCATTAAACATATTGTTCTCTCTGCCTGGAATAATCTTTTCCCACAAATTCATCTGCTTAATTACTATTAATCATAAAATTTACAGTGAGAATATAACTTCATTAAGGACGACTTCCCCCCTCAAACAGATCTCAACCTTAAATTAGGTCCCTTATTAAGAACTGCCATGATACATTCTTCTGTTATAGCACTAATCATAATTCTAATTAGTGGTTTAATGCATATAACTTTCAAACAATGTTTGGACCATAGGTAAGGCAATGAGTAGTCAAATTCATTAAATTCATTTTAGAGACAGGGTGTCCCTGAGATGTGTAGGGCCTCACTAAGTTGCTGAGGCTGGCTTTGATGCCATGATCCTCTTCCTCAGGCTCTGCAGCTGCTGGGATTACAGGTGTGCACCACCATTCCAAGCAGCACTTCATATTTTAAATTGTTCACATATTCTCAAATTCAGGCTTGCCAATTTTCTTGATGTCTAGGAAACAAGGCTGGGTAGCATATGTTTTATTTTTAATTAATTTCAGTGTGGTGAGATTAAACATATCCCTTTTATATATAAATTTAAGGAGTTTTGATAAGCATGTTGTCTCCACTACAATGAATACATTTCCCTAAAAAGTTCTCTGTCCCCTTTCCATAGATCATCATTCCATCCCACAATCGTAATCAAAGAAGGGGGTAAAAACTACTAGATGTGCTTTCTCTTACTATGGATGCAATTTGTTTCTTTAGGATTTCATGTAAATAGCAAGACATGAGTATGTACTCTAGTGTCTGGCTTTATTCACATACCACCATTTTGAGATTCCTTCATTTCTATATTCCCTTTTTACTGTTTCTAATCACATATTTCTTTGTATGATAATATAACTTTGAGTTGTATTATCAGTTTTTGTTGCTTTTTAAAAATTTTCATCATTGTTACAGGGTAGAAATAATGACTTTTAACAGATTTAATCTGCACTCCCCTGATGTTGAACATGTTTTCATGACTTCATTTATTGGCAAAATTGTCCCTCCCCACTCTCATCCTTAATGGGGATCAAACCCAGGACACCTTAAGCATTCTAGGCAAAAGTACTACCAATGATCTACATTCCATGGCCTCATCAGCATTCTTTATGAGAAGATTCTATCCAAAATTTTTGCTGATTATTTTTAGTGGTTTCTTTCACTCTCTAGTTCGCTTTTACATTACTTTTTAAATGTTTTTTGAATGACAAAGTTTTAAAATTTTATAAAATAAAATTTCTTGTAAGGTCCTTATATTTTGTACTATTTAAGAAATCTCTGAATATTATAAGGTCATGAAGATTTTCTCCTATGTTTTCTTCTAAACATTTTACAGTTTCAGAAACTTCAGAGATTGTAAGAACAATATCAAATTAAATTTTATACATGGTATGAGATAAGCAGTCAACAATCCCTTTTTCCCATTAAGATAACTAGTTTACAGCACTATTTTTTGAAAAGACTATCCTTACCCAATTGAAATAGTTGTATTTGTCAAAAATCAACTGAAAGTCAAAATATACATACGAGTATCTGTTTTGGGACTATATTGTTCCACTGAATGACATGTGTATACTTAAACCACTGTCACACTGTCTTGATTAGTATAGCTTTATAAATAAGTTTTGATATCAGTTAGTGGAAATCTCCAATTTTATTTCTCAAAACTGTGAAAGTGTTTGGTTTTTTTAGGACCCATACATTTCTATACAAATCAACTTGTCAATTTATATAAAAATCCTGATTTTATTCAGAACCCACTGAATTTACAGATTGGGAGAAAACTCACATCTTAACAGCACTGAATCTTCCAAGCAGTGATCCAACATCTCTCTCCATTACTTATTCTTTATCAAAAACTGCATGTACTTTTTATTATACAGATAATGTACATATTTTGCCAGATTGATCCTTAAGTTTTTCATGGCTTTTAATAGAATTGTAATTGTTATTTTGTTTATATTTGATTCTATAACTGTTCACTGATCCGATATAGCAATACAATGGTTTGTATATATTCAACTTAAACTCACAGAAATCCTGTTAAACTCATTTATTTGACTCCTTTCCTTCTTTCTTTCCTATCTGTATAAAACTTAAGAATTTCTTTTTATTACCTTATTGCAATGGTTAGGACTTTGTTAAAATGTTGAATATAAGTGATGAGAGTAGTGGCAATCTTTACCTTGTTCGCAATCACAAGGGGAAAACAGTCTTTCATCATTAAGTAAGTATTAGGTAAACTGTAGGTTCTTCTGTAGCTATACTTTATCAGGCTGAGAAAATTCTAGTCTATTACTATTTTTCTTATTAAGTTTTAAATATTGTCAAATGCATTTTATAAATGTACTTAAAAATTATGTGATTTTTTCTTATTTCCTGTTAAATTCAGAAAAAAAAAAAAAGTTACTTGATTTCTCAATGTTAACCAAACATTGGAGCTGGGAGTGGTGGCGCATACCTGTAATCCTAGTGGCTCTGGAGGCTGAGGCAGGAGGATTGCAAGTTCAAAGCAAGCCTTAGCAACTTACGGAGCCCCTAGGCAACTCAGCAAGACGCCCGACTTTAAAAAAGGGCTGGGGATGTGGCTCAGTGGTTAAGTGCCCTTGGGTTCAACTCTCAGTACAAAACAAAACAAAATGTTTAACTTTGTATTCTTGAAATAAACTCACTTGGTTATAGTGTAGTATATTATCCACTTTTTAATACTGGATTCCATTTGATAATTTTTTGCATCCACATTCAGAAATTACTAGTCTGGTGTATTCTTGTAACACTTTTGCTAGGGCAATATGGGAAATATTGACCTCATAAAATGAACCTGAAAAAGCTCCATATTTTGTGAAAAAATTTGTATGTAATTATTATTTTTTCCTTAAGTGGTTGACAGAATTTTTTATTAAAACTACTGGGTTTTGAGTTCAAATTGCCTAAAGATTTTTAATTTTGATTTCCTTAATGAAATCAGGAATATTTTAGATTATTTTTTTAATCTTTGTTTACTTATTTTTATGTGCTGCTGAGGAACGAACTCAATCGCTCACATGTGTGAAGCAAGTGCTCTGCCACTGAGCCACAACCCAGTCCAGTTATTTATTCGTGATTGCTTTGATTATTTCTAAGAGTATATTCCTTATATCTACCTTCTTAATTTATTTGTATGAAGATTTTTTCCTATGAATTCATAATTATTTTTAAAAATTACATGATCATAAAAACAAAAAATATTAAAAGGCAAAATAAGTAATGCACAAACAGTAATGGCAAACAGTAAAAACACATCTTTATACCACTTTATACCACTTCAGAGTCCTAGCCAAAATCTCTCCAAAAACTTTCACAATGTTTCAACACTTTGGTTAGGAATGTGTAAATGTTTTTCCCACTTTTCCAGCTTTGATCTTGCACTATTAACTTATTTTCTTCATTTAAAAAAATTAGTTAGTTCTAATCAGTTATACATGACAGAAAAAACATCTTGCATTCATTGCACACAATTGGAGTGAAATTTTTCACATCTCTGGTTGTGTATTTGCATGAAAATATTTGTGCTATTACTGTTACCCTTTCAAAGGAAGGATGATTTGTTTGAAGCCCCTTCATTCATTCCTGATACTGTTGTCTTTTTGCTTTCTTACTTCTTTTGGTCAGAACTCTTTGTTTTTGTTTTTTAGTACATACACAAGTATTTCCCAAAGAACCAGCGAAATTTTCGATTTTGTATTTATTTCGGCTTTTATATTTATAATTTTCTTCTTTCTAATGTGGGTCTGTTTTCTTTTTCTAGCTTCCTAAAGGTAAAAGTAATGTGGATCACTTATTCAGACCTTTTTTCTGGGTACTGGGGATTGAACTCAGGGACACTCAACCACTGAGCCACATCCCCAACCCTATTTTGTATTTATTTAGAAACAAGGTCTCACTGAGTTGCTTAGTGACTTGCTTTTTCCTCAGAAAAAGGTGCTAAGTAATTAAGTTGAGACCCTGTTTTTTCTAAATAAAATACAAAATAGGGCTGGGGATGTGGCTCCATGGTTGTGTGCCCCTGAGTTCCTGAGTCTGGCTTTGAACTCTAGATCCTCTTCCCTCAACTTCCCAAGCTGCTGGGATTACGGGCATGCACCACCACACCAGGCTCAGATCTTTGTTTTTTTAAAACATTGCCTTAGGTGTAATTTCCCAAGTTTTTATATACTTTTATTTCAAAATATTTTATAACTTAGTTTTTGGGAATTCCTGATTGACTTATGAGTTATTTAGAAGTGTGTTAATTTCCACATAGGGAATTTCAAAGTATCTTATTGTTATTGAATTTTAATGTAATTCTATTGTCTGAAAATATTATGTGCATGAGATAAAACTTTAAAAAATTTTTAAGACATTTTATGACCCCAAATATAATGGTATCTTAGGAAAACTGCAAGCACACATCAAAAAGACATGGGGAAAATGTGTGTAACATATTCATTCATATTTGTTGATAACTTCTGGCACTTTTTATTTCTGTGGTGGGTCTATGCTTGCCTCCACGGTTTCCTTTCTGTCTGAAGAACTTCCTTTAGCATTTATGCTACTGTAGGTCTTCTGGGAAAAGAGCCTTTAAAGTTTTTGTTTTTCTGTTCATGTTAAGGTTACCTTCATTTGTGAAGAATATTTTCACTGATTAAAGAATTGTAAATTGACAAAAACTTTTTCAAAACTTGAAAGACATAATTATTGTTTTTTAAGAGCACAAAGTAGTCACATTTTAAAAATCAATAACAATCTCTACATATAGTATTACACAAATTATAAGTAGATCAACAATTATATTACCAACATAAACTTATGAACATTTAAACTCAGCAACTTTAATCCATGAATCAGCTTTCAAAAAAAGTATATATGTCACCTTACAAAATATTTAGTAAGTCAAACCCAGATAAATCAATAGATTAAGTTACAAGAGAACTACTTTATAAGAAAAGTTGGTGACCAAAATACTAGATTAAGATATTGTATAAAGCCAGGAGCAATTGGGCACACCTGTAATCCCAGAAGCTTGGGAGGCTGAGGCAGGAGGATTGTGAGTTCAAAGTCAGCCTCAGAAAAAGGCAGGTGCTAAGCAATTCAGTTGAGACCCTGTCTCTAAATAAAATACAAACTAGGGCTGGGGATGTGGCTCCATGGTTGTGTGCCCTGAAGTTCAAACCCTAGTTCCATCCCCCCAAAATTGTATAAAAATTTTAGCAATTGGACTTAAGAACCAGAAAGTGTATACATACTTGAAATTTAAAAAAAAAAGACCCCCAAGTCCTGCTTCACAATCACTATTTTACTCCAAAAGAATGAAGTGGGTTGATCGGATACAATAATTTTTTTCTGCTAATGTAGACCACTGTTTCTAAGTTCTAAAGAAACAATATGGAGACTCACATAAGAGTTTTAAAATAACATTTTGCCACTCAAAATAAAATATGAGGGGCTGGGGCTCAGCGGTAGAGTGCGTGCCTAGCATGTGCAGGGCCCTGGGTTTGACCCTCAGCACCACATTAAAAATAAATAAATAAATAAAGGTATTGTGTCTGACTACAACTAAAAAATAAATATTAAAAAAAATAATAAAATAAAACATGATCTCCATCAACTTAAAAAGAAACTCTATCCAAATACTGACCAGATAAAGAAATCACACTACCATCATATTACTTAAGTGCAGAGTACAAGTATCCCCTATGAGGAAAAGATATTGGGGGTATGGTCCCAGCTCTCCCTTAGGTTGCGATGGCTTCCCTGGGATTGTGTCTCCTCATTCAGAACTGAGGAGGGTGGGCTAGATGGCTTTTTTAAATATTTATTTTTTAGCTGTAGTTGAACACAATACCTTTATTTCACTTATTTATTTGTATGTGGTGCTGAGGATCAAACCCAGGGTCTCACACATGCGAGGCGAGCACTCTACCACTGAGCCACACAAGCCTAGCCCAGCTAGATGGCTTGTAAGAGAACTTCCATCTAAAAGGATCTAGACTTGAGATCCCATATCTGAGCAGTCTTGGGGTGGGGGGGTAGGTAAAAAAAAATAGGTAGAGGAAATATTCCTTATTTTTTGATACTATCACTTGGAACTATTCTGCATTATTGTTCAAGGAAATCTTTAACCAGTCCTGTTGAAGGATACACAAATAAGGCATCTGACAATTATATTTTGGTGAAAATATCAAAAAGGGGCCATGTCAAGTTTGGGTAGAAATATAATGCATTGCTATGTTACTATTAGTAGTCAGGACTTCTCTGAATTTTGGGAATCAACAATCTGGTTGGGGAAATGCAGATAAAGATGCATATTAAAGTCATTTGATAGAAATCTAGCAATTATCACATCACAGCTATTACCACATTTCCTGAACTGCTCCCAAGAAGGCAACATTAATGAAACTGGTACTAACAGAAAGGATGAAAGGAAGTCAAGTGAAGGGTAGGAGTTTTTCCTTTACAGAACAATAATCAGAAGAGAACAATTGCTTCTCATTTTTCTGTCTTATCACTTCTGAAATTTAACATACAGGCTTCATTTTCAAAATGCATCACTTTATTTTCCCCACAAGATGGCCACACCTTATAAACCTTAAGCATGTGCCAGTCACATGATTCCTTCAGTAAGTACCAAGGCTTCCACAAGCTTTTCTGGAGTTTACAGCCAGATGAGTCCTCACATTTCAAATATTAATGGTTTCTCCACAGCCTCGTTCCTTTGATGTTTGGGTTATTTAAGGCAAACTTACTGGATAATTTGTCTTCAACATAGTCCATTTCTGTTCCTAAAAGTATCAACTGTGCTTTCTTTTTGAAGAACACAGATTCCATTTTAAACAACTTCCTCAGAATCTCCTTTTGGTATGAAAGGTCAACATTACAGCCCATGGTTTTAACACTGACTTTCACATGTATGTGTTCAGGCTTATCTTTAAGAAGCTGTTTTAACTTGTTTATTGCTGAAGGTGTCGGTGAATGCAGCTCAGGTGGGTTGCAGCTTTCTCTTGCTCAAAGCATGGACAGTGGCCTGAACTGATTGAGGCTGACAAATTCACCAATCTACCACTATAGTTGTGGGCTCGAGCATGACCACCTCAGCTTCTCTCCAAAATACCTAATGCGTTGACCCCC
The DNA here is from genome assembly GCF_021218885.2 of Marmota monax. Classification (NCBI taxonomy): domain Eukaryota; kingdom Metazoa; phylum Chordata; class Mammalia; order Rodentia; family Sciuridae; genus Marmota; species Marmota monax. Next base: position 1,558,605 of record NW_026694593.1, on the reverse strand, counting down.
ACTGTGTGTGTTTTAAATATATATATATATATATATATATATATTGTAGTTGTAAACGATACAATGCCTTTATTTTGCTTATGTATCTTTATATAATGTTGAGGATCGAACAGAGGGCCTCAAATGTGTTAGGCAAGCACTCTACAATTGAGCTACAACCCCAACCCTCTCCATTGTGTTTTGACTTATAAAATTTTATTTTTTTAAGTACTGGGGATTAACCCAAGGGACACTTTACCCCAGATCTTTACGGGTTTTTTTTTTAATTTTTATAAAATATTTATTTTTTAGTTGCAGGTGGACACAATGCCTTTATTTATTTATTTTTATGTGTTGCTGAGGATCGAACCCAGGGCCTCTCACACGCTAAGTGAGCGTTCTACCACTGAACCACAACCCCAGCCCCCCATTTTTTTTATTTTGTAATTTTTATTTTGAGGCTATCCTTGAGCTTGTGATATTCCTGCTTCTGCCTTCTGAGTTGCTGGGATTACAAATGTGCACCACTGTGCCTGGTTTGGCTTATAAAATTTTCTGACAATAAATGTATCTGCTGTAAGCTGTTGTTATACTCCTCTGTATGTCAGGTGTTTCTTCATTTTGCTTCGCCTGGAAATTTTAAGATTTTCTCTTTACATCTAGTTTCCAGAAGCTTGATAATGATGTCCCAGTGCATGTACACACTGTGGGTATGTGTTTATCCTGCAATGGGACTGCAAAGCTTCATGGAACTAAAGATTATTGCTTTTATTAATTATGGAAATGTATTGAACACTATTTCTTCAAATGTTTTCCATTCTCTTCATTCTTTTTGGAGATTTATTCTAATCCTCATTAATTTGCATGATAAACAAAAGTAGCCTTAAATTATAGATGAGAAAACTGTGGTCTGAATAGTTTATACAATTTGCACAATGATACATATTACTACTAAAGGTAAATCAGTCACATCCAACTTCAAAAGTGCATAGTTTTCTTGCCATGTCATAATATTTTCTCTTCTTTCCCCACTTAGAATACTTTTAGCCACAGCAAGTGCATAATGTCTTTAAAGTCTCAATCCCAAGTTTATGGAAGCCTTTTATGATTAACCTTAATATGGGTCCCTGAATATAGCAGTTGCTCAGTATTATAATTACAAAAGAACTACTTCTCATCAGTATAACAATATTTGCAAATCAACTAAGGAAAGATGAAATGATTCTATAAAACACTACTTCAGAACTTTGTTTTTCAGGAACGGTTAAGTTACTGTGAATTCTGTCCTAACTAAAATCTTCAGGGTTATATCAAATATCTGAGGAAAAAAGAAAATAAACAGAATTACCTTAAAAGTTGCAAATATAAGGCGGGGGAGGACTATCACAGAAGTAAACACTGGCAAAGAGCACTCAAAAATATTCACCTTCCTATTAAGTCTTAAAGACCTAATATGATATTTAACACACTCTAGGAAGACTTAGATCTTTTTCACCAATTTACTTTTGCTACACTACACTCCTGGCTTGCATAATAATGACAGTGACTACAGCTGTTAGTTGAGTCATATACTCTATTAGTATATGATCCCTTTGGATTTATTTCAAAACGGAAAAATTACTTCAAAGATCCGGCAAGTGATGTCTTATAAAAAATGTATACTACTTTTTATTTACACATTGCTTATATACTTTACTTCACAGATGATAGAGCTATTTTATTCCACTACTATACCTAGAATAGAACATGGTTCTGGTTATTTGCCTTTAAATTGCAAAATAAAGACTGTTGTTTCCTTTGTTGATGAACATGTGAGAATATTAGGTCAAAGATTAAGAACATAAAGCAACCTAAGACAAAATCTAATTTAATACGTTTTGGGGGGTGTCTCACAGAGAATACAAATTTGTTGGACAGAGCATTAATACAACCTTATAGTCAGGAAATCTTTTACCTGCTCTTTTTCAATGCCAAAACCAAAACAATGCACTGTGGGTGTTTATCCTGCATGGGAATGAAAAGCTTCATGGATCTAGAGGCTTTCTTCCCTTTATTCTCTTCTGTGATAGGTTTATTTCTATTTGCTTTCACATGGGTAAGTGTCAGTTTTCAGCAATTCCAGTTGTATGCATGAAAATCTGATGTGGTCTTCTATCCTGCTGGAGTCCTAGGCTTTGTCCTTCATCTACTAGCACCTGGATATGTTACAACTAATAGAGTCTCAACCACCAGGGATCAAGCAAGCAGATGCTGGACAGCTCGACAGCTCTAGTGCTTATTTATGAATCAAACTTATTAAAAAGATCTCTGGTTTCCTATTATTTCAAGGTTTGGTAATGTTCCAAGAATGTTGCCATATTTTATCTAGTAGTTTTAGGATTAAGGTAATAACAAATTTGTTAGCTCTGTACATCTAATCCATCACAAGAGTAATAAATAACTCTAATCTGTAGTAATGCCACCAAAATTCTTTTGCAGTGCTGGGGATGAAACCCAGAACTTCACACATGTTAGGTTACCATTTGACTACTGAGCTACATCCCCATCTGGCCACCAGAATTTTAACAGTTCTAAATTACCCTTTCAAGCTCACAAACTGTTCTAATTGCATACCCCTAGACTATGGTTCTTACTCTCCCAGTCATTCAACATTTTGTTTAAATCTTTCACTTCTTTGTGATACTGATACTTTTTTCTACTCTTTACCTTATCCTTTTTTAGGCATCTACAACAGTCACATTCACTAACATTTATTCTTCCTCTTTTCTTCCCTTCCAAATGCTAATGTTTCTTAGGTCTATGTCCCATTCATCTCTTCATGTTATAATTTCTTCCTGGGCAATCTCACTCATTGCCAAATTCAAGTTTACACATGTATTGATAGGTCTGTATTTCTACAGAGAGGCCACTGAAAATATAAACCACTACTTCCAGCTGTCTGTTAAACATCTCTATCTCAACAGCCTGAAAACAATTTAAATTAAATATATTCATATATTTCTGTTACACTCCATTTTCCACACTACAAAGTAAAATTTTTCTAAAACACATATATGTGTATTCATAAATATTTGCTGCCCTACCTTAGAAGAATTACACTTCTCAGTCCACACTGATATAAAACTGAACTTGCTTTGACATTGAAATGTGAGAAATAATGCATATCAGTTCTAGGAAGAACTTGTGCTTTACTATGACCCTTTCCTCTCTCACACAAGATAAGCAACAATTGTGAGACGCTGTTTTGTGAGCTTAGGTACTAGAGAAGATAACATGCAGGAGACTTCAATAATCTTTTTTGGGGAACAGATATTTGATGGTCACATAACGTGAAAAAAAAGTTATTGTTATTTTAAGCCCTAGGACTGGGAGATATTTTTTTAGAATTGTGAATCTTTGTTGATTCTGCCTAATATGCCAAAAACTTATCCTCCTTATTCAAAATCATTCCATAATTCCTAATTGCATCCACAATAAGTTTCAGCTCCTATGAATGAAAAGCAAACTGCATGTGATAAAGTACATTATTACTTTTACGCCTCACTTTCAACCACTACCATCATAACTACTCCTTGGACACAGTCATATGTTCTTCCCCTATTCTATTTCATGATTTTGTGCCTTTCTGAGGATGTACTAATGTTACTTTGTTAAACACATTTGTAAACTTTATATTGTCCCACTTATTTATACTTAAATTTAATATACAACAGTGTATGTACTACTTTTTCAGGGGAAACAACATTAGTCATCGGAAGGGATCAGTGTGTCATCACATCTTTTAAATTTTTTTCTCTGTAGTTGTAGATGGACAGCACACCTTTACTTTTATTTGTTTATTTTCATATGGTGCTGAGGATCAAACCCAGGACTTCACACGTGCTAGGCAAGTGCTCTGTCACTGAGCCCAGTTCCAGCCCCATGTCACCACATTTTGTATACTGCTCTGTGAAAAGAATTTAACATACTGTTTATTGATGAATATGCCTGAATTCTTGATAGTAGTAACTTTATCTTATTGATGTTTGAATCCTAATGTACATTACCAACAATTACCCTTAAAACACATTTGATTTAATGGTCTCATGGTAAGAGAAACTTTATGGATTCAGATATTCTCTTTTCTGTTTACTAAATTAAGCCGAGAAACTTTACCCTAGTCGAGATAGACCACATAAAAATTAGTCATTCCTTGTTAAAGAGTTTGAAAATCTAATGTAATATAAAAACAAAACAGGATAAGAAACACAATGTTTAAAATAAACTATTGCTGATGTTTAAATTCCACTGTATAGCTGGGCAAAGTAGAGCATCCTTGTAATCCCAAGAATCTGGGTGACTGAGAAAGGAGGATTGCAAGATCAAGGCCTTACTGAGTATCAGATGAGTGAAACCCTTAAACATGGCTGTATAACCAATGTGATCCTGCCATCTGTACACATGGGAAAAATAAGAATTCATACCCCATTTGAATCAAATGTATGATATATGATATGTCAATATCATTGTAACGTTTTGAGCAATCAATTAAAAAAAACAAAACAAAACAAAAAGGGCTGGGCTAACTCAGAAGTACTGTTGAATCTCAAGTATTAGAAAAGAAAGAAAAAACCCAAACAAAATATAAGATTTCATTGTACCTTTGGCACAGTACCTCTAATAAAGAGCTTCTAGAATGTTGTAGATAATCATTAAGTAAACTCAACAAATACTATGCTGATACAATTTGACAGGAAGACTTATACTGATGAAAAAACTAAATGCTATGGCTAAAAGGCATAAGAGATCTACTAACCAAAGACAGAGAGAAAAGTAAAAGATATGTCATTTCCTTGCTTAAGAACTTTCTACCTTTCACTGTGTTTAAGTTTCTTACCACTGGTCCCTAATTAGCCTTCCAGCTTTACATTGAAAAACTGTCTTTATTCTAACTATAATGGTTCTTTTATTTATTTTCTTGAACACCCTATTCGCTGTTTTATATATATTATTCTCACTGCCTGGAATGAACATGCTACTCCCAATCTCTCCTGATAATATTAATAAGTTTAAAATTATTTCTTAATCCTCAGTAAATTCAGATATGTTTTTTAAATAAAATTAGGGGCATATCCATAAATTTTTGTGTGTGTATATGGTAGGGATTGAACCCAGGATCTTGTACATGCTAAGCACATGGTTCCTCCACCATTAAACTACATCCCTCAGTCCTAAATCTGTGTATAAAATATAAAAATATGTTATATTGTATTAATTAGTTGGGTTTAATTTACTTACTTATTTTTGGTGCCTGGGATTGAACCTAAAGGCACTTAACCACTGAGCCAGATTCCCAGACCTTTTTATTTTGAGACAGGGTCTCAGTAAGTTGCTTAAGGCTTCACTAAGTTGCTGAGGCTGGTCTTGATCTTGCAATCCTCCTGCCTCAGCCTTCCAAGTCACTGAGATTACAGTCGTGCACTAATGCATCTGGCCCAGTTTTGTATAACTCAAAATAAACATATATTAGAAATTTAAGGAGCTGGGGATTGTGGCTCAGGGATAGCGTGCTTGCCTGGCATGCGTGCGGCCCGGGTTCGATCCTCAGCACCACATACAAACAAAGATGTTGTGTCTGCCGAAAACTAAAAAATAAATATTAAAATTCTCTCTCTAAGAAAAAAATTAACTTAAAAAAAAAAAAAAGAAATTTAAAAGTTGAGGATAAAAAACAAATTAACAGAGGTTCTTCTCATGCCTAATAATTATTTTGCATGTCCTCAGAGATCTGTGAATGCTCTTTGGAAGTTATTACTTTACCATAGAATTTTACATGTATATAAGAACTTATTAAATGCCTCCAATCCATACTCCCCTGTTAGGCAACATGTTCTAAATTCAATTCGGCTTTTTAAAGAGTAAGACTTATATTGTTTCAATGTACATTATTACTAATTCTCATTTTGTTTCTTTGAGTACTTGGGATTGAACCCAGGAGCATTCTACCTTTGAACTACGTCTCCAGCCCTTTTTTATTCTTATTTTTTGAGACAGAGTTTAGCTAAGTTGTTCAGGCTGGCCTCAAACTTGCAATCCTTCTGCCTCAGGCTCCGAAGTAGCTAGCATTATAAGGGTGCACCACCGTGCCTGGCCACACTAGTTTTCATAATAAAATTATATTGTAAGTCATTCACAACAGGTGAACAGGTGAGAAACCCTGAAAATCTGTTAAAATAAATAGTACTAGCCTGTGGAAGAAGTACTCTCAGATGAAGATCTTTTCCGGGTAGGGCTACAATTTGTGCTCTCTGATGGTCGCTGGGAAGGTTTATCTGAGTTTGACTGGGAACCTAGAAAGATAGGAAGAGATGGAAATCATAGGAAACTTCAGGTCTAACAATAATGTCAAATCACTCACTCTGTATTATAACTGTGTATTTCAGTTGCTGTCACTGCCATTCACTGTAATAACATGACTTGTAAGCTGGCAATAAGAGAAAAATAAACAAAGGACAAACCACACTAGATGTTGCGGCAGAATTTCACAGATTTCATAATTTCTCTGGTTACATTAGCAGAGGGAAAACTAGTTTTAGTAGAAGAATGAACAAAAAATATACTTTTTGTTTTACCATTTTGAAATACAAATCCACTCCTGGTTTCTGATTAAAATTCATAACATAACTGACAAACAAATCCAATGTAAGTATTTTATTTATTAAAATCAAGGATAGACAGTAAAGGGCTGGACCTTAAATTCACACAACCTTTCTAATTCTCAGAAAAATTATTTACACTCTATGTACTTCTTCTATAGAAAATTTTGAAAGAACTGGAAATTAATTCATCCATGGAGTAGAATAATCTCCTTTAAAGTTTTATAGTGAAGGAATCTTGGTTTGTACATTAAAGCCATGAAAACAAATTTAATTTCCATTCAAATAGTCTCATAATTTTAGGAAAACTCCAAATCGATGTAGCATAATTTAACATATCTCTTTCTGAAAAGTATATTATTGTTCAGGAAAGTTTATTTTCCTGAGTAAAAGTTGGTTCTGATAGCAGTTTGCTTGTTATCTAAAAAGCCAGCTGTTGAAAAAACACAATGAAATGTCCATTTCATGTTTGTTTAAAAAAAAAACAAAAAAACCAAAAACCTCTAGGAGTACTCTGAAATGTTCGTTTTTACCTTGAAAACAAATTACAAATAAAAAGCTGAAGCATATCATTGGATCACAAAAGATAAAGGAAATCAAATACTTGAAGATGAGATTTTTAAGATCTGCCTCTAAGAGTTACATCTTTAATGAAGAAGTGACTAAATCACTGAAGGACAATGCAGGGACAGAAGAAATGAATGGAGCTAAGTTTCAAATATTTTGCTTTCTTTAAGAGGAATAGTAGACCACCAAGCTTTGTTTTAATTAAGTAGTTTTGTAAATCACATCACTGTAAATACTCTTTCAGCAGGCTACTGGCAGCATTACTCAGGTGAGATATAAGACTTGCCATTGAAGAGTAAAAAGTTAGATTTTTAGGGAAACTAATGTGATAGTACAACCTACTTCTAAAACACAGTGATGAATGATGTAAGATCTATTCAAGAAGCAAGATTGTTTATTGTTGAATTTTTAAAACAGATAAAAGGGATTTTAAAAACTAACAGTGTTAATAATCCCCCTGGAGTATGATTCAGATAGGATAAGATTTCCACTAAAGAGTTAAATGTCATTAAAAAAAGAAAAACCAAAAGAGCTAAGTATCATAATAAAACATCTAAGAAGTAAAAGCCCAGAAAACAATGAAGACTTTAAAGTAGTAATACTGAAAACTTCATATATGGGACAGATATATATTCCCTACCCAGACACAGTCAAGACAGAAGACAATAGTGGCCAAGAAGCTTGAGACATCATTGAACTCTATTAGAATTCCTGATAAATGGCCAAACAATCATAGATTAAGTGCCAGGGGAAAAAAGGGGGTCAGAGAGCACTTTTTATAAAGTCTTTGCTAAAGTTATGAACTACCATATATTGAGTGTATTCTACATGCTCAGTACTGATAGAAATAAGCCCTCAAGGAGCTTGCTTAGGGTTGTGCACGTCATCATGTATTTCAGGTGGCAACTGTGCCATCCATTCTTGAGCTCTGTCTTCAGTTGCTAGGCTATTTGGTAACTTTTCCCAAATTTCTTGGTCATCTTCAAGAAAGTCTTCATGAAGGCTTCAACTATACCTTTGATCATCAGGATATCCTGAGAATCACCCTGCCTGGCCTCACCCACCTCAGGGTAAAAGAGGGTACAGGCACTTTCTTCAAAGCTCCTTCTTTGGTGGCATCTGGAGCTGCAGAGGAGGCAGTGGGAGGTGGAATGGGGGTCAGATCCCCGGAGATCGTTATTGGCAGCATTGTACAGCAATTCCTGAGAAATTGAAACAATTGAGAAAGAGATGGCTTAGCTCACTTAGCTTTTGAGCCATTTTTCATTTCCTGAAAGTAATGGAGGCCAGCAGCCTATTCTTAGGATTTAATAAGAGACTGGAATAAAATTTCATTCAGGAAGGTTTTAATTTTAAAAGTCTGTTTGAATTCCTTGTTCATATAGAGCAGAGTTCCTCATGAAATTATTCCATATTTAAAGAGAATAAAGTTGTATTCCTGAGATAGACATCTCTAGGCTTGATAATCATCAGCTCTGAATCTTATTTCATTCAATAACAGTGTTATAGGAACAGTAAGAAGATGAGAACACCTGAAAAAAACATTACACAATGATGTAAAGCAAGTGAGTTTAAGATTGAAAAATGATGCTGTAACTTATGTGCAAGAAGCAACAACCTGTTAAAGATGTACAAAAGTGTGTTAAAATTAGGCTAACAGCAGAAATCATATGAAATCTGCAAAAACTATCTCCAATACTGCCAGAAACATACTCTTACGTAAGTCCCATTATGCAGTACAGTGGTTAAGGAAGAACAAGATACTGTCCAGAGAGAACTAGTGAATCTATTTCAACAGAGACCAATATACCTGTTTTCAAAACTGGAACAGTGGAATGCAGAATTGATGTGGAATGGTGTTAAGTATATGGACTATGGAGAAGGGCATCGTGGGGTTGATTCCTAGATCAGCAATAAATTAAATTACAGGAGCGAGGCAAGTAAATGTGCCCAAATTTTGGTTTAATAAAGCACTCTAAATCACATGATTGTTGTGAGACCTGAAATGAGATAATGTAATACAAAATCACTTTACAATATTCAAAGGATTTTACAATTTTTAGTGACTGTTACATATAAATTGGCTCCCTATGTTTATCTATATATTTATCTATTTGCTTTTGCTGCTAGGGATTGAACTACGCATGCTAAGAACTTGTTCCACCATGCAGCTACACACTAGCCGTAACATGGAATTTTTACGGTTTAAATATTTATTTATGTCACTGACAGAATAACATTAAATAGTAAAGTAAAAATTTTAAAAGTACAGACATTTAAGCTAAATTATGGAGCTAGAAATAATCTATTATTTATTTATCTTAAATGTAAAGCAAATCTAACCAAGAAATACTCTTAAAATAGCTACCTTTGGGGCTTGAGGTACTTGCAGAATTAAAAAAAAAAAAAGCTTCTCTGAAGTGACTATTCTAATTCACCAATCCTTCACCATAGTTTATGTAGAGTTGGGATTATGTTCTGGATTATGGCAATAAAACCATGTGCTCAAGGGATGAATATGAACCAGAAATGGTCTTTCTGTTCAGTTCTTTACTAGGACAAAATAGTTTTCTGTTTCCCTTATACAGTTCTTTGGTTCTTCTAATTCATAGGTGACTTAGGAAATTTACTGTTTTTCTTGGTATATTTATCATATAAAGAATGTTTGTTCATGTCTCTAACAGTGGTCATTTTATATCTGCTTGGAAGAATGTGTAAAAACGCTTTACTCCTCAATGTACAAGAGGCATGTGTGTACTGAAGTTCAAGAAAATTTCATACTTTTTCAAACTACACAAAAAACACAAAAAAATTTTGACATTAGAGAGTTCCCATCATTTTTCATTTCAATTTATTGTTAAGAATACATAAGTATTTCACAAGCAAACAGGGAATATAAGTGATAATTTCACAATTTACAAAATTTGGGGGATTAAAAAAAAACAACTGGGTGTATCATTACTCAGATCAAAGTTTCAGAAATATGTTTAAAAATTCTATACACATAAGTAAAGGAAGTAGAAATTACAGATAAATCACAAAAAAGGCCTATCTAAGTAAAATTGGCAGTATATATTGGTCACCAATATATTCTTTATTGGAAATAAAGCCCTTCATGTAAACCAGAAAGCAGGCTACTACTAAAAAGGGAAAATAAAAGAGAATCATAAATTGAGATAATAGACATAGGATATAAAGAATTTAAAATGAACTTGGAACTTGGACATGAGAAAGAGCCTTGAAACTAGTTATGACAGAGTCTGGATTTTATTTGGCTATTATTTGATGAACTTTAAAGATGAAGACAGGTTTTGAGAAATCACCTGTGTCAATTTAGATGAGAAAAGACTACTTTTCTAGCAAAAACAATAAGATGAAATTATGGATAAGAATGTTGGAAAGGTAAAAAAGGAAAAAAAAACACAAATGATTTAAGGATAAGATTCCGGAAATTCTACATTCTACACAAAAATGAGCAGATGTCAAGAAGCTACTTTGAAGTCAATTTGTTTCAAGAGATTTTAATGAATTCTACATAGGAAGAAGTGAAATAAACCTGAGATAAAAGATGCCTGGGTGTGAGGAAAATTCAAATAGGCAAAGATATCAGAATAACTAGAGGCAATTCCACTGTTGTGTCCATGTGAAGAAGGATAGAGACATCACAAAGAAAACATGACAATAAAAATTCAACCCATTTCATTGAAGCCAGAGCATCCTAGGCTAAAAAATGAGGAATTTCCTTAATGCCAAAATATAAATTAGTTAAGAAAACACAGTGTATGAAATTAATAGTTTGGTTTAATAGAACATATATTTCTTTAGTCTAAATTCAATATTAAAACATATTTCTTTAGTCTAAATTCAATATTAAAACTTCTATAACTGAGTTTTAGACACCTACTGGAGTTAAACACTATATATTCCCAAATAACTAGGCAATTATTTAAATAATTAGAACGTCTGATATATACAATGCTATAAGTATCTTTGGGTAAACTACTAAAAAAAAAAAAAACAGGTCAAGTGTGCTAGATTTGGAATGATAAAAGTAGTAGTCAGTTCAAAGATGATATAAATTTTCATGTATTTTGAAAGTTTTAGATATTTAAACTGTTCATTTCCACCAAAATTGAAGTATGTTATAAAATTTTACTTAAAAATATTTTTTGGGAGGGGCTGGGGATATATCTCAGTTGGTAGAGTGCTTGCCTTGCATGCACAAGGCCCTGGATTCAATCCCAAGCACCACACACACAAAAAGATTTACTTTTGTTATTCATAATTCATAATTATTTGGGAAGTGTGTTAACAACTAAAACAAAACTGGTTGTCATAAAAATGGTTACACAGTAACAGAATATGAACTTAAATAGCAAACTATTTATACATTTTTGATAAAGATTTTTAGTTCCCAGATTCAAGTTGTGAATCCTTTGCTTCACAGCTCACATCACCCCGGGGAATCTTCTTGTCGAAGAGCTGAATAAATGCTGAGATAAAAGCTAGATTTACAATAAAAACAGCTGTTTCCAATTGTGGGAAATGCTTTTATAGAAAGTAATACATTTTATTTGACTTGCCAATTAAATGTACAACAAGAGAGAATGATTCAGAGCCTATGCTGACGATTTCTAAGCTAAAAAGTCTGTTTTTCTCCCTCTAATTAGACTATTTCTCATAATGCCCAAATCAGATCATTTACTGAAATGGAATCCCTCTGGAAATTCCCAGAATTGTATTAACCACCACAATCAACTTTATGCTTTTATCTCCACATGTACATGTTATTTATGTGTGTATCTTAGATACAACTCTAGAGAAATTGTCTGAAATTAGAATATTCTGACTGATGCTTATAACCCTTCAGTTAAAAAGAAAACAAGAGCTGGGTGGTGTCTTAAATCTGTAAACCCAGCTACTAGGGAGGCTGAAGCAGGAAGATCCATAGTTCAAGGCCAGCTTGAGCAATTTAACTATACCCTGTCACAAAATTTTAAAAAAGGCCAAGGCTATAGCTCAATGGGAGGGCACATAAGGGTTCAAGTCTCAGTGGCACAAAAGAAAAAAAGAACTCAGTATGCTGCTTCAACCAGTATGCTTTCACAGTGGATACATTTTCCCCCCCAAACAAAAACATATAGGCTTCATTTACTTTAGGGACATAAATAGCCAATATAGAGTATATCACATAGATAATGCATACTATTTACAAAGCAGTAAATCACCAACACTAACGTCTCAGGGTCTGCATGTTTGATCACTTGTAAGCGATAAATACTAAATATAAAATATCACATGCTACTGTTTTGTCCATTTTGAAAATCAGGTTACAAGTTCTACCATGAGCTTTAAAAAAAAATGCTGAAAAACAGGAAGGAATCTCTGACATTCTGGATCAGATACTCTTTTTAACTAGAAGTATTTCATGTCTATCCAACATAGATCAATTAAAAAAAAGAATCCTTTCTAAGGATTGGGTGAGATCAGAAAACTTGATATAATATAAGTATGTAATGTGAAATTATTATTTAATTTGTGAAAGGCTGATTTCAGACTGGTAGTCTTTAAAGATTAATATAGAATAAAATGTAAATTAGAAAAAGAGGCCAAACACCACATAACTTATAAAAACTCATTAATTTGTTATTCTGCATTTTTCTTTTTATTTGGTACTTGGGGTTGAACTCAGAGGCACTCGACCACTGAACCACATATTTAAAAGAAAGTCTATCGAAAGAAAAGACTGGGCCAGGCATGGTAGCACAGCTTAGTAACACTCTATCTCAAAATAAAATTTAAAAGATGGGACCAGGCACAGTGGCCTACTCCTGTAATCCCAGCAGCTTAGGAGGCTAAGACAGGAGGATCACAAGTTCAAAGCCAGCCTCAGCAAAAGCAAGGCACTAAGCAACTCAGTGAGACCCTCTGTAAATAAAATATAAAATAGGGCTCAAGATGTGGCTCAGTGTTGAACTGCCCCTGAGTTCAGTCCCCAGTATCCCCCCAAAAAGAAAAAAAACTTAACATTGTCATAATACTATTAATAAAATTATAGAATTTGTCCAAATTTCACCAATTTTCCCAATCTCCTTTTCCTGTTTTAGGATCAAATCTAGAATATCTCCCTCCATTCTCCTTTAGTCTCCCCTCTGATCTTTAAAAGTTTTTCAATCTTTCCTAGTTTTCTCAGGTCCTTGATACTAAAATGTCCCCTCCCGCCCCCCCCATTAGACTGGGATTATGGAGTTTCAGAAAAAATACACAAGGATGAAGTTCTCTTATCACATTATATCAGAGAATACATAATATCATCACATCTTATCATAGGTGAAGTTTATATTATATGAGGTTAAGGGGATGCTGGCAGGCCTCTTTATGTTAAAGTTACTATTTTTACCTTTCTATTCTTTATTCCTTGGAAATGAGTCACTATTATCCAGCTTATATTCAAGTGGAGGGTAATTATCTCCAACTCCTAAAAGTGGATGACCTATATATTATTTGGAATTCTTCTGTAAAGAATTTTTGCCCCTTTTCTTCCATGTATTTATATAGCCAATAATTTATTTTTATCAGCATGAATTCATGGATATTTTTAAAGGTAATAACCTAAGAGTTGTAAGCACAAGAAGACCAGGCGGGACACAAACTTTACAGATCAGCCAAAAGCCTTTATTTAGGAATGGTGTCATGGATCTGATGGACCCACTCTTCTGGTGGAAAATGAGCCACTGAATAAAAAGAGGAGACTGGGCTTATGTAGGTTAAGTGTCTCAGCTTGAGCACTCAGGAATTTGGGGTCTGTTTTATTGGGCAAAATGGGAGGGAGTCTGAGGTTGGTGGTTAGTATCTGGGATTTATCTTACTGGGCCAGATGGAGGGCCTGGGTCAGTGGTTGGTATCCTAAAGGATTTGTTCAGGGAAGGATTAATGCTTTGGCCTCTTCCCAGAGACTGCCTTTCTAGGTTTGATGGACACCTCCTCCCCAGGGTTTGTTTTATCACCAGGAAAGAATGTACTAGGAAAGGCTTAATGCTCCCAATGTATGGTTGGCTTTCTCACTCCCCTTTTCTCAGGCCTATTTTGGGGTTTGTCATTTTCCATATCTAATAATATTTATTGTTTTATTCATTATTTATTATGTTGCTTAAATTGCCCCAGTTTTGCTTAATGGGAACTGTTTCAGGATAATAATGTTCTAAAGGTGATCAACAACTTTGTACAAAATATGAATGTTTTTTGGGCATTTTAATATAATACCAAATTAATGTAAAATGAATATATCTTATGTATGTGGTATATGGGAAGAAAAAACAATGGAAAATTCAGGAGATCAATTTAAAAGAACATATAGTTATGCTTTTTTAAAAAATGTTTTTTAGTTTTAATTGGACACAACACCTTCATTTTGTTTATTTGTTTGTTTATTTGTTTATTTAGTTTTATGTGGTGCTGAGGATTGAACCCAGTGCCTTGCACATGCTAGGCGAGTGCTCTACTGCTGATCCACAACCCCAGCTCCTAGTTATTCTTTTTAAAGTGATTTTTTAAATAGAAGATTTAAGCATGAGTAAAATTCATTGAAATTGCTAGAAAATAGAAAGACAACAGCAAAAATGAAAGGTGTAAATATCTTAATTATCAACATATCCCCTCTTTCCATTCACAAAACACATCCCAACTGCCTAACTGATCTAATACCTTGTCAGTCTTGACTATAAACTCCCTTAGGAAACCCATGTGAGTTGGGTGTGGTGGTGCTTGCCCAGGATTCCAGAGACTGGGAGGCTGAGTCAGGAAGATCACAAGTTCAAGGCCAGAGTTGGCAACTCATCAAGACGCTGCCTCAAAATAAAAAATAAAGGGTAAAGCCAGTCACACTGGCACATGCCTGTGATCCCAGAGGTTCCGGAGGCTGAGGTAGGAGGATTGGAAGTTCAAAGCCAGCCTCAGCAACTTACTGAGGCCCTAAGTAACTCAGTGGTTAAGTGCCTTGGGCTCCATCCCTGGTACCCGCCACCCACCCACCACCCGTCCACCCCCACAAAAAAATCATAGTCTGTGCACCCTAAATATTATCTTTTCTTTTTTGTGGCTTCCACAATAAGTCACTAAAATTTCAGGTTTGATTTCTTGTGCTATAGATCCATATGTCACAAAATAGCATGAAAGCCAAATCTGTTTTCTGTATTCAATCTTGTTCCCCCCAACCTTTTTTTTTTTTTTTTTTTTTGGTATCAGAGATTTAACCCAGGTGTGCTTAACCATTGAGCCACATAGGCAGCCCTTTTTAATTTTTGAGATAGGATCTCACTAAATTGCTCAGGGCCTTGCTAAATTGCTAAGGCTGGCTTTGAACTTTCAATCTTCCTGCCTCAGCCTCCCAAATCAATGGGAATACAGGTGTGGGCCCCAGTGCCAGGTTACCAATCTTTTCTTTTTGCATACCGCCTCATTTCACTTAATCTCATTACTATTCAACTAATTGCCCAAAAGGAGTACCTGGGAGCCATTCTAATATCCTTCACATTTCTTCTTATTTGTTCCTTCTGAATATGTCTTTTCTATCCATGACTTCAGGCCATCACACTATTTTGCTGAAACGGTTTCTAAACTGATCTCTTTTCTCTAATCCACCTTTCTTTCACATTGTCATCAATGTAGTCTCATCAAATCATTCTTCTGCTTAAAATCTTTAATTTCCTTTTGTTTACAGGGTAAACTTAAAACTTCTTGGTGTCTTATAAACAAAAAGCTTTATGATCTTTCCTTGTCCATTTTTCCAGCCTCATCTCTTAGGTTCCACATCAGGCTATTAATACTTAAAGAAGCACAGTTATCTCTAAGCCCCTGACAAAACTCATTTCTCAGTCAGAAATAGTTTTTACTCCTGGTTCTTTGTATGCTAAATTCAAAACCCTTTCTCAACTCTTTTTTAAAAGTGAGTCCCTTGTTTCTCTGTTCCTAAAAATACCTTGAAACATCCCACGATTTGTTGAGGGTAGAATTTAAAGTTATTGAGGGCTATTTTCCTTATACCTAGCACACAACACGCACAAAATAATGATTTACTGAAAGGTTACTCTTTTTTTAAAAAAATATTTTTATGTATATCTTTAGTTCTTGATGGACCTTTATTTTATTCATTTATTTATATGTGGTGCTGGGAATGAAACCCAGAGCCTCACACATGTTAAGTAAGTGCTCTACCACTGAGCCACAACCCCAGCCCAGGATAGTTACTCTTAAGGGAATATTTAAGAACAAAAGTCATATCCTTAATGTACACCTTAGGTAAATTAAGTTCTGTCCTTAAAAGGATCAAATTTGAAGATATCTGAGGTTGAAATTTTGCTAAATTTTATTTAAGCAAAAAATTTCCCTCAGTGTGTGTGCAAGCACACAGCACTGGGGACGGAACATAGAGGCACTCAACCACTGAAGCATGCTCGATCACTGAAGTAATCACTGAAGTGTTTCCCCAGCCCTTTAATTTTGAGACAGCAAGATACTGAGTTGCAGAGGCTTAGGATCCTACTTCCTCAGCCTCCCAGTAGCTCAACTGGTTTTTGCTAAAAGGTGTTCTCATGTTAAGTTAAAAAGGCACATTAAGTTCTTATTAGAAATGAGGAATTAGTTTGTGTGTTGACAGAGCTGAAGGGGAAGAGGGTGTAAAGGGAGCAGACTCAGGGGTTGAAGGGCTTTGAAGACTCTGGAGATTGAGAAGGTCCCTCTACTCATGTAGCTGGAGGAGTCCTCCCAGTCTCCTTGCTCCTGTGGGGTGAGAAGCCAAATAAGTTTTTTGGGGGGATGGGATAAAATGATGGAGAGAAAACTGGTGATAGGAACAGGTAGAGCCTGGTGGAAAACTGACCAAGAACCCAGCTTCCTGCTTGGTACTCAGACATCTAGTCCCCGTAATACACATGACCTTCTGGTCCCCATTCCCCACAGGAACCCAAAGTTAAAGCATCCCTTCCAAATCCCAGCTATCCCCCTTCCCTGTTGATTTCTCCTTGCCAGGGAACAGAGGCCAAGAGTCTCCAGGAAGAAGAGGATGGTAAGCAGGGATTCCTTCAGAATGAGCAGGTCTGGCTCCATCTGAATATCAGCCTTGGTAATGTGCTTCTCCACACACCATCTCTCCAACCTCCAAGAATCTTCTTCAAGCCCTGGGGTCTCATTCTTCTTCCCTGCAGACCTATCTCCCTCTGGATCTGGTGGCTGAGGATCAATCTGTTTCCTACAGGAACAAAGGGCCTCCTTCCACAGTCTCCAAAACTCTTCAAGCCTGGCTTCCACTCTACCCCCACATCCAGAAGAGAAAGAACAGCTCTACAAAACCATCCACAATGACCAGTGCCAAGGGATTAAAAAGGTCATCTTTGCTGTACCCAGGGGAACATGAGCTCCTGGAATTGAGGCTAGGAGTTCAGAACAGTGGTGATGGTGGGGTTAAATGGAGTAGTGAAGATTCCTGTACACATAATTGCTAAGACTTGAACCCCCAACCAACTCCTTTCTAACTCTTGGGGCTCAAGGTTGGGCAACTTACTACATGTCCTCAACATTGTTTGACAGGGGTATCAGAGACTGGAAGGTACAGAGAAATCACAATATTCACTGCTCGCATCTTCCCTGGGAACTGGACACAATGGAAGTATTCTGGGGATAGGCAAGTTAGGATAGTCATTTAATACCCTTCTCAAGTATGGGGGAGCCTGAGGCAAGTTAAGAAGATCCTAATCAGTGATCTCAGAAATATCTAGGAATCTCTTTTCTGAGCTGGGTCAAGCAGGGTATGAGGGCTCAGGTCTGCCCCTCCCAAGAAAAAACACAACACCCAAGGTTATAACCTAAGAGACAGCTCCACCTTCCTTCTCAGAAAAAAGGGGGAGGGTGGGCACAAAAACAGAGATTAAAACTCTTCTAGTCAGGCACAATGGCCTGCCTGCCTGTAATCCCAGCAGCTAGGGAGGCTGAAACTGGAGGATCAAGAATTCAAAGCCAGCCTCAGCAATAGGGAGGCACTTAACAACTCAGTGAGACTCTGTCTCTAAATAAAATGCAAAATAGGGCTGGGGGTGTGGCTCAGTGGTTCAGTCCCCCAGAGTTCAATACCCAGTACCAAAAAACAAAACCAAACAAAAAACAACAACAACAACAACCTCTTCTTCTACTCCAACTACCAGCTCCCTCTAGCCTCTTGGACTGAGGTGCCTACCTTTAGTTTTGCCAATCCTCCCTCTCCATCTCTGCTCTGAGTCTGTTTGATTTTTTGGTTATATAAATAATTGCAATACTCCCGAGGAATGGGAAGAAAAACCAAGTCACATCTACATTCTCTTAGCAGTAATTGGGAAGAAGATGGAGAGATTTCAAAAAACAGCAATTAGTAGAAGAATTTAGAGTTCTGATAAGAATATACCTGGTCTTTGTCTCTGGTTTCTGGCACAGCTTCAAAAGCTTTAGAATTCTGAGTGACAGGAATGTCTTTTGTTATGCCTTTGAGATGATTTACAGTAAGCCCTAGGATAACTGCAGAACAGGACCTGGTAGTCAGCCACATGATTATAAGTTTGAAACTTTGGACCAACCTAACTTCTAGGGGGCTAGAAACAGAGCTCAGTCACATAGTGGATTAGTTAATAAAAAATGCCTCTCATGAAAACCCAATAAAATTTCCAGGAACTGAGGTTCAGTGGAACGTCTATCTGGTGAACACAATAATATGCTAAGAGGGTAACATTCCCAGATTCTATAAGGAGAAGGTGTGTGGAAAGTCTTTGTCTCCCACCTCCATCAAATACTGTCTTATGCAGCAGCTCTTCAACTGGTTGCTCCTAATCTGTATCCTTTTTAATAAAACTGTAATCTAAACAGCACTTTCTGTAAATTCCAAAAATTGTTACAGCAAATTATCAAAATTGAAGGGGCTGTAGGAAATCCCAAATCTTTTGAAGACTGGGCAAAATCTGTATGGTTCAGAGACACTGAAATGTGTGACTGGCACCTGAAACAAAGGCAGTCTTTGTGATGGACTTTGTTCTTAACTTGTGGAGTCTTTTCACTAATTCCAGGCAGTTAACATCAAGAATAAAAGAATTCAAAGACATCCAGCTGATGACAGAGAATTGGTAATAGAACTTCAGTGAGGTCTTAGTATTTTTTTTTCATGTTATTTTTTAAAATAAAGAAAAGACAAGTTCTTATTCTTTACATAGATATGTCTGCATGTTTGACTTCCCTGCTATTTCTCTCAGTTCCATAGGAATGTGAAACCAGGTTCACATCCATCATTACATCCTGACTTCTGTAAATGCCCTCTTGGATATTTCAGTGTCCATGTAGATATTAACATTCAAATCACTTAATCCATCACCTCATATCACCTTCACCTTCTCCATCCTTTGTAAGGTCCTTCTCAAAGCTCTCAAATTAGGGACTTCAAATTCAAAAATTTCTTGCTTAAATAGCTTTGAAAAGGACCAGAAATAATACATAACAGGAAACTGTGATAACTATGGCAAATGGAAAAAAAGGAGGCACCAGCTAAAGGAGGTCTGCCACATCCAAGAAACATGAATTGATTGTTGCTAGATGTTCTAATTTTTTTGACAAGCAAAGTTCTAAATTTTTATGTGAAATGACCAGATTCTGAAATTTTAGCTATTTATCTTTTAAATCTGTAGAGATCACCATAAAGACTTATACATAAGCCAGAGGCTATTATTAACCATTTCTTTTACTTACAGAAGTTTCTTATAACTATCCAAGGCTCTTTTTTTCCTCACTCTTTATCTTTTCCCTAGAGAAGTAACATCACCCTGACTATACATATATGATTCATATGTATTTATGTGCAGTAAAATAGCTCATGTATCATTGATACATGATAAGCTGCATTATTTTTCAAAATACACAAATGTTACATATACATTTATTTTTCAAAATATACAAATATTTTCCAATACCAAGTTAGCAGCTGAAAAAGAACACACTAAACTAACTAAATGCATAAAGCCATGGAGAGATGAAGTTCTGTTCAAAATGCCTAATCATCCCACATGCTACAAATTTTCCTGCAAGGATTTATCATGTGACTTACCCCAATCTTTGTGCAAAAGAAACAAACAAGGTCAATAAACCAAAACAAGCTATCTCCAGTATCCCTACATTTACCAGCCAATGACATCCTTTTGTGTCTATAATTGAGCAGCTCTAATCCCTCTTGATGTTGTCTTCTATCAAACTACTTCCATCTTTTCCTCAAAAGTTTACACTTATCTTTATGTCTTTCTCTAATAATTGATTATCATATAATTTTTTTTTTTTTTGTATTTGATACCAGGGATTGAACCCAGATGTGCTCAACCACTGAGTCACATTCCCAGCCCTCCTTATAAAATATTTTATTCAGAGGCAGGGTCTTGCTAAGTTGCTTAAGCTCCTTATGCTGGTTTTAAAGTCATGATTCTCCTTCCTCAGCCTCCATAGTGCTAGGATTACAGGTGTGCACCACTGTACCAACTAAAGTGTCTTTTTAACTATTGCTGTTTCTATAATTATTATTTTGCTTGATATTCTGCACAGGTTTTAAAAGTCTGTTCCCAACTATATTTTACCCAGAAGGCCTTTTGTTTTTAGTGAATGATATTGCTAAAAAAAATTTTCAAAAACTCAGCAATGGGGCTAGGGTTGTGGCTCAATGTGAGCACTTGTCTGGCACACGTGAGGCCCTGGGTTCAATCCTCAGCTCCACATAAAAAGACAAATAAAATAAAGGTATTGTAGCCATCGATTTATTTATATATATATATTATATATATATATATATATATATATATTTATACACACACACGTATGTATATATAACAAAAAGCTCATAGTGAAATGCTTCAACCTCCCATCCAAACTTTCATAATGAGCCCCATAATTACATATCCAATTGTCTACTCAGTATCTCTACTTTAATCTTTTTTCAGGTACCTCAAACTATATATATTAGAGAGTTCAGGGCATAGCTCAATATTAGAGTGCTTGCCTAGCTTGTGCAAGGCCATGGATTAAATCCCCAGCACTACAAAACAAAAAACTGTACAACTATATTTATTAGAAAGTAAACATCAGGGGCTGGGGATATAGCTCAATTGAGAGAATGCTTGCCTTGCATGCACAAGGCCCTGGACTCAATCCCCACCACCACCAAATAAAAAAATAAAAAATAAAAAGAAAGAAAGTAAACATCAGCTGTTCCCTAAATCTGCTCATCCTTTAGCCTTCTGTGTCTCAGTACATGGCATCAATAATCTCCCAAATGTTCATACAAAAAGTGGTCTACCATTCTAGTCTAACCACCATCATATTATTTATATTACTACAATTCCTTTTATCCCCTCCAATTTAGTGTTTATACTGATGTCAGTATGATCATTCAATAATGCATATCTAAACTCAATTCTTCTGTATCTTTTGCCCTTAGTACAAAATTTTATTATATAGTCCGGCTGTTTTCTGTTACATCTTCTACCATTTACTCTTTTATATTCCTTATCCTACCACAGTGAAGCTTTTTTCCAGTTTATCTAATATCCCCATCACAGTGTAGCTTTTTTCAGTTTGTCTAACACCTAAGTTCTTTCCTAGTTCAGGATCTGCAGACATAATCTAAGCTAGGACTTATTATCCTTCAAGTTCCATTTTTTTTTTTTAAGTGGGAGGTGGGGGGTGGGAGTTACCGGGGATTGAACTCAGGAGCACTAGACCTCTGAACCACATCCCCATTTTATCAGAGACAGGGTCTCACTGAGTTACTCAGGCCTTGCCATTGCCGAGGCTGGTTTTGAACTCACGTTCCTCCTGTCTCATTCAAGTCCCACAATTTTAACCCTCGGGCCATAACTAATAACTCTACGTAATTAGATTCTTTTTGCCCTGTCCTTTATTCTCCATCTCTTCATTTTGTTATACTTACTTCAAAGCATCCTATTACATTAACTTCATAGCACGTTCTCAATTATGTCATTATTTGCTTTATTTCCTATTCATCTTCCTTCACTAAGCTAAAAATAAATGAGGTCAGATATCAGGTTTTTAAAAAATTTTTAGTTATAAATAATACCTTTATTTTATTTATTTATTTTTATGTGGTGCTGAGGATCAAATCCAGGGCTTCATATGTGCTAGATAAGCACTCTACCATTGAACTAAAGCTCCAGTTCCAAGATATCAGGTCTTTACTCTATACTATGTATCACTGAGTTAAACAGTGCTGTTGTTTTTGGAATAAATGAATGAACAAATGAATGAATAAATGAATGAGTGGGATTCTGTTTACACAGATAAGTGCTATTAATGCTTCAAGTGCAGTTAAGGGTCACTAAGGGAAACCTCCTCTGATTTAGCCCTTCCCCCATTTTATAATTTCATAGAACTGTTCTTTTTTTATATCCTTTAACACAATTTTAATGAAACAATGTGATTCTTTTCTGGTTGTTATCCATTACCTCCACTAAAATTCCCACAAAACAACAAACCTTTGTGCTTTAATTCCTATTATGTAACAAGAGCTCAAAAGGAGAATACCTGGTAAATAACAGATGCTCAAAAACTGTCACTGATTACATATTTGTTTTAAAAATTGTCAAATGAACCTCAATTTCTCCACTAAGCAGCTAATAAAGAAAGAAAAACAGTTTAAAAGCTCCTTGTCTGTTTCCCCCAATTCACAAGATTTTTTTTTTTAACTGACACAATATCTTTATCTTATTTATTTATTTTTATGTAGCGCTGACCATCAAAACCAGTGCCTCACATGTGCAAGGCAAATGTTCTATCACTGGGTCAAAACACCAGCCCCACAAGATTATTATCTTTTAGAGAAATAATTGCAACACTTGTGTGCTTGCTACATACAAATCAATGTACAAGCACTAAAATATCATTTACTTCTTAAAATATCTCTACTAATCCCATTATACAGGAGAGGGTATTGAAGCTAAGAAAGTCTTAAGAGAATCTGATGAAATCTATGGATTTTCTCTAGAAAAATATTCATGAACATACAACTTTTTTCCAGGTTTGTGCAGTTTCTTTTCTTTTTTAAGGGATGCTCTTTTTTTGTAATCATACACAGTAATATTTATTTATTTATTTGTTTTTTATTTATTTATTTATATGTAGTGCTGAGGATGGAACCCGGGGGCCTTGCACATGCGAGGCAAGTGCTCTACCGCTGAGTCATAACTCCAGCCCCGGTTTCTACAGTTTCTAGAGTTAATTTACAAGCCTTCAGAGTTGAGATCTGTGATAAATAATTTCTAACTTAGCTACGTGTTTTTGAATGGATAATGTTCTTTCTTGTTTTCTTTTTTAATTCAAGACATTTCTAGAGGATATGATTATATTATCTAGATCAATACCATTTCTTTTATATCTAATGGAAACTGCTTTTAAGAAGAGGTATTCTGCAAATAAAATCCCTGTAAATACTGAGTTAAATTTTACAAGGCTGAAAATATTCAGGTCTTACATTTTTTTTAAGACATATTATACAAGGTTAATAACATATTCTTCCTATAACATAAAAGCATTTATAATTGCTTTAAAAATCCTACTCTCTATTAACAGGTATCTCTCAGCTATTTCTTTTTTTTAAAAAAATATTTATTTTTTAGGTGTAGATCGACACAACTCAATGCCTTTATTTTTATGTGGTGCTGAGGATCCCGCCCGTGCAAGGCAAGCGCTCTACCACTTAGCCACAATCCCAGCCCCTCTCAACTATTTCTTAACAAATGGTATTGTGTACAGCCGTTTTGCAGGAGGAAAGTAAATAATTTTTTTTCCTGGTTTCCAAAAGTTGTGTAAAAAAATTTTTTTTGACAAAGATACCTCAGTTCAAGATTCAAAATTAATGCAAAGACATTTCTTATTTCTTTCATCTAAGAAACATGAGAACTTTGAAAAGATTTCAAAATACATTTATAAAAAGGTAATTTAAAAAAAGATTAAAAGTTCAACTACATGGTATCAGGCAACCAATGGGGAAAAAATTTATACTGAAACAAAAATAAAACAAGAAATAACCCTCTTACCTGTCAAGGTCTGTATAGCCCTTTCACTGGAAGGCAGTGGCTCCTTTCTGTGAGGTCGATTTAGTGAAGTGTCCTGTGCAGAAAAGAGTCCAGGACTGTCAGTTAATTTCTTCCGGCCACTGGAGTTAGGGTTTGAAACTCTGCAGCTGCCTATTGCACTTGTGAAAAGATTTGTATGTTCATCACCGCTGGCTGGCTCAGAGTTGGGAGTGAATCCTCCAAGGGATAGACTTGGAGAACTTTCTGAACAGTCAATTTGTAAAGGTGTCTGCAATCCCAAGGCTAAAGAACTAGCCTCTGAAGGCTCTCGGTGGACCCACTGTTCTTCTCTGTTCATTAAGCTCTTCGAAGGAGAGAGATGAGGACAGGACATGTGACACCGGTGCTTTTCCTTATGCTTATATCGCTCTCCAACAGTATCCTTTCCAAATCGATAGCGTTTCAAAGATTCCAGGACAGATCTGGAAGAGCCAGTGTCCATGGAAACCTGGGGTTGTTCAGAAGAACGGTGTTCTCTATGTTTGTGACGGTGCCTGTGTTTGTGCTCAACCATCCAACCATAGGCCATCTCAGGAGGTACGCTGGGGTAGGTACTCATGGATAGGAGAGGAGTCCTGCTGGTTGTAAGAAAGGCCTCCTGTCTAAGTAGTTTATGCTTTTTCTTATGGTATTTAGTGGGATTGAGAAGTAAATGACCAGCATGCATATAGGAAGGAGGTGGAAGTGGAGTGGTGAAAGAAGGAGATGGAGGAGGTGGATAAAGAGTGGGAGGATACCTTCCATAGTAACCTAATCCTATGGGAGCAGCTGAAAGGGGTGAAGGAGAATAAGGCATGCCATAAGAGGGATAGAATCCAGTACTAGAAAGAGGAAAACTAAGGCTGTGCATAAAAGGCATTTCAGCCATTGCCTCCCTCATTTTAGGGGGCCTCCCTCTTTTCTTTTTTAAGTCAGGTTTTCGAATGTAGTGCAAAGGATCTAAAGGAAACGAAGGATGTGTATAGAAACTATTAAAGTTGATTCGAAAAATAGTTGGCAAAAGATCTCGGGGGATAAAATGATGACTTCGATGGGTGATCCGAATTTCACTTAGACGACTTATTAGTTCCTCCAGCTCTGCAATGAAGTCTGGATCCTGTCTATTTCGGAGTTGGGGATATTTCTTTTTCCGTTTTCGTTTCTGTCTTTTCATCTTGTCATAGCTGAGGTAATCATGACTCCTGCGCTTACATTTGTGTTTATGTTTTTCTTTAAGACTGCTAAGGACTGTAGAGGTTTCAGGGGGAATCAGAGAAACATGCTCAAAAGAATGCCTTCTCTTTTTTTGTCCACAAAATTTCTCTGCCCTGTCGGATGTGCTGTTATTATCTGTTCCAATTCCACTATCACTGGGAATGGTCTCATCACTATGAGACTCACTAATTGGGGAAGGAGTAGCTTCTTTCAGAGATGTGAGTTCACTCAAGTGTGAAGGAGAATTTGGCAACAAAGTAGGAGGAGATAACCGCCTCCTCCCCTTTGAAGCCTTTTTCATTGCAAGAGTCTGAATCATATTACCCTGTCTAGAGTGCAAATGCAAATATGGCACTGAACTGGGTTCAACAAATCCTGCATCACTACTAACAGGGCTTTGACCTCCACTAGTACCAGAAGACTGAGAGCAAATAGGTGATGGAAGAATCTCAGAACTACTAGCAGATGAAGGCAGTAAAGGGGGAAGGATCTGTCCTAATGCTGAACCAGCTGCCTGTTGAGCGGTTTGCTCAAGGACCGCAAGGCTGGTAGGGCTACCAGAAAGAATGCCATTTAAGACAGTTTTTGGTTTGCGTCCCCTTCTCTTTCCTATGTAAATGGTTCCTTTCTTGCTGACATTTATTTGTTGGCCCAATTTAGAGCCAAATGTGGCAGCAAGACTTGATACTGTATTATGAAGTTTGGATTGCACTTTCCCTTTATTACTTGATTCTACAGAACTTGAAAGAATCTGATTCAACAGCTTCTTTCTCTTTAAAGTCTTCATTTTATTTATTTTGCGGATAATTGTCTTCATTAATTGTCCATTGTTTCTTTTGGTAATTTTTTTATCTGGTTCCATCTCAAGGTCACTCATACTACAGACACTTGGCCTGTGACTGTCATCTAAGTCATCTGGATCCGGAAGCTGATCCTCACTCTCAAAGAAATCACTGCTACTTCTATGGTTTTCACTTTCAGATTCTAACTTGCTTGGACTTTCTGTAGCAACAAATGGAGCCACTGATAGTACAGGTGGCTTCATTTTGACTGGTGACCTCATTTGCCTCTTAGGTCTACCTCTCTTTTTTGGAAAAGGTGATATAGAGAGACTTTGTTTGAAGGAAGGAATTTCAATTTCTGGCTGTAAAATTGGGGGTTCTTGTTCTTCTTTAGATTGTAAAGAAAAAACTTTAGAGGCAGGGATTTTTAAAGTCCTTTTAGGTGGACCTTCTAGTTGAGGCATCTCCTTAGATTTAGGCCTTCCTCTTTTGGGCTTATAAATATCAGACAAAAGGTCACTAGAGACACACATACTGGAGGATAGTTTGTGAGTAGCAAATGACTTATGAGATGGTTTATCACCATCAGTTAAGAGAGCAAGAGATGAAGTTGTGGATTTGCTCAACTTTGGCAATCGGCGTTTAAGGAAGTCATGATCTACAAATGAAGATGATCCAATGTTTTTCATAAACTTGGCCGGCTCAGAATTACTATTTGATAGTGAATTACATGAAACATTTTTAAAAAGCTCTGATCTTTCTAATTCTAGCCCTTTTGGAGACCGGCATGTGCTTCTTGCCACCACTTTAGTCCATCGAGGTTTTCTTCCTTTTCTTTTTTTTAATGGTTTGGACTGCAAACTAGTGCTTAGGCTTTCAGCAACTTGGCAGTGTTTGTCTGATGCAGATACTGCACCTAGTTTTAGAAAAGGTTTGTTACTAAATAAACTAGTGAAGTTAACAACTGAAGGAGTAATTGTATGAATACTGGATTCAGAAGTCAAACTTGACTTTTTCCCCAAGGAAGAGCTTATTCTTGGAATATCTATATGTGTAGTTTTTGAATCATTTAGCTCTTTATCAACCCCTTTAGACTCAATACTTATGCTATGACCCATTGACCTATGACCAACATTCAAGTGGGTATTTTCAGAAGTAAACTGGTTTTTTCCAACAGATTCAGAAATTTCTTCCATTAGTTCTGTGGTAGGACTTAAAAGTAACGGATTCGGAGCCAACTGTGAAGAATTTTCAGGGGGACTTCTGGTTAAAGGATTAATAGATACAGTAGGTGATGGGGAAGGGAGATTGCTTTCTCCTACTGCACTAAAAGGGGATTTAGCTGTAGATGCATCAGAAGCTCCTCCCAATTGAAAGTCTGGAGAAGTGCAATATACAGGAGGTTGCTTTTCATGCTTTGAGGTTTCAAAAGATCCCCTTTCACTGGATGAGAAACTGTCTTGCTGAATGCACGTTCCTTCATTAAACATTTCTTTCTCCAAATTAATGATTTCTTTTCGGACTGAGAACTTTTCCAATATGCTTTCTTTACTCTGCCTTATAACATTCTTTTCAAAAGTTTTGCTGGTGGCACTGTCTTTCAGGGATTCAGAAAGTTCTTGACTTTCATGATTACTGATGTTTGTACTACAAGAAGCCTTAAGTGGTTCCTGAGTGGGGAGCAGTGCTTCGGCTTTAAGGTTTATGGCATCTTTGCCGACCAGTCCTGCCATAGGACAACTCACTAGTTTTTTACCAATGTCCTTATTAACCAATCCCATTGTAGAACTTGCTACAATCTTCTTTGCACAGTCCTTGGTGACTAGGCCAACAGTAGAACCTAATTTCTTTCCCAAGTCTTTATTAACCAGTCCAACCACAGTGCCAAGTCCTAACTTCTTGCCAGACTCCTTATTCACTAAACCTGGAACAATACCAATTCCTAGCTTCTTTCCTGAATCCTTGCTCAGCAGTCCTACTGTAGTGATAGTTCCTGGCTTTTTGCCTAAATCTTTATTAATGAATACCGCCGTAGTGCCAGCTCCCAATTTTTTCACAGAGTCCTTGTTGACCAATCCTACTGCTGCATTAAACACTGGCTTTTTCCCAGGATCTTTGGTTACCAATCCAACTGCTGTGCTGATAGTTGGTTTTTTAATTAAATCCTTATGTATTATTCCAGCTACGGAGCCTATGCCAGCTTTCCTGATCAAATCCTTGCTAACCAATCCTGTTGTTGTGCCAGTTCCCAACTTCTTCGGTTTTGTCTTGGAAGACTTGGAAGGAGGACAAGTAGCAATGAGCTGGGCCAACTTTTCTGTTACACTAGTTCCTCCATTAAGTAATGCTCTGTCCTTTAATTCAGGATCACGGCTACCAACAAGAGAAGATGGTGTTCCATTAATGTAATCTGCCATTTCTGAGTGTACTGGAGAAAGCTTCTTAGACAAAGGATTGCTTTCTCCCTGTGAATGAAGATGGATACTTTCTTCAGACTGACATTCAATGGCTGCAACATCACCTGTTTTCTTGTACAACTTTGAAGGGTCCTAAAATTTGAACAAGAAAAAGGTTTCAGAGAGTAAACCTTTAACAATTCAACTTTGCATTATAATCCAATAAATGTCACATATCAGCTACTACAGATAACAGAGCTTTTAAAAAACCCTGTGCTACACTAAATGTCATAATACATTAATTTATCTGTTGCTATATCAGAAACCATCAAGATATGTTTGTTGACCTTACATCATATAAATCTATACATCACAGAATCTTTAGAAGTATCTCTATAATATTCTTTGACATTGTTTTAAACAGAAAATTAGTAGTTTCTACTTTCACTTTACTTTTGATTGATTACACATTAAGCATATGAATGTACTGTTTGTGAAAAGACAAATATTTCTAGCTAAGGCCCTCTTTTTCTTTCTTTCTTTCTTTTTTTGATTGTAGATGAACACAACACCTTTATTTTTATGTGATGCTGAGGGTCAAGCCCAGTGCCTCACATGTGCTGGGCAAGCATCCAACCACTGAGCCACTATCCCAGGCCATAGCTAAGGTCTTCTTTCAAAATAAAAGTTCACTAACTCCTTCGTTGACTTCAATGACACCAAACCAAAATGGGGCAATCCTGACCTATTTCTACTCCTTTAACTCATTCTAAATATAGTCCTGAAGAGAGCAGATAAAAGCTCTCTTAATGTGGGAAAACTAGAAAAAACAATTTTAAAATTCTTATTTTCGGCAGAATATGTTTTGAGATGAAATCTTACACTAAAAGCCATTTATCCTAAGTAAGTTATTGTATACTGCAATCTAATTCATGAGTCCTCACTATGTACTTTACCAATAAATTCACTACTTCACACAATAGTCTATTTTACTTTGGGACAACCAATAATAAATAGTTCTCTCTAAATATAAAATAATCATGAAAAACCTGAAAAAATGTAAAGATATGTGGTGTTTGTGGCTAGGAAGACATAAAGATAATAAGTTTGCCAAAGCAAATTTGGTACCAGAATGAAGACAGGTGATGAACTAGTGAGTCACATCCCCATTTTTATTTTTTATTTTGAGACAAGGTCTTGCTAAATTGCTTAGAGACCTAGCTGTTGGGATTACAGGTGTGTGCCACTATTCCTGGCTATATATTTTGTTTTTATCTGTGCTAGGAATCAAAACCCAGGGCCTTATGTCAAGTAAGCCTTCTACCATTAATCTATATGTCCAGTCCAAAACTTACAAAAAAAAAAGATCCCAAAACACATCAAACTGTATCAGAGATTACATAATAATATGTGAAATTATTTTTATTACTTTAAAGCATGATATTTAGATGACATCCAGAGTGTCAAGAGTTGTATTGTAGCTCAGCGGTAATCAGTCTTGCCTAGCAGGTATAAGGCACTAAGTTTGCTCCACAGCAAAACATAAAAATATTTATAAATAGTAAAATAAACAGTAAAGGTATTAAAAAAAGAGATTACATTTGGAATTCAAGCTTGCCATAAGTTCTGGGGGCTGGGATGTAGGTTGGTTGATTGCTTGCTTGCCTAGTTAGTGAACAAGACCCTCAGTTTGATCTCCAGCACTGGGGTTGGGCAGGGGAGTATTTCCCTCAGAGTAAACATAAAGTGAAATACACTTTGTTATTTTTCTGTAATTTTCAAGATTCACTTTCTCAAATAACAGAATAAGTCTAATAATTTTTCTTCCCAATAGCATTTCAAATATTTAAATTCAGTCAGAATATTTAATCTTTTGCTTCAGTTATACTTCTTTCTAGTCCATTTCTAATTAGGACATTTCAATTTGTAAATATTCCTCTTTCCATGTGGCACCTATATTGAAGCACAATATACTCAATATTTGACAGACACAGAATAAAGAAAAGTGTCTCTTCTTCTGGACTGGACCCTAACATTTGGCCAAGAAGAAACTCGAGGGGGGCCAACCTCATATTCATATTCTTTCCCCTTCCCTACCCCTCTTTTTCATATTCATCGTCCCCCCTCCCCAGCCACACACACTTTTTAGAGAGACAGGGTCTTCCTATATGCCCAGGATGGTCTTAATCTCCTGGACTCAAGTAATACTCTCCATTCTGAGCCTCCCAAGTAGCTGGAAGAGATTTGCTGAGGATCGAACCCAGGGCCTCACATGGTAAGCAAGCACTCTACCACTGAGCTACAGCCACAGCACTGGAAGAGATCCTTAAAAATGTCTTCCAATAGCTTCCCATTCTATCATATAAAGAATCCCTTTCTTCCATGTTTATTTTTTAAACATTAAAAGACTTCATTGTTTTAAATATTTAAAAGTATTTTTATACTCCAAAATTATGGCACTTTCAATTTTAAGTTACCCTTTAAACAAACTATAAGTATATGCATTACATGAATAAAGGTCACAAGCAATACTGAACTAAAAGAAGCTAGAACACTAGAGTGTATATGACATAACTTCATTAATATGAAGTTCACAAATACACCTAACAATTTATGATAGTAAAAGTCAAGCCAGGTGTGGTGGTGATGACTATAAAACCCAGCTACTTGGTAAGTTGAGGGGAGGATTGCCTGTCTGGCTAATTTAGCAAGACTTGATTCAATAAAAAACAAAACCTGCTAGGGATGTAGCTCAGTCACTGGAGGTCCTTGGGCTAGAACCCCAATAATGAGAAGAAGGGTTGGGGGAGCAAATAAAGAAAAAAAGTTAAGAAAAGGATTACCTTTGATATAGATGGTAATGAGACAAAAACCAGGGAGGCCATGGTGGATGTTGGTAATGTTCTATTTCTTAAATTGAATGCTGGTTATACAGGCATGGTGGCACACGCCTGTAATCCCAGCAGCTTGGAGGCTGAGGCAGGAGGATCAGGAATTCAAAGCCAGCCTCAGCAACTTAGCAAGGCCCTAATCAATTTAGTGAGACTCTGTCTCTAAATAAAAATACATAAAAAATGGCTAGGGATGTGGCTCAGTTGTTAAGCTCCAATGGGGTCAATCCCCAGTACAAAAAAAAAAAAAAAAAAAATCAATGCTGATTGTGACTGGAAACTGGGACTATAAAACTTCACAGAGTTGTCACACTTTGGATTTGCACACTTTTCTATGTATATATCATACTTCAATAATAAAACATTATTTAAAATTTGTCTGTTCAGAAAATAGAAACATCCATTTCCCTTAATTAGTTAAAGGATCTGCTCAAATCTGATTGTTTGCTTCTGCCAGAAATAAATTATCTCGGATAAATTAACTGAGTACAGAGTACTCAGAACTGAGTACATTGTAAACCTGGTAGAGTAGCACAATGGAAGCCCTGGGTTAAATTCCCAGTACCACACACACACATACACACACAGACACACACACTCAAAAGGAAAAAATTAAAACACACAAACATAAGTGCAGCCTAAAATGGCTAGTATCTCCTTATGATTAAAGGGGTTAAAGACATACAGAGATGAATAATTTGGGGTTGGTTTTAAAAATCATTTGATAAAAATCCTGACATTAGATAAACTGAATAAATAAGACAATGTTATTAAGATGTTTGAAAACTAAGGCTCGGGATGTGGCTCAAGTGGTAGCACGCTCGCCTGGCTTGCGAGCAGCCCAGGTTCGATCCTCAGCACCACATACAAACAAAGATGTTGTGTCCGCCGAAAACTAAAAAATAAATATTAAAAAAAAAAGATTTTTGAAAACTATATTTGGTACTGGTGATTTTTTCTTCTTACATTTATAAGGATGCTTTTTTTGTGGGGGGGAGGGTACCAGGGATTGAACTCGGGGCACTCAACCACTGCACCACAACCTTAGCCCTATTTTGTAGTTTATTAGAGATAGGGTCTCACTGAATTGCTTAGCACCTCACTTAATTGCTGAGACTAGCTTTGAACTTTTGATCCTCCTGCCTCCGCCTCCTGATCTGCTGGGATTACAGGCATGCATCGTCATGCCTGGCTTTTTTTTTTTTTTAATATTTTATTTTGGGGCTGGGGATATACCTCAGTTTGTAGAGTGTCTACCTTACATGCACAAAGTCCTGGGTTCAATCCCCAGCAACACACACACCAAAAAAATTAGTTGCAGGTGGACACAATACCTTTATTTTTGTAAGGATAGAACCCAGGGCCTCACGCATGCTAGGTGAGCACTCTATTGCTGAACATTTTTAAAGGAAAACTGTTAATAAGAGCTATCATTTTAAGAGAGTATATTATGTATTAGGCATCAAGAAAGATTCTGCATTAAAATATCCCATTAGGTATATAATTTTTTTTAATAGGAAAATAAGTTCTTTGGATTGTACCAGTGTAAATTTTCTCATTTTGATACTGTTCTATAGTTACATAAGATTTTACCATTAAGGGAAGCTGAATGAAGTATACATAAAACCTCTCTGTTACTTTTGCAATTTCTTGTTCAATCTATAATGACTTCAATATAGTTTGAAAAGGAAAAAAAAAGGGGGAGGGTACAAAACTACTTGCTGGTTTATAGCCCACTTACTATAATCAATACAATGAAGAGACTTATATGCAAATAAACTAAGAGATTATAAATTCAATGTTCTCATATTAGTCATTAATTCAGAAAAATCAAACTCCTACTGGGTGGAACTTAAATACTTTTTTCTTTTTTGCTACAATAAATAATATAATGATATCCAACTGTATATATCTTTGCATAGTTGTCCAACTCCTTCAGATAATTTTTTTTTTTCCAGCAGGCATTGGTGGATAATGGGGATTAAACTTAGCCTCCCCAGACCTTTTATCTTTTTTGAAACAGGGTCTGGCTAAGTTGCTTAAGATGAATTTGTAAAGGTGAAACTGCTAGGCTAAAGGGATGCACATGTATCAGTTATACATTCTGGACAGTTAAATGCAATGAAGATTTTTCGTTCCCATTATCAGTTTTTAAGATTTCACAACTGATAGAAACACTTTCTTTTGCACATCTATTTCAATTTCATCTTATTACATGATTTTTCTTACTTTTTGATGTCTTAATCAGTAAAATAGCTGTTCAAGGTCTTGATATACATTATTTTTCTAAATTGAAAATTTAAAATGTGAATGCAGAAGAGCCCTTAATAATTTAGAAATATAGTCTTCTGTTGGTATTTGACGGGTGACTAGCTTCCGAAAATCCAATTCAAATAACAAAATCCTCAGGTGCTGAAGTCTGTTACATAAAATGTTATTTGCGTATAACCTATTCATCTTCTTAAATCCTTTAAATCATCTATTATGTATAATACCTAACAACATAAATGCTATGTAAATAGCACACTGTATTGTTTAGGGAATAAGTCTGTACATGTTCAGTACAGATGCAACCATAGTAGGCCTAACTATACAGTACACAAATGAGATGCAAGGGAAACAATTCTCAAATAAGTGCTGGAGAGAGGTTGAGGATCTGCAAAATGGTAGTAGACTATCGCAGGTTATACATAAACACATCACTTCATCTGTGTGAATTCAGTGAAGCACAGGTACATAGAAAATACAAGTGTTACTTTTTGGGACTTTCCTGCTGGATTTGTATGTGTGTGTGTGAGTAAAAAAGGCGGGGGGGGGGTATTTTCAATCTGTAGTTGGTTGAATGCACAGATGCAGAATCTAAAGTTAACAGTCCTTAGTTTCTTACCAATTTACCAGTTGTCTTTCATCTCTTAGTATTTTTCTTGGAGAAGTTATCATCTTTTATGTATTCAAATACTCAGGAAGACCAGTTACTAATTATCTCACATAGTGTATGTCATTTAATCTTTACAACCACCACGATGCAATTATAATAATTATTCTCATTTTAATAAAGAGAAATTTAGACATTAGCTAACATGTTCACTATATATATATATATATTTTTTTTTTTGGTTTATTTTATCGAACCCAGAGCCTTGCATGTGCTAGGTGAGCACTCTAACAATGAGCCACAACCCCAGCACCATATTTTGTATTTTATTTGAAGACAGGGTCTCTCACGGAGTTACTTAGCACCTCACTTTTGCTTAGGCTGGCTTTGAAC
Source organism: Marmota monax (assembly GCF_021218885.2). Lineage (NCBI taxonomy): Eukaryota > Metazoa > Chordata > Mammalia > Rodentia > Sciuridae > Marmota > Marmota monax. Next base: position 1,523,755 of record NW_026694593.1, on the reverse strand, counting down.
TTGCAATCCTCCTGCCTCAGCCTCCCTAACTGCTGGGATTACAGGCCACTGTGCCAAGTTTGTACCTTAACTTTTTTTCAACACAGGATGCCCATTAGAAATTTCTGTTACTGACCAATTATAGTTTACTACCAACTATAATCATATTATAGTTGGTAGTAAACTATTCTTTCCTACGTTATCCTTTGTATTTCTGTGGTATCACTTAATCTCCTTTTGTACCTGTGATTTTATTGAAGTCGTCTTTTTTTAGTCTAGCCTCAAGTCTAATAATTTTATCTTTCAAAAAAATCCAATCTTTGTTTTGTTGATTTTTTTAGTTGTTTTTCTAGTCTCTTTTTCATTAGTTCCCATTCTGATTTTTAATGGAACAGAGACCAAAAATGAATCCATGCATTTACAGCCAACTGATTTTTTTACAAAGGTGCCAACAACAAGAGGGTAAGGACTGTGCCTGCAATAAATGATACTGAGTAAACAGGACATCACCATGTAGAACCAACTCTTTCACTGCATACAAAAATTCACTCAAAGTGGACTATAAAATTCCCAGGGAAAAACATCTGAAAAGCTGTATGACTTTGATACGAACAATGACTTTTTGAAAATGATATTAAAAGCAAAGGCAAATGCTATGGTTTTCCTATGGTTTGAGGGTTCCCCCCAAGGATTCACAAGTTGAAATTTATTCCCTGCTGTGAGATATTACATTGATGGAAACTTAATCCAACTACAGTGTTTAGAAGTGGGGTCCTTTAAGAGATGGCCAGAATTAAATAATCACCAAATTAACAAAAATACAAAAGGGAATGTTGGCAAGAATATGTAGAAAAGAAGCCCTTATATACCATCAGGGGAAATGTAAACTAGTAGCCCCATTATGGAAAATACTTCCAAGTTCCATAAAATACTAAAAATTGGACTTCCATATGATCCAGCAATCCCACTACTGAGTATATATTCAGAAGAAATGAAAATAATATGTTGAAGAGACACCTATACTTCCAGGTTTAATGCAGCAGTATTTCAATAGGCAAGAAACTAAAATAGGGAAGGGGGGGCAGGGGATTAGCAAGGGCAGTGGAATATGAGACATTATTATCTAAAGTACATGTATAAAGACTCGAATTGGGTGTCTACATACTTCATATATAAACAGAGATATTGTGGTACATATGTGTAATAAGAATTGTAATGCAAAAAAAGTAGATGTATAAAGGCATGAATTGGCATGAACATACTCTATATACAAAGATATGAAAAACTGTACTCTGTATGTGTAATAAGAATTGTAATGCATTCTGCTGTCAAGTATTTAAAAAAAAATCAATAAAACTAAAAAAATAATCTAAGTATTTATCAAGACTAACCAACGGATTAAAATATACAATAAAATATTATATATCCATAAAAAGCATGAAATCTTGTCATGAATGAACCTGGAGATCATTATGTTAACTGAAATAAGCAAAACAAAGAAATACTACATGATCTCATTCATATGTGGAATCTAAAAAAGTTATTTCAGAGTAGTCATCAGAAGCTTGAGAGTTAGGGACAGGAGAAAATAAGAAGTATGTCAAAGGATATATAATTGTGGGGAGCCACTCTGAATGACCCACGCCTTCCATCCTGAAGCGAGAAGCTCTGACCCATCACTACATTTCGTAGTGACTTGGGCACTGTCCCTGTTACCTATTCCTTTGTAATACTACCCCTTTGCCCTGTTTGGGATAGAATGTTCCAAGGAAACGCCCTTGTGTGTCCCCTTCTCTTGCTCTGCCTTTGGGTGTGGCCTTCCTACATGTCAGTCAACCTGCTGACACCAGACATCCTAAAGCTAACTCAACTCCCTGAAACCTGACCCCCTGCCTCATTTGAATGGCTTCTCCTCAATAATAAGTGTTCAGCACGTGCTCTCTTTCTGTGGACCCTTAAGGTTAGAGGAGCTGTCACAGAACTCCAAAGAAAAAGGAATCTGTCTCTTGTGTGATAATTTTGTGCTGCCCAGTTCACCTGGAGTGACCCTGAGTGTTTTAGTTATGAGGAATTCGACATATAATTACAATAGAATAGGCAAATGGAGATAGAAAGTACATAAATAATTGCCTGGGGCTATTGTAGGGAAATATGTATAACTATTACTGGCTATAGAGTTGCTTTCTTATATAATAAAAATCTAAAATTAATTAAGGTAATGGCTATAAAACTCTGAACATAAAAAAAAGCAATCTATTCTTCAAATAGGTAAACTGTATGTTATGTGAATTATATCTCAGCAAAACTGCTTTAAAAAATTCAAAAATGTAATAAAGTACATTAGTGTGAGCATTATCTTATGTTTAAGCAAATAAATGCTAAAATATAGATGAGAATGAGTAATGCATTTATATAATTCTAATCTTCATAGAATTTTAGTGTACAAGCCTAAAGAACATTAAACATTAATCTTTAAGTGAAATATTTCACTTTCTTAAATTCTTAAGTCTTTCAAGAAAAATTCCTACTAGAGAATTCTTCACATTGTGTAAAAATTAAAAGCAAACCTCAATTCAGAAATGTTACAATAAACTCCAAAATGAATCACCTTCGCTCATTAAAAAAAGAAATTACCTTTGACCTGGAGCTAGTAAGGAATAGTTTACAAAATGAAAATATTAGAAGAAAACAGAATACCAAAAACAGGGTCTATTCTCATTCCAAAGAAAAAAATGTAATACTTTAAGATAATTCTTCAATGAGATAACTTTGTAAGGTCTAAAATTTGAATAAGCTTATTTCTGAAATATTTCTATAGAGTACTAATCATTTTCAATACTTGATAAGAAAAATTTTTGAATTTGCCCAAGTTATGAATTCAAGGTACAAAGTTCCTTTGAAAAACTATATTAAAACAGTTGTTTGTAAATTGTGTTCTGCTATGTACAAAATGTTAAATCAGTAAATATCCTACTTCTGTCTTGCACATCAGACATTTAGATATATAAAACAATGCATGCTTGACAATACAGGATGATAAATTAAACATCTGTTTTGATAGTTCACAAGTGTCTTCATTTCACCTTTTTTTTTTTTTTTTTTTTTTTTTTTTTTTTTTTTAAAGAGAGAGAATTTTTTTTTAATATTTATTTTTAGTTCTCGGCGGACACAACATCTTTGTATGTGGTGCTGAGGATCGAACCCGGGCCGCACGCATGCCAGGAGAGCACGCTACCGCTTGAGCCATATCCCCAGCCCTTCATTTCACCTTTTAACAAAAGAATGAACCTGACTGGTGAAAAGAAATCACAGAATGAAAAATGAGTAAAAAAAGGAAAAATAAATCATTTAACTGAATCATACAATAGGACAAATATAGTAAAGGCTATGAATGATTTTTGAATTATAATACAATGCTTTGTTCACATCCTCTAGTTCTTTAGAGAATGATTAAGGTACAAAATCAGTTACAGAATAACTGTAAGCATAAGTTCAGTAGTAGAGACTGAAATTAACTTGCCATGTACTTAAATTAATGAAAAAGGAAAAGCTGTCCATTATTAAATGTAAAAGAGTTTTGAAACAAAAGATTAATACTATATTCTGTAGATAACAACACAAAAAAGGAAGACAAACAAAAAGTTTACTAAAAATATGTACACTCCTCAGAGTACATGACATTCATTGCAAAGTTCCTCCTGTCATTCTATTATGTTGTACATATTATGCCATTCTATTGTGTCGTAGCATGAATGCAATTAAACAGATACAGATGGAAAATTTGCCTACAATTTTATCATCTTTTAAGCCAATCACACAAAATTCTATTGCAATGTTTCTAGATAAGATGTGTTCATTTTCCCCAAATGATTAAATGAAACATAAGTCACCTGCAAAATGTTAGAATTTAAAAATATAAACAAGGGCAAGAATGTGTTTCTAAAAATATTTAGGAATAATTTTCAAGAAATGTACAAAGCTTCAGTTTGTGGCATTTAGTCAAGAGAATCAAAATATCTGAGAACAGAAGTAAAAAAATAATACTAACCAACTATATTAAAGAAAACCGAACTTACCGATAATTAAGCATTTTCATACAAAATAACCAAATACTTTCTATCCAAAAGCAGACCAATATGGACCTTTCTTTTTTTTCTTTCTTCTTGTTAGGAGGGAAGTACTGGGGATTGAAATCTGGGGTGCTTTACCACTCAACTACATCCCTAGCGCTTTTTCATTTTTTGAGAAAGAGTCTTTCTAAGCTGCTTAGGGTCTCACAAAGTTGCTGAGGCCAACCTCTAACTCACAATCCTTCTGCCTCAATCACCCGAGTCACTGGGATTACAAGTGTGCTCTACTTCACCTGGTTAGACTTTTCTTAAATTACAAAGCCACAGAGGTTCCAGACTTGAATTCTATTTTCCAGACTGAAGCCCAAACCCTATGCTCAGTCTCATTATACTCTATAATTGAGAGTAAGCCAAAACATATTACTCAAGGAAGTTTAATCTCTTCATAAAAACATTATGACAATGGAACAACACAATAACAATATACAAATTGTGTGAGGTGAATTTCTATCAGCAAAGATCTCTTTTTGCTATATAATTTAAGGAACAAACATGTTATGTTTGTCCCAGATATCAGCAGCAGAGGGCAAGAAGTTATTCTTTTCCATCACTATTTTATTCCAAAAATGAAAAAGTCACTGCAACAGTGACTTAATCTATAGTCTCTCAGGATGGTCCCCTTCCCCCATAAATCCCTATTTAATTGTGAAAGAGATACAATTTAGAACTATATACTGTGATTCTGACTCACGAAGTCATGTCAGGCAGGAAACAAGTTCATCTTTACAAATACTTCTTCTATTAATCAATTTTCCTAAAAGCACCAGGTTTTGTTATTGTATTTAATTCTGATATCTTCCCTATTTATTTCCATGGAAGCTGTCTCAGAATTTATCAGAAATGTACACTTACTGAGCAGTCAGTCTACATGTATCTCTGGAGTGATTTTCAGGCATTAAAATGAAATAAAAGATATGAACAATCGTAAAAATCAGTGTTTTGAATTAATGAATCAAAGTGATGGCATTTAGGCTCAATTCTCTGGGAAAGAGGAAGCTATATCTTCTTACAATTTGGCTCAAAAATGACTTTTCCCATAGTAGGATCAACAATAAAATGAGAAACATGCACATTCCCCATATTTCACTATGTGTATCACTAAACTAACCCAGAATACAGACTCAAGCAGATATCCCTTACATTCTACATTCTAAGAGAAAGTAAACCTCTCAATCAAAATGCAGTGCTGATTAAGTTCAAAATGAAAATGAGAATTGAGGATGAACCTGACTAAACTAATTATGGTAGTTTAAATCTTCCTGGTACATTTCTAGCAAAGGCTCCACAGTGCAAAAGAAGGAATTTGATTCTCTGTTCTATTTAAGGGAACATATGCTTTTATAATTCTATTTTGGGGGAAAAAGTGACATCTTATCTTGTGCCCAATGCTTTATGACAAATCGTGGCTACTCATTGTGTGTGTGTGTGTGTGTGTGTGTATAAGGGGGTGGGGCACTTTACCAAAACATGAACGAAATGTGAACATCCAGGATAATCTGTTTAATTGCTACTACCACAGAGAACATGGGTATTGTGCCCAGTACTCTTTTCTACAATCAAATGTCTCTATCTCAAGCAGCTTCCAAAGAAAATAATTAAGAGAAGGTAAGAAAACAACAATACTTAGCAGGTACCTACATACCATCAGGTCTTTTTTCTTGAATAGTTTTTATCAAAATGAACACAGGAATGAAAGGTAGCAATGGTATATGTAGACTTGCATTCTGGATCTTTTATAAATTGTAATAAGATATAATATTTATATCTATCCTTACCACTATCCCCAACAACCCCTGCTTCCTGGTTGTCATGAACTGAGCAGCTTTCTTCCACCATGCCCTCTGTGTCATGATGTTCTGTCTCGTCTTGGGCCCAGAGAAATGGAGTTGATCAATATGGACTGAACCTCTGAAACCATGAGCTAAAATATTTTCTTCCTCTAAGGTGTTCTTATTTGGTCATCGGGTCTGTGGCTCAGTGGTAGAGTGCTCGCCTACCATGCATGAGGCACTGGGTTTGATCCTCAGCACCATATAAATGTAAAATAAAGATATTGTGTATAACTAAAAACTAAAAAATATTATAAAAAGAAACAATAGTTAATATGAAAATTACCATCCTATTACAATATATTCCTCTCTTATCTATTGACATTAGACATTTGCTAGTACAAAGCAATGGTTATTTGTAATATATATGCTACGGTTATTAAGCAGTCCCAGGAAGACACCCTTCACCTTTTACTACCTTTTAGCTTAAGGTAGAGTGTAGGAGAAGTGAAGAATAGATATCAAAAGTTTTCTTCTAGAAAGAAAATTATTCTTATTATTTTTTGTTTTGTTTTGCGGTGCTGGGGATTGAACTCTGGACCCTGTGTATGCTTAAGCAGGTGATCTAGCACTGAGTTTCGCCCCAAGCCCTGGAAGAGGATACTTTTTTTGTTTGTGTTCTTATGAACCCAGGTGTAGAACCAATGGTAGAACCACTGAACTATACCCTCAACCCTTTTTATTTTATTTTGAGACAGGGTCTTGCTAAATTGCCTGGGCTGTGCTGGTAATCTGTGATCATCCTATTTCAGCCTCCCCAGTTACTAGGATTATAGGAATGCATCACCACACTTGGCTTGGAAGAGAATTCTTAACTGTTAGATTTTGAAGTAGTTAGTTTAAAATACACACACACACACTCTTTAAACAGATTAACACCACCAAAAGGGTAAAGCTGAATCCAGTTGTGTCCTGAACCCACAATCCACCTTATTTCCCTTTCCCCTTTATATTCAAATCCCTACAACTCATTCTTAAACCTGATCTCTAATGCCACCTGCTGTTGCAGTTCTAGGACCTCAAAAGTTCTACAAATCTGATTCAATATTATCCCTGGCTTGATTTTACTCCTGCATGAAATAAAATTCAGGTACTATACTTTTTGGTAAGATGTAACATTAAACCTACAAATGACTGAGCTCCTTCATACTATAATCACAAATTTCTCAAAAGAAAACTTTTTAAATAAAAAGCAACATTAACTTTTAATTTTGCCTCTGAGAGGAATATTATAATAAAGTATGACTATATCTTTAAAAAAAACAAAAAAAGTCCTAGGAAAATGAGTTCAGTCATGTAATTCTTTTCTTTCTTTCTTTTTTTTTTTTTTTTTCTTTTTTTTGGTACTGGGATTGAACTCAGGGCATTCAGCCACTGAGCCATTTCCCCAGCCCTATTTTGTATTTTATTCAGAGACAGGGTCTCACTGAATTGCTTAGCTCCTAGTCATTACTGAGGCTGGCTTTGAACTTGCAATCCTCCTGCATCAGCCTCCCAAATCGCTGGGATTACAGGTGTGCATATTGCGGCCGGCAGAGTCATGTAATTCTTACTTTAAAATTTTATATTGCTAAAAGGAACACTAAACATAGAACAAGATTTTTAAATTTTTTTTTTAAAGTTGTAGATGAACACAGTGCCTCTTTTTATGCGGTGCTGAAGATCGAACCCAAGGACTCACACATGCTAGGCAAGTGTTCTACCACTGAGCTACAACCTCAGCCCCAGAACAAAATTTTTAAAATGAAAGAAAAAAAAAATCTACTTGTAATCATTCAATGGAAGCTTCATTCCAATATCTATTAATATTTACATTTTGTTGGTACTAATATAAACTAAAAGGGCTATCAAATTCTAGTACAGTTACAAAACTAAGGGAAGTATCAGATACTATCCTCTAGTATTACTTTGTTCCAGAAGTTCCATCTCTTTCTAGCAAATCTAACAAAGCTGTTAATACCTAATTTTAAACATGAGTTCCTCTATAAAGCTCTCATTGTATATTATCTTGCTTGCCACCTTCCCCAACAATTCTGTGATTTCCATAAACATTCTGTAAGTATTTCTAGTTATGTCAGTTGTCATATTACTCCTCAATCTTTTCATGGCACAGGATAGGCAATAAATATTTTATGAAAAAATGAATAAATCAAAGAATGCTGAGTCTACACCTGATAGTATGTCCAAAATTGATTTAAAAACAGTTTCCCTCTTTTGTGAAAGTACAAAGCAAAATGTTCATTCATTTTTAACAGTTATCTAAAGTTAAAAGACACAATAAAATTACAAACTTAAGATGGTAGAAATGTTTGAAATTAGTGACAATGACTGCACAACTCTGTGTACCCCTAGTAAGGCTGCACATTTTTAAAGGGTAAATTTTGCATATTTGAATTATATCTGAACAACAAATATATATGCTTTATTCTAAAACTGGGCTAACTTTATACAGGGTACAATGTAAGGGAACAACTCTAAACAGAAAACAACCATACTACTATTATATAGTAGAAATGCCAGGAAAGAAAAACCAAAAACCTAGGTAAAATCAAACCAATCTTTTTCAACAACTCCATTTCAAAATAAAATTTGCAGGCACAGTGACGCATGCCTGTAATCCCAGCAGCTCAAGAGGCTGAGGCAGAGATAGGAGGATCTTGAGTTCAAAGCCAGACTCGGCAAAAGCCAGGCACTAAGCAACTCAGTAAGACCCTGTCTATAAATAAATTACAAAATAGGGTTGGGGATGTGGCTCAGTGATTGAGTGCCCCTCAGTTCAATCCCTGGTACAAAAAAAGGAAATAATTAAAATTTGCTTAAGCAATTTAAATTTTTCCTGGAAAATCATGAATATGAGAAAGATCTAATGTATATTATTAATACCCACTATTTTCTTACTTGAGAGACATTTATCTACATGTCATTAAATTCTCAAGTTAATAGGTCTTGAATCTAATAATTGAATTCATGGGTTTTAATATTTTTCCACAAAAAATTATTTCATTGATATTAATTACTTTTTCAATGAGGGTTTCTTAAATAACCTAGTAAGATAGCATAGACCTTTCTTTTCTCTTTATTTTTTTTTAATTTTTAATATTTATTTATTTTTTTAAAATTTTTCGGCAGACACAACATCTTTGTTTGTGGTGCTGAGGATCGAACCCGGGCCCACGCATGCCAGGCGAGCGCACTACCGCTTGAGCCACATCCCCAGCCCTCTTTTCTCTTTATTTTTTTCTTTTTGAGATGAGGAGCTTGCTATGTTGCATAGACTGGTCTCATAAACTCAAAATCCTCTGCCTCAGCATTCCTAGTATCAGGGATTACAGGTATGCACTACCACACCCAGCTAGACATTTCTTTTCTAAGTAGAAATTTATCTTTTGGAAACAAAATTATAATTGTAGCTATGAATTTTATTTATAATTTATTGTGTTCTTTAAATGTGTATATCTAAACTAAAGTAACATCAAATAAACTAACCAGTGACAACATGTTAGTCAATCTAGCGACATGTTTCAATGCTATTTGACCTAATTTGTAATGAACACATACTGGTAGTAAAGTATCTATTGCCCCAACCTGTTCTGCTCATCAAAATTTCAATTTTTAATCACCATCAGTAGGAAACTGTTATTCATTTTTCATTTGCTACCAAAGTATACTAAGTACACTATGATTATAATAGTATACTAAGTATATAATACATAAGTAGACTAAGTAAACTATGATGCAAAACTCCAAAGTTGAAATTTTCTTTAAGTGGTGGAAAGGAATGTATGCTTCTTCTTTTAAATTAGTGTGTGATAAATATAAGTAAATATTATTACTTCCACTTTCACTTTCTAAAATACTACTGGAAAATGTACCATTCTGATAATTTATGAAATGGCACAGAAAATACATGAAGTTGAAAGAAAACCAAATATAAACATTTTATAGGAAGTGTGTAAGAGAGTTTTTTTCACTTTAGAAAGAAAAATATTAAAGGAAATCCTACTATAAAATTAATAATGAATGTATTTCTTATAAAACAATCAGGTGATTTCTACTTTTAGTCAAATGGCAAAGTAAATAGTATGAAAAGTATTCTATTGCTGGGTGCAGTGGCACACTATCTTTATTCCCAGTGGCTCAGGAGGCCAAGGCAGGAGGATGGAGGATCACAAGTTCAAAGCCAGCCTCAGCAAAAGCAAGGTGCTAAGCAACTCAGTGAGACCCTGTCTTTCTAAATAAAATACAAAATAGGGCTGTGGACATGGCTCAGTGGTCAAGTGCCCCTGAGTTCAATTGCCAGTAGTTAAAAAAAAAAAGTATTCTATTCTATCTATTACAACAAAGTAACTTAACCCAACATAAGATATGTATCACGGCAGTGTCTCTCTCCTAGGAAATAAGAAAAAAAATCTCTACAAAGGCCAAAAGAAAAGAAAGAAGGAACAGATCTAATTAGGCATGACTGTCCAGAGGATTACCGAACCAAACCATGGCCTAAGAGGCAAAAGTACAGTCCCCAGAAAAGGAGGTATAAACATACCTGACTCCTAGCAAAGCAAATTCAAAGCTCAATTCTCAAGCCAACATCAAATTAGGCTCCAAGATAAAGATGAACAAAACACAAACTTTATAATCAGCTGGACAAGTTCTAGGAAAAAAAAAATACTACATATTCTAATACTGCATTAAGCTTATAAATTAATAGGCAAGAAAAAAGCAAACTGCACTGTAATGAGGAAGAATTAGTCCTATCTATAAAACAATTAAAACTATATCACGGGCTGGGGTTGTGGCTCAGTAATAGAGCGCTTGCCTCATACATGTGAGGTTTGATTCTTAGTACCCATATAAATAAATAAATAAAATAAAGGTCCATTAACAACTTAAAAAAAAAACAATTAAAAAAAAAGAAAGAAAAACCTATATCATGCTGGCAAATAAAACACAAGCATCAGCAACATAATAGAAATTCAGACCAAACCCAAGTACATAAGGAAATCTGTAGGGCCTCAAATCAGACAGATCAAAGAGTTCTCTTTTTTTTTTCTTGTTACATGAATTGTACAGTAGAAAATCCTTCTCCGCAGCTTTCAACCTCATTACATATTTTATTAAAGGTCTCTGTTAGCATCCTAAAATAATGAAAAATATCACACAGTACAGGCAAGTACAAAATGCATCAACATACAGTCTGATAGATAACTATGTGTCTGTTAAAAGCAATATGCAGAAGAAATCAGTAAAACTGAGGTTCTACTGGTGACTGAACCCAGAGCCTCACAGTTGCTAAGGAAGATTGCTACTCTTAATTCTTTTTCATTTTTTATTTTGACACAGGGTCTTGTTAATTTGCCCAGGCTAGTCTCAAACTTTCAATCCTCCGCCTCAACTTCTAAAGTAGCTGGGATTATAGGTATGTACTCCTCACCTAGCAAAGACAGATGTACGCATTTGAAAGAGATGTAGGTTTGAACCATAACTCATAACTTTATTACTATACTGCAATAAAATTCAAAAGAATCAAAAATATTTATATGTTAAAAGTGAAACACAAGCCAGGTTCAATGGCATATGCCTGTAACCCCAACAAACTGGGAAGCTGAGATAGAAGGATCAAAAGTTTGAGGCCATTCACACAGCTTCATAAGATCCTCAGCAACTTAAGAGAGACCCTGTGTCAAATTAAAAACTAAAAAAGGGCTGGGGATGTGGCTCAGTGATAAAGCACCTCTGAGTTCAATCCAGAACACCACCCACCCACCAAAAAAAAAAAAAAAAAGGAAGAAACAGAAAGAATACTACAAAAGAAAGAAACAAAAAAAATCTTTTAAGAACTTGTAGTGAAAAAGGCTTTTCTAATTACACACCGAAATCCAGAAACCATAAAAGATTTATGATTAATTATAGGTTTTAAAAAAATAACAAATAATTCTACATGGCAAAATAAGATAAGACTAAAGACAAATAACTAACTGAAAACAAATTTGCAATCCATATTTCAAACGACTAAAGAAGCCCTCTTAGTCATGGTATTAAAAAATCTCCAGAATAAATTATTAAAGTAGAAAAAGTTGCAAAGAAAGTGTACAGCATGCTACTATTTGTATTTTTAAATACAGGAAGGATATACATATGTTAGACATGTATTTGCTTTATGTGCATAAAATATTTCTCAAACATATCAAAAGCACTGATGAGGGATTTACTTTCTGGAAGTTTCCTTGCATGAACTTTGGTCCCAAATAATTTATTCTTAATGTAGTAGAGGTAAACCTGAAGGCACATTTGATATAAAGTTTTCTTCATTTTGGCTGAGTAATGGTTGTTTTGCTTACCACTTATCACAGAATGGTACTATTAAACTGCAGAAGGGGGGGGAATCCAAAACGAATTTGCTCAGATTGTTGAAAATGAGTCATAACAGTAACAATGTTTGTTTTTCCTTTTTATGTTTAAAGGGATCTGTAGATGCCAAGCAATCTGTATCAAAATTCCAACATTCTTTGGGGAAATAGAACACTCTCAAAATTCATATAGAATCTCAAGGAATCCCAACATGCCAAAACAATCTTGAAAAGCAACAAAGCTGGAGGACTCACATCTCATTTCAAAATGAATTTCAAAGCTTTAGTAATCAAAACAAGGTAGTACTGTTAAGACAGACTGAACAATGGAATTGAAGAGTCCAGAAACAAATCTCCATACACATATATGGAATTTTTTTTTTAAACAAAGGAACCAGAACCAGGAAATTAATTCTCTTTAATGAAGATGCTAATAAAATTATTCATATTCAAAAGAATCAAGTTGGAACTTTACCTTAAATCATATACAAGATTTAACTTGAGTCAAAACTTACATATAAAAACCAAAACCATAAAACTCTTAGAAGAATACATAAGGAGAAATACACTGAATTTGCCCAGTTATTACTAAGATACTCCAAAAACATATGCAGTAAAAAACAAACTGGACTTCATCCATTTTTTAATCAAAGAACTCAACACAACTCAAAAATGGTCAGAAAATCTGCATAGACATTTGTCAAAAGTGATACATAAATGAACACTAAGCCTATAAAAAGATTGATCATCATTAGTCCCTAGGGAAATGTAAATCAAAACCACAGTCAAGAAAGGGAAGGAATAAAGGAGAGGATCTGGAGAAATTCTGGAATACTTATGTGTTGTTGGGAACATGAAATAGTGTAGCATCTATAGAAAACAGTTTGGAACTTCTTCAAAATCTAAACAAGAGAATTACTATATGATCCATCAACTCCATTCACAAAGTATTGTTGGCCCTCAATATCCATGGGTTGGGCAACCAATGATTGAAGCAACCTTGGATCAAAAATGTTCAGGAAATAATTCTATCTATACTGAACATGCATATACTTTTTTCTTATTATTCACTAAACAATATTATATGACAACTATTTACACAATATTTACATTACATTAAGTATTTAAATAATCAAGAGATGATTTAAAGTATATGGGACATTTTATGTAGATTATATTCAAAACACTACGCTATTTTACATAAGGGACCTGAAAATCCAAAGATTGGGGTGGGGGGTGGTAACCAGGGATTAAACTTAGCACAGTCGGCCACTGAGCCACATCCCCAGCCCTTTTTGTATTTTATTTAGAGACAGAGTCTCACTGAGTTGCTTTGTGCCTCACTTTTGCCGAGGCTGGCTTTGAACTGGCAATCCTCCTGCTTTAGCCTCCCAAGCTGCCGGAATTACAGGCACGCACCACCATGCCCAGAGAGGATTTTTATATAATATAGGTCCTGGACCCAATCTTCTAAGGACACCAAGGGATGACAGCATACATCCAAAGAATTGAAATTGGGACTCAAGGGGTGGGGTTCATGGCTCAGAGGTAGAGCGCTCGCTTACCATGTGTGAGGCACTAGGTTCGATCCTCAGCACCACATCAAAATAAAATATTGTGCTTGCCTATAACTAAAAAATAAATATGAAAAAAAAATGGGACTCAAACAGGTATTTTTCATACCAATGTTCACTGCAGCATTATTCACAATAGTCAAGGGTGGAAGCAAACCAAGATTCCACCAACAGATGAATGATTTTTTTTTTTTTAAATGTGGTGTACTCATATGACAGAACATCACTCCGATATAAAAAGGAATGAAAGGCTGGGGATATAGCTCAATTGGTAGAGTGCCTGCCTCGAATGCACAAGGACCTGAGTTTAAACCCCAGCACCACAAAAAAAAAAAAAAAAAAAACGAATGAAGTTCTGGAAAATACTTCATGGAACAACCTTGAGGACATTATGAAATACACTAAACAAAACAGGACAAGTACTGAATGATGACACTTTTATCAGGTATCTTGAATAGGCAAAAAAAAAAGTACACGAGACGTTCTCAGTTGCTGGGAATAGGGAAAATCGGGAGTTATTGCTTAATGTTTACAGAATTTGGATTTAAGAAGTTTTGGGAATAGTAGTAATGGTTGTATAACACAGTGAATGTGATTAATGCCATTGAATTGTACAGTTAGAAATGGTTTAATTTTTATTTATTCTTTAATTTTTTAGGTACACAGGGATTGAACCCAGGGGCACCTAATCATTGAATTATATCAGCAGCCCTTTTATTTTCAGACAGGGTCACTGGGATTATAGGCGTTTGCCACCATGCCTGGCTTTAAAATGATTAAAATAATAAATCCCAAATTACATATACATTTAGCATCAATCTAAAAAATGAACATAATACACTAAAAATCATTTAATTTAAATGGTGCATTTGTGATGATATTTGAATTATATCTTGATAAAGATGTTATTTAAAAACAGATAATACTTCCATTTCAGAAATGAGGAAAACAAGGCTCAATTTACCTAAGATTTATCCTGTTGATTTTTTTCAAGAACTGGATACAATACCCAATTTTTCCTGACATTATAATCTGCAAACTTATTCATATGATTTCATGAAGAAGTCATCATAAAATATATCTTAAATCTCTATACTCTCATGCAGAAGGGCAATCTATTAGAAATTTCTGAATGCCACAGCAATTTGGAGAACAAAAGAGCTTTGCAGCATTGTAGTTTCTGGTAACAAGTAAAATGCACATGAATGACAGGAAAGAATTAAAGCAGGCTGGGGATGCAGTTCAGAGGTAGAGTGCTTGCCTAATGTGCACAAGCCCTGGGTTCGATCCCAAGTCACACGCTCACACGCGCACATGAGGGAGGGAGGAAGGGAGGGAGGAAGGAAGAACCCAATCCTAACATAGCAGTATTTCTAGGGTCCATCACAAGCGTATGTTATTGCCAAGTAATCTTATGAAAATTTTACAGAACTTTGTTCCATAAAAAACAGGGATTTCCAAAACTTGCAACCAGCATCTCTTTCTCTGCAGAACAGATCATAATAAAAATTTATCAGAATAGAGGCAACTATTGATTAACATGAGAAATGGGCATATAGGGGAAGGAAGGAAGGAAGGAAGGAAGGGAGGGAGGGAGGGAGGGAGGGAGAAAAAAAGAAAGGGGAAAAAAAGAATTAATGATAAAAAATCAAATCATCATTTAAAACAGTGAGTAATATTCTTTTAGCCAAAATATTAAGCCAACTCTTTCTCCCTGTTTTACTCATATATGAATACTATCTTAAATCTGTGGGAATATATATATAATATATAAAATAATGCATAAAGGGACTAAAACTTGTGGTCAACAAAATAAAGCACAAATGTGAGACCTTTATTAGACAAGGTGAACAGAATGAAGAAGAGTTAGAGGAGTAACTGGATATCTGATAAAAGGGGGATGACTTTTCTTTTTGTTTTTTTGAGATGGGGTCTCACTACGTTGCCCAAAATAGTGTCAAACTCATGAACTTAAGCAATCTTAAGTAGTTGGAACTTCACCCAGCTAACATTTTTAATATATTAACTTGCCTTATGAGGAACAACAGAAATATTTTACAAAATAATTCATTTAACAAAAGCTTTCAACATTTCTTAGTGAATCTGATACTTTCCAACCATCCTGGAAGGCAGGTAATAATATAACCAATTAATAATATCTTTGGGCTCAGTTTCTCCTCTGTTAATTTGTCCATGATGACACTGTTAGTAAGTAGGAAGGCAAGATTCAAATCTAGGTTTCCTGACTACAAATCCAATATTTTTCCCACTAACCTTAGGAGTAATAATCAGAGTATGCTCCATTTTAAATATCTGTCATAATTTTATAAGCAAATTTTACTACATTGTATACCATTACATCTTTGACATGACTCACAGACTATTTAGAAGAAACGTAAAAAGATTAAAATCAAATTTCCTGGAATAGGTATGTAAATCAATAGAAAAATCTGAATACTGTCAATGACCACATATTGCTGGGCATTACACTTACCCTTTTTGGAGGACAATGTTCACTCTTTTCATCTGTCATTTTCCCACTTTTAAGCGTTTTCCTTGGGTGCTTGATAGTTGTTTTTATGGCAGGTCGACATACATAATTCTCCAAGTTCTTTGGAGGTTTTTTAGTTCTCTTAGCCTGAAGGCCAATTTTCAATTTTAAATTTCCCTCTGAAAAGTTTGTCTCTTTCACTGAAAACTGCTGCTGTGCATCAGTCAAACCATCATCTTTCCCTGCTTCAATGTTTCTTTCCCGATTCCGCTTTCGAAGGTCCTCTTCTTCCTTTGTGTTACTCTCTAGCTCTACTTCTCTCTTGCTGACCAGTGTGCCAGTACTGATGGCAGAAGGACTCTTTCTTGAAAAACCTTCGGAATCAGAACCCAATCCTAACATAGCAGTATTTCT
This sequence comes from Marmota monax, assembly GCF_021218885.2. Classification (NCBI taxonomy): domain Eukaryota; kingdom Metazoa; phylum Chordata; class Mammalia; order Rodentia; family Sciuridae; genus Marmota; species Marmota monax. Next base: position 1,506,994 of record NW_026694593.1, on the reverse strand, counting down.
AGGGTCCATCACAAGCGTATGTTATTGCCAAGTAATCTTATGAAAATTTTACAGAACTTTGTTCCATAAAAAACAGGGATTTCCAAAACTTGCAACCAGCATCTCTTTCTCTGCAGAACAGATCATAACAAAAATTTATCAGAATAGAGGCAACTATTGATTAACATGAGAAATGGGCATATAGGGAAAAGGATAAGAAGTCAAAAAGCACCCAAAAAAATCACAATTAAAACAGATCAAATTATAGTTTGAAATAGATTTAAGACCATTTAGTTAAAAATATGTTTTAAAATTTCAGAAATTTTATACTCTACAAATATCATGAATAAATATAGGTGGCATGGTACAAATCAAAATTGAAGAATCACTATTACAACTCAATCAAGAAATTTCTGCAACTGATGGTCAAGCAAACACAAAGATAAAAATAATTTAATTTTTTCAGAACTCTTCAATTTGAAAAGAATATATTCCTTATATTTTAGTTAAATAAAATCAGTTTTACTGAAAGTAAAGGACATTTTACTGGTTTTAAGTGGGTTTCAGTGTTCTAACCATTTTTAAGAAACTGTCAGGCTTTTTATGTTAGGACTTTGAGGCAGGAATAATCTTGCTGTACAATTTAACTCTGAATTCACTCAATCCATTCAAAAATATTTCTGACCACCCATTATATGCCAGGCATTATACTACATCCTGGAAATATATTATGTACTCAACAAATCCACTCAGTTCCTAAATTTATGAGGCTTAAAATCTAGCAAAAAACACAATAGAGAAATGACTGAGAACAATTGCTATAAAAACTTTTGAAAATCAGAAATTAATTTTTATAAGTTTTCCTAATAGCAAATAGTCAGTTGGCATGTGTCAATTCCCCAAATGCATAATATTTGGCGGAGGGCAGCTTATTGAGCTACACCCCCCAGTTTTCTGAATTTTTTGAGACAGTCTCACAAAGTTGCTGAGGGTTTTGCTAAATTGTGGAGGTGAGCCTCAAAACTGTGATCTTCCTACTTCAGCCTCCTGAATCACTGGGATTATAAGAGTGTGCCACTATACCTGGCTACATATATTTTAAAAAGAGCATTTTGATTTATTTTTTGATAGGTGGTATGCCTAATCTAAGAATCTATACTGTACAACCTTCCCCCATATATAAAGGTCCTCATGAAACCAGATTAGTATATAATCCAAAGGCCAACTGGTGAATATAAAATAAAACAAAATAATCTACTATTCTTGAGGACTGAAAGACTTGTATTATCTCAAGCATATGCCCAACTCAAGATCCGGGATTAGGAGTTGAGGCTATAGCTTAGTGGTAGAGCACTTGCCCAGAGTGTGTGAAGCACTGGGTTTGATCCTCAGCACCAGATAAAAATAAATTTAAAAAAAATACTGTGTCTATCTACAACTAAAAGGAAAAAGATTAAGGACTAGTATTTAGAAAAAGAATAATCTCATATCCCTTGGAAAATACCATTTATGAAATAAAATATTTTACAATTTTCACTGTGTGCCTTAATGATTTTCTTTTCAAAGGACAAAGACCATGATATAAAGCTGTTATACAGCTCCTACAAGAAGTATCAGAAAAATACCTAACCCAACAACTGGCATGTAGCAAGGATTTAACAACAGACACTCAATATTTTAGTACTGGTAGTAGTTGTAGCAATGGCAGCAGCAGCATTTTAAGCAGTTACTAAGCAAATGATGGTCAACTGACTATTCTCTTTAGTTTGTCCCATTCCGAAAGAATAATCTTCCAATGATTTCACTTTGGTAAGTCTATTACTTTACAATGGTATTCAAGGTTTTTAATAAACTGGCTATTCTCACTATTTAAACTTGTTTAATCTTATTTCCAACATACATCTCCTATGATTTAGTCAACTCAGTTTTCTTTACTGTCTCCAAGAAATCATATTTGCTTTTGCTTCTGTGTCATAATGCTTTCTCTCCCTTAAAAGTACAAAGTTCTATCTTTAATATGATGGATTTGGGATTCTACAATTCAAAATACTCTGAAAACCAAGGTTTTTATCATAATTCATTAGTGACAAAACCTGACCTGCACCTATTTTAGTCTTAATCATCATAATTTCTATGCAGGGGCTGGGGCTCAGCAGTTGAGTGCTTGCCTAGCATGAGTTGGGCCCTGGGTTCGATTCTCAGCACCACATATAGATAGATAGATAAATGCATTGTGTCCAACTACAACTAAAAAATGAATTTTTAAAAAAATAATTTATATATATATTTACATGTTACAATGCAGAAGTATTAAGGTGTTTGATTACAGACTGCTTTTCCAAACACTCTGGTGCCACATCACCCAATCTATATAACCTTTTTAAAAGCTGGGAAACAGACAAATCTTTGGCATCAAAGATTCTGAAGGATGGGCTATGGACCTATGTTCTCAGACCTACATTTAAGCTTGTAATGACTGATCCATCCCTGAATACTTATTATTCACATAGGATCACAATGGGGGCAACTGAGTTTTTCTTTCTCCACATGTCAACATCTGGGGATACAAACAAGTATTTGAATGGATGGATGAATGAATGAAGGAAGGCAGGAAGGAAGGAAGGAAGGAAGGAAGGAAGGAAGGAAGGAAGGTCTCTATAATTTCAAACACAATATTTGGCCTATAGCAAATGTTTCTCCTTTTCTATTTTACATAAATATCCCGTGTTACAATGAGAAATTCATAAATAATTTTTTTCTTAACATATATATTTCATATAGATGGTTTTCTAAAATATATTAATTTTATCAGTGACATTTCTCAGCACGTTTTATACCTCTTCTGTCCCTGTAACATCAAGGGTTGTCTAAGAAAAGCAAATATGCTGACTGATCTCACTTTATATTCCTGACCAATAACTTTAAGTGAGCCCTTATTGCAAACAACTTATTTCTCTAACCCATGCACTCCAGCACCCTTCTAGATAACTACTTCATCCCATCTTCACTCCCTTCATCAACTGCCTACTGTCTGACAATGGCAGTAGAAAGGATCAGAAGAAAATTGCCAAAACAACCTATTGTTTATCTCCCCACCTATCTCCATCTATTTCTACAGACTGCCTTCCTTCTTAAATAATACATAAATTGTTTCTACTTCCAATTCCTTGAGGACTAAATCCTATCAGTTTTGTTCATGCAACTACATCCCCCTTTCCCATCATATCATCTTACCTTTCCTCTGGATAATGCCAATCATCATGAAAATACACTAAAGTATCTCCTCATCCAAGAAAACTTCTTTACTCCACATGTTCCTCCAGTCTCCCAATTCCCTATTCATCCTTACAATAAAACTTCTTGAAAGAGTTCTCTATAGTCCCTATCCTTAAATCCTCTTATTTTCTTCTCATGAATATACAATCACACTTTCACAGTCACCACTGCACATAAACTTGTCAAGGTCACCTTCATGTTGCTAAGTACAATATCAATTCTCAGTCCTCTCTATTGGGGACCACCCTGAACAGGAGGATGCATACACCTTTAAGTCTTGAGCAAGGAGGTACTAGACTGGCATTGCACCCATTGCAATGAATGTAGATTTACCTCTGCTCAGATAGAAAGGTGGAGCTCTGGGAATTGGCATTACCCAATGCGAGTGGGCTGACTCCTTGTTCCTTTGTAATCCTACCCCTTGCCTGTTTTTGGATACAATGTTCCATCGAATAGCTCCCTCCAATAAAAGCCAAGTTTCAGGGCGTGCTCCCCCTCTCTTGCCAGCCTCCCGTGCTTTTCTCTTCCCCCTCCTTGTGAGAACTTGTGGCTGGAGGTGGAGGTGGAGAAGCCATCCTAACGCCTGTGAAAAAGGTTTCTTTTGTGTGTACCTCAAATTTGTTTTTATTTCACAAAGAATTTGTGTCACTTCAAATTCACCTGAGTGACCCCGGTTCAGCAGTCCGGGCTACACCTCTCATCTCACCAGACCACTCAACAAAATTAGAGCAGAACAGTCCCTGTCTTCACAAGACTTCCAGAATACCTGTCTTCGTTCTTCTCCTTCACTGACTAGTCAATCTCTCCTTTGCTGGTTTTCTTCTTCATGACAGGTAAATATGAGAGTCCTAGGACTCTTCCTTATTCCATCTACACTTCCTTCATAAATGACCTGATCCAGTCATTGATGATTCATAAGTATCCATCTCCAGAAAAAGACAAGTAGAGACCTCTTCCTGGAACTTCAGACTCTTATACTAAATGCATACTTGACACACTGGCTGGATGTGTAATAAATAGGCACTTCAGGGTTGACATGTTTAAAATCAATTCATCTTTGCTCATCACCAGAAATCTATTATTCCCATGTGTTTCCTGACAACCCCAACCAGAAATATGAGGTCAAAAATTTCTAATCAGATTTTGATTCCTTTCTGTCCCTTGTAATCCACATGCCCATTTGTTCAGCAAACTCTATCAGATTTACCTTCAAAATATATGTAGAATCGCTACTTCTCACTATTTTGACAGACATCAGATACATGTGATCATAATATCTGACCTGGAATACAATAGCCTTCTAACTTGTTCCTGGCTTCAATTCTCATATCTCTTACAGTCTTCTCAAGCCAGCAGCAAAATGATCCTATTAAAGCCTGAGTTAACTGTGTCACTCCTTTAATCAAAACCATAATGGCTTCCTATCTCACTCAAGAGTAGAAGCCAGATTTCTTATAATGGTGTATAGAGAGTATTTAATCTACCCTACAATCCCCTCTACCTCACTTACACGTCTTACCAGTCTCCCTACTTAGTTGCCAGTAGAGGGCACAAAGATCTTCCTTTAGTGTCCCAAATACAACAAAAAATAAGTCGTATAACTCAGGGCCTTTTCATTTACTACTTACTGCCTAACTAGACACCTTTACCTCAGATAATTGTATGGTCTTTTTCACTTGATGTCTTTGCCTAAATGTAAACTTATAGAAAAGGCATTCCCTGACAACCCTATATAACAGAAAGATCCCCATTCTCATCACGCTCTTCTCACACTCTTTATGCTGTTTTTATATACTCTAATATTCCTCTCATTATCAGGTACACAATACATTTATTTGTTTATTGTCTGTACCTTATTCCACTAGGAAATGGACTTTTGTTAGTTCAGTTCATTGTTGTATCCTAACACCTACAACAGTAACCTATCACAATAAGTAGGTTTCAAAAACATTTGCTAAATTAATTTCATGCCGTATGAGAGTTTTGACGTTATTGGCTCCAATTTGTCCTTTTTCTATTTTCTTTTCCCTTTCTTGTTTCCTAATTTCTAATGACCAACCTGGGTTTCATATTTTTGAAGGCAAACTGATGTACCTGCCATGTATCTTTTTGGTTAGTTGTTAAAACAAATTCTTTGTGAAATAAAAACAAACAACATTTTACACAAAAACAAGCATTTTTATATTCATTACGCTCAAATACATACTTTCTTAAATTTCCCTATAATTTTTTGTTTGTATGTCATGAAAGAATTCCAGGAGCCTTACTATTTATAAATGGAAATTAGAATTTCAGCATTTTGCCCAAAGAAAGGAAATCATTCTTGACCCTTACTGACTCACTGTCAAAACATTAAACAGAAGGGTCCAGCAAAGCGCAGTGGCGCACACTTAGAATCCCAGCAGCTCAGGAGGCTGAGACATAAGGATCAAAGAGTTCAAAGCCATCCTCAGCAAAAGCTAAGTGTTAACTAACTAACTCAGTGAGACCATGTCTCTAAATAAAATACAAAATAGGACTGGGGATGTGGCTCAGTGGTCGAGTGTGCATGAGTTCAACCACCCGTACTCATTCCTTACCAACAAAAAAGAGAAGAGTTTAGAGAAGCAGGATTCTGCAGAAAATAAATCCAAGTGACATATATAAAACAGCAGGATATCAATATACAGAAGAGAGATTAATTTAAAAACATTGATAATCCCTCTAGAAATGTATATAAAAATAGAAATTCCATGTTTCCTAAGCTGATCAAGGAGGAAAACAGAAACTATGCCTATGGGCTTATTTTGTGAATCCATTTCAGCAATGGGCAGTGAAACTAGGAAATAACAACTGTCAAACTCCACATACCAAATTTAAGTGTTTCCAATAAAGATATACCCAAATTCTGAACATACTTTAAAACAAAGAGTACTTTTTAACTACTGAATGTAAACTTTAAAACTCAGTGAGTCCCAATAGCAGCTGTCAGATTGCAGTTTTTTGGGGTTCTTTTTTAACTTTCAAAGCAATTATTTGTGAATGACATTCTTGTAGCTTTTGGAAAGATATTTACCTATACAACTAGGTATTCCATCCAGGGTCAAGAGTGTCATGTTGTTACACAACTTATTATGGTTCCTAATATATTTAATTTAAAATATAGTTCCAAGGGCTGGGGTTGTGGCTCAGTGGTAGAGCACTTGCTTAGCATGTGTGAGGCCCTGGGTTTGATCCTCAGCACCACATAAAAATAAATAAAATAAAGGTATTGTGTCCAACTACAACTAAAAAATAATTTTTTAAAAAATGTAGTTCTAAGGAGAAATACAGAACTCAGACCATTAGAATTTCTTTGCTCAAAGAGGTAAGTTCAAACTTTATTTCATAAGCAACTTTGAGATTTATGTTTTCAAATCTCTGGAATAATCCAGAATGGTCTAGAGTCCAAAATCAAAGAAAACATCTTTATAGCACAAAGTTCTTTTCCATATATAATTATAGCAGTGTACAAACTCTAGGAAATTCTAATCGTATTAATAGGACATATATATTATATAAACACAATGGATGATAATCTAATCATATAGTAGACACTCAAAATTTTTAAAAAATCAAAATTCATAGTGATTCACAGTATACTCCCTATACATTCTGCAATAATCCACTAAACCTGGGAAAGCAATCAAATACAGGACTTACAAATACAGGACTTCAGTTGTGGATAGAGCTCTACAGGAGACCATGTGCTTATTAGCCTGCTTGAGGCGCTGAGTTCAATCCAAAGCATCCAAAGTATTTGTGTTTGTGTGTGTGTGTGTGTGTGTGTGTGTATACTTTTGAATAGGAATTGATCAAAATTGTTTATCACATCCATACCCTATTCCCTCTAGATAGTGAAGACCTCTAACCACACTAATACTTGCCATACTAATCCCACATCCAAATAATAAACCATAGATCTGATAAAAATTATGTAATATACTGTTGTTAATATAAGTGTTCTGAGGCTGATGTGACTTGCTCAGCATACACAAGACCTTGGATTTGATTCCCAGCAAGACCAAAAAAACAAATAAAATTTAAAAAAAAGATATTCTGGGGCTGGGATTATGGCTCAGTGGTAGAGCACTTGCCTAGCATGTGTGAGGCACTGGTTCGATTATCATCACCACAAATAAATAAACATCCATCAAAAAGTAATAAAAAAATTTAAAAAGATGTTCTGTTCTAAATACAGAACCTCTATTATAATTTGAAAGAGTACAGGAACACTTTGACTACACACTATTTAGCAAGACAATATAAAATCAACTCAGTTTTTAACAAGTACTACTAATGAATCCTTGGAGATTAACATTAGTAGCTTAAAAAGTAATAAAAAAATTCCTAATATTTTCTCAGTTTTTAATATGTGCAAAGCTTAAGCCTATTGTTTTATGTATCTCATTTACACCTCACAATAACCATGAGGTAGTTACTAGTAACTCTTTTTTTCAGTTGTAGTTGGACACAATACCTTTAATTTATTTATTTTTATGTGGTGCTGAGGATCAAACTCAGTGCCTCACGCATGCTAGGCAAGCGCTCTACCACAGAACCACAGCCTCAGCCCGTAACTCTCTTTTTACAGATAGAAAAAAAGGCTTGATGGTCAATAAAAGGTGATCCAGGTCAGCCTCGATCCTCTTAACTACTACATTATGTTACCACCAAGAAAAAATTTTTAGTTCTAATGTTATTATTCTTCAATTATATCTGGCATACCTGCTACCTCACACTCTAAACTAGAATTCCTACTACCTCTTTAACCAATCCATCATTTCCTTTATGGATTTATCATTCTTAATCTATTCCTTCTTTAATTCAACAAATATTTCCTGAAAGCCTCAAAATCCATTTTGAGAAATGTGGCGTGCTCTTGGATACAGCAAATGTACAAAATACAAATATGGTCCCTTTGAACTTTAAGTTTTAGAGATAATTGTATAAATATATAATTATAAACAAAATGTACTACTATAAATATCAGCCCTAAAACAGCAGGAATTTTTGTTTGTTTTCTGTACTGCCATCATCAAGAGAACCTGGAGGGACAGGGAACAGATCTTAGAAAAACATTTAACATTTAAGCTGAGACTCGCAGTCTCAGTAGAAAATGGCCAGGCAAACTGTCAAGTGAAAATGATACAGAAAAAGAGAATAATATGTCTAAAAAGTCCCTAAGATTAAAGATTAACAGAAGATTAATTGAAGAAGTAAGAACACCAAATGGAAATAAAAGACAAATGAGAATAGCTCGCAAAGGGCCTTGTTGAGATATATTAAGGACCTGAAATTCAAAAGGCTCTCAGCAGCAGAATAGCAAGATACAATTTATATTTTGAGAAAATGTCTCTGGTTTCTGTAAAAAAAAAGATAGAAAGCAACAGTTTTTTCTGAAACACAACACTCTTACAACGTTAAGATTAATACACTAAACTAGAAATGGTAAAACTGGAAATAGAGAAAAAAGATGTATTTAAGAGACTGAGATATAACTAACATAATTTGTCATTAAGATGTCTCAAAATAAAAAATAAAAAGGACTGGGGATGTGGGGCTGGGGTTGTGGCTTAGTGGTAGAGTACCTGCCTCACACATGTGAGGCACTGGTTCAATCCTTAGCACCACATAAAAAATAAAGTTACTGTGTTCATCTACAACTAAAAAATATTTAAAAAGGACTGAAGATGGGATTCAATGGTAAAATGCCTCTGGGTTCAATCTCCAGTACCAAAAACAAATTTGCATATATATGTACGTGTGCATATACACATGTGCATATACACATGTGTGTATAAATGAAAAAGTTAATGGAGGTTTTTTTTAGCTTGGTAAAGGTAAATTATTAATTTATTTAAAATTCCTACATATACTTCAAAGCATTAAGTAGTATACAATAAAAATACAGTGTTATCTGTTAATTAAAATATTCTTTAAATACTAGGAATTATTTTTTCATTTAAAATTGCCACATTGTAGCATATTTTTAAATTAAAACAAGTAAAATCTAATTTTTCTCATCTGTGAGAAATTTTTGTTTCACTTTGTGGTCTTTATTTATCATAGATAATGGTTGTAATCATTATTTATTAACATTAAGAAGCAAGTATAAATTAACTACATTTTTTTAAAAAAATATATACCATATTATGTATTAAAATTCATCCTGGGTTTCATGCTCTTTAAATTTCTTATAGATGTACTGGATGTGGTGGTACATGCCTATAATCTCAGATGCTCAGGAGGCTGAAGAAGGAGGATTACAAGTACAAGGCCAGCCTTGGCAATTTAGCAACACCCTGTCTCAAAAATAAAAAGTTTTAAAAAGGGCTGGGGATGTGGCTCATGGTAGTGTGTCCCTGGGTTTCATTCTAGTAAATAGGGGGAAAAAAATTCTTACAAGTGACCATCCTATTTCTTGGAATGTATCAAAGGGTAGGGAGATTTCAGTCAGGGAGAAGAAAGTGCAAAAGCTCTGAGGAAGTATTTTTGTCCTGTTTAAGAAACAAAAGGGGGGCTGGGGATGTGGCTCAAGCGGTAGCGCGCTCGCCTGGCATGCGTGCGGCCGGGTTCGATCCTCAGCACCACATACAAACAAAGATGTTGTGTCCGCCGAGAACTAAAAAATAAATATTAAAAAAAAAAAAAAGAAACAAAAGGGAAACAGATGCATCCCCTTTCTGAAACTGAGTGAGTAGGAGATGAAGACAGGTAGATGAAGAGAAATAAAAGACATGCAGGACAGATTACAAAGGGCTTTGCAAATTTGTAAGAACTCTGGTTTTTTTACTCTGAGGTAGAAAAACAACTAAAAGGTTTTGACCAGTGAAATGATCTGAGGCCTTAAAAAAATCACCCTGGCCGGGCACAGTAGTGCACATTGGTAATTCCAGCAACTCAGGAGGCTGAGGTAAGAGAATCACAAGTTTGAGACCAGCCTGAGCAATTTAGCAAGATCTTGTCCTGTCTCCAAATAAAAACTAAAAAGCACTGGGAATGTGGCTCATTGGTAAAGCTCCACTGGGTTCAATCCACAGTACCAAAAAAAAAAAAAAATCATCCTGCCACTGAGCTGAGAAACAAATTTTTGCTATAATTTGTAATCATCCTTTACTCTTCTTTCTCTCAAACTCTACACAATGTAGTAAGCGAAAGCTGTCAGCTTTACCTTCAAAACATATGCAATCATCATTTCTGACTGCTTCAACAGCTACTACATATGAATGATTTTGCTGTCAAAGAAGAAATAGTATTTTTAATGCTTCTACATACTCAAGAAACTTAGAGCACAGTATTTGGGCATCATGAAGTGTTTTTCAAATTCTACTATTATTTATTTACCTTAGGCCTACTAGATGCCATCACCTAGTGTTACATATCACTCATTTAATTCTGACAATAACCCTGTGAGATTTAAATAACCACATTTTAAAGATGAGCAAACAAGCTTGGAAAAATGACTTAGCACCAAGATTGTAAAGCTAGTAAATGGAAGAAGTTGGAGCTGGGGGGTGTAGCTCAGAGATAGAACATCTGCTTACCATGGGTTCAACCCCCTGTACAAAAACTAAAATGAACTGAATGCAAGGCTCCTACTGGATATTTATATGCAAAAAGAAAAAAAAGTAACTCAGACAATTACCTCATATCATACGCAAAAATGAACTCAAATAACAGACACAAATCCAAGAGTAAAAACGGTAAAACTCCAAGAAGAAAATATAGGAGAAAAATCTTAATGCTGTTGAAATAAGCAAAGATTTCTTAAATGATACCAAAAGCATGATTTATAAAAGAAAAATCGGATAAATTGTACTTTATCAAAATTATAAACTTTTGTCCTTCAGAAGGTACTGAGGCTAAGAAGACAAAATGATACATTTGAGGTAACAGATTCTTGCCCAGAATACAGCAGACTTCTAATTTTTAAATGCCCTGATTTAATCATTATACAATGCATACAACCGATATATTGAAACATAACACTATATGCCATAAATATGTACAATTATTTTGTCAATTAAGAATAAAAATAGGGCTGGGGATGTGGCTCAGTGGTAGAGCACTCGCCTAGCATGCGTGAGGCACACTGGGTTCTATCCTCACCACCACATAAAAATAAAATAAGGATTTTGTGTCCACCTATAACTAAAAAATAAAAAAAAAACTTAAAAAAAAAAAGAATAAAAATAAAACTGAAAAGATGAAGACAAGCCACAGACAACTAGAGACTTCCATGATAATATACTTTCCTAAAGTCTTTCTGGCAGTCACTCCTAAGCCTTATTTGCTGGCCTGATTTGGTCTACTAGCCCTTCAAATGCTGAATTTCCTTGGGTTTGGTTTTTCCTACTCTAAATTCTATCCCTGGGTAACATATTGTACTTGCATATAATAAACTATTCTAGATTGTAAGACTTCTAAGATGCTGACAGTACATTTGGAGCTTGTTCAATATCTTGACAAGTTCTACTCCTCCTCCAGTCTTTCCAATTTCAGTGTCACCAGTTGCTCAAGTCAAAAAACTAGCATCATTCTGATAGTCTAGGTCCATTTTTCCCAACCTTCAACCTAATATCAAAACTTGTGAATACCACACAGATAATATACAATTACACCAAGTTCTCTCCACTTCCATTTTCTAACTTGTCCAAAAACCCAACAACTCTTGCCCAGAATACAGCAGACTTCTAATTTCTTTCTATATCCACCTTATTTTCCTCTAGACCAATCTGCAGCCAGAAAGTTATTTTTAAAAATAATCAATCTAATTTTCAAACTTAATACCTTTGGATGTTTACTGCTCTTCAGAAATAATGGTCCCTAAATCCAGTCATAACTTATAACCTACGTTCTGCAGTATGGTACAGTGGCGTTAAGGACACATACTCTATAGTTAGAATACATAGGCTCAGATCTCAGTTCTTGGACAACATGCTCTTTTGTGTAAACAGAAATTGTTAACAGTTTAATGAACTAATACATGAAAAGTACTTAGAACAGTACTTCACACATCACTGGTGCTTACTTTTTGTTCTTGTTAACTGCCCCTACTTATATCTAGCTTCATCATTTCCTATTCTGCTATGAGCAGAGCAAGGGTAAACAGTAACCAAAAAAAAAAAAAAAAAACTAAACACTGTTACATGTGTGATATATGTGTTTTAAGTACCTTTCAGTTTCTAAATATGTCTTCCCTCCATTAGAACATAGTTCCATCTGGAACTCTCCTCCACCCAATTCCTGAATGACTCTATTCATTCTACCCATTTCAACTTAAAGGCCATTTCCTCAGGGAGACATTTCCTAACCTCCTAAACTAGGATAGTTCTCCCTGTCAAGTACTCATACCCATACTGTAAATCTCTTAACATTCACTGTAATAGTAAGTTATTATTTTCTACTAGACCATTCATTCCATAAGAATAAGAATACTGTTTGAGACACCCTATACTGCTATGCCCTTAGCAAAATACCTAGAATATAAAAGCCATTCAATAAATATCTGATAACTAAATAAACAAATACTAATATATTTTTAATCATGTAAACAGTAAAAACTAAGAATAGGCAAGATGAAAATAAAAACATATAGGACAGATACTTTTATTCAAATATTATTCAAATATCTCATAAACTTTTTTGGCCATAAAGGAACTGAACTCAGAGTCTTGCACATGCCAGATAAGCACTCTCCCACTAAGCTACATCTCCAGACCTCTTCTTTTTTAGTTGTAGGTGGACACAATACCTTTATTTGATTTTTATGTGGTGCTGAGGATCAAACCCACTGCCTCATGCATGCTAGATGAGCACTCTACCACTGAGCCACAATCCAGCCCAAACCTCTTCTTTTTTTTTTTTTTTTTTAATATATTTTTAGTTTTTAGTTTTAGGTAGACACAATAACTTTACTTATATGGAGCTGAAGATCGAACCCAGTGCCTCACGGATGCTGGGCACAGCACAACACCAGCCCCAGACCTCTTCTTTTTGAGACAGAGTTTTGATAAGTTGTCAAGGTTGATCTCAAAACTTGTCATCCCTTCCTGCCTCAGCTTCCTGAATAGCTGGGATTATAGGTGTGCAGCACCACATAAGGATCTCATACTGTTTTTACTATGTAAAAAATAAGTACTATATATTCCAACCATGTAATTAGTTCTCCAAAAATAAAAAGGTAAGCAGTGTCTTAACTAGTTTAAGATGTTTTATATTAGGGATGGAAGTATAGCAGAGCTCTTGCTTAGCATGAGGAGGCCCTGGGTTTAACTCCAGCACCATGCACCCCTCCCCCAAAAATGCTTTGTATTAAACTAACTGAAGTATTAATGTTATATAAGTCACTGAAATCACACACACACACACAAAAAAAAAAAAGTAGAGTGCCTCTGTGAAGATATCAACAAAATTTGAACTAAGTTAGGATTAGGGATGAACTCTGAAAACATGCTAAAATGAAAGAAGTCAGTTCCAAAAGACAACACAGTGTATAATTCATTTATATGAAATGTTCAAAAAAGGCAAATCTATACAAAAAGAAAAAAGAGACTAGTAGTTACTTACAGCTACGGTTGAGATGGGGAATGACTGTTATCCAGTTATGGTGATGAAATGTTCTAAAATTTTGTAGTGGTGATGACTACATAACTATGAATATATTTTTAAAAACCCACTGAATTGTAAAGTTGTATAGCATATGAATTATATTTCAAAACCATTCAAAAAATTTCTGGCAGACCAAAATAAAGCATCTTGTAAAAGGAATGTCTTTTATTTGCATAAAAGCAAATATAGAGTAGCAGCAGCCCTGTGAAAACCATTTTCAATTAATAGATTTTAATATGGCTAGTTTATTTGATGTATGTTACAACACATCAAATACAATTGGCTATCCATTAAATAAAGTAAAGTTAGGCCCATTCTTTTATGTCATAAACAAAAATAACTCTCTCATGGATTTAAAACTACACGCAAAAGTATTTGAGGAATATTTGTTAACATTTCTATAGCCTATAGTAGAGACACCCTTTGTAAACAAATCAGGAAACTAAAATAAGTCTACAAAAGAAAATCTTGACAAATTTCACTACAGAAAAGCATTGTATTTCTGTATGGCAAGATATTTTAAACAAAAATCAAAGATAAGGCTGGGGATGTACCTCAGTGGCAGAGCACCTGCCTAGCATGCACAAGGCCCTGGTTCCATCCCCAGCACACCCCCCCGCCAAAAAAAAAAAAAAAATGACAGAGAAGAAGAAAACACAGTATATATGAAAAAGGACTAACTCTAAGATACAAAGTTATTTTTATAAAATAATAAATAAGAAAATACTTACATGAGATATATACAGGCAATTTCAAAAGAGAAATAATGAGGAGAAATGTAAAAAGATTTACCACCTCATTAACAGTGAAGGAGACAATGTAAAGTGTCAGGGGTAAAGTGCTTGCCTAGCATTCAGGGGGGTTCAATCCCCAGTACCAAAATAAATAAATAAAACAAAATTTTTTCATGAGTTCAGCTCAAATTTCAGACTAATAGCATTTAACACTGGTAAGGTATGCGTAAACAGGCATTAATAGCCACCATTATTCTGGAAAGTAATAGTTAATCTATTATATTTTTAAATTTTATATACACTGACTGTAAAGTAATTTGACTTTTGAGACTATCTCAGAGGAAAAAAAATATATATATATACATACACATACATACATATACAAAAATACATACAAATACCTTTGTCTGCTCTTTCTCTTTTCTTTTTGTGATGCTAGGGATCAAATCTGGGGCCTTGAGCATGCTAGGCAAGTTTTCTACCACTGAACTATACCTATATCCCCTATGTCTGCTATTTTCAACTTAAAAAAAAAAAAAAAAAAAAAGCATGGTCTCATATTTATGGAATAGGAAAAACCCAAATGGATTGCACTCACACAGGAAAAAAAGTATGGATGATTATATAAATATTGGTTACTTGACGGAGAAACCTTTGAAAGATAAATGTATATAAATTTTCATATTACAAAATTTATTAGTTTTATAATTAAAAATCCATTAAAACTATCATACATGTACCTTTCAAAATTTTGTTTTGCTTATATTTATATGAAATTGGGAAAAATAATCCAAATACTTCTGGACACACTTACATATTTTTTATTAGTTGTTGATGGACCTTTATTTATTTATTTACATGCAGTGCTGAGAATCGAACCCAGTGCCTCACACATGCTAGGCAAGCACTTTACCACTGAGCCACAAGACCAGCCCTAGACAAACTTTTAAAAACCATTCTATTTAGGAAAAAAAAATGGCAATGTCAGACACAGTGGCATCTATTATCCCAGCATATCAGGAAGCTAAGGCAGGAGGATCACAAGTTCGAGCCGCCTTATCAACTTATCTAGACCTTGTCTCAAATAAAAAATAAAAAGAGCTGTATCTGTAGCTGTGTACAGTACCCTTGTTTTCCATCCCCTTCATCACAAAAAAGAGAAGAAAAAAAAAAGACAAGGTGAATTAAAAAAAAAAAAAAAGACATCATTAAAAGGCTCCATCATCAAGAATGAAAAGGCAAGCCACACACTGGATGATGACATATACAATGCATACACCTGAAGAAGGAACTGCTTTCAGAATATATATTAAGAGCAGGTACTCCCCAAAAGGATGTCTGAAGTTCAAAAATGATGCTCCAAGCTGGGTGCGGTGGTGGCGCATGCCTGTAATCTCAGCAGCTTGGGAGGCTCAGACAGGAGAATCTTGGGTTCAAAGCCAGCCCCAGCAAAAAGCAAGGCACTAAGCAACTCAGTGAGTCCCTGTCTCTAAATAAAAAATACAAAATAGGACTGGGGGTGTGGCTCAGTAGTTGAGTGCTGAGTTCAATCCCCAGAATAAAAAAAAAAAAAAAGATGCTCCAAATCACCAGTCCTCAGGGAAATCTAAATCGACACTACAGTGATCACCCACAAGAATGTCTATTATGAAAAAAAATTACACCATCAAATGTTGTTAAGTAATGTAAAAGAATACCTATACATTCCTGGTTATAAAGTCATACAATCAATTTGAAAACTGGCAGTATCTATTAAAGATAAAAACAGACAACTCCTACTGGGTATCCTCTTGCCCTTGTTTCTCCTACTCACTTGAATAAATCCAACTCTTTTTTGATATAAATAAATAAGCTTACCCCGTGGACCAGCAATCTCATAGGTACATGTTCGAGAGAAATTAGTGCATAATGTTCATCAAAAGAGGGGAAATGACCAGCTAAGACTTCACAGCATCATCCTGAATTTTGTCTCTGAAGATGGGTAAGTGTGTTCCCTTTGCAGACAGATATCTAGGAGCAATATGCAAGTTGTGCATATATAAATGAATCCTGTCTGGAATACAGAGACATAAGGCCAAAGAGTAGGCAGGATCTCATAGAGCTTTGCTAAGGAGTCTGATCCCTATAATGGGATCTAGGTTTGGATTTAGAAAAAACATTTACAGAAATGTATGGAGTATAAGCTAAGGAGGACAGGCAACTATAGGCAGGAAGCCAGTAAGAGTAGGATTCAGATGAATGATGATCACTTTGCTGCCACTTTACCAATTCTGGAGAATAATTACTTCCCTTATACTCTCAACTACCTGCCATTCTATGGGGGACGGAATTGAGTTGTTGCTTTAACTGATAATTCTCCAAAAATTACTGATTTACCATAACGGCAAACGGAAAAGTCAGATAACAATCCAGAAAAGATGTTTAAACCTCCTCTAACTACTAACCTTCCTTACATGAATTCATTCCTTTTTTAAGAGCAGTTATCTGTTGAAGAACAGATGCAACTGTCTTTCCATAACTTGCATGAAGTAGTTGTGAAACAAAGAATGTTGGCCTATAACCAAATGTGCCAGTGAATCTCCTTAAATTATATACCAAAAAAAAAAAAAAAAAAAAAATTGTGCAAGTGTTTACTTTCTGGGAAAGGGTACAAAGGTTTTATCATATTCCTAATGAGATCCATGACTACCCATCACTACATCAAAAGTAGAGTTAATATCTTTTGTCTTTAAGGCCAGCTTCTAAAGTGGCCTTAAAATGGAACACTCAGAACAAAAACAAGGAAATGGCCTTTTAAAATCACCTAGTTATAAGTCTCAATGAAGAGTTTCTGAACTTTCATGGAGCAGATTCATCTAGAAATATTTCTGGAGATTATCTGAACCTTAAATACTGTCTTAGCCAACTCCGCTTTTTTAAAATAAATATTTGTTTTTGTAGTTGGATGCAATACCTTTATTTTATTTATTTATTTTTATGTGGTGCTGAGGCGCTGAGGATCAAACCCAGGGCCTTGCAAGTGCTAGGCGAGCGCTGTACCGCTAAACCACAACCCCAACCCTTAACCAAATCTCAGTTCTACTTAAGCCAACTGCCTCCAAACTATTCAGAAATTTTTTGGTAGTGTTATTTAAGGATACCTGGGAAAGGGTACAAAAGTTTCTCTTCATTTACTTGGAAGAGAACTAGTTCTCTAAAGTACCCAACTGATAGTTTTAACTCTGACTTGAGAAAAAGAAATCATATGTGATACAGATCCTAATTCCCTGAGTTCTATAAAATAACAAGAAGTGAGATAAACACTGGAAAATACATTGTTACCAGAAATGTTTCCCCTCAATGTTCTAGATTAATTTCTTTTCCTGAACTGACAGGGTTCAAAACCGCCAGACTCACACATAGTGCCAATTCATCAGATGGCCCCTTTTTTTTCCTAAAAGTGGAGGTGAAATGGCAAATATGAGGTAGTGTACTAAACAAGAGATCCTCTGTTAAGAAGATCTCTGATAGGCTTTTTTTATTTTTGCAGTACTGGGGATTGAACCCAAGGGTGTGCTATAAATGAGTCACATATCCAGTCCTTATTTTAATTTGAGACAGTCTTTCTTGCTAAATTGCCCAGGCTAGCCTTGAACTTGTGATCCTCCAGGACCAGCCTTCAGAATAAATGGGATTATAAATACAAGCACTGTGCCCAGCTTCTAATGGGTTTTTAAATTATCAACAACAAATGATCTATCTGCTGTGACCACGTTTAATTGTTATTTCTATTCCTTTTAATTTCTAATACCTTAAATACATTTAAACAGATACTTATTCACAATGAGAAAATGTGTCCTGAAATATGTAGTCAACCTATAAACTATACTAAGCCCCTAACATTTATAAGTATTTGATCTTATAAAGGTATCCTAGATATTATATGTGTTAACACATAGGTCCATATATGAAAACTGAATTCTTTAAATCTAAATGATGGGCTAAGAAATTAGGAGGCAGCTTGATCTATACATTTTCAAAACCAAAAATAGTTCTTGTGTTCATGGGTAAAGAGTTTCATATGCTTTGATATCTCATTCACTATTTTATAAACTTGTATTTATCTCTTTTATGTCATGGGGACCTCCACAATGGATTTACAGGAAGATATGAACCAACCACTCTCACCACTTTCTCAGAGTAATCAAGCAGAGATTATTCACTCAGGTTCTTTCTTTCTTTTTGGTACAAGGGTACCAAAAAAGGGTACATGACCACTGAGCCACATCCCCAGTCCTTTTTTTTTTGTATTTTATTGAAGGACACGATCTCACTGAGTTGCTTAGTGCCTTGCTTTTTGCTGAGGCTGGCTTTGAACTTTATCCTCTTGCCTCAGCCTCCAGAGCTGCTGGGATTACAGGTGTGCACCACTGTACCTGGCCACTCAGGTTCTTGATTTCACATTAAAAGAAAAAAAAAAAAGTGTTTTGATTGCTGAGTCACAAAGCTATTTGACATATATTTTACTTCTGTCTCCATTTTATTTTTGTCTCTATATCTACATCTTGACTATGTATTAAGTTTTCTTAGCCAGGAAGGTATTACTCCTAAAATTATCAAGATTCTCTTCTAGTCTTAGTAGGCTTGGTAAGATTCTTCAAGTGTTAAGAACACCCCACAACTCAGTTTTAAGAACTTCATCTCTTGAACCCAATCTATACTCACTCTCCAGGTAATCATCAAGTCTCATGGCTCTAAATAGCGTTACTACACTAAACACCCAAATTTATATTTGCCCTGACTTAAAGACCTGTACATCCAATTACTACCCAGTATCTCAACTGCCTACTCAGTAGCTCATTCCTAAATGCTTAATAGAAATCTTGGAATATTCAACCAAATTTTTAATTTCGGCATTCCCCACAACTTGCTTCTACCAGTATCTCTAAATGGTATCCAACTGCTCAGGCCCTGAGTAAGGCCTGTCTTACTCAAACCCCACATCCATCAACAAATTATCATCTCTACTACTTTCAAAACATTTCCCAAATCCATCTCACTAAACAACATTCTAGGTTCACTTTTGCCTCAACAATTCATCTTTTGCCTCAACAATCACAAAAGCCTCCAAACTAGACACCCTGGTTGCGACACTCTCGTTTCTAAAAGTTTATATAGTAGATCAAGTCACTTATTTTCCTGCTCAAAATCTCCCAAGAGCATCCCATTAGCCAGGCAAAGTAGCATATGCCTTAAGTTCCAACTACTCAAGAGGATCACTTAAGTAGTTGAGTTCATGAGTTTGAGACCAATCTGGCAACAAATGTAGGGAGACTCGTCTCCAAAAACAAATGAACAAAACAAACTAGAATAAAAAAACTAAACACCTATGCAAGTACTTAAATCCTATATTATCTAGACTCTGGCTACCTATTTTACCTATTTCCTATCATTTCAGTCCTTTTCTATTCTTTGGGTTTTTTTTTTTTTTTTTTTGGTGTGTGTGTGTGTGTACTTTTTAGTTGTCAATGGGCCTTTATTTATTTATATGCAGTGCTAAGAATCGAACCCAGTGCCTCATGCATGCTAGGGAAGCACTTTATCATTGAGCCACAATCCCAGACCTTTCACTGCTGTCTTAGAACTTATGCCACAAGAGTTGTTTGGGGTCCTTCATACATATCACTTTATATCTGCCCAAATATCAAGTGCTCAGATACTTTCCTTAATCACCTAACATATCTTTACCTTCTTACATTTATGTAACACTTATCAATAAATTGCTATGATATAATATGCATTTATTTAACATCTCTTACTCATTAGAAAGCAACAACCATGAGGACAGTGATTTTAATGTTTTATTCACTGTTGGATTCCCTAGGATTAACAGCACTTGGCACAATGTAATTACACAATCAATACTTACTGAATGAATGAATGTTCCTTCTGTCACAGGCACAGGAGGCAAAATGCTAGTTTTTATTTGAAAAGAAGACATAAACCACTATACCCCAAAAGAATAACTGTCCAATGAACTACCGGACTAAACATAGGCACCTAGTAAGTATTCCTCTAACAGGAAGAGATGTTCATGCCAAAATTGATCTGTTCTAGCATAAAAACAACCATATCCCAGGACATTCCTTCAGGAATCCAAATCTACTGCTTGAATCACATATAATACAATCATAAGCAGCAGATTACAGCAGTGGAAAAGGGAATTAAATAAAATGCACAAATTATGAAGTTCCTAAAATAGAGCAGGCAACCTTATTTGCTTCATCAGCCTGCAATTGACTCTGGAACATAATAAGCAATCAATAAATACATGTTGGTCTTGTTGCTGAATCAAATGAGGTGATTTTTTAATGAAAAAGATGCATTCTGAGGCTGGAGCTGAGCAGCAGCACACTTGCCTGGCATGTGTGAGGTACTGGATTCGGTTCTCAGCACTGCAGGTAATAAATAAAATAAAGGTCTGTCAACACCTAAAAAATATATTTTAAAAAATATATATTTTTTTTAAAAGAGGGATTCTGCTTTAGAAGAAGAATAACATCTTCTTTAAAGAATAATACATTGACTCTTTAAAAAAATAAATAAATAAAGGAAAGCACTTATAATCTTTAAAAAGAGAACTGTCAAAACCAACCCAATTTAGTTCAAAGGCTTCAGGTTTTCCACCCATGAAATTTACACAGCAAGATACATTCCTGTACACTTTCAAAACAAATACTTGATTTGATCAGCAGGTAAAAAAAGTAAATAGAAGCCACACAAAGTCTAGGCTGGAGTTAAGTGAGAAAAATATAAAATTAGAATTTATAAGTAAGGAAAATAAGATTTAAAAGTACACTAAAAACTGAGAATTTAAAAAAGTATATATACATTAGGAGGTTGTTTATATATACTTTCATAAACGTATTTACATATTCTTACTACCAACAGAAAATAAATACTAAGGAGGTAATCAGCTTTGATAAATTCTCTTTTTAGGAAACAAGAGAAATAACTAAAATAGCATATATGTATTATGCTCTAAGGGTACATGACATACATTATACAAAGCACTTTAAACCATTTGCCCACATAATCTTTCAACAACTCTATGCTATAAGTATTATAATCATTACCATCATTTTACAGTCAGGGAAATCAAAGACCACAAGACTTTGCTCAATATTATACAGTCAATAAATTAGCAAAATTGAGATTTAAGCTTAGTCAATCTGATTTCAGAATCCATAATCTTAATCACTATCTGGGATTCTCAACAAATGAAGGGGAAATATGCCATATTTCATATATTTTCAATTTAACTAGATACCTATTAAAATCAAAGCTGGATTAACTAACATGCTGAGGAAGTGGGGCATATTCCAGTAAAAATTTCCAGAGTGAAACTAAATATTTTCTTAATTTTAATCTTTGCTAGAAATTATCTTTAGCTGTAACAATATACTATTTTTGTATGAGTGAAATATGCTGAACATCTTTCATCTTTATCAGTACAAAGATACAGGAAATCATAAAATTGAACTGAAAATATACTACTGATCCAAATCATATCAAACTCATCTGTTATGTTACATTCATTTTTATACCCTCGCAGATTTCTTCGTCTACTTAGACTACCCTCTTTGAGCCTTACTGAATAACTCATTTATCCTTTAAACTCTGAATCTTTCCATTTGTAGGAAGCTATTTTAACCTTTCCTTTCTCCCCTCAGATTTAATAACTTTCTCTTCTTTCCACTGTGAACAAATGATTACACTGTATTGTAATGTTAGTTAAAATGTTCCTCTTTCTAGACTGGGAACTCTTGAGAGACCAAAAAAAAAAAAAAATTTTTTTTTTTTAAACATCTTTTCTCTACCACTAAGCAGAAATGGGCATCAAGGAAGCACTGGAAAAACTTTAAGTTGACTGAATAAATGAACACATAAATAAGTGCACAAGTAGAAGGAATTTCTTGTTTTTGTTTGGATTTTGCCATAACTAAAGACTCTTAATAACTCATTAGTTCTGGACAATACACTTGTTAGTGTAATTTTCTTTTCTTTTTCCAAGTAACAATGTTTTAAAAATGCATTACATCACATTAAGTGGTCTACATTATTTCAATTTATTTTTAACTAATATCAAAACTGAAGAAGAAATGTTTAATAGAGTAAAAAAAAAAAAAATCCTGTCTTCATTCTACAGTTATCTAACGTTCTTCCCTTAAAATCAATCACATACATACACACAAATAAAATTAACTTAAATCTCTAAATCGAGGCTTAAAAAGTGATTGCCCTTTAACATCCTACCCTTTATTATCATTAAGTTAGATAAAATGTCTACTTGTTTGAGATTTGTATTACCTCCAATCTTCTTTGAAGATCTTTATGCTCTTACAATGTTCAATTAGTAATCATTATACATGATTAATTCACTTCCCCTCCCCTACTTTCTCAGACGTCAGTTACGCGTTTCTCTTACAAAAACAGCCTGAAATTCTCTCCATTCTGCTCAAATATTACCACAGAATCTTTCACCTTAAACTCATACCAACACTGTACTGCTTAACAAAACTTTTTAAAAAAGTGTGGTGGCAGGGGGATTCAAACAAGACCTGAAATATAACTTAGTTTTATTTCATTACAGTTTAAATTATAGAAATTACTATGCATAATTTGTGACTGCGGTTTATGCTCTTTTTCAATTGTGAGGTTTTTCATCAGATGCTCAGAAGTACATGTGACCCCCCAAAAAAATTAAGAACCACTAATCTAGTATATCAATGCATTTCAAAGGAACACAATTCATTTGACATAGTTCAAGCAATCTTCCCTCTTATTCACAGAGGGGATCCTTACTATGAAATTAGTCTTTCGAAGAATTCTTTCAACCCAGCCAAGAAGTTCCAATATCCAGAAGTACATATATCAACAAATTCCAACTCCCAAAAACAGTTTACTCATAAATGCCAAAAGAAAATGCCAAAGGCACACTCTACTACAAACTGGATGCCCTGGATTTTACATACTCCATACTCTTCCATATTAAATTGTCTAGAAGACCTAAATTACCTCCAAACTAAATAGTTTTTTGTTTGTTTGTTGAGGTACTGGGACATGTTCAGTAAATGCTCTATATTGAGCTACATTCCAGTCCTTTTTATTTTTTGAGATAGGGTTTTGTTAAATTGCCTAGGTTGGACTCTTAACTTGCAATCCTTCTGCCTCAGTCTCCCGGGTAGCTGGGGTTACGGGTTTGCAATATAGCTCTGAATAGACTTTTAAAAATTTTCTACTTTCAATTCCACACTGACTTGTCTGCTCATTCAACTCAGTGTATATGACTGTCAAGACAACTACCCTCATATGCATACAAGCTATTTCAACAATGGCATCTTCATTATTCTCACTGAAAGGCAGAAACCATTTATTGAATAAACTCAATAAATATTTGTTGAATGAATGAAAGAGGATAAACTGTCTGGTTGAGGGTAAAGCTCAGTGGCAGAGCACTTGCTGCAAGGTTTAATCCCCAGTACCAAAAAACAAAGTTAAATTGTCAGCACCCCTGAAGCTGTTCTGGTACATGTTAGGCTGTGAAAGCCATCCTTCCCTCAAACATACACTCTGAAGTATCAGAAATGCTCTGCTTTCTCCATAAACACAAAACAATATAGTCATGGATACCCATTTTATACAGGTCAGGCTGGCAAGGAAAACATATATTTCATATATGTGGTTTGACACTATTGGCCTATCCAACCAGTCACAGATTCCCCTATTTTCCCAATATACTCATATTTGCCAAGAAAGATCTCTAGATGAATTATAATATAGTGAATATATTATTGGATTAGTAGTCAAAAATCTGAGTTATAGTCCCAACTTTGTCACCAATTTATCAAGTGACCTTGGAAAGCTTACCTTTATGCCTCAATTTCCTTTTTTGTAAAATGGGAGAAAATATTTATTCCACCATTTTTACAGAAATTTAGAATGACAAATAAAATGAAAAATCATTCTAAATGTAAACTCCTTATACTAATATAAAGTGCTACTATAAACCCACATCAACAAAAAAGGTCACCCATCCTTACAGTCTTAGACTAATAATTCTGTTAAAGATGTTTACATTTACACAATTCATTCAAAGGCACAAACTAACCTGGCGAATTGTTGCAGGCCTGTAATCCCAGCGACTCAGGGGGCTGAGGCAGAAGGATCACAAGTTCGAGGCCTGTCCAGGTAACTTTGCGAAACCATCTCAAAATGAGAAATAAAATAGGGTTGGGGATGGGGCTCAGTGGTAGAGCGCCCCTGGCTTCAATACCTAGTACCTACCAATCAATCATTAAAAGGCACAAACTATTCCTAAGACCACAACTGGCCATACCAAGTTTCTCCCCCCCTCTGACCCCACACAAATGCGCTTTATTGTCTAGAATAATGCCATAACTATTCTTTCCCGACAGGTAATTACGTGCTCCCCATCTCTAACACACACACTTATCAACCTGCAAGAACATCCCAACATTTATTTTTAAAATAAGCTAACTTATAAGGGGAACTCCATTACACTTTCAGAAACACAAGCAAACTCTTCCGGAGCACTTTCCATCCTCGCGTACACACACAAACACAGCCGCTATACACCAACAGACCATCTGTCTTCTGAACCAAAAACATCTCTTTCCATGTACAAACTAACCAGTGACATTTACTAAACTTCTAACAGTGGGACCGTTCTGTCGTTCCTACATACAGCTCGGCGTGTCAGGGACACCCCAGACCTTCCCATACAGGTAAACTGCCTCTGAAGATCATGTCCCTTAAACAAGCACAAACGGGACTTCGGGAGATGCTCCAACCGTGCTTATCCACACAAACCTGTCAGGGGCACGGGCGGCTCCGCCTCCACTGGCTTACTTTCCCGCCCCCTCCCTCAAGTCGGGAGCCCGCCTGTCAGGGACACCCCTTCACCCCCGCCTGGAGGGACTTCCCGGTAGGCTCAGGATCCCCTGCCCTCCTCTCCCCTCCCCCATCCCTACTACCGCTCTCCTGGAGATCCAGGTCCGGGAGATGACAGTAGATCCCAGGAAACCCAGGACGGAGCCGCCGAGAGAGTGCTTAGGCCCAGAGGCCTGCCCAAACCGTTCTACTCACCGTGTCAGAGGCCGAGGCCGAGAACGATGAGAGTGCAGGGAAGTGGGGAAGAGGGGGTGGCCGCCAGGCGCCTCCGCTTCCCTTAGTCCACAGCGGATCTCTCCTGCTTGTCAGGAGGCGGTCAGAGGGTAAGCGGAGTGGCGGAAATGCGAAAGAGGAGAAGGAAAAGGCGTAGGGCGAAAGGAGGAAAACTGAGGGGAGGCGGGTCCCGCAACGAGAAGGGGATCGTCTCCCCCTCCGCAAAGCGAACCCAAAATGGCGGCGGGAGCGGCGGCAGCGGCAGAGCGGCGGCGGCGGCGGCAGCTCCTCAGGAGGGAGCAGGCGAAGGGCGCCTCGTGCCCCCCCCCCGCCTCCCACTCCTCCTTCCTCGCGCTCTCCCCACCGCTCCCCCCAACCTGACTCCGGCCGCCGAGCGCGCACGCCCGTCGGCACGCGTATGAGTGTATCTGGTCTCGTCGTTCGCTGCTCCCACCAACCACCACCTCGGCCGCCCCGCACGCCTGCCAGCCCTTACGCGCTCGCTCAGGGGCGCCTTCTCGCGCGGTCCCCCACAACCCCTGGCCCCTGTCAAGCCGGCTGTGGCGCAGGCCCTCACGCGTACCTTCGGCGGCGCGAGCCCAGGCCTCCTCCTCCTCCACCTCCTCTTCTTTCCTCCCCCCCCTTCCCCGCCCCCACGGCCACCAACCGCCGCCACGGCCGCCGCCGCCGCCGCCGCCTCCGGCCCCCCCCACCCTCCACCCCTCGCGCGTGCGCCTCCCACAATCCCCCCCGCGGGACTGTTCCATTCTTAACTGCAAGGACGGGGGAGAAAAGGACAGGGAAAGGCAAGTAGAGGTTGCTCTTAAGATTATCCGAGAGGATGGCAATGACCTACGAAACTACCCACTTCCCTGGGCTCCTCGCTGCGGCGCCGAGGCTTGCTGATCACTTACTTCTGCTGGCCATGGTGAGCGGGTCGGAGGCGGCCTAGCGCCCCTCTGCTGACCAGTGGTTGGAGGCCGCGACGGCTGCGCATTGAGTAGCTTCCTGCCATACGACCTGAGGTTTCTTTGCAGTTGCGGGACGAGCGCTTCGGTTGCTGGTAGTGAGTAGCAGTCACCGCGTGAGGGGAACTGATCTTCGATTCACGGTGAGGCAATGCACCCGCGCAAGGGGTTTAGGCAAATTCCAAACCTCCATGAGGTAGGGAGTGAGACCAGTAGGGCCGGCGCCCTTCCTGGAAGGGGCTTCCTCTCCAGCTCTGTGTTGCCTACCTGGAGTTCGAGAAGATCTGGCGCGAGGGTCTGTTTGTTGTTGATGTTCTTAACCCAGTTTAGATTTCTCGAATTTCACGTAACTACATATACGCTACGTTATTGTGCCTTATACGTCCTCCTCAGAAATTGTGCATCTTCAGATCCGTTCGATAGCCTGATATTAAAGGATAAAGCTGCTGTTTCTGGGGGCTGAGGTTGTGGCTCAGTGGTAGTGCGCTTGCCTAGCACGCATGAGGCAGGGTTCAATTATCAGCACCACATACAAATAAAATAAAGGTCCATCAATAACTAAAAAATATTAAAAAAGAAAGAAGAAGCTGTTTCTGATTCAGTTCTGGACATGAGCTTCCATGTTTTATGTGGCCCCCAGGAAGTTATTATTTTTGTTATCGAAAACTGAACATAAAATTAGCTTAACTCCAAATGTACCTTCAGGGTTGGTCTATAAAATAGTGAGCTAATATATGTAAAATACAATTAGCTCCTAGGCACCGGGGAAGTGCAGAGTATTATTATGTTATCTTTTATAGGGCTGTTGATAAAGTTTGTGAGAGCAATTGGTAGTTTGTGTTATATCCTTCCAAATAGTTAATAAAATAATGTAAAACAAGCCTGTAGGATTCTATGGCTACCGATTACTTGTTTATCAAAATTGCACTGACATTTTAATGATTGAATTCAGGAGACTGATTTGACTAAAAATCTATATGTAATTCCAAAGTTTAGTATTTTTTGGTTTTACTCAAAGCAAAATAAATTAGGGGGTTTCCTTCCTTTTACATTTGTGGAGAGATCCAGGGAATAATTTGAAAATCCCTGCTAGATTGATCTCAAAGGCCCATTCAAGCTCTAAAATTCAAATAGCCTTAAATTTTCTCCCTTAACAATATATGGATAAGATTTTGTTTACTTATTTTGTTCTTTTTAAAATTAAGGAGAAAGCAGCCTTAATTACTTAATTATATATTTTTCCTAGACAAATCCCAGCTGATTCATGGAGCCCACCTAGGCTTAACTCATCTTTCTTTATTTCATGTATTCAAATGTATTGTGCTACTGACAACTTTAGTTGAAAGCAAAGACTGTGTCTTACATTTCTTTGCATACTGTTTATACTCTGTTGCAAAACAAGTCATGGAAATATTAAAATGAAAGTTAAAAATTAAAATACCAGGGGCTGGGGTTGTGGCTCAGTAGTAGAGCGCTAGCCTTGCACATGTGAGACCCTGGGTTCGATCCTCAGCACCACATAAAAATAAATAAACAAAATAAAGATATTGTGCCCATGTATAACTAAGAAAATATTTTTTTTAATTTTTTTTTAAGAGAGGGGGAGAGAGAGAGAGAGAGAATTTTTTTAATATTTATTTTTCAGTTCTCGGCGGACACAACATCTTTGTTTGTATGTGGTGCTGAGGATCGAACCCAGGCCCCACTCATGCCAGGCGAGCATGCTACCACTTGAGCCACATCCCCAGACCAATATTTTTTTTTTTTAATTAAAATACCAGAAGAGAATGAGAGAGCTAATGTTGTTGGAATGTCATGCCAAGAGAACATATTTCCTGTTTAATCCTTATAATAAACAACCTTTGAGATAGATAATCCTGTCCTCAGCGATGAGAAGCCTGAGGCTCACAGAAATCAAGTAATTTGGTCTTTAGGCCTGTCTCTTAAAAACCTGACTTTTTCACCATACCTCATTGCCTTCATGCAAAATTTCTTGTCAACAGCATAATTGCACTTACTACAGAGAAAATAATAATAATAATAATAATAATGGTATCACCTGTATATTAAAAAAAAAAAAAGCTATAGTCTCTGGATCAGTAGCTTTCAGTTATTATACTGATTCATGAATTGTCAGCTAAGTATGACTACAGATCTCAGAGTCTTTCAGAGACTAAAATACATCTTAAATGCACAATAAAATGGCGTCACAGAATGAATTAACCTTGGATTATTTGAACCTACAAAGATAGAGAAACAGATAATAGTTTCCTCAGATGTGTCCACATACAAATCCCTGGAACCTGTGATATAAATCTAGTTCCCTAGAACTAGATTACATGACAGGAGGGAAATCAGGATACAGATGGAATTAAGGTTGCTAATTAGATGATCTTAAATTAAGGAGATTATCCTGGATTACCCAGCTAGGTCTGCTGTAATTACAAATCCATAAAAGCTAGAAGAGGGAGACAGAAGAGCCCTTGGCAGAATGATATAATGTGAGAGAAACTCCGAACCAGCCATTGCAGATTTTGAGAATAAAAGGGAGTCAGGAGCCAAGCAGCCTCCAGAAGCTAGAAAAGGCAAGAAAAAAAGACTCTTGTCTATACTCTCTGGGAAAGAATGCAACCCTAATACACTTTCATTTTGAATTTCTGAACAACAGAACTATAGTAAAGTAAATTTTGTTGTTTTACACCACTAACTTTGTAGTAATTTGTTATAGGAACAATGGGAAACTAATAAGTTATGGTAGCCAAATCATGGATAACCTCTAAAATAGTCTGCCTTGGATTGTGGATTTTTTATTTAAAATGAAGTTTAACTGAAATTTCTTCAAAGTGATGGACAGCATAGCTACCTAGGTTTCCAATATTTCCTTACTGACATCAGTCCTCAAGCTGTAAATAGGCAACTGGGCTTTGTTTTCTTTGGCCTTGAACATAGTAAGCAAGCTTGGCCACTGGGCTAAGTCCCCAAATCCACAACAGAGCTTTTATACTGCTGTACTGCAGTGGTGTTAGCTTAGACTTGCCCATTAGGATAGAAGTAATTAAATATTTATTTTATGGTGCTTCCTTGCTGAGTCTAAATGCAATATAGATAAACAGGAAAACTTTTTTGTTTTTTAGTTGTAGATAGATACAGAGCTTTATTTTATTTACTTATTTTTATGTGGTACTAAGGATCAAACCCAGTACTTCACACATGCCAGGCAAGCGCTCTACTGTTGAGCCACAACGCCAGCCCCAGGAAACCTTCTTTGATATTAACTTTGTAAGTAACATTTTAAATGTTAAAAGAATAGAATTGACTATATAGGGTTGAGTATATAATGATAAATTGTGAGTAAATACTTTATAGGCATAAGAGTATATAAATAACTTTACATTTAACAAAGGAAGAACTTTGAAGTTTTTGTTTGGATACCAAGACTTTACTCATCACTTAGATGACTGCCTACAAAGCAGAAATATTGCCCCAGACTGCCTAGATTCAAGGCTTAACATTTTACTGGGTAGCTATGTAAATTTTAAAGACTTAGTAGTAATTGTAAACTGTAATTTATAAGTCACTAAACCTTTAAAAGAATCCTATATTTAGAAACTAACTCTTAGCGGTGGATCACTCGGCTCGTGCGTTGAACGTAATCTTCATTTTATAAATGGAGAAGCAGACATACAAAAGTTTAAAAAACTTGGTCAAGGTTATACAGCTGTTAAATGGGAAAGCCAGGTTTCAAATCCCAACAGTAATCATTCTGCTACAATTGCCCCACATCTCCTCATCTGTAAATTGGAGATAATAACAGCACCTACACTGTGGGATTGTTGTAAAGATAAATTAATTAACTCATATTAAACACATAGAACAGTGACTGGCACATAAAAGATGTTCAGTGTTAACTGTTGCTATCATAGTTACTTAATGTTTTTGGATTCCTTGGAATTTTTTTCCCATATGCTTTAAACTAGAAGAAAGAAGTCAAA
Organism: Marmota monax; assembly: GCF_021218885.2. Lineage (NCBI taxonomy): Eukaryota > Metazoa > Chordata > Mammalia > Rodentia > Sciuridae > Marmota > Marmota monax. The sequence continues at coordinate 1,476,247 of NW_026694593.1, read as the reverse complement.
GGAGGTATACCCTATTCCTGCATTTACTGTTTTTTTTTTGTTGTTGTTGTTTGCTTGGTTTTTGTTTTTGGTTTGTTTTTTTGTTTTGGGGGGGGGGGGGTTTGGTACTGGAGATTGAACCCAGAGGCGCTTAACCACTGAACCACATCCCCAGCCTGTTTTTATATTTTATTTAGAAGCAAGGTCTCATGGAGCTGCTATTGTTTAGGTATGTCAGTGAGCCCTACAATTCTGAGATATTAACCCTGGGCATGTGTATTCTTAATATGCTTTTTGTAAAGTGTTTAGGGATCTCTGGAGTTAAACACTAGATTCAGTTTGTTGAGGAATATCCAGAATATTCTTTAGCAATCCCAATCCCATGTATTTCCTTCCTTCTTGCTTTACATATTAGAAGAGATAGTATGCTTACATCATCATTTGCATTGTTATCAAAATTATAAACTAGATGTGTGTCATTCCTAGCAAAACCACCTAGAGGTACAGAGTTGAGAACTTGAAGTTTACACTGTTGAAGTTTATCATTACTATGTTTCAGAACTCCTTTACTTCTATAGTCCTAATGTTGCTCTAGGAATCCAAACCTGGGGAAATAAATATTTTGAAGATTAGAAAATTCAATATTACAAATTGGTTTTTTTTTCTACCTGAAGTTATGAAAGCAATGAGATTAGTCTTGTGACCAAATTTTTCCTATAGGACTCAAGATTTAGAACAGTCGTTCTAATCCTCAATACTATTGACATTTGGGACTGGGTCATTATTGGTTGTGAGGGACTCTCTTGTACATTGTAGAATGTTTAGCAGCATCCCTGGCCTCTACTCATTAGATGCCAGTAGGACACCCCCTCCCATCCTCCAGTTTTGATAACCTGAAGTGTACCTTGATATTCATTGCCAAATGTTCTAGGGAGAGAAAACCTACATCACCCTAGCTCAGAACCACTAATTTCTAAAATTACTATCAGAGGAAATTGGTCTGGTTTCAGTAGAAGAAAAGTCATGACAGACTAATATATTTTTCTTGTTAGAATTCCTAGAGTGGCAGATAAAAGGAATCTAATTACTTGTATTATGTCTTCATTCATGAAAGTAAGGTACTTGACTGTCTCTCCCTATGGTTTTTTGGAGAAATGTATAGTGAATGTTTAATTGATTGACCATACCCAAAAACTATGGATTAGTTAAATGGTTGAAATTCTCTTAACCATTGATACCTGTCCAGAGGTTCTCAGTGAGGACTGTACACTAAATGAGCTAAGGACCTTTAAAAACTGATGCCTGGGTCACACTCCCAGAGACTGATTTATCTAGTCTGAGATACAATCTCAGCATCAGAAATTTTAAACCAAACCTGGGTATAACTAATATATGGCCACAGTTTTCAACCACTGATCTAGACTATGCTGCAGACTCTATTCTGTTTATTAGTTGTATGAATGACTTATATGAATTCATTAAGAATATATTTTTTCAAATTTATAGTTTTCACAAATTTTTTTGTAAGTAATATGTTGGTGGTAGATTTAGAAAAACAAAAAGATCACCATATATGGGGTCTTTGATTAAAGTCTGTAACACAAAAGCTGAGAAAACTCCAAATAAAGCCTGTGGTTTAGTTAATAGTATTGTACCAATATAATTTCTCTATTTTTTTTTTAATTGGGGGGGTACACCACTCAGGTACACCACTGAGCCACATCCCCAGCCCTATTTTGCATTTTTTTTTTTTTTGTTTTGTTTTGTTTTTGGAGATAGGGTGTCAGTAAGTTGCTTAGACTTTTGCCACCATTCCAGAGGTGGCTTTGAACTCTCAATCCTCCTGCCTCAGCCTCCAAAACTGCTGGGATTATAGGCATGTGTCACTAAGCCTGGCTACCCAATGTTAATTTCTTATTTCTGATAATTGTATATGATCATGTTAGATGTTAACATTGGAGAAGCTAAATGATGAATATATGATAATTGTATCTATAAGGATGATTTCTGTGGTGGGGGTGGTTACTGGGGATTGAACCCAGGGTTGCTCTGCTAGTTAGCTACATCCCCAGCACTTTTAATTTTGAGTCAGGGTCTCACTAAATTGTCTAGCCTGACCTCGAATTTGTGATCCTCCTGCCTCAGCCTCCCAAGTGACTGGGATTAAAGGTTGTGTCACCACATCTGCCTTAGTTTAAATTTTTTTAACTAAAAAAAGTTTTTTTTTAACTAATTACAAATGGTTAACAGCTGTCTGTGTGGCTCAAGATTTTTAAGTCTATGGGGCTGGAGGTATATAGGTCAGGGCGTATATAAATCCTTGTGATTATTCACCAAGAAGAAAAAAAATTTTTAATAGTGTGTTGTCAAAAAAGAAGCCAAATTCTATTGGATGCTGAAACGGGTAGGAAACTGCAACCATTCCATAATTTCTGATTTAAAATTTTATCAAAATGGCTTTTTTCCCCTTAGTATTAGGAATTGAACTCAGAGCCTTATGCATGCTAGGCAAGCACTCTACCACTAAGCTGTATCGCCAGCCCCTCAGAACAGCTTTTAGTTGTCTAATTAACTTTAGAAATAAATGTTCAAAACCATAAACTTATAAAAATTCTATTAAAAAATTTTTCAACAAACTGAAATAAGATTCATAATTATTTAAATGAATTTTATTAACTCAATTATTCTTTCTTTACTAAGATCACTTTCAACATACAGCTGCACAAATGAAGGATTGAAGTTGCCTAGAGGAAATACAGTACAGTGATGCAGAATGTGGGCTCTTGAGTCCAGTTTCCATATAAAACAGAATAAGAATACATATATTGGTCACTACTCCTGGCTCCTGACACGGTTTCTAAAACTCTTCTAATATCCTAAGTAATAGGGAGGGGTGCCAGGAGCAATTTTTGTTCCGGTATCTGGTCTTTGAGCTGGTTCCTAAATTCCTTAGAATTTCTTGAATGGTAGGAATATCTTTTGTTTTAATGAGATGACTTTTGTTGAATTCCTGGATAGTTTCCAGATGTTGGCTGGTCACCAGAAAAAACAAACCATGATTAGAATTTTCAAACCCGTTTCCCAGATGGGGCTATAGACTGAGTTAATGACGAAGCCTCTATACAAATCTGAACAAATAGGGGTAGGAGCTTTCAGGTTAGCAAAAGTATTCACAAGCCAGGAATGCACACTACATTCCAGGGGTACAAAAGCTCTTGCACATAGGATCCTTGTATATTTAATCTAGTTGTTCATTTGTACATTTCATCATATCCTTTGTAATAAACCAATAAACATAAGTATTTTTTCCCCTTGATTTCTCTGAGTCATTTTAGCAAATTATCAAACTTGAAGAAGGGTCCTGGGAATCCCTAGTATGTAGCCAAATCAGTTAGAAGCATGGATAACCTTGGAACCCATTACTTGTGATTGTCTTCTGAAGTGAGGGGCAGTCTTACAGAACAAAGCTATTAACTGGTGGGATCTGAAGGTAAATAGTGTGAGTAGAACATCTAATTAATTGGTGTCCACAGAAAATTGGAGAATTGCTTGGTTTGGAAGACCCATGCATTTGGTGTCAGAAATTTTGGAAGTAGAGGAAACAATTTTTCTTTTATCATGTTTATGTATTCTATGTCGCACTATGCTTTTTGTGTCAGAAAATTGGTAATTTTGTAGTTCCTTCCATTAAGAGGCAGTCTTTTTTCTGAGTTGGCCTAGCAAAGGGGCTTCAATAGAAGAATAGAAGTGTTACTCTACAAATTTGGAGCCTAGAATTCAAGAGGCCATAAGTCATTTAGCTCTCTTGGACCTTTAATTTGTCACTGCTGTGAGAACAAGTGTAGGCCACACAGCTAAAGGTTGAAAGATGGTATGGAGCAAAATCAGTCACCCTAAACCAGTCCAACAGAGATCACCAAATCAACCCAGGGCCAAAAAATTAACCAGATAACCTATAGCTATAAACTTGTACACAGTAATAAATAGTTATTGTTTTAACTTTTTGAGTTCTGTGTGGCTCCTTATACAGCAGTCACTAAAATAGTGCTTCAGAGGATGCTGTAACAAAGTATGTAAGGGCTGGGGCTATAGCTCAGTGGTGAGCACTTGCCTAGCATGTGTGAGGCACTGGGTTCGATCCTCAGCACTGCATACAAATAAATAAATAAAAATAAAGGCATTGTTCGTCTACAACTAAAAAAAAATTTTAATATGTAAGATATATATTACATTGGCACATTAACCGTGTATGTTAACTGCTACTACTGTTATATATTTTAATATGGCTAACTAGCAACATTTTTAAATCACAGCTTTATTAAGATATAATTAACATACCTTAAAATACACTCTTTTCTAAGTATATTCACAGAAGTATTCAACCATTCCCACTACCTAATTTTAGAACATTTTTACCTAGATTTTGTTTGTGTGTACGCCCACAAGTGTGTGTGCATATGCAGTGCTAGGAATTGAACCCAGTCCTTGTGCATGCTAGGCAAGTGTTCTACCAATGAACAACATCCCCATCTCTTATAACATTTTTATTACCCCAGAAGAATTGTGGCAGCAGTCACTCCTTATTTCTCCCCCCCCCCCAATACTTTAGCAACCACTACTCAATTATATGATTAATAAGCCAATTCTGGACATTTCATATAATTGGAATCATACTATATATCTTCTTTATTGACTGTTTTCTTTTTTTGTTTTGTTTTTAGGGTTTTTCCATGTCACAACATGTATCAGAACTCCATTTTTTGTTATTGCCAAATAACATTTCATTGCACAGCTATATCAGTTGATGGACATTTGAGTTGTTTCCCCTTTCTGGCCATTATGTATATGACACTCCTGTGAGCATTTGTGCACAAGTTTTGTGTATGCATATTTTCATTTCTCTTATATAACAAAGAGTGGACTTGCAAGGTCATCTGTTAATTCCATTTTTACCTTTTGAGAAACTGCCGAACTTTCCAAAGTGGCGGCACTATTTTGTAATCCCAACAGCAATGTAAAAGGTGATTGTCTTCTGAAGTGAGGGGTAGTCTTACAGAACAAAGCTATTAACTGGTAGGATCTGAGGGTAAATAGTATGAGTAGAACATCTAATTAATTGGTGTCCATAGAGAATTGGAGAATTGCTTGGTTTGGAAGATCCACACATGTGGTGTCAGAAATGTTTTTCCAGATCCTCTCTAATACTTGTTACTGTCTGATCTTTTGATTTTAGCCATCCTAGTGGGTATGAAGTTATATTACAGATATAAGTTCTTAGTCAGATATGTGATTTACAAATATTTTCTCCTATTCCATTTTCTTTTTTTAATATTTATTTTTTAGTTGTAGTTGGACACAATACATTTATTTGTTTATTTTTATGTGGTGCTAAGGATCGAGCCCAGGGCCTCACATGTTCTAGGTGAGCACTCTACTGCTGAGCCACAACCCCCACCCACCTATTCCATTTTCTTGATGATATGTTTTGAAGCACAGGACTTTTTTAAAAAAATATATTTATTTTTTAGGTGTACATGGACACAACACAATGCCTTTATTTTTATGTGGTGCTAAGGATCGAACCTGGGTCCCGCCCGTGCCAGGCAGGCGTTCCACTGCTAAGCCACAATCCCAGCCCTACTTTTGTTGTTTTTAAAGCATTATAGTTTATACATGTTAACTGAGTTCATTTCAACAAAATTGTACATTCATGGAATTTTATTTCAGTTCCTGATCCCTGCTTTCCTTCCCCTCCTCACTTAACCCATTCTCCTTCCTCTACTGATCTTCCTTTCACTCATCTATTTATTTATTTTGATGGGTTCTTTCTACTTACATGGAAAGTGTAATTCCCTGTGGTGTGTTTATATATGCATATAGCATGATTTTTTTAAAAATCATTCCACATTTCTTCCCCTTTCCTGTCCTTCCTCCCTCCCTCTTGATTTCCTTCTACTGTATTGATTATCCCAATATCTTTATGGTAGCACTTCCTCCCCTCCTCCTTTCTCTTATTTTGTTCTAACCTCCACATAGAGAGAAGATATTCAACCTTTGATTTTCTGAAACTGGCTTATTTGACTTAGCATGATGGTCTCCATTTCCATTCATTTGCCAGCAAATGCCATAATTTCATTATTCTTTGTAGCTGAAAAAAACTTCATTGTGTATATATATCACATTTTCTTAATCTATTCATTATTGATGGGTATATAAGTTGATAATTTGAACCATAATTTGGTTATTGTGAATTGTAAAGCACATGTTTTAATATTTATGAAATTTAAGTGTATATTTTTACTTTTGTCACTTGTGCTTTTGGTGTCATATTTAAGAAGCCATTGCATAACTTAAGGTCATGAAGATTTCACCTGTGATTTAAGAATTTTATTTTACATGTAAGTGATCTGTTTTGAGGGTTTTTTAAGAGGTGATTTTAGTAAAATGTGTTCTCATGAAACAGTGGTATGATAGTTACAAATAGTCACTCTGAAATGTAATAATTAGGAAAGGACAGATCATATCTCAAGTGTATTGAGATAATATAGAGAGTGGACTTACATTACACAATTATTACTTTAAGTTAAGAAACTGAAGACATTTACCCAGCAACAGAAAAAATTAGGACATAACTACCTTTAATATTTGAAAAGTTGTCATTTGGAAGATAACTTATAAAATCCAAGAGAAAAACTGACAGTAAAAGGAAGCTATAAGGAGACATTTCACCATTCATTGTGAGAGTATATTCAGTTTTTAAACTACATGGACTGTTTCTCATCACTAGAAATTATTAAACATTGATGATTGATGGTGTAGTATATACCATGGCTAATGGGAAAGAAAGTCTTATATTCAAGTATAGCTTTCAATTCTAAAACGACCTTTGAGAAGTTATATATTCTATTCATACTTATTTTCACCTGGGGATAATAATAATAACATCTGCCTCATAGGATTGTTGTAAGATAATTACTACAAATTGTTTACCATACATCCTGCTTCTTTTTTGGGAATGGGATGGGGGGGGGGGGGTTACCAGGGATAGAACCACTGAGCCACATCCCCAGCCCTATTTATTTTTTATTTTGAAACAGTGTCTCACTGATTTGCTTAGGATCTCACTAAGTTTCTGAGACTGACTTTGAACTTTCAATCTTCATTCCTCAGCCTCCTGGCTGATACAGCCTGTTTCTGAAAAATATTTAGTGATCATAGTTTCAATTAATGTAGACATAATTTAGTTCTGAATTCATTCAGTTCTTAAACTAGATCAAATTAACCTAAAGGATCTATGATTCTCTTCACACAAAATCATGTACATGAATGTTCATAACTACTTTTTTCATGATAGTTAAGAACTGGAAACAACCCAGATGTCCTTCAGTGGAAATTTGTTTAAATGCTTAAACAAACTGTGGCACAATATCATGGAATAATATTCAGTAATTAAAGATAACAAACTATTACCTAGTGTGGTGATACATACCTTAATCCCAGCTACTGGGAAGTATGAGGCAGAAGGATCACAAGTTCAAGGCCAGCCTGAGCAGCTTAGGAAGATCCTATTTCAAAATCAAAAAGGATGGGGATGTAGCTCAGTGGTAAAGTCCTTGCCTAGCATGTATGAAACCTTGGGTTCAATTCCTAGTACCTCAAAAAAAAAAAAAAAAAACACAGTACAAGCTATTTATACTTAGTGGGAAAAAAATGTTTCAAAAAATGGAACTTAACGATTTTTATGAATACTGAAGTTTTAGCATGCAGTCATTGGTATAAATTTCTAAATTTGGACAGGCTTTTTCTGACTTCCTTCTCGGGTTACATTTGACCTATATAGACAAGTTTACCTTTTTTTTTCTTTTTTTTAAGAAATGTCCTAAATCTAGCTAAATGTTTCATCTGTATAGTAGTTGAAGTTTAAATACAATAGTGACTAGTTGGGTGTGGTGGTGCACACCTGTACTCCCAGCAACTTGGAAGTATGAGGCAGAAGGAGTTCGAATTTGAGGCCAGCCTCAGCAACTTAGTGAGACCGTCTCAAAAGAAAGATTTTAAAGGGCTGGGAATGTGGCTCAGTGGTAAAATACCTCTGGGTTCCTTAATTAAAATGTGTGTGTGTGTGTGTGTGTGTGTTTTCTAAATAATACAATAGTGACTGTCCTTTCCAAGTACATTTGGTAAAGCTTCAAAGAACTTAAAAGATTAAAGGAACTGCGTTACATTTTAAATAAAAAATGACAGGAGGTGGGGTGGAGGCAGAACTTTTGGAATAGGTGGTTGACAATTGAAAAACAGAAGTATTTAATGATATCTTTGAGAATTTTTTTCATTTTTGCTCCCTGCAATCCTTGAAATAATTATCGTTTACTTTAGTTTTTACTGTCACTCATTTTTAATAGGAAGCCTGTCCTTATCTATCTTCTAGTTACAAGTAAAAACTCCTTTGCTCTGTAAATAAGTCTTCAAATGACATGAAAGCCCAAAAGCAGAAATTAGTGCCCAAGTTTTCATAGAATTAGTGGCTTTCAGCCTTTATCATGCCAAGCTCTGGTTTGTTTATGCCCTGGAAAATAGAATGAGCAAATATCTTTCACATTCATTTGATTTACCAATAGGATTCTTTCTGCTTTTAGGCTTTTTGTTTGTTTTTGCTTATAGGTATTTTAAATGACATTGAAAAATGTGGTTGGAGATTATCTGCTTGGGGATCAGACTTTTGTTATTCATCCCTCCCTATTGTTATATAGTAACAAGATCTTTTCTGTTAAAAACAGTGAGAAAATATTAAAGGATTTTAAGCAAGACTTCAATGAAGAAAATGGGTTAGAGATGTTCAATGTTAAGACTAGTAGATCTGTTGTTTTAATTTATATACAAGATCATTTTCCTGACCAACATTTCCCATAATGTCTATAACATAGCCAGAATACTAGTCCACTGGCACACCTATGGGAAGAAATAGCCTCAGGCTAGTAGTATAGCTTATTCACACAGCACTTGCCCTGCACATACAGGGACCTGAGTTTGATCCCCAGAACCATGAAAACAAAGAAGTGACTTCTAGACCATGTTGCTCACTCTTTTTTTTTTTTTTTTTTAATATTTATTTCTTAGTTTTCAGCAGACACAACATCTTTGTTTATTTGTGGTGCTGAGGATCGAACCTGGGCCGCACACATGCCAGGCGAGCGCGCTACCGCTTGAGCCACATCCCCAGCCCGTGTTGCTCACTCTTGTCTCCAGGACTGAGATTCCCTCCAGAACCCATAACTCTTCCATAGTACTATTTGTTCCAGGGAGCACTGGTAAGACCTAGGGAGCAGAATTGGACAGATATTTTTAGAATGACACTGGTACTACGAGTAGTTTAGGGATCAGGAGAGATGAGATTGGGTGGGAGGGCTCTGGGTTGGAAATCACTTGCCATGTGGTGTCAGAATTGGCATGAGAGTGCAAGGGAAATAGTGCTAAAGGCACAGGAGAGAATTAATGGGGGAGAATTAAGAATTGGGGTGAAGAAACTTGAGTTTGTCAAAGATGGTATTGGGCACCAGGTAGAGATGAGTGTTGGGTGGTACTGGACATTAAGTGCTTGTGTTGGTAATTACCAAGATTGCCCTCAGATTCTGTGATTTGATAGGAGTACTCAAAAACCAGCATATAGTTATATTTATGGCTGTTACTAATTACAGTGAAAGGAAGCAAAGCAAAATCATCAAAGGAAGCTTCCAAGACTCCTTTCCCAATGGAATCATAAAGAATACACATAATTTCTCTAGTAATAAGCTGTGCCAGTACCTGTGAAATGCTGTCTACTGGGGAAGCCTATTAGAAACTCAGTGCCAGGTTTTTTATTGGGGGTTGGTTGTGTAGGCATCAACTGTTTAGCATGTATAAAATTCCAGACTTCCTAGATTCCCAGCAGGAAAGCAGATGCTCACTATAAACCACGTAGCTTTCATAAATTCTTAGCCAGTTGTACGTATGGTGGGTGGTGATCCTGAAATCCAAGTTCCTGGATACCAGCTCAGGGCCAAACTTGCTGCTAGGAATTTCAGACCTGCTAGGTCAACTCTTGTCTGCATAGTTGTATTAGGAACCAAGTGTTGGTAGGCATTGGGCAATTGTCTCCAGTGAAGTCAACTGAAAGTTAAGGACAACAGGTAATAAGTAGAGCAGATGGGTCCTAACCCAGTCTAGGACGTAGTAGAGGTTCATCCTTGGGCTTGGAAACACAAAGCCACCACCTTACTCCTTAGCAGGGGCCCTCTTGTTATCTAAGAGAATGGTATTAATACTACTATTTTTCAATAAAGGATGTTAAGGCCAAGTAAATTTGGGAAACTATAAAATGAACTCTATTATAGTTTTCCCTAAAACTTTTAATGTGCTAAGATGTATTGTAATTAATCAAGAAATTACTTTGTATCAGTTCTCAAATTTCTTCAGCCGTAGATCTTTGGTGCCTTTTATAGGACTAGTTAATATTTACCAAACTTATATTGGGAACTGCGCCTCTAGGCCTCTGGTTCTTAGAAGCAGCAAAGGAGCCCTGGAATCAACAGATAAAAAAGGAGGCAGTCCCTAGAGACTATATATATATATGTATATGTATATGTGTGTGTATATATATATATATATATATATATTACTACTATGTACTCTGTATGATATAAGCATGCAGAAGCACATCATTATGTGTTTCTTGAATGAACAAATTAAGGAATCCTTGTCATTTTTATCAAAAAGTAAACTTGAAAACTAAAAGGAGGTAAAACTCAAAGGAAATAGTATTAGGTTAGAGACTATTAACAGTTTGTTTACCATTGTGTTCACCATGGTACTTGGCACACAGTAACTTGACTTTGTTATTAGTGGGGGGGTTTTTGGTTTTTTTTGTTTGTTTTTTGTTGTTTTTGTGGGCTTTTTTGTTTTGTTTTGTTTGGTTTGGTTTGGTTTTTGATTTCCAACTGGGGATTGAATCCAGGGATGCTCTACCACTGAACTACACCCCTGGTCCTTTTTAGTTTTTATTTTGTGACTGGGTCTCACTAAAAGTTTCTGAGGGTCTTGCTGACTTGCTAAGACTTGTCCTTGAACTTTCCATCCTCCTGCCTCAGCCTCCTGACTCACTAGGATTATAGGCATACACCGTGCCCAGCCTGTTGTTGCTTTAAGAATTTTGGTCATAAGAAAGGTGGAAATGATTAAGCAAAATGAATTAACCATCTAGAATAATTTATTCTATCAGGGCGAGATAGTGGTTTTACTTTCTGTAATTTCAGTCACCCAAGTTAAACCATGATCCAAAAATCTTGAATGAAAAATTACAAAAATAAACAGTTTGCATGTTTTAAATTGTGTACCATTCTGAGAAGCTTGATGAAATTTTCTGCTTTCCTACAACTGAATCATCCCCCTGTCTAGTATATCCAAACTGTAATACTAATACATGCGCTACCCACCCATCAGTCACTTAGTAGCCATCTCAGTTAGGAGACCGAATGTCCTGATTGTTGAAGTGCTTCTTTTCAGGTGATGCTTATTTTACTTAGTGACGGTCCCTAAGTGCAAGAGTAGTGATGCTGGCAATTCAGATGTACCAAAGAAAAGCTGTCGGGGTCTTTCTTTAAGTGAAAATTCAGTAAGCCTGGGTTTTGTTTTCTTTTGTTTTTGAGGGGTGCTAGAGATTGAATCCATGGTCTTATACATGGTAGGCAAGTAGTCCACCGCTGGCCTTGCCCCCAGTTCCACAATAAGATATTTTGAGAAGGAGAGAGACTACATTCACATAACATTACATTATATTATTATAATTGTTCTTTTCAATTATTAGTTGTTAATCTGTTACTATGAATTGAACTTTATCATAGGGGTGTGTGTGTGTGTGTGTGTGTGTGTGTGTAAAAAAAAACAGTATCTATATGGTTTGGTACTTCTGGTTTCAGGAATCCACTGGAGATCTTGGTTCCTTATGTAAAAGGGGCAGAGGGCATATTGTATTCTAAACTTTAAGAGTTGAGGGTATACTTCAATGAAAGAACACTTGCCCAGCATGTGCAAAGCCCTGGGTTCAATCCCCAGTAAAAAAAAAAAACACATACACACACACACACACGCATACGCATCATTTGGCTCCTGAAAGATTGAGGTTTTTAGATTTAAAATTTCCTTTTATATATATTTTAGTTGTAGTTGGACACAATACCTTTATTTCATTTATTTTTATGTGGTGCCAAGGATCGAACCCAGGGCCTTGCACATGCTAGGCGAGTGCTCTACCGCTGAGCCACAACCCCAACCCCTATATTTAAAATTTATAACAAAAATAAATAAATATAACACATAACATAAAGTAATAAAATACTCATTTATCCATTATCTAGTGTTAATAGATCATTACCTGATGATTGTGTGCATTTGTGCATCCTTCCCCAATTGTTTCCCTTTCCTTCCTTCCTAAGAGTAACCATTTTTTTTAACTTTTTTCTTCCATTTCACTTGTTTCAGTTCTACTGCATATGAGTACATCCCCCAAATAATGAATGAAATTATATCATGCTAGATGTAATAGTTCTCACTCATTGCACATGTATGTGTTTTTCTAGTATAAACACCAAGAAGTAAAATATCAGGGTCACAGAGTTATACATTTTCATTTTTGCAAAGATAATCCCAAATATTTTTTCAAGGTATTTGTATTTATACTCCCAGTGGCAGTGTATGAAAATTCCCAGTATTTCTCAGGCTCTTGTAACATTTGCTGTTGTCTGACTTTTTCAGTTTCCCATGATGGTCATTGTAAATGTCATCTTGTTTTCAGGATTTTAGTTATCATCTCCCTGAAATGTAATGAGATTGAAAATTTATTGTGTTTATTAACCATTGATATTTCCTTTTCTGGAAACTTTCTTGTGCATATTCTAGATATTAATCCATTGTCTTTTTTGCATGTTTCAGGTATCTTTCCCAGTTGTGGCTTACCTTTTTACTTTTTTTTTTTAAAGAGTTCAGGGACAATGCTGAATGGGATAACAAAGCTTATCTCCAGGGGCCAGAGGGTAAGTCCTAACAGACCTGAACACTTTGTGCAAACTATCTGTAGGTAGATTTCTTGGTTTTAGGTAGCTTCATTACATCCAGAACAAATACTCTGGAGAACTTCAGCTGACTAGTATTTTAATTTACAAGTATGCACTCAAAAGAACAGGCACAATTCCAATTTTCTACCCATGAACTTCACTGCCAGTTGCTCTAAGTTTTCAGGTAACAGATCTCAGTAGAATAGTTGTGCATGAGAATTTACCGTGTGATAGGATATGTTTTTCAAAAAACATGGTTACGGGGCTTAGGATATAGCTCAGTTGGTACAGTGCTTGCCTTGCATGCACAAGGCCATAGGTTCAATCCCCAGCACCAAAAAAAAGAAAAAAAAGGTTAAGTTTAATTGCACTTATCCTTATTAATTTTTTTTCTTATTGGACTAATGATTATCTCCCTTAGTGAAGTATCTAAAACAAAAAAAATTTGCCTATTTAGACCTATAAATCTAATGGTAGAATGAAATCATATATTGGGGAGCAATCTGTGGCTTTACTTCATTCCTTTCATTTATTTACCAAAATAGCTTTTTCAGTACCTTTTATATGGCGGGTACTCAGAATTCTAAAATGGCTCATTTCACTATTATAGTTACTATTTAGAGAGCATTTCATTATGTGCTGGATACTGTGTTAACTGTGTTATTTTAATCCTCATGAGCAACCCATGAAGTAGATAATATCCCTATTTCAAATATGTAGGAACTAAAGATTAGAATGGCTAGGTAACTTACCTAAGAAATTGGCTGCAAAGTTATAAAGCCTAGATACCAAATCTGTCTGACTTTAAAGCTTATGACCTAATTATGGGGCCATATTGTACTTTATGCTCCACATACTCCAGAACCTCACAGTCCCGTAGTAGATTCATGAATAAATAATTTGTGTGGTATGGTACTGTTGCAGCACCCAGGAGTAGCACCTAACCTAGATTAGTTGAGTCCACAGGAAATCCTCCCAGAACTAAATCCTGAGGATGAGAAATGGCCAGAAGAGCATGTAATTACAGATTAAATTCTCTAGAAAAAGGAGCACTTCCTCCAGTATATTTTTTTCCTCTTCCTACCTCCAACCCCAGGATTTATTTATGAAGAAGTCTATATACATAAAATAGCATATTATTATAAAATGAAATAAAAGCAAAGATCAACAGTAGAATGAACTCTGGTCCCAGCTGAATATTACAAGGCTAAAATTGCTTCCTTAATACCAGATAACACTTGAGACTAGACTATAACGAGATATTGGAGAAAAGAATTTTGTTGGTGATTTTAGTTTGGTTCAAGTTGATCTTATATATTCGATATTGTTCTTGCAGGAATTGCATGATGTGCATTCTGGAATTGTGCAGAGGCAATTGTATATTTGGTTGTTTTTCCTAAAAACAAGATTAGCTGAGTGATGCCAATTATAACACTCTAAGAATTAAGGAATCCATTTATCTTTTAATTTGCTAGAAAAGGTGTAACTAAAAAGTCATCAAATTACTGTAGAAATAGCACCACCAAGTGGCCTTTGAATATTTTTGGTTTTCCACTTTTAAAAGACATGATGCTTTCTCTCCAGTACATAAACTTGAGTAGTATTAGTACAAAGGTAGATTAGACACATTACTTTATTGAGGTAATAAGCCCTTAATTCTTGTTTGTGTTTTTGTGTTCTCTGTAAGTGATCTTTTTTCCTGTTCCTGTATTTCCAAAGGGTTTTGAGGCAAGATAAGGGTTGGGGACAAAGTTTTATCTTCATGGGATACCTTCTCAACATGTAGCTCTTTCCCGTGCCCGCCCCCCCAAGGCAGTCTTGCTGTGTTGTCCAGACTGGATAAAATCCTGTGCTCAATGATCCTCCTGTTTCCCCCTTGAAGTATCTTAGATTACAAGCATGCCACTGCACACAGTAACATGTAGCTTTTAAGGTTGCCACCTCAGCGGGAAAAGGAGAGAATTTAGACCCACTTTTAATTGGTTTTGACTAGAACTGACACACAAGTTATTTCCACTCACAGCTCTTTAGCCAAAAGTAGTCACCTGACCCCAAACTATTTACAGTGGAGGCAGAGAAATGTAGAGGACTATTTGATGTGCTTCATCTACTGTGGAGCTAATTTACAATCGTACAAAATTGGAACACCCTATTACCTTATACCATTAATTTAAGTTGAAATCTATAGGTAATAGTTCGGAGGTTTCCTCTACAGTTTATTAAATTGCCTGTTAGGCAATTTGTTTTCATTGGCTAGATGCTGTATATACTTCCTCATTACATTTCTTTAAGGAAATATTTATTAGTAGGCACATGTACTTAGTATTTGTTGTATGATAGATATATATGTATATATATATATGTGACATTTTTTCCCTGTTGTAGATACAGCTTACATCCTTGGTGTTATAGCAAGTATAAAAAGCCTAATAATTTCAAAACACTAAAAATGCTTTCTTTTATAGTTGGATCCTAGATGTTTTTTGCACACTGGGACCCAGGCACCCCGAATCGCTGCTGCTCACCTAGAAAACCAGGCTCCAATTGAGAGTCCCAGAGCCATTTCCCGCACTAATGAAAGTGACCCGGTGAGTTGCTAATGTATATGTGAGGTATTTCATGAATTATACTTTGTGCTGATGTCTTCTTTTTACATATTAGGAAACCTGAAATTTAAGGAAACTAAGCAATTTTACATATATTCAAATCTCTATAACCCAAATATTCCCTGTCCCTGTCTGATATTAAGGTAACATAAAGTACTCAGTAAGTACTAAACTTATTATTGTTATTGATATTGTATGCAGGGTGGCAAAATTCTCCTTAAAGGACAAGCTTAATAGTTTAAGCTTGTGGGCTAGAATATGTCTGTCACGGTTACTCAGTGCCGCCATGAACAAATTAGGTGTGGTTGTGTTCCAATAAAATTTTATTTACTAAACACATGACCAAGGCCCAGCTCTGGTGTACCTCAATGATAGAACACTTACCTAGTGTTTATGGGGATCTGGGTTG
Source organism: Marmota monax (assembly GCF_021218885.2). Lineage (NCBI taxonomy): Eukaryota > Metazoa > Chordata > Mammalia > Rodentia > Sciuridae > Marmota > Marmota monax. The sequence continues at coordinate 1,460,168 of NW_026694593.1, read as the reverse complement.
GACCCCCAGCACCACCACACACAGACCCGGAAAAAAAAAATAATGACCAGCCTGGCACAGTGGTGCATGTGTGTAGTCCCAGGCACTCGAGAGACTGGGGCAAGAGGATCACAAGTTGAAACCAACCTGGGCAACTTGGTGGGATCCCATCTCCAAATAAAAAAAATAAAAGGTTTGGAGATGTAGCTTAATGGGCTCAATCCTCAGTACCAAAAAGAAGGAAAAAAGAAAAAAACAACCAGCCATAGCTTACCAAATCCTCATACGGAAAATCCTAAAGAAATCAAACTACTTGCTCAAAACTGCACAGCAGGGCAGGTAAATAACCCAGTTTTCCTAATAACCAATCTGGTATTATTTTCCACCTTTAAAATGGATTTCCAAGTATCTGGAGAGAAACCTAACTTGATTTGTTATTGGAAGAGTGACATCTGAAATGAAGTTCATCAGCAGAATCCAGATTCCAGCAGGATCCAGTTGCATTTTCCAGTCCGATTAAAGTAGATGGGTCGACTTCCTTTCTCCTTTCCCGGAGTTGTTGCTGCCTCTCATAAGTAAAATTAGTTGTGTGGTCCGTGCTTTAAGGTGAAGGGAACTGACACCTTTTTTGTCCCTGCACCTACCCCTCTGAGTCCTCCAATCTTAATATGGCTGTGTGAAATTTTAAAAAACTAAACCAGGTATGGTGTTGCACTCCTGTAATTCCAATGGCTTGGGAGGCTGAGGCAGGAGGATCACAAATTCAAGGCCAGTCTCACTCAACAGCTTAGTGAAACCCTGTCTCCAAATAAATAAGATCTGGGGATGTAGCTCAGTGGTAAAGCACCTCTGAGTTCAATCCCCAGTACCAATAAATAATTAACTAATTAAACTTTTTAAAAATAACTCCCTATCCAAAATGTCATCTCAATAGAATGTATTTTAAATGCGTCTCTAGCATTCATCTATTTTTCACAAGCACAGAATGAAATAGAATAAATGAATGAAGTCACTGATGTATCTTTCAGCTTCTTCTATAATTGTAGTCCCTTTCCTTGCCAATTCATCTGGGGTTTCTATGGAAACAGCAGCATGCAGATGATTTTGTCACATGACTGGAGCATCTCTATACACACCACCAAAGAATCCAGATGGCAAAAATTATCTCTGTTACCTCCACATCTAGAGTTTATTTGCTGAACAAGTGGCTTTATCATTCAGGTTACAACCTTATAGTATATACAGGATTTAGAGACAACAACCAGCAGTTTTGACTAAGATAAGTAAAAGATATTTTCCAGCTCTGAGAAATGAGTGTTTCCCCAGTGTGGTCTAATAGACCCTATTCACTTTGTAAAGTCAGTATCACTTGTGTGTCCCCATTACAGCTGTTTACATTTTTATTTCCTAGGCCAAGCATGGGGAGCAGCAGGAGGGCCAGCACTATACCATCCCCCTCCAGGATTTGAAGACTGTATTTCCCCATGGCCTGCCTCCTCGATTTGTAATGCAGGTGTGCAAAACAGAATGGAACTGGTGAGGTCCCAGAACGCAAGCCAGTGATAGCAAAGGGGAGGGATTAAATGAGTAGAAAACTATAAAATTTGAACTTGAAAACTGATAAATTTGGGCTGGGGATGTGGCTCAAGCGGTAGCGCGGTCGCCTGGCATGCGTGCGGCCCGGGTTCGATCCTCAGCACCACATACAAACAAAGATGTTGTGTCTGCCGAAAACTAAAAAATAAATATTAAAAAAAATTCTCTCTCTCTCTCTCTCTCTCTCTCAAAAGAAAAAGAAAAACTGATAAATTTAGCTATTTTGTGAATGGTACGGTTTCTTTATTTTAAAGCTAATGTTTTATCTTCTGCCAACTATAAGTTCTTTGTGGAACTAGGTAAATATTCTTATGTAAATAACAAGGCATTTTTTCCTTGTTATCCACTGATGTTCAAATAATTATTTTAAATGAATTTAATATTTGCCTTAGAAGAATATTATTAATGTGCTACACAAAAGCAAAATATATTCCTGAGCTAAATGGAAGCTATTTTGATTAGCTGCTTCATTGTTCGTTTTCATTCTCAAATATTTTCAGAAAATATTGTTTTGTGGCCATAATTTCAACCCAGAAGTATGTAATCCTAGGAGCCAACAGGTGCAATGGTGCATGTTTGTAATCCCAGCCACTTGGAAGGCTGAGACAGGAGGACGGCAAATTCAAAGCCAGCCTCAGCAAAAAGTGAGGCGCTAAGCAACTCAGTGAGACCCTGACTCTAAATAAAATACAAAATAGAGCTGGGGATGTGGCTCAGTGGTCGGGTACCCCTGAGTTCAATCCCAATACCTAAAAAACAAAAAACAAAAAAAAAGGAGAGAGTGTAATCTTAAGTTTGGGATATGATGTAGCTTAGTGGCAGAGTATTTGCCTAGCATGTGTGAGGCCCTGGGTTCAGTTCCTCGCATATATATATATATATATATATATATATATATATATATATAGAGAGAGAGAGAGAGAGAGAGAGAGAGAGAGAGAGAGAGAGACAGAGACAGACAGACATTGGGAAAATTCATGATTAAATGCAACCCTGGCTTTTTGGCACAATTGTTCTTCCTATTAGCACCTACTGGGTTTTTGTTACTGTTTGTTTTGTTTTTGAGACATGGTCTCGCTATGTTGCTCAGGCCAAACTCCTGGGCTCAAGTGATCCTCCTGTCTAAAGCCTCCCAAGAAGCTGAATTATTTTTAGCACCAGAAATTATTCCTTCTTCTCCAGGCATAGTGACTTAGCTGTCAATTCCTATACAAACCCAATTCTTTTTCAGGGGAGATTTCTCTCAAAAATACCAGCACTAGTACTGCAAATGTAGCTTATTGGTAGATGGTGTGCTTACAAGTGGGAGGCCCTGGGTTCTGTCCCCAGCACCAGAAAAGAAAAAATATTCTAACACTATTTTAAACTTCATCTGATATATTTGCAAATAATATTTGTTAAATATTTGTTCTTAGTTGATATACATACTTTCATAACATATCAATCAGTGCTTACCAAATTTTTCTACCAAAGTATTCTGGTGGCATAAGGGTAATGAACACAAAAAATCTGATGCATACTGATGTATGCTTGTGATGTGGGATATGTCCTGGTAGGTGAGGGATAGCTAACCAGACCTCCTGAGCTGCCATGTATAAAGTTCTAAAGAAAAGCATAGCTGGTTGTAATGATAAGAATTAACTAAAAATAACTGTGGAAGAATATTTATTGAATGTTCACCATGAATCAAATAATTTGTTAAACATTTTATATGCTTTTAATACTTAAGTATTAAAAGATCTTAGTTATTCCTAGATTCCATTTAACTAGTGTAATATTTAGGCATTATTAACAAAGAATAAACAAAAGCTGACTGTTATGTTATTTGGTGTGGAATAACATGTTTTAGGGTTTTGCTAAATCATATGGGTTGATTTTCAAATTCAGTACCAATCCAACCTTTGTTAACTGAATAAATTTAAAATATTCAATTTAGTGCTCTTAGTTGCCATATTAGGCTTAGTGTATATACTGAGTGATGAAAAGTTCTATAGCCCACCTTCTCCTTCCTGCTTCTCTGTTTTCATAGGTGAAAACATTTGGTGAAGCTTGCCTGATGATACGAAAACCAGCCCTAGAGCTTCTGCATTATCTGAAAAACACCAATTTTGCTCATCCAGCTGTGCGGTATCTTTTCTGTATCCTTTCCTGCCTGCCTGGGTCATCTTGAACCAGTGTTTTCTCCCCTCATGAGCAGAAAGAAGAAATGTAAGAGTGCTGTTGATAGTAAAAGTATCCCTTCTGGTGATGTTTTCTTTAACAAGAAGTACATTAGATGGGGAGAAGGGAACAGGCAAAACCCTCAGTCTTTGTCATGTTATTCATTTCTGTGCCAAGCATGATTGGTTGATACTGCATATTCCAGATGGTAAGAACTTGCTGTGTGTCTTGTGTATGTCAGGGCCAGTCCCCTTACTGTGGCAGCAGTGCAACTTTGATCTACAATAGGGCTCATCTGCTGAAAGAAAAGCCTTTGCTAGTTCATCATGATTTCTTCATGATGTTAGTATCAAGCAGGTTACAAGGTATAGTCAATGTCACAAGAGGAAATGTGGCTAAAATCTTCCTAAAGCCTTTGATATTTAATGCCCAAGAGCATGAAGTTCCACCTTTAAGATCACCACAGGGTTTAAGAGAGAAGGTCTCCCTATGTTACCTGGGCTGCCTTTGAACTCTTGGGCTCAAGCAATCTTCTTGCCTCCACCTCCAGACAACAGTCCTATGCCAACAAGCCCAGCGACCATTACTTTTTTTTTTTTTCTTGTCCTTAGAATTAAACCCCGCCACATGCAATATAAGCACTCTAGCCCTATTATATCCCTAGTCTTTTTTTTTTTTTTAATTTGATAGTGAGAACAGGGTCTCCCTGATTTGCCCAGGATGACCTCAAACCTGCCTCAGCCTCCTGACTAGTTGGAATTACAGGTTTGAGTCACCCACCACACCTGGCTCAAATATCCTTTTTTGTTCAATGTTGTGTGCATTCTCATTTTCTGACTTGCCTTTAAAAACTGTCAGTAAGCAGAAGTGACATTTAATCTACTTGGTACGTCTTATGTGTTGATTATAATGATAATGTTTAGTCTCTGGTGGACCAGATCAAAAAAAGTAAATCTCTGAAGCAAGATGACTTTAAAAAATGTATATGGGGGCCTGGGCTGGGGCTCAGCAGTAGCACACTTGCCTGGCACGTGTGAGGCACTGGGTTTGAGTCTCAGCACCACCTTTAAAATAAATAAAGGTCTATCGACAACTAAAAAACTATTTTTTAAAAAAAATGTATATTGGGAACCAAGTAAATCTGAGTGACTCAGGAGGCTGAGACAGAAGATTGCAAGTTCAAGGCCAGCCTTTTCTGAGCCCCTTTCTCAAAATTTTAAAAGTAAATAAAAAGGACTGGGGGATATAACTCAGTGGTAAAGCTTCCCTGAGTTCGATCCCTAGTACTAAGAGGGAGAGAGAGAGATATGGACGGTCTAAGGAATGTTGTTCTGTGGTAGAGCACTTGCCTAGCATACTGAAACCATGGTTCCATTCTTAGTGCTGGGAAAAAAAAAAAATAGGGAGATAGATTAGATAGAGATATGGGAAATTGAAGTCTTTTCCCATAACTTAAGATATATAGAGTATTTTGAGTTGATGATAGTCAGTTCCTGCCTTGTTTGTTTCGTCCCCTTTTTAGCTCATCTTTGGGTGAAAAATTGCCGGGATCTTCTGCAGTCTACCTACAATAAACAGCGCTTTGATCAACCTTTAGAGGCTTCAACCTGGCTGAAGAATTTCAAAATTGCAAACGAACGCTTCCTCAGCCAGGTAACTAGACTTGGGCAAGTTTGGTGCTAGATGGTCTTTTTTTTTTTTTTTTTAATTAGTTGCTCAGAACATTACAATGATCTTGACATATCATACATTTGATTCAAATGGGGTATGTAATCTTATTTTTCCACGTGTACAGTTTGCAGGATCACATTGGTTATACAGCCTCATTTATACATAGGGCCATACTAGTGTCTATTATATTCTACTGCCCTTCCTATACCCCCCTCCCCTCCCATCACCTCTTTCTACCCAATCTACTGTGACACATTTCTCTCTCTTTTTTTTCTTCCCCCTCACACCATCTTATATGTAATTTTGCAAAACAATGAGGGTCTCCTACCAGCTAAATGGTCTTTATATAGATTATCTTCTTTGTGTACTGAAAACATGGTAGACTATGAAGAATTGATAATTTGATTTGGAATAGATATACTATTTTATTTCTTTCATTTATTTTTCTCACAGTGGGCTCACAATTTGAAATTCATTTATCCAGGGGAAATAAAGACACAACAGTAAACTGTTCTCATATAGTGGGGAGCAGAATAAAATCCAAATTGATTCACTGACTTTTCCAAGATATAGCCTCACATTCTTCATAAGCACACTTCCACGTACATAATTTTCTTCAGATAAGATACTTTGGGGAGCCAGACATGGTGATGCACGCCTGTAAGCCCAGCGGCTTGGGTGGCTGGGACTGGAGAATCGCTGATGCAAAGCCACCCTCGGCAGTAGCAAGGCACTAAGCAACTCAGTGGGACCCTGTCTCTAAATATAATACAAAATAGGGCTCAGTGGTTGAGTGTCTGAGTTCAATCCCCAGTACTTTGGATACTTTGGGGAGCCCAGACAGAAGCACATACTTAGAATCCCATTAACTCAGAAGGCTGAGACAGGAGGATCACAAGTTCAAGGCCAGATTTAGCAACTTAGTGAGACTCTGTCTCAGCATAAAAAGATCTAGGGATGTAGTTCAGTGGCTAAAGTACCCTTGAGTTCAGTCCTTATTGTCATGGGGGCAGGGCGGGGAGATGTATAGATAAAATTGTTCTTCATTCCAGTTTATTGGATATGATCTCTAGCTTATAGCTCTTTAACTCGGAGTACAAAGACTCTCCTAGGCTGAGCATAGTGGCACACACCTATAATGCCAATAATTTGGGGGTCTGAGGCAGGAAGATCAAAGGCCAGTTTGGGTAACACAGCAAGACCTTGTCTCAAAATTTTTAAAAAGGGCTAGGGAATTGTAGAGAACTTGCCCAGCATGTGTGATGCCCTGAATTCACTCTCCAGCACCACAAAAGAAAAAGTTGGGCATGATGGTCCACTCTTGCAGCTCCAGCACTCAGGAAGTTAAGGCAGAAGGGTCATTTGATCCCATGTGTTTGAGACCAATCTGGGCTACATAGGGAGACCCTGTCTCCCAAAAAAAAAAAAAAAAAAAAGCAGATGCTAAGGCCTTAAAGTTAAGTTTTGGACTTTTTTTTAGTCAGAATCAATCCATTCTCCCTCCCTCCATCTCTCCCTTCCTTCTTTCATTTTCCAAAGCTCCAGGCAGAAATGGCTTGGAAAATATTCCCTTATGTGATGGAGTCTTTTACAGGAACTGAGAAATAGATTAAAACTCATTTCTGTTAACCTTAGCCTCCCATCTTCTAGAACGTGGATGGGTTCCACCTTAGGCAAAACAATCTTTTGTTATTGTTGTTGTTTTTACTTTGTTTCTTTTTAGATAAAAGTTCAAGAGAAATATGTCTGGAATAAGAGAGAAATCACTGAGAAAGGCAGTCCTCTGGGAGAAGTGATTGAACAGGTATAAAAACATTAGCTGTGGATCATGTCATAACCAAAGAAGGCCTCCCATGGCACTCTAAGCCTCTGTCTCCCTGCAGGGTCTGACCCGCGTGAGAAATGCCACAGACGCAGTTGGGATCGTGATGAAGGAGCTAAAGATGCAAAGTTCTTTGGGAATGTTTCGCCTCCTGGTGGCAGTGGATGGAATCAATGCCCTTTGGGGAAGGACCACATTAAAAAGAGAAGATAAAACCCCAGTGAGAAGACTTGATCCTGGTTTCTCTGATTTCTGGCTGCATCATGTACAGAGGCTGTGGCTTAGCCGTGTAGACTTAGACAATGTATTTACTTGCTGTGAGGGTTTGAATTAAGATACAGAGAGGAAATAACCCAGAAGGAGAAGGGGACACGAAAGGTACCACCATGCATTGAAAACTGAGGGAGAGTTCTCTTTTTTTTGTTGTTTTCCCTTGTTACCAGGGATTGAAATCAGGAGGATCCTACCACTGAGCCACATCCCCAATCATTGGGATTACAGGCATGCGCCACTGAGCAGCCTTTCTTTTTCTTTTCTTTTCTTTTGTTTGCAGGACTGGAGCTTCATCCTCAGCCAGACCTTTTTATTTTGAGACTGGGTATCACTAAGTGGGTGAGGATCTCACTAAATTGCAAAGTGTGACGTTAAACTTGTGATCCTCCTGCCTCAGCTTCCCAAATTGCTGGTATTATAGGCATGCACCACTGCACCCAGTTCTTTGTTAATTTTTTCTTTCTGTTAGCTTTTTAAAGAAAAGCTGTGGTTCTAAGTGGAGAAGATCAGAAACATCAAGGAGAAGGGGGTGGGTGTAGTGCTGTAGTTGTTTTTCTCTCTTAGTAAATATTTTTAATCTCCAGAAGCATAGCAAATCTTGGGCCAGAAACTAACATAGCTTGTCCCAAAGGGATATGTTCAGGTACCTTGACTGCATAATAATAATTGAGAATTTTTTTTTATTATTATCAATTCAGTTGTTTCAAGAGAACTTCTAGGAAAAAAGTAATTATCTATTTCTCATTGCCAACATGCAGATTGCTCCAGACGAACTAGCACTTATTCACAACCTGAGGAAGATGATGAAAAATGACTGGGTATGTGCATATGAACGATTTGCACATTGCAGAAAGAATTGGGTTTTCATTTTAAACATATTTTACTACTTCATAACCAATAATACCTTCAGGTCACTAATTTTATGGCCAGAATGTTCTTTTACTTTATGTAATTCCTACAATTGTACCAAGTTAGGAGTTAGGTCTGCATTAAAATCTGTTCATTTGGGGCTGGGGTTGTGGCTCAGTGGTAGAGTGTTCGCCTAGCACGTGCGAGGCCCTGGGTTCGATCCTCTGCACCACATAAAAATAAACAAAATAAAGGTATTGTGTCCAACTACAACTAAAAAAAAAAAAAATTTAAATAAAGATATTGTATTCACCTAAAACTAAAAGAAAATTTAATATTTTTTGTAGCTATAAATGGATACAATACCTTTATTTTATTTATTTATATTTATATGGTGCTGAGGATCGAACCCAGAGCCTCACACGTGCTAGGCAAGTGCTCTACCACTGAGCTACAACTCCGGCCCCAATCATTACTAAACTGGTGCACGATTTTTTTTAAAAAGCTTCACATAATGGTCACAACTTCCCTCCCACCCCGAAAAAAAAAATAGCATAAAATCTGCAACGATTATACAGTGATACACAGTATTTAAATATTGGCCTAATTTTATTTGCAATTCTACTTTTATGTCTTCTTTGACTTTTTCTTATTCTTCTTTATTTCAGCACGGAGGTGCCATTGTGTTGACTTTAAGCCAAACTGGATCTCTCTTTAAGCCCCGGAAAGCATACCTGCCGCATGAGTTGCTGGGAAAGGTTAAGTTATAGAAGAATTCATTGCCTCTTAGATGATCATTCTGAGTAGAGAGAGAGCTCTTTTTAAGTCTACTTATTTTGACATTATTTCAGAAAAATCATATTCTTCTACCCCAATATCTTTTTCTTAAAAAACAAAGATAGAATTCTAATACATAACCATAGCATTCTTATCCAGTCAGGAAACTGATATAAACCTTTGATCTAATCTGTAAGTCTTACTCAGAGTTTGCCAGTTAATCCAATATCCCACTATAGAAAAAGAAGAACCTGGATGATGTTCACTTGTCATGTCTGTTTGGTCACCTTTAATCTGTGGTGGTTCCTCAGCCTTTTATCTTTTATAATCTTAAGATTTCTATTTTTCAAAAGTACATGCCAGGGCCCAGGGCTGTAGCTCAGTGGCAGAGTACTTGCCTAGCAGGTGTGAGGCACTGGGTTCAATCCTTAACACCACATAAAAATAAATAAAATGAAGGCATGCGTCCATCTACAACTACAAAAAAAAAAGTACATCACTACTTTCTTTGTAGGTTATTTTATGAGCTTGTCTGATGTTTCCTCACAAGTAGAAGTGATAATAGAAGTAAAAATGTGCCAGGCACATGCTTGTAATCCCAGCATCTCAGGAGGCTGAGGCAGAAGGATTGTGAGTTCAAAGCCAGCCTCAACAACTTAGGGTCTTGCTGACCCTATCTCTAAATAAAATGTAAAAAAAAGGCTGGGGATGTGACTCAGTGGTTAAGTACTCCTGGGTTTAATTTCCATACCAAAAAAAAAGTAGTAGTAAAAATGTGTCTTCTCTGTGCAGCTTATCAAAAGGAACATGAGGGGGCTGGGGTTGTGGCTCAGTGGGTAGAATACTTGCCTCTGACTCATGGGGCACTGGGTTTGATCCTCAACACCACATAAAAATATGTAAATAAAGATATTGTGTCCATCTACAACTAAAATATATATTAAAAAGGAGCATGAAATCTGTTTATCCCATTACTGATAATGTTAATTTTGAACACCTACTTTAGATGATATTCATCTGGCTTCTCCTCGGTAATTATTCTCCCTTTGGAATTAATAAGTATCTTTTTTTTTTAAGAATTTTAATATTTATTTTCTAGTTTTCAGCGGACACAACATCTTTGTATGTGGTGCTGAGGATCGAACCCAGGCCGCACGCATGCCAGGCGAGCGCGCTACCGCTTGAGCCACATCCCCAGCCCTAATAAGTATCTTGAGGAGATATACTTTCAGGCTAGATAAATTTCCTATTACTTCCACCTACTTATCCATTAGATTAGTGATTCTTTGCTAAATGTTATTATGGTAATGGCCAAGTGGAGATTTCTCTAAACCTATTATTTCTTCTAAATATATCACTTGGCTTTCTATTAGAAATTTTCTGTTCCCCTTATATATTTATTTGTTACAGTGTAGATTTGTAAATTCATTTTTAATAGGTGCTGAGCCTTTACTATCATTCTTATTTACATGCTCAAATTATTCCAGTGTTACCATGGATGCTTCCTTTAGGCTAGTTGCTATGACCCATCATTTCTTTTAGCACTTCTTTATTTCCTGGCACAAGAATGTTTCCAGATTCCCTTGTACTTCCCATGCCCTCTTCCTAGAATTAGTCATTTCTAGCCTTGGTTTGTTTCAGAAAATGGTTTTTAGAAACCAAGACCTTAGAGCTACTGGGGTATCATTTCTTCTAGCCCTTCTCAGCAAAGCTAGTAACGAGGCATGGTGTTTACATGTAGTGTGTGTATTCTTCTCTAATGAACTATAAATCCATACTTACACTTGCCAGTTCCATGCTAGAATAGCATTCATTGTTCCCTTCCCCTTTTCCATATTTGTCTCATCTATAAGAAATCTCTTCTCATTAGCCACAACTTATTTACTTACTAACTTAATCCTAAAATATGGTTTAAAAGTTTCAGATTTGTGGGCTGGAGTTGAAGCTTAGTGGTAGAGCACTTGCCTTACACGTATGAGGCACTGGGTTCAATCCTCAGCACAACATAAAAAAATAAACAAACAAAATAAAGTAATTGTATCCATCTACACAGTATTTTGTATATACAAAAAGTTTCATATTTGCTCACCCTCAACTCATATAGAAGCTGCAAACTAGAGTTCAATATTTTCAAGTTTTCATCTTGAGTCAAAAAAGATGTGTAGTCAGATATTCTTTTCAGAAGTTACATGGCTTGGGCTGGGGCTGTAGCTCAGTGGTAGAGCACTTGCCTTGAACATGTGAAGCACTGGGTTTGATCCTCAGCAACACATAAAAATATTGTGTCCTTCTACAACTAAAAAAAAAAATATTAAAAAAAAAAAAAAGACGTTACTTGCTCTAGTTCCCTTCCCCTTCTCCTATGTTAAATTCAGAATATAATTTGATTGATCCACTATTTCTAATTATGTTCCACTTAGGGTCTTTTTTCCCACTTGTTAATTTTAATTTCCTTTTTTCCCATTCAAAATTTTTTATGAGTTCATTATAGTTATACATAATGATGGGATTGGTTGTTACATATTCATATACAATATAACAATATTTTGGCCTAACTTGATTCCAGAAGTCAGAGCTCTCAAAAATACAGTTTACTCAGACAAGCGGTGTCCCCCATATTTCTGCAGATTTGTAGAAAGTGGGGTAGCCAGAGAAAGAGGAGTAAGAAGAATAGAAGAAAATAAAAACACTGCCCTCAAAGTGCTTAAGTAGAATTTCTCTTTCTCCTGATAGGTCACTTAACTAATATTGTACCCTTTCTCTTCTCCAGGAAGGATTTGATGCCCTGGATCCCTTTCTTCCCATTTTGGTTTCCAGTTATAACCCAAAGGAATTTGAAAGTTGTATTCAGTATTATTTAGAGAATAATTGGCTACAACATGAAAAAGGTCAGTTGTTTAATTTTCTCCTATCAGAGCTTGGTGTTCAAAGTAGAATCCCACTCATTCAGAGCCTCACCCTCTTGTTCCATCAGCACTGAGAAGAAAGGTGTTGGTGGGTAGCTAAGTTGGGGTATTTTCTTTTTCGGGGAAAGAGTCCTAGGGATTGAACTCAGGGTTTACTTGACCACTGAGCTACATCACAAGCCCTATTTTGTATTTTATTTAGAGACAGGGTCTCACTGAGTAGCTTAGCGCCTCGCTTTTGGTGAGGCTGGCTTTGAACTCGCAATCTTCCTGACTCAGCCTTCCAAGCTGCTGGGATTATAGGTGTGCACCACCACACAGCCTACTTTTTTTTGTTTTGCTGTGCTTTTTGTGATGCTGAGGATTGAACCCAAGGCCTTGTGCATGCAAGGCAAGCACTCTACCAACTGTGCTATACCCCAGCCTCAGACTAAGTTTATAATTTACAAAGGAAATTATATCTCTCCCCAAATTCTCATCTGGTCCAAAATAAAATGTTAATGCAAAAAGCTGGAGGCAACGCTGCCAGGCATGGGGGTTTCTCGCCTGTAATCCCAGCTGCTCAGGAAGTTGAGGCAGGAGGATCATGAGTTCAAAGCCAGACTCAGCAACTTAGTGAAGCCTTAAGCAACTCAGCAAGACCCTGTCTCTAAATATATTTTTAAAAGGGCTGGGATGTGGCCCGGTTGTTGAGTGCCCCTGGGTTCAATGCGCAGTACCAAAAAAAAAATGGAGGCAAAACCCCATCCAGCTGGGGCTGGGGATGTGGCTCAAGCGGTAGCGTGCTCGGCTGGCATGCCTGGGGCCCGGGTTCGATCCTCAGCACCATATACAATCAAAGATGTTGGGTCTGCCGAAAACTAAAAAATAAATATTAAAAAAAAAATTCTTTCTCTCTTTTAAAAAAAAAAAAAACCATCCAGCCACTGGGCGTTTTCCAGGTGTTTGGATTATGCCATACTCTCATTATTGGTTTATTCATTCAGCAAATTTCAGATGAGAAATTCATGTGCTGTGACAGTCCCACAATAATTCACCTTGTGTAAGAGGCTACCCCAACACCAAAGCAAATCTTTGCCATAGCGATCTATTATATGTAAAGAAATTGTTGCTTCTTAATACCAAATGTTTTCTTTTGTTTGTTTGTTATGTTGTTGTTGGTTTTACTCAATATATTTTATTTTTATGTGGTACTGAGGATTGAACCCAGGCCCTTGCAAACCGCGCCCCCCCCCCAAAATGTTTTTTTTTTATATTTATTTTTTAGTTGTAGTTGGACACAATAGGTTTATTTTATTTATTTATTTACTTTTCTGTGGTGGTGAGGATCGACCCTAAGGCCTCACACATGCTAGGTGAGCGCTCTACCACTGAGCCACAACCCCAGCTCTCTTACTACCAGATTTGATGCCCTTTGACTGGAAGCATTTTAGGTATTCATTTAGGTTTGCCTCACCTCTGGATATCCGAGGGTATATAAAGGAAAAATAAAGGGTTTTTCTATCACTAGATAATAGAGAGTTAGGATATTGGAGAGGAAAGAATAAAAGTAGCTGCAGCATTGTAGGTGGGAAGCACAGAGACGTGTGATCTGGGGAGGAATATGTCTGAACATAATCTAGATAAGGGAGGCTCTGACCACTGGAGTTTTCTGGAGGGATACAGAACAGCAGGAGGAATTTTTGACTTCACTGTGTTTGACTCCATTATAGCTCCTACAGAAGAAGGGAAGAAGGAGCTGCTATTTCTAAGTAATGCCAACCCTGGGCAACTGGAACGTCTCTGTGCCTACCTATGAGCCATGGTCATTATGTGGATGGAAGACAGTGGACATTTCCTTAATGCTGCACCCAGTCCCGGAGAACTCCCTAGCACTCAGGTAGATTAGCCAGGACTGCCGTGGGCTATGCACCTTCTTTGAAATGGGTTCCTTACAAAATGACTGTGAACATATGGTAAGATTTCCCCTTGTTCCTAAAAATAAAATCATTTTTTGAATGTGGTTTTCATATTTAAGATAACAATGGTTCTTTTCCTTAAAAAAATAAAATTAAATGTTTTTCTTAAAGTGTTGTATTCAACTTAAGAGCCTTCAGATTAGCCAAATTGAATTTATCTGACTCAGTTCTATAGAAGTTTCCAGTAGTTCTGACTACTGATCAAGAGATCAAGATTCACAGCCTAACTTCTCCCACCCAAACACACCACTCACTTCCTACTTACACTTTTATCTTTGATTCCAAGGGGGTGACTGAGCCCCAGCTGAGTATCTGGCAGCTTTAATATGGTACAGCTCTTTCCCATGTGTTCCTGGGAGAATTAAGCACTAAATCCCACCCGCATACATCGTGTAGAGTGAATTATCTTTAATGCCCTCAGAGCAAATTATCTGTGTACTGCCCAGGGGAGAATAGAGAAAGTAGTGATTCAAATCACTTACAGTGGAGTTTGATCCTCTCGTCGTATTCAGGTTATCAGTATTGTTTAAAGAGTCGGAATTTTTTTTTTTTTTAAGAGAGAGAGAATTTTTTTTTTTAATATTTATTTTTTAGTTTACGGCGGACACAACATCTTTGTTTGTATGTGGTGCTGAGGATCGAACCCAGGCCCCACGCATGCCAGGCGAGCGCGCTACCACTTGAGCCACATCCCCAGCCCAAGAGTCGGAATTTTGATTCCCAGATCTGCTACTTATTGGCTGGCTAATTGGAGGTCTCTTAGTTCTTTCCTATTTCCTTCTCTAATTTCACCTTATCTTTATTTGCTCTCATCTAATGATGACAACAATTGAAGGATATGGAAAAACAATCCCCAGGAAGAAAAGGAGGACATTGGGTCCCAGGGAGAGAGAGAAAACAATGGGCTGTGGACTTTCTCCATTTCCCAGCATCAGTGGGCTCTGGACTTTGACCATTTCCTGTTCTACAACTGTTCCCCTGCCTGCCAACCCACGCATTCTGCTGGGATGCAGTCTCGCTGAGCCCAATAAAACTCAGACCCCTATTGTAACCAGTCCTCATTTTCTCTCTTGAACCTCTGCCTCTCTGGTGCTTAACAAAGCATCACTGATCCTTTGAGGTCTGTCTCTGTTTCTTTTTCTTTCTCCTTCATTTTGCTTTCAATAGTGCTAAACTTGCAGAGGCTTTGTGAGAATTAAACAGCATATTCGGCTGGGATTGTGGCTCAGAGGCAGAGAGCTTGCCTCACTTGCATGAGACACTGGGTTCAATCCTCAGCACCACATAAAAATAAATAAAATAAAGGCATTGTGTTCATTATGACTTTAAAAAATATTTAGAAAGAAACAGCATATGTAAAGCACCTACCATATAAGTAGCTATTTTTTTATAATGTATTATCTCTTTTTTATACATACCTTTATTTTGTTTATTTTTATGTGGTGCTGAAGGATTGAACCCAGTGCCTCACATGTGTGAGGCAAGCACTCTACTGCTGAGCCACAGCCCCATCCCATGAATAGCTATCTTTATAACATGGGTTTTGTGCTTTATTTGAAGAAATTCTTGTCACAAACAGAACTTCCACCCGTAAGTCAATCCCCAGTCACCCATGGTGGTAACTTTGCTGTGCTGTAGTTTAACCAGACTCATTTACTAGCATCAGAAACAGAGACAACAGTCGTGCTGAGAATGCTTAACCAGCTCCTACAGCGAGGAAGGGTGAATTCATGTGTCAGATCCCTTTGTATGTGTCTCCTAATGGTCCTCTTCTCTATGAAGCCCTGATTGCTATACCTCCCAATATGGCTCATTAAGCCTGTGAATTTATAATATCTCAGACCACTTCCTCCTCTTTATCCTCATTACCACTGCCTATCGCTTCTTTTTTGAGTTACTGAAAACATTTATTAATTTGTTTTTCGGCCTTCAATCACTCTTCCTCCTATTGGTTTATCTTTCATGAGTTGCCAGAGCGAACTTTCTAAAATTCTCCTAGTTGGTGATGTTCAGTTGCCTCCTCTGTGCCTTCATTCTAATTTATTTTGCCATATATGTCTTATAAATTTCAAACCATACAAAAATATATAATGAACCAGGACTGGGGTTGTGGTTTAGTGGTAGAGCACTTGCCTAGCATGTATGAGGCACTGGGTTCAAGTCTCAGCACCACATATAAATAAAGGTCCATCAATACCTAATAAAAACATTTTAAAAACAAAAGAGAAAAATCGGGCACCTTCCCTTTCCCCTGGTTCTTTGGAAGCAACCTCTATTACCAAGTTCTAGAGATAAAATTATACACTTTTTTATACTAGGTATGCTTTAGCACTGATGTACGTCCTCAGCCCTTTGTATTTTGAGACAGGGGCTCCTAAGTTGCTGTATTAGGGTTCTCTAGAATCAGCAGGAAGTATAATTATCAAAAGGGACTTATTAGGTTGTCTTGTGCGACCAGAAGCTGGATAGTCCACAGTGGCAGGCAGGAGAGCTGGGAGAACCAGTAGCTGCAGTCTAAGAGGCTGAAGCCCCAGAACCAGAGGGATCCAGGGTGCTACCCTGGTCTGAGACGTAAGCCTTCTGGAGAATCTCTGTCGGAGTCCACTTGGGAAGAATGAAGAGGCAAGAATCCGATATCCTATCTCAGTAGCCATCAAGAACCCATTCAAGAAGGAGTGAGCTTCATCTGCTGCTGCTGCTTTGTTCTTCCAACTTTTATTCCATCCAAGCCATCATCCTATTGGTTGCTGCTGCCCACACTTAGGGAGGGTCTTCATTTCAGTTGGCTATCCCACATGCCAATCACTCCTAGATACACCCTCATTGACACACTCATAATCCTCTTATTCCTTGGCATCTCTTAATCCAATCAAGTTGACGATTCAAGTTGTCCATTAAGGTTGCCCAGGCTGACCTCCAGCTTGTGATCTCTTGCCTCAGCCTCCTAAGTCACTAGAATTATAAGGATGCACACCCCACCTTCCATCCCCACTTATTTTTCAAATACAAAAAGAAACCCACTGGGGCTGGGGATGTAGCTCAGTTGGTAGAGTGCTTGCCTTGCATGCACAAGGCCCTGGGCTCAATCCCCAGCACCACATACCTCACACACAAAAGAAAAAAGAAAGAAACCACACTTTGGTTTTTTTGCATAACTCGGAAATTTTATCTGTCACCATTCTTGTAAATTTTGGGGGCGGGGCTGGGGAGTACCAAGATTGAACTCAAAGGCACTCAACCACTGAGCCACATCCCCAGCGCTATTTTGTATTTTATTTAGAAATTGGGGGGGGGGGTCCTCACTGAGTTGCTTAGGGCCTTCCTTTTTGCTGAGGCTGGCTTTGAACTCAGAACCCTCCATCTCAGCCTCCTGAGCTTCTGGGATTACAGGTGTGTGCCACCGCGCCCACCCTCTTCCTCATAAATTTCTTTTTACTCTCTAAATTTACATGCTCATTTGAACCAATTTATTTAAAAAGAAGGCAAGAGGGCAACATCATAAGCTCTGCAGCTAGACACCACCTGAGCCCTACCAGAAGAGGCAGTGTGGTAAAGACAATGCTGACCCTATAACAGTCTCACCTTAGCCTGTGTTAATGACAGTTGCAGCAAGTCCCCAGAAACAGGAGATTTAGGCAGGATCAAATCATGTTGACAAATTTGGTCCTTAGCTGCAGATGAGGCTGGGAAATACTGCCACCTTTGGACCTTGGGAGCTTGTTTATAGGTTCTGGCAGGAGGTTCTGGAGTACATCTACTCCTATAACCTTGACCAAAGAACTGTCCTCTTATTGGGAAGGTCATTCTCTTTTACCAATTGTGAATCTTCAGGAGATCACCATATCACGTGAATCTGTGGCCAGATCACTCTCACATCCAACACGCAGCTTTGGGAGGCTAACCATAAGAGTAAACTCAGACATGTTAAGTCTGTCTATATCATCACTGATACACAAAGTCCTATGGAAGAATAACCCCACTTTTCTAATCACTAAATATAGATTCTTAATTGTTTCCCAAACATTTTATCATAATCTACCCTATGCAGTCTTTTTTTTCATAAGATTATTCTGTAGTCCTAATGTTCATACCCATTTTTTATTGTCTTCATGCCAAGGTACTACACAGCTAGATTATTGAGGCTCCTTCTCATCACTCAACTGGACATGATCCAGATCAGGAAATAAGAAGACTTCCTTTATTTTCAGATAGCATTAGCTTGGACATGTAGAAAACCTTAAGCTGCCCCCCGAAAAATATCTACTAAACTAAAAGCAAATTCAGCAAGGGCACAACAATACAAGACCAGTACATAAAAATCAATTGTATTTATATTATTAAAGAACCATCCAGAAATTAAGTTAAAATAATTCTATTGGCAATAGCAGTAAAATATTTAGAAACAAATTCAACAAAAGAAATACCAGATGTGGTGGTATATGACTGTACTCCCAGCTACTTAGGGAGCTGAAGCAGGAGGATGGCTTGAGTCCAGGAGTCCAAGACCAGCGAGGCAACATAGCAAGTAGACAGACAATCTTCTTGATCTTGAATTGGGTGAATATGTCTTAGATATGATGCCAAAGATATCCATAAGATGTGATTTTAAGAAAAGATCTAATAATAAGTGTTGGCGAGGATATCGGAGGGAAAGGCCCACTCATACGTTGCTGGTGGGACTGCAAATTGGTGCAGCCAATATGGAAAGCAGTATGGAGATTCCTTGGAAAACACACACACACACACACACACAATGGAATTTTACTTACTCAACAATAAAAGAATAAAATCATGACATTTGCAAGTAAATGGATGGAGTTAGAGAAGATAATGTTAAGTGAAGTTAGCCAATCCCCCAAAACCAAATGCTGAATGTTTTCTCTGGTATAAGGAGGCTGATTCACAGAGGGGTAGGGAGGGGGAGCATGGGAGGAACAGAGGAACTCTAAATAGGGCAGAGGGGTGGGAGGGGAAGGGAGGGGGCAAGGGGGTTAACAATGATGGTGGAATGTGATGGTCATCATTGTCCAAAGTACATGTATGAAGGCATGAATTGGTGTCAACATACAGAGATATGAAAAATTGTGCTGTATACATTCCGCTGTCATTTACTTTTTTTAAAAAAATCAATTAAAAAATCTAATAAATTGAATTTCATCAAATTAACTTTTGCTCTTATGTGCTTTTAAAGGTTATAGTTATAATTCACTAATGAAGGACTCACTAATAAGACAAATGACAATATAAAAATGAGTGAAATGATTTGGACCTTTTTGTAAAAAAAGATGGATGAATGAAAAGCTCATGAAAAGGGACTCACCAGCACTAGTTATTAGGGAAATGCAAGTCCAAGCCAGAAAACATACAGTTTTATACCCACAGGAATGGTATGAACAATAACAATTGCTAAGATGTGGAGATATTGAAATAAACCACTTTGGAATATGGTTTGGGAGTCCCTCAAAATATTAAACAGATTATCATGTGACCCAGCAATTCTACCCTAAATGAACATATGTCCACAGAGAGTTATGTTCAAGTAGCATGAGACTGTTCACGGTGACATTATTCATAATAGCTAAACATTAGAAATAATCCAAACATCCATGAAATTGTGAATTGATAAGCAAAAGGAAAATAATGCTACAAAATGAAGAGTCTTAAAAACATGCTGGAGGGCTGGGGTTGTAGCTCAGTGGTGGAGCTCTTGCCTTGAATGCATGAGGCCCTGGGTTCAGTCCCCAGCACCACATAAAAATAAACAAATAAAAATAAACAAAGATTAAAAAAAAAAACATACTGGAACAAAAGGCCATATGTGATATGATTATGTGACATGTTGAGAAAAACAAAATCTGTAAAGACAGAAGGTAGATTAATGGTTCTCTGTTGCAGGGAGGTAGGAACAGGGAGATATATGATGTACAGAAAACAAAAAATTTTTAATTTGTTTAAAGAAATTTAAAAAAATTAAACCTCAATAAATAGCAGAATATGGATTAGAGGCATTGATTCTCCCCAAATTGATTTATGAAGATATGATGCTATCCTGACCCAAATACTAGGAGTTTTTTAATTTTGCTGATCTTGACAAGATGATTTGAAAATATTTGTGCAAATACTGCTGTGGTTGTAGCTCAGTAATAGGAGCACTTGCCTCACATGTGTAAAGCCCTGTGTTCAAACCCCAGTACTGCAATAATTTTTATTTTAAAATGTTTCAATCCTACAGGAATGTTGGAATACTCAAAAAAATAATAATAAAGACAATGTAATCTTCACCTACATTCAGTTGTTAACATTCAAGTTATTTTTATACACATTTATTTTGTTGCACCATTTGGAAGTAAATTGGAGACACAGGACAACCCACAAGTACATCAGTACATACATCTTAAGAAGGGTATTCTCAGGCTGGGGATATAGCTCAGTTGGTAGAGTGCTTGCCTACCATGCAAATAGTCCCTGGGTTCTATCCTTAGCACCACAAAAGGGGGGGGGGGATGTTATTCTACATCATCATACCCAAGAAACTCATCTTGATGCACGACTCACTTTCTCCAGTTCAGGTACCAATCAAGGATTTCACATTATAAACTATCCCACAGTCTAGATTTGTTTCCCTCAGATTAGATAAAAGTTGAACGGTTTGGGTATGCATAAGTCATGGGTTATATGTTGTACTTGCCACACTACGTCATTTTAGTTTGTTGCATTATTGGTGATGATAAAGTGATCACTTGGTTAAGTATGATATCCACTAAGTTTCTCCATCAAAATTTTACCACTTCCCCAATTGTTAATTAAACAATCTGGAGTGTTACTTTCATATCCTCTCACTGTCCTGTTTCCCAAGAAATTATCACATGATGGTTTTAACATCCACTGATGATAAGCACCTGAATAAATTCTTAATTTGATAAATGCAATTTAAAAATTTAAATCTACCATTTTTAGCTGTCTTTTTTTTTTTTTTTTCCTGGTCACTCCTAACACTTATTTTCCTCCTCCCCCAAGCTTTCTTAGTCTAATTATGTAGATTTAGGGATGTAAGGTACCTTTTTAAGCAGGGCATCAGCAGACAGATCAGGCAGAAGGATCACCAGTTCAAAGTCAGCCTCAGAAATTTAGCAAGGCCCTGAGCAATTCGGTGAGGCCCTGTCTTGAAATAAAATATAAAAAAGGGCTGGCGATGTGGCTCAGTGGTAAAGTTCATTGACCAGCTGGAGAACCTAGGGAAGATCCCGTCTCAAAATAAAAAGGGCTGGGCCGGGCGTCATTGCAAACACCTGTAGTTTCAGCATTTCTGGAGGCTGAGGCAAGAAGATCACATGTTCATAGCCAGCCTCAGCAATTTAGCAAGTCTCTATCTCAAAATAAAAAGGGCTGGGGATGTATATAAATACAAAAAATCATTTGTGATATATTCATACAACGGACTAGTCTGCAGCAATGAAAATGAAGTAGATACGTGATGGAATACGGATGAATTTCATAAACGATATTGACAGAAAGAACACATACTCTGTTACCTAATGTCCTAGCTAGACCAGTCCCCTGGGTTAAAATCCAGTAAGGCTGACTTTGGAAGGAGTGTGTGGGAGGATTTAAAGGAGCTTGTTTCCTGGCAAGGTGTTTTCGTGGGGGGTAGGGGGGCGGCAACCCAACCGCTGAGCTACGTCCCCAGCCTTTTAAAAATATTTCATTTGGAGATTTAATTTAGAGACAGGGAGACAGGGTCTCGCTGAGTTGCGTAGGGCCTCGCTAAGCGGCAGAGGCTGGCTTTGAACTCCTGATCCTCCTGCCTCAGCCTCCCGAGCTGCTGCGATTACAGGCGTGCGCCACGCGCCGGCTCTCACAGGGCTTTGTGTTGTCTGTGGAGTTATTTATTAGCTGGCATAAGTGTGATGGGACAAGAGGTGAGAACCTTTGTGACCCTAGTCATTGGTGGCGCCAGATGAGGCGCGAAGAAAACCGTCGAAGAACGCTCGATGACGCGCAGGCCTGTAATCACGGCGACTCAGGCAGGAGCATCAGAAGTTCGAGACCAGCTTCAGCAGTTTAGCGAGACCCTCTCTCAAATTTAAAAATAAAAAGGTCCGGAGATGGGATGTAGCTCATGGTGGAACATCCCGGGTCGAATCCCCAAGATCCAAAAAAAAAAAAGTCCGCAGCATGGCGACGCGGCGCACGACTTCCGGCCCAGCCTGCGGTCGCGGGGCCGCGGGGCAACTACGGGAAAGCGGGACTGGACCACGTCAACGAAGAGGGGCGGGAATGATGGGCAGGGTCTCGAAGTCATTTACCCAATGGCAAGGGACGTGTTTGTGGACCAATAGGATGCAGAGGACGAGGCCACGCCCACAGGCCTGTGGAGCCAATCGGCTAGGAGCAGCGAGCGGACTGGCAGGGGCGGTGGGACCGAGTGGAGTGGGGAGGCATGGCGGGCGGGGCCGGAGAGGTGCTTACGCTGCAGTTGGGACATTTTGCGGGTTTCGTGGGAGCGCACTGGTGGAACCAGCAGGTGAGGTCTCCTAGTGGCTGTCCCGGCGAAATCCTTGGGGATCCACAGTCCTGACGTGCGGCCTGCGCCGCTCGCCTCCTCTAAGTGCAGTCCTCCCTTCTGCCTCCCCCAGGATGCTGCGCTGGGCCGAGGAACCAGCGCCAAGGAGTCCCTGGGAGAACTGTGCCCTGACGTCCTGTACCGGACGGGCCAGACGCTGCATGGCCAGGAAACGTACACGCCGCGACTCATCCTCATGGATCTGAAGGGTGAGACGGTGTCAGGGGTCGGCCAGTGCTCAAGTGTTTCCATTTCGCGTCCGGAGTCTCTAGCATCCCCTCTCTTAAATTAAAACTCTATAGTTAGGCGTGGTGGTTCACGCCTGTAATTCCATCTACTAGAGAGGCTGAAGCAGGAGGATCGCAAGTGTGAGACCAACCTCAACAACTTAGTGAGACCCTCTGTCAAAAAAGAACTAGGGATGTAGCTCAGTGTTAAAGCGCCTCTGGGTTCAATCCCAAGGATCCACCTCCCACCCCAACCCACCCCCAAAATGACCTCTAACCATTGTAGGTTGAAGGACTAGAAATGAGTATTCTAACACCAGAGGTACGCAGGAAGGCAAAACTTTGCTCAAAGAGCCATCTGTAGAATAGACTGCTTGCCTGGAGACAGGTGTTAAGAAATGCCACACTCCTGTATGACTATTGGAATTTTTTTTTTTTTTTTTTTTCTCCAAGTACCACATCTACTGATTAAGCCGGGATCAGAAAGAGGAATTCTCCTAAACCAGCTCCCCACCCACCCGTGCAAATGTGCACCTAAGAAAGCCTGGAAAGCCAGTGCAGGAGGGATGTTGACAGCAGGTTGTCAGGAGATCAAGATTACCCCTTCCCTGGGAAGAGAGAGGATGCCCTAGGATTTGACCAAGCATTGCTTATTCTCTCTGTACAGGCAGTCTGAACTCCCTAAAAGAGGAAGGTGGACTCTACTGGGACAAACAGCTAGACGCAGCAGTAGCTTGGTATGTACCTAATGTATGGAGAGGGGTGGAATCAGGCATGTGCACAGAAAGCTAGAGCTCTCATCACAATGAGTTTCTTTGATTAATCTTGAAATCTTTTCAAGGCATGGGAAGCTTACCACACACAAAGAGGAAGTCTATCCCCAAAACCCTCATCTCCAGGACCTTCTGAGTGCAGAGGTGAGGGCCTCTATCCTGAACCTTTTCACCCCATGCTACAACCAGAGTGCCTCCACTGGGGTAGAGAAAAGAGGATTTTAATCACCTTAAATGCCTTAGAATGGTATTTTGAGAAAAAGCACATCTTTTCCTAAGGATTGTTTCAACCTAAACAGGAGGAGGCTGCAGGGATGGCCAACATGCTCAGGGAATATAAATCAGCCTTTGCTTCTAAACTATCTGAAACTAAATATAGATTTTTCTCACCTGTGCCAGGGAGTGCGGAGTAGTGATGGTTTCTGGAGGGTCAAATCCATCCCTAATGGCAAAGGTGAGAATTCTGCAGATATTAGATTTTCGCAGTACAGATGGGGACCTAAGCAGAGAAGGAACATGGCAAAGGTACATCTCTCCGGCTTTTTCTTCAGGTCCGCCACCAGTCACCACTGCTGCAATTCCAAAACCACTAGAGAGCAGTGTCAGAGTCTGGTCAGACTTCCTCAGAGTCCATCTCCATCCCCGGAGCATCTGTATGATTCAGAAGTACAACCATGATGGGTATGGGGACCTCAGAGGCTGTGAGGCAAGAGGCTTACCCACCACCAATGCTGGGGATAAGATTCTTTGAGGCCATCTTTCCCCAAAACAAGAGATCTGGGAGTTGGAGTGGGGAGAGGATTGGAAGTCTTGCCTCCTATTCGTTTATGGCAGGGAAACAGGTCGGCTGGAGGCTTTTGGCCAAGGGGAGAGTGTCCTGAAGGAACCCAGGTATCTGGAAGAGCTGGAGGACAGACTGCACTTCTACGTAGAGGAATGTGACTACTTGCAGGTAGCTGTGGGCAAGGTGGACAGCAAGGAGAAATTCTTCTCATCCTGTTCTCTACTGCCTTTGATCCTTTGCTTCTCTCCAGGGCTTCCAGATCCTGTGTGACCTGCATGATGGTTTCTCTGGGGTAGGTGCCAAGGCTGCTGAGTTGCTACAAGACGAGTATTCAGGGCGGGGAATAATAACCTGGGGCCTGATCCCTGGTTCCTGCAGTCTTGGGGTGAGTAGAACATGGGAGAAAAAGAAGTCACAGTGGGGAGGAGCAACAAGAGAAAAGTCGCCATTGAGAAAGTTGCCTGATGCACACCCCTCATTTCACCAGGAGCCTCAGAAAAACATCTATCGCCTGTTGAACACAGCATTCGGACTGGTGCACCTGACTGCTTACAGCTCTTTCGTCTGCCCCTTATCCTTGGGTGGGAGCCTGGGCCTGCGACCCCAGCCACCTGTCAACTTCCCTCACCTGCATTATGATGTAAGGCTCAATGCTTGTTCTGACTACAGCTGACCCTCATGTTCCCCAAAGAAGCCTCTGTTAGGAGGTCTCTTCTTAAACTTAGCTTGAACTCAGCTGTGATGTGGCCTCTTAGATCTGTCTTGTGCTTGTCCACTCTTGGGCCAAGCACACCCTTGCTTCACTCTCTGGACCTCTCTGTCATTAATGCCCTACCTCCACACATCCTTTTCCAGGTCCCAAAGGCTTAAGTGCTCCTCTTGTATCCTCTTTGTAGGCCACTCTGCCCTTCCACTGTAGTGCCATTCTGGCCACAGCACTGGACACAGTCACTGTTCCTTATCGACTCCGTTCATCTCCAGTTTCCATGGTCCACCTGGCTAATATGCTGACCTTCTCTGGGAAAAAGGTATGAAGCTCTGTGTGGGGCTTGGGTCAGCACTGAGAAAAAGATCTGTAATCTTATCTCCTCCTGCTCTTTAGGTGGTGACAGCAGGAGCAGTCATCCCCTTCCCCTTGGTTCCAGGCCAGTCCCTCCCTGATGCCTTGGTGCAGCTCGGAGGAGCCACCCCATGGACCCCACTGTCTGCATGTGGGAACCCCTCGGGAACACGCTGCTTTGCTCAGTCAGTGGTACTGAGAGGTATAGACAGAGCGTGCCATACCAGGTGAGCACTGTTGGTCCTTAGGAGCCCTCGTCAGGTTTTTGTTTATGTCCTCTTCTCCCTAATATCCAGGCATTCTAATGACATTGCTTCCTCCCACCCCCCTTACTTTAAAAAAAAAAAAGAATGAACAACCTGATCCAGCTGATTGTATCCAAGAATTCTTAGTTCTTATTAAGCAGCCACAGACTAAAGGTGGTTTTGGCTTTGTTCTGATAGTCAGCTCACCCCAGGGACACCTCTGCCTTCTCCTCTCCATGCGTGTACCACTGGAGAAGAAGTCTTGGCTCAATATTTACATCAGCAGCAGCCTAGAGTCACAAGGTCAGTATGATGCTTGCTCTGCCCTCCTCAAGGACCTCCACCCTCCCCTGACTTCTTGCTCACCGAACTGCCATTCTCTGTCCCCAGTTCTTCCCATCTGCTGCTGACTCCCTGCAGGGTGGCTCCTCCTTACCCCTACCTCTTCTCAAGCCTCAGCCAGCAGGGTATGGTTCTGGATGGTCCCCCCAGGGGCACAGGTACGTAGGAGGTGAAGAAACCTAAGATATCAAGTGTGGGAGCAGTTTTACTCTCCCTTCCTGGATTAAGAGTGCTTAAAATGTTCACAGTTAAAACATTTCTTTATTGCCCTAGGGCTCCTGAGAAGTGTTCTTCCTCGGGAGTACTGATATACTAAGGGGGACAGCAAACAAAATTCACCGAGTGTGCTTTACAGTCAAGTCTTTCAAGTGCCCAGACTTCCCTATAGACATGAGAGTCCCAGGAAAGAATATGATCCATTTGGTCTCACTCCTCTCTCCCTCCACAGCAGTGCACAGCATCCCAGTGTTTGGGGCTCTGTGCTCCTCTTCGTCCTTGCACCAGACCCTGGGAGGCTTGGCCACAGAGCTCACCAAACTGGACCTGCGACGCTGGGCCAGCTTCTTGGATGCTGGGGTGGAACAGGATGAGATGGAGGAGTTGCTGCAGGAGCTCCACAGTCTGGCCCAGTGCTACCAGGATGGCGGTGGCCTCATGGACTAGAGTTCCCGGGCAGGGTGGGGGGAGGGTCAGAGCTAGTTGGCAATAAAAGCTGCTGAATTTAAGAGCCCAGTGTCCTCAGGCAGAGGAGCTTAGTGTCTTGGGACTGGCAACACGACACAGGCATTTATTACACTTGGAAACACTGTGAGTAGATCACAGAACAATAAATATGTACCATCAGAAAAAGAAAACTGTCGAGTAAGCCCCACTGTCCCTTGATGCTATTTACAGAGTGGATTTATAAGTTCTTCATGAAAGATCCTGAATGAGGCCCAGGATGTGGAGCTCCAAGGCCCTGCTCCAGCCTTGGTGTGTCCGTGTCCTCAGCTCTGCTCTCTAGTTCCGGACAGCACAAGCAAAGTATAAGCAGCCTCTCCTGGAGTGCAGGGGCCTGCTGGGCTGGTCCTATGTGATAAATCCACGTGTCCCCAGAGTCTCACTCATCTGCATCCTCCTCAGAGAACAAGTCCCCATGATCAGATAGTTGGTCCGTGTTGCTGGTGCTGGTCGCATCGTCCTCATCCTCAGAGCTGGCCTCACAGGCCGTGTGGAAGAGCTGCATGAGTTCTCGGAAACGGTGGGCAACCTGGCACAGGAGAAGGGCTGCGTTCACTGTTCCCAGTTGGTAACATTGTGATATTATCAAGCTCCAGGTACCAATTTTTAAAACTTTTGTATTTGTTTACACAGTAAGGTTGTGAGAACTATGTCCTCCTTCTACATAAGGAAACTCCAGGGACTAAATATTTCCCCAAAGTTATACTCCCCAAAACAACTAGTAATGGAAACCAGATTCTACCTCTGAATCCAATGCCCTTTCTTTTCTAGAATCACCACCACCCAAGAAGTCAGGCCCTGAGGTCACCCTTAACAAAGCCCTTGTCTCTCCAGTTGGTACCCCTTCCCCTCCTTGCCATACCTTCTTGGTTCCTCTGGGCTTGAGGCTCAAACAGAACATCCCCACCTTCACACACACACACACTCTCTCTCACACTTACCTCAGCAGGGGTCTTATTTCCCAGCTGCTGAGAGATGATGCTAAAGGTCTGTGGCTGTGCTCCTTGTTCCTGGCACATGGTGAGAATCACACGATCAGCTTCCCTGTAACCCACACAAACAGGATTAATCCTGTAGAGCCTCATAGATGTGTTCTATACTCTTCTCAAATACTTCCTATATCCTCACCTACCTTGTCCATAGGACAACCTTCTCCCCAGTGGAGCTGACCTTGCTGTTGTTGGCACAAACTGTAGCTTCTGTGGCTTTTGGCTGCTGCTCCCACTCTGGACCCCTGCCCTGTATTCCACTGTCTTTAGCCAAAACCCCTCCTGGGGCTTCAGGAGAAGCCTTTGAGGTGTCAATTCCTGATGAAGATTCAGGGACGGGAGACATCCGGTTTGCTGTCTTCACCTCAGCTCTACTTGAGGGCTTCCAGCTCTCTTGAGTATCTGGTTTCCCAGACACATGTCTTCTCCCTACATCTCTGGTCCTTGAGGAAACAGGACTCAGGAAGGAAGCATGGGTCTCAGCAGCAGTAGGCAATTTTTCAGTTTCTGGTGCATCCCAAACCAGCATGGAATCCTCTGAGTCACCCACCACCTTTTGGCCTTTCCCTTCATTCTGAAGTCCAGAATGTGCACTGGGGCAGGAAAGAATGTCAGGCCCAGCCTGGTTCTTCCTCCCAGGGTGCAGTACAGCTCCAGTTTGTAGGGGAAGCTGAGGAGACTCTGGTGAGCAAGATGGTGGGCCGTCCAGAAGCTGTTGTGTAAGGGTCACTTCTTCTTGAGGGGATGAAAAACTGCTTCCCGCTAATAATCCTGCTTTGGAGGAAAATTAAAAATATCTGAGGCTACGGACAGGATCAGGATGCACCCAGGGCCTGAAAACTACCAGAGAGACATTGTGGTGAGCTACTGTGATAAGGTTTCCACTGGAAAGAGTGGGTTGCAGGTGAGGGGTAAAGTCACTGACATAAGGATACCAAGCTGATAAGGATCCAGCCATTAGAATATAAGTAGAAAGGATTTGTATATAAGGGCAAGGGCATCAGAATTAAACACAGAAAGAGAATGCTGTAGCATGTGGACTCAACAGCACTCTTGATTCTCCAAGAGAAAGAAAGCCTTAGAAGAGAAAATGCAGGCAGAGTAGCAGTAGAGTTCCGTCGGTCTACCAGGGAGAGAGAGGCTATGTCCACTCCTGGAAATTCTGCTCCTCATCCAGGCTCAGAGGTTCCTGCTTGAATTATGAGAATGAAACAGAACTAAGGGGAGAAGGGCCAGCAGTGAGATCACTCACCTGGAATGGACGCCTCTCCCTTCCTGGTGGTCCTGCCAGTCCTGCTCTGGGTTGCTTCAGTGCTCTCCTGCTCCTCGGGGACTTCCTCTTCCACCACATCCATGCCCTGCCCTGCTTCCTTAGCACCAGGCATAGGACTGGCCTCTCGGTGGGGGCTGCTGCCCACCAACTCGTGGAGCTCCTTGCTCTTGTAGGATTTGCTGTCACAGACCTGCAGGGATGGCTTTCTGGTCAAGCGTATCCAAACCTCCTATGTCTCGAGGACCCACCAAAAAGAAGCCCTGTCCCGCTGCTTAGCAAGTCAACAAATATGTACAGGCTCCAGAGACATTTAAATGGCTCGGAGTACAGTGTGGGGTTCCACCCGTCACTCCCTCTCTTGGGTTGCCTTTTTGCTGCCAACCAACTCTAAAGAACCAGAATGACCTTAAGAATCTACATTCCTGGTTTATTTCATTAAAAAATAAGAAGGAAATATTCGAACTGTGACTTTTTTCTTTTCCAATTCCAAAAGCTTGCCTTACAGAATTCTCTTTAGAATGCAAAATCCAGGAGCTGGGGCTCTAGCTCAGCGGTAGAGTACTTGTATGAGGCACCGGTTCAATCCTTAGCACCACATAAAAAAATAAAGTAATAAACAAAGACATTGTGTGTCCCTCTACAAAAAAAAAAAAAAAAACAAACAAGATCCATCATGTATTTCTAAAAGATTCTATTTATTTTACGTATGTACACTTATGTGTATACTGCTTGTTATTTGTAGATGTTATATGTTTTAAGAAATCAAGAAGGTTCAAGTTTGTGGTAGCAAGCAATACCTCAGAAAGCATGTCCCAGAGTTGCCCTGATGTCTCTCGATACCCTGAGTCCTAACACCCTGGTACCTTCCTCACCTTAGTGCTACAGTGGCTACAATTTCTCCTCTTGCTCTTCTTAAGCTTGGAATCAGGGCCTCCTTCATGGCAGGAACAGGAACAGTCCTTGGCCCCATCTGTCCACTCAGTCTCCTAGGAGATACCTGGGCTTGATTAGCAATCATGTATTTTCAGTACTATAAGAGGAAGCTGGGCTGTGAGCCATCTGAAGAGGTCCCTTCCCACTACCTCCTCCCCTTTCTCTTTCATAACACACCATCTCATTACATTGCCTGAGAAAATCAATGCCCAACCTGGATTGAAGCCTATTATGAATCCCTGAAACAACCTCTAAGTGACCCAAAGACACATATCCCAATTGTCCAGATGTTTCGAGACACATATAAGTCAAACAGATTTTGAGGCAGTCCCTGGAGAGCTCCACTGTGAGATATGATCTCATCTTTGTTTCTGACTCCCTGTGCCTTGAGTTCCCTGCCCCTTCCAAGTCCCTTGAGAGAGCACTTTGTACATATTGAAGGCTCCCGGAACTATATACTCTCTACTTAATAAATCCAAGACATAAGTATCATTATTATCCCAATTCACGATGAAGAAACTGAAATACAGGTTAAATAAGTCATCCAACATCACTTAGCTACTAAGAATCAGTTTCTCCCCAAGAAAAAGTAAAAGACATACAATAATTAAAACAAAACAAAAAAAAATCATGGATTTAAAAAACTATTTCTTAGAGCCTGGTGTACCTTATCATGATTTTGAACCCCAACTTCTTTTCTTCTCTTGTTCTTGGAGGCTGAGGGTATCTTGGGAGGTTCTTCTTCCTCTTCCACGTCAGGCAATGCCACCTCTTCAAAGCCATCAAACTAAGGAGAATTTGGCGCCACTGAGTGCAGACTCTAGGCTGATTTCCCTCCTGAAGGTGGCGCCAAGTAACCCCCTCATTCCCCTTCACACCCCTAGGGCAGCCTCAGGGCCTGTACCTCATACTCTTTCTCCTCAGTCCAGTTGATCTCTTCAAAGTCACCCATCCGGCTAGCTGCTGGGCGCAGATGGTCAAAGAAGACAGAGAACTCATCCTGTAAGTGGTCGTGGCCCTTGAGGAGCTGCCACATCTGTGTCTTGAGCTGAGGAAAATTGTAGAGGCAAAGATGGGTCTCCAGAGCCTCCCCAGACCACCCTTCAAACCACTCTCTCCACTCCTACATTCTGCTTTCCTAGACACATGGAGGCCTCTCTTTGATAAGTAAGAATTGTCAAACTTCTCTCTGCTTGCTCACCCACAGGAGAGGAGTGTTAGTCACACATTCCTTCCTTGAACATCCCTTCCGGAGCACTGAAAGCACGCCTGAACCCCTGAGGGTCAGTCAGGCTCTGGATTTGAGTGGCCAGCCTCTCTGTCCTTATGCTTTATGCTTTAAGTAAACCTAAGAAACCCCTACCTTCTTCATCTCCAGGAATCCCTGGTACTCCAGGGGCAAAAGGATATGGTACAGGTTAAGGAGAAAGAAAAGGGAAGGGCCTGAGGTCCAAATGACGATAGTAAGGAAACAGGACAGGAAGGAATACCTCAGTGATCTCCTGAGGAAGACAGTCTGCACAGCCCTGGAGGACCTTGATGATCTTCTGGTGATGGGAAGGGTTCTCTGCAAAGCAAATCTCCAGCTGCCGAAGGAACTTGCGACTCTTCTCAAAAGCCTGCTGCTCCTCAAACTACCAAAGTGGAAGGAGGGCAAGAGAGGAGTCACCCACACATCTAGAACAGGACTTGAGGGCCCTATGGATGAGAACTAAGAGCAATGACCTGCAGGCTTAGGGGATGACAGGACTCTAATAAATTCTAACACCCAACTACCTTGGGCCCCTGGCATCTACCAACTTAAGAAAACTAAGATGTGAATGAAAGATTCAAGAGATGTGCATGTCTCAAGTTGTTTATTATTTTATGGGTTGTGAAATCAAACACACACTCTCACATGGTACTTCACAATTTACAAAGAATTTTAGCATATGTGTTCATCTGATCCTCACAATAATGCCAGAAGAGAAGATGAACATTATATGATCACTCCAATGTCATTTAGCTGCCATAAGACTATCAGAATGCCCTCATATTCCCTTTATTCCTATTGTCACCCTTATGAAAAAAAGCCCAGGGCTACGAGAATATCCCTCATGCTTATTTGTCAACATTGCAAATATCATCTTACTGCAGGGGCCTTGCCAACATAGCCCATTCCCTTTACTTACAACTCACTTGTCCCCTTTTCTTTAGTTTTCTATAAACCATTATATTCTAAATTCTATTCACTGCTTTTTTTTTTTTTAATATTTATTATTTAGTTTTCGGCGGACACAACATCTTTGTTTGTATGTGGTACTGAGGATCGAACCCAGGCCGCACGCATGCCAGGCGAGCGTGCTACCGCTTGAGCCACATCCCCAGCCCTTCACTGCTTTTTTTTGTTGTTGTTGGTACTGGGGATTGAACTCAGGGGTATTCAACCACTGAGCCACACCCTCAGCACCATTTTGTATTTTATTCAGAGACAGGGTCTCTCTAAGTTGCTTAGAGACTCGCTTTTGCTGAGGCTGGCTTTGAACTTGTGATCCTCCTGCTTCAGCCTCCCGAGCCACTGGGATTACAGGCATGTGCCACAGCGCCCGTCTATATTCATTTTATTTTCATAACATAGATGTAGCAAAATTTATATATTGTACATATTATCACCTGAGTTTCCCCATGAAAATGTAAGCTCCATGAGGGCAGGGATTTTTTTTTAAAAACGCTATATTCATAGCACCTGAAACTTTGCCTGACATTCCATAAACATTTATTAAAAGAATGCCTGTTATACAACTGTGAGGAGCAGAGAGCACATGACTTACCTAAGGTCTCCACTGGCAACTCAAAGTAAAATGCTCTCATTTCCCAAGTAAAGAAAATGTAAGAATGGGGTTGGAGAGAGCATCTCCCGAAGAGAGGGGCAAGGGGCAAGAGGAAATGGGCAAGGGGCAAGGGATAGGCCTGTCTGGAAGCAGTCAAGAGACTGGGACAGTCTTACTTGACTTCATCCGACCCCAGTCACTCTGACTTATGAGTCCTGTGTACTGTTTCTGCCCATCAACTTACTAATCCACAGGCCAAAGCTTGCTCAGGCAACAGGAAAGCAGCAAAGTCCTTCAACAGTTGAGGCCAGTCTTGGAGCAGAATTTGCAAGCTTTTGTAGAGATCCACAGCAGTCTGCCTCTGGGTGCTCGACTCAAATTCATAGATGACTTGAAGAAAGTCTTCATACTTGCCAGGGATATGCTGTAGGGCTTCTCGTACCTACACAGGGAGACTTCCAATCATGAGCACCCTTTCCTTGGGCCCCAAGAAGAAGTAAGGATACAAGGGAGAAAGAGAGGTCATAATAAAAGAGCTCCAAGAAGTATCCTTCAGAAGCAAGGCCCTGAACACGTTTTCAGATCTGATGGTTAATAGAAGACACAGAGAAATGAGCAGGGTAGAGTTCTTTTTCTGATAGTGGGCAACAGGAGAACCTTCATTTCCAGAGGCCAGAACCCTGACTTCAAAACCGATAATGCTTTTCTCTAGGCTCTAAGTTCTTCTTCCTGATTTTGGTCCCATAATGATATAGAAAAGGAGTGTTTCGTATTTCAGCATAGTGTCATCTGAGGGCACATAATACATACATTTGAAATGTTGGTTGACC
This sequence comes from Marmota monax, assembly GCF_021218885.2. Lineage (NCBI taxonomy): Eukaryota > Metazoa > Chordata > Mammalia > Rodentia > Sciuridae > Marmota > Marmota monax. The sequence continues at coordinate 1,426,628 of NW_026694593.1, read as the reverse complement.
ACTGGGAGATAGGAAAAAGCCTCAACTATGCTGCTACTACCTTCCTTTGCTGGAAGGATAAAGGAACCAGCTAGTTACTGAAAGAGAGCTACTAAGGCACAACTAAACACAGGTGGGCTCCCATCTGAAGACCAAGGTACTTCCCTGAAATCTGCTCTCTGGCCAGTGTACCAGCTGTCTTTTTTCCTCAGGCCAAAGGGCTCAGTGAAGGTTTTTATTACTCCATAGATAGTAAAGACACAATGTTCTACTGATGATAAGGTATCACTCCCCCCCTCAAAATCTGCACAAAAGGGGATTATTTTTGGTGTTAATCATCAACTCACACTAAGCTCTGTGCCTTTGGCTCTCTCACAAGACCTCTTTTGGTAGTTCCACGCAAGCTAAGGCAAAGACAGACAGTGCCAGCTATACAGTTTTTAAAAACAAAAACAAAAAAAACACCTTTTTTCTTCTTTGCAATACTGGGGATAGAACCCAGGGCTTTGTGTATGCTAGGTGAGTGCTCTACCACTGAGTTATACCCTCAACCCCAGACTTCATTTTTCATTTTTTTTAATGTTTTTTTTTTTTAGTTGTAGATGGATACAATAACCTGATTTTATTATTATTATTATTTTTTTTTTTTAATGTGGTGCCAGGGATCAAACCCAGTGCCTCACACATGCTAGGCAAGTACTCTTGCACTGAGCCACAACCCCAGCCCCTCAAACTTCATTTTTAAAACATCTCCCTTGCCAGGCAAGGTGGCACACACCTTGTAATCCCAGAAGCTCAGGCAGCTGAGGGAGGAAGATCACAAGTTCAAAGCAGCCTCAGTAACTTAGAGAAGCCCTAAGCAACTTATAAGATTGTCTCTAAATTTAAAAACAAAAACAAGAAGAGGTGGGATGTGGCTTAGTGGTTAAGCACCCCAGGTAAAATCCCCAGTACCAAAAAACACAAAAAATAAATAAATAAATAAAGCATCTCCCTTAAAGGAGAAGAAACCACATTCATAGGGATTAACAGTAACAGAAGCAGCATTTGCCTACCCTAGTCAGATAAGCCTGGGCAAAGGCCAAGTCCTTCTGCTCCCTCAGTGGATCCCGCTCAAGAATGTCCTCATCGTAGAGCAACAGCAGCTTGGAGGTGTCCTTGCTGGCCCGAGCCCGACTTCCTCGCTTGTTGCGAGCTCGATGATTGCTCCGGGCCTTTCCAGCAGCTTTGATGCTTTCTCCTTGGAGTACATATGAAAAGGATTGTTTCTTGGTCCCTGCAACCTCTGCTCCTCCCATCTACCACATGTGCCCCCTCTCCAATCCTAGTCAATGTCACAGAGCAACTTGGGAAAAGAGTGGCAGGGAAGTGGTAGGAGAGGCAAGTTGGCCTCTATCAAGTCGGCTCCATGCAGAGGCTCCAGCAGAAGTGGGTTAACTAGGACAATAAGGAGAGGAATTTCAGGGTTTTGGTTTTTTTTTTTTTTTTGTATTTTTGGTTTTTTTGCTTTTGTGGTAGTGGGGAATGAAGGGTGCTCTACCACTGAGCTACATTCCAGACCTTTTTATTTTGAGATGGGATCTCATTAAGTTGCCCAGGATGTCCTCAAGCTTTGATCCCCCTGCCTCAGCCTCCTCAGCAGCTGGGATTACAATTATGTGCCACCACACCTGGCAAGCCACATCTTGAGAAAGGAAGTCTAAAAGTAAGTGTGGCTTTATGCTGGGCTCCCAAGAGACTTGATGAGGAAACAAGCAGTGTTTTCTGATACAAACACAGCTCTTTGCCTCATCCATGATAAACGAGGGAAGAAACAGTATGAAAACTTAGAACAAACTATTACAAACCCTGCGGCTGATGAGAATCAAAATTTTCTAATCATCTCTTTTCTGCAAAGGTACCACATTAAACATCTGTTTGGGGGAAGGGAGGCTACAGGAAAGATTCCGATTTCCTCTAGAATCATCCAGCTGATTTGTAAGCAACCCACTCTGCACACCCTCACAATGAGGCCCAGTGAGACCTGACTCTAGGCACAGGCCTGCCACTCTCACCTGGTGGGGTTCTGCTGGTCTCCACTTCTGGAGCAGTCTTTGGGGAGGCCAAGGTGGAAGGGGGCTTCTCAGCAGCATCTCCAACTGCTTCATCAGTCATCTCATCCTCTTTCTGTAGATTTTCCATTCCTTCAGCTTCTTCTTCCTCCTCTTCTTCCTGCTCAGAGTTCTCCTCCTGGGAGTTCTCTTCCTCAGACTCACACTCCTGACTCATGCGCCTTTCAGACGCCAGCCAAGTCAGCTTCTCCATTGTTTCCTGCCATCCCCCAAAAGAGTATTTATAAGGGCTCCTGGTAGCTCCCAAATGCTGAAGCATAGAGCTGTCTCAGGAGAGTCTGAGGTTAATCAATGGGCCCACTACTCCCTGGGTTAGGAAATGGGCCTGAGAGAAGAGGAGAGAAAAAGAATGTGCCTTTTGAAAGGGTTCTCTATTCCCTTAAGATAAGTTTTCCTTTGCCACCATCCACACTTGTTTTTAATTTATTTTCTCCCTTCTCTTCTGTATTGTTGGAGGTCAAACCCAGGGCTTTAAATGCTAGGGATTTAAGTGTGCTCAAGTGATTATATTTAATGTTTTAATGAGTTTAGCTCAAACATCATGAGTGAAATTCTACCCTTTCCCTCAACCTCAATCCCAAAACTATGTCCTACATTCAAAAGCCAAATACAAACCGATTTGGAACTATCTGTAGATAAGAATAAGCAAGCAGATGGCATGTCAATAAATTAAACATACTACTGAGTCCCCAAATCTTTTAAAAGTATTCCCTGGCTCTTACTTGTAGTTCAGGGACAGAAAGCACAGATTCCTCAGAAGCCGATGACATCTCGTCTTCCTCATCTTGGGTGAGGTCATCAAAGTCTTCTTCTTCCTCTTCCTCTGGCCCATCCTTCTCTCCCCCCGTTTCTGGCCCAGCTGGGGTCCCCACTGAGTGGCCATCAACACTGGATGAGTCTTCAGGCTTCCCTGGGGGACTGCTTAGCACCATGTCAGGGTCCATGGAGGAGGGCACATTCTTTGGAGACCCTTTGTTCATGTCTCCCCCGGTGTTTCCCTGGGCAGTAGGCGCTTGCCAAGTGGCAGGGGGTTGAGCTGACTGTCTCCTCTCCTCCTCTTCCTGCTGGCCCGCCTGTTTCTTCACCTCTCTAGCATCACTCAACTCTTCCCTTAGGGAACCAGTGTCCAATTCCAAAAGCTGCTCTTCTTTGATTTCATTACAAATGTCCTGCTCAGTGGACCTACTGGAGATCTCCTCCCCAGGGTCTTCAGGTTCCATCTTGATGATTGTCTTTAAATCCTCACACGGAGACTTTAGAGATTCCTGGAAGCCTTGAGGCACTGGCTCCAGAGCCTGCCTCCCCTCCTCTGTTTTCACAAGAGTCCAGCGATAGGCACTGTTCTCCAACAGTGCCTCCTGGCTTTCTCCATCTGCTGGCATTGGCCCTGGGCTGTGCTCCTCCTTGGGGAAGACAGCAGTACACAAAGGAGCTAGTTCCTGGGGTTCTAATTTGGGTTCTAGGGTTTGAAAGACATTTTTCCTTTCAGTCAAAGGACAAGCAATGTCCACATTCCTTTGGGCCTTATCTTCAGGGGTGGATGGTACAGGAAGATTCACAGAATTGCCAGAAACAATTAAGGGTGAGATGGAGGAGGCCACAAGAGGCTGGTTCAATGGACAGGAAAAGGAAGTAGGGTTGACCAGGAGGGTGGTGATAGGAATGGTCTGGGGGCTTGGGGCCACAGCTGCATTGACAGGCTGGATTACATTACAGCCACTGGTAAGGCTCACCACCTTCACAGTGGTGGCAGGAACAGTAAAGATAACAGGTGCAGGGTGGATGAGGTGGGCAGTTTTCAGACAGGGAGAGGCCTTGGTCCCCTTTCTTCTTGAGGGTTTCCGTCTCACACATGGCTTTCGAAACTTAGAAGGGGCAAGTGCAGGCAGCATTACTTTGGGCACAGGGGCAGAGGAGAGCAAGGTCTGTGGCTCAGACAGAGGGAAGCCAGTCCTAGCCTTAGGGGGAACCGTAGACATTGCTACAGGAGACTCAAAACTGTCGTCCCCAGTGACCCCCAGTGTAGGGACACCTGAAACTGGCTGTAAGACAGTGGCTGGCTGGATAAGGTGAGGGAAGCGAACAACCATTTTGCTTGGAGGGGCTTCGCATTGAGTTGACCTGGCTGGTGTTTTCCCAGGGTTGAAACTAGGCTGGAGAGAGGGGCTGGGTCGGATCAAGAGGGGCTTTAAGACCGATGATCGCTTCTGTCTCCAAGCCTTCCTGGAAAGACGGTCAGCAACTGGCTTCAGTTTCAGTACTACACCCTTGGGCAACAGCAGTGGGTACTGAGTTTCACTTCCCAACCCTGATCTGGCTTTTTCAAGGTCTTGTTCTGCTTTGATCTCAGTGGTTCCAGTCACAGTTCCTAGCTCTCTAGCACGATCAGCCATGTGCCGCAGTTCATCCTGGATAGATGGCAGACTGGCCTATTGGAAACAAGAATACTCTGATCAAGCACATGTCAGAATTTGGTGAGAAAAACAGGGCTTTCTTCATTTTAGGAACCTTTCAAACAGTTTCAAAATAACTTGAAGAAGAAGGGTTTTTCTGCATATCAAATTTCTAGGATGACCTCATTCTAATCATACATTCTACATACCTCTTCTCTGAGTTTCCTTTAGAAAATCTGTTATTTGAAAAAGGCTATAAAATCAGCTGGAGGAAGGGAGGAAAGGAAGGAAGGGTGAACGAGGAAGATTTCTTAAGTCCTAGTTTTATGACTCAAGTATTAGAACCTTAAAGTAGCCCTCTACAGACTTTGAGAAGGAGAACTGTACCTTTAACCAGAATGGGAGCCGGTGTTCTTCCCTCTCTACAGGTGGCTTCCACTGATGGGGCTGGATCTCCTCACAGCACTTTACCAGTACTGGCAGCTGTTTGGTCTTCTTATAAAACTGAGTATAAATAAAGCATGAGTTATATTCCTTCCAGAAATATCACCCTCTGTCAGGCTGGGGCATGGGGTGGGTATCAAGTACACACGCACACACACCAGTAGCATATGCTGAATGTTTCTGCATTTCAAATTAAACTCATCTATAACTAATAATGATTATATAATTACTTGATCTTTCCCACCTGACAATCTCCATTCCAGATACCAGGAAGGGGGGAAAAAGTTAAGGTCAAGGAAACACATGGTCAGAATATCTTACATGAGATTTGCTCCTGCTTAGCAGCTGCAATAACACAATCTTAACTGTCATCTTGGACACATGAAAGCTTCCTTTTATGTAAATGATTGTGTGAAGGGCAATAGAAGGGAAGGGAAAGAAGAAAAAAGACTGTGGCAGCCCTGTTTTAAGAGTAAATGGAAAGGAAAACTGAATTTAAACCTCTGACAAGAAGCACCATGTATTCCACATATAGTGAGTGCCTTCTATGTGCCAAACCCTGTGCCACAACCTGAGCATACAAAAAGAGAAGCAATTCATACTCAAGGAGCTCACTTGCAGGCTGGTGGGGACAGTCAAGCAAGAAGACCAAAAAAAAAAAAAAAAAACATTCTAGCAGGGTGAGGTAATCCCAGTGGCTTGGGTGACTGAGGCAGGAGGACTGTGAGTTCAAAGCCAGCCTCAGCAATTTTGGGAGTTCCTAAGTAACTCAGTGAGATCTTGTCTCTAAATAAATATAAAAATAGGGCTGGGGTTGCTGGGGTTGCGGCTCAGTGGTAGAGTGCTTGCCTAGCATGTGTGAGGCACTGGGTTCGACTGTCAGCACTGCATATAAATAAATAAAGGTCCATCAACAACTAATAAAAATATTTTTAAAAAACAGGGCTGGGGATGTTGCTCAGTGGTTAAACACCCTTGGGTTCAATCTCTGGTACCAAAAGTTAAAAAAAAAAATCTAAATAATAAAGAAAATACAAAGATGCTCATAAAAAAATTACACAATTCAAAATTGAACAAAAAAAGTTTTTTCTGCAACAGGTATAACTAAAAATGGATCTTTTTTATTATTATTATTTTAATTATTATATTATTTAATTGTACACAATACCTTTATTTTGTTTATTTATTTTTACGTGGTGCTGAGGATCGAACCCAGGGCCTTGCGCATGCTAGGCGAGTGCTCTACCACTGAGACACAATCCCAGCCCTAAAAATGAATCTCAATGGAATAGAATTTGCTACATGAAGCATGAGAAGAAAAAAGTCTACAAAATGGGCAAAACCATGAATGTGTTTAAAGAACCGAAAGAGATTGGTCTGGCTAGAAATAAAGCAATGTGGAGGAGAAATTTCAGGAGACAATGTCACAGGGAGGGCGGTAGGATAGTAGGCCTATGTGCCAGGCCAAGCAAGCTGATCATTACCCTGGAAGTAGAGCTGTCTATGGCATCCACAGGAAGGACAGAATCAATGGAGAAGAATTAGAAACACCAATAAGAAAACTACTTCATTAATCTACATATAATAAAGCCCTAAATAAGGCAGTATGCAACAAATCAGAAAACAGAGTAAGATCACTGAGGATTGTGACAGACAACCTGTGAGTGATCAAGCAGAAAGCATCGAGGATAAGGCCCAGGTTTATGGACTGTAATGTCACAAACAAGGACAAAAAAAAAAAAAAAGAAAAGAAAAAGAATGCAACTTAACACCAAAAAAACCCAAATAACCCAGTCAACAAAAGGGCAAAGGAACCAAACAGACACTTCACAGAAGAATAAATATGAATGATCAACAAATGTATGGAAAAAATGTTCAACATCACTAGCAATTAGAGAAATGCAAATTTAAACTACACCGAGATTTCATCTCACTCCAGTCAGAATGGCTATTATCTATAATACAAGTAACAATAAATATTGGCAAGGATGTGGAGGAAAAGGTATACTTATACATTGCTGGTGGGATTGCAAACTGGTGCAACCACCCTGGAAAACAGTATGAAGTTTCCTCAGAAAACTTGGAACAGAACCACCATCTGACCCAGTTATCCCACTTCTCGGCATAAACACAAAGAACTTAAAATCAGCACACTATTGTGATCAGCGACATCAGTGTTCACAGTAGCTCAATTCAAAATAGCTAAGCTATGGAACCAACCTAGGTGCCCTTCAATAGAAGAATGGATAAAGAAAATGCGGTACATATACACAATGGACTATTAGCAATAAAGAAGATAGGCTCCAGTTCTATCCATTTATGAGCAAATGCAATTTGCTCATAAATGGATAGAACTGGAGGCTATCAAGCTAAGTGAAGTAGGCCAATCCCAAAAAACCAAAGGCCAAATGTTCTCTCTGATATGCGGATGCTGACTCACAAATGTGGGGGCGGGGGGCAGGGGAGGTTCACCGGATTAGACTGTGGGAATGGGGGATAGGAATGGGAAAGACAGTAGATGGATTCAGACATAAATCTCCTATGATCATATATGAATTCACGACCAGTGTAGCTCCAAATCATGCATAACCACAAAAATAGGAAGTTATACTCCATGGATGTATAATATTTCAAAATATACTCTACCTTCATGTATAACTAAAAATAACCCAAAAGAAAGAATTAAACTGGGAGTGGAGGGAAGAATAGAAGTTCATTGGATTAGACAAGGGGAATGAAGGGAAGGGAGAGGAGATGGGCATAGGAAAGATAGTACAATGAATCAGACATAACTTTCCTATGTTCATATATGAATACATGACCAGTGTAACTCCACATCATGTACAACCACAAGAATAGGAAGTTATACTCTATGCATGTATATTATGTCAAAATATACTCTACACTCTACTAAAAAGAACAAATAAATTTTTTTAAAAAGAGAGAAATCATAGAAGTTGAGAAAAAATTTTGATTACTATTAAATAGTCGATTGTCCTAAACATTGTTTATGTATTTGAAGCAATATAATGATACACATAGAAGAGTTTTTGACCTTCAATATAACTGTGTCCTGGATTGGCCTAAAGGAGACTATTTCTCTGATCTGAAAATTTATTTATTTATTTTAATTTTTTTTTTTTTTGTAGTTGTAAATGGACAGAACACCTTTATTTTGTTTGTTTATTTTTAGGTGGTACTAAAGATTGAACCCAGTGCTTCACATATGTTACACAAGCACTCGGCCACAGAACTACAGCCCCACCAACCCCGATCTAGAAATTTTGATTGGAAATAAAAATGTCTCAGAGACTTAAAAAAAAAAAAAAGTTACAATTATTAACTTGCTACCTAGATTATATGTGGAGATAAACACCATTCCCCCCCCAAAAAAAATGCTGGTTAGCAGAAAAAAAAAATCTTTTTTTTTCTCCATAACAAGCTTCATAGAACACTCTTAAATCATTTAAATATTTGACCTTTGATATATACAGAAGTTTGGTATAAATATCTAAATAAAAATGCAGAGTTAAGGGGAAGAATATAAGTGGAATATTTTCTATATTTATAAAGTTAAAGTAAAAGAAACAGACTAGGCTGGGAATGTGGCTCAAGTGGTAGGGCGCTCGCCTGGCTTGCGTGCGGCCTGGGTTCGATCCTCAGCACCACATATAAATAAAGATGTTGTGTCCGCCGAAAACTAAAAAATAAATATTAAAATTCTCTCTCTCTCTTAAAAAAAGAAAGAAAGAAAGAAACAGTGACTGGCCAGAAGGAGTCAAGGATTTGTGAAATCTTTTAAGACTTGAATATCTTCATACTTAAGGGAAATATCCATAAGAATATTGAAGGTATTCCACAGGAAAATAATGGATTAATGCCCCCAAAAGGGCAAAAAGGGAATTAATCTAGTGTATACGTGGGAAGAATTAGTCCTACATATAAGAAGGTCCCTCTTTTAAAAAGAGAGAAGGATAGACACACAGAGGTGAGGTAGTGGATGGAGCTTTCTGGAAGCACTCACTTTAATGATGTTGTCGGGAGCTTTGTTCATGTTGAGGTTCTTGATTCTCACCGTCAGCTGGTGGGCAGTCTTGCAGGTTATTAGGTACTTGCTGATTAGAGGCTTTGGAGACTCAGTCCCTTCAAAATGCTTCAATCCTAAAGCTAACAAACTGAGAAAGGTACAATGAGGCTAAATCTCACCTTGCAGTCCTTTCTTCTAAAAACCCTCCCCAGACGACTCCATACATTTTACAATCCACTTTTTTACGTTTTCTTCCTTCTGCTTTCCAGTACTGGGGATTGAACACAAGGATGCATTACAAGTGCACCACTGAACTACATTCCTAGCCCTTTTTATTTTTTGAGACAAGGTCTCAATAAGGTGCTGAGGCTGGCTTTAACCTCCTGCTTTAACCTCTCAAGTCCCGGAATTATAGCCATGTGCCATTGTACCCAATTTTCAGTCCTCTTCTTTACATCTAATTCTTATACATGTTGATGGCTACTCTATATAAAAGTTCAGCTATTTAGAAAGCTCTAAGAACTATGAGTAAGCCGGGAACAGTGGCACATGCCTCTAACCCAAGGAACTCAGGAGAAACAAATTCAAGGCCAGTCTCAGCAACTTAGTGAGACCTTGTCTCAAAATAAAAAATAAATAGGGCTGGGAAAGTAGCTCAGTGGTAAAGATCCCTTGGTTTCAATCCCTAGTACCTCTTCCTCCCGAAAAAAAATAATAATTAAAAACTGAGAGTAAGACCAAACAAAAGGGCTGGGATGAAACTCAATGGTTGAGCTGAGCTCGGGGGTACACACCTGTGATCCCAGCAGCTCAGAAGGCTGATGCAGGGAAGATTGAGAGTTCAAAGCCAGCCTCAGCAACAACGAGGTGCTAAGCTACTCAGTGAGACCCTGTCTATAAATAAAAATACAAAATAGAGCTATGGATGTAGCTCAGTGGCCAAATGCCCCTGAGTTCAATCCCTGGTACCCCCCCCCCAAAAAAAAAACCAATAAACTCAACGGTAGAATGACTGCATGGTATGTGTTAAGTGCTGGGATCAATTTCTAGCAACACAAAAAAAGAGCGGGATGGGAGTAGGGGTGGAGAGCTTTTGCAAAAGAATCAAACAGGAGTTTTCACAAGTAAGTATGAAAAGGAGAAATAATGCATAAAGCATTAATAAGCCAGGCACAGTGGTGTGGGCCTCCTGTCCCAGCTCCTCAGAAGGTTGAGAAAGGAGGAGCACATGAGCCCAGCAGTTTAGGTCCAGCCTGGGCAACTTTTTTAGGAAGTTACCAGGGATGGCACTCAGGGGCACTTGACCACTGAGCCACATCTGCAGCTCTATTCTGTATTTTATTTAGAGACTGAGTCTCACTGAATTGCTTATCGCCTGGCCTTTGCTAAGACGACTTTGAACTCATGATCCTCCTGCCTCAGCCTCCAAGCCACTGGGATTACAGGCATGTGCCACCACTCCCAGCTCTGGGAAACATTTTTAAAACAGAAAAAAATCATTAATAAATATAAGATCATGATGAGTTTTACGCTTTTTTAAAAAAAATTCAGTAGTAAGACCGAGCCTAAGGCTTCACACATGCTAGGCAAGCACTGACTTAGATGAGCTTTATATTAACCATACAAAGAAAATTCAAAGGGAATACAAAGGAAAGAGAATTATTCTAACAAAACAAACATAAAATTAATAATGGGTGCCACTGACAATTAAATCAACAACATGATCCCTAACATCACATACAAGATTATAATTACATGGGGGTGACAGTTTGGTTTATATATCAAGAACCATGATAACAGACTTTATTTAATAATTCCACTATTGAAAATTTACCGACAGGAAAGAACTTAAAATAATTTAATGCCAGATATAGTGTTATATGCCTGTAATCCCAGTGACTTGAGAGGCTGAGGCAGGAGAATTGCAAGTGTGTGGCCATTCTGGGGAACCTGGCAAGACCCTGTCTTAAAATAAACAACTATATAGCATTGTGTAACTCAGTGTATAGCAACCCTTGGTTCAATCTCCAGCACTGAGGGAAAGAGAGAAAAGATTTTTTTTTTTTTTTAGTTGAAGATGGACACAATACCTTTTTTATTTTATTATTTTTTTAATTTTTTAATATCTTTATTTATTTTTATATAGTGCTGAGGATTGAACCCAGTGCCCCACATGTGCAAGGCAAGCGCTCTGCCACTGAGCCTCAATCTCAGCCCAATTATTTTATTATTTTTATGTGGTGCGGAGGATCAAACCCAGGGCCTCCCATGTGCTAGGCAAGCGTTCTCCTATTGAGCCACAACCCCAGTCTGAGAGAAAAGATTTAAAATTTTTTTTTTTTTAATTTATATATGACAGCAGAATGCATTACAATTCTTATTATATATATAGAGCACAATTTTTCATATTTCTGGTTGTATACATAGTATATTCACACTAGTTCGTGTCTTCATACATATACTTTGTATAGTAATGATCATCATATTCCATCATAATTAAGACTTTTTTAAAATATTTTTTTAGTTGTAGATGGACACAAGACCTTCATTTATATGTGTTGCTGAGGATGGAACCCAGTGCCCTCCACATGCAAGGAGAGCACTCTACCACTGAGCTACAACCCCAGCCCTGAGAGAAAAGACTTCTAAAAGCTGTATGCACAAAGATCCTAGAGTAAGCCTCACATACAATAAAAAAGGTGGAGGGAAAGCTAGGTTGTGGCTCAGGGAAGACAGCTTGCCTAGTATGTGTGAGGCACTGGGTTCCATCCTCAGCACCACATAAAAATAAATAAAATAAAGGTCCATCAACAACTAAAAAATACTAAAAAAAAAAAAAGAGGGAAAAAGTGGTCAATGAAAGGATTATAATGGGGCAATTTAAATGGACAGTAGTTATACAAGAAATACAAAGAGTAAAACCATTGTTTGGGGTGGTATGAGAATAAAAACTTCCTCATCAAAGCTTTTCCTTGCATAGTATTTTTTTATTTATATATGACAGTGGAACGTATTACAATTCTTATTACATATATACAGCACCATTTTTCATATCTCTGGTTATATACATAGTATATTCACACCAATTTGTGTCAAATGAAAAGTCTGAATTTTTTTTTTTCTTTTGGTGCTGGGGATGGAACCCAGGGCTTTGTGCACACAGGGCAAGCACTCTACCACCTGAGCTACATCCCCAGCTTCCTTGCATAGTATTTCAAGGATGGTCTTATGGTAAGTAAAAGATAAAACAATGATTCTTAAACATTTCAAATCAGCAGTATTTAGCACTGCTTGAACAAGTACACACTACAGAACTCAATCCACTACACTGCTTTTCTTTTTGTTTTTGTGTCCCTGACTTATTATACATGTTTTATTTCCCCTAACCACCTGAAGAGGAACTGCCTTCTTAAAATAGTTGGTTCTTCTGAAGCCCCACAGTAAACACTTACTTGTCCTCAGCCTTGGTGAAGATGATCTTATCCTGAGGATTCTTTGCCTTCAAGGAACATACTGGAAGTAGCTCTGGATACATGAAAACCTTACTTGTGGCCAGGACCCAGGCCACTTGCTTGGGCAGACAGGGCAATTCACAGGCTATAAGAAAAAAACATCTGTGATAAATAGAATTCTAGGACTAAAGAGGACTTCAAAAAAGCTTATGAATGCATGTTTGTATTTAGGTAGAGCTGCCCTTATCTGACTTGGTCCCCTCCCACCCTCCTTCCCTCACCAAAATGTGTCCAGTTTTTCTCGACCTAATATACACCTAAGGGAAGTCCCAAAGTCAATAAAAAGTTGATTCTTTCTTTCCTATGTGGGATACTTAACACACTAAGTAACATAAACACAAAGCATCTAGTAATACCTGGCACATAGTGGATACTCAAAAAAATTTTACCTCCTTCCCCCTTTAAATCCTTGAAAGATAAGAGACCTTCAACAATGCTTTCTTTCTTCCAGGATAAGATTCCAACTTCTTTTATCTCCCTCACAAATCTGGTATTCCAAATTTTTATTTTTATTTGATTCTTACTTAACTTTCATTAAGTTCTCCCAGATTCCTCCTGAAGTTGGGAACAAAAAAACCATAAAAGGAATGAGACAATTCCGTCTCATTCGTTTCTGTCTTCCTATCTTAGCCTCTTAATTTAAGGTACCTCTGACTTTCCAGAGACAGAAACTACTATATTTACACTTAGACCGTAAAACAAGCAGTCAGGGCAATGAGCCCCATAAAGCCTTTTCTAAATGTAAAAGTCACTCCCTAAAATTAACCTGTATAAATATTCCAAACATTCCAGCTGTCTGCTTTGTTCTAGAGTGGTGGGAAAATTAGAATGGGCCAGACCTGAGTGAAGGCTATAGACTCAAGGGCTAGGAGGGCACAACTAATCAGGAGGTCATGGGCCAAATCAACAGCCTTAACTAGCACTCTTCTAATAACTGTTTATCTTTATAACTTTTATTTTTATCAAATAAAAATACCTATTTAGCACTAGACAGTAATCAATGACCCTACCTGCTAGCTATATTAATCCCTAGACTAGCACACCTGGATGGAAACCTGCTATCAGGTCCCCTCTCGCCTGGCAAGACCTCTGTTTCTTTTCTTGCTGGAATAAATCCTACTCTTTCACTCCCACCCTCAACTGTCCATGGGTTTCACTCTTTGAATTCATGAGACAAAAACCTAAAGGTCATTGGCAGGTGGCCTGGGTTTGCTGTGATGCTAGAGAACTGGAACACAGGTCCAACTCGCCAACACCCAAGAATCTGTCCTGTCGGCTGAGACCAGTCACTATGGTGAGGGTACCACTTGTAGCAAACAGCTACAGCTACAGCCAAGGGGTCTAATCTAACTACAGAAGGAGAGGTTGATTATCCCTTTTCAATACTTCTTCCAAAACTGTTATTTTTAAATCACCAATAAAAACACAGAACACTAGGTGTAAAAATTATTACTATGTTTGGTATTTAGTCAAGTTTTCATTACCAAAATACAGCTATGAAAGCAGGTTGGCATCAGTGCCATATTTAAATTGAACTATATTCAGTTACTATAAAACTCATGGATATATTTATTTTATTTTCATTTTTTTTTGAGACAGTGCCTCACTAAATTCCTTAACCAGGCCTTGAACTTGGAGTTCTCCTGCTTCAGCCTTCCAAGTCACTGGGATTACAGGTATGTGCCACCACACCCAGCAAGATAGGGATTTAAAATCAAATCCATACACAACCCCAAATCCACAACAACACACAAATAATTTGCTAAATCAGAAAACAAATAAGAAGCAAATATTTGGTGTTAGGGAACAAAGAAAATATTTTCTTAAAAAATTTTAAACCTACACAAGATAGAAACTAAACCTGAAAATTTCTTCAAAATATTGAACATGGCAAATGTATAACATCTCTAACTTGGGAATCTAACTGCCCTATCAGCATTTCATTCAAAATGAGGATATTACCTTCTCTCTATAATCATTATGGGAAATAAAATAATATGGTCTTATGAGGAAGAAAATAAAAATCTTAACATGGACAAATTTCACCACTTGACTTACATCTTTACCAGACCCCAATTTTCTAGACAGGATAACTAATACCTACATATAATTCAAGTCCACTTATTAGCAGAGTCCCACATCTCTACTCGTATTCTGTCCACTGACTCCATGCCTTATCAAAGCACAAATCTTATGTAACTCTACAATACAGATAGAGTGCAAAGGAAGGATAAAAGAGAAAAGAAAGAAATTATATGTATTCTGTGTCCTCCCTCCTAGGAAATTATCCCTAGGAAATTATTTAAGGCTCCCATCTTTTGTTGCAAATAAAAACTTGAAGTTGACATATTTGTCCCCTACCAGTCTTCTTGACAGTTTTACGAGGGCTCCAGTCAATGCTGACATGTGTGTTGAAGTCTTCAATGAGCTGCATAGCTCCCATTAAGTTACAGGGTTGAAACAAGGTCTGAAACTTGGGGTTGAACTGATGATGCAGGGCAATGGAGCTTTGAGCAAAGGTTCCCAGCTCTTTCTGGAAAAACAGAACATAAAGAAGAACATAAGAAATTCCTGACAATTAATACCAGCAGCCCTTGGCCTTTGAATGATAAACTGTCCCTCCTACTTCAGAATAAAAACAGGTAGAAATTATAAACTCTTTCATAATTAATATTATTCCATGAAGAATTCTCTCTTTTTTCTTTTGGTACCTGGGATTGAAACCAAGGGCATTTAACCACTGAGCCACATCCCCAGGCCATCCCACCCATTTTTTGTTTTTAATTTAGAGTCAGAGTCTTAGTTGATTAGGACCTTGCTAAATTGCTGAGGCCAGCTTTGAACTCACAATCCTCCAGCCTAAGCCTCCCAAGCCACTGGGATGACAGGCATGTGCCAAAAGACTTCTCTTTTGCTGAGTTCTCAGATATTAAGGGATTGTGTAACAAATACTTGATTTGTTCATGTTTTATTCTCAGATTAGATGTTCAGCAGACTTGTCAATATATGGTCTAATTACCAAGGTAGAATTAAGACTCTTAAAATTAAAGGTCATTATTTTTATTTATTTTTTTAAATCTTTTGGTTTCTCTAACACCTAAAAAAAAAAAAAAATTCTCCTCATGATCTTCTGAACACAGAGGTGAATACACCCTGCTGGACCACCAAGGGACCTTGGAGCACTAGCAAATACACTACTCAAATCCCAAAGAGGTTTATCCAAGGAGCAGAGAATATCATCATTATCTATCCAAAATTACAGAAAATTTCTCCAAAATACTTTAAAGTATCACGCAAAATTAATTCTATACATAAAGCACTGATATTGAGTCTAACAAATGAACGATTATTTCAACATCTATAATATATCAGTACCTAAATAAATAAGAAGTCAGGATAAATCCAAAGATAAGGAAATTGAATACACATCTATCATTTCCCTGGAATCAATGGCTTATGTTCTGTAAGCAAATAGGAAGCTGCAGGACAGAGTAGGAATAGCAACCAAAGACAAGCAGAAAAGAAGAACAAATGTAGATTATAATCAGTGAATAACATGAGAAATGACTTGCCAAGCTAATTTTACACTCAAGTCTTTAGAGTTAGAAATATCTGGAACCTTACAAGAAATATCCTGGTGGTACTGGCCTCCAAACTGAGGTTGGGGTTGGAGATAGCGAGAAGGTGGATTTGGGTCAAAAGCTGAACATGCTGGGGAGGGAAAGAAAATAAAACATTGACATGTTATGTTACCATTTCAGGTACACAAGGAGACCTTACCAAGATGTTGCAAATTTATCACACATATTTTGCTTTCTGGAGAAAATATGAAGAACAATGCAGGATCTTGGCATGAATTTCTCAGACATATTCCCTTGAGCAAAATGATAGAACCAGAGAAAATTTAACCTCAAACCAGAGGGACTGAGATCAGAAAGAAGAAGAAAAAACAATGTCTGATATTGAAGGCTATTAAATTTCAGAATGGGTTAAAGATTCTTTGTAATCTCCAGTTCTGAATACTATCAGGATCCTTATGTTCATTCTTGCCTGAGCCATCTAGGAATGAACATGAGGATCTCTCCAAAATCCTAAGTGATGTGAAGATGAGATGCTCCCCAGTTTCAATGGGTAGTAAGACGGCCATCTCTGACTTTTACAATGTTGCTCATTTGGGGCTTCAGTGTCAGACCATGAGATAATCCAAAAATCACATGACCAAGAAGAGTGTTACCTGCTGCATCTGCTGTTGGAGTCTCTTCCTTTGTGCAGAGTCTAGAATCAGAGTCTGATGAACTTTCTCACTCTGAGGCTTAAGCCTCTCCACCTCCTGTTGCTGTTTGGCTGAAGATTTCTTCATCTTCAGTTGTTCAAGTAGCTCCTTCACTGTCCGATGTTGTTCATTTAGCAGGTTGGCCAGTGGTTCCTCAAAACTATCCCCAAAAGGGAGATGATTTATTTAAATATTTCTCTAGGTCATCAACACATTCAGTTCCTCCTAATAGTATGCTAAAATAACCTGGAAAATGTCTACTTACTGCTAATCCTCAAATCCCATTTTAGACATCAAACTCCCAATACTGTTACACAGATTCAGTAAGATGATTCTGGGGCTGGGAATACAGCTCGGTGACAGACAGCTTGCCTAGCATGGTTGAAGCTCTGGGTTTGATCTCCAGCACCCACTTGTATAAAACTTTCTAAATAAATAAAATGATTATGAATTGTGTCCCCATCATATTTTTCTACAATTACTCCTCTAAGTAGTATACAAATAGAGAGGAAATTAAACAAGCAAGGAAAGAAAAATAGGAACAACAAAACAGCAAAGAGGCTGTGGTCACTCATTATTCTTGCATTATACTGACACATCCATATTACTCTGTGACTTGTTCTAACAGTGATACAGAATCTTCCAAATGAACAGCATTTGTTCTCTAATTTACCTACTACTCCCATCTTAGGTCTAACTTCTCCCATGTACCTCTCCATAAGGCTTCCTAGCCTTCCCTTCTTAAAAAGTCAAAGCCCTTCTTGAATAAAGTAGAAAGAATATTATTAAAACATATGATTTTATATACTGATTACTATATCTTGTCTCTTCCACTAAACTGAAATGTTTATGAAGGCGTAGCTTTCAGAAGAATCCCAGGCTTTTTACTAAGGTAATATTGTTAAGTGAAACCACAGGACAGGGGCTGGGGCTATAACTCAGAGGTAGAGAACCTGCTTCACACATGTGAGGCAGTGGGTTCAATCCTCAGCACCACATAAAAATAAATAAAGATATTGTGTCCATTACAACTAAAAAATAAATTAAAGGGCTGGGTCTATAGCTCAGTGGCAGAGCGCTTGCCTATCACGTGTAAGGCTCTGGGTTCCATCCTTAGCATCACATACAAATAAAATAAAGGTGATCTGTCCATTTACAACAACCAAAATTTTTTTAAAAAATAATAAATTAAAAAAAAAAAAAAACCACAGGACAGCTGGCACAGTAGTGCATGCCTATAATCCCAGGGCTTGGGAGGCTGACAAAGGAGGATCCTGAGTTCAAAGCCAGCCTCAGCAATGGGAAGGCACTAAGCAACTCAGTGAGATCCCGTCTCTAAATAAAATACAAAATAGGGCTGGGGATGTGCCTAAGTGGTCAAGTGCCCCTGAGTTCAATCCCTGGTACCAAAAAACAAACCAACACTGGACAAATGAGAGGTCTGCTAGCTTTTGCTGTGCTCCACCCATGGTACACACTATATCCTAGCCTTTAGCCATCCACCTAATAATTGTATGCTGCTACTCACAATGGATAACAATAGATTAAAGTATAGATTCAAAACTATTACAAAATTATTTTCTGGGTTTAAGAATGCCAACTTCACTGGGCGCAATAGCACATGCCTACAATCCCAGAGACCCAGGAGGCTGAGGGAGGACGACTGGCAAGTGCAAGACCAGGCTTGGCAACTTAGCAAGACCCTCAAGCAACTTAAAGATACCCTGCTTCAAAGTTTAAAAGCACCTCTGTTCTGAAAAGAAAAAAGAAACACCAACTTCCTGTGAAAAGGTCAATACATGTGTTTCAGGCTCCTACGACATTATTGCAGGTGCTTCATGGTTTGCTCAATCAATGCGTAGGTGACTAATAATTTTTAATAACATCTACTAGATATTAATGGCAAATAAAGAAAACAAAAGGGACACACTGAATATTATAATTTAGGATAATTTCTGTGGCTGGCCACACAGAGTCCTTCACACCTCTCCAGTACCATTCACCTGGAAAGGTTGCTCTGAATGCCAGCTACTGTTTTCTCTCCCTTCCCAAACAGATACAGCTTGCACTGTAGCTGCACTGCCCCATAACAAGGAGACTTTTTACTTCACACCTAATTTCCCACAGGACTCTGCATGCTTATAAAAGTAACATGTGGTAGTTGAAGATGGGGAAACTGTTAATTATAATTTTCTAAAAACTTTTTCAGAAATAGACTTTTTCTCCACTCTTAAGCCTCAAGGTCCTTGGCTAGCCTACCGTAGGGCTTGAGGGGTATTGAAGTTAGGACGAGACTCAGCCACTCGTTCTTCCTCCTCTGGGCCATCATCTTCCATGTTGGAGAATCCCATCTCATCTTGAAACTATGGGCAAAGAAAAATTAAGTTTTCCTGGGAAATGGGCCTATTTAAGTCACTCCAGCAGTTACATGATTAAGTGAAAATTAATAAGAAAGATCAACCAAGATAAGAATGACCAAAGGTGGAGGAAAAGACATTGGGATACAGTCACAGAGGTGGGTAAAATCAGCTTTCTCAAGAAAACAGATGTGTTGTCAGCTGCCTCAGGAGAATAGTCTGTCTCAACCCTGACACACAGGGGTCCTACAAACCTCAAGGGCATAAGAAAGACTAGCAAATATGTAACTCAGAATCATCAAACTTTTACACAGAAATATCTTTCATGAGACAAAT
Organism: Marmota monax; assembly: GCF_021218885.2. Classification (NCBI taxonomy): domain Eukaryota; kingdom Metazoa; phylum Chordata; class Mammalia; order Rodentia; family Sciuridae; genus Marmota; species Marmota monax. The sequence continues at coordinate 1,407,196 of NW_026694593.1, read as the reverse complement.
TTATGAAAAGGTTATGTATTTGTGCTCAAGTATTTAAACTATAATCTTTAAGGGAACACAAAATGATAGCTGGGGAGGACATCAAAAATTTGTAAGGAAAATCTCACTAGGAATAAACTACACATGAAAAATCAAGAATTTCCTAGTTAGTAAAATGTTCTCACCACAGTATTTATTTCTGGATGGACTAACAGGGGAATTACTCAGGCAGACCACCTTTTGGAGAAAGAATTCCATAGACCAAAGGTCAAAGCTTGCTAGAGAATCTACTTTCCTTTCTTTTTCTTTTTTCCCCATTATAACAAATTTTCAATTTATTTGAAGCAATTCAGTTTCAAAGACTTTAAATTATAGCAGTCACAGAAAAAAACAAAGCAGAGTCAGAAACAATAAAAGAATGATCAGGAATACTGTTTTATTGTTTTTAACAGTCATGGGTTTATTCAAAAACACAGTTGCACAAAAGTATTAACTTTGAATTTTTAAAAGGGAGATTCTTTTTTAAAAAATTTTAGTTGTAGATGGACACAATACCTTTATTTTAGTTTTGTGGGGTTTTGTTTTTTGTTTTGTGAGTGTGTGTGTGTGTTTTTAATGAGGTTCTGGGATCAAACCCAGTGCCTCACGTGGCTAGGTAAGCACTCTACAAATGAGCCACAACCCCAGCCCTAAAAGAGAGATTCTTAAGGAGCTTAACATACCACATCCATACTGCAATATGAAGAGCATTAAAATGGGACCACTAGTCATTTACATGAAAATACCGACCACAGGGAAGGAGCAGTGATACTGGGGAGTGATACTGGCCAAACTCTATTGTTAAATTGTGTACATGTGCAAAGACATAATGACAAATCCCCATCATTATGTACAACTATAATGCACCAATAAAAAAATATGGAAGAAAAAGAAAACACCACCCACAAAACTAAATAGGCTGTATATGTGGAAGATTTGTTTTAAAATCAAAAAACTCTTAATTTTGATTGGACAATAGGATGTTTGTTAAAAAAATCAATATATACATTTCATTTTAAAATAAGTATTTTAGCCAGTGCTGTGGCACATGCTTGTAATCCCAGCAGCTCAGGAGGCTGAGACAGGAGGATTTCGAGTTCAATGTCACCCTCAGCGATGGTAAGGTACTAGGCAACTCAGTGAGACCCTGTCTCTAAATAAAATACAAAACAGGGCTGGGATGTGGCTCAGTGGCTGAGTGCCCTGAGTTCAATCCCGGTACAAAAATAAATAAATAAATAAATAAATAAATAGGTATTTTGTAATATGGCACAGCATGTAATGAGAATCTTTGAGATTAAAACAGGGCATTTGGGGGCTGGGGTTGTGGCTCAGTTGTAGAGCGCTCGCCTAGCACATGCAGGGCACTGGGTTCGATCCTCAGCACCACATAAAAATAAATAAAATAAAGGTATTGTGTCCACCTACACCCCCCAAAAAATTAAAAAACAAACAAACAACAACAAAAAAAAAAAAAAAAACAGGGCATTTCAATTGTTAAAATTAGGAGCAAAATGTTAGCTTTTTGTAGTTTCCAATCCTTCCATAAAATTTATTCCAAATGTCTTCCTTCAGTCAATTGTACAATTGTTTTAGTTTCTCCACAAATAATCTAAAAAATTTTATTTTAAAATACCAAACCCTACATTTTAAACTAAAAAATAAGCAGCAGCAGTACCTACTAAGTATTTTAAATATGTTCCAGTACAGAATTATAACTTCAAATAATTTGCCTTTTTTTTTTTTTTTGGTACTGGGTATGGAAGCCAAGGATTCTTTGCCACTGAACTACACTCACAGTTTGTTGTTGTTTGATACAGGGTCTCACTAAGTTGCTCAGGGCCTCACTAAGTTGCTCGCGATCTTCCTGCTTCAGCTTCCTGAGTCACTGGAACTACAGGCATGTGCCACCCTGCCTGGCACTAACTTTTTAAAAACTTATAAATACTTGGGCTGGGGTTGTGACTCAGTGATAGTGCACTTGTCTGGCATGTGTGAGGCACTGGGTTCAATTCTTAGCACCACATATAAATAAATAAATAAGGGGCTGGGGCTCAGTGGTAGAGCACTCATCTCGCATGTGTGAGGCCCTGGGTTCGATGTTCAGCACCACATATATAAAATAAAAAGGTATTGTGTCCACCTACAACTAAAAAAATATTTAATAAATTAATTAAATATAATAAATCATGTCCATCTACAACTAAAAAACATATTTTAAAGAAACTTACAAATATTTAAAGAGAAAAAACTTTAGATAGTCAAGAGTAAGCACTTATCTTAAACATGGAGCTGGCATGACAAGAAGGGAAAAGTACTTATCTACTCATTATATTTTATTTTTTTAAATGTTTTTTTAGTTGTAAATGGACACAATACCTTTATTTTATTTTTTATGTGGTGCTGGGGATCGAACCTAGTACCTCACGCATGCTAGGCAAGCATTTTACCACTTAGCTACAGCCCTAGCCCCTATTCATTATATTTTATAGTAGCCATGTAAGGAAGCATACACTTACCCTTAGGCCAAATATTTTTTTCTATTTTTAATGGACATTTGCTTAAAATATATCTGAATTTTAATATTTAGCCCCAAATAGTTTTCCAACATCTATTATATTCCAATTAAATGCTGTATCTGGTAATGCTTTAAAACAATAATAATAATAACTAATGGTTCTATTCAGAAATTATAAGTATTGTGCAGGGTTCGTATCCATATCATTGGTGAAGCCAACTTAAAAATATGATTTGAAGCCAGATGTGGTAATGCATGGCTGTAATGCCAGCAGCTTGTAAGGCTGAGGCAGGAAGATCCTGTGTTCAAAGCCAGCCTCAACAACTTGGTGAGGTGCTAAGTAACTTAGCAAGACCTTGTCTAAAATTTAAAAAAAGGCTAAGAATATGTCTCAGTGGTTAAGTGCCCCTGATTTCAATCCCTTGTACAAAATAAATAAATAAATAAATAAATAATATATATATATATATATGATTTATGATTTGAACATATCATTAATTATCAACAGGCAATCATTCTGACTATTGAGAAACACTGCTGCTGCTTCCAAAGCCTCCCCTGCTTTTCTTCTTCCTACTAATTCAGTCTTACATGTTGTCAGTCAAGAAAGATTTACAGGGCTGTGGATGTGGCTAAAGTGGTAACGCGCTCGCCTGGCATGCGCGGGGCACTGGGTTCAATCCTCAGCACCACATAAAATAAAGATATTGTGTCCACTGAAAGCTGAAAAATAAATATTAAAAAAAGAAAGAAAGATTTACAGGGTGGGGTTGTGGCCCACTGGTAGAGCATGTATGAAGCCCTGGGTTCAATCCTCAGCACCACATAAAGATAAATAAATAAATAAAGATATTGTGTCCATCTACAACTTAAAAATAAAAAAAAAAAATAAAAGATTTACAGTAAGGAGAGCTTGCTACATAAAATTGTACCTATAGCAATATTCATTATCTCAGAAAATTGTCAATTTCTTCCACTTTATTTAAAACCCAAACAGGTCTGAAAAAGTGGTAGAGGCATAAGACTAAAGGTTGTCTGGGTATCCATAAGTGCCTAACATTCTTTTGGTACAGAGAAAGGAGAATGAATCAAGAAGGTTTTAAGGTGACTGGGCTGGGGTTGTGCCTCAGTGGAAGAGCACTTGCACATGTGAGGTGCAGGGTTCATTCCTCAGCACCACATAAAAAGAAATAAAATAAAGGTATTGTGTCCATCTACAACTAAAAAAAATATTAAAAAAAAAAAAGAAGGGAAGGTGATCATAAAAAAATTGTTAAGAGGAGAAAAATGCAGACCCAAAACAAACGAAATAAACAACCATCGGCATGTTATGATTTGCAACCTGAAGAAAGGGCACACCTGCCTGTCTCTGCACTTAATATAAGCAATTTTTCTTTAAAAAAAAATCTTATCAATCATTGCAAAATCCATGAACTATTCAATCTCCAGCACATCCAAAAAAAAAAAAAAATCCATGAACTATATTACTGACTAGAACCTCCTCCCAAATCCACAAACTCTATTGCTGAATAGAACCTTTATTATTCTACATCTATTTTCTAACTAAATTTGTGTAGAAGGGTGGGGGGTACCACTCAAATACACTTAACCATAAAAAAAGCCAATGCCTTCAAACTAAAGATCCCTGGATCACCTCTAAGAAAACAATCTACTTCTTTACAAGACTACTGTCTTTTCATATTATGGTAAGTCAGGTATCGTGATACCCCCATCATTGCTTTTTTGGCTCTAGTTGCTTTGGCTATCCTGGATCCTGGGCCTTTTATTTTTCCAAATAAATTTTAGGACTGTTTTTCCTAGTTCTATGAAGAACACCATGGGTATTTTGATGGGGACAGCATTGAAAATATATACTTTTGACAGTATGGCCATTTTTAACAATTTATTCTGCCTATCCATGAACATGGGAGGTCTTTCCATCTTCCGAGGTCTTCCTTTCTTCAATGTTCAATAGTTTTCATTGTAGAGATCTTTCACCTCATTGGTTAGATTTATTCGAAGCTTTTCTGTCGCTGTTGTTGTCTTGAATTTGAGGCTACTATAAATCGAACGGTTTTCTTGATTTCTTTTTCAGCAGATTCATTGTTATATAGGAAAGTTATTGATTTTTGTATGTTGATTTTGTAATCTGCTACTTTGCAGAATTTGTTTATTAGCTTTAGTAGTCTTTTGGTGTTTTTTGGATCTTCTAAATATAGTACCATATCATGTGCAAACACTGATAATTTGACTTCTTCCTTTATTATTTATTATTTTTGTCCCTTTTATTTCCTTCTCTTGCATAATTGCTATGGTTAGAATTTCAAACACTATACTAAATAGGAGTGGTGAGAGTGGACATTTGGTCTTGTGCCAGATTTTAAAGGAAATGCTTTCAGTTTTTCTCCCTTTACTATGAGATTGACTTTGGGTTTTTCATATATGGCTTTGTGATGTTGAGGTTAGTTCCTTATATTCCTAGTTTCTTCAGTGTTTTGTTGTTGTTGTTGTTGAATCATGAACGGGTGTTGAATTTTGTCAAAGGCCTTCTCTCCATCTATGGAGATGACCATTTTTACTAAGTGATTTTTCTCTATTGCTGTGGTGAATTACATTTACTGATTTGCATATGTTAAACCATCCTTGCATGTCTAGGATAAAGCCTACTTGGTCATGATACACAATCTTTTTGATATGTTGTTGAACACAATTTGCTAATATTAAAAAAATTTTACATCTAAGTTTGTAATGGATATTATTCTATAGTTTTCTTTCTTTGATGTATCCTTGGTTTAGTTTTGGTATCAGTGTGATACTAGCTTCATATAATGAATTTGGAGGTGTTACATTCCTTTCTATTTCATGGAATAATTTGAGGAGTATTGGCATTAGGTCTTTTCAAAGTCTGGTAAGATTCAACCAAGAATCCATCTGGTCCTGGGCTTTTCTTTGTTGGAAGTCTTGTTATTACTGCTCCTATCTCGTTAAGTCACCAGTCTCCCTATGTTTTCTATCTTCTAGATTGAATTCTGGCAGATGGTATATGTCTACATTTGTATTCAACATAGTCCCTAATGATCTGTGATGTCTGTGATTTCTTCTTTTTCATCTCTAATTTTATTAATTTGGCTCCTCCTCCTCCTCCTCCTCTTTTCCCTCCCCGCTTCCTCTCTCTATAGTACTAAGGATTAAACCCAGGAGTGCTTTAACACTGAACACGTTCCCAGGCCTTCTTATTTTCTTTGTACAAGATCTCACTAAGTTGCGTAGGGCCTCACTAAGTTGCTGAGGTTGGCCTTCCTTATGATTCTCCTGCCTCACCCTCCTGATCGCTGGGATTACTGGCATGCACCACTAAACCCAGCAGATCTTCTCTCTTATTTTGGTCAGTAAAGCTAAGGGGCTTATCAATCATGCTTATTTTTTCAAAGAACCAATTGTTTCATGATACTTTGGTTTTTTATTCTCAATTTTCATTGATTTCAGCTCTGATCTTAATATTTCCTTTTTTCTACTGGTTTTGAATTTTTCTCCCCCCCAAGGACCTTGATAAGCAACACTAGGTATGTTGCACTTAGGATCATTCTGACTTTCTCATGTAGGCACTCAGTTATGAAGTTTCCTCTTGGAATTGTCTTCATAGTGTCCCAGACATTCTTGTATATTGTATCGCTGTTTTCATTTGAGTCTAAGAATTTTTTAATCCCCCCCCCAATTTCTTCTACTACCCATTCATCATTCAAAAATGTACTGTTCAATCTCCATGTATTTACATAGTTTGTCATGTTTTGTCATATTGATTTCCAATTTCATTCTATTATGATCTGATAACATACAAGAAATTATATCAATTTTTTTGGATTTGCTAAGAGTTGCTTTGTGATCCAGAATATTGTGGTCTATTTTGGAGAAGGTTCCATGAGCTGCTAAGAAGAAAGAGTACTCAGTTGTTGCTGATAAAACATTCTATAGGTATCTGTTAAGTCCATTTGATTAATACCATTTTTCAGGTCCAGAGTCTTTACTGAGTTTATATCTGGAAGACCTATCTAATGGTGAGAAAGGTATCACCCAGTATTGAAATCATCCAGTATTATTATACTGGGGTCTGACACTTCAATTTGAGTAGTGTCTCTTTTTTGCAGTTAGTTGCCCCTTTATTGTTATTGTTATATCATATTTTATTATTCCCTTTGCCAGTATAAAGTGACCCTCTTTGTCTCTTCTGATTAATTTTGGTTTGAAGTCTGCCTTATCAGATATGAATAGCTATTCCTGCTTATGCTGGGGCTCCATTCACATGGAAAATCAATTTCCATCCTTTCACTTTCAGCCTGTGGCTGTTTTTGCCTGTAAGGTGAATCTCTTGCAAACAATATATAGTTGGGTCTTTTGTTTTGTTTTTGGTACTGAGGATTGAACCCAGGAGCACTTAACCACTGAGCCACATTCCCTAGCCCTTTTTTATATTATATTTGGAGACAAGGTCTCGCTGGGTTGCTTAGGGCCTCAATAAGTTGCTGAGGCTGGCTTTGAACTCATGATCCTTCTGCCTCAGCCTCCCAAGTTACTGGGATTACAGGTATACACTACTGTGCCTGGCTGGGATCTTATTTTTTAATCCATTCTGACAGCCCATGTCATTTAATTGGAGAGTGAGACCATTTACATTCAATAGTATTATAGAGAGAAGTTTATTAATTCCTGACTTTTTGATTTATTGATAATGTTTAATTTGGTCCTGTTTCTCATTTGCTTAGTTACTCTTGAAATGCAATTTCTTCTTTTGTGAGTTCTAGGTTTATTTTTATTTCTTCTGCATTGACTATTTTTTTTAACATTTTTTTAGTTATAGATGGACACAATACCTTTTTTTATTTTATTTATCAATTTTTTTTATGTGGTACTAAAGATCGAACCCAGCACCTCACATGTGCTAGGCAAGCATTCTATCACTGAGTCTTCCAATCCTTAAGTTTTTCTTAAGTTCTGTAGTACTTGCCTAGTAGTTTCTGCCTATTTTGGAAGGCTTTTATTTATTTTTGATTTATTATTTTGGTACCGGGGATTGTATTCAGGGGTGCTTAACAACAGAGCCAAATCCCCAATCCCTTGTATTTTTCCTTTGAGACTGGGTCTCACTAAGTTGCTTAGGCTAATCTTGAACTCATGGTCCTCTTGTCTTAGCCACCCTAGCGGAAGGGATTATAAGTATGCACCACCATGGCTGGATCTTTTACAATTTTGAAGGATAGCTTTTGCTTGGTTGACAGTTATTCCATTCCCCCCACCATAACCCCCTCAGGACTTGTAACGTCATTCCAAGCTCTTCAAGGTTTTAGATTTTGAGCTGAAATCTGAAGTAATCCTGATTGGCTTATGTCTAAATGATACCTGATGTTTTTCTCTTAAGGCTTTTAAAAATCTGTCCTTATTTCTATATGTTATATGTCATGGAGAGGTTCTTTTTTTTAAACTTATCTATATGGGGGTTAATGCCTCCTGTATCTGGATGTCCATCTCATTCTTAAGGTTTTAAAATTTCCTATTATTTCCCTAAAGAGGTTATCCATTCCATTGGCCTGCATCTTACAACCATCTTCAATTCCAATCATTCTTAAATTTGGTCTCTTAATGTGGTCCTAGAGTTCTTGTATAATCTTTTAAATACTTTTTTTTTAGTTGTCAATGCACCTTTATTTTACTTATTTATATGCAGTGCTGAGAATCAAACCCAGTGCCTCACATGTTAGGAAAGTGCTCTATAGCCCCAACCCAAGAATTTTTTTTTTAATATTTATTTTTTAGTTGTAGTTGGACACAATACCTTTACTTTATTTATTTATTTTTATGTGGTGCTGAGGAACGAACCCAGAGCCTCGCACGTGCTAGGCAAGTGCTCTACCACTGAGCCACAATCCCAGCCCCGAAGAATTTCTTAATGAGAAAAGGATTGATGAAAAATTTTTCTCTACATACAGACTAGTGAATCTTGGAATGATAAGCAAAAATAGTAAAATCACACTTTTTCTATAACAAATTACACATTATCTTCTATAGGAATAGCTGTTGTACATGAAAAAATAAAGATGTAACCACTATGTTGCACACCCAGAAACATTAGGGAATTTGGTTTTAGAATGATTTAGTTACCTTTTCCTGTCCATCATCTTTTCTTTTCCTTTTTTTTTTTTAAAGAGAGAATTTTTTAATATTTATTTTTTAGTTTTCAGTGGACACAACATCTTTATTTTATTTTTATGTGGTGCTGAGGATCGAACCCAGCGCCCCGCGCATGCCAGGCAAGCATGCTATCGCTTGAGCCTCATCCCCAGCCATCTTTTTTTCTTTTTTTTTTTATTGTTGTTTTTAGTTGTAGATGGACACATACCTTTATTTTATTTAGTTAGTTTTATGTGGTGCTGAGGATCAAACCCAGTGCCTCATATGTTAGGCAAGCGCTCTACTACTGAGCTACAACTCCAGTTCCCTATCTATTATCTTTAATATCTCATTTCTTCTTCTTCCCCAAAAGACCTTCTTCCTCTTCTTCTTCTTCTCCTTCTTCAAAATAATCATCATCATCTCCATCCTGAATTCCTTCATTAAATATAATAAGTTCACTTCCTCTTCTCTCTCTCCCAATTCTGGCTCTGCTACATCTTCATCCTCCTCCTTATCTTCCTCTTCTTTCTCATATTCTTCAGATGAACCAGCTTCATCTTCTTCATCTCCATCCTATTCATCTTCCTCTTCTGAGTCTGGTCCTTGTCACCCTCCTGACCAACTCTATCTGAGCATGTAACTTATTGCAGCAGTTCAAAAATACTTTCTCTATAATTTTCTAGGTTTGTGATCTCAAGGTTAAACAAGTCAAAACTCTTCAAATTTTTAATGTTTTGCAGAGCTTCTACTATATTGAGATGTTCGATTTTATTTTCACTCAGACTGAGGTAGATAAGATTTGGACATGGTTCTGCCAGGACTTCCAAGCCTCCAGAAATTAAATTGTCAATAAGTTCCAACTTTCAAAGTTTAGATAAGCTGATAAGTTGGGCCAGAGAACTTAATTTCATGTTGGCTATACTCAAAAAATCTAGTTCTTTAAAAGTGTCATTCAGGCCCTCAATTTCCCCACTGACACACAGGTAATTATCAAGAACTAACTCCACCACCTCCTCCACACTTTGTTCTTTAATCCTTGCTACTCTCCTCCTTCCCCCATTCTTGCCACTCCCACTATCCCCCAACCCTAAAATTTTAAAACATTTGGAAATCAATGAAAAAAAAAAAAACATAAATATAAATACACACTACCCCCAGATAGGTGTGGGGGACAAAGAAAAGAATTAGCATATGGAGCCAAGGAGTTGGGACTCCAGTGGCCCACGCCTCCTTATATACACATGCATGCATGCACACACACACTAGACATTCCTTCCCCTTCAATGGCTGAGCCTCCAAGACAGGGCAGTGCCAACCAACCCCCTACTCTACATTCCCAAGAATCTACTTTTGCCATCCCATGTTCTCACTCAAGGATCATTACTCACAGTTTCAAACAGTTCTTCCATCAGTTCATTCACTTCCTTTTCTGTGAAAAAGCCAAAAAGTAGGTTGTTGGCAGAAATTATTTTCATTTTGCAGTAAGGGAATATCTATGGAGACAATGGATGCTGTTTCCCACAAAGCATCTAACAAAATCCTCATCTCTATCCTTCATTTATTCAAATCAAAAACACTTATGGAACAACAACTATACTACCCGTTCAAGGTATCTGGGATACAGAAGAGAATGAAAGAGAAAGTTCTCCTTTCATGAAGCTTAAATTTTAGTGAGAAGACATCAGAAAATCTGACCTGAATGATTTTACAATTAGATACAATCATAGTTGGTTGGCCTGTTTAATTATACAGCACTGACTGGATTCAAGAAGCAAGTCTTACAGGGCCCGGTATACATACCTGTAATCCCAGAATACCTATAATCCAGGATACTGGGGAAATTGAGGCACGAAGATCACAAGTTTAAGGACAGTCTGGACAACCTGGTGAGACTCTGTCTCAAAATCAAAAATAAATAAGGGCTGGGGCTATAGCTCAGTAGCAGAGTACTTGTCTAGCAAGTGTGAGGCAATGGTTTCGATCCTTAGCACCACATAAAAATAAACAAAAAAATGTATGCTGTCCATATACAACTACAAAAAAATTAAATACATAGATAGAAAGGTAAATAAATATGACTGGGAATACAGCTCAGTGGCAGAGTGTTCCTGGGTTCAATCCCCAATAATGCAAAAAAAAAAAAAAAAAAAGAGAGAGAGAGACAGACATAAGTCTCCAAAAGTGTGTCACAAAATTGATGCATCTCTGAATCTAAACCATTCAGCAACTACATCAATGATTTAGAAGATTCAGAAAAAACTCTTATTAAATCTGTAGATAACAGGAAGCTAGAAGGAAATGCCAATCCAACTAATCACAGATTTAAAAATCAGTATTCTCAAATCACCTAAATAGAATGGGTGGGGATAAATTTACAGTCCTACATTTAGGATTTTAAAGTCAGTTTCTTAAGTACATAAAAAGTTGACATGGTTTAAAAACAATTAGTCTGAAAAAGACCTAAAAGTTTCAGTTTACTTCAAGGTCAGTATGATACAGTTACACCAAAATGATGCTCATATGCAAGAAGATAGGCATATCACTAACTACAGCAGAGCCTTAGACCACATCTAGAGGACTCTGAACTATAAAAGTCCTTCTTCAGAGAGCATAAAAAAGTGTAAAACTGCTAGGGATATAGTTCTGTGGTATAGCACTTCCCTAGCATGTATGAGGTCCTGGGTTTGATTCCTAGGATTGGAAAAAAAGAAAAGGTTAAAGTCCAAATGTTTATTTTTTTAAAAAAATGTTTAATAGTAAGTAACAAAAGCTAAAATTCATTTTAAAAGTTAAAAAAAATTGAAAAAAAAAAACACCTTGGTGAGGATGTGGAACAATTAGAACTCTAATAATAATATAAAATGGAAAACTGCTTTGGAAAATGATCTGGAAATTTCTTATAAAACTAAGTTATATAACTATCTAGGATTTACTGATTCCTCATCTAAAGAGTTGACTCAGGAGAAATTAAACATATAAGCACAGAAACCAACACAAGAAAGTTGAGCAGAATATATTAATGATAGCCAAAAACTGAAAAGAATCCACATGCCCAGTAACACAAAAGTAGATAAACTGTTGTATATATACATGAAATTCTGTAAAATTCTGTAAACTGTTGTATATATACATGAAATTCAGTAAAAGGGGACAAACTAATGACATATGTTATGAAGGATTCTTAAAAATATACTAAGTAAAAGAAGCCTCACACCTAGAGCACATATAATCTGATTTCATTTATATGAAGTTCTGAAATAGGCAATTCTTATTTGTGATTAAAAAAAAAAACAGAAAGAGGGGGAGGCGGGGGAGGGGGAGAATGACTGACTTGGAAGGGGCATGAGGGAACTTTCTACAGTGATGATTCTATGTCCTGATAGGAATATGAGTTACACAAATAAAGGTATGTCAAAATTCATTAAATGGTATACTTAAGAAATGTGTGATACGTTGTATATAAATTTACATAAATGAGAAGTCACAAACAAATATTGAGCTCTAGTTCATGATATGCAAAGAGAAGTTTTTTTTTTTTATTTTATTTTTCTTATTTGGTACTGGGGATTGAACCCAGAGGTGCTTTACCATCAAACCACATCCCAGTCCTTTTTATTTTTGCTTTTTTTATATTGAGACAGGGTCTCACTTGAGTTGCTTAGGGCCTCATTAAGTTGCTGAGGCTGGCCTCGAACTTGCAAACCTCAAGCCTCAGCCTGAGTCGCTGGGACTACAGGGGTGCACCACCACATTCGACTGGAGAAGTGCTTGAAATCAAAATATAACTCACTCTTAAATGCATTTTTTAAAAGATGAATTCATAGATGAATAGAGATAAATGGAGAGCTGCATGATAAAACAAATGCATATTCAAAGTTTCCCCCAAGGCTGGAGTTGTAGCTCAGCGCTTGCCTTGTATGGGTGAGGCACTGGATTCGACCCTCAGCATTACATAAAAAATAAATATATAAATACATAATTAAAATAAGTTAATTTTTAAAAATAAGTAAATAAAAATTAAAAGAAAGATATTGTGTTAATCTACAACTAAAAATATTTTTTAAAAAAGGTTTCCCGGGGTTGGGGATGTGGCTCAAGCGGTAGCGCGCTCGCCTGGCATGTGTGCGGCCCGGGTTCGATCCTCAGCACCACATACAAAAAAAGATGTTGTGTCCACCGAAAACTTAAAAATAAATATTAAAAAATTCTCTCTCTCTCTCAAAAAAAAAAAAAAAATGTTTCCCACTTATTCATCCTTTATAGCTATGCTAAAACATTTATATTAAAACATGTTCACTATACAATTCTTCTACATGTTTAAAAAAAAATTTAGCCAGACATGGTCATGCATGCCTGTAATCCGAGCAGTTTGGGAGGCTGAGGCAGGAGGAATGCAAGTTCAAAGCCAGTCTCATCAACTTAGCGAGGCTCTAAGCAATGCAGCAAGACCCTGTCTCTAAATAAAATATAAAAAGGGCTGGGGATATGGCTCAGTGGCTATGTAACCCTGGATTCAATCCCTAGTACCATAAATAAATAAATAAATTCTTAATAAAATGTAATGGAGAAGTTTAAAGAAAAATAAAGGTTAGAATCCAGAGGAAGTAACATGGATGGTGCCCTTTGGAGAACTAATGAAACTTGGCATGTTTTACATAGGAAAAAAAAAACAACACTTAGGAAAAGAAACATCTTTGTGTGTGTATGTGTGATACTAGAGACTAAACTCAGGGTTTTGCACATGCTACACATGCTCTACTACTGAGCTACAGCCATACCACCAGCCTTTTTTTTTTTTTTTTTTTGTTAACTTTTGAGACCAAACCTTGTAGTAAAGTTGTCAAGGCTTGCAATCCTCCTGCCTCAGCCTCCTAAGTAGCTAAAGAAACATCTTTTATATGCACAAGGGCTGGGGATGTGGCTCAATCGGTAGCGTGCTTGCCTCGCATGCGTGCAGCCCAGGTTTGATCCTCAGCACCACATACAAACAAAGATGTTGTGTCCGCCGAAAACTAAAAAATAAATATTAAAATTCTCTCTCTCTCTTAAAAAAAAAAAAAACACAAAAAACAAACAAGAAGAATATGGAAATGTTAATTGAGCAGTTGTTCAGACTAGAACACACTGTATTTGCAGAACTGATGCACTCCCTCTCACTGAAGATATACAAACAGAGATAAAAATGTCATATCACAGAAATTATAAACAAATTCTCAAGTGGGAAAAAATATGACCCCACAGAACTTTTAAACTATGATTTTATGCTTTTTTATTATTTTTTTTATTTTAGTCACCCATATAAGGATAAATCCTGTTGAAGGGATTATAATTGAATAATATCACAATGTCACATTTGTTTTATGACAAGGAGTATGAAGAAAATTTATATTTTACCCTAGTTTTCACAGATCTCTCACTAGAAAGATGGCTCTTCATTCAGGCATCTCAAAAAAGTTCTTTACTTAATTGGCAAATATTGCCAGCACTGTGCTAAACGTTGACTTTACAGCAGTAAATAACACAAAGCCATGGAGAAGCTCCCAGTCCAGGGGAAAAAGAGAGATGCTAAATAAGAAATTATCAGAGCAATGAGTATATAAAAAAAAAAAACATTAAAAAATGGTATGAGAATGCAAAGCAAGATGATCAATTCTAATTGAAGAGAGTGTCACTAAGAAATTATATGTAACCAGAAATAACAGTAGATAAACAATAAGGGAAAACAAGTATGTTCCAGCTGACGGATGAACAGAAATAAGATAGCCTGATTTTCTGCTTGAAGCAGAAAATTTCCTTACCTGTAAATGACACTACAGACAAACTCCTTTTAAAAAGATTCTTTCCTTGTCTTCTATGACACTACATTTTCTTGTGGTTTCCTAGTCCCTCCTTCGATGTTTTCTCAAAGCCTAAACCCTCCAGCCTTTTCATTCCATGCATCCTCTTTAACTTCTGGTGCTTTCTTTCCAATGCTTCCTCTAACTCTTTTTCCCCTTGCAGTACAAGAGATTGAATCCAGAGACTCCCCACATGTTTAGGCAAGCATTCTACCACTGAGTTACATACCCAGCCTTTTTTTTTAGTTGTAGATGGACACAATACCAAAGGTATTTTATTATTTTTATGTGGTGGTGAGGATCAAACCCAGGGCCTCACATGTGCTAGGCAAGTGCTCCACCACTGAGCCACAACCACAACTCTCCCCAGCCCTTTTTATTTTGAGACATGGTCTCACTCAATTGGCCAGGCTCAAACTTGCAATCCTTTTGCCTCAGGCTCCAGAGTTGCTGGGAATACAGTTGTGTGCCACTAAGTCCTACTCCTCTAAATTTAATTGTTACAATAGATAATTTGGATAATTTATCAAAATAAATAGAAGATCTTCATAAAGGAGATGGTATTCTAATCTCAAAAGCAATAAAATAGAAAGTCTAAAGTACTGTAGGAAATATACTGCATTATTTAGACACACAGTAAATATTTTTGGAGGCCTAAAAAAAATCTCTGTACAACTTGGTCAAAAGGTAAGACCTTGCTTTCTCCACATTGTACATATTACTCCAGCACAGGGTCATGTAGACCCTTTGTAAAAAACAATGGGTTTTTTTTTTTTTTTTTTGGATACAGGGTCTCACTATGTTGCCCAGACTTGACTCCAACTCCTAAACTCAAGTGATCTTCCACCTCAGCCTTCCAAGTAAAAATAAATGATTTCTGAAATATAAATTTTCCATGACTGGAACACTAGCCAATGATACCATTTTTTAAATAAATTACTCAAAGTTATCAAGATTATTTTATATACTACAGTCTTGCAGCAGGTTGTGGCAAAAGTGATCTGCCATGGAATTTATCTGGGCCTATGTCCTCAGACTAGTTTAATATATTAATTTTACCCATCAAATACATTAAACTAGTATTAAATCAAATACCAGTTTAATCTTTCTAAAATCCAACTCAGTTTCTATTGATTTTCTACTTAAAACTTCCCCATAATCTGAACACTACTTATGTTTAGTACCACCTCTCACACAACTCCACCTAATTAGATATTTTCTAAACACATTTTTTTGATGCTTTATAATTTTGTGGTTTGCAGATGCTCTTGTGTTTGCATTATCCCTCTTTGTTCCCAATCATCAAAAATCTCTCATACCTTCTTGAAAGCTTGGCTAAAACATCTCATCTTATGAATCCTTTCCTAAGCCTCCTACCCTATTCCATACCATACTCTAGGAGATGACAATCTCTTTAGGTGACCAAGTGTACTTTACACTAAACCTGTTTGGCACCTATCATGTTATACTGAAATTCTTTCCCTTGACTAGTCTCTCACAGGGCAGGGACTGCTCGAATTTTTCTTGGTATCCCAACTACAATCTTTGCCAAATAATAAGAACTCAACACATCACTATGGGATATAAAAATAAAGTACTGCATTCTGAACATATACCTAAATTTAAAGAATTACAGAAATAAGCAGTAGAGGAAACTTAAATGTCTTAACTTAAACATGCTGCAAATTTCACCAACAAAAATCTACAAAATAAACAAAGGTAGATGCAGAACAGACAAAACTAGGATTTGATAAACATACTCACTGGTAATTCTCACTGCCCGGTCAGTACGGAAATCCTCTGTATCTGGTTCATCAAGATCTTCTAGAAAATTATATTCTGGATCGTCATCATCATCGGCTTCATCTAGGGGGGAAAAATGTTTTATACATTTATTCCCAAGTTCTGAACTCATTACCAATAAAATCTTAGTATTTTCGCTTTTTAAATTTTTTATTCTCTTTAGTTTCACATGACAGTAGAATATATTTTAACATTATACATACATGGAGTATAACTTCCCATTCTTTTTTTTTTTTTTAAAGAGAGAGTGAGAGACAGAGAGTAAAGAGAGAATTTTTTAATATTTATTTTTTAGTTATTGGCGGGCACAACATCTTTCTTTGTAGGTGGTGCTGAGGATCGAACCCGGGCTGCACGCATGCCAGGCGAGCGCGCTACCGCTTGAGCCACATCCCCAGCCCTAACTTCCCGTTCTTGCGGTTGTACATGATTTGGAGTCACACTGGTCATGTATTCATACATGAAAACAGGAAAGTAATGTCCAACTCATTCTACTATCTAAAATCTTAGTATTTTCAACACCTTAAGAATCTGTTCCAATAAATAATGTACATTTTTTAACTTTTTAAAGAACTGGTTTTCTCCTCAGTGCCTCTGCACAGATCATTTCCCACAGCTGTCATCTCACCTACTTTCTCCAATAAACCAGGTTCTGCCCCTCCTTTCAAAATAAACTTAAGGCTATCAATATGCAGCAGAAGACAGAAAGCTGCTAATCTCTCTTTGAGTAGTACATCCCATGAAAATGAGACACAGAAAGATAGACCACCCACAGGCAGTTAGGGAAAGGGTCTCAGAGAAGGAGGAAGACATGATTAGAAAATCAAGCTTCAGACCCCACCTAGTCCTAACCACAGGATATTTCCTTAACTACCCCTAGCAATGACTTACCTAGAGAACACTCACCCCCACTGTTATGCTAATAAAGGCTCAGACACTACTCTCTCCAGGGGCTGGAGTTAGAGCTCAGCAGTAGAGCACTTGCCTCTTACTGTGAGGCACTGGGTTTGATTCCCAGCACCATGCATAAATAAATACATAAAAATGGGTCCATCAACAACTGATATAAAAAAAAAGAAGAAAGAAAGAAAGAAAGAAAAGAAACTGCTCTCTTCAGATTAGCTGAAGTCAAAATAGAATTGATTGGTCCCTTTCTGAATCCTATATTTACATGTCATCCCACCAATCACCTACAGAGACAGATCAAGCCCATAAAACCCCCTAGACAGAAGACAGGCCCCTGAGACTGTACCTTCCCTCAGAATCACTCCTGTATTCTGGGAGCCTTTTCTGCTTTAAATAATCTTGCTTTTCTACCCTTCACTTGTACATTTGTCTATGGATCTCATTCTTTGAATTTGCCAAAGAACTCACCTGACATCACACTCTGTTTTTCAAAATTAGTACTTTTTAGCTGGATGCAGTGGCATATGCCTGTAATCTCAGGAGGCTGAGGCAGGAGGTCCTAGGTTTGAGGCTACCCTCCTCAACTAAGTGAGATTCTGTCTCAAAATTAAAATTTTAAAATATAAATAAATTACTAAAAAGGGCTGGAGATACAGCTCAGTGGTAGAATACTTGCCTGCCATGTGTGAGGCTTTGTGTTCAATCCATAGTACCATCAAAAAAAAAAAAAAAAAAAAAACTTTTTGTAAAAGCTATTTGTACACTATTGATAATAATAATAATAATAAAAAGGAATGGCATAAATTACATAGCCACTCCCAACAATTAGGGAGTGGCTATATAATTATAATATCTTGGTGTGATAAAATAAAAAATGTGAACATACAGCATTCTATAAATGCTTAATACATGCATGACAGTAGAGCATAATTTCTGCATACATAATAACAATAAGTATGAAAGTTATATATCTGCAATGATAAGAATCATAAATAAATAAAAATGTACAAAAATAATAAATGTTATGCTAGGGTAGTAGAAATACTGGAAATACAGGTGTTTTTCTAATTTTCTTTTATTCATTGATTGGTTTTTTTTGCAGTACTGGGGACTAAAGTCAGAGGCAGTCTACCACTTAGCCACATCTCTAGGTCTGCATTCATTTATTTATTTTTAAATTTTGAGACAGGGTCTCACTAAGCTGCTCAGGGAGGCATCAAATTTGTCATCCTCCTACTTCAGCCTCCCAAGTCACTAGGATTACTGTGCTACTGTGCCTAATGTTTTTCTTTTTTTTCTTTTCTTTTTTGTGCACACTAGGCAAGCTCTCTATTGCTGAGCTACATTCCCAGCCCCCATGATTTTCTTTAATGTTAACATTATGACATCTTTTCAATTTTTTTTTTTTTTTTAAACTGGCATCTCACTATGTTCTTCAAACTCTTAATTCCTATGCTCAAGTGATTCTCCTTCCTTAGTCTCTCAAACAGCCAGGACTACAGCTGGGCACCACTATGCCCAGTTTCTTTTCAATTCCTTAATAAAAACTGTAGAGTCATTACATTATATTTTTTCACTCCTGGAAATTGAACCCAGGGGCTGGCACATGCTTAGGTAAGTACTCCACCACAAGCTACATCCCCAGACCTAGATTACAGAATTTGAGGTGATATTTTCCCAGACAACTTTAGATCAGTATTTTCTAAGAAAACTTTCTGCAATCATGGAAATGGTCTACATATGTACTGTGCAATACGATAGCCACTAGCCACATGTGATTGCTGACAACTTGAAATGTGGCTAGTGAAACTAAGAAAATTAATTTAAGAGAAAGAAATAAACTACCAAAAAGAAAAGAATTAAATTCATAACAACTATGTATCCATTAAACAGGAGAAAAAATTTCTAGGTATTATGATGAAAAAAATCTAAATTATATCATTAAGTAAAAAGAACAATCTGCAGATCAATAGGTATAATAAGATTCTTTGTATGAAAAACTTTCTCACTTAAGATTCTTTGTGTGAAAAACTTTCTCACTTAAGAGAAATATATGCTTAAGTGAACACAAAGAATATCAAAAAGCACATGAAATTAAAAAAGACTGAAAAATAAAATGCTTTTTCACTTTCTACCCTTTCACAGTATTTTGTAATATGAAATGAGCCTCTTTCGTTAAAAATAAATAAGCACTTTTTTTCTTTAAATATTTTTTAGTTGTAGTTGGACACAATATCTTTATTTCACTTTTTTATTTTTATGTAGTGCTGAGGATCGAACCCAGGGTCTCACATGTGCAAGGTGAGTGCTCTACCACTGAGCCACAACCCCAGCCCCCACACTTTTTTTCTTTTCTATAGTTTCTAATATGTTGGCCATGCTAGCCTTCAACTCTTGGGAATCCTTCCACCTCAGTTTCCCCATTCAAAAGTCCACAGATGCTACCACTATGCCTGGCTTACATATACTTTTTTCTTGTATTCTTTTTCTAGAAACAAGGTCTTGCTATGTTACCCTGGCTGGCCTTGAACTTGCAATCTTCCTGCAAGCCTCAGCAGCCCAAGAAAAATGGCATCAGAGGTGTGTGCCAGCCATTGCACCCAGCTTTGTATATACATTTTAATTCATTATCAATGGAAAATTTATGCTAATTTACCCAAATCTACTTTGATAATTCTTTTATTTAAATATTTATTTATTTTTTAGTTGTAGTTGGACACAATACCTTTATTTATTTATTTTTATGCTTGCTGAGGATCAAACCCAGGGCCTCACATGTGCTAGGCAAGTGCTATACTGCTGAGCCCACAAACCCAGCCCCTACTTTGATAATTCTTGACTCAATATTTGTACTCAATTTGCTGGGCGTGGTGGTGTACACCTATAATCCCAGTGGCCTTGAGGCTGAGGCAGAAGGATCCTCAGTTCAAAGCTAGCCTCAGCAAAAGCAAGGCACTAAGAAACTCAGTGAGA
Organism: Marmota monax; assembly: GCF_021218885.2. Classification (NCBI taxonomy): domain Eukaryota; kingdom Metazoa; phylum Chordata; class Mammalia; order Rodentia; family Sciuridae; genus Marmota; species Marmota monax. The sequence continues at coordinate 1,386,976 of NW_026694593.1, read as the reverse complement.
CCCTGTCTTTAAATAAAATACTGGGGATGCGGCTCAGTGGCCGAGTGCCTCTGAATTTAATCCTTAGTACCCTCCAAAAAACATGAGCAAATAAATTGTACTCAATTAATAATATGTTAATTTGCATTGTTAATTCATAGCTATTTAAATATCAAGTTTTTTCCCATCTATTTCTGGGTTTATCTTGCCATTACAAATTCTTTGGTTCCTAGGAAATGAAATCCTATCTTCCTAATCTCCACAATACATTTGATGTAGATCTCTTTACAGCAAGATCTTTACCAACACTGTTGAATAATCAAAGTTCTCGGGAAAGCCTATCACATATGGGTAGTGTGTACAGGTTTGGACCCCATCTGTTTGGGTGCAAGAAGTGCAACAGATGGCTTCTGCCCACACCACGCAAATGGGTCAGTCAATATTTTTCTCCAAGAACTTATTTGGCAAACATGCTGAAAAATCATTTAATAGGATTTCTTCTGAGTTCTGCTTAGCTCTTGATACTGTGGTGGTAGAATGTGCTCATTGATTAATAATGTCAACATTTACCCAGATAACCTTAAGTTGGTATGCTCCTCTAGTGATGTTTCTTAATTATTTTCTGCAAGTAAGATTCTGACTTTTGCCAGGTATGGTGGCACATGCCTGTAATACCAGCAATGTGGGAATCTGAGGCAGGGGGATTTCAAGTTCAAAACCAGCCTCAGCAACTCAATGAGGCCCTAAGCAACTTTCGAGAACCTGTCTCAAAATAAAAATAAAAAGGGCTGGGAATGTAGATCAGTGGTTAAGTACCACTGAGTTCAATCCATGGTTCCAAAAAGAAAAGACTGACTTTTAATAACATGTAGATCAAATGGTACTAGGAATATGTGAAAATAACCAAAAATGCTATAAAAAGTATATAGGCCTATGGCATAAGTTTGGTACTAGGATACCATATCAAGCATCATTTCCTGTTTACCAGCCCTGAGTAAATTCAGCTGGTAGACTTAGGGGCCAAACACTCTAATCATTGGCTGTGTGTGTGTGTGTGTGTTTTGTTGTTGTTCTAACAACTGAACCCAGGGATGCTTTACCACTAAACTATATCCTCAGCCCTTTTTTATTTTGATACAGGGTCTTGCTAAGTTACTGAGCTGGCCTGGAATTTGTGATCCTATTGCTTCAGCCTCCCAAGAAGCTGGAATTACAGGTGTGCACCACCATGCCAGGCCTCTCTCCATTACTCTTTTTTTATTGTTCTTTTTTTTTTTCCAGATGTCAACGGACTTTTATTTTATTTATTTATATATGGTGCTGAGAATCAAACCCAGTGCTTCGCATATGCTAGACAAGTGCTCTACCACTGAGCTACAACCACAGTCCTGTCCATTTCTTTTTACATAGATTTGGAAGCTTGGTGTAAAAGAACCTCAGAGAGGGCTGTTAGAAAAAATAAATTCAAAAAATGAACTTCAAGGGCTGGGGTTGTGGCTCAGTGATAGAGCATTTGCCTCACACACATGAGGCCCTGGGTTCGATCCTCAGCACCATATAAAAATAAGTAAATAAAGGTATTATGTCCATCTACAATAAAAATATTTTTTAAAAAAATGAACTTTAAGAAATATGTAGAACCAAAAACAAAATATCATAAAAATTTTTAAGTCTGTATAGGGAGGGAAAAACTGCATAGTTCTCATCAGATTCTCAAAGGAGAATTCCTTTGAAAGGAATAAATACTAAAAAATTCAGAAGCTTAGTATTATGGTTTGGATGTGAAGTATCCCCCGGAGGCTCATATGTGAAACAATGCGAGAAGGTTCAGAGGAGATAGGATTGAGTTGTAAGAGTATTAAACCAATCAGTGAATCCTGACAGGGATTAACAGAGTGGTAATTAAAGGCTGGTAGGGTGTGCCTAGAGGAGGTGGGAATTGGGGGTGTGGCTCTGGGGTATATATTTTATTTCTGGGAGTGGAGTCTCTCTCTTCCCCTCCTGGTTCACCATGTGAGCTGCCTCCCTCTGCCACACTCTTCCACCATGATGTTCTGCCTTACCTCAAGCCCCAAGGAATGGAGCCAGCCTTCTATGGACTAAGACCTCTGAAACTATGAGCTTTTAAATAAACTTTTCCTTCCCTAAATTGTTCTGATTGGGTCCTTTTAGTCTAAAACATTTAGACTTCTATCAGAAAGACTAAAGGGCTGGATGCAGTAGCGCTGGCCTGTAATCCCAGCAGCTCAGGAGGCTGACACAGAAGAATGATGAGTTCAAACCCAGCCTCAGCAACAGTGAGGCACTAAGCAACTCAGTGAGACTCTGTCTCTAAATAAAATACAAAATAGGGCTGGGGACATGGCTCAGTGGTCAAGTACCCTTGAGCTCAATCCCTGATAACAAAAAAAAAAGAAAGAAAGACTAGTAGGAGTGTTGAAGATGTATCTAAGTGGTAGAGAACTTGCCTAGCATGTACAAAGTCCTGAGTTCAATCCCCAGTACCACAAAAACAAAAAGAAAAAAAGGCTAGCGGGATAAAAAATAAGTCACTGATTATTGAAGAACTGATTCTCCAGTTTATTTGATCAATTTCAAACTTCGTATTTTCCTTTGTATACAATTTTATGCATTTTGTAACCTATTAGTGTCCCTGGAATAGAGGAAAAATAGAAAAAAAGAAAACAGCTAAGATTCAAAACAATCTGTTTCTTGTCATCTATCTTTTCTAACTGAATGAGAAAAGTCCTAAATTTAAATTTAGGTCTAGAATTCTATTCTTCCTCTTCCCATATTAATGTAGAAAACTAAAACTAACCAACTACGTATCTGAAAACTCTTACAGATGCATCTCAAACTATTATCAGGGGTCCCTCTGGGGAAAGACAGTGTCATCCTGGGGAAGAGCGTTAGCACTTTTTTTAATATTTGATTTCTTTATAACAAGCTTATATTACTCGTATACTTTTACTAGAAAAAAAAAAGAACTCTGGGAAGGATATATCCAACAGAATCCACTATGCGTATTTATCTGCCACCTCTCTATCCTTCTTTCCTATCATGGTTTTCAAAAATATTTCAAAGGTCCAGTTCAATTACCTACCTCTTTTATGTAGCTATAGTTTGTGGGGAGCCACACTGAGTTACCACACCTTCCAGTCCTCATGCACCACAGGGATCTGAAAGATCACTGTAGTCTGGTGTGGTAGTGCCATGACTCCTGACTCGGTCTTTTCCCCTGCTGGATAGCAAGGCCAGTTTCACGAGTAGGCATACCCCTGGGGTTGAGCTACACTCACCTACTCTTTTGTAATCCTACCCCTTTGCTGTGTTTGGGATAGAATGTTCCATGAAAACTCCCTTTTTGTGTCCCTTTCTCTTGCTCTGCCTTTGGGTGTGCCTTCCTAGATGTCAGTCAATCTGCTGACAGCAGACATCACCAAGCTAGGCTCAACCCCCTGAAACCTGACCCCTTGCCTCATGGCTTCCCCTCAGTAAAAGGGTTCAGCATGTGCTCTCAATCTCTGTCTTTCTGTGGACCCCTAAGGTCAGAGGAGCAGTCACAGGACCCAAAGAAAAAGGTATCTGTCTCTTGTATGATTACTTCCTACAGCCCAGTTCATCTGGGGTGACCCTGAGTGTTTTAGTCATGGAATTGGACAATAGTTGATCATCCTAAACATGAATTATCTTCCCCTCTTCTAAAACCTTATAACAAGCCCGGTACAATGGCCCGCACTGGTAGTTCCAACTATCAGAGAGGCTGAGGCAGGAGGATCACATGAGCCCAGGAGGTTAAAGCCAGCCTGGGTGACATAGCAAAACCTCATCTCTTTAAACAAAACAAATAAAAAAATTAAATTAAATGTATTTAAACAAACAAAAAAATTAAATTAAAATAAATGTATCATGAACTAACAACAGACCAGATGTCCTTTCTTTTTTTTTTTTTAATAATTTTTTTTTTAAGTTGTAGATGGTCCCAATACCTTTACCTTTATTTTATTTTTTTAACATGGTGCTAAGGATTGAACCCAGTGCTTCACACATGCTAGGCAAGTACTCTACCGTTGAGCTACAACCTCAGCTCCAGATGTCCTTTCATTTTCAATATATGAGCCTTTATCCCTGAAGGATCCAAGTACAATGCCTATATAAGAAAAGTATTTATTAAATTTTGCCAAATGATATGCAATATGATTTTTTAAAAAAATTTTTTTTTAGTTGCTTGAGACAATACAATGATCTTGACATATCATACATTTGATTCAATGGGGTATGAATTCTCATTTTTTCATGTGTACAGATTGCAAGATCACATTGGTACAATATGATTAATAGTATCAGAAGGTACATTCAAGTGCTGGGGTTATACCTCAGTAATACAGTGCTTGCCTAGCATGTATGAGGCACTAGGTTGGATCCTCAGTACCATATAAAATAAATAAATAAATAAATAAAATTAAGGTATTGTGTCCATCTATAAGTAAAAAATGAAAAAAAAAAAAAAAAAGAAGAAGAAGAAGGTATGTTCAAACACTTAAGAGGATAATTGAATAAGTCACTTGCCCTGACATTCCTGGCCTCACCTATCTACCCATTTACAGTCTATTTCCATCCAAACTTTTATTTCATCAATATTCCTTCCCCACTTCTGGTAACACTCTTCTTTTGGGTAACAGCATACTCCAACCACATTGCTCTATGAGGTTCTGTCAACCAAGGACTCCATGCCAAAACAGTCTCCCTATGGGTACCACACACCACCAACAGACCGGGCATGTGATCAAACCAAGCCATTCTGAGTTGTTCCCCAGATTTTTCAAATTGGCGTTTATAGTGCTGACAAAGTATAAAGTAGTCATTGCGGGGGGAAAAAAAAATTGAAAACTGAACTATGTGATAAAAAGAAATACAGAGGGGGCTGGGATGGTGGCTCAGCGGTAGAGCGCTCGCTAGCATGGGCGGGACCCGGGTTCGATCCTCAGCATCACATAAAAAAATAAAGGCATTGTGTTGTGTCCATCTACACCTAACAATAAATATTTTAAAAAAAAAGAAAAGAAAGAAAGAAATACAGAGGGAAGGAGAATCCTAACAGTTCCACTGTGGGTTTTCCTGTCTTTCCCAAAGCTTGGTCTTATTTAATCTCAACAAGATAGAGGTAGAATTCTTTTACTTGCATTATAAAGACCCTTAACTAACACAATGTTCTTGTAGTGAGCCAATGAATCCTCATGAAATAATATAGAAAATTATGTGTGTGTTTATGTTTCAGAAGAGGATCCATAATATTCAAAAGATTGCTAAAAAGGAAACCAATAGACTAGAAAAAAGGGATCCAAGAGAGGGAGAAGGAGAGAGAAAGGAAAGGGAAGTGCATCAATTTAAAAAGATGACCTTAAAAAGATGCCCCCCAAAAAATTCTTAACCAAGACAGAGAGAGAGAGAGAGAGACAGAGACAAACAGAAAACAGAGAAAGAGAGAAATTACTGATTTAAAGTAAATAACTTACATAAAAATTAAACGAACTCAAAACACACCTATGATATGACAATATGTATATATACTTGGATTTGGTTCTGTTTTGGTACTGACCCCAGAGGAGGTTTACCACTGAGCTACATCCCCAGACCTCTTTGAGACAGGGTTTTGCCAAATTACCCAGGATAGCCTCAAATTTGCAATGCTCCTGCCTCAGCCTCCCAGGAAGGCTAGGAATAGAGGTGTGTGTCACCTGTGGGTTTTTTACCACAATTCCTGGCTCATTAACTTCCTTACCAGGGCACAGAAACTCTAATCTTCCCCTGCCTTTAGCTGGCCACAGGAAATTTTCTGACCTACCCTATTTGACAGTAGACCATGAGACCCTCCTTGGAGGAATGAATGCTCTACAGAGAGGCCAATCTGAACCATCTCTAGGTTGACAGCATTAGAACTGAATGTGATTAGAGGACATCCAACTGGTATCCACTGCACAGAATTGCTCACTTACTGGTAAAGAGAAATCCCCACACTTCCATACCTTTTGAGGTCCCAGAAGTCCTCTGTGTGATTGTAGTGTGAAAATAAGGGGGAAAGTCTTCTTATTTTTTTCTTTCAACACAATCCCATTCTTTTTTTTTTTTTTTTTTTTCAGTATTGGGGATATCTAGGAGTGCTCCACCACTGAGCTATATTACTAGCCCCTTTTTGTTTTGAGAAAGGGTCTCACTAAATTGCTTAGGGCCTTACTAAGTTGCTGAGGGCAACCTCAAACTTGTCATCCTCCTGCCTCAGCCTCCCAAACTGCTGTGATTATAGTTGTATGTTACCATGCCTGGCTACAATCCCATTCTTTAAGCTTTTGATTAACAAAAATTTTACAACATAGATAGTGGACAGAAATAGATAGTAAATGCAAACATCACTTACCTTCATTCCCCACATCATCATTCATGAGTCCCCCCAACCACATCTTCCAGTCCTCATCATCAGCTGTATTGGGATCATACATATCTGGGGTGATATCTGGAGCTCGGAGCTCTGCCTCTAGTTGCCCCAGGGGAACATCTTTCAGGGGCATCTTAGAACGGGTTCGGAATGCAATGAGACTATCATCCATGGGCTAACCAGTGGAGAAAGAAAAAAGCCACTAAGCAAATACGTTTTCAAATTCTTTGAACTTCATCCATTCCTCATCCTGGCTAAAACCACAAGAACTCTTCCCTAAACAATTTGTTTTTTTTTGCTGTTTATCTGAAAATATTAAGAAAAACGATGTTTTTAACAAACATTTCAAGAACATCTATTGAGATATGTATTTATACACCATAAAATTCATCCTTTTAAAGGGTATAATTGAGTGGATTCAATATATCACAGAATTATACAACCATCACCACTAATTCCAGAATGTTTTCATCATCCCAAAAAGAAATTTCATACCAAAAGTGCTAGGGAGGGATACTGACCAAATTATAATGTTATATTGTATATTATGTGCATGTGTAACAAAAATCCCATCAGTATGTACTAACTATAATGAACCAATAAAAAATGTGGAGAAAAAAAAGAAGTCCTAAACCCATTAACAGTCACCCTTTTTTTCGCTCTTCCTCCCAGCCCCTATTAACCATTGATCTTCTTTCTATCTATATGGATTTTCTTCTACTAGACATTTCACAAAAATGGACTCATACAATGTGTGGCCTGTCTCTGGCTGCTTTCACTTGGCATAACATGTTCAAAGTTCATCCTTGTACCATGTATCAGTACTCTACCACTAAGCCACAACCCCAGCCCTGTAATTTTTTTAAATTATTGGATCCTGACTTGAGTAACTACTGTGGTAATATAATAAGAGAATTAATTTTTAGAAAACACACGAAAAGTTTTTAGGGGTGAAAAAACATCATGGGGGGGGGCGGCTGGGGTTGTGGCTCAGTGGTAGAGCACTTGCCTGGCATGTATGAGGCACTGGGTTCAATTGTCAGCACCACATACAAATAAATAAATTAAATAAAGGTTCATTGATAATATATTTTTAAAAAATCATGGCGGCAACACAGCTCCAAAACAATTTTTTAAATGTATATATATAGAGAGAGAGAGAGACAGAAAAAACAATTGTGATAAAACAATTGTGATTCTCAAGAATCTAGGTGAAGGTTGTTTCTATGATGCACATTTCGTAATGCTGTCACAAAGTTTATTCCCTCCTTAGAAACTGCAACTCAGGGGCTGAGGTTGTGGCTCAGTGGTAGAGAGCTTGCCTAACATGCTTGAGACACTAGGTTCAATCCCAGGCACCCCATACAAATAAATAAAATAAAGTTATTGTGTCCTTCTACAACTAAAAAAAAAAATTTTACAAAAGAAAAAGAAACTGCAACTCAGGCAAGACAGAACAAAACAAAAAGAATATCAAAGATTAACAATTTCATGACTCTTACATATAAGAATTTAATCTCTTTCTCTTCTCCTCTAGACATGAGCAACAACTAAATTACCACATTTCACTTTGTCAGTGATTTGGAGTTAAGACATTTACCTGAAAAGAATCCATGCAGACAGGACTGGAAGCCAGCTCCTCATCTACAGCATGCAACTTCTCCATGAAAGTACTATCCCTGGTCTGTTTTGGTTTGGGAGGGGGCGGGGGCCCCATAGGCACTACCTCAGCACTGATGTGCCTGACGGCTGGTGTGGTGACTTTCTCAGCCTGATTAAAAAGAGGCACCACGTTAAGGAAGGAAGGAAAGAACAAAGAAATGAAGGAAAGGAGAAAAAGAGAAAGAACTAAGAAACAGGAGAAAGAAGCAGGTCTTCCATACCCTATTGACCCTTTTCTTCTTATCTAGACAGAGGTACATGAGAATATGCATTGTCAAGCATATTGATCTAACTAGGTTTTATTCTATTTCCAGTGAAGTCAACACAATGCTACTTAGGTTAGCAAAACATAGGAAATCTAATAAAATGGCTTTAAGGACAATATCAAATAGACAGGAGAAAAGAAACTCTGCTAGTGCATTTTTTTTGCCCCTTAAGAGAACTCTGAAAAGCTCTTTCCCTAATACTAAGTTCTAGTCTTGACTGTTCCTTGAGCTAAGGGACGTGGAAAAATGGTAACAGCACAGAATCCCCAAAAATAAATCATCTACTTAATTGGTTAATTAATCTGCTTATACAGTTACATCTAAGTCTCTTTATTTGATGCTGATTTACCTCTGATAATATGCCACTCTCCTCATCAGTTTCAGTCATCTCAGAAGACTGCCTCAGTTTGCATTTCTTTGCCCCACGTGGAGATGAAGCAGTGCTTTCAACATCACTTTCCAATAAGCTCTACAAGACAAATTCAGTCCACTTTTATATACATATGCCTCTGTCTCAATCTACCGAGTTTGACATCTCAACAGAATAAATAAAAGAAGGAGAAAATAAAAATTGTTTTTGAGAAAATAAAATTTAAATAGCTTAATATCCTAAAGTGGTGAGGAGGCCATGGATCAGATCACTATCCTCATTTGTATTATAAACTCTATAAAAGTATAAGGCAGGGGCTGGGACAGTAGTTCAGTGGCAGAACACTTGCCTAGCATATGTGATGCACTGGGTTCGATCCTTAGAACTACATAAAAATAAACAAATAAGGGTTGGTATTTTTTTTTTTTTTTAAAGAGAGAGGAGAGAGAGAGAGAATTTTTTTTAATATTTATTTCTTAGTTTTCGGCGGATACAACATCTTTGTTTGTATGTGGTGCTGAGGATCGAACCCGGGCCACACGCATGCCAGGCGAGCACGCTACTGCTTGAGCCACATCCCCAGCCCCAAGGGTTGGTATTGTAGCTCAGTGGAAGAGCACCTGCCTCGCAAGTGTGAGGCCCTGGGTTCAGTCCCCAGCACCACATAAACAAATAAAAATAAAGATATTGTGGGCTGGGGCTGTAGCTCAGCAGCAGAGCGCTTTCTAGCATGCGTGAGGCACTGGGTTTGATTCTCAGCACGACATAAAAATAAAATAAAGGCATTCTGCCAATCTATAATCACAAAAAAATAAATAAAAATAAAAATAAAAAAATAAAGATATTGTGTCCATTTAAAACTAAAAAAAAAAATTTTAAATAAAAATAAAAAAATAAAGGCATGCTGTCTATTTACACCTACCAAAAAAAAAATTTTTTTTAAATATAAGGCAGCAGTTTAAAATTCTTTTACAAACAAGTCAAAGAACAAATTAACAAGCCTTAAAAATGAACAAAGTATGCTACAAACAACAGCATACATGATTTTCAAAAGCATAATATTGAACAAAAATAACAAAGCCAGAAACAAAGGAACACATACACTACGGGTCCCAGTTACATAAAATTCATAAATAATAAAAATAGAACTATAGAGAGATGCATACTTAGGTGATATAACTACAAAGAAAGACAAGCAAGTAATTTCCAAATAATGATTATTTTTAGGGGGAGGGAGGTGACAGGGGTTGTGAAGGACATACTGGGGTAGTCCTGACATTGTTAAAATTCTCAACTTTCTTTACATTTTATTCTATATACATTTATGTGTGGGGCTGGGGATGTGGCTCAAGCGGTAGCATGCTCGCCTGGCATGCGTGCGGCCCAGGTTCGATCCTCAGCACCACATGCAAACAAAGATGTGTGTCCGCCAATAACTAAAAAATAAATATTAAAAAAATTCTAGCTCCCTCTCTCACTCTCTCTTTAAAAAAAAAAAATACATTTATGTGTTATGTGTTATGTTTCATAATATGTGCTAAAAAATTGAGGGAGTATGAAGAGCAGAAAAATACCTCACAGCAAAAAACTCATTAGAAAAAAATAACAATGGGCTGGGGATGTGGCTCAAGTGGTAGCGCGCTGGCCTGGCATGCGTGTGGCCCGGGTTCAATCCTCAGTACCACATACAAACAAAGATGTTGTGTCCGCCGATAACTAAAAAATAAATATTAAAAAAAAAAAAATAATAACAATTTTTCAATCCTCTTTATAGATGAGGTAACCGTACTAAGAAAGCAAAGCATACCATGTCATATTAAGCAAAACTTTTTCTCACTAACCTCTTCAGCAGTCTCATCTTCCTCTTCTTCATCTGGCTGGTACTCTTCATCAGAGGAATCATCTTCTTCAAGGTGGATATCCACAAACTGTGGAGGCTACATTAGTACAATTAGAAAGAAATGGAGGGCTGGAATTGTAGCTCAGTGGTATAGTGCTTGCCTAGCACATGTGAGACACTGGGTTCAATCCTCAATAGCACATAAAAATAAATAAATAAAATAAAGGTATTGTGTCTATCTATAAGTAAAAATATTAGAAAGAAAGAAGGACAAGCTGCCTGGGCACAGTGGCACATGCCTGTAATCCAGGCAATCGCGAGTTCAAAGCTAGCTTCAGCAACTCAGTGAGACCCTGTCTCTAAATAAAATACAAAATAGGACTGGGGATGTGGCTCAGTGGTCAAGTGCCCCTGACTTCAATCCCTGGTATCAAAAAAAAAGAAAGAAAGAAAAATGGAGTAGGACTCAAGGGTGGAGTATGTGCTTAACATGCACAAGGTCCTGGATTCAATCCCCAACAGCACAAAAAATGAACTAATAATAAACACAAATTATAAGTATTTGGAAAAGAAGGGGAAGAAGGCTGGGGTTGTTGCTCGGTGGTGGAGCTCTCGCCTAGCACATGCAAGGCCCTGGGTTTGATCCTCAGCACCACATAAAAATAAATAAATAAAATAAAGGTATTGTGTCCAAAATAAATATTAAAAAAAAAGAAGGTGAAGAAAGCAGTGCCGGAAAAACAAATTCTAAGAATATAATGTGCAGCTACAGCAAACAACACAAAGCAGGGGTTAAATGACTCCATGAGATGCAAACCCTACAGCAGTGGAAAGGGAGAAATCAAAGTCAAAATTTAAAGAAAAAAAAAAAAATAGGTTTAAAAACAAATAGAAGAGAAATAATGAGGCTTCAAAACTGAAGTCTTTCTGGAAAACAAGAATGACAAAGACCTCTCCCAAGTTTACCTTAATTTCATTGGCCTTCTTAATTGGTGAAATATTCCATGTTGGAATTACCTACCAAAAAGAATATAAATAATTAATTGAAATGGATTAACTTTCTTTTTTACTTTCTCTTTACCATTACAAAGAGCCATCTACCTAACAAGTAGCTACAGTGATCTAGAGGTGCTGATTATTCTCGGTATCTTCTCAAATGTCTGTGAAAGTTTAACCGGAGAAAAAGAGGGAAGAATCTATTTGTCATTTGCATTTATGCTGTAATCCTAGTAAGATTCACTTTTATCTATAAATGGAGAAAAAAAAATGTATGTCTTGCAGCTCAGGCTCATATGGGGCAAACGATAGGAAAACTATTTAACTACAACACTATACAAAAACTTAAGATATTATAGTTACAGCAGCCATTTGACATCAGTATTTCTTTTAATCAATTACATAAATCTGCCACCAGTATGCCTCTAAAACTCCAACCATAAATAGCTCTTACAGAAAGATTTAAGTGTGAAGTATCATATTATCCACTCTTATTTTCAAACAGTATAAGAAAAAACAATAATTATAAACATAAAGCAAATATGATAAAATGTTAATCTTGGAATCTAAATTGTAATACTCTTTCAACTTTTTGTTTGACATGCTTCACACAGAGTTGGAGGAAAGGCTTTTTTGTTCTTTTAGGTTGGTTGTTTTTTATTTTGTGGTGCTGGGAATTAAACCCAGGGATTTTCTATCACTAAGCCAAATCCCTAGTCCTTTTTATTTTTTATTTTGAGAAGGGTCTGGATAAATTGCTGAGGCTAGCCTTGGGGACTTGTCTTCCTCCTGCAACAGCTTCCCAAGTTGCCAGGATTACAGGCAGGCACCACCATATCCAGCTCTATCTATCCATCTATTTATTTATTTATTTATTTATTTAATCTCTTTATTTATTAATTTAATTTTCTTTTTCTTCTTTTTTTTAAATTGTCAATGAACCTTTATTTATTTATTTATATGGGTGCTGAGAACTGGAACCTAGTGCCTCACACATGCTAGGCAAGTGCTCTACCACTGTGCCACAACCCCAGCCCTTATTTTTATATTTTAAATTTTGAGACAGGATCTAAGTTGCCAAGACTAGCCTCACATTTTCACTACTCCTGCCTCAGCCTCCTGAGTAACTGGGATTATAGGCATTTACTACTGACTGTTACTGAATTTTTTAAAAACTCTTATATACTGCAGATAAGATGCCACTGAGAATACATAATTTCTTGCCATTCAATTGTGACCCAAACAAAATCATCTTATGAACAAAGACAATCAACTACTAGGTTCTGTCTCTAAAGAACCTTAGGTCTTCACATTTCCTCAGTCCTACCATATTCTGACAACTTACGTAGTTCTGTATAACTCGGACCAGTACAGGGTCAGCGGTATGACTATGATTCAGGTCCAGTTCCCTTCCCACGTCATTTTCTTAACCTATTGCCAAACCCATCCAGAAAGCCAGCCAGCATTTAAAAGTGTGTTGGAGTCAGTCTATTAAGCATTAAGACCTGGACTCTTCACCTTTGCTCTCCCACATAAATTAATCTTACGGCCTCAAATCTGTACACTATATTCACGGTCAAAAACATAATCCAAAGTTTGATGTGGATCTCATTGGCTGTTTTTGTTTTTCTAATCAAACACAAAATCATTGTTAATTATACTCTATATGTCATGTAGATTTCACAGAACTTCTGTCTCATCATCGCAACCATATGTTCACTGGTGATTATTTTCTGAAGAATGATGAAATTTCAATTTATACAACAAGGATTATTTAACTAGACAAAAAGTGTGGTATGTCTGCCCCTCCTGCTCAAAAAAAAGTCAACATAGCCTTGGGTTGTATTAAGAAAAACATGGTCTCTAGAACACTGAGGAGATATCTAACTAATGTAGACTGTTAAACCACGTTTGGTTTAGTAGATTCCATTTGGGGCATACTTTTTTTTGGTACTAGGGATTGAACTCAGGGGCATGTTACCATTAAGCTAAATCCCCAGCTCTTTTTACTTTTTATTTTGAGACAGGGTTTCACTGAGTTGTTGAGTGTCTCACTAAGTTGATGAGGCTGGCCTCAACCCTATGCTTAATTTCCTGAGTTGCTGGGATTATAAATGTGCCCTACCACACCTGGACTACAAATAAATCTTTTAAAGGAGCAAACCCAGACCATAATTTTTCCATATTTCTTCCCTATGAATAACCTAGAATTAGATCCTATTTACCAAGCTAAATAAATAACAACAAAATAGGGCTGGGGATGTGGCTCAAGCGATAGCACGCTCGCCTGGCATGTGTGCGGCCTGGGTTCGATCCCCATCACCACATACAAACAAAGATGTTGTGTCCGCCCAAAACTGAAAAATAAATAAATATTAAAAAAAATAATAATAAAATAAAACACAGAACACTTACCACTCCTTTCTCCACCACTTCCTTCAGTTTAGAGCGAGTCATTTTAGGCTCCTAAGGAAAGAGAAACAGGATCAAAAATCAGGGCTTTTGTGTTTGGGTGTTTTTGTTTTTCAGTAGTACAAACTAAACCCAGCAGCACTCTATCACTGAGCTATATCCCCAGCCCTTTTTATTTTTGAGATAGGGTCTTGATAGGTTTCCCAGGATGGCCTCAAATGTGGAATCCTCCTGCCTCAACCTCCCCAGAAACTGGGATTATAGGTGTGCACCACCACCCTGGCCATAAACAGGTTTTGAGATACTAACTTTGCCCCAAGCTATTAAAAGGTTTATAAACTCCCAAGTGACTTCCTACACTTGGCCAGTTTACAGGTAATTCTTCCATGACATTAAAAGACTGATCATCAACTACTTACAAACATTGGCATGTCTTCTGTTTCACTGATGGCTGCTTTCATCATAGCTACCACATGTTCATTTGTGATTACTTCCTGGAGAAAGATGAAATTTCACTTTATGTTCACATAAAGATGTTGTCATCTAGAAAATACTCATCTGTATGTAACTCTGTTAAACCTACATGGAGGATTAATGAAAGCCAGTCTCCAGCTTCAGACTGGGATAAAGCAAGTTGACTTACCACAAAGAAGGCAGAAAAAGTTTTAGATAGAAGCACAGAGTGTGAAACAATGTAGTAGCAAATAAATCAATCATATTAGCTGCTACTAGGAACAGCAATAAAAATTGATTCTAAAGTAACCATATGCTACAGGAAACAGCAAAATCTTTATGAATAGCTGAGTTTGCAACATATCTAAAATACTGTTGATAAGTGTGCTAAGTACGATCAAATGCTAAATGGGTTTCTTTTCAGATGTATCACCCCACATAAGTAAATCCACTATGAACATTCTTATCTTCAAATCTGCTAAACACATTAAGCAAACCAGTGGAAGGAAGCAAAGACAGTTATCTTCACAATTAAGTTCTTCTTTAACATGTGTTCAGATTTCAAATTTGTGCTAAGTGCAGAGAAAGTTATCTTGAGATATAAAATGCTTTGTCACAGGTAACCCACAAAACTGGTAATTAATCTACCAAGAGTCAAGAATTTGCTGAGTCTGTTTATTTGCTTTCCATAAAAGTTTCCACTGCAATGACAGAGCGGCCCAGTCTTACTCACATGAAGAATGTTTCGCACATTGACTGCTGTCAGGTTGTGCTGCTTGGCACCATCCTCTAAGGTACGATCAAGCATGTCATCCAATTTCAGGTCA
The DNA here is from genome assembly GCF_021218885.2 of Marmota monax. NCBI lineage: Eukaryota > Metazoa > Chordata > Mammalia > Rodentia > Sciuridae > Marmota > Marmota monax. The sequence continues at coordinate 1,371,738 of NW_026694593.1, read as the reverse complement.
CAGGCCAAGGTCCCTTGTTCTTGACCCTTTCCTTCTCGTTTCCTCTTGGTACCCTTCTTCTTTTTTCTCCTTTTCTCACTTTCTTCATTGTCTTGTTCTTCTGTTAATAAACCAACTTTATCACCATAATCTCCAAAATAGCTGCTCTTAGAACTAAGCCCAAAAAGGCAATAGTAAAAGAAAATCAAGCTAATGGTACTGTAGTAGCAATAATAACTAACATTCACTGAATATTTATGTCAGACACTTTTTTTTTTTTTTGGTACCAGGGATTAAACCCAGAGTGCTTAATCATTGAGAGACATCCCCAGCCCACCCACCATTTTGGGGGGTGGGATACCGGGGATTGAACTCAGGGACACTTGACCACTGAGTCACATCTCCAACCCTATTTTGTATTTTATTTTATTTTGCAATTGTACATGGACAGAATGCCTTTATTTCATTTGTTAATTTTTGTGTGGTGCTAAGGATTGAACCCAGTACATTCTCACACATGTTAGGCAAGCACTTTGCTACTGAGCTACAGCCCTAGCCCCCTATTTTGTATTTTATTTAGAGACAGGGTCTCACTGAGTTGCTTAGTGCCTTGTTTTTGCTGAGGCTGGCTTTGAACTCGTGATCCTCCTACCTCAACCTCCAGAGCCACTGGGATTACAGGCATGCGCCACCTCACCCAGCTGTCAAATACTCTTGTACATACTTTATAGATCTTAATTCATTTACTCCTATGAGGTATTAATTCACTTGCCCTATCTGGTAGAGACTATTATTTTGCTACCATAAAGATGAAGAAACTGAAGCAGAGAGGTTAAGAAACTTTCCTAAGAATAGTAAATGGCAAAGTCATATGTTGAATCCAAGCATGCTGGTTACAGAATCTACAACTGAAATTATTACTCTATACTATCCAGATAATATATCAAAGCTCCCGGGTTTGTGCCCTAATCCTTCAACCTAAATGGGTTACTTTGGTAATAGGATTTCAACTTTTTTTTTTTTTTAATACTGGATATGTACCCTTTAGGGAAATCATGCAGATCAAATAATATTTAATAATCAAAGTACTTTATAATCAATAAAATATCATACAAATATAATTTATTATTACTATTATACTATAAACGGAAAACAAGAAGGGCTGGGGATGTGGCTCAAGCTGTAGCACACTCGCCTGGCATGCACGGGGCACTGGGTTGGATCCTCAACACCACATAAAAATAAAATAAAGATGTATATATTAAAAAAAAAAAAAAAGGAAAACAAGAAACAAACCAATAAAAAATCTACAGGAAGGAAGGAGAAAGAGAAGGAAAAAAAGAGAGAGAGAGGAAAGGAGGGTGAAAGAGAAGAAAGGAAAGAAGGATGGAAGAAAGGAAGGAGAGAGTTGAGTATCTTTATTCTTCAGGGAAAGGTCCACATATATAACCAAAGGAAGAACTCTAAAATTCTAGTACACCTTGGAATAAATAATATAGATTAACATAAAACACCAATCAAACCAATATAACTTTTTAATAATATTTTTAAGCAATGGGGAAGAAAAAAAACCAAGTAAATAAAGAGTGGAAATTATCCTAATATTGATTTTAAGGGGGAAATTTCAAAAAGTACCCCCAAAGTAATAAAACTCTTTACTAGTGATCATTTAAGGAAGCAGCATAGGGCGAATTGCATGGCATAACACGTAGTAAAACTTCCTACAAACCTTGGTATACACTACTTTCACCAAAGTCTCTGTTCTCACCTCATTACTCCTTTTCTCCATAAATTCCAAAGCTTCTCTCTCTTCACCACTCAGATCTCCTCTCTGTCCCCGCTTCTCTCTTACATCTTTTCTCATATAGACCAACCTAGCTGGTTCTTGGTTTCTGCCATCCACCTTTCCCTCATTTCACCAGCAATGTAACAATGATCTGGTAGTTGCAGAGTAAGAAAAGGACTTCTGGCCAGGGAGGAAGTTTTGATTCAGCTTTACACTCATATCCTATCCTGTTGTTAAGTCACACGGTTAACAGTAAAACTGATCCAAAAAATAAAAATTTGAGGGGCTGAGGTTGTGGCTCAGCAGTAAAGTGCTCACCTAGCACATTCAGGGACCTGGATTTGATCCTCAGCACCATATAAAAATAAATAAAATAAAGGTATTGTGTCCAACTGCAACTAAAAAAATGAATATTTTAAAATAATTTTTGAGGGGGCTGGGGATGTGGCTCAAGCGGTAGAGCGCTCGTCTGGCATGCGTGCGGCCCAGGTTCGATCCTCAGCACCACATACCAACAAAGATGTTGTGTCTGCTGATAACTAAAAAATAAATATTAAAAAAAATAAAATAAAATAAAATAATTTTTGAAAAAATATATAAATTAAAACTATGAAATGATGCTGTAAACAATAAAATTTGATGTTAACTAAAAATGACTCAGAGGAATCAAATCTTCTTTATAAAAATTAGATATACAAAATTCATAGGAATAAAGGCCAAAAAGGGAACGTTTTAGAAGCAGCTAAAATTCATAAAACTTTGTATAAATAACTGATAAAGAATCAAAATGAGCTGGGTGGGGTAGCGCATGCCTGTAATTTCCAGTGCTTGGGAGAATGAGGCAGGAGGATCATAATTCAAAGGTAGCCTCAAAAGCAAAAACAAGGCTCAAAGCAATTTAGTGAGACCCTGTCTCTAAATAAAATACAAAATAATGCTGGAAGATGTGGCTCAGTGGTCAAGTGCCCTTGAATTCAATCACCAGTAACACCCCCCTCCCCCCAAAAAAAGAATCAAACTGTCCTTTAAAACACTGTTTTCAAACTATTTATTGCAAAGAACCAGTTTTGCTTTGTAAGAATTCAGTACAGACTTACATTTTTACAAAATAAAAATGTAGCCATTGTTAAAATATTTAACATTTTTTCTAAATTTTATTCTTAGTTGCCCTTAGTTTTTTGAGGTTGCTTTTTTTCTTGGGGGGATGGGTACTGTTGGGAGGCCATCAGCCACGAATGAATTAGCATGCAAAGACCACTGAAAGCCATACAGAGCCTTACACTGGGGGCTTGGTACGTTATAACTTCCCCCAGTCTTAAGAACCCTACCTTATCACTGAAACTATGTCACAACTCCCAAATCACCCTAACAACCAAATATCAAGACCTTCACAAAACTTGATGAGGCTATTAAAAGGGAGCCCCAACTGAGCTGGGGTTTGGCTCAGTGGTAAAGCGCTTGCCTAGCACGTTACGTGTAAGGTACTGGGTTCGATCCTCAGCACCACATTAAAAAAATAAATAATAAGGTAAAGGTATTGTATCCATTTACAACTAAAAATATATATTAAAAAAAAAAAGAAGCCCCAATTAAGGGAGCAGGAAACGGAGGCAAAAACAGGGTGACTCAATTTCCTTAAAAACTCCTACCCTATGAGTACGACACCATCCATTCTCAGAGGTGGTACATGCAAGCTCCTAGATTGTCAGTCAAAAGTCAGAAGGTGGACTTGGGCGGAACTTCAGAAGCTTTCCTGGAATTCCCAATAAAAATTAGGGAGCAGGAAGGGCTCACACTCCCTCTTTCCCTCTGAGAAGAACCACACTGTCCCTAGAGAGTGGCCCCTTTTCCTTTTATCATACCTTGAAATAAACTCATGTTACTAGGGGAACATGTCTAAAATCCTTCTGAATTATTCACTTCAGGGTTTGAAAGAAGCCCTTCATGCTGCCTCAGTTTCCTGGAAGCCCCCAGCTCTGTAATATTTGGCTTTTCAACCCACTCTCTGAACCCCTCTCACTTGGCAAGAGCTCTGTTTCTTCTCTTTTCACACTCACACTCCATTGTCCCTGAATTTCATTCTTCAAGTTCATGAGCCAAGAACGCAGAAAGGAATTTCAGGAAGAGCCACTGCTGAACTATAACACAAGCAGGCATGGCATGCTCTGGAGCTGGGAGAGCTGTTAACACAAATGGGTCCTGCATGCCATAATCATAACAGCAGAAAATCCAGTTTCAGCACTGGGAATTAAACCCACAGACCTTTAATCACTGAGCTACGGCCCCAGCCCTTTTTCTTTTTTATTTTGAGAAAGGTCTCGCTAAAGTTGCTGAGGCTCTGGCAAAGTTGCTAAGGCTGGCCTTCAACTCAGGATCCTCCTGCTTCAGTCTCCCAAATTCCTAGGATCAGAGGTAGACACAACTCTGCCCAGCTGCCATTAGCTATTTTGTATCAAACCTGTAAGAGTATACAGATTAACACAAGTCCTCAGACCACACTTTTGAGTTGCACTGCTTTTGATTTCCACCAAAATGCACAATCCAAATAAAAGTAAAACAAAAACGCAAGATACAATTTAAATTAATTACAAAGAAAGTTTATAACAGAATTTAAAAGAATAATAAAATTCACTGCAGAAAATACTTTCCCATTGAAAAACCATCAGGATTATCATAATTACATTTAAATTACTATTTAACCCACACACACACCTTTTTTTTTCACTGCTATGTTTCAAACAAACCCAGGACCTTCCACATGCTGGCAAGTGCTCCACCACTTAGCTATGCCTCAAGGTCCTAAAATAACTATCCCATAAACATGGAATCAAAACTGGAACTATGGCCAGGAGGGATGGCACACACATGTAATTTTAGTGACTCAAGAGGCTGAGACATGAGGACTGTAAATTCAAGGCCAGCCTCAGAAACCTAGTGAGGCCCTAAATAATTAATGAGACTGTTTAAAAAAAAAAAAAAATACAATAAAATAAAATAAACTGGGGATGACTCAGAATGATAAAGCATTCCTGGGTTCAATCCCTACCAAAAAAATAAAATAAAATACTGTCACTATGGGTTAAACTATCCCCATGTCAAATTTACATCTGTTTTCTGATTTTGATGTTGAGTATATTGGGGAATGTGAGTCTATAAGACAAATCCAATGAATTCAAATTCTAACACATTGCACAGATAATCTAAGAAAATATAACATGGTTACATCTTTTTCTGTTATGGAACTAATCCGTTATCTTACTTTTTAAATACTGGGATGCCAGTGACTCTAAAGGGAAGGACAGCAGAATAAAATAGACCTTATTATTGCTGTGGGTATACACGTGACTGCATGACCAATGTAATTCTGCAACTTGTACACTCAGAAAAATGAGAAATTATATCCCATCTGATTCAAATGTATGATATGTCAAGATCAGTGTTCTGTGTAACTAATTAAAACAAATTATTAAAAAATTAAAAAATAAAATTAATCAAAATTAAAATAAATAAAGAATAACTGAAAAAGATAAAAAAGAAAATTTTTCCTTTCATAAAACAAATTCACTAGAGAAAATGGCTAGAACCAAAATATCCCTTGAGAAGTAGACTTAATAAAGTAACCAATAAATTTAAAGTAAAATGCACGATGGTAAAGTGGAGGAGATCAGTAAAAATATGGGGTAGATTCTGTTAATATCTAAATCAACAAAATTGCTTTGACTTCTTAAAATGTTGCTTAACATTCCAACATTAAAAACAGTCCCAGGACATTTGGTTTGGGTCATAACAAAAAAAAAATTTTTTTCTTTTTTCAGAACAACCATTCCATGAAAAACAACTATAAAACTACATAAACACATACATATATACAAAGACGGTCTAAAGGCACTGGAGAATAGCCACTGAAGACAGGATGTAAAGAGTTGTGATCCTTGAAATAAGGACTTCTAAGATGAAAGCATCAGTTTTGCCTGGCTAAAAAATCATTTGGGGCAATTGAAGAAGCCAAGGCAACCAAAGCAGCTGAGTTAGAGAATCAAATCCTAGAGAGTACCAGCGGCTCAGGAGGCGGAGGCAGGAGGATCTCGAATTCAAAGCCAGCTTTAGCAATTTGGTGAGATGCTAAGCAACTCAGTGAGTCCTGTCTCTAAATAAAATTCAAAATTGGGCTGGGGATGTGGCTCAGTGGTTAAGTGCCTCAGTCTGGCTGGGCACAAATCACGAGCCACTCAAGCAGGAACAAACTTTATTTCTGAACTCCCAAGAAGGCCACCCTCCAGGCCCTCCTAGGCACACCACACACCAACCGGAACTCCCTCCACCGGAACTTCACCAACCAACAGGAACTCCCCAGGAATCCCCACAAGAACTCCAAAGTAGCGGGCGACCGAGGCGGACAGCAGGGGTCTATATACAATTGAATACACAACCTGTTTCATTCCAGCATCATCTTAATGGCTCGCCTCTCAACCAGTACTTCTGGCAAAATGCCAGGGGCCATTCCAACTCAGCTGTGGCTCTTAACACTCACTCTCACACTCTCTCTTTAAAAAAAAAAAAGATGTATCCGCCGAAAACTAAAAAAAAAAATAAATATTAAAATTCTCTCTCTCTCTCTCTCTTTAAAGAAAAAATAAAAGTAAGAAAAAAAGGGGCTGGGGATGTGGCTCAAGTGGTAGCACGCTCGTCTGGCATGCATGCGGCCTGAGGTTCAATCCTCAGCACCACATACCAACAAAGATGTTGTGTCTGCCAATAAATAAATAAATAAATATGTTTAAAAAAAAAAAAAAAGAAAAAAAAAAGTAAGAAAAAAATTTCCTTAATCTGATAAAAATGTTTCTATGAAAAGCCTACAATTACCATCATGCAAAATGGAAGAATACAGAACATTTCTCTCCTATGTTCAGAAACAACATGATATGTACTTCCACTACTTCTAATCTACGTAATAATGGAACTCTAATATAAAAAAAAAAAAAAACCAGCACAGATGCTCACTTTAAAGCCATTTGTTAAGATGAATAAATGTCTATTTGTCTGTACATATTATATTTCACAATAAAAATTAAATATTTTGAAAGAATATAAAGGTGGCCTAAGCCTATGAGCTAGCATCCAATATAAAAAAAGTGAGGGCTGGGGTTGTGACTCAGTGGTAGAGTACTTGCCTATTATGTGTGAGGCACTGGGTTCAATTCTCAGCACCTCATATAAATAAATAAAATAAAGGTCCATTAAAAAAAAAAGTGAGCAGGTTCACACACACAAAAAAAAAATCCTGGTAGCATATTCACAGCAACACCTTTGAGCGCATCATACAACCAGAAACTATCAAAATGCCCATCAAGAGTTGGATGGATAAAGAAAACAAAGAATATTCAAACAACAGAACATTAAATGACAATGAAAATAAACAATCTAAAACAGCATTCTGCACCAATGTTGAGTGGAAAAAAGGCAATCACAATCCTATGCGGTACATGCCTATAATCCCAGTGGCTCAGGAAGCTGAGGCAGGAAGATTGAGAGTTCAAACCAGCCTCAGCAACAGGGAGGCACTAAGCAACTCAATGAGACCCTGTGTCTAAATAAAATACAAAATAGGGCTGAGGATGTGGCTCAGTGGTTGAATGCCCCTGAGTTCAATCCCCACTCCCCCGAGACAAGAAAAAAGAGGCAATCACAAAAAGCATGTACATGTGATTCTATTCATACAAAAGAAAACAGATGAACCAATATATGCTACTGGAAGTCAGGACAGTAGTTACCCATTAGGTGGGGGTGAAAATGAAAGAGAATAAAATGGACTTCTGAACTCAAGAAAGAAACTCAGGATATCTTAGAATATGTGCAGTTTTCTACATATTATACTTCAATAGTTTGCTGAAAAGAAAAAGAAAGCCTACCCATTGGGATAAAGAGTCCACCATCCTCTATCTCTTCCTTAGCTTGGTAAGCCAGAGTCCTGAGTGGCTTTTCTTGAGGAGAGGCACAAACATCTGGCTGGGATGGTTTCCTAGGCTGGACTCCTGGTTTTGCAGATTGGCTGCCTGAGGGCGGTAAAGGAATCTCCCCTCCAGAATGCATCTGAGGTTTCCCTAGAAGAATCACAAACATTGCTCCATACTTTGCCCATTCTCAATCATACTCTGTTGTAAAAAATCAGCATCTTGTTATAAAGTCTTTTTTGTTAAACAACTTCATGAATGAAGTTCACTATACATACAAGTATTCCCCCTCTCTGAGAGGCAAGAACCTAAGAAAAACACTGAAATCGAGGTTCAGACACAAATGACCCATCTGTAATACCAGGGAGTTGAACTAGATAATTGCAAAGATCCTTCCAGTTCTAAGATGCTTTGAGCTTTATAATATTTCCTATAGAAAAATCAGATTCAAGTCTGCATGCTGGCACATGCCTGTAATCCCAACAGCTAGGGAAGTTGAGGCAGGGGGATTTTGAGTTCAAAGCCAGCCTAAGCAACTTAACAAGGCCCTAAGCAACTTAGCAAGAATCTGTTTCTAAATAAAAATATAAAAAGGAGCTAGGTGTAGTGGCACACACCTGGAATCATAGCAGCTCAAGTCCAAAGCCAGCCTCAGCAACTTAGCAAGGCCCTAAGCAAATAAATGAGACCCTGTCTCTAACTTAACTACAAAAAGGTCTGGGTATGAGGCTCAGGGGTTAAGCACCCTTGGGTTCAATGCCCAGTACCAAAAATAAAAGAAAAGAAAAATCAGATTCTTATTTGGAAAAGGGGTTCTGATAACAAAGGAAATTTTTTATAGATAACCATTAACACTACTGATTTAGTCAGCTTTTTCATCACTATGACCAAAAGTTCTGACAAAAACAACATAAAGGGCTGGGTACAGTGGTGCATACCTGTAATCCCAGCAGCTCAGGAGGCTGAGGCAGGAGGATTGAAAGTTCAAAGCCAGCCTCAGCAAAAGTAGGGCACTAAGCAACTCAGTGAGACCCTGTCTCTCAATAAAGTACAAAATAGGGCTGGGGATGTGGCTCAGTGGTGGAGTGCCCCAGTACGAAAAAAAAAAGAACAACAACATAAAGAAGTTTATTTGGGGTTCATGGTTTTAGAGATCTCAGTCCACAGAAGGCCAACTCCATAGCTCTGTGCCCAAGGTGAGGTAGAACATCATGGCAAACGGGTATGTCAGAGGAAAGCCCCCCAGAACATGGCAATAAGGAGAGGGAGGGAGGGGGAGAGAGATATCTCCGATCACCAGTGACAAAATAGGAAACTCGAAGGCAAGCCCCCAGTAACATGCCTCCTCCAGCTTACCTGCCTACAGTCACTGCAGTTAATTCAAATCAGTGGATCACTGACTAGGTTATGACTTTCACAATCTAATCATTTTACCTCTGAATGTTCTTGCATTGTCTCACAAATGAGCTTTTGGGGGACACTAACTATCCAAATCAAACAACCAAATTTATCAACTATAAATGATATACATATAAAATGTCTTGACTATTAACCAATGTTACAGAACATTGTAAATATCACCATAAATTACATAGTTCTACAGTTCATTAGACAACTTTCTCACCTTAACTCTTCTTGGGGATGGAAGGGAGGCACGGGTAGCATTAAAAAGGGAAAGAAACCTTCATGCAATATAGAAAGCGAATCAAGAGCCAGGCATGGTGGCGCATGTCTATAACCCAGAAGCTCAGGAGGCTGAGGCAGGAGGATTGCAAGTTCAAAGCCAACCTCAGCACTCAGCAACTTTGCAAAGCCCTAAGCAATTCCATGAGATACTGCCTCTAAATAAAATATTTTAAAAAGAGCTGGGGATGTGGCTCAGTGCTTAATTGTGCCTGGGTTCAATCCCCAGTACCAAAAAAAAAAAAAAAAAGCACGAATCAGTCCTGAATTCTATCAATGTCATTATGTCTTTTTTTTTTAACTTCTGGAGCCCATAATTACTTCACAGGATCAAAAGGCTAAGAAATCCCCCCCCCTTTTTTTTTTTTTGTAGTTGTAGATGGACAGAATGCCTTTATTTACTTGTTTGTTTTTATGTGGTACTAAAGATCAAACCCAGTGCCTCACAAATGCTAGGCAAGTGCTCTGCCACTGAGGTACAGCCCCAGCCCCCAAGGCTTTCACTTTAACAAGGATTGTACATCAATCCATAAAAAGTTCTTCTCAGCCAAACTGGGAATCTCAACCCATACCATGGCATAGCTTAATCAATAATCTTTAATAATTTTTAGAATTAATGATGTCTACATTTTAAAAACTAAACCTAGGCAAACAATTTTTTAAACAAACATACCAAAAGCTTCAAATTATGCAAGCATTACCCTTCAAAATAGAGATCTTTAAGCACTGGTATAGCATGCAGGAGACCTGGGTTCAATCCCTAGCACTATTGAAAAAAAAATAAGAAAAAGAAAAAAAAAAACAGAAGTTTACTTTGGTACACAGAACTTCTTCCACTCCCACATCCCAGTGGCTTGGGAGGCTGAGACAGGAGCATCATAAGTTCAAAGTCAGCCTCAACAACAGCAAGGTGCTAAGCAACTCAGTGAGACCTTGTTTCTAAATAAAATGAAAAATAGGCTGGGGATGTCGTTTAGTGGTTGAATGCCCCTGAGTTAAATCACTGATTAAGGAAAAAAAAAAAAGTTGTTTTTTCAGGTATGTTGTCCCACTGACAAAAAGCTAATAACAACATATTTGGACTACTCTAAACAGTCCCTACAAATATTTTGTCAGCTGCACCACAAGATCATTTTTCATGTATCTATATTAGTATTCCTTTTCTCTGCAACCTCTTTCCCTTAGACTCCATCACATTGGTTTTCAATTTAATTCATTTGCTTAAAAACTCTAACATCCCCACTCTTTCTTGACTTTTTAAATGTTAGGTACTTAAAGATCTCAGAAAGAGAAGCCAAGTAGTATGAGAGAGACAGAAGGAAAAATCATAAACAGATCATTGATAAGTTGTTTAATAACAGCCTGATAATTGTAAATTGATAACACAAAAATCATTAGCTGAGAACTGTACAAATCAAGGTGAAATCTGACTATACTAATCACTTTTAAGAGGTAAAGAAAAAAAAGGGATAAGTAGAAAATAAAGTACAGGGCTGAGGTTATGGCTCAGTGGTAGGGTATTTGCCTAGTACGTGTAAGGCACTGGGTTCCATCCTCAGCACCACATAAAAATAAATAAAGGTATTGTGTCCATCTACAACTAAAAACAAATTTTAAAAAAAGCAGATGTTAATTCACAATAAGGGAAGACTAGGGAAGAATAGAGGTACTTTGAATTAGACAGAAGGAAGTAAAGGGAAGTAAGGAGGTAAGAGAGTAGGAAGGTAGTAGAATGAATCGGACATTATTACCTTTTGTGCACAGATGATTATACAACCAGTGTAACTCTACACCATGTACAACAAGAAGAATAAGAAGTTATGGGCTGGGGTTGTGGCTCAGAGGTAGAGCGCTCGCCTAGCATGTGCGAAGCACTGAGCTCGATCCTCAGCACCACCTAAAAATAAATAAATAAAATAAAGGTATCGTGTCCATCTACAACTAAAAAAAAAAAAAAAATTAAAAAGAATGAGAAGTTATACTCTATGTATGATGTGTCAAAATGAATTCTACTGTCATATGTAACTAATTAGAACAAATTAAAATGAAATAAAAGAAAATAGAGTAGGGATTAGAAATAGAGCTTAGTGGTGAGCACTTACTTAGCATAAGCAAAGTCTGGATTCAATTTCCAGTACCACAAGGAGAAAAAGGAAAGAAAAACAAAAAGTAAGGAAAAAAAAAAAAAGGAAGAAAAAAAAAAGGAAGGAAGGAATAAATTAGTGTACATAAATAAATTTAAAAAGAACAAGTAAGGCTGGGGGTGCAGTCAGTAGTAGAGCACATGCTTACCATGTGCAAGGCCATGGGTTCAATCCCCAGCATTAAAAAAATTAAAAACAAAAATACATAAGGGAATAAGTAAAATTCTATTATAATAAGCCCATTAAAGAGAAAGGTTTAAGGGGTGGGGGATGGGAGGATTAAATGAACTCTAGATAGGGAAAAGGGGAGGGAGAGGTAGGGAAGAGGCATAAGGGAAGGAAAGATGGTGAATGCAATGGTCATCATTATCCTCAGTACATATATGAAGACATGAAAGATGTGACTCTACTTTGTGTACAATCAGAGATATCAAAAACTGTGCTCTATATGTATAATATGAATCGTAATGCATTCTGCATCATATATAACAAATTAAAATTAAAAAAAAAAAAAAGAGAGAGAAAGAAAAATGTTTAAGTCTGAAGCTGGAGGATCACATTCAATACCAACCTGGGCAACTTAGCAAAACTCAAAATAAAAAACAAAAAGGGGAGGTAGCTCAGCAGTAGAGTGTCCCTGAGTTGAATCCCCAGCACCATGAAAAAAAATAGAGAGAGAGAGAGAGAGATTTAGGGGCTGAGAATGTAGCCCAATGATACAGTACCTGCCCAGCATGTATAAGGACCTGAGTTCAACCATTAGTGCCACAAAAAATTTTTTTTAAACAATAACAAGATTTAGTCAGCTATGGACATTCAATGCCTATAGTACCAGCTAACTGTGGAAGCTGAAGCAGGGGGACCACTTGAGCCTAGGAAATCAAGGCCAGCCAAGGCAACATTTTCCTGTCTTAAAAAAAAAAAAAAAAAAAAAGGTGTGGGGGGTGGTTTTCACCCTCACACCGGCAGTCTAGAAACTTGCTTTAACTATGTACAACTTGTAACAAAATGACAATACTTCAAAATTGTGCAGATGTCTTTTCTACATTTTGTTCACTTTTTCTACAATGAATATGATGAGCTGCTTTCATATCAGAAAACTAAAATGTTACTTGGAAGAAAGCAAACCAAGCCCATCTATAATTACAGACATTCAAGAGGCTAAAACAGAAGGATAGCAAATTCAAGGCCAGCCTCAGCAATTTAGCAAGAACCTGGCTCAAAATAAAAAACAATAATAAAAATAAAAAAGGGCTAGGAGTATAACTTAGTGGTATAGTGCCCCTGGGTTCAATCAAAAAGAAAAAAGCAAAACAAATATAAGAATATGCACTAAAACTTCAGTAGAAATTATTCTGAGTAGTAAGATTATGGGTGATACTTTTTTTTTCAAAATTCTCAATACTTCCAAAATGCAACACGTATATTTTTTTTCTTTTTATTTTTAGATGGGGGGGGGGGGTTGTTCTCACTATGTTGCCTAGGCTGGCCCTGGATCAATTTGGTTACCCAACTTAATGAAGTGGAGCAATATTACAGATAATCCTAAACAAAATTTTTTTAATTTATCTACATTTGGATATCTATAAAATAACCATTTTTTTTAAAGAGAGAGAGAGAGATTTTTAATATTTATTTTTCAGTTTTCAGTGGACACAACATCTTTTTCTATTTGTATGTGGTGCGAGGATCGAACCCAGCGCCCCAAGCATGCCAGGCGAGCGCCATTACCGCTTGAGCCACATCCCCAGCCCTAAAATAACCATTTAAAAAAAATCTCTAGCTGGGCATAGTTTTGTTTTGTTTTTGTTTTATATATTTTTTTAGTTTTTGGTGGACACAACATCTTTATTTTTCCTCAGGGTGCTGAGGATCGAAACCAGCACCCTGCACATGCCAGGCGAACGCCCTGCTGCTTGAGCCACATCCCCAGCCCTGGGCATAGTTTTACATGCCTGTAACCCCAGCAGCTTAGGAGGCTGGGAGGGGATTGCAAGTTCAAAGCCATCCTCAGCAACTTAGCGAGGCCCTAAGCAATTTAGCAAGACCTGTCTGAAAAAAATAAATAAAAAGGGCTGGGGATGTGGCTCAGTGGTTAAATGCCTGGGTACCAAACTTTCAACCCCTAGTTATTTATCAATTCCTTTTCTAGCATTTTAATCTTATATTATCCTCCAGCTCCTCCTGTCTTCAAGTGACCTACCTTGAAGAAAATTCAATAATATTCCTGCTTCCTCTAGCAAATTCCCATTCTCCTACTGCAAAAAGTATCATTAGTGCTTTCCTCCCTACCTCTTTAACCCCAATATGACATTCTCTTTCCAAAAAACTCTTCTGTATCTATTTTTGAAGGTCCTTATCTCTCTTTTGCTACTTATTTATTTTTGCAACACTGGGGATCAAACCCAGGGCCTTACTCTAGGCAGGTGTTCTACCCCTGAGTGCACTCCCAATTCCTACCACTAAATTTTAAACTCTCCTCCAGCCTTTGACATTGTTGTTTTTTTTTCCCCTCCCCTTTCTTTCTTGATAAGTTGCTGAGGGTGAGCCAGGCACAGTGGCACACATGAGCAATGAGCAACTCGGGAAGTTAGACAGGAGGATTGCAAATTCGGTTACAAGTTCAAAGCCCACCTCAGCAATTTAGTGAGACCATGTCACAAGGTAAAAAATTTAAAGACCTAGGGGATGGAGCTTAGTGGTCAATGCCCCTGGGTTAAAGCCCCAGTACAAAAAAAAAAAAAAAAGCCAGGTAGCACATGCCTATAATACCAGGCTGAAACAGGATGACAACAAGTTCAAAGGCAGCTCAGCAACTTAGCAAGGCCCTAAACAACTTAGTGAGATTCTGTTTCAAACCAAGATTTAAAAAGAGCTGGGGATGGGGCTGGGGATGTGGCTCAAGCGGTAGCGTGCTCGCCTGGCATGCGTGCGGCCCGGGTTCGATCCCCAGCACCACATATAAACAAAGATGTTGTGTCCACTGAAAACTAAAAAATAAATAAATAAAAATAAAAATAAAGATATTTTCATATATACAAATGAGTATTTAAAAAAAAAAAGAGCTGGGGATGTAGCTCAGTGGAGAAAGTGTCCCTGGGTTAAATCCCCAGTATGGGGGGGGGGGGGGGGAATTGAATTGCTCAGGGTAACCTTGCATTTGCCATCCTCCTGCCTCAGTCTTCTAAACAGCTGCGATTACAGATGTGCCCCCACTGCGCCCAGTCCTCCTAGAACTTTTACTGTAACTTCTCCAGTCATCTTCCTCAAACCAAGGTAGTGTTCAATCTGCTGCTCCTCTCCTTCCAAATGAAATATAGTGCTCCAGAATCAATATGTAATACAAATTACTCTGAATGTGGTTATAACAATAGAGCCACTTCAATTCCCAGTATCAAAATTGGGGGGGGGGGCGGGGGGACACAGCCTTGACAAGGGCTGATTCTATAGGAAGGTACTTTTCCCAAAGATCTTCCATCTTTGAAAATGTGCTTCAGATAATTCATCTACTTCATCAATTTTCAAACACAGTAGAGTCAGAAACACGAAATTTTGCTGTACAAACACAGTATCAGTACTAACACAGTATGTTTACTATGAAAAAAGTCACCAGAAGGACAAAATAAGACCAAGGGGGCCGACTTAAAATGCAACAAAAAAGAACACAGCATAAGGGGCTGAGAATATAGCTCAAATGGGAGAGTGCTTGCCTCCCATGTACAAGGCCCTGGTTCAATCCCCAGCACCACAAAAAAAAAAAAAAAAAAAAAATCAGCATAGGGGCTGGGGTTGTGGCTCAGTGGTAGAGAGCTTGCCTGGAACATGTGAGGCCCTGGGTTCGATTCTCAGCACCACACAAAAATAAATAAAATAAAGGTATTAAAAAAAAAAAAAAGCATAAAAGATATTGAAAATAAATGATTAGGAAGAGTTGATGTCTTTTCTAAAGCATACATGTGTTCTGTTTATCCATTAAACAGTTATTTCCTACTTTCTAGAAAAGTTCAAACACCTTAGTACAAAAAACAACACCCTTGACAACCTAAGCACAATCCACCACTCTGAAGTCAGCCCCTACCACTTTTTCCAAGCAACTATGTTCCCATCCTCTTCTACCTTTGCACGAACTATTCTTGGCCTAGGTGCCCCTGTCACCATTCTGTCAAATGCAGCTCAGCCTTCAAGACCTAAGAGTTTCTTGTCTCCACTGAGTTTCTCCCAACATCTCTAACAGTAGTCTCTCTTTTAAGTCCCTTACACTGTTGCCTTTCTCCCACAAATCTCACTTTGTGGACATCCATCTAATCACAAGACTATTATTCACAGTTTGCCTCTACAGACATGCAGAATAAAGCATGAGAGAAAGTAAAGAGATAAGGACACAGATCAAAAGAATAAAAAGGGAAAAGGAAATCTCTATTCATATAGATCACTGCTGACAATAAGCTCCATGGCTCCCAATTCCATAGCAAATCAGTAAGCCCTTTCAGAAACAGTGTCTGTAAAGGCACTACAGAGAAAGCAATGACAGAGTAATACAGAGGTTGAGTAACCCTTATCCAAAATGCACGAGTCCAGAAGCTTTTTGGATTTTTTTATTTTGGAGGATCTCAGAATATAATGCACATAATGTGCTATCTATCTTGATGACAGGATCCAATCTAAACAAAAAATTCATTTAGTTTTCATATGCACCTTTTTAGTATAGCCTGAAGGTAATTTTATACAATATTTCTAGTGCACCTGCATTTTAACCACAATGCCTCACATGAGGTTAGCTTAGAATTTTCCACTTGTTAGCATCATGCCAGCGCTCTAAAAGTTTCAAATTTCCGAACATTTTGAATTTTCGGATTGGAGATACTCCACCTATACTAACGAGGAAAATATAACCTAGAGACCTTACACATCTTACCTTCTTCTTCCTTGACTTCTTCACTAGGCTCTCCTGTAAAAGGCTCCTTTATGATAGAATGATCACTTCTGTCTTCTTGGGTAACTGACCCAGGCCTGAGGACAGTTTTTTTCCCTCTCTTTGAGGCACTGGCCTGGAGTTTTCCTTTACCAATGGATATATTAAGGGGATGGGAAGACACCAAGGAAGGTAGGGTGATTTCCTGAGAGATAGCCACATCAACAGCTTCCAAAATTGGCAAATTTGTGTCCTGGATGAGTGTCCTAGAACTTAAAGATGAATCCTCCACACCAAGCTGATTTCCTGCATCCTGCAAAGATTGAACTTCAAGGCCAACTGCTCTGCCATGATTTGGACCCCAGGATATTGACACAGACCCCAAGTCTTTAGTCTGGTTAGATTCTGGTTTAACAGCTGACTCTACATCTAAGTTGTCTTCCTCTGGGTTGCCCTTATGCTGTGGAGATTCTGTTGCTGTAGTTCTTCTCTTCTTACACGGCATCATTTTAAAAGTCCCACTTTTATTCCATCCTAAAAGGATAAAAAAGTTCTTATCAACTTCATATTAATTAATGATAATAACATTTTATCAATTACCTTTTCATTTTATTCACATCCAATCACAAATACAATTCTTTACACAAAATGCACAGTATTCCATTAGGTAGAAGAAGAGAAACAATGATTAGAGTGCCTGAGTTCAAATTCCAACTTTACAACTGATTAGTATGTTACCTTGGCCAAATGATTAAAACTCTGTAAACTTCTTTTTTCTCAACTGTTAAAAAAAAAAAAAAAAAAGTTCAAAAAAATTATTCTCACCTGAATTGTTACAAATATTAAATGGTAGCATAATATTTTTTTTAAAAAATTAAATGGTGGTGATTAATAAATGTGTTATTATTGTTACCATCATCAAGAAGGTAGAACAGTATGATGCTGAAAGCAAATACATACTCTAACTGGATTTGTTTCTCAAGTTAATTTCACTCCAGCTTTGTAATCTTGCATCAATAAATTAACCTAAAGTTTAGTCTCTCCAGCTATAAAATGAAATAAAAAGTGCACCCACATCATTAGCTGGTAAGAAAGATTAATAAATGTTTGCTTCTGATGTATTCATAAACAAGTATATCCTTAACAGAAACAATCCAAAAGCAAAAGCAAAGTGTGTTTAGTTATATTAACACAAAATTTCTTTTGGAACGAGGAAGAGATTTCTACTGTTCTCTCCATTGTTACTCCTGGACTCTTGGCTTCAATTCTAGTTGTCATATTGTAAGGACAATAACTAGCCTAAATGCAGCACACCTTCCTTTATATCCTTAGAGCACCTATTTGCAAACTGCTTTTATAGTATTTACTACCTTTGTAATTATATCTTTACTTTTATGTCTTCTTCCTCCAAAACTATGAGCTTCTTGAGAAAAATGACTCCTTCACCTGGCATCCCTAGTATCCAGTAGTATTTGGATATTGGAAATACTCAATATATATTCCCTGAGTAAGTGAATGAATGAAAGAGGGCTTGAACGACTGCGCAGCACTTGGATTAAGCATTATGTGGAAACAGCATTGTTCAACCCAGGAATACTTTACTCTCATAAGTAGGTCCAAGACAGAATAAGCTGCCTTGAGTTAACAGAGGGTTCTCCATCAATGACAATATTCAACCGAAGTCTGAATGCCCACCTAATAGGGAAAGCCTGGAAGCCTGGACTACCTCTGAGAGTTTGACCTGTAAGATTAGTATTAAACCTCCCTAATTCCGTTTCTTTAGAACATCGGTGGAAACGCCCAAATCAGCCAATGTTCTTATCTTGACAAACTTCAATAACGGGAAGATGCCTGGTCCCTGTGAGGGAGGGTGGTAAGGGAGTAAGGAGTGGCGTGGGAGTAACTTACACGACTCCTTCATTTACAGATGAGTTACTGAGGGCCAGAAGAGAAAGGGAAGAAATTAGAAAAAGCAAAAGCTGCTACTATTCAGTCAGGAGCGTGCAGGGGTCGGCTCCAAGCACCTCACACACTGCAGTAGCTCAAGAGTCCACTCCCTCGGGAGCCTGAGTCCGACCCCAGGATGAATGAATGCCAGTCCAGAGGCAGCCGAGGCGCGGCCTCCTCCAGGGAAAGCTTTTCAAAAAGAGGTCCGAAATGCGCTATTCGCCTCGGCGCCAAGCGCTGGCCAAGTCCCACTATCAACCAGACAACGTCTCGCCCCTAACTCCCGTCGCGCACCCGGCGCCCACCTACCCACCCGACGCCCCTCATCCAGGACACCCTACTCACAGGAGCCCTGGACGCCACCTGCCTCTTCCCGCCCCACCGCGCACTACCCAGTACCCTCACAAACCGGCCTAATCCCGCGGAAACTCAGCTCCTGCACCAGCGGAAGTCAGGCAACGGCAGGGACTGACGTGCGCGCCCCCGAGTCGCGGTGGGCGGCGACTAAGAAAGTCAAGGAGCGTGCACAATATGCTAGGCGCCATCCTCTTCAGGGTCAAATGAAGCCAGCGCTAGTACGTCGGTTACTGGCAAAAAAAATTAAAGGCATGACTTCGCTTTTTCTATCGATGAAACTATCTTGCTCAAAACTGGGGATTGAGATTCAAAACATCCCTACATCCCTACGAAACTTCCGGGACACAGGAAGAAACCAAGACCTAAAACTTCAGAAAGAGGGATCTAGATTATAAACAATACTAGTTCCTGCCGGCGCCACGCCAGTCTGTAATCCCAGCGACTCGTGAAGCAGGAGAATCGCGAGTTCAAAGCCAGCCTCTGCAAAAGGGAGGCTCTAAGCAACTCAGTAAAATAAATAAAATATAAAATAGGGCTGAGGGTGGTAAAGCGCCCTTGGATACAATTCCTGGGGGGAAGGGGGCCCTGATTCCTAAATAAAACTAAGGCTGATTGGGGCGCAATAACACACACCTCAGCACCGGGAGGTTGAGGCAGGAGGGTCGCAAGTTCGAGGCCAGCATGGCAATTTGGCGAGACCCTGAATCAAAATAAGAAATAAAAAGGCTGGGAAAGTAGCTCAGTGGTAGAGCGTCCCTGGATTCCATCCCCAGTAAGGGGTGGGGGACTGGGACCAGCAGGACAAAATAAACAAAGGCCGATTTGGATTCAAATTACAGCAAATTATTTAGATCTATATAATACTCTTCATTTTTAAAATGCTTTCACTTACATCATCTTAGATAGTTTGGTCTTCAGAATAAACTGTGAGCCAACGGACATTATTATTTAATTTTCCAGTTTGCAAAGGACAAAGTTCTGGCTTAGCTGAATAGGTGATTTTGCCTAGGTACACCCTAGGAAAATCAAGGGCAATCAGGCATCTGGTATCCTAACTTTATCTCCTAATGCGTGACTCATGAAGGAAAGTTTCTGGGGGCATAGTCAATATTCAATAATTCGATACATGTATTTTGAATGAATGAATGACATCTAGGACCAGGGTCTTTTGTGTGTGTGTGTGTGTGTGTGTGTATGTGTGTGAACTGGGGCTTGAACCCCAGAGGCGCTTTACTATTGAGCTTTATCCATATCCCCACCCCTTTTCGGTTTCGGTAAATTCCTTGGGGGCCTCACTTAATTGCAGAGGCTGGCTTTGAACTTGCAATTCTCATGCCTCAGCCTCCACACGCCTGGTTCTTTCCACTTTTCTGGAAGGACAGAATGACCAAACTAGGAAAATGCGACAGGCGTAGTGGCGCACTCCTGTAATTCCAGCAGGTCGGGAAGCTGAGGCAGGAGAATTAGAAGCTCAAAGCGAGCCTCAACAATTTAGGAGACCCTGTTTCAAAATAAAAAGGGATGGGTATGTAGCTTAGTGGTTAAGTACCATTAGGTTCAATCCCTGGTATACCCCTTCCCCCTCAAAAAAAAAGTATTTCGCTCCCTCATTTTACAGGTGAGCAAAATAAAGGGTGAAATTAATGTAATCATGGCTATAATCGCCAGTAGTTTGACGAGAATCACATTGTCTCATAAATTAGCAAGGAAGTGTCCAAAAGTTTGGAAGTTTCACTTCGGTTCTTTTTTTTTTTTTTAGTGAGGGGAAGACAAGAAATCTGGGGATCTGAAGTTGCCCTGACTGGCCTCCAATTTATAATCCTCCTGCCTCGACCTTTGGGTAGCTGGAATTACAGGTATTTTCCACCGTTTCTGCCTTGTGTCCTTTTGACCTACAAAATACACAGATCTTTTGGGTTACTGCTCCTACTCCTCCTTTCCTATTCAACCCTAAGCAGTTACCACTCATAGAAGAAGAATATTCAACACTAATTAGGCACTTTAACACTAATTCAACACTTAGGCAATTTCATAATTTTTTTTAAATGGTGGGTTTTTTTTTTTTTTTAATTTATAAACCACAAAAATCCATCAGTTTTCCATAAAGAGTTCAATGATTTTTGTAAATTTTCAGAACTATTGCACCTCCTCTCCAGGTTTGGTCTTTAATCAGAGTTTCTAGAGTTTTCTACAATTACCTTCAGTGGTCTCAGAAATGTGAGACAATAATGGCAATCAGATACTGAAATCCAGGCAGTATAGGATTTTTCCAAAAACCTGAACCCACAACATTCTGCTCCTATAAAACACCCCTGAGAACAGATCTAAAGAATCGATGGACTCTCATAGAATAATCTACCTACACTTTCTCCCTGCCCCGCCTCCAGAGCCCAGGGTACTGGGAATTGAACCTAGCGGCTTTTTACCACTAAGTTGGCATCCCAGCCCTTTTTCATTTATTTATTATTTATATATATATATATATATATATATATATATCAAGACAAAGTCTTGCTAAATGCCCGAGACTGGCCTTGAACTTGAAACCCTTCTGCCTCAGCCTCCCAAGTAGCTGGAATTACATACAGCTGGACCTTCCTACCCTTCTTTCTCTGGTTTGGGGACTTTCGCCTCAATCACCCACAGCCGGCCAGTGGGCGGGACCTCATGCTCAGGAAAACTCGGTGGTGGGAGGGGTTCCCGTCGGAGGTCTTCCGGAAAGGGGAGGGACCTGCATTCCGGAACCTTTCGGACAGAGGCGGAGTCTCCTACCGAGGGCCTTTCGGAAAAAGGCGGAGCCTATCTCTCATCAGGACCAGTCTGACTGCACCTGCATCCTTAGCTCAGAGCATCCTTGGAGCATCTTAAGAGGAGGGCGCAGCTGGCAACCAGGGATCGGACCGTCGCAGGGGACGTCCGCCAGATACCTTCCCCCTACCCTGACCTACAGCTCCACAGCGGCGACCTCGGTACTGGCCAGGGGTTCCCAGAGTTGTCTGACCATTACGAGAGCATTTATAGCAACAGCCTCTGATTACGACATGGCTGAGATCACCAATATCCGACCTAGCTTTG
The DNA here is from genome assembly GCF_021218885.2 of Marmota monax. Classification (NCBI taxonomy): domain Eukaryota; kingdom Metazoa; phylum Chordata; class Mammalia; order Rodentia; family Sciuridae; genus Marmota; species Marmota monax. The sequence continues at coordinate 1,349,904 of NW_026694593.1, read as the reverse complement.
GTAAGTAGAGTCGGGAAAACTAAGCTGGAGGTGGTCAGAACCGTGGCAAAGCCAAAGGGCCCGGCAATGGGCTGGGAGTGAAGCCCAGACAGAGCTTTCAAAGTGCCAACCCTGCTAGGATCGGGCCTCTGGTGGCGGGTAGCGGGGAGTGGACGGCGCCTGAACTTGAGCTGTGGGCTGCAGGGGCTGGCAAGGCCAGAGCGACACCGAGGGCGGGGAAGTCCAGGGTGCTAAAACCTTGTGTGGTGCACTGTCAGCACTGCTGGAGGTGAGAAACGGCGACGGTGCGGAGGACGTGAACCCTCCTTCTGGGGGAGGAGAGGTGGGGTAGGCCGAGCCCTCCCCCTTGGGCCACGCAGGGCGGTGCCCCTACCTCCCCCTCCCACTTCTAAGGACTGCGGGGGAGGGAAGTGGCAAGGGGGATGGGGCATCAAGATGGCAGCTTGGAGACTGTGGGCTGTATGGCTGGCAGCCAGGGGAGGCTGCGGCCTCTGGGGAAGAGGGGTGCGGGGGTGGGAGCAAAAAGGAAGCCACTCCTTAAACCGGTCAGCTGGATGCTGGTTCTGGGAGGAAACGTGAACCCTGCAAGCTCCATTCTGCATCGTAATGGTGGGGTCCGACTGATGCTACCAAATGGCGCTAGGCGCTGCTGGGCTGGGGGATGACGTGATGTCTATTTCTGGGCCTCCTGGCAGCGCCTAGGCTCTCCTTCCTGGGCCTTTGTTCCCTGTTTCCCCGGGCTAGCTTTTCAAAAAGGGGACTCACCCGCGCTGGTGCTGGCGGGGGTGCGTTCCAGGCCGGAGGGGGAGGGGCGAGAGAGGCCCAGCCCTGGGGAGGCCGCTTTGTGTACCAGAGAAAGCATTACGTCATCTCGGAGCGGCTGGTCCCGGACCCAGCCCTGTGAGCTTCAAGATCAGTTTTACACTCCTGGGGCAAAAAAGTGAGTGGAAAATAGAGAAAATGTGAGAGAAAGACAAGGTTAAGAAGCAAGTTTTTTCCTCTTTGGGAATTCCTCCAAAACGTACTAGGAGAGCAAACTTCTTATGCTGTGCTTCCTGGTCAAATAAATAAATTAAATTGCCCTGCTCCTTCCTCTCTTCTACTACAGTTTAGATTGGGGGAAGCGAATTAGAGTTGCTGCCAGACTAAGAACCTTGCTGTCCCTTAGGGTTTCTATCCCTCAGACAGAAGGTTTGAGGCATCAGATTTCAGTATTTAGGGTAGGCACATGAGCCAGATAGAAAATGGCTTTTCTCACTCCCCAGTAAGAACTATATGGAAATAAGCAGACTCTTAATGTGCTCCAGCCCCTGGAAATAAGGAAGAACAATCAGACTAGGGGAAATAGCCAAAGAACAGATCTTCACACCCATTAACTGCTTGTTCCCATCTATTCCACATGGCTGAATCTTGATGGTATTTCTTTCTTCCCCTTCACCTCCTGCATCTCTATCCTGAGTCCTAAGTTTCTAAAACTGAAGTCCCTTTTTGTGATCACATGAGCAACCCATGATTTCTTCCTGCTCTTTTTCTCCTTATGTCCTCTTTCCAAAAGATACCTTTCTCTAAGTGCAGTTCCAGAGTCCTTGAAAAGTAGATGATGCAGAATACAATACAGTTATTTCCTTTATAGGGAATAATAGTAGAAAAGGGGAAAATACATTTCAGCCATTTGCATACAACATTCTATTTCGTCCTAAAAAGTACCTTCTGTTGTAGGTATAATTACATAACAGATAAGCATACAAGCTCAAGGAACTTGGCTAAAGTCAAAGGAACTAGTGAGGGTAGTGCTAGAATTGAATCAATGTCTGATGCCCAAATTCATTCTCATTTTACTATATTATGGCCAACTAGACAGTGAAGGGCTATGTTTAGGAAAAGAAGTGTAAATAAGCTGGTGTGAGCTGGTTGTGTGGCATTAGCCTGTAATCCCAGCAACCTAGGAAGCTGAAGCAGGCAGATCCAAATTTGAGGACAATCTCATCAATTTAGTGGGGTCCTAAGCAACTTAGCAGAACTCTGTCCTAAAATTTAAAAAATAAATAATAAGAGCTGAGAATGTATTTTAGTGACAAAGCAGCTTTGAGTTCAATCCCCAGTAAACCACCCCCCACTGCCAAAAAAATCAGGCCTTCTCAAAGATGAAGTAGCTAGAGTAGTTGGATTTGGCCCAGATGTGTCTTGCAATTCTCTAGACACTTACAGAGAGTCTCCTCCATAGAGAACTGCTGCTTCTGACTTCTGGCTTCTTCACAACTCATTGAGTACTTCATTTAAAATACTCAGAGCATTAGGTGAACACACCAAGCCAACAGTAAATTATCCATGACCTTGGAGGACAAAAGGAGCAAGCAACACAGGTCATTGCAATGTACAGCCACTTTAAATCACTCACTTCAGTCATTAATTCCAACTTCCTTTCCCACCAGGCTTTTGAGTAAAGCAAGACAGAAGGCTTTGAGTTTCAACATATCAGATTTTTCTCGTTCACTGCCTTGGGTGTTGAGGACAGAGGCAGGAGTTAACAAATTCTGAAATAGAGAAAGTAGGGCAAAGGTAGGAAACAGGATGAGGGAGAGCACCTGGGTAATCTGTAGATGGGTTCACCTGTTTCTCTTCTTTCCTTCTCTGTCCTAAATTATGAGACTCTTTCATCTCTCTTTGTCATCTTGTCTCCATTTTCTTGAAAAAGTGGATGTATTTAAGCAGCAGTTAGTTCCTTCACAATCCCAGAGTAAATCTATGCTAGTGCCAGAAGAATTGCACAGATGTTTTCCAATCTGGGCCTTTAGTCTTCCCTTTCAAATCATTCTCAAAAATATACCTTTCTTTGTAGTTGTCAGCTTTTCTCTTTTTACAGGCAATTAGTGTTGAGTTTCACTAAGCAGTAGAAAGCAATTTGTAGGAAAGCCCCTGATTGAGGAGTGAAAAGCCACTCCAGATTGTGGCTGATCTGATTGACAATGAGAATCTAATCAGTTGTTCAAATATTTACTAATCTCCCATTAGATGTATAAGACACTCTGAGGGATTCAGAGACAAACAAAGTGTTATTCCTGCTTGCCCTCAAGGAGCTTACCACTAAGGATGCCTCTAGTTTTTGAAAAACCCCTAAAACCTGCATATTTCATTTCATATTTGAGACGGAACTGTGTCCATGGACATAGACATAGTTACATTAATTTATTTTGGTAATGATGGTTTTGGGGGTTGGAGGTGTAGCTCAGTGGTAGAGCATTTGCTTAATATGTGTAAGACACCTCAAAGAAAAATAATAATTGTTTTACTCCTCAGATATATTATTTTAAAATGTAACCCCTTCTTTTCTTATTGGTTCCCAACTTTTGTAGAGCCATGGAATGTTGAGGTAGAATTTCTGAGCCATCTATTCCAATTCCTGTTAAAGAAATTCCTTTTCAAACATGCCCGAATTATCATTATCCAACTTCTTTGTTTGAAATTTTTCTATTGGAGAATAGCTCTCATCAAGCCATCCAGGTTACTGTGAGGCAGTTCTTTGTTTTTGTCTTGATTTGGTTTTTGGTACTTGGGATTGGGCACAGGGATACTTTACCACCAAGTTACATCTCCATCCCTTTTTTAATTTTGAGACAGGGTCTCCCTAAGTTGTTGAGGCTAGCCTTGAGCTCGTTATCCTCCTGCCTCTGGCTCCCAAGTCACTGAGATTACAGACATGCGTCACCACACCTGGTTGTGAGGCAGTTCTAATAATAATTTGACTCTTTTCATTGAGTCAAAAATCTGTCTTTGGGGCTGGGGCTGCAGCTCAGAGGCAGAGTGCTTGCCTAGCATGTGTGAGGCACTGGGTTTGATCCTTAATACCACATAAAGATGAAACAAAATAAAGGCATGCTGTCCATCTACTACTACAAAAAAAAATTTTTTTTAATGTGTCTTCCTATAACCTGTGCACATTGGTACTGGCCCTGTACTTGAATGGATCAAATCCAGCATCCTTCCATCAAAATATCTAACGTAATTTTAATTAAAGATGATTATTATTCTTAGATACCCCAGCTCTAGTTGCTTCAATTTTTCATTTGATATAGTTTCTAATTTTTTACTATAGTGATTATTCATGATGTAGAGAATGGACTATGGTATCAGGCAGACTAGAATTTAAATCTAGTACCATTTTTTAGTATGTAGCCTTAGACAGATTTCTGAATTCCCAGATTTCTTAATTAAAAAGGAGAGATATTAATAATCCTATTCAATGAGTTCTTTGATTCAGACATATCCCTGGCAGGGACATGATAAATGCGTGCACACACACACACACACACACCAAAAAAAAAAAAAAACAGCAGTTTTATTATTATCATTGCTATACAGAATGTTCTATATGTGCTGTGACCAGTGCAGATGAAATTATATCTACCCCTTGTGAGATCTGGATTTCATGCTTATGGTACAAGTTGATTTAACCTAAATTTAATCCAAGCCTCTGCTCACCGAAACTACTAAGTCATTTTTGTCCAACTTTATCAAGTGAGGTTATTGCCAATAGGTAGGTTTTTAAGTCCAAGTAGAAATTTATATTTATCCCTGATATGTAATCATACTGACCTCATCCTCGTTTTCTAATCTGTGGAGGTTAGTTTAAATTAACTAACTCAGTTGTTCATTGAGCAATTAGTATATTCCACATGGTTCTAGAACCTGAGCAGTGAACAAAACAGGCAATGTCACTGTTATTAAACTTATCTGGTGAGGGAAGCCAGACAAACATAAGTCAGGGTAATAAACACTATGACGAAAATTAAGGAGGGTAATAGGTATATTTTCTCACTTGAGGCAGACAGGAAATGCTTCTCTGATAAGGTAGGGTTTGAGCAGAGCCCTGCAGTAAGTGAAGCAATAAGCCATGCAGACGCCTGGGAGAAGGATGTTCCAGGAAAAATATGGAATATGCTGAAATCACATTTATTTCCTTAGCTCTCCCTGTCTCCTGAGTCTTTCCTTAAAAAGTAAGGTGAGGGCTGGGGCTGTAGCTCAGTGGTAGAGCCTAGCATGCATGAGGCCCTGGGTCCAATCCTCAGCACCACATTAAATTAATAAATAAACAAACAAACAAAATAAAGGTACTATGTCTGTCTACAACTAAAAATATTTTTTAAAAAGTAAGGTGAAAGCTACTAGCCCTTTCTAGAGCTATAAAAGCCAAAAACCAATTTCCTTCAGTGAACTTGAGATAAGGGGAAGAGCCCAAACCTGATTATCTAAAGCAGGGTCCAGTAGTTGTGGAAAGAGACAAAATGAGGAAAAGTGAAGATTAAAAAGATCTGTTTCTCATTAGTTATTTGTTCATCAAACACATACATACCCACTGTATTTTAAGCACTGGGGATACAGCAATGAACAGAGCAGACAGAAAGTCCTACCCTCTTGAGGCTCACATTCTAGAGAAGATAAAACAATAAATAGTAAAATTATGGGTGGTGTATATATTTATTTTTCTTACAGATGTGTGTATTTTTCTTGCATGCATGTACAAATATGTGAGAGATAATGACGAGGCATATGAAAACATTAAACAGGACGGGAAGTGCGGGTGTTGAAGGTGGAGAAGGTTGCACTTTTTAAATAGGGTAATCAACACTGGGGGTGCCTCTCAGTGGTAGAGTGCTTGCCCAGCATGCAAGAGGCCCTGGGATACATCACTAGCACCATGATAAATAAATCAGTAGGGTAGTCAGGAAAAGTCTTGCTGAGAAGGAGACATTAAGATGTGACATTTTCCATAGTCCCTATTTCTTCCTATTTAAAATACTTTAAATATCTTGGAGCTGAAATTTTGAAATATATTTTGAAAGTATGCAGATCCAGAGTTCTTTTAACTATCCATAGTCTTATATTGCCCTTGGTCACCCCACCAAGACCATCTAAATTTAATTCCACAACTTCCCCCACAACCTGGCAGTCTACACCGGATCACTGTTTTCAAACCCTATACTGGGTGCTATGGAATGTCCTCCTAAAACCAAAGTTGCAGCTTATGCCCTTGTATAAGAGTTGAGGTGAACAGGTCCCCAGGGAGAAAGGTGACCTTAGAACATAGACAGAGCAGCTTTATGGGAAGCATAAATCAATATGATCAAACCAAGTCTGTAACTACTGAGAGAAGATCAAGAAAAGAACAGAGAGACAGGTGGGGCACTTCAAAGACAGCTAAACTTCTCATCCAGGTTTGGCAGAAAGGAAAAGGCATGAATTGGATGGAGAGGGTGGGTGAAGGCATCTCTAAGAGAAGGGAAAAGCTCCAAAGACCAAATGAGTATCTTCTCCTTCAAAGGATAGGTTGCAGGTTAGCTTGGCTCCAGCAGAGGCACTGAGCGGGAGGCTCTGGACAGGGGTTGAAATCCACCTGCCTTGACGCATCTCTGGTCTCTGCCTTCAGATGTGTCACCAGTGGTGGCTGGCCTCATCGGGGCCTCTGTACTGGTGGTGTGTGTTTCAGTGACTGTCTTTGTCTGGACATGCTGCCATCAGCAGGCAGAGAAGAAGCACAAGACCCCACCGTACAAGTTTATTCACATGCTCAAAGGCATCAGCATATACCCAGAGACCCTCAGCAACAAGAAGAAAATCATCAAAGTGCGGAGAGACAAAGATGGCCCTGGGAGGGAAGGTGGCCGCGGGAACCTGTTGGTGGATGCAGCAGAGGCTGGCCTGCTGAGCCGAGACAAGGATCCCAGGGGGCCCACCTCTGGATCTTGTATAGACCAATTGCCCATCAAAATGGACTATGGGGAAGAACTGAGGAGCCCCATTACAAGCCTGACCCCTGGGGAGAGCAAAACCACCTCTCCATCATCTCCAGAGGAGGATGTCATGCTAGGATCCCTCACCTTCTCAGTGGACTATAACTTCCCGAAAAAAGCCCTGGTGGTGACAATCCAGGAGGCCCATGGGCTGCCAGTGATGGATGACCAGACCCAGGGCTCTGACCCCTACATCAAAATGACCATCCTTCCTGACAAGCGGCATCGGGTGAAGACCAGAGTGCTGCGGAAGACCCTGGACCCCGTGTTTGATGAGACCTTCACCTTCTACGGAATTCCTTACAGCCAATTGCAGGACCTGGTGCTACATTTCCTCGTCCTCAGCTTTGATCGCTTCTCTCGGGATGACGTCATTGGGGAGGTGATGGTGCCATTGGCTGGGGTGGATCCCAGTACAGGCAAGGTACAACTGACCAGGGACATCATCAAGAGGAACATCCAGGTGAGGAGGAGGAGCATGTTGGGGAGGGAAGGTGGGTTGGGGGAAACAAGGGGATAGGGAAGGGGGATTGGGAAGGATAGCAAAAAGGGCTATAGAGAGGTTAATGCAAGTTCTTGGTTATCAAGGATAAGCAGTGGTCAAAATAAAACAGAGGTCTTGGCGGATTACTTCCTCCAAGGGCTGGGGATGTAGTTCAGTGGTAAAGCATTTGCCTAGCAAGCATGAAGCCCTGGGTTCAATTCCTGATACTCAAAAGTGAAGAGGAAAAAAAAAAAAGATTTAATTTTTCCAAGAAACAACTTTTAAAAGTAAAGCACAGTGGCACTCTACTTTCTAGCTTAGACAGTAGCAACGAGGTCAGGTGCAGTGGAAAAATGACTGTGATTTTAGCAATTGGGAGGTTGAGGCAGGAGGAGTGCAAATTCAAGGCCACCCTCAGCAACTTATAAAGACCCTGTCTCAAAAAATAAACAAGACTGAGGATATAGCTTAGTGGTAAAGCACCCATGGATACAATTGCTAGTATCCAAAAATAAATAAAATTGTAAAAATATTTCTTTAAAATTTTAAAAAAATATTTCATATAAGGAGCATATGGAAATGCCTCTCATAGGGCATGAGTTAAGTAAACTTAGCCATCAGTGTTTTTTCTGTCTCTCTGTCCTCTCTCTTTTTATTATTTTACTTTGATTTTGTTTTTTAATGGTACTGGGAATCTAACCCAGGGCCTTGAGCATGCCAGGCAAACACTTTGTCATTGAGCTACACCCGCAGTCCCACCCTTTAGGTTTTGAAATTGAAGTTCAAGAGGAAGTACACTTTTAAAAAGATTTTCATCGTTTTTCTCTGCTAGATTAAAGCCCTCATTTTGTCCTTACTCATAACATACATATTGTCAGTTCCTGATTGTATCCATGGGAAGTCCCCACGGCCAGTTTAAAATCACAGGCTGGTTGCCCTTGCCAACCAGAATGCTTCTGGGCTGTTTCATTTTGCAACTTGTCAGAATGTGATCAGAGAACATAAACTCACTATGGGCCAAAACCAAATGGAAAGCAATCCCTTGTGAAAAAGCAAATGAAATGTCTGCTAAAACATCCAGAACCAAGCTGTTTTGAGCTAGGGATGTGGCTTACTGGTAAAGTGCTTGCCTAGCCTGGGTGAGGCCCTGGGTTCAATCCCTAGCACAACAGAAAGAAAAGAAGAAAAAGAAAACCTCAGCCATCCAATATGGTAGCCATTAGCTACATGTTTATTTAAGTTTTAACTTAAATTCCATTAAAATTTTAGTTTCTCAGGCTGGGGATATAGCTCAGTTGGTAGAGTGCTTGCCTTGCAAGCACAAGGCCCTGGGTTCGATCCCCAACACTCACACGCAAAAAAATTCAGTTTCTCTATCACACTTGCCATATTTCAATTGCTCGATAGGCACATGTGTGTAGTAACTACCATATTGGCCAGTCCAAATATAGAACATTGGACAGCACTGATCTAGAAAGAATTTTGGTATTGAGGATTGAACGTAGAGGAGCTTTGCTGTGGATCTCCACAGCAAAGGATCTCCAATCCTTGTTATTTTATTTATTTATTTTTTTTTTTTTTGAGACAGGGTCTCCCTAAGTTGTTTACTTATGATCCTCCTGCCTCAGCCTCCTGAGTTACTGGGATTACAGGCATGTGCTCATCTCTGGAAAGAATTTTGGATTAATTTGGCTATTGCTCCTCTGTTTGCATGGAAAATAAAATGTTAACTAGGTTTAATGTCTATTTCTGGGGCCATGCTTGAATACTGAGTATCTAAATACTTCATATAAAGTCTTTGAATATAATTTTAACTTTACATGTAGAAAAAGAATAGATTAGGGGGAAAAGGAAAGTTGGTTTAAAAAACAAAGAAGTTTCTTTTCTGCGTGTGTGAATGATTCTGAGGGTTGAACCCACAGCTTCATGTTTTATTTATAAGAATAGTTTTATTTATAAGAATAATATTGATTATAAGATTATAGCTTAGCCTTAGCAGCTCGGGAGGCTGAGGCAGGAGGATTGTGAGTTCAAAGCCAACCTCAGCAACGGTGAGATGCTAAGCAACTCAGTGAGACCCTGTCTCTAAATAAAACAATAAATGTGGCTTAATGGTCAAATGCCCCTGAGTCCAATCCCCGGTACCAAAAAAAAAAAAAAAAAATTATAGTTTAGGTTCCCTGATTACTTGTTTAAACTGTTTTTCAAAATCATCTCCTGTAGCAAAATCTTCATAATCAAAATGACTGTCCTTTCTTTTGTTCTTTGGAAAAGTAGACAACTTCTATTTATCCTTTTGATTGTTTTTTCCCCTAAAATCACTTCTCAGGAACTTCTTCCTCTGATTGCCTCCTTCACTTTGGGCCATTTTACTTGGGCAGAATGCCCATCCCCACTCAGCTGCCCCTTTGTGATGCCCAAGTCTGCAGCCACCACCTGAATGCCCTTCCATTCTGCAGTGGAGGCCAGACCTTAATGTAGTTCTCTCTCCCTCCTTTTCTCTTTCCACCCAATTCCCATTCCAAGCAGCACTGTCAATGGCTCTTTCCTGTGAAAAGAGCCATTGAGGGCTGGGAGAGAGGCTGTTTCCCAGCCCCTGGGCCTAGTGAGGCAAAGAGGGTCTTGTGGGGGTGGGGCAGGCAAGCAGAAAGACAAGGGGGAGAAAGGATTTTAACCATGCCTGACAGTTTCTGCTCTCAGAGGGTGGGCTCCTTCCTCATTGGTAAGACAGAGGACCAGGAGCAGGGACCAGAGGAATGCATTCAGATGAAAGAAAGACTAGGTGAGGGTAAGTCTGTTTCCCTATAATTAGCAGAGCGGCCTCTTTCAGAGTGATATTCTGGCCACAGAGTCTGCCCAAGCAAACCCATGCACCTTCAATAAACCTTTCTTGGGGCCTGAAGTCCTGAGAGCCACCTCCGCCCTAAATCACAACCATGAAGAAACAAAAGAAACAAAACCTTAAAATTCCACCACATCCCCCTTTTCCCTCCCCTTAATACACATATGTGACAACTCTCTTTATGTTCCAGGAAAACTGACTGTTCCTTTTACTTTCTCTCTTTTCAATCTCAATAGCTAGACTGGATGGCCTCTAAGGTCCTTTGTAAGTCTTGAGATTTTAAGAGCCCTCTTATTCCCATGACCATTGTCCCAGGTCATCAACATGACCTGAAGAAATTCAGAGCACTCTAACAACTCTCTATTATCTACTTTGTCAATCATTTCTTTCCCACTGTGCCCTCCTTATCCCTGGCCTGCACCACCTCCCTTCTCTTTATGGGGGGTTTATTATGGGATAAAATGCAAGAAAACAAAGTTGTCACTTAAAAAAAAAATAGTTTCAGGCTATGGATGTAGCTCAACGGTACAGTGCTTGTATAGCATGCATGAGGCTCTAAGTGGAGTACCAGGTATTAAAAAAAATAAATAAATAAAATTTTAAAAATTAGTTCCAGAAGCTAGCTCAAATATATTGGGCATTATAGCTAATACTGTTACCTCCTTACATCAAGAATTAATTCCCTTTTAGACAGCAAAGTAGAGGGAGGTGTCTCATTATGTTGCCCAAGCTAGTTTCAAACTCCTGCTCAAGTAATTCTCCCTCCTCAGAATCTCAGAGGAGTAGCTGGGACTACACACCATGTGGCTGAGTTCCGGTTAATTTCTGAAGCTTCTTATATCTTTCTGTATATTTATGAGGGAGAAAATTGTGCTCCTAAAGTGATCCCATTGGCTTTCATCATCCAGCCTAGAAGGAGACTAAGGCCCTGAAAGAATATTTATTCGCTCAGAGTCGGGCAGTGAAATGGACAGTCAGAAATGATGACCAGTCCTGAGCTTCTTCAAATGGACACTGACCAGGCATGGTGGCGCACACCTGTAATCCCCGCCGCTCTGGAGGCCGAGACAGGAGGCATGGCGAAGCTCAAAGCCAGCCTCGGCAACAGCAAGGCACTAAGCAGCTCAGGGAGACCCTGTCTCTAAATAAAATACAAAACAGGGCTGGGGATGCGGCTCAGTGGTTGAGTGCTACTGAGTTCAATCCCTGGTACCTAAATAAATTAATAAATCTGAGGGTTAGCTTGGGGGTAGAGTGCCCCTATGTTCAATCTCCAGTACAGGAAAAAAAAAAAGTTGTAATAATGAGGAGGACAAGAAATTAATTTTTTGCTTGGGGTAGGGGGTTGTCTATAAAAATGTTATTCTTACCATTATCTACCCAGGTATCTTTGGAGGAAGAGAATTCGGTCCCACGCTGTGGGGGGATGCCCTACACAGACCAGGAGAAGACTTCCCTGCATGTGTATAGTTCAGAGCAGGTCTAGCTGATGTTCACCAGAAAAGGCAGACTCACTCTTGGCTATAGTCAGAAGGGTCTGGGGTAGACATTTGGAACTGCACCCCTAGGAATCACAAGGATTCATGACCAGGGAATACCAGCATGGGTCAGATGAAATAGTCCTGTCCATAAGCATTGGTAGGGACACATGGGAGTGCGGCTGTGGGGCTGCACAGGCCCAGATGTCTTGTCTGGAGCTTCTCCTAGGAGATATGTTGCTCAGGATCCCAGCCCTGGCTTAGCCCTCATGAAAGGAATTAATAAAGTGGAAACAAACTTGGCTGTTGCCAAGAGCCCCTGGCAGTTTAGCAATTGCCATTGTCTGTCCTCTCTGTCCAGTGCCCTGGATTTGAGACTGTTTTGTTCCCAGCCCAAATCAGTCCCTTCCTTTGCCAGTCTCTTCCCAGCGGCAGCCTGGCATGAAGCCATCCTCTTCCATTCGCAGTCTTGGACTGCCAAGTGCATGAGCTGTGCGGAGGAGTCCGGCTGGTCAGTGGCTTTCCCAGGTTCGTGGTTACACTGTTGAAAGGATCCTCCTGCAAGGAGAGAAAGATAGATGAAACAGGGAGTGGAGCAGCAGAGCTGCTGAAAGGGGTATCAAAAAGGGACTAGGGGTGACAGAGGCCCAAGGAAAAGAGATGGGTTGTCAGAAGAAGGCAGAGAAGGGGATGAAACGAGTCACTTTCTCCATCTCTATTCTTCTGACTCCAACCTCAGAGGATGCAAAGATCTCGCAGTGTTTGGCTCTAGGATGTCTCATTGTAACCTGGAATTGAACCAGCACCCCCTTTATGCTCTGACTGAATGCCTCCAACTTTCTTCCAAATTCTTGGACTTCCCTGGCCCCTGGGGATTGGATCTGAGTGTGCCAGGTGGCAGAAGCAGTTTCTCTGGGCATGGCCACTTGACTGCAGTGGGACAGGTGCCTACTACACAGCAAAGAGGCAAGAACACACACCCAGAGGGTGCGTTCCTGCTCCCCCACCCATACCCCTGGTGCAGTGTGAGTCTTCAGTGGACGAGCGTTCCTGGACACTGACTGCATCCCCACCCCTGCTGGTCTAGGAGATTCTTCTGTCCATTTCCGAGCCCTCTGATTCTCCTCAGAGTCTGGAGTGGGCTTGCAGGTGGAAAAGACACCAAGAGAGACGTGCAGCATCTATAGGCAAGGCTCTTTCTAGAAGATGTGCAGTTGTTTTTCAGTGGCCTTTCTAAATCTCCTTCTCCACTGATTCAGGCTTCCTTATCTTTATTTGCTTTGTCAAAACCAAATATTAATATCTACAAACCACACATAGCTCCCAGGTATCAAACTTGGTTAATAATAGATATAATAGTAATAGTCACAATTTACTGAAGTCTTACTAGGTGCTAGGTGGCATGTAAAGTCACCCATTTTACTTTATTCCTATAAGAAACTAAGGCTTAGAGAAATTAAACAGCTTGCCCAAGGTTGTTTAGCTGGTGGAATTTGGATTTAGAATCGGTCTGATTTCAAAGTCGTCACTATTAGCCACTTACGTTTACCCTGAAAAAAGAGTAAAACTCTCTCTATAAAATTTCAGCTAGACAGCCAGGTGTAATTGCACATGCCTGTCATCCCAATGGCTCAGGAGTCTGAGGCAGGAGGATCATGAGTCCAAAGCCAGCCTCAGCAATTGAGCAAGGCCTTAAGCAACTCAGTGAGACCCTATCTCTAAATAAAATATCAAAAAGGGCTGGAAATGGAAATGCAGGTCAGTGGTTAAGTGCCCCTGCGTTCAATTCCTGACCCCCCCCCCCAAAAAATGTATCCAGACACAATGGCACACTCCGATAATTTCAGCAACTTGGGAGGTTGAGGCAGGAGAGTCACAAGTTCTAGGTCAGTCTCAGCAAATTAGTGAGACACTATCTCAAAGTTTAAATAAATAAATAAAAGTACTGGGGATGTAGCTCAGTGGTAAAGCATTCCTGGGTTCAGCATCCAGTACCCCACACACACACACACACAACAATAATAACAATAAAATAGAGGCTGAGAGGGGTTGAGTAATCTACCCATTGTCACCTAGGAGGAAGGAGTAAGCTGTAAAGTGAAGGCAAGCAATTCTGGAGAAAGCCCAGTGTGTAACTACAGCATTAAAGAAAGGACCCATGAGCTAGTGGGATGGGATAGAGACACTTCCTATATTCCTCAGCTAACCCAAGCCAATGTTGGCCCCCTGGGAAGAGGGGGAGAAAAGGCTCTCATTCTCCTTCTGATGCAAACGGGGAAAGGAGGAAGGGAGAGGGAGAGGCCTATATGGCAAACGGTTGGGACTGGAAGGGTGAAGTAATTCATTAAATCAGATGTATAAAATACTTATAAAAAGACCGGTACATGAGACTATTTATACCCCTACATTTGGGGTGGGAAAAGGGATCTGAGAGAAAATTACTCAACTATGTTTTTATTTTATTTTGTTTTGGTACTGGTGATAGATCCCAGGGGTGCTTAGCCATTGAGCTACATCCCCAACCCTTTTTATTTTTTCTTTTGAGACAGGTACTCACTAAGTTGCTGAGGCTGGGTTTGAACTTGCACTCCTCCTGCCTCATCCTTCCAACTCACTGGGAGTAGCAGTGTGCACAACCACAACCATATCCACCCGAACTAGTTTTTTGAGTTTCTCAGTAGTGAGAAATAAGTTCAGTGGAGGAAGATCACATCATTTTGGAGAATTAATTAATTACTCCCCAGGTTCCTGATGTAATGAAGGGTCTAGTACTGTGGTCCAGCTTGTTTGAGGCAAACTGGACACAGCATCTGGATGCTGACCAATAAGTGAAATTTTAGAAGTGATTTTGATCTATCTGCTCTTCTCCCTTGGGAAGTTGCTATTTCTCTCTCTCTCTCTCTCTCTCTCTCTCTCTCTCTCTCTCTCTCTCTCTCTCTCTCTCTCTTTATTTTTTGGTACTAGAAATTGAGCCCAGGAGCACTCTACCTCTGAGCTATATCCCAAGTCTTTTTTTATTTTGAGGCAGGGTTTGGCCAACTTGCCCAGACAGGCCTTTAACTTCCAATCCTCCTGCCTCAGCCTCCAGGGTCACTGTGATTATAGGTGTGTGGCGCCGAACGCAGCCAGTCTATTTTACTCAATCAAAGCAATCCTGGAGTAGGTGACAGTTCTTTGGGGTCTGAAAGAATACAAAGAATGCAGTTTGATAACAGGGAGATAATATTGTCCCACATTTAACTTCTGTCCTAAATTCCTCCTTTTTACTTTTTTTCTTGTCTCAGCCTCATTTCTGTTTCCTTGTCCATTACAGGTGCCTCTGACTTTGACCTTTCCCTACTTTACTTCATTCTCCAACTGTCTCTAAAGTCATGGTCATTTTAATAAAATAACAGCATTGTTACTTGTATTCTTACAGACCTCCTCTTGCCTGTGAGTGGCAAACTGCCATTTTGTCCCTACAGTTCATCGCCCTAGCGTAGCCCACTCACCCTCCCAGGTTTCTGACAAACTCCCCAACTTCACACACCCTCACCTCTCACCATTCTCTGAACATTGCATACACTTTTAGGTCCCTGTTGCTGGGCTGTACACGATCTTTCTGCTCATCTGTTCATTGCCTCAGACTTATTTTTTTCCCTAGTACTGGGAGTTGAATCCAGGGTATGAACTATACCCCTCAGCCCTTTGGAAAACTTTTTAAGCCAGTGTGTCACTAAATTGCTGAGGCTGGCCTCAAACTTGTGATCCTTCAGCCTCAGCCTCTTAAGTCGCTGGAATCACAGGTTTGTGCCACTGCACCAAGCTACCTCATATTTTATTTTTTATTCTCTATCAACTCAGCCCAGATATCAGCTAGAAAAGTCAACTCTGCTTCTGCAAGCCATGTCAGCCTCATTCTTCTTGAGTACCCAGAGCACTTAGAACAGACTTCTTATTATTCTGACAAGTACACGTATATTTGCATCTCTATGTCTTGCATGCTAAACTCGTGGGGAGCAAGAACTGAGTCCTGTCAGCTTTGAATTCCTAGTATGTAGCATGTAGTAAATATCCAAATGTGGTTCAAATGTTAAAGGCCAGTTGGTCATGATGGTGCATGCCTTTAATCCAGTCACTCTGGAGGCTGATGCAAGAGGATTGCATGTTCAAGACCAGCCTCAGGAATTTAGTGAGGCTCTGAGGAACTTAGCAAGACCCTGTCTCAAAAATAAAGAATAAAGGGCTGGGGATGTGGCTCAAGCGGTAGCGCTATTGCCTGGCATGCGTGCGGCCCGGGTTCGATCCTCAGCACCACATACAAAACAGAGATGTTGTGTCTGCCGAGAACTAAGAAATAAATATTAAAATTTTAAAAAATAAATAAATAAAAAATAAAATAAAATAAATAAAGAATAAAAAGGACTGGGGATGTAGATCAGTTGTAAAGCACGCTTGGGTTCAATCCCTAGCATAGATTGATAGATAAATAGAGACGGAGGAAGGAGGGCTGGGATGGAATATAAGTAAGAAAATGTTTGCCTAGCCTTCAGGAACTCCTGGGTTCAACCCCCAGTACTGCAAAAATAAAAGGTAAATAAATTTAAAAAAAGTTCTTCAAAGCATAGAGTTTTCCCCAGAATTCAGAATACAGCCTAGAATAAATGAAAAGACATAACAACAAAGATGAAGAGGCAGATAAAAGGGCATCTTGGAAAAGGTACTGAAGTGCATGCACTGAGGCAGGTAGAACAGGTATGGATATTCACCTTGAAAAATGGAGGAATAAGCTTCAGAAAGTTCAAGGCCTTGCCCATGGCCTCGTGGTAAGTGGCAAAGACTCAAACCCACATCTCCTACCTCCTCACCAAGGTCTTCAAAACTTTTTGTTTTCTCTTTCTTCCTTCTGTGATGAGGACTGAACCTAGGCCTTGTGCACACTAAGCTTGCACCCTACCACTGAGATACATACCCAGCTCCAATTAAAAAAAAGTTTTGTTTTTCCTTTTCAGTGTGGGGATTGAACCCAGGACCTTGTGTATGCTAGGCAAGTGCTCTACCACTGAGGCCTTTTTTGTGTTTTATTTTGAGACAGGGTCTCACTAAGTTGCTGAGTCTAGCTTTGAACTTGCAATCCTCCTACCTCATCCTCCCGGGTTGCTGGGGTGACAGCACCACTGCACATGGCAAAACTTAATTTTATCCCTAGAATCAAATGAGAGAATACTAAGTGCTGGGCAGTGTTGTAATTTCCAAATTTGAACCCATTTGATCCTAATAATCCTATGAGGTAGGTATTGTTATTATTAGAAAACTAAAGTACAAAGACGTTGAGTAACTTATCCAAGGTTGTTGATATGAAATAGCACTTGCCTCAACTTCCCTGATGTGAAAAAAATTTAAAAAGAAAGAAAGAAACCAGGCCACTCTGGCCTCGGAGTCCATGCTCCTAACTGTGAGGCTATGCTGCTCTTCCATGCCAAGGATCGTACTTAATTTCAGAAGAGATTCTGCTTCCTTTCCCCTGTGTTAAATAGGATCATAACTTCCTCTCAGAGAATGAACATCTTTCCTGTTCACCCCTGCTTCTCTTTCCACTCCTCTGCACAATTTCTGTGCCATGCCCTGCTCCCTCCTTCTGGATTCTCACTTGCTCTTTCTCTCTTACAGAAGTGCATTAGTAGAGGGGAGCTCCAGGTGTCTCTGTCATATCAGCCGGTGGCACAGAGAATGACAGTGGTGGTCCTCAAAGCCAGACACTTGCCGAAGATGGATATCACCGGTCTCTCAGGTAGCAGCTATTTACTTCAACCTATGTGTGACCATCTGAACCACCCCACACTCCTTGCCTGTGGCCCAGACATACCCCACATTTCAGGAGCCCTTGCCTCTGTCTTTATGTCCAATAGGTGGGGAAGTGCTTTGGGTGAACAAAGGAGGTATTTACATTTCACTAGGCATCCTAAAAGGTCTGCAGGCCAGGAGCTGAGCATTGCTCCAGAAGTCATAACTTCTCAAAAGGACTACAGTCATTGTTAGTCCCCATGCTCTCGAAAACTTCCTGATACAGGAAGAAAATACCCCTTAACTTCCCAATGATTGCATAAACACAATTTATATCTTTTTTACAATACCTTATGATTATTAGAGTGGACTTTAGGCTGTGGTATTCAGAATTCATTAAATTATCTGTGGTAAATTCATTAAATTATACTTATAAAAATCATGTAAGGGCTGGGGCTGGGGCTCAGTGGTACAGTACTTGCCTGGCATGTGTGAAGCACTGGGTTCGATTCTCAGCACCGCATAAAAATAAATAAAAATAAAGGTCTGTCAACAACTAAAAAAAAAATCTTAAAAAAAAAATCATGTAATTCACTGGGTATGGTGGTGCATAACTGTAATCCTAGTGGCTCGGGAGGCTGAGGCAGGAGAATTGCAAGTTTGAAGCCAGCCTCAACAATGTAGTGAGACCCTAAGCAACTTAGTGAGATCCTGTCTCAAAAGCAAAAACAACAGGGCTGGGGTTATGGCTCAGCGGTAGCGCACTTGCCTGGCATGCGTGAGGCAAGTCTCGGCACCACATATAAATAAATAAATAAATAAATAAATAAATAAAATAAAGGACAATCATCAAACATTAAAAAAGAAAGAAAGAAAGAAAAAGGGCTAGGGATGTGGCTCAAGTGGTTAAGTGCCCCTGAGTTCAATCCCTGGTACCCCCCCAAAAAAATTATGCAATTTAAGGATAAACTTGTTGTTGTAAGTCTTATATAATATTGATAATATTGTAAGTTCCTTACAACCATTGACCCATTGATTTAGGTCAACATACTTAATGACTTTTCCATTGGTAATAACTGGGAGTGGAGGAAAGTGTTTATTGTACAGTATCAGAAGAACAACTTTATAAATGCCTTCATGTGGTGTTATCTTTATACACTGAAGCAACAGCTTTGCAACAAAATTAAAAACAAAATGTTTAACTTCAGGGGGGAAAAAAAGGGCTGGGTTTGTAGCTCAGTGTTGGAGCACTTGCCTAGCACATGTGAGCCACATAAAAATAATTAAACAAAGGTATTGTGTCCATTTACAACTAAAAATATATTTTTAAAAAACTGCTTCTTTGTTAACTGGGCTTGGTGGCATATGCTTATAATCCCAGTGACTTTGGAAGCTGAGATAGGAGAATTGTAGGTTCAAGGCCAGCCTCTGCAATTTAGCAAAATAAAACATAAATAAATAAAAATAAGGGGGGTGATGCAGAAAGATTGTAAATTAAGGCCAACCTCTGTAAGTTGGTGAGGCCCTCAGCAACTTAAGAAGATCCTTCTCAAAATAAAGAATAAAAAGACTGGAGATGTAGTCAGTGGTAAAGTGCTCCTGGGTTCCATCCCCAGTACCAAAAATAAAAAATAAAAATAAATAAAAGTTTTGCCAGCGATGTAGCTCAGTGAAAGACCACTCCTAGGTAAAATCCCTAGTGTGAACAAAAAGAGAAAGAAAATGCTTGCTTCAGTCCTGATGAAGGAAGTTGATCTGTTCTGCTCCTGTTGGTTTTCTTGGCCCTCTATCAAGCGGACAGACTCACCTGTAGTGTGTGTACATTTAGGAAGCAGTCCCTGGAGACTTTGTTGGGGTGGTCACCAAAGCTCTGAGTAGCAGAGTCCCAACATGAAATGATCGTTATATAAGAGAGGACCGTGTCATAGGCTTGTCTCTCTTTTTCTTGTCTCCTTGGGGGCCCCAGATCCTTATGTCAAGGTGAACGTCTACTACGGCAGAAAGCGCATTGCCAAGAAGAAAACCCATGTAAAGAAGTGCACTTTGAACCCCATCTTCAATGAGTCTTTCATCTATGACATCCCAACCGACCTCCTGCCTGACATCAGCATCGAGTTCCTCGTCATCGACTTCGATCGCACCACCAAGAACGAGGTGGTGGGGAGGCTGATCCTGGGGGCACACAGTGTCACAAGCAGTGGTGCCGAGCACTGGAGAGAGGTTTGCGAGAGTCCCCGCAAGCCTGTAGCCAAGTGGCACAGTCTGAGCGAGTACTAATCCTGTTCTTCTCGCCTCTAACCCTGGGGCCAGGCTGGGGAGGGACATGGTGGGGAGAGATGTCAGAGAAGCGGACTCAAAACCTCATTTTAGTTGTAGAAGAAAATTTCTTACAAAACAAACCCGACAAGGAACATCCCACATCACCACAGCCGCAGATCAGTTCTTAGCAAAGACGATTTTTTTTCTCCTTTGCAAGGCACTAGAAATTCTTTTGTTTTTTAAATGGGGCGGGGAAAGAGAGGGAAAGACCCCTACAAGTCTATATATAACACTGTAACCTTATACTTGCATGTCTAATACAAACTGAAGAAATTAGCCTAATTGCCAATATCAAGTTGCAGATTTTAATCCATGAAAATTGTGTTTTGTGCCGAATCGTATTTGCTGATTACCTGAAATTGGCCTCTTTTTACTGGGCTTCTCTGGAGAGTTAGTCCTTCTCCCCACCTTGGCAGAAAACAAATTTTTGCTCTTGTAAAGCCTCATGTTTTCACTATCTCCATCTTTTCTCCCTGTTACCTCTCACGTCTCTGCTCTTTGGCTGAGACCAAGGTCCAGAGGTCTATAGTAAGCCAAGAAACAAAGGTTGAGTGAAAAGGCAGGGTTTGCAAGAGAAGGAGTAATTGAGCAGGGGGGTATTTTTGCTGTTAATCTTCCTGCTCTGAAGGGGTAGTTGGTAGTCTATGACTCACTGGTAGCCCCAGCAAAGCACATAAAACTCATCAGACTTACCAGGAAGAAGTTGGATTTACAAAACTAGACAATTTCTTTAAAATGAGCTTTGGAGGCTTCAAATTCAGCTCTAGGAGAATACCAGTGAACTCACCCAGATGATTCCAAATGTTATTTGCAGGTATGAGGACAAGGAGGAGAGAAATGAGAGGACCTCCATCCCCTTTGGTAGTTATATCCGGTAGTGACAGCCATTCCTTAGCTGATGGGTTGGAAGTCCTCAGAGGTTGGAAGGATTACATCGGCCTTTGTTTTTCCAGGAAGGCTGACCATGGAGAATAAGAATCTTCTCAGGTGACTCAGATGTTACAATGAAGTAAGTTTTGCTTCATGAAAGGCCCTCAGAAATGATTATTTCTCCTTGAAATTTTCAATAATAGCTCTTAAAAAATAACAGTGTGGCTGAGTAGTAATGGTAACTTGGGGTGGGCATAGTGGTGCCCATCAACTCTGGAGGCAGAGGCAGGAGGATTGCAAGTTAGAGACCAACCTGGGCAACTTAGCAAAACCCTGTCTCAAAATAAAAAATAAAAGGGCTGGGGATATGGCTCAGTTGGTAGAGTGCTTGCCTCACATGCATAAGGCCCTGGGTTCAATCCCCAGCACCACAAAAAAAAAAAAAAATATATATATATATATATATATATATATATATATATATATGAAAAAAATAAAAAGGGGTAGGATGTAGCTCAGCGGTAGAGTCCCTGGGTTCCATTCTTAGGACCGCAAGATAAAAAGAAAAGTAACCTGAATGTTTTCAGAACCTCTTTTCCCTCAAAACAAAGTACATCATTCTTGGAACTTCTGAGTCTCATGACATGGTAAAGGGATGAGGGAAACACTGGGCAGAACAGGTTGAGAGATTCAGTGTTGTGCTGGAATTCGAATTCAGGACTCCTCACTCCTAGTGTAGCTTTGTCTCCACAGTTGAGACTTTTCATATGGCAGAGGCCTCATTACCCACAGGTGAGCTTGGACAGGCAGTACAGATTTTTTTTCAGTCTGAAGAGGAACGCAATCAAATAAACAACAGCTTGATTAAGGGCCTGAAAGAGTAACCGAGATTGGATTGTCCACTTCAATCCACAAGATCCTTCCTTTCCAACTTGCTTCTGAGAAGGGAATACAAGCGTTGAGTCTGCATGGACAGGGTGGTATGGTAACATTGCCTTTGTTGTTCCCTTAGCTCTAGTGGATTTAAATCCCATCTGTATCTCCCACACACTCCAGTTCTTTTGTTTGGTTTTTCTTTGAACCCATATTTCTTGACAATGCAGAGCAGTTCTGTGCAGGCACAAAGCCCACTCTCTGTTTGTATTCCTGACATTCCCCCTCCGGTCCCCATAATCCAACTCACTATCTCATTCATCATCATTTGGGGTCACGCACTACTAGTCTCTGTCCTTTAATCTATAGAGTGTAAATACTGTATCATACGTAGAAGAAAATAATTTTTGTTTTCTAAAAATGCATTTCAAGATAGTTTAATGTAAATTTGGCAGGAGCACTCTGAAGCCCCATTAGGAAAACTTTTAAATGGTTCCTCTTCATCGCCTTAATGTCTAAAGATCAGAAATCGCTAAGCAACCCGCTTTTGTTTCCTTCCCAGAAACAATGCAAAGCAACAGGTGGAGGTAGTCTGGTCTTTGCCCTGCTGTGTGTGCCTCTGTAGCTCCTCCTGACGTCAGTCTGGGAAGACAACCTCACCCCACTCCTCTCTCCCCCACCTCCTTGTAGCTTTATACCTTTCATTCTTTGGGTCTACGGAGCAGTGGATGGTGAGGTGCCAGGGGAGGAACCAGTGGTAGGCTAGGAGCTGCCTCCGTGTCTTTTGCCAGAAAAAGGCGAAGAGGTGGACAGTACAGGGTTCCCCCCTCCTACCTCAGGCCTGATCCATCGTGCCCTGCATTTTGCTGTCCCAAAGTTTCTTAGCTAACTTTGGTTTTCGAATTTGTTCTTTCCAGAGCTAACTGGGAAGGGTGGAGTCAGTTGAAAGACAAGAGAGTCACATCCTACCTTTTGCACAAAGCACTCGTGGTCAGGAATAGGTTAGGGAATG
Source organism: Marmota monax (assembly GCF_021218885.2). Lineage (NCBI taxonomy): Eukaryota > Metazoa > Chordata > Mammalia > Rodentia > Sciuridae > Marmota > Marmota monax. The sequence continues at coordinate 1,327,475 of NW_026694593.1, read as the reverse complement.
GTCACTTCTGATTTTCCAAGAGCCAGTCCTTCTGTCTGTATATCTTGATTCCCTTGAGACAAGAGTTTTTCATAATAACAGAAATCCCTGTATGAGTTATTCCTTATTTCAGTTCTCAGAGGAGCACAGCCAAGATGTACATGTTGATGGACCGTGCTCTAGGTATGAGAACAGAGCTGGTTTGTGGGACAGGGGTGGCTTGCTCAGGAGAGGGAAAATGCAAGTCCCTTTTGGAAGGCTTTTACTATGGCCATGACAGTGACATTGCCCTCACCATGATCCCTCTCCAAAGTGGTCGTCTTTCTTTACCTTGTGTCTTCTCTTGTAAAAATGAAACAAAAATAAAATGTGTCAAATTAAAAAAACAAAAAAAACAAAAAAACAAATGAAAAGCTAACATGAATTGTGTGAAATTGCATAATGCTGTAACGCTAACCTACAATATGTAATGCTATCTTGTATGTTGAATTTGTTAATGCACCACACCAGTGCAAAATAAAGACTGATTCACATTAAATAGGCACAGTAATGTCAGCATGATTCTCTTGGAAACTGGTTGACCATGAATGAAGTTAACACTCAGACCCCCCAGGATGTCCTAGGGCATGTTTTCCCAAGACCACCTGATTCCGAATCATCTGGGGCATTTGTTTAAAAGTGCAGATTCGAGCCAGGTGTGGTGGTGTATGCCTATAATTCCAATGACTCAGGAGGCTGAGTCAGGAGAATTGAAAGTCTGAAGTCAGTCTGGACAATTTAGCAAGACCCTATCTCAAAAAAATAAAAACAAAAGAGGGGCTGGGGTTGTGGCTTAGCGATAGAGCACTTGCTTTGCACATGTGAGGCACTGGGTTCAATCCTCAGCACCCCATAAAAATAAATAAACAAAATAAAAATATTGTGTCCATGTATAACATGTTTTTATAAAAATGTTTTTAAATAAAAAATAAAAGGGCTGAGATATAATTCAGTGGTAGAGTGCCCTGGGTTCAATTTCTAGGACAGTACTTAATATATGGTGAATCTCCTGCTTCAGCTTCCAGGATAACTGAGATTATAGGCATGTACCACTGGTGGGTGCTTTTCTGTCTCTTGTGCCCTGTGCTGGGGATTGAACCCAACTGCATCCACATTTCATATTTCCTTTTTTTCTTCCCTTCTTTTTTTATAATTTTTTAATTTTTTATTTTTATACTAAGGACTGAACCCAAGGGCACTTAACCATTGAACTACATCTCTACTTTGTGTGTGTGTGTGTGTGTGGTGCTGGGGACTGAACCCAGGACCTTGTGCGTGCAAGGCAAGCACTCTACCAACTGAGCTATATCCCCAGCCCCTCCACCCTTTTTATTTTTTAGACAGAGTCTCACTAAGTTGCTGAGGCCTTGCTAAATTGCCCAGTCTGTCCCCGAACTTAGAGATCCTCTTGTTTCAGTCTCTCAAATTGCTGGGATTTTAAGTGTGTGCCATCATGCTCAGTCCTAGTTCATATTTTATTTTATAATTAACACTTAAAATTATACATATTTATGATGTGCAGCACAGTGTTTCATAATATGTGCACATTGTGGAATGGCTAAATCAAACCAAATAGCATATATATAACACCTTGCATTACTTATGCACTAGTTATCATTTATTGGTGATGAGAACACATAAATTCTACTGTCAGCAATTTTCAAGTGTACAGTACATGGTTATTTAACTATAATCATGTTGTACATTAGATCTCTTGAACTTATTCTTCCTGTGATTTTATATACTTTAATCAACATCTTCCCAATATATATCCCTCATTGTTTTCTTTTTAATAATAATAGCAAAAAAAGCTAGGATTGAATTTTTTTTCAATACTGGGAATTGAATCCAGGGGTCTTCTATCACTGAGCTACATCCCCAGTACTTTTTTTTTTTAATATTTGTTTAGTTGTAGATGGACACAATATCTTTATTTGTTTATTTGCTTTTATGTGGTGTTAAGGATCGAACCCAGGGCCTCACACTTGCAAGGCAGCCGCTCTACCACTTAGCTACAGCTACAGCCCCAGTATTTTTTATTTTTTCTTCAAGATAGGTCTCACTAAGTTTCCCTGACCAGCCTGGAACTTGTGATCCTCCTGCCTCAGTTTCCCAAGTCTCTGAGATATTACAGGCATGTGCCACTGCCCTCAGCTATGGATTGAATATTTACCAATTTGGATATATTTTAATCATATAAAACTCATTTATATCTTATAATCCTGTTGGAAATATACTATTATTATTCCCATTTAACAGATGAGAATAATGAATTCCAAGAGGTTAAATAAATTGCTCCAAGTTCACATAGTCCATAAACAATGGAGTCTGAGGCAGTCAGACTCCAATTTCTGTATATTTCCACCATTGCTACTGGTGGAGATTTCAAAGACTCATAATATGTGCACATTGCAGAATGGCTAAATCAAGCTAATCAAAAACTCAGAGCCTGATGGGAACTAATGCAAATTAGATTGTGCTCATGATTTGATGCCAATGACCTCAAGAATGTTTTAGAGGATCAACTGCAATAGTATGAAGCTGAAAATTTTTATAATCAATGTTCACTCACATCAAATTGACCTCTTGTTGGACATTTTTGCAAGTTAATATTGGATTAGTGTTTACAGAGCAGTTGAAGTTGCTGCTTGTCCCTTATTCCTCTGCCTTTCCCATTGTAAGATCCAAATCTCTCATCAGATTTTTGCACTTTATAATTAGAGGTGCCCATAGAACAGAACTCCAAGAACTGTGTGCTTATTTCTATTCACTTGAATTTCCAGTGTCATCACAATGCCTGGCATGCAGCAGGGGCTCAATAAAGGCAGGAAGGCAGGGAACAAGGCCTTGTCTGGGAAGCGGAATTTAAGAAAACATGAAAAGATTTTTCCTCTTCTCTTTACTTATGAGTTGGAGTTTCAAAAGAAGGTTGGTCTAGGGCTGGGGCTGCAGTTCAGTGGTAGAGCAATTGCCTAGCATAAACACTACCCCTCTCTTCAAAAAAGAAGTTTTGGTCTAGAGTTGAATTTTTTTTTTTTAGCATTATTAGGGATTGAACCTAGGGGGCGCTCTACCACTGAGTCACATTTCCAGCCCTTTTTATTTTTTATTTTGAGACAGGGTCTCATTAAGTTGCCTAGGCTGGTCTTGAATTTGTGATCCTTCTGTCTCAGGCTCCCCAAGTATCTGGGATTACAATTGTGCAGCATTGCACCTAGTTTAGGGTTGAATTTGGGGTGGTTTTTTTTTTTTTTTTGTATTTCTTCTTTCTTTCTTTTCTTCTTCTTCTTTTTTTTAATGGTGCTGGAGATTGAACCCAGGGCCCTGTGCATTCGAGGCAGGCACTCTACCACCTGAGCTATAGCCCCAGCCTAGTGTTTTGGTATTGAGGATTAAACCCAGGCATGTTTTACCACTGATCTTCATCCTTAGTCTTTTTTAAAAATTTTTTTTAAATTTTTTTTTTATTTTTGAGACACTAAATTGATTTCACTAAATTGCTGGGATTACAGGCACGCTCCACAGGGCCTGGTTTAGAGTTGAGTTTTGATTTGGGGTCTTTGGTGGTGGTGGGCGTGTATTACCTGCAAGCAGGCTCATAGTCTTGTTTTTAAATCAAGTTTTGTATTTTATTTTTATTGTTTCTTTTTAATTATACACAACATTGGAATTCATTTTGAAGTAATCATAAAAGTATGGAATATAATTTGTTCTAATTCTTTCCCCGGCACTTCCCCTTTCCTTCCCTTCTTCCCCCCCCCCCCATTCCCTCTCCTGTACTCTACTGACCTTTCTTCTATTTATTTATCGTTTTATTTTAAATTAGTATCTTTGGATATACATGATGGTGAGATCACTGTGAGAGCCATATATGTACATAGGAAACTTAGGTCAGACTCATTCCACTGTCCTTTCCTTAGGCCATCCCTCCTCCCTCCTTCCCTCCCCTTTGATCTCCTTTGTCAACTCCACTGATCTAGTTTATTGCCTTTTTATTTTATTTATTTATTTTTAGTTGTAGTTGGACACAATACCTCTATTCATTTATTTTTATGTGGTGCTTAGGATCGAACCCAGGGCCTCGCTCGTGCTAGGTGATCACTCTACCTCTGAGCCACAATCCCAGCCTGGTATTTTATTGATTTTTATCTCCCCACCCTTATTTTAGATTAATTTCTGCATGTCAGAGAAAACATTTGACCATTGACTTTTTGAGACTGGCTTATTTTACTTAGCATGATAGTCTCCGGTTTCACCCATTTATTGGCAAATGCCCTAATGTCATTCTTCTTTATGGCTGAGTAACACCCCATTGTGTGTATATATACCACATTTTCTTTATTCATTCTTCTGTTGAAGGACTCTTAGGTTTCTTCCATAGCTTGGCTATTGTGAATTGTGCTGCTATAAATATTGATGTGCCTGCATCACAGTAGTATGTTAATTTTAAACCTTTTGGATATATACTGGGGAGAATAGCTAGGTCAAATGGTGGTTCATTTCCTAGTATGTTGAGGAATCTCTATACTGCTTTTCAGAGTGTTTGCACTAGCTGTGTGTGGTGGTTCATGCCTGTAATCCCAGCAGCTAGGGAGGCTGGAGCAGGAGGGTCTTGAATTCAAAAACAGCCTGAGCAACTTAACGAGACCCTGTTCCTAAATAAAAATTATTAAAAGGGCTGGGGAGGACTGGGGCTGTGGCTCAGTGGCAGAGCGCTTGCCTCGCATGTGTGAGGCACTGGGTTTGATCCTCAGAACCACATAAAAATAAATAAACAAATAAAGTTTTTTTTTTGTTTGTTTGTTTTGTTTTTTTAAGGCTGAGGATGTGGCTCAATGGTTAAGCACCCCGGGTCCAATCCCTGGTACAAAAAAAAAAAAAAAAAAGCAGAATGGTTTTGCACTAATTTGCAGTCCCACCAACAATGTATGAGCAGTACCCCCCTCCAACATCTTCACTAATGTTTGCTGCTGTTATTATTTTTTGGTGGTGCTGGGAATTGAACCCAGGGCTTGTGTATATGAGGCAAGCACTGAGCTATATCCCCAGCCCCCATGTTTGTTGTTATTATTTGTATTTTTTGCGGGGGTGGGGGTACTGGGGGATCAATCTCAGGTGTGCTTGACTACTAACCTACATCCCCAGCCCTTTTTATTTTTTGAGACAAGTTCTAACTAAGTTGCTGAGGATGGTTTTGAACTTACAATCCTCCTGCCTTAGTCTTCTGAGTTGTGGGGATTACAGGCGTGTGCCACTGCCTGCACCGTTTGTGTTTCTTCATTTTTTGTTTTTTGCCTTTTTTTTTTTTTTTTTTTTGGTACTAGGTATCAAACCCAAGGGTACTTAACCACTGAGCCATATCCTCCAGCCCTTTTTAAAAGTATTTTATTTAGAGACAGAGTCTCACCGAGTTGCTTAGGGCCTCACTAAATTGCTGAGGCTGGCCTTGAACTCTCGATCCTCCTGCCTCAGTGTCCTAAACCACTGGGATCACAGGCATGCATCATAGTGCCTGGCTGTATTTCCTCTTTTGAAAAGTATCTACTTAGTTCTTTTGCCCATTTATTGATTGGGTTCTTCTTATTTTTTTTTTTAAACAGCGTACAAGGCAAGTGCTCTACCACTGAGCTAAAACCCCAGTCCTGGGTTCTTATTATCATTATTATTTTGGTATTAACTTTTTTTAGTTCTTCGAATGTTCCGGATATTAACGCACTGAGGAGCAGGTGACAAGGATTTTCTCCCATTCCGTAGGCTTCAAATTATCTTGAATAATCTAAATTTGTAAGAGTGAAAGCTGGATTTGGTGCCTGCCCCCCATAATCTCACCTGTTCAGGAGGTTGAAGCAGGAAGAGGTCAAGTTCAAAGCCAACCTCAAAAACCTAGCAAGACCCTCACTAAAGTAGTGAGACCCTGTCTCAAAATTAAAAAAAAAAAAAAAACTGGCAATATAGCTTAGTGGTAAAGACCCCATGAGCTGAATTACAAGTACAAAATAATAATAATAATTATGTAGCCAGAATGTTCTGGATGAGCCTATAGAAGTACTTCTGACTGACTGGTTGGATGCACATACCTTCTAATCAGCAGAGATTTTGTTTGATTACACCGTTTATGAGCATATATTTGGACTCACCTTCATATTAACCTTAAGTTTCTCTGCCCCTCACCTGTGTGCTCCTCTTCAAAGAAATGAGGGAAAGAAAGCACTTGGTATGGGATGTTTCAGGAGCTACAGATGTTTTTCTGGCTCAGGGCAGATTGTAATAAACTCTATGGCAATAACCAGCTCTGGGAAGGGCAGGAAATGAGACATGTCCCCACCCCAGCAGCTTTGTTCAGAAAACTGGGTGACTTCATGATATGATCGTGTGTGCTGAGGAATGTATGTACTGAACCAGAAGAAGCTCATCAAGGCTTTTTTTTTTTTAATTTATTAGACAAAGCTAGAACATTTCAGTAATTTTGTCTTATGACCAATTCCTGTTTAAAGGTTGATTAGAGATTTCAGAATACCCCAACTATTAAGACCTAATGGTTCTTTGTTCTATCCAGTGATTTCCTTCATAACAAGATGTGAGTTTATTTATTTATTTTTTTTACTCGTCCCTGTCAGTCAAATCCCTTGTTTCACTGGGTGTGGCAGAGCATACCTATAATCCCAGCAGCTAGGGAGGCTGAGGCAGGAGGATTGCAAGTTCAAAGCCAGCCTTAGCAACTGAACGAGAGCCCATGTAAGTTAGTGAGGCCCTGTCTCAAAATAAAACATATGATGAGCTGGGGAGGTAGCTCAGTTGTTAAGCCCTCTGGGTTCAATCCCTGGTACCAAAAAAAAAAGGCAAGGGCAGAGGTCAGCAAAAGATCATAAGGATTGAACTACTTGAGTGGAAAACCTTGAAAGCTGGTCTGCAATGTTGTGCATGGTTCCCAAATACCTGCTTCTTCTGGGTCAGAAGAGCTACAGAGTTGTTTTATATTTCTCACTTCCTGTCTCTGGAAATTTCAATCTGATACTCAGATAGGATTCAGGAATCTATATTAAAACAAAAACCTCTCCAAATAAATCTGATTGCAGCCATGCAGCCATAACAAGATTAGGAGTCACCAGGCTGGATGGTGTTGAAGTGTCTACGGAACTCCTTGGAGGATTGTGTAAAGCCGTGTTAAGGTTGTAGTTAATTGATGTGGAAAATTTTAATAATTTAACCAGAATAGTGTATGATGGGGAATAGTTGAGTGAGCAATAACAAGGATGCTGTAACTGAGATCAAGTGAGGAAACAAGGGGTTTTTCAGGGGAGGGAGTGCTGGGGATTGAACACAGGGATACTTTCCAATGAGCTACATCTCCAGCCCGTTTTTTTTTTTTTTTTTTTTTTTTTTTTAATACCTGCTCTGTTGCTAAGGCTGGCTTTGAATTTTACATCAATCCTTTTACATCAACCTCCCACCTGTAATCCCAGGTGGGTTCCACTGAGCCCAGGTTGTCCTTACCTTTTTGAAAAACTATTTTTTTTTTTTTACTTGTAGATGGAACAATACCTTTATTTTATTTGTTTATTTTTATGTGGTGCTGGGGATCAAACCCAGAGCCTCAACATGCTCGGCAAGCGCTCTACCAATGAGCCGCAAACCCTGGCTTTACCCTTACCTTCTAATATCTAGATTCCTTCTCCCGGCTCCTATCAACTATGCTTATACTATTATTATTATTTTTTTTTAATGGTGGTAATGGGGATTGAACTTAGGGTGCTTTTCCTCTGAGCTACATTCCCAGCCCTTTTGATTTTTTGAGACAGGGTCTTGTGAAATTGCCCAGGCTGGCCTCAAACTTGTATCCTTCTGCCTCAGCCTCATGAATATCTGAGATTACATGTGTGCACCATGGTAACTGGCTTCTAATTTCCTACTCTAATTCATACTATTTCTAATTATTTGACAGAAATTCATGGTGAGGAGGAAAACAAAAATAATTTGTGCACTGAGATTGAATACTCTCAGATATTTTGAGGAATAGCCAATAATCTCTTGAATCAGAGAACAAGGACTTCCAATTACTTTCTTTTATGTTTATGCCACCTAAATTTCTGTTCTAGCTAAATCGATGAGATGTGGTAAGAACAATTCGAAAATAAATTTTAATTTGAAACTAAGTACAGGGTACAGTAGTGCACACCTGTAATCCCAGTGACTCCAGAGGCTAAGGCAGGAAAGTGGCAAATTTAAGACCAGTCTGGGCAATTAAGACCCTGCCTCAAAAAAAAGTCTGGGCTTGGTGGCACACACCTGTAATCTCAGTGACTCAGGAGGCTCAGGCAGGAAAATTCAAAGTTTGTTCCAGGCCAACCTCAGCAACTTAGCAAGACCCTGTCTCAAAATAAAAAATAAAAAGGGCTAACGATGTTGTTCAATGTAGAGTTTCCCTGTGTAAAATCCCCAGTACTAGGGGAAAAAAAAAATGCTAGTGATATACCTTAGTGGTAGAGAGAGTACCCTTTGGGTTTATTCCCCAATACGAAAAAAAAAAAAAAAAAAGAAAGAAAAGAAATGAAGATAGAAAGGAAGGAGAGAGGGAGAGAAGGAGGTCAAAGTTAACAAGGACAACTAAAAAGTAAGATTTCAGCTGGGCATGGTGGTACATGTCTGTCATCTCAGCTACTCAGGAAACTGAGGCAGGAGGATTGCAAGTTTGAGGTCAACCTTGGCAATTTGGTGAAACTATCTCAAATAAAAAGTGTTTGGGGGAGCTGTGGCTGTGGCTCAGGGGTAGCGCACTTGCCTGGCATGTGTGAGGCACTGGGTTTGATTCTTAGCACCACGTATGAATAAAATAAAGGTCTATCAACAACTATAAAAAATATTTTTAAAAAAAGTGCTGGGGTTGTGGCTCAGCGGTAGAGTGCTCGGGTCAGTGCTCGCTAAGCATGTGCAAGGCTCTGGGTTTGATCCTTAGTACCACATAAAAATAAATAAATGTATTGTGTTCAACTACAACTAAAAAATATATATTTTAAAAATAGATTTATTTATTTACTTATTTACTTATTTATTTATTTATTTTTATGTGGTGCCGAGGATTGAACCCAGTGCCTCACACATGCAAGGCAAGTGCTTTACCACTGAGCCACAAACACAGCCCCAAAATAAATATTTAAAAAAAAAAAGCATTTGGGATGCAGTTATTTTGCTTGCCTAGCATCCACAAAGCCCTGGGTTTAATTCCCAGAATCACCAAAATAAATAAATAAATAAATAAATAATAATAATAATGATTTCTTTTTTTTTTTTTTGATTTTTTAAAATTGCTTTTATTTTCCTGTTAAATTTCTTTTTTTTTTTTAATTTTTTATTGTTGGTAGTAATAATGATTTCAAAATCTATGTCTTACCTTTCTCAAGATTGGGTTTAGAAAACTTGTAACACCAACAATTATTTATAAAGTGTTTATCAAATTTATAAAAAAAATTCAGATTAATCTCTCCAATTTCCTTCTTTCTTCCATTAGCTCCTAAGGAGTTGGGGTCCTTTTATCTGCCATGGACCTTACTAATTCCTTCCTCTTCTGAAGTCTCATAATATTCTCAGTTTGGAGCATATAAGTTCCTATACTATAACCTACTACACCTTAAGATTGGTTTTAGGGCTGGGGTGTAGTCTGTCGCAGTCAATCAGAGTCAGTTACCTAGCATGCTTAAGGTCCTCAGTTCACCTGAGCCCCAGTACTACAGAAAGGGTAGGGTAGGAGGAAGGGAAGAAGATTGATGGTATATGCAATATTTGAACCCAAGGCCTCATGCATGCTAGGCAAGTGCTCTACCACTGAGCTAGCCCTGTGTATGCAAATTTTATCTAAACTCCAGAGTGAAGATAGTATTTTATATTCCTTTGAATCCTACTATGCTTCATGCTTACAGAAGAGGCACTTGGGCTGAACTTCATTACCTATGCTAACAGAGATTACATTAAAAAATGGAAGGCCCTTTCTCCATTACCCTTGTTTCAGTGGTAGCCAACATTGACTCATTCATGAGTTCATGGACATTTGGGCTATCATTCAAAATATTCCATCACTCATAAAATGTTAAATAATGAGTAAACAAATATATTTCTTCAATGTCCAAACTAGGTCATGTTGGTTACCAACACTAGTACCTATTTAAAATAGTGGAGATAAAAGCAAAGACTTTCATATAAGCTCAGTGCAGTAGTGCATGCCTGTAACCCCAGCAACTAGGGAGGCTGAAGCAGGAGGATCACCAAATTCAAGACCAGCCTCAGCAATTTAGCAAAGCCTTAAGCAATATAGTGACACCTGTCTCAAAATAAATAAAAAAGAACCTGGTGAGGTGGTACACACCTGTAATCCCAGTGACTCAGGAGGCTGAGGCAGGAGGATCACCAAGTTAAAGGCCAGCCTCAGCAATTTAGCAAGCCCCTAAGCAACTTAGAAAGACACTGTTTCAATACAAAAGATTAAAAAAAAAAAAAAAAAAAAAAAAAGAGCTGGGGATGTGGCTTATCAAGTGCCCCTGGGTTCAATCCCTGTTATCTAAATAAATAAGTAAAAGATGGGGGTTATATCTTAGCGACAAAGCACACAGTGGTTTAATCTCCAGTACAAAAAAAAAGTTATTCTCATTCTCGCACATCTTAGTTTATACATATTTGAAACAACTGCATAATCTTCAATTAGGAGGCAAATGTACTATAGTTTTCCATTTGTGTTTTCCTATCTCCTCACAAAGGAGTAATCTCTGAATCAATACTCACTAGCAGTTGACCGTATGTTATAGGCACTCAAATATTTTTGAATAATGGAATCAACCCAAATGCCCATGAACACATGAATGAATCAAGAATGAAATAATGACATTTGCCGGTAAGTGGATGAAAATGGAGAACTTCATGCTAAGTGAAATAAGCCAAATTCAGAAAATCAAGGGTAAAATGTTTTCTGTCCTATGTGGAAGCTACAGCAGAATGAGGGAAAGTTGGTGTGTGGGGGGGATTTCAGATAGCATAAACTGAATGGGAAGATCAGTGTAGTAGAAAGTGGAGAACAAGAGGGAGGAGGGGGAAAGGGCAGAAATACGTAATGTATTTAACAAAATCAATATAATCATTTTTAATTTTATTTACTTATCTGGTACCAGGGATCGAACCCAGGGTGCTTAACCACTGAACTACATCCCCAGTTCTTTTTATATTTTATTTAGAGATAGGGTCTTGCTAAGTTGCTGAGGATGGCTTTGAACTCGTGATCCTCCTGCCTCCGCCTCCTGATTGCAGGCATGTACTACTGCACCTGGCTATATATATTTTTTTGAGTCAGCGTCTATCTGAATTGCTCAGAGCTTTCTCAAATTGCTGAGGCTGTTCTACAACTTGCAATCCTCCTACCTCAGCCTTCCAAGTTTCTGGGATTACAGACATGCTATATTTTTTCCTTAAAATGAGCTTTCTATAATGATTCCAAATATTTCTACCCACTCATATAAGTAAAAGAAAAGCCCAACAAATTCTTTGAGTTTTGTATTGTCATACAAATTGTCTTCATATACAAGTGCATAAATGAAAAACTTCCCCCAAAACATCATAGTAGATGAAATTTTGCTAATATATCACAAAGTTAAAACATGTCCCTTTCTGAATTCTAACCAGCTAATTTTAGACATGAGTTTCTGAATCTTTTAATTTACTGACCTGATATGGACATGAACTGTTCCAGTGCCTTTAAATGTGTCCCTGAATTTTTCTCTCTTCAAAGTTCCAGGCAGTAATTAATCTTAATGCCCTTGAATTGGATAAAGCTGATTATTTAGAGCTCATAAATTATCTACACTATATGACCACTAAGAAAAGAGATATGACTTACACATATTAGACCCCTCAAACTATCTAGCACCATGAATGAACAGAATTCTCAGTACTAATTAAGCGACTAGTTTATCCAGGAATCAAATATGTGTCAGTAATAAGTCTTAAAAACACTAATCTTATTTTTTGCATATGCAATACAAATTTCCTTCAGTCTTACAGATTTCCTGGCAACACTCTACATTGCAATTATATAACTGTCATTTTCTTGCTTAATGCTAATAATTCCCTAGTTCATTAGTAATGAGAAACTAAGGCATTAAACTTAAAAGGCTCTAAGTTAGTTTAAATGTGGTAAAATACTGTAATAGAATTGCACTGTATTTCTACTTCCATGCTTCTCCAAAGTGCAATGGTTCCCGTGAGATTTTTGTTCTGTGCAGACTCAAATTTTGGGTCTTTCATTTTTAGATGGCTGAGTATCATAAAGCATGATTTATTTGGTAGCAAAAACGTTTTCAGGAGTTTCAAAAAAAACCACTACTCAGAGCTAAAAAATGTCAGAACTTTTCTTTAAATCTAGACCATAAACAGTTAGTTTATAAAGAAAAACATAACAACCCTGTCGTCCTGCTTCTAACAACAACAGAAAACAGTAGGTTGAGCTTTCAAAGAGGTGCTACACAAAATCATCCTCTGAGAGTGACACAAATAGTGCTTCAATGACGTTGAATACTCAACATGTGACTCATTCCTCTTAGCACTTTTGCATTTACTCTCCACAGGTCTATTTGGATAGCAAAATGATTCTGATCCTCAAAAGAGAAGTTACCAGCAATATTTAAAGCAATTTCTTTCTAGGACTATAGTTTCTCAACTACATATATGGAGAAAAGTGGTTAGGCCAAACTGTCAAGGCTCAGACAACCCTGAGGTGAACTTAGTAAGTCTTCTTAAGGAAATCTTAGGATTACAAACCCAATGTACAAATATTAAAGCTTTATGACTGACCCATTAAACAGAAAAACCACAGACTTTCTTTGAGTAAAGTCTAGTGACTGTTGATGTCAAGGAGGCCACATGATTTTACTCCAACTTTTGAAAATAAAGTCAGTTTAACAAAGGGCTTAAAAATCATTTTGCCAGGTCTTGCTCTTCCAAAGAGTACAAGAAAGATAAGGGAAAGTACTAGGAAACAATGTCTTAGTGTGTGTAACTGTGGAGAAAAAATAAATTTGTACAAGGCAATGGCTGTCCCAACGAAGGACAAACAAAAGTTTAGCAATCCAGTGTTTACCTTTGAAGGTAAAGAAAGGCAAAACCCTGAAAAGAACTTAAGAACCTCCAAGGAGAAATTTCTATTACCTTTCATATGCTTCTGTCTATTCTTACCCCTCCCAGTGTCTGGACCAAAGGTGCACTTCTCAGAAAAGCCAGGCTTGTACTGGGAACAATGTTCTGACCCTACCTTTTTCTAGCCAACTTCCTGCAAGCATCTGATCTGATTTACCCAAATCTCATCACTCCATAATCTGAATAGATGTCAGCTCCACAGCTATTTGCTGAACTTTAGCACTGATCTCTTTAGCACTGATTTCCCTGTATGATTTTTATTCTGTGACATGGAAGCTCAGTATGAATAGATGAGACTGAGGTCCTTCTCTGGGACAGTCCCAAGAAACTGAAGTTAAAGGATGATTGGGGAGTGTACAGCACATTCCTCTTGCGAAATCATCAAACACACATGGTATACATATTCTCCCAGGATATAAAAAATTTACATTAATTAATTAACATCAGCAAAATAACCCAAAACAATGGTAGATCAAATTCTAATGTGACAATGTAAAAGCAGACAGTGCGTCACTGGGTTAATAAATCAGAATCAACTAAGAAACAATACTTTAAATACCACATTATTGAAAACTCCTAGTAGGCACGTCCCCCTCATCAGTTACTTTTAAAATAATGGTCATAACAGGAGAAAGAGCAAGCACCATGCTTACTACTGCAGGTTACTGGACTGCTTCGATCAAGCACTGCAGTTCACAGATAAAAACACTTCACATCTTCCCTTCAAGTTACTGAATCTTTCTTCTTCCGGAATGGGGATTTTAGCCTCTTCCATACACTGCTTTTGGGTTTGGATTTTTTCTCCATAGCCAGCACTGCCTCCTTCTCTTTCTTCCGTATCTCCCGTACAAGTGCATGGAAGACATCATCGATGTAATAGCGGTATGCGGCCGAAGTCTCAAAAAAAGGACAGCTGAACTCCCGGGCCAGAGCCAATCCTTCTTCCTTGGTGACCTTTAAAAGTGCAAACACGAGCAAATTTAGAGGGCTAACAGAAAAACCATTACAACTGTATAAAAGTAAATAGGCGGGGCTGGAATTGTGGCTCAGTGGCAGAGCACTTGCTTGGCATGTGTCAGGCCTTGGGTTCGATCCTTAGCACTACATATAAATATGTAAATAAAATAAAAAAGATCCATTTACACCTTAAAAAAAAAAAAGTAAATAGGCAACCTTAACAGGAGGAGAACATCTCAACTCTGAAGGTATGCAGACAGAATCCAGGCACTTTTATAATTTGGGGGGACTAAATTACATGGCTTTTTCTGCCTTAAAATTATATGGTTCTATTTCTAATCTTTTTTCAAGATAACTTTTAAGAACAGATTACTAAATTGATATGGACATCAATATGCAAGACTAATTTTCTCCACACTTTCCATTTTAAGAAAGAAAAGCAGAAACAAAAGAGATATATACTTAAACTATAATACTGAAAATTTTGAGGAACCCCAAATCAATATATCCAATTCTGGATAGGCCATAATTTCTCCTACTTTTGGGCAGTAAGACTGTTTCTGATTTTCTGCTACCATAAATAGCCTGGCAATGAACACTTTGCATATAAACTCTTGAACAGATTTTTCTAAGGCTTAACAGAGAAGCATTACAAATTGACCCAGGTGTAGAGGATAGGAAAGGTAGCAGAATACAACAGTTACTAATAGGGCATTATGTAAAAATGTGGATGTGTAACCGATGTGATTCTGCAATCTGTATTTGGGGTAAAATTGGGAGTTCATAACCAACTTGAATCTAATGTATGAAATATGATATGTGAAGAGCTTTATAATGTTTTGAACAACCAATAAAAAAAAAATTAAAAAAACAAACAAACAAACAAAAAAAAAAACAAATTGACCCAGGTGTAGTAGTGCATGCCTGTAATCCCAGCCACTATGGAGGCTGAGGCAGGATTGCAAGTTTGAGGTCAGCCTCAGCAATGTATCTCAAAGTAAATAAAAAGGGCTGAGGATAGAGCTCAGTGGTAGAGCCACACCTGGGTTTAATCTCCAGTTACCAATAAAAATAAATAAATAAATGAAAGAACAGAAATATTACAAATTTAACAACTGTCAAAATACTTTCAAAAGATTTGTATCATTCATTGCTTTCACTAGTAGTCATGAATGTTTTACTATATTTTCAACCTCTACCACAACCAGCAATTTTAAATATTATCATTAACTTGAAAGTTATCACTTTTTTTTCTTTTTTTTAATGGTATAGGGAATTCAATCCAGGGGCACTTAACCACTGATCCACATCCCCAGCCCTTTTTAAGTTTTTATTTTGAGAAGGGGTCTCACCAGGTAGGCCTCACTAAGTAGCTGAGGCTGGCCTTGAACTTGTGATCCTCCCGCCTCAGTTCCTGAGTTGCTGGATCACAGATGTGTGCCACCACACCTATACTGTTTAAACAGATTTATTTCTGAAGTTTTAGTCAATGATCATTCCACGACCTTTTATTTGATGGATATTCTATTCTATTCTGATCATAACCCTGTGGCTTCCTGTAAACTGAGTCCCCAATCCAGATTTTATCCATAATATTTTTTTTAAATTTTTTTTTTGAGAGAGAGGGAGAGATTTTTTTTTAATATTTATTTTTCAGTTTTTGATGAACACAACATTTTTATTTTTATGTGGTGCTAAGGATCGAACTCAGAGCCCCCCCGCATGCTAGGCGAGCGCGTTACTGCTTGAGCCACATCCCCAGCCCTTTTATCCATAATATTAGCAAATAGATACAGCAAAATTTTCAAGGTTAGGGAGAAGCTAATTTTGATTTTTTTATTTTAAGGCAAAGAAATCTGTAAACCAAGAAACATAAATGACTTATTCTACAAGATGTTAGACAACATTTTCTTCTCTTTCCTCACCTGTCTTAGTTGTTTTAGGTCAGACTTGTTTCCCACAAGAACCACAGGTGTATCATCAGTACGTCGAACTCGATAGATGAGCTGTTTGAACTCCCGAACTTCATGGAAACTTCGGCGATCAGTGATAGAATAACAAATGATAAACCCTTCTCCTGCCCTCATATACTGATCCCGCATGGCTGTAAACTCTGCCTAAAGAAACACATAGATCAATAATGTATTGATGTAACCTAGATCTATATACACTAGCTATTTATTTCAGTTTAAAGAAGAGGTAAGTCGATTACCTGCTATCCTGAGTCAGAGTGCATGAAAAATTAAGAGAGATAAACTAGTGATCTCTGCATAAGCCTTCCCCTCCCAATTACTAGAGTAAAACAGCCTTTACTCATAGCTTTCTGGGATTTAATACCTGTCCAGCTGTATCCAAAATGTCCAGATTGGCAGGCTCATCATCAATACGGATTCGGATTTTATAAGCGTCTTCTACAGGAAGGAAGAAAGGTGTACTATAAATCCATACACACAGAATGAAGTGTCTATTTTAAAATTCATGAAGATACTGAAGTTGATTCCACCCCCCCCTCCCTTTTTTTGTACTAGGGACTACACCCAGAGGAGCAGGGCATATCCCCAGTCCTTTTCATTTTGAGACAGGGTCTTGCTAACTTGCTGAAGCTGGCCTTGAATTTGTGATCCTTCTGCCTTAGCCTCCCAGGTCACCACACAACCTCTAAACTTTTTTTTTTTTTTAAGCTTACCACTGAGCTATATTCCTAGGCCTTTTATTTTAAGACAGGGTCTTGCTAAGTTGCTAAGGCTGACCTTGAATTTGAGATTCTCCTGTTTCAGCCTTCGGAGTCACTGTGATTACAGACATGTGCCACTGTACCGAGCTCTTTGTATTAATAGTATAGATAAAAGAGAAACCATAACTTACTTTACTACACTTTCTAAATAATCCATATTGTCACAATTCTTCCCTTATGTAAGACATTTTATTTTATGCTTATTACTATTATTATTATTATTTTAAGGAGATGGGGTCTTATTTGATCCCAGGAGACTGGCTTCAGTCTCCTGGGATCAAATAATCCTCATGTCTCAGCCTCCTGAGTAGCTCTACTCATGCAGGCTAGTGCACCTGGTTTCTTTAAGGTATGTTATTTTAGTAACCTTGGAAATCATAGAAAAGAAGAATAAAAAACCCACTCAAGGATTGGGGTTGGGATTGTGAGGCACTAGCATCAATTCTCAACACTGCATATAAATAAATAAATAAACTATCAACAACTTAAAAAAAAAAAAAAACCCTCTCAATATTTTCATACCTCAAAACAACTGCTATTTATATCCCAATATATTTCCTTTTAATATTTTTTTCTTGAATCCCTATTTCTGACCTTTTAATATTTTTTCTTGAATCCCTATTTCAGAGATGAAGAGCCTATTAAATCAGTGTTTCTCAAACCACAAGTCATGGTCCTTTAGTATTAGTAAGTTGTGGCATAAACCTAATGGGGGAAGCCAACATTAAAATAGATAAGCAAAGACTTTATGGGTGTGGTAGCACGTGCCTACAATCCCAGCAACTATGGAGGCTTAGAGTACAAGCTTGAGACCTTGTCTCAAAAAATAAAAAGGAGGGGCTGGGGTTGTAGCTCAGAGGTAGAGTGCTGGCCTGGCATATGTGAGGCACTGGGTTCGATCCTCAGCACCACATAAGGTAAAATAAAGACACTGTGTCAGCCCATAATTAAAAAGTAAATATTAAAATAATAATAATAATAATAATAATAATAATAATAGAGGGCTGGGGATAGCTCAGTTGGTAGAGTGCCTGCCTCATATGCACAAGGCCCTGGGTTCAATCCTCAGCACAACAAAAAAGAAAAATAAAATAACAAGGAGTGGTGATGGATGGGGCTGGTGTTGTGGCTCATGGTAGGGTGCTTCCCTAGCACGTGTGAGGCACTAGGTTCAATTCTCAGCACCATATAAAAGATAAATAAAGGTATTGTGTCCACCTACAACTGGGGGGGGGGGGGGACTTGGGATGTGGTTAAGTACTTGGTTAAGTACCCATGGGTTCAATCCACAGTACCGCCAAAACCAAAAATAGAGACGCAAAAGCTTAAATAAGAGACAAAATCCTAGAGAACATTATATTTAGAAAGGTAAGCAAAATTTCATGATATTTTAATTTGCTACAAACATACCTGCATATGTATAATAAGTATCCATCAGCAAAATATATTCATACTTATATTTTTGTATCAGTTACAATGTAAAGTTTTTCTTCTTATAGTTTGTAGCCAAAGTTTAAAACAAAATGTAAACTGGGTGAGAACGGACACCATATCTTTTTGTTTGCCACTGTACCCCAGGGCCTACCCCAGTTCCTGGCTCATAACAGCAACCCAAGAAACCTAAGTAGCTGCTGTTGAATTAGACAGCGTCATTAGATAATGGGAAAAAATATTCACTAATATCAAAAAGTACTTCATGTGGCTAGGGACGTAGTTCTATGGCAGACCATTTAATTTTAGCAACTGTAAGGCTCTGAGTGTGATCCCCAACACCAAAATAGATAGATAGATAGATAGATAGATAGATAGATAGATCTGGTATAGTACCTGAAAAACAAAAACTGTTTCTATTTTTCCCAAATCCACAGAAGTACCTATTGTATAAAATGACCACATCCAAAGCTGGGCTACCACTGAACACTCTTTTTGGCTTTATGGAAAACAGCAGCAGGGGCCTGACCTGATGGAAAGTCTTTCTAGAGACCCAGTATCATGGCAAAGTGCCACATACTGAAAATAACAGTGGTAAGGCCGCCTTTCTGTGTCCTCCCTCACCTTTACTTATTTATACTAAGATATAATCCCTTAGAATTAAACCTGCTTCCTTAAGGTTTAGGGATGACACTAGTGTTCTTAGTCTTAGGAGAAAAGAACAATTAAAACTAAAAAGGCAAAACAAACAAAATGACTTTTTTTACTCTATCAGCATTCTGACAATAACAGAGTTAAAAACTACAAATGACAGGGAAAACGATACCACTGTATAATGAACTTCAGGTATAAGGAAGTAAATGAAAGGCTTCAAGTGGAATAAGTCCAGGCCGTACATGCCTGGGTTGTAAGAGTTCAGGAGGCTGGCTCTACTTGTTTTTCTGCTTCCTTTTGTGGAAGTTCAAACCAGCTGACTCATACTTACAGTCAGTTTCAAGTCAGACCCTTAGAGAAGTGATAGTAAGTAAGTGGCCTTTAAGTTTTGCCTTTAGTCTAACCATACAGCACACCAACCAAAAAAAAAACATGACAAAGAAAGTTGTCCCATTAATACTCAGCTTAATTCAGAGACTAAAGAAGGCTTATGTTTAAAAATCTAGAAAAAAAGAACTATTCAATTGTTTACCAACCACTATTATATCCTTGTTTCTAAATAAATCTGAATTAGATGATGAAAAAGGCTCAAAATATAAGTAGAAATTTAACAATATTTCATGGGTTTTTTTCCTCAGGTTAATATGCTCTTTCTGGTATTGGACCAAATAAACATGTTTGAAAGGTTTGTTTCTGCAAAGAAAAACTGAGCATTTATTATTAATTGTTTTTTAAAATTGACATTTACCAAACATTTAACAAGATACCCCACCCCCGTTTTTTGTACTGGGGATTGAACTCAGGGGCAGTTGACCATGATCCACAAACCCAGACCTTTTTATTTTTATTTTGAGAGTTGCTGAGGTTGGTCTTGAATTTGCAATCCTCCCATGTCAGCCTCCCAAGTGGTTGGGCCTACAAGTTGGCACCACCACTTCTGGCTCTAAGATACTTTTACAAGGTGTATTTGGAAACCGAAGAGAGAATCTGACTTACCAATGGTGGGGTCATGATCTTCTGGGAATCTGTGGCTGATGAACTGCATGGTCATGGCTTCAAAACAAGAAATGAAAGTTAAAATCCTCACCAAGGTGACCCACAGAAAGGATTGAAAGTATCAACATTGCACAACAAATAGCCAGTAACCCCACTGGCTTGGGTAGAGGTCATTTATTTGAAGTTCCTGTTCATCCTTACATATAAAATGGAAAATGTCACCTACCACTCTTCCCCACACCACCAGCACCCAGCATCACTAATTTGTACTCCCGTGAGAGCCCTGCAGGGTTGCTACAGCAGCTACCAACAGGGCGAGTTCCAGAATCCATTGTCCTTTTGGGAAATCCTGGGCAGCCTCACGGAAAAGCCACCTAGAAGGAAAGCAAAAGATATCTAATGCAGGGTGGACACGCCGTGCCAACGGTCCCGAAGTGCCCTACTTTCCCAGACATATTATGGCCTATTGCTCCTAACACCTCAGAAACCTTTCTGGGGCCCCAAGAAGCCCCACATCCTCACTCTCTCTCCGAGATGCTACCCTCGTATGACACATCACCGGTTTCCCCACTTACTTCTCCCACAAAGAAAAAGAGACAAAGAAATTTACAATCTTTTCAGAACGGGGCACCAAGACAAGAAAGGGAGCCAAATGGGAAGCCTGGGGTCTGGGGACCAAACGCAGGCTGCTGCTGGGCTGCAGGGGCTCGCTCCACCGTGGCGCGAGGTTCCGCCCCCTCCCCGTTCCCGGCCCCACCGTTCCCCAGGCCCTGGCGCCCCGTCACCTCCGGCCGCTGGGCCCTGCGGTCAGGCTGGGCACCTACCAGGTGCTCCTTCGCTGGCGGGAGGATCGGGCACTGACCTGTGACCCCCTCCCGCAGCCGGGTAAGATGGCGCCACCGGCACTGCGTCCCCACGGGAGGGGCAGGGCCGCCCCGTGACGCCTGCGGGTGCCCCGCCCTCGCGGGGCGGGACATCGCCCCTTCCAGGTCCCCAAACCTAGTTCCGCAACGGGCCACAAAGGCCCACTGGTCACGTACTAGTTTCAAGGTCTGCAAGTACAGACGTGGTCATTAAGGCAACAGCATAAAGTGAACTGACTAGTCAGGAGGAGGCAGCGCGTGATACGCAGGGGACCTTTCAAAGGAGCATCTGAACAGTGGCGTTTGCTGGTGGTTATCGTGGGACAGACAGAATTTAAACCAGTTTAAGGCCAAAACAGAGCAAATGAGGAAAGGGACCACCTCACACCTCAAATTCTCCCAAAACAAGGACTGAGATGGAATTTAGGGATGACGACTCTCCTCCATTGCAGAAAAAGCTTTCATTTCACAAGCACAACTTAGATCCTTTTAATTAGGAGCCAAAGGGCAGATGTTCACAACCATCTAGTAATCCTAATCACAGGTCTTTATGTATTTTAAATATATCTATAAAACGTTAAAAAACCTGCTTCAGGGCAACCGCATGCATTGGCCCCTGGCTTCCATTCTCAGTACTGCCCTTCAAAATTGATTTTTTTGAAATATTACTTCTCTCTGGCAGGAAAGGATATAACTCAAGAGCTTATAAATGCACATGTATCTCCAGGAAGCACACACATGCACAGAAAATTTTATATTGGCAAATTCCTGATGCCCACCACTTTATAAAGATTGTCTTCCCAAGAAAATATTAAATCTGCCTTAAAATATTTCATTCACTTAAACCTTTAAAGTCACTGTAAAGTAAAGGTCCAAAATATGAAAAAGGAATACATTGAGCTCAATATCCCTCAAAATTTTCATCCTGACTTTAAGTTCCTGGAGTTGGGCTGGGGCTGGAGAGCTGTGATGGAACACTTGCGTCACATGTAGGAGGCACTGGGTTCATTCCTCAGCACCACATAAAAATAAATAAAATAAAGGTATTATGTCCATAAAAAATAAATAATTTTAAAAATTAATTCCTGGAGTTATGTGCAAACCTCGGAATCTGTGTATGTATTTTTTTGTGAGGTTCTTAACTGCAATATGCTGAGTAAAAATGTTAATTTTAATGTAAGGATGGATTGTAGAAGATCAAAAAAATAAAGAAACCACAAGCAGAATATTTATACATTTATTTATAATGAAATTATGGTCTAATTATTTACAACATATAGGAAACCAGAGGATAAGTTTATACAAAGCCAGCCTGCAAAGTATTCAAATGTGCAAAAATGACAGTTCAGTATCTCAAACTACTCCTGGTTCAGCAGACTAGCTCCTTCACTTTCACACATCAATATTTGATACAAAAAAGTTCTTTTGGCAAAACCTGTAATGCCAAGAAAAAAGGACAAGTTGCAATCTCAGTCACCAAGTCCACCATCCTATTTGGTGTAGTCAAATCTCTCTATTTTAGTTGCAAGCAGTTCTGAGAGAGACAGACCACTGTGTTTCATTTCTGTGATGAGTTCTCACCAGATTTTAATCAAGTAGTTTTCTCTGACCCAGCTGAAGACAAGGAGCTTAGAAGGGCAATAAAAACTGCAATGGCTATGTAAGACAAATGTGCCTGAAGGTACCCGCTTTGGATCATCCCAATAAAAACTCACAATGAAAAAATAACTTCATTTTCCTAGTCAGGATCCAGCTGCATTTGACAATTTTAAATTAGTAAAATAGCATTTTCAAAAACAGAAAGAATCCAAACTGAAGCAGGGATGAGGATTTCTTAGAATTAGGTACTGAAAAGAAAAGGATGATCTTAAAATCATTTCCCCACTAATAAATAGTAAGGCGTTGTTTGTAACCAGTTATCAAAACTGACCCAACAGTAGTAAAATACAAAGAAAACTTCATTTGAGAGTAGAGGCTGGATCAGGCCAAACATCTACAGGAATGACCCTGTTGGGATGCTTCATTAGACAAGCACATTTCACCAACTGTTAAAAAGCTTCTGAGGCAAATTTGTGATTCTAAGTAAACTTTATCAGATGTTAATGCCACTGCAGAAATGAGAATTTCTTAAAAAAAAAAAAAAAGGAACCCCTTTAAGTAAGGGGGCACTCCACCTCTAAACTCTGCAAAGGTCCAAGATGGCTCCCAGTACAGGCCCCAGAGTCTTGTTAAATCAAATGCATGCATTATTGCTAAGAAGAGTCATCGAGGGTCAAAACTGTTCCACTGTTTCCTATGGGGCCATCCAGAATGGCATCTGTTGTTTAGCTCGTGGTTGTGATGAAGGGTATTGATATCCCAAACTCCAGCCCTGTGGAAAACTACTTGCATTTTTATGACCTCCATGTTCCTCCTCTTCATCAGATGAATCTGCAGCATAAGCCACCAAGCCAAATCCCTTCTCTGTAGTTTTCATTTTTTTGGCTGGATAATCTAGAATAGAGAAAACAACCCCAACCCCATTCCCCACCAAGGAAAAAAAAAAAAAAAAGATAATACCATAAATTCGTTAATAAAAAAAAGACGTTAATTTTAAGTGGTTAGTTGGACACCATTTTGAGGTCACAAGGTCAATGGTCACCCAAAAACGTTGAAGATCACACGAAAAACAGCATCAGCATCAGCAAATGTGAATCCACCAGAACCATGTAAGAAAACAGAGAAAGAAAAAGAAACACACAAAAAAAAAAAAAAAAAAAAGAAAAAAGAAAAAAAGGAAAGTTAGCAAATGAGTCTTTGGGGGCTGATATTCACCTTTTAAAGAGTTAAAAGAAAGGAAGTTAAGAAAAGAAAAATATGTATTTTCTTCTGTTCATTTTTATTATGACTACAGACAAAGAACCAAAATGACCCCATGCACCACTATGGATTTAGAGTTTGGGAATGTTGTGGCAGCCACAGGCTGCCAGGGAGATGTGCTTCAGCTCCCAATACAAAGGAAACTGATCTTTTAAAGGAAAATAAAATCTATTAAATCTGTATGAGATCACCTCCAGGTATTCAGACGACATTAGCAATAGAATTTTGAAATGACCTACAAATTATTAGTATTTCCTAGGGTTTTAATGTCACTGATGCTACATATAAAATAAGTTGACTGATTCTTTTCTAGACACACGTCGGTTGAAAATAAAAGGCTGTAACTATACGCTGTCCTTATTAAAAAAAAAAAAAAGTATTCTCATTAGATAGTAGATTATAGAGGATGGATTAAACACCTGAATAAATATCAGGTTAGGAAAACTTATAGCTTGAGTCCAGTCCTACTTAGTCCCCTGTTCCCCCAGCTCCACCTTACTCACCATGGCTCCCTGTTAAGGTCCCAGACCCATTCCTTTCATCAGACTCAGTTTTTATTCCAGTCACTGGAAAGGCTGGTGGAGGCATCAACTGCCTGTTAAAAAAATGAAAATCCGTTTGAATTCAATTTTTAACTTATCTGATTCTAAACAGTAAAAGATATATCGCAATATTTTCCATTACTGCATCAATTACAACAAAGAGGAGTTTGATTCATGTGAGCTTTAGTACAAGCTTTGGTACACTGCAGCTCGTAGCAATAACCATTACTTACACAAAATGGTGCATAAGAATGACAACTAAATGTATTTGTATAATTGATCAAACTAACTTACCTGTCCCTCTCTCGCTCTTTGCCTGAGGAACTTGCTGGCTTCGATCCTGCGCCTTCAATTTCATTCTGACTGGAGAAGCCTGTACCTAAATTAGTCATATGAATGGGTCCATGCTATGAGCAGAAAAATACAGTGGCATTAGCAAACCTACAACTGCTGTAATGACTTTAGCTCCTTAATGTAACTGTCAAGTGCCTCATCTTTCTGATAAATTGAAATAAATTAAACTGTACTATATACTCCGGATTTGGAAGATAACTGTAGTCAAGTAGGGATTTTTTTTTTCTCTCTAGGATTTAAAGATACTACAATTCATGCTTCATTTTGAACCAACCACCCATAATTCAACTGGTTTCTACAAAACTGTAAAAAATTTGCTGTCTTATAAAGAATGACTGAAGGGGGGCTGGTGTTGTGGTTCAGCAGTAGAGCACTTACCTAGCACATTCAAAGCCTTGGGTTTAATCCTTAGCACCACATAAAAATAAATAAATAAAATAAAGGTATTTGTCCAACTACAATTAAAAACTAAAAAACAATGATTGAAGGATTCTGGCAAGATGTATAGATGCTTCTGTTAAAACTGTACCAAAACCATGTACTTTTTAAAAATATTATTATTTCTTTCTGTGGTGCTACAGATCAAACCCAGGGTCTCACACACGCTAGGCAAATGTTTTGCCACTGAGCTTCAGCCCAGCCCTCAATCTTTATGAATGATTATGTTTGCAATTATGTGTATTAATCACTCCATTTCCAACAGGTGTGTGTAGGGGAGTATGGGACACACACACCCCCTTAATTTAAAGGGGTTAAAAAAAAAATTGAAAGCCAAGGTTTAGACATTGGTATATGGATAGCTTTTGGTGAGATATGCTGCAAAGTAAGAACTATCACAGGCTTTCAAGAGTCTTGTATGAGTAAGAAAAAACAGAGTTCTATATAACTCTTTCTAGAAGTTATTCATGGTAAACTTCTCTCCAGGTGGAGAGTTGTGTATTTTCTTTTCTTTTTTAAAAATATTTATTTTTTAGTTTTAGATTTACACAATATCTTATTTTATGTGGTGCTGAGGATCGAACCCAGTGCCTCATGCATGCTAGGCGAGCATACTACCACTGAGCCACCACCCCAGCCCAAGAGTTGTGTATTTTCTTATCACAATGAACCCAAAGGCAAAACCCACCCAAAGGAAATCACACTTGCTTAAATTAATTCCTCAAGAATAAAATCCTAAGCTAAATGGATTCCAGAAAGCATAAATCCCGATACTAGAAGGACAGTTAATATAGATGTAAATTTATTTCTTTCTTTAAAGGGAGAATATAGTAGGAGAATAAGATGAGGAAAGGAAAACAAGGTATTTTATTTAACCTGGTATCCAAGAAGTCCAGATTCCCGTTCATCTGGTAGCTCCTCTGTGAATCGTCTCTTCTGTGCCTGGGGTTGAGTTGGGAGTGGGGGCTGGGGCTGGGGCTGGGGGCCAGCAGGCAAGGCAGTTTTGACAGGAGCAGCAGGAATAAAAGGACCACTCATCGGACTCTGGGACCAAAACAAACCAAGGAGGAAAAACAATGTAACACTGCTCAACTAATGAATAAGTAAATACTTATTAGAATATACTTCATGTATCACATGCAGCTTTATCTCCTTCCTATATAATTTAAAACAGTATCACCCAGCCTCCCACCATCATCCTAGGGACATGAAATTAACAATCTATATACAGTTCTTTGAATTTTCATTGTGTATCTCTGAGGTATTAGGAATAAACATAACCATTAAAAAACAATAGCAACTTTAGCCACTTACTTCCGAAGTCATGAAGCAGGAACTTTCTCTTATTTAAAGACCTTTCATCAATCTGAATCATACAAGCAGCTAATGCGTGTGGCAGAGACAACTTCATTTAGTACTACCATGGTTATTATTAAGTTGTTATAACAAGAGCAAGTTTAAGCTGGGTTCAGTAGCACATGCCTGTAACCCCAGCTGCTCTGAAGGCTGAGGAGTTCAAAGCTAGCCAATACAACTTAGCAAGGCCCTAAGCAACTTGGCAAAATCCTGTCTCTAAATAAAATATAAAAAGGGCTGGGGATGTGGCTCAGTGGTTAAATGACCCTGGGTTCAATCCCTGGTACTAAACCTGGCATGATGGTGCATGCCTGTAATCCCAGCAGCTCAGGAAGGCTGAGGCAGGAAGATTACGAGTTCAAAGCCAGCCTCAGCAATTCAGTGAAGCCCTAAGCAACTCCACGAGACTCATCTATAAATGAAATACAAAAAAGGACTGTGGCTGTGGCTCAGTGGTTAACTGACCCTGTGTTCAATCCCTGCTTTAAAAAAAGCAAAAAAGAAGGCTGGGGCTCTGTGGTAGACCGCTTGCCTAGCATGTGTTCAATTCCCAGCACAGCATTAAAAAAACACTAAATAAAGGCATTGTGTCCACCTAAAACTAAAAAAAAGAGCAAGTTTGACTATTTTTTTTAATATTTATTTTTTTAGTTGTAGTTGGATGCCATACTTTTATATTATTTATTTTTATGTGGTGCTGAGGATCGAACCCAGGGCCTTGCACATGCTAGGCGAATGCCCTACCGCTGAGCCACAACCCCAGCCCCTTGACTAATGTTTTAAGTAGTTATTCCAAAAAAAGAATAAAGAGTGATCAAAACACAGTATACATTAGAGATAATAGCATTTCTAAAAGGAAAATTCACACAATCAATAACAAGCAACTAACATTTATAGACCGTTTGGATCATCTTAGTTAATCATTACCACTCATGGAGATTTTATCCTTATGACCATTTTCTTGATAGTTCAAGTTATAGCCCAAGATAAAAAGGCTTAAAAGGGGAAAGCATGATGTACCCTGGCAACCTAACTGTAAACCTCCAGCTCTTAACCACTGTGCCATGATGCTTCACAATTATAAAGGGTTTCAACTCAAACTCAAGGAACTACAAATCTCATATATGTGAGTGTGTGTGTGTATATATATATACATATATATATATTTATTTATTTTCATTGTAGATGGACATAATTTTTTATTTATTTTTATGCAGTGCTGAGACTCGAATGCAGTGCCTCACGCATGCTAGGCAAGCACTCCACCACTGAGCTACCCCAGTCCCAGAACTACAGATCTTTCTGAATATAAAAAGGAACCTGGCACTGTAGAGTAAACCTAAAGTATCCAAGTTTGAGGCCAGCCTGGGCAACTATGGGAGAACTTGTCTCAAAATAAAAACAAAAGGCTGGGGATGTAGCTCAGTGGTAGTGTTCCTGGGTTCATTCCTCAGTATCAGAAAGAAAAAAACAACAGTACAATTTTTGACTACAGCCTGAAAACAGAATTTAGTTTACATGCTTTTGTTACAAACTGTGCAACCTTCTTCAGTGCTCACAGCCCACAGACAAGGAAGCCGGGCAATGGTTCAAGGCTTCAGTTTACTCTGGCATGGGTACACTATGAGAGGCCCACAGAGGAGGACCTGCCATAAATCCATTACCATGCTCCCATTAGTCTCTCCCATCTCCCAACTGTTCTACATCACCCACATGGAGGAGCTAGACAAATCTATTCTTTTCCTAAAATTTCACTTTCTTACATAAAAGACCTAGCATAATTTATAATCCTGGAAAGTTCATATATCTTTTAGGCTAGGAACATTTGTCAGAAAAAGATTAGAGCTGCTAAATCAGTTCTGACCCTTCAAAGGAGGGCTGTAACCAGCTTCCTTCTCCGAGAACTCAGTTCTACTACAAAGTTATGGGCAGGCAAACTATGATTCTGGCTTGTCACTCATTTTTGTAAATTAAGCTTTAATATAAATGTACCCACTGTTCATTTAGACAGTGTCCATGGCTGCTTTGGTGCTGTAATAACAGAATAGAGAGCAGCTGTGACAGAGACTACCTAACCCAAAAAGCCTAAAATATTTACATAAGGCTCTTTACAAAAATTTGGCCGGCCATTCCCACTTTAAACTACTATTTGGTGGTAAGACTTATGAAATTAAATTAACTCTAGGATGAGAAACAAAAACGTACACACTGTGATAAAGTATTCAGGTAGGTTAATAGTAGGAACACAGAAGACAAAAGGGAAAAAAAATCTCACATTACATGGATTTATTTCTAGAAGACAACCATTTCCCCAGTTCCCCCCCCACCCTGCCCCCTAAATCAAATGACAGCATAATGCATTCCCTGGCATCCTACCTGTCCAGTGCTAGCTGGAGGTTGCACTTGTGTTATCGGGTATTGTGTTGGCACAGGTGGGACTCCAGTAGGTAATGCTGGCAAGACTCCAGGTGCCAATGAAACAGCTGGTGGCACTATGCTTGGTACTCCATAAGGAGGTTGAACTGGCTGCTGAGGAGGGGGAACAACAGGGTAACCAGACTGATAGCCATTGGATGGATAATATGGTGGTTGAGGAGGGACACTACTTATAGCAGAGGGTTGTGTATAGCCTGAGGGGGGAAGAAAAAAAGTGTTTAATCAGCTGCAGCAGAATGAGACATTTTAGCTGAATATAAACTTAATATCTAGGGAAAAAAAATACTGAGGCATGACTGGCTTTCCAAATTACCCTAAGTTGAAGGAACATTATTAGTGCCCTGGCACAGTTACTCTAGCCTCAAGTATCACACACAAAAATATCATTAACAAAATAGTTCTTAAACACTTCAAGATATACACACCTGGTAAAGGTACAGCAGTATTAATTTGATTCACAAATCTAGAGTACTCAGCATGAACCTAGAGAAGGAAAAACAAGTCAATAATTTGAATAAGGCAGATCTACAAACTATTAAGCCACCTCATTGGAATTAGAAACATGTACAATCCCAAATACCCCCAAACTAGATTTAATTCTGTGGCAAAAAATCATCCAGAAAGCCAAAAATCATAACAACGAGGAAATTTCTTTTTCTTTTTTTTTTTTTTAAAGAGAAAGAGAGAGAATTTTAATTTTTTTTAGTTTTCGTTTTTTCGGCAGACACAACTTTGTTTGTATGGGGTGCTGAGTGAGGATCGAACCCAGGCTGCACACATGCCAGGAGAGCGCGCTACCGCTTGAGCCACATCCCCAGCCCAACAACGCGGAAATTTCTAAACTGCTAGTACCAGTCAAAATTAATCATATCTACTGGCTGATGTGTCCTCAAGCTCCCTATTTTCTTCAATCTATTCTTTACTACAAGCATCCTATGAACTGTAATTTCATGTACTAACAAAGAACAAGGAAGTTCAAGTGTTGGTAAATCAGGTTATATGCACAAAAACAAACAACAGTTCCCCAACAAGGTGCCCTTCAATACCAAAGAACACAAGGTTCAATGTATTCAACAGGAAACCCAATTTTCCATTAAGTGCTACAGAAAGTACTATGATTTACCTTTCAGTTATTTGTTTATAGAATAAAACAAGTGGATGGGCTGGGGTTGTGGCTCAGAGGTAGAGCGTTTGCCTTGCACATGTGAGGCACTGGGTTTGATCCTCAGCCCCACATAAAAAGAAAAAAAAAAAAAAACAAATAAAGATACTGTGTCCCTCCCATGACAATTAATTAACTAATTAATTTGAAAAAGATAAAGCAAGTGGAATGAATATCGAGCAACTATCCCAAAAGCACTGCTACTTGGTTTTATTTCATTATTTTTTTCGACACCTGAGCTCACGGGTTGCCCAGACTGGTCTGGAACACACACACTAAACCAATCTTCACTACTGCTCCTGAGCAGCTAGGACAATAGGCATAGTGTCATAGCTCTACTCTGCTCTTTGTTATGCTAACATAGCCAAAGAATGCCAGTGCAACCACCAAAAAACAACTCTAGAAAGAATCAATCCTACCAGCACCTGGGTTTCAGACTCCTGGGTTGCTAAACACAGAATAAATTTCTGTTCTTTTAGTCAACGCTATCCACAATACTTTGGTAACGCAGTCCCAGGAAACTAATACAGGTGGGAAAAAAAGTCCAACCCATTCCAAAATGGCAGTGGGTCTTCTGAATGATTATTAGACAAATATAACTGACTGTTGGGACTGAGATAGCTCAGTGGTAAGTGTATATTAAGGAACACTTACCTAAGCATGATAGGGGCCTTGTGTGGGCACCCGTTTTCAATCCCCAGCACCAAAAGAAGAATGAATACATATACAGAGAAAGAAATATATATAATACATATTTATATCAGTAACTCACTGTTTGCAAGAGATTCTCACAGAGCTTCTTGGCAGCAGCCAGACCTTCTGGTTTGGGATGACTGCAAAGAAATATGAAGCAGGAATTCAAAGGAGAAAATACAACATATAATTCTGTCTCATTTTTCATGCTATTTTGTCTTTCTCTGGGCAATGATACTTCTTGGCATAAGAAATACTTTAAGTTCATAAAATATTAGCTTTAACTGGAAGTTATTTTAAGCTTATCATAGCTCATTTATGATCACAGACTTATATAAGACCTAAGGACCTGAATATTAAAGACACACAGACTTAATTCAGTTATTTTTATTAACTAAATATTAAGTGATTACTCCTAGTGTTTACCTAAATCCCTAATATCATTAAGCCTTTTTTGCTTGTTTGTTCTGAATCATTCTAGCTTGTTACAGTCAAAATGACAAGAATTCTGCCCGATCCATCCGTACCTGATGTAAATATACATAGGTTCAAAAGCTTCTCGGCCTGATGCTGGCTCAATGCAGCCTGAACCTTTGCCCCGTAGGAAGACTTTGGCACCTGTTTCAATCTGAATGTGCTGCAAATAGGAGCAGCCTGGACCTTCCACTTTCTCCTTCACATTAAAAGTGGGCACAGCATGTTCTAGACCCACAAATAATTTATCTTGAACATAATGCATCTGTAGGAAGAACAAAATACATCAGATTAAACAGAAATTAAATAGTTAAATCCTAATCCTCGGGGTGGGGATATAGCTCAGTGTTAAGAGTGTTTGCCTAGCATGTGAGGCCTTGGGTTCAAACCCCACTACTTCCCCACACAAATACATACAAAATCCTAATACTGTAGAAAACTGTTACACAAAATATTTTAATCCCCAAGACACATTTGATCACTTCTACAAGAATACTCTACAATTTCTAATACAAATTCTATCAAAAAGCTTAATTTAAATAAAAACTTCAGGTGCTGCGAGTGTAACATGCCTAGCATGTTCTAGGCCCTGGGTTCGATTCCCAGCACCACAAAAAAAAAACATATAACAAAAACAGAAAACCCCTTCATATTCATGCATCTACCTTACCCACAAAATAAACACCTTATTCAACAAGAGATATTTGCAAAGCAAAAATCCAGGATCCAAATTCGAATAAGCACATTCACTTCCCTTCCACTGATTCAAGTCAATCAAAAAATCACAGCACAGAGTGGGCTGTAAAACTGGAGTAGAATGTTGGGTCGTACAGTCAGCCCCAAAATTTTCTCCAACGAGGGCTGCTCTCTTCAACCCTTTTTTCTAGGAGGAGTGTATCAGCAAAGTCTTGCTTCATCAGACTCAGCCTTCTTGGTCCTCCAGTTGCCATGAAGTTTACAAATACAAAATTAAAACTATTTTCACGTTGTACTGTTTATACCCTTTGCTCTTCTCAATCCCCTTCCTACATTATATCAGAATAAAGATATAGTGAGAACGTATTAGTAGCACACTAATAGGATACCAGTAGCAGATTAACTCTCAGGTCAGAATTTTAGGGGTTTTCCTTCACGCGTATTATGTGGTATATAGCACATACCATTTTTATAGAAACAACAACCCCTTGCCAAAACATACCCCTGACTGGAAGGGAGGCTTCTGGCTAACAGCTGGAGACAGCTGAGTAATGGGTGCTGGTTGGTGATAGACAGTGACTGTTGCACCATTAAAAGTTGGACTTGTCCCTGTGGCAGCCTTCACCACCCCATTGGTGATAATTTCCTTGATTCGGTTTACAGCTCCTAGGGAAAAATAAAGACAGACAGTATACTAAAGAACTGAATGAACTGACTGGTGCCCAATGACAAAGACAGGAGAAATGTTCAATTATTCAAAGCACTAATCCACTTTTTAGGTTAGCCAAAATATGTGGCTCCCCATACATGCTGGTGTGTAGCTGGTAAAGACTTCAGAAGAGCCATCAGGAACAGCTTGCAGATTTGATATACACAGCCCAAAACTTTGCGCTTCCCAAGAAATAATATGTGAGCCAAAAACATTACTTACTGTCCACTAATTCCCGTGTCTGGCCCTGAACATGAAGATACAATGGACGATCCCTACAAAGAGAAATGCAAAAGGCTGATCCCAAACTGGTCAAAAGCAAAGGAGCCAAATGGCTCACCAAAATTTTGAGGGAAAAAGGACTGAGGGGATTAGGGACTGAACCCAGAGGGGCTTTACCAATGAGCTATATCCCCAGCCCTTTGAACTTGTAATTCTCCTGCCTCAGCCTCCCAAATTGTAAGATTACAGGTGTACACCAACATGCCTGGCATGGCCAAATCTAATTTTTTTTTTTTTAAAGAGAGAGTGAGAGAGAGAATTTTTTTAATGTTTATTTTTTAGTTTTCGGCGGACACAACATCTTTGTTTGTATGTGGTGCTGAGGATCGAACCCGGGCCGCACGCATGCCAGGCGAGCGCGCTACCGCTTGAGCCACATCCCCAGCCCCAAATCTAATTTGTAATGTTTGAAGTTTACAAACAAGAAACAGGAGCTTTTGCTGGTAGTTTCTAAGAACATGGCTTTATAGCTGAGGCTATAAATTTTCCTTGTTAAATGGCCCACAGAGAGGTCAAATCTGCTCATATGGATTCATGCAAATATAGGCTTGAGTATCCAAAATAATGGGGAAAGTGATGATAACATACAAACTTTTAAAAGGTCCTGCATCGACTAAGAAGACACTTTAGATTCTAAAAGTCTAAAAGTTTAGATTTATATAATGAAGAAAGTAGTCAACGATTACATATGGCTAAGAAATGGCAGGTTTTAAAAAAAATTAATAACCAAGTTCAAAACAGCAGCTAAAAAACCAGCCCTTTGTATTTTTATTTTAAGACACATTCAAAATTAAAAGCCAATATTAAAAACACTGAATTTCCTGTTAGTGATGTAGCAAGGTGGAGAGCACAAGCTTAGCATGCTTCAGGCCCAAGGGTTAATCCCCAGCAGAAGAAAATATGTTTTAAAACAAAACAACAGCTGGGCGTGGTGACGCAGACCTGTAATCCCAGCTGCTCTGCAGGCTGAGGGAAGAGGATGATAAATTTAAGAGCAGCCTAGAAAATTTAGCCAAGACTCTGTCCAAAAAATGTTAAGGAGCTGGGGATGTATCAGTGGTAGCTTGCCTAGCATATTATGAGGCACTGGGTTCAATTCAGAGCATCGTATATAAATAAATTAATAAAACATCTAAAAAAAAAAAAAAAATATATATATATATATATATAAAAAAAAGGGATGGGGATGTAGTTTAGTGGTAGAGCACATGCCTATTACTCACCAGACCCTAGCTTCAAACCCCCCCCCCCCCAGGACAGCAAGAAGAGATAGGAAAAACTTTAAAAAGGGTAAAATTTTATTTGTAATCTCAGGGACTAGGAAAACTGAGGCAGAAGGATCACAATAAGTACATAAGTTGTAACTCAATGTTCAAGGGCCTCTGGGTGCAACTGCCAGTACCACAATAAAAAATAACCAAGGCCATAGGTTTAATCCCTAGGTAGGCGCATGTGTGCGCGCGTGCGCACGCGCGCACACACACACACAAAAAAACCCCACAGGGCTGGGGATATAGCTCAGTTGGTAGAATGCTTGCCTTGCAAGCCCTGGATTCTATCACCAGCACCACAAAAAACAATAACCAAACACCCAAATCCCCCAAAACAGGGCATGGTGGTGCATAGTTGTTACCTTAACAACTCAAGAGATTGAGGCAGGAGGATTCTAAGTTGGAAGCCAGCCTCAGCAACTTAGCAAGACCTTGTCTCAATAAAAAATAAAAAGGTCTGAAAATGTAGCATGCATCTTGGTGTTAGAATACCCTGGGTTCAATCCAGTATCACTGGTGGGAGTGGGAGTCTCATTTCCTGAATACTTGTCAACGGAGAGTAAAGCTAAAATATTAATAATGAAAGAAAAAAATCTATTCTGCTGCCCTTCCTATCCCAGCAGAATACAACAGACTAGTATGGCAGTTATGTAAAAACGTGGATGTGTAACCGATGTGATTCTGCAATCTGTATACGAGGTAAAAATGGGAGTTCATAACCCACTTGAATCAAATGTACGAAATATGATATGTCAAGAGCTTTGTAATGTTTTGAACAACTAATAAAAAAAATTTAAAAAAAAAAAGAAACAAAAATCTAAATTGAGATTAATTGGATAATCTACAGCTAATGATCATCATTTAGTGTGTGTGGGGGTGCTGATTAAACTCCGGGACACTTAACCGTTGAGCCAGCCCTTCCAATTCTTTAAAAATTTGATACAGGGTCTTGCTAAATTACTTAGGGCCTGGCAATATTGCTGAGGCTGGCTTTGAACTTGGATCAATCCCAAATCACTGGGATTAAGACATGTGCCACTCCGCCAGGCTGAAATTTTATTTTAGGTACTGGGGATTGAACCCAAAGGTACTTTACCATTGAGCTAGATCTCCAGCCCTTTGTATTTCTATTTTAAGACACATTCTCACTAAGTTACTGAGGCTGGCTTTGAACCTGTGATCCTTTTGCCTCAGCCTCTCAAGCCACTGGGATTATAGGCATGCACCATCAAGCCTGACTGAACTTTTCCTTATTTAAAGGGAGGGACCAGAGATAAGTCAGTGGTAAAGCCTGTGCTTAGTAACATACATGAAGCCCAGGTTCAATCCTAACCCATTTGTGGGGGGACAAATTCCACAGGAAAAAAGTTCAGAAGCATACATGTTAAATTTTAACCATTTGGAGAGGGGTTGTGACTCAGTGGTAGAGCGCTCGCCTAGCACATGCTAGACCCTGGGTTCGATCCTCAGCACCACATAAAAATAATAATAAAAAAAATGTTAACCATTATTACGTTCTTGTATGATTTCTTGTAATTTGTTTCTTACAATTTAAAAAAAAGTGAAATAAAATAGGAAAAGTGACAGAAAAATACCTGTCAACATCTTTTTTTTATTAAACTTTCAGTACCCAGGATTAAACATAGGGGCACTTTACTACATCCCCAGTCCTTTTACTTTTTATTTTGAGATGGGGTCTTGTGTAAATTGCCTAAGCTAACCTTAATTTATGAATCTCCTGCCGCAGCTTCCCAATTAACTGATATTACAGTCGTGCACCACTATGACCAGCTAGCTGCCAATATTTCTCACACCTATTTAAGAAGCCCAACATTATGCTGCAAATCATGCACCCCCACCCCAAACCAAACATCCTTTACATATATTACCTAGAAATGAAAAATATGAAATGAGTCAAATGCCCAATCCTTCCCCAAACCAGAGGACAAGCATACACACACACCCTGGTCCCACTTTAGCTTTCTCCTCAGTGGTCATGAACCTCCCTCGAGTTGACACAGCAGCTCCACTAAGTCGGCTGATCTAAAAGAAGAAAACATTCTATTAAAAAGATTATATATACATATCAAAAAGTCACGATACATATAAATGTATAATTATGAATACATAATTATGTTGATAAAAAGATGCGGTACTTATGGATTTCAATGACAGCAAGATAAATTTCCATCACAACTCATTCATTCTATCAATTAAGGCAGGAAAAACTTCTATATCTTAAATTCTTATTCTATGGTTTCTTAAACAAACGGGATTCACCCATCTGTTTCATTACCACTTCTGCAGTTAAATTAAACTCGATCTGATTTTGAAAACATGAACCCAAATCCCCCTCACAGATATCTGACTTCTACTTGAGCTCAGACGTGTTTTTTTCTTTATTCACATGCCACTTTTCCCAAGAGTCCCAACTCTTTCGCACCTCGTCTTGTGTCTGTCCTCGAGTCAGCAAGTTCCTACACGTGAGGGGCACATCATTGATTTCTACTTCAGCTACCACCAGGTCATCCTTGCTTTTATTGCTAGTTAGGCCTTTGCCAGGGGCCTGAAGCTACAAAGACAAAGAAATTAGATTATGGTGTTTATATATAAAATACTCATTTAGTTGTCTAGTTTAAAACTATCCCTTTACTATTTCCATCATCTCTTTAATTCTTTACCTACCAACACTTTTTAAATTCAGTCTTCATAAAAGATATAAAAAGGAAATAAACAATGACACCAAGTACAGACAATTTATTTGAAGGCCACCATCAAGATTTGTGACCTTGACCCTGTGTGCACTTTTATGACCCCATCATCATGGAAACTCTATGAGCTAGAAGCTGCAAAATTCTAGAAAGAAAAATTAAAGGTCCAAATTTACAGTTCAATCCAGGGACTGTACATATAGTAAAATATACAGCATAGAGAGAATGCACAAACCCATACACCTCATTCATACAATAGCCAAGTTACCTTCTGGTAACCCCTAATCACAACTCATCACATTCAACTAATTCTCTCCTTGCAATAATCTCAAAATCCCTTCAATATGAAAAAAAAAAATCTAATCTGATTTCAATTTATTTTTAAATATTTTTTTTTTAGTTGCAGTTGGACACAATACCTTTATTTTAATGTGGTGGTGAACCCAGGGCCTCGCATGTGTTAGGCATCTGCTCTACTACAACCCCAGCCCCTAATCTGATTTCAATTTAAACCATGAACAACTCTAGAGCTGGTGGTGGTGGTGTGTGTGTGTGGGGGGCCTGTTCAAGAAAAATAAAATGCTGTTTTACAGCACATGCCTACCATGAGTGAGACCCTAAGTTCGATCTCTAGAACCAGCAGAAAAAATTTAAAAATAAATAAATAAATAAGTAAAAATAAAAACCTTGTTTAATGTAGATGTTAGATGCATTTTTTTAAACGTGGAGGCAAGCTGGGCATGGTGGTACATGCCTACAATCCCATCAACCTGGGAGGCTAAGGCAGGAGGATCCCAAATTTGAAGCCAGGCTCAGTAATTTAGCAAGGACATAAGCAACTTAGCAAGCCGGTCTCAAAAAAAAAAAAAAAAAAAGGGTTGGGGTGTAGTTTAGTGTTCAATGGTAAAGCATCTCGGGGTTCAATTACACACACACACCTCTAAAGGTAAATATCAAAATATCTATATTGTTGGACAGGAATTTGTGATAATCAAGTATTCTATATCTGAGCAGTCCAATATGGTTACCATTAACCACCATGTTTCTCTATAGCTCTTTAAATGTGGCTAATGTGACTAAAAAATAGGATTTTATATTACATTTAATTTATATGGCTGTACATAACTGCAACTACCACACTGGACAGTGCCAGTATGTATTACCTATTAGAAAACTGAGGTTCAAGAGGGGATTTGGGGATAGTAAAGATGGTGGAACGTGATGGACATTATCACCCTAGACATATGTATGACTGCATATATGGTACAATGCTACATCATATACTGAGAAATGAAAAGTTGTGCTGCATTGTGTACAATGCATCAAAAACGCATTCTGCTATCATATACACCTAATTAAATAAAGAAAACTGAGGTTCAAGATGTCAAACCGAGGTTCAAGATGTCAAAGCCAGGTAGTATTTCGTCTAAATCCAGTATACTTTTATATTTCATGTTGCTTCCAGGAAATTATCCAGGGGTAGAGGGGGTTGAAACCAAGGCCTTGCAGGCTAGGCAAGTGATATAACACTAAGCTACTTTCCTGGTCCTTTTTATGTTACTCTGAGATAAGTCCTACTATGTTGCCCAGGCTGGCCTTGAACTCGTGTTACTACTGCTCCAGACTCTTGAATCATTGGGATTATAAGAATGTACCACCTGGGCTGGGGATGTGGCTCAAGCGGTAGCGCGCTCGCCTGGCATGCATGCGGCCCGGGTTCGATCCTCAGCACCACATACAAAGATGTTGTGTCCGCCGATAACTAAAAAATAAATATTAAAAAAAATTCTCTCTCTCTACTCTCTCGTAAAAAAAAAAAAAAAGTTAAAAAAAAGAATGTACCACCCTGCCTCAACTATCATTTTAAAGATTAATTTTAAGAGAAAAAAAATGAGTCTAAATATTCAAGTACTATTCCTTTGCCAATATGCTAATTTTGTTGTTGCCGTACTGAGACTGAACCCAGGATGTTCTTAACCATTGAACTACATCCATACCCCTTTTTATTTATTTATTGTTTAAATTTTGAGACAGGGCCTTGCTACATAGCTCAGGATGGCCTCAACCTTTCCATTCTCCTGCCACAGGCTCTGGAGTTGCTGGGATTACAGGTGTGTGCCACCATTCCCAGCTGTCAATGTGCTTTTAATTTTTTATTTTTTTCCTCAAAGACCTTAGAAAGGGATAACTGACCTATATAATCTTTGCAAATCATAAAAAATACTGATTGTGTGTGTGTGTGTGTGTGGTGTGTGCTTGGGATTGAACCCAGGGCCTTGTGCATGCAAGGCAAGCATTCTACCAACTGAGCTATATCCCTAGTTCCTCTATACTGAATTTTTAATTCACTAAAATTTCTCTCCAACTCTCAGAACTTTAATATTTCAGCATCCAAACAGGTTATTTGTTTTGGCCTTACTGATAAACATTCTATAGAACTGGAAGGCTCAAAAAAAATTGCATATTCAAACACAGAACTTATATCTTCACAGGAATGATGGGACTGTAAAGACTAATTTAAGTCAAATTTTTTTTTCAAGCAGTAATTACAAGGGAAAGAGATACTATGGAACACAATTCTAGAGGCTTTCAACCAAAAAAAATGAACAACCAATTGTATGAGGTGACCTTGAAGTCACCTGTGCCTGTGCTCACAATTAACAAATCTTGTGTTACTTTACTCTCAGGAGCCTAATTTTCTTCCTGTGTTAACCAGTAATAATCATGATTGCAAAGATGTTTTTTTTTTTTTTAAGTTTATAAAGGACCCAGGTGGTGATGCATGTCTATAGTCCTAGCAACTGGAGAGGCCGAGGGAGGAGGATTACAAGTTTGAGCCCAGTCTCAGCAACCTTGTGAGATTCTGTCTCAAAATATAAAATGGGCTGGGGATGTAGTTCAGTACCTGGGTCAAATCCTCAGTACCCCTTCCCCCCCAAAAAGTTTAAAAAGTTTACAAAGCATATTTTGTAATTATACCACTAGACATTATCATCATTATTCTGTATATAAATTCTTGCTTTCTATGGCTAAGTAAAAGTTTCAGGGCTGGAGCTGTGGCTCAGCAGCAGAGCGCTCGCCTTGCATGTGTGAGGCCCTGGGTTCGATCCTCAGCACCACATAAAAATAAGTATAAAATAAAGGTATTGGATCCAACTACAACTAAAAATAAATAAAAGTTTCCATCAGCTGGGTTCCGTGGTGCACACTGTAATCCCAGGAGCTTTGGAGGCTGAGACAGGACAACTTCAAGTTCAAAGCCAGCATCCGAAAAAGCAAGGTGCTAAACAACTCAAGTG
This sequence comes from Marmota monax, assembly GCF_021218885.2. Classification (NCBI taxonomy): domain Eukaryota; kingdom Metazoa; phylum Chordata; class Mammalia; order Rodentia; family Sciuridae; genus Marmota; species Marmota monax. The sequence goes on along the minus strand of NW_026694593.1, from coordinate 1,287,370 downwards.
AGACCCTATCTCTAAATTAAATACAAAATGGGGCTGGGGATATGGCTCAGTGGTTGAGTGCCCCTGAGTTCAATCCCTAGTAACCTCCCCCACAAAAAGTTTCAATCAGACCCCTTCTAAGCGTTAAGATTCTAATTATACCAGAAATTTTATAAAATAACACCCTCATAATCTATACGAAAATAACACACTAACCCAAATACAAATTATAACTCTATTTTAGTTAAAGTTTAATAACACAGTTATTAAAGTTAGTAGATTCTAATTAGAAGCAACACTCTTAAATTCAGTTAATTTACTTGAATTATTCTGACTTCAGGAACAAAGTAAGTATATCAAAAACAGATTTCAGGGCTGGGGTTGTAGCTCAGCAGTAGAGCGCTCACCTAGTGCAAGGCCCTGGGTTCGATCCTCAGCACCACATAAAAATAAATAGATAAAATAAAGGCATTGTATACAACTACACCTAAAAAATAAATATTTAAAAAAAAAAAAAAGATTACAGAGGCTGGGGTTATGGCTCAGTGGTAGAGCGCTTGCCTAGCATATGTGAGGCATTGGGTTCAATCCTCATTACCACATATAAATAAGTAAACAAAGTTCCAACAACAACAAAAACAGGTTACATTGCTTTTAAATGATTAAAGCAATAGAACTTGAGTGAAGCATACAAGCACAAGTTACTCAATCCATAAATGAAACCAGCCCAATCAAAACTGCCATCTAAAATATCATCAGTAATGCTCCAAAACTAAACAATATTTAAATTACAGCATCCCTATTCTCCTTCATTAACAGTAACAAATATGAGATTACAGCATTATAAAACTCCTAAAATTGCAATTAGCCCAGACGTTGATTTTGAATACCTTCTCAGCAGCATTCTGTGTTGGTTTCAGCTTCCCTTTGGCCATGAGCATGGCATTGATCTTGGCAGCCACAGCAGCAGCAGCATCCAAGGCTCCTGAGGGAGCGGCTGTGGCACCCCCAGGACTTCCCCCACTGCTAGAGACCTCACCACCTGGGGCCGCCGGTGGGAGGAAGAGAAGTGGGGCTGGAGCAGGTTGGTCCCATTTGCTGCGGCGCCTACGGGTAGAAAAAGGAAAACATTAAGCCCTAAAGCGTTCTTGTGTACCATTCTTCCCTTACTATGCCTCAGCACCCCATTTCCCGTCTATCATGTTCCATATTCGTCTACCTCCTACCAGGTCTAAAATTCCCATCTCTCCTTAGACAAGTACAGCATTTCCTTCAAACCCCATTTCTTTCAATCCTTTCCTAAACTCTTCCTTTCCCCATAACCTCAATCGAAAGACTTCTCTCGGTCCCACATGCCCTTATTTTTTGCCTTCTCCTTGCCTCGCACTTCCATAAATTCCTGGTTCCCTTCCCCTCCGATCCTTGCCAGCCCTTTTCAGGGGCCCGAGGCCTGCTCAATACCCTTCTCCCTAAAAATCTGGCCTTCCATTAAGCTTAAGTACCCCTCCACGCGTACGCAGCTTCCCATGGTCCCTCCGCCTCTACTATGCCCTCAAACCCGCTACGATGCCCTCGCCCACGAAGCTTTACCCTCCAGCTCCAGGATGTGTCGCGCTCCCCGCGGACATGGCGACCGGCTCTACTCAACCACCCGCCAACTACCCCACTACCACTTTCCCGTCACTTCCGCCCCCAACGCCCTTACGCACACCCTCTTCCGGTCGCGAGGCCGAGCGGTTCCGGTGAAAATGTCGATTCCGATTGGACACTTGGTGATTTAATGGCGTCTGGAGTTTCTGAGACAAGGTAAGGTGTGACTTTCCGGCTTGCGCTTTGCCCTCAAGAAGAATGGCTGCTACGCTTAATTTAAATGCATAGTTTTCGGGGCGGGGGGGGGGGGGGCGGTGGCGAAGCGGGCTGCCTGAGAGAATCCATCTTTGTTGTGGGCACATTGGTAAACGAGGAGACAATACGCATGAGTCAGGGAATTAATCAGGTTTTCCCCCGAATTCTAGTGCGTTTGCGTGGCGTCTAAACCTCTACCCAGGGCGAAAGCCTTCCTGTGGCTCCCATTTCGTTTCAGTTACCTGTTAAGGGAAAGGGAAATGATTCGTTCCAAAGGTCATTTAAAGCCTCTCTGGTTTTGTTTTTCATTTCCGTGCGCCTGGCAATGTGTGTCGAGACATGCCGCCGTCTTGCGGTTACGTGGCCGAATAGCGCGCGGGCAACTACGTAGAATAGAGTTGTATAGTAAGCATCAGGACAAGGTGCTCGGGTTGCGGGGACAATTAAGAAAAGGAAGTTAAAACAGCCGGTTGAGGCCTGGAGAGGCCTAAGTTATGAAACGGGCTCTTCTGGGGTCTGCGACATTTGGTTTGGCCGGCCGGATATCGGGGCTAGATAATGAAAAGTCTTGACTGCCAAGGCGTTTGAGTTAATACGGGAGGCCAGTTTTTCTTTTTATCCCTTTTCCGTACTGGGAATTGAACCCAGGGGAGCCTTCCCACTGAGCTACATCCCCAGCCCTATTTATTTTTTATTTTGAGACAGGGTTTCGTTAAATTGCTTAGGGCCTCACTAAATTGTTGAGGCTGGCCTCCAACCTGTGAGCCTCCTCAGCCTCCCAAATCGTGGGATCACAAGATTACAGGCCTTCGCTACCAAACCAGACAAGGCCAGGACATTTCAACATATAGGGTACCTTGGAGATGCCAGAAAATCTAGATGGAATAATAAATAATACAGAATGCTTTCTTTTTCAAAGATGTTTACATTGCAAATATGATTAATAGAATACAAATTCATTTAAAAATCGACTTATGGTGTTTTACTTTCAGTATTTAATAAATAAAGTGAATTCCTTACAAAAGCCATCTTTATCATGTGAACCGGCAGGTGTATACACACACACACACATATACACACGGGTGCCATTATATTTCTGGATTATTTTTATTTTATTTTATTTTGAGACAGGGTCTTGCTAAAATGCCCAGGTGGGCCTCCTGCCTCAACCTCCCATGTCACAGAGATTTCAAGTGTATGCCACTACACCTAGTTTAACAAGAATTTTTTGCAGGGTTGGGGTTGTGGCTCAGCAGTAAAAGCACTTACCTAGCTTGTGCAAGGCTCTGGGTTTGCACCGCAGCACAACATATAAATAAATAAAGTTTAAAAAAAAAGAGTTTTTTGCGGGAACAGGTGTTAAATTTTAGCAATTTGGTAGGATTGATGTAATCTTATAAGTATTCTTTTTTTTATGTATTATTACAAATAATTCTGATACTAGACTTTTTTTTTCCCCCTGCATGTGTGTGTTTTTTTACTGCGGATTACACTCAGGGCCATCTACCACTAAGCTATAAACCCCAGCCCTTTTTTATTTTTTCTTTGAAACAGGGTCAAAACTGAATTGCCAAGACCAATCTGGAACTTGTGATCCTCCTGCCTCAGCCTCCCAGTTACTGGAATTACAGGTACACAACAAATCACCTATGTTAATGGTAGTTTTCTTAATGTTGAACACTCCTTCTATTTTCAAATAATCTAATTCATCTTGAGACATCATTCTTTTAATACACGACTGGATTTGATTTTCTGATATTTTGTTTATGAGTTTTGCATCAGTATTCACAGGTGAGCTTTTGGTATTTTAAAAATTGTAATTGGGGCTGGGGATGTGGCTCAAGTGGTAGCACGCTTGCCTAGCATGCGTGAGGCACTGGGTTCAATTCTCAGCACCATATAAAAACAAAAAATAAAGATATTGTGTCCACCTAAAACTAAAAAAAATATATATATATTTTTTAATGTAATTGTGGGGACTAGGGATGTAGCTCAGTGATAAGAGTGTTTGCCTAGCATGGGCCAGGCCCTTGGTTCAATCCCCAGTACCCCCTCTCCTTAAAAAAATAAAGTTATGAATTTATGCTAGCTTTGAAAAATTACTTGGCAAACATTTAATTTTTTTTCTCTTCTTTGAGTAATTTAGGGATTATTGTCCCATTTAGATTAGATTTGAGGTGGGCCAGGTGGCATATGCCTGTATCCCAGCAGCTTGGGAGGCTGAGGCAGGAAATTCACAAATTCAAAGCCAGCCTAAGCAACTTAACAACGCCCTAAACAACTTAGGGAGAAGTTGTTGCAAAATAAAAAGGGGTGGGGTGTGGCTCAGTGGTTAATGTACCTAGGTTCAGTCCCTGGTATGGGGATTGGGGGGCTGGACTAGAGCTAGGGACAAAGCTCAGCGGTAGAGTGCTGGACCTATATCTTATGCAAAGCCCTAGGTTTGATCCCAAGTACTGCAAGGACAACAAAGGTTAGACTGACCTGGCTTCTAAAAATCATCAGAATCTGGAAGCTTTACAGTGATCCTTGATATTTTAAAAACTTTTCAACTTCTTTTTTCTTTTTTTTAACCAAATTAGATCAAGCTTATATTGTGTACACGAAGAGAGTTGGCCAGCGGCTATCTCACCCGAAACCCAGGACAGAGAACAGCCCAGCTCTCAGGGAAGAAAAGGTCTTTATAGCACGAAAAGTTACAAAGAGGGTTGTCTTAGGAATTTATAGCCAACAGGGTTCTGGCAAACATAATACAAGAGCAGTTAACAGATTAATGATTTACATGGCTTGATATTTCAAGGTAGGGAGTAAATTCAGATCCCAACATCAGAATTTATAAGACGCTGCTGAGGTTTCAGAGAGGGGTGTTATCTGGTCATGGAGAGCCAGGCATGGATGGTCAGCTCCTTATGTAGTTATTCATCTGTTCAAGATTCTTATTTTTTTTAAATAATTTTACTCATATAATTTTCCTTTAAAAAGCTCATCCATTTTACCTAGAATTTTAAATGCTTCGCTTGAAATTTACCATAGGACCCTCACTTTTTATCATTTATATGGCTATTTCTCTTCTCTCTTTTTGGTTTTCTCTTTATTTTCCTTAGCCTGGCTAAGATCTTGTCTATTCATAAAACCCAGCTTTTAGTTTCATTCATCAATTTGTTCATTAATTCCATGTTAATTTATTTTTATGAATTATTTTTTTTAAACCAGGATTGAATCCAGGGGCACTAAACTATGAGCCATATCCTCAGTCCTTTTTATTTTTTTAAGTTACTTAGGGCCGCGCTAAATTACTGAGGCTGGCTTTGAAGTAGCAATCTTGCCTCAGCCTCCCAAGTTGCTTGGATTACAGGCATACATCACTGCACCTGGCTATCTTTGCACTATTCTTTTTTTTTCCAATTTTTTTCCTTTTATATATGTATATGTGTGTGTATGTGTGTGTTTATATATATATATATATATATATATATATATATATGTATGTATATATATATTAGTTGTCAATAGACCTTTATTTATTTATGTGTAGTGCTGAGGATCAAACCCAGGGCCTCACACATGCTAGGCAAGTGTTCTACCACTGAGCCACAACCCCAGCCCCCTTTGCACTATTCTTGTACTTTCCCTGTAAGTCTAAAATTTTACTAAAATTTTAAAAAGGAAAAATGTTTAAAGATTTTTTGTGTGTGTGGTCTGGGAATTGAACCTGGAGGTGCGCTACCACGGAGCTAAGTCTCCAACCCTTGTTATTTTTTCTTTTGAAACAGGGTCTCTCTAAATTCCTTAGGTTGCCCAGCTGGCCTCACACATGTAATCCTCCTGCCGCAGCCTTCAGAGTCACTGGAATTATAGATGTGTGCCACTGCACCCAGCACAGGAAGAAAACATTAAATAAGGCAATACATTATTAAAATAACAAACCTTTAAAGTAAAAAAGTACAGGTATTGGGGGATAGTGCAGTGATAGAACATAGGCCCTGGGTTTGATCCCCAGTATCACAGAAAGAGAAGAAAAGGGGAAAAACGGTAAAAAGGACAAACAACCCCCTGAAGCCCCCCTTGGGAATTGAACTGCCAGAAAAACACCAGTCTTGAACAGGTGAATCTTGGTTCGGCTCAAATCACTGTGACGGGCATGTCTGCCTCTCCAATAAATCATGATCTCCAGTGCAAGGGATAATGGCAAAAAAGAACCATTACCACAGTTAAATTCATGTGAGGACATTTTCATCAATCACCCTCTCAAGGATGATCTGAAGGGCTGGGGATGTGGCTCAAGTGGTAGCACACTCGCCTGGCATGCGTGCGGCCCGGGTTTGATCCTCAGCACCACATACAAACAAAGATGTGTCCGCCGAAAACTAAAAAATAAATATTTAAAAAAAAAACTCTCTCTCTCTCAAAAAAAAGAGTTAAAAAAAAAAAAAAAAGGATGATCTGAATAGTGGTGGCAAACAGAAACTTCCTAGTAAGCAAAATTTGTGACATAATCCAATTTTCTCACCAAGGAACTCACATAGCTTCAGTGAACCTGGGTCACCCAACTGGTACTGGGAACTGACTTGTCCTGTCACATACCTTGTCACCAGCTTTGACTACCCTTTCAGTGTTAATGGGGTACCTGTCAGTGTGCCTTGGGGGATGCGAAATAACTTTCAAAGTTTGACTGGTACGTGGTACTGATCTAGAGGGTTTGTCTATTTTCTCCCTTTTTTTTTAATATTTATTTTTTAGTTGTAGTTGGACACAATACCTTTATTTTATTTATTGATTTTTACGTGGTGCTGAGGATCGAACCCAGGGTCTCGCACGAGTGAGGTGAACACTCTATCACTGAGCTACAGCCCCAGCCCTACTTTTCTCCCTTTTAATTAAAAATTCTGCTAGGGAAAAACTATACAGCCATGGTCTGGGTAAAGATTATTTGGATTTAATTCCAGAGGCTCAGACAATGAAAGAGAAAACAGAAACACAGGATTACATCAAAGTAAAAAGCTTCTTAATAGAAAAGCAAACAATCGACAGTATGATGAAACAACCTACAGATTGGGAGAAAATATTTACAAATCACAGCTGATAAGAGGCTGATCCAAAACACATAAGGAACTCAAACAACTCAATAGCAAGAAGATAAATGAACTGATTTTAAAATGGGCAAGAGCTGGATGCAGAGGGACATGCCTGAAATCCCAGTGACTCAGGAGGAGAGATAGGAGGGTTATAGGTTCAAGGCCAGCCTCAGTAATTTAGTGAGAAGGCCTAACAACTTAGTGAGACTCTGTCTCAAAGTAAGAACTAAAGTGGGCTGGGGAGTGCAGCTCAGTGGTAGCACCCTTGGGTTCAATTCTCAGTACCAAAAAATAATAAAAAATAAATGATTTAAAAAATTAAAAATCGGCCTAAATAAATATTTTTCAAAAGATGATATACAAATAATCAACAAATATATGCAAAAAAGCTGAATGTCACTAATCATTAGGGAAATTCAAATTAAACCAAAATGAGATTATCTTCTCACACCTGTCAGAATAGCTACTATCAAAAAGATGAAAGAGGCCTAAGGCTGTGGCTCAGTGGTAGAGCACTTGCCTAGCATGTGTGAGGCACTGGGTTCCAGTTCTCAGTACCACATAAAAATAAATAAAATAAGGTCCATCAACAACTATAAATACATTTAAATAAGGGGGGGGCTGGGAATGTGGCTCAGCAGTAGAGCATGCGCCTAGCACATGTGAGGCCCTGGGTTTTGATCCTCAGCACCATGTAAAATAAATAAAATAAAGGTATTGTGTCCAACTACAACTAAAAAAAATAAATATTAAAATAAATTTTAAAAAAAGATGAAAGATACCAAGTGTTGGTAAGGGTATGTAGAAAAGGTAATCCTTGCATGCTGTTGAAGGAATGTAAATAAGTATAGCTATTCTGGAAAACAGCATGGAAGTTCTCAAAAAACTAAAAATACCATATGTTTTATTTCTATGTATATAGCCAAAGCAATTGTATTAAATATGTTAAAAAGATAATCTGCATTTCCATGTTCATTGCAGCATTATTAACAATACTCAAGTTATGGAATCAACCTAAGTGGCCCATCAACAGATAGATGGATAAAGAAAACAGGGTGGGCCAGGTATGGTGCCACAGGCTCGTAATCCCAGCAGCTAGGGAGGCTGAGGCAGGAGGATCACAAGTTCAAAGCCAGCCTCGGCAACTTAATGAGGCTATAAGCAACTTAGTGATACTGTGTCTAGAAATAAAAATATAAAAAGGGCTGGGGATGGGGATGTGGCTCAGTGGTTAAGTGCCCCTGGGTTTAATCCCTGGTTGAAAGAAAGAGGGGAGGGAGGGAGGAGGGGAGGGGAGGGAAGGGAAGGAAGAGAAAGGAAGAAAGAAAAGAAAGGAAGGGAAAGGGAGGAAAGAAAAGAAAGGGAAAACATGGTGGGTTTGTGTCAGGGCACATGCCCATAATCCCAGCTGGCCTGAGGCAGGAGAATTAAAAGTTCAAGGCCAGCTGTGGCAATTGAATGAGGCCTTCTCAAAATAAAATGGGGTCCAGGGATGGAACTCATCGTCAGAGTGCTTGCCTAGCATAAGCAAGGCCCTGAGATAAATCCCCAGCTACAAAAAGAAGAAAATGCAATATAGTGCACAATGAACACAATTCAGCCTTTAAAAAGAAAATGCCTCGTGTGCTGGTGAATGCCTGAAGTCCCAACAACTCAGGAGACTGAGGAGGGGAGGTCATTGAGCCCAAGATTTCAAGCCCATCTCAAATAAAATGAAAATGAAAGGAATTTATATCACGTGCAACAACATGGATAAACCTAGAGGATATTATGCTAAATAAAACAAATACTGTGTGATCTCACATGCTGAAATTAAAACAAATGAACTCATAGAATCAGAGAGTAGAATGTTGATTACTAGAGGCTGGGCCAATAGGGGACCACGAAGATGTTGGTCAAAGGTTACAGTGTTTCAGTTAGACATATTATATGTAGAGTTTTTTTTAGACATAGCCTAGTGACTAAAATTAATAATAGTGTATTTTATATTTCAAATTGGGAAGAGTCAATTTCAAACATTCTTACCACAAAAAATGATAAGTATTTAAGTTAGGTGCAGTGGTGCACACCTATAATCTCAGCAGGTCAGGAGGCTGAGGCAAGAGGATCTGCGATTCAAAGCCTGCCTCAGCAAAAAGGAAGGCACTAAGCAACTCAGTGAGACCCTGTCTCTAAATAAAATTCAAAATAGGGCTGGGGATGTGGCTCAGTGGTCGACTGCCCCTGAGTTCAATCCCCGGTACCAAAATAAAATAAAATAAAAATAAAAAAGGCTGAGAATGTAGCTGCATGGTAGAGCACCCCTGGGTTCAATCCCCAGAACAGGGGGTCAGCCGGGGGTGGAGGGATGGCAGACAGAGGATTTAGTCCGTGTAGAGATGCAAGAGAATGGAGCACTTGTGCTGAGAGAAGCAGAAAGAAGAACCCAGTGAGAAGCAAAATAAGAATTGAACTTCCCTGAAGGCTGTTCTGTTCTGTCTTTCCATTATCTCAGCTGAATCTGTTCAGATCTACTGAAATTGTAAAATTGCATTTAGTACCCTAAACTTTCAGGCTAACATTCCCACACACTGCAGTGGAGACTGGGAAGAGAAGATGGACATGGGGAGGCAAAAGGGTGAGAATTTTTTAAGGGTTCTGACATAATCAACTTCACCCTCTCCTTGGATATCTGGGTCATCATTAAGTGGCCACTTGGGGAATTTCTGTTACTCTCAATGAAACAGGCATTATAGAAAACCTGAAGGAAGGGAGTGACCGTGGAACCTGATCTGGAAAGAAAAGGATTTAAGAACACATATGGAGCTAGGGACAGTGGTGCATGCTTGTAATCCTAGTTCAGGAGGCTGACGCAGGAAGATCTTAAGTTCAAGGACAGCCTTCCCACTAGCAAAACCTTGTCTCAAAATTAAAAAATAAAAAAATAAGGGGCTGGGGCTGGGCCTCAGTGGTAGAGCACTTGCCTCACATGTGTGAAGCACTGGGTTCGATCCCAGCACCAAATAAAAATAAAATAAATATATAAACATTTTTTTTAAAAATAAAAAGAACAGAATGCCCCTGGGTTCAATCCCTAGTACTGCAAAGACAAAAACAAAACCAGAACACACATGGAGGGATTGACCTTGAACAGAAAGAGCTACTTCTTCCTGAGAATCCAAAAAGTTCTTGAACCCACCATGGTGGCATGATCATGCACGCCTGTAATCCCAGTGGCTCCAGAGGATATGAGGCAGGAGGATCACAAGTTCAAAGTAGCTCAGTGGTAAAGCACCTGCCTAGCATGCATGAGGACCTGAGTTCAATCTCCACCATCACATGAAAAATAAACAATAACAGGAAAATCATTAAAAAGAAGAAGCAGCAGCCAGCCTCAGCAACTTAGTGAGACTGTATCTCAAAATCAAATAAAAAATGGGCTAGGGATGTGGCTTAGTGATTAAACCCCCTGGGTTCAATCCCTGGTACAAAAACACTTTTTTTTCCATGAATTTATAAAGAGATTGATTTAATTATTCTGTAAGCATAGTAATACATAGCTATTAGTACTGTTTATACTTGTTGAATCAGTCAACACAAGTTTGCCTAAGTGAACACCATCTGATCAGTGTCAGCCCCTTGCTTCATGAAGTCAGACAATTGTCAATAAACTGGCCACTATCAGTCTTACCAGAGTAACCATCTGCTAAAGATAATGTCTTTCTACTTAAATCTCTAAAAATCTACCAATCCCTGAACTCCAGCCTCCCCAGAATCCTACAACTAGAATATTTGCACTCTGCTCTGCTGGGAGAGATGAGTATGCCTACCATCTCTCTTTTACTAACGTAAGTAATAAATTTGGTAAACATAGTTGTCGCCAGCTGGCTGGGCTGGCAAATAAAAACCCACACGAGCACAGAAATATCTTTTTCCGGGGTCAGGTACAGCTCTGAGACCTCAGCTCCCATGCCTGAGGGCAAGGGGAGCAAGGGAGGCAAGAGGCAAGAAAGCGAGCCACCCCAGCCCCTCTATTCATTTAGGAGAAAGACATTTATAGAATATTCCACCCAAATAAGGCAAAGGATTGGGCTTGGAAGGGTGGAGTCTTGCTTGGTGATGTCCTGTGGTCAGCAGGTTGATTGACATCTTGGAAAGCCACACCCATCTTAGGTGCTATGTGGGATCACAGGCAGAGCAAGAGAAAAGGCACACATATGTGACACAGACCAATCAGGCAGCAACGTCAGGCCAGTCCCCTCATACAATCAAATGCGCATAGCTCACATCCACAGCCCATGGCTGGCTGGCAACACATAGTCTGCTCCCTTCTACCCTAAAAATTACTATTCATCAATCCTTCATCCCTTCATTCAAGCCAGGATGCTTCTCATTACAAAAGCAGAAAATCAAACTCAAAATGACTTAATAATAAAATGTATCATCTCCCAATACTAGAAATTTAAAGATAGTGCATGCTTAGTTTCTCTACTCTGTCTGCCTCCATTGAAGTATGGGACTTAGATTGGCTTCCTTCATGGTGACAAAATGAGTGCAGGCACAGTTGGGCCACATGCTGTTAGGTCCAACAAGAAAGAGAAATACCCTCTGCCACTCAGAATAAAAACCATTCTTCCATTTTGGTCTGATTGGGTTAACTTGTGCACTAACAATGGTCATCTGAGCAATATCATGAATTGATTAGCCTTTGGTTTAAGCCTTGGCTCTTGAACCATTTGCAGCCTTGAGATGGAGAAATCTCTTTGTGTGTGTCTGTCTGTCTCTCTCTCTCTCTCTCTCTATATATATATATATATACACACATATATACATGTAGAGAGATGTCATATTCATATATATATATATATATATATATATATATATATATATATATATATATACTTTTTTTAAAAAAAACAAGAGACAACGTCTCACTAAGTTGCCCAGGCTGGTCCTGAGTAGGTGGGACTATAGGCATGCACTACCACATCCACTTTAAGATGTGTATTGTAATTGGTTAAACTAATCAGGATCAACTCCTAGAGTTAGGAATAGATTTAGCCTCTTCCAGGTCATGTAGGCTTATAGGGGAGGAATGATATTGGAACAAAATTAGGTCCTTTATAAAGGAGGAAGGGAGAAATGGATTTGGGAAGGCCACCAACAGCATTCGGAGAGCTACTGGACCTTTTCTTCCATGGGTTTGTCCAATACCCACTTTCTTCCTAAGACTCCTAAATCCAGATCTTCAAAAGATGATGTCTATTTCCATTGGCCAACTGCATATTGGATCTGCTATAACCAAGTGGTTCACAAACATTTTGACCCATTTCGACCTGTTTCCGGCTCCCTTCCTCCCACCCCCTCTCTCTATTGTGTGTGTTGTGTTTCCCTCTGTGCTGGGTATCAAGCCTAGGGCCTTCTACATGCCAGGCAAGTGCTCTGCCATTGAGCTATGTCCCCGTCCCCTTGTTGTGGGTTGTAGTTTCAATTTGCTTTTTCCTTATGATTGATGAGGGTGAGCATCTTATCTGCTTATGCTATTCTCATTTCTTCTTTGGTGAAGTAGCTGTTCAAATCTTTTGCCCATTTTAAAAATAAGCTTGTTTTCTTTTTACTAGTGAACTTTGATAAGTCTGTTATCAGCACTGTAATTTGCAAATATTGTCTCACAGTCTGTGGCTTGTCTTTTCATTCTCTTAATCATATTTTCAGAGTGGAAATTTTTTTTTAAATGTTTGTTTCTTAGATTTAGGTGGACACAATATCTTCATTTTACATTTATGTGGTGCTGAAGATTGAACCCAGTGCCTTCTGCATGTTAGGCAAGCGCTGTACCCCTGAGCCACAACCCCAGCCCCCAGAGTGGAAATTTTATTGAGTGAAAATTTTATTGAAGTTCAATTTATCAGTTTTTAAAAATATTTTTAAGTTGTTGAGGGATGTTTATTTTATGTATTTGTATGTGGTGCTGAGAATTGAACCCAGTGCCTCACGCATGCTAGGTGAACGCACTACCACTTGAGCCACATCCTCAGCCCTTAACTAAGAAATATTTACCTAAACTACAGCCACAAAAGATTTATCCTTTGCTTTCTTCTAGAAGTTTTGGGGTTTATGATCCATTTTGAGTTATTTTTTGTGCATGATGTGAAGAACGGATTGAAGTTTTCTCTTTAAAAAAATACTTTTTAGTTCTAGATGGACACAATACCTTTATTGTGTTTATTTATTATGTGGTGCTGAGGATCAGATCCAGCGCTTCACATGTGCTCGGCAAGTGCTCTACCACTGAGCTACAGCCCCGGCCCTGAAGCTCTCTCTTGTACTCTTTTTTGGGGGGGTGGTACCGTGGATTTCAACAGAATGCTTTAATACTGAGCTGTATCCCCAGGCCTTTCTTCCTTCTTTTCTGTCTTTCTTTATCCATTCATTCATTAGTACTGGGAGTTGAACACAGAGGCACTCTACTGCTGAGCCACATCCCCATTCCTGTTTACTTTTTATTTTGAGACAGGGTCTCAGTAAGTTTCTTAGGACCTTGCTAAATTGCTGAGGCTGGCCTGAAATTTGCAATCCTCTTGCCTCCGCCTCCTGAGTTTCTGGGATTACGGGATTACAGGCGTGAGCCAGTGAACCCAGCTTCTTGTACACTTTTTAAAATTGTAGCTATTCAAATGCTACAGAACCATTTGTTGACAAAGACTATCCATTTTTCAATGATTTGTCTTTGTACTTTTGTTGAAAGTCAGTTGACCATAAATATGCGAGTCTATTTCAGGACTAGATGTTTTTCCATTAATTAGTGTGTCTATTCTTTTGCAAAACCTCACTTTGTTTTTCTGGTACTGTAGATCAAACCCAAGGCCTCACACATGCTAGGCAAGTGCTCTATCACTGAGTTACACCTCCAGTGCCAAAACCACACTGTTTTGACTGCTCTAGTGTTATAGTAAACTTTGAGATCAGGTAGCACAAATGCTGCTCCATTATTATCTCTTTACAAAATTATTTGGCTATTTTAAAAAATTTTGGGGATATTTTCATTTTCACATGACTTTTAGAATGCTTGTGTGTGTGTATATATATACACAAAATTACACACACACACACACACACACACACATATATATATATATATATATATATATATATATATATGTACACACACACACATTTAAAAGCCTGATAGGATTTTGATTAGGATTGTTGAACCTACAATTGTGAGAATTAACATTTAAGAATATTTTTGCAGGGCTGGGCTTATAGCTCAGTAGTGGAATGTTTGCCTAACATGTGTGAGGCAGTGGGTTTGACTCTCAGCACCACATAAATATAATAAAATAAAAGTTCATCAATAGGGGCTGGGGATGTGGCTCAAGTGGTAGCTCGCTCGCCTGGCATGCGTGCAGCCCGGGTTCGATCCTCAGCACCACATACAAACAAAGATGTTGTGTCCTCCGAAAACTAAAAAAAAAATTAAGTAAATAATATTAAAAAATTCTCTCTCTCTGTCTCTCACTCTCACATTCTCTCTAAAAAAAAAAGTCCACCAACAACTGAAAACTAAACAATATTATTGCAGCCAGGTGCAGTGGTGTGTACCTGTAATCCCAGCCACTTGGGAGGCTGAGACAAGAGGATCACAAAATCAAGGTCACACTGGGCAATTTAGCAAGCCCTGTCTCAAAATAAAAAATTAAAAAGATCTGAGCATACTGGGCACCGTAATACCAGCAGCTTGAGAGGCTGAGGCAGGAGGATCAGGAGTTCAAAGCCAGCCTCAGCAAAATCGAGGCACTAAGCAAGGCACTTATCTTACTGATAAGACCCTGTCTTTAAACAAAATACAAGATAGGGCTGGGGAAGTGTCTCAGAGGTTGAGTGCCCCTGAGTTCAATCCCCAGTACTCACCCTCCGGAAAAAAAATGTAAATTAAATAAAATAAAAGGTCTGAGCATGTAGCTCAGTGACAGTGCATCTATGGGTTCAACCCCCAGTATTGCAACAACAAAAAAAGGAATATATTCTTTTGCCACTCAAGAACACATAAACACAGTATAATTCTTCATTTGTTTAGATCTTCTTTGGTTTTTCTCAGCAGTGCTTTCTAGTTTTAAGTATACTGCCACTGCACATCTTTTTTGTCATTATCTCTAAGATTTTATTAATTTTTTTTTGCACTGGAGTTTTAACATAGGCGTACTTTACCACTGAGTGACATCCCCAGTCCTTTTTATTTTTTATCTTGAGACAGGGTCTCACTATGTTGCTGAGACTAGCCTAGAACTTGGGATCCTCCTGACTCAGCCTCCTGAGTCACTGGGATTATGGTGTGAGCCACCACCCCAGCAGAAATGCTTTTTATGTAAGGCAGACAACCATAATCTACCCCTACAGGTCCTTGGACTCTGATCAGGATAGAAAGTGGGACTGGTAAAATATGGCTTTCAGGGTAATGTGAACAGGATGGATAGCAAAGCTTATTTGTTAAATCTAGTTCCTCCTCTTCTAGCACTTGTGACTAAGGCACCATCTCTAAAGGAGTTGTCACTGTCCCTCTGCATCCTGATGCCATTTCCCTCTGTAGTTTTGGCGTTTCCAAGGATAGGGACTGGAGCTTGTGGCACTCAGGAAGTGGGAAGGAGATACTGGGTGGAAAGAAGCACCTACAGAGTTTCAAAATGTAGTGAAAAGAGCACTTTTCTAGTAGTCAAGGGACTCTTATCTCAAATCCTGCTTCTGCCATCACTTTCCTAGTGGCCTTGAACAAGTCACTTTCACTCTATAAAATGAAAAATTGATTCAGATGAGATCCTTTCTATCTCAAAAAGTTTATTTATTTATTTTATTGAATCCAGGGTCTTGGGCATGCAAGGCAAGCACTCTGCCAGCTGAACTATATCCCCAGTCCCTCCTTCTCCTCCTCTTCTTCTTCTTTTTTTTTTTTTTTTGGTAGTACTGGAGTTTGAACGCAGCAGTGCTCTACCACTGAGTTACATCCCCAGTCTTTTTCTTTCTTTTTTTTTGGGGGGGAGGGGTACCAGGGATTGAACCCAGGGGCACTCAACCACTGAGCCACATCCCCAGCCCTATTTTGTATTTGTATTTTATTTTGACACAGAGTCTCACTAAGTTGCTTAGGGTCGCTAAATTGCTGAGGCTGACTTTGAACTTATGATCCTCCTGCCTCAGCCTCCCGATTATAGGTGTATGCCCCTGTGCCCAGACTGAATCCTTTCTTATCTTTATTTTAGACAAGGTCTTGCTGAGTTCCAGAGTCTGGCCTCAAACTTGTCTTCCTCCTGCCTCAGCCTCCAGAGTAGCCAGGATTATGCACCATTACACAGGCTGTTTATTCTTTTTTTATGAGGAAAGCAGTCATATTTCATTTTTGTCTCCCAGAATCTAGCACAGTGCCTGATACATTGTGAGGGTCATAGAAATGCTGTGATTAGTGAATGAATGAATGAACGAATGAACAGAGTACTACAAAAATGAGGTTCTGGGGCTGGGGCTGAGCGGGAACGCCCTTGCCTGGCATGTGTGAGGTTCTGGATTTGATTCTCAGCACCATATGTAAATCAAACAAAATAAAGGTCTAAAACAACTAAAAATATATATAAAACAAAAATGAGGTTCTAGCCGGGCATGGTGGCACACGCCTGTAATCCCAGCAGCTCAGAAGGCTGAGGCAGGAGGATTATGAGTTCAAAGCCAGCTTAGCAATTTAGTGAGGTCCTAAGTAACTAAGTGAGTCCCTGTCTCAAAATAAAACATAAAAAGGGCTGGAGATGTGGCTTAGTGATTAAGCATCCATGGGTTCAATCCCCAGTATCAAAAAATAAAAATAAAATTGTCAGGTGAGGTAGTATATGCCTGTAATCCCAGTGGCTCAGGAGGCTGAGATAGGAGGATGCGAAGTTCAAAGCCAGACTCAGCAATAGCAAGGTGGCAAGGTGCTAAGCAACTCAGCGAGACCCTGCCTCTAAATAAAATACAAAACAGTGCTGGGGATGAGGCTCGATGGTTGAGTGCCCCTGAATGAATGAACAGAGTACTACAAAATCAATCCTGGGTACCAAAAAAAGAGGTTCTTAGACCTGACAAGCCATGGGATCACCTCTGTACATAACCACAAGGGAGTGTTGATGGTCTCAGACCAAGGGAAAGCTTTAGATTAGACTAAAGACCAAAAAAAGAAGAAGAGGAGGAAAAAGAGAGAGGAAGGAAGGAAAGGAGGAAGAAAAAGAATTAAGGAATCAGTAGCTCAGTATTTTATAACCTTTAAAAATCTTTTTTTTTCTTTTTTAGGGGGGTACTGAGGATTGAGCTCAGGGGCAGTCAGCCACTGAGCCACATCCCCAGCCTGATTTTGTATTTCATTCAGAGACAGGGTCTCACAGAGTTGTTAAGTGCCTTGCTAAATTGCTGAGGCTGGCTTTGAACTCATGATCCTCCTGCCTCAGCCTTCCCAGCCGCTATGATTACAGGCGTGGGCCACCTCTTTAACAATCTTCTAAAAAAGACTGTACCACTTAAAATAGTATTCTCAAATGAGAATTTCTGAACTTTGATAACATATTTTCCTATAACAAATTCATAGGTGTTTTTTTTTTTTCTTTTTTGGGGGGATGGTGGATACCAGGATTGGACTTAGGGGCACTTGACCACTGAGCCACATCCCCAGCCCTATTTTGTATTTTATTTAGGGACAGGGTCTCCCTGAGTTACTTAGCCCCTTGCTTTTGCTAAGCCTGTCTTTTTTTTAGTTTTAGGTGGATACAGTATCTTTATTTTTTATTTTTATGTGGTGCTGAGGATTGAACCCAGTGCCTCATGTATTTTAGGCGAGCACTCTACCACTGAGCCATAGCCCCAGCCCTAAGCCTGTTTTTGAACTCATGATCCTCCTCTCTCAGCCTCCAAAGCCACTGGGCTAGTTTTTTCTTTTGATGTAAGTATGTCTTTGGATCTTTTCCCTCAAATATGTTCATTACACTTTTCTTGATCCCATAGGGACTGACTATTACATGCTGTATTTTCCGGGTTCTGTTGCCTTCCTATTGGGTTTGGCCAATTAGACTGTGACACGAGATTGGAGGGCTGGAGGAGGGGAGAGTATTTCTCCACTGCTGTCTGCTTCAGGTGGCATATCTAGCAGTGAATGTATCTTTCCTATCTCCATGGATCCAATTACCCAGTGTGTTCCAGAAGATACTTTAAAAAAATATATATATATATATTTTTTTTTTAGTTTTAAGTGGATACAATATCTTTATTTTTATGTGGTGCTGAGGATCGAACCCAGTGCCTCACACGTGCTAGGTGAGCGCTCTACCACTTGAGCCACATCCCCAGTACTCTTAAGTCATTGTAATAAATTCTCTTTTATGCTCTAAAAAAAGGAGAAGACGAAGAAGTAAGAAATCAGAGGGCCATGGGCTGGGGTTGTGGCTCAGTTGGTAGAGTTTTTGCCTAGCATGAGTGAGGCACTTTAGATTAGACTAAAGACTAAAAAAAGAAGAAGAGGAGGAAAAAGAGAGAGGAAGGAAGGAAAGGAGGAAGAAAAAGAATTAAGGAATCAGTAGCTCAGTATCTTACAACCTTTAAAAATCTTTTTTTTCTTTTTTCTAAGTGAGCACCACATATAATAAATAAAGGTCAATCAACAACTAAAAACAATTTTTTTAAGAAATCAAAGGGCCAGATATTTTAATGGGACAGCAGAAGCCTGGAATTCTGTCCTACCTTCTTTTCTCTAGTGAAGAGAAAATAAATCCAATGCATTGAAGTTTTCATAACTGCCATATTGTTAAGGTAATTCTGGGAGGGCAGAAGAGTATACATGGCCCTGAGTGAGTGACTAGCACAAAGTCACACAGGAGCAGTCAGAATGTCCAGGTGGTAGCCCAGAGGCTCACCTGACCCAGGACTGGACATTCTTCCCTGTCATCCCCTCACACTCATCCAGACCGCATCTCTCTCACCTCTGAGTTTCTCATATGGAGTCATCAAGTCTCATGATGATTTATTGTCCTGAAGAGTCCCTCTGCTCCCCAGCACCCCAGGAAGACTAAACATCAAACATGATCTTGGGCCAGGCCAAGTGGTACATGCCTATAATCCCAGCGGCTTGGGGGGCTGAGGCAGGAGGGTTGCGAGTTGAAAGTCAGCCTCAGCAATTTAATGAGGCCCTAAGTACTTAGTGAGACCCTGTCTGAAAATAAAATAAAATTTTAAAGGGCTGGGGGTATGGTTCAGTGGTTAAGCACTCCTGGGTTCAATACCTGCTATCAAAAACAAACAAACAAATCTTCGGTACCGGGGGGCAGAATGCCTGGCCCATCCTTCTTGAGTGGCATCCCCAGCACTGCAAAAAAGGAAAAAACAAAAACAAAATCCCCAAACATTATCTTAATTAGCCAGCAGAGGACAAGATGTTGAATATGTTGGAATCCTTGAAAAAGCCTCACTCTTTTACCTACCCACCTTGCATGTTGTCCTTTACCCAGTGCAGCTCCTGCTGCATACAGAGAGATGGCCAATGAAAGGTGATGACCGAGTGGGGCATTTTTCCAGTTGGGACTGAGATCATGGGGAGACAGGACGAGGTGTGGTGACAGCATGTCTCAGGGCCCACAGCTCTGAAACAGGGTTTGGGGAATAGAGGAGAGGGTGGGGTGCTGTTGAACTCTGGCTACACAGATCCGAGTGGGAAAGGTGAAGTGGCAGTGTGGGTGACACAGGTGGAAGGACGAAATAATACAGAGCAGAATAAGAAGGCATGTCCAGGTCCACCCAGGTCCCCACAGGCCCAGCATTCCCTGCAGGGGGCGAACAGGAAGCTGTGACTTCCTCTCTCCTTTCCCTCTCTGGGCTTACCCTCAAGGTTATTTGCTGCTGAGATGAATTCCAACCTGTGTTTTAGTTGGCACTGTGCCCTGGGCATGATGACAATAGCTGCTCAGTGTCCAGCTCCCCTGCACCACAATCGCCCCAAACTTCTCCTTTGAAATAGCAGTCATTCCTGCACAGACATACAAAGTGCTGTCTCACACGTATTAACTTAATTCATTACACCAATTTTGTTAGAGATTTTTTTTTTTTTAAACTGGGGATTGAACTCAGGAGCACTTAACCACTAAGCCATACCCCCAGTCCTCTTTTATATTTTATTTAGAGACAGGGTCTCACTAAATTGCTTAGTTCCTCGATAAGTTGCTGAGACTGACTTTGAACTGGTGATCCTCATGCCTCAGCCTTCTAAGACACTGGGATTACAGGCGTGTACCACCATGCCCAGCCAGAGACTTTTATCTGGAAAAAAAAAAAAAAAAAAAATTCCCCTACTGAGAACTGAATCCAGGGCCTTGCACGTGCTGAGTAAGTAAGCACCCTGCCACTGAGCACTGAGCTGTACCCCCTCTCTCTCCACATTTTCTTTTTTTTTTAAGCTGGGTCTTGCTATGTTGCCTAGGGAACCTCAAAACTCCTGGATTCAGGTGGTCTTGCTACCTCAGCCTCCTGTGTAGCCAGGACTACACGTGTGTCACCACGCCTAGTTAATCCTGAAAATTTTGTTTTGTTTTGTGGTGCTGGGATTGAACCCAAGGTCTCGTATCACTGAGCTATAGCTCCAGTTCTTTTTATTTTGGAGGGACAGGGTCTCACTAAGTTATTCAGGCTATCCTTGAATTTGGGATCCTCCTGTCTCAGCCTCCTGAGTAGCTGGGACAACAAGTATATGCCACTGCACTTGGTTAACTCCTGGAACTTTTAAGCAAAGAAATAAGCTCAGGAAGTAAAATAACTCACCCAAAGGCACACAGCTAGTGAGTAGCAGATGTGAGACTCAAGACCCTCTGCTCCCTCTTCTCAGACACTTGTCCTGATTCCTGCCTCTGTGTCCACTCCTTGCCCCTCCCCTGGGCCCCAAGAGAGCACTTTCTGCAGAGGGACTCTGCACACGGTTGGGAGTAGAGGGAAGCCAGGAGCATTGGCACACACCTGGGATTACAGACTTGAGAGGCTGCGGCAGGAGGATCACAGTTTGAGGCCAGTCTGGGCATTTTGGGAGAGACCTTCTCTCAAAAACAAAAACAAAAAAATCCCCCAACAATAGAAAAGGCTAGGGATGTAGCTCAATGACAGAACGCTTGCCTAGCATGGATGAAGCCTTGGTTTGACTCCTGTTATTCCTGAGCTGTCTCCTGGAGCGCCCTCCACAGTGAAGTCATGCCCTCTTCTCCCCTTCCTCATTGCACAGATCTCTCTCTCTCTCTCTCTCTCTCTCTCTCTCTCTCTCTCTCTCTCTCTCTCCCTTCCCCCCACCCCACACACACACCCAGGTTTCAGGTCCCTCTTGGTATGCCCCACCCACCACTGGACTGGCCCAACAGGGAGCAGGCAGCTGTCCTCACACCCCTCCCTCTGAGGTGTGGGTGTGGGCTGCAGCTCCTGGCTGGCGGCTATAGGCCGCAGAGAAGCACTCACACCCTGAGCCTCCCGCTGAGCGCCTCAGTGGCCCCTGCCAGCCTGGCAGGCACTTGCTGGCTCTTTATTCAGCATCACCAACCTCCGATGCCCTGCGATGCCCACACCCAACACCTCCTCCCCTCTACCCACGTTCTTCTGGGTCAACGCCTCTGGAGGCAGCGCGCTGAGTGCCGAGGATGCTGGGATGCCCGTGCAGTTCCTCGCCCTCAGGGTCACGGTTGCTTTGGCCTACGGGATGGTAGGGGCCGTCGGCTTGCTGGGCAACTCGGCTGTGCTGTGGGTGCTGGGCAGCTGCGCGCGGGGAGCCCCTGGCCCACCTTCCGACACTTTCGTCTTCAACCTGGCTCTGGCGGACTTGGGGCTGGCCCTCACTCTCCCCTTCTGGGCGGCAGAGTCAGCACTGGACTTCCACTGGCCCTTTGGAAGTGCCCTTTGCAAAGTGGTCCTGACGGCCACTGTCCTCAACATCTACGCCAGCATCTTCCTCATCACAGCACTGAGTGTCGCCCGATACTGGGTGGTGGCCATGGCTGCGGGGCCAGGCACTCACCTCTCACTCTTCTGGGCCCGTGTGGCCACCCTGGGAGTGTGGCTGGCGGCGGCTCTGGTGACAGTGCCCACGGCCATCTTTGGGTCTGAGGGCGAGGTGTGGGGTGTGCGCCTCTGCCTGCTGCGCTTCCCCAGCAGGTACTGGCTGGGGGCCTACCAGCTGCAGAGGGTGGTCCTGGCTTTCGTGGTGCCCTTGGGCGTCATCACCACCAGCTACCTGCTGCTGCTGGCCTTCCTGCGGCGGCGGCAGAGGCGGCGGCAGGACAGCAGAGTTGTGGCCCGCTCTGTCCGTATCCTGGTGGCCTCCTTCTTCCTCTGCTGGTTCCCCAACCATGTGGTCACTCTCTGGGGTGTCCTGGTGAAGTTTGACCTGGCGCCCTGGAACAGCACTTTCTACACCATCCACACCTACGTCTTCCCCGTCACCACGTGCCTGGCACACAGCAACAGCTGCCTCAACCCCGTGCTCTACTGTCTCCTGCGCAGAGAGCCGCGGCAGGCCCTAACAGACACCTTCAGGGACTTGCGCTCAAGGCTGTGGCCCCAGGGCCCAAGCTGGGAGGAACATGTGGCCCTAAAGGAGGTAGGCAGGCAGTGGGCAGCCAGTACGCCCCAGGAGAGTGGTCCTTCTGCCATGCTCATGAACGGGGACAAAGGGACACCTGGGTGAAGGGTACAGCAGGTGCAGGATCCACACATTCTAAGCTGCCCTGGGCCAGGCTGCAGTGTCCTGTGGGAAAGTCTGACCTTTGATCACCAACTCTGGGTGTGGTGGAATGGGGGAGGCCAGGGCCTGGGGCCAGGGGAGAAGGGCTGGGGCAATGGCTCACAGAGGTGGGAAAGAGGAGGAACCGAGAATAAACCTCTGTCACCTACAGGTGTCTTGACCCTTCATCCTTGCTCCGCCTCCAGGACAGTGCAAGAATTCTCAGGACATTTTCCCCGTAGGGGTCTAGGCTCATGGATCAGAGGTCAGTGCCCATCTCCCTCTGTCCGTCCTCCCCACCCTCACCTCTAAACAGACTATTTCTTTTTGTGTATATATATATATATATATATATATATATATATATATATATATATATATATTTTTTTTTTTTTAGTTGTCAGTGGACCTTTATTTTATTTATATGTGGTGCTGAGAATTGAACCCAGGGCCTCACTCATGCTAGGCAAGCACTCTACCACAGAGCCCCAGCCCCAGACCTAAATGGGTTATTTCTTTTCCTTATTTGGTACCAGCACTTACAGTGCCCTCTTCCCCTGGCCACTTACCAATTTAGGGGTACCACAGAAACTTGATGCCAGAAGACTCAGCCTCAAGAGCTGTAGCTCCCCTGCAGCTCCCTGCAATGCCAGCTGTGGGGTCTTGCCAGAATCCCTTGCACCTGCCAGACCCGTGTGTAAATCCCTGGTGCTGTCTCTCCTTGAATTAGGATTTGGAAGGTTATCACTGGTGCCTATAATCCCAGTGGCTCAGGAGGCTGAGGCCCGAGGACTATGAATTCCAAGCCAGCCTCAGCAATTTAGCAAGGCCCTGAGAAGTTTACTCAGTGACCCTGTCTCTAAACGAAATGCAAAAAAGGGCTGGGAATATGGCTCAGTGGTTGAGTGCCCCCGAGTTCAGTCCCCAGTAGTACCCCCCTCAGAAAAAAAGTGATAACAGCAAGTCAAAGACACGTATGGGGCAGACGGAGGTGAAAGATGCAGAAAGGAGTGGAGGGAAAGAAGGCGAACTGTAGGGCTAAAGAAGTGGAAAATGGTGCGAGTCTAACTCCCTACCCTGAATGCATAGCTCCAATTCAACATAGCTAGAGCACCTGATTTTCACCTTTACCTCAGACAAGTTACTTACCGCTTTGTGCCTTAGTTTTCTAATCTGTAAAATGGATTGTTGAGGGTTCAACGATGCAAGAAATATAGTGTTTTTGCTATTATTCTCACATCCCATGTAAAATGGGGACGAAGGGAAAGGAGGAAATAAAGGGCAGCTGGTCTTTTTGGAAGTGGTTTTACATGCCATGGGTTGTAAGGAAAGTCTCGCAGTAAACCCCTCTCAAAGATGGGTCTCTAGGACAGAGGGCTCGACTTGGTTTATTTTTGGTACCAGGGATTGAAAGCAGGGACACTTAACTACTGAGCCCCATCCCCAGCCTTTTTCGTTTGTGTGAGTGTTGCCTGGAATTCAACCCAGGGCCTTGTGCATGCAAAGCAAGCACCCTACCAACTGAGCTGTATCCCCCAGCCCTCCTTTATATTTAACTTAGAGACAGGGCCTTGCTGAGTTACTTAGCGCCTCTCTAAATTGCTGAGGCTGGCTTTGAACTCGCAATCGTTCTGCTTCAGCCTCCCACCTTCCAAACTGCTTGGATCATAGGTGTGTGCCATTACACACTCCCATTTGTTTGTTGGGTACCAGGGATTGAACTCAGGGGCACTCAACCACTGAGCCACATCCCTACTTCCATTTTGTACTTAGAGACAGAGTCTCACTGAGTTGCTTAGCACCCTTGCTTTTTGTCAGTGCTGGCTTTGAACTCATAATCTTCCTGACTTAGCCTCCTAAATCACTGGGATTACAGGCGTGAACCACCACCCCTGGCCTCCCGTTTTTAATGATGGTTAGCTATTAGAAGGGAGTTTTAGGGGGAGAGTCCTTGGAAAGAAGGTAAGAGGCAGAGGGAGGCTGGGCTGGAGGTTCCACTTCCATTGCCCTCCACTGTCCGCTCTCTGGCACACCTTGTAACCCAGGACACCAGCACCCTCTCTGAAGGGGAGACCATGTGCCTCCAGGCTCCTTTCCCTGCCCTGTACCATTCAGTTGCTGAGAAGAGGCCACCCAATTCACAGCATATTAAGCAATGGGAAAGAGATTTAATTAGCCCACTGATGTTTAATTTCCTCTTTTTGATAATGTTTAAACTGGTTCCAAAACTCCAGGTCAGTTCCCAGCCAATTCAGGAAGATGGAAAATGCTCCCCTACCTAAGTATCCCTCTTCCCACCTCCAGCAGCCTGCGGATATTGGCTCCTCTGGGGGCATCTTGGCTTTATGGGAACCGGAGGTAAATATTGACAAAATTTACAAAGGTCCAAGTCAGCGACGAGTTAATGCACATAGACTTGCCTTTGGAGGAGAGTGGGAGAGAGGAAGGGCAGTGGAGGGGGAAGCCTGGGCAGGGTGGGATGCGGCAGGCTTGGATCTCCTCTGGGAGTGGAAGGCGCAATGGAAGGCTTGACTTGGAAACTGCAGCAGGATGCCTGCCCGGTGGGGCATGCCTAGAACCCCTGCAGTTTGGGAGTTGAGGCAGGAGAATCCCAAGTCTCGGGACAGTCTCAAAAAAACACCTGGGGATACAATTCAGTGGTAAGGCACCCTTGGGTTCAGTCACCAGAACCAACCATCCACCTCCACCACCAAAAAAAAAAATATAAAAAAAGCAGCAGGAGGGATAGAGGTCCAATCGGAGTTTTGAAAAGTGGAATTAAAGAGGTGACAAGGGTCAGGATGATGAAAGCTGGGAGGCTCTAGCTGTCGGGGATCAGCATCAGAGAAATGTTTTGGCACCACATTTTGGGGCAGAAGACAAGGAGCTGCTGAGGCCTGGGTCTGTTTGAAACTTGAAGCTCTGACATTCTCAGGCAGAGAAGTGAAGGGCTGGAACTAGGACTGGCTTTTTCCTGGCTTGGTGACTTTTTTGCACCCAGCCTATAAAATGAGGACTTTTTCTACCTCCTAGGATTTCAATAATGGATGAGATAAAGCCCCTTGGAAGATCCAGATGCGGGTTAGTGTCTCCATGCAACCTCAAGTCTTCCTAAGCGGGCTTTTGAGCCCCCTTCTTCTCATCTCACCCCGCAGGCTCCAGCAGTGTGCACAACCAGCACGGACACAGCCCCATGCTCTCCACCCCTGGCCCAAATAAAGGGTGTTAACTAGAAATGAGAAGTGAAATGAGGTGAAAACAAGAACCAAAACCAGAGGCAAAGAGCAGACGAGGAGCTTGGGTGAAGGCTGACACTGGGGACAAACCAGAGCAGGAGGGGAGTTGGATATGAAATGAGTGACACTGGGGAGGTTACAAGAACCGGGCTAAAAGGGGCAAGAGGCAGACAGGACTTCTAGCACAGCACACAAATAAGATGAAAGTAAGCTTTGTAACAGCTGCTGGAACCTCAGTGCCTTTTTTTTTTTTTTTGGTACTGCAGATTGAACCCAGGGGCGCTTAACCACTGAGCCACATCCCCAGCCCTTTTTATTTTTAATTTTGGAACAGGGTCTCACTAAGTTGGTTAGGGCCTTGCTAAGTTGCTGAAACTGCCTCAAACTTGTGATCCTCCTGCCTCAGCCTCCTGAACTGCTGGGATTACACACATGATCCACTGTGCTGGGCTAGCCCTTTTTCTGAATTTTTGGAGACAGGGTCTCACTCATTTACCCGGCTGGCCCTGACCAGGCAATCCTCCTGCCTTAGCCTCCTGAGTAGCTGAGATTACAGGCATGTGCCACCATGTCCAGAATAATTGTTCATTTTAAAGATCTGCATGGCTTCATTCATTAGTGCCCCTTCTCTGCAGTGAGGCAGAGGGCCCTTCTGGTGAGACCACGAGACCCAGAGGGGAATCTGGGTCACTCCTGCTTGCTCTCTCACCATCACCCTCAGAACTAGCAGATATTAGAAGACAGCACTTCATGGGTTTTTAGTCTTTAATTTTCCCTGCTTGATCTTTTCCTTTCTTTTTTTTTTTTTTAACAATCATATTGGCAGAAAAATGGTTGGAGCTGGTGGGCACTGGGGGAGTCCACTGAAAAACCCCCCAAATTCACGCTGAGGTTTCAGGTTATGGTTACTGAGGTGGGAGATGAAGTCAGGATTCATACAGCTTCCCCAACCCACCCTAGAACTTCTTCCAAATGGCTGATAAAGAGGGTCAGATAGGAGCTCCATTACTCTAGATGAAGGGAGAGGTCACTCTCCCCATTCTTCCCTCAAGTTCAGAGTTGGAAATAGAAGGCTACGATCTCTACTGCCTACAATCTTCTCTTAAAAGTATAAAACACGTGCAGTTGGCTTTGGTACAAAAAAAGAAAAGAAAAGAAGAGTAAAACATTCTGGTCCCTGTGGGTTTTTTCCCTCACCCCCAATAAACCATTATGGCTGCCCTAACTTCTATGCCACCAACTCTAGGAAGCCAGGTCCTCTCTCCCTGGATTTCCTGGAGGATGGAGAGAGCAGTAGTAAGAGGTGGAGGGGAGCAGGGAGAGGGGTGTGGCCCTGCCCACAGCCCTCCTTAAAGGGGCAGTAGGGTCCTGTGGTTGTAGCCTCTTGTTGAAGATGTGTGTGGCTGGGGATGGATGTCAGGGCCAGAACCTGTCAGCTCATGGCTAACCCTGAACACACCCCAGTAGTGTTAAAGGACAAGGCCCCCTGATCCCTATGGCTTGGTTCCCATGTCCCTGGTCCTTTAAATCGCCCCTCTCCCCCCATAACTAATAAACAATAAATAAATAAATTTTCCTAAAGTAGAGGGAAGAAGGCATGAAAAATTGGCATCTGTGGTGTAGCTTTTGGATGCCACCAAGGGGATACCGTGGCCTAAACCCCCTGGCTTGCTAAATGGCCCCAGGTATCCAAGGATTCCAAGAGCTGGCAAGGATGATCAGCAGTTCTTTCAAACGTTCCCTCATCATTAGCAGATTGGAGTCACCAAGGTTTGCCCTCCTCAGTAATGTTCTTCAGTGGGGTGCAGCACAGGGAGAGGGAACCCCTTAGCTCTCTGAAGCCACAGGCTCCCCATCGCGGCTCTCTATCTCCTCCGGGATGTCCTGCATTCGAGTGAAGTCTGCAGAGGACAGGGTAAAACAGTGAGTGAGCTGAGTCTCCCATGAGGAACTGTCCCCTACACTAAAGCCTTCCCACCTGAGGGCTGGGGGACTCTGAGTGCTCGGGAGGATGACTCCTTGGGACAGGAGAAAACCATCAGCAGCATGTCCCCACCTAGATACTTGGTATACTTCCTAAATACACAGATATACAATTTGATCAATAAAATACAAAACACTTAGAATTATAATATGAAATTATAATCTAGCTAGTTATTTTGTATTTCCTGAACCAACTTTTAGAACTCGGAGATCTCTGAAATCAATTTACTTTTGGGTGTGTGTGAGTGTTACCAGGGATTGAAGTCAGGGGCACGTCTCCAGCCCTTTTCTGTATTTTATTTTGAGACAGGCTCTTTCTGTGTTGCTTAGGGCCTTGCTAAATTGCTGAGGCTGGCTTTGAACTCGCAATCCTCCTGCCTCAGCCTCCCGAGCTGCTGGGATTACAGGCACACACCACTGTGCCCAACCACTCAGTAATTGTTTATTACTTTGAAGCTCTATTTTCATGGGCTGGGAGTATGGCTCAGTGGTAGAGCACTTGCCTAGCTCACACAAGGGTCCTGGGTTTGATTCCCCACACTGCAAAAAATTAATAAAAATCTATTTCTTTTTGAAAAAGTTGGGAGTCACCAACCACTCCTTATTAGGCAAAATATCTGTCCCTTTGGAGAGTTACTGTGGCCTGGCTTGCTGGCACATTCCTATAATCTCAGAGGTTTGGGAGCCTAAGGCAAGAGGGCTGCAAGTTCAAAACCAGCCTCAGCAACTTAGTGAGATCCTATCTTAAGATAAAAAATAAAAAGGGTGGCTCAGTAGTTCAGTGCCCCTGGGTTTGATTCCAGCACCTGGGTGGTCAGTTAGCACCCACCTGGAAGCCACAGCCTAAGAGCTGCAGCTCACCTCCACTGCAGATCCCACCAGGGTCTCACCTCGTGGACTGTGGGGTGGGGACAGACGGCTGCTGCCTTCCTCCTCACTGCCAGTGTCAGGGTCACTGCTGTCTTGTAGCCGCTCTTCTGGGCTACCCAGCTCCTGCCTCTCACGGTCCTCAAAGGGTCGGTGGACAGAGCGAACAGTCACGGGCAGATCCAGGCGGTCATGTCCCCGGCTGGGCTGTGGAAAGCGGGCAGAAACTACAGCGGGCTGGACAGTGTGAGGACTGCAGGCTCTGCCTCCCTGGGGGTGGGGTGTCCAAAACCCACTCCTTCTCAACAGTGACTCCCTGGGGTAGACTCCCCACCAACTGATCACTTTTCCTGTGGCCATCCAGGTCATTTTCCTTCAGCACCCATCCCTGTACCTGGGGAAACTTCTTTGTTTTCTAACCAATGTTTTTTTTTTTTTTTTGACAGTACTGGGGATTGAAGCCAGAGGCACTCTGTCACTGAGATCCATTTTTTAAAAATTTGAGGCAGGGTCTCCCTAAGTTCTGAGGCTGGCTTCAAACTTGGGATCCTCCTGCCTCAGACCCTGGAGGCCGAGACAACAGGCCTGTGGCCACCCCAAGCACCCAGCTCCAACCAAATTCTTAGTATTCTTCCAGGCTGCTGCTTGATTTCATTGTGGGGGGCCCTCTGTCACCTGAGGCTGGGTTACCACTCTAGGCAGCCCTACCTGGGGGGGCGTGAAGCTCAAGTACAGGGCGTCGCCAGCGGGGAGGCTGCGCCTGCGCGGATCCAGAGGCCGGCGCGCCCAGGGCGCCTCGGCAGGGAGCGGCTCGGTCTGGCCCAGGGCGGCCAGCTGCCTGCGGGCCTCCTCAGCCTCGCGCTCCAGCAGCGCGCGGGCCTGCTCGCTCTCGCGGAGCCGCGCCTCCAGGCTGCCCGCCTCGGTGGCCCGCTCCTCGCCCAGCCGCCGGCAGCGCCGCAGCTCCTCCTGCAGCAGCGCGTGTTGCCGCTGCAGCAGCGCCAGCTCGGTGGCTTGCTTGTCCGGGGCCACGGGGGCGGCCGCCGCCCTGCCAGCCTCCCCATCCCGAGAGTTGGCTCGGGCCAGCTTATCCCGCCGCTCAGGGCCCTCGGGGAACCGGGCTTCCATCAGAGTGTCCTGCTGGGCCACAGCCGCCTGGGGTAGGACAGGGACAGAAGGGTATGTCAGACAACCTGGTTCCCGGACCCCTGGCCCTCAGCCTTCAGCCCTGTTAGGACGACTGTGCTCGACTGTACTCATTCCACGGTCTCGGCCAGGCTCCGCCCTCCGGCCTGGGGGCGGTCCTCGCCTACTGACCTGCAGGCCATGCAGAAGTCCATAGAGATTGACCACCCGCTGTAACGCCTCCTGAGGACAGAGGAGAGGGTGGGAACAGTGCCCAAGCTTCAGGACGGGAGAACTGCCCAGAAGTTGAACAAGAGTGGGTGTGGGGACAACAGGATCTCGAGAGGCTCCGAAGTCCACACGCTGTCCCCCGCACCACTCCAAATTGGGGTTTTTCAGGCTGAGAATACCGCCCCCCCAACAGGCTCCTGTGCTATCAAGTTCCCGCCTCACCTCTTGGGGGGATCTCAGCTGGTTTCCATTTCGATCCTGCAGAAATGGGCAAGGGTAGGGAGTCAGCAGACCCCCAAGTCCCTGGTGCCTGCCCCTGAGAACTCTGTGCCGAGCACCCACTGGTCTGCTATCCCCTGCCCAACCTCCAGCTGCATCCTGGAATCTCAAGGACCCACCTTCTGGCTGGAGTCGGAGTCGGCTCTGCAGAGTTCAATGGAACCATTGAAGGTTCTGGCCTCCCCATCTGTTGAGAGGTGGAAAAGGATGGGCTAAGCTCAGTTTCCCAGGGCCCTGACCTGCTCCACCCCTGGCACTGCACCTCCCCACAGTCTTTTCAGCTCCTCCCACATACTGCGTTGGTCCCCTGCCCTGGCACTCACTGGCAGTAACCCCAGGACTCGTGTTACCACCGCTGTCCGGTTCCAAGGGCAGGGCCGACTCTCGGGGCGTCAGGAGCAGCTCCACTCCAGGCCCCACCAGCAGGTCTTTCAAGCCCTCCACTGAGGGAAAGAGGAGTAGGTTAAGGACAGGAATGACAGACCGCTCTGAGGTGTATCGTTCACCCGACAGACACACACGCCACCCGAGCCAGACCCCTCCAGGACAGTGGGGTTTAACCCACAATCCCACAGGAGACAAAGGGCATCGAAGAAGCCCGGTGGGGAGCAGGAGCAAGTGCAGTGGGAGAGGTGTCAGCAACCCACCCACCAACTGGCACAGGACGGTAGGCTGCGGGGTACACCTCCTCCGCCTGTGTGTACCCAGATCTAGCCACGAGTCCATATTCTGACGGCGAGCACACAAGCCCATCTCCCCCAGAGCCCCCTCACCC
This sequence comes from Marmota monax, assembly GCF_021218885.2. Classification (NCBI taxonomy): domain Eukaryota; kingdom Metazoa; phylum Chordata; class Mammalia; order Rodentia; family Sciuridae; genus Marmota; species Marmota monax. The sequence goes on along the minus strand of NW_026694593.1, from coordinate 1,256,245 downwards.
TCACGGATAGCATCCTGCAGCAGCCGCTCGCCCCGGGGGGATTCCAGGGACTCAGAGCGGAAAAGGCCCCTGGGCAGGGTGGGCAGGGACATTCCACTGCCACCGTCTTCTTCTGCCTGGAAGTGGGTCATCTCAGCAAACAGCCCGACCTTCTCCTGCAGCAGCTCCACCAGTGCGCGGTCCTTCTGCTGCAGCTCCACTGCAGATAAGGAACAGATGAGCACCCGGGCCCGGGGCCCGGGAGAGCCAGTGGAGGGCTGGGCCGAGTGGCTGGACTTCACTTTGGGCGCTCAACCTCTGAGCCACACCCCAAGCCCTGTTTTATATTTTGAGACAGGGTCTCACTGAGTGGCTTAGCGCCTCGCTTTTGCTGAGACTGGCTTTGAACTCATGATCCTCCTGCCTCAGCCTCCTGAGCCGCTGGGAATACAGGGGTACGCCACTGGGCCGGCTATTTTATTTTATTTTTATGTGGTGCTGAGGATTGAACCCAGTGCCCTCACACATGCTGGACAAGCGCTCTACCACTAGGCCAAAATCCAGCCCCTCCTTTATTCTTCCCTGCTAGTGGGATGCAGATGTGATGGTGGAGCTGAAGAAGCCACTTTGGATGTAGAGATGAAAGTTGAAGATGGCAGTAACACTATCTTACACTTCTTACTCTTGGACTCTTAAATAGGAATAATCTACATTTCTGGTTTTTTGGGTACCAGAGATTGAATCCAGGGGCACTTCACCACTGAGTAATATCCCTAACCCTTTTTATTTCGAGACAGGGTCTCACTAAGTTGCTGAAGCTGGCCTTAAACTTGCAATCCTCCTGCCGCAGCTTATTGAGTTGTTGGGATCACAGGCAGGTGGCACTGTGTCTAGCCAAGAAATAATCTACTTTTTAAAAAGGGGACTTTTGTTGGTATTTCCGTATAGCAGTTAGGTCACATATACCCTAACCGATATTAAGGCTCTATGATAAAAAAGTTAAGTTCCTTGCCCAACCCTGGTGTTCCTAATTTCCTGTTCCAGACGCAGCCACAGTAATATCTTTCTAGTAATATCACACACATACACACAGACAACATGTATGTAATTGTATCTATTCACATTTTGTAAATGTGTATGGGGTACTAAGGATTAACCCAGGGGCACTTAACTACTGAGCCACATCCCCAGCCCTTTTAATGTTTTATTTTGAGACAGGGTCTCACTTAATTGCTTAAGGCCTTGAACTTGCAATTCTCCTGCCTCAGCCTCCCTAGTTGCTAAGATTACAGGTATGAGCCTCTGCCCTAGCTAGCACATTACTTTCTTCTTCTTCTTCTTTTTAAATATTTTTTTTTAGTTGTAGTTGGACACAATACCTTTATTTTATTTGTTTATTTTTATGTGGTGCGGGGGATTTTGAACCCAGTGCCTCACGCATGCTAGGCAAGCACTCTACCCCTGAGGCACAACCCTGGCCCCTCCACATTACTTTTAAACAAAGTGTAGCATACACTTTACATTGTTTAAAATTTTGCTTTCAGGCTGGGGATGTGGCTCAAGCAGTAGCGCGCTCGCCTGGCATGCGTGCGGCCCGGGTTCGATCCTCAGCACCACATACAAACAAAGATGTTGTGTCTGCCGAAATCTAAAGAATAAATACTAAAAAAATTCTCTCTCTCTCCCTCTCTCTCTAAAAAAAAATTTTTTTGCTTTCTTCACTTAATGTGTTTGGTTTTAGATCTATACCAGCCCTCATGGAGCTATCTCATCTTTTAATAGTTGCGTAGTATTCCATTGTGTGGATATGTCATAAATCATGTGACAAGTTCCCTATAAGTATACATTTTTTTAAGTTGTAAATAAAATGTAAATTTATTTTCTCATTTTTATGGGTGCTAAGAATCAAACGCAGTGCCTCACACATGTCAAACAAGCACTCTACTACTGAGCTACAACCTCAGCCCCAGGGGGACTTACTCTTGATCCGCCGTAGGTATGCCTCATCCTCCGTCTCAATCAGGGGGAAGTCCTCCCTGGATGGGCATCTGGAGGGGTCACAAGTTGGACAGGGTTTAGGAAGACACTAGGTCACAAACCCGGTGTCGGCCTTCCCTTACTTCCCACACATCCTACACTCCCCTCGTCTAGTCAGGCTCTTCATCTTCAGTTCATGCCCTGATGGCATTCATTCTTTTTTTTTTTTTTAAATATTATTTTTTAGTGTTAGGTGGACACATATCTTTATTTCTATGTGGTGCTGAGGATCGACCCAGGCCCTCATGTATGCTAGGTGAGCGCACCACCACTGAGCCCCAGCCCAGCCAGATGTCACTCATTCTTGACCTCTCCTCCTCTTTTCACTTACTGTCTGTGTTTGAAGGACATAAAGATTATAAAAATCCTGTCTAGGGGTGTAGCTCAGGTTCTAGCATGTGAAAAAATAAGCAAAATACTTCAGAATTCTTTGTTGTAATTTTCTTTTCTTCAATAGCAGATTGAGCCCAAGTGCTCTACTACTGAGCTACATCCCCAGCCCTTTTTATTTTTATTTTGAGACAGGATTGTTGCTAAGTTGCCCAGAGTGGTCTCAAACTTGTGATCCTCCTTTCTCAGCCTCCCAAGTTGCTGGGATTATGGGCAGGCGCCACCACATCTGGCTCAAGAACTCAATCTCAACATCGCAATGTGCTTTGATTTCTTTTTCCATCACAATTAAACATGCAGTTGACTCCTCAAATTTAGTGTGTGCCCTAGAGATTTGCTGCTTTAGCACATCAACCAGTTTCCTTCTTGCGTCTATGATTTTGAGTCTTCTCTCTAGCATCAACGCTCTCCTGTTTCATTCATTTTTAGAAAATAAAAGTAAATCGCAATATGATCCAAATCACGTCCTGTGCCTGCACACCAAGTGGAACCGTCCTGCTGGCCGGCAGGTGTCCCCCATGGCAGCTCTGAGCCTACGACTGCTTGTCAGCTCGTGCTGCATCTGAAGGGTGGCTGGCCTTGTCAGCATATAAAATATGACGACGGGATATAAAGATCATAGGGGACCTTTCTGTTCTGGCCCACCTTGTCTCTCCCCACGTCTCTGCCTCCGCCTCTGAATGCTGGTTCTGTCCTCAGCACCATGGCCTGGGACCCAAGGCTGCGGGAGAGTCCATACGCACATACAGGTAGCAAGCAACACTCACACGCGCACACTCTGCTGAATGACACGGATCCAGGTGCTCCGGTCATCCCGGGACGCTGTATGCACCTCATACATCTCGGGCGGGGCCGCGCTGATCAGGAACATCCCTTTTTCCTGGTTGGCGATGTCCCGCACTATCAGATTCTGCAGCGACACCACTGAGGGCTTGTCCTGCCAGTCGGTGGAGAGGAAGGATTAGGATTAGGAATACTGAGGTGCTTGGATCTTCAACCCAAGATTGCCCCAAGGATTGAGGAGGACCTCCTACAATACAAGTCAAGAGGCCAGGCTCCAGTGCCATCTAGGAAAAACTCAGAGCTAGGAGCAATGGCGCATGCCTGTAAACGCATGGGCTCTGGGGCTGAGACAGGAGAATCATAAGTTCAAGACCAGTCTCAGCAACTTAGCCAGACCCTGTCTCTAAATAAAATATATTTTAAAAAGGCTAGAAATATGGCTCAGTGGTGAAGCACCCCCTGGTTCAATCCCTGGAACCCCCCACCTTAAACAAAAAAGGAAAGAAGAATGAACTGGGCATGGTGGCACATGCCAATAATCCCAGCGACTCAGGAGGCCGAGGCAAGAGGATCACAGGTTAGAGTCCAGCCTCAGCAGCTTAGTGAGGCCCTAAACAATTTATCGGGACCCTGTCTCAAAATAGAAAATAAAAGGGGTTGGGGATGTGGCTCAGTGGTTGAGGGCCCCTGGCTTCAATCCATGGTAGCAAACAGAAGGTGTCTCACCAGGGCAGGAAAGATGTACTTCTGGTCCTTCTCCTGGAGAAATAGCAGCACATCCGTCATCAGCAGCATCAGCACATCTGGTTGGGGAATGAAGGCAGAGAAACAGTCAGCACTAAAGGGTCTGACAGGTGCTGCCTCGATCCCAGGGACCAGGCCCACCCTGTCAGCAAGAACTTCCAACCCCTCACCCTGCTCTCTTCCCTCTGGGTCACTTATCCCACCTTCTCAAGACTTCCTACCTCCCCATTTTTGGAGCATAGAGAGGGAGGGGCAAAGAAAGATGCCTCAGAGGAAACGCTTTTGGGGCTGGTAGAGACCACGGGTCACAGTGCCTTTGGAAAGAACTCCGTACCCTTACTCAGGTTTCTGAGCCAAGGGTCTACAGACCCCTAGGGTAGCCACTACTTCAGGGCTCTAGAAACCCTCTGAAGTTTTTACATATTAATAGACACACATGTATTTTTCTGGGTGAAATGGTCTAAAATTTTTTGGTTTTATTTTACATTTTTTTTTCTTTTCTGTGGGTCTCGCATCCCAGTCTCAAACCCCTGGACTCAAGTGGTCCTCTTGCTTCAGCCTCCCTAGTAGTTGACACTGCAGGCGTGTGCTTCCACCTCCCAAGAGGCCCAAGATGTTTTTTTTTTTTTGTACTGGGGATTGATCCAGGGGCGCTCTACCACTGGGCTACATCCCCAGCCCCACCCTTTTTTTGTGGGGTTGGGGATTGAACCCAGGGCCTGTGCATGCGAGGCAAGCACTCTACCAGCTGAGCTATGTCCCCGGCCCCTGATCCTCAGCCTTTTTTGGAATTTTTTTTTTTTTTTTTTTTTTAATTTTCAGACAGGGTCTTCCTAGGTTGCTGAAGCTAGCCTCAAACTTTTGATCCTTCTGCCCCAGACTCCTGAATCACAGTGGCGCACCTGGCAGGTCCAAGAACAAGAGGGGCTGTTTTGGGTTTTTTTCTTCCTTTCAGACTTTAAGTGTAACATCTACCTAGTGTTAAGATCTTTTTAGGTATCTGACCTAAATTCCCCCTACCCTAACATATTCCCACTTCCCACTCTGCGCTCAGCAGGGAGGAAGAAAGTTAGTTTCTTTCCACTAAAGCAGGACTGAAAGGCCAGCCTCCCCGTCTGTCTCTGAACAACCCCATCTCCTTGGATCCCAGCAGGATCCGCTTCATCTCCCTTCCTGCCCCCCCTCCAGGCTCTCAGATCCTTTGTGGGCCTGCACTGCAAGACGGAGGGGGAGACGAAGGTCAATTCTGTGACACGTGGTGTCACATACTCACCCTTTGCCCTTGGGGATCTTACTAAACTGTGGGCACACAGAAGAGGAGGGTTTTTGCTAAATGCTTCAGAAATAGAGCTCTCCAGCCTTGCTATTTTTACCCCCCCCCCCTGCTTTATATTCTTAGCTGCTGCGTGGGAGGGATGGGAAGGAGAAAGGGATGGAGGGAAAAGCTGATGAAGACTGACAATATCCAGGCCTGGAGAGGAGGTTTCATGACCTCCATAGAGAAGCCCAGGCAGCCTCCAGCCTCAGGTACCACATTACAGTAGCCCCCATTCCTCGTCCTCAGAACCAAGGCTTGCCCTCTGCTGGCCCTGACTTAGTTAGGAAAGCCTTGCAGGTACAGACCAATTCTGGAAAGTACTCCTGGGAAAGTGCGCGCTGCCCTCCAACATGGCCCCCCTCCTCTGCCCTGACTGTCCCTCCCTGGGCTCAGTGCCTTCCTCTGGGACTTCCCTGGTTGCATTCCCAGAGCTCTGGTGGCTGGGATTCCAGTAGGGGCAATCAACCACCCTGACCTTGTCTTCTGCTCTGAGTGCTTCCATGTCTTCTTCACCAACACTGATGGCTTGTGGGCCAGGTCTGTAACTCAGCGACAGGACACTGGCCTAGCGTGTGTGAGGCCCTGGGTTCAATCCCAAGTAGCACCAAGTAAATAAATAAATAGAGCTGGTGGCTCTCTGAGCATGCAAGGACCAAAGAAATAAATCCGTACCGACAAGTCCCTGTCCTGTCCATGATGTTCAATGCACAATGGAGACTTTTGCTACAACAGACACCATGTCTTTTCCTCCCACTGAGACTCGCCCCTGGGTCAGGACTGCACAACAGGATCCTCAAGGAGGGTACATCTCCCACCCTCCGAGGCTGGACTCTTGCTGGGTCAGGTTACTGACCTTTGAAGCGCCCAGTTGCTGTCTTCCAGAGCAGGCAGCCATCATGGATGAGCTTGCGCCGTAGAAGTTCCTCTCGGCCAAAGGGCCCCTTGCCAGGCACCGGGGCCTGGGCCCGAGGGTCCATGCGGTTGTAGATCTCCTGCAGACGGGCCCCTTTCTCTAGCTCGTGCACATCCTGGTCCACGTTGGACAGCAACTCCTTCACCAGCCCCAGTGCCGCTGTTAGGTCCTGGCGCTCCTCCTCAGCCCCTAGTGCCAGAGGGTGGGCGTAGGGCATGGCACACCTGGCTGTACTCCAGCCCCAACTCCCAGGGGCCTGGATTCTACCTGGAGGCTGCCCAGGGTCCCACGCCTTGTAGGGCCACCGCCAGCCTTTGCTCATCGCAGGCACCCTCTCTACCCACACCTGCGAGTCCCGCTCACCATGGGAATGCTGTAGGATGCGGTTGATGAGCACTGGGTACTTGGTGATGCGCTGAGTTACCAGGAGGATGCACTCCTGGACCCCATGCCGCTTCAGCACAGCTGAACGGGTCACTTTCTGAAAGGGAAGGGGCGGGGCTTGGGGTCATCAGCCATTTACCTCATACTAGGTGACAGTGCTGGACAAGTGGATACCAACACCACGCATCTGTGGTCAGGACCAATCTGATAAGGTGTGAGAAGTATGTGGGGAGCTAGCACAAAGTGCTCTGCCACCATGAGGGGTGACTGCTGATCGGATCCAGGAGTGGACAGGTCCATAAATGGCGAGCCCATGAATGGTCTGGACCAGGACAGGTGGCTCTGAGCACAGGTCCTAGGGAGGCTTGCTCACCCGAATGAACTGCTGGAAGCGTTTGTCTCGGGCATACAGCTCCTTATAGAGCTTTAAGGCCTTGGTGTGCCGGCTGCAGAACTCTGCATAGGTCTTCCGCATCTGCTCCGCACTGGGACCTGAGAACTAGAGGTCAGGGAGTGAGGCTAGCTCAGCATTTCCCCCAAAGTCACAGCTTCTCCCCTGGACTCGCCTTGGGCCTCCTGCCAACAGGCTGGCTTCTTGCCCCTCCAGCTAAAGTTCTGTTGTAGGCAAGAAACAAGCCCACCCCACCCCCAGTCACACCTCCATGAACACTGCCCAGGGGTCCTGCCTCTCCCACCTGGCTGATGAGCAGGTCACCCAAGCGATGGATGACAAAGTTCCGGGAGCTGCCAGGGCACAGAGCCTGCCGTCGGCGTTCTAACAGCTGGCTGAGGAAGCGCGTATGGATGTCACTGAGCTCATCCACACAGGGGAACAGGCCCTGCACAACTCCTGGCTCCAACTGCAGCTCTTCCAGCATCCCCGTGCGGAAGAGGCGGGTCATGATCTTCAGCGTCCTCACATGGTGCAGCTCCGTCTGAATCAGCTCTGTGGGGACAATGGTACGCTTGGTTTTCTGCTCTGGCTTGGCCATGATTTGTGGGGCCCTAGGTTGGTCCCTTCCAGGTTAATATCTCCATTACTGTGATCTTAGATAATATTTTTGGTACTGAGGATTAATCCAGGGTGCTCTACCACTGAGGTACAACCTCAGCGCCCCCCCTCTTTATCTATCTATCTATCTATCTATTTATTTATTTTATGTGGTGCTGAGGATCCAACCCAGGGCCTCACTCCTATGAGGCAAGTGCTCTACCACTGAGCTACAGCCCCAGCCCCCAACCTCAGCCCTTTTTATTTTTTATTTTGAGACACTAAGTTGCCAAGGCTGGCTTGAACTTATAGTCCTTCCACCTCAGCCTCTCAGTCACTGGGATTATAGGTGTGCACCATTAGAAATGTCTGGAGTCCCCAGCACAGTGTTGGGTAAGGAAAAGATACAGAATGGGGACTGAATTGAAGAAAAAATAAAGGTGGAGCCTTGGAGCCAGGCATGGTGGCATACACCTTTAATTCCAGTGACTCGGGAGGCTGAGGCTGGAGGATTACAAGTTCAAAGCCAGCCTCAGCAATTTAGTGAGACCTTAAGCAACTTAGCAAGACCCTGTCTCAAAATAAAACATTAAGAAAAAATGGCTGGAGATGTAGCTCAGGGGTTATACACAAGTGCCCCTGAATCCAATCTTTGGTACCAAAAAAAAAAAAAAAAAGATGGGACCTTCGCCATAGAACAGAGAGGTAGAGGTCCAGAGGGAAACCTGATACCAAGCAGGGTCGTGGAGGTCAACAGGTTAGGAGGCAAAGGTCGAAAGAGGCGGGAGATGGCAGAAAGTAGGACACAGAGAAACGGGACCTGGTGAAGGAGGAGGAAGGCGAGGGTGGGCGTGCTCACCGTAGATGACGTCCTGCTGCTTCATCACCTCCTTCTTGTGCTGCTGCAGGAAGCTGCTATCCACAGCAAGGCTCCAGGAATCAGCCGCAAAGTCCTTCTCATCCATTTCAAAGTCGCTCATCAGCTCATTGTAGATCACCTCTGCACCTGGACCCCAGTGGGGGCAGCAACTCAGTCAGACCCTCTTCAGTGGGTCCTGGGCCCTCCCAGGTGCTTCCACCAGCCACTCATTTCCATCCCCTCTTCGTCTTCTCCGGGTCAGCCCCAGGCCCTGGCCACACTCACCTTCATCAATGAGGGACTCCACCGACAGAGTTCGGTTCCGCATGTTGAGCGAGTCTGTAGACTGAGAGAGGATCCGACGCAGCCCCAGGGGCGTCTCATCATTGAAATGTCTGAAGGGAGTGGAGGCTGTCTGCATCACCCTCATTCAGGCCAAAGATCCCTTCCCCGGCGGGGACCCAAGGTGGGATCTGAGAGGTGGTCCCCTGTGTTCTCCTTACTCCTATTTTTGTGGCAGTGCTGGGATTGAGCCCCGCAGTACTCTACTACTGAACTGCATCCTCAGCACCTCTTGTTTTTTTATTCTGATGCAGGGTCTTGCTAAGTTACTCAGGGCTGGCCTGCAACATTCCTCCTGCCTCAGTCCCCCCTGAGTCGCCGGGATCACAGGCGTGCACCACCCCACCACCTGGTTCTCTGTCTCCAATTCTGAACTCAGGGACAGAAGACCCTCTCAGCTCCCTAGGGCTCCCTACTCTCTGATGCCTAGCTCCCCTTCCCCAAATAAAGGCTCACCCAGCAATGTTGGTGGTGGAGACACTCTTGGCTAAAGACAAGGAGGAGCGGCCACGGCGGGAGCCCAGAAGGGACTGCCGGAAGCTGTCAGCGGGGTAGATGGCTGAGGAGGGCCGCTCTCGGGTGGCTGCTGTTGGGGAGACACGGTGAGCAGGCAATTCCAAACGCTGGTGCCCTCCCAGGATTTGGAGCTCCTAGGCTCCTCCTCACTGGAAAGGACGTGTCCTCTCCTGCCTTCCCTTTTGTACAAGAGAGATGGTCACAGTGACAACAATGCCACTGTCCATTTACGCCATCCTCCAGTGTTCACGTGTTGGTGACACATCTCCTCCCCCAAACAGCCTGAGAGCACACTGAAGCTCAGGAAAGCAGAAAGACCTGTCCAGGGTGACCCAGGGATGGCGAGTAGGGACACGGGCTCTGCTCTTCCTGCCTGAGCATCATGTTCTTTCTGTCATACCAAAGCTGTCAGAACGGACACTTGACAGCCACTGCCAACACTCCCCCAAATGTCGTGTGTACAACTGACGAAAACAACAAAGGACGCGGCCAACTCAGGTGACCAACCATCCCACGGCTTATCACATTGGGTCTCTCCCGTTCTGCCCCTAAACCCAGGAACCTGTGCCATCCCTAAGCCCCACTAGCTGCCTCCACTAAGGAGAGGAAGGTGCTGTGCCTGGGAATGACCTCAGGGGGGCAGCAGAGCCTGTGGACTGAGCTGCCCGAGGTTCAGGGTCTCAAGGGAGCTACTCACTCTTACTGCGAAGGGAAACAGACTGCAAGGCAGTGTTGTTCTTCAGCAGGGCGGCTTTCTGTTGCTGTGAGACAGAGCGAAAGAGACACCAGGAACAGCTGTCACCCAAGGATCCCCCCGAGGCCTGGGGTAGGAGCTGGGCAGCTGGCCCCTCAGGAGAAAGCTGGCACTGTGGTTAGGGCATGGGGTGGCTGACATAACTCCAATTCTGTGGGGCTGTGTCTAGAGCCATAGGCCTGGCCACTCAGGGGACCCAGGGCCGGGGGTCAGGTTCTGGGTTGCCCTGTGGTGTGGAGGACGTGGCAGGGGATGAATGGAAAAGGCTCGAGGTCACCACGCTTCCTGCCCTCTCCCCCAGCCCTCTGCCCTCCCTGCCGTCTCACCTTCTGCTTGACCTTGGTACAGTTGGCGAGGGTGTCTTTACAGCGGTTGTGGATAGTCACATTGCAGGCTGGGAGGGTGGGGTAGAGAGGGTGAAGGGAGGGCCAGGTGGTACAGGAGGGGACACACCCACATGCAGACACCCAAGTCCCCCTAGCCACACGGTCCTCAGACACTCTCCCCCTTCCCAGACTTCTCAGCCATTGCCACACCCCACTCCCTCCCTCCCACAGCCCTTTCCTTCAAGCAGGAAGTGGAGAGGGGGGTCTGGGTGTGAAATGAAATAAAGCAATCAGGAGAGATGGACAACCCTGAACCAAAAATGGCCGTGACGGGACAGGAGGGAGAAGGGGTCATGCTGCCAGGGATGAGCTCAAGCACAAAAGAGGTGGAGAGTGGCAGATGGGAGCCAGGACTCCCACAGAACAGGAGATGACACCGAGGCAGCTGAGATGGCAGCTAGGGCAGAGGGGGACAGTAACATGCCCTGAGCAAATGCCCAACCTTTAATCTATCCCATCAATCCTTGGAGGCTGACTCAACTATCCTCACTTTACAAATGAAGAACGTGTCCTGGAGAAGCTCAATCCCCTGCTGGTGGTGAAGCAGGCCTGAATTCAAAGACCAGACTCCTCCCGTTGTCCCACAAGGATGCCACAGACTCTGGCCGGGTCTAAGCAACTCCAAGGTGGACGGATCCAGCGGGGAAGTTGAGACAAGTCCCTGCCCTGCCCTGCCCTGCCCTGCCTGCCAGCCTCCTCTGTGGCTTGCAGTCAGCCTGCCTTCTCCCTGCCAGGCCTGGGGAGTCCTATTCCCCATGTAAGGCAAACCCACAGCTCCCACACTCCATCTGCTGCTCCTCACCCCCCACCCCACCTTGCCACGGGGTAGGAGAGAAAAGAAGGGAGGAGGCGTAGCCAAGCTCCAGTGTAGGACCACTGCCATCCCCTGCCCCAAATGCCCTCATCCTCAGCCTCCCCAGCTTCCCCTCCCCCACCAACACCACCGGAAACTCTGCTAACTCCTTCAGACAATACCCAGCACCACGCTCACTTCCACAAATACAAGGCCAACAGGGTGGGGCCCAGGGGCAGACAGTGGGGCTGCGCGGTGCTAACCCCCACCGGAGCTCCCTTTTCCTACCCCCAACACCTAGTGTCTCTGGATCGAACCTCCGCTTTCCACCTGCTCTCAAAATAGGGCTGCCCGCCTCCCCAGTTCCCCTGGCAACAAGCTTCCGGATTGGATATTTTGTCAGGTCTCTAGAGGGATCTAGATTGGGGTTCCCTCCTCGCCCTCCTAACTCTAAATCAAGCAAGTGAGGAAGTAGAGGGGAGACCTCACTGGTTCTTTCTGGGGGCTTCTCCCCCCAGTTCCACGGGGATTTGGAGGGGCAGTGCTTCCGCTACGCTGGCCAGTACCAGTCGGAGGCATCTCGGCCATAAATCTGGGGAGAACCGGGGGGAGGGGTAAAGTGGAAACCCTCCACATAGGAGTCGCAGGGAAGGAAGGAACTCCTTGTCCATGCTCCAAATCAGGTTTGCCCTCAGACCAGGGTGAGCACTGGGTGCCCTGGCCCCTTGCCCTCCTCCACACGTCCCTGCTGGCTTCCTACGCTGTCTCTCAGATTGGAAACTGATCTGGATGATCAGATGGGGGGACCTCATCCCACCCTCTCCTTGAAACAGGGATTTCACAGACTCCACCCACAGTCAATAGATAGGAAGGGCAAAGGGACCCTGAATGTCCAGTTCTGCCCAGGAAGATGGGCGGAACCAGCTGCAAGGTTGGTAGCTTTCTGGCCAGATCCTCTCTCACCCCCCTCTGCAGACACATTCTTGCTTCTTCTCCAATCACTTCCCCTAACCCTCAACAGCTGTTCAGGAGCGAGAGGGATACCCAGTGGTGACAGCTGCAAGCAGAGTCCTCCCAGCCTCCCCTCATCCGCATTCCTCAATAGACCCGCTCATGCCACATTCCAACAGCCACTACCCTCAGGGTGAGAAAGGGAGCAAGCATCTGGCCCCGGCACTTGGGCCCAGCTGGGGGTTCAGAAAGGGAAAGTCCCCCCTGTATGGATCCAGGGCCGACAGGACAGATGGGAAGACAGGGTCGGTGGGCACCGGGTCTGAGTGACAGGGGCCAAATAACTTACTTGGGCAGACGAGGGCTTCCTTGGCGGTGATACTCTTGTTACAGGCATAGCACATGGTCATGCCCGAAACCGTGATGGTGGTGAAGAGGTGCCCGTTGGTATAGCGGGCATCCTTGGCTTCCTTCATCTTCTCCTTTTCCCGGGCCTGTGGAAGGAGCAGGAGACACAGGAAGTGAAGTTGGACAAGGCCAGGGGCCTGGAGTCAGAGACAGGCTGAGGGCAGTGAGGGAGAGAAGCCAGCCTGGGCAGGCTGCAAAGACACCAACTCCACAGCAGGACTGCCCCGGGGCTCAGGGTGGCTGACCAGGAGTAACCAGGCCCCGAGTGGCCAGTCCCGAGAGGGTTTCGGGGTCCCTGACCCACCTGGCCCCTGCGGCTGGGTTGCCTCCTGTTGCCACTCATCTCCCTGCTCTGGAGCGCCGCGTCCTCACTCCACCTCCCAGCCCCAGCTCTGCTCGCCCCCGGGCTGCTGTACTCCCTTCCCTGTGCTGGGGGAGATGCGCAGAGCGGAGGGAGAGCGGGCGAAGCAGAGGGTGCCAGCTCACCAGCGCTTTCCAATCTATGGGAGTGAGCTCCTCTCATAACCATGACAACCGGTGTTGGAGCGGCTGTCTCTGTGGCAGTCACGGGAGGGGGGTGTCAGGGATGGGAGGGCAGGAGATCCCCATATTAGATTGGCTGAAAGGACAGAATGCCTCCAGGGCCACCCCCAACTCAGGGGTCAGGATGCCAAACCTTTAACTCTTCTACCCACTTAGTCAAGGTCACATGCTGCCCCCTTTCTGGGAGGCAGCATGTCCCCCACTAATCTCTAGGCAGGGGGAACCTGGGTTTGGTCTCAGGTCACTCCTCCTCTCTGGGACCTTTAAGGACAGAAACAGCCAGCCAGCTTGGTGGTCCCAGCAGAAAATCCCCCCTGCAGCTAACTTTTACCCTTCTCAAATTACACTCCAGAGACAAGACCTGTAAGAGCTCTCAATTGCTCCTAAACCAAATGGTCTCCCTCATTCTATAAGTCCTTCCTGACATCTACCTCCCTCCTTCCAGCCCTGCTCTCTGCAGAGATGGGGCACACCCCACATGGCCCCTCCAACCTCAGGTGGGCCTTTCCCATCTCGGCCTTCCTTCTCCAGCTGCCCACTGGCCTGTGAGTCAAGTCATTCTCTCTGACTTCTTTTCTGTCCTTCCTCAAAAGCCTATGAAGGTGGGGGTGGGGCTGGGGCTGGGGCTTGATGGCAGTGGCTCCCCTTGCATGCGTGAGGCACTGGGTTCGATCCTCAGCACCACGTAAAAACAAAATAATATGTCCACCTAAAACTAAAAAAATAAATATCTTAATATTTATTTACATAAATAAATATTTTTAAAAGGAAAAAAAAACACCTATGAAGGTGAGAAGACTGGGAGACCACTCACTGATCCCAGAACCTTCTTCAGTTATCACCTCAGGTCTCTAGATCTCTGTCCTCCAGAGCGGAGGACAAAGCAGGAAGGGAAGCTAACCACTCCCTTCAAGTTCCCTTTGCCTTTCAGAAATCAAACACCAGAGCCAGCCTCGATGGCACATGCCTGTAACTCCAGGAACTGGGTAGCTCAGGCAGCAGGATCACAAGTTCAAGACCAGCCTCAGCAACTGAGAGACAAGGTCTCAGAATAATAAAAGGGGCTGTAGAGGTAGTTCAGTGGTTAAGCACCCCTGGGTTCAATCCCCAGTACGAAGGAAAAAGAAAAAAAAAAAAAAGCAGGATTCAGATGATCCAGGATATGAGCCCCAAAGTTGGGGACCTTGGTGGGGAGCCTTCAACCTGGGCCTGAGGAGGCTGGCCCTGACTGGTTCCAGTCCCACTGGCAGGAGGTGGGGGAGGGGAGAGACGCAGACCGATGCTCAGGGCAGAGGGGGTAGAAAAGGGAAGTACAGGGGCTGAGTCAACAAATAGGGCCAGAGGGCACTGGGCTGTGGTGACCTGGAGCCCAGGGCACTCTGGTGGCTCCAGATCCTCCTCCCAGCCTCTTCTCAGCCCGGGTTACCTGACAATGAGCAGGGCCCAGAGGCCCAGAGGCCAGTCCTTGTCCCCGCCCCATGCACCTCCCCACCCCCACACTTTGTTTCTTTCCTCCTGCCTTATCCATTTTTTTGGTACCCAATTGAACCCAGGGGTGCTTGACCTCGGAGACACATCCCCAGCCCTTTTTTGTGTTTTATTTAGAGACAGGGTCCCGCTGAGTTGCCAGGGCCTTGCTGGCCACTGGGGTTATAGGCACAAGCCACCTGCGCCCGCTGGCCTGGCCTTCCTTCTCTTCCTATCTCCTGGTCCTCAGCTCTCAGTTCAGGTTCTCCCTCCTCTGGGCCTTCACCTGTCTTCCTTCCCTAGGTGGCTTCCTTCAGCTCCGCCCCCATGTGACCAGTGAGGGCCTCGGTGTCCCTCCCCTCCTCTTCCCTTCCGCCTCCTCCTCCGTGGTGCAGGCCACTCCTCCTCCCCTAGTCCTCCAGCACTGTGGCCTCCCGTTTTCTATACTGGCACCTGCCTGCCTCAATCACCAGAACAGTCTCCCGCGGATCTAATCTGCGGTCTTGCTCCAAGGTGTAGCTCTTTAGTTGATCCAGTGTTTTCAGAAGATCACAGCTGCCTCTGAATAATAACCTTGTGGGACCCTCAGAGACCAAGTCCAGATCCAGATCGCCCTTCTCACTGCCGTGCACTGTCCCTACCTTCCTCATCTCCTGCCCTTCCAAAGCAGTGGCACTTATGACATTTGAAGTCAAAGCAAGCAAGCAAACGTAAAGACAGCATTCAAAAGAGCAGCGTCACTGGCCGGGGTAACTCAAAAAGGGGCAGTGTTTCAGATCTGTCCTGGTGCTGCTAGAGTTCCCCTTTCCCAATTTCCGCACAGCCCTCCCCCTCCCCTCTCTCTTCACGTGCATGACACTCACCTGCTTGGCCAGCTCTGATGAGCACAGCAAAGGGAGAGGACTAGGGCAAGCAGAAAGCCATCTCTAGTGGCCCTTCCCCTCTCTGGCACAGATGCCCCAGTGACAGCCAGGGTACCCTGGGCCCTGCCTGCTCCACCCCTGAACACTCACCCTCTCTCCGAGTGACCCCCTCTCTAGGTGGGCCAGCAGCGGGCAGCAGCCCCAGCAGCAGCACATCCCAACAGCAAGCGGCCCTGGCACTGCCTAGCACTATTGTCCCAGAGGTGGCCTGTGCCCGCCCCAGGGCTCCGGCTGCTGAGGATGGAAGGACATGGAGCCTGCTCTCCAAGGGAATCGGCTCCAAAGGTGGGATGAGTGGGCTGGTTTGGATTTCTGTCCTATTCTCTTCCAGGTTGGTCGTTTGGTTTCCTAAAGGGGATGTGACCCCACTGAGCCATATCCCCGGCCCTTTTTTTTTATTTTTTAGAACCCAGGGGCGCTTTGCCCATGAGTTATGTCCCCAGCCCTTTTTAATTTTAAGATAGGGTCTCACAAAGTTGCTTATGCCCTACGTTGCTGAGGGTAGCCTTGAACTTGTGCTCCTGCCTCAGCCTCAGGAGTTGCAGGAATTATAGGCATGCGCTACCATACCTGGCTCGTCCAGGTTTGTTTTTTAACAAAATCACATTGGGTGCTCACTACTAAAATTGGAACCATACAGAGAAGATTAGCATGGCCCCGTGGAAGGATGACATGTAAATTCATGAAGCGTTCTATATTTTCAAGGGAGGGGGCATAGGGGTAGGAAAGATGGTGGAATGAAATGGACATCATTACCCTAAGTACATGTATGAAGACCCAAGTGGTGTGACTCTACTTTGTGTACAACCAGAAAAATGAAAAAGTGTGCTCTATATGTGTACTATGAATTGAAATGCAATCTGCTGTCATGTATAACAAATTATAATAAATAAATTTTTTAAATGTTTTTTTAGTTGTAGGTGGACACAATACCTTTATTTATTTTTATGTGGTGCTGAGGATCGAACCGAGTACCTCACACGTGCAAGGTGCACACTCTACCACTGAGCAACAACCCCAGCCCCATAAATAAATAAAATTTTTAAAAAATAAAATAAAATCACATTGGAAGCCAAACACAGTGGCACATGCCTGTAATCCCAGAGGCTCAGGAGGCTGAGACAAGAGGATTGCAATTTCACAGCCAGCCTCAGTAAAAAGTGAGGTGCTAAGCAGCTCAGTGAGACCCTGTCTCTAAATAAAATATAAAAAAAAAAAATAGGGCTGGAGATGTGGTTCAGGGGCTGAGTGCCCCTGAGGTCAATCCCTGGTACCTCACACACACCCCCAAAAAAGAAAATCACACTGGGCTGGGGTTGTGGATCGGTGGTAGAGCGCTTGCCTTGCTCATGTGAGGCACTAAGTTTGATCCTAAGCACCACATAAAATAAATAAAATGAAGGTATTATGTCCATCTATAACTAAAAAAATTGAAATAAGAAAATCACACTGGTTCCCATTTACCTACTTCCAAGCAGGACAGACCTTCACCTGCTGCATGTTCCAACCTATCCACTGAGAAAATGCCCATCTACAATTCACAACACCCTCAAGGGCCTGAAGCCCTCCTGCGCTCCAGCCTCCTGCTGTCTGGCAGCCAAGGGTCATTCTGCCTCTTTCTCACAAACCTCAGGAACCCTCTTTCCAGCCTACTAACCTTCCTCTCTGCCACTGCTACATCAAAGATCAAGTGAAGGAACAGTGTGAGCACACCTAGCAAAAAAGACTGCCAGGCAGGTGGCACACTGTGATCCCAGAGGCTCGGGGAGGCCAAGGCAGGAGGACCACAAGTTCAAAGCCACCAGCCTCAGCAACTTAGCAAAGGTCTAAGGAACTCAGTGAGAATGGCAGGGAAGAGAAGGACAACAAGATCAAGCACATCAAGAGAAGGACATCAAGACATGGGGGTCTCAGCAGTACCCTGCTCTGGGGACCCCACTCATTTCTTACACGGGCCTCCAAGTCGTCCCCTGCTCCACAACCACTTTGGTTCCAGGTGCAGTTAGCAGCAGCCCCTTTCCCAAGATGGTGAGGCCTCTGCCCAGACCAGAGCCTAGAGAGTCTAGAGGGGTGCACTGGGGGGTTTGAGTCACCTGTAGCTCAGCCCCCAGACAGCAAAGATGCAGAGTCACTAAGTCAGGGGGGACAAACCAGAAGCTTCCTGCCCATGACTGAGAAAAGAACCTGGGATGCTCTCAGCTAGGCCAGGCCCCTTTAGGAGCTTCCAGGGACAAGATGAAGACTGGAGGCCAGGAGAAGGCGGCCAAATAGAAAACACTAGTTCCAAGGGCAGAAACAACAAGGAAAATAGCAGTGAACACACACAAAGGCACTTAATAAATGCTTGCTTAATGAACGAAGATGAGACCGGTAATGGGGGCCAGCACATTGGTGAAGGGCACTTAGGGCCACAGGGAATAAAATGAGGCTAAAGACCCTGAGACCCAGTCACCCTGGACCCCAGCCTGCCCCCTACCCCGCCACACCTGTCAGGCCAGGAGAGAGACAAGCGGGGGTGGGGGGAACGATGCAAACAGACGGGCATTTGTGCAAGTGAACAATAGCCGTGCCAGGACTCCCTGCCCTCCTGGCACAGGGCAGGCCGGCTGAGTCGGGAGGGGGCAGCTGCTGCCTGCAGCCTTCCCCGCTCCCCCAAGGGGACACAAACAAACCCAGCCGGCCCAGCCAGCCAGCGTTTCTCAGCCATTTCCCCTACCAGCTCCAGAAACCCTGACCAGTCCACTCATTGGGCTCCTCCAAGATTCTTCGAACCAGAGGCCAAAGCTAAGAATGGAACCACTTCCTCATGTCCAGAGGGCATGATCCCCTACTCTGGTGTCCATACTGCAAACAGTAACTTAGAGCACAGCGGGACAGGGACAGACACACAGAGGAACATACCCCAACACTCAGGTAACATGCACACATGGGATTCACATTCCAATCCGTCCCTTCCCGGATTCCAAGGTCACAGCTCCAGAGCCAGGGGATTGACATCGGACAGACAGATGCTTCTTGAACTCCTTGGTCACCCCCAGCAGGTCCTACCTTAGGCACCCCTAGGTACCGTGAACCTCCCCCCCCCACGCAGTCCCCCCTTGGTGACTTAGGCTTTCAGTTCCCTTCCCCCATTCTTGTTTCTCCCCTCCCCCTAGGTCCTTTCCCTAACCTCTATGACCCTCAGAGTCCTTCTATGTCCCCAAAAGCCTCTGCCTCCAGGAGGACCCCAATTTTTCAACTTTCCTCCAAAGCCATCAGCCCTCCGGACTCCCTCCTGGGCGCCCCCAGCCCTCCTCTCTAGCTACACCGTTGGTCCTGCACACAAAGCCAGCCACCTCTCTAGTACCCAGAACAAAGAAAGATCTCTCCTCCTCACTCCCCATTCCACCTGCCCACCATACACTCCAATGCTGGGGTCCCACAGATCCCAAGGGGACCGCCAGCCTCCAGAGCCATCCCTACACCTCTGGCCCTGGTTGGCAGAAAAGGATCTTTTGTTCGGAGGGACCTGAAGGTTAGGGCTGGGGAAAGGAGGGAGGGAAGAGCAAGGGACGAAAGGGAGAGAGAGGGGATCTGTGGGCTTTGGGGTTTGAGGAGGTAGGAAGTAGAGCAGAGAGAATTAAGGGGGTGGAGATCTGAAGACAAGCCTGGAAGAATAGAAACGGAGTGAAAAGAAAAAGGAGCCTGGGGGGGCGGGGGCTCACAGAAAGATCCTAAGGGGTGGGAAGAGAAAGAGGCAGGTTGTACTCCAGTTCCTCCTCCTAGGAGGAGCTCCGGGGAGTAGGGCAGGGACGGGGAGCAGGTGGGGTGCCGGACCCATCCCCCCACATAGGTAGCAGGGAAGAGACCATCTTCTTCAAATAATCTCCTTTCCAGTGCCCCCCTTCCCACCACAGTATAAAAAGAAAGGAGACAGCTGGCGTGCTTGGGGGAGGGGGGAGAGGGGACCCAGGGTTTGTTGGCTAAGAACCAACTCCCCCCTTCTGTAACCACAGCTTTCCGGAGGTGGCGGTGGTGGCCCTCCCCTTCCGACCAGCCCAAACTGACACCCTCCTCTTGTGGCCTCAGTGCCCTCTCAGATCCACCCACTCAGCCCCGCACTCCCCTTCCCCCAGCCAGATTCCCAAATACCCCCTCCTCGGCCAGCTCCAGGGCAGAAAGAAGAACTGGGTTTCCGGATGCCCAGTTCCCTACTGGGGGAGGTGACAATAAACAAACAAACAGCTACAAAAAAGAGAGCACAGGTCCAGGTATATGGCCCCTGGCCCCCTCATTAATGGAGAAAGGACCCCAGTATCTAACCTCTGGAATCTCTCCCTGTGCCCCTCGCCAGGTCTGCCCCTCCTGCCGCTCCCCCGTGGCTTTCCTTTTTAGGGTGGAACCGTATTTCCGTGGTTTCAAAAAGCCTCTCCCGCCCCCCCCTTGGCTCTACTCCAGGGTCTCAGCTCAAACGGTTGAAAAAATAAACAGACTTTTGGAGCTGGGGCCTGGCTTGGCGCAGGGTTGTGAAGAGCCTGTCTGCCACCCCACTGTTCCACCACACTTCGGCCACCGCACCCTGGCCCTCTGTTTGTCTTAGGGGTTACTCAAATCCCCGGCTGCTTTCGGGTTAGCAGAGTCTAATACCAATCCCCTGAGAAAGTCCTAAAGCCTCCTTCTCTGCCCCTCTCCATCCCCACCTCTGCCCTAGGTTGGACCTTCTCCCAGTTAGCACCAAGACAGGTAGCCTGGCTAAGAATCAGCAGGGAGGTGGAGTGAGGGGACTCCATCTCCTGGAGGGCTCCAGGGGAGTACCCTTCCCTTGCCTGAAGATGGTAATCAGCTAAGCTGGCCACCCAGCAGACATGGGAGGAAAGCCAGAGATGAAGATCAAAGCAGCTCTGGGCTGGGTTCTGGCCTTTCTGAGAACCAGCACAGTGTGGAAGCCCCACGGAGCTGGAAGGTGCTGTCTGCATACACCACCTTCCTCCCAGTTCCCAGCTGCTCAGCTAAAGTCAGTTTGATCGTTTTCTGGGGCCTGGGGTGTAGACGGGTCATAGCATTTGGGAATGGGTCTGGATACAAAGACAGGAATAAAGGATACTTTAAAAGCAGTGGCCAAGAGGTCATGGTGTGTGTGTGCGCGCGCGCGCGTGTGTGAAATTATACACCCAGACTCGAGATGACAGGTAAAGGGCCTCCAGCACCAGGAAATAAGAGAATAGGCGCCGAGGACGGCAGAGAGGGGCAGGAAGGCAGTGCCCAGGTCGGTCCGCCTAAGGCTTTCGGGATTGGGAGAACAAGGAGCTTGGAAGGCTGGTGGAGCAGAGAGGGATGGGGACCACCCCGCGTTCCAGGCTCAGGGGTGCTCCGTGGGGAGGAGAGAATCCCAGCTACACAAAGACTTCTGCTCCCTTCACCTGGGGTGATGGCCTGGGGCCCGGGGTGGGGAAGGGGGATGAGCGTCGCTCAGCGGTCCTGACCCCCACCACCCGCCCACCCGAGGGGAGAGCTGAATCACAGCTGGAAAGCCCATTTGCGCGGAGAGGAGGAGCTGACTTTTGTCTTGGAGGGGTGGTGGTGGCGGTGGCGGTGGCGGTGGTGGGAGGAAGCTGGGAAACCACCCCTCCCGCCCCCTCCGCCGGATGGCGGGGACAAAGGGGGAACGACCTAGCCGGCGGCCGGGGCGGGGGTACGGCCGGGGTCGACCCGGCAGCCGCCCGGCCAGCGGGTGCGAAGAGAGCCCACCTCCAGCCCGACGCGCGCCTCCCTCTTCCCGCTCGGTCCCTTACCGGAGCAACTTTCTTCTGAGCGACAAAAAACACCCGGTGGCGCCCGATCGGAGGCGACCGAGCCCAGCCTGCTCTCCCGGGGTCCCGGCAGCGAGTCCGCGCGGCGGAGCTGGAGGCGCGGGTCGCGTCCCCCCGGCCCCCCCGCCCCGCTCAGTCCCCACCCACCCGTCCCGCCGCGCCGCGCGCCCGACTTTGGCGCCCAGAGCCGACCTGGGACGCGGGGCGCGGGGCTTGGCGGGGGCGGGGGGCGCCCGGGGGACGCGGCGGGGGACTCGACCCACCTTGCTGGCCAGCTCTCGGCTCCGCTCGGTCCGCGCCCGCGTGAGGGACTCGATCCGGGACATGCTCCGGCGCGAGCCGGGCGCCTGCTATTGTGGGGAGCCGCGAGGGTCCGGGCCGCCGCGCCGGCGGGGACAGGAAGTCGGACTCCCCTCGCCCGGCACCCAGCGCCAGTTCCTCAAACCCTTGTCTCCTCCCCGCCGCTCAGGAAGGGGGGGCGGGGCGCGGCGAGGGCGGGGGCCGGCGCTCGGGACGGGGCGCCGCGGGGCCAGGGGTCCCGCCCTGCGGAGGGCGCCCCGGCCCCAGCTCGGCTCTCCCGGAGCCCGCGGGTGCCCGGCCGCGCAGTCCCCGCCGGACCCCAGGCCTTCCTCCCCCCCCCCCCCCCAGCACTTCACTTTAAAGACCCTCGGGCCGCAGGACTCTCCCGCCCCCAGCTCTCCAGGGGCCCGGGGCCAGTTCCTCCCCGGCCTTCGGGGCCCATCGAGCAGCCAGAATAAACAGACCCCGTGTACGATTGGGGGCAGGGGTGGCGAGAGGGAGGGTAACTCGAAGAACTAAAAGACGAATCTTTAGTAGGTTTATAGGAGAAGAGTCGTTCAAAAAAGTCAAAAAAGAGTCGAGAGGGCAGAATTCTCCCACAAGCCTCCACCTCTCTGGGCCCTTCCGGACCACACTCTGCCCATCCTCCTCCTAGCTCCGCCTCTGCCAGCTACTTTGGAGGGTGTAGGTGGGAATTAGCAAGCTTTCCTGAAAGCTAGGGAACTGAGGAAGTCCTTCCATGGGTCTAACCTTGGTTCTCTCTGTCGCTACTTAAACCGGAACCAGAAGACTAGAAAACAGCCTGCCCCAATCAGAGAACAGTTAGGGCACAACCAACTGTCTCCATTAGAAGGAAGATGGGGCCAGGCGCGGTGGTCAGCCTGTAATCCCAGCGATTTGGGAGGCTGAGGCTGGAGGATCAAAAATTCAAGGTCAGCCTCAGCAATAACGTAAGACCCTCAGCAACTTAGCAAGACCCTCTTAAAGTAAAAAGGAATGGAATGTAACTCAGTGGTAAAGTGCCCCTGGATTAAATCCCCCTTACCAAAAAGATTGCCCCAACCTGTGCCAATCTCCACCTTCGGTGAGTTTCCTGCTGTTTTCCTCCTCCAGTCTAACTGTAATCACTCATATTGCAGTTCATTTCCTCCTCTCGGGGTGTCCCACTTCTATGTAGAAATCAGAGCACAAACAAAGAGCGCTAGGACAGAGCATACTATGTTTGCAAGGTCCTGCCTGATTCCGCTTGCAATTGGTGTGGGAGGAGGAGGGAGGGAGAGGAGGCCCTGCCCAGGTCCAGCAGCTCCCTGCTGGACTCCTCAGTAGGACCAGGCTGGAGGTTTCAAGCCCAACTCAGCGCTCCTGTAGGTGCCAATTTTAGCCTCTGCCTCTATTTCGGGCTTCACTGCCTCACCGCTGGCTGAGCTGGTTGGGCTCTTCACCCCCAGCACCACCCCCACGCTGCTCCTCTGGTTCTCCCCCTGCCTAGCAACTCCTTCTTCACCTTCTTCACCCATTCTCCTGATCAGGATCCTTATATAGCAAAGAGCAGGAAAAAAGGAGAGGGGCCGAGCCTGGGGGCACAGGCCTGTGCTCCTAGCTACTTGGGAGGCTGAGGCAGGAGGACAGAAGTTAAAGGCCATCCAAGGAACTTAGCGAGACCCTGTCACAAAACTTTAAAAAACAGCTCGGCGCCTGGATTACATTCTCAGAATGGGGGCAAAAGGGAGGCAAAAGAGGAAACAAACCATATAGGCCCAGGCTGGGTGACAAGTGGAAGAAAAAAGTGCTTCCTCAGGGCCCGGGCTGTTTTCTCCAGGGTTGCACCTGCCGGGAGACCATGGGAAGGCTGCGAGAACACTCCCAAACCATCAGGCCTGAGGTTCCTGGCCCCAGAACGCCAGGCTTACCTCCCCTCTGGTCAGCCAAGACTCTGGAATGTACTAAATTTAAAAACAGGGAGCCAAAGGCCAGAATCCCAGCTTCATGGCTCCACCCCCTGGGGGCTCAGAGACCAAGACTGGACTAGGACCTCGCTTTTCTCCCAGGCTGAAGGTTCTGCAAGCAGAGGATAGAATCTTAAAGGGCCAAACTCTACCTGGGTACCCAATAAGCCTAAGATTTGAACCCCAGGCTCTTTTTTTGTCTCTTTTGGTAGTGGGAAATTGATCCTAGGGGTGCTTCACCACTGAGCTACATGCGAGGCAAGCGCTCTACCACTGAGTTATAACCCAGCCCCCCAGTCCTTTTTATGTTTTCTTTTGAGACAGGATCTCACTAAGTGGCCAAGAGTCTTATGATATCGAAGAGGCTGACCTTGAACTTGTGATCCTCCTGCCTCAGCCTCCTGAGTCACTGGGATAACCTGGGTGAGACACCATGCCCAGCTGTACCCCAGGCTCTTTAGGGACCTCTCAGTACATAAACACAATATAGAAAGTCTAGGGGCTGGGGACATAGCTCACTTGGTAGAGGGCTTGCCTCGCAAGCACAAGGTCCTGGGTTCAATCCCCAACAACACAGACACACACACACACACACACACACATAGGGCTGGGGCTGTAGCTCAGTGGTAGAGCACTTACCTAGCATGTGTGAGGGTTAGGGTTCAATCCTCAGCACCACATTAAAAATAAATGAATAATTAAAATGTCTGTGAATGACTAAAAAAATATTTGAAAGAAAGCCTATTGAATGAGAAATTATATCCCATCTATGTATGATATGTATATCAAAGTGCATAAATGCATTATACTGTCATGTATAACTAATTAAAACAAATTGAAAAAATAAAAAGTCTATTGAAAGAAGAGGCTGGTTGGGGGGGCTGAGGTTGTGGCTCAGCGGTAGAGCGCTCGCCTAGCACATGCGAGGGAGGTGCTGGGTTCCATCCTTGGCACCACATAAAAGTGAATAAAATAAAGGTATTGTGTCCAACTACAGCTAAAACAAAAATAATAAAAGAAAAAAAAGAAAGAAGAGGCTGGTTGGGTTGGGGCTGGGGCTCAGTGGCAGAGCACTCACCTGGCATGTGTGAGGCACTGGGTTCCATCCTCAGCACCACATAGAAATAAATAAATAAAATAAGGTATACAAAAACAAAAAAGAAAGAAAGAAAAAGCTGGGTTCCCTATGGTGGCACAACTTAGTAACACCTTGTCTCAAAATAAAATTAAAAAGATGGGGATGTAGATCAGTAGTAGAGTGCCCTGGGGTTCAATCTCCAATACCAAAAACGAAGGAAAGAGAAAAGGAAGGAAGAAGACTGGCTAGCCTAATCCTTTTCTGTCTCCTTTCAGTGAGACCCTTTCTCAAAATAGTCAACTATTATTATTATTCTTTTTATCTCCTTGCTCTTTGTTGCCCTGCTCCTCATTATCCCCTTAGAAGGGCCGGGGTTGTGGCTCAGTGGTATGGCGCTTGCCTAGCATGCGTGAGGCACTGGATTCCATCCCTGGCACCATGTAAAAATAAAATAAAGGTTAAAAAAAAAAAAAAGACAAAAATGAGCCAGTGGTGCACACGTGTAATCCCAGTGTCTTGGGAGGCTGAGACAGGAAGACTGCAAGTTCAAAGTCAGCCTCAGCAACTTAGTGAGGCCCTGTCTCTAAATTAAACATAAAAAAAGGACCAGGAATGGGGCTCAGTGTAAAGCACCCTTGGGTTCAGTCCGTGGTACAAAAAAAAAGAAGAAGAAGCAGGAAAGAGGTAAAGAAAGCTGATCTACCTTTAAAAGTGCCTGCGTTCGTGAGCTAAGTCTGCAGCTTGACTCAGGGTCCATTTCCTGTGTCCTCCGGAACAATGAACACTTTTCCTTCTCCCTCCACCCCTTTCTGAAAACTATTCCTTCATTCTAACACCTCCTCCAGTGATATCTTTCAGATTTCCAGAAATTAGCTTTTATACACACAAAAATCAAAATTTCTGCTAGAATCTAAAAGTTGCCACCACCTTCTTTAGCCCATTTAACTTGACAAAATATATCCTCCCATTTCCCTGGAGAAGGACTCAACTGCCAGAGGCTGGGCCAGTGGTGGACAGAGCAAGCCCTGAAGATGTCTGGACCCAGACCCTGCAGGGGCCAGAAGAGCTCTCTGTTTCTTCTTGTTACTCTGGATCTCTTACATGGGGCAGGGCGGGGGGGGGGGGGATTAAGGCATAACTGACGCCCCCCAGCAGAGCCTGATGGAAGGAAGGGGACAGGCTGTTGGGTTGGGTTTACTTTAGAGAGGGGCAGAGGCAGCAATGTCAGAGCTCCGCCTTTTACTAGCTGCAGGATCTTGGGCAAGTAGTTTAGCTCTGGGTTAGCCTGTCTACGCAATGGAGATTAAAATACTTGTCTTTGTTCAAGGCCAGCCTCGGCAACTTAGTGAGACCCTGTGGGATGTGGCTCCGTGGTAAAGTGCCCTGGGTTCAAGCCCCAGTACTGCAAGAAAACAAACAAACAAATAAAAATCATTCACTTCTATTCCAAGTTCTCACAAGAATTAAATGAGGTGGCCTCTGGGGAATGAACTGCTTCCTTCCCTTCGGTCACTGCCTGACTGAGCTGCTGTCCTGCCCTGCCCCCTGATGTTTACCTGCCCTGTTCCACATCCTGAGTCGGAGGAGATGAAGTGAAGCAGGAGCACTTGTTCCCCAGAGGCTGGAAGGAAGCTGGGCCGAGGCATGGCAGGGAGGGAAACAGGAAGACAGGACCAGAGGCCCTGGTGGGGAAAGGCCAGAGGGGACCGTATCCTGGCTTTCTCAGGTTCTTTCCTGTTGCTTGTCTGGGCTCCACGGTCTGCCCACGTTCCCTTTCATTAGGTTATTCAGCCTCCTACATGGCTGTTAGGCCAAGGGGGGGGCACACACAGACCAACTGGGGCCAAGCTGAGCCCTGCACAGTACTGACAGGGTGAGGGGCTGGGGTTGTGGTCAGCGGTAGAGCGCTCGCCTATCACATGGGAGTCCGTCCTCAGCACCACATAGAAAATAAATAAATAAAGGTAGTGTGTCCACCTGTAACTAAAAAAGACAAGACAAGACGGTGATTCCCCCAGCAGACTCACCTCCTCTGAACTCAAGGAGACTCTGGTGGGAATCCACCAGTCTCAACTCCTAACCAGGTGCTAAACAGGTGACCTGTTTACATCTCTCTCTACTTTCCCAGCCCACTCAGAGGAAGGGAATCTGGCTCAGAGGCTGGCCCAGGGAGCAGCACCAGGCCCTCAGGGAGAGCCAGGAGGAGTCCAAGCAACCCTAGTGTGGGAAAAACCCCTGGTCCTTCTCTTCTCTGGAGTTCCTCAGTGCCCAGAAGCCACCCCAGCTTGGGAAAACACATGTACACCTGGGGAGGCTAGGGGAGAAAAGGAAGGTGGCTCCTTCTGCCAGTCAATAAAGAAAATAGAGATGAATTTCAAGCTGCAGGCTCCAGAGAAGAGGGTAGGTCACCAGGAGGAAAGCAATATGCTTTCACTTACCAGGATCAGAACACACACAGCCACACAGGCACATGTCCTCCAGAGTCATACACCTCCCTGGCTTGCCCTCCCACTAGGGTCTTAGTTCAACTCCTTCAGCTGCCATTTCCACCCATGAAATTACGAGTGTAAAAGTCCTTCGCAAACTCTAATACTCTACGAAGAAGTACAGAGTCTTGCTGTAATGATTATCATTATCATGTCCAATAATAATGGACATAACATTTCTGCTGCCCACCTCTTAGCCGCAAGAGACCTAAAGTAAGGAAACGCAATGCCACGCCTCAGCTCCCGGCTCCGAGCCCTCGTCCCTTTTTCCAGCTGTCCACAGCTGCCTGCTAAGCTGGAGGCGGGGGTAGAGCAGAGAAAAGGCGATTTGCTGGGTCGCAGCCACAGAGGCTGGAAGAGTGAGCATATGTTCCCTCAAAATGTGAGCCTTGTCCTGAATTTCTAATAGGGAGGGCCAGGGAGGGGTGACATGGGGGGCTCAGGAGGAAGGGAACAGGGAGGGCGACCAGCCCAGGCCCCGTCCCTCTCTAACTCTTACCTTTGACTTGCCCGTCATGAGGAAGAGGAAGCTGAAGGTCCTTCGCAAGGAGGAGCCTGCCCAGGCCCCCGAGTTCCCTTCCAGCTGGTTCCAGCTGCAGAGACAAAGAAGAGGTGAGAAGAGGGAGATGGAGCTGGAAAGCAAACAACATACTCCCAGAGAGATGGTGGAGAGAGCAAGGGAAGGCCCACGGCCGGCAGGTAGACATAGGAGGAAAGACTCCGAGGGGAAGGGTGAAGGTGAAGGAGAAAGAGGAGGGCGGAAAGGCACCCCACACACCTCTGACGGCTTCCCGGATGTGGACACTCGAGTTTTCCAGGCCCCTCTATTTATGAGGAGAACTCCAGGCTCCTCCCAGATACATGCAGACTCCCCCTTCCCACCTAATCCAGGCTCGGGATGGGTGGACCCAATCCCTGCTCTCATGCTGCTCCCCAAAGGAAGTGGAGTGGACAGAGAGCCCTCCAGGGGGGCATTTCCCCCCTCAGAACAAGAGCCCTGTGTAGACCCCGTGCTGTTTGGAAAGAGCCTCTGGGCCTGAAGCCAATAAGGACTGAATTTCCTGGGATTTCATCAGCCCCATCCCATGAGCTAATCCCAAACCCAGAGCCAGGAGGATGTGTCAGCTGCAGAATTTCAGGACCACAAATCAGAGTCTGAGATCTTAAAGGGCCCAGTACTCGCTCACACAGCCACACCGTCTTAGAAGACGGTCCCACTCAGACTTCAGTCACAGGAGCCAAATGAACAGGTGCTGATTTTACATGCTTATTTAGATAGTTATCGAAATCCCTCGGCTTCCTCTGTCTGGGTTCTTGAACCTGGCCTTCAGGCCCTGCCCTCTTCTGGGAGCTCTACAGCTCTTGCATAGCTCTCTTAGGACCACTCCCCAGTGGTCAATTACCTGAACCACCCAAAGCCCAACCTTGGTCCTTGGTCACTGTCTCTCCCTGACTGTCCAACAGCCCAACTGCCCATCCACCTTTATGTCTTTGACAACAGCAAACTCTCTTACCCAGCTGACACTCTGTGATATGGTTACTCCTTTTCTTTCCCTAATTTCTCCCCCATCCCATGGGGCTATCGGAACCCAGAGAAGAGGGAAAATTTTATGCATCTCAGGGAGAAGGATATTTGTAGATCTGTAATCAGACATGTTAAAGGAAGTATGTGTCAGGAAGCAGATACTCTGGGGGCCACAGAATCCATGGCCCTGACCCATCGCTCCTCCCCCATCTTGGTCTTCAAAGGGATTCCAGTCCCCAAACTCACGGTTTGCTGAGGTCAGTGGCAGAGTACTGGGATGAATGTCCTGCCAACAAAGAAGGAGAAGAGGAGTGTCTAGCTAAAGCCAGACAAAGGCGCCCAGGGCTGCCTCCCCCACCCCCTCCACCTGGATCAGGTTCCCAAGCTGCAGGTGCATGTGACGCCATTCCTGAGGGCGGGCACTGGGGACCAGGGAGGGAGGGCGGGGTTCTGAGCAGAGCATAGCTGAAGAACTTAGGAACCAGGGTTATGAGAAGAGGGGGAGAGGGGCCTGATGTTTCAGTTCTGTTTCTGGTGACTGGGGAGGACTAAGGATTCACACTGAGTTCCCAGTACTCCATCTTGAGGAAAAGGTACATTTCAGATAACTGTCCTCCACTTTTGGTGACAGAGGAGGCTAGAGAGCCTCTCTCTGTCCTATGTCCCCTCTAATTGGCAGAAGAGTCTCAAAATGCCAAAGTCCTGAATTAAGATCTCTCATTTGAGTAATGACATTCTGGGGGCTCCAAGGGTGTGGTTGGAGGTTATCCAGGACATCTGGATGCTAAACAGCCGACGGAGGACTAGTGATGAGATGGATTAGAGAGGGGTCCATCTTTAATTCACTCCCCTCTTTTACTTACCATCTGGATCTGAGCGCTCCGAGTGGCAGTTGATGGCGCTCATGGATACAGACTTGGAAAGCATACCAGTGACGGAGTGATCCAAAGAGCCAGCAGATGGATGACAGGAATCCCGACCCTAAAATCATGTCAAGAGTTCTCATACAAGGGTCAGCTTCACCCACCGCCCAGCATGTTCTCCCCTTTCCCACAGCTTGGCATTTCTACAAACTCAGACCCTCCCGGGCTCCACGACCCATATCTGGGATATTCCAGCTGAAATAGTTCAGAAGTTACTCCTGCTCTCTTGTCATCGCTGTGCTGTCGTAGACTTTCTTCTTCAGTTCTTTTTTTAAATTGACCCACCATAAGTCTGCATGTTAATACTACGCAGTGTGATGTCTCCATACATGTACACATTGGGTATCAGGCTTTTCAAATACAGAAAACATTTTTGGAGAGAAAATATTGACTCTGAATGATTTCCAGAGATGACAAACTCAACATATAGGGGCGAGGTAGGGAATGAAATAAACTCGAGCAGTCTGGATTTAAGGCAAGAGGAAATAGGAAATACAGATGGTGGGTTCTTTAGACAATCTTTTCTCTATTCTTCCTCAAATCTGCAGGGAGCATTACAAAAACTGGCCACATATTATGTCATAAGGCGAATCTTAACACATTTCAAATAATATGTATCCCAGAGCAATAACCAGAAGTCCCACTTCAGCGGATTAAAGAATTTGTAATATATCCGGGTGGCAGTGCCATAAGCCTGTAATCCCGGTGACTCAGGAGGCTGAGGCAGGAGGGTCAAAATAAAAAAATTAAAAGGACTGGGGATATAGCTCGCTGGTAGAGGACCCTTGGAATCCCCAATACCTTAAAAAAAATCTGTGATATAGTTACATATTATTTGACAAGTAAAAACAAACAAACCACAGTTCATTTCACAATATGGATGAATCTTGAAAACACAATGTTGACTGAAAAAATCAAGACCCAAAAGATTTATACACTGTATGACTACATTCATATAAATTTTAAAAGAGACCAACTATTGATTCTTCATATATATATTTATTTATTTATTTTATATCTATATTTATTTACTTATTTTATATATATTATTTATTTATTTTTTTAGGTGTACATGGACACAACACAATGCCTTTATTTTTATGTGGTGCTGAGGATCGAACCCAGGTCCCGGCCGTGCTAGGCGAGCGCTCCACTGTTGAGCCACAATCCCAGCCCCTGATCTATGTTTTTTGTTTGTTTGTTTTACTTGTTATTATATACGTGTGTGTGTGTGTGTGTGTGTGTTTGCAGCATTGGAAATCTGTTTTTTTATTTTTAATTTTACATTTTTAACCCAGGGGTGGTTACATGGGTATTTGCTCCCTAATTATTCACTATACTCTACATGTAAGTTTTCTGTATTTTTCTATGTTATGTTACATTTAAATTTTTTCCAATGGGGGGAAAAATCCCTTAAGTAAAATCAGAAAAAAAAAAAAAACTCTAGAGTTGGGGGTGCAGCTCAGTGGTAGAGCACTTGCTTAGAATGTGCTAGACCCTGGGTTCAATCCTTAGAACCACAATTAAAACAAAACAATTTTTAAAAAAATTCTACAAAAATAAAAATAATGGGCTGGGGTTGTGGCTTAGTGGCAGAGCACTCACCTCGCACATGTGAGGCACTGGGTTCTATCCTCAGCACCACATATAAATAAATAAACAAAATAAAGATATTGTGTCCATGTATAACTAAAAAATATTTTAAAATAAACTATAAAACAAAACTCATGGGATATAGCAAGTGGTATTTCAAAGGCAATTTGTGGCCTTAAAATTTCATATTGAATTTTTTTTTAGATGTTGATGAGCTTTTATTTTATTCATTTGCTTATATTTGGTGCTGAGAATCGAACCCATTGCCTCACACATGCCAGGCAAGTGCTCTGCCACTGAGCCGCAACCCCAGCCTTGAAATTTTTTAATAGCTTGAAAAGTAATGAGTTATGCCCACTTAAGTTATAAAAAGAACAGATCACAAAGAAAACTGAGAGAAGTATATGATAAAGATAAAACCGTGCAGGCTATAGTGGTGCACACCTGTAATCCCAGTGACTCCAAAGGCTGAGGCAGAAGAACTGCAAATTCAAGGCCAGCCTCAGCATCCTAGTGAGACCATGTCTCAAAATAAAATACCGAAAGGGCTGGGGAGGGGATGTAGCTCAGTGGTAGAAACTTTGCTTAGAGTGCTCCACAACCTGAGTTTGAGCCCAACACAATAAAGAAAGAAAATCAGAAATCAATGAAATACTAAATAAAGATAAACTAGAAAGGGTCAATAAAACCA
Source organism: Marmota monax (assembly GCF_021218885.2). NCBI lineage: Eukaryota > Metazoa > Chordata > Mammalia > Rodentia > Sciuridae > Marmota > Marmota monax. Next base: position 1,224,433 of record NW_026694593.1, on the reverse strand, counting down.
AGAGATGTGTTTTAGGAACAGGCAAATAAAATACACAAACACAAAAGAGTGATAAAGAGAGACGGCATAAATAAAATTAGAATGACTAGGTGGATCTAAGTACAGAAAGAGCAATGATTAAAAAGATGAGAGAAGGGGCTGGGGAGATCGCTCAGTTGGTACAGTTCTTGCCTCACATGTACAAGGCCCTGGGTTCAATCCCAGCACCAGGGGGGAAAAAAAGAGAGAGAATATTACCTACAACTTTTTGCTAACAATTTTGAAAATGCAAACAAAATAGACAAATTCTTACCAAAAGAAAGAAATAGATATATAACTTACCAAAATTGAGTCAAGAAGAAATAGATAGTCTGAATGGTCCTATTAAAGAAAGGGAATCAGTAGTTAATTTTCCAAAAGCAAAACAAAACAACAACAGGCTACACTGTTCTGGACAAATCTTTCCAGAACAGATCACTAACAGGTTATACATGAAGAATTATAGAAATTCTTCCAAAGAATAGAAATAAAAAATAAAAATACAAACAGAAGCACTTCGACTCTCTAAGACAATAAACTTGAATCTAAAATTACACATGGATAATACGGCAAAGGAAAATATGGGCTGATCTTCCTTGTAAACATAAGTACAAAAATCCCAAACAAAATATTAGGAAACTGTAGTATTTTAATGATCACAGATTACTTGCAGCTTTTCCTATTAAGAAGTTAAGAAGTCATCTAGTTGGGCATAGTGGTGCATGCCTATAATCCCAGCAACTCTGGAAGTAAGAGGATCACAAGTTTGAGGCCAGCCTGGGTAATTTAGCAAGACCCTATCTCAGAAAAAAAAGAAAAAAAAAAGTGCTGTGGATATAGCTTAATGGTAGAGTTCCTCTGGGTTCAATCCTCAGTACCACACCCCTCCACACACACACACAGAACTGTCGGCTGAGCCCAGACAGATTGCCCACTTATAAAATTGGAGCCCAAAATGGTTGTTTGCTAAGCCACTAAATTGGGGGTTAGTTTATTATACTGCAATATAAGTACCACAAATAAAACCTGGCAGTATATAAAAAAGATAATCTAGCCAGTCACAGTGGCACATGCCTGTAATCCCAGGAACTTGGGAGGCTGAGGCATGAGGATCACAAATTCTAGGACAGCCTGGGCAACTTAATGAGTTCCTGTTTCAAAATAAAAAGTAAAAAAATGGGCCAGGGGTGTAGTTCAGTGGTAGAACATCCCTGGGTTTAATACCCAGTAACACCCTCCCCCCCAAAAAAAAGAAAGAAAAAGACAACCTGTCATAACAAAATTACATTTATCTAAGAATACAAGGGTGGTTTAACATGAGAAAAACTTCACTTGTAATTTACCTCAATAACGTATTAAAAGGAGAAAAAAATAAAATCATCGTAGCAATTGCAGAAAAGCATAAGGATAAAATCCAGCGCTCATTCTTTCTAAAAATGAAAGTCTTGGCAATTAGGAATTGAAGGAATCTTCCTTAATCTGATAAAGAGAATCTTTCGAAGAGTACAGCCCCACAATCAATGTCAACAAAGAAACCTGGACTGGGAGTATAACTCAGCAGTGGAGATTGTGCTTAGCATGCATGAGGTCCTGGGTTCAATCTCCAGCAACAAAGAAAACCACGATAACAAAAAGTTAAATCTAAGATATTCTCCCTCTAAAATCAGGAACAAGACAGGCATGCCCAGTATCACCATTTCTACTCAGCAGAAAAGAAGAAATGCAGTTCATTTGAAGATGGCTAACTGTAGCTCATGCCGATAATCACAGTTACTCTGGAAGGTGGGCAGGAAGATCAGAAATTCAGGCCAGCCTTAACAACTTGGTGAGACCCTGTCTCAAAATTTCAAAAATAAAATAAAAAAGGGCTGGGGATGTAACTCAGTAGAACATTCCTGGGTTTAATCCTCAGTGCAGGAAAAAAAAAAAAAGACACCGTACATTGACTAATTTTCAATTCTATTTCTATAAACCAAACATAATCATAAAATGTAGTCCAAAAATAAAAAAGCATTGTAATAGCAAGCAAACCTAAAAAGTACCCATAAATAAATCTAATGATGGGCAAGTCGAGTATGAAGAAACCAATATTTTATTAAAAGACATATTCTTAGAAAAGCCTAAATAAATAGATTTCTTTCCACACATGTGAATTCATCCTAAATTAATATTTTGTGTGTGTGGGGGCTGGGGATCAACCCTTGGGTCTCATTTATGCTAGGCAAGCAGTCTACCACTGAGCCATATCCCCCAACCCCTAAATTATTATTTTTTTTTAGAGAGAGAGGGAGAGAGAGAGAATTTTAATATTTATTTTTTAGTATTTGGCGGACACAACATCTTTGTTTGTATGTGCTGCTGAGGATTGAACCCGGGCCGCTACCACTTGAGCCACATCCCCAGCCTTTTTTTTTTTTTTTTAAAGAGAGAGAGAGAGGAGGGGGGAGAGAGAGAGAGAGAGAGAGAGAGAGAGAGAGAGAGAGAGAGAGAGAGAGAGAGAGTTTTTTAATACTTATTTTTCAGTTTTCAGTGGACACAACATCTTTATTTTATTTTTATGTGGTGCTGAGGATCGAACCCAGCGCCCCGCACATGCCAGGCGAGCACGTTACCACTTGAGCCACATCCTCAGCCCCCTAAATTATTCTTTAAATTCAGTGCACCCTCAATCAAAATCCAGCAGGTATTTTTGCTTGTTTGTTTTAAGAAATTTGTAAGCTGATTCTAAAAGTTACATGAAATGCAAAAGACCTAGGGGAGCCAAGATCCTAAAAAGAATAATAAAGTTGGAGGACTTACACTGTTCGATTTTGAAGATTTCAACTAACGCTATATTAATTATGATAATGTCATGTTAGTATAAAGAGAAGCAAATAGCTCAATGGAATAGAAAAGGTCCAGAAATAGACTCACATCAATACAGTTGTTTGGTTTTCAATGAAAGTACCACAACCACAGCCATTTGCTGGGGAAAGTAGGGTCTTTAAAAGAAATGATAATGGAACAATTGGGTCTTTGTATGGGAAAAAAACAAACATTAAAATGTGAAAGACTAAAACAATAACCCTTCTAGAAGAAAATACTGGATAAAATCATCACATTCTTGGGGTAGGCAAAATCTCTGAAACATAAACAAAATGCACTAACCTTATAAAAAAGTTTGGGGGGATACCAGGGATTGAACTCAGGGGCACTCGACCACTGAGCCACATCCCAGCCCTATTTTGTATTTTATTAGAGACAGGGTCTCACTGAGTTGCTTAGCGCCTTACTTTTGCTGAGGCTGGCTTTGAACTTGCAATCCTCCTGCCTATGCCTCCCAAGCTGCTGGGATTACAGGTGTGTGCCACTGTGCCAAGCCACCATTAAAAAATTGATAAATTGCTGGGCATGGTGGCACATGCTACAATCCCAGAGGCTCTGGAAACTGAGGAAGGAGGATTGAAAGTTCAAGACCAGTTTAAGCAATTCAGCAAGGCTCTAAGCAACTTAATGAGACCCTGTCTCAAAATAAAAATAAAAAGGGCTGGGGATAGGACTCAGTGGTTAAGCACCCAGGTTCAATTCCCAGTACCAATAAATAAGTAATAAAAATAAAACTCAAAAACAAGACATAATATATTAGTAGGTAAGGCATATATCTGTGTTAAAACAATTTTTAAGGGCTAGTAAGGGCTGGGAGAATAGCTCAGTGACTTAGTATGTGTGAGACCTTGGGTTTGATCCCCAGCACCATGAAAAAAAAAAAAGGTAAAAATTTTTAAAGTAAAAATTAAGGTAAATGAGTGATAAATTCAAGATTGTTTTCAGGAGACAGGGAAATAAGAGACAGGAGGATCACATAAACAAATTTAAAAGTATTAGTGATCTTGAGATAGGTGTTTGAGTTATTGGGGATTCATTTTAAATAGTATATTAAAAAAGACAAAGGGGTGGGCTGGGGATGTGGCTCAAGTGGTAGTGTGCTCGCCTGGCATATGTGCTGCCCGGGTTCAATACACACCACATACAAACAAAGATGTTGTGTCCACCGAAAACTAAAAAATAAATATTCATAAATTCTCTCTCTCTCTCTCTCTCTTTCTTAAAAAAAAAAGACAAAGGGAAAAATACAACAGGAAATATTAGCCACTTGGACAAACTGGAGAGCACATTTAAAGACATCAAAATTTTTTAAAGTTTAAGCATCTTAGTGGCCAAACAAAATAAAATTTGGAAAATCATGGAATTTGCAGGGAAATGGATGGCATTAGAGCAGATTATGCTAAGTGAAGCTAGCCAATCCCTAAAAAACAAATGCCAAATGTCTTCTTTGATATAAGGAGAGTAACTAAGAACAGAGTAGGGACGAAGAGCATGAGAAGAAGATTAACATTAAACAGGGATGAGAGGTGGGAGGGAAAGGGAGAGAGAAGGGAAAGTGCATGGAAATGGAAGGAGACCCTCAGGGTTATACAAAAGTACATACAAGAGGAAGTGAGGGGAAAGGGGAAAATAATAGAAGGGGGAGAAATGAATGACAGTAGAGGGGGCAGAGAGAGAAGAGGGGAGGGGAGGGGAGGGGAGGGGAGGGGGGATAGTAGAGGATAGGAAAGGCAGCAGAATACAACAGACACTAGTATGGCAATATGTAAATCAATGGATGTGTAACTGATGTGATTCTGCAATCTGTATATGGGGTAAAAATGGGAGCTCATAACCCACTTGAATCAAATTGTGAAATATGATATATCAAGAACTATGTAATGTTTTGAACAACCAACAATAAAAAATTAAAAAAAAAAAGTGAAAAAAAAATAAAATAAAATTTGGAGCAAGACTTGGCACATGAACAGTCTGCAGCCCCAGGCCTGAGCTCAGTGACCCAAGCTTTTAGTCACTGAGTGACCCAAACAGAGAGACAAAGAATATTAAGGGTGGCTGGGGATGTGGCTCAGTTGGTAGGGTGCTTACCTCCCATGCGCAAGGCCCTGGGTTCAATCCCCAGCACTACCACCACCAAAAAAAAAAAATTAAGGATAAGCTTAAAGATGGGAGCAGAAAAGCACAATAGAATGGCATCTTAACTAGGTTTTTGTTTGTAGGGTTGGGGATGTAACTCAGTTGGTAGAGTGCTTACCTCCCATGCGCAAGGCCCTGGGTTCCATCCTCAGCATCAAAAAAAAAAAAGGTTTTTGTTTTTGTTTGGGGGCAGTACAGGGGATTGAACCCCAAGATTTGGGGTATGCTAGGCAAGCAGTCTACCACTGAGTCACATTCCCAGCCTTTTTAATTAATTTATTTTCTCTCTCTTTTGAGACAGGGTCTTGCTAAGTTGCTCAGGCTGGCCTCAAACTCGAGATCCTCCCCTCAGTCGCCAGAGTTGCTGGATTACAGGTGTGCATCACCTGCCCAACTAGACATTTTTTAAATTTAATAATTACAAGCTTAAAAGATAGTTTTATTGGCCAGGCATGGTGGCATACCTCTGTGGTTCCAGCTACTGAGGAGGCTGAGACAGGAGCATGGCTTGAACCCAGGAATTCTAGATCAGCTTAGGTAACACAGGAAAACTTTGTCTCAAAAAGAAAAGAGAAAGGGCTGGGGTAGTAGCTCAGTGGTTGATCACTTATCTAGTATGTGTGAGGTGCTGGGTTTGATTCTTGGCACCACATGTAAATAAATAAAGGTCCATTGACAACTGAAAAATTTAAAAAAAGAGAGAGAGAGAGAGAAGAAAAATGAAGGATATAGGAGTCATTTGACTCCAAAATCCTATTCTTTCTACGATATCTCTGAAATGGGGCAGCAGATTGGGTGGGGCATGCAGAGATTCAGATGGTTAAAAAGCTGCTGATGGGTTAAGATGATTCTTTCTAGTTCTCAGACAGGCTGTACACAGCCTCTTTTTCTCAGTTTTTCTTCCAAGTCATATGCACCCCAAAAATGAATCCAGGATTGGAAAGCCTGGCCAGTCAAGGGATGAGCTCAGGGATGTATTCAGGGACTCTCACCTAGCAGAACCAGTGGTGTCTCCAAAGCTCTTTTGTATCCACAGTGGTCCTTAGGTCCTAGTTGGAGACACTAACCCTGAGTTATGTTCCCTTAAGCCAGAAGGCTGGGCAATGTTTATATCCTTTCTCATTCGGTACTCATGGCTATCTTGTTGGAGAACTTTTATATCTTTCAGGGTACTAGATGCCTAGTTTCATCCCACAAATAACAAGTCCAGCTTCAACCATGGGAATTGGGGCCCAGAGAAAGAAGTGGTTATAACAGCTAGGCAAACAGGGCCCTTTTAAGAAGAGAGGAACAGAAATATCCACATTAACAGAGACACAGAAAGGGAGAAACAGAGAGTCTTAGAGAAAGCAACAGAGGCGGGACGCTAAGAGTCAGGGCCAGAGTATACAGACCCAGGGAAGCAGACAGAGGGGTACAGATGACAGATTCAGTTTGGTCAGATAAAGTCAGAGCAATGCTTGGACCCAGAGAGACCCAGCAGCTGGCAGAACAGAAGAGGCACAGAGTGGTGACCGGACAGGCCAGGGGCATAGGAGGGGTGGAAAGCAAGACAAGAGCCTCAGTGGCGATTTGTCTGTCCATACCAGGTGGGAGGATTGGCCACTCTGCTGCTGTGATCCCAAAATAGTGTCCAGTTCTTCTTGGCTCTGTAGTAAGGGGGCTTCCTGGGGGCCTCGGCATTCCGATGCCTGCAGTCTGCTCCTGAAACACACATTGCCACCACTGCCCTCTGTAGTCAGTGACCAGTGATGGGCACCAGGGAGGAAAACTGCCTCAGCCCAGCCCTGTTGCTTGCCCCCAGCCCAGCCCTTCCTGTTGGCATAGGTGCAGCCCAGACTCGGGCTAGCTGTTCCTTTGGGGGCTCTGCTTTGGCAGAACTGCAGAGCTAGCTGCAGGCAAGGGTGGCCCCTGCTGGCCAAAGCGTAGTACTGCACGCTAAAGAAAACCTGTCAGTGTTGGAGGGGGGAGGGGAAGGGCAAGCTGGAGTCGCACTTCTCTGGTTTCTGATGCCAACCTTTCCCCTTATTCAGCTAAATAGTGTGCTCAGGGCTCCCTTCCCTCTGCACCCAATATGCCATATTAATGCCTGATCATAAAAGATGGCTGACACTGTGAACCCCTGAAATGCAGCTGGCACCACATATGGGGTCCCCAGGGCATTTCTGCTTTCAACTCTGCTCATAGGAAGGTGCCATGAGCTTTTCAGGCATTGCTTGTCACCTGAATTCCCACCCGCACCAGTTCAGGAACAAGACCCAGCATGCTCTCTGCCCACTCAGCCCACAGCCAGCTGCGCCAAGGAGCTAGAGAAGGTGGTCCACTCACCAAAGCTAAGGGAGCTTGTCCAAGGGGACCACCGCCAAAGCAGAGGAACAGTGCACCTCCATGGATAGCAGGCCCCCACAATGACCACTCACACTGAACTCTTCATGCGGACCCCCGGGGCCTTCTCTTTCTGACTTCCTCTGTTTTTGGGGAAGTGGTCAGGGATTTTCCAGGGGAGGGGGAAGAGTTGGGTCCCTCTCCCCCAGTTCAAGCACATGCAGAACTCTGAGCAAGAGCAGCTGCTCCCGCTGCAGCACTGAGCTGAAAATCAGCCTGAGACACCGTGGGTCTGCCTCAGCCTGGAACCAGCAGGACTGGAAATGGAACAAGCCCAGTGCCCCAACCCGGAGCCCACTTCTCTCGAGAAACATCCTAAATGGAACTGGAGACTCTCATGCCAAGTGAAATAAGCCAGTCCCCAAAAATGATATGTGGATGCTAACACACAACAAGCGGGGGCGCGGGAGGGAAGAACAGAAGGGAGGGGGCATGGGAACAGGAGAGACAGTAGAACAAAACCAGGCATAACTAACTCTCCTATGTTCATATGTGGGTACACCACCAGTGTAACCCACAAATCCACATCGTGTACAACCACGAGCATGAGAAGTTATACTCCATGTACGATATGTCAAAATATACTCTACTGTCATGAATATCTAAAAACAACCAAATGTATATATATATATATTTTTAAATCCTAAAGTTCTTTGGGCCTCAGTTTCCTCATCTGTAAAATGAGGGGATTGGGTCATTTGATTTCCGAGTTCCTTTCAGCTCTGACACTATTGTTTGGTTCTAGGAAACCCAAAGTGGGACCCAAGTGTCTTGATCCTCACCCCACCTCCATTCCACACTAACCTGCTCCTGAGAACAGGTAGGAAGGAGGAGCCAGAGCCACTGGGGAAAGTACCCTTTTGGAAGACAAGCTCCATCCTCCCAAGGCTCACAGTTGAGCTCTGATTGTCCAGGGAGGAGACTAGAGGTCATTCCTCAGGGATAGTTGTCTCCCTGGGGAGATCTTTGGGGGGCGGGTAAGGACACAGAATATTTCTTCTCAACCCCTTTCTTCAAGGCGCAGGGTGGGGAGGAGGAGGCAGGGAGGAGGGCTTCATGCTTACCTGCTCAGGGGGTCCTGGAACTCCCTGCCAGGCTCCCAGCTATGTCTTTTGAAGGGGTCATAGGTGTGGCTATGGGCACGGAAAGCCCCCGACCTTCGGAGGGGTACAGCATGGAAACCATTCCCCTCCTTTTTTTGTCCTTCCTTTTCCTCCTCATTTTCTTTCTCCTCTTCCTCTGGCTGCTCTCTGGATTCCACTGCGGACAGGCAACGGCGAGTGCGGCCTCGGGGCACTGGGTCTCCACCTGCGAGGAACTCCTCTGGGACAGCTCTGTTCATGGGCGGCACACACAAGCCAGTCTGAGCCAAGGAGAGAAGGGAGAACGGAGTTCTAGAACTTGGGAACTGGAAGGGTGTCACAGTCAGCCAGGCTTCAGGGCAACCTAGTCACCCTTACTTTATGGAGGCACAAAATTGGAGAATGGCTTGCTCCGAGTCAAGCCACCTACAGAGTCAGGTCTCTGGGTTTTCTGGCTCCCAGTCCAGTGTGTGTGTGTGTGTGTGTGTGTGTGTGTGTGTGGTTTTTGTTTTTTGCTTTTAGAACTGGGATTGAGCTCAGGGATACTCTACTATTGAGATATACTCCCAACCCTTTATATTTTTTAATTTTGAGACAAGGTCTCTGAGTTGTCCAGATTGACTTTGAACTTGTGAACCTCCTGCCTCAGCCTCTCAAGTTGCTAGGATTATAGGTGTGTGCCACCATGCCTGGCTCAATGTTCTCTCTTTCTTTTTAGTACTGGACCCCAGGGATGCTTTACCATTGAACTATTTCCCCAATCCTTTTTATTTTTTATTTTGAGACACGGTCTCACTAAGTTACTTAGGGCCTTGCTAAATTGCTTAGGCTGGCCTTGAACTTGCAATCCTCCTCTCAGACTCCCAAGTCGCTGGGATTTCAGATCAATCATCTTTCTAGTACATAAGATCTTGTTTGAGCTGGGTGTCATGGCACATGCCATAATGGTGTATCGGAAGGCTGAGGCAGGAGGATCCCAAGTTTCAGATCAGCAACATAAAGTATCAAAAAGGCTGGGGAGTGGCTGGGGTTTTAGCTCGGTGGTAGAGCACTTGCCTAGCACATGTGAAACACTGAGTTTGATCTTCAGCACCACATAATATAAAGGTATTGTGTCCTCCTACAACTTAAAAAAGGGCCTAAAAGCCAACCAAATGTTTTCTCTGATTACTGAATGCTGACCTATGATGGTGGGGGACATGGGAAGAATGGAGGAACTTTGGATTGGGCAAAGGGAAGGGTAGGGAGGGGTTATGGGGGGTAGGAAAGATAGTAGAATGAGATGTACATCATTACCCTAGTACATGTATGATTGCATGAATGGTGTGACTCTACACCATGTACAACCAGAGAATTGAAATGTTGGGCTCCATTTGTATAGAATGAATTGAAATGCATTCTGCTGTCATGAACCATGAACAACTAAATAGAGCAAATAAAAATAATAATAATAAAATAGAAAAAAGAAAAGGGCTGGGGAGATAGCTTAGAGGTAGAGTGTCCCTGGGTTCAATTCCCAGTATCTTTCTCTCTCTCTCTCTCTCTCTCTCTCTCTCACACACACACACACACACACACGCACGCACACATGCACACACGCATACACACACAAAGACTTTGGGTTATCAAAGGAGTGAGCACATGTTACCAGTTGAGAGAATCAAACAGGGAAGCAGAAGTAAGCAGACAGTTTTTGAGCTGTGCCTAGAGGGACAGAGGGGTTAGAATGTGGCCGGGGGGGTGGGGGGGAGAGGATTCTGCACTGATAAATTAACAGGGAAAACAGGTTCATAAATGAAAGAATTATGATTTCTTCTAAGACCCTGATCATGTGAGGAGTAAGACCTGTCCCCGTGTCACAGAGAGAAGGGCTCCAAGCATCAGCCACATCAACCTCATCTCCTGGCCTCTCTCCCAATCCCAAAGGAGCATTGTTCTCAACACCCAAACATCCTGGCTGGTACCAGGGCTCACCTTGGAGTGTCTCAGAGGAAGGACACTCAGGTGCTCTTGAGTTGAAAATAAGTCCCACTCCAGAAAGAAATACCAAATTCCAGAGTACCAAGGTGGTAGAGGGGCAGAAGGGAAGTACCATGTACTGGCCCTTCTGTTGGAAGGAGTCTCCCAGGCACCCTTTCTCCTGGGACCACCCCTAGCTACTCAGATGTTGAAGTGCACAGAAGGACCAGGACGTTGTGGGTCAGAACTTTCTTCCCAGGCCTTCTCTAAATGGTCATAACCACCCCAGGAAAAGTCCAGGTTATGGGAAGGTGGTCCTTCAATCTGCTTCCCCCTCCTTGCTGCAATCTGTCCACTGCTCCCCCTGCACCCGGGAGTGGAAGGGAGACGGGGGCTCAGTCTCTGCAGGTGGCATTCTGCTCCCCTGTGTGTGGTGGAAAGAGAGAAAGGAGAGGCTGAGGAGACTGGCCTGGGCCCTGTGCCCCACATGCTGTCCTATCTGGGAGCAGTGTTGGGGGATTCCTCAGCCAGTCCCCCGCTGAAATCCTCTCCCTTCTCCTTTATGCACCTGGCTCTGTGCCATCAGGAGTTCTGGGTGTAATCCGGACGGTCAGATCTGCAGGGTGCAGGATGGAGCCTGAGGACCAGGGCAAGGTCCCCGACAACCAGCAGCCTCTGAGATGCAATCCAGGGGCCAAGCAGCACTGTGAGAAGTACGGGTGGGGAGAAGAGTAGGCATGAGAAATGTGCACTAGGAAAAGAGGAACACGGGCCAGAAAGAGGGCAGAAATGGAAAGGAACCAGGAGGATCTTGGGGCTCTGATATCCAGTGACTTTACTCAGCCTCTACCTCCCATCTGTACTTGCAGGATCGACTTTGGCAAGAAGAGTGAAATGTAGTGAAGGAGCTGGGCGTGGAGGCGCACACCTGTGATAGGCCTGGGAGGCTGAGGCGGGAGGGTCATGAGTTCAAAGGCCACCTCAGCAATTTAGGGAGGCCCTAAGCAATTTAGCAAGACCCTGACTCAAAATAAAAAATAAAAAAGGGCTGGGGATGTGGCTCAGTGGTGAAGCTCCCCTGAGTTTAATACCTGGTAACTTCTTCTGGAAAATGTGTTGCTAGAGGAAGAAGGGAAAGTACCCTGCAACCCCAGCCCTGCTGACAGACGCTGCTGATCCCCAGCCCCCAGTGCTGGAGAGCAAACCCAGGGTCTAGGGCACACTAGAAAGTTCTCGACCACTCAGCTACCCCCCCTCCCGCCTCCACCCCTGCTGCTAGTCTTGAGATATATATATATTTTTTTTTTTTTGATGGGGGGGGGAACTGGGACCACTGAGCCACATCCCCAGCCCTATTTTGTATTTATTTAGAGACAGAGTCTCACTGAGTTGCTTAGCACCTCACTTTCACTGAGACTGGCTTTGAACTCAGAATCCTCCTGCCTCAGCCTCCCAAGCCTCTGGGGTTACAGGCACACGCCACTGCGCCCGCTCAGCTTGAGATCTTTGTGTACCTCCTGTCTTCTTCCAGAGCGTATCAACTGGAGTCCAACCCTTTACTCAAAGATCCACCCTTTCCCCAGCATTTCATTCATGTCTCTGCCGTCTGTGAAAATGAATCTGTTGGACGGCTTTCCTCTCTCGGCCTCATTTCATTTCTCAAGAGTTTTTCCTGCTTTCTAACCTTCACTTCCTCCCAGGCTAACACACCAATAATTTTTATTCTTTTCTTCAAAGAGATGAGGCTTGGCAAGTTTTCCTGAACGACCTCCCAGAGATTTCCCTCCTCTCTTTTCTGAAATTCCTGCTTCAGCCCGTGTTCCTCTTTTCCTAGTGAATATTCCACCATTGGGTCTTTTCCCTTCTCCCATCCATCAGGTCTCTCCCCACCTCCCACTTTGCCAAGCCTCCTGAGCTCAGGAAATGGTGCAAGGGAGTAGCCAGGACTGAGTCTCATAGAACGGCTTTTTTTAGCTTCTGTATGAGATCACATCTTGTCACATCACTGTTTCCGCTGAGCAGAGAGATAGGAGATTCTGAAATAGTTCTGGGATCAGACGCTTGAGTTGGGGGAGGGGGCAGGAAGGGGCTTATTTTCCTGTCTCCCTACCATCACCGACCATCAGTGTCTCTGGTCCCCTCCTGTGAGTGTATGATCTTCACTGATTGCACTAGTCATCAATGACTTGTTGCACACTCTGCTGGGTCATAGGATGAAAACTTATAATACTGCAATAGAAAGAGACATCTGTTGTTTAAAAACTTTGAGAGCATAATTTCTTTAGGGTGTAATAATGGCTTTAAAGACTGTTTGTTTTGCCAGGTGTGGTGGTACATGCCAGTAATCCCAGTGACTTGGGAGGCTGAAGGAGGAGGATTGCAAGTTTGAGGGCAGTCTCAGCAACTTAGGGAGATCTTGTCTCAAAATTAAAAATAAAAGGGCTGGAGATATGGTTCAGTGGTAGAACACTCCTGGGTTCAATCCCCAGTACCAAGAAAAAGGAAAAAAAAAAAAAAAAGAGGTTTGTTAGTTTTGCAAGTTCTGCTGCTTTCATAATCGTAAGCCACATGACCTTGGGAACTTGCTTAGTTTTTGTTTTTTTTTGGTACTGGGAATTGAACCCAGGAGTACTCAACCATGAGCTACATACCCACCGCTTTTGATATTTTATTTAAAGACGGTCTTGCTAAGTTGCTTAGGGCCCTGTGAAATTGCTTAGGGCCTTGCTAAGTTGCTGAGACTGGCTTTGAACTCGTGATCCTCCTGCTTCAGCCTTCCAAGTTGCTGCGACTACAGGTGTGTGCCACTGTGCCCCCCTTACTTAGCTTTTTGAGCCTCAGAATCATGTATGAGACTATAAACAGAGAATAATAATAAGGTTATTACCTTGTAAGGTTGTTGATAGATTTGATGATAATTTGTGCAATGCAACTAATATTATGCTATTAATAATATACTATTGTTGTTACTTAGAGATAGAGAGAAGGCAAAGCATGTTGAAATAGGGAGCTAGAGAGAACAATTTAAGACAGAGAAGAAATAGGCAGCATATGATGGTGTTCTACTGTTTTATCTTGAGAGAGGGGTGGGGAGAAAATAACCCACAGTGACATTTACATACTGCAGTGGGGACTAGTTACAAACAGCATCTAATGGATAAATGTGCACAGCAGCAACCATGGCAAGAAGAGCAATAGCTTTTCTGTCCTTTGAGACCCTGATGAACCAACCCTCCAAAGAGAAGGGAGGAACAGATTAACTTCAGGTAATTTAGAGCAGAAGTTGGCAAACTATAGCCTGTGAGCCAGACCTGTCTTTTTTTTTTTTTTTTTTTTTGCTGTTCTGGGGATTGAACCCAGGGGCCCTCTACCACTGAGCTTCATCTTCAGCTTTCCCTCCTCCCACCCACCAGGCAGGGTCTTGCTAAGTTGCCCAGGCTGGCCTTGAACTTGCAATCTTGCCTCAGCCTCCCAAGTGGCTGGAACAATAGGAGTATATCAGCATGCCTGGCTGTTTGCTATCTTTTTTTTAAAGAGTTGAGGAAAAAATAACAGAAATGAATACTTTGAGACACATACAAACTATAAGAAATTCAAATTCCAGCACCCATAAAGTTTTTCCCCCCAACACAGCCATGCTCCTTCTTTCATGTATTGTCTCTGGCTATTTTTGCATTAAGATAGATAGCAAAGCTGATAGTTGTGACAGAGACCATATGGCCCACAAAGCCTTTTTTTTTTTTAATATTTATTTTTTAGTATTTGGCGGACACAACATCTTTGTATGTGGTGCAGAGGATCGAACCCGGGCCGCACGCATGCCAGGCGAGCGCGCTACCGCTTGAGCCACATCTCCAGCCCCCACAAAGCCTAAAGTATTTTTTTCAGGGTATTTACAGAAAGTTTGCAGACTCCTGATAGAGAGCAACTGGGTTTCAAAATCTCAAGAAGGACCAAAGAGACCAAAGAGGGACATTAAGGTTCACAGCATACCAACTAGTCATTCTGCAAAAATTTAGGGGAGGAGGGGACATGAGGATCTCAACATATCCATTTCCTAAATATCCTCTGGAGCCCACAGGGAAAGAGGTTTAACCCGTGAGTGTCCACATCCAGCCTGTGTGGTCATTACAACCATTGCTTGAAATAGACATTATTCTTCCTATTTTATAAGGAATCCCCTGAGCTTAAGTTGCTAGCTCAAGACCACACTGCTCGATTGAAGGTGGAGATGAACTTTCAAAGCTGATCCACCACACTGAGTTCTTCTTCTTCTTTTATATATATATATATATATATATATATATATATATATATATATATATATATATTTGTGATGGACCTTTATTTTATTTATTTATATGTGGTGCTGAGAATCGAACCCAGAGCCTCACACATGCTAGGCACATGCTCTACCACTGAGCCACAACCCCAGCCCCCCCCCCACACACACACACACTGAGTTCTTTGCTGAAACCAGAAAATAAGCTCCCAAAGAAAGCAAGTGACTAGCTTGGAAATAAATCCAGCTGATATTGTCATTCACTTCTCAAGCCACCTCCTTGACCCCAGCCAAAGAAAGGCAGCAGGCTTCCAAAAGAAATTAGCTGGGGGTACCAAAGAAGTTAAATTTGCCCTTTCTGTCCCCTCTCTTATCTTAGCAATGTGATGAGGTGATGGGGTGGGCAGGGCTCTGGTTTTGTTTGCTGCCAGCAAACACTGGGGGTAAGAACTGCCAATAGCAACCAAACACGGGGGACTGATGGCTGCCACTTTGGAAGCCTGGGAGGCTTCCTGCATGTGACTTCAGGCTCCTAAATCTCCCCAAGGGGCAATAAAGGAGCAGATCTGAAAGAACCAGATAATAAAGACTGGGAAGGAAGGGAGAGGCCAGATGACATTGTCTACTGGCTTCTCCTCCAGATCTCCTGGCCTGGGGGCACAGGGTCATAGGAAACCCTTTGATGGTTCAAAATTTAACCTACCCTTTCTTTTCCCATAGAAAACCATTAATCCCACAGCACCCCACAAAGAGGGTTAGAGCAGAGCTTCTTTTAGCCCTAGGTGAAGGAGGCCCCTTGACAGCAGTCCCTTCCTCCTCCTACACCCTGGACCCCCATCCATGGCAGCCTTCCTTGGTTGAGCAGTGGTGTCCTGGAAATGTTCTCTTTCTCTGACTTTCCCATCAACTGCCAGAGAACAGTTCAGTCTCCAAAAGGAAAGGCAAGGGATGTGGAGGCTTGGTTCATTCATCGCACACTACTGCAGCATGAACTGATAGGCACTGAGACGAGGACCCAGAAAGGTCTACACATGACTACAGAGGTCGGGCAGGGGCTAGTATGGGCAAGAGCCATCTAGCCAGATCAGCTTCCGAGCTCTCTTTTTTATTTTATATTTTTATAGTTGTAGATGGTCACGATACCTTTATTTTTATTTATTTATTTATTTTATGTAGTGCTAAGAATTGAACTCAGTGCCTCACACATGCTAGGCAAGTGCTCTGCCACTGAGCCCCAGCCCCAGCCCTCTGGTTGACTCTTGATAGTACCCTCCTACATCCAGGGCCCATAGGGCAGAGCTATGGACTTTATTATTAGTAAATTCTAGAAGTTCAAAGCTGGAAAGACAGTCGGGTCTAATCTAACCACAGGCCTTCTACTGTGTCAGCAAACAGGCATCTCAAACACTTCAGTCACCACCGTCTCTATGATATACTAGGTGCATGAGTCAGTTGATAATCTGACTGCTTTGTATTATTGTTGGGTTTTTGTTTTTGCATTACTGGGGATTGAACCCAGGGTTTTCCAGCATGTTCTACCACCGAGCTATATCCCCAGCCCTTTTTCTTTTTTTTATTTTGAGACAAGATCTCACTAAATTGCCCAAGCTGGCCTTGAACTTGTGATCCTCCTGCCTCAACCTCCATAAGTAGTTAGGATTACAGGTGTGTGCCACTATGCAGGATGTTTTTTGTTTTTAATTGATTTGAAAATTGAATTTAGGGACACTTATCCTCTTTCTTTCTCCTGGGCCTGTGGCTGAATGCTTATTCTACCAGGGCCTTAAGACCCAGACTAGCCCATGATATATGGGGGACAGGGAAGAAAAGGGCTAAGACCAGCCAGTCTTCTTCTACCTCCTGCTGGTTTCCTGGCATGCACTTTGAGAGCTGTGCCAGAAGGGTGGGGCACTAGAGGGTCTGAGATTCAGAGGGACACACCTGAGAAGACTTGGCCCTCTGACCCAGGGAATTAACCTGTCAGATCCCGGGAAACAGCTGAAGAAAGTCAGTGGAACAAGGAACCCCTAATTTGGATGAGATAATCTGGAATCTGGAAGCCCCTGGCTCTCAGGTATGAGTTAGTGGCCCTTTCAATCTCACAATTAACCCCCCATCATAAAAGGAATGATGTTAGGCACAAGAGGAAGGGGACCCTGGGTGAACTAGAATATTGAGGTTTTAAGATTCCAGAGCCATTCTCAGTGTCCATATCTCAAGTAAGAAAAAGAGACCAAAAGACACTCTTATGGACTGATGTCAGATGAGTCTGAATCTCAGTTCTACAGTTTACCTCTTAATTGACATGGGTTAGTTATTTAACTTGTCTAAGCCTTTTATTAATATAGGGATTGGGTATGCCAACCCCATAGGATTACAGAGATTATATATATATATATAATTTAGCATCATTTGCAGCACAATTTGTGTTAATTAACCATTGACCATTATTGTGACTGTTTCCCTACACACACACACACACACACACACACAGGCACGCACGCACACTACCCCCTAATGAAAAATGAGAGCTGAATGCAGGAGGTTGGTTGGAGGAGCGATTGTTCTCCACTTCCTGGGATACTAAGGGATTCCTGGACATCTCTGCTTCCGGGAGAATGCCCATTCATCCTGGAAGGACACAGGAGAGGGAAGAAGGAAACTCACCAGGACTGGGAGCTATCCCAAAGACGGGGCACCTGTTCCTGCCCTCAGTTGGTGACTTCAATATAAGAAAGTCCTGCTTTCAGTCCGGGGCCTTCATGGGGGCGCCTTGGTCTTGTTTCTGCTAAGGGAACTGTTCATGGTCCAGAAGGTTGCATAGGAGACAGGGGGGACTCATTCCAGTCCAGACCAGCTGCCTCTTCAACTCCCCTAGCCCTTCCCTTCCCCGCCCTACTCCAAACACCCTACATGGTGCTGTAACCAGGACTTTAACCCCTTCAATGCCCTGTCCCCAACGTTCCCTGAAAAAGGGCGGCCCCAGGAATCAGACTCCCATGGAAACAGGTGCAGGAAACCAAGCTGAGGTCACCAGAAGGGGAAAGGATGTGGGAGCCTGCCATCAGGGGGAACTTCCACCCTCCTTCCAAAAGGGACAGGGAGAAGCTAGGGAGGGGGTTAGGGCATATTTCAGAAAAAGAGCTGGGCCCACTGGCCACACCTGCAATCTCAGCTACTCGGGCAGGCGGCCTGGGCAGGGGGATCCCAAGTTCAAGATCAGTCTGGGCAACTTAATGAGATCCTATCTCAAAATAAAAAGTAAAAAGGGCTGGGGATAGAGCACAGGTAGAGCACCCCTGTGTTCCCCCGCAAACACACAAGCAAAAAAATTGGCTTCAAAAGTGCTTGTTGGTCCCTTTAAGAGGCAGGTTATAGAAGTGAAGGAGGAAATTTTTTTTTTTTTTTTTTTAATGAAAGTGCAGGGAGGAGTGATTGCAAGGGTAGCCACATCTGGGGCGGGCCAACAGGAACAGGGGTGACCAAGCAACTCGGCTTGCTGTGGATACCAGGCAGCAGGATATTTGATCAGCTCTCCACCCCTCTCCCTGATAACAGCGGGGGTGAGTGGCTGACTCACCCCTCATGTCTTCCCCCAGAGCACAGGACGGCTTGGGCAGACATGGGACTTTTCGAGGTAGTGAGCTGCCCCCTCCCTGATGGGCCCCAGGTCTAATGGGAAGGGTTTGTTGGAGTTGGGAGATGTTAGCTGGCTCTGCCAACTCATTATGGGGACTTTGAAGAGTCATCTATCAGCTCATCCCCTCATCTGTAAACGAGATTGTTAAATGAGAAATGGTGGAACACAAATGCTGGATCTGTACAACTCAAATATGCCAGCTGTCACTTGCTGGTGACCTTGGATAAGCCACTTTTCTTTGTCTTTCCTCATCTACTAAATGACAGGATGAAGTTGGGTGATCTATGGTTCATCCTTGCTCTAAAATTCTTGTTCTAGGTAAGAGGGAAATGACAGATGTAGAACTTGTATCTTCCTGGCCTGGCCCAACCACATCATGACAGAGTTACTGTGTTGTTGTTGTTGTTGTTTTGGTACCTGGGATTGAATTCAGGGGCACTCAACCCCTGAGCCACATCCCCAGCCCTATTTTGTATCTTATTTAGAGACAGGGTCTCACTAAATTGCTTAGCCCCTCCCTTTTTTGCTGAGTCTGGCTTTGAACTCACGATTCTCCTGCCTCAGCCTCCCAATCAGCTGGGATTATAGGCATGCACCACCATGCCGGCTTTACTGTGTTATTTGTTTGTTTGCTTTATTTGTGAAGCTGGACATTGACCTGGGACTCCACACAGGCTAGGTAAGTGCTCTGCCACTGAGCTACAAACCCGCCCAGACAGTATTTGTTTCTTACTACATAAGAACACAGAAGCAGGAACAGTGGTACATGACTAATCTCACACTCAAGAGGCTGAGGCAAGAGGACAAGTTAGAGGCCAGCCTCGGTACCAAGGTCCTAAGCAACTTAGTGAGACCCTGACTCAAAATATAAAATGAGAAGGGCTGGGGATGTGGCTCAGTGGTAAGGGTCCCTAGGTTCAACCCCCGTATCAATAAATAAATAAAGGCCTATGCTATCTTCTTGGTGAAAGGTCTTCAGAAACCCTCTCGTTAAACAACCCTGTGATTGTCGAGATGAGGAAAGAGGCTCTGAGAGGCGGGTGGTGATTACCTGCGGTCACACAGCCAGTGGATGGTTGGTGAGGAGCAGGGATCCAGTGCTCCTGACCCTGTGGTCATTGCTGCCTCCCCGGCTGCTCTCTGAAGGGGTCAACCCTGAACCACTTTCCATCCTTTCACTGAATTACTCCTCTACTCCCAGGTGGGTAGAAATTCATTCTCGGACACGTTTCCTATCCACTCTCTCCAGGTACAGTCTGAAGGCCTAGTACCGGAGGGGGGCGGAAATCAAAGCACTTGCTCCTCCTGGTACGGGGCTGGGTGTGTGGGCGAGTCCATGCCGGTTCAAAGTGTGGACGATGTAGGAGGGCTAAAGGGCTGGTCTGCGGAGGGTGGAGGGGACCTGGAACGCGCTGGCAGCTGGGGTTACTATCTGTATTGCCTTTGAGGGAGGAGCCTCAGTGTGAGTACCCATTCTCTAGGAAGGATGTGGGATCAGTGTGCACTTTTCCCTCTCCCTCACAAATCTGTGTGCAATCTCAGGATCAGAGTTCACACCACCTTCCTGGAGTGGCTTGCTGTTTTTTTTTTTTTTTTTTTCCTTCTTGGTACTAAAGATTGAACCTAGGAGTGCTTTACCACTGAGCTACCTCCTCAGCCCATTTGATTTTTTATTTTGAGACAGGGTCTCATTAAGTTGCCAAGGTTGTCCTCAAACTTTCAATACTCTGGCCTCAGCCTCCTGAGTTGCTGGATCGACAGGACAGGCACGCGCCACAGTGGCACAACCCTAGGGTGCTTTTTGATTAGTGAACAGGAGTGCAGCCTGCCACTTGTCCTCCCATTAGATGATTACCTTGAGAAGTCAAGAACGCTCAATCCTAAAGCCAACTATTCCAGCTAAGTCTCCGTCCATAGATTGGAGAAACTTACATTCCCCAACATCACTACTTAGGAGAGGTTCAAATTCCATCCTGACTCCAAGAAACTCTCAAGAAATGAAGTATCTGATTTTGGCTGCTTTTCAAGGTGCCTGTGCCTTCACAATGCTTCTTTTGTCATCTGCGGGTTCCTGGATTCCCGTCTAGTCTTCCCTGTAACGTGCCAGGACACAAGGTAGGATAGACAAGTCTCCCCAGCTTTTGAAAAAGGAGTACCTGCAAGATCAGAATCTCTTATTCCCTTGGAGTGTTATGAAGTTCACCCATTCCCTAACACAGGACCCCTCCTCCTATAGGTTAGCTCATAGGCTGAACCACAGGTTTCCAGTGGAGAGCGCAAGTGGAAGAATGGGTTCTGCCTCCTCCAGAAACAGACATTTCAGAGTCCTAGAGAGCAAGCCAACATACAGCAAAGTAGCTCACCTGCCCTTGCCCACACCTGTTTTCATCCTGAGCCTGACCCACTTCCCCTTTTACCGGAATCTTCTGAGCATTCCAGGTTTCCACCAGGAACACAATGAACAAAAGCAAACACAACCTTCTTGCCCTCTGACCTGGCCGGTCCTGGGGTGTCCAAGCCGCAGCCCCTGAAAGAGGGATGTGAGCTGGCCCAGGGCTACTCCATTTGGAGCGTCCCGTTGTCTCCATGTCCTTTTCATCTTCCAGGGGCCCAGAGGCTCCCAGTTCTGGGCAAAGGAAAGGTTAAACCAGTTGGGCAGGGGAGCCAGGGGGAGCAGAATCTAAACGGGGAAACTTGGTGGCAGGAACAAAGCGGGTGTTTGTTGGGCTTCCCTCCTGCCTGGGAGGCTGTTCCGGACCACGACATTCCTGGGTTGGACAGAGTCAGCTTACAGTGGCTTCTCCTTGCTGTTATTGCAGCCAAAGCCACTGCCTTTCCATAAGCCATGCTGAGGGCCCAAGTCAGGGGACCCAGCCCTTCTTCCCGGCCCGAGTTCAAAGCACAGAGGCATTAAAATAAATTTAAACTCAAGAAAAGCTAGTTCTTGGCCAGGTACAGTGGCATATGCCTGTGATTCCCAGCAACAGAGGAGGCTGAGACAGGAGGATTGCAAGTTCAAAGTTCAGCAATTTAGTGAGGCCTTAAGTAACTTAGCAAGACCCCGTCTCAAAATAAAATAAAAGAAGAAAGAAAAGGACTTGGGATATGGCTCAGTGGTAAAGTGCCCGTGAATTCAATCCCCAGTACCAAAAAAAAAAAAAAAAAAAAGCTAGTTCTTAAATATGAGAATGGGCTAGAAATAGGCACAAGAGAGAGCTTTTTAAAAAATGATCAACAAACTGGTTGTGGGTGGTCATGCACGCCTATAATCTCAACAACTCAGGAGACTGAGGCAGGAGGATCTCAAGTTCAAGGCCAGCCTCCATGACTTAGAGACACTTTCAAAATAAAAAAACAGGGTTGGGGTTGTGGCTCGGTGGCAGAGTACTTGCCTCATAAAGCAGCACTGGGTTTGTCTCAGCACTGCATATAAATAAATTCTAAAAATAAATAAAGGTCCATCAACAACTGAAAAATAAAAAGGGCTGGTGATGTAGCTCAGTGGTAAAGTGCTCCTGAGTTCAGTCCCTGGTGCCAAAAATAAATGAATGCTAAACAGATACGGATCAGGACTCCAGGGCGTGAAAACAGCTGTTCCTCCATCTTCCCCAGCAGTGGAGAGCTAACAGGCAAGGAAGGCTCAGGACAGTAGGTGGTGACTGACAGGAACACTCAGAGGGAAGGAGGACTCACAGGGGGCAGAGACCACAACCCCGTGGCAAGGAGACCAGAACTTAGCTTGCTTGCCCAGGAGCGGGGCACGCAGGGCCTAAGCTCCCGCAGCAACCTTTGCTCACCAGGCTGGCGGGAAAACAGGCGAGTCAGTGTGTGGCATTTGTTTTTATTAAAAAACCCCATTTGGTAAGCGCTTCCCTAACCCAGAAGAGACTGGATAGCCTCTGAGAGTCCCATGGCTTTCATTTCATCTCTCACCCTCTTCTGAAAGAGGAGGAAGGGGACGGGGTGGTGTCAGGCATCTCTGAAAGGCCTCTCCTGGACCCGAGAGTTCACGTTGCCAGCGAAATACCAACAGCACCTCCGTGGGGCCCCAGAGGGCCTCCAGGCGCACGCTGGGGCTGAAGGCCGTCCTGTTCGTATGGCTTCACAGTGGAACCACCGAGGCTCTCACAGACTCCCAGGCCGGGTCCTTCACTCTGGCTGAGAGCAGGGCAGGGTCCAGGAGAAGGTGGCCAAGGGTAAGGGGGAAGAGATTGCATCTGAGATCCCGCTGGAGTCTGGAAAGCACCTGTTTTCTTGGGAGAGGAAGGCCACAGAAGCCCCACTCAGTTCTTCTTGGTTTTGGGGGTGTCGTATTTCCTTTTGCTGGAGTACCACAAGAGCAGGGGGATGCCGATGGACGGAAGGGTCATAACCCCGAAGGCTGCCCAGTCCAGCTGTGGAGGAAAACCAAGGCCTTTCTTAGAGGTCGATAAGCGCTCAGGAGAGCCCAGGGAAGGGGTAGGCCCAACAAGAAAAGGGAGTGTGTGGCCCAGATTCTAAGCAGAACTTTGGCCACAAAGTTCCTCTGACCACTCCTGACACAGAAAGGCTTCTGAAGACCAGTCTTCAAGCTGTGAAACCAAAGGCCCCCAGACTGCTTCCAGACAGTGTTTGAGAACGGAGGTGCCCAGGTCTTGCCCCTAGCAGTCAGGCTTCCTCTGACCTCCCTGACCCCCCTCATCCCCCTCCTCCATCCCCTCACCTCACTTCTGCCCTTCAGCTTTGACAGACAACTCACCATTCCCTGTCATACCCTCTTGTCTGACATCTGATAGCCCCTTCTGTTTGGAACTCCTGCCCTCCCTAGCCTCCTCCTTGGATGAGCCCCCTGTGGCTCCTGAAAACAGGCCGGAGGCTGCTGCGGTGTGCTCCCCTGGTGCCCTGCATAAGCGTCTCACGGTGTCTTCGCCACCTACCTGCTGGGGCCTATATGAGCCTGTAACAATCTCTTACCGGGAGGGACTACGCCTTGATGGCCATGCCTTCCCAAAGCAAAGCTCAGCAAGCACGTGATCAGGAACTTTATAATCACTCACTGAATGAAGGAATTCCTTCATTATTTCTGCCAAATCTTCAAAACATTTTCTGCTAGATCAAACCACCAAGTTCCTGCTTGACTTTCTCAATGTTCTATGACCCTTTAATTTTTTTTGGCACTGGGGATGGAACGTAGGGTGCTCCACCTCTGAGCTATATCCCCAGCACCTTTATTTATTTTTGAAACAGGACTTGCTAAGTTGCTGAGGCTGGCTTCAAACTGTGATCTTCTGCCTCAGCCTCCCAATTACAGGTGTGCACCACCATGGCCAGCACACTATGATTCTTTAAACCTAGTCAGATACTCTCTTAGACTTCCAAAAATGAGCTGGGCTCGGAGGCATACACCGGTAATCCCAGCAGCTTGAGAGGCTGAGGTAGGAGGGAGTTCAAAGCCAGCCTCAGCAATGGTGAGGTGTTAAGTCACTCAGTGAGACCCCATCTCTCAATAAAATGCAAAATAGGGCTCAGTGGTAGAGTGCCCCTGAGTTCAATCCCTGGTACCTTCCCCCCACAAAAAAAGATCCTCCATGTAGACCAGGCTCTGCTCAAGGTTGAGTAGAGAAAAAGGCCAGTTCTATGGTTCTGGCAATAGCAATCTCATTGATGAAAATCTCTGAGCATGGTTAAATCAGGATATTTGATAACTGTCTGTATCAGATACCAACAAAACAACACCAAACTCAACAACAAAAAACCAGACAGGCAGGCTGACCAATGAAGTCTTTTAAGGAGGCCAAGAGGTTCCAGAACCAAGAGTGTTCACACCCCAAGAGAATGAGAAAATATTAGAAAGCTTACAAAATGAGGGGAGAATCTTCTGTCAAACTCCCGCTGAGCCAGGATTCCTCCCTGCCCAGGTGCACTGGTGGAGCCAACCTGAAGAGAAAAGAAAGACATTAAGGCAATCTCCAGTCGTCTCATCTAAGGAAGGAAGCAGTCCCCACATCAGATTTTTCAGTTCCCAAAGTATCCCAAAGAGTGCTCCAAGAAGATGAGGAAGGCCTTCTCACAAGGAAATGTGGCTCAGTGGCCGAGCCCTTGCCTTGCATGTGTGGGGCCCTGGTTCAATGCAAAAAAAAAAAGAAGGACAAGTATTTGAACCAGGAAGAGTCGGATGATTCTCCTAAGTGTACTGGGTGTTGGAAAGAATAGTAAATTAGGAGCCAGGAGACCTGAAAAACACCACCGGCTATGCATTTATTAAAAGGGTGGGCCAGGTATGCACCTGGAATGAAAGCTCGATCCTTCTGTCATAGCTTCAGACTCTGGAGAGTGAAACTGCTCACCACCACTGGCCCCTCTGCAAGGCCAGATGTGCAGTGGAATGACTCGCCTTCAGCAATCATTTACTTACTCCTCAAACAAAACTCCTCTTCTATACCTCACAGGGCTCACACGAGGCTCAAATGAAATAATGAGAATTATGAAAATTATAAAGCCCCCCCCCCCAAGTGGACATTACAAGTGGAGGGCTGGGATTGGCCCACATTCCTTTGCTTTGAAGAGGAGGCCAAGAGTTTGAAGCACATTGCAAACAACTTTGTTCTAAGATGGCAGCTGAGTCTTAGATTTTTTTTTATCTATTAACCCATCAAGTATTAGGTAGAACCAGAGTCCTGAAGTTGGTTCTGAAAACAGAAATGATACAAGATGTGAAAACAGCAAAGATTACAAGAACAGGGTCCATGTGGTTTATGAAAAAATGAACGATTTGAAAGTGCACTGACTGTTATAGAATTTTAGATTTCTTTTAGTTCCCTGGACAGGACCATGTTTTACCTTCATAAATTTACAAATTTATGATCTAAGATTTTTGGGACTGGGATGGTGTCCTAATTTTCTTGGTATTTCCCAGAGTCTAGCACGTCGTAAGGGCTCAAGAAATGTCTATTGATCTTTAATGAATCAATCAAAAGACTGAGTTCCTGTGCCCCAGGAGTTTATAATTAAATTGGGAGATGAAAAGAAGGGAAGACCTACATATAAGAAACAAAACTAATGAAGACAGTAAGCAACTAAAACTTTGGCAGGGGTAAGGTAACCAAGAATTAAACCCAGGGGCATGCTACCACTGAGCCACATTCGCAGCCCTTTTTTATTTTTTAGGGGTCTTGCTAAGTTGCTGAGGGCCTGGCTAAATTGCTGAGGTTGACTTTGAACTTGCAATCCTCCTGCCTCAGCCTCCCAAATTTCTGGGATTACAGGCATGTGCCGCCACATTTGGCAGAAGACAGTAACGAGGAGATATAGCTCAAAATTGGGTCTTGAGAAGACTTCTGCTAATGAAATGGAGGATAGAGAGTACTTCAACAGAACAAAGGCAAAGAATAAGAACAAAGGAAAGAATAAGCACTGAGAGGGGAGGGAGTGCAGGAAGGAGCTTGAACTAGTGAGGATTGGGATCTGTGTGGGTGGAGTGGGAAAGAGACAGGACAAGACTATTGGAGGGTGTGCAATGACAGGCAGGAGATCTTAGCTTCAATGCAACTGGCAGGACATTCTAAGCAAGGGCAAGATGGGAGCAGTGGAGCCTGTCGATCATCTGACAGTGGCTTAGAAGATAATGAAAATTACCCAGCATGCCCTGGGTTCTCAGCACCACAAACAAAAACAAAAAATGACCAGAAAGGCAAGGACAGCAAAAAACTGGACAGCAAATGACACATTCCAGAGTAAAAGGAATGCAGAAGGAATGAAGAGGAAGGGAATGTTATGAAGCTCTTTTTCCATCTATTTCAGTGACTCTGTTCTATATCTCTACAAATTGAATCACACTTATTAACAACATCAAGTTTTTGGTCAGTCTTATCTCTTTCACAACCTAGAGGCTACGGTAGAAATTCTCTAGGAATTCTTAAGGGCAGACAGATCCAAGCCCCATCCAGCCCAGGACTTGGGCAACTCACCACAACAGGACCGTCCTCTTGGGCCAGGTAAGTAATTGTGGCTGAGGTGAAGTTGAAGTAACCAGCCTTGAGAGGACGCAGGACCACGGTGTGGGAGACGTTGCTAGCACTGGTCCAAGAGTTAAGGAAGGGAAAATGAAGCTTAGGCGGTAAGAACCTTTCAGCTTGTAACCTAAGCGCACCATTCCTAAAATAGTTGCCAACATGTGATTTCATATCTGCAATACGCCATAGGAATCCAAAAACCTCTTTAAAAAAAAAAAAAATCTAACATGTGGTGTATTGTGATGTCTTTGCTAAATTAAGGGGCTCATGATATATCAAGGTTTTTGAAGTAAACTTACAAATATATTACAGATGAAAAATCATACCCACTTAAGCTCACAGATCTCTTTCGTCGACTGTATGTGAACAAAGTTTTTGAAAATACAAAAAACAGAAAATGAGAAAAAATACAAAGAGTACATTTACCCTCCTGAGAAAAATCTAAATATACTTTAATTCACAAGAGAAAATAGGGCTGAGGATGTAGCTCAGCGAAGAGTGTTTGCCTAGCATGCACCAAGCCCTGGGTTCAATCCTCAGGACCACAAAAGAGGGAGGGAGGGAGGGAGGAGGAGGAGGAGGAGAGGGAGGAGAGGAGAGGAGGAGAAGGGGAGTGGGGAGAGTGAGAGAAACAAAAACATCAAGTATCTAATCCGATACTTAGGAAATAACTGGTAGATCAGAAAAAGAAACTCCTTGAATTAGAGACTTCAAAATGGTCACCCAGGTTCTCCATGCTAGTATCCCATTTAATTTCTTCCCTTCTTCCCTTCCTCTCTCCTTCTTTCTGCACTGGGGATTTAACCCAAGACACTATACAACTGAGCTACATTCCTAGCCTTTTTAATTTTTTGTTTATACAGGATCTTACTAAGTTGCCCAGGCTGACCCTGAATTTGTGATCTTTCTGAATAGCTGGGATTATAGCCGTGTGCCATCATGCCCAGATTCACTGAATTTCTTTTAAAAAATATCTTGGGGATAGGGGTGACCGTCTTAAACATCCATGCCTGGCCACAGACATCTTTGTGTCTATAACTTTCTAATATAGTATGTTTCAGGGCCTTACAACCAAAACTTCAAGAACCCCTCTTCAGGTCTTCTTGAAATCATGCTCACACAATTTACACTAGTCTTTCCTGCCTCATGTTCCCAGTCTACTTCAAGTACCCATGCTACTTTGCAGGCAGTGGCCTCCTTCCCCAGTCTCCAACACCCAGAGCCAAGAGGATACGGGGCAATCCGGTCCCATTTGACATTGAGCATACCGGAGACAATGCCAAAGTCTTCTGGAGGGAAGGAATCATCAGATAATTCCACATCTAATGCAGCACTGAAAACAGAGGAAACAAAAAGAGTAGGTAAGGTTAATAACATTAAACTACTCAATCAACAATCAAATTTATGTTAAAAAGTCAGAACTCAAAAAAGAGATTCACATAATAATTTGAGTCTGTGGCACTGAAGGATTTATGTTGAAGACTAGATTCTACCACTCAGATATACCAAAATATCTGAGCATCTAGAAGGGAATGGGCCCAAATTCATTCTTGTCTCAATTTCTTTGTGTGTGTGGGAGGGGTTGGAAGAGAGGACAAATATGGGGAAAAAAATTAAAGGGAATAAAATGAAAGAATGGCAATAAAAATGCTCATGAAGTAGTGAAAGAAGGAAGCTGAAACTTAAACCTTTGAGGTAGCAAAGGCCTGTATATTTTCTATGTCTTCATCTTCCCCTCTGGTTTCACAATTCTTGTGTCTTCTCTACTCTGAAACTCTTCCAACCTAAAAACTGGAATATGGTGTTTTGCAATGTAGGCAAAAATGTCCTCTACTTCCAAGAGTAGGCCCAATAATATCTAATGTTACTAGATAACAAATCCCAAAGAGAAATCACTACTCACCAAGATGTTCCTTATGCTCATCTGAGAACTAAGAATCCAGAAAAGGGCCCAGTCGGAAATCCCGGCGCCTCCTTACCTTGAGCCAACATTGTAGATGTTGTACTGTAAAGTCAGGTCTCGCCCCTCCACCGCATATCGGTTCAGCAGGGACTTGGAGGCCAGAAGTCTGGCTCCTTCCTCTGCTTGAGTGACAGCTAATAGAGCCACAAACGCCAGCAGCCTCATCTTTGGAGAAAAAAAGCAAAGTAAGTAGTCAACCCAGTAGTATGTGACCAAAATCCTCCTGACAGCCTTCCCTTATAAGTCCATCAAAACTCTCTTGATCCCCTATCCAAGCAGCTGCCCACTCCACAAAGCCCTGCGCAGGCTACCAGCGCTGACCACTGTCCAGACTCATCTCTGCGCGTAGCCCCGGAAAACGGCCCCTTTTCTGCGCCCAGGTGCTCATCAACTGGCGGGTGCCCTTAGCACGGGGCAGAACAGGGTTTTCCTGCGGTGTCCTGTGACCACCTCAGGCTGTCTGCAGCAGCCTCTCGCTTTCCCTCACACGGGGACCCGCAGGCGGCAGCCTTCCCGCAGCAACGTTCCTCCCCCACAGCTCCGGCAGGGATCCTCCTGAAGTCTCGTACCCCTCCCCACCAGTCCATCCCCGGGATCCCGCTGTCCTTGTCCCCGCATCCCTCCCGGGTCCCTGGGGGTTCGGTTTGATCTGCCCCCTGCTTCCTCCGGTCGGCCCCCACTCCCTCCGCCAAGGTTACCCGTCCTCCCGCCGGTGCGGCCTGCCCGCGCGAACCCCCGGCTACCGAGGGCTGTGCGGACCCGAGGCTATCACCCCTCCCGCTGCAACTCCCTAAGCCTCTGGACTCACCGTGCGCATCCCAAAGGCCCTTCGGGCGCCACCACGACCGGAAGAGAACGTCAGCACCCAAAAGACCGGAAATAAGCTCTGGCCGGAAACCCAATGCCTTGTGGGAATTGTAGTTCCTGGAAAAGCCACGCCTCTCCCTTTGTAGCGCCAGCCGGACTCTAGGATCTGAGCGCTGCAGGAGCGCTGCTCCGTGCGTTCTCCACGCTCTTCTTTTTTCAGATTTACTTATTTCTTGCGGTACTTGGGATTGAACTCAGGAGAGCTTTATCACTGAGCTACATCTCCAGTCCTTCCCATTTTGTATTATAAGACAGAATCTTGCAAACTTTCCCATACTGACGCCAAACTTGTGATCCTCCTGCCTCAGCCTCCCGAGTGGATGAGATTACAGGCATGCATCACCTCAGTCGGCCTCAGGCTTTTGTTCTGCCCTCCTGAGTGTGGCTTTTCAAGCTAGTTTTTACTACTGTATGTGACCAGCACCTGATTAGGGGCTTTTAGAAAATAGCAAACCTAGAGATTTGTCAAACTAGGAATCACAGAAAAGCTCCTACTAGCGTTCTTCCTATTCCCAGGTGAGGAACTTAGTCATCATGCTACATCCAGCAAGTCACCAAGCCCTGAGCTTTATTTAGAAGCCCTTTGAAGTGTCAAAAAATAGTTATTTTTCCCCCTCCATTCCCACTATAACTACTTTAATTCATGCTCACTACTCTATGCTGGTTTTATTTAAGTAGTCCTCCTATCTTAGGTTTTATGCTTTTGAATCAGTTCACAGCAAACTTCTCCAAACCACATTTTTGAACAGTAGACCCTCAGGTTCCGGAAATGGGACTGTGAAGTTAGGCAGCCATGAATCCAAGTCCCAATTCTGTCACTTACTTGGTAAAGTAATCTTGAAGTAAATGTTACTTACATAACACCTTGGTGAAATGAGAGAATTAAAGTACTTTCAAAAGGTCAGAGGATCATATAAGATCTCAGATATAAAACTGGCTTGAGTGCAGTGACATCCTAGCTACTTGAGGGCCTGAGGTGGAAAGATCACTTGAGCCCAGGAATTTGAGGCCAACCTGGCAACATGGTGAGACCCTGTCTCTAAAAACAAACAAAAATCTCTTAGTACAGGGCCTGGCAGATAGACGAATGTGCTCAATAAATGGTAACTGTCAGTATTAATGTTACTCTGTGTCTCCATTTGTAGTATTACTGCATTCAATATGCATTTATTAATCACCTACTTTGTGCCTGGCTTTGCTCTAGGTAGTGGAGAATACAGTGGTGTACAGGACAGATAAGGGTTCTACTTTCTGAGGGCTTATATTGTTGTGGAATAATGCATATCGCCTGTATTTGTTTGAGTATATGTCTTCCCATTCCCCATCTCCCAGATCTTATTGTCCCATCTTCTGTTGCTTGGTGTCATGCCTCAGGACACAGAAGGTTTGCCAAGGAATAGTAATGACTTCTCTACACACAACTTCCAGTCTGCTCTGACTTCACACCTTTGTGTGTGGCTTGCCTGAAATGCCTTACTGTCCCTCTTTCCCTATCCAAATCCAACTCATCGTTCAGGGCCTTGTTCTATGTTCATTCCCTCTAGGAGGGCTCCTTGACTTGAATTAACATTTTATAAAAGCACCAAGATTTAATGTTGTCTTCTAATAGTTTCTAGTTTTGTTTTTGTTTCGTTTTGTGTACTGGGATTGAACTCAGGGGCACTCAACTACTGAGCCGCATCCCCAGCCCTAGTTTTATATATTTTTAGAGACAGGGTCTCACTGAGTTGCTTAGCACCTCCCTGTTGCTCAGGCTGGCTTTGACCTCCAGATCCTCTGTCTCAGCCTCTCAAACCACTGGGATTACAGGTGTGTGCCGCAGTCTGGCTGGGCACAAATGCCACAGTCTGGCTGGGCACACAATCACGAGCCACCACACAGCTTGTAGATTCAAACAGCAACTCTTTATTCCCGAACTCACACCAGCCGTCTACAATCACGTTCTGGGGAAATCCACGTTCTCTGCCCAAATCCACGTCCACTGGGCTTCTATCTCCAAAATATACTGTCTGAATCCCGTGAGAACTCAAGGGGAACTCAGGCAGCAGGATACGCCCTATTCCCAGCAGGAATAATCTTAAACCTTAAACCTGGAACCTAAACTGGGAACGCCCTAAACAAGATTATCTTAAAACCGGGAACACCCTAATCTGCCTTGGTCCTTGAGCAAGGTTAAGTACATTCAATGTCACTGCAACATGGGGTACGCTGGCAAGGAAATTGTCATACTTACTTGGCTAATGGCTCCCAGCATCTCCCCCCTTCTGATTAATTAAACAACAAGCAATGTGGCTTAAGGACCGTGCCTGGTAGGTTGTCCAATTCAACATATGGTTCTTACCCGTCATCGGAAAACTGACCTTTAGGCGTCAGCCTCCTGTCTTAGGTTGATACCACTGCAATTGAATCATACCCGTCACTGACTACCGGTCCAGCATACAGCCATACTTGTGGATAGGTCTATGCACCAGTGGGGGGGTGAGGTTCTTTGCCTCACCTCTGTTGGCCCCCAAATTTGGCCTTGGTGCCAGTGGGGGAGTGAGGTTAATGTGGCTTATGGACCGTGCCTGGTAGGTTGTCCAATTCAACATATGGTTCTTACCCGTCATGGGAAAAACTGACCTTTAGGCGTCAGCCTCCTGTCTTAGGTTGATACCACTGCAATTGGATCATACCCGTCACTGACTACCGGTCCAGCATAAGCCATTGGCCCCCAAATTTTAGACCATCACTAGCAGAAGGGAGGAGGATACAGAAATGCCATGACACCAAGCCAATTGACGGCTCCTTGGGAAAAATTGCATCACTGGTGACACCATCAGCAAAGATATGCCAGCACTACCACAACTAACATGGGGTGCGCTGGCAAGGAAATAAAAATTGCATCACTAGTGACACCATCAGCAAAGATATGCCAGCATTACCACAATTCGCTGCACCAAACGATAGTTACATAGTCCAGGCAAGTTCTGCAAGCAGTTCAAAGCAGAGGAATCTATCAATATGTCCATTTCCTCCCCAAATCCTTTTCCTCCCAAAGTAAGTTGACTCTTTGATTGAGCATTACTTGTTGAGTTCTTCACCGGCACTGGGATGGAGATAGGAATTCTGGCAATGATGCTAAAGAGACATTATCCTGAAAAGAATTATTAAATATAATGAAAAGGAAAGGTGAAAGTAAACAAACAGATCTGTTAACCTACTTTAGAAACAATCCTTAACAGCCTTTTACCTAATTTAAACTAGTAAACAAACAGATCTGTTAACCACCTTTAAAAACAATCCTTAACAGCTGTTTACCTAATTTAAATTAAACCATTTAAATCATGTGAATAAAAAAAATAATAATAATTCGGATCCATTTTTTCATGAGCGCTCCTCATATAAGAAATATGGACATACGCACATACAGACATACAACACAAAACACAAGAGTGTACACAAACGTACAACACATAAGAAAATAGTAAAGGCCTTGTAGCTTTACCTAGGTGAAATCTCCATTGCAATGTTTAAAAACTCCACAGTCAAAAAATAAAACTGATCAGAAAAACATTAACCTAGGTTTGTATGAGCTCAAAAAATAAAAATAGAACCTTATGATGTGGAAAAATGCAATAATAAAATAGCTATTGAAAAAAGCATCCTGGTTAATCACTGTCGCAGATGTAAGAATGGCCAAGCTGGAGTTCTGGATATCAGCTGTTATGGATTTGAGTCAAATCATCTTCTTTTCGATCTGTAGAAACTGTTTTAGTTAATCTCTCTGGAATCCAAATGGGCTGCTGTTCTCCCTGTGGAAAAACACAAACAGACCCCCGACTCCAGACAATCACTGGGTCAGGACCTTTCCATTGTCCTGTTAGAATATCTTTCCAAAGTACTTTAGGCTTATGTACATTTTTTGGATACATATGCCTTTCCGCAGCACTAAGTCATGATGAATCCAAATTTAAAAAGTTTAGAGTAAAAAGCGTTATTTTAAGTTTATCTTTGGGGGATATATACCCCCTTCCAATTCCCTCTTTTTGCTTTAATAAGTATATGTCTGTATCTAATAGTTGTCTTAGCTTTTTGCATTTTCTATATGAAATACCTTTACTTGACATTTTCAACCATTTTCTATCTTATTTCTATCTTCTAGT
The DNA here is from genome assembly GCF_021218885.2 of Marmota monax. Lineage (NCBI taxonomy): Eukaryota > Metazoa > Chordata > Mammalia > Rodentia > Sciuridae > Marmota > Marmota monax. The sequence continues at coordinate 1,191,100 of NW_026694593.1, read as the reverse complement.
TTTTTTCTAAGGTTTTTATATTTACCCTTAGTTGCTTATTTTCTCTCCTAGTTTTCTTGTTTCCTATTTTGTGGGTTTAAAATTCTTGTCTTTCTACATCTTTTTAATCTTCCTATATCTTTTTTATCTTTCTACATCTTCTCTCTTTTTTTTTTACCTTTCTGTACTTCTGTTTTTAAAGTTTTTCACTTTAAATTTTTAATCTTCTTTATCTAAATATCTTTTATCCTATTATCTTCCCATTTTTTTAAAGTAATGCCTTTAAGATTAACTAGGCTTCAAATGATGCAATAAAGCAATCTTTTTTCCGCCATGAAGGTATCTCAACCACCTTCAATTTAACCTTTTAAAGCCTTTTAATTATCATCTATACTGTACTTTTAAATGTACTTTTTCACCACCTACAACTTCACTCTTTTAAACGAGGCTTAGATTCTGTTTAAATCGCTTTAATGTTAGTTTACATGGCTGCCCTTCAACCAAAGGCCTTTTTTTTTAACTCCATTGAGAAGCTTTGTCTCAATCTGCCATGTACAAATATCTTTTTCTTCTTTCTTCCTTTCTCAAGCTTTTAAAGTCTAGTTTCCTCAAAATCTTTTTAAATGGTATTTACAACTTTTTACTTTACCACACAGAGATTATCTCATCTAGAAACATTTCTTTTTCCTTTAACCTTTTATATTAAAATATATTTCCACATCTTGAATCTTTTTCTATCTCTTTTTTAACCGTTAACCCTTTTTATAAATTCACATTTTGAAACAACTCTTATAAAATTTCTGATTTAGACAAATTACTCCACTTTAATAAGATGAAAGACTTTCATGTTTTTTATGATACTATAATACTATAATTGAAACCCAACTGAAAATTTTTACTCTTTGTATATAAATTACACATGATAGAATCTTAACACTTAGTAACCTTGTTTCAGCAAAGACACAGACCAAAGCAATATTAAACATTTTTCCATTTACCAATTTAGGAAAACACACATAATGTTTAAACATATAACCTTATGGAACTTAATAAGTAAAGAGTACTTGATTTCATATTTAGTGGTTGATATTTTAACACTTTAGCTTTGAAAATTAATCAGATGTCTGTAAAAACCAATATCTTAGACAAATGTAGTAAACAGAACTAACCATCTTTTTCTTGAAGAAAAATCCTTCTACAGGATACCATGATGGTCCCATTGATATACTTAATAACTCGTCTTTAAAAAGCCATTTGCTACATTTTTGTATTTTATCAACATATGCCCTAATTGTTCTTGGTCTCACTGGGGTGCCTCCTTCCTCTAACAATTTCTTTTGCTCGGAGGCAAATAACTTCAAACCTTGAGTCAACCATTTTCCCCAGTTTGCCTGAGAAAGTTCTAGGAACAGGCAACTTGAAATAAAAACAAAATAAATCAAAACGAGAACACATTGTTTTTTGAATTGGTCACCCATTCTTTCTCTCTTCCTCAAGGGTGAGAAATTTCACTTACCTCTAAGCTTCAGAAGCTCCCCGTACGGGCCACCAAATGCCGCAGTCTGGCTGGGCACAAATGCCACAGTCTGGCTGGGCACACAATCACGAGCCACCACACAGCTTGTAGATTCAAACAGCAACTCTTTATTCCCGAACTCACACCAGCCGTCTACAATCACGTTCTGGGGAAATCCACGTTCTCTGCCCAAATCCACGTCCACTGGGCTTCTATCTCCAAAATATACTGTCTGAATCCCGTGAGAACTCAAGGGGAACTCAGGCAGCAGGATACGCCCTATTCCCAGCAGGAATAATCTTAAACCTTAAACCTGGAACCTAAACTGGGAACGCCCTAAACAAGATTATCTTAAAACCGGGAACACCCTAATCTGCCTTGGTCCTTGAGCAAGGTTAAGTACATTCAATGTCACTGCAACATGGGGTACGCTGGCAAGGAAATTGTCATACTTACTTGGCTAATGGCTCCCAGCAGGTGTGCACCACCACACCCCGCCCCCAGCCCATTTTTTATATTTTATTTTTAGATAGGGTCTCACTAAGTTTATCAGGGCCTTGCTATGTTGCTGAGGCTGGCTTCAAACTTGTGATCCTCCTGCCTCAGCCTCCTGAGTCTCTAGGATTACAGGCATGCACCACTGTACCCAGCTGGTTTCTAGTATTAAAAATGTATCCTAGGGGTTGGGATTGTGGCTCAGCAATAGAGCGCTCTCCTAGAATGGGTTCCATCCTCAGCACCACATAAAAATAAAGGCATTGTGTTGTGTCCATCTACACCTAAAAAATAAATGTTTTTGAAAAAATGTCTCCTAAGGATTAGTTCCTATTTCTCTAGTACATAATTTATCCACAGACCCTACAGCAATGCTGAGCACATAGGAGGTCTCAAGAAATGCCTGTTGAGTGGAGGATTTTTTGTTTATTTCCAAAGATTGCTTCTATATCAATTTCTCCAGGATTAGAAAATTATGAAGTGTGAGTGTTCTTGTTTCCCGATTAAATTTTACCAGCACACTGTCCAGACACCCTACAAAATAGGCACTTCTGGTTTCAGAAGAGAAACATTTTAGCCAGTCCTGGTGGCACACGTCTTTAATCTCAGTGACTCAGGAGGCTGAGGCAGGAGGATTGCCAAGTTTGAGGCCAGCCCCAGCAATTTACAAAGCCCCCAAGCAATTTAGTGAGACCCTGTCTCAAAGTTAAAAAAAAAATGTTAAAAAAAGAAAGGGCTGGAGATGTTGCTTAATGGAAGAACACCCCTGAATTCAATCCCTAGAACCTCAACAACAACAACAACAACAAACTCCATCCTTGTTTCGGCTGCTTATCCATTGACCCTTCTGCTGCCTCTTCCCCATCCAATGAGTCACTTGTTCATTTCCTGGAACATTTAGCATATCGTTTTTCTGGTGCCAGGGATTGAACACGGAGAGGGCCCCTACATGCTAAGTACCCACTTACCACTGAGCTAGACCATCAACCTGATGAATTCATCTTTTGAGAATGTGTCAAGCACTGTGATCCTCACTGTGACAGATACGAAGACAGGATATGGTGTCTGCCCTCAAGGAATTTAGAACCTAGCAATAGGGATGAAACATTGTCATTGGCAACTGCAATGCAAAGCAGAGCCCGTTGTGGTGGTGGCTGCTTGGAATCCCAGAAACCTGGGAGGCTGAGGCAGGAGGAGTGCAAGTTCACGGCCGGCCTGGGCAATTTATAAAGACTTTGTCTCAACATAAAAAATAAAAAGGGCTGGGGAATGTGGCTTAGTGGGTGAGCACCTGGGTTCAATCCCCAGTGGGGAGTGGAGAGGGAATGGTGTTTGTGTTTGTATGTGGGTGTGTGTATTTTTTTTAAGCCTGGGATTGACATTTTATTTTGTTTTTATTTATTTATTTATTCGTTCTAATTAGAGGGAAATGGCATGTTAAACACTACTCAAAAAATAACAACTGGGCCGGGCTGTGGCTCAGTGGTAGAGCGCTTGCCTAGCTTAAGTGAGGCGCTGGTTTGATCCTCAGCACCACATACAAAAATAAATAAAATAAAGTTATAATTTTTTTTATAAATTTTTTTTAAAAAAATAACAATTGCAGCAACAATTCAGTGGCTTCCCATTGTCAAAAGGCTTACAATTTCCAATTCCTTTGTGTCATGGTGGCGACCTCCCCTGTGGTCCCCATCTCCTTCTAGGCAAATAGACCACTTTCTCTCTTGCCTACTATCTTACTTTCAGATTTTTTTTTTTTTTTTTTGGTTCTGGGGATTAAATCAAGAGATGCTTTGTACCACTGAGCCACATCCCCAGCCCTTATAATTTTTTTTTTTTTTTTGAGACATGGTCTCACAAAATTTTCCAGGCTGGCCTTGAACTTGCAATCCTCCTGTGTCAGCCTCCCAGGTCACGGGGATCGCAGGTGTGTTCCACCCGGCCCAGCTTTAGACTTTGGTTAGTACAAGTTATTGATATTAAAAAAAGAAATCCTTATTTTTTTTTTTTAAAAAAATTTTAGTTGTAGTTGGACAAAATACGTTTTTGTTTTTTATGTGTAGATAGACACAACACAATACCTTTATTTTTATGTGGTGCTGAGGATCGAACCTGGGCCCCGACCATGCTAGGCTAGCACTCTACCACTGAGCCACAACCCCAGCCCCAGCAATCCTGATTGACTACATACTATTGAAGGACGTGTGCTAGTTTCTTTCTATTTTTTTTTTTTTTTTGGAGGGGGAGGTTGTACCAGGGATTGAACCCAGAGGCATTTAACCCCTGAGCCATATCCCCCACACCTTTTTTTTTTTTTTAATGTTTTATTTTGAGACAGGGTCTCATTAAGTTTCTGAGGCTGGGGCTGGGGATGTGGCTCAAGCAGTAGCGCGCTCGCCTGGCATGCGTGCGGCCCAGGTTCGATCCTCAGCACCACATACAAACAAAGATGTTGTGTCCGCCGAAAACTAAAAATAAATATTAAAAATTCTCTCTCTCTCTCTAAAAAAAATTAAAAAAAAAAAGTTTCTGAGGCTGGTCTTGAACTTTCAATGCTCCAACCTCAGCTTTCTGAGCGACTGGGTTTACAGGCATGCCCCACTGTGCCCTGCTCATCATCTTATTTGTGTCTTTTTGATGAGGAGGAGGAGTTCTGCATTTTGATTATAATGTTCTCTAAAAATACAACTAGAAGCTGGGTGTAATGGTGCAAACCTTAATCCCAGTGACTAGGAAGGCTGTGGCTGGAGAATTGCAAATTTGAGGCCAGCCTCCTTAATTAGGGAGACTCCGTCTCAAAATAAAAAAAATAAGAAGGGCTGGGGGTATACTCAGTGATAGAGTGCCCCTGGGTTCCATTTCTAGTACTGGAAAAAAAAATCCAAACAACAACAACAACAAAAGCAATTAGTGTGACTTCAGAAATAGTGCCTCTTGGTGCTTTGGACTTTGGACATTTGGGAAAGAAATAGATGCTGGAGTTAAAACAAAATATGACACTCACATTCAATACAGTCGATAGGAGTCACTGTCCACCAAAGTGACCTATGCCCAAGCGAGTCTACCAAAACTACCCTCAGAATTAGTTTGGATTGTTTTTTTTTTTTTCTTTCTTTCTCTCTCTAGAACCAGTAGAGACCTGGGAAAATGTTGTGGTAACAGTTTCACCCTTGGTACCCTGACATATCCCACTGTGGATCAGAGAGTCTCAGATATAGACTCTTTTGGAATCGATTTTGACCAGAGGAGAGATTTTTGAGGGTCAGTTGCTAAGGCAGTGTTTCTGCTGAAATTCTTCCAAAGCAATATAACTGCTTCCTGCCATCTTCAAGGAGACCCCCAAGCCAAGAGATTCAGGAGAACTTTGTTGGATGTGAACAGAACACTGTGTGCCAGGGACAGAGGTGCACAGAGCCAATACGAGGCTAATCATGGTGTCAACTGTGCCGCTAGGATGATGTCAGGTTTTATGCCTCTTCCTCTCCTCTCCTCCCTTCTTCTTTCTTTCTTTAAAAGAAAAAGAAAAATTTTTTTCTTGGCACTGGGAATTGAACCCAGGGGCACTTAACCACTGAGCCATATCCCCAGCCCTTTTTTTATTATTCAAAAAAATTTTTTTTTAAATTTTGAGACAGGGCCTCACTAACTTGCTGAGGCTGGCTTTGAACTTATGATCCTCCTGTCTCAGTTTCCTAAATTGCTGGGATTACAGGCATGTACTACCACCATCAGTCTTTCTTCTTAATTTTCTCCTTTCTTTTTTCTTCCTTCCTTCCTTTTTTTAAAAAATTTTTTATTTTAAAATTTTCTTTCTTTTTTTAGTACTGGAATGTAGCTAGAAGCCCTTTTTATTTTTATTTTGAGACACAGTCTCGCTAAGTTGTTGAGGCTGGCCTCCAACTTGTGGTCCTCCTACCTCAGCCTCCTGAGTTACTGGGATTACAGGTGTGTGCCACCATACATTCATGCTCTGTTTTTTGATGTGTGAGAGACAGCTTTAGCAGCCCACTGGTGTGTCTTTTGGGGTCTGCAACAAGAATCCAAAACAAGATAGTGTGTGTCGTTACTGAGAAGTAAGAGGCAAGATGCTTCTTGGCTGGTGGCTGGGCGGGCATCCAGTGATAGAGTCTTGCTTCCAAATCTAGGGCCCTCAGATGGCCATAAACTAGCTAGAAGGGTATTCTGTGATGGATCCAATAGGAACTGTGCCACTTTTCAAGAAACACCCACACCAGGTGCAGTGGTGCACCCCTGTAATCCCAGTGACTCAGGAGGCTGAGTCAGGAGGATCGCAAATTCCAGGCCAAACTCAGCAATTAGTGAGATCCCGTCTCAAAATAAAATACTAAAGTGCTGGGGGTGTCGCTCAGTAGTTAAGAACCCTTGGGTTCAATTCTTAGTAACAAAAAAAAAAAAAAAGAAAAAAAAAACTGCGCAGAATCAGACCTGTTAAAGTCATATCACAAAAGTTTTTCTTTTCTCTTTTTTTCCAGTGTAAAAACAACACATTAAATTTACCATTTCTGGGCACGGTGGCATCCGCCGATTATCCCAGCAGCTCAGGCAGGAGGATCTCAAGTTCCAGGCCAGCCTCAGTAATTAGGGAGACCCTAAGCAACTTAATGAGGCCCTGTCTCTAAATAAAGTGTAAAAAGGGGCTGGGGATGTGACTCAGTGGCCAAGCACCCATCACTTCAATCCCTGTTACCAAATAAATAAATAAATCTATAAATTTACCATTCTAACCATTCTGAAGTGTACACTTCAGTGACCTTAAGTACATTCACACTGTTGTGCAACCACCTCCACCACCACCGATCTCCAGAATGTTCTCATTTCCCTAAACTGAAACTCTGTACCCATTAAACAACTTCCTTCAGTTCCTCCCCTCCAGCCCTGATGGCCATCGGTCTACTTTCTGACTCTGAATTTGACTACTTTAGAGAGTGGATTCTATCTCAGATAAATGGAATCATATTTGCACAAATAATACACACATATATTCTCATTCAAAAAATAGAACAGGGCTGGGGTTGTGGCTCAGCAGTAGAGTGCTTGCCTAGCACATTCAAGGCCCTGGGTTTGATCCTCAGCACCACATGAAAATAAAGAACATAAAAGTATTGTGTGCAACTATTAAAAAAAAAAAAAAAAAGAACAATTCTGTCAGGTTGCAAATACAGATGCCCCCCCCCACAATGTTATCTTCCTTGTTTTCTCTATAATTACATCTAATTGCTGCCTCTACTCATTTTTCTACCAGTAGCAAGAATTTAATCTCAGCTGGGTGTAGGGGCGCACGCCTGTAATCCTAGCAGATCAGGAGGTTGAGGCAGGAGGATTGCAAGTTCAAAACCAGCCTCAGCAATTTATCGAGACCGTAAGCAACTTATCGAGACCCTGTCTCTGCATAAAACATAAAAAGGGCTGTGGGGGCTGGGGCTGGGGCTCAGCAGTACCTGCAAGGCCCTGGGTTCAATTCTCAGCACCACATAAAAATAAGTAAACAAAGGGCTGGGGTTGTGGCTCAGCAGTAGAGCACTCACCCAGCACGTGCAAGGCCCTGGGTTTGATCCTCAGCACCACATAAAAAAAAAAAAAATACAATAAAGTATCCAACTAAAACTAAAAAATAAATATTAAAAAAAAAGGGCTGGGGACATGGCTCAGTGATTAAGCAACCCCGGGTTCAATCCCCAGTACCAATAATAATAATAATAATAATAATAATAATAATAATAATAATTTAATCTCAGTTAATGCAGGGACCTGCCACCCACTTTGGGGGGTTGCCTCTTAGCTTTTAGGGGGCTCCTGATATGACAGGGACATGAAGAGAGGGGATTAGGAGGTTTTGGCCTTGGTCATCAGTACCTTTCCTTGCTAGTATCCATTAAAACACACCAATCAGAACTCCCTGCCTCTGAATTCCCAGTTTTTTCCTCTCAGCCTGACCACTGAACAACACTCCCCTCCCCCTCCCCTATTTTTTTTCTTTTTTTAGGGTGTGGTGCTGGAGACTGAACCCAGGGCCTTATGCGTGGGAGGCAAGCCCTCTACCAGCTGAACTACTTCTTTATGCCTCTCTGGAGCCTTAGAAAGCTCCATGGGGTTCTCTAAGACCCTTTATCTCTTCCTTGCTAATCAGAGTCCTTCCTCAATTCCACAGACCAGGATGGGACCTGGGGTGAGCACAACACTTAAAAGAGGGGCTGGGGTTGTGGCTCAGCGGCAGAGCGCTTGCCTAGCTAGCACGTTCGAAGCCCTGGGTTCAATCCTCAGCACCACATAAAAATAAATAAATAAAGGTATTGTGTCAACTACAACCAAAAAATAATTTAAAAAAAAAAAAAGAGTATCTCAGACCTCTCCCTGGGCACACCCTCGTTTACCTACCCTTTGGCCCCAGCACCCATGGTGGTGTAGGGGAACTACATTGCACTCTTTGGGAGCAAGCCCAAGACTCCTCTTACTCTTGGATTCACCAAACTATGTGGATTCCGGCCCCTTGCCCCAATTTTTGCCTCTTTCGCTTCTTCCTCCCTAATTTGGACTAACTCTACTCATCTGAGATGAGCTAGGTGAAGGAGCAGACGTGATAGAAAACTGGCTCTAACCTCTCTAGTTTAAGTTCAAGTTCAAGTCCAGTTAAAGTTTGCCAATTATCTTCTTGCGCTGTGGACAAAAATCTCCCCGCCTTCCTCCTCCACCAGCCTTGCTATGTTGCTGAGGCTGGCTTTGAACTTGGAATCCTCCTGCCTCAGCCTCCTGAGCTGCTGGGATCAAGGCGTGCAGTCTCACGGGTCTTACACGGCATCTCACAGCCATTTTCAATGAGGTTGTTTCTTTCAGACCTTTAACTCTGGCTCTCCAGCTCTCCGGCCACCCTTCCAGATAACAGGGGATAATTGGCTGGGTTGGTGGGCTCCTGCCCTAGGCTGCACTAACACTGCAGCGAACCTGTAGGAAGATGACTTGTTCCAAGTCTGTCCCTTTATTGGATTGTGAACACACGGAGAAAAAGGTCATATCTTTTGTTTGTTGAGTGACTTTTCCATAAAAAGCCCCTAAACAGAGCTGAGTTGTGACAGAAGAAAAGCCCTGTGGCTGACCATGAAAAGCAGATTTGGCTGGAAATGAAGAGTTTGGAAAAGGCAAGATTACTGCCAAAACATTGCCTACCATTCAGCGGGTGCTTAATAAATGCCCCTGCATACACCATTTAAGAAATTATTTAGGGGGGCTGGGGATGTGGTTCAAGTGGTAGCGCGCTCGCCTGGCATGCGTGCGGCCCGGGTTCGATCCTCAGCACCACATACAAACAAAGATGTTGTGTCCGCCAAATACTAAAAAAATAAATATTAAAAAAATTCTCTCTCTCTCTACCTCTATCTCTCTCACTCTCTCTTAAAAAAAAGAAAAGAAAACTAAATAAAATAAGCCTTTAAAAAAAAAAGAAATTATTTAGGGGCTGGGGATACATGCTTGCCTAGCATGTTTGAGGCTCTGGATTTAATCTCTAGCACCAAAAAAATTGTGTGTGTGTGCGTGTGTGTGTGTGTGAGAGAGAGAGAGAGAGAGAGAGAGAGAGAAACTGTGTCCTCTTGCATCCTACAGAAAAGCACTCCTTTGAACCCATGGGGCTGGGGCCCCACCCTCCTGTTGCTATAACAACCACTTTTGTGAGGACATGGGACTGAAGTATTGTGTGGGCTGTGAGGGAGGAAGGAGACACACCAGTGTCCCATTGCACTAGTGATCATAGGGCTTTAAGGAAATGCAGAAGAAAGAAAGCGATTCTTCATCAACTTTCCGTGTAAGAGGGCAGGCACGACCAGGGATGGGGGCAAGGTGATCCTGAAGTTCTGCTTCCTGTGGGCTGCTCCTCTCAGAACTGACCTGTGCTGCTGGGCGCAGTGGCACATGCCTATAATCCCAGCGGCTCTAGAGCCTGAGGCAGGAGGATCACAAGTTCAAAGCCAGCCTCAGCAACTTAGCAAGGCTCTAGGCAACTCAGTAGCTGTCTCTAAATTTTAAAAAAGGGGGTGTGTGGGGGGGAGCTGGGGTTGTGGCTCATTGGTTAATTGCCCCTGGTTTCAATCCCTAGCACCTTCCCCCCCTTCCCCTCCCCCCCCCAAAAAAAGAACTGACCTGTCCTTCTCTTCCCTAGGAGACCCAAGAAGATTGGGGGTCTTCACAACTGGAACATTCCTCCTTAACCATCTGCAGCTTCACCGATGAGTTAGGCTACCAAGGGAGCCAGGAGCTGTCCAATGTGAGTGTCCCATTCCCTGTCCACACTCCTTTGAGGTTTTGTTCCCCTGTATCACCAGCTGGGTATTTTAGCCACTAACACACACACACACACACACACACACACACACCCCGCATTAAGATGGCCTGTGGCAATTTTCTGTACCTGCCCGATGTCGTGTTCCTCACAACTAAAACACTCAGGGTCTGGGTTGCACAAAATAACCACACAGGAGGCAGAGAGACCTTTTTCTTTGGGGGTCCTGTGACAGCTCCTGTGACCTTAAGGGTCGAGAGAGAGAGAGAGAGAGAGAGAGAGAGAGAGAGAGAGAGAGAGCGAGCCAGCACATGCTGACCTTTTTATTGGGAAGAAGCCATTCAAATGAGGCAGGGGGTCAGGTTTCAGGGGACTGAGTCTAGCTTCCTGACGTCTGCTGTCAGCAGTTTGACTGACAGCTAGGAAGGCCACACCCAAGGGCAGAGCAAGAGAAGGGGACACACAAAGGGCTTTTCTGTGGAACTTTCTATCCCAAACAGGGCAAAGGGGTAGGATTACAAAGGAATTGAGTGTAGCTCAACCCCACGGGTGACACAGCTACATCTGAAGAGACACCCTCAACTTCTTGGACAAGGCAATGTCCAGGTCACCACGGGATGTAGTGACCCGTCAACGCCTCTCGCTCCAGGATGGAAGGCATGGGTCATTCAGAGTGGCTCCCCACAGCCTTCCTTATTTCCAATTCACATCTTTACTAAACATGGCTCAACTTGATGCCTTCCAGGAAAAAAAAATACTAACAATAATAATAGAAATCACAGTTTATATTTATCGAGTACAGACTACAGGACATTTTTACTTATTCTGATCCTCCTGCCTCAGCCTCCTGAGACCCTGGGATTAGATGCGTGGGCCACTGCACTTGATCAGAGACTTCTGCTCTCCCTTGTGAGAAGTAGAGGGGAGGATGTTGCAGGTCCAGCCTCTTCTTGCTGGACCTGCTCAACATCCTCCTTCTGGGGAAAGACTCAATCCTCCTCTACTGGGGGTTTAACCCAGGGTTACATGCCATTTTTAAGAACTTACATTTCATTTAAACCTCAGAACAATCATGGAAAGTAGGTACTACTATCACTCCCATTTTTCAGATGAAGAAACTGAGGCAAGGCAGGTTGAATAACTCTCCCAAAAGCACAAGTAGAAGGCATAGATGCTAAAATTTGAGCTTTGTTTGTCTAACTCGAGCATGTGTACACAGAGCAGATGCAGGTGACACACACCTGTAATCCCAGCCACTCAGGAGGTTGAGGTACAAGGAATGCAAGTTCCAAGCTGGCCTGGGCAATTTAGAGAAACCCTGTCTAAAAAAAAAAAAAAGAAAAATAGAGCTGGGTGTGGAGGCACATGCTTGTGATCCCAGTGGCTCAGGAGGCTGAGGCAGAAGGATCACAAGTTCAAAGCCAGCCTCAGAAACTCATGGAGGCCCTAAGCAACTTGGAGAGAGCCTGTCTCAAAATAAAATATAAGAAGAGCTGGGGATGTGGCTCAATGCTAGAGTGCTCCTGGGTTCAATTATCAGCACCAAAACAAAGAAAAAAACAAAACAAAAATTTCACACAGAGAACTGCCTTCCAGTTAGTGACTCCATTTTTTTTATTAACCCTCTGTGGTATCCTTTCAAGAACTGCATATGAGCTTTTTTTTAAAATATTTATTTTTTAGTTGTACACAATACATTTATTTTACTTGTTTTTATGTGGTGCTGAGGATCGAACCCAGGGCCTCGCATGTGCTAGGCAAGTGCTCTACCACTGAGCCACAACCCCAGCCCGCATATGACCTTTTTTTAGGGGGGTACCGGAGGTTGAACTAAGGGCCACTCCACCACTGAGCCACTGTATTTTTTTTAGAGACAGGGTCTCACTGAGTTGCTTAGTGCCTCACTTTTGCTGGTTTTGAACTTGCAATCCTCCTGTCTCAGCCTCTCAAGCTTCTGGAATTAGAGGCATGGCCCACCGGGTCGGCTGAACTTCTTGTCCATTTGTTCACTTAGAGAGATTAAATGCTAATCATGATTTTTGTTATCTAGCTCTGACACCCAGTACACTGTACTATTTAAAGTATTCAATCCGGGCTGGGGCTATAGCTCAGTTGGTAGAGCGCTTGCCTTGCATGTACAAGGCCCTGGGTTCAATCCTCAGCACCACACACACACACACACACACACACACACACACAAAAGCATACAGTCTCATAAACTCTGACTTATGAAGCCATAAGTATAACATGAATATATGGTTTCATGAGAATATACGTATATCAGCCTCAAGTGTATGTCTGGGTAATAAACATGTCTAAAAACAAGAAGGTTTTCTAGAACAGAAAAATTAGACGGTGATTATTTATTTGTCTTCCAGGATGACTTTTAACCAGAGCATCCTATTTGAATCTTTTCAAAACAAAACAACAACAACAACAAAAAAAAACCTTTCCTGCATTCAGAATGTTCCTGCATATTCTTTGCAGATACCACTTTGTAACTTCTCTTTTAGTAATTTTTTTTTTTTTTTGCTGTGCAGGGTATTGATCTCAGGGGCGCTCTATCACTGAGCTACATCCCCAGACCTTTTTATTTTTATTTTGAAATAGGGTCTAAATTGCCCAGATTGGCCTACAACTTGTGATCCTGCTGTCTCGGCCTCCTGAATAACTGGGAGATGTGCACTAGTATGCCTAGCTTGTCCTTAGTAATTTTAAATGAAGTCTCTTCTGGAGTGACACAATCTTTTTACCCAGAAGTCTTTTTTGTTTGTGCATTACAATCAAACATCATGGTAGGGTTCATCCTTACATACTTGTGCATTATTGCATGCACATGACATAATCTGGCCAGCTGAGGGACAGACTTATCACCTCTGCTGCCCATTCTGCACCCACTCCGGGGGCTCTCGTGGTTCCTGCTTGTCCTCTGATCTTAACCCTTCTCTACCTCATTCCCATCCCTCCGTCATCAAGTCCCCTAGGTAACGGGATGGGTCAGTGGAGACCACACTTCATTCTTTGCTTTCCATCTCCCAAGGAAGAAGACCCCAGCCTTGGCCCCTCCAAGAGGCGAAAGCGAAATAAGGTCGCTATCCTCCAGATGAGGAGAAATGGAGGGAAAGAGGAAGATGAGGAGGATGAGGCCGAGGGGCCTCCTCCCACTTTGCAGTCCCCTAGGCTGAAACGGAGGCAGTGGCCCATCTCAGAGACCTCCCGACCCATAGCCAAGGAGACCTTGAGCGAAAGCACCTCCAGCACATGCACTGATGGGTCCCAGGTGTTCTGCTGCAGTCTGGCTACTTTTTGTCAATATCTATGTCGCTGCTGCCACAGGACACAGAAGTCCACAGGGGGAAGGCATCTCAATCCAAGGCACTACTAATGGGTGACGGCCCAGAGCTCCACATGGCTCCTCCAGGAGCTCCACGGGAAGGCTTGGGCAGCAGCCAGAAGGGAAAGTGCAGTCCTTCAGCTTGTAAATAAAGCAAGATTTATTTTTGATTAATGATGATTCCAGAATTTTCTTTCTTTTTCTTTTTTTTTTTTTTAGTGCAGGGGATTGAACTCAGGGATGCTTTACCACTGAGCTGCGTCCCCAGAGTTTTTAATTTTTAATTTTGAGACACGTTCTCACCAAGTTACCCAGGTTGGCTGTGAACCTGTGATCCTCCTGTCTCAGCCTCCCAAGCTGCTGGGATTATAGGCGTGCAACCCCATACCCAGTTTCAACATTTCCTTCTTTCTAACTTCTTTTTTTTTTTTTTTTTTTGTACAAGGGATTGAATCCAGCGGTGTTCACCCACTGAGCCACATCCTCAGCCTTTTTATATTTTATTTAGAGACAGGGTCTCGCTGAGTTGCTTAGGGCCTTGCTAGATTGCTGAGGCTGGCTTTGAACTTGTGATCCTCCTGTCTCAGCCTCTGGATCTGGAGCCTCTGGGACTACAGGTGTGCACCTCCACCCCAACTTCTTAACTTTCAATGAATTGTCTCAGACATGGAGCTAGTGTGTAGATGTGTGAGACCCTGGGAAAGTGTGAGAAGTCTTTATGTTTATTTATTATGGTGCTGGGGATGGAACCTGGGACCTCAAACACTGTAGGCTACATCCTCATCCCTTTTTATTTTTATTTTGAGACAGGGTCTCATAAAGTTGCTGAGGCTGGCCTCAAATTTGTGATCCTCGTGCCTTAGCCTCCTAAGCAGCTAGGTGTGCACCACCGTGCTCGATTCCTTTTGATTTTTCATCTCGAGTCAGGGTCTCATTAAGATGCCTGGGACTCCAAGAAAATGACAAGCAGCCTGAAGAGTAAAAGCCTTGAGGTGAGTAAATGGGGAGGCCTCAAGGACTAATTCTGTGGGTTATCACCTCCAGCAGTCTCATTTTCTTCCAGTATCTCAAAGATCTAAGACAACATTTTTGAGCTTCTAGTTGTAGCAGACAATAAGAGCAGAAGAAAGACTATTTGGCCAGAATGAACTTAGGAACCATTTTTAAGATTGTGCTTGCCCAACAACAAAGTTTATTACCATCTCCCTTTCCTTCCTCAGTGTGAGTAAAGGAGAAATGGGCCTCTACCTCCATCACCTCCCCAACTCCTGCCTGCCCCAAATATTCACTAATAATTTGGAAGGAATCCTACACATCAGGATCTATCATTGTCTTAGGCCAGTATCCCCAGAAGCCACGTTTCAGATGCAGGGTTTTTTGTTTGTTTGTTTGTTGTTTATTTTTATTTTTAATTAATTAGTTAATTAATTAATTTTGGTACCAGGGATTGAACCCAGGGGTGCTTAACCACTGAGCCATATCCACAGCCCTTTTGTATGTTTTATTTAGAGACAGGGTCTCACTAAGTTGCTTGTGGCCTTGCTATGTTGCTGAGGCTGGCTTTGAACTCTAGTTTTCCTGCCTCAGCCTCCTGAGCCTCTGGGATAACAGGCATGTGTTTTTTATGTTGGTTATTTTGAGGATTGGAACCTGGGATGCTCTACCACTGAGCTACATCGCTATCCCTTCTTATTTTTTTTTTAATTTTGAGGCAGGGTCCTAAGATGCCCAAGCTGCACTCAAACTTGCCATCCTCCTGCCTCAGCCTCCAGAGTCACCCCAAGGAGCGCACCATGGCAGCCAGCAAGACAGCGTTTCTTATGGATGTGATTTATTTATGGAGAGGATGCCCTCAGGAGAGGAGAGAGGGAAGCAGGATGAAGCAAGAAAGATAAGCAAGGATACTGTCTCAGTGAGAGCCTGCTTCAGTCTGATCCCAGGCCACAAAATGGGTCCCACTTTTGAGGAACGAGGTTGGCCTTTTGTAAGCTCAGATCAGTCCACGGTGGACTGCCACGGTGGAGGCTGCCCAAGGTCGCGGTTTGACCATTGCTTCTCCAGCAAGGCAGCCCCGCTATTGATAGAGGGCAGTTCTCCAGTGAAGGGGCCGCCTGTGAGCTGTCACAGTCAACCCTACAGCAGCCAGGGCATGGGTATAGGGCCTCATAAAGGGAACCTGGGCAGGGGACCATGAGGGCAACTTCTGAATTGTTACTAGTTGTCTTTCCCAGTATGTTTAACGTTTGTAAGCCTTAAACAAATTGAAAAATTGTATTATAGTAAAGTGCATGAAAAGAGACACAAATGGGGAGAAATCATGTTTCTTTCTTACAGAAGATCTGCAACTAACAAATCCAGAATGAATGAGGGAAATAGCCTGATTTGTTGGTGCATGCTTGAAATTCCAGCTATTTGGGAGACTGAGGCAGGAGGATTGCAAGTTTGAGGCCAGCCTCAGCAATTTAACAAAGTCCTAAGCAACTTAGTGAAATCCTGTCTCAAAATAAAAGATAAAAAATGCTGGGGATGTGGCTCAGTGGTAAAGGGCCCCCTGGGTTCAATTCCTAGTGCTGAAGAAGAAGGAGGAGGAGAAGGAGAAGGAGAAGAAATAGAAATGAAGGGAACAGAAAGTTGCTATTAAACTACCAGCCTTAATTGGTGCAGCAAGCTGGGCACAGAGGTGCATGCCTGTAATCCCAGCAGCTCAGGAGGCTGAGACAGGAGGATTATGAGTTCAAACCCAGCCTCAGCAAAGGAAGAGGCACTAAGCAACACAGTGAGACCCTGTCTCTAAATAAAATACAAAAAAAAAAAAAAAAATAGGGCTGAGGATGTGGTTCAGTGGTTGAGAGCCCCTGAGTTCAATCCCTGATACCTCAAAAAAAATTTTTTTTTTTTGTTGCAGCAAGACTCAAAATCGGTGGTGAAATTAATGGGTGACAGTTGGAAGAGAAATAAGAGATTTGCAAAGTCTCAGAGTTTCTCTCTCAAGAGATTTATTAATTATGAAGTTACAGATAACTCTATAGGGAGAAATCTGACTGATAACCAAGTTATCTGGTAAACATTACCAATATAAGCAATGCTGTATACTCTGGATAGGATGGACTAAGAAGGTACATCATTTCTTTGGCCAAAAGCATCAAAAACACGGCAAAAGTGCACAACCTCCATTTAAATATAAGGAAACACCAGACAAACCAGGTATGGTGGTACCTGTAATCCCAGTGATTTGAGAGGCTTAAGCACGAGGATTGCAAAGATGGAGGCCAGCCTCAGCAATTTAGTGAGACCCTGAACAACTTAGGGAGACACTGTCTCAAAAAATTTTTAATTGCTGGGGATGTGGCTCAAGCGGTAGCCAGAATCTGGCAGAGTGCAGTGGCATGCGCCTACAATCCCAGCAGCTTGGAAGGCCAAGGCAGGACGATCTGGAGTTCAAAGCCAGCCTCAGCAGAAGTGAGGTGCTAAGCAACTCAGTGAGACCCTGTCTCTAAATAAAATACAAACAAAAAATAGGGCTGGGGATGTGGCTCAGTGGTCAAGTGCCCCTGAGTTCAATCCCTGGTATCTGCCCACACAAACAAAAAAAAAGATTGCCAGGATCTTCCATGGTGGCACACATTTGTAATGTCAGAGACTCAGCAGGTTGAAGCAGGAGGATCTCAAGTTCAAGGCCAGCCTGGGCAACTTAGCAAGACCCTGTCCCCAAATAAAAAATATGAAGGGCTGGGAATATAGAATCCTAGGTTCAACCTCCAATAACACACAAAATACAAAAAATAAATTTTGCCAGGCATGGTGGTACACACTTGTAATCCCAGCAGCTTGGGAGGCTGAGGCAGGAGGATGGCAAGTTCAAAGCCAGCCTCAGCAATATAGTGAGGCCCTAAGCAACTTAAAGGACTCTGTCTCAAAATAAAAAACAGGGTTAGGGAGGTGGCTCAGTGGTTAAGTGCCTGTGCGTTCAATCCCTGGTACAAAAAAAAAAAAAATTTTTTTAGAGATTTTCAAAATTCATTTCCAAAAGGTCAGGGGTAGAGTCTAAGAATCTGAATTTTACCAAAGAGTCCAGATGAAACAGAAGAAGAAAGAGAGTTAGCAATAAAAAGAAGGTATAATCAGGAAAATAAAAGAATCACCAGAAAAGTACAGTGCCATAGGATGAAATGATTACAGGACAGGAAGTCATTAGAAAGTACCCTTTGGGGGCTGGGGATGTGGCTCAAGCGGTATCGTGCTCTCCTGGCATGAGTGCGGCCCGGGTTCGATCCTCTGCACCACATACAAAGATGTTGTGTCTGCCGAAAACTAAAAAATAAATATTAAAAATTCTCTCTCTCTCTCTCTTAAAAAAATTTTTTAAAAAAGTTCTGAGGATGTAACTCAGTAGTAAAGCATCCCTGGGTTTAGTCCCCAATACCCCTCAAAAAAGAAAAAAGAAAGAAGAAAAAAATCAAATAAACCCCAATTGAGGGTCACTGTACAAAATAACTGATCAATACTCATCAAAAGTGCCAAGACTCCAAAACAAGGAAAGACATATTAATGGAGCCTAAGGGATTATGACAATTAAATCAGTATGATCTATTGGACTGAATCCTGGAATAGAAATGGTAGTTAATGAACAAAGTGGTAAAAAATCCTAACAAAGTCTATAGTTACTTAATGTTATTGCACTGTGGTAATTAGTTTGGATAATGGTATTTTGGTTATGAAAGAAGAAATGTGTGATGAGTGTAGCAGAACTGTATATTTTTGCAACTTTTCTGTAAGCCGAAAATCATTTCAAAATAAATAATTGCTCAACTTAAGGATTGAGCACAATTCAGCCACAATTCAAATCAGGGAAGAGAACATTTTCAACACCACTGAATGCTCCTTTCTTCTTTTTTTAGTATTTATTTTTTAGTTATAGGTGGATACGATATATTTTATTTTTTGTGGTGCTGAGGATCGAACCCTAACCCTCCCACGTGCCAGGCGAGCGCCCTTCCTCTGAGCCCAACGTGCCCCTTTCTAATCACAAATAACCATCTCCCCATTGAGGGAGCAACTCGGTGACCTTTTATGGCAATCACTTCCACTTTGTTCCTTTTGTCCTTTTTTTCTCTTTTTCATTTTTATTTTTAGACAATCATCCTGAAAAGCGTAGACTAGTTTTTACCTAAATAGACACATCAAAAAAAGTAGCTTGATTTTGTCTGTTTTAGAATTTTATATACATGAAACCATGCAGTATTCATTCTTTTGTGTATCCCCCCCCACCTTTTTTTTTTGGTACCAGGGACTGAACTCAGGGGCACTCGACCACTGAGCCACGTCCCCAGCCTATTTTGATTTTATTTAGATATTTAGAGACGGAGTCTCCCTGAGTTGCTCAGTGCCTGGCTTTGGCCGAGGCTGGCTTTGAACTCTCCTGCCTCTGTAGAGCCTCTGGGATTACTGGGGGACGCCACAGCACCCAGCTTCCCGTTTTTGCTTTTTGGAAATCTTCGTTTCATTGACTCTTGCTCTTCTCTTTCATTTTCCATCCTTCCACGTTCCTTGAGCTTATATTACTGGTGTACGTTCTCTCTCTTTGTAAACTTCTTTGGAGGATTGCTTAACTCATTACTTTTCAACCTTTCTTATTTTCCAATATATGCATTTAAAACTATTAATTTCCCTTTACATACTGCTTTAATTGAATTCCACCAGAGTTTATAGGTGATTTTTTTGGTTAGTTTAGTTTTTTTTTTTTTCTTTTTTGTAATGCTAGGGATCAAACCTAGAGTCTCATGCATGCTAGGCAAGCACTTTTACTGCATCACCAGCCTTGGTTAGTTTTTTTTTTTTTTGTACCAGGGATTGAACTGAAGGGTGATTAACCACAGAGCCACATCCCCAGCCTTTTTAAATTTTTGAGACAGTGTGTTGCTAAATCACTTAGGGTCTTGCTAAGTTGCTGAGGCTGACTTTGAACTTGCGATCCTCCTGCCTCAGTCTCCCCAGCAGCTGGGATTATAGGTGTGGGCCACCACACCTGGCCTAATAAACTACTTTTTTTAAAAAATATTTTTTTAGTTGTAGTTGGACACAATACCTTTATTATTTATTTATTTTTGTGTGGTGGTGAGGATCGAACCCAGTGCCTCACACATTCGAGGCAAGTATTCTGCCACCGAGCCACAATCCCAGCCCCCTAATAAAATACTTTTAAAAAACAAATAACCAAGCCAGATACTCTGGTGCATGCCTGTAATCCCACGGGCTGGGGAGAATGAGGAGGAGGATCGACTGTTTGAGGCTAGACTAGGCAACTTAGCCAGTACCTGTCTCAAGATAAAAAATAAGAGCCAGGCAAAATGATGCATGCCGGTAACTCCAGCAACTCAGAAGGCTGAGATTGGAGGGTTGCAAGGTTGAGGTCAGCCTCAGCAATTTAGTGAGGTACTAAGCAATTTCGGAAGACCCTGTCTCAAACAAAAAAACAAACAAACAAACAAACAAAAAGGCCAGGATTGTGACTCAGTGGTAAAATGACCCTGATTCAATTCTCAGTATCAAAAATTTTAAAATAGATTAAAAAATTAAAAAAAAAATTAAAAATCATAATGGCTGGGAATGTTTTTCTGTGGTGGAGTACCCCTGGGTTCAATTCATAGGAGGCTGGGGGACAGTAGATAAAGATGCTTCAGGCTCATCTTGTGCATTTCCTGTCCCAGTCCTAGAATCAGCCATTTAGCCCTATCTCCAAGGAGGGGTGCCTAGTTCTTTTTTTTTTTTTTTTTTTTGAGAATGATATTAGAACCCAGATGATCTGAGTATTCGTAATTGTTGCTATCAAGTGTCATTACTTCTATGCCTTTCAACTGACTGAACAAGGAGATATATGTCTGTATACATATCTATGAATATTTCTATGTATTAACCTAAACAGGAATTCACACTGATGACTCCAATTCTTTTTTTAATATTTTTTAGTTGCAAATAGATCTTTTATTTAATTAATTTATTTATTTATATGCGGTGCTGAGGATCGAACCCAGTGCCTCACCATGCCAGGCAGGCAATCTACCGCTGAGCCACAACCTCAACCCCCTATTTTGTTTTTTACTCTGTGACAGGATCTCACTGAGTTGCTTAGGGCCTCACTAAATTGCTGAGTCTGACTGAATTCACTATCCTTCTGCCTCAGCCTCCCAAGCTGCTGAGATTACAGGTATGCACTACCATGCCCAGCCTGGTCATTTTATTTTAAATGAATATTTATATATATAAATGAATATAATCTTGAGTCTCAGAGCTCAAGATTCATAACTACTAAACTTCACTTGCATGAAGATCCAGATACCGGGTGTGTTTCTCTTGCCTGAGCTAAGGGAAGGGCTGTCTTCCCAACAGATCAGGAGGATAGAGGAAGCAGCCCAGCCGTCTGCCCAATGCCTCAGTTTCCTCCCAGAAGGGACAGATCTCAGATGCCATATGAGCTAGGGATGGGAATGGATGAATGTAATCTTCTTCATTCTTAAACCTTTTTTTTAATACCTCCATGATCAGTTTAATTATATATATATATATATATATATATATATATATGTTGTTAATGGGCTTTTATTTTATTTATTTCTATGTGGTGCTGAGAATTGAACCCAATGCCACACACGTGCCCTTGAGCCACGACCCCAGCCCTAAATGATGATTGTTTTGTTTTTGTGGTCCTGGGGATTGAATTCAGGGGTGCTCTACCTCTGAGGTACATCCCCAGCCTTTATATTTTTTAGGGTCTCACTAAGAGCTCAGGGCCTCCCTAAATTGCTGAGGCTGGCTTTGAACTTGTGATCCTCCTGCCTCAGCCTCTTGAGTCTCTGGGATTACGGGCATGCGTCACAGCACCCAGCTGAAAGACATTTTCACTGGACATAATATTCTAGACGGGCAGTTATAGTCCTTGGCCACAGGGAAAATGCCGTTCTATTCTTTGGCTTTCCCCTTTGCTGTCAAGATATGAGTGACAGTCTGTTGCTCCTTTGAAGGTTAAAAAGTCTTTATTCTCTAGTTGTTTTAAAATATTTTTTCTTTTGCGTACTTTCAGAAGGTAGGTTTATTCATTGGGGTTCATGAATATATAAATTGGTGGTTTTGCTTAATTCTAGGTAAGTATGAGATATCGCTTCTCTAAAGATTGCTTCTTCTGGGGGCTGAGATTGTGGCTCAGCAATAGGGCGCTTGCCTAGCACATGCGAGGCCCTGGGTTCAATCCTCAGCACCACATATAAATAAAATAAAGAGATTGTGTACAACTACAATTAAAAAATAAATATTAAAAATAAAAGATTGCTTCTTCCTCTTTTCTCTCATCTTCTAAGACTCCAGTTAAAATTCTGTTAGCCCAGGGGCTGGGTGTGTAGCTCAGTGGTAGAGGGGCAAGCTCTTACCATTTTGATCCCCAGCACTTCTGTGTTTGATCCCCAGCTCTACACACACACACACAGACACACACACACACACACAGAGTTAGCTCAACTTATGTCTTGTCTTCTGTATTTTCATCCTCTAATTACTCCAGGTTTCATTGTCATAGTTCTTCTGACCTGTTTTTCATATCTGACTGCTTGGCTATATTGAATCTGCAATTAAATCCACCTGTTGAGGTCTTAATTTCACTTATTGTATTTTATTAGCTCAATTTTCTATTTGGGTTTTCTTTTCCCTGCAGTACTAGAGATAGAACCCAGGGGCATTCAACCACTTAGCTACACCCCAGGGCTTTTTAATTTTTGAGACGGGGGTCTCACTAAGTTGCTGGGGGTCTCACTAAGAAACCCAGGCCAACCTTGAACTTCATATCCTCCCGCTTCAGCCTCCTGAGTAGCTGGGATTGCAGGCATGTGCCATTGCACCCAGCCAGACCCCCAACTTTTTTTTTTTAAAGAGAGAGAGAGAGAGAGAGAGAGAGAGAGAGAGAGAGAGAGAGAGGGAGAGAGAGAGAATTTTAATATTTATTTTTTAGTTTTCTGCAGACACAACATCTTTGTTTGTATGTGGTGCTGAGGATCGAACCTGGGCCGCATGCATGCCAGGTGAGCGTGCTACCACTTGAGCCACATCCCCAGCCCGACCCCCAACTTTTTAATTCTTTAGCTCCTGGTCCTTCAAAGGCCCTCAAATATACAGCTCAGCCTCTCAACAACCTTTTCCCAATTAGTTAACTCGTCTAGGTCAAAGACAGTCTGTAGGGCTTTCTTTACCCTCTGGGCTCCAAGCCAAGCTTATTAACCCCTTGGTTTTTCTTGTTTCACTCAGCTTTTTGGATTTCTGGTTAGAGTATCTGTCTGAAGCATCTGGTCTACCATTCTCAAAATTGGGACCTCCCATTCCCTTATCACAGAACTCTAGTGTGTAACTTCTCTACCAAAGATGAAACTTCTGGGTCTGAAGACTTCCTGGAGTTGCATGAGTAGAGGTAGAACCAGGTTTAGTTTCAGAGCTCAAGATTCATAACTACTAAACTTCACCTGCATGAAGATCCAGATACAGGGTTTGTTTCTCTTGCCTGAGCTAAGGGAGGACTGTCCTCCAACAGATCAGGAGGATAGAGGAAGCAGCCCAGCCGTCTGCCCAATGCCTCAGTTTCCTCCCAGAAGGGGCAGATCTCAGATGTCATATGAGCTAGAGATGGGAATGGATGAATGCAGTCTTCCTCATTCTTAAACCTGGTTTTTGATACCTCCATGATCAGTTTAATTTTTTTTTTTCTTTTTTGGTATCAGTGATTGAACCCAGGGGCACTCAACCGCTGAGCATATCCCAGCCTTTTTTTATATTTTACTTAGAGACAGGGTCTTGCTGAGCTGCTTAGGGCCTTGCTAAGTTGCTGAGGCTGGCTTTGAACTTTCATTCCTCCTGCCTCAGTCTCCCGAGCTGCTGGGATTACAGGCATGTGCCACTGCACCTGGCTGATCAGTTATTTATTTATTTATTTTGGGGGTACCAGGGATTGAACTCAAGGGCACTCAACCACTAAGCCACATCCCCAGCCCAATTTTGTATTTTATTAGAGACAGGGTCTCACTGAGTTGCTTAATGCCTTGCCATTGCTGAGGCTGGCTTTGAACTCACGATCCTCCCGTCTCAGCCTCTGGAGCTGCTGGGATTACAGGTGTGCGCCACTGGGCCTGGCCAGTTCTCTCTTAACCGTCAATGCTCCTTAACAGCTGTGGTAACTGAACCCAACTTCAAACCCCTCTAGAGTCCACCTTATTCCTGGTAGAACCAGGATGTTGTCTAGCCAGCCTGCAGCAGAAAACACACCAACACACTTTCACAACAAACATCACACCATTTATTTACAAAGGCCAGTGTGGGAGTTGGGGGAGGTAGGGAGGAAAAGGGCAGACATCTTCTCTGGACTGTTTGGGACCCTTTCCCACTTGGAGCAAAATTCTGTTCCTCTTGCCTCCGTGTTCTCCAAGCAGCGGGGCCATACAGCTGAGGGAGGAGGTGGTAAGAGCCTCCTCCATGCTCCAGTACAGCAATGTCCAGTTCCAGATTAAAGGCATCATTGCCACCATCCCCTCTCCCTCCTCAAATAAACTTTCTGGCCTGGAGGGAAAACAGTAAAAAATGGAAAGACCAGGGGATCTGGAGGGAGAAATCCCCTGTGCTAGTCTCCAAAACAGTGGTGGGTGGTAAGGGTACCAGTCACACCCAACAGCTTCACAAGGGTCCCCACACTGCCTTTCCGTGACCCAGCATCCAGAGGCCTAAGCCCTCCTGGGTGTCCCCATTCTGCTCTAAACCAGCCCTCTTACTCGCTTGTCCCTGTGAGAGGCAGCACTAAACTAGAAATCCACAAAGAACCCGACTGGCCCACCTCACATGTGGGCACACATGCACACACACTACCCACTGCTGAACAGACTCCAATCCCCTCCATACCCTTTGAGTGGAACTCACAATTACCGGGGACAGGAGAGACAGGGAGGTCTTGAGTTCATGGGAACGTGTGTGAGACACTGCTTAGCATCGAGCCCCTTTCTTCAGTTCAAATCCCATTAGTCTACCTATTTCTCCTCCGTCGGGCCTGGGCCTGGAGTCTCTTGCCTAAAGAGCTACTAGTACTCCCAGACCCCAGCTGTAGTTCCATCTGAAGCTTTTTGCTTAGGCTGCCTCCCTGTCCCCTTCCTCTAGGAAATCTCAGTGGCTCCTCTGCCGTAACAGTCTTCATCGCTCTGGTCCAGGGCCTGTTAATTTCCATCCAGAGTGCTGTGCCTTGTGTTCCCCTTTGGATGAGAAGTCCCAACAGAGCCCAAGAAAAAGTCCTAGGTGAAGTGCCCAGAGTAGGGTTTGAGGAGAAAAATCACAGCCTGTTTCACCTGCCCCCACCTTCAGAGTGCGGTGCTAGCCCTGGAGGGCCCAGGGAGGGTGGGGAAGAGGACAGTTACCAAAGGTAAGTTAAGAGAAGCCAAAGCCTAGTGGTGTGGATGGAAGACTGTTCCAGTAAACCAGAGAGTTGGGTCCTCCTGCAACTTTGCAGTCCCCACTGAGAAGTCTGAAGATTGCAAAAGGTGGTGTGGGCAAGGAGGTGGGGTCAACCAACAGAACTGTGAAAACTGTTTAAATAGCTCTGCTCAAGGAGGACCAGGAGAGAAGACTCTGTTAGAGACAGCAGTGAGATCAAAATTCTCAGAGCGGTGGCATTGGGCCCATGCCTCTAAGGTCACCCTACTGTTTGGAGAGTCAAAGAAGAAGACAGAGGGATAAGCTGCAGAGGTTAGGGGCTGACAGAGGAACCAAAGGTCAGTACTGGGTCAGGGGAGAGGCAGGAGGCATGGGCCAAAGGATTAGGAGAGCTGGGAGCCCAGGAGTCTCTCGATAGCTGCGTTGATGTCCCCTCCAGTGGCAATCAGGGCCTGCAGATTGGCCTCACGATTGATGAAACCCATGGAGTTGAGCTGCTCCAGTTGTTGCTGAAATCTCACTTCTGGCGTCTGCACCTGGAGGGGACAGGCCTTATGAAGTGGGCACAGAACCCACCCCAGAGGAGTAGCTGAAGCTGAAGGGCTTACAACACCAACAGGTCCCTGACGTCCTCAGTCACTGGGGTGGGGAGGAGGGGGCTGCACAGGAAGGCCACGGGGAAGAGCTCCTGAGTCACTGAAGAACTATGATAAAAAGGCAGGGATCTTACTTGAAATCAAGTGCCTGATAGGCCTGGGTCACCTTATATTCCTATTTCCCATAAATACTCTGGAGATATTAACAAGTGCTCCAAAAGCCAAACACTCTGTGGCCAAATAAAAGGCATGCCAAACATGCTCCTTCCTGACGGTCATCACACACACAGCCACATTAAGAGGCCAGAGAAGGGGCTGGGGATGTGGCTCAAGTGGTAGCGCGCTCGCCTGGCATGCGTGCGGCCCGGGTTCGATCCTCAGCACCACATACAAACAAAGATGTTGTGTCTGCAGAAAACTAAAAAATAAATATTAAAATTCTCTCTCTCTCTCTCTCTTTCTTTGGGGAAAAAAAAAAAAAAAAAAAAAAGGCCAGAGAAGGGTCCCAAGAAAAAACTGTATGTCTGTATGTATGAAGCTGTAGGAGGGACTGAACACCGGCACCACTGAGCTACATTCCCAGCCCTTTTTAATTTTAGACAGGGTCTTGCTGGGTTGCTGATGCTGGCCTTGAACTTGTTATACTCTGCCTCAGTCTCCGGAGGGGCTGAGTAGCTTCACACTTTTTTTTTTTTTAGTGCCAGGGATTGAATCCAGGAGTGCTCAACCACTCACTGAGGCACATCTCCAGCCCTACCTGTCTGGGTCTCTTTTTATTGTAATACTAAGGATTGAACCCAGGGCCATGCACATGCTAGGCAAGTGCTTTACTATTGAGCTATACCCCCAGCCCTTATTTTTAAATTTTGAGACAGGGTCTTGCTAAGAATGCTAACAGCCCCACTAAGCTGCTGAGGCTAGCCTTGAACTTGCGATCCTTCTGCCTCAGCCTCTGAGGTTGCTGGGATTACACGTGTGCACGACCACCACTGGCTTCACGCACATTTTTGTTGAGCAGCTTTTCCCTGTGGGTCACAGAGGTCAGAGACAATCCAGGGCATCTCTATCTCTTACCTTACTCCAAGCCCTGGCCTTGACTTTGTGGCCCAGGACTCTGCAATCCTTCCAAAGTCTCAGAGGTAGAAGCTGTTTTAATTACCAAACAAATACCCAAGGGGCTGGGAATGTTGCTCAGTTGTCGAATGTGTGCTTACGCTATGCAAGGCCACGGTTCATCTCTAACCCTCCCCTCCCTAAAAGAGGATGAACAGGGGCTGGGGCTGGGGCTTAGTGGTAGAGCACTTGCCTAGCATGTATGAGGCACTGGGTTCCATCCTCAGCACCACACATAAATAAATAAAGATCCATCAACAACTAATTAAAAAAAAAAAAAAAAAGAGGTAGAGTGCTTGCCTCACATGCACAAGGCCCTGGGTTCAATCCCCAGCACCACAAAAAGTAAACAAATAAATAAATAAAAGGTATACTTCTGGCTGGGCACAGTGGCATATGCCTGTAATCTCAGCAATTTGGAAGCTGAGGCAAGGGGATTAGCAAGTTCAAGGCCAGCCTGGGAAACTTAGCAAGACCCAGTTTCTTTTTTTCTTCTTATTTATTCATTTATTTTTGGTTGTCAGTGGATCTTTATTTATTTATATGCAGTGCTGAGAATCGAACCCAGTGCTTCACACATGCTAGCCAAGCGCTCTACCAGCTGAGCCACAGCCCCAGTCCCAGCAAGACCCTGTTTCAAAATTAAAAAGGCTGGGCTGTAGCTCAGAGGTAGAACACTTGCCTCTCACGTGTGAGGCACTGGCTTTGATCCTCAGCACCACATAAAAATAAATAAATAAAACAAAGGTATTAGAAATAAATTAATTAATTAAAGGGCTGGGGAAGTAGCTCAATGGTTGAGCACCCCTGGTTCAATTCCCAGTGGTGGGGGTGGAAAACGTAAATTCTGGAACCAGAATGCCTGGGTTTGAATCATGGCTCCCTTACTTACCAGCTATAAAAATGAGGAATCCACTGAACCTCTCTGGGCCTCAGTTTCCCCATTTGTAATACAGAGGTAATACTAACAATAACTTTCTCCTAAGAATAAGGTAATGGGGCTGGGGCTAGGGCCTAGCATGTGTGAGGCACTGGGTTCAATCCTCTGCACCGCATAGAAACAAATGAATAAAATAAAGGTCCATCAATATCTAAAAAAAAAAAAAAAAAAAAAGAATGAGGTAATGAACTCTTATACAGAGCATCTGGAGCAGTACCGAGCACACCAGGGGACTATCACTATTCAACTCCACCTTACAGCTGTAGGAACTGAACTGAGGGTGGCTGGTGAATGGTAGGCCAGCCAGCTTTGGCCAACTGCAGAGCCGGCCCTGCTGCCTCTGGTCTACGGCTACCCTTGACGCTGCCCGCGGGAAGTGGTGAGCCGGATACCAGCCCTGCTGCCCCTGGTACCTGTGAGTTTCCACTCCCAGCCAAAAGCTGGATCATCTGCTGCACGAGCTGCTGCTGGGCACTGGAAGCCCCGGTGGGAGGAGTCGTGGCGGGCGTGGCTGGCGAAGAGGTGGGGCCCTCGGCCGTAGACCCAGAGCTGCCGCCCGTTGAGGGCGCTGTGGTCCGGGACATCCCAAAAGAGCCAAGGCTGCAGGCAGGAAAGGCCAAGGGTAGGAGCCGGCATTCAAGAGAGTTGGGAATATGAGATCCAGAAGGAAAAACAGCCAGGGGCGATGGGACAGCAGATCCTCGGGGACACAAAGGCTGCCAGAGAGGGCAGAGAGGGGAGGAAGGGGGCACTGGCCCTCACCTGGGTACCAGCCCGGGGGCCTCAGTCTGTAAGGTCTGCAGTCCCTGCTGGATCTGCAGCAAGGCCTGCATGGCCCGGGGATTGGTGAGGATAGACAGGGACTCCGGATTCTGCATCTGGGAAAGAGACAGGCAGCGGGAGTGGTGGGAAGAGCAGGCAGCCTAAGTCCAGAGCCCAGTCCTGCCCCTCTAGGCCCCGTACTCACCTGCTGCAGGAAGACGGGGAGCTGCAGCCGGAGCTGCTCCTGCAGTTGGGGGTTCCCGGCAAAGAGGGGCACATTCACCATCATCTGCCAAAGTGAAGGTAGAAGAGAGAGGCCTGGAATTTCCCACCGGGAGAACTGCCCACAGCCTCAGCCACCCCCACGACCCCCACCACTATAGGAAATCTGGCCAGGGCTCCCAAGGACCTCAGATATCCTAAAGGCCCACGTGGGACAGCAAGGAGATGGAACCATGCTCTGAGAAATGAAGAGTCAGATGTCAGGCTGCTCAGTCTGGTCAGATGGTGGTGACACCAGCTAACACTTCCAAGTACACGGGGCTTACTTTGTGGCACACTATGTTCTAAGCACTTGACATGTGTTAACTTTTCTAATCCTTTAACCTAGTGAGGCAGGAACTAGTCTAATATCATTTTGCAGATGAGGAAACTGGGAGGTTAAATAACTGTTAACTCACAAAGCTGGGACGTGGCAGAACTTGGGATACAAACTCAAGCAGTCCGGCAGTCCCAGTGTTTTGTTTGATTGTGCAGGGGTTAAACCCAGGGCCTCAACTTCCCAACACGCGCTCTACCACTGAACCACGTCCCCAGCCTCTTATTTTTCATTTTGAGAAAAGGTTTCACCAAGTTGCTGAGGCTACTCTTGAACTTGCTATCCTCCTACTCAGCCTCCTGAGTCCCTAGGATAGCAGGTTTTTGCCACTGTGCCCAGAACAACAGTTTTTTTTTTTTGGGGGGGGGGGGTATTTTTACTTGTAGATGGACACAATACCTTTATTTTGTTTATTTATTTTATGTGGTGCTGGGGATCGAACCCAGTGCCTCACGGGTGTGAGGTAAGCGCTCTACCACTGAGCCCCAGCCCCAGCCCCAGCCCCAGCCCCAGAACAGTATTTTTTGTTAGAGTTTGCTTTTTTTTTTTTTGTACCGTGGATTGAACCCAGGAGCACTTAACCACTGAGCCACATCCTCAGCCCTTTTTATATTTTATTCAGAGATAGGGTCTTGCTGATTGCTTAGGGTCTTACTGAATTGCTTAGAGTCTCACTAAGTTGCTGAGGCTGGCTTTGACCTTCAGATCCTCCTGTCTCAGCCTCCTGAGCTGCTGGGATAGCAAGTGTGCGCCACCACGCCCGGCGAACCAGAGTGTTCGGACCAAAAGAAACTGCTCTCACTCAAGGAGCCCTCCCCAGCAACACTCCCCTGAGCCAGTTTGATACCTGAGCAGCAAAGTCAGGGTTCTGGGCAAGTGTCTGCATCATGCTGCGCATGTAGGGGGCTGAAATCACATTCTGCATCAGCTGGGGGTTCTCAGAGATCTGCTGGAGGAGCGCCTGCATTTCTGGGCTGTTGAACATCCCTAGGACGAGGAAGGTGAAATAAAACAGGAGAGAAGTGGTCCAGATGGGAACCACATGCTTCACTTCAGTCTACCTTACTTGGACACTGAATGGTCATGAAACTCAGAAAGGCAATGCTCAAGGGCACCCAAGTACTGTGGCAAGGCTCCAGGCCTCCGAGCCTGAGGAAAGTCTGTCCTTCTCTGGCCTGGACTTCTCCATCCACTTTTCTAAGAACAAGCCAGCTAGAAACTGGGTCTAATTCATGCCCTTTCTGGACTGTTCCTGCCACAAGCTCAGATAATGTCTGAGTTGGAAAGGATTAAATGTCACCTAGACCAGTGTTTTTCAAACTTGTCTTAGTAGCAGAGACCCTTTCCTCAAGCCAAATCTCACTCAGAAACCACGTATGTCAGTGGTCTGGTTGGAGCTGGGACAGGAGGCCGAGAGCCTCTCCTATTTGGTTCTTCCTCATCCTGGAGATGGGGCTGTAGATGGTCCCGACTCCCCAGAACTCAGGAACACAATTTGAAAACCATGGACCAAATTCCAGTCCTTATTTTATAGATAAGGACACTGAAGCGCATGGAGGGGAAAGGACTTTCCCATTCCAGATATCCCCCAGTGAACAGAGAAATCAGGGCATCCACCAAAGACATCCCCAGGGCCATGTGTACAGTCAGAGTCCAGATAAATGGGGCATTCTGTAGGGTTGCACAGTGCATCACTTGTCTGTGTAAGGCAGCCCTGCACATCTACCTCCATCAGTTACACATCTGCCTGTCCCCAAGTCTGCCCTGATTTTCCTCCACCCCTGCCTACCCCACCCCACTCTCGCCTCCCACTCTGGCCCATTTACACTGGATGGTGCCAAAGGTGCTCATGGAGCCTGGGAATCGGGACCTGGTTTATTCACGAGCCATTGTTCAGGTCACTCCCAGGGATATCAGGACATGGCCAAAATCAAAGTCTCCCCCTCGGAACAGTGGGGCCACTACTCTAGGCTGCTAAGCCCCCTCAGTAGCCTTAATACAGTCCCACCTATTTTCAATATCCTGGAACAGTGTGAATCCCACTTAGTCCTGGGGGCAGGGGACTGCCCTGGTGACCCCACTAAACTTCCACCCTAGGACATACCTGACCCCAGGCTAGCCGCATTGATCCCAAAAGGGTTCGAGACTGTCGGGTGCACCTGGCTGGTCCCCGATCCTCCGGTGCCCTCCCCACCGGACCCGGGGGCCTGGGAGGCGGGGGGCGAGGGGCTCCAGGGGTTAGGGAGGGGCTCTCGATTCTCAGTCCGCAGAGGTTGGGAGGATGAGCTGTCGGAGTTCCCGGCCAGGGAAGAGAAGGGATTGTTGCCAAACTGGGAGGAGGGAAAGGTTTTGGGTTAAGGACTGAAACAAGTTAGGGACAAGGGCTATGCCCTTTCTCTTCTCTCTCCTAAGAGACTCCCCTCCCCCAGAAAAGGGAGGGAGATCAAGAACTTGGACTCCAGGTCCCAGCTGTTTGCCCAATAACGGACAGCTCCACCCTTGCCCTGGGGGTGGGAGCTGGCTGATGCTAATGACCACGTAACTGATCCCTTAGATAACTGGGAACTTCCCTCCTCTCCTGGTGGCTCTAAGTTGGTCTCTCTCTCTTTGTGACCTGAAGCACTTTACACACACCTTTCCCACTGTGTAATAAGATATTTGTTTTCCTGTAGCTTTTAAGGGGCAAAGATTTACCTTTGTAGCTTCAACTCCAATATTACTAGGTGCTCAATAAACTGCTGACTTGATGGGAGCGGCTCTTAGACCTGGCCCTCTCATTCAACCTTGACCTACCCCCAGCTCCCCTTCTCCCAGCCCTCTTAGTCTGGTGCTAAATCCCCAGAACCTTCTCCCCAACTCTCCAGGTCCATAAGAGGCATTCTCTGTCCATTCAGGCCCACCACGGTGGCGCCCTCTAGTGGAGTACACCTCTAGCTGCGCATGCCCTCTTCTAGGTTTTCTCCTTTCCCTCTTCTGTGGAGCCCCAAAAGGAACCTCCTACTCTGGGTCTTCAGCCCAACAGGTCTTGATCCCTCTCATGCCTCAGTACCAGGGCCCCCACTGTGTTCCCGAGGGTGGCCCAGGTCTGCACCTCAGGGAACGAGGAGTGCCCTCTCAGCACTCCGGACAGAGGGACAGAGCTCGGGAGTCCAGGGCTGTACTTGCTGCGGGTGTTCCACACCCTACTGCACTGCTTAGCCTTCCTCAGGGTCACAGAGCTCAGCAGTCCCTCTCTGAGCAGCCCAGCCCCTCTCCACCGTGGGGTTTCCTACACAGTCACTTTTCCTGTTATTCTAAGTGGCCACGGGAACACAGATGATCAAGGGCTCCTCTCTGAGCAGTGGTTCCTTGCCTTACCAGATGCCTGTTCAGATAACAGGGCTTGCAGGCCAGGGTTCACATACCATAATTTCAATCTTTGTCCCTGCTTCAGATTTCCTGTTCTGGTAATCCGCCTAGCACCTTACTCTACCTAGTCTCAGCTCTGCTTTGTTCTTCCTGGTATACCCGACAGACTCTCTTCCTAAACAACCCACAGTGCTAGCAGCTGCTATTTATTGAACACCTACTATTTATTCTAATGCTCAAAAGATCCCTCGAATACTCTAGTTCTCAAAGTGTGGTCCTAGAATCCTGCAAGGTTTAAAATGATTTTTATGATTCTAAGATATTAATTTGCCTTTTTCACTCTTATTGTCTCATAAGGATATGGTGTAGTTTTCCAGAGGCTTCGTAAGGTGACATTCAGTGGAACAAGTACAGATCTGAGAAGCCAACTGTTTTGTATAGAAAGCCAGGCATTAAAGAGATCTGCAAAAATGTGAAACAAGGCCAACTTTCCTGTAAAGTTTTATTTGCCTTGGAAAACACTTATTTTTCAAAAGAATGTTATTTATTTTAGCCAGGCATGGTAGTGCACACTGAGGCAGCAGGATCACAAGTTGGAGGCCAGCCTCAGCAATTTAGTGAGGCCCTAAAGAACTTAGTGAGATCCTGTCTCAAAATGAAAAATAAAAAAGGGCTGGAGATGTGGCTCAGTGGTTAAGTACCCCTGGGTTCAATCACCAGTACCTAAATAAATAAAATAAAAATAGATTCACAGTTGATCCCTCAAGCAATTTAAAAAATCTGAAAGAGCGATGCCAAGAATAACAAGATGGTCCTGAAGAATATGGTGAGGAATTTCACTCTACCAGATACCAAGGCTGATTAAGACAATTAGGGATGGTTGTAGGGAGAGAGACGGGACAGGGGAGCAGAAGAGCCAGCAAAAGAAAACTCAGCTTGGAGACTTGGTGGAGGGAAGAACTTCAAGAAGGACTCATCTGTTGGGAAAGCAGGGCCGCCCAGGACATGGACCCTTTCCTTTCCACAGGAACAAATCAGGTGGGATCCCGCCCTCACACCAGGGTGTAAGTTAATTGTGAAATTCATCAAGCTGTACACTTGAGGGTATGTCACTCTTCTGTAGTTCTCTTAATCTTCAATAAAATGTTTCAAAAGGAGCAAGTTAGAGTGACAGGAACAGCTGATACCACTTCCACAAGGTTTGGTATGGGAAAGAATACTAGAGATGTTCATGGATATATGCAAAAGTAATAAAGGAATCCAATGATAAACCCTGCCCTCAGGAGAGCAGTTCCTTCTGCTGAGGAGACGAGAGAATCCCAGTGAAGTCTACGACTCGACCTAGAATGACTTATTTGAAAATATTAGATATTAGTGACTGTGGGTGGCAGAGGACCTCTCCCCCCCCCCTTTTTTTTTTGTAGGTGGGTACAAGACCTTTATTTTGTTATTTTTATGTGGTGCTGAGAACCAAACCCAGTGTCTCAGGCATACTAGGCGAGTGCTCACCACTGAGCCCCAACCCCAGCCCAAGAGGATCCCTTTTGTATACCTTTTTTGGCTTGCATGACTTTCCATACTTTTTGAATACTTTTTATTTTGTGTAACTTCTGAATTTTGAAACATACAGATATATAATATGTTTGACATAAAATTAAGTTTTGAGGCTGAGACAGGAGGATGGCAAGTTTGAGGCCAGCCTCAGCAACTTAGCAAGACCTTAAGCAATGTAGTGAGATCCTGTCTCAAAAGAAAAAAAGGGGGGGGGGCGCCTGGGACTGCAGCTCAGTGGTAAAGTGCCCCTGTGTTCAATCCCAGAAAAAAAAAAAAAAAGAACCAAGAAAGGAATTAAAATTATATGTGGCAGGATGGCATTGTGGCTCAGTGGTAGAGTGCTTGTCTCGCATGCATGAGGCATTGGGTTTGATCCTCAGCACCACATAAACAAATAAAGGAATAATACCCATCTACAACTTAAAAAAAAAAAAAAAAATATATATATATATATATATATATATATATATATATACACACACACACATATATATATAGCAACCGGCAACCTGGGTACAAGAGAATGCTAAATTTTTATCTATACTTTTTGTATATTTGGAATAAATTCATAAAGCATTTTTAAAAATGCATAATCCCAGGCCATTTTGTAAGAGGTTGATTAATTGCAAATGTTGCTCAGAGCTGGGAAGCAGGAATCTCATTATTAACAAGCTCCCCAGGTGACGCTGATGCAGGTGAGCCATGGACCACACTTGAGACACACTGTACTAGGGCTGATGTGACCCCACCCAGGTCTGCCCCACAATTCTGAACCCCTGATACAAGAAGTTTGTCAAAACAATGTCAAGTCCCTCAAACACACCACCTCACCAAGTTCTCTATGGATCTCTGCTGTGTGCTACCCTCAGTCCACGACAAGCTGGACTCCTGGTTTGACAAGCTGGACTCCTGGTTTGCACTGCTGCAGAATGCCTCCTAGCCAAGGCCCACCCCTCAGGGAACTGCAGAAGGATGGAGGGGCAGACAACAGCCCAGCCCTGGCCTCAGCAGGGGGCAGAGAATCCTAAGCCAGACAGACCCTCCCCTAGCCCAGCCCCTGGCCCCACCTGTTCCCGGGCAGCACTGAACATGGGCTCCTGGATGTCGGTGTACATGCGGCGCAGGGCATTGTAACCCCCAGGGATGCTCTCGAGGTTACTCAGGGCCCGGTCCTGGTTCCGCATCATCTCTTGCATCATTGCAGGATTCCGAGCAAGCTCCATTGTCTGGTGAAGGGAGAGAGACGCCATGGGCCCTGGAACCAGGGGAGCACCAAGCTGGGTGCGGTGGCACACACCTGTAACCCCAGCTACTTCATCGCAACTTTGAGGCCAGATTGGGCAACTTAGTGAGACCATGTCTCAAAATTAAAAACCTGGGCACGTAGCTTGGTAGAGCACTCCTGGGTTCAATCCTCACTCACACACACACCCTGAGGAGGGGCTCTGCTTGAGGAATGCGTAAGTGCACAGCCCAAAGCTGCAGGAGCAGACCGCCTACCTCTATTGTCATCTGGCCCCAGCCTTGCACCCTGTGGCTTTTTCTAAAGGAGGACAAGGCTCTCAGGTGGGGTGAGACAGCAGTTTCCCTCTCTCAGGTTCATGGGCTCAAGGAAGGGTATCAGGAAGCAGGAGGAAAGTGAGTAAGAAGGGATATGAGAAAGGAGAGGAGGCAGAGAGAACAGGAACATCTGCTCATCACCTACTGCACACAGGCGCTGGGCTAAGCGGCCCACAATAACCCTGCAGGCTGGGTGTGCCTGCCCCTCACTGGCAGGTGAGGAAACAGGCTCAGAGATGTCGTCTCCAGCACCAGGACACACAACCAGTTAGCAGGGGAGGCAGCTGGGGCCAGGTTGGTGTGTCTGGTCAGGATCACACTGTGGCTCCTAGTAAACAACTACAAGTTGGGCAGGGAAGGACTCTGCTGGGACAGTGCTCCACACACCCCTTGACCACCACCCCAGTCTTTGGCCTGATTGAGCCTTAAGCCACACTGAAGATGGGGGCTTTCTGTTCTGGTGCCCATGGCCTGAATCCACACCAGGGGATTTATGACAAGGTGAGCAAGCCACTTCTTATTCCCATCCAACTCGGAACACCTTCCCTCTCCTTGTTCCAACATCTGTTCCACACCTGCCTCTTCTAAGACTGCTTTCCAGACTATACCCCTGCCTTCACAGAACTCCCACTTGTCCCATAGTCCAAATACCCAATCAGTACTTACTGAGTGACCACTACATATAGGCACAGTTTTAGACAAGGAACAACTCTCCTAACAGAAGCTGTCTTTTGGTGAGTCCTGCACTGGTGTCCACAACTCTGCTGCGAGGACCATCTGCTCTCGTCCCCTGGTGGACTGGACCATGAGATGAAGTCCCCAAACACCAACACTCAAACAGCCCCTGCTGGGCCTCTTCCCCAGGCCTACTCGGCCATAATAATGCTCTCCAACATCCTACTGTCTCTTATTTCCAGGGCTTTGCCTTACTGCCCCTTGACCTCGAGTTTTTTTTTTTTTTCTTTCTTCCCCTAGTTTACCCACCTTCTTCCTTTAGGTCTCAGCTTGGTGACACCTCCTCCACCAGGCCTTCTCCAAGCCCCAGGATAGGGTCAGAAGCCCTTTCTTATGCTGTGATTGTCCTTAGGACACTGGTGACTGCGCTTAGGACAGCAACGACCGCACTGTTCTATAATTGCCCATTCACTTGTCCCCTTCCCTTGGACACCAGGAGTTCCTAGAAAGCTAGGCATGAATCTTTTTATCCCTGTACCTCAAATGTCTGAAACGTGGCTGCTAAGTGAGTGAATGAACAAATGGACGTTGGAGAGGCTGGTGCCAGTGCCTCTCCACCCTCCAGCCTTCTGCCCTACCCACCTGCCGCATGAGCTCGGGGTTGTTGAGCATGTGGCTGATCTCGGGGTTCCGCTCCATCAACTGCTGCATCTGGGGGTTGGCCATGATCATGTGGCGCATCAGGTCAGGGTTAGACATCATGTCCTGGACCAGGGGGTTCTCCATGATCTGCGACAGCATCTCAGGGTTGGACATCAGCTGCCTCTGCATCTGCTGCTGCAGCTCCATGAAGTTGGCAGAGCCCAGGCCCAGACTGCCCAGGCCCAGGATGCCCCCAAAGCCAGCTGTGAGGAGGGGGCAGGGTCACAGTTCACCCCAGGAGCCCTTCCCCCTCCTAGCACAGCCACGGAATTGGGTCTCCAGGATGGGTGGGCCCGGGGGCTTCTCACATCTCCCTCTTCCAGTGACTTCCACAGTCCCCGCCCTGGTCTGCTTTGGGCAGAGAGATGTCAGCCTAGGGAGGGTTGAGAGCACTTCCATCCACCAGCAGGGCACCGCTCAATGAGTAAATTAAGTCCTCCCATCAGCCTACTGTTGGAGCCATCTTTTCCAATCTCCTCACTCAGGGGCCCCCACATCCCCATCTCCATCTCTCCCTTCCCTCCTAGCACTTGAGCTATGTTCCCCTCCTCCAGGAAGCCCTCACAGACTGGCTTCCTCCTCAGCTTGGCTCAAGCACCAGGGTCTGGAACGCTGTGTCCAGGGCTCCCCTTCCCATCCCACTAAGAGCAAGGACTGTCTCTCCCTCCTTGGCTCCCCACACTCCAGCACAACCCAGGATCGTGTTCTCCTCCCCAAGGGCTTACAGAGAATAGATGCAGTAGCACTGGGGGGTCCCTCCCCTGCCCCTGGTGAGGGACCCCCACCACTGCTCCTCCGGCTTCCACTGCCAGCATCCGAAGTGGCACTGCCAGAGGTAGAGGGATGGGCAGGGGTGGCAGGTGAAGCGGGCGTGGTGGAGGGCGCTGAGGCAGGGTCTGGAGTGGAGGGGGACGAAGCAGTGACAGCAGCTGGATCTTGGGCCCTGAGGACAGAGAAGGGAGGCTCCCCGTTGGAGTGGGTACAGAAGAGGGAAGGCAGCACAGTGACGTCTGGATCCGTGTGCCGCACAGCCACTGCAAGCCGAGGCCGCCTCTAAACCACCATCACCCCCACCTCAGACTGGGAGGGGTGCTGGGGCGTCAGTCACCAGGGAGAGGGGGGAGGTCACTAGCATCATGTGTTCAGGGCGTTCTAGGTGCTAAGTCAGGTCCCCTTGCCCAGACCCCCTGCCTGGCCTGGGTCCTTCAGGAAATAGGGATGGGAGTCCCAGTCCACAGTGAGGTCTGCTCTTCTCCTCAACTTACTTCTGAGGGGTCTTGATCACCAAATGGACAGTGAGCCCATCCTTGATCCCATGCTGGTTCAGTGTGTCCCCATCCTTGAGGATCTTGCCTGCGAAGATCAGGACCAGCTGATCCTGCTGAGCCTTAAACCTCCGGGAGATTTCCTCTTTGAACTGTTATCAAGAGGCAAATATCATTATGGAGTCTGCATGGGCTTTGCCCACCAGAGACTCTGCTTCTACTCTGACTGCTACTCAAGGGAAGTTCTTTCTACAGTCTCAACGCCATCCCTCCAGCTGCAGCTCTTTGAATCAAGGAGATGGATAAGCAAGAGGCACTTTTCTCAATTCCATGCCAGAGTCTCCTACCCTAGAAAGCCCTTGCTGCCCCTCCATCCAGCTCTCAGTGAGGGTACTGCATGGGCACTCTCCCCATGCCAACTCCTTCCCCAACCTTGGATCTGTCTTGCTTCATCCTTTTCTCCTCTCTTAATTCCCAGCTTTCTCATAACAACTACAACCAAGGGACCCCAGTTATTGGGCACTAACCCCTCACTGGTTAGCTGTCTAATGTATTAGTTATTATCTCCTTTTTAAAAGAAGAGAAAACCAAGGATCAGCGAGGTTAGGTCAACTTGTCCTGGGGAGATGGGAACTCAGGTCTGGACATCAAAGTCCAGGCTTTTGACCAGAAACACCCCCCTCCCCTCAGGGCTGTGTTCAAATTCAGTCTTACAGAGAATACTATTTAAATTATAGTATTTAGTAATTTTATATGGGGGGGGTAGCAGTATGAGTTGACTCTCCAAATTCTATCAGCTCCTCCAAAACAAAACAAAACACACATTCTAAGTAAAAACAGTGCACTTGCTGAGCAAAAGCAGCTTCCAGATCCCTCTCTTCCAACCAGATGGCCTATCTTAAGCCCCGCCTAGGTGAAATTCTGGGGCTGCCACAAGCCGGGGAGAGTAAGGTAACAGTCCCTCCTCACTCATTCAAAAAGATTTTATTGAGCACCTACTGCACTCCGAGCATCCCAGAAGGGCCAAGAACCATTAACTGCCTCGACTCAAGAGAGTGCAAGGCTTGGGGCCGCGGGAAAGACCCCCTGCCCTGGCGCTCAGCGGACACTGGGCGCTCCCCGAGGCGCACAGCAGGCGCCCGGCGCTCCGCCGGTTTCCTTTGGCTCAGCCCCGGGCTGGGGCCCCACTCTGCCTCGGCGACTCGAACCCCGACCAGAAACGCGGGCGTGCAACCCGCCAGAGCCCAGGCTCTCCGGCCCGGTGCGGGTGACGGTGTCCCCTCCCCGCTCTCCACCACGCCCCCAGCCCTGGCCACCACAAGCCAAACCCGTCCCCCAACACGCGCCACGCTCCCGCGACCTACCCTCGGAGGGCGCCCCCTATCCGCCCCTCGGTCCCGCCGCCCGAGTCCCCGCTGGCCCCGGCCCTGCTGTCGGGGGCAGTCCCGACGCCAGGCCGTCACTCGGGCCCCCCACCCCTGTGGACCCCTCCTCCGAGCGCCCACCCCACTCGGCCGCACTACCTCCTTGACCGAGGCTCGGTCGCAGATCACAATTTCCTCCTTGTCCTTGGGGGTCTTGACGGTGACCCGAATCGGGGGCCTCGTCTCGGCCCCGCTTGGCTCCGCCATGCCGCCGCCGCCGCCGCCACCCGGCCGCCCGCCAGCCCGTCCGGCTCCTCCTCCTCCCCGCCCGCCTCGCCGGCCCGGCTCGGCTCCGGCGCCTCCGACACCCCCTCCTCTCCTCCCCTCCCCTCCCCGAGGCTCCGCCGCCCCCTCCGGACCAGCCGCCGCCACAGCGCCCCGGGCGGACTGGGGGGGCCACTGCAGCGGGTCCGCCCAGGGCCGAGCCCCGGGTCGCGCCGCTGGACCGGGCCGCGCCGCGCTGTGGCCCCAGCGGCTCTCGGGTTGGCGCGCGGCGGGCCCTCAGCGGCCGAGGGCCGGGGGCGAGCTCCCGCCCGGAGACCCGGTCGGCCTAGCCCTCCGGAAGAGCGCCGCGGCCCCGGCCGAGTCCGCCCCCGCCTCGGCGGGTAACTCCCGCTCCGGGACAAAGGACTTTCTGTGTCGCCGCCGTGTCTCCGTCCCCAGAGATAACTTGGTCTTTCTCGGGAAGCTCGAGGCTCTCCCAGGCCTGGGGCCTCTCCGGACCCGGAGGTTAACTTCCCCCACCGCTGGACGTCCACTTAAGACCTCCCTGGGACGGACACTGCTCCCCGGGGCCTCAGTGGTCTACTGAGTGCGCTTTCGCAGACCGGGATTTTGCCTACGTGGCCTTCCCAAGCCTCCGCGGCCCCGAGATTATAGCGCCGCTCGCCCCTTCTCCCGGAATCGTACACAACGCCACGCTTTGAAAAGTGACCACCGGTGTGCCTAACGAGTGCGAGGTTTTTAAGTGACTATTGGACCGTGCGTTGGCGAGCCGACATGATTTCCTGTCCCCGAAGAGGTTAAAAGTGTCACTGTCCTTTTACTCCCGCTCTTCACCGCCCCCCCCCCGCCACAGCCACGTGGTGTGACTGGAAAGCGAACTACAGTTCCCAGAGTGCCTCGCGAGGCCACAAGGCACTACGATTCCCAGCGTTCCCCGCGTGGGGCGGGGTTCAGTCCGAGGGGCGCTAGGCTGGCGGGGAGACTACAAGTCCCAGGGAGAGGCGGAGCGGGGCCCTAGGTGTACGGGAAGCGGTAGGCAGAGGTTAGCGCCGGGCAGCTTGGGGGTTTGGGTGCAGGAGCCCAGGGTTAGGAGCCGCAGTATGCTGCGTCCCAAGGCTTTGACTCAG
Source organism: Marmota monax (assembly GCF_021218885.2). Lineage (NCBI taxonomy): Eukaryota > Metazoa > Chordata > Mammalia > Rodentia > Sciuridae > Marmota > Marmota monax. The sequence continues at coordinate 1,150,152 of NW_026694593.1, read as the reverse complement.
GTGCTAAGCCAAGCCAACACTGGAGGCGTCCAGAGCACCCTGTGAGTGCGCTTCGAGGACCCGACGGCGAGTGCTGGAGCGGGGCCATACGCGGCTGCTGCGGGAGGGTTAGGGAAGGATCTCCACGAAGGGAGGCGGGGACAGAGGCGGACAGTCGCTGCGGGAACCAGCATGAGAGCCCCTTTGGGAACGGGTACCTGGAGTGCAGGGCACGGTCCAAGACACACTCGGCCCAGACCCTGACTTCCTAGAAGGGAGGAGGGTTAGGAACCCAGGCGTTTTGCTTCTTCCCCTGAGCTTGTCTGTATCCCTCCCCGCCCCTCGCCAGGCTCCTGAATAACGAGGGATCCCTGCTGGCCTACTCGGGCTACGGGGACACGGACGCCCGGGTTACCGCAGCCATCGCGAGTAACATCTGGGCCGCCTACGACCGGAATGGGAACCAGGCATTTAATGAAGACAATCTCAAATTCATCCTCATGGACTGCATGGTATGAAGAGGGGAGTCAGACTTACTCTGTTCCCGAAGGGGATCTCAAGAGGGAGACCTGGATTCCATTCTGGATGGTTGGAAGGGTAGGGAGATCTCCGGAAGATTATTACTAAGATTTGGTCTGCAGCAGCATTTGTAATAGGCAGGACTCTGGGAGTCTAGTGGTGGTAAGGAAGGAGCCCGAGACCTCTGGTCTGTCTTGCGTTCTGGTCCCAGCCAATCACTTGTCAGTTATGGATCCTTGGGTGAATCACTTAACCTCTATGAGCTTCCTTACCTCCTCTATAAGGACTAAACAGTAATTTCTTATGCCCCTCCCTACTTCCCCAGGTGTTGTGAAAAATCAAATGAAAGAATGGTTAGATTTAAACGGAGTGTGATCCAAGTGTTGTCATCTGCTTCTTCTGACTCACAGAACCACAGCAGAGTCTCTAGACACCTTCAGTTTACAAAGAAAGGAAATGCAGTGCAAAAAGAGGAAATGTGAACTTCTTTGGAACAGGAACTATCTCGTTCATCTCTGAATCTGTTCAGTCATCAGGTTCCTGCAATGTTCTTAGAACTAGTGAAAAACTAGCAAATGGAACAGGCAAAACCCCAGCCTCATGAAGCTTACAGTCTTATATTTTAAAAATAAGTAAAACACATTAGGCTGGGCACCATGTTGCGTGCCTGTAATTCCAGCAACTGAGGAGGCTGAGGCAGAAGGATTGCAAGTTCAAAAGCAGCCTCAGCAACTTAGTAAGGCCCTAAGCAACTTAGCAAGAACCTATTTCAAAATTTAAAAAAAGGGGGGTGGGGACAGGGAGGCTAGGAGAGATGGTTCAGTGGCTAAGCACCTCTGATTTTATTTTTATATATATATAAAATATAGTTAAGGAAAAAAAAAACTAAAATGAGGAAAATGGGGTGAGGGTGGTGTGTATCAGAGGCCTGAATAAGAGACCTGAAAAGATCTGAGATCTGAAGGAAGGTGCTGGGGGAGGGAGGTCAGGGCAGGCTGTTTAGCTATCTGGAGGAAGAACAGCGAGTTTCTATCAGAACAGCAAGTACAAAGACTGGGGCAAAATGATGCCTGGTCAAGGCTCAACAAGGCTGGTATGGCCGGAGTGGCATGAGAACTGGGGAGAGTAGTAGATGGAGCCGGAGAGGCAGGGGTGCAGTGCCTGATTCCCATCAAGGTAATACCTAGGGAAGGTGTGCAGAACCAACCAGAACGGGCCCTAACGGTGAACTCCCCAGGAAGGATCTCTACTCCACTACCTGCTGTTCCCCATCCCATGCCCAACCAATGCCATTTTGGTTTAACAAATGACTTCTACTATTGCATAGTGTGGAGTTGGTGCTATTGGCAATGACTTCCACATATTTTGACTATAACCCCAGCCACAAGTAATGCATTTTAAATCAGAGCTTACCACATATATGCATCCACTAAAAAGAAAGTTTCTTGAAACATTTTTCCCTTACTACATGAGTTTTTTTTTTTTTTTTCCTTTTCTTTTTTTAGTACCAAGGATTGAACTTAGGGATGCTTAACCACTGAACCACATCCCCAGCCCTTTATATTTTTTTTTTGTTTTAAGACAAGGTCTCACTGAGTTGCTTAGGGTCTTGCTAAATTGCTGAGGCTGGTCTCAAACTCACCATCCTCCTGCCTCAGCCTCCAGAGCTGAGGGATTGCAGGTCCGCACTACCTTGCCCAGATGCTGCTGCTGCTGTTTTTTTTTTTAATGCTGATCAAACCAGCCTGGGTTCTGTCCCCATCCCCAGTACAGAAAGAAAACAAGCAGACAGACAGACAATAACATCACCTGTTGGATAATTTGTTACAAGACGTAAAACTCTTTAATCAGCCAGGTGCAGTGGTGCGTGCCTGTAATCCCAGGAGCTATAGAGAGTAAGGCAGGAGAATCATAAGTTCAAAGCCAGTCTTAGCAACTTAGGGAGGCCCTAAGCAACTTATTGAGATTGTCTCACAATAAAAAATAAAAAGGGCTGGGGATATGGATCAGTGGTTAAGTGCCCCTGTGTTCAATCTCTGGTACCAAAAAACAAACAAACAAAAATAAAATCCAAAAGACTAATGAAAAAAAAATCTTTATATATTAATGCCCCTGCTGACTGGGGATTCAGAAAGAGAAGTCAGGTTTCTGGGAGACTGTTCCCTAGGGTAAATAACCTCACATCTAGGACTATGACCAATGCTTGTCAGTTGAACCTCTTGCTGTGCTAGGGCATGCAGTCTCTAGAGCCCGAGGAACTGTTGGGGAAGGGGGACTCCAAGTGCCAAGCAGAACATCCCATCCCATCATATGATCCCCACAGGAGGGCCGTGTAGCCATCACCCGTGTGGCCAACCTTCTGCTGTGCATGTATGCCAAGGAGACAGTGGGCTTTGGGATGCTGAAGGCCAAGGTATGTATGTGCCCATCTCTTCACCGCTCTGGGCCCGGCCTTTGTGCTCTGTCGCCTGGTCTACTCCGATCCACATTCCCTTTCTGGAGTTCTGTCTCCTTAGTCCATGTCTGCTGTGGATGAACTCCCAAGAGCAGGTGGTTGCTCAGTATGTCTTGGGGATCAGACTGGGTTGGGATCCCTCTGGGTGGACTGATGTGTGCTCACCCTCTTGCAGGCTCAGGCCTTGGTGCAGTACCTGGAGGAGCCTCTCACCCAAGTAGCGGCATCATAATGGGCGTTGATGGAGGCTGGGGTCAGTAAAGAGAGATGACCAGTCAGAGGGGCAAGGCCTCCTGGGCAAACCCTCCTGAACTGTGGGGGAAGGGTGGGCTTTTGTATTTTCCAGAATAAATGTTAACTCCTGACTTGTTTCTTGGCTGCTTTCTTGGATGGAAGGAATCAAAGACCATAGGAAGGACCAGGGATGGCCTAGAGGATTCCTCATGTTCTACAAGAGTGGATTTCCACCCATCCTTCCTTCACCGTGACATCCCATAACCTGATGGTTCTTGGCTGGTGCAAGCTTCCTTTGCCTATCCAGCGGTGACCTTACCTAACCTCTGCCGCTCAGAGCAGAATCTTACCCACCTGGTTGGCAAAACCTTAGGAGTGAGCTCAGATGAGCAAAGAACTGGTTAGGTTTGGAAAAAGAATACATGGAAGGCCCCGGGAGTTTAGTATCCTTGATTGAGGTTTTGATTGAAAGGGTCCCTCTGACTGCCCAAAAGGGGGGGCCATTCCTTTCCTCTTCTCCCAGGTGTTCAAAGGCTCACCCAGACCCTTTCCAGGAAAATACACACACACACACACACACACACACACCCATACATATAATTTATGTATATAATTGAGACAGATTCTCACTAAGTTGCTGAAGTTGGTCTTCAAACTTGCGATTCTCCTATCTCAGCCTCCTAAGTCACTGGAAGTTACTGGTGTGCAACACCATGCCTGGTCCTTCCAGATCTTGAAGCCCTTTGCAGACAAAATGCCTTTGTTGTGAGACCTCAGATCCGACAAGGAGTAGAATCCTAGAAGGCTGCCCAGAGGCTCTGATCTCCAGATCCTGCCTCCGTACTCACCCCGTCTGTTCTTTCTGCCTCACATCTTCCCTCCTCAGTGTCCTTAGAGCAGGTCTGTGCTGGTGAGTCCCTTGCCCCAGTGCCAGAGGAAGGGACCAGGCAAGTAGAAAATTCAGAGTCCCAGCTGGGTGCCGTGGTGCACACCTGTAATCCCAGCCGCTTGGGAGGCTGAGGCAGGAGGATCGAAAGTTCAAAGGCAACCTTAGCAACTTAGCGAGGCCCTAAACAACTCAGCAAGACCTGTCTCTAAATAAAATATATTTTTTTTAAATGGCAGGGGATGTCATTCAGGGGTTAAGTGCCCTGGGTTCTATTCCCAGTACCAAAAAAAATAGAGTCCAGCTCCACCCTGGGTGAGAAATACTGCCCATCCCAGGCCCTGGCTGTGAGGGAGGGGCAGAAGTCTCTGGCCAAGATGCAGCTCCCACAGCTGTGCTCTGCACCTGGGTGGCTGGCATTCCACCAGCCCCTGCCCCTTATTGCAACAACCCTTCTCTGGTCCTCCGGCAGACTCCTACCAGGGCCTCTGAAGGAAAAGTAGGCCACCAAGTGGGTTTCTGCTTCCCAAGGAGCTGTCTCTCTCCCACTGATGGCTGCCCCACCTCTCCCCATGGCTGGGGCAGGAGCTAAGCAGTGCACACTCAGCTTTCAGCAGCCTCTGTCCAAAGACCCTGTCCCCAGCTTCCCTACTGTTACCCCTTAGAGTTGTCTCTCCCCTTGTGGGAGCCCAGGCTGAGGGCAGACACCCAACCTGTCCAACCTGTCTGACGTCACCCTCTCTCCACCCACCTGGGCCCCAGGTCTCCAGCGCCCGCTCTTCCTGTTCTCAGCTTCCGTCTTCTCGGTTTCCACCCAGCACCCCACCTGCCAGAACCCAGCCTCCCTGGACCTGGCTGGCTTTGAGTTGGTCCTCAGTCCCTTTGGCTGTAGAAACCATCCTGCCCCCAATGAGAAGAGAAGTGGGTCCAGGTCTCTTGAGAGCTGAGCGTTCAGGGCATTGAGCTGACGCACACACTGTGACCTCTGCCACCGAAGACATCTGCACCTTCCATGCGGAGCCGAGATGGGGAATGGGACCGAGGAAGATTATAACTTTGTTTTCAAAGGTAAGTTGGGGTCCTTAGAGAGAGAGAGAGGAAGCTTGAGAAGACCAGGAATGAATGAATAGAGTCAGAGGGGACCCCCTCCTGCTTTGCGTCTCTTCCTAGGACTCCCCACGGCTCCTGATTCCCTCTAGCTCAGAAAGGAAGGTGCAGGAAGTGAAGGAGGGTCTGGTGACAGGGAGCGAAGGTTCTGGAGTTGCCAAGTACGCCCCACTGTTGTAAATAACGATGCTCATCATGCCTTTATACTGCCCTCTTGGCCTTGTTCTTAATAGAAGCCCGGATCCCTGGGAATAGTCAGACATCACAGCACAAGAGATGCAGGTCAGACTTCAGAAAGGACTTTCTTTCTGGATAGAGGGAGAAACAAACATTTGACAGGAATAAAATCATTTTTTCTGGGCAGATGTATGGAAAAGGAGAGAAAGAGAAGATCTATCTTTATTGGGCTAGTCTGTAAATATACAGGAAAGACACTGAGGAAGTATAATGAATTTGGAGCTGGGTCTGATAAAATCCAGGGGACTCCTGGCGCTGAGACCTGAGCTACTGTCCCTTGGCAGATTCCTTGGACCTGAATATTAGGCACTGAATTCAACTTGGCTGTCTCTGGAAATACTCACCTATCCTTCCTTCTTTACCTTGGCCCCTGTGTTTGGTCCCACTGTGATTCCCCAAAGCCACCTCCATACCTCCTCGAGGGCAGGGTGGCCTGGTAAAGCTCTGATCCCTTTCTAGCCACCCCACCCCATCTCACCCCATTGCCTTCCCCGGCCTCAGCCCCACCCTTGTTCAGGTTGGGGAACCTGTACTTCTGGCGTCCTTCCCAGGAAGGAGAAACAGAGTAAGGGTTGACAGGAGTCCGGGTGCCCTTACTAGGTACCAGCCACTAATTCATTAATCACCATAACGACCCCCAAAGTTATCCTGCATTCTGAGAGGAAGCACAGCATGAGGTCTCGTCCTGCCACTTACAGGTTAGTGTAGGAGGGCTCACCAGAAGCTGACTCTAAGGTCTGGGTGCCCCGTGTTGATCAGGGACCGAAAGCAAGAGGGAGGAGACAGGCTGGGGAAGAGGGAGAAGTCAACCACACCAACAACTCCTCAAAGCCTGGGCCAAGGCTGTGGGACTCTGTGATGACCTCACCTTGCTCAGCCCCCCATCAAGAAGGGACTGTCAAGGAAAGATATGACTTCCCAGGAGGTTGCTGTCCGCATCAGAGTCAGCTTCTGATGAAGCTGGCAGCTGGAGGCTGTCCACTGCCTGCACTCCCTGTGGTGGGGTAGGTGGGGGATGATAATAATGGCACTTACTCAGGGCATTGTTGTCTGAGGATTAAATAGTTAATATGTGTAAAGCTCTTAGGCTGGTGCCTGACACTTAGTAAGCACTCAATAAACGTTAATTACTAGTAACACCTTTTTTGGGGGGAGGGGGGTTCCAGGGATTGAACTCGGGGGCACTCGACCACTGAGCCACATCCCCAGCCCTAATTTTGTATTTATTAGAGTCAGGGTCTTACCGAGTTGCTTAGCACCTCGCTTTTTGCTGAGGCTGGCTTTAATAAACTCGTGAACCTCCTGCCTCAGCCTTCCAAGCTGCTGGGATTACAGGCATGTGCCACCGAGCCCATCTAGTAACTTCATTTTACAGATGAGGAAACTGAGGTTTAGAGACAGAATAAGTAACTTACAAAAGTTCACAAAGATAACAAATCTTACTATGATATATAACTATAATGCACCAATAAAAAATAATGGAGAAGGGCTGGGGTTGTGGCTCAGAGGTACAGTGCATGTCTAGCATGCAGGAGGCACTGGGTTCGATCCTCAGCACCACATAAATGTAAAATAAAGATATCGTGTCCACCTAAAACTTAAGAATTAAAAAAAAAAAAAGAAAGTGACAGGCCTGGAAAAGTAGGTGGAGTTTCTGAATTAAAAAATAATGGAGAAAAAAGTTCACAAAGTCAGTAGAACTCAAACCTAAGTCTGTTTCTGAAACCCTCATCTTGAGCAACTTTAGGGTCTTAGGACAGAGCCTGAAACCCACCCACTGGGAGGGATGAAATTGAGATGAGGTTTCCAGTAGGAAGAGATAGGAACACACACACACACACACACACACACACACACCCCTCTTACCCACACATACCAAGAAAGAGCTACTGGCTCTTTCTTGCCCTGTACAAATAAGAATTTTTTTTTAATGTTGGAAACTGAGGCCCAGAACAGGTGAGCCATTTTTTCAAGTTCACACGCTGCTTGGAGCCTGAGCAGAGACCAGAGTTCAAGATATGTGACTCCCAGTGGTTGGGTACCAGGCTGCCTTTCCAGAACCACCTGGGTGGCCTCCTCCAATGCTGGGGGCTCAGGTCAGTGTCATGCAATGTGTGGGCTGTGCTTACATCAGCCCCTCATACCCTGCTGCAGCTCCTGTGCTGCTCATCACCTAAAAGGTCTCTGTGGCCCCTCTAGTGGTCCTTGTCCCTGAAAACCCAAGGCAAAAGCACTGGAAGGTCAGCAACAACCAAACATATCAGTACTTTTGTACATGGGGGTTTGGTTGTTATTTTGGTACCAGGATTGAACTCAGGGGCACTTAACCACCGAACCACATCCCCAGCCCTTTTTAGAGACAGGGTCTCACTGAGTTGCTAAGGGCCTCACTAAGTTGCCAGCTGAGGCTGGCTTTGAACTCGCAAACCTCCTGAATCTGGGATTACAGCTGTGTGCCACCGCACCTGGCAGTTTTATACATTTGCTATATTCTGGGCAATATCTAATCTGCTTCTTCCAACAGCCCATAAGGTAAATACTATTGCTATTCACCCCCCCCCCCGCCTTTTTCATATGAAAATAAGGTTCAGAGAGGTTAAATAGCTTCCTGAAGGACACAGAGCTAGTCCAACACCCAGTCCTCATTCTCTTGTTTTTTTTTTGTTTTGTTTTGTTTTGTTTTGTTTTGGCACTGGGGATTGATCTCAGGGACACTTGACCCCTGAGCCACATCCCCAGCCCTATTTTGTATTTTTTTTAGAGACAGGATCTCACTGAGTTGCTTAGTGCCTTGCTTTTGCTGAGGCTGGCTTTGAACTTGTGATCCTCCTACCTCAGCCTCCCAAGCTGCTGGGATTACAGGCATGTGTCACTGTGCCTAGATTAGTCCCCTGCTTTTAAGCATACAGTGCAGGATCTCTTTAGGGTCAACTGAATTCTATATTTATTTATTTATTTATGTACTGGGGATTGAACCCAAGAGCACTCTACCACTGAACTGTATCCCCAGCCCTTTTGCTTTTCCCTTTAAGACAGGGTCTTGCTAATTTGCAGCAGCTGGCCTTGGATATGAACTCCTTCTGCCTCAGCCTCCTGAGTCACTGGGATTACAGAGGTGCACCACCCTGACTTCTTATGCACAGTCATGGGCACACATAACTCCCTACCTTACCCTTGCCCACATATATGTCACCTATTAAATTGTCCCCTCACACATACTTCTGTTCATATCTTTGTTGTCTATGCAAATAATCCACACTGATCTCCCTCCCCACGTGTCTGCTCAGCTAATGCACAGAGACATGCGCAACGTTCTTGTGCTTTCCTGCCAGAGATATGTGCTGCCCCATCCCTGTCCATATTCACCCACCTCAGTAACCTTTTCACATGTCACCCAGAAGAGTCCACAGATTTCACTCCTCCCAGCAACGCAGGCTGACTGTCAGCCAGGGTCAACGAAGCAGGCCTGCAACCCTCGCAGCACCTTTGTTTGTTTTAAACTTCTGGCCCCTCTGCCCTCCATGACAGATGCATTATGCGACTTGCTGACCCGAGTCTTTGCCAGGAGAACGGGCTCCCTCCGCAGTTTGGGGAGCTCAGTTCTGCCTTTCTGCTGGACAGACCCTCCCGGCTCAGGTGGGCTCAGGGCCCCTCTGCTGGGTGCTCAGCCCTTATTTCCCCGCTCTTCCAGTGGTACTGATCGGCGAGTCAGGCGTGGGGAAGACCAACCTGCTGTCCCGATTCACGCGCAACGAGTTCAATCACGACAGCCGGACCACCATCGGGGTGGAGTTCTCCACGCGCACGGTCATGTTGGGCACTGCAGCTGTCAAGGCTCAGATCTGGGACACAGCTGGCCTGGAGCGATACCGAGCCATCACCTCGGCGTGAGCCCGGGGCCTGGGGGGATGGTGGGTTGCTTGCTGGAGCCCTGGGGGAAGTCAGGGACACCCCTGAGAAGTAGAGGAGCAGGGGGAGGCAGAGGAGGCTCGGCAGTGTGCTCCCAGAGGAATCACAGGAGATGGGCAACAGTGTGAGGATCACAAGTTCGAGGCTAGCCTCAGCAAGTAAGGGAGACCCTGTTTCCAAATAAAACAGAAAGGGCTGGGGCTGTGGTTTAGTGGTAAAGTGCCCCTGAGTTCAATCCCCTGTACTAAAGGAAAGGGAAAAAAAAGTCCTTGCCACAATTTACTAAGCCTTTGCCATGTGCCCAGGAAAGTTCAAAGAACTTTATTTATACTTGGCATTTTATGTAACCCTTCAAGTACCCCTGAAGAAAGGTGCTATAATTAATCCTGGTTTAAATACAAGCAAGGGGAAATGAAATCAGGGTGGAGCAGGGATGGGGGAGGCTCCGTGGATCAACAGCGCCCCCTGACGTCAGCACTCCATCTGACAATATTCATCTGACCACAAATGCTAAATTGGAGTAATTTATAACATCTCAGAGGACAACGGGAAGTTAGGATTCCTGACACCCATTCAAAGTGTCTTCTAGTCAGTATCAGACCCAAATGTGTAAAAGGTGCTCCATGAGTGTGTGGTGGGGGATAGCAGCTGTTGGGGAGGGTTATGGTCACACTCACACATTCATCACTTTTGGTCACTTGACATCTTGTGAGCTTAGTTGATTAATCAATAAACAGAGACAAATTATACAAACCGAGGCTGAAGATGGCTATTCCGGCTCCAGTGGGAGGCTGGACGCTGGCAGAGATGCCCTGAGTGGCCAGGTCAGGGACCTGTCTTTGAGAAATGGCCATCGGAGAGAAGAGTGCACTGTAGGTTGAGGAGCCCTGTGACAAAGATCTCTGAAGTGGGGCATCCAGGAGGCACACTTGGCCAGAGCCCGGAGGTGCGTTGGTGAAGAGTACTGACTACAATCAGGACAAAGGACCCGAGGAGTAGCGGGCCTTTGAGGGGCCAGTGCGGTTCTGAAGCACAGAGGTGAAGCTCCAAAGCCCGAGACCAGCATCCCTGGAGCACATGGGAGTCTTGGGCTGCTCCCTTGGGGTCTGGATCCCTGAACCCCAGCTTCTGTGTTTCTCAGTATCTGGCACTCTGCTCTCAGGCCTTTTGGCTCCGGAGTCTGTTCTGAGGCTGGGCCCAACACCCCTGTCTGTCCTATTCCTGTCTGTCCTCCCACTCCCACCCAGGTACTATCGTGGAGCAGTGGGGGCCCTTCTGGTGTTCGACCTGACCAAGCACCAGACCTATGCTGTCGTGGAGCGCTGGCTGAAGGAGCTCTATGACCATGCTGAGGCCACTATTGTTGTCATGCTTGTGGGGAACAAAAGTGACCTCAGCCAGGCCCGGGAAGTGCCCACTGATGAGGCCCGCATGTTCGCTGGTGAGAGCCCACCCCCACCCAGTCTGACTCCTCCAGTTTGCCCACACCCCACCAGCTCCATCTTTTCTAGTCCCCACTCTCACCCCGGGGGCCCCCAGTGTGGGTTTCCTCCATCTGGGCCCCTGGTTCTCTATCTTCATCCACTGTTTTTTTTTTTTTGTACAAGGATTGAACCCAGGGTCTTTTAACCACTGAGCCACATCCCCAGCGCTATTTTGTATTTTATTTAGAGACAGGGTCTCACTGAGTTGCCTAGCACCTTGCTTTTGCTGAGGCTGGCTTTGAACTTGCAATCCTCCTGCCTCGGCCTCCCAACTGCTGGGATTACAGGCCAGCCCAGCACCATCACGCCCGACTTCCATCTAGTCTTGCTCAGTGTCTCCCAGTACTTCCCTCTGGGACCCTGTGTCTGCCATCATGTCCCTCCACTTGCCCTGAGATGGTGTTCCTCAGCAATCATTCATAGTTGATTTTAGGACAGCCCTTCCCTGCAATGCTCAAAGATGCTGGTGGGCTCCCCTTGGTCATCTCCAGTTGCTCTTTCTCCAGGGCTTTTCTAGGCTTACCAGCAGCACAAAATAGTGCTTCAGGGTCCCCGCCCCCATGGCCCAGCCTCCCATCTCCTCTTGTTGTTACTAGATATGAGACATGGATGTAAGTTCCTTCATTCTCTCTGATTCAGTTTCCTAACTACCTGTCTCAGTGGTTGTTTGAAGGATTAAAAGAGTTACTATATACCAAGGATTTAGCACATAACACATTAAGTTGTTGTTGCTGCTATTATTGTTATTACGCCTTTGATCCGACAGCTAATCGAGTGTTTCCATTCCTGGCAGAAAACAATGGGCTGCTATTCCTGGAGACCTCAGCCCTGGACTCCACCAATGTCGAACTGGCCTTTGAGACTGTCCTCAAAGGTTAGAGCCTGCCTCCATTTGGCACCCTCCTTCCATCCCTGGGGCTTCAAAGGGCAGTGGTAGAAATGCAGACACTCCGTTAAGCCCACTGTGGGCTCCCCCCCAGAGCTGTACCACCACTGCACAGGCCCCTGGGCCCCTGCCACCCCCGGGGCCTCCCACTCAGCCTGCAGCTGAGGGAAGGAAACATAAAGCCATACTTCCCAGGGGAAAGTGAGCGGTTCCTTTTCCACTCAGGTAAGTAGAAGGGACCTGTGTACCCCAAGTCCACGTCCTTCTGGCAGAACCCCTCGTACTGTATGTGTGGCCAGCCCCTGATTCTCAGAATGGACACGCAGAGTGTGTGCGTGCAGGTGGGTGTGTACGTGTGCGCCTCCAAACTTTCGGGCCTGATCACTGCCCTCCATCCTCTCAGAGATCTTTGCCAAGGTGTCCAAGCAGAGGCAGAATAGCACCCGGACCAATGCCATCACCCTGGGCAGTGCCCAGGCTGGGCAGGAGCCTGGCCCTGGGCAGAAGAGGGCCTGTTGCATCAGCCTCTGACCTTGGCCATGACCAACCCTGCCCCCCACCCCCATGCTTCCTGAAGCTCCCCACCCCACCCCCATTGCAGGACTCTTGCCCTTTGGTTCACAGCCCCCCAGAGCCCTGGGGTCTTCATGCCCCTCCATGCGTATCTTTATGAACTATCTACCCCACATAGGCTAGGACCCTCAAATAAATCTGTTTTGTATCAATGCCTGGCCATCTTGCTGCTTCCTATGGTTCCTCCTCTTGCACTTGTCTGTGCCTCCTACCCAACTTTGGCCCGTCCTCTGAATCCCAGATCCCCTCTCCTCCTCCTCCTTCTCCAGTCTTCCCCACCATCCTGACTGTCCCCCAGGGCCAGCTGCCTCTGGAGTTCTGTGGTCTGGGGACAGTGCCAAGGGAGAGGGAGGTGCCGCCCTTCCCTCTGCCAACCTCCAGGGCAGGTGGGGAGGGAGGACAGCCTGGAGGGGAGGGGTATCTGGAAGGCGAGACAAAGGAAACCATCGGCGGGCACCATCTGGTGCCCAGGGTCCTGGTGCCAAGAACTGAGGTCACGCCAATGCCAGGGGCAAGAGGAGGAGGCTGAGGGAGATACAGGAGAGAAGGGGAGGCAGGGCTGGGAGGTTGAAGGCTGTAGTCCTCCATCCAGTCTCCTGCCTCTCCCCAGAGGGATGGATTGAATCTAGCAGGGTGAGTAGGGGAGGCTCTGGGTCGCTCAGCCCTCTGCATCTTCTCCATGGAGCCTGGGAGAGGAGTCCAGGCAAGGGCTCTTCCCCTTGCTTCAACTTCCCCAGTTCTGCAGGGCAGGGTAGGAGGTGCGGACACATCTCCAAGGAAAAGAAGGGAGTAAATGTGGAAGGAAGAGACAGGGATTGAGAGCTTTGGAGAACGGAGAGGGCAGCCAATGGCAGGGAACCCTGGAGGCACCACTTCCCACAAGGGGCGTTAGGGGCACCCAGAGCTAAAGCAGAGAGAACCCCCCAGGATCGACATCCCCACCACAGTCCCTGGCTCTCACCCCAGGTCGATGCAGAGGAAGACAAAGCTTTAAGTAATAATACTTTTAATAAAATTAAGTTCTTAATAGCACATTTAATACATTAACCCTCCCCCTTCTTGGTTTCTCTGCATTTTGTGCAACATCACTTTGACTTGATTATTCATGGGTCTGTTTTATTTCCCACTTTTATTTTGCTTTTGAAATTGTTTTTCCTTGGTGGATGTGTCTTCACTAGATGCCTCAAATTAAGTCTGACCACAATCCTACTCTACTTTCTACAGTGGAGAGACCATCCTCTCTGCCCCAGGGCGGTCTCCACCCACCCACCCTACCCCACCCGCACCCTCGAGCGGGGAAGGGGAAGCAGGCCCTCCCCATCCCAGACACTACCATCCCAGACTAGCGAGGGTTCGAGGACAAAAAGAGCAGGGGGGAAATCTGTCCCTAGGTGGGGCAAGAAGAGTAAATTGGGGAGAGGGAGATGTTGGGGGCTGGGGTCAGGGAACGGCATGGCAGAGTCACTGGTATAAAGGAACAGGCACCTCATGCCAAAGGGAGAGCCAAGGGCTTCTCCACCCTCTGGGATAGGAGGAAAGGGCCTGATCCGGTCGACTGCTGGGTTTGGTAGGAGGCAAGTGCTTAAATGTTGATTCCTCACATGCAAAGCTAGCCTCCCAGTTTTCTGTGGGGAAGGCCACGTGCCCCTGTGCCAGGGCACAGTGGATGACCCCTAGGGCTGGAGTAGAGGGGTTAAGAGCTGGGGTCACCCAAAGCCCCTGTGCCCCTACCTGTCTCTGTATTCTTGGGGGGGCTATTCTCCCAGGCCTTGGAGGATAGTCGTCTCCATTCCACCTCACTGGGTAGAAAGTCCTTCTTGAAATCTAGCTTTTATGAGATAACTTGCAAACCTGTAAAGCACCATACAGATTTAAAGGAGAATAATTATTGAGATCACTACTTTCAGAGGTCAAAAGCAACATTAAATGCTGAAAGGGAACGGGATGGGGGACTGATCCCCTCAGGGCTCTTGAAGCCCTGGGATGGTGGAAAGTGTGTTCGACTGACTTGTCTGTGGGATGGTTTACCTGGCTCTTATCTGTAGTAAAGTGAATTGAGGTTATACTTTAGTAAGGACTTCCTCAGGCCTGGGAGAAGCTGACTTGGGAGAGTTGAAGCAAGCAGTCTCCATCCTCCCTGAGAGTCCCCAGAGAGGATGGACCACTTTGCCACAAGGGCTGCCCAATAGAGATGGCCAGGCCCCCAGGTACAGGGTGTGTAGGTCAACGTGCTCAGCCTCCTCTGCTGCCCCCAGCCCAGCCCCCCACGTGGCTGAGGTGGTCAGTGTGCACCCTTTCAAAGACCCTGGGAACGAGCCCCTCATCTATCTGTCCTACAATTAAAAAATCCACGGATTCTCAGAATCAACCCCAGCAGACTGGAAGCTCCCAATCTTAACTAGCAACCTGCTCCAACCCTGATTCCTGAAGATGGGGTGACCAGGGTGGACTCAGCCATTTCCCTCCTCTATTCTTTTTGATACGACTTTTATACATTCTACTGGACCCAGGGGTCCTCGATGCTACTAAACTTTAAACTATCTGAATATCGTCTACTAAGTAACTAGTAATTCTTTCTTTCTTTCTCTAGGATTATATGAAATAAATTTGAATTATTATTATTATTTTGTAGTATTCTTTTCTTTTAAACCCCTCGGTTTCTTTCTTTTTTCTTCTTTCTCTTTTTGGTTAAAAAAAAAAAATCTATTTCTCTTAAATCTCACACCTCTCTGAGGGTTCCCGTAGGCCTAGTAGGCCTCAGTTCTGGATCTCCCCTCCGCAGTAGCCCCTGGGACAGGGCAGGGGAAGGGGGGGGACACCCCAGGATCCTCAGTCCTTAGTCCCACAGCTTCTTCCTTTCTAGTTAATCCCTTTCTTTGTTTGGCTCTGCCGGTTCCCCTGAGGGGGAAGGGGGAGAGGGGAGGGGGAGCCCACCCAGTGAAATCCAATCTACTTGCAGGGCCCCAGAAGGGACCAGGTTCCCCCAGTCCTTCTCTCCACCCTCCATCCCAGGATGCTCCCCCAAGAAAAGCAAATGACATTCCTCCCCAAAAAAAAGTGGGGGAAAAAAGGAACGTAAACCCGAACATATATTAAAAACACTTTTTTTTTTTTTAAGATTTAACTCTGAATACAAATGTATTTTTTTCTTCTTCTTCTCTCCCTACATATATTCTAAACCTTCTAAAGTTTTTTTATTTTTTTTTAAGGATCACTTTATCATAAAATAAAATATCCTTTTCATATAATAAATTACCTAATAAAAAGTCTTTTTTTTTCATATTAGCCCAGGTTCTTTGCTACATTTATACGGTAATAAACGCCTTTATTAAAATAGAATATTAAATTATAAAGAACTGCTTTTTTTTTTTTTTTTTTTTGCTATTTTTGTTTCCTCTCCTGTGTTGTCACCCATCTCGCTCCCTCTCCTACTCTCGCTTTCTCTCCTGTTTTGTTGCTGTGTGTTTTGTTCCTAGGTCTGGCTCACTCAGTAAGGGTGGGATTGGATTGCTGAGCCCCTAGTGTAACAGTCTTTTGCCTTTGTGGGTAAGGAGTGGAGAGGGGGAGGGGGATCCACAGACAGACATCCCTTCTTCCCACCCCCCTCCCGCCCGCCCCTCGGTGACCGAGGGTGCCCATTTGGTTTGGTTTCTATTGTACAGACATCTCAGGATGGCTCACATTGGCGGGAAGGAGGGAAGTTGCCACAGGCCAGTTTTCTGGGCTGTGACCTCCTTCCTCTCCCCTCCCAGGCTGGTGGTTTGGAGGGGAAGGCTGAGGAGAGGTGAATTAATTCACAACAGGAGAAAGGAGAGGAGGGGACTCCCTCTGTGCCTCCGTCCCTGCACCCCTTCTCCATTCTGGAAGAATGGGACTCCTGAGCTTTAAGTGCTCAGAGATCACGCACAACAGTCCCACCCCATTATATACAAGATCTCCTGGGCCCTCTGGGGCTCCCATCCCCATCCTCTCCTGGCCCGGCCAGCGGAACCAGGAGGGTGGGAGGCTGGTGGCAGCCCCAAGTGAGCAGTAGGGAGGCAGCAAAGGGGGTGCCAGGACTGTCACAATACATGATTCTCGGAACAGGCCCTGAAGCACCTCCATCCTGCTTTGCCCAGGCCTGACCCCTCTCGTAAGACCTGGCCTCTCTCCTCAACCACAGTGGGTAGGACAGACATTTCATGATTTGCACACTAATAAGGATTCAATAAAGGTTCAGTCAGGTCCAGAGAGGAACCCGGGAAGGGAGCACTGCAGGAGAGGGGGTCACCCCACCACGTCTCTCCTACCCCGGCCCTTTCCTGCTTCTGCTCCCCTTGCCCACAGCCAGAAAACCCAGCGTGGGAACTGCTCCCTAAATATAATGCCCATAGGTGAAGAAGGTGGGTATTTGACCCTTTATGTACCCCGGTATTAGTCCCCCTCTCAAAGTGTCACTGAGAACAGGGGATACATTCCATCAAGGGTTGGAGATGTTTCTTTGGAGGAGTGGGGAGAGGGCCTCCCAATGCCTGGAGAGGAACTGAGGGTTCATCAAAAGGTTCTTCCCCCACTTTTTCCCAACAGGCGGTGTCCCCAAAGCTGGGCTGGAAGGAACAGGAGCAAAAGGGGAGAAGGGAGAAGAGAAAGAGAAGGAGCCAGACAAGGCTGGGAGTGACAGCCGCTCAGGGGAAGAAAAAAGAGCTAGAAAAAAGGAAAAAGCAAAGAAGAACCAAAAAAAGGAAGACACGGAAGAACTGGAGGGGCGGAGAGGGGCGCCGCTCTCCAGACTCCTCTAGCCCAGCCTTGCTAGGACAGATGAATTCTGAGCCCTTTATTGATTGACAGGCTGCTCCCCATCCCACCCGCCCCACAGAAGATCTATGCAGACTTCTGCTGGGCAGCAGTTCCCCTATACTATAGGAAAGTCTGGGAACAAGTTTCCCAAACAGGATATGGGTGGGGGTGGGAGGGTTGCTAAAGGGTCACGTTAGGAGGTCGGAGGTCAGGACCAGAGAGGGCCAAGAACTGCAAAGAGCACCTCTAGATACAGATGGTAATTCTCCCTCTCCCTTTCCCCACCCCCTCCACAGAGGATAGGGCAGTAACACATAGTTGGGGAGGTGGGCAGAGGGGGTCAGGACGCCTTAGCGGCCACCTCTGGCAAAACAAAAGTTTCTCTTAGCTGCTTCCAGATTTAAGGGTGTGTTGAGGTATCAGAGTTGTAACTCTAGTAAAATTTTCGGTCTGGCCCCCCTCCCAATCTTTCCAAGGCAGGGTGACCAGAGGCTCTGAAAGTGGCCCACCCTCCAGCCACCATGGCCTCCCTTCCACCCCCCTCCCCAGCGAGCGAATAACTGTAAGCACCTAGCCCTGCAAAACTCACTGATTTCCAAAAGGCCCTAGTGGAAAAGAAGTCCAGGGCCAGCCCCTGGGGAGTGGGCCTAGGACACACGGGGCAGGGGACTTAAGAGAATATTCGGATGGCTTGCGTGGCTGTGATGTGGCAGACGGGACACTCCGGGTCCGTCCTCTCGCAGATGCGTACTGCACACTCCATGCAGAACAGGTTGTGTCCGCAGGGCACGAGGGCGGCAGTCACTTCGCTCTCAAAGCACACCATGCAATCTCGCCCGCCACCGGGGCTCCGCAGGCCGCCTCCCCCGAGTTTAGAGAAGCCCTGGAGCGGTTCTCCTGGCGGGCGCCTGGGGAGTCCAGCCAGCTCGGGTCCTGCAGAGGTGGCAGGAGATCGGTGTGCGCCGGGCGGCCCAGCCCGGGCCTTGGCCGAAGAAGAGGAGGAGGAGGAGGCGGAGGAGAAGAGCACTGAGGTGGGCGTGGCGTTCTCCTGGCCCGCCCACAGCGGGGGGCTAGTCTCGGCCACGCCGTAGTACACGTCCTGCTTGCCCACGCCGTAGCCCGGAAACAGGTATCCGCCGTAGCCAAAGTCCCCGCCTTGCTCGCCCAGGCGCGGGGCCTCAAAGCCAGAGTCCACTCCACACTCGCCAATGCAGCCCAGACTGTTCTGCCTGAAGGTGGAGAGCGGCTTGCAGCCTGGTGGGTGGACCCGCCAGGCGTCCGAGTAGCGGCTGTCGAGGCCGGCGTCGGGGCTCCCGGCCAGGAAGTCGTTCTCATTGTTGTACTCGAGGATCTTGCCCGTGCGCACGGCGATGTGCGTCTCGATCTCTTCGCGCGCACGCTCCACGTTCCCCGGGGCACCAGTGATCTCGAACACCGGATCCCGGTCCCGGCTCGGCGTGATAATGTACGTGTTGGTCTGCTGCTGGATGCGCTTGATGGTTGCCCCCTTGGGGCCCACCACCAGGCCCACTACTCGGTAGGGCACTCGCACACGGATGGTCACCTGGCCCGGCAGGGCAGGGGCCACACCGAAGGCTGCTCCTGACTTGTTGCGGGAGGCACGGATCATAGAGAAGTGCTCAGCTGCTGAGATGATCTCCCGACGGGCTGTGGCCACGTCCTCTCGCCGCCCTGTCACCATGAACACAGGCTCCTCGCCCCGAACCGGTGTCTTGATGTAGGTGTTGGTCTTGGCCCTCAAAGCCTTAATCTTGCAGCCTGGGATACAGTAGGGAAGGGGAAGAGAAATAAACTTACAGGACAAGGAGGTTCATGCTAGGCCTAGATAGCTCCGGGTTCCTTCCCAGATGCCCAACTTTCCTCAAACCCTTCAGTCCGCCCCGTGAAGACTTCACCACCGCACACACAGCCCACCCAACTTGAACAATCCACTCACGGGATCTCAGATCTACCCAGTGTCTCTGTTAACCACAGACTTCAAAACGCACCAACTTCCACTCAAGTTCCATCCAGGACCTTCCGAATTCACTCACTCCTCCGAACCCCCAAATAATCATCCTCCCAGACAAACTGCTCCCCTATATCCATTCAAAAACTCCTCCCCAAACATTTGCTGTCCCCTCGATTTTTCTGGCTACTGACAAACTTCCAAATCACTTACTACCACCCCCATTTGTCACGAACCCCAATCTTTACACTGAACCCCAATGCATTCAGTAACCTCACAATCTACCCCTCATTTAGCCTCCATTCATCACAAGTGTCCTGCAGCTGACTCAGGAACACTGACCTCCATCTGCTCTGTGACCTCCCCCCATGTCTTCTACCCAGTAGTCTCTCTCTGAGGGTCCCCAAATCACAATGCATTTGCAGCAATTGGTGCAGAGGGGGATGCCCGGGAGGGTCTGAGAATCAGAATTTCAAGGGAGAACGGAGGAGTAGGATGATAAAGAACCCCCCCTCCCGTGTGGAGGAGCAGCATGCAACCCATGTCACTCCTGTCCCCTTGTCCCTGGGTGGGGGGGAGGAGAGCTGAGATGGCCTAGGGGCTGAGTAGGGTGGTAGAAAAGGGTATTCTGGATCCATACCTCTGCTTTGAAAGAGGAGTGGGTCAAAGCTGGGAGGCTGGAGGGAGAGGCAGGAAGAGAAAAAAGAAATACAAGACAAAGAGACAAAGAGGGAGAAGGGGAGAGAGAAAAGTGAGGGAGGCTGGGGTGCAGCACGGTGGGGAAAGGCTAGAGACCTCCACGGCTAGCTCCACAAGCCCTCTCCTCCTCCTCCACATGCCTTGCGTGCCCCCAGTCTCAGAGGACCACACTCTTCCTCGAAGCACACATGGCACATGCCTGTGAGTTTGCACACATGCACTAAGAGCAGGGGTGCGGAGTGCCTTTATCTCAACAATACCTGTGGGGTGAGCACAAAATACACTTTCATATGCCCCTTTCACTTGCACATGGGGTCCTGGTGTTTCCATTCCCATCCTCCCCAGCCAGCACACAAACTGCACATTCCTGAGCACACAAATAACTTTGGCCCCATTCACACACAGCTGTGCTCACACCCATCTCCACCAACAATTCACTCTCCCCTTTCTCTCTTCCCAACACACCACCTATCCAAATCCAAGTGGTCCACTTTTCTGACTGCCCCAACCCTCCAACCACAAGCCAAAGTGAGCTCTTTCTTTCTTTGTTTCTTTTTTTTAAATCTCTTTCCTCCACTCCAGATGGCTTCTTCCTCAGCCTTTGGCAGTTAAGTCCTACCTGTTGTCAAGCCCACATCTGTGCTGCTTTAATATCAGTAAATGATTGTTCTATTTGTGAGGCTTGGAGGGTTGCGGAGCTTTAAAGCCCCCTCTCCTGCCACTCCTACTAACATGCCATCTGATGGGCACCTGGGTTCAGGCTCTAAGTTTGGGGTCAATAACTTAAGTGGGAGCTAGGTATATTTCAGAGTTGGGGCTGGAGTGAGGGGAGGCCAGGGTATACGGCTAAGGAGAAAATCTAGAGGCCTGGAGGGACAGAACTGGGGTGGGCCTCATCCTGGGTTCTGCAGTTCTGAACAAGTATCTCTTGAAGGAAAAACCCACTGGGCCTCACCTTCCTAGAGGTCAAATAGAGAGCATTAAATTGCAGCAGGAGGAGGGAGGTCAGACAAGAGGGAGGACTTCCATGTACTTAAGGAATGAGGGGAGGGGGAGGCATATCTTCTCTGAATAGGAGAAATCCCCCTACTTTTATGATGCAGAGGCAGAAGAGTAAAGAATGACTCCATTAAATTCCGGGTCCTCCCAAGACCACCCCCACACCCAAGAAAAGATATTAGTGTCCCCACCCAGTTCTAGGATCAGGATCCCCAGTTTCTAAGAAGAGGAAATCCAACTTTCTAAATCAGAAATCTCAGGAGATCAGGAGCCCCAGAGGGGTTCAGGGCCATGCAGGGGAGTGGCATCCTCCCCTCCTCCATTCTGCTCTCTAAATTCCCCAGCCCCCAGACTCCCAGTGGATGAGGTGGGATGTGGAGTAGGGCCCCCCCGGCCTGCTTCCCCTCCTCCGCCGCCAGAAGCCGGCCTCCTCCCTCACTCCCGGCCGGAATGCAGCTCCTCTATTGTTCCCCACTGTGGGACAGCTCCTCCCCCGCTCCTCCCCCACCCCACACCTCCCCAGCCCAGCCCCTTCGCAATTTCCAAATCCCGCCCCCCCTTTGGGAAACCGGGAGAGGGAAGGGTCCCCAAGATCCCGTCTGCTCAATTTGGACCCTTACCAACACCCCCACCCACCCACCCGCCCAGGGATGCTGGGCTGAGGAGGGTGCGGTATCAGACATTCTACGCTGGATTAATACTACACCCCCTGCCAGCACACCCAGACACACACCCCTCGCCAAATTTCCAGGTGAAGCCTTCTCACCCTTACCCCGGCATTTCCCCTCCGGCCCTGTCCCACTTTCTCACTCAGAGACCCCTCTCCAGGCCTCTGGCCCCAGGCCGTGGCCAGCCCAGAACAAAAGCCAGAGAGGAAGCAGCGGTCCACACCAGGACTAGCACTTCCTTGGAGACACCCCTTCCAAAACACCGAGGATCCTCCAACTTTGGTGTGTGGGTAACCACAGGAACCCCTCCTCCCAGCGGCCCCCCATTCCACCTCTCCCCCAGACCCGGACCCTCGGTGAGCCACACCCCCTTCCATTCCTACACTCAGCCCAACAAAGAGACAGATACTCAGGCTGGCTTCCCGGGCCAGGTCTCCCCCAAAGTCCTTAACTCCAGGCAGCTGGGGGTCCCAGGAGTGCCCCCTCCCCAACCTACAAGCAGATACTGAACTAGGGGCTCCTGCGCAACTCTTTGCACATTCCATCAGTTTTTCTAGCTAGGAGCGGACACCCCCTCCGGACAGCCTCCCTGGATTGGGAGGCCGGTCCCCCTCCCCTTTCCCTCTTCCCAGTTCGAGGATATTTCTTTGTCTAAGGGCAGAGCCCTGGGGAAGGAAGGGTCTGGAGAACCGTCCCGACTGAGGGTAGCAGGGAACTTTGTGGCACTTGGAAATCAGGGTAGGGGGCGGGTCCCCCTTTGTGGGGAAGGGACAGGGCAGGGGCGGGCAAGAGAGGAAGAAATGAACTTTCCGCGCGGGGAATGGGGTGCCCCCCACTCCAGCCCACTCCGTGGTCCCGGTGCCCACTTACCTTGTCTGCCCACGATCTCGGCCACGTGCTCAGAGGTGGGCACGGGTACACACTCCGTGGTGTTGCTACTGCCCTTCAGGCGCAGCTCGGCCTCTTTGTAGAGAGCGCAGAGCTTGGCGTCGCTCGCCCCTTTGGGGGCGGTGGGGGGCTGGGGCGTCTGCGCCGCGGGGGCCGCTGTCGGGGCGGCCGGGGGCGCCGCGGGCGGCGGCGGCGGGGCCGGCTGCGGGGGGGCGGCCGGCTGCGAGGGGGCGCCGCCCCCCCCACCTCCCCCGTCCTCGCCCGCCGTGGGGGCGGGGGGCTCCCCCAAACCCAGGAGGCAGAGTTGATCAAGAGCCAGCTGAAGGGCGCGCTCGTCTTCCAGCAGCCCTCGGTCCTTAGCGCTTCCCCCGAAACATCCTAGTTCTCCAAAGCCCCCATTTCTTTCCATTATTCCAGATACCACTAGACTAGGCATGGCGAAACAAAAGCTGGGGGAGAGAGAGAGAGAGGGAGAGAGAGAGGTGGTGGAAGGGAAAAGAGGAGAGAGGAGGGGAGGGGAGAGGAGAGGAGGGGGTGTGTGGGGAGGGGGGAACAAAGAACTGGGGAGGGGGGAAGAAAGCGAGATAGAAAGATAGCCCCTCCCCCTGAGCCCCCCTCCCCAAACACCCTGTAACCCGACTCCCCTCGCCCCAGCCCCCGGGGTGGGGGTGGGGGTAAAGAGAAGCAAAACCAAGAAAGCCGATCTCCGCTCCTCTCCGGGGGTGACAGGGGGCGGGGGGCTGCGGGATCTCGGCCCCCACCCCTCCCGCCTCGGACCCGGGAGTCTCTAGTCTCCGCAGTCCAGACGCCCCCCTTAGGCTCCCGCACCAAGCCCCAGTCCTGGAGCTGCGCGCCCTGGCCCCCAGTAGAGCCCAGCCCCTTCCAGCGCTCAAACTCTTTTGTTTTAAATGAACTGGATGGAGCAGCATGGAACTGACGGGAGGGGGGCGCGCCGGGGGCGCCCGGGGCATGCCGGGAGTTGTAGTTTCCCGCCCTCGGGGCGCGGGGACGAATTCCTTGACCCGAGGCGGGTAGGGATGTGCCTTTGGCTCTCTACGCACGGCTCCCAGGCACAGCTAGGGGTGGGGTGGAAGTCGAGGTCCCTAATTTTTCCTGGGGGCGGACACAGGGAGAGGGGACAGTGTGCAGAAACAGACGGGTGTGAAAAGGACGATCGCTCCTCGCCCCCTCGCGCGCTGCTCCCTCCCGGTCCCGGCCCGTCCGGGCCCTCTTTCTTATGGTAATGAAGGGGCCGGGGCGGGAGCGGTCCCCGCCGGGTCACTGCGGCTCCCGTCTCCCCTCCTCCCCTCCCCGCCCGCTCCCTCGCGCTCCCCTCCCCGCAGCCGGAGTCGAGTCGGCCGGGCCGCGGGGAGAGGTTCGCGGCGGCAGACAAAGCCCGCAGCCGCGATGGGGGGAGGACCGGCCTCGGCGCTCCGTGGGCCCGGAGGGGGTGCGGGCTGGGCGTGGGCCCTTGGCAGAGAATGGGGCTCCCCATCCTTAAGCAGCAGACTGCCCCCTCCCGCCCCTCGGCCCCCCTGTCCCGGAGATCTCAGAGGCGCCGGCTGGGAGGTGAGTTAGTCCGCGTCCTTCCGAGCCGTGGAATGGGCGGGGAAGCTGGAGTGACGCGGGAGGAAGACGGGGGAGAAGGGGCCGGAGAGCCGCGAGGCGGCCAAAGTCCTGGTGAGGCCTTGAACTTCGGGTGTAGCCAACGGAGGGAGCAAAGACCGGGGGTCTGCCGGGAACCCAGGCTTCCTTCGGGCCTGCGCTGGAAACCCGGTCTGGGGGTGATCTGCTTCTCAACACCAAGCATCAGTCCACTCTGCTTCGCTCGCCTC
This sequence comes from Marmota monax, assembly GCF_021218885.2. Classification (NCBI taxonomy): domain Eukaryota; kingdom Metazoa; phylum Chordata; class Mammalia; order Rodentia; family Sciuridae; genus Marmota; species Marmota monax. Next base: position 1,126,049 of record NW_026694593.1, on the reverse strand, counting down.
TGTCCAGCTGAACACCCGTTAGTTTAGCCCCTCTGAAGCTGGGAATTTGGTGAGAGTTGAAAATAAGTTTTGAAAGGCTTGAATCAGACAGTTGGACACCTTCAGGAGGCATTTGGGGGAAGTTGAGGTGCAACGCAATACTGTCTTCTCCCCTTTACCCCATGCCTTCGGCTCTTTTTTTTTTTTTTTTTTTTTTTTGTTACCGTTTTTTATCTCTGGGTCTTTCCCAAGAGAATGAATGACACTGCAGTTTGAGGGCTTGAGATTAGACTTTCCAAAAGTTTTATAAGAATGGGTGAGTGACAACAACAAATATATCCACAATACACTGATTTAAAAATAAATAAATAAATAAATAAATTACAGAAAGATCAGTAGAGGGAGAGGAGCAGGAGCAGGGGCAGATAGAAAGGGGAGGGGGTAAAATGCTGCAGACTGAATTAGAGCTAATTATATTCGACGCTTTTGTGATTATGTCAAAATGTATCATAATGTTATATATAACTAAAAAAAGAAAAGAATGAGTGGGTGAGCCACAGTGATAAGGTGTCCTTTTCTAGAGTGCCTTGGGAACTTAAATCTGAGCTAGTTTTCTTGGAGGCAGGGAAATGGGTGACATGACCTCATAGACCCGTGCACTTTGAGGCCCTAAAGGCTAAGCAAATTTAAACTCAGTTCCCTCAATTGATTCTTGGAAACACTGACTTTGCACACCAAGGAAAGGGTGGGATCCCTGGAGGTGCTGAGGGGTTGCAACACTGCAGGGCTCTTTCTCCTTTGCTGGGCAGATCCAAGGAAGGAGAAGCCTGGACCCAGAACCCTAGAATTCTCCAGAGTTGGGGCAGGGTGTTCCCTGGATGGAGGGTTTAACAGAAGATAACAAGAAATCTTATTATGGGGTTGGGTGCTATTGCCATCAAGCAGGTGTAGAAGAGGAAGAATGAGAAAGACAGGGCCCTGGAGAGTGGACTGTTTCAGACACTTGTCCCCAGAAACCTGGATTGGAGGATCCTTGGTACTGGAGACTACAGGGCTCTCATCTGGGGAAGTTTATATTGAAGACCAGGTGACCGTTTTTCACATTAATGGAAAGAGCAGATAGTTGCATAGGACTTATTGTGTGTCAGGCATTTTTGTAGGGTTGCCAGATGGCTTGAGCTTTCCTGTCCCGGTTGAAATGAGATTCCCCCCAGACACCCACCCTGAATTTGCCCTACCTCTGCTTTCCTCCCCAATAAGCCAATTAAAGCAGGAGGTTAATGACCAAAGAAGCCATGGGGATTTGGCCAGGGTGGAAAACAAGGGCAGAAACAAGTGTGTGTGAGTGGGCATGACTACTAAGTGGGGAAGGGACAGGCCGAAGGGTAAGGTGGGCAAGGCGAGTCCCTGCTGGACCCACATCACTGATCCAACAAGCAAAAATCAGCCCTTTGAGTGTGTAAATGTCCACCCTGGGGCTTACACTGCGACTCCAGGCAAATATCCTCCAAGGCAGGAGAGGAGCCTGTGTGAATCTGGCACGCGGAGGGCAGGACATGCTCGTGCATGTGCACGCACACTTAGATGTGTGGCATGGTGTATTTGGTGTGTGTAGCATGTGCCTCCAGGTCATGTGGGGGAGTGCCTAAGCACAGAGGGACCTGAGGGTGGGCACCTAGAGGAGGCAGGTTTGGGGTGGGTTTTGTTTTATTGCCTTTTTTTTGTACCCGGGATTGAACCCAGGGGCACTTAACCACTAAGCCACACCCCCCAGTCCCTTTTTTATATTTTCTTTTAGAGACAGGGTCTCACTGAGTTGCTCAGGGCCTCAACAAGTTGCTGAAGCTGGCTTTGAACTTGCAATACCCCTGCCTCAGTCGCCAGAGCTGCCGAGACTACCAGCAGGGTGGGTTTTTTCCAAGCTTCTCATTTGCTTCCTGAAGCCAATGGGCTCCTTTGTTCAGTTCCCCCTCCACTAACAGTCCTGCCAGCCAGGCTACAGCCAAGCCACCTTGCTATCCAGGGGCTCTTCTCCCCCCACCCCTGCCTGCTCAATCTAAGGTTATGGCAATGAGAGCAGAAGGCCTTACTTTAAAAATCCCCTACTCTTTGCCTTATGACAGAAAGGTGTATAGGTGGCATATCTCTCTCCTTGAGGACCTTGGAGGACCAAACTCTCTCTCCTCTTTTTTTTTCTTCCCTAGTATTGGGGATGGGATCAGAAGTCTTTAGCATGCTAGATGGGTGCTCTGCCACTAAACTACACCCCTAGCCCTCTCACCTTCACACCCATACACCGTACCGAGGACTGAACTTAGGGGCACTGTACCACTGAGCTACATCCCCAGCCCTTCTTATTTTTTTATTTTGAGACAAGGTCTCACTAAGTTGCTTAGGGACCACTAAGTTGCTGAGGCTGGCCTCAAACTTGCGATCCTCTTGGCTCAGCCTCCCTAGTTGCTGGGATTATAGGCATGTGCCACAGTGCCCAGCTAGCTTTCTCATCTTAACTATTGTATCCCCTACTCTGGATGTCCCAGCACTGAGCACGTACCCTGTCCACAGCAGAGGTTCAGTAAGTGTATGTGAATGTGTGTATGTATTTAAATTATTGTAGCATTTCTTTAAAAAAAAAAAAATATATATATATATATATATATATATGGATATATATTGTAGATGAACACTGAGGATCAAACCCAGTACCTCACACATTGGAGGCAAGTGCTTTATCAAGAACTGCAGCCCCAGCCCCCTTTCTTTAATTGGAGACAATGTCTTGCTAAATAGCTTTAGGGCCTCCTGTGTTGCTGGGAGTGCTGTTGTGCACCACCACACCTGGCAGTAAGGATGCATTAAGTATAACTGCATTTTTTTAAATTTAGTTTTTAGTTGTAGGTGGACACAATACCTTTATTTTATTTACTTATTTATATGTGGTGCTGAAGATTGAACCCAGGGTCTCATGCATGCTAGGCGAGCGCTCTACCGCTCAGCCCCAGCTCCAGGCCTAGCCCCAAGTATAACTGCATTTTTAAAATTTCAAAGTGTAACAGGAAGGGACAGGGCTCTGGAGCCAAACATGCTGTTTGTTAGTTAGTTCTACCACCTTGGGGAGTTCTGGACCTCTGAGCCTCAATTTCCTCACCTCTAAGATAAAAATCATATGCCAAGTCCCTAGCCAATACCTGGCTCCTCTCAGGTGTTCAGTCAGTGTCAGTTTCTTGGCCCTTCTTATTCTGTCCTTGCGGTTGACTTTAGGTAGTACTAAGGATTGAATGCAGGGGCACTTAACCACCTCACCACATCCCCAGCCCTTTTTATAAATTTTATTAGAAACAGGGTCTCATTGAGTTGCTTGGGTCCTCCCTAAGTTGCTGAGGCTGGCTTGGAACTTTCGATCCTCCTGCCGCAGCCTCCCAAGTCACTGGGATTACAGGCATGCTCCATCTGCCTGACTCAGTCACTTCCTTTTGAGCTCCTATAGGATGTGCTAGGTGCTGGGGAAGAGTCTGACCCATGATGTGTCACTTGAAGTCAGTTCTAGGTCAACTTGCTGAAATAAAATGATCCCAGCCAAACAGCGGATAATTCCAAAAATAATTCCCATTATGCACTGGCATGCAGGCAAACTCTGTCTGTCTGCCTCTCTCTCCTCTCTCTTTTCTTTCTTCTCTCTTTATCTCTTTCTCTCATACACACACACACACACACACACACACACAGGCCTGACTGCAGGGCAGGAAAGGTGACGCGGTGAAGAGAGGTTTGTAGGAGGCTAGAGGACAGGAGAGCAGTGGAAACCCGGGCTGTGCTTGTCTGTGGAGTCCTGTCCCTTCTGTCCTCTGAGCACCTGTTATTGCTGTCTACACACTAAGTACCAAGGGCTGGGGACCTACACCTAACACTTGTCCCTCCCTAGTCCTATTCTCAGAACCTTAGGGAGGAAGGGGGACACAGGAGGCTGCTCCCAAGGCTCCCTGCCAAGCAGGCTGGGCACACAAGAGCTCATCTCTCCCCTGTCCTTGCTCCTTACAGGATCCCTTCTCCATCTTTCCTGCTCAGCTGAGCCTCCTCTCCTCTGCTTTGTGGAGTTTCCATTTTCCTTTCTCCCTCCCAAATGAATTTAACTTTTATTTTATTTATTTGTTTGTTTGTTTATTTATTTTTATGTGGTGCTGAGGATCAAACCCAGGGCCTCATCCTTGCTAGGCAAGAGCTTTACCACTGAGCTACAATTCCAGCCCCTTTTCCTTTCATTTTAATGTCTGTTTTTTTTTTTTGTGTGTGTGTGTGTGTGTGGTACTAGGGATTGAACTCCAGAGTACTCTACCACTAAGCTATATCCCTAACCTGTTTTTTTTTTTTAATATTTATTTATTTATTTTAGTTTTCGGCGGACACAACATCTTTGTTTGTATGTGGTGCTGAGGATCGAACCCGGGCCGCACACATGCCAGGCGAGCACGCTACCGCTTGAGCCACATCCCCAGCCCTTGTTTGTTTGTTTTGAAACAGAGTCTCATTAAGTTGTTGAGGCTGGCCTCAAACTTGTAATCCTCCTGCTTCAGCCTCCCGAGTAGCTAGGATTAGGATGTGTGTCACTATTTTTCTTTTTAATACCCCTTCCTTGTGGGAAGTCCACCTGGCTATCTAATCTCCATCCTTCTTGCCAAATTTTCTCTGTCTTTTTGGAATGCCCTGGACTCATTAATTAATTTCAACTGACAATATATTAGGTAAAATTCTGTAGATCACTCAAAAGAAGTGTTAGACACGAACCCTGCTCTCTGTTTGAGATATAGAAACTAGCCTACATGACCCAGATCACATGGCCAATGAGGAGAACATATGAGAGCAAAACAGTCTTTGGACCTGGAAGGCCCCAGAGGTTGGAGGAGAGTGCATCGCAGTGGCTGCTCCTGTTCTGGTGTTCATCTCATCTCCAAGAGCTTTGTAGGCCCAGCCTGCAGTTTAGACCTGGACAGACAAACATGTCTGCTCCTCCTCTGGGACTATCCCAGCATTCCCCCCAGGTCCCCTGCACTGTCTGATTTCCCCAGGGAGAGTTGCTCCAAGGGGCTGGGGTAGAGCCTGGGCCCCCCAGGACAGCTGGCTGACAGGGTCCCTGTGGGACTCAGGGCTGGACTCAGGCGTCCAGGAGGCAGGTGATACTGGAGCCTGTGACAGTTGGTCCCTAGATTCCTCACCCAGTGGCGCCAGCTCTGGTTTCTGGCTGGGAAGAGGGAGGGGGAGGGACACCTGGAGCCAGACAGGGCTGGGTACTCTCCTGGCTGCTGTGTGCATGTGTGTGTGTGTGTGTGTGCGCGTGCACATAGGCAGTAAACATGACTTTGGTGGGTTGTGGAGGGCAGTTTTTCCTGCTCTCTCTGTTCCAGGCACTGTGTGCTAGGTATTAGAAGGGGATTCTGAAGGACAAAGCCCAGTCTGAGCCTGGTGTGGTATCGCACACCTATAATCCCAGCAGTTTGAAGGCTGAGACAGGAGGACTGCAATTTCAAAGCTAGCCTTAGCACCATCGAGGCACTAAGCAACTCAGAGAGACCCTGTCTCTAAATAAAATACAAAAAAATAGGGCTGGGGATGTGCCTCAGCGGTCGAGTGCCCCTGAGTTCAACCCCTGGTACCAAAAAAACATACAAACAAATAAAAAAAAAAAAAAACAGTCTGGCACAGGTGAATTGATGGATATAATGTATAGAACAGGATGTTCTGCATAGAATGCCCAGCTGGGATAGAAATTGAATGAGTTCTAGGCATGATGGCATACGCCCGTAATCCCAGCAACTCAGGAGGCTGAAGGAGAAGGATTGCAAATTCGAGGCCAGCCTAAGCAATTTAGCAAATCCTGTGTCAAAATTTAAAAAGAAAGAAAAAAGAAAAAATTGGAAGGGCTGAGGATGTAGCTTAGTGGTAGAGCACCCCCTTGGGGTCCATCTCCTGTATGGGTGGGGGGGATAGAAGTTGAGTGAGGAAGTGGGTAAGTGAATAGTTCATTCATTATCTAATGGCCTCATTTTACAGAAGAGATGAAGGCCTAGAGAACTCAGGTCCTGTGACTCCCTTCTGCCTTCTGTTCCATCATACTTCCTTTTCAGGAAAGGGAAGAGGAAGACAGAGGATGGGAAAGGACTTGCTATTTCCTGAATGCCTGTTTGGTGCAGGATCTTTGCTTAGCCTTTTCAGACTTCATAGCTTTAATCTTCATAACCCCTTGAAGCTGGAGTTGCTGTCTCTCTGCTTAACATGAGAGACCTGAGTCTCAGAGAGGTCAAGTGACTTGCCCAGGTCATACAGCCGGTAAGTCGAGACTTCAGTGCTCTAAGCCAGAGCTTTCTGATGTCAGAGCCTGGGACCCCAGAGCCAGTGATACCCAGTGAGTGCTTGGAGGCTGTGAAGGAATCCACTGTGGAGCTGGAGCAGATTGGAGAGGCTTCCTGGATGAAGTATCCGATGTCGCCTCTGAAGGATGGATGAGGTTTATTCTAAGGGAGAGAACTGGAGGGATATCTGGAGCTTGGTGGCAGAGGTGGCCAAGGAGTCTTGCTGGTTAGGTAGGTGGCTAGCTTTTTGTAGACCCTAGAGTGGACAGGTTCAAAAAAACATGTTTTTGAGCCTTAGCCACCAGATGGCACTGCAGGCCAGTTACCAGGAGGGGGCCCCTGGCTGGGTTCTGACCCTGGGGCACAAGTGCTCTTCCCCTGCTGAGCTAGGGCTCCATGCTCCATCCTACACTCCTCAGATATCATCTCAGGCTTCCACTTGGCCCTCTCCGGCTTCTGATGGACATCCAGTATCGATGGGGCAATCAAGCTATCAGTCTATTCCTGATTTAGAATGAACACCCAGGTGGTGGGGATCTTGGTAGGTCCGATCAACTCCTTAGGTCATCCTGAGTCCCCTCCAGCTGTTTATATTGGCTTATTGTCTAGCTCCCTCCTAACCCCCTGGGAATCACTATTGAGGGGAAAAATTAAGGAAACAGGCATCCAAGTCCAACCAACTTGGGTCTGAAGGGAAATGATATCTATCTAATGCCCAGCACAGTGGCACATGCCTGTAATCCCAGTGGCTTGGAAGGCTAAGGTAGGAGGATTGCGAGTTCAAAGCCAGCCTCAGCAACTTAGCTAGACCTTGCCTCTAAGTAAAAAAAGGACTGGGGATGTGGCTCAGTGGTTAAGTGCCCCTGGGATTAATCCCTGGTATCAAAACAAACAATAACAACAACAAAAAAAAACTACCTAACAAGAATTTAAAGATTTTCACCATTCAGTCAATATATAGTGAGCACCTGCTATGTTGGGCACTGCTTTGGCATCAGAGATATATCAGAGAACAAGACATATAAAATCCCTCCTCTCACGGAGCCCATATTCTATGGGGGGGGGGAGGCAAATGGTAAACAAATAGACAATGTCCTTTCTGGCAGTGATACTTGCTACAAGAAAAAATAAAATTGGGCTGGCACCTTAGCTCATGGCAGAGCACTCACCTAACAAGCAAAGGGCGCTAGGTTCAATCCCCAGTATAGCAGTGGTGCACACCTGTCATCCCAGTGATTCTGGAGGCTGAGGCAGGAGGACTGCAAGTTCAAAGCCAACCTGGCAATTTAATGAGACCCTGTCTCAAAATAAAAAGAGCTGGGGTCTAACTCAGTGGTAGAGGCCCCTGGGTTGAATCATTAATACCACTGAATAAGTAAATAATTTTTGTGTGGTGGTGGTGCTTGGGCATGCAAGGCAAGCACTCTACCAACTGAGGTAGATCCCCAACCCAGTAAATAATTTTTTTTAAGTAAAAAAAAAAAAAAAAGCAGGATATGAAGGTGGAAGGGTTTGAGGTAGCTAATTCGGGAAAGATGATCTTGTTGTGAGAATTTCACTGAACATATATAAAGCATGTAGCACAATGCCTGACATAGGTTAGTATTGTTACTATTCTTCCCTTTTTCTGCCCTGCTTCTTCCTTGTACTCCCCTTCCTCTGCCCTGAATTGGAGAATTCCAATTCTGCCTCCTGGTTGCTGCCTCCTCCCAGCAACCCCCGCAGGGAAACAGGTGCTGGTTTGGGAACTGCAAGCCCAATTTCTGGCTCTGTTTCCACCAGTCTGAACTAGCTCCTCCCCCAGCTTCTGGTAAATGACATCACCATCCACCTGGTTGCTCAAGCCAGAAATCTGGAGCCTTCTCACTGTTCTCTCTTTCACCTAATTTCCTCCCATCTGGTCTAGCAACAAGTTCTCTCTACTAAACCTCAATAACATTTCCCAAGAACTGGGCCTGGGGGCTGGGGCTATAGTTCAGTGGCAGAGACTTGCCTAGCACATGTGAGGCACTGGGTTCCATCCTCAGCACCACATAAAAATGAATAAATAAAATAAAGGTATATAAAAAAAAAAAGAACTGGGGATGTGGCTTAGTAGTAGAGCAATTGTCTAGCATGTGCAAGGCCCTGAGTTCAATCCTGAGTACCAAACAAAAGAAAAAATAAAAATCCCATGTCCATTAACTTCCTGTTACTCTTCTGCTCCTGCTACCCTCCCGATGTGAGCCATCGTCACCATGTCTGAAATTGCCTGTAACTGGTCTCCCTGCCTCTGTCCTTGCCTTGCCCCTTCCTGCTTCAGTCCACCCTCCACACAGCAGTCAGAGAGATCATTTAAAAGAAATCTGTCTGGGTGTGAGGGTGCTGTAATAACTCGGGAGGCTGAGACAGGACGATTGCAAGTTCAAGGCCAACCTCCTCAACCTAGAGAGTCCCACACCAATGTAGTGAGACCTGGTCTCAAAATAAGAAACAACAACAACAACAAAAATAAAATCAAAATGCCTGAGTTCTAAATAAATAAATAATTAAAAACAAAAAGGGCTGAGGATGGGCTGGGGCTGGGGCTGGGGCTCAGTGGTAGAGCGCTTGCCTCGCACGCGTGAGGCCCTGGGTTTGATCCTCAGCACCACAAAAAAATTAATTTCTAGTATCCAAGTAAATAAATAAGTAAATGGAAGAAATCTAACTGGGTTTGGTGACCTATGTCTGTAATCCCAGTAATTCTAAAGATTGATGCAGGAGGATCCCAAGTTTGAGACTAGCCTGGGCAAGTTAGTTATAACCTATAACCGATCTCAAAATATAAAGGATTGGGAGCCTGGCATAGTGGTGCATGCCTGTAATCCCAGTGGCTCGGGAGACTGAGACAGGAGGATTGTGAGTTCAAAGCCAGCCTCAGCTATGGTGAGGCACTAAGCAACTCAGAGAGACCCTGTCTGTAAATAAAATACAAAATAGGACTATAGGGCTGGGGATGTGGCTCAGTGGTCGAGTGACCCTGAGTTCAATTCTCAGTATATTCTAATAAATAAATAAAATCATGAAACCCTCCTGCTTGAAACCCTGGATTAGCTTTCCTTTGCCGTTAGATTCAGGTTCCTTCCTGTAGTTATGTTCTTCATGATCTGGCGCTTGTCTTCCTATCCAGCTGACCCTAAACCTCCCTCCCGTTACTCCACCTTTCACCTGGGTAAGATAATGCTTGTTCATCTTCAATTTCAATGGCATTTTTCCCCCAGAAATTTTCCCTGGTTACTTTTGTGTGTCTTTTTTACCATTCCTGAGAACTATATTGTAACTATCTATTTATTTGGTAGCAGGGATTGAACCCAGGGGTGCTTAACCACTGAGCCACATCCTCTGCACCCCCCCCCTTTAATGTATTTAAATTAGAGACAGGGTTTCGCTGAGTGACAGGGCCTCACCAAGTTGCTGAGACTGGCTTTGAACTTGTGATCCTCCTGCCTAAGTCTCCTGAGCTGCAGGGATTACAGGCATGCTACTGCACCCGTCCTGCTTATGTTTATTACTCCAATACATCAGAAGCTCCGTTGAGGACAAGAACTGGATCTAGTCTACTCCTATGTTCCAGCGCCTGGCACACAGTAGGTGCTCAATACATGGTTGCCCTTTGGAAGTTGTGCATGTTCATCTATACTTTCCTCCCCACCACATACGCTGCCCAATATTCAACTTCTCTCTCTGCTTTTTTACCCTATTTCATTCGCACACCCTGCTCCATGTCTTCCCTCCCTTTGTCACCTAACCTCTCACAGCTCCCCCATCTGGCCCCCAGGGGGTGCTGTCTGCAAAAGGCTTGGCCTATACTGTCACTGGATTCCTCAATTTCCACACCTAGACTGGGGCTCAGGAATGCGATCACTGTGCTAACTCACTGATGTAGCTTTTGGCTGGTGGCCCAGCAAGTATCTCTAGACTGTAAACCTCTCCTCCCGGTCACTGCTGGCAAAATGAGACTTGCACAAGGAATGCATGGCTCGCAGGCTCCTGCCAGGCCCTCGGCTCTTAGGCCTTTCACTTGCTTTCCCTCTGTCTTGAATGCATCCTCCAGACCTGTGTCATGTCCTCTGAGAAGCCTTCCTGGCCAAGCCGATGGATGTGCACCCCTACAAGGCTACAGCACCTGGTATTTGCCCCTTGCTGGTAATTGGCCCTCAGTGTTCAAAGCCAATTTCCATGTTCTGTGTGCTATACCAGACTGAAAGAGCTTCCAGCAGGACAGTGGATGTTTCTTTCCAAAGCCTAACACAGAGGAGACACTCGGCTCGTGATATGATAATAGTAATTATTATTATTTGTGTTTTTTTTCGGTACTGGGAATTGAAGCCAGGGATACTCTAGCACTAAGCTAGATCCTCAGCCCCTTTTCTTTTCTTTTTGGTAGTACTGGAACTTGAACCCAGGGTCTCACACATGCTAGGTGTGTGCTATACCACTGGACTACATCCCCAGTCCTTATTTTCTATTTTGAGACAGGTGTCACTAGGTTTCAGAGGCTGGCCTAAAACTTGAGATCTTCCTGCCTCAACCTCCCAAGTCCTGGGGTTATAAGTGTGCACTACTACTACTGGCTCCAAATTTGTTGAGTCAATGATTGATTGAAAGGATCAAAGGGGGAAAAATTCCATATGTAATTCTGAATAAGTCGTTCCTTATCTTTGGGTTTCAGTTTCCTCTTCTGTGAAGTTGGCACAGGAGAATTGTTATGCTGGTAAATGTTTAATAAAGAGGAGTGGGGAAAGCTGTGATTTGTGGCAAATATGAACCTCTATGGTGAAATTCTCTCACCATGGCTAATTTCAATGTGAACACCGGGCTTTCATTAGCAGGTACAACTGCTTTCAGCTCGCCACTGCAGGTGAAGATGGTCTCCCAGGCACATTTTTTTTTTTTAAAGTACTGGGGAGTGAGCCAGGTGCTATGCATGCCTGTAATCCCAGTGGCTCTGGAGGTTGAGGCAGGAGGATTTCGAGTTCACAGCCAGTCTCAGCAACTTAGTGAGGCCCTAAGCAACTCAGTGAGACCCTGTCTCTAAATAAAATACAAAAAGGACTAGGCATGTTGTTCAGTGGTTAAGGACTATTTAAAAAAAAATAGTACTGGAGATTGAACCCAAGAGTGCTCTGTTCAGGGCTGTATCCTCAGCCCTTTTTAAGTTTTTTTTAAATTTTGAGACAGTCTCCATAATTGCTAAGGCTGGCCTTGAACTTGCAATCCTCCTTCACCAGCCTCCCAAGCAGCTGTAATTACAGGTATGCACCACCGCACCAGGCTCTCCCAAGGTACTCTTCTAGCTGCACCTTCTTGCACTAGTCCCTATCCCAGCTCCCTCAGGAGCCTGTGGGGTCAGAGGTCAGGCTGTTTTACACTTTCATTATGTCCCCAGACCTCCAATTATTTCTCGTATCCAGTCCCAAGTGTCCTCGAGGCACTTGCATGCCTTTCCAGATGGTTAACTGCCCTCTCAGGCATTCTTGGTAGACTACTCATGACCTACTGGATGACCTAGTTCTGATGTTCAGACCTTTGCAGAGAGACTACCTATTCTGGCCTCCTTATGTTTCTGTGCCCCAACTTTCCACATTGCCTGGAGCTCCCAGTGAGTAGGAGCTAGTCCAGTCTCAGTTTTTATCTTATTTGACTTCTGACCTCTGACCCTTTGGTGCCTCTGTCCTCTCAGAATTCCTTCTGCTTCTACTGGGGATGTAGCTTAGTGGTGGAGCACTTGCCTAGCATGTGCTAAGGCCCTGGGTTCAATCCCCAGTACTGCAAAAAGAAGAAATATTTAGTCCCTCCCTAGGTTTTCTGCTGCCTGCCTGGGGGTTCCTTTTTGATCTCCTTCACCCATTTCTCCTCCTTTGTCCACACAGCCAACGATTCCAGCCCTGGCTACAACTTTCTTCACCTGACTTTTCAAGCAGGAGCCTGTAGTTGGACAAGGAGCCTGCCTACTACCTGTGACCGCCTGCAGATTCCCTAGCACCTCGGAACCTGTTTCCCTACCTATAAAATGAAGATAATGGTAGCAATTACCTCATGGGATTGTTGTACAATTAGTGGGGAAAAGCATTTAAAGTACTGACATAGCAGCGTCTAGTACACAGAAAGTGCTTAATAAATGTTGGTTGTTATTATTCAGGATTCAGCTTAATCATCCCTTCCATAACAGCAAGCTGGGTCAGGTGCATCCAGTCCCTGACCCTGAGCCTCCCCTTTTGAGAACTTCCACCACTTTAAAACGTTTCTCTCTCTGTGTGTGTGTTTTCAGGAATTAGGGATTGAAATTATGTGGCTCTACTGCGAGCTAAACAGCCCCAGCCCTATTTTATTTTTAGTTATTTATTTTTGGTATGGGAATGGAATCCAAGGGATGCTGAGCCACATCTCCAGCCATTTATTTTTTAATGTTTTCTTTTGGGACAGGGTCTCACTAAACTGCTTAGGGCCTCACTAAATTGCTGAAGCTAGCCTTGAACTCACAATCCTCCTGTCTCAGCCTCCCTAGTTGCTGGGATTACAGGTGTGTGCATCACACCTGGCAACTTTCATCACTTGTTCCACGAGGATACACAGACGGCCCTGAGTAAATACTTGTGAATGAATGAGTGAGCAAAAGATATGGATTACTTTCTCTCCTGACAGCACACGTGGGCAGGGCCTTCTGCTACTCAGGGCTAGACACGCCCATCGGGAAGAAGGTGGGGCTGTCCCCGGGCCCCCTCCAGCAGGTGGCGCCAGCGCCTGTCGGTCTCTTCCCGGGGCCACCTCCCTTGCCCTGGCTGATCTCATCCACCAACGCTGAGAGGTCTAGCTGATGCTGGACAGATGGGGTCCTGACGCCCGAGCAAGGGTCCAGGCCCCAGGCAGCTGGGGTGACTCTCTCAACCCTCTCGGAGAGATGTTTTCTTTTTGTCTTCTTTTACAGTGCTGGGGACTGCACCTAGGAGTGCGCGACCACTGAGCTACTCCTGCAGCCCGTTTTAATTTTTTTAATTTGAGAAAGGGTCTGGCGGAATTGCCTAGGATGGCCTTGCAATCCTCCTGTTTAAGAATCCCCAGTCGCTGGGATGACAGGCAGGCACCTCCTCACCCCTCTGGAAAGATGTTTGCCTATGAGTTTCCCAGAGGAACTTGGAAAGAAAGGGAGTGGGGCCACCGTGGAGGAAAGAGGCCCGCCAGAGGGATTGTGAGTGCAGACCATGAGAGTGACGGTGAGACTGTTCTCCTGGGGACCTGAGATGAGAGACAGTTAAGTCAATCCAGAGTCAAAAGCTGAGATCTAGGAACCACAGTGTGGGAGGCCATGCGGTGAAATCAACCAGCCAAAGAGGAAGGGGAGGCCTGGTTTCCATGACAACGGTAGTGTTTGTGGCAAGCTGGGGACTCCTGGGTCCCCAGGGCCCATGAGCAGTGATTCATCACAGGAAAGGGAAGGCTGCAGAGGGACCCTGGTGCTGGGGACCGGATGCCCTGTGGCTCCTGCAATCTCCCAACCCTGGCCCCTGGGCTTCTGCTGTGCCTGGGAGGGGACCTGAAGGATGGAGGAACTGAGCCCCCACGGGGTCCACCCTCTGTTCCACTCACATACGCACGTCTCTCTCATTGCTCACAACATGCTTGTGGAAATACTGTCATCCCCCATTTTAAAGAAAAGTGTCATGGTGGGCTGGGGATGTGGCTCAAGCGGTAGCGCGCTCGCCTGGCATGCGTAAGGCCCGGGTTCCATCCTCAGCACCACATACAAACAAAGATGTTGTGTCCACCGAAAACTAAAAAAAAAAAAATAAATAAATATTAAAAAAAAAAAAAAGAAAAGTGTCATGGTGACATAGGTGGGTATATGAATGGCAGAACCAGGGTTAGCACACAGGATAGTCTGACTCAGCACTCTTAGGAAGACCCAGAAAGCAGAAAAGGACGAAGAGGAAGGAACATAGGGTATAGCTCAGGCCTCAGAGGACATGGAGAAAGGATCCTTCCATCTCCCCCAGCCTCGCTTGCCTGCCTGTCCTGCGTGAGCCCAACACTGAGAGGGAGGGAGGCTGGCAAACGGCCTTTCTGATGTAGGCTAGAAACTGTATCCAGCCTTCTTTCTATTTGCCTTCAAGACCAAGAGAATAGGCCCGAACATCCATCCCTTTTCACTTTCTCTCTGTCCTGGTCCTGAGTATAGGAGTATATGTGAATCTATGTGCGTGTGTGAGTGAGTGATATTCTCGTAATCGTCATATCTGCTTACCCCAAAACTCCAACCCCTAATGGAACCTGGGGGTTCCCAGCCTCTTCTAGTCCCTATCAGAATAATCTCATTCTTGTTCAGCTGTGGGGCCCCCACAATTTCAGTACCAAGGGGGTATCCCCATCACACCCTAGGCCTCCATGACATGCAAGAGGGAAACCCAACCCCTTGTTCTTTCTTCTCCTGTAGCAAAATGGATGGAAGTTGGAAGGGCCTTAGAAATCTAAAGGAATTGGGAATGTGGCTTAGTGACAGAGTGCTTGCCTGGCATGGGCAAGGCCCTGGGTTCAATCCCTAGCACTGGAAGGAAAACAAGAACAAAAAAGAGTAGAGAGATCTTTCATTCTGGTCCTCTTGCTCTGTGGATGTGGAAACTGAGGCCCGAAAAAGGCAGTCATTTTTTTTTTTTTTTTTTGAAGTCACAGAGCAAGTTGATGGAAGAGTGAACTAGATTCCCCGCCTGCAGATTCCAAGTGCTCTGATCCCAGAAAGAACTTCTTGAATTTGGTGCTGGGTTCTCTGGAACAGAAACAGGCAGGTGAGCACAGAGAGAAAAAGCAGATAAAATGGAACAAGCTGGCACAGTGTAGCATGTGAAAAGAAGGTGCCCAGTTCATGTCCCACCTGTCAACCATGTTCCATCAGGAATCATGGAGGTGAGCCAGGTGCGGTGGCACACGCCTGTAATCCCAGCAACTTGGGAGGCTGAGGCAAATACTTGTGAACTATGGAGTGATATGAATGTTGTCGGTTGTCACGGAAGGCAAGTCGTGTCTAGTGGGACCTGAGAGAGCTGCCATATGGTCTACAGGTGGGGGGTAAACCGAGATGCTCAACCTTTGATCTTTGGGAGAGTCAAAGAAGAGCATGAAGTTTCAACCTGCCCCACACTTTCGTAATCCTCCTTCTTGGGGATGGGGGTGGGGAGGTGGGTAACAGGTTCCTGCAGACCCCAGGGATGCCCAGAGGCTGTGGGAAGCTGAGCACTAATTAGCTGCTGGCTCCCTAATTGGGCTTAATTGCTTCCAAGTGATCAGCAATTAAGAGGTTGCATCAATTAGCACAGGGAGGGTGACAGCTCAGCTGGGACTGGTCAGGGCTCCCCTTGGGAGGGGGAGGAAGTAGAGGAAGATGGCCTCCTAGCAGGACGGCCCTTCCACCCTGTGATGGGGGAGCATCACAGCCTTCTCTTGCACTGCAGCTTCTCTAACTTCAGTTCACCCCCTTTGACAAGCTCTCTGACTTTTCTGCCCAGATGAGACCTGGGATCTGGGTCTGGCTCCACCACCAGCTTCCTTGTGACTTTGGCTTGGACGGCCATGGGGTCAAGGTGGGGAATGTAGGCTTTGAAGCCAGGTCTCTAGAGTTTGAATCCCAGGCCCTCCGATTCTTGGTTGTGTGATGCTGGAGTGCTTTGTTTTCTCACCTGAGCCAAAGAACTGATGTGGTCCCTGTTGTGCCGGCTATTCACAACAGTGGCTGGCTTTGTAAACACTCAATAACTATTAGCTGTGTTAGAATTCCCACTCCAAACTCAGCATCTTCATTTATAAAGTGACAGGTTAAAGTGTTTTTATTAAATTTATTTTTTTAGTTATAGGTGGACACATGTCTTCAACTTTATGTGGTGCTGAGGATTGAACCCAGTGCCTCACACATGCTAGGCGAGTGCTCTACCTCTGAGCCACAACCCCAGCCCTAAAAGTGTTTTTTTTTATTGAAAAATTCCCATCTCAGCCCAGAACAATCACTGAATCAAAATATCCAAGACTTTGGTCATTGACAGGTTTTGTGTATGTGAAAGTATGTGTGGTGCTGGGGATGGAACCCAGGACCTAGAGCATGTTAAATACACGCTCTAAGTTGGACGCCGTGGCACACACCCATAATCCCAGCAACTCAGGAGGCTGAGGCAAGACAATCTCAACTTTGAGTCCAGCCTGGTCAATTAAGTGAGGCTCTGTCTCAAAATAAAAAAGTAAAATGACTGGAGCTGTGGCTCAGCGGTAAAAGCACCTATGGATTCAATTCTCAGTACCAATAGACACATGTCCTTGCTCTACCTCTGAGCCACCTCTGCCCTGAAGGCAGCACCTCCTTTGGCAGTTTTTAAAATTTTTCTTTCTGGCTTTGTTTTGTTTGATACTGGAAATTCAACCCAGGGGCACTTTACCTCTGAGCTACATTTCCAGTTTTTTTGTTTGTTTGTTTGTTTGTTTGTTTTTGGCGGGGAGGGTGGGTAATAGGGATTGAACTCAGGGGCACTCAACCACTGAGCCACATCCCCAGCCCTATTTTTTTTTTTTTTTGTATTTTATTTATAGACAGGGTTTAACTGAGTTGCTTAGTGCCTCAGTGTTGCTAAGGCTGGCTTTGAACTCCTGATCCTCCTGCCTCAGCCTCTAGAGCTGCTGAAATTACAGGGGTGCACCACTGCACCTGGCCCCAGTTCTTTATTTTGAGACAGGGTCTCACTAAATTGCTGAGGCTGACCTTGAACTTGTGATCTTTCTGCCTCAGCCTCCCGAGTCTCTGGGATTATGGGCATGTGCCACCTTGCCCAGTTTACATTGGCAGTTTTGAAAGCCCTCTCCCTCAAGAAATTGTGATGCCCAATGAGGTTTGAAATCACCGAATGGATGGTCTCAAAAGATTCCTCCAGCCTGGCACAGCTCTTCTCTGCCCTGTGCCACATCAGACCCCTCTGCCTATCCTTCAGAGGAGTGGCAGTTTGGACCAGAGGCCATTACCACCTGTGCAGCTGGAAGCAGTTCCTTCTCACTCATTTGGAAACCTCAATAAAATGAAAATAATGACCTTGCCATGCTCACCTCCCAGGGCTTCCTGGAGATTATGTTTTACTAGGTATAGGACCTGCTATAAAGGTAAGCAATTATATTGTTCCTTCCTTTGATAAACATTTATTGAAGGCCTAGCATATACCTATCTCCTTTACCCAGAGTTGACTACAGAATTACCAGCTCCTGGAAAGATCCATCCCAAACCATCAGATAAGTCAAGTTTTGGGGCCAACCTCTTTTTTTCTTTTAGCTCCTGCTTGGAATCAAATGGATGGGAAGAGCCTAGAACAAGCCCTGACACATAGGTAGCTTCATTACTATTGTTATTGTGACTATGCCCCAGGCTGCGAGCCCAGAGAGGCCTAGATGCAGTGCACACATGGAGCTCAAGTGAATGAAGGCAGTGAGGGGAGAAGGAGGTGATGAAGAATGGATTGTGTAGGAGAAGTAGAGGGAGAAATTGCGACCCTTGAAGGGGCCAATTCATGAGGGAGCTACGAGGAAGATATATATTCACAGGGCTAAATGTGTTTTGATAGGGCCAGGCGCGGTGGTGCATGCCTGTAATCCCAGTGGCTTGGGAGGCTGAGAAAGAAGGATCAAGAGTTCAAAGCCAGCCTCAGCAACTTAGCAAGACCGTGTCTCTAAATAAAATATAAAAAGGGCTAGGGATACGGCTCAGTGGTTAAGTGTCCCTGGGTTCAATCACCAGTACCAAAAAATAAAAACAAATGCGTATGGAGTTCCTAACATGCACCAGGGCCTGTGGTCGGTGCTGGAAATACAGAAGATCACCAGATTCACAAAACATTGACCCTCAAGGAGGTCCCCTCATGGGAGAAGACATATATATATACATAGCATCACTACCGTGGGACAAGGGATGTTGGAGGCTCAGTGGGGACACCTGATCCAGGCACTTTTAGATGACCCTGGAGAATCGATAGGAGTTGGCCAAAGGGCAAGGTATATGCTAAGTCCAGGAAGGTTGGCTTAAAAGAAGCAAAAGTCAGAATTACTGGCATTTAGAGAGCAAGGGATGGGGCTGGCACTGCAGGCTTTACAAGCCAGGTCATAGGATTTGGAGTGTATCCCAGATACAACGGAGATCCACTTTGATTTGAAGTCTTGTGGAAACATGACATGGTTTTTCTTTTGGAAAGATCATCTCTGGGGGTGGGGGGGGGGTAGGATGAGACCCAGGCAAGGGTGGGGGCCCTTGCCAGGTGGGAGGTGCCTGCAGGCACCCAGGTGAGGCTAGGTGCTCAGAACAGGGAGCTGGAGGCAGAGCTCAGAGGGAGAGAGACTTTGTAGGAAGAGCCACAGAACTTGGGGGGTCCTTGGCTGTGGGAGACGGAGGGGGTAAGTCTGAGGAAGCTAGCTGAATGGGGCCAGGATGGTGTTGGGAAGAATGAAGAATTCCATCTGGGGCTGGGGCTGGGGCTGGGGCTCAGTGGTGGAGCACTTGCCTAGCATGTGCAATCTGAGGCACTCCAAAAAAGGAAAAATATCATCTGGGACATCAAAAAGGGATGGCAAGTGGTAGAGCCTGACATCCACTTGGAATGCCTGAGTCCTCCTTTAAGAATTCTCAAGAGGGCTGGGGCTGTGGCTCAGTGGTAGAGCGCTCGTCTAGCATGTGCAAGGCCCTGGGTTCAATCCTCAGCACCACATAAAAATAAATAAATAAAATATAGGTATTGTGTCCAACTACAACTAAAACATAAAATATTAAAAAAATTAAAAAATTTAAAAAAAAAAAGAATTGTCGAGAGTGGAAGGCTGCTCACCCTTAGCCCAGTACCAGGCCCTCCCTCTCCCCAGCCTCTCTGGAACAGACTGAGAATTCCTGGCCCAGAGACACCCTGTTGGGGCAGGCTTTCCTGGATCTTCCCCAGCTCACAGGGAGGCACATACCTGTGTGCCTGCTCCTTGGTGACACATGTTGGGAGGGGCGCTGGAGGTGAGTGAGTTCAGGGGAGTTTCCCACTCCCAACTTCTGAGGTCTCTGGCCTTAGTTGTAACTTGGAACAGGAAGTAACTCCCCAGGCCTGGAGCACACAGGACAGCAGGGTGCCATGGACAAGCTGAAGACAAGGCAAGCAGAGCACCCACCTTTCAGTCCTGATCTTAGCCCCTCTGGATGGGAGACTATGAGCACCACAGGGTTCATCTTGTCTTACTACTACCTTCAAAATGGTTTGGTTTGGATGGTGGTCACATGACTGTCTCATACCTCCACCCTTGAGAGTCAATGTGTTTGAAGGCAGAATTCTCCCCCACCGGTTCTGCAGTGGGAAAGTCATGGCGCCCTTGTCCACCCGCCCCAGCACACATCTCCATTTGCAGCTCCTCCCCAAGTGCCTCAGCCTCCTTCAGCCATTTCCTTGCCCTCCCTCTCTGTGAAAATGTGACTTGAATTAACTCTTGGGAGAAAAATCACAGAAACCAGGAAAGGGGGGCCTTGGTGAGGGGGCAGTGAGTCACGTTTCCATGTGTATTTTTCAAACTTTCCAATGGAAGTTTGGAAAACAACAGTCCTTTGGTTGCCAGCTTGGACCTGCCTCCCCAGCACAGAGTCCTGTGTTCTGTTTCCCCCTCGGCTCGCTTCTCCCTCTGGGCCTGTGCTATTGTAGGGGTACTGGGAGGACCTTCCTGGGGTAGAGCTTTAGTCTCTTCTCTTTTCATCTACCCCTGCTTCCAGGTGGACCCATGGGGACTGCAGCAGGATTGGGGACTTTATCTCTATGGTCATTCTGGCCAAGCCTCCAACACTTGAGAACTTCCATTGGTGCCAGGAAGCCCTGGGCTCTAGGAACCTCTTCTCGGCCCCCACGGTCCTTCTTGCCTTTGCATTCCAATTTGCAGAGGGCCCATGGCTGAGGGTGGAACTTGTGGACGCCCAGGGAGAAGCTCTAAGAGGAGAGGCCTCACCCTGAGGAGATGGCAAGGCAGAGAACACATGGAGAGGAAAAAGAGCATGATGGCATGGCCCGTCCCTCTTGTGTTCTGGGCCCTGGGCCACACCCTTAGCACATCTGCTGTCAGGTACAACCTCCTGCAGCCCTGGGAAGAGGCGTCAGGATCCCCATTTTGCATATAGAAACTCAGGATCAGCCAGAGAAATGAGTGGGAACCCTGAGGATGATGAGCAGATAGTGGTCCCCTTAAGAAACGAACAGGAAGGCAGATCATGGCCCTAACCAGCCCCTCCTCGCAGGCCCTGAGCCCTTGGATTATCCCTTCATCTGCTTCCTTTGGGCGGGGTAAAGGGGTCCTGGGCTAGCTGTCCCTCTATCCTTCTCCCTCTGGGGGGATGCCCCCCCAGTTTCTGACTAATCCTTTCCAGCTTCAGTGGCATATCCTGCCCCTGCTGTGCCCATGCCAGAGACAACCCACATCACATGGGCCACATCTGGCTCCATTTGAGCACACCCCACCCTCCCCTCCTTTGTGCTTCCCCCTCCTCTGCCCAGGGGCCAAAATGGGGAGCGCCTCTCAGGACCACTCTCTGGCTCCACCAGCCCTGTTCCCCTCCCCTTCCCTTCCTCCTGCTCAGCCTCAATGCCTGGGACATCTTGTCACTGCCCCCTCCCTCATCATATCCTGACTTCTTGGCCCCACCCCTTTCCATCCCCCACTGAACTGTGGATTGGGAAGGTGGCATTTTGCAAGGCCCAGGTCTCTAGAGCTATCCCAGGGTAGGGGGAAGGCCTGGCAGCACAGGGACTAAATTGCCCCTAGCCCAGCCTTCTGGCCTCTTGCCAGCTTGGGCTTGGGAGGGGAGAAGACCCCGAGACGTGTGTGCATGAACGGGTATGGCTGGGCTAGCAGGGCGGGGTTGCAGGGCCGAACCAGGGCCAGGGCTCACCCTCTCTAGGTCTTTTGTGAGGGATGGGAGGAGCCTGGAAGGGCCTCCAGCTACCGGCCTTGCTCCTCCTTCCTCCCTGCTTAGCAACCGTTGTCACCGGGTAAATATTTGCCCCATCAGGATCTGGCACTGGAGCACGGACATCAGCCAGGGTAGCTGCCCCTCTCCTCAATTCCTCAACCTCTCTCTGCCCATCTCCCCACTTCAGGGACCCGCAGCCTGGACTCCAGATATGGTTCCAGCCCCTCCCTCACAGAGGCTTCCTCCCCAGCCTCCCCCCTTTCCCCCCTCTCACCTCCCCTTCATTCCCACTCACTGGGTGCTCAACTCACTGTGGACCATCCACCCTCTCTGGACCCATTAGGAACTTGAGCAAGGGCCACCCCTAAGCCAGACAGATCCTCTGCCTCTGCCCCACCCCAGCCCTCTGGGAGCCCAGCCTGGCTGTGGCTCCTAGTACACTGTTGGTGCTCACTGAGCGCCAGACCTCACCCCTTTCCTTCAACAGGAAATATGCCTCCTACCTCCAAACCTTAGCTTTACTCCATGAAGCCTGGGGGAGGAAGGGAGTAATGTTTTGCTGGAAGCCATTCTCCATCCTCAGGCCAGGAAGTCAGAGCCATTTTTACCTTCTCTCGGGTAGGATTGAGGAGACCAAGGCCAGAGGGAAACAGATACCCCCTTACCCCTTCCTGGGCAGCCTGACAGGACAGGGTTGGAGAGCCTGCCAGCTTCAGCCCTGCATCCTGCCCCTTGTAACCAGGTCCCTGCCACCCCTCTCCTCTTTTAGTGGGTTTCTCATTACCTGTCATTGCGATGCAGAGCCCCTTAGGGGTCAGGGCCAAAGTGAGGTGCACGCTCTGACTGCCCAATGGACAAAAAGGGCTAAGGGGGTGCCCCTTTGGGCGGGCCTGTGGGCTGGCTGAGGAATAGCAGAAGGGGAATCTAGGGAGTTAGACTAATTCTGGTCTAGACCCGAGGGTGTTGGGCTGTGCAATGCTCTGACTCCTCCCAGCTAAAGTTCTGTCTTCAAGGCAGTGACTATTGAAATGCTGGCCCAAACTCAGCAGTCCCTTCCCCATCCCATGGGGGCTCCTGATGGCGGAGAGAACCTGCTCATCCCCTTGCACTTGGCAGCCCCTCCTCCCAGCTGCTCCACAAAGTGCCCCTTGCTCCATCCCATCCCACCCAGCAGGAAACCTCCAATCCCTCCTTGCTGAGACTTTGCACTCCCAGTTGTCCCCTGGCTTGAATGCCAGGGGAGAGGTTTCTCCCCGGACTCAGGAACTTGTGGGCTACTGGAGCTGGAGACAGGGGCAGATTTGCCACTGAGCTAAGGAAGGTGAAGCTTCAGGGCTTCTGAGCCACAAAGACCATATGGCTACTCTCTAGAGCCATATGTCTTTTGAAATCCGCAGAAGATCCTTCCCTGGTTCATGGGGATCGAACCCAGGTCCTCTTGCAAGTTAGGTGAGCACTCTACCGCTGAGCTACCTGGCCAGTCTTTATTTTGAGACAGAGTCGCTGAGTTGCCTAAACTGGCCTCAAACTTGAGATCCCCCTGCCTCAGCCTCTCGATTTTCTGGGATTACAGGTGTACACCACCACCACCATGCCCGGTCCCTGGTTGTATTCTTTCGAGGGCCTCCCCTCAAAACTTATGTGCTTTAGGTAGGATGAGCAGTTATCCCGATTTTAGCATTAAACGTCCCATGTCCTAGGAAGTCCCTATCCCGAGCAGACCAAACAACTGTCCATCCTACTTTCATGCCCTCAAAACATCTGGTCCACACCTGGACGGGAAAGAGAGAGAAAAGGATTCCTTTTCTGTCTCCCTTACTGCAAACGTGGGGACGGCGGCGGGGAGGGGGACACTTTTCTCCAACTCCAGTCCTAGAGTTGTGGAGCTTCTGTTTGTTTCCTTGGCAACAGGGAGAGGAAACCCCCATTTAGGAGGCCGGGGAGGCCCCAGCAACCACACACACAGATACACACAGACTCACATGCGGCCGCCCACACGCAGCCGCCTGCGTCAGCATCGGCCTTCAGCGCCGCCTCCGGGGTGTGGAACCCGCGGGAGCAGAGCCAGAGCCCAGCCAGACCGCCAGCTGCAGGGATTGGCCTGAGGACGCCGGCGGCCACATGGCCCCGCCCACGCCGCGGGCGCCCCGCCCATTTCCACCCCGAATCGGGGCAGGTGGTGAGGGGCCAAAGCCGGGATGCGGGAAAAGATGGCACTGCTGGATGGCGGGCAGCCCGCGGTCGGATCTCTGTTTGCTCTAGTCTGATGTGCATTGTGGCAGTTTTGTGTATTGTGAGTGTTGTGCCAGTTTAGGGAGCTGGAGGCGCGCGGGTAGGGTGGCCATCTCCGCCCAGTAGTGTGGGGAAGGTGATTTGGAAGTTGGGAACAGAGTTCCTGGACAGGCCCTGGGACTTACTATTAGACTGGGTTCCTTGCGGTTTAGGCTAGAGAGAGAAACCTGGGGTCTGGGGCCTACTTCTGTCACCTGTCAGGTATGTGGCCTTGAGCAAATCAGTTAATTGTCCAAGGTCTTGGTCTCTTTATCTGTAATATGGGGATAATGGTATTTGCTAGTGCTCCTTAAAGAGATTTGAAAAGGCAAAGGTAGCAATCTTTGTGAAAGAGTTGTCACCTGGGAGACACCTGCGCAGGTGAGAGGTGTGAGGGATTGGTTCTCTGCTCTTCATCCAGCTGGCCCTTCCGGCCTGGCTGGAGCAGTGAGCTCATCAGACGCCTCCCACATCACAGGAATAGCAATGCCCATGCCTTGGGGTGGATTGGCTCCTTAAAATCTGTCCAGCTAACAAGGCCTTAAGCAACTCAGCCAGATCCTGTCTCAAAATAAAAAATAAGGGGCTGGGGTTGTAGCTTAGTGGTTGAGCGCTTGCCTCGCATGTGTAGGGAGGCACTGGGTTCCATCCTCAGCACCACATAAAATAAACAAGTAAAACAAAATATTGTGTCCACCTACTGTTACCCCGTTGTTTACCGGTGATGAGTCCTTGCTTCCCCAATGCTGAAGTATAACACCAGAGAAGCACGCCGAGGTCAGTGTAGAGTGGAAAGTAGAAGCTTTATTAAAGGACAGCAGAAAAGACTTCTCCTAGGAGGAAGAAGGGGACCCAAGAGGTGGAATCCGTGGAAGGGCGATGTCTTCCCCTTTTTCGGCTAAGGTCTTCTTTCAGCTTTCCCGCATTCCTGTCAGCGCTCCGGTCCTTGGTTCTGTCATCTTGCAGTGATAGAATGCAAGTGGGGAGATCCAAAAGGTGAGGGGCAGTTGGGCCTGAGGAGTAATCTGGGCAGGAAGGGCCTGGGGCGACTTTTGATTAGCCCTCCCTGTTGGCTGGGAGCTGCTCCGTTTATATTTCTTTAGAATGGGCTCTGGGCTTTGGGGACATTAACATTTCAATTTCCCCAAGTGCTGCTCTGCCTTCCCATACTCTATTCTCAACATGGCACGATTTACATAACTACACTAACTACCTATCTTTAAATCTGGCTTCACTACAACGAAAAAGAAATTTTAAAATAAAATATAAAAAAAGGACTGGGAATAGAATGTGGTCCAGTGGTTCAAGCCCCAGTAACCAAAAAAAAAAAAAAAATTGTCCACCCTGCTGCCCTGTCCCCTTTAGTAGCGGGGCACCAGGTCAGAGCCCTACTTGGAGGATCTGGCCCTGCCTGGCTGTGTGACCTTGGACGAATTTCCCTCCTCTGGCCTTAGAAGGATGCTAAAAAGAGAAGGACTAATTCCCTGGGGGACTCCTGGGAGAGAGAGAGGCCCTCAACCTTCCAGATAGAAACTCTGCCCCTGTCATTTAGGCTATTGTTTTTGGTTTTGGTGAAATTTCATTTGAATGAGGGGTTCTCTAGCTTTACAAACAGTTTTTAATCACTTTCTCCTTCTAATGGCCTCCAAGAACCCCCAACCCCCCAATCAGCAAGAGCCTGTATCTTTCCTCTTTGCTGCGTGTGAGTGGGAAGAAGGCTATGTGACTTCAGTCTAATTACTCAGCCTCTCAAAGTTTTGGGTTCCTGGCATATAAAGAACAGATAATAATACCTACCTATTAGGTGGATGTGAAGATTAAATGGGACCTACCTCCTCACTGCCTGGCACATGGACAGCCACTTAAAAGAATGGGTGAGGACTTCCACTATCAAAGTCATAACTATTACCTGTGCACAAATGACTCAGCACTTCAACATTGTTTAATACCAGACCCTGTGATCAAAAGAGGACTAGGTCAAGCACCACCATCCATCAAGAACTCACTTGTGCCAGGCCTGGTGGCCACACCTGTAACCCCAGTGACTCAGGAGGCTGAAGCAGGAAGATCACAAGTTTGAGGCCCACCTCAGTGATGTAGTGAGATCATAACTAAGCAACTTAGCGAGACCCTGTCTCAAAAAAAAAAAAAAAAAAATGGACTGGGGATGTGGGAAGCAGCTCAGTAGTAAAATACCCCTAGATTCAAAGTACATGTATGAAGATGTGATTTAGTGTGAATATACTTTGTATACAACCAGAGATATGAAAAGTTTGGGCTCTATATGTATAATATGAATTGTAATGCATTCTGCTGTCATATATAAATTTAAAATTTTTTAAAAAAGAATTCTAAATTTAAAAAATCCCTAGGTTCAATCCTCAGTACCAAAAATAAGTAAAAAGAAAAATAACTTACTTGTCAAGGGCTTCCCTAGCCATGACTTTGGATCTCCAAATCACCCCAACCTCCTTAGACCCTCCTGCAAAGAATCACCCCTTCTCACCCCACAGGGAAACAGATCTGCCTCCCCAATGGCTAGGATCCTATGTGATGACTCCTCACTCTGACACCCACCTGTCCAGTATCATAGCCTGATGGTGACCTCTGGGCCCTTGGGGTCAGGCTAACTGTATTGAAATTCTAGTTCTGTTAATAATCGTATGACCTTAGATAAGTGGTTCTCTCAGCTAGGGGTGACTTTGACATTCCCTGGGGACATCTGGCAATATCTGAAGATGTTTTTGATGGTCATAAGTGGGGACAGAGGTGCTAATGGCATTTAGAGGGTAGAAGTCAGGAAGGCTACAAAATATCTAGTATTATACACAACCTCTCCCCCAACAAAGAACTGTTGGTCCTGAAATGTCTGTAATGCCAAGGAAACTCAGCCTCACAAGAATAATTTAACATCCCTGGGCTTCAGTTTCTGCATCTGTAAAATAGGGCTAATAATAGTGTCTACCTTGTAGACCTATCTTATGTCTTCAAAGAGATAATACATATGCTTAGTGCCTCATAATAGTACATATCCCATAAATATTTCCTACATTAATCCTTATTACTGTGCCTCTGGAATACCTCCCTCCTGGTTGCATTCTTCTGCTGAACCCACCTCACCCCAGTTTGGCTTGTCTCTTGACAAGGTCAGTGCCTCTGATTTTTTTTTTTTTCCAGATGAGGGTTTTTGTTTCTTGTTTTTGGTATAGAGATTGAACCCAGAGGCACTTTACCACTGAGCTACCTCCCCAGCCCTTTTTATTTTTTGTAATTTGAGACAGGGCCTCAATGAATGGGTCAGGACCAAGCTGCTCAGAGCCAGCTAGGTTGCTGAGGCTGGCCTCGAAATTGTGATCCTCCTCTCTCAGCTTCCTAAATTGCTGGGATTACAGGCACGATCCACAATGCTGGGCTGAGGGTTTGTTTTGTGATACTGAGTGTTGAAGCCAGAGCGATGTACCACTGAGTTACAGCTCCAAACCTTTTTTTATTTGAGAGAGGATCTCACTAAGTTGCCCAGGTGGGCTTCGAACTTGGGATCCTCCTGCCTCAGCCTGGGATAACAGGCTGGGATAACAGGCTGGATGAGGCCTTGCTGTGTTACCAGGCTGGCCTGGAACTTCCTGACTCTAAAGCAATCCTGCTGATTTAGCCTCCTGAGTAGCTGGGACAGTAGGCAAGTGGCATTCCTGCTGGCGGTGCGTCTCTGTTTCCACTGGTCTTCATGCTTCCCTTTTCCCTGAATCTCAAGCTCTATCAAGCAGCTAGAATCCTCTGCTCAGACACCATGCCAGCACCAGGTCTCTACCTCTGCCGCCCACTTCTCCCCTCCTATCTCTGCCCACACTTTCCAGCCTCACCTCTGGAGGCTGCCTGCTCTCCTCCAGGTCAGACTGCACTCTTAGCACTTTTCCACTTTGGCACCTCTGCACAGACTTCCTCCCAGCCTCAGGCCATGGCTCACCTCCCACGCATCCAGCCAAAGTGGCAGTAGATAGTGCAGCACATCCTGGACTTGAACCAGGCTGCCTGGTCCATTCTGAGCTCCACCTGTTACTTACTGTTTGGTTTGGGGAAAGTCAGCCTCGCCTGTAAAGTAGGGAAACAACTGCCAACCCACAAGGTTGTTTTGTGGACCCCAAACTGTAAAGACTAGAAAAGTGTAAATTATCGATAAAGCATTGTCCTGCTTTTTATTTTTATTCTCATAGCACTTATGTCTTTTTTTGTTTTAAGCTTTGGGGATTTTTAAAAATGTCTTTATTTATTTATTCTACTTAGTTATACATGACAGCAGAATGCATTTCAATTCATTGTACACAAATAGAGCACAACATTTCAATTCTCTGGTTGTACCTGGTAGAGAGACTCATCATTCATGCAATCATACGTATACCTAGGGTAACAATGTCCATCTCATTCCACCATCTTTCCTATCCCCATAGCCCCTCCCAGCCTCCCCTTTGCCCAGTCCAAAATTCATCCATTTTCCCATGCCCCCCACCATCAGAGATCAGCACCCACTAATCAGAGAAAACATTTGGCCTTTAGTTTTTTGGGGATTGGCTTACTTTGTTTAGCACAATATTCTCCAACTCCATCCAATTACCTGCGAATGCCATAATTTTATTCTCTTTTAGTGCTGAATAATATTCCATTGTGTATATATACCACAGTTTCTTTATCCATTCATCTGTTTATGGGCATCTTGATTGGTTCCACAGTTTAGCTATTGTGAATTCAGCTGCTATAAACATTGTGTCACTATAGTATGCTAATTTTAAGTCCTTTGGATATAGACAGGATAGCTGGGTCAAATGGTGGTTCTATTCCAAGTTTTGTGAAGAATCTCCACACTGCTTTCCAAAGTGATTGCACCAATTTGCAGTCCTACCAGCAATGTATGAGTGTACCTTTTTCTCCACATCCTCTCCAACACCTATTATTGCTTCCATTCTTGACTGGGGTGAGATGAAATTTTAGTGTAGTTTTGATTTGCATTTCTCTAAATACTAAAGATGTTGAACACTTTTTTATACATTTGTTGATCACTTATATATCCTCTTCTGAGAAGTGTCTGTTTAGTTCCTTAGCCCATTTATTGATTGGGTTGTTTGTTTTTTTGGTATTAAGTTTTTTGAGTTCTTTATATATCCTGAGATTAGTGCTCTGATATATGTGTATATAACTTTATTTCATTTATTTATTTTTATGTGGTGCTGAGGATTGAACCCAGCGCCTCACATATGCTAGGCAAGCACTCTACTGCTGAGCCACAACCCCAGCCCCCCCAGCCCTTATACCTTTACCTATAATTTTCTCTCTCTCTCTTTGGTATCGTCAGTTGAACATCAAACACAGAACCACATCCCCAGTCCTTTTTCATATTTTATTTGGCAACAGGGTCTCAATGAGCTGCTTAGGACCTACTAAGTTGCTGAGGCTGGCTTTGAATTCACAATCCTCCTGCCTCAGCCTCCTGAGGTGCTGGGAATTACAGGTGTGCCACCATGCATAGCTCACTTTGGTTAGTGACTATCTTTTCTCCCTTGAAATGCCAGCTCCATATGTGTAGAGATGTTTTTTAAGTTTTTTTTTTTTGTTGTTGTTGTTGTTGTTTTATGGAGCTGGGGATGAAATCCAGGGCTCCGCAAACACTAGGTGGGTATTCTGTCACTGGACTATATCCTCAGTCCAACTTTTTTTTTTTTAATGGGATTTTGCTGTGTTGCCCAGGCTGACCTCGAACTCATGATCCCTTTGCCTCAGCCTCCAAAATAGGTGGGATTGCAGATGTGCATCATTGAACCTGGCCTTAGCCCCCTATCTTTTTTTCTCTTTTATTTTCTTTTTTTTTTTTCTTTTTGCAGTAGTAGGTATGGAACCCAGGGCCTCTCACATACTAGACAAGAACTCTACCACTGTGCCACGTCCCCAGCCCCTGTATTCTAATTTTACTCATTAAATGCTCCAGCTTCCAGATTTCTGGGATTCATTACCCAGTTTAGAGTTCCATGCTGTCCCCCACCCTCCCTGCCCCCGCCCCACCCCCAGTGTTCGGGTTTGAAACCAAGGCCCTGCTGTGGCTGGGCAAACACTCTACCATTGAGCTACAACCCCAACCCACTGTGCTGCTCTTTAACCACTGTACTTTTTGGCTTTGCTTCTCTCTCTGTCTCCTCTACCAGTGGGAGGCTTCCTTGAGAGCAAAAAGAACATTTTATGCCATGGCGTGGTGTGCACCCCCCAGAGCTCAATCTCCATGTGGTTGGTAGCCACTGTGCCCATGTTACAGAGGAGGAAGCTGAGATCCAGAGAATTCAGTTGCAGATCTAGTGTCACACATCAACTGAAAGACAGGATTGGAACCTGGTTACCACCCTGTCACAATCCCCCAACCCCAGCCCAAGGAGGCCCAGATTCTCTAGACCTGGCCTCCCCTACTCTCTCTTGCTTCATTTGGTAGTAGTGATCCATGCCCTGGCACAGGGAGAATAGACTCGTGGCATTTGGGATCCAGAGTTGGAATAGAATATTCAAGATAAGGAGCCCCCCCTAAAACCTCCAGTCCTGCTCCCCCTTTTGGGCCCCTCTAAAGCTCAGATTTAGGATAGGTGCCACTTTGGTGGTGGTGGTGGTAGTTGAATTCCTTTGGAAAGAGTTCAGAGTGAAATTCAAGGTGAAAATCCTATTCCTTTCTCCTGCACCTTTTCCCCAATGATGACAAAGTCTAGGATAGGAAGGGTTAAGTGTGGTTTTGCTTCCTCAGCCAGGAGGGGAAGCCAGGCCAGGCGGGGAGGGGAGCTCAGTGCCAGGGTGGGGGCTGAGACAGTGGGAACAGCGCAAACCCCGTCCCTCACGTTTCACTGGTTTGCCCTCAGCCCTCCCACCTCTTCTTCTGGTTGGGGGAAGAGAAAGGGGAGAAACAGAAGAAGCCTTTTTGTTTTGCTTGGGAAGCTGAGGGTAGGTGCCACACCCTGGGAGAGAGAGCTCCTGGGAGAGGGAGCCACATCTTGGGTCCCCTCGTTGTGGGCTCTCACCATACTGCCCAGACACCCCCACCTAAGCATCACCTCTCAAGGTCCCCTCCTGAATACTTAAAAGTCCTTGCCTTAATCCCTCAGCAATCCCTGGTCCATTTGGAGGCCTGGTCCAGAACCCAGAACTGAGGACCCGTCCAGCCCTACTTTGCTTGTGTACTGAAAAGCTCTGATACCTTGAGCTGTGGGGGTTAGCAACATAATCTAATCCCCCAGGTTCCTCACCAGAAAACAAGCTGGGTGAGCACTGGGGCAGGACTAGAGATGGATAGGCCCTGGAACCTCAGCACTATCACCTCTTAGAGAGGATGCCTTGGTTGATGTGGCCAGGGCCAGAATTAGAGGAGGAGAGATCAAAAGGGTCTTTGGTGAGAGCTGAGGATGGAGGCTCCAGAGCCTGGGACAGGGAACCTGGGGGTCTGAGTGGTTCTGGTTTGTGAAAGGGCCTGGCATGACTCTTCTCCAGAGCTGGTTGACCTGGCCAGAGAGGAATGTGGAGATCAGTGTGGTGGTGGCCTTTGTAGCCAACAGGGCCTGTTGGTGTTTGCTGTTCCTGACCCTAACTACTCTTTTTCTAGCTGGAGCTAAGATGGAGACCCAGTATCCACTGTCCAACCTCCAGTCCTGCTCCCCCTTTCGGGCCCCGCTGGGAACCACAAAAATCTGGGACCTGGTGTCCTGGCAACGTGATGAATGCACACACAGCTCTGGTATCTGTTTTAAATTATCCATTAAAATAAGTACAGTCCTGGAAAAAAATAAGTACAGTGCTGGAGTTGGCTGGGTGGGGTCAGCAGCAGAAAGGGCCTGATGGGGGAGGCACCTACTAAGCCTCTTTTTCCAACTGCCTGGGTTCAAAGGAATTGGGCAGGAGGTGGAAGGGGACAGCTCCTGGGTCCTATTATTTAATTAATTTATTTATTTTTGGTACCGAGGGCTCTTAACCACTAAGTCACACCCCCAGCCATTCTTATGTTTATTGAGACTGTGTTTCACTAAGCTTCTTAGGGCCCTGCTAAGTTGTTGAGGCTGACTTTGAACTCCCAATCCTGCCTCAGCCTCCAGCAGTGAGGCTCTGAGTGGGCTCTGGGTCCTATTCTTGGCTTTCTCTGGGAGCTGGGGACGCTGAGGTTTTTTGCTTGGGTCTTAGACCCAGTGTTTAAGGCAGATAAATAGGGGCAGACCATATGAAAAATGGGGGGGCCTCAGACCTCTGTCCCAAAACTGAGGGCATAAAGCAACTGAGAGGTTCCAGAACTTCGCTGCACCCCAAGGAACCCAGGCATTTCTTCCCCCCACCAACCCATCTCTGGCATACTGAGATGCATCTTTGAATGGGCAGCCCACATGAGGAGGGGGGGTAGAGGTGACTCACTATTACTACTGGGAGACAAGGGGAGCCAGTGGAGGAAGAGTGAGTGAGTCACTTCGACGGGCACCAGCTTCAGCCCTACCCCCACTTTCTCGCTCCCTCTCCCTGCCTGGCCCCTCCCTTGCTTTGCACCCGCTTCCCCTCCTCGACACCGCTGCCCTTTGCCCACCCACTCTCGTCCCTTGGCTCTGCCCTCTACCCCTGAAGGCCTGAGGCAGTGGGGGGCAAGCTTAGAAGTGAGATCGCTGAGCAGGCAGTAACCAAGACTGCGAGCCCCAGGCAGACCAGGCGCTCTGGAGAGGGTGGAGCCCGACTCTGCCACAGCCCGGCGATTCGTGCCCCTCCTCACCATTCCCGCCCCCGCCTCTGTGGGTAGGTAGATTGCCCTTTAAGAGCGGTAGACCCGCCCCCTGTGGGGAGGACCTATTAGAGCCCTGGCCCGGGCGCCGGTGACTCAGTGTTCGCGGGAGCGCCGCATCTGCACCAGCCAACCCAGACCCGCAGGTCCGACAGCGCCCGGCCCAGATCTCACGCCTGCCAGGAGCCAGCGGAGAGCCAGCCACCCGGCGCGCTCCGCCCCTGAGCAGTCTCTGTCCTTCGTCCGAACCCCTAGCCCTTCCCGGGACCCCTGCCCTGCGGGCAGCGCTGCCACCCTGCCGGCCATGGAGACCCCGTCCCAGCGGCGCGCCACCCGCAGTGGGGCGCAGGCCGGTTCTACTCCGCTGTCGCCCACTCGTATCACCCGGCTGCAGGAGAAGGAGGACCTGCAGGAGCTCAATGACCGGCTGGCGGTCTACATCGACCGTGTGCGCTCCCTGGAGACGGAGAACGCGGGGCTGCGCCTTCGCATCACCGAGTCTGAAGAGGTGGTCAGCCGCGAGGTGTCCGGCATCAAGGCCGCCTATGAGGCCGAGCTGGGGGATGCCCGCAAGACCCTCGACTCGGTGGCCAAGGAGCGCGCCCGCCTACAGCTGGAGCTGAGCAAAGTGCGCGAGGAGTTTAAGGAGCTCAAAGCGCGGTGAGTGAGGCCAGGTGGCGGCGTGCCGGGCGCAGAGTGCAGAGGGCGGACGGACCGGCACCCTTGGCCGAGTCCAGGAAGGGAGCCGGAGGGCGCTGGGCAGCTGACAACTTTGCTATATAGTCTCCTCCCTCCCCGGAACTGCCCAGCGGGCGACTGGCAGTGCCAAGAGGAATTGTCAGACCGGGGACAGAAAGGAAAGGGGTCTCTGGGAGAGGGTAGGAATGTAAGGAATAATGGGGGCACTGGGGCTAAGCAGGGGCCCGCGACAGGGCCGCATTCTGTTAGGGTAGGATTTGACATCCATTTGGAGCCTGAGGGAGGGGCTTAACCAGCACAGAACTGGCCTCGCCAGGTATCGGAACTCTGGGCACTTAGACCAGGTTGGAATGGGTAGGTCCTGTTAGAAGTTTCTTGGTAGTCCTGGCACTGTGCCAGTTTCGCCCAGGCTTACTCTGAACACATGATTTCCACTGAGAAAGGTCCCAAGCCGGCATCTGTCCAGTGATACTGGACCCCTTCCCCAAGCAGCGCAGTGGAGGCCATTTGGCATGACCTTTTCCTGGGTTCTTTTTAGCACTGGGAAGCTCTCCTCCACTCCTAGCATGTCTGGGACCTTTCTTGGACTCTGAGGCCTACCAGAACAGCTCCAGGAGATCGGCTCCCCCGCAGCTCCCACAGCCTTTGGCCTGTCTGGCCCAGGAATGCAAAGGAGGGAGGGAGGCCAAGGGCAGAGGCTCCTGGCACAGGAAGTTGTATTATGCCCAGGTCTGGGATAACCCTCCTCTTGGCCCTGTGCCTGGCTTCTCCAAGGGTTAGGGGCTCTGTCTTTACCTCCCTCTTCAGGGTGAACCACTTTTATTTCCCAGTCAAGTC
Organism: Marmota monax; assembly: GCF_021218885.2. NCBI lineage: Eukaryota > Metazoa > Chordata > Mammalia > Rodentia > Sciuridae > Marmota > Marmota monax. The sequence continues at coordinate 1,092,193 of NW_026694593.1, read as the reverse complement.
AGAACAGTCTGCTCTGGCCCATCCTATCAGCTGCTGACGTTTTGATCTTTGCTTTATTAAACGGCTGGAATACAGTGACACTTTTGAAATCCAGCCGTTGGGATCTTCAGGCCACTCCCACTTCACCCATCCCAGCCCCACCCTACCACACCCTACTTGACTCCACCTTCTTTTCTAAAAGGGCCTTGGGGGAGCCTGGATGCTTAGGCCCTCTTCTTCCAGCCCCCAATAATTTGGGTCTCCTGGGTCCTATATGAAGATCCAGACCAAAGAGCATTGAAGGTGCTTGGACATCCCTGGGGGGCTGATTGATGGCTTTGACTTCCACTCCTTCTCTCCATTTGCATGGTCTTCTCCAAACTCATGCCCTTCCCAGAACCCCTCTAGGTGGTGCCATGCAGATCCATCAGTCTCCTGAGGGATGGATCAAAATTGCCTGGAAAGATGGGTTCAACCTTTATTTCTGTCCAAGCGGATAACCTGTCTTTTCCATTAGTAACATGAACAACAGATAAGGAACCCCACTGAGTTAGTGTTCTACTCTAGTCCACTCAACTACCAACCCCTGCCTCCTGCTTTCAGATTCCTACGAAGGACATTCTTAGCAGATCTGGGGAAAACACTGATTGGGGAACAGGACCATTGGAGTCTACAGCCTCTTGTGCTCAGATAGCCACGACAGTCTGACTCCAGTCTCATGGTGCAGCTGTCCAGGCCTGGGACACCAGGCGGGTGTGTGCCCACGTGGGGTGGGGTGGGGGTGGTGTGTGTACTTGTTATATTTAGCCACCTGACTCTTTTCTCCCCCACTGATCCTAACTAGGGAGGTTGGGCTTCCGGAAATGGGAGGTGGGTTTGCACACCTGGATCTCTGGAGTGTGGGAGGTGGGGTAGAGGAAAAAGGGGACTCAGACTGGGGGTGTCTATCCACTTATATATCTTTAATAGGAAGAGCCAGGATTCCTATTCTTTTTTTTTTTTTTTTTAATCTTCTGTGCTCAGGTTGATGTGGAGAAATGGCCAGAATGAAGAGTTGAGGGCAGGGGTTGTCCCAACTCCTCCCACCAAAGCCTAGAAAGAAGATGTTGTCTGGTTTAATATTTAATTAGAGCTTAGAGGTCAGGGCCAGATTTGGAATTGGGATGCTGAGCAGTCTGTGGTGATCCTTGGCCCAGCCTCAGCACCCCACCCTCAGCACCTCAAGTACCCCCACAAGTTTGGAACCCATTCTTGCTGCGCTGGGTTATAGGTACCAAGAAAAAATATTTTCCCAAACACACACACACACACACACACACACACACACTCACTCACTCACTTTCTATTCTGGAACCCATGGTATTTGGACGCCTCAGTTTGCAGAGAATGGAAAGACTGAAAGCCCCAGCAAAAGCCCACCTGGGGTCCAGGCTCAGAACTGGGCCCCACCCCAGGCCAGACAGCTGGGTGGATGACTCAGATGCTATCCCCCTCTCCCCCTCCCTCCCACCCTGGTGACTTTACAGGAGACAGGGTGGAGACAGCAGATGTCTTAAAGGGGAGGGATGGGGGCCTAAATGTCTGCATCTGTACCCCTCTGCATCCTGGTGTCCCTTTCCTGCCTCTTTCCTTAGACTCTGGTGGTGTCTGGATCCAGAACTCTGGACAGTCACTATGGACAAGCAGTTAGCATGCAGAGCTGATTCTGGAGTTGTTGCCTTGGGCTGCCGACAGTGCAGGGTCTTTGACTTCTCATGAGGAACTGTTGGAGGAAGACTGAGTCAGAAATGGGGAGATCCCAGGCCCACAAAGCAGAAGCACCTCTTCCCCTCCTGAGGCCCTCGTGCTCTACAATTTCCTGGATTGCCTGCCTCTTGTGGCCCCAATGCGGACGGGCAGGGAGAAGGAGGTTGAGGTACTTACGGGTTCTGATCAAGATAAGCACAGCAAAGGCCATAGAGGTGCCCATATTCCCAGGGATGATAGGTCAGGGCTTAACTCAGGCTCTCTGACTTCTAGTTGAATACTCTTCCCATTAAACCTCGCTTCTCTAACTTGGGGGACAGGTTGGAGATCTGGGGGATAAGGTAAGGAATGGTGATTGAGACTCCTGCAGCATGGAGAGTCTGCCCTGAGGCCAGTGATCCCTTAATGTCCTTCAGTCCTGTCAGGGCATGTGAACACTTTGTCAATAGCCTTTGTCTCAGACTGTACCTGGAAGGACCCAGGACCCTGCCAGGCCATAGATCATGAGACAGTCAGAGCTCTAGGAGCCTGATGATTTCTGTTTTGAGCCTGTCTAAGGACTTGTCATGGGAATTGTCTACCTGGATGGGAAGGGCACAGCCATTAGGTTAATGGGGATGGGGGTCTTTGAGCATGCATTGCCCTTACCCTTATGTAATTGTGCCTCCTGATGTTACCTCTCCCAGCTATCCTCAGCCTTGCCCACATTCTGATTGAAAGGGCAAGAAGGTACAGTTCAAGGGCTAAAAAGTACTTAAAGAGCCCAAGGGAAACAGGAAAATCTTTTTTCTTTTGTATGGGGAATTGAACTCAGGGGCATTTAACCACTGAGCCACATCCCCAGTCCTTTATTGAATTTTATTTAGAGACAGGGTCTCACTGAGTTGCTTAGAGCCTCAATAAGTTGCTGAGGCTGGCTTTGAACTCTCAATCCTCCTGCCTCAGCCTCCTGAGCCACTGGGATTACAGGTGTGTGCCACTGCACCTGGCTGAGAATCATTGCTTTTTTTTTTTTTTTTTTGGTACTGGGGATTGAACTCACTCAACCACTGAGCCACATCCTCAGCCCTATTTTGTATTTTATTTAGAGACAGGGTCTCACTGAGTTGCTTAGCACCTCACTTTTGCTCAGGGTGGCTATGAACCCGCAAGCCTCCTGTCTCAGCCTCCTAAATCACTGGGGTTACAGGCGTGCGTTACCACACCCGCCAGCTGAGAATCATTTCTTAATAGGGCCTCCTAACGCCTGCCTCTCTGGGAGTTTGGGACTACATGGGATGTGCCCATTGCCCCCACTCATAATCCCTCCAGTGATTCAGAGCTCAGGATCAGGGACAGCTGGGGTGACAACTGGTAGGAGATGTCTTCACCTACCAACTGTGCTCTCTGCTCTTTTCCCCCTTGCCTCCTTCCTCCCCAGCCCCTCACCAGTTCTAGCAGCTGTGGCAGACAAAACCAAGTCTAGGGACAGTTCCTCCTATCATCTCCTTGGCCTCCAGTAGAGGGGTGACACAAGCCAAGCTGTAATATCTTAGAGACCTCAGGATCTCCTATCCCTTAGTAAGAAGCTAGGTGGTCCACCAACAAAACGGCACGTAATATAAAGCTGCAGAAACAGCCCTGGCCCTCAGTGTCCCTAGTTCTAGGATTGGCCCTACCTATAAATTGGCATGTGACCTTGAACTAATCTCTTTTCTCTGGATTTCCCTAGCTATAAAAGAGGGGATTATAGCAAAAGGTCTCCAGAGATCCCTTAGGTCCCTAAGTAGTACAGTGACCCACAAAGTGAGAAAATAGTCCTCTAAAATACCAAGCTTTTCAGCTGGGCACAGAGGGTCATGTCTGTAATCCCAGAGGCTCGGGAGGTTGAGGCAGGAGGATTGCAAGTTCAAAACCAGCCTCAGTAATGGTGAGGTGCTAAGCAACTCAGCAAGACCCTGGCTCTAAATAAAATACAAAAAAGGCCTGAGGATGTGGCTCAGGGGTCAAGTGCTCCTGAATTCAATCCCCAGTACCAAAAAAAAAAAAAAAAAACAAACATGTTATTCATAGAAAGATCAAATATAATCAATGTGAATATAATTAATAGTCAGTGCTATTCTCAGTAGAAATTTTCCCATAAGCAGTGGAATTAAAAAGACTAGTATTCTTCTCTATGTCCCAAAGAGAGTGTGTTAGAAATGGTTAACTATTGTGACATTACCCTCTTGGCGTGTTCTTTGTTTTCATTACTAGTAGGAAAGTACAATTCGTTTTCAGTGCCTCTCCTTCATGACAGTGGAAAGGGCTGTATCATGTAGCAAGACAGGGACAGTCGGCACTGGAATGACTCCCTTTGACTGACTTGTGTAGAGGCTAGAAAAGAGGTCCTAGGAAGGCAGGACTGCTACCCAGAGCTGGCCAGGATTACACAGCACAGGCCTGGAGCCCAGGGAGGGGCATGGTGACCTTGACCTGCCTACCTTCCTCCCTTCTTTCACCCAACTGGCTCCCCCATCCTGAGGCTGGGCTGTGAGGAGGCTTTGGCCCTTCCTAATGCCTTTAGAAAAGGGACAGAATTTGGAAAGGGGGCTCTTCCCACCCTGCTGTCTAGTTGTGGGAGAGGAAGCCGGAATCCCGCCTGCCAGGAATAATTCTGGCTGTGATCCCAGGCCCAGCAGGGGAGCTGAGTCACTGTAGAGGGCAGAGTGTAGAGAGGACAGGAGACCCAAGGCTTATCCAGTCAGGCAAGAAAAGTCTGAGAGGTGGCCTGTCCTTGAGAACTAAGTTCAAATTTCAGCAAGAAGGACAATTGTACCTGGGTGTGGTGGCGCATACCTGTAATCCCAGCAGCTCAGGAGGCTGAGGCAGGAGGATCATGAGTTCAAAGCCAGTCTCAGAAACTTAGTGAGGACTTAAGCAACTTAATGAGAGGAGCCTGTCTCCAAATAAAATATAAAAAGGAGGTGCTGGGGTTTTTGCTCAGTGGTAGAGCGCTCACCTAGCACATGCGAGGCCCTGGGTTTGATCCTCACCACCACATAAAAATAAATGAAATAAAAGTATCATGTCCAACTACAACTAAAAAATAATTTTAAAAAATTTTATGTAAAGAGCTGGGGATGTGGTTCAGTGGTTAAGCGCCCCTGGGTTCAATCTCTGGTACCCCCAAAAAAGACAATGGTAGGTACGTTTTGTGGGGACAAGTGGAGGGGAATGGGATACATGAGACCCTTCAGGGTTGGTCAGGGTTTTGAGATTCTTCCCTCAGGGGGTCTGGCCTCTGGGCAGTGGAGAGAAGGCTCTCTGGGGATGGGAAAGCTCGCCCTTCTTCCCTTCTTCTCTGGTGCTGCCGCCCCCTGCTGGCTGGGAGAGAGCACTGCATCGTCCCAGGCTTAGTAGGAATGTGGCAGGACCAGACCATCTAGGTCCTCCCAGACTTCCTCTCTTGACGTTGGGTTGGGGCTCCTACACCCAGCCAGGGCTTTCAGGGTTAATAACCAAGCACCACCAGACAGAGGGGCTAATAAGTCCCAAGAAGGAACTGCTGAGTTGATTTTTTGTGAGGATCCCCTAAGTGCCCCACCCTGGGACCAGTAGCTTCCCTTCTTCCCCACAGGGGAAAGGGAGACACAACAGGGACATTCTGACTTTCTTAGGCCATCTTTCCCCTCTTCCCTGCGTCTGTTTCTTTTGGTCTATCCCCAGGCCCCACCCTTGCATTTTTATGACAACATAGGAATGGCTTTTGGAGCGTTGGTCCAGGAAGATGGAAAGTGGAGTTTGACACAGAACTTTGCAGTGTTGGTTTCTGAGGAAGCCAGCCCTGCCTGTTACCCAGGACCCCAGAGCTCTGGCCTCTGGCCCCAGGCTTCTCCCCCTCTGTACAATGCCACGTTGATACACCCAGCAGCTGTGACTCAGGTCTGGCCCCCTGCCAGGCCCAGCGCCTCTGCTGGAGTTGTGTCTGAACATGTCAACAGGCCTCCTATCCCTGCTCTTAGCACTAGCGCCCCCCAGACCAGCTCCTCCCTCTGCCTGGAATTAAGACCGACTTTGTCTTGGGAGAGGACAACTGGGAGCCTGGCTGCTCAGGAAGGGGATCTGAGCATATCTGGCTGGTGTCACACCCAAAAGAGGCATGTGGAAACTGAGCCTTACCAGCTGTGGCTCACACGTGCCGTGTGGGGAGATCAGAGGTGGTCCCTACACGGGCCCTGCCATGCATGTGTTTTCCAGGTTTAAGACATCCAGAGCTTAAAAAGAAAAGAAAGAAAGAAAAGAAAAGGAACACATCCAGGGCTGGGGTTGTAGCTCAGTGGTAGAGCACTTACCTAACATGTGTGAGGCACTGGTTCGATCCTCAGCACCACATAATTAAATAAAATAAAGGTGTTGTGTCCATCTACCATTGAGAATGAATGAAAAGAAAGACATCCAGAATTTCACAGGTAAAGTCCGGGAGAGGCTCAAGAAGCCTCTAAGTCCCTGGAACACCTGCCCCCTCTCAGTTCTTCTTTTTAAGATCTCCTTTCCAGAGAGGACTGGCATCTCTGATGCCAAGGTGGGGAAGCTGGCTGCCCACATTCTGCCCTTACTTGAGAGTGGTCACTGACCCACAGACCAGCCAAGAAAACAGCAGCGGTTCCCTTGGTTACCTCTGGTGGCTGCACATGGCTGAGGCTTTGGGTAATGTTTGAGGGTGGTTGGGAGTGACAGATTCACTAGGCCTCTGTCACCCTGACTGGGGTGTCTCCCAGCAATGGAGTCAAAGGTTGACATGCCTCCCAGGCTATGTTCCTGTCTGCACAGCCTGCTCTTTTCTTTCTTTTTCTTTTTTGGTGTTAGGGATGGAGCCCAGGGCCTTGGGCACGCTAAGCAGGTACTCTACCGCTGAGCTACACCCCCAGCCCCATCATGCCATTTTCTGTGCTCTGTCCCTGTCTGCTGTGAGTCTCCTCAGGTGACTCAGTGGACAGATTATTAGTATCTGACCCTACCCTCTCCAGGCCTTAGTTTCCTTAACTGTAAAAGTACAGGAATTGTTCCAGAGGGTCCCTCTAAAAGCCCTGAGCACATGAAACACTTAGTCTCAGGGCATTCAGGGGAGGTCAGAAAAATCCCCAGACCCCATAGGTAAAACAGCATGTGAAATCAGCAGGGCTGGGCTCTGCTAGGTGGAGCTCCACTGAGGTGTGTGTGTGGGGGGAATGGGTGTGGAAGAGGGGCCTGGGAGAAAGGGCAAACTACACTGAGAAGAGTTCCTGGAGCAAACTCCAATTTGGGTGGGTCAAACATATAAACTTTTCTATATTGAATGTACATTATAATATGTCTATGTAAAAAATTTTAAAAATAAAAGGAATTGCCAGGCGCTGCACGGCCCAGGCCTGGGATCCCAGTTACTTGGGAGGCTGAAGCAGGAAGACTGCAAGTTCGAGGTCAGCCTCAGCAACTTAGGGAAACCCTGTTTCAAAAAATGAAAAGGAAGAAAAAAGAAAAGAAAAAGGGCTGAGGATGTAGCTCAGTAGTAGAGCACCCCCCCCCAAAAAAAAAAAAAAAAAGAATTTACTGTTTTGTTAATGAGAAGGGCAAACGAGAGGGGTGACAGAGACAGGCATGCAGGCTGGGCGAGGGCAACACTTCGGGAGACCTGGCGCCCAGGGCCCTCACGGCCTGCCCAGCCGCAGGGGTCGCCCTGGCCCGGGAGGCAGGAAATGCCCCCCTTGCTCTCGCCCCGCCCCCCACCCCAGACAGAAGCCCGGGCCCGGCCATGGGGAATTCGGAGGGCAGGTGAGGCCCCAGCGAGCGGTGGGCCCAGGAGCCGCCGGGCCTGTCCCCGCCGCCTCCCTCCGGCCTTCCCGCCCACTAACTATTTTTAGCCCCCGTGAGGGCGGCCCCAGTCTGGCCGGGAGGAAGCTGGCCTCTCCCTCCGCCCAGCGCGTCGCCCCCAGCAACCGGGCCCAACAGGCCGCTGCCGGCCGCCTGCCCTATCTGGCCGCGCTGGGCCGAGGAGAGCGACTCCGACTCCGTGGGCGGCTCCGCGCCTGGCCCGGTGCCGCAGCGTCTCTCTCCGCTCAGCGACTGAGAGCCCGGCCTGCAGCCGCCCGCAGCCTGGGCCTAGCGGACCGCCCGGCCTCAGCCCCGGCCTGCTGTCCCCTCCCCGCCGCCCGCCCTCGCGGCCCTGCCCTGTCTCTGCCAACCGTGGGATGAGTTAAACAGGATGCCCAGCCCGCCTTGCCCCCAGAGGCTGCTGGAAGGCGGCGTGAGAGCGAAGAGCTGGCCCTCCGTGCCTGCTACCTGGCCTGCGACCAGGCCCCCTGTGAGCACTAGAGGATTTCCCGACCCCAGCCCTGGTATTGTCTGCCTGGGCATGAGTCACCTGAGGAGCCCAGGCTCCCACCCACTCCCAGCTGCCCTGACCTGCCCCACCCTTTCCTCCCTGCCTGTCCAGCACAGGGAAGATGGCACTCAGCATGCACCCAGCTTGCTTTCTGCCACCCCCAATGGACTGGGGCCTGGCAGCACTACCACCCGGGGACTGAATATGTGCCTTTTCCCTGCTAGATCCAAAGCCCTTTCCTAGGAAGAAAATGGTGTCTGGTGGTGGACAGGCAGGCCTAGGGAGGAGGGAGGGAGGCTGGGTTGGGTCCTACCCCCAGCCAGCTCTCGGGTGTGTGCATGTGGCTCTCTGGCTGCAGAGCTCCTGAGGTCTGAGTCATGAGCTCATGGGCGATAGTGGCTTCTTCCCCACAGATGGGATCTCCCCAAGCCTGACTAAGAAACCACAGAGGCCCTTTCTTGCTTCCCTCTCTTTGCTCGTGGTTTCCCCCCATCTGCAGGGCGTGTCTTAGTTCTAATCGCCTCTCTTTCTGGTGCTAGTCAGAACCTCCAGGAGAGAAAGGGAAATGGCTCCCTTAATTTAGTTGGAAACCAATATATTAGAGCACTTGCGGAATCAGCACAGCAGCCATTTGGCAATTGCTGTGTACAGGCTGCAGGACCCTGGACCCATCTCTCTGCCTCAGTTTCTGTAACTGCATAGCTAGAATGTCTATCTCACAGGGAGCTATGAAGATTAAATGAGGTGATACTGTAATATTTAGAGAAGTGCTTAGTACATAATAAGCTCTACATAAGTGTTTGCTATTACAATAATGCAACACATAATAATGTGTTTATCAAAGACTGGCCACATACGTGAACAAGGGTGGTTCTACCACTGTCCTATAAGATTATATTGATAATCTAGTGACATTGTAGCTTAGTTTGCGTAAGTAAATTCTATGATGTTCACACAATGACAAAATTGCCTAATGATACATCTTTCAAAACATAACCCCATCATTAAGTGATGTGTGACATGACTCTATATTATTATTTTTGCTGTACTAGGATTGCTCTACCACTGAGCTACATCCAAAGCTGTTTTTATTCAATATTTTTGAGACAAAGTCTCACTAAGTTGCCCAGGCTGGCCTCAAAGTTGCAATCCTCCTGCCTCAGCCTCTCAAGTAGCTGGAATTATAGGCATGTGCCAACCACACCTGACTGACTGTACATTATTACCACCACCGCCACCTTTGGGAACAACAGAAGGAAGTAAAAAGGTTAGACTTAAAACACAGAAAAGGAAAAAGAGGGCTGGGATTGTAGCTCAGTGGTAGAGCACTTGCCTAGCAAGTGTGAGGTACTGGGTTCCATCCTTAGCACCACTTAAAAATAAATAAAGGTATTGTGTCCATCTACAACCCCCCCCCCAAAAAAAAAATATATATATATATGAAAGGAAAAAGAACAAAGCAACCGTGTGCCTGTTCGATTATAAGACCAGAGGGCAGGAACCAGGAACCATGCATCTCCATTTTCCTCAGCCAGTGTTTGCCAGGTACTTCCAAGGAAAGGGTATTTCCAAGGTGAACCTCAGGAGCTCCCCCTCTGCCATCTGAGGAGGTCTTGGAGCCAGGACTAGGAGGAGATGACTTTGAGATACCGTGTGAAAGTGTCTTTCCTGCCTTCTTGCCTCTCCCTGTTCAGGTTGGCCCTGTCCGAGGGGCATTTTGTGGTGGGGAGGGCAGTCTTCTCCATTCTCTATAGCCTTGTGACTTGGGAAAGCAGTGAGATGGAGGAGGAGGAGTCCCAAACCAGTGGCCAGGATAGACTGGAACAGTATCCCTGAAGTGCTTGCAGTGTTTGACACTGGGTCATCTACCTTCTTCTTCTGTCCCTTATCTGTACAAGCAGGATGCTGGGTTGAGCCGAGACTAAGCTGGTTCTCTAATTTTTTTTTTTTTTTTTTTTTTTTTGTACTGGGGATTGAACCCAGGGGCCCTCTAGCACTGAGCTGCATCCCCAGCCCTTTTATTTTCTGAGACACAGTCTTGCTAAGTTGCCTTGAACTTGCAGTCCACCTGCCTCAGCCTCCTGAGTCACTGCTATTACAGGAGTGTACTATCCACCAGCTGGTTCTCTAAATTCTGGGAGTCTCTCCATAGAGCCAGCTGCAGCCCTGGCCTTCGGGGTAGAAAGGTCTCTTCTGGGAGGCCCCTGCCAGCCTGGGAGCAGCCTCAGGAGCTCTGAGTCTAGGTCTGCTATGTTGCTTCATTTACCAGGAGTTTTTCTTCATCCTCCCTCCTCCCCCTGCAGCTGCCTCAGCTTCGGAAAAGTTCTGAAGTCATGGAAAGTTGGGGCTGTGCTCCCAGCCAGGGGCTGGGCCAGATGGCAGCCAAAACCTGAGCTGGGTTTTGACTTTATTTTTAGCTTTTCAGGCTGAGAGGGAGGAGAGGAGACATCCTCTGGTCTAGAGGGCCTCTTTTTGCAGGAGACAGACACTGTTGCCTTGAACAGTTTGTTCTGAGGGGTGGATGGAGCAAGCGCACGGGCAACTCCCCTGCCCCTCTGGGTGTCCCTCTATCTCCATCCCACCCAGTGGAGCCCAGTTAGAGGGGAGCGACTCCTTATTTGGAATCTCCCAAGTGTCTCCTCCCTTCACAGCTTCTGCAAGTCCCCTCTCTCCTGCTTCAGAGTGAATTTGCTGGGTTGTGTGGAGCTTAGGGCTTTCGTGGCAGGAAAAAGTTTGTTAGCAGGGCTGTTCTCCTTGCTGGGTAGGTTTTTCCTGACTGCCTATGTCTGGTTTTCCTTTCTCCTGTCTGCCCTGGTGGGCCTGTGCTTGAGGGAAAAATAAAAAATAAAGCAATTTAGAAATGAAAGCAGATGCATTACATATGGCAGCTGACCAGGCTCTTGGATCGGCACGTCTGGAAAGTTCTTGGGTTCCCCAGAGCCTCCAAAGAACCTAGGACCTCTGTACTTCTACAGTTCTTTGGCAGAAGTAATGAGGGGCCCAGGAGGTGCAGGAGCAGGGTTATTGGTTCTACCCAGAGCTTTGCCCCGTTTGAGGAGCAGGATGCTCAAGGCTGGAGGGCAGATGGAACTGAAGGCTTGGGAGCCGCATCTGGGGCCAGATGCCGAGGCTTGTGGGTAGATGAGTAGGGTTCAGCCTTCTCTCAGGGCTCCAGTGGAGGCTGGGACCTCCCCTATTCTGCCCAGATCAGTCTTGAGAGAGGAAAGGCCCAAATTTCCCCTCATGGTCCTCGTCCCAGGTCTCCTGAGCTCTAACTGGACTTTCCTTTCCCATAGTCCCATGTGTATAAAAGGGTTAGGAGAAGGGACTGACAAGGTTGGGGCTCAAACTGAGGATTAGGTACACAAGGCCCAGGGCCAGGAGCCTAGTTGTCGGGTTCTTCCGAGGGAGGGAAGCTCAGGCAGAATGGAGAGTGGGTGTTATTCAGGGAGGGGAAAGTTAAGGCCCTGTGTGGGAAGGAGCAGGAGACAAAGATGCCCTGTCTCTTTTGGAAGGAATGGGAGGAGAGGGAAAAGCATTCACATCATGGGATCTAGCTTTGCCCTTAGCCCCAGGCACGTTCCTGAGCCCTGAGTCATGGGAAGGGTGGAGAGGAAGGAAAGGGGTTTTGGGGAACCTTGTGGGAGGTGGAAGCCCAGCCCCAGAGTCTGGCAATGTAAACAAACCTAAAGTAAGGACGCCCTCTCCTGGCAGTTAGGAGGACTGCAGAGCCAGCCCCATGGGCTGACCTCTTGGGAACCCGGCCCTCACCATGGGCCTGGATTCCTCTGAAACCCACTCTTCCCTCTTTTCTTTAGCAATACCAAGAAAGAGGGTGACTTGATGGCCGCCCAGGCCCGGCTCAAGGACCTGGAAGCTCTGCTGAACTCCAAGGAGGCTGCGCTGAGCACTGCTCTCAGTGAGAAACGCACGTTAGAGGGCGAGCTGCACGACCTTCGCGGGCAGGTGGCCAAGGTAGGACACGCTCCAGGGACCTCCTTTGACCCCCATCTGACACATGCACACTCATTCTTCCACCCTGGTCCCAGAGCTGTTCACTTGTACTAGTGTCACTTTGTCTGGCCAGACCATATTTGATCCTTCTTTGGCTGCTCCTGGGGTCAGTGAATTGAAAGTAATCCTCAATCCAATTGCAGTGGAGCTCATCTGAAATCCCAGCAGCTCGGGAGGCTGAGGCAGTAGGATCACAAGTTCAAAACCAGCCTCAGCAATTTAGTGAGGCCCTAAGCAACTTACTTAGCAAGGCCTTATTTCAAAATAAAAAATAAAAAGGGCTGGGGATGTGGCTCAGTGGTCCTGGGTTCCATCCCTGGTGCAAAAAAAAAAAAAAAAAGTAATCCACAAAACATTTCCATGTAACTTCGAACTTCGTAATGAAGTGGCCCCAGATCCCCCCCCCCCCCAGTCTGGCCTTCCTGTGGCCAGCTCTTGACCTCTCTGGAGGAAAGGAGAAATGGAATAGACATCCACTATGGAACATGTTTAAAATGCTCTTCATATGTATGGTGGCCTTCACTTTCAAAACACTGCCATCCAACCTCTTCTCCAATTTTTCATGTTACAAACTAGGGACGGAATCGAAGAAGTGGCTTATTCCTAGTTCAGAGTCTCATCTGCTCAGAGCAGGGCCATCTGGACACTCTCCCTCCCAGGTCCCTCCACAGTACGCCACAAGAGACTATAGAGACTGCGAGAAGCCAGCAGGTCAACTCAAATCCAGGGCTAGACCCTCTTCTCCATGGGATCCTCCTCCAGTCCCAGCCTCCCTCAGTCTTCCCCTGCCATGCCAACCTGAGCTTTCCAAAACGAATGTCCAGCCAGGTGGTCACCTGCTCTGACCTCTTCAGAGGCTCTTTTTATGGCAAATGAGAGCCACTCCTTTTTTTTCCCTTTCCACTCTAGGACCCAGGTATGCTTACCCACTGAGCCACATTCCCAGCCCTTTTAATTAATTAATTTATTTAAAAATATTTTTTAGTTGTAGATGGACACATGCCTTATTTATTTTTATGTGGTGCTGAGGATTGAACCCAGTGCCTCACACTTACAAGGCAAACGCTCCACCACTGAGCTACAGCCCCAGCCCCTATTTTTTTATTTTTATGTGGTGCTGAGGATCGAACGCAATTCCTCACACATGTGAGGCAAGCACTCTACCACCAAGCTACAACTCCAGCCTCTTTATTTTTTTTATCTTGAGACAGGGGTCTTACTAAGTTTCTGAGGGCCTCGCTAAGTTGATGAGCTTGTGACCCTCCTGCCTCAGCCTCCCAAATCGCTGGTATCACAGGTGTGCACCACCACACCTTGTCGATCTTAGCATGACACCTCCAGGGGCATCCAAGGCCCTCACTTTCCCCAGGCCCTTCCTCATGTATAAAGGACGCCTGTGAAGAGCCACTGTTCAGCTTCTTTCCAGTTCTTGTGCTCTGAGACCCGTCTCTCTGAACTCTCCCCACTTCCTCTTAGCTTGAGGCAGCTCTTGGTGAGGCCAAAAAGCAACTTCAGGATGAGATGCTGCGGCGGGTGGATGCTGAGAACAGGCTGCAGACCCTCAAGGAGGAACTGGACTTCCAGAAGAATATCTACAGTGAGGTGGGACTGTGCTTCGTAGGCCAGGGGGGTGGGCTGGGGGGTGGCAGACACCATCCTGGGGCTAGAGGGTAAGCTGTATGCAGAGCTCAGCTGGCTGAGTCCCCTGTATAGTGGACAGGGGTCAAGGATGGCCAGCACCAGCTCCCGAGTTAAAGTGGATCTGGCAGTGGCCTGTGGGTTAGGGCTGGTTGCAGAGCTCGGGCTTCTGGGTCTAAACTTCTAAGGGACCAGTTCTGATTTCAGTCTGTGTGTCCTTGATCCAACCTTTCTAGGAACTTCGTGAGACCAAGCGCCGCCATGAGACCCGGTTGGTGGAGATTGATAATGGGAAACAGCGTGAATTTGAGAGCCGGCTGGCAGATGCTCTGCAGGAGCTGCGCGCCCAGCATGAGGACCAGGTGGAACAGTACAAGAAGGAGCTGGAGAAGACCTATTCTGCCAAGGTGCCTCTCTCCCTGGTGCCTTCACTGCTCTGCCCCCACAGTCCACCCCTGCCTGCCCTGGGAGATGCCTCGGAGGACAGGCAGATGGTGGCAGGGAGCTCAGGGTGGCCCAGGACCTGGGGCTTCAGCAGTGCTGCTGTCCTCAGGCCCCTCCTTCCGTCCTTCCCCATCCCTGCAATCCTGACTCCCTGTGCTCCCTGCAGCTGGACAACGCCAGGCAGTCTGCTGAGAGGAACAGCAACCTGGTGGGGGCCGCCCACGAGGAGCTGCAGCAGTCGCGCATCCGCATCGACAGCCTCTCAGCCCAGCTCAGCCAGCTGCAGAAGCAGGTGATGCCCACTCACTCCTTCTGCCAGGGACCACTGGGCTGCGCAGATGTAGGGAGAAGCCCTGAAGAACATCACTTTCCTCATCTGTGAAATCGGGGTGAAGCTGGGTATGGTGACAGAACAGGCCCCCAGGACCACAGACTGGGAGGCAGGGTCTGGGATTTGGAGTCCCACGGCCTGTCCGCTGTTCTGGTTCTTTCTCTTCCCTTGCCTCCACTTCTTAGAAAATTCGTTTTGCCATTTGAAAATGGAGCCCATTCTTGTCCTCCCTGACTCACAGATCAGCCATAATACTCTGCAGCGTGAGGCATGAAAATCATCTGTATTATTTGGTAGAATAACAATGGCTGTGCCATGTGTGACGGGAGGAAATGGGCTCTGGCCTCAGAGCAAGAGATCGTAGTTAGATATTGGGAAGGACTTCCTGGTCACCACATTAGAACCTGCAATGAGTTCTGAACAGGGTCCTTGGTACCTCATGTCCCTCCCTCTCCATCCTTGAAGCCCTTGGAGGGTCACCAGACCCCTGCTTCCTCCACCCCAGCTGGCAGCCAAGGAGGCGAAGCTTCGGGACCTGGAGGACTCGCTGGCCCGGGAGCGGGACACGAGCCGGCGGCTGCTGGCAGAGAAGGAACGGGAGATGGCTGAAATGCGGGCGAGGATGCAGCAGCAGCTGGACGAATACCAGGAGCTGCTGGACATCAAGCTGGCCCTGGACATGGAGATCCACGCCTACCGCAAGCTCCTGGAGGGCGAGGAGGAGAGGTGGGTTGGGTCAAGTCAGGCGGTGCCAGCAAGTAGCTTCCGGAAGGCTTCCGCTCGCCCTGACCGCTAGTCCTCTTCGTTGTCTCCTTTCCCTAGGCTACGCCTGTCCCCCAGCCCCACCTCGCAGCGCACCCGTGGCCGTGCCTCCTCTCACTCATCCCAGACGCAGGGTGCGGGGAGCGTCACCAAAAAGCGCAAGCTGGAGTCCACTGCTGAGAGCCGCAGCAGCTTCTCCCAGCACGCTCGCACCAGCGGACGGGTGGCTGTGGAGGAGGTGGACGAGGAGGGCAAGTTTGTGCGGCTGCGCAACAAATCCAATGAGGTAGGCTCCCTGGATTGGGTCTAAGGTAACAGCTGGGTCCCACTCTTGGCTCCTGGACTTGATGGCTCTGAGACCTTGGGAACTTTATTTAACCGTGAAGAGAATCAGTCTCCTTATCAGTGAAATTGGGATGAAGCTGGTTATGGTGGTGCACACCTGTAATCCCAGAGACTCAGGAGGCTGAGACAGGAGGATCACAAGTTTGAGGCCAGTCTCAGCAATTTACCAAGACCCAATCTAAAAAAAATAAAAAGGGCCAGGTGCAGTGGTGCCCCTCTGTAATCCTAGTTCCTCTGGAGGCTGAGGCAGGAGAATCACAAGTTCAAGCCAGTCTCAGCAACTTAGCAAGGCCCTAAGCAACTTAGTGAGTCCCTGTTTCAAAATAAAATATAAAAAGGGCCAGGGATATGGCTCAGCGACTAAGTTCAATTCCTGGTACCAAAAAACAATCAGCCAAACAAACAGAAAAGGGTTGGGGATGTTAGAGCACCCCTGGGCTCAATCTCTAGTACCATTAAAAAAATAAAATAGGGGAAATAGTTACCCCTAAGTCTTTGAGCTGTTGGGAAGATGAAAGAAGAAGTATCAGTGTGCCTGGTACAGCTCAAGTTTCCACAGGGCACAGCTGTTATCCTTGGGGAGAAGGGCAGTGACTGGCCGGGGCAGAGGATGGAGGGACGGCCTGTGAATGTGGGTGGTAGCCGTTCTGCCTGGACTCTTTTTGTTTTACTTCGTCTTATTTTTGAGATGGGGGACTCACTATGTTGCCTGGGCTGGTTTTGAAGTCCTGGGCTCTAGCCATCCTCCTGCCTCAGCCTCCCGTAGCAGGATTTCAGGCACCACCACCACGACTCACCTGCTTGGGCCCTTGAACACGATAAACTCAAGAGCCCAGCTGAGCCTCTCCTTCCTTCCTTTCTCTCTCCTCTCCTCCCCTCCTGGCAGGACCAGTCCATGGGCAACTGGCAGATCAAGCGCCAGAATGGAGATGATCCCTTGCTGACTTACCGCTTCCCACCAAAGTTCACCCTGAAGGCTGGGCAGGTGGTGACGGTGAGTAGTAGGGTACTTGGGACTCTGGTGTGGCCTTAGGTGGGGACGGGTTGGCCTGAGGACAGGAGTGCTAGAGTGAATTCTCTTTCCTCAGATCTGGGCTTCAGGAGCGGGAGCCACCCATAGCCCCCCTACCGACCTGGTGTGGAAAGCGCAGAACACCTGGGGCTGTGGGAACAGCCTGCGCACGGCTCTCATCAACTCCACTGGGGAAGTGAGTAGCTGGGGCTGGCCCCTTGCTGGAGGCGGCTTCCCTGGATAGGCCCCTAGGCGGCCCCCCAGGTGCTCAGAATGGGAGCCAGCTGTTCCCAACCCAAGGGGACCTATTCCGGCCACATCCCAGAGCTCTCTCTGGTGAGAACCCAGTAGGCAAATAGATGAGGACACTGAGGCTCATCTGTGATTCGAGAGACAAAAGAGCCCGAGGAGAGGGAGCTGCCTTCCTGGGCTCTTGAGCTGCCAGGGAGTCCCAGTCATCTAGCCTCTCCTTGGTCTCCGCTGCCCAAGTCCTGGAGCCAGGCTGGAACTCGCCTGTGTTCACTGAGACCTGCCCTGGGCCTACCTCACTGGGCATGTCCAGCACGTTGGGTAGAAGTTACCAGCAAGTGTTGTTAAGGGCAGAGCCACATCCCTCCCCAGAGGGCTCAGCAGTGTCCACCTGGGA
Organism: Marmota monax; assembly: GCF_021218885.2. Lineage (NCBI taxonomy): Eukaryota > Metazoa > Chordata > Mammalia > Rodentia > Sciuridae > Marmota > Marmota monax. Next base: position 1,074,954 of record NW_026694593.1, on the reverse strand, counting down.
CAGAAGCTGGTTCCTTAGCTCCCAACATCACAGAGGACAGAGTGAGCAGCGGAATGGATGAAGTCCAGGCCACAGGAAGGTTCCCCGAGGTCATTGTGGGTTGATATGCTCCCTCCCTGGCCCTCACCCCTGATGCTTGGGCCTGGTCCTGTGTCCCTGTAGGAGGTGGCTATGCGCAAGCTGGTGCGCTCAGTGACCGTGGTTGAGGACGATGAGGATGAGGATGGAGATGACCTGCTCCATCACCACCACGTGAGTGGCAGCCGCCGCTGAGGCCCCACCCACACTGGGCCACCCAGCCAGGCCTGGGGCAGCCTCTCCCTGCCTCCCTTGCCAAAGTCTTTTCATTAAAGAATGTTTTTGGAACTTCACTTGCTGCCCTGGCTTTTCTTCTCCTCCCTCTACTTGAACAGGGAGCCCAGGTGTCTGGGCGCCCTACTCTGGTAAGGAAGGGAGCGGGAACTTTCTGATGCCATGGAGTCTTCCCACGGGAGCAGTGGACAGGGGTCTGGATGTGTCTGCTGGGAAGGGGACAGGAGGACAGCGGTGGGGCACCCAGCCCCGCCTCTCTCCCCCACGCCTGCTGCATGCCTCTCCTCTCCTCCCTTCCCAGCCCTGCTGCATGCGTGTCCTCTCATTCCCCTCCATTCTCTGCAGAAATGTTTCCTCCTATTCTTGTCCCTCCCGTATTAGATTTTTTGCATGTCTGCCGCCCTCCAAGCTTGCTTTCCCCTCGCCCTTTTCCTTTTGATTTTAGGAGATTTAGAGGAGTCCAAACCATCTCTCTCTGTCCCCAGGTCTTTCTGACCCTCCTGCCCTTTCACATCCCTCTTCCCAGTCCCTGACCTCCCAAGTCCCTGTGGCCTTAGGCTCCCTGGGCACAGAACCCACCTTCCTGCCTGGTGACTGGGACCTTGTAGGAGCCCGGAGCCTGGGTGCTGGGCCCGAGCAGCCAGTCCCAGACTCGCCGTCCCGCCTGAGCCTTGTCTCCCTCCTCAGGGCTCCCACTGCAGCAGCTCGGGGGACCCCGCCGAGTACAACCTGCGCTCCCGTACTGTGCTGTGCGGGACGTGTGGGCAGCCGGCCGACAAGGCATCTGCCAGCGGCTCGGGAGCCCAGGTGGGCGGATCCATCTCCTCTGGCTCTTCCGCCTCCAGTGTCACAGTCACTCGCAGCTACCGCAGTGTGGGGGGCAGTGGGGGTGGCAGCTTCGGGGACAGCCTGGTCACCCGCTCCTACCTCCTGGGCAACTCCAGCCCCCGGACCCAGGTGAGTCATCCCTTTGCCTCCAGTTCCCCATAGGCATCCCTTCTTTCAACCTGGCCACTGAGGGTTAGGACAAGCGGAATCTCTGGGGGGGTGGACAGCCTTCTCTCCCGCAGCCCGGGGGAGCGGGAGCCTCCGCCCTGCAGCCCAAGTCCTAGACGCCCCATTCCTGCATCCTGCCCCTCCTGTCTGAGCCCCAGACGCGAGGGCAGGGGCAGGGCTAGAGTGTGAGGTTTGGGGGAGGCCACACCTGGGAAGGGCGTGTCCAGCAGCCGCACTCACACATGTCTACTCTCTTTCCTCTTAGAACGCCCAGAACTGCAGCATCATGTAATCTGGGACCCACCAGGCAGGGGTGGGGGCCGAGGCCACCTACTTCCTCCTCACCTTATCCCCACCCCCTGCCCTGCACCTCATGGGAGCAGGCTTGAAGCCAAAGAAAAATACCCCCGTTGGTATTTTTTCTTCTGTATTTTGTTGTTTTGTTTTTCTAAGAGAAGTTATTTTCTACAGTGGTTTTATACTGAAGGAAAAACAAGCAAAAAAAAAAAAAAAGCCTCTATCTCAATCCTAATTTCTCCTCCATCCTTTCTCTGCTTCCAGGAAACTCTGTATCTGCCTTAAAACCAAAGAGGGCTTCCTCTAGGAGCCAAGGGAAAGGGGTGCTTTCACAGAACCTAGTTTCTGCTTTGCTGCCCTGGCTGCTGCCCCCACCCCGGGGATCCTATGACATGGTGCCTGAGAGGCAGGCGGGGAGTCTTCTCCACCGGTCAGCCTCCTCTGGACAGCTGTCCCACTGCCAGGCCAGCCTCAGAGAGAGAGAGAGAGAGAGAGAGAGAGAGAGGACAGCTGAGCCCGGCCTCCCCTGGTTCCACTACACTTGGCTGAGGCTCCTTCGCCTGCCCCATCCCCCAGTCCCTACCCCTGTCCCCAACCCCGGGGTGAACTGATTCTCCCAGGTACCAGCTGTGCTTGCTTTTTCTGTATTTTATTTAGACAAGAGATGGGAATGAGGTGGAAGGTAGAAGAAGAGGGAAGGAAGGTTAGTTTGAGACTAACTTCTCCCAGCTTAAGAGCCTTGGGTAGGCTCTGTCCAGTCACTGGAGGTCAAGGTCAAGTGGGGTGCAGGGAGGAGACAGAGGGAGCCTACTGGAAAGGGTGAGAGCCTGCTAGGGCCCACCACAGAGGAGGACGGTGAGGGGTAGAGGGTGGTTGGCAAACACTAAGAGCCTCTTGCCTCCCCATTGCCCATCTGCATCCCTTCTCTCCTCCCCAAATCAATACACTATTTGTTTCTATCCCTGACTCTCGTGTGGTCTTTGTTGGTGGGCGTCATCGTGTACACAAAGGGCTGCGTGGTGGTGGCTGTGTCCTCATGTTCACTGCCGCCCAGCCTCACCCCTGCTCTGGGGGACAAGGAAGAGATAAAGTCCACAGAGCACCTGAGGGTCACACTCGGCACTCAGTGATGGCTGAGGGAAGCGGCTTTGACATAAGCGTCACCCATCCACAGGTGGCTCTCCCTCTGTGGATATCCCTCAGAGGGGCAGAGTCCGAAGGAGGGCATTTCGTTGCTTACTTCTTTCTTTCAACCAGCCAAGCACTGATCAAGCACCTTTGCCCTGAGTTGAGCATGAATGCAAAGACTCATGCCCACCTGGTCTGAGGGTGGCGATATCTCGGGGCCAAAGGGCAAGGACAAGTGGGGAGGGAGAGAAGCTGGGTAAAAGGGCAATAGGGAGAAAGCAGGGCTGAGCTTGCAAACAAACAGTTAATGTCGCTTTCTAATTTCCAAAGCATTTCTGCAGGATCTCATTTGACCTCTATATTGTCCTGAGAGGTTGTTATTTTCCCCTTTGAAATGAAGACTCGGCAAACATACCTGAGGCCACACAGCTAGCAGGTGGCAGAGATCCCAAGGGTCTGACTGCAGACCTCTGCCCTTGTGACATCATGCTCCCCTTAGAACAAAGATATATGGATGATAAACTATAAGTTTCTGTTGCCTGGGCAGAGGAGTTGAGGGTTCAAAACTCGTGAGATCATACATGACACGTGCACCTGTAATCCCAGCCACTCGGGAGGCTGAGGCAGGAGAATTGAAAATTTAAGGCCAGTCTCACCAACTCAATGAGATCCATCTCAAAAAGAAAAGAAAATGGCAGGAGCATATCTTGGATTGTGGAAAACAGATGGGAAAAGCAAATTTAATAAAAGGGCCTAGAAACCCCTAATGTCCCCTAGGCTGAGACCCCAGGGAGCCTCTGGGGAAGGAATACCCTAGAGGAAACGGGTAGCGGGGCTCGAGGCTGTCTGGGATGGGCAGGTTCAGAGAAGGAAACCCTTTCTCTCCCGTACCTCTGCCAAGGCACCCAGCACCCAGTGGAGCATCACATCTGGAGGAGTCGCGTCAAGATAGGTGCACATCCCCAGTCGGCCACCTGGGGGCGCCAGAGCCCCACCGCGGCCGGCCAGCGTCCGCGCCCCGGGGGCTGGGGTCTTCCCCGGTGTCAGCGCCGAGCCTGGGGCGGATCGCGCGGGCTCCGGGCCGAGGAGGTGCGCTGGTGCTGCGGGCAGGGGAAGCCCTGGGCCGCAGGCGAGGGCCTCCGCTCTTTAGCAGGAGCGCTGAGGGTGGCGCGGCAAGTGCGCAGACCCTGCTGCAAACCCGCAAAGCGGTAGAACCTGCAGGTCGTGCGTGGGCGCAGGTGGCCGACCACGTGACGCTCCCGCGCCTCGGCTCCGCCGGCCGCCGGTGGTAACTTCAAAGTTGTGTTGTTTGGTTTGGTTTGTGCTAGGGGTTGAACCCAGGGCGCTTTCGGACTGAGCCACATCCTCAGCCCTTTTTGTTTTTTATTTTGAGACGGGGTCGCGGTTGCTGAAGACCTCGCTGCGTGGCCAGGCTCAGACACCGCCCGGCTGCGGTGACAGGCGCCGCCCCGCCCAGCCCTAAGGATTGTTCGTGGTTAAAATGTAACGCGGGGCGCAGGGGAGAGTGGGAGGTCACTGGACCCGACCAGGGGAGGAAGGGAAGGGAGCGGGAGGGGAATGGGTTCCCATGTGACCACACGACCGTGCCACTCCAACCACGCAAGCCACAAGAGTGGGGAGCTCTACGCCATGTATGTGTGCTATGTCAAAGTACATTCTACTGCCATGTATAACCATAAGGAACAAATAAAAAATAAAACAAATGTAAAACATTTTTTAAAATATTTTTTAGGGGGCTGGGGATGTGGCTCAAGTGGTAGCGCGCTCGCCTGGCATGCGTGCGGGCCCGGGTTCGATCCTCAGCACCACATACAAACAAAGATGTTGTGTCCACCAAAAACTAAAATAAATAAATAAATATTTAAAAAAAAAATATTTTTTAGATGTTGATGAACCTTTATTTTATTCATTTACTTATATGTGGTGCTGAGAATCGAACCCAGTGCCTCACACATGCGAGGCAAGCGCTCTGCCACTGAGCCCCAGCCCCTGTAATACATTCTTTAAAGTAAACCTGAAAACTCAGGTAAGTGGGGTGGGGGGGAAGAGCATTCCTTTTCAATCATCCACATCACTAATGATTTCTTTCCAGACTTTTTGCCTGAGTATGCTTTACTTAGTTAAAATCTTACCACGGTTTAAATTTTTATTCTGCTTTTCTCAATTGAACCCAAGGGCAGTCTATTACTGAGTTACATCCCAGCCCGTTTTATTTTATTTTAGTTTTTGGTACCAGGGATTGAACTCAAAGGCACTCCACCACTGAGCCACATCCCCAGCCCTATTCTGTATTTTATTAGGGACAGGGTCTCACTGAGTTGCTTAGCACCTCACTGTTGCAGAGGCTGGCTTTGAACTGTCCTCCTGCCTCAGCCTCCCGAGCCCACAGGGATTACAGGCCTGCATGCCACCGCACCTGGCCCTTTTTATTTTTTGAGACAGGGTATCATTGTGCCTCAGCCTCCTGAGTCACTGGGATTACAGGAGTGTACCACCAGTTTTAATCTTTGCCACTTTGATTGGAAACCAATCATGGTTTATTAACGTTTCAAATCGCAATCTGGGTGTGGTGGGCACACCTGTAATAGCAGGGAGTTGGGAGGCTGAGACAGGAGGATTCCAAAGTTCAAGGCCAGCCTGATAGTCTGACACTGCCCACAAAAGATAAAATAAAAACCTCTGGGGATGTGGTTCTGTGATAACAGTGAAGTTCAATCCCAATACTGATTTTTTTTTTAATCACATTTCTTTGAAGAGAAAATTGAAAAGTCCTTTATTTCCCTTTCATGTATGTTAGTTATTTGCATTTCAACTAATATGAATAACATTTTTATCCCTTTTGCTCAGGTTTTTTGTGGGGTGGAGATTACCCTTTTCATATTTGTTATTAAGAGCTGGTGCCTTGGCACACTCCTGTAATCCCAGCAGTTTGGGAGGCTGAGACAGGAGGATCACAAGTTCAAAGCCAGCCTCAGCAATGGCAAAGGGCTAACCAACTCAGTGAGACCCTGTCTCTAAATAAAATACAAAATAGAGCTGGGTTATGGCTCAGTGGCCAAGTGCCCCTGAATTCAATCCCCTGCACCTCCCCCGCCCCAAGGGAAAAAAAAAAAAAAGATTAAGAGAGCCAGGGTGGTGGCACACACCTATAATCCCAGCAGCTCTGAGGGCTGAGACAGGAGGATCATCAAAAGTTCAAAGCTAGCCTCAGCAACTTAGGGAGGCCCTAAGTGTAGTAAAAAATAAAACATAAAAAAGGCTGGGGATGTGGCTCAGTGGTTTAGTACCCCTGGGTTCAATCCCTGGTATATCCAAAAAAAAAAAATTAAGCAAGTTTTCCCTCAGTATTTTATGTCTATAGCTATTAAACCACATGTTTTGCAAATATTTTTAAAAGGATCTTTATCATATAAATATACTATTCCCCTCAGCTATTTATTTATTTATTTAGGTGGTGCTGGGGATGGAATCCAGTGCCTCTCAAATGCTAGGCAAGTGCTGTACCACTAAATTACACCCCCAGTCCTGCCCCCAGCTTTATAAAGGTATAATTGACAAATAAAAATTGTATATATGGGGCTAGAGTTGCAGCTCAGTGGTAGAGCGCTTGCCTTGCATGCATGAGGCCCTGGGTTCCATCTTCAGCACCACATATAAGTAAATAAATAAAATAAAAAGACCCATTGGCAACTAAAAAATATTTTTAATTGTATATATGCATTGTATACAGTGTTTTTATATATATGAATGTATGTGTATGTGTATATATATTAAAATCGAATGTAGCAAACTAATTAATATATCCATATCGTTACATTATTTTTCTTTTAATTTTTAGTTGTAGATGGACACAATACCTTTATTTAACTTATTTATTTGTATGTGATGCTGAGGATCGAAAGGCAAGCACTCCACCACTGATGAACAACCCCAGCCCTTTACATTATTTTTTTGTGTGTGGAAGGAACATTAAAGATCTACTCTCAGCTGGGTGCAGTAGCTCAGGAGGCTGAGCCAGGAGGATCAAGAGTTCAAAACCAGCCTCAGCAACTCAGTAAGGCCCTAAGCAACTTAGCAAGACTCTGTCTCCAAATCTCCAAATAAAATGTATTTTAAGAAAGGGGAGGTGGCTTAGTGATTGAGAGCCCCTGGGTTCAATCCCCATTAGCAAAAAAAAAAAAAGCCAGCCTCAGCAATTTAGAGAGGCCCTAAGCAACTTAGCAAGATCCTTTCTCAAAATTTAAAGGGATCTGGGGATTTGGCTCAGTGGTCAAGTGCTCCAGGTTCAAAACCAGTACCGATGGGGGGAAAAAATCCACTCTTCCAGCAGTTTTCCAGTATACAACATATTATTATTATTATAGTCACTGTACTACAATAGACCTCCAGAGCTTTTTCTTTTTCTTTTTTTTTCAGTTTTAATTTTTAAAAATATTTATTTATGCATTAAAATTCTTAATACACCATTATATCATAATTTATCATATCTCTGATTATATATAAGGTATGTTGACACCAAATTCACATCTTCATACACGTATTTTGTATAGTGATGAGGGCCTCCAGAACTTTTTCATCCTGACTGAAATTGTGCGCACTTTGGCCAACATCTCCCAGTGCCTGCTCCCCAACACACTTTTTAAAATTTATTTATTTTGGAAGTGGGTTCTTGCTACATCGCCTAAGCTGACCTCAAACTCCTGGGCTCAAGCAGTCCTTCTGCCTCAGCCTCCTAAGTAGTTGGCACAACAGGCTCACACCATAGTGCCCAACAAACTTTTTTTGGTTGTAGATGAACACAATACCTTTATTTTATTTTTATGTGGTGCTGAGGATCGAACCCAGTGCCTCCCACGTGCAAGGTGAGCATTCTACCACTGAGCTGCAGCCCCAGCCCTTTTTTTTTTTGAGGTACTAGGGATTGCACCCAGGACACTCTACCACTGAACCACATCCCCAGACCTCTCTCTCTGTCTCTCTTTTTTTTTTTTTTAATATTTTTTTAGTTGTCGATGGACCTTTATTTTGTTTACTTGTGTGCAATGCTGAGAATTGAACCCAGTGCCTCACCCATGCTAGGCAAGCACACTACGACTGAGCCTCAACCCAGCCCTCTATTTTTTTATTTTAAGACAGAATCTTACTAAATACTGAGGCTGGCCTCGAACTTTCAATCCTCCTGCCTAAGCCTCTTGAGTAGCTGGAATTATAGGCACAACCATGACCAGCTAACAGACTTTTTTTTTTTTTCCCTTCTTCTTTTTTGTGGTGCTGAAGATTGAACCCAGGGCCAGGGTATCACATATGTTAGGTAACAACTATCATAGAGCTACATTCCCAACCCTTTAACCCTTTTTACTAATTTTGAGACAGGGTCTTGTAAAGTTGCCCAGGCTGGCCTTGAACTTGTTATCCTAATCCTTGGCCTCCCGAGTCGCTGGACCACAGGACTGTACTCATTCCCAACTCCCAACATACTTTGTAGTGGCTGATCTCCTCTGGGCATTCAGATTAATTCTCAGCCTTTGTTGCTATAAATTATGCTATAATAATGCTTTCCCCCTTCCTTCCTTCTTTCTCTTTTTTAATATATATATATTTTTTTAGTTGTTGATGGGTCTTTATTTTATTTATTTATATGCAGCACTGAGGATCCAGCCCAGTGCCTCACACCTGCTAGGCTGGTGCTCCACCACCGAGCCACCACCCCAGCCCTCTTCTTTCTTTTTGCAGCACTGGAGATTGAACCAAGGCTTCTTGTATGGCAAGCAAACATGTGCCATTGTGCCACATCCCAGCCTAACTAGGGGATGCCTTTAAAAAATATATATATCAGGTAATGTCTTAGGATGGAATCCTGACGATTTCCTTGCTGACTGGGCTTTCAGTTCATGATCACATACCCTTGGAACCCCTGTTCCTGGTCTAGTGTCCCCGTGCCCCAGAGGACTATTCCATGTCTCCCCCATCCCCTGCACTCTCAGGTGCTGGCCTGCTTCCTGCTTGACACCACAGCCTGCTCTTGCTAAGCTCCCAGTGCCCGGCACATTGCTAACCCAGCAGTGACCACTTCTCAGTCCTCAACTTACTTGACCTTTTTTGTCACAGGTGACTCATGCTCATCAGCGGACATGGCTGATTCTTCCTCTTCTCCTTGGGCTCTACAAGATGTACATACTTGAGCCCAAAGATGCTTCCTTTAGGCTCACAGTGGGTTTTTAAATTTTTTTTATTATTATTTGTTTGTTGTTTTTGTGTTGTTTTGTTTGGGTGGTGGGATTGGATACAGGGTTGCTCTACCACTGAGTCACACCCCCCTCTTTTATTATTTATTTATTTACTTATTATTAATATAATTAATATAGTTTTTTTTTTAGTTGCAGGTGGATACAATGCCTTTATTTTATTTCATTTTATTTTTTAATTTTTTTTGGTACCAGGGACTGAACTCAGGGGTACTCAACCACTGAGCCACATCCCCAGCCCTATTTTGTGTTTTATTGAGAGACAGGGTCTCACAGAGTTGCTTAGCACCTCGCTTTTGCTGAGGCTGGCTTTGAACTTGCGATCCTCCTGTCTCAGCCTCCAGAGTAGCTGGGATTACAGGCGTGCGCCCCACCATGCCTGGCTCCAAGGATTTATCTAAATCTCTAGAATATGTGTGGAATCCAGTCCATTCTTGTCATTGTCCCCTCCCCCTGCCCTCTAGCCTGGGTGGTGGCCTTAATCTCCAGGCTGTTCACCTGCCCTTGCTCTGTACATTTCATTCTCCACACAGCAGCTCAGGGACCCTTTAACTGCTTGGTTACTCCTCTGCTCAACATCCTCAGAGTCTCCCCAAAGCACTCAACGTGAACAAAGCCAGAGTTCTCACAATGGCACGGAAACCTGGCATGAAAGCCACCTTCGCCACCTCATCTTCCTTCTCCGCCCACTCAAGCCACAGGGACTGCTTAGGTGCGTCTAGAGTGTATCCTGCTCATGTCTGCCTCAGTGCGTTTACATCAAAGATTCTCTCTGCCTGAGTGGGATGGGAAAGTCTGCATGCCTGGTCCCCTTGATTTCTGCAAGTCTCTTTGCCACCTGGTAAAGTCTCCCCTAATTAAATTTTATAAAATAACAACATGCTCCACACTGGCACATCAGAACTACTCTGATTTATTTTCCTCTAGGTTATTTAATATCATCGGACACATTCTACTTCTATATTTTTTCATTTTCTGTTTCCCATCCAAAATACACATGCCTGAGGACAGGGACTTTTTTTTTATTCATGCTGAATCCCCAGTATCTAGTCCAGTGCCTAACTACATAGTAGGGTCTTTATAAGTATTTAAAGGAAATGCACAGAACCAGGTGCCTGTAACCCCAGTGACCCAGTAGGCTGAGGCAGGAGGATTGCAAGTTCAAGGCCAACTTCAGCAACTTAGCGAGGCCCTAAGCAACTTAGGGAGACCCTTTCTCAAAATTTTAAAAAATTAAAAAGGGCTGGAGATGTGGCTAAGTGATTAAGCAATCCTGGGTTTAATCCCTGGTTCCAAAAAATAAAGAAGAAAGAAAGAAAATGCATAGTCAAGCCTAGTGGCTCATGACTATAATTCCAGCAATTTAGGAGGCTGAGGCAGGAGGATCCCAAGTTGGAGGACAAACTGAACAACTGAAAATTTAAAAAAAAAAATTTTTTTTGAAGGCCTGAGGATGTATGTAGTTCAGGGATAGAGCCCTAACCTCTGGATTGGGTATCCAGAACTGTGCCCATACACACACACACACACAGTTGGAGAGGGTGAGACAAACTAGGATCCTTCATCTTTCAGTCTCTGTAGAACCTCAGTGTCCCTGATCCTGTCCCCAGAGGGAAGTTGGGAAGGCCACTGCAAGGGGAAGATGCTTCCTCTTCCCGCCCCTCCAGGTTGGCTCTGAGGGGCTGGCCTCCCCTTTTCCCTCGGCCCTTCCACTACTTGGGCTGATTCTCCGTGCCTAGTACCAGTCAGTGCCAGTTGGCAGCTCTTACCGGAGACTGAGGTGGCACGAATATGGGAGAGGGGGAGAGAGTGGGCAGGGGCCCAAGGGGAACAGAGACCCAGAAGTAAGAGGTTGTCATCGGAACTGGGTGGCCGGCTGAGGGTTTCATGGGAAGAGGGACAGCGTAGGCGGGGGGTCCTCGGGGTTTCCGGGGGAAGCGGGTAGGTGCCAGGCCCCCCCTCTGGACCCTGGAAAATCCTGTCCTCTTCCCCACCACCTACTTTCCTCTCCAGTCACCCCTTAAGCCGCCCCTGGCTAATTCTTCTTGGTCTCTTTAAGAGCTGCCTGGGAACTGGGACACCAGAGGGGGCTGGCAGGCATCCCCCTCCCCTCCCCTGCCTGTCCTGGCTCCGCCCCCTGCCCCCGAAGACATTCGGCTGGGAGACTTGGACGCCGGGGTTAGGGTCTGCACTCCTGGGCTGGGGGTAAGGCTGGAAAGTGGCGGGGGAGGGGAGCGGGTTCTCTGGGGTGGGCTGCAGGGATGGGACCAGATTCCTGGGCTATGGACCTGGTGTATCTAGGTGCCAACTTCAGTGGGTAACGTAGGGGGTGGCCCCCTGGTCTCGGCTGGGGGGAAGGGCAGTTGCAGAGAACTTGAGGGGCAAATCCTAAAGGGCAGGAGCCCAGGCCTAGTCAGCCTCACTCTCCTGTTTCATTATCCCCACGACCATCATTTGCTCCACTGCACCAGCCATTTCCTGCCCCCTCCCACAGTCAGACACAGCGGAACACCTGGTCTTCCCAAAGGTGGGGAAACCGAGGCTAGGAAACCAGAGGAAATCAGCTGTGTCCAGAAAGCTCACTCCACCCCAGGATCCGGGAACAGCAGACCTGGCATCCAGGGCACCCGGCGGGTTCCCCAAGGCAGCCACCAGCCGGGACCAAATCCCTGCTCTCTCAGCAGGGTCATCGAGTTCTTTTCTGGAAGTTTGGACTTCCATGGGTCAAGGCCAGGAGAGACCCCCCTGAAGTCCAGCTGGGTAACCCAGAGAAGCAGAGCAGGAGAAACCAGGAGACTCCCCTGGGACATTTCGGAAAGGTAGCCCCTTCCAATTCTGCCTCAGAGGCGGGACCCCCATTTCCCCGAAAGAGAAGACGATGGAGACAGGGACCCAAGGACTTCCAATGAGGGTGTGGCGCGTTCTGCCTTTCCCCCTTCCTCTTTCTGTTACAGTTTTCTTGAATTCCTTCCATCTTGATCCCAATGATTTTCCCCCTGTTACCGCGTGTCCCTGTCCCGGGGTGAGGATTCTGAAGAAGTCGGCACTTTCTGAGGCCCCCAGGCCTGGGTGCTGAATGGCAGAGAGGACGGAGTGCCCGGAAGGAAGCGTGGGCGGCTGTGATAGTGACTCTGCTCAGAGGTCACTTCCACTTTCAGCACATGCCATGTCCTCCTTGCCCCACCCCAGGAGGAAAGCTCACCCACCACGCAACCTAGACCTAAGAGGGAACCAGAGCTGGTCTGTGAAGTCTCCTGCCCAGGGCAGCTGCAACATGCTCACTTCCTATTTCCTAAAAATACTATTAAGTCTGGAGAGAGCCAGGCTGGTCCCAGGTGGCAGGAAAGCCATCAGCCACCTTTTGCTTACATGAGTCAGAGAGGGCAGGTGCCCTGCCTGGGTTCACACAGCAAGTTAGAGACAACCAGGTCCAGGATCCAGGGCAGAGGTGCCTTTTTCTCAGTCCTTCTGCATGCCGACAGAGACCAGTCTAAAAGGGACTTTTTTTCTCAACTCCTCACTTACCAGGGAAGAAGTTGAGGCCCTGTAGGGACAGATGGGGACTCTGGTAATAGGGTTGCTTAGGACCAGCACTGAGAGGGAACACAAAGACCCACCTAACCCTCTACCTACTGCTTAGATAAGAAGGGATTCCCAGGGAGCAGAAGCCCAGGGAAACTGGCCATCAAGGGGAATGGACTCCAGCTGATGCCCGGAACCCAGCTGGGGAACATCTGCATAGTGGTGCCTGCCTGAAGGTGGGCAAGGGGCTGAGCAGGATGGGGGGCTGAGGACCCATCTCCTTGCCTCGCCCCCACTTGGAGCCCCTCCTCCTCCACACATGTGGATCCAGGAACCACAGAAGGTGGGGCACAGTGGGATCAGGAGGAGGAGGAAGAATATGGGGAGATTCTAGTCCCTCCCACTTAGAGATGCGGTCGCCATGGTGACTAAGGACCAGTGAGGCGGGATGGGGTTGGGGATGGGGGTGGGGGTGTGGCAGGGACCAGGCGCCAGGAGTCGGAACACCAGGCATTCCAGGGGGAGGGAAGCGGCATTCCCCAGCTCCAGGTAAGGGAGCCAGAGAGCTGAGCAACAGTCCTCAGGAGGAGGCGGGCCATTGTCTGGGGCTGGCGCTGCCCCGAGGAGGGGGCAGACGAGGGGTCGGGCCATTGTGTGTGATGCCGTGCGCAGTCTTCCAGCACTAGTCAGGCTGAGCAAGGGACCCAGGAGGCTCTGGGTAAGGGGTTAGGAGGCACTGGCTGTGTGGGCGGCAGGAGGCTGGGGTGGGAAGAGGCGGGGGCATGCCGGGGGAACCCCCTGGTGCCCACATACAGTAGGCACTCAACGCACATAAGTTGATTTGACTGGCTGGTGATCATAAAAAGAAGGCAGGCCAGGGGAAGTGCTGTGGGTCTGAGGAAGGGGAGCCAGGAAGCAGATGTTCCCCAAGTCTGCGCTCTGTTGAGGGCTGCCCCTGAGGCTGTGGGGGAGGACCAGGGGGATCTGAACCTTCCCGGTCATCGGTGAGACCTGGAGTGGCTTTGGTCCTGACTCCAGGAGCCCTCCCCTCAGTGAGGCGCCCCTGCTCTGCAGGGAGACCTCGGGGTTGGTTGAAGTTCCCAGGTAGCTGGGGTAGGGTGGGAAGCAATCCCTCCGTCTCCCCTCCCGCCTCCGCCTGCACATCTGGGTCTCTACTCTGGGCAATGAAGCCTGGCAGGAAAGGGCTATTGTCGCCTGTGGTCTAAGGCTGTGGAGGAGGAGTCTGGGGAGGAGCTGGACCCTGGCAGGGGTGTGTGTGGGGGGGTGAGCTCAGCATTGTCATGCTGGGGGTCCCCAGGTGGGGCTCTAGGCCTTGTGAAGCAATAAGGGGGGAAGCCCTAGATTGGGGCTATGGATATGGTATAGCTCCTACAGCCTGTCCCCTGAACACCTAACCCACTGCCACCCCACCTGACCTGCTGCCCCAGAGTGCTTCCCCTCTCCGGCCTCAGTTTCCTCATTTGTACAGGGAGGCGGAGGTGGGGACCTGCTGGCTCTGAGCTTCCTGTGGGCAGGACCTGCTGCATGATTTGTGCAGCCAAATGTGAGCGAAATGAAAATGTGGGTCCCCTGTTCAAAAATTACTGTGACTTTCAAAACAGCATTGGGCCAGGCGTGGGCCCTTCTGAGCACAGGGACGGTATGACTGTACTGGTCATGCATCCTTGACGCTGGCCTTGGCCGTGGGCTCTGCCAGCTGCAACCTGTGAGACTTTGAATCTGACTTCAGAGGCTCCGGTGGGAGGGGTGCGCTGCTGGGGCAGAGTGCCCCTCCTTCCCATTGGGCTCTCTGCCAGAACTAGACCTGAAGGCCCTTGTGGAGGTAGGGGGTGATGGTGGGAGGCAAGGAGGTGTGATGGCCTCTCTTTAGGTAGGTTTCTGTTCTCTCTGAATCAGGAATCACCCCGGAGATACTGTTTTTTAGTTGAGATAGAGCTTGCTATCTCCCACCCCCCACACTTACCTTCTCCTTCCAAGTGGCTCTGAACTGAGTTTCCTTGGGGGGGGGGGATGAGGGGGGAGGGGGTGGACTGAGGGAGCAGGGCTCCAGGGAGACTGTAAAGCTAAGGAATTAGCTTCTGAATGAAGTAGAGCTGAATTTAACTTGGCTTCTAGTTATGTCACCTCCTTGATCCTCACTTTTCTTCTCTCTAAAATGGGATTGTGTTAGATTATTGGTAATGTTTGCCTAGCATGCACGAGCCATGGGTTTGATCCCCAGAACTGAAAAATAAATAAATAAAACAAATTTTTAAAAAATGGAATTGTGACCAGGCATGGGGGTGCTCATCTGTAACTAGCAACTCTGGAAGCCGAGGCAGGAAGATTGCAAGTTCAAGGCCAGCCTGGGCAACTTAGTGAGACCCTGCCTCAAAAAAAAAAAAAAAAGCTCAGTAGTAAAGCACCCCTGAATTCAGTCCCCAGTACTGCAAGAATAAATAAGTAAAATAAAATGGGATTGTGGTGGCAGTGACCTGCTGAAATTACTGGCAGGACCCAGAAGTCAACAGTACCACTCTCCAAGTGGGATGGAGGGGCTGGGGAGAGGAGGTCTGGTTTGAAGGGGAATCCTGGGTCTTGCAAGGAGGAAGTAGTACAGGGTATTGAGTCTTCCACCGCCAGAGAGGCGGGAATAGAGCACCAGACGGGGAGGAGTGTGGCACTGGAACTCCCCGCCTCTGGTTCCCCATCAGATCTCCTCCCGGTGACCCAGATAAGCTAATCTGCTCAAATGGAGAAGGCCTTGGGGCAGGTTGGCTTCCCAAATCTGAGCTGGGGGGGTCAAGGAGCCTTTGCAAATGGGGTCAGGAGAATGGAAGTTTCCTTTGATTTTGAGAGCCTGGCAGAGATCTGGCAATCAGCCTCCAAGAGACTTCGCAGGAGTCTTATGCAAGTCTGACAGAAAGGATGGTCAGGAGGGGTCTGTGTGAAACCAAGCCCTGGGGAACTGAGAGATGATGGGAGCAGGAAGAGAAGAAAGATGGCCAAGTGGGGTCTGACAGGGAACTTTACGAAGTAGTGGGCTGTATCCCCAGTCGACTGGTGCTGTGGCAAGAGGGATGGGAGTTAAACTACAGGAAGGACTTCCTGGTAGTGAGGAATGTGCACTTAAGATGGAGGTGGATTATTTATTGGAGTTGGACTGGCCTTGGGACATCTGTGCTCTTTAACCTGTAGTCAGCTGACCTGGCTGAGTGGGCAGGAGCCTCCTCACTTTATAGGCCACAGTGCCTCATTAACCCTGCATTATGAGGTCCCCCTGGAGTCTTTACAGAGGAATGAACAGCCACCATTAGGGGCTGGGTGCCTCAGAAGTGTATTTCATTAAACATGAGCTCAGACGGGAAATTTCCTGGGCTCCCCACTGGCCCAATGCTTCCCGAGAATGATGGCGATTACATTACAGGAGGGACTTCCTCAGCAAAGTCATGAATAAGAGCCTAATACAATTGTTTTCATCTTTTAAAGATTGTGGGCTTGCTGGGCATTGGTGGTACACACCTGTAATCCTAGCAACTCGGGAGGCTGAGGCAGGAGGATCTCAATTGCTAGGCAATTCTGGACAACTTAGCAAGACCCTATCTCAAAATAAAAAAGGGACTGGGGAGCCCGGCATGGTGGCGCACGCCTGTAATCCCAGCAACTCAGGAAACTGAGGCAGGAGGATCATGAGTTCAAAGCCAGGCTCAGCAATTTAGTGAGGCCTAAGCAACTCAGCGAGACCCTGTCTCTAAAGAAAATATTTTAAAAGGAATGGGGATATGGCTTAGTTAGTGGTTAAGCATCCCTGGGTTCAATACCGGTACCCCCCCCCAAAAAAAAATGGACTGGGGATGTAGCTCAGTGGAAGAGTGCTCCTGTGTTCAATCAGGAATAAATAAATACAATAGAATAAAAAATAGTGGCTCAACCAAAAGTGGGAGTTTGAAGGTCAGACTGCTATAGGGACTTCCCAGTGTGTAGGTGTGGTAAGGCCCCCACCGTATGGGTAAGTGAAAAGAGGAATATGAAAGACCATGATACCACGTCTCCTATCTGGGAAATCTTGGGCAGGAGAAACCACAGCTGGGCTGGTTAGACTGGCTGGATAGAGAGGCAGGAGAATCACTGAAGTGACCCAGAAGGGCCTTTTCAACTTTCTGGATAGATTGAGGCAAGAGGCGAGCAGGCGGGAGGGAGGGAGGGAGAGAGGTGTGTCTCCTGGGAGGCCGAGAGGTTTTCTTTTTCCCCTCCCAACCCACTGACTTCCGCCCAAGCCAGGATCTGTCACAACTCGAGGTGGAAATTCTGGTTTCCCTGGCCAGGACTCCTGCGCTGGCTTTGGGACGACGATGGGTGCCTGGAGGACCGTGCTCCCATTCCAGCCGGGCTGAGCCTTCTCTCCCCTGCCTCCGGGGCCTGGGAACCTCCTCCTTCTTTCTCTGGGGTGGCATCCCCACCCCGAGTCTGCCACTGGGGGTTCCCGCTGTGGCTGGTCCCAGGGGATGTGAGGTGAGAGGGGCGACCGGGATTGGTGATCTTGGGGGAGTGTGCAGCAGAGCCCCAGGGAGGCCCCAGCAGGAGCAGAGAGATAAGACAGAAAGGGGACACCGCCACCCAGGCCTCCCCTCAGGAAATACTGGTAGCCAAGCTGGCTGATGGACTGGCATCACCTCCCCGGAAGATGAGGGCCAGGTGGGCTCCGAGTCAGAGACCCTGAGCCCCCTGGGGCTGGGGGAGCTGCGAGAGCAGGCTGACTCAGACCGGGTGCCTGCCTGGGAACGGGGTGAGTACGGGGCACAGAGTGTCAACAGATCTAGAGGTGATGGGAGAATTAAGTCCAAAGAATCTGTATTTTGAGTATAGGAACTTGCTCCCCAGAAAGTCCCCTGCCTAGGGCAAGCAATGATTTGGAGAGGGGAAGACTAGGGAGAAAAGACACAAAGACTTCCCCGAGAATAAGGCAAGAATTGTTGAAGCAGCCAGGCGCGGTGGCCCACGCCTGTAATCCCAGCAGCTCGGGAGGCTGAGGCAGGAGGATCAAGAGTTCAAAGCCAGTAGTGAGCAATTTAGTGAGGCCCTAAGCAACTCAGTGAGACCCTTTCTCTAGATTATATATGTGTGTGTGTGTGTGTGTAATATATAATTATTTTTTTAAGGGCTGAGGATGTGGCTCAGTGGTTAAGCACCCCTGGGTTCAATGCCTGGTGCCAAAAAAAAAAAAAAATTAGAGCAGGGCTACAGATGGGAAGGAACAGGGTGGAGAGTGCCAGGACCCCTACCTTGGGGGCAAGTTAAGCCGCACTAAGCCGCAAGCTGAGTGCGATGGAAGCGAGAGGAGACTGAGGCCATTTCAGATGGGGAACTGTGCCCTCCCATGTACCCTCCCCGCCCCCCCCCCACTACACACACTTCTGCTGCCTGGGGCCCTGCGATTGGTCCTCAGTGAGGATGTGGTAAGAACTGGTCATCCAGAAAGTGCCCTGGTGCCTGTTTCTTCAGAGCCATCTGGTGATAGCTTCTGGCTGAGCATGGCCCTCCCAGCCCTGGGCCTGGACCCCTGGAGCCTCCTGGGTCTCTTCTTCTTTCAACTGCTGTTGCTGCTGCTGTCGCCGCTGACTGCAGAGAGTGGTGGGCAGGGACCTATGCCCAGGGTCAAATATTATGCAGGTAAGTGTCAGATGGGGAACGTGAACTAGGGGGAGAGGAGGAAGGAGAGGGGAAAATAGATATGAAGAAACAGGGTGCCAGGCAAGTGTTAGGCAACCACCGTGTTTGTGTGTGTGTTTGTGTGTGTGTGTGTGTGTGTGTGTGTGTGTTGAACCTGAGCCTTGTGCATGTTAGAAGAGCACTCTGGCACTGAGCTACATGCCCATCCCAAGAAACAGAGAGGCGGAGGACCTGGGTGAAAGAGAGACAGTCAGAAATAGAAATTAAAACCGAGAAGCCACCTACCTGAGCTACAGATTCAGGGAACGGGCGAGAGGGGTCCCAGGTTCTCCAGGGCACCGCCTCTTTCATTTCTGCAAAGTTGGTGATTTCTTTTTTCCTTCCTTAAATGTCACCTTAAATCTGGGGCACCTTAAATCCCTAACTGCTTTCACACCCCCAAGTGCCCCAAAGTCAAGGCCCATGCTAGAGGATCATCTGCAGATCTGGTGACCCAGGGCATACCAGGCACAGGTAACCGGTGGAGATCATGCTGGACCATTCCCTGTCCATAGACACCAGGAGTGTGAGCACTGCGATGGCCCGAGTAGGAAGTGGGCCCTGGACCCCTGCAGGCACAGTTCGGCTGGTTTTCTACTGAGGTCGTGGAGATGCTGGTTTTTTTATCTCTAGGGAGAGGGTTCAGGGAAAAACATGGCCCCTGTAGGAATCGTAGGGGCAGGTCTCCCGGGCACAGCTGTGACTTTCACATCTTTCTGGGGCAACCTGGTAAAGGAAATGTAGTTGCCTGTTTTTGTTGTTGATTTGGCCCTGGGACTTGAACCCAGGGGTGTTTTACCACAAAGTCAGATCCCAACCCTTTTTTAATTTTTTATTTTGAGGCAGGGTCTCGCTAAGCTGCTTAGGTCTTGCTCAGTTGCTGAGGCTGGCTTTGAACTTGCCATCCTCCTGCCTCCGCCTCCTGAGTCTCTGGGATCACAGGCGTGTGCCACTGTGCCTGACTTTAGTGCCACCAATGGAGAGGCCTCCTCTGGGTAGCCCTTCTCTCACGGAGCTCAGCCTCAGAGCGGGTTGGGGAGTAGAATGAGCAGACACTCGTGATGATCAGTTTGGTAACTGAGGGGTGTGCACAGTTCTCGGGGAGGCCTGGTCTCCCTGAGGCCAGCTCTTCTAGCACCTTCCCTACTTTCTTCTTCAACTTCCCTTAGTTGTCAGATACCCTGAGCCTGCAAAGGTAACAGGAGCCAGGCAGCCCTCTCGTGCTAAGATGTGTGGTGAGAGAGGAATCGAAGAGGTCCTTTCCCCCTCGCTGATGGGCTCATGGGACACACACACACACACACACACACCACCACCACCACCATTACCACCACCACCACGCTATACTGGGGAAATGTACAGGACCTAAATGAGCCTCCCACAAACGGAAGCCTAGATGACATTCAGGGGTGGCCACCTAGACCTCAGAAAGGGAGAAAACATGTCTCCTCTCTGTACAATTTCTAGTGGTGGAAATTTCCTGTCATAGAGGAGGAGAAGGAGGTAGGTTAGTGGTAGAGGTGTCAAGGGGGACTCTTCCCCCCTCCCCCGACACTGTCCTGTCTGTCCCTCCCTTTCCTGTTTGTGGCTGGAAACACCTTTCTACCTGTCCCTTGGACTTCTGAGCCCCTCCCAGTGGGGATCAAGGTGCCCTTCCCACTGCAGCCCCCCAGTCCTGAAAGAGCAACCCCTGTGCTTCTCTTCATTTCCTTTCTGTCCGCCTGGGGTGCTGGCCACACTCCCCCAGTCCCAGGCTCTCATTACCCTGTCCCTGGCAGCTTCTCTCTGCTGTGGACTCATCATGCAAAGCTCCCGTGACTGCCAGCAGGGTGGGGAGCAGGGGCTGCAGGTGGAGAGGACTGGGTTCAGCTCCCAAGGTCCCTCTCCCAGGCCTTCTGCTGCTCTTGCCAACCTTGACCTTGTCCTGCCTTTGTCTTGGGAATCAGGTCCTGCCCATCAATTTCTGCTCACTGTCTCCTTCTCACCAACAGGGGATGGACGCCGGGCACTGAGCTTCTTCCACAAGAAGGGCCTCCAGGACTTTGACACTCTGCTCCTGAGTGGTGATGAGAACACTCTCTATGTGGGAGCTCGAGAGGCCATTCTGGCCTTGAATATCGAGGATCCAGGAGTTCCAAAGCTGAGGAACATGGTGAGGATGTTGGGGGTGCGTTGGGAGGGTGCTGGCAGCTGCCTCGCACTGGGGCTGCCCGCGGATGAATAACACCCCAATGGCCATTGTATTGGTTGAATAATACCAACTGTTAAAATGGCTGGTCTGGAAATCATTGACATAGAAGATAAACATTGACTCAAATCATATCAATAATTTGATATCCACCCATGGAAGCTTCAGGGAGGGAGAGAAGAACAGGAAGGAAGGAAGAGAGGGTGTTAGCAATCACTGGTCAATTCCATGGTGTAGTCCGCGTGTGGCCTGTCGTCCACTTGCATCTATGTGGTGCTGGCAAAAACCGCTGGTTTTCTGGGGTGTGTCCCAGGAACTGATGTTTTAACAATGGCCCTGGGAAATGTGTGACATGACCACTGTTGCCGTATATATATGATGCTTTGCACTGGGTGTTTATGTAGACTACCTGGGGTGTCCATCCGCAGCCTGTGACCGTGACCAAGATCACTTAGTAAGTGCTAGAGCCTCCATGGGAACTCAGGTTTGTCTGATTTCTTAGGTAATGTCCTGCCACGGACCTGGGTCCTGGCGAATATTAGTATCAACAGGTTAATAGCCCTGATCACAAATAGATGTTGTTACTGTCCATTAGCATGTGATCAACCACCATGCCTACTGGCAATCTCATGCCAGATCTGAGAAGGGGATGGCAGGGCACAGAAGAGCTAAAGACCCCATTTCCTTTGGTCTCCCCTTCCCAACTCTCTATTTCAGATACCTTGGCCAGCCAGCGACCAAAAAAAGAGTGAATGTGCCTTTAAGAAGAGTAATGAGGTAAGTGGAGGTGGGGACATGGTGGCTCTGGGTAGAGAACCCCCGGTATCCCTAAGGCCATCATGGGATGACCTTAGATGGAAGTGAGCCTCTAGGGGTCCAGGAGTTTGGGGAAAGGGTCTGGAGGTCTGATTCTCTGTCTCCCCCAGACGCAGTGTTTCAACTTCATTCGTGTCCTGGTCTCTTTCAACACCACGCACCTCTACGCCTGTGGCACCTTTGCCTTCAGCCCAGCTTGCACCTTCATTGTGAGTCAGCTGACACCCAGCGCACAGGCCCCTGAACGTCACTTCTCACACCTACCCCAGCCTGTCCTCTGTAGCTCTGGAAAACTCTGGTCCCTTAGGACCCTCATGGGCTTCCTGGCCCCAGACAAATTCCCCTGTCGGTCCCTCTCCCTTCCTCCTCCTGCCCCTCATTTCCCAGATGTGAGACCCTGGCATTCTGGGCCCCCAGCCTCTCTCCCCCTCTAGGGTCTCCAAGATTCCAACCTGTTACCCATCTCAGACAAAGTCATGGAAGGGAAAGGCCAAAGCCCCTTTGACCCTGCTCACAAGAACACAGCTGTCTTGGTGGGTGAGTGTCAGGCCTCCTGATCTATCCCAACATCTGCCTTTTCTAGTCACTGTAAAATATGGAATATGACAGAGAGATGATCCAGGAGCCTCAGAACCTAAGATTTAGAGGAGAATCAGGCGTCTCGACCACCAACTCCTACTGGAACTGCCATAAGGAGATGGAGGGAAACAGGGAGATGTGGAGAGAAAAGAAGTGAGACACCTGGGAAGGGTGTCAGGCAGAGAACTGGGGTTCAGTCACTGTTCAACAAATGTGTACGTGTGCAGACATCTCCTCTGGTGGGCCAGACATGGGGCTGGGTATTAAAGTGGTTATAAAGAAGAAATCATGGCCCGATGCCTTCCCAGACACAAACCATTACAGTCTTCCCACTCTGACTTCCTGGAGGAGGTGGCCTTTGACTTCTGAGCAGGACTTGAAAGATATCAGGTAGAGGGACACAGAAGGTGTTCCAGGAAGAGAAAGGGAGGACCCAAGGTGTGCAAGCAGAAAATGCAGTCACCCTCTGAGATCAGTGAATGCAAGTGGTTCAGCTGGTATGTGAGGGAGTAAGCAGAGAAAGGCTGGAAGGGTGCCCAAACACAAAAGGTGACTCTGGTTATTTCCTGTGGAAAGACACACCTAAAAAACGTGTCTGGTGCGTGCGTGCTGAGTGTGGGTGTGTGTTAGCTGGGTTTTGGGGGCTCTTCAGAAAGATATAGGAAGAATAAAGGGGCCAAGCTGGCCCCAGTCATAGGCAGAGCAGGGCACCCTCCTTCTGCTAAGTTCTCCTCTCCTCCCCATCCTCCGGCCCTAGATGGGATGCTCTATTCTGGCACCATGAACAACTTCCTGGGCAGTGAGCCCATCCTGATGCGCACGCTGGGCTCGCAGCCTGTCCTCAAGACTGACACCTTCCTCCGCTGGCTGCACCGTAAGGATCTGACTTCCAGCCAGCATGGGTCTGGCCCCTTTCCGAGTCTGGGAGACCATGCACTGAGTTGTTAATTCAGTGCACACTATGCGTGCATACTAAGAGTAGGTGCATTACTCTTAGGCACGGGGTGGTGGTGGGGGGGGGGCGGGTTCGCAGGGAAGAAGACAAACCTCCAGTTCTCTGGAGGTTTTCATCTTATGTAAATAAACAGGCAGCGCACGCGCGCACACACACCATCCCAAGCTGTGGGGATCTGAGGCAGCCGGTTTCATGGACCCCAGAACCAACCCAAGGGCTTTCACCAAGGGAGAACCCCGGCCATCAAGGTGCTCAACCCCTAATCCCATTTTGCTCCCCCCCCCCCCCCCGCAGCGGACGCCTCCTTCGTGGCAGCCATCCCTTCGACTGAGGTCGTCTACTTCTTCTTTGAGGAGACAGCCAGCGAGTTCGAATTCTTTGAGAAGCTCCACACCTCCCGGGTGGCTAGAGTCTGCAAGGTCTGCTGCCTGGGCGGGAGGCGGGTCTGTCCGCGGGGGAGCCAATGGGGAGGTAGCAGAGGCGGGGCGGAATTCCGGATGCCCAATGGGAGGGCGGGTGGGCGGGGCCGAGGCGCCCCTTGACGGCTTGCGCTCCCGCAGAATGACGTGGGCGGTGAAAAGCTGCTGCAGAAGAAATGGACCACTTTCCTGAAGGCCCAGCTGCTCTGCACCCAACCCGGGCAGCTGCCCTTCAACGTCATCCGCCACGCAGTTCTACTGCCCGCCGATTCTCCCTCGGTTCCCCACATCTACGCGGTCTTCACCTCCCAGTGGTGAGCCGGAGGGCGGGAACACCTGAGCTAGAAGAACATCTGTGGCCGTGGCTCCCTGGCTCTTGGAAAGGAGACAGGAACCGATGTGCAAAGCACTTTGCATAGAAAGGCATTTGGTTGTCACGGCCTCCCAGGAATTCCACTCATGTCCTTCACATAGATGGGAAAAGTAAAGCTCAGAGAGGCTCCGACTAGTTCATATTCTAACTGGCTCTGAAATGATGGGGAAACGTTTACAAAAAAACATGTTAAAATCAATAAAACAGCCAAGAAAATAGGAAGAAATGGGAGAATACAAGACGCTAATAAAAATTTAGGCTGGGCGCAGTGGCGCCCGTCTTTGATCCCAGCGGCTCGGGAGGCCGAGACAGGAGAATCTCCAGTTCAAGGCCTCAGTAGTGGTGAGGAGCTAAGGAACTCAGTGAGACCCTGTCTCTAAAGAAAATACAAAAAGGGCTGGGGATGTGGCTCAGTGGTCCAGTGCCCCTGAGTTCAATCCCAGGTACTCCCCCGCCCCCAAATGCATATGGATTAAATAAATTGTTAAATACATTAAAGTAAAATGATTTAAATAAATAAATAAAAACAGAAAGAGAAAGGAAAAAGAAAAAAAGAAGAAGAAGCTGTAGCAGCTAGAGTTAAGGCCAGTACATTACAAATACTTTCCATAAGACATTGTATAGTCCCTAGCTGTCAATCACAAATTTATCTCTGAGATTCCTAATGGCCAGGGCAAAGAGAGAAACACCATCAGTATTATTAGAGAAAAATAAAGTCTTTGCTTAGAGGCTGAGAACTGTTAACTGATTTTTCCAAAGTCTCTCAGTCAGGTCAGACCCCACAGTGTTTAGTGGGGGTCAGAAAACCACACTACGGACAGTGTGTTAAATACCAGAGTTATCTGTGTAAACAGGGTCTGGTATCCATGAGATCTAAGCTAAGGACTTGGTGTGTACGATGGTCAGGTTAAGAGAGAAAGAGAGAGCTGGGTGTGGTGGCAGATGCCTGTAATCCCAGTGACTCGGGATGCTAAGGCAGGAGGACTGCAAGTTTTTGAGGCCAGCCTCAGCAATTAAAGTTGCCCTAAGCAACTAGCAAGACCCTGTCTCAAAATTTAAAAAATTAAAAACAAAAAAGAGGGCTGGGAATGTGACTCTGAGGTAAAGTAGATTAAATCCTCAGTATAGAGAGAGAAAGAGAGAGAGAAAAATCTTCTGTCTCCATAGACCACAACTGAAGGG
Source organism: Marmota monax (assembly GCF_021218885.2). Classification (NCBI taxonomy): domain Eukaryota; kingdom Metazoa; phylum Chordata; class Mammalia; order Rodentia; family Sciuridae; genus Marmota; species Marmota monax. The sequence goes on along the minus strand of NW_026694593.1, from coordinate 1,050,212 downwards.
ATAAAATTACTCAAAATACTCTGATAGTCAGGCTGTAGTAGATTCTCCGAGAACCAAGAATCCCAGGGACCCAAAGAAGAGAGCTTCATGTGGAGCCCTGATTTTCCCAAGGTCTGGAGCTGCTTGTTCTGCCTTTCCTATGGGGGTACCAGCCTAGCAAGATAGGCAGGAGCCACCCCAGGGACTGTGCCCCAATTAATTCTAATTAAGCATAATCACATTTCAGATTCTGAGATGGGCCTAGAGCCAGGCTGTGGGCTAGACTCAGGGAACTCCATGGGGCTCTCCCAACCCTTATCTCCATTGCAAGGGGAAGAAGAGGCAGTTGGAGGTTTGCCCAGTGCTTCACGCTCATGCCACCCTCTCCCTGAGGGTGGGCCAGGGCTGGAGGGGTTGCTGATTTGTACAGCAGAGAAAACCACAGATAGTATCTAACCTCTCTGGCTGTCTTCAGGCAGGTCGACGGGACCAGGAGTTCAGCAGTGTGTGCCTTCTCTCTCGTGGATATTGAGAACGTCTTTAAGGGGAAGTACAAGGAGTTAAACAAAGAAACTTCACGCTGGACTACTTATAGTGACAGTGAGATCACCCCCCGCCCAGGCAGCGTGAGTATAATTCTACCCCTGAGCAAAGCCCCTACAAAGAGGCATGGATATAATGTGTGTGCAGAAGCAACTGTCCTACCGTGGGAAGTGCCCAGTAACTTAGTTACCTACCAGTCCTGTCTGGAGCTGGGTCGGTTTCTTACAAATGCTGACGTTGGCCCATTTATATTCTACCTAGCCCAGCTGCCCATACCCCACAGGTGTCCGATGCCATCCTACATCCAGCACAGCTGCTAGGCACCTCCTCCCCAAGACTAAGTGCACACCAAATATCTGGATATTAAGGCATATATATGGGCTGTGTATCAGACTGGCTTGGGCATCTTCACCTGCATTTCTTATGTGATTTTCTTTAAAATCAGAGTTATATATAACTAATTTAAAAAGTCAAAACGATCTACAGAATTGTATCCAAAAAACAGCCCTATCTGGGCATGATTGGCACATGCCTATAATCCTAGCTGCTGGGGAGGCTGATACAGGAGGATCGCAAGTTGGAGGCCAGCCTGGCTAATTTTGTGAGACCTGGGAAACTTACTACATGGCTCAACTGTGAGAAATAGCATGCATAATATAATATTAGTCTACCAGACACAGTGGTGCATGCCTGTATTCCCAGCAGCTCAGGAGGCTGAGGCAGGAGGATCTTGAGTTCAAAGCCAGCCTCAGCAACATAGCAAGGCCCTAAGCAACTTAGCAAGTCCCTATCTCTAAAAAGTGCTGGGGATATGACTTAGTGGTTAAGCACTCCTGGGTTAAATCCCTAGAGTGTGCACACACAATATATATATAACATATAAAATAATATATATAACATAAAATGTTATTCTGCGTTTTTGCATAAATTTTGATTCTCCTGAGGTTAGTAATTCTCTTTTTTAAATTAAATTATTTATTTATTCTAATTTGTTATATATGACGGCAGAATGCAATTCAATCTATATTACACATATGGAGTACAATTTTTCAAGTCTCTGGTTGTACATAAAGTAGTTTTACACCATTTATGTCTTCTTACATGTACTTAGGGTAATGATGAACATCTCATTCCACCGTCTTTCCTATCCCCATGCTCCCTCTCTTCCCCTCCCTCCCCTCTGCCCTATCGAAAGTTCCTCCATTCCTCCCACGCTCCCCCCAACCCCATTATGAATCATTATCCTCATATTAAAGAAAACATTCAGCCTTTGGTTTTTTGGGATTGGCTTACTTCACTTAGCATAATATTCTCCAAATCCATCCATTTACCTGCAAATGCCATTATTTTGTTCTCTTTTAATGCTGAGTAATATTCCATTGTGTATATATGCCACAGTTTCCCTATCCACTCATCTACTGAAGGGTATGCAGATTAGGGCAGCCAATCTGGAAAGCACTATGGAGGTTCCTTGGAAAACTGGGAATGGAACCACCATTTGACCTAGCTACCCCACTCCTCAGTTTATACCCAAAGGACTTAAAAACAGCACACTACAGGGACACAGCCACATCAGTGTTCATAGCAGCACAATTCACAACAGCTAAACTGTGGAGTAATTATCTTTTTTTTTTCCCCCGCTTGCTTTGTTTTCTAAGTTCTTATCTCTCCTTCAACCTCAGACTCCTTCTGAATTATCTGAATATCTCTGAAGACAGACCTGTTAGCTATTTAGCAGTTTCATGTTCCTGGAGAGCTTCACATCTGCCCCTGTCTAGACAGGTGGCCCCTTGCATTAGCTGCAATCCTGGAGTCCCCCTTTGTCGTCATCCTGGGGATTCCCTGGCCGTCTTCCTGACACATACTGTGATTGTGTTTTTTGCATTCCGTGGCTTCCTCTTTTTTTCCTTTCTGTCTTTTTTCTTTTTTGTACCAGAGATTGAACACCCAGGGCCACTTTACCACTGAGCCACATTCCCAGTCTATTTATTTATTTACTTATAATTTTAAGACAGGCTCTCACTCAGTTGTTGAGGGTCTCTCTCAGTTGCTGAAACTGGTCTTGCACTTGCAATCTGCCTGCCCCGGCCTCCCCAGTTGTTGGGATTATGGGCATGTACCACCACATCCCCCTAAATTAAATGTTGTTAAAGAAGAGGCCCTAGGTTTAATCTCTGACACTGAAAAAAAATATTCTATTGAACTATTTCTCCTCCTTCCTTCCTGTCGTCTTTCTTTCTTTTTTTCTTTTTTTTTTTTTTTAGATGGGGTTTGTTCTGATGCTCAGAGGCTGGCCTCAGACTTCTAGACTCCAATGATCCTCCAGCCTCAGCCTCCCAGTGGCTAGGACTACAGGTGCCCCACAGTGTAGATATGGATATTTCCTTTCCATTTTCTCTTGAATTTATTTGTTTGTCTTAGAGTTTTCTACAGTCTGGATCTTGATTGCATCTGGTGTCGTTTAAGTATTTCTTGTAAATTGTTCAGTGGTTGAATAAAGAGATTTAATCAGATTCAGGTTTGATTAAAAAATCATAACCACAGCTATTTTATTTTTTATGCGTTTTTGTGTGTGTCTGTGTGTGAGTGTGTGTTCCTGGGGTTTGAACCCAGGGCCTTTACATGCAAGGCAAGCACTGTACCAACTGACCTATATCCCCAGCTTTGATTTTTGTGGGCAAGATTGCTACATTGTGGTTGTTTGCACTTCCTTCTGGCTACATGCAAAGTCTAGCTGCCCAGTGAAGTAAAGATTCCTCTTTTGCAGAATTCTATTCTTGTCTTCTGAATGTTCTTTTCTAAACTTTTTGCATTTTTTAAAAAATATTTTTGAGTTGTCAATGGACCTTTATTTTATTTATTTTTAATGTGGTGCTAAAAGAATCAAACCCAGTGCCTCACACATGCTAGGCAAGCACTCTGCCACTGAGCCACAGCCCCAGCCCTTCTAAATATTCTATCTCTTCTCACTTTTCTTAGGATAGTAATGATAGTTTTCTGTGATATTTTCTTCTCCCTGAATCATTTCTGTTTCCTCTTAGGTATTTCTTTGTTCTTTCCCCCACCCCTTTGTTTGGTTTCTTTCTTTCATGTTTGTAGCTTTACTCAGAAGTCTGGTCTTCCTTGCGATCTACTCTGCATATGTGGGGGGTTGAAACAGGAGGCACTTTGCCACTGAGTCACATCCCAGGTTCTTTTTATTTTTTTAAATATTTTTATATTTTATATTTTATTTTGAGATTGCTGAGGCTGGCCTTAAACTTGTCATCCTCCTGCTTCAGCCTCCCTAATTGCTGGTATTACAGGAGTATACCACCATGCCTGGCTGTTCTGTCTGCTTCTTAAACTGACTTTCAAATAATCTTCTTTATTTATTCTCCCTTTAACTTCACTTCCAGAGGTAGCTTGGTCCATAATTCACACACTTTAGGAATTCTATCTTTTAAATCAGATGGTTTAGGGGGTCCCTCTAGGGGTACCTGAAGAAGGTTCTTCTCTCCCGTAAGTTGTAAATCGTTTGTTCACTTGCTTAACAGCGTCTAAAATGTGAATGCTGTTTGCTTTCATTCCTGTTCTCCACACCACTCTGCTCTAGGTTTATGACTTTAAAAAGAAATCCCTCCAGGTACAGTAGCACATGCCTGTAATCCCAGAGGCTGGGGAGGCTGAGGCAGGAGGATTGTGAGTTCCAGACCAGCCTTGGCAATTTAGTGAGGCCCTAAGCAACTAAGAGAGACCCTGTCTCTAAATAAAATATTAAAAAGGGCTAGAGATGTGGCTCAGTGGTTAAGCATCCCTGAGTTCCATCCCTGGTACAAAAACCAAACAAACAAATAAACAAAAAAGAAATCCCTTTGGGCTGGGTGTGGTGGTGCATACCTGTAATTCCAGCAATTTGAGAGGCAGAGGCAGGAGGATTGCAAGTTTGAGGCCAGCCTTGGCAATTTAGCAAGATCTTGTTTCAAAATAAAAAGGGCTACAGTGCCCCTGGATTCAATCCCCAATTCTGGAAAAAAAAAAAAATCCCTTTGGGAGGAGGTGAAAGTAGGCGTGTGTGTTCTAACTGGCATCAAAATGGGATGTAGATGCTATTACCTCACTTTACAGATGAGGAAGTTGAAGTTCAGAGAGGTGAAATAACTCACCTAAGTCTACAGTGGTAGGTGACAGAGTTTGGGCTGTCATCGAGAGATGCTCTTGGTTGTGGAAAACAAGGATCCTGACTGATGATCAGGATAAAGGTGTCCCAGAGTCCCAGCATGCCTGTGTTGGCAGGGCCTTTAGAGAACAGCTGGTCCTACCCCCTCATTTATGGGTGAGAAAAAGGAGGCTCAGATGGAGAAGGGACTCTCCCAGAGTCATGCATCAAGTTCATGCAAAACTGTGATGAGAAACACTGCGTGCCACACCACCCCTTCCTGTGATGTCCCCCATGCAGTCACCGACTCAGCAAACAGTTCCTGAGCACCCTCATGCCAGGTCCTGTGCTGTACCCGGGGCTAGAGACATGTGCAAAACATGGTCATTGCCTGCATGAAGCCTCTCCTGCTTCCTGCTGACTGCCAGGCATCTCTGATGCAGGTGCGAGGAGGACAGCAGTAACAGCGAACCTTTCCTATGTAGTGGGCATTGAACCCAAAGGGGCTTAATCACTGAGCCACATCCCCAGCCCTTTTAATTTATTTTATTTTTGGCAGGGTACTGGGGATTGAACTCAGGGGCACTCAACCACTGAGCCACATCCCCAGCCCTATTTTGTATTTTATTTAGAGACAGGGTCTCACTGAGTTGCTTAGTGCCTTGCTTTTTGCTGAGGCTGGCTTTGAACTCGCGATCTTCCTGTCTCAGCCCTTTTTATTTTTATTTTTTATTGTTTTGGTACTGGGAATTGAGCTTATGGCCACTTAACCACTGAGCCACATCCCCAGCCCTTTTTATTCTTTATTTTGAGACAGGGTCTCGCTAAGTTGCTTAGGGCCTTGCTAAATTATGGAGGCTGGCCTCGAATTTGCGATCCTCCTGCCTCAGTTTGCTGAGTTGCTGGGATTACAGGCATGTGCTACTGCGGCTGGCAGCAGTTAACCTTTCTTGAGGACTTACCGCATGCCAAGCACTGTTTTGATTATTTATATTAGTGCATTTTATCTTCATGGGGGGCCTGTGAGGTGGGTATTGGCGACATGCCCAGTTCATCATTGAGGAACCTCAGGCATGCTGAGGCAGGGACTCAAAGCCAGGCAGCTCCAGAATCTGAGCTTTATCCACCCTCCTAAGATAAGAGAAGGCAAGGGGAGGAGGGAGGGGAGAGAAGGGGCAATGGATGGGCTGAAGAGATGGGCCAGCCAACCTGATCTGCCTCCTTCCTCCATCAGTGCTCCGTGGGTCCCTCCTCTGATAAAGTCTTGACCTTCATGAAGGACCATTTCCTGATGGATAAGCAGGTAGTGGGCACGCCCCTGCTGGTGAAGTCTGGTGTGGAGTACACACAGCTCGCGGTGGAGACAGCCCCGGGCCTTGATGGGCATGATCATCTGGTCTTGTACCTGGGCACCTGTGAGTAAGGGGCTCGGGGCACTTCCTAGAGCAGGGGCGAAGGAGGGAGGACCTTTCAGTCCAGTCACTTAGTCATGGTTTTACAGATGTTTAGTGCGCCTGGCACTCTGCTGGTCTCCAGTACTCTGTTCTGGAAATCCAGTAGAGAACAAGGCAATCCAGTCCCTACTCTTTCTGTGCTTTTGGTTTTCGAGGGGACACAGGGAGGTCTTTGATGGGGCTAGCGAGAGCTGCTTGTCTTGTGGGTAAAGCCGAGTTAGAGGGTGAAGAGTGAGTGTGTAGAGGAGAATCGGAAACAGTGTATAGAGATCACTCCTTTTTTCTTTTTCTTTTTTTTTAGTGCTGGGGACTGAACTCAGGGTCTTGTGCGTGCTAGGTAAGCACTCAACCACTGAGCTACACACCATCCCTGAAAGAGCCCTGAGATCACTAGTTCAGCTGGGAAAGTAGCTCAGTGGTGGAGTGTTTGTGTAGCATGCGTGAGCCTCTGGGTTGGATCCCCAGCACCACCTGTTGTCAGGCTTCTTTTTTCTTATAGATGGGAAAGATGAAAAGAATCGAAGAGGGGCTGGGGCTCAGGGGTAGAGCGCTTGCGTAGCATGTGTGAGGCTTTGGGTTTGATTCTCAGCACTGCATATAAATAAATAAGATAAAGGGAAAAATATAAAGAATCAAGGAGACCGGGTGATGGTAAAAAGATAGTAAAAGATGGTAAAAAGGCAGGCGCTGGGCATGGTGCCACACGCCTGTAATCCCAATGGTTTGGTGGGAGCTGAGGCAGGAGGATTACAAGTTCCAGGCCAGCCTGGGCAACTTAATGAAATCCTGTCTCAAAATAAAAATAAAAAAGGGCTGAGGATATAGCTCAGTTGGTAGAGTGCTTGCTTTGCATGCACAAGGCCCTGGGTTCAATCCCCAGCAGAACACACATAAAACAATAATAATAAAATAAAATAAAAGGGCTGAGATATAGCTCAGTGATAGAGCACTCCGGGTTCATTCCCCAGTATCACAAAACATCAGACACAAATCTGTGTCCTGACAGAATAGGCAAAGATAGACAATAAGCATCCTGAGTAAGTAAATTACATAATATCATAGTATGTTAGTTATGACATTAGAAAATCCAGTAGAGCGTTGTAAGGAGGAATCAGGAATACCAGTAGAGGTTGCAATTAAAAAAAGATATTTTAGGCTCCTCCCCGTAGTGTGCCCGGCTCTCTTACAGTTGCTGTGGAGGATTATGTTGTTAAGGGACATTCTGCTCACCGGTATTCCAAGCTTTGAAAAAACTACACTATGCAAAGAACTTGTATCACGATCAGGACTGAGGGCTGGGGATATAGCCCAGTTGGTAGAGTACTTGCCTTGCACAGACAAGGCCCTGGGTTCAATCCCCAGCACCACACACACACACACACACACACAAAGATCAGGACTGAAATACATGAAATCAATGTGGGTGATTTGGCTCAAGACGTTTGATCACCGGATAGCATGGAGTCTGGCAAGATGGCTTCTCCCATGAACATTACAGAAAGACACACAGATGATGGCACAAATCGTGAAGGATATGGGATTGCAGAATTTGAGCCAAGAGTTATAAATCAGATGTTGGGATTTGCCTTCTAATATGTGGCCCCAATTCTGGATGATGCTAAAATTTATCCCAGCCATGCTAAGAAGCTACTGTGGATGCAGATGGTGAGTGATTGGCAATCTGGCGTGGAGCTGACCAGTCTTCACCTTTCTTCCCCCAGAAAATTTTTTTTTATTAGATATTGCAAGGCAAAGAAATCAAATTCCTTTGCCATTGATCAGGCCATATTCAGATCCTAGATTGCCTCCTGATGGATATTGCTTAACAGCTACAAAGTATAGGCTCAAGTTTTTACAAAAAAAAAAAAAAAAAAGCATGTACTTCTGTGGGGAGAATAACAGTTCCGTGGTTAAGTGTTGGTTCAGTTACTAGCAGACCAAGGACTCCCACACTGGGCACACCAACCCTACAAACCATGTTGTCCCATGTCTGTTTCAGCTAAGTAGGGACTCCAACGTCTCCATCAGGGCACAGGTTTACCAACAGAAGCCTCAATTCCTGCAGCATCAGCAGTTCAGAATGTTGTGATTAATGATGGAATCATTGTTAATTGGATAAAAAAATTCCTTTTTTAAAAATTTTGTTAGCTGTTGACGGACCTTTATTTTATTATTTTTATGTGGTGCTGAGAATTGAATCCAGTGCCTCCGGCTTGTTAGGCAAGCGCTCTACCACTGAGCCACAGCCCAGCCCCCAAAACATTCTTTTTTTTTTTTTTTTAAAAAAGAGAGAGAGAGACAGAGAGACAGACAGAGAGAGAGAGAGAGAGAGAGAGAGAGAGAGAGAGAATTTTTTATATTTATTTTCGGCGGACACAACATCTTTGTTTGTATGTGGTGCTGAGGATGGAACCCAGGCCGCACGCATGCCAGGCGAGCACGCTACCACTTGAGCCACATCCGCAGCCCCAAAACATTCTTATTATCACTAATATGGTATCATCACAAAATACTGCCAATGAATCATCAAATGCATCGAAAAGAAAACGAGAAGATGACGATAATGATGATGATGATGATGACCACTATGACGATGACAACCACTATGATAATTTGTAATCTGGCTTTGATGCATGTAATACTTTTTTTTGGGGGGGTGGATACCAGGGATTGAACTCAGGGGCACTCGACCACTGAGCCACATCCCCAGTCCTGTTTTGCATTTTATTTAAAGACAGGGTCTCGATGAGTTGCTTAGCACCTCGCTGTGGCTGAGGCTGGCTTTGAACTTGCCATCCTCCTGCCTCAGTCTCCCGAGCCCCTGGGATTACAGGTGTGCACTCCCTCACCTGGCCTGCATACTTGGTCTTAAACCCATTGTACTGAAATTAAAGAAGCACAATGGAAGTTTTCAAGTTGTATTTTGGAAAACTTAAGTAGTATTTGATGATTAAATAGTAGTTACTGTTCTTATCAATTGAAATTCTGGATTTTCTTTAATAGGACCTGTAATGGTTTTCATCAGCCTTTATATTTAAAAAATAAAGTTGTTCATTGATTTGTTTAAAAAGACATTTTATTATATTTTATAATATATATTAATTATATATGTATATATAAAATATATGATATATATTTTAATATATGTATGTGTGTATATTTACACACACACACACACACATATACCTATGTATATTAGAGACAGGTCTCTACGTTTCCTGATTAGGTTGCAGGTTTTTATGTGTTGCTTTTTTTTTTGTACTGGGAGTTGAACTCAGAGTTTCCCGCTTGCTAGGCAAGTAGGTTGCAATTTTGTTTTTTTTTTTTTTTTTAATATTTATTTATTTATTTTAATTATCGGCGGGCACAACATCTTTGTTTGTATGTGGTTCTGAGGATCGAACCCGGGCCGCACGCATGCCAGGCGAGCGCGCTACTGCTTGAGCCACATCCCCAGCCAACAATTTTGTTTTTTTAATATTTATTTTTTAGTTGGACACATATCTTTATTTACTTATTTTTATGTGGTGCTGAGGATGGAACCCAGGGCCTCGCACTTGCTAGGCGAGCGCTCCGCCGCTGAGCCACAACCCCAGCCCATGGTTGTAGTTTTTTAAAAGGTGGTCAGGGCCTCACCAAGGCACCTGAGTGGAGACATTTGATGCATGTGATGGAGGCCAGTGATGTGATTTTCAACAGGGGCAGTCAGCTGCCCACTGCCCATGTCTTTGGAGAAAGAGGGACCTGGGTTTTCTCCAGCAATGGAGTTTTCAGGCAGTTGCAAAGGAAAGGGAGCAGCCCAAGGACTCTAAGTCATTTACAAGAGCCCTCCACCTGTGGGCATGGAGGACAGTGAGTGGCCTGGCTGATCCACCCAGTGCACCCTGCGCTTCAGGAGTGTTTGGCAGCTGGGGAGGCCACCCAAGGCTGAGAGGGCTCCAAGAGCCAGGGGAGAAGCTTCCAGCTCTGTTTATCCACAGCCACAGGGTCTCTGCACAAGGCTGTGGTGAGTGGGGATGGTGATGCCTATCTGGTTGAGGAAATCCAGCTGTTCCCTGACCCCGAACCTGTTCGTAACCTGCAGCTGGCCCCCACCCAGGTGAGAAGGGACCTGATCCTCAAACGGCCACCTAGTAGGGCTGGCCTTGGGGGCTGGGTCGGGCTGGCCCCTGGGTCTGGGTTGTCTTGACCCTCTTCATCTCTATTCCAGGGCGCACTTTTTGCGGGCTCCTCGGGAGGTGTCTGGAGGGTGCCCCGAGCCAACTGCAGTGTCTACGAGAGCTGTGTGGACTGTGTTCTTGCCCGAGACCCCCACTGTGCCTGGGACCCTGAGTCTCAAATCTGCCGCCTTCTCTCTGCTCCCAACCTGTGAGTGCCAGTCCTGGAAGGTGGCTAAGACGGCCCCCTGAGAACTTCGGACCCGGCTTCTGCTTTGCTCTGCCCTCTCCTGGGGCCACTGACACATAACTCCAGAGGCCAGGGACCCTCTGTGTGGGTTCCTAGGACAGCGTGTGGCCAGGGGTTCTGAAGCTCTCTAGCTATCCCAGCTTCTGCATCCTCCCCTCCATTCCTCCTAGTCTCCCTGACCCCCCTTCTGCCACCCTACACTTCCCTCCCTTCCTTTTCTTGTTCCTTAATTTTTTTGGGGGAATGGGGGGGTTCTGGGTTTTAAATTCAGCGGCACTTTACCACTGACCTACATCCCCAGTCCCTCCCCTTTTTTGGTACTGGGGATTGAACCCAGGGCTGCTTAATCTTTGAGTGACATCCCCAACCCTTTTAATTTTTCTATTTTGAGAAGGTCTCACTCAGTTGGTTATGACCTTACTGAGTTCCTGAGGTTGGCCTCAAACTTGTGATCCTCCCACCTCAGCCTCCTGAATGGCTGGGATTGCAGGTGTGCACCACACGCCTGGCTTTCTGTTCCTGTGTTTGTTTGTCTTGACGGATGACTTTTGCGTGCTTTGCCCCTTCAGGAATTCCTGGAAGCAGGACATGGAGCGTGGAAACCCAGGGTGGGCGTGTGCCAATGGCCCCATGGGCAGGAGTCACCGGCCTCAGAGCCGTCCGCAAATCAGTGAGTGTGGGACCAGGGAGGCTGAAAGGCTCTGGAGGCCTTCTGAGTGGGGTGGGCCTTTCTGCTCCACGCCTGACTTGAGACCTGAGCTCCAGGGCTGGGACCCATCTGGGTCCTGGCTGGAGGAGGAACAGCGGGAATTCTGAGCTGGAGACAGCTGGGATTGGGGTTGGGATGGAAGTCAGTTTTGGTGTCAGAGTTGTGGTTCGAGGGACTGGAAGTTAGTGGGGTCCAGGCTGGAGACAGACGGGGGTGACACCGAGCTGGGAGCTGATATAGAAGCTGGCAATGAGGTGGGGTCTCGGTGGAGGTTAAGGACTCTCCCGTCCTCCTGCTTCCTTAACAGCTGTGGCTTTCCTTGTCTTCCAGTTAAAGAGGTCCTGGCCGTCCCCAACTCCATCCTGGAGCTCCCCTGCCCCCACCTGTCAGCACTGGCCTCCTACCACTGGAGTCACAGCCTGGCGGCCATCCCAGAAGCCTCTTCTGCCGTCTATAACGGCTCCCTCTTGCTGTTGCCCCGGGATGGAGTCGGGGGCCTCTACCAGTGCGTGGCCACCGAGAACGGCTTCTCGTACCCCGTGGTCTCCTACTGGGTGGACAGCGAGGAGCAGGCCCTGGCCCTGGATCCTGAACTGGCGGGCATCCCCCGGGAGCGCGTGGAGGTCCCCCTGACCAGGGTCGGTGGTGGGGCTGCCGTGGCTGTCCAGCGCTCCTACTGGCCCCACTTCCTCGTTGTCACCGTCCTGCTCGCCCTAGTGCTCTCGGGCGCCCTCATAGTCCTCCTCGCCTCCCCCCTGGGGGCACTCCGGGCTCGGGGCAAGGTCCAGGGCTGTGGGAGCCCGCCCCCTGGGGAGAAGGCCCCCCTGAGCAGGGAGCAGTGTCTCCAGCCCCACAAGGACTGCAGGACCTCCGTCAGTGACACGGACGCTGACAGCCGTCTGGGCACGGAGGTGGCTTAAACTCTGGGCTCGGGCAAGAGCCCTTGCTGAGCAGAGCTGGCTCCTGGCCGTGCTGCAGGGCAGCCCTGACTGGGGGAGTAGCACAAGTGACTGTCCTCCTTCCATGACCGGAGCTTGTCCTGCCTTGCTGAGCCGCCAACGGCACCCAGCGGAGCCCCGCGCAGCAGCCTGCGGGCCTCCCTACAGGACTCCCTTCCACCAAGCACAGAGGCTCTGTCGGGGGAGGCTGCCCCCAGGCCTGCACCACAACAGGGGGACCTGGAGAGGACCCTGCAGTTCTGGCCACTCCAGGGACCCTCCAGAAACTTACTGAGATATGGAAACCCCGACTGCTCCAGGACCCCGTATTGACCACCGGACACCCCAATGACCGTGACTGGACCTGGTCCTGGAAACTCCACCTTGAATGCAGCTGCCACCTCGGACACCAGCCTCCCTCCTCCCAGGGGTCTCCAGGATTCTGCAGGGAGCTGCCACTCCTGCTCCCCTTACCAACCACACACCACTGACTCTAGGAACTAGTCTTTCCTAAAGTCTGACCATCTTCCCTCTTGCTTCCATTTGGGCAGATTGTATTCTTTCTGCCCGACTAGAAGGGCAGGGGTAATCTGAGCCTTGTTCACTTCTTTACCCTTGCTGACCCCTTGTCCTCTGTCCTCTCCCCTTCCCTGTGTTTTGAGATTCTGAACAATGCTTGTCACAGACAGATTATTTTTTATTAAAAAGACAAAGCTCGTGACTGGTACTGTTTTGGGGGGAGCAGGGTGTTCCCAGAGGACAGCCAGGATATGCAGCGAGAGGCCTGAGAACACAGGGCGGACCCACCACTGGGTTTGTGGGTTGAATGCCCGAGGACCTCTGCTGCCTGCCAGAGCCCTCTCCTGCACACTGGGGTTGCTGGGGAGCACCCTGAACCTTTCCTGCAGCACTCACCGGCCTCAGCTTGTGCCTGCTAGACAGGTGACACCTCGTCATTACTGTCACTACCGACTCCCTTGCAGGGCGCCCACAGTCGCCATCCCCAGCTCTCCCACACTTCTCGTGACTCCAGCTCAGCCCCCTGAGCAGCAGTTGGCTTCAAGTCTTGGTAGACGAATTTATAGAAAGACGATGCAGCCACCCCCTCCTGGCCATGTCCCTCTCAATATCTGACAAACAAGGCTCTGTCCACACTCCCACACCACCTTCCCCCTCTCCCTCCTGCCAAGGAGGTACAAGTCCTTCCTCCCACCAAGAGCACTCTCTGTCACGGCTAGGAGTTTGTCCTATAAATCACTGACCTGGACCACCATGCCCACACCACTTGACCCACTCCCTCTGTGTTTTTTTGATGCAGGAGATTGAACCCAGGGACATTTTACCACTGAGCCACATCCCCAGCCTTTTTATTTTTTATTTTGAGGCAAGGTCTCCCTAGGTTCTCCAGGCTGTCCTTGAACCTTCCATCCTCCTGCCTCAGCCTCGGGAGTTGTTGGGATGGCAGGCGTGCGCTGCTCTGCCTGGCTGCGCTTGGTTTCCTTCTGTCTTCAGGTGGGACAATAACCCTCCCCAGAACTCCACCCATTCTGTCCACCCCCTCTCCCTCTCTCTGTCAACACCAGCAGACATCTGCTATGGTCCCCTCCACCAACTCTGTTGCCCTCCTTCTTTAATCCTCTGTGATTTGGTTTATTTTCCCCCTCCTCCCACCTCAAATGACTTTCCCTAGAGTACCTATAAGCCCTTAACTGAGGAATTCAACCTTGACCTTTGAGCCGCTGGGATTACAGGCCTGAGCCCCCACCCCTGGCTCGACCACACACTTTGGTCACTCTCCTCTACTAAAGGGTTTTATCTATCTGTTTATTTACTTATTTGTTGGTATGTATTTATCTTGCAGTACTGGGAACTGAACCCAGTGGTGATTTACCACTGAGACACATCCCCATCCTTTTGTTTTTTGAGATAGGGTCTTGCTAAGTTGCTTAAGGCTTCATGAAGTTGCTGAGACTGGCCTCAAATTTGCAATCCTCCTGCCTCAGCCTCCCCAGCCACTGGCATTATAGGCATACTCCACCCACCGTGCCCTTAGCCACTTTTTAAGTGTACAGTTCAGTAGCATCAACTACAGTCACATTCTTGAGAATAGGTGTCTAGACTTTTTGCATCTCGCAAAACACAAACTCTGGGCCCTGGCAACTACCTTTTGACTTTTCGTTTTCATGAATTTAGCTACTCTAGGTTACTCTCATAGTGAAATTACAGAGTATCTGTCCTTTTACGATGGGCTTATTTCATTTAACATAATGTCCTCCAGGTTCATTCTTTTGTAGGGTGTGGCATAATTTCTTTTTTTTTTTTGTGCCAGAGGTGGTATTGTTGGGGGGATTGACCCAGGGGCACTGAACCACTGAGCCATATCCGCAGCCCATCTTTAAAAAATTTTTTTAGTTGTAGATAGACACAATACCTTTATTTTATTTGTTTTTATTTTTATGTGGTGCCAGGAATCTAACCCAGTGCCTTGTGCATGCTAGGCAAGTGCTCTACCACTGAGCAACAACCCCGGCCCCTCCCCAGCCCTTTTTAATATTTTATTTAGAGACAGGATCTTGCTGAGTTACTAAGGATTGCTAATATGCTGATCCTCCTGCCTCAGCCTCCTGAGTTGCTGGGATTACAGGCGTGCACCACCACACCCCTCAGGATTTCCTTTTTTAAGGTTGAATAATACTCCATTGTGTATACATGCCATCTCTTCTTATACATCCTTCCATTGATTGGTATTTGGGTTGCTTCCACCTTTGGTTATTGTCAGTGATGCTGCAGTGAACATGGGAGTGCAGATCTCTCTTTCAGATCCTATCTACTGTGACTTTTTATTGGAGCTATTTGGCTTCTCTAGTTATTTCTTTTTTCTTGCTGTTTCCTTTTCTTCCTCTCATTTTCCATCCCCCCAGTATGCTTCCACCCCGATGCTCAGTCTTTCCCATTCCTGGCTTCCTGTCTTGCCACTCCCCTGATGACCTCTAGACCAAGGGCTGTGGGGAAGCCTGGGACAGTGGAGAGGACCCTGGACTAGGATTAGGCTCCTGGAACTTTCATGTGCTCTTAATAGATTTAGGCGGCTCTTCCCATCTGTACCTCAATTTCTCCACCTACTGGATGAAAGGAATAGGCAGAAAAATCTTCCCACTTGAAAGCAGCTATACACTGCCAGCTACACAGCTCCAGAGTTGAGCTTTCTCCTGTCCTGTGCTCTGGCCAGTACAAGGACAATCCTGATGGACATATATATTCAAGTGACCCTGAGGCTCCTTGAACCATTCCTTGTGATGGTTAAGGTGTCAGCTTGAATGTATTAAGGAATACTTCGAAGCAAGCATTACTTCTGGGTCCCGTGTCCCACCTACTTGGGAGGCTGAGGCAGGAGATTGCAAGTTTGAGGCCAGCCTCAGCAACTTAGCAAGATCCTGTCTCAAAAAATAAAAAGGACCAGGGATGTGGCTTGGTGGTTAAGCGTCTCTGGGTTCAATCCCATGTTAACAGAAATAAGCCAGGCACTGAAAAGCAATTACCATATGATCTCATGTGAATATAAAAAAGTTGATCTCATGGAAGTTGAGAATACACCTGGGAATGGTGGTGCCAACTGTAATCCCGGTAACTTGGAAGGCTGAGGCAGGAGAATCCCAAGTTCAAGGTCAGACTCTGCAGTGCTGCAGTCTGGCTGGGCACAAAATAACCAAGCCGCCACAAAGCCTTGTAGGTTCAAACAGCAACTCTTTATTCCCGAACGCTCACCGGCACTCTACACACACTTTCCGGGAACACACTCCCTCCACCGGGCTCCACACGCCAATTCTCCCCCAACCCCGCCAGAACTCAAAGGGAACTCCAAAGTAGCAGGCGCCTGAGGCAGCAGGATCTGCCCTAATCCCAGCAGGATCTGCCCTAATCCCGCAGCCTCCCTATTCCCCCCCAGGATCCGCCCTAATCCCGGAACCACCCTAATCCCGAGCAGGGTCACCTTTCAACCATTACCTCTAGCAAAATGCCAGGCATCATTCCGACTAAACTGTGGCTCTCAACACTGCAACTTAGTGAGAGCCTGTTTCAAAATAAAAAAAATACAAAGGGCTGGGGATGTAGCTCAGAGGCCTTGGTTTTTTTTTTTTGTTTTTTGTTTTTTTTTTTTAAAGAGAGAGTGGAGAGAGAGAATTTTTTTTTTTTAATATTTATTTTTCAGTTTTCGGCGGACACAACATCTTTGTTTGTATGTGGTGCTGAGGATCGAACCTGGGCCACACGCATGCCAGGCGAGCGCGCTACCGCTTGAGCCACATCCTCAGCCCCGAGGCCTTGGTTTTAATTCCCAGTACTGGGGGAAAAAAAAAGTTTAGAATGGTGGTTGCCAGAATTGAGGGAAGGGAGAGATGAGGGAAAAGTTGATGGGTACTAAGTTGCAGATGGATAGGAGTAAAAATTTGGTATGAACAGTAAAGTGACTATAGGTGACAATATGTACTCTATACAAAAAAAACACAACAAAAAACTAGAAGGATTCTGAATGTTTTCATCATCAAGAAACGATACGTGTTTTAGAAAATAGGTTTAACCTGATTTAAATATTACATGGGTGTGGTGGTGCATGACTGTAATCCCAGTGATTTAGGAGGCTGAGGCAGGAGGATCACAAATTCAAAGCCAGCCTTAGCGATTTTAGCAAGGCACTAAGCAACTTAATGAGACTCTGTCTCAAAATAAAAAATTTAAAGGGATGGGGATGAAGCTCAATGGTATGGTAGAGTAACCCTGAGTTCAATCCCCAGTACAAAAACAAAACCGCCCCACAACATTACACAATGTATACATGTATAAAAACATCACATGGCACCCAATCAATGTATTCAATTTTTATATATCAGTAAAATTGGGGAAAAACTGAAGTGTAGAATTAAAAAAAAAAATCGACCTGTAGGCACAACCAGTTTCAGAGCTGGATGAGACCCTTAATGTTATTTTCTCCACCTCCAAGATGTCCTTCATTCCTGCAATTTTTTTAGTTCCTAAACCTCAAAATTAGTTATCTAACCTCAGTCCTTCCTGCCGCACTTTGACCTCTATTGTTTGGGCTCTATAAAAAAAAATGAGAAAAGCTACACAAAAATTAAAGATTACATTTTTTTTCCCCTTGCATTGCTGGGGATCTCACTCTAAAGATCAGATTTGAACATAAAGATTCCAACGGATCCTAAAGCACGCGATGACCCCACTTACAACTGGATCTTCAAGAAAGGATCAGGGACTCATCTACGAATTAGAAACAGCCCTAGCAGAGCACGCATGCGCTTTAGACCTGGGGGCGCCGCGAAGGCAGAGGGGGCGTGGCTACCGCCCTAAGGCAAGATGGCCGTCTGGACCGCCCATCCTCGCTCCTGGGGGAGGCTCAAAGGCTCAGAACGCCATTGGTGCAGTTACCGGGGGGGGGGGCGTGAATGACAGCGTCCCAGTTTCCGGTTCCGGCAGTACCGGGATCCTAGTCGAGATGGAGGAAGATGCGACCAGAGGCTGGCAGCCGCTGGGAACGGAGGGTCAAGCGGGGCCTGCGGCCTAGAGGTCCGGGGTTGGAGTTCGCCTCAGACGCGGTGGAGCCCCCGGGGTCTGAGAAGGTAAGAAACCGTGGGAGTAGCGGTGCCTGAGGGCTGAGGTCTCTAAGGACCCGGACCTGCCTGGGGGGCAGTGGATGTCAGCGATGCTCGGCTGCCAGGCTCTAGAGCTCGCCCTGCAGTTTGGGGAACGAAGGGCAAGTCCGGCTGAGGAGTATGAGATTCACGGACAGCAAAAGAAGCGTTGTGAGGAGCAGGTCCTAGGACCCAGAGGTGACTGTGCGGGGGACCGGGACCAAATCTGCATAAAGAGGGTTGCCATGTGGAGTGTGTGGAGAGGACTGTCATGTGGCCTCTATGAGAGGGATCACGTGGGTACTTATGGAAGACCAAGGAGGGCTGCCATGTCAGAGGAAGGAGATTACCTTGAAGGAGGGGTCGGGGCATCGCCTGGGAAATGTATGTTCAGTAGGACAGGTGGGCAAATGTAGTCACGTTTCATGGCAGACAGCTCCGGGATGCAGAGATCTGATGCAGATGCTGTAGGAAGGACAGAAGGAATAGAGGATGCTTGTCTCCACTCTTGTTTACATCTGAGAAGTGGGAACCCATGAGTGTCTTGTCAGTAGTTGTATAAGGTGATTTGATTGGTGTTTGACTGGAAAGTCTGGAATGGACCAAATGATCCATTGTGCCCAGTTCCAGTGACAAGTTAGGATGGAGTCAGAGGGCTTTGGGATCATAATGTCATAATGATCCAGGATTCCTAGATAGGTGTTGTAATTCTTATATTGACAGTCCCTAATATTTAAAGCAATGCTTCCCAAACTTTGACGTGCATCTAGTGATCTTTTAAAAGTTGTTAGCTCTTATTCAGCAGATCTAGGGTACAGCCTGAAGTTCTGTTTTTCTTTTTCTTCGTTGTACTGGGACTTGAACGCAGGGGCACTGTGCCACTGAACTATATCCCCAGCCCTTTTTATTTTGAAATAGGGTCTTGTCAAATTGCCAGGCTGTCCTCAAACTTGTGATCCTCCTGCCTCAGCCTCCTGAGTAGCTGGGATTACATATGTGCACCACCTCACTCAGCTTTGAAATTCTGTATTTCTTTGTGTGTTCATGTGTGTGAGAGTGTCCTACTGGGGGGTTTAACCCAGAGGCACTTTACCACTGAGCTACATCCCTAGATTGTTTATTTATTTTTTGTACTGGGGATTGAACCCAGGGGCACTCTACCACTAAGCTACTTTCCCACCTATTTTTTATTTTGAGACAGGATCTTGATAAGTTGCTTAGGGCCTTGCTAAATTGCTGAGGCTGGCCTTGAACTTGTGATCCTCCTGTCTCAGCCTCTTAAATTGCTGGGATTACAAGTGTGCACCACTACACCTGGTTGAGACAGGATCTTGATAAGTTGCTTAGGGCCTTGCTAAATTGCTGAGGCTGGCCTTGAACTTGTGATCCTCCTATCTCAGCTTAAATTGCTGGGATTACAAGTGTGCACCACTACACCTGGCTCTATTGTCTTTCTTTTTTTTTTTTTTTCCTGGTCATTGAACCCAGGTACCAAGCACTGAGCCACATCCCTAGCCTTTTTTTTTTTTTATATATATTATTTAGAGACAGGTTTTTCTTTTTTTTTGTAATATTTATTTTGTTTTAGTTGTAGTTGGACACCATACTTTATTTTTATGTGGTGCTAAGGATTGAACTCAGCGCCTTAGAGACAGGTTCTTGATAAGTTGTTTAGGGCCTTGCTAAGTTGCTGAGGCTGGCTTTGAACTTGTGATACTCCTGCCTCAGCCTCCCGAGCTGATGGGATTATACAGGTGTGTGGCCCAGATTCTACATTTCTAATCAGTGCCCAGATGATGCTTGTGATGCCAGTTAGTGGACCAGTCTGAGTGGCAAGAGCATCCCTATGCAGTAGAGCTTTCTGTGATAACAGAAATGCTTTGCTGTTAACAAAATGCTTTCACAATTTTTAGCTCCTATGGAGTTGCACCACAATCCTTGTGTAGCTGCTGCAGCTTTGATTAGCCCCATTTCACAGACGAAGAAGCTGAATTCCAGTGAAGTGACTTGGTTCCAGTTTTACACCAGTAAATAATGGGGGACTCAAATATGGATCTACTGATGACTAGTGTTCTTTCCATTGTATATCCTTGCCTTCTAGAAAATACTGTCTTCTCCTGAGCCAGAGTTTTATCTTAGAACTTAGTGAATAGGCTTGCATGATTTGTGTTTGTATGTGTGTGTGCAAGGAGAGTACAAGTGAAGCAGAGGTACACACCTGGGCCAGTTTCTCCCTTCCCACTGGTAGAATCAGTAGTGGGAGCTCCACCTCTGATATTTCATTTGATCACTTAAGGACACAGTGTTCACTAATCCTGGGTCATCTGTTGGGTCCTCACAAGAAGCATGCAAGCCTGAGTAGGTTTTTTGTTTGTTTGTTTGCTTTTATGGTGCTGAGAATTGAACCCAGGTCTTGTGTATATTAGGCAAGAACTCAACCACTGAGCTACATCCCCAGCCCAAACCTGAGCAGTTTTAAAAGTGGGAGAAAATCTGGAATTGGAGCCAGACACACAAATAAGGGTCTGAGAAAGAACCATAAAGAAGTTGAGCTGACTCACTTGGGTGAAGGGAATACTGAAGGAAGTTTGCATAAACGTATCTGCAAAGAGGATTTTCCAGAGGGTAAAACAAGAGGAGCTGGTTTTGATATTTCAGCAGGAAACTTGAAGGTTATATAACAACAGGTTGAGATCTCACCATTTAGGAGTAACCTCCTTTTGAAAAGGCAGATGGGGTGGGTACAGTGCCCTCACCCTTCTGAAGTGGCTCCTTGTTTTTTTTTTTTTTTTTTTTAGTACCAGGGATTGAACCCAGGGATGCTCAACACTGAACCACATCCCTAGCCCCTTTTCATTTTTCATTTTGAGACAGGGTTTTGCTAATTTGCTTAGGGCCTTGCTAAATTGCTAAGACTGACTTTGAACTTGTGATCCTCCTGCCTCAGTGTCCGAAGTCGCTGGGATTACAGATGTGCAACATGGCATCTGGCAGTGGCTCATCCTTTGAGGTCCAACCCTTAATGGCTTCTCCTGTTACTATGACAACAGTAGGCCTTACCTTCTTCAGAGAATCCTAGTTTCCTTCTAGGAGTTTAAAATAGACTGGGCAGGGGAGAGATGGAGGCAAGGCAAGAAATGGTACATTGTATCCTGTTGTAGAATTTCTTTTCTTTTTTGATACCAGGCATTGAACCCAGGGCACTTAAGCACTGAGCCACACCCCTAGCCCCTTTTTATTTTTCATTTTGAGACTGAGTCTTTTTTTTTTTTTTTTTTTTTTTTTTTAAATATTTATTTATTTATTTTAGTTTTTGGCGGACACAACATCTTTCTTTGTATGTGGTGCTGAGGATCGAACCCGGGCCGCACGCATGCCAGGCGAGCGCGCTACCGCTTGAGCCACATCCCCAGCCCGAGACTGAGTCTTGCTAGGCTGTCTGCTAGGTTGCTGACAGCCTCCCTAAGTTGCTGAGGCTGGCTTTGAACTGTGATCCTCCTGCCTCAGCTTCCTGAGCTGTTGGCATTACAGGTGTGTGGCACCGTGCTCAACCTGTCATAGAATTTCTTATCAGGAGATGCTGGTACTTGGTGATTCAGCTTGACAGGTTGAAGAGGCACTCAGGAAACCAGGTCCTGGAACAGAATCTCATGGCCGGCTGTGCCCTTCTGCCCTGCACAGCACTCAGTTTGCACGTGCCTGCAGGAGGCCGTCTTGCCTGAGTCCTACTGTGTTTGTCCTGTGCTGAAACATGCCTGCTCAGTCATTCCAGGAGCAGAGCAGCCTTGGCTTTCTCTGAAACAAAGTGAGAGAAGTTCCTGGGCATCTGCATGGCCTGGGGCTTATGCTTAACCCTCCAGTGACCTGCAGTCATGAGGGCATTAACTTCACCTCCCCGTGGTGGGAATGACTTTCTTGACACTGAACAGAAGGATTTGTGTTGGAATCGTCAACTCCCATGGGGTAGAAGGCATGGTGGAGTAAAGAAATCTTGGCTTGTATGCTCCCTTCACCACTGGCCAGCTGCATGACCTTGGGCCTGTTATACTTCACTTGTCCAGCCCTCTATGTCCTCACTTGTCATAAATGTTTAACTGTACGCAGGTTAAGTTGTAAGGGCTGCATGAGGTGGTGATAGTCAGTAAATCCTAGCCTTTGCCTGTGTGTCTTTACCTCTCAGTGGTGAGGGAAGCATGACCTTGGGTCTCCAGATGACAAATACTGTGGGCAGGACAGACAGTGACCACCTTCTCTTGGAGGGTTCAAAGAAGATTGCACCACTGGACTTGGTGGGTATCTCAGGCTGAGCCTGGGGAGGAGGGCCATCTTGGCTCCTAGCAGTGGCACATCAGTGTTCTGAGGGTCCTCCTGCCTGTAGAACCCCACCTCTGCCTCATTTCTCATGGCCTAGATTTCCCACTGTGGACAGCCCCTTTAACGGGTCTTCTGTCTCCAAGCCATTGCTGTTTTCTTTGCACTGTGTGCATGTATTCCTTCATATTATATATTTATTTATTAGTTGTAGTTGGACACAACACCTTTATTTTTATGTGGTGCTGAGAATTGAACTCAGGGCCCCGCATGTGCTAGGCGAGCCGCAGCCTCAGCTCTACTGCTGAGCCCCAGCCCCAGCCCCTGTATTCCTTCTTTATTCAAGCTGCTTTGTCCTCCAGGAAGCCTGTCTTGTTCCACGCACCTCACCCATGCCTCGGCTCTCAGCTACTCAGACTGCGCTGTGGGTAACCCATACTCTAATGAAAGTGGTAACAGTGCAGCTCAGGGATTCCTGAAAAGCCAACCTCCCCCACCCCTGGACTTCCAGAGACTCCAAGAGCAATTCCCATGGAACAAAAGCTACCTAAGCCTGAGTTGGGACTTCTGTTAGGGAAGGTGACTGAGGATGGACTCTGGTTAGACACCTAGCATGAGGCTTGCCACCAGAATTGTTTGTGTAGAACATTTCAGTCCTCTAGAGTTGTCCCCACGAGGTGGCCATCTCCTTACCCATCTCTTGTCTCAAAAGCCAGGGGAGTCCCTGGCTTCTCACTTCCTGGAACTTTTAACTTCCCACTTTCCCTGCCTGGGTGAAAATTTCCAGTATCCTATATAACCAGTGGGCTACACTAGAGCATATGACATTTCCACTAAGTATATGATGTCCTCTGGTTTCACATTTCCTAAATTTGAAGCTCCTGATTTTAGACAGTTATTATATTAGTAAGTTTACTGGTTTGTTCGAAAGTCTAAGCAATGAATAAACTTAACATATGGGTCACATGTACAATCATTTGCCCCAGTCTCTTTCTCTTTGTGTCTTATATCCATTCCCTAGAGGGATGCGGTGTCTCCTTGAACAGACTGAATTTCTTGGCGGCAGAGTCTGTGTATCTGTCATTTCTCCCTTCATTCTCTAGGGCTGCGGTTGTGCTCTGTATGCTTAGGTTGAAAGCACAGGGTCAGACATGTCCTCCAATTTGTAGCGCTAGGCTTCTAGGTGGTTCTTTTCCCTTTCTGGAGTGCTATCTAATAACCAAAGAGGACTCTGACCTTTGGCCTGTCCCTGGGTCTCTAATTCTTTTCCCTGGAGGGTGATGGGGGTGCCTGTGGTGTAAAAGCCCGACTTGGGCTCTTCCCTTCACTTTCTTCTAATACAGATTGGAAAAGGGGGGCTCAGAGAGGCCAGCACGGGAAACCATGAACAAAATCAGATCTGTCAGGGAGCAGGGAGGCATGTGAAAAATGGAGGAACTTTGGGCAAAGGGGAAGGAGGGCAGGAAGGATGCATGGGGGTAAGAAAGACGGTGGAATGAGATGGACATCATTACCCTAGGTACATGTATGACTGCTCATATGGTGTGATGCTGTATTGTGTACAACCAAAGACATGTAAAGTTGTGCTGCAGTTGTATACAATGAATGAAAATGCATTCTGCTGTCATATATACCTAATTAAAATAAATAAATTAATTAAAAGAAATCAGACTTGTCAGCTGGTAAATGGTGGCAAGAGGCACCTTGCTGAGGATGTACGGCCAACATGGTGCCTTCTCAGTGAGCCCAGGGGCACAATAAATGGAGCACTTGGGGCTGAGGGTGTGGCTCAGAGGTAGAGCGCTCGCCTAGCTTGCGTGAGGTACGGTTCGATCCTCAGCACCACATAAAAATAAAATAAAGATGTTGTGTCCACCTATAACTAAAAAATAAATATTTTTAAATGGAGCAGTCCCTTCCAGCCTTCATGAAACTCCTAAATGTCACTTAATGACATCCCATTAGCCAACTTCAAAAGGCCCTGCAACCTTCCAGGTGGTTCCTTTGACCACAGCATTCTGAACTCTGCCTGGCTGGGCCAGACAAGGAGAGTGGTCCCTGCCTCGGGCTGTGTCACGGTGGCCCAGGCAGAGAAAGTGCAGGATGGACAGTCCCAGATGCTAGGGTCGGGGACTGAGCTAAGAGTGGAGTCAGGAGGGTCACGATGGCGAGGGATGATTTCTGTATGGGGACCAGAATTGTGAAGGACGGTCAAGATGCTGATTTCTGAAGGCCGGTGATGGGCAGAGCCAAGCGGGGTGAAGTCTAAGCTTTGGGGAGGTGGGTGTCCCAGGAGAGGAGAAGGGGAATTTAGAAACTAGCCCAGAGGGGAAAGCACAAAGTTCTGACCTCCTTCCTCACATCGCTCCACCCTGTCCAAATCCCAGGTCTCCAGGCACAATGGAGGACAAACGAAATATCCAGATCATTGAGTGGGAACATCTGGACAAGAAGAAGTTCTACGTGTTTGGTGTGGCAATGACCATGATGATCCGGGTCAGCGTCTACCCATTTACCCTCATCCGCACCCGCCTGCAGGTTCAGAAGGGCAAGAGCCTCTACCATGGGACCTTTGATGCCTTCATTAAGATCCTGCGAGCAGATGGTGTGTCTGGCCTCTACCGGGGGTTCCTGGTCAACACCTTTACCCTCATCTCTGGCCAGTGCTATGTCACCACTTATGAGCTCACCCGGAAATTTGTAGCTGACTACAGCCAGAGCAACACAGTGAAATCATTAGTGGCTGGTGGCTCGGCCTCCCTTGTGGCCCAGAGCATCACAGTGCCCATTGACGTGGTCTCCCAGCACCTGATGATGCAGCGCAAGGGGGAGAAAATGGGCCGCTTCCAGGTGCGTGGGAACCCAGAGGGACACGGGATAATTGCCTTTGGCCAAACGAAAGACATCATCAGGCAGATCCTGCGAGCTGATGGGCTTCGAGGTTTCTACCGAGGCTACGTGGCTTCACTGCTTACCTATATCCCAAACAGTGCTGTCTGGTGGCCCTTTTATCACTTCTATGCAGGTAAGCAGGGGCCAGGAAAATGGGGGATGGGGGCTACTGATAGGGTGAGGTACTGCTGCTCTGTGCAGGTTGCAGTGGAGATGAGAGTTAATGGGGGAATGGGCCATTCATCCAACAACTGTTTGAATCCAAGAGGATTCAAAGATGAGTGAGACATGGTTCTACCTTCAAAGAGCTTGTGAATGTAATGAGGGGGTCAGAGAAGTAAAGTAGGTGAGTATAGAACAGTTCATAGTGCGTGCTCTGGGTGTGCTGGGATCACCTTGTGTTAGCAGAGTATTGCCAGAGAATTGGAAGGTGGTGGGGTTCAAAAGCTGTTGGATGTTTGGGATTTGAAGATAGTAGTGAGCTTTTTTATTTTTTGGGTGTACTGGTGAGATTGAATCAAGGGGTACTTAACTACTGAGCTACATTCCCAGCCCTTTTTTTAAAAAAAAAATATTTATTTTGAGACAGGGTCTTGTTAAGTTGCTGAGGCTGGTCTCAAACTTGGAATCCTCCTGCCTCAGCCTCCTGAGCTGCTGGGATAACTGGTGTGCACCACTGCACCTAGCAATAGTGAGCTTTTGAGTTGGATGTTTTCCTTCAACATTATTAAACAAAGTGTGATTGAACTTTGAACGTTTCCATTCCTACAATGTGTCTTTGTTAATAAGATATTTTACTCTTTAAATATTTTCCAGAATCTGAATTACTTAGGGCTTCGGTAGACATTTTGCTTTCTGAAAGGTCAGAGCACATTGCCGAGTGCGGGACCTGAGTGTGCCTGCTTCCCCAGCCGTGGGTCACTACCACATTCTGGTCAGGGCATCTGTCCTCACAAGCTTCCTGATGGCTGCTGCTGGTTTCTTGCCTTTCGCACTGGGCATTCCGTCCTGTCCCAAAGGGTACTTTCTTCTTTTTTTTTTTTTTTTTAAAGGTGGGCACCTCCAGCAACCAAGTCCCACCTCCCAGGGAGAAGGCTCTTTTTTTTTTTTTTTTTTAAGAGAGTGAGAGTGTGAGAGAGAGAGAGAATTTTTTTTTTTTAAATTTTTTTTTATTGGTTGTTCAAAACATTACAAAGCTCTTGACATATCATATTTCATACATTAGATTCAAGTGGGTTATGAACTCCCAATTTTACCCCAAATACAGATTGCAGAATCACGTCGGTTACACATCCACATTTTTACATAATGCCATATTAGTGACTGTTGTATTCTGCTGCCTTTCCTATCCTCTACCATCCCCCCTCCCTCCCCTCCCATCTTCTCTCTCTACCCCATCCACTGTAATTCATATCTCTCCTTGTTTATTTTCCCATTCCCCTCACAACCTCTTATATGTAATTTTGTATAACAATGAGGGTCTCCCTCCATTACCATGCAATTTCCCTTTTCTCTCCCTTTCCATCCCACCTCATGTATCTGTTTAATGTTAATCTTTTCTTCCTGCTCTTCCTCCCTGCTCTGTTCTTAGTTGCTCTCATTATATCAAAGAAGACATTTGGTATTTGTTTTTTAGGGATTGGCTAGCTTCACTAAGCATAATCTGCTCTAGTGCCATCCATTTCCCTGCAAATTCTATGATTTTGTCATTTTTTAGTGCTGCGTAATACTCCATGGTGTATAAATGCCACATTTTTTTTATCCATTCATCTATTGAAGGGCATCTGGGTTGGTTCCACAGTCTAGCAATTGTGAATTGTGCTGCTATGAATCAAAACCACCCTAAGATACCATCTCACTCCAGTAAGATTGGCAGCCATTATGAAGTCAAACAACAACAAGTGCTGGAGAGGATGTGGGGAAAAGGGTACTCTTGTACATTGCTGGTGGGACTGCAAACTGGTGCGGCCAATCTGGAAAGCAGTATGGAGATTCCTGGGAAAGCTGGGAATGGAACCACCATTTGACCCAGCTATTGCCCTTCTTGGACTTTTCCCTGAAGACCTTAAAAGAGCGTACTACAGGGATACTGCTACATCGATGTTCATAGCAGCACAATTTTTTAATATTTATTTTAGTTTTCGGCGGACACAACATCTTTGTTTGTATGTGGTGCTGAGGATCGAACCCGGGCCGCACGCCTGCCAGGCGAGTGCGCTACCGCTTGAGCCACATCCCCAGCCCCCAAAGGGTACTTTCTAATGACTTCCTGTCCTGTAATCATTTCATCCTATGGCACTGTACTTTTCTGGTGATTCTTTTATTTTCTTGATTATACCTTCTTTTTATTGCTAACTCTCTTTCTTCTTCTGTTTCATCTGGACTCTTTGGTAAAATTCAGATTCTTAGACTCTACCCCTGACCTTTTGGAAATGAATTTTGAAAATCTCTAAAAAAAAAAAAATTTTTTTTTTTTTTTTGTACCAGGGATTGAACGCACAGGCACTTAACCACTGAGCCACCTCCCTAACCCTGTTTTTTATTTTGAGACAGAGTCCTTTAAGTTGCTTAGGGCCTCACTATATTGCTGAGGCTGGCTTTGAACTTGCCATCCTCCTGCCTCAGCCTCCCAAGCTGCTGGGATTACAAGTGTGTACCACCATGCCTGGCAAAATTTATTTTTTGTATTTTGTGTTATTGGAGGTTGAACCTAGGATTCTATATTCCCAGCCCTTCATATTTTTTATTTGGGGACAGGGTCTTGCTAAGTTGCCCAGGCTGGCCTTGAACTTGAGATCCTCCTGCTTCAACCTGCTGAGTCTCTGACATTACAAGTGTGTGCCACCATGGAAGATCCTGGCAATCTTTTTTTTGTTTGTGTGGGCAGATACCAGGGATTGAACTCAGGGGCACTTGACCACTGAGCCACATCCCCAGCCCTATTTTTTGTTTGTATTTTATTTAGAGACAGGGTCTCACTGAGTTGCTTAGCACCTCACTTCTGCTGAGGCTGGCTTTGAACTCCTGATCGTCCTGCCTCAGCCTTCCAAGCTGCTGGGATTGTAGGCGCATGCCACTGCACTCTGCCAGATTCTGGCAATCTTAATATTAAAAAAGTTTCCCAGGGCCTGGAAAGAGCACTTGTCTCGCACATGTGAGGTCCTGGGTTCGATCCTCAGCACCATGTAAAAATAAATAAATAAATAAAATAAAGGTATTGTGTCTAACTACCACTTAAAAAAAAAAGAAAAGAAAAGCTTCCCAGGCTTGGTGCAGTAGTGCATACCTATAATCCCAGCAACTCAGAAGGCTGAGGCAGGAGGAGCACAAGTTTCAGGCGCCTCAGCCACTTAAAAGACCCTATCTCAAAATAACAAAAGAGCTGGGGTACAGCTGAGTGGAAGAGCACTTGCTTAGCATGTGTGAGGTCTTGAGTTTGATCACTACAAAACAGGAAGGAAAGAAGGGAGAGAGGGAGTGAGGGAGGAAGGGAAAAGAGTCCCAGGAAGTGTGAACATTTGTTTGGCTTTCTGTCCTCATTTGGTTTTATTTACAATTAGAGGTGCATTTCCCCAATATGTCTAGTATCTTTCGTTCCCAAATTAACCTTTTCCAAAGTCTGGTCAGACATTCTGACTCTTGGACCTCTTGACATGAAGGCATCTACTGACATTTGAAATTTTTTTCATGTAAGTATGCTGGCTTTCCCTTCTGACTGACTTCATCTGTCAGAGGCCTTGTTTTTCTCCACATCTTTTAGGCTGACTCCTTGGGAATTGTGCTTGACCACTCCCTCCTTCTTGTCTCATATTTAGTCCTGGTGATTCGAGAAAGTCTCTCCCCATTTTCTCTCTATTCCTGCTGAAATTGCTTGAATCTTTCTTAAGGTAGTATACATTTGTGTTGATTTTATTGTTTGCCTTATCTTTTCTGCTATGTGGAAATGTTCTTGGAAGGGGAAGAAAATAACACTGGCTGAATGCCCCGTGTGCGAGCTCTGTGTGGGGTGACCTTGCATCTTCATCCTTATTTCCTTCTCGCAAGAGTCTTATGATGGAGGCATCTTCCCTGCTGCCCCAGTCTAGGCTGGCTTCCTTTTTGGATGTTCATATGAAGCCACATTTCTTTCAGATCACTCAGCTGAGTCTGTAATGATACATTCATTCATGTGATTATTACGTTAATGTCTCTTTCCCCGTTGGAACTGCAGTGTGTTAGAACAGGGGCCATCTCTGTTTTTGTTCACTATCCTACCTTCCAACACTGGCTTGGTGGCTGAGTGTTCAATAAATATCTGTTGAGTGAGATTGGTTCTTGTCATTTCCTTTTGCTTCAAGTGTCGAGGCTGCCTTGTGGGCATTTAGAATAAAATCCAGTTTTCTTCTCATGGGCTCCACAGCGCGGCACCCTGTGGCCTCTGCTTCTCTGCTTCTCCACTCTGCTCCAGCCTCACTGATGTTCCTGAGTTTCCTGGTTCACATGAAGCTCTGTCCTGCTTCAGGGCCTTTGCAGATGATGTTCTCTCCGCCTAGGAAGCTCTTTCCTCTGGTGTGTGGCTGGCTCCTTCTCACGTTTCAGGCCCACCTTTGCAAAGACTTCTCTAGCCACTCTATTGGAAAGAAGGCTGTTTATGTTTTCTGTTTTGGCACCTTGTTTCCTTCTTAGCACTTGTCATGATTTGCAGTTATTTTACCCTAAACTTTAGCTCTTGATTGGAATATAATTTCCATGAAGGTATTTCCCTGTTTCTCTGTTTTATGTCTACTGCTTATCACGGTGTCTTTGACCTGGGTTTATCTTCTTTTTTTGTGTGTCATTGACCTGGGTTAATCTTTTTTTTTTTTTGTGGGTGAGGTACTAGGGATTGAACCCAGGGGTGTTTAACCACTGAGCCATATCCCCAGCCCATTTTAATTTTTAAACTTTGAAAAAAAGGGTCTCTCTAAATTACTCAGGGCCTCCCTAAATTGCTGAGGCTGGTTTTGAATTTACCATCCTCCTGTCTCAGCCTCCTGAGCCATTGGGATTACAGGTGTGTGCCATTACACCAGCGAATCCCCATCCCCCCTTTTTTTATTGATACAATTCTTGTTAAATTGCTTAGGGGTCACTTAATTATTGAGGCTGACCTTGAACTTAGGATCCTCCTGCCTTAGCCTACCACCAAATCACTGGTATTACAGTTTTGTGCCACCATGGCTGGATGGGATTATCTTCTGCCTTGTAAATAATAGGTGTTCAACAAACATTTATTGAATGAATAATGCATGAATGAATGATACTACTACTAATTATTATTGTTTTGCTTTTGTGGTGCTGGGGCCTCTTGGATGCTAGGTGAGCACTCCACCAACTGAGCT
Source organism: Marmota monax (assembly GCF_021218885.2). Classification (NCBI taxonomy): domain Eukaryota; kingdom Metazoa; phylum Chordata; class Mammalia; order Rodentia; family Sciuridae; genus Marmota; species Marmota monax. Next base: position 1,019,836 of record NW_026694593.1, on the reverse strand, counting down.
ATATCCTCAGCCTTTGAATGAATAATGGAGAGGAGGGAAAGACAGGAACTCTTTCCCTCCACCCCTTTGCCTTTGTTTTATTCATCCCCTCCCTATCCCCAGGAAAGTGGCATGCTATGTAGGTATAGTCAGAATTGGAATCTGGATCCCAATGCTACATTTTGTGATTGCAAAATGCTTTCTTTGCAGGAGAAACAGGGCACCCAGTAAGGCACAACTGCCAATTCACTGTTTGTGTTTTTGTTGTTTTCCCCACTGTTTCTGTTTGCACGCCAACTCTGGGGAAGAAAGTGATTAGAAACTGGGGAAGAGGTGATTCTGGTAGGGCTGAAGGAGCTCTGCCATGCCAGCTGGGACTTGGAAGCCCTCACTTCTGCCCTGCCAACCCCCTCCTCCCTACTTCTCCTCCTCCTGTCTTTAGTTGCTTGGTTACAAACTACCAAAACTAGGAGCATGAGAAAAAAATTCTTAGCAGTATGGTGACTGACCATAGAAGAGAAAATTGAGAGGGAATCAAAGTTCTTGCAATGGCTTCAGGCTCTAAATGGCTTACCTCTTGGGTCTCATTACTTTCTTTCTCTCATTCTGCTCCAGGCTACTGAATTCACTGCCCCTTGAACAATTCAGGTGTGCTCTTGAGGTGAAGAGACTTTGCATGGGATATTATCTTGAGCCTGGAGAGCTCTTTCCACAGATCCATGTGGCTTGTACCCTCTTTTTCATCTTTCTGCTCATCTTCACTTCTTGGAAAGGACTTCTATGACTACTTGTTAAAAATGGACACTTCTTCACCCTCACCCTTGGCCTTCCCATCTCCCTTTCCTGCTTTATTTTCATCTACAGTACATACCTTCTTTTTATTTTATTTTTTTTAATTTTGTGCCTCCAATTTTTTATTTTATTTTAATTTTTTTGAGAGAGAATTTTTTTAATATTTTATTTTTTGGCGGACACAACATCTTTGTATGTGGTGCTGAGGATCGAACCCTGGCCGCACACATGCCAGGAGAGCACGCTACCGCTTGAGCCACATCCCCAGCCCACTTTTTATTTGTTTATTGTCTGTCTTCCCCCACTAGAATGTGAATTTCTTTTCTTTTTTTTTTTTTTAATATTTATTTTTTAATTTTCGGCAGACACAACATCTTTACTTGTATGTGGTGCTGAGGATCGAACCCAGGCCGCACGCATGGCAGGCGAGCGCGCTACTGCTTGAGCCACATTCTTTTATTCACTGTTAAGTCCTGAAGAACCAGGGTGATAAGCTCATGGTAATCACTCAATAAATCTTTGTTGGATAAATTAATGAACTCCTTTTCACATCCAGAAAAGTTAAAGCAGAAAAGTTCAATCACAGTGGACTTTCCAGTGGTATTGGCAATGAATGAATCCAGGTACTATTTTGTCATTGACATTTAGAAAAATTAATTTTCCTTTCTCTCTGTTTTTGTGATATTGGGAATTGCTCCCAGAGGTACTTTACCACTGAGCTACATTCACAGTCATTTTTAAAATTTAAAATTTTGAGATAGGGTCTTGCTAAGTTGCTCAGAGTTGCTGACATTGACCTCAAACTTGTGATCCTCCTGCCTCAGCTTCCCAGTGCATTTTTCTTCTTGAAATAGGCTGGTGAAAAGTTCTCACTGTGGGATAAGAATTTCTATTTTAAACTTTTTATACCAATATTTATTTATACCTTTATTTAATTTATTTTTATGTGGTGCTGAGGATCAAACCCAGTGCCTCACACTTGTTGGGCAAGCACTCAACCACTGAGCTACAACCCCAGTCCTAAAATTACTTGTTTTTATTTATAAAAACATTCATATAGTGGCTGGGGATGTAGCTCAGTGGCAGAGCACTTACCTAGCATGTATGAGACCTTGAGTTAAATCCCCAGTACTGCCCTCCCCCCCACCAAAAAAAAAAAAAAATCACACTGGCCAAAATTCAAAAGATGGGTAAAGGAATACAGTATGCAATGAAAAGACTCTTTACACACTGGAGTCATCCAGTTCCCTTTCATAGAGACAATCAGTGTCACAGTTTATCCTACCAAAATTATTTAATGCATATGTAAGCAAATATGTAGCATCTGCTTGTCTAGCCTATGACTTGGGAGGAACCGAGCAAGAACACAGTTTTTATATCAGGAAGAATATTCTGTCCATCAGATGAAAGGAGTCATCTATAAAGAGGTTTTGATATTCTCTTTTCCAGGGGAGTCTTATCCTATTTAAATGGGTGATATCACCAAGATGACTCTAGAAGGGGCCTGAGATGTATAATGTGATTTTTTTTTTTTCTTGTTATTGAATATTGCCATCTATCCCAGCTGGCGACTTAATGCTGGTTCACAAAATCTGACTATTCCAATAACTTAAAAAACGGCGAAGAAAGCACGCAAACACACAGAAGTACCTTTTCAATAGTCCAGGGACAGCTCTGAGACCTTAGGGGTCTGTGAAAAGAGAAAGAGCCACTGGAATTCTTTATTCTTATATATGGGACACACAAGGGGAGGGTCCATGGAACATTCTATCCCCAAAAGGGCAATGGGGTAGGATTACATAGGAATAGGTAGTGTAACTCAACCCCCTGCAGAGACGCTTACTCCTGGAGCCACGCCTTGTTATCCGAGTTGGGGTAATGCCCAAGTTACTGCCACCTGGCACTACCGTGCCAGACTGAATGCAATAATTGTTCAGAACCCATGCATTAGGACTTAAGGCATCTGCATCCAGGCAGCTCCTGACAATTGGATGAAGGCATAAACAGGGAAGAGAAAAGATGGGAATCGTAGGTCTCAGGTGGCAAAGGATGGAGGGCTTGTCATGGTTGCGAAAGTGAGTAAAAGCAAGCAGAAACGGTGAGGGCAGTTTGGTGGTACCTCATGTCTCAGGCATTGTCTTTCCCTGGATTTCAGAGCAGCTCTCGCACCTGTGTCCTAAGGAGTGCCCTCACATTGTCTTTCAAGCCATCTCGGGGCCCCTGGCTGCAGCCACTGCCTCTATCCTCACCAATCCCATGGATGTCATCCGAACTCGTGTGCAGGTAATACTGGTCTCCTCCCCAACCCTCCTCCCAGAGAAGCCATGAGAAACATAATCTTCAGGCCCTCCAACATTCCCTTGACCTCTATGTGACATGGTCTTTTGGTCTAGTCAGTCTGTTCCTGATCATCCAAGTCCCTTCCTTGTGCTTCTCATCTGCAGAAACAAACCAGTGAGCACTTGGAAGTACCTAGATTGTTTTTCTTACCCTGTCTCCTACCTTGTGTGACTCTACCTGGTTTCTTCTAGCTATTAGCATACCTATAAGTCATTCTATCTTCACCTTGCAGTTGTGATTATTGGAAGTATTGATTTCAACTCTGGGCACAGTGGTACATTACCCGTAATCTAGCAACTCGTGAGGCTGAAGCAATAGGATCTCAAGTTCAAAGCCTGTCTCAGCAACTTAGTGAGGCCCTAAGCAACTCAGTGAGACCCTGTCTCTAAATAAAATATAAGAAGGGCTGGGGATGTGGCTCAGTGGTTAAGCGCCTCTAGATTTGGCCCCTGATACACACACACACACACACACAAAAAAAAAAAAAAGGTATTGATTTCAGTTAGTTTCGTAAGTCTGTCTGATTTTTTTCCACTAGGCTATGGGTTCTCAACAGAGAGTGAGAGTGACTGTTCTTTTTTTTTTGGTACCGGGGATTGAACTCAAGGGCACTCGACAATTGAGCCATATTCCCAGCCCTAATTTGTATTTTATTTAGAGACAGGGTCTCTTTAAGTGGTTAGCACCTCACTTTTGCTGAGGCTGGCTTTGAATTGCGATCCTTCTGCCTCAGCCTCCTGTCACCACACCTGGCTATTTTTTATTTTTGTGACAGGGTCTCGCTAAGTTGCTGAGTCTGGCTTTGAATTTGTGATCCTCCTGCCTCAGCCTCTCAAGTTGCTAGGATTATAGATGTGTGTCACCATGCTGGGGGAGAGTGATTTCACAGATTGTTTTGTTTCAACTGAGTAAAAATGCTGACAAAGCCCTTACAGTCTGTCTTCAGTCAGCTCAAAGACTCTTTCCTTCACCTAGAAATAGAGTCTGAATGATGGTGTATAATATTGCAAAGGGTAGATTTTACTCTAGTTTTAGGTGGAAAGAAGGGAGATTGGTTTTTCTTTCCCCCCCACTTTAAGTATTGGAGAATTGAACCCAGGGCCCTGGTCATGCTAGACAAGTACTCTACCACTGAGCTGTGTATCCAGCTCTTTTCTTCACCTGTTTAGTTGTCTAAGCTGGCCTCAAACTTATAATCCTCCTGCCTCAGACTCCCTAATAGCTGAGATTATAGGTTTGCACCAACATGCTGGCTGCAAAGGATATTTTGTCTGATTTTTGGGAAAGATGGAGAATCAAGAAAGATGAACAAGAGATGGGATCATTGGGTTATGGTGAGGAGAAAAGGGAAGGAAAAGAACATTAACAGGTTGGGGAGCCATATGTGGTGGCCTGTGTCTGTAGTCCCAGCTGTTCAGGAGACTGACGTAGAGGATCATGAGTCCAGAAGTTCAAGACCAATCTATGCAACATGGTAGAACCCCCTCTCAAAAAACCAAACCAAACCAAACAAAAAATAAAGCAACAACATCAAAAAAGTATTTTGGAGATAAAGTCAGTTTCTCTGCTATCAGAATGTCTAGAAGGAGACAGGTAGCAAATACAGGTATTTTTTCTCCCTAGAAAAGAATGTCTCCTGCTGCATTTGAAAATGAATACACCGGCATCTGATTGGCTAGTCCCCATTCTCTCCTGAGCCTGTCCTGAGTGTTCTAGGAGATCCAAGGGAAAGGACAGGTCTCTACTCTGAGGAGCTCCCAGAGGCGTAGCTAGAAAAGCCCCTGGCATGGCTGTGGAGAACTGGAAGGTTGGGGAGCAGAGGTGGTCAGAGGAGGTGGTACTAGTGAAGAAGAAGGGCCTGTGGAGGAGGTGCTGATGGAGGCAGGGGCACTGGGGAGGGCTGGGATCAGCTTGTGTAGGTCATGCTGTAGGGAGGGGGACAAGGAATGTGTCTGTTCAGCCGAGGAGCTGAGTGGTCAGTCTCTAAAGGGTGTGGTTTAGGAGTGGGGGAAGAGTGGGACCACTGAGAAAGAAGAGATTAATGCCCTGGCCAAGCTTCCAGTGCGACAGGGAAGACAGGCCATGGTGTGTGTGAGCGATGACAAGGGTGGAGGGGAGGGTTCTCGCCCTGGGCTTCAGACAGATTGAGATGACTAGAGTCACACTCCCAGACTGGCAGAACTGCAGAGGACCTTGGAGGGGATTTAATCCAGCATCCATCCTCAAGACCAGAGAGAAGAACCTGGCCAAGACTTACAGCTAGGTGGCTTAGCTAGCGATGTGAAGAGTTAACATGACTGAACATTGACTCTCTGCCAGGTTCTGTTCTCAGCATTTACAAATATTAGTTTCTTTTTGTTCAGAACAACCTCATGGCATAAAAACTATTATCACTGTTTTATATTTGAGGAAACTGAAATGTAAAGAGTTAAATTGCCCAGGGATATGCTGTTAATAAGCTGGGGATCAGACTTCGAACCCAGGCAGTCTGGCACCAGGACGCATACAAAGTCCCTGTGCTTTCTGGTTCTCAGAAGCAGAATCCAGCCCTTCTGCCTCCCAGGTAGTTCTCCCCACATGAGCCTGAGGCAGAGGGAGACTGTGCAGAGGGCACTGACCGCAGACTGTGATCCCCAACTGTGTTGACTTCCAGGTTGAAGGCAAGAGCTCCATCATCCTGACCTTCAGACAGCTGATGGCAGAAGAGGGACCTTGGGGCCTCATGAAGGGCCTCTCGGCCAGAATCATCTCAGCTACTCCTTCCACCATCGTCATTGTGGTGGGCTATGAGAGCCTCAAGAAACTCAGCCTGCGACCGGAGCTGGTGGACTCAAGACACTGGTAGCCAGTGGTGGGCAGAGAAGCTGGCTGTTTCCCACTACTCTGGGCTGGGGGCAGAGCAGGGAAGATAGTGTCCTCTCTAATGCCCCCACTACATACCCAGCCCTGTCCTGGGCCAGGTGGCCTGTCTGGGAAAGGGACAGAGACTTTGGACTGCTCTTGCTGAAGAGGTTCCATGCCTGGCTTCCCTGCCCCAACTATTTTTAATTCTCCTACTGAACTGGGCTCCCTTCCTCAGCTCCTGGCCTGGAGACCCACCTTGCCTGACCTGCTAGCCCCCTCAGGCTTCCCTTTGCATCTTCCCTGAGGTCCTGAGAAGATCTGTGCATAGAGCTTATTGACTACCACTGATTTCTCCTCTTGGGCTTTCAGCCAGACTCTAAGCAGTTGCCCCCCACTCTTACCATGTCACCTCTGAGGCTAGCTCATTTTTAATTTGGGTCTGAGCTGCCCACCAGACTACTCTGCATTTCTTACACTTTGGGGTAAGTTGCCAGGCACTTTTGCACAGTCAGAGCAGCAAAATCCCTGTCTCTACAGAGCACTCGTCTTTTCTTTGGAGGAGTTACTGAGATGGGGAGAAAAGCTGATACTTTATTTTATGTGTATATTTTTAAACGTCTGTGAACCAGGCTCTTGTCGTAGTCCTGCTAAAGCACCAGTCCTGCTGTCCGAGCCTACCCCTGCCTTAGACAGGTGGGAAAATGTCACGTAGCCTTTTCCTCAATCCCAGTCCTATCCCTTCACTGTCCCTTCAACCCCAGCAGCCCCTGTACAATATGAGCTGTTGCCTTCCCCTGGCCCAGATGAGGACAGTGGGGTGGGGGGCACAGTTCTAAATAGGTTGGGCTGAATCGGGTACACTGGGCTTGGAGCACCACCTTGAAAAGTCAGGTTGACAGAGTAGTTGGTTTGGAAAGAAACAAGAGGGTATGTGTTCCCCATCAGGCCAGCTGAGCCCAGCCTAGGAGAGAACAGTGGAGGTTCTCAACCCCATTGAGAGGCAGCCATGAGGTACACATACACCCCAGTCACTCATACTCACGGCAACAGTGTTGTCTCACAGTGGAAATCTGAGATGTGGAATGTTTTTTTTCCCCTTCTCTCTGGGTGTAAAGAGTCATCCCAGTCATGGTACCCTGTGCTTGAAGAGAATAAAGAGCAGTTTAGGAAGTCACCTAATACCAGGATCACTGCATTTACCAGCCTGATACTGCCAAGATTATCTGTTGAAGCTCCACTCAGAAGCTAGGAGACCCACTCCTGCTCCCCTGCCTCATTCTTCCCCACCCCACCTCCTCCACCAAGCCTGGGCTGGGTGGAGAGGTGCAGCGAATGGAAGGAGAAGGAGGCAGTCAACCCTGCCTTCCCACTTGAAACATTTGGTCTGAATGATCCTTTAAACCTATTTAATGGTCCCACCTGCTGGGGAAGGCCCCGGTGCCATTGAAAGGTGCTAGCTACCTGAAGCCTTGATATTTCCCACTTTCTTACACCCTGGCCATACCAGACTCTGAAAACCAGATTTCACTACCTTCACCTCCAACCATGTTCCGTCTTGTCTCTAGTTAAGGATTTTCCCCTTTTCATTTTATTTATTTAAAAAAATTTTTTTTTTTTTTTTGGTCCCTACCTTCACTTTGTCTTCCAGTTTCTTTTCATAAATAGTCATCCTAAAGGTTGGGCCCACAGGTCATTCCGAATCTTCCTGCTCATCACTCACCCTGAGAACCACCCACACAGGAAGCAAGGGCCCTCCTCTCTTTTTTAAGTTTTTTCCCAGTGAGCGCTGTGGAGGATGGTGTTCTCAGTGCCACCCTTCTCCCTCAGAACCGGTCTTCCGACCTTCCCCACTGTGCTGACGTGGGGGTCCTCTCCTGCCTCAGGTGTGACTCCCTCCCCGCTCCTCTCCTGTAGGGTACTCAGTCTTCCACCTGTCTGTCCCCCGCCCCACACACAGTTTTCAAGGGTGTTGTGGAGAATTAATGGGACCCTGGCCCCTACTTTCCCTTAATAGTTTAGGAGCTGGGATTGGGTTTAGGACAGTTTTTGCTGGGGATGAGACCGTGGACTTCCATTTTCCTACGACTTGGAGACCAAAGCAGCCGGCAATTTGGTGTATTGATTAGCAGCCAAACTAGAAGAAACTCCTAGAGAATGGGCAAGACCGGAACCTGACTGCAGGAGCACTGAGAGGGAAATGAAAACACGTGAACGTCTGACCCAATGAACTCTTGTGAATATCAGCAGGGAATATTCACTTTTGCACTGTACGATGTCTTTGAAGTGTAATTAAAAGTTTTTACGAGCCCCTAAGCTTTGGCTTGTGCGTGTTTTCCCCTGCGCACTGCGTCCCTCTTGGCTTTCCCCCGCCCTCTGACTTCGTAGGTGCTCCGCCCCCGTGCGGCTCGGTGACAGACGTTCTGCCGGGCCCAATCGGAGGCGTCCCGTGCGGAAGCACCCAATCGGGGGCCCAGGTGGGTGGGGCGGCAGGACCAGTTCGCTTTGGCGGTTCGACTTCAACATGGCGGAAGCCGGTAGCGCCCATCTGGCTGCGGATGAGGAAAAAAGGTCTGAGGGGTCGTCTTCCGAGGCCGTATCACCCGGCACTACCATTTCGCGGGTGAAGCTCCTTGACACCACGGTGGACACTTTTCTCCAGAAGCTGGTCACCGCCGGGAGGTAAGGTGGAGCAGCAGTTCCGAGCTTGGTCCTCGCCTGAGTGCAATTCCCGCCGTTTCGGGCGGGCGGAGGGTGGGCGGCGCGGGCTCCCGGGCGGGGCGAGGCGGCCGCGCTAGTGCTGCCCCGTCCGCTCCCGAGCCAGGAGGAGTCGGGTGACGTTTACCACCCGAGGTGACCTGCCGTGGGCTGCACAAGCAGCCGCTCCTTCCGCCGGAGAGCCCGGTTTTGTCCACAAGTGGCTCAAAGGAAGACGGCCTTTGCCGCTAGATGGGGTTCGAGCCCCGGCCCCAGCTGAGCCGGGCTCAGCGGCCCACTGTCCCCTGGTTCCTCAGCGATCGGCGACCGCGCTGCCTCGGACTGAGCGCCCCGGACGGCGCCGGCCGCGGAGGAATCACCGGGTAGAGGACCCGACGTGCCGCGCAACCGAACCGCGTCCGCCTGGGCCTCGGCCTCGTGTGGACAGTACTGGACGCTTTAAAGGGAGGCTGTGCCCTGACGCCCCGCCCCTGCACTGCGGCGCCGAGCCGGTTCCCAGCTCCCCGGAGCAGGGCCTGGCCTCGTCCCCTCCGTCCGGCTCTGGCCGCACCAGCCCTGTTCACGGGCCTCACGTTTGGGGCCTGGGCTTGGTGGCCTGTACTTGTCCCGGCTACTCAGGAGGCCCACACAGGAGGCTCACAGGGCCCCAGGAGTTCAGCCCCGCCCTGGGCAGCAGTGAGACCCCAAGCCCATCTCCAGGACAGATGGTCTCCCTCCTCCGCTGTTCAGGACTCACTGCTCCTGGGTGGCTCTGCGGGTGTCCCCGCTCAACCCAGCGTCCGGAAGCGCCTCCTCTGTGGGTACCAGGTACACGGTAGAGCAGTCACGACCTCCGCCTGGGTTTACATGCAACAAGTAGAAACATAAAACGAGATGGCCAAAAGCTTGGTAAGATCCCGAACAGGGATAGAGTGAGGGGAGCCTGCTCTGGGGACATCGGACAGTGCAGAAGTGCATAGTCCCTGCTAGTACTCACAAGAGTTCATTGGATCTTTTCATTTCCCTCTCAGTGCTCCTGCAGTCAGGTTCCTGTCTTGTCCATTCTCCCAGAAGTTTCTTCTGGTTTTGGTTGCTAATCAGTACATCAAGTAGAAACTTGAATGTTCAGATGAAGCTAGCTTTTTGAAAAACCAGAAAAAGCAATAAAGGCAAAGGGGTAGCTTCTGCAAAGAGCAGGAGGTGATAGGTAATTTAGGAACTGGCGGGGTATTCCTGGCTGCAGCAAGGAAAAGTAAAGTAGGGAGGCTGGCCAGGCAGGTGGAAACCTTACCAGTCCAGGCATAATTTGCCATAATAATGAATTTGATGAAATAATTTGTAATTATTTTTATGGACCAATAATGGCATACCATCATTTTATGTCCTTTATTTATTTTCCCCTTCTCATTCTTGCCCTCTTCTTTCCTCAAAGGCTCACTTTTGTTGGCTATGTGTTCTTCATTTACTCATGATACAAATATTTATTGACTATCAGCAGCATCTCAGGCTCTGTTCTAGTTGCTGGATATATAGCAGTAATAGAGATGAACAGGGTCCCCACCCTCCTGGAATGGACATTCCTCCTGGAATGTATATATCAGGGAAAAGGGATACAGAGCAATGAGGAAAGGGGTCAGGGTAAAACTATGGTGGGTTTTTGTTTTGTTTTGTTTTTGGTGCTGGGATCAAATCCAGGTCCTCACATATGCACAGCACCCTCTCTACCATTTTAAGCTACATTCCTGGCCCGGTATGTTGTCCTTTTTGTCTGTGTATGTTTTAAATTTATATGAATGATATTGTGGGTTTTTTTCCCCACACATATTATTTTAAAGTCCCAACCATGTCTGTAAATACCTAGGGTTTGTAGCTTCCCAGTGCTAGTTGTCCTCCCATGGTGTACACCTCCCACTTACCTATTCCTTATTATAGGCACCTGGTTGTCTGTAAATCCCTCCTCCACAAATGATGGCAAATCACCTTGTCTATCCCTCTTGGACTAGTGCTAGGATTTCTCTGAGATATATAAATACCTGTGTTTTGTCTGACTGCTTTCCAGAAAAGATGTTCCTGTCCTCCACATCCTTACCATCACTGGGCATCCACCATTTTCATATTTATCATTCTGACAGGTGTAAAACCAGGGTATTTCTTTTTTTTTTTTTTTTTTTTTTTGGTGCTGGGGATTGAACCCAGGGTCTTACATGCTAGGCAAGCACTCTACCAACTGAGCTATATCCCCAGCCCCAGGGTATCTCATTGTTATATTTTGCATAACTCTGACAGGGTCTTGCTAAGTTGCTTAGGGCCTAAGTTGCTGAGGCTGTCCTTGAACTTGTGATCCTCTGCCTTAGTCTCCTGAGTCTCTAGGATCACAGGCATATGCCACCTTGCTCAGCTCCAGTGTTTTTTTTTTTTTAAATCAACCCAAATAACCCAAATGACAAACAGAGGAGGATTACATAGACTTTTTTTTTTTTTTTTTTTACCAGGGATGGAACCCGGGGTGCTTAACCACTGAGCCAAAATCCCCAGCCCTTATTATTTTTTGTTTAGAGACAGGGTCTTGCTAAGTTACTTAGAGCCTTGCTAGTTGCTGAGGCTGGCTTTAAACTTGGAATCCTCCTACCTCAGCCCCCCTAACCTCTGGGATTATAAATGTTCACCACTGTGCTGGGCACATAAATTTGATATATTTTTTTTTGACAAGATCTGGTTTGCTTTAGTATATTGAACATCTTTCTAAAATAAACTATGAGAAAGCCATTCTAATTCAATGGAAGAGATGCTGAAGGATTCAAGATTAACATCCATTATGAGCAATGTGAAACGGAGGGAAAGATCCATGAATTGTGCTCGTAGAATTCTGCCCCCATGGGAGACGGAAGGGTCAAGCGGAAAGCCATCAGTGGGAAAGATAAAGAAAGATGGGCTCTCAGAGCAGGGGTTTCTGTCTAGAAGCTGTTCTTTGCTCACTGTGTTAATTTTTTCTCCCAGCCTCCTCAGGCTGATAAAGATGGGGTAGATGGTGTTTGCTCTAGTAGAGAAAGAAAGTGGCGGGCTGAACCCAGGGGTAGTGCTGAAAAGCTTCCCGCGTCACACTTGGCTCAGGCTTCTCCAGGGAAGATGGACAGAGGGAAAGGAGGTGCTGGCACCAAGCGAGGGTTCGGTGCAGGGCTCTGGAAAGTTCAGAGGAGCTGGAGACCCAGGTGGCAGGACACACCTGGATAGCAAGGAGAGAGAGTCTGCAATGCTCATACAAGGGACAGCAGTCCAAAACCTATCATGCATAAGCAGATGGAGTCTGACAAAGACTTGCCTTAACCTGTCTCCCATGTGAGACTGACCTAGCCCTATTAAGCCCTTGGTGGGCAGCCTGGGAGAGCGGGGGTCAGGGTAGCCCCATGTTGGACAAGACACTATGGGAGCAGACCCCATGTGGTTTCTGGCTCATCTCCATCTCTCAAAGCTTTTGGACATGCACACAGTTGGAGGGGGTCTCACTGGCAGAGAACTTTGGAAAGCTCCCTCTAGTGAGACTGGGCAGGGGTGGCATGGTGGGGATGGGGACTGCCTTGAGAAAGCAGCTGAGGAATGGAGGGATGGGATTTTCCAGAGACTTCAGAGATGATGCCTGATCTGATAGGAACCATGATTCAATGCTCTGAGTTGGGGCTAATTTGCTGAATGAGGTAGTTCCATCCTGACCTCTCTGGGCAGGGTTGGTCAGGGAAGACAGAAAACAGACCTTCCCAAGACCCATGGGAATGAAAAGTGGCCAAGAAAAGCCAGATTTGGGCTCCCAGAATGCAATGAGAAAAATAGAGAAAGGGCCATAAAGGATTCTAGGTGCAGGCTGAGCTGATGGCGCCTTCTATCCATGATTCTGTTCTTAACATTGGCTTAGAGGCAGAGACAGCCCTTCCCTGATCTTCCAAAGCCCCGGAGATAAAGGGACCAGCTGGAGGATGGGCTTTGGGGCATCCAAGGGCACAAGTATGTGACAGCCACCCCTATGGAACTCAGCAGGGACCACAAAGTTCCAGCCTCAGTTTGTTCTCAGAGCAACAAGCACGTCACGGGGTTTGGAGGGGCTTCAGTCTTGGAGACAAGGGCAGGGTTGCAGGTCTGTCTTCTTGGCCTGGGAATATTTGGGATTCCCCAGCTGAGCCATCCAGATCACCCTTCTGGAATTGCCAGCTCTCTCCTCTCTCCTCAGTGGACAGGACAGTGGGTGGGAGGGCAGCTTCACCCAGCGGGAGCCACCATCCCCTCTCCATGGGACCCCCAACCCCTCTCCTGGGCAGGACCCCCAGGGCCGCATAGGCGTGTCTAGATCTTCATCTCCACAGGGTGAATGTTGCCAATTTTGTGCTCTCTGACCCACAGCTCTCTGTCTTTGGCCGGGTCCACTTTTCAAAGCAGTTGGTCCACAGGCTCTACTGTGCTTTGGTTGAACATGTCTGTCTCATGCCGCAGCTGTGTGTACTGACACAGATGTTGCCGGATCATCTCCAGCCACTCCAGCTCCAAAGTGGTGGTCACCATCTCTTCAAACCACTTGGACTGGGCCTGGTTGTAGAGGTCCACACAGCGCATGAGGTCATCGCCAGCCTGTGTGGACTTTCTCCGGGCCTTCTTGATGTCCTCCTCTGTCTTGTTGCTCAGCTTGATCTCCTGTTGCTGGGTCTTCATCTCCAGGTCTCTCTGCCGCTCTGTGAGGGCTTTCCGGGCCTTCTCCACCGATGTGTGGCGGCTGGCGAGCTGCTTGCGAAGGTCAGCGATATGGTGGACACACTTTTTCATGTCTTTCTTGAAGTTCTCACGAAAGTTCATTAGGGGCTTCTCTACCTCGATGTGAGGCTTGACGGAGAACTTGAGATGAACTTCTGCTTCATCTGCCAGACTCTTCTTCACCTGGGCCCAGGCTTCTCCCAAGGAGCCTTCCTCCTGTGCATCCAAGGAGTTCTGAGAGAGCTTAGCCAAGTTCTTTGCATATTCTTCTTCAATCTTTATCCTCTCTCGGACGAATTCAGACATTTCTTTCTGCGTTTGTTTGCCTTTCAGTTGCTTTTGGAGCAGTAGTTCGAACCCAGCCACTGTGCCATTGCCTTGGGGGTCCTTCTTATCAGCCCAAAAGTAGTCACAGTAGCTCCACTCGGTTGGCTTTAGCAGTTGCTGTTCAGGCATGGTGTCTGGGTGAGGGAATGTCACGCAATTTATCATCTTTGTGGGGTCAACTTTATTTTCAAGATTATATATTTTGTCTTCATTGCCTGAGGTTCTATCTTCCAAATGGTCTTGTCTGTGGGTGATACTTTCCATTGAACTTTTAAGTTGGTTTAGTGATTCCTTCACTTCAAGGATTTCTTCTTTATTTCTTTTCAAGACCTCTAATATATCTTTACAGAAGTGATCTTTCATCTCCTGAAGCGAATCTGTTATTTTACTGCTTAACTCCTGTGCCTGCTCTCTTATATAATTCTTTAAGTCGTAGAACAGTTTTACTAATACATCCTCAACTCCTTCTCTGACATTTCTTCGATGGATTCTCTTATGGGAGCAGCTTGGTTTGTTTGGAGCACTTTATTCCCTTGTTTTTTCATTTTGTTTGTGTGTCTTCCCATCTAGCCGTGTGGATCTGAGGCAGGATAGTTTCTACTCTGTAGATTTGAAGTGTCCCTAAAGGTTTCCAGAAACTCACAGATCCAGGCTCCGGTTTCTGTAGGCTCTGCCACACTGCAGGACCCAGAAGGCTCACTGACCGAGGATGATGGATGAACTCCTGGAGAGAGTGAAGGGAGTGAACGTCCGTTCCAGTTTACCCGCCCTCCTGCCCAGCCCTAAATATAAATTTGATACAGTAATTTTGATAGAGTAACTCTCAGCCATAAGGATTAATAATAAGATTGCTAACCAAGCCTGGTGGCATATACCTGTTATCCTACTTATTTGTGGGGCTGAGACATGAGGATTATAGGTTCAAGGCCAACCTGGTTAACTTAGTGAGACCCTGTCTCAAAATAAAATAAGCAGTTCATTAGTAGATAGTACTTTCCTAGCATGTGCAGAGGCCCTAGGTTCAACCTTCAGTTAAAAAAAACAAAAATCAGTAACAAAGATAATGCAGTCCAAATCTGAAAACAGTTGCTAGTCAGATGTCCTTTTAGAAGTTTTTCTGTGCAAGGTAGCAGGAGCCTTTGTGCCATCTGTGGTTCTGCCAGTCTTTTGTGATAGTTTTGTTATCAGACATAACTAGAAGATTCCTTCTTTAACCTTTAATTTTTATGTATTGTTATTGTTAGGGCCTTATAAAAATAATTCCATTTTTATTCTAACAGTGTTCAAATCTTCTATTATCTATTTTATTATTTTATTCTTTTATTTAAATCATTGTCTGGATTAAGGTATAAGATGGTAGTCTCAAGCCAGTCTACTTTTTCTAGTTTCCCCCCAAATGATCAACTAAAGAGTTCATTCCATTGCTTGATGTTAGATGTTTGCCTCCCAATCTACTGTGTCCTGGGTCTCTTTTTCACCCCACTGATCCATTTGCTTGTGTCTTGCCACTGCATATGGTTCCCCACTCCTCCTGGTACTATGGGTTGAACCCAGCAGTGCTCTATCTCTGAGTTAGGTCTACAGCACTTTTTAAATTTTATTTTGAGATAGGATCTCACTAAGTTGCCCTTGAACTTGGGATCCTTCTTCCTCCTCCTCCTAAGTAATGGGAATTATAGGTATGTAGCACAGTATGGCTTCTTAAAACCAGGCCCTTGCAGGAAACCTTATGTCTAATACAGCAAGTCCCCTCTGTTCTCTTTAACATTGGGCCTTCTAGTTAAGAATCTTGATTGATTGATTGATTGATTGATTTTTGCCTAAACTTTAGAATGAGGGCTGGGGTTGTGGCTCAGTGATAGAGCGCTTGCCTAGCAAGTGTGAGACACTGGGTTCATTTCTGAGCACTGCATATAAATAAATAAATAAATAAAAATAAAGGTCCTTAACACCCACTCATTTTTTTTTTTACTTAAAAATGAATTTTTTGTTTTCTCAAAACATTCAGCTGGTTGAGCACAGTGGCACACACCTATGATCCTAGTTACTCAGGAAGCTGAAGCAGGGGGAGTGCAAGTTTGAGGCCTACCTGGGGTCTCAAAATAAAAAATAATTAAAAAAAAAAAAAAAAAAAGCATGGAGTAAGGGAATATAGGTTGGCCAGGGTGTGTGAGGCCATGGGTTAAATCCCAGCACTGCAAAATAAATAAATTAATTAAATAAAAATAAAACATGAAAAAAGGGACTAAGGGTGTTGCTCTCTGGTAGAGCACCCTGGGTCCAATCCCTAGTATTGGGGGAAAAAATTTCAGCTGTAAATTTGGTTGGGATTATACTGAGTCATAGATCAATTTTGGCAGGACTGGTATCTCTACAATGGCATCATTCAACCACAAACATGATATAATATATCTGTTATGGTTTGAATGTGAGGTGTCCACCAAATGCAAGAGGCTTCAGAGAGGAAATGATTGGGTTGTGAGAGCCTTAACCCAATCAGTGAATTAATCCCCTGATGGGGTTAACTAGTGGTGACTGGAGGCAGGTAGGGTGTGGCTGGAGGAGGTGAGTCATTGGAGGCGTGGCTTTGGGCTATGTGTTTGTATTTGGCAAGTGGAGATCTCTCTCTGCTTTCTGATCATCATGTAGCTGCTTCCCTCCCCCATACTCTTCCACCACGATGTTAGCCTCACCTCTAGCCCCTAGGAGTGGGGCCTCCTGTATGTATTGAAACTTCTGAAACTGTGAGCCCCCAAGTAAATGTTTTCTCCTCTACAATTTTGCTTGTCAGGTTTTTAGTCATAGTGACAAAAAAAGCTGACTAAAACTATCCATTTAGTCAGATTGTCTTTCAGCAGAGTTTTAAAGTTTTTTGTCAAGGACTTCTGCTTTCTGTCACTGTAATAAATATCTGAGATAAATCATCTTCATAAGAGGAAAGGTTTATTTTGTTTATTTAAAAATTTTTTTTTTAGATGTTGATGGACCTTTATTTTATTCATTTATTTATACACGATGCTGAGAATCAAACCTCACCTCACATCTGCTAGGTGAGCGCTCTACTACCTAGCCACCACCCCAGCCTGGAAAGGTTTATTTTGGCTCATAATTTAGGAATTTCAGTTCATGATGGATTGGCTCCATTGCTTTGGGCTTGTAGGGAGGTGGCACACACCATAGCAAGAGCCTGTGTTGGAGGAAGCTCCTCATCTATTGCATTCTGGAAGAAAAGGAAGAGGAAGGGACAGGGTCCCAATATCCCCTTCAAGGTCATGCCTCCAGTGACCTAACTTACTTCCACTAGGCCCCACCTTCTTCTAAGAATTCCAGGCTTCAACACATGGGTCTTTGGGAGACATTCAAGCCCAAATTATAGCTGTGGTCCATCTTGCCTGCATAAAATGTAAGATTCTTGAGGGCAGGATCTTTTCAGTCATGTTTATCATCCTCTATTCATTACTTTTTTTCATGGTGCTAGCACATAGGAGACACTGAACAAATAGTTTTGAAATAAATGAGGGTTCCCAAGCCATATCTCTACTCAGTTTTAGACATCTATCTATTTACTATTGGAAATCTCCACTTAGTATCCCACAGAATCATCAAGCTCAGCATGATTTCTCCTCCCTCTCTTCTCGTGATCCCTTACATGGTTGTAGGAAGTACTGTCCACCCATTCTCCAGTCAGAGATTTGGTAGTCCTCATTGACCCCTCCTGCTCCTTTCCAGTCAGCCTCCTAGCCCTGCTAGTCCCAGCCTCTCTTCAGGCTCCTCCTTTCCAGCTCCCACCATCACTGCTTGAATTCTCTCACTAGATCATTGCATCAGCTCCCAAACCAGCCTTCCACCCTTAGTCTTGCCCCCGTCTCTCCAGTCTGCAGCTCAGATTTGAGCATGCCCTTCTGCATAACATGTCTAACTGGTTCAGGACTGCTTTCACAATCAGATGCAGGCTCCTTAGCCCAGCATACAAGGCCATTCACTCCTTGGCCCTTTCCTGTCTCTCCAGCCACACGCCAAGGCCATGGGAATACAGAGGATGAACACATGCCATTGTGGACATATGCCTGCAGAAAGGTTCTTCTTCATTTAGTGCTGCTACTCTGCCCCTGTCCCTGCCACCTTTTTCTTTCTACTTGCTGCTCAATAAAACATCCTTGCCTTCATTTGGCTAAATAGGAACTTATGCCTGATTTCCACATAGACAATGCCCAGTAAATGTCATATTGAGTATGATTTTTTTTTTTTTTTTTGGTACCAGGGATTGAACCCATAAGGGCTTTACCATTGAGACACATATCCAGCCCTTTTTATTTTGAAGCACTAAGTTGCTTAGGGCCTTGCTAAGTTGCTGAGGCTGGCCTCGAATTTGCAATCCTCCTGCCTCAGCCTCTAGAGCCTCTTTGATTACAGGTGTGTGCCCTCATGACAGGCTTGAATACAAACTTTTAAGATGTATACAAATACTTGACCTCAGTCCCCCACCCCAAGTCATTAAGTTAAAGAATTTAAAGTCCTTAATCTTGCTGCCTGTGGTGGTGCATGCCTACAATCATAGCTGCTTGGGAGGCTGAGGAGGAAGATCACAAGTTCTAGGCCAGCCTGAACAATTTAGTGAGATCCTGTCTCAAAAAAAATAATAAAAAGGGCTGGGGATGTAATTCAGCAGTATAATGCCTAGTACCATAAGTAAGTAGATAGATGGATTGGTATATACATACACATATACATAGTTAAGTAAATTAATAATCATTCTTCAGTCTCAAGGACAAAGTCCTTATACCTGGGACAGGAATCTACACATAGTAAATTCTGGTTTAGTTACATGTCAGGTATCCAAAGGGCTATTTTAAAACCCACATTGATTTCCCCCACAACTCAGCATATTTTAAATGTAAATATTAGCTTCAATAGGAAGGCAAATCCTATGATGTACTCCAGAGTGCCTGGAAGATTATCAGCCATACTGGGCTGTTAGATCCTGGGAACCCATGCTCCAGTGTTCTGTTGAGGCATCTTCTGAGGCAGAGGCTGCCAAATCTGTTCTCAGGCTTTAGAATGTAGAAATGGGGCCTGGTTGGAGTCTACCACTTACAACCTCTGCCTGTTATTTGAAGATAAAGTCTTTTCTGTCCTTATAGTCTCCTGGGCCTTCTGAAAATAGCCATTCACCTCTTTAGCCTCAGCAAGAAGGTGAGGGTGCTCCTTTTCTGTGTGGTGTTACAAATTGGGACCTGCCTAGAGGGGCAGTTGGTTAGAGGTGTTGTAAGTGGGACTCAGGATGAAGATTAGTTAGAGAAAACTTCAGAGAAAAGCTGGGTCGCCATAGGTACCTAGGGTGTGCCCCAGGAATGTTGGTCCCGTGAGGGCTGAGGGAGCAAGAGATGATTGACAGTTCTTAAGTTCTTAGATGCCGTCCTGGTCCAGCCCATATCCTTCTTGCTCAGCCTTCTGACCAGAGATGTGCTGTGCAGGGTATGATTTGTGTAAAGTGACTTAACGCATTCATCTGACAGTGACCAAGGAAAGAGCCAATTGAGTTTGTCCAAGAACTGGTTGAGTTTTAACATGGTGGCAAAGGGGCTGGGTGTCGCTGAGTGGTAGAGCTTTTGTCTAGTATGAGGCCTTGGGTTTAATCATGAGCACTGCAAAAAAACGAAGAAAAAGAAAAAAAGGTGTAAAGCTAGTGACGAAGATTGTTGGTGTTCATAGGAAACAGTTCTTCCATGGAAAAAGAGTGATTTTAATACATAAACTCTCTCAGTGCCACGGAAATACCTTGCCCTCTTTGTGCAGATGCTGCAGGCTGGTGGTAGGGCTTGGTTCCTGAAGTCGGGGTGTGACTCACCAGTGTGGTATGTGCTTCCTGCCTGTCACGCTAATTCTCTTCTATGTACATCTCCAGACCACCCAGCTTTATCTCTGCTGTCTCTGCCTTCTCAAGGCTACTGACATTTCAGCTCAAAATGCCTTTGAAACCACCCTCACATAGTGACCCAAGTCATCCCTGCTTCAAACCCTTTTCCAGCTCTTCCATCATGATTCAGTTAGACTCTTGTGTAGGGTCCCTCCGGGCCCTGCAGCGTGCAGGCTGTGTCTGTTCCTACTGGCTTCTTCATATTCCAGCTGTGTGACCTTGGGCAGTCTCCTCTCCACCATAGTTTACTCACCTGAGCAATGAGGATGATGATAATAGAACCCACCTCACAGTGTTCTTGTGAGGATTCAGTGAGTTACTCCATGGAGAGTGCTTAGGCCAGGGCCTGGAACCAGTCAGTTCTCAGTAAACATTTCTAAGATTACTGCTATACTCTCTGTGAGGGCAGGGAATCACACTTTCTCATCTTTGTATTTGCACCACCATGCTTGGCCTGCTATGTGCTTGGTAAGTATTTATCAAATGAATATAATTTTCTTGATGGTACTTTTTGTCTTCATGTTAATATTGATCAAATCAGAAGGTTTTTTCCTTTGGGAAAGTATCCCAATTTCAGATTCTTGATTTATATTTTCCAGCAGTTTCCAATGGCAGCATATAAACAATAAAAGTTAAATAAACTTAAGAGACCAAATAACCTAAAGACATAGTTAAGATTAATTTTTTGGGCTTGGGATGTAGCTAAGTGATAAATGGCTTGCCTGGCATGATCAAGGTCCTTGGTTCCATCCCCAGCACTACAAACACACAAATAAAGATCAGTTTTCATTTTATTTTATTTTCCATGGTGCCTGGGAT
Source organism: Marmota monax (assembly GCF_021218885.2). Classification (NCBI taxonomy): domain Eukaryota; kingdom Metazoa; phylum Chordata; class Mammalia; order Rodentia; family Sciuridae; genus Marmota; species Marmota monax. Next base: position 999,390 of record NW_026694593.1, on the reverse strand, counting down.
CAAACTGAGGGCCTTACACATGGTAGGCAAGTACTCTATCACTGAAAAGATTGTTGTTGTTGTGATTGAACCTGGGGTACTTTATCACTGAACTACATCCCCAGCCCTTTTTATTTTGAGACAGGGTCTCACTAAGTTGTTGAGGCTGACCTTGAATTTGTGATCCTTCTGCCTCACCCTACCACCTCAGCCTCCTGAGTCACTGGAGTTACAGGTATGTGCCACCACAGTAGTGTTTTCCTTTAATCCCAGCAATTTGGGAGGCTGAGGCAGAAGGATCACAAGTTTGAAGGCAGCCTCAGAAACTTAATGAGGCCCTAAGCTACTTAGTGAAACCCTACCTCAAAATAAAAAGTAAAAAGGGCTGGAGATGTGGCTCAATGGTTAAGTACTAAAAAACAAATAAATAAAAATAAAAGATAATTTTGGGTGTGTGTTAGTTTGTTAGTTACTGGGGATAGAACCCAGGGCCTCATGCATGCTAGGCAAGAACTGCAACACTGAGCTACATCTCCATGTAGATATTTTTAGACAATATCTTGCTGAGTTCCCCAGACTAACCTGGAAATTGCTATCCTCTTAACTCAGCCTCCTGACTTGCTGGGATTATAGATATGTGCCACTACACCCAGCGAAAGATAACTTTTTTGTTTGTTTGTTCTGGGGGAGGTTGTGGTACCGGGGATTGAACCCAGGGATGCTTAACCACTGAGCCACATCCCAGCCCCCCCATTTTTTTAATATTTATTTTTTAGTTGTAGTTGGACACACTTTATTTCACTTATTTATTTTTATGTGGTTCTGAGGATCAGGCGAGCGAGGTGAGCGCTCTACTGCTGAGCCACAACCCCAGCCCCCCCAGCCCTTTTTTTTTTTTTTTTTTTTTTGGTGGTGCTGGGGATTGAACCCAGGGACTTGTGCATGCGAGGCAAGCACTCTACCAACTGAGCTGTATCCCCAGCACCAGGCCCCCCAGCCCTTTTTAAAATTTTATTTTGAAACAGGGTCTCACTAAGTTGCTTAGGTCCTCGCTAAGCTGCTGAGGTTGGCTTTGAACTTATGATCCTCCTGCCTCAGTCTCCTGAGCTGCTGGGATTACAGGCATGCACCACAGCACATGGCAAGAGATAACTTTTTAATATTTATTCATCTTGAATCCCTGATCTGGAGATTCTTTTTTTTTTTTTTTTTTAGAGGGCGGGGGAGAGAGAATTTTAATGTTTATTTTTTATTTTCGGCGGACACAACATCTTTGTTTGTATGTGGTGTTGAGGATCAAACCCAGGCCACATGCACGCTAGGCGAGCACGCTACCTCTTGAGCCACATCCCCAGCCCCTGGAGATTCTCTTTTTATTTTCACGTTTCTCTGGTCTTTTCTCCCTTTTTCGGTCCTGGGGCTGCCCAGTATACACAGAACTGAGAAAGGGGAGAGAAAAAGCCCAAGCAGAAACGTTTATTTAATGGAACAGGACAACTGCAGTTAGTCGGGTCGCTTGTATGCCACACAGCTGGGATCTGTCTTGACAGATGACTCAGTGGCCTCTCTCCCTAGTCTTTTGGTGGTGGGGAACAGGGGAACAGGGAGTGCCAGTCACTGCTGCCCTCTTGTGGGCAACCTGTGAAACAGATATTCAGCTGGGCACCAGGGACAAAGGCAAGCCTTGGAAGCTCCCTTGGTGCTGTGTGCACTGTGATCCTGCCCAACATGTGTTCACTTGTCTGCGCCCAGTCCGTCTTTCCATAGTGTCCTTTACAGTTCATCTGCATATGTAAGCCAGCAGACTATGAACCACCAGGACTTGTCTACACCTATATTTCAAATTTTAATTTTATAAAAGTCAAACTTCTGTGATAATTTACAGTGAGTTGTTTTTGTTTTTGTTTTATGGTTCTGGAGATTGAACCCAGGGCCTCATTCATGCTGAGCATGTGCTATACCACTGGGCTGTATCCAGACCCCCTATAGTGAGTTCTTAGTTCTTTTTTAGTGCAGTGGTTGAAATGTTTTCTTATTGAGTTCAAAAACAATGAAGTTTTCTGACATTGTGTAATGTTTATGAGAAAATAATAATTTAAAATCAGTTTAGTATGGTCATGTCAATTTTGAAACTCATAATGTGACACTGGGCATAGTGGCATGTGCCTGTAGTCCCAGCTGCTTGGGAGACTGAGGCAGAAGGATCATTTGACTAGCCTGGGCAAAACAATAAGAATCTCTCTCTCAAAAAACAAAACAAAACTCAGTAATTTGGGGTGTTTATTTATTTATATCTTATATCATTTTTTTATTTATTGTGGTACTAGGAATTGAACCCAGGGAAGCTCTACCACTGAGCTACATCCCCAGCCCCTTTTATTTTTTCTTTTGAGAAGGGTCTTGCAAAGTTTCCCAGGCTGTCAATGTTTTTAGCAATTACAATACAATTACAATTACAATAGCTAAACTGTGATAACAATCTAGATGCCCTTCAGTAAATGAGTGGATAAAGAAACTGTGGTAGGGGCTGGGGATGTGGCTCAAGCGGTAGCACGCAGGACGCTGGCCTCGCCTGGCATGCAGGACGCTGGCCTCGCCTGGCATGCGTGCGGCCCAGGTTCAGTCCTCAGCACCACATACAAACAAAGATGTTGTCCGCCGAAAACTAAAAAAAATAAAAATAAATATTAAAATTCTCGGGCTGGGGCTGTAGCTCAGTGGTACAGCACTTGCCTAGCATGTGCGAGGCACTGGGTTTGATTCTCAGCACCATGTATAAATAAATGAACAAAATAAAGGCCCATCAACAACTTAAAAACATTTAAAAAAAAAAAAAGAGACTGTGGTATATATACACAATGGAATATTACTCAGCCTTAAAGAATGAAATTATGGCATTTACAGGTAAATAGACGGAGTTGGAGAATATAATGCGAAGCAAAGTAAGTCAGTCCCCCAAAAACAAGGGCCAAATGTTTTCTCTGATAAGTGGATGCTGATCAATAATGGGGGGTGGCAAGGGAAGAATGGAGGAACTTTGGATTGAACAGAGGAGGGGGGGATGGTGGAATGAGACAGACATTATTACCCTATGTAAGGGTACGATTGCACAAATGGTGTGATTCTTTCTATGTCATGTACAACCAGAGAAATGAAAAGTTGTGCTCTATTTGAGTAAAAAATAAAATTAAATTAATTAAAAAAATTTTTAAAAAGTTTCCCAGGCTAGCCTCAGACTTATGATCCTCCCACCTCAGCCTCCAGAGTTGCTGGGATTATAGATTGTACCACTGCACCCAGCTAATAGCATGGTTTTTAAAAGTTACTTTCAGACCTAGGGTTATAGCTCAGTGGTGGAGCACTTGCTTAGTACATGTGAGACACTGAATTCCATCCTCAGCACCACATAAAATAAATAAACAAAGGTATTGTGTCCATCTACAACTAAAAATATTTTTAAAAATAATAAAAGTTCCGGGGCTGGGGATGTGGCTCACGTGGTAGTGTGCTCACTTAGCATGTGTGCGGCACTGGGTTTGATTCTCAGCACCACATAAAAACAAAATAAAGATATTGTGCCCACCTAAAACTAAAAAATAAATATTTAAAATAATAATAATAAATTCCTTTTATTGATCTTTTTGGACTCAGTGGTGGAGCACTTGTCTGGCTGGTATGCATGAGGCCCTGGATTTAACCCCTAAAATCCTGCAAAAAAAGAAAAAAGAAAAAGAAAAGCCTTTTGTGTGTTTTGGGGGGGGGGCACAATTTAACCTCTGCTCTTTAGTGGTGACAGATCCAGTCTGTCTACCTAAGCTGAGTAGAGATGTACCCTGCTTGGACCCTGGTTTCTACTGCTTGGGTGGTTTCTTCATTTGCAATTGCAACCAGGACACATTTACTCATCACCTGCCTTCCAGAGGAAGAAGACTTCTCAGCTTTGAGCAGTCAAATTACTGACATATACCTCTGAGGGGTGGTGTGAACTGTTCTGTAGACTAGTACTGGCAACTATAGCTAACGAGGAACACTCAGTGTGCTAGGCACTATACTAAGTACTTTATGTAGCTGGGCATGGTGGCACACACCTATAATCTCAGCAGCTCGGGAGGTTGAGACAGGAGGATCCTGAGTTCAAAGCCAGCCTCAGCAACAGCAAGGCACTAAGCACTCAGTGATGCTCTGTTTCTACATAAAATACAAAATAGGGCTGAGAATGTGGCTCAGTTGTCAAGTACCTTTGAGTTCAATCCTTGGTACCTCCCCCGCAAAATAATTAAAAAATAAAAAATATTAAAAAGGGCTGGGGACATGGCTCCATGGTTAAGCACCTCTTTTTTCAATCCCTGGTACAAAAAAAAAAAAAAGAAGGACTTTATATATGTAACCTCATTAACCTGATTTAATTCTTAGAGTAATTTTGTGAAATATAGATGCAGTTATTATCTCAATTTGACTGAGGAGGAAACTGAGGCTTATGGAGGTAAATAAGTTGTCCAAGGTCACTCAGCTGATGAGTGACAGAGGTAGAATTTGAACCCAGGCAAAAGAACAGGCAGTCTGTCCTCAGAGCCAGCACACTTTCCAGGGCACAGCTTGGTAGCCTCTGTGTAAGCTCAGAAAGCTAAGGCCAGGAGCCTGTCTGTCACAAGGTTAAGGGGAGCATTGACAGACTGGGAAGGACTCGTCTGTCCAAGCAGTCCAGTCCCTGGACTTGGGGCCCAGGGTGGGAGAGGTGGCTGGATTGGGCAGGCCGAGGGCCAGACAGCTGAGGCCTTTCCTCAGTCTCAGTCACCCATTCTGAGAAGGAGTGTGTTACGTGCTGCTGTGAATCTAACACCGCTCTGGACACCTTGGAGATCCCAGCGACGTTGCAGAGGACATCCTAGCCACAGGGGTGTTATCACTTGTATGAAAAGAGAAAATTTTACAATTGGGGAACAAATGGTCATGAATGTTTTCTAAAACATATCACTTTTTGCTTCTCCCTGAGTATTTTTTAGTAAATCCTCAGGGCATTCAAACCGTTTCCAAATCTGCATTGGCATTCAAAGAAGGAAACAGCTTCCTCTTGTACTCATGGACATTGGTGTCCAGTCTGGCTTTCCTCTTTGGTTAAGCCACATGGTCCTATTTAACATAAATTCCCATCTTGTGTATCTGAAGAATGTGCGTGGTTCTGGGGTCCTCCACTTTCATTAATTTTTGTGGTGCAGGGACTGAGCCCAGGCCTCCATACTAGAGAGCACTCTACCACGGGGCAGCCCCAGGACCACTTTCACTAATTCTTAAACCATAAGGAGGCTGCAGGAGAGTTCATAAACAGCAGTGGTCACCCTTGCCCGGGCTCTGTCTACCTAAGCTGAGTAGAGATGTGCCCTGCTTGGACCCTCTGCCTCCAGAGTGGGCTGGGAGAAGGAAGAGGATTTCTGGTGTTCAAGCCACAATTACCCAGTTTCATTTCCAGCCCAGCTTGGTCAAGGATCATGTGTCCCTTCATATTCCTCCCTTTAACCACAGACTCTGTGGCTGGTGGGGCCAGCAACAAAACAAGGTCTCTGGGATTCTACTGAGGGTTGAAAGGATGCCCAGCATCTTTTTTTTTTTTTTTTTTTAGTTATCAATGGACCTTTGTTTTATTTATTTAAATGCAGTGCTGAGAATTGAACCCAGGGCCTCATGCATGCTAGGAAAGTGCTCTATCACTGAGCCCAGCATCTACCCTTTGAATTGTCCTTTTCACTCAATCTTAGCCTCCAAGGTGTACTAATATGAAATGTTTACCATTGAAAAGGTAGGAGGCTATCCCTATGACCCAAAAGTGTGCTGGTAGGTGTTTAAAGCCAACTCTCTAAAAGTAAGCCCTGATTTGCCAATTTCAAAGTGTACATTTTCCTAAGCTACCGATTTGGCATTACCAAATACAGAGTTGGGAAGAAATGGACAGTACATCTTTGTACAGCATTTCTGTTACACAGAGACAACATATAAATAACCTCAGGAGCAAATAAAGTGCAGTAGAATGATTAGAAGGTAGTATTTAGGGGGTGGTGAGTTTCCTTGTTTTTGTTTTGTTTGGTACTGGGAATTGAACCCAGGGTTGCTTAACCATTGAGGCACATCCCTGGCTCTTTTTTTTTAAAAGTATATTTTAGTTGTGATGCACACAATACTTTTATTTATTTTATGTGGTGCTGAGGATCAAACCAGTGCCTCGCACCTGCTGGGCAAGCTTTACCACTGAGCCCCAGCTCTTTTTGTATTTTATTTAGAGACAGGGTCTTGCTGAGTTGCTTAGGGCCTCGGTAAGTTGCTGAGGCATGAGTCCTCTTGTAAGCTACTCTGAGCTGGCTTTAGCATGACACTGCTCTTTCTCACTACCTATTTCCAAAACTGTGGGACTTGGGTGGGGAGGCCCAGCGAGCTGTGAGAGAGGTAGAACCAGCAGTGATTCCCTAAATGGGGATGGGACCCTGTATCTGGCTGCAGGTGCCTGTGCCATGTTTATCCAGTGGTCCACCAGACTGATCCACATGATTGAGGAGCATCCTGACCCCCAGTAGAGTCTAAGTGCAAGCTGTTGTGTGCTTGAGTGCTCTTGGTTGGCTTAGACACATTCTGAAGTTCACTTAAACGTTGCTTCACAAGAAACCAACACCTCCTCCTCACCTTAAAGAATGAAGCACCATAACTCTGGCCCATAAACCACTCTCCACAGTGGTTAAGTGCCACAGTCATATGAGCCTCTGTTTGCTGATATCTCTCCATTTTGCCCTTTCAACTGGCAGCTACAGAAGGGCAATTCCCAGTACCTAGTGGGCAATCAGTATATAGCAGGTACTCCATGATTTAAAAAAAAAAAAAGTTTTCCTTTCCCCCCCCCGCCCAGTACTGGGGCTTAAACCCAGGGGTGCTTTACAATTTAGCTACATCCCCAGCCCTTTTTATTTTGAGACAGGGTCTCACTAAGTTGCTAAGGCTGGTGTTCAGGGGGACTGGAATGACCAGAGATTCTCAGAGTATCATCCCTAGACCAGCAGCATCAGCCTCACCTGGGAGGTTGCTAACTGACCGAGGGCAGTGATCTATTATTATAACAGATCACTTTCTTGCTAATTTTATGCACAGTAAGGGTAAATAACCATAGCTAGATGAATCATGGCTCACTTTTTTTTCTTTTTAAGACGAACTCACTATATACTTCAGATCTAATTTTTTTTTTTTTGAACTGGTGACTTAACCCAGGGGCACTTCACCACTGAGCTGTATCCACAGCCCTTTCTAATTGTTTTCTTAAATTTGAGACAGGGTCTCATTAAGTTGCTTAGGGCCTCTCTATGTTGCTGAGGCTGGCCTTGAACTTGTATCCTCCTGTCTCAGTCTCCTGAGCTGCTAAGATTACAGATGTGTACCACTGTGCCCAGTATCCAGATGAGTCTTGAACTCCTGGGCTTAAGTGATCCTCCCCCCTCAGCCTCCCAAGTACAAGTACATGCCACCGATCCAGGCTTATGATGACCCTCTTTTTTCCCCCCAGTCCTGGGGATTGAAACTAGGGATGTACTACCACTGAGCTATTGCCGTAACCCCTGTTTTTGGACAGGATCTTGATAACTTTCCCAGACTGACCTCAAACTTGTAATCCTCCTGCCTCAGCCTTCTGAGTTGCTGGGACAGTAAGTATGTGCCTTTGAGCCTGGCTCATCGTAAGTCTCTTTAAGAAGTAACTCCCTGAACTCAGTGAGGGCTCTGCTGAGAAAAAATGGGGAAGCCAAGTGGGGCACTGGTGGTGGGATTGAAGCATCCTATGATGTGAGCTGCTGATGAGAGATTTGCATTTATTGTCATTAGCAAGAGGGCCATGAAGCAGATAAAGCTTGAGTCCTATGATGAGAATCAGAGGTGCCCGGGCAGCTTGATGACTGGCTGTGCACTTGACCCTCCCTACCTTTGACTTCTCTTCTTCCTGCCAGCTACCAGAGATTCACGGACTGTTATAAGTGCTTCTACCAGTTGCAGCCTGAGATGACACAGCGAATCTATGACAGATTTATAACTCACCTGGAGGCATCTATCCGGGTGAGTGACAAGAGGCCCAGAAGATACCATTAGCTTAGTTTTTTTTTTTTTTTTTTTAAGGGGGGGGGAGAGAGAGAGAGAGAATGAGAATTTTAATATTTATTTTTTAGTATTTGGCGGACACAACATCTTTGTTTGTATGTGGTGCTGAGGATCGAACCCGGGCCGCACGCATGCCAGGCGAGCGCGCTACCGCTTGAGCCACATCCCCAGCCCTAGCTTAGGTTTTTATCTCTAGATTGTTGGTCCTCTGGGGGCAGTGACCCTACTCTTTGCCCCTCTGTCTTCTCAGCCCCTTCAGCCACCCTCTGTGCACAGCAGGCTACAGTGCCAGTCACCCGCCTCCTCCAAAGAATGTGGGTATCTTAAATGCCCCTTTCTCTTATTGTGCTGTATTGTAATTATGTGTTTATATGTCGTCTGCCTTACTGGGCCGTGTGTGCTCTGCAAGGGCAGGACAGAGTCAAGTTCATCTTTGTATCTTCAGTTTTTGGGCCAAGGTCTTGCCCAGAAGAAGCCAACTAATAAACAATCCAAAAAAGGCTACGATTCCATTCATGTCTTTAAGTAACTGCAGTGTCTCTAGAGAGGCAAGGACGGCCCTGTTAGCACCACAGTGTGAGGAATCTGGACAGGTGCTGAGAGTGGACATAGGCAGTGTCCAGCCCCCAGAAATGAAGGCAGGGAGAGAGGCTTGCTGCACGTTCTTTCTAAATGTTTGCCATATTATATTTTATTTCCTTTTTTAAATATATATATATTAATATGTTTATATATATATATATATACATATATATATATAAAGTTGTAATCAGACACAAAACCTTTATTTATTTTTTATGTGGTGCTGAGCATCGAACCCAGTGCCTCACATGTGCTAGGTGAGCACTGTGCTGAGCCACCACCCCAGCCCCTATATTTTATTTTCGTAAGTATAAATGTCACATGTTAGCCAGGCATGATGGTGCACTTCGGTAATCCCGGTAACTGGGGAGGATAAGGCAGGATGATCACAAGTTCGAGGCCAGCCTCAGCAACTTAGAAAGACACTGTCTCAAAAAGACTGGGGACGTGGCTTGGTGGTATAGCACCCCTGGGTTCAATCCCCAGTACCACGGGGGTTGGGGGGGGCAGAAATGAGCCAGAATTTAGTGTATTTCTACTCTGGGCTTGTCTAGTATCATTACAGTTTTTTCCTCCTTTCTCTTCAGGAGGAAATTTCAGAAATTAAAAAAGAAGGGAACCTAGAAGCTGTCTTGAATTCCTTGGATAAAATTGTGGAAGAAGGCAAAGACTGCACGGAGCCAGCCTGGTGAGAAAGGAGCGGGAAGGGACCGCACTTCAGCCTCTGGTAGGAGACTCTGAGGCTGACCCCATATCTGAGACACTGGGCTCTATATAGCCCTGAGAGAGGACCCTTTGACAGGGACAACACCAAACAATAACCAAAAACAGTTGAAATGCAGAGTTCCCTCCTGGGAGGAGAGCCCCAGGGCAAGTGCATGTTATTATCCAGGGGTTCGGGAGGGAAGTGGTTTGGAGGTCCGACTGAAGAGGCCTTTGAGAGGTCATTTCAGGGCCTGTTGGGCCTGTGGGAGGAAGGAGGGGAGGGACAGAGGACACCGAGCAGTGAAATTGGGAATCCTATGTAGATTAGGCTGGCCAGGCACTGGCTTTGAGTCATTGGTTTATTCAACACACATTTAGGGTGCACCTACTACACGCTAAATACTGTTTTAGAAGCCAGTGATGTGGCAGTGAACAAGTGACACTCTGCAAGTGACAGTTCAGTGGGCAGCTTGGTAGCCTGGAATACCATGAACCAGAGGAAGAAGTAAGGCCTTGAGCGCAGAGTGGAGAGAGAGGCCATCAAGACCACCGCAGCCTTCCACTACCTCTGCCCTCACAGGACCTCAGGCCAGAGGGGAGAGATGCCATTCTTGCGCTTTGTGACCTTACTTCTTCTTTTTTTTTAATATTTTTTTAGTTGTAGACGGACACAACACTTTTATTTCTTTTACTTATTTATTTTTGTGGTGCTGAGGATTAAACCCAGAGCCTCACACATGCCAGGCAAGCACTCTACCTCTGAGCTACAACCCCAGCCCGTGACCTTAATTCTTAAAAGAATGAAATTTTACAACTAAAAAAGAATTTTTAAGCCATGTGGTGGCACATGCCTAGAATTTCAGTGGCTCCACAAGTTCAAGGCCAGCTTCAGCAACAAAGCAAGACCCTATCTCAAAATAAAAAGGGCTGGGGGGTTATGTGGCTCAGTGGTTAAGCACCCGTGGGTTCAATCTCAAGTAGCAAAACAAAAAAAAGAATTTTTAGAAGAACCTACAGTGGCGCCTGTTCCCTGTGTGACCTTGCCTCCTTAGACCCTCTCTCCTTATCTTCTCACATCATCCAGCCTCAAGGTCTGGGTCCTCTCTCCAGAGGCTCCCCACTGGGAAGTCTCATCCTGTCACAACCCCATCTCTCCAGCTCCCAGCCTGATAGGGTGATACACAAGCAGGGCACATGTTCACAAGGACAGCGGCAGAGGCTGGGAAGTCACCTCTAGACCTGGCGTCTTGAAGATGGGGGAGTGTGTGTGGGAGAGAGGAGAATGTGGAGTGTGGGGTGGAAGGCTGGTGGCAGCGGGCCTGGAGCAGGCGGTGTTCCCATCAGGAGAAGGGCTTGGGAGGTAAGAGGAGCCAGCCCAACTTGGGACTGGGGTGGGAACATCAGTGACTTGGTTTGTAAGTAGAACCCTCCCACACATTGTCCCTCCCTCTCTGTCCCCCATGTGGCCCTTCAGGCGCCCCAGTGGGATCCCAGAGAAAGACCTGTGCAGCACCATGGCACCCTACTTCCTGCAGCAACGGGACACCTTGCGGTGCCATGTGCAGAAACAGGAGGCCAAGAACAGAGAGCTGGCCGATGCCATCCTGGCTGGGCGCAGGCAGTTGGAGGAGATGCAGCTGCAGGTCCAGGCCCGGCAGCAGGCCTGGCAGGCAAGTGTCCAGCCCTGCCTGCTTTCCCCTTCATCCCTGATAGGCCCTCAGAGATCCCCTCCCAACATAAGGGACCCCAGAGGCAGGAGGGGCCTCCTGTGGTGGTAGAGTCACATATCACTTCTGCTTGGATGTGTGCAGCAGGCTTCTCCCACCATAGCAGATGGGCTGCTGCCCGCCCTGCCCCTGCTAACCTCTAACTGCAGCATGGATTCCCTGCTGCCACGGCTGAGGCCCAGAGAGGGCAGAGGTGTGTCCCAGGAAATGGTGATTGTACTTCTCCCTGGGAACATAGACAGTATCTTCAAAATGTGCACACTGGAATGACTTCTAGAGCCCTAGTACATCTGGAACTCATTCTCCAGCAACAGTGTATGTCCTTTGAAGATGAACTTAATTTTTGAAAGTGGCACAAGTGACTGAGGATAGAAAGGGTAGAGTGATCAAGCTGGCTGATACAGCTGGCAGGCGATGAAATGGGGTTTTCAGTGATGAAAAGGGGTTTCTTATTGGCTCAAAAAAGTTAAAGAAATTATAAAAAATAAAAACAAAAAGTACTGGGGATGTGGCCCAGTGACAAATTGCCTCTGGGTTAAATTTCCAGGAAAAAGAAAAAGAAAATGAACTCTGCCCTGGGGAGGCCTAGCCTAGGTGTCCTTGGTACCCAGCCCTCTATCAGTACCCATTGAGTGGTAGACTTCCTGCCTATCTTTGTCCTAATGCGCCTTCCTGGGCCAGTGATGAGTCACATGGCCCTGGGGGAAACCCACGCCCCAGTTCAGCTCAGAAGAGAAAGGGTTTGGTTTCCTCATAGCCTGTGTAGCTATTCTCTCCTGCTGATTTCAGGCTCTGTATGGAGAACAACGGGAACTGCTGGCCGTTCTGAGGGAGCCAGAGTGAGGTGGAGCCTGTGGCTGAGAGCAGAGGGCAGTCAAGGTCGAGGGCTGTGGTCGGCATGCTGGGCCTGGGCGGGCTGCCTTTGAGGACAGCTGAAATGGTGCCAATCTCCAGGCAGTGATGGAGGATCAGGCCCGAGCAAGCCCCACTGCTGCAGTGCTGTGAGGCTCCCCCGGGGTCACACATACTACCTTCAGACTCCTCCCTTCTGCCCAGAGATGGTGGCCCAACGTGGAGTCTGGGCCCGACTCTTTCTCCTTCAGGTGCAGGCCAGCACCACCCCCAGCGCTCTCCTGCAGGCTGCTTGGCACATTCCCTCCCTTAGGGAATGTGTTTTCAATTTCACTGATTGTCCCCTTGCTGGCCAGCCCAAGGTCGCTCGCCATGTTCTCCCCACATCCGTAAATAAACATCCTCCACTGCACTGTAATCTGTGAGGATGCTTCCTTGCCCGGCGTCTGTTGGGCCAAGACCACTTCTGGGTCCCCAAGCTCCAGCTTCAGGCAAGGGCTTGGTCAGTCCAGGCTGGATAGGGCAGTTGTATGTGACCATCATGTGCCAAGGGCAGCAGAGCCCCGTTTTCACAGAAAGTGGGACACCTGGGTCCCCCAAAGTCAGGATGAGCTGTCAAGGGTATGTCACTCTTCGTCCCACCCTACCTTCTCTTTGACATTTGGATTAAGTGTCCATGGTGGAGGCCTCCAGGATAGTTGGGCCTCAGGACAATGTGACTCATGACTGCTTCTCCACTGTGCTCTTCTCCAGCCAGGGCCACCAGGACCGGAGAGGAAGGGGGACGGTTTTGGGTGGAGGGCAAAGCTTTTTGCCCTGGTATGGGCCACACCCTAGCCCCTTGGACAGAAGCACTGGGGACAAATTGGAAGACATCAGAGTGGCTCCAGCTTTTACCTCTTTCCCCACCAACAGCCCAAGCTTCATCTTTCCCTCTGCCCTCCTCTGCCCTGTGGAGCTGCGGCATTAATAATCCAGACGCCTCCGTCCTGCGCAGCCACCTCACCGAGTGCTGTGTGTATTTGTCAGAGTGGGCAGGCGGCCTCCAGCCCCGAGGGGTGTGAGTGAGGACACTGGTCAGCCGGGGGAAGGAGCCGGGCCACCCTTCCTTGCTAGGCCGGCTGGAGGCAGTGGCAGCTCTCAGGTGTGGGCTGGGGTTTTCAGGCTGGGACCTGCGGGCCTTCCTGGAGGACTGGGGGAGGCAGGTCCCTCCCTGAGGCTGTTAACCTTGGGGAGGCTGCAGGGGTAGGAGAATCGGAGGGTCAGCAGCCCAGAGATGCATTCTGTCTTACACTCCTCCAGGTCCTCCCTGCTGGGTCCCCTACCACAGTGCCCTTTCATACCTGGAACTTAGCCACCTGGCCTGCCCAGAAATGGAGAGGCTGTCCTCATACACCCAGCCCTACTGTATCTGTTGGCTTTGACTCTTGGACCTGTGCTGCCCTGACCCCTTCTGTTCCTGAAGCAGTTGAGTGGCCCACACCACGCCGGCCTTTGATGTCTGCTGGGTGGATGAGGCCATTGCTGGCACTCCCTCCCTAGGTTTGGCTCCTGCCCCGCAGGCAGACAGTGCAAATCATAGGCCTTAAGAGAGCTGGAGCTCTGGAGCCTATTTTAGACCTGAGCACCCCCTTCCTCTCTCGTTCCACTTAGATCCCAGCCAGGACTTGGGCGGAGGCTGCAGTCTCACAGAATGGAGAAGGGTATAGGGATCTGGACAGCCCCCTAGGGCAGGGGCCAGGGGTGATGTCAAGAGCCTGGCAGCCTCTGATTGTGGCTGTCCTCCTTCATCACTCCCAACCACAGTATCCTTTGGGGTTTGGCCTACAGAGCCAGGGCAGATGACCCCCAATTAGCCCTGGCCGCTTCCCCATGCCCTGCTTGACCATGTGGGCGTAGCCCCCTCATCTCTGGGGTGGTATAAAGAGTGCTGGAGTCAGGAAGAGGCAGACCAGTTCCAGCAGCAGTCCTGACAGTGCCAACGGACACCATGAGGACCCTCACACTGCTTGCCCTGCTGGCCCTGGCTGCACTCTGCCTCGCTGGTCGGGCAGGTGAGTACCCCCACTTCTCCCCTTTTCTTCCAGTCTGGACACCCTTCTGCAGGCCCACACTGTCCTTGTGGAGGGAGAAGCGGGAAGAACAAGCTACCAGAGAAGTAGGGGAAGGAGGATGAGGGCCCTTGGAGTGAGCCAGGGGTGAGCTGGGCACCTTTTCTTTGCAGATGCGAAGCCCAGTGGTGCAGAGTCTGGCAAAGATACAGGTATGGGCCTGGTAGGGGCTCCTGGCACCCCCTCTGCCCTACGCCCTTCAGTCCCATTCCCTGTCGCCCGCTGACTCCTGCCTGTCAGGAAGGCCTGCCTGCTCCCCTACTTATTGTCCCAAGCCTGGAACCACCTGACCCCTGCCCTCTTCTCCATGTTCCACAGCCTTCATGTCCAAGCAGGAGGGCAACAAGGTGGTGAAAAGACCCAGGCGCTTCGTGGACAATGGGCTGGGGTAAGTAGGAGATGCTGAGCAGGGCCCTGCACCTGCGGATGTGCTGGGAGGAGCCATGGTAGGGAGTGGCTTTTAATAGGGACAGACAGGGGGTCCCTCCTGGTAAGCACTCTGGAGTCCGCATGCAGTTGGAATAGAGGGTGAGCATATTGCATGAGGAGTGATGCCACCGTGTGGGACTTCTCAGAGCCCCAGCTCCCTACCCGGATCCCCTGGAGCCCAAGAGGGAGGTGTGTGAGCTCAACCCGAACTGTGACGAGCTGGCTGATCACATCGGCTTCCAGGACGCCTACCAGCGCTTCTACGGGACCCCAGCCTAGGTGTCTGTGCTGGCCGTGGCAGCCCTGCTCTGGCTCTGCGCCAGGACTCCTCCCTCGCCTCCCCCTCGGTCCCTCTGCCCTGCCAGTGTGGGCATCCCAGCTGGTCCAAAATAAAGTCCAGAGGAGGAATTGATGGGCTGTGAGTCTGTCCATTCTGTGGGGGAGGGGCTTGGCGGATGGAGTGGAGAGAAAGTGTCGCCTTCTTCAGTCCCAGAAAGTGCATCCCGAAGTCCTGTTTGTTTATTTATCGAAGCTGCTTTGTTCCAGAAAGCATGGAAGGTGGTTTCCTAAGGCTAACTAGGCTTCCCAGCTCTGGCCCAGCACCCCTCCCACACCAGTCCACTGAATCAGCCATGGCACAGCAAACACACCAGCCCCTGAAGGCCTGGACATCTTGAGTATTCAGCTGTGACCAGGACAGATTCATCACTAGGCAAAAAGGTGCTGGCAAAGAAGGTGCTACCTTGTTTTGGGGGGTGGGGAGCCAATGTGTGGCCCTTGGCTGGTTAATAAGCATTCAGGAAAGGCCTAGGTTAGTCAAGTCAGTTCTTCTGGGCTGAGCGGATACTTCGGGGAGCACCAGAGATGGGCCCGGTGAAAGGGCCCGACACTCCCTGCTTCAGCCCCCAATAGGGCCCGGGGGCAGCTCCAACCTGGACACACGCATCTCCTCCCATCTCCCCTCACAGACCCTCGGCACTTACCCCACTCCCTCCAAGAGCCCCTCACGGCCCTCGCACTCTGCCAGTTCCCTCCGTCTGTCCCTCCTCTCTTCTGCCCTCCCTCTCTCCTCAGCTACTCTTGGCTCCAGGCTCAGATGTGTCCCCACCTTATCAGGCCTGGTCTGGGCTCCACAGCAGCACTGGGTCCTGGTCTCTGCCTCCCTCCAGGCCAAGGTCAGGGATGAGTCTCACTGTTGCTTGGCCTGAGCTCCCCCCTCTGGCGGGCCACCTTGCAGCAGGGGGCAGGTCCCAGGGGCTCGAAGCAGGGAGGCTGTGAAGGCAGCAATGATGACCAGGTTCCCAGCCACTGCCAGGCCCAGGGTGGCCACTGTGCCCTGCAGGCCCAGGGGGGGTTCCTGGGTGGCCAGCCAGGTTCTGCGTGATCCCATATCAGCTAGTACCGCCTCCAGCTGGAAGTGGGTGCCCAGCACTGCACAGATGTGGAATAGCTGATGGCTGTGGCCTGGAGGGAGGGTGGGCAGGTCAGGCACACACCCATTCCCAAGGCTCACTGACCCACTCTGTAACCCAGGGCAAGTCACCTGTCCTCCTACTCCCCTGTAAGAAACCCTGACTCCCAGAATTGTTAGAAGGGGGACTGAGCTGATTTGCATAAAGCCCCTGCATAGTGTATTAGTTTCGCTGTTTCTGAGGAAGGGCCCACCCTTGGGCTGTGAAATCTCTCTACCTAGCTCACTCCTGCCCTGGGAAATTGTCTCCCTGGCCCCGTCCAGGGCCGGACGGGCATATCCTCACCGATATAGTCAAAGCGCCCAGGCGCCAGCCGCTCTGGCAGGTGGGAGGCAAAGAGGAAGCCAGTGAGCAAGGCACAGAGGAGATGGTAGCCGTGGCTGGTGCTCAGCGCCTCCTGTCCGCAGCTGTGACCCCGGCCCCAGCACAGCCCCAGCTGGCGGAGGAAAAGCATGGCTGGTGGAGAGGGCCTCTGAGCGGAGTCGGAGATGGGTCTGGGACCTGGCCAGGGTGCTGAGCCTGGAGAGCAGGGAGAGGGCTGGGGGAGACGGGTCAGGAGGAAGCCGGGCGGGCCCGGCAGCCTTACCCTGTAGAAGAGTGGAAGGTTGTCGAACAGGAAGGGATAGGCGAAGGCCGCCGTGCGGAGGACCTTGCTGAACCCAGGACTTTCTAGTTCTGGGAACCTGGGAGACACGGACAGGCTGGTCGCCATTCCTGGCTCAGGCAGGGATCAAGAAGGGCAAGGGGAGCTTGAGCCAAATGGGTGTCAATGAAGCTTACTGGCTAGGAAAGCCCTTAGGTCGCACGCCTCCCTATATAAATGGCCACGTCTGTAATATGGGGCTAAGGACAGGCTGTGGAATGAACAGACAGTTGGGCATGTGTAGGTGCGTAAGGGCTGGCCTGTGGCCTCCCAGCTCTCCTCTCCTGTCCCTCGGCCTGGCTTCGCCCTCGCTTCCCCGGGGGCGGCGCCGGAGCACCCACCGGGAGTAGCAGGAGAGGCCGGTGCACAGGAGGGAGTTGAAGGCGGCGGCGGGCACAAAGAGCTGGTGCAGGCGGCCGTGCAGCCAGGAGGCCGGCATGGAGTAGGCGGCGTAGGGGAAGGCGCAGCCTGCGGGGAGCGGCGCGGCAGGAGCTGAGGCCCGCGCGCCCGGGCCTCCCGAGGTCCCCCGCCCGGCCCCGCCTCCCGCCGCGACCCGCCGCCGGCTCACCCAGGCT
This sequence comes from Marmota monax, assembly GCF_021218885.2. Taxonomy (NCBI): domain Eukaryota; kingdom Metazoa; phylum Chordata; class Mammalia; order Rodentia; family Sciuridae; genus Marmota; species Marmota monax. The sequence goes on along the minus strand of NW_026694593.1, from coordinate 982,194 downwards.
GTAGAGGCTGAGCGCGCCGTAGTCCAGGAAGTAGCAGATGTGACGCGCGCGGGGCGACATGGAGCTGAAGGTGTGCGCGCAGCACGACGCGAAGGGGTAGAGGCAGGCGGGCAGCAGGAAGATGAGCAAGGGCCAGTCGTAGGGCTCGGCGCGGAAGCCCGGGCCCTCGAGCAGCGCCAGGAGGCGCCACAGGAAGTACCTGCGGCGGGAGGGCTGGGCTCAGGCCGCCACCCTGCCCCGCGCTCCCGGCCCAGGCTGCGCCCTGGAGCAGAGCGCCCCTCACCAGGTGGGCAGGAAATGGGTCCAGATGTTGACCGTCTCGTTGGTCATCTGGAAGGAGCTGAGGACACAGTCCAAGGCGGAGCTGGTGGGGCGCCGGTAGCCCGACATGATGCCGTCTTCCCAGAACACCTGGGGTCGTGGTGGAGGGAGAGAGGGGCAGTCACTGTGCCCTGCCCGCTCCGTCCGCCAAAGACCTCTAGAAGCCGGTGAAGAGGATGCGCACGACGTCACGGGTCCCCAAAGACGAACCAAATCTGACCCCCATCTTACATGGCCCCAGTACCCACAGAACAGATGAGAAACAGAAGAGCCAGGACGGGGGACAAGATGGGCGTGGAGAGGCCACAGGGCAGACTGGAGGAGTCTGAATGGGGGCGCTGTGGGCTCTAGGGAGGGGCACACGCTCTCCGAGCCGGGCAAGCCGCCTAGGAGGGGACAGGAGGACAGGAAACTGCTGCAGGGGGATCTCCTCAAGAGCCAAAGAAAAACGTCGCCCACAGTCCTCTGGGGAGAGAGGGTTGGTGGGCGAGGCCCTCACCCTGGGAACCTGGTGGACTCGAAGGAGCTGGGGCAGCTTGAGGCTGAGCATGGTGGCCCGGCAGCTCCACGTGGACCTGGAGATAGAGTGGGGGAGCGTCAGGGACCAGCCCATCCACAGGCCGCTTTCCCCGGGGCGCAGGCTAGACCTGGTTACTCAGCCCAGGACTGGGCGCCTGCGTGGTGGCTGGTGGCCACGGGCTGCTTCCTCCCGGCCAGGGTAGGCTGGCCAGGCTCCCTCAGGGAGCCCCACAGAGCCCTGCCTTTCTCACTCCCCACTGGAGAGGCTGTCAGCCTCAGCCTGGAGCAGAGGGCCCTGCGTCAACCCATCCCCTGGAGTCGGCCCCCTAGTGCTCTCTTGGCCTCAGGAAGGACCCTGACACCTGGAGGCCAGCGGAGGCTTGAGCGCCCCCTCCAGCAGAGAGCCCTGGTGCCTGGTAGAGCACTGAAACCTGCCCTGGGGGAACTCCCTGGAAGAAGGATGCCATCCAGTGGGCAAGGAATTGGGTCCTGGTCTTCTCTGAGGACTACACTTGTGCCCAGGGGATACTCGGGTCCCTGCCCCTCCTGAGCCCCAGGCCCCTCATCCCAGACCTGTGCAGTGCCTCCCGGTGGCTGCAGCTCTGCTGCCCCGCCCGCCTCTCAGGCTGCTTGTCCCCTGCATTCCTTGGCACCAGCCGAGGGGATGGGCTTGGAGGTGGGCGGGCACCCAAGAGGGAGAAAAGGACACTCCCCGTGTCCCCAGGCCAAAACTTTCCAGCAACTCCGCAGCCAGCCCCACCCCTCTTCCTGCCAAGTCTGAGCTGCGCGGGTCTGGGCCTCACCCAGGCCTCTACTTGTGTCATTCAAGAGTTTGGGTCCTCAGGGAACTGGGTGCTGAAGGTTGGGAACAAGGGTGCCTGGTCCCTGCGCCTCATGAACAGAAAGGGCTCCCCCAGGGTGTCGCTTGCCACCTCCTTTCATGGAGAAGGTGAGATGATACAGGGTCTGTCTCCCCTCAGGATCCCTGTCCTCAGAAATAGGGTTTGGAGCTCTAGGCCACGGAAATGAAGGGTCAGACAGACACTAACCAGGACACCACCTGGAACCCAGAAGAGGAAGGGCCAGGGCCCAGGTCTTGAGCTTCCTTACCCAGAGCTGCAGGGCTGCTCCTCAGCTGGTGGCTCCGCCACCCAGGGCTCCTCAGGCGGAGTCCCAGGCTCCTTCAGCCAGGCTGACAGGGAGAAGAGTGCCGGGGAGGCGGGCCAGGCCTGGGCGGAGAGTGGGGAGACAAGGGGGAGCCGGGGAACAATCCCAGCCTTGTCCAGCCTCTAGGGAGCAGCACGGGGTGGCCCAACCCCATTAGCAGGCAGCTCACTCGGCCTCCTGCAAACAGTGGCCCCTCCAGCAGGACCCGCCTTGCTGTGCAGACTGGCTGGGGCAGGCCCTGGTGGTGTGGACTCCAGTCCCCTCTCATCAGCACACCCCGGTTCCAAGTTGTTCAAGGAACGTGGACGGTTTAGTCTCAGGCCCCAAAAGGGGATCCAAATCCCTAGAGGGTTTTTTTGTTCTTTTTTTTTTTTTTGGTAGCAGGGTTGAACCCAGGGTGCTAACAACTGACCCAGCCTTTTATTTTTTTGAGACAGGGTTTTACTAAACTGCTGAGGCTGGTCTTGAATTTGAGGTCCTACCTCAGCCTCTGGAGGGTGCTGGGATGACAGGCGTGTGCCACTGTGCCTGCTCCAAACCCCTACGATTTTGACTGCGTTTCAGAAACGCCAACCCCTCTCCAGCCTCTCAGCACCTGGTGTCTGGGAGGTGCTCAGAGCAGACTGACTGTGGAGGGGCCACCTCCCCGCAGGGACGGATGTGCCAAGCTTGTTTACCCCCAAACACAAGGGTCATGTGGGTGCTGACCCTCGGGACAGGCACTGAGGCTGGTTTCAGGGCTCCCCCTGCCCCCCCCCCCAACCCAGGAAGCACTGCGGAGGCAAAATTATTGTTTGGGCCTGTCCTTGTGAGGAAACCATGGGGCCATGAGGTCAAAGAGCGACAATCACAGAGCCATCTCCAGGGACTTCGTTCCTGAGGTGCACTCGAGAAGCATCCCCAATACCCCAGCTCCCCAGTGAGACTCTGGCAGACAGGCTCAGGCTCGGGGGTCTTTATTAAGTGATGCTTTAGTCTCAGTCTCTGCCAGGAACCGGGGTGGGGATGACTGTTCCCCCAGGTTCCCAGACACACACTCAGAGGTGGCCGCCAGAAGCCAGCTCTCCTCTCAGCAGTCCAGGAAGCTAGGCCAGCGCTGGCTGGGTTGAGGGCAGAACTGAGACCCTCCTCCCCAGCCCCCAGCCCTGCTCTACTGCAGCCTGGGGGGAGGGCCGAGGCGTCCTGGCCAGCGCCCCCCACTCCTAGGTGCGACATTCACTGCCCTGAGCTATTCATGATCTCTGCTCCCACATGGTCACCTGGACACTCCAAAAGCCGGCTCATGCTCAGCCCACCAGACCTTTAATCCTGGGGGAGGGAAGCCCATCAGGACGGTGATCCTGGCTGGCGGCTTCCGCAGGCCTCCCCTTTCTACGGCCCACTGAATGCTGGCCGCTTGTCTTTGGCCTCCCTGGGACAGTAGGGGTGGCCTCAGCCTGCACTCCACCCTGCCCCAGCGCAACAGCCAAGGGCACAGAGCACAGCAGTGGGCTGGTGGCACAGAACCACCGCTGGTACAGGCCAGCCTGCCTGAGCCCCACGTAGGGCTGCCCCTGCCCTGGAAGCCAGACAGGCAGACGGGGAGCAGAAGAGGGGCAACTGGGAGTGTGGCTCCCGCAGCAGGGGGGACACAGACCCCACCCCTGCCACACAGCATGGGCTGCTCCAGGCCCTGCTTTCACAGAGCCCCACAGCTGGCTCCAGAGCAGTCCTGCCCCCCAAGGGAGATGAAAGGAAGATGGGGTGGTCCCTGAGGAGGGAAAGGGTCTGCAAAGAGCCACCGACGCCTGTAGTACTCAACTCTCCCCGGGGCCCAGAGGGTCCACCGCCTGGCCCCTTCCACCTGCACCTCGGGTAGAACGAAGGGCCCCTTCTGCTGTCCCTTCCCCTCAAGAGGTCCAGGAACAACTCCAATGAAACGCAGACACCTATGCCTGCCGCCTGTCACCCGCCCAGGGGACAGCAGGAGGGTCAAGATAGGAAGGCTGGCGGGGAGCCCAGCCCAGGCCTCTCCTGCTCCAAGAACTTTCCTCACTTTCCTGACATCATCTTGGCAACAAGGGACCCCCCCTCCCAGCTGGCTCCTGGGCCCTCCCTCAGCTCCGCACAGCTGGGCTTCCTTCCTGTGTTTGGTGGGGTGGCTGCAGGTGGTGGTCCCGGCTGCCGGGGAGAGCAGGAGCGATCTGGTGTCAGCCCCTCTGCAGGGCCTCAGGTCAGCCTCAACCAATCTCCTTCCACTGCTTGTAGAAGTCCAGAACATTCTTGATGTCCACGCTGGCATGGGCAGCGGCCTGCAGGGCTGCCTGCAGAATGAGGGAAGGAAAGGTGGAAGAGGCCTGGCCTCCTGAACTGCGGGACAGCTGCTGAGATCTGGGGAAGGGGTGTGGCAGGGGAAGGGACATCTGCCTGGGAGATTGAGGACAGATGCCATTCAGGTCTGCTTCCCCACAGTCCACCCTGTCCCCACCTCACTGGTGACCCACCTGCATGGGCCCTGAGAGCGCGCTGGGGTTATCCAGGGGAAGGCCTGTGACAATGGTCACCATGCCACTTGGGTCCTCTTCCCCTGTCCCCTGGGCTAGAGTCAGTTGTTTGCAGCTGTCCAGGATCTTATAGAGAGTCCTAGTGGGAAGAGCAAAAGACGGGCTGAGACCCAGCAGAGCCTAAACACGAGGGTCCCCAGGGGCCAGGGGAAGCTAAGAATGGGAGGACACCAGGAAATGGCAAGAGAAGCCAGGCAGCCAGGGGCAGGGGCCCTGAACCTGGCTCTGGGGGATGTGCTAGAAGACAGCAGAGATGTGCCCGAGCACAGCACCAGGCCCAAGCTTCTCGGGCTTGAGGCTGAGCCCATCCAGAGGGAGGAGGGCCCCGGGGCTGGGCAAGTCCAGAGCTGCAGGAGGCCCCCTGGCAGGGGGGTGTGGAGCCCAGGACTTCCCACGGAGGAGCGAGGCCGGTTCCTGGAGGAGGCTCTAGCAGTAAGGGCTAAAATTTTACCAGGCATCTGCATCCTGCCTCTTCAACTTATGCCGCTCGAAGCTCTTCCCCACCTCCTTCTGGCAGCGAATGTACCTGCAAGAGATGGAGCGAGACAGGGTCAGGGGACAGGAAGGGCACTTTATACAAAGAAAACCATTGTAACCCCAGGGTCGTGATTTTGCCAGAGGGGGAGGGCTGGGCTGGCTGGTGGCACTGCTCCCACCAGGATCTTTTAGACTTGTTTCAAAGTGGCTTCCTGGTCGCCAGGCCCGGCTGCTTTCCTCTGATAACATCATTCTCTGGTTCCTCCCGGGGAGGAGCCGGGAGCAGCAGATGCTTTCAAGTCAGGGCTTCTGGAGACGAGGTCCACACAACTAGGCACCATGCAGCTCCTGGCCACGGGAAGCAGATGCAGGGGAGGGCGGCACCCCCCTCCTAGTTCTCCAGCCCCAAAGGCCAGAGGGCAGCTGGACTGGATGGGGAACCTGCATGTGCTGCCATGCTCCTCGCTGACTGGCGGTCTCCCGCCTCGCCTCCAGCCTCGGCTCAGTGGGGAGCTGGGAGGCCCCGGGTGGTCCCTGGTTCCCAGCAGGAGAGTTCCACACGAAGGAGCCCACAGCCTGGAGCTGGGGTGGTGACGGCTCCCTTCTCCCCTGTGCTGTTGACCACAGACTTGCCCAGAGGTGAAAGGACAGCAGCTCAGTGCTCCCCCTGGGCCTCTTGACCCCTGAGTCATCCTCTGTTTCAGCAGCTGTGACCTGGACTTCCAATGATCTCTTCCTGGACTCTCTAGGCAGCATGCAGACCATGACACCAGCCGCTTGTAAGCACGTGCTGTGTCCACCGTGGGCCAGGGCCCACCCCACTCTTGCCAAGATGTTCTCACCTGTTTCCTTTTTTAAATTCTGCCTCCAGGTACCGGATCCCATCTCGGGCTCCGGGGTGTTCCTTCTTCAGCAAGTCCAGGCCATCGATCACTGGGGCACAGGGTCGGGGTAGGCACAGACAAACAGAGGAGCTCAAACTGCTGACCTGGGCTCTGTGGGAAGCATCTGCACATACACTGGCACCGACTGCAGGGGACAAGGGCCCGTGGTGCCCCACGAGGCTCCTAAAGTTCTTTGAAAACATGACCTTCTGCCAGCAATTTACCAAGAGCTTGCATTTAGATTTTTCTCAGTGGATATTCCAGCATCTTGTGAGACAGCATTTAATGGAGAGTATTAAGGCCATCTCGCAGACGAAGTGACTAGGTTCAGAGCTGTGGCGGCACTCGACCAAGGGCACTATATAAACTGCAGGTTCTCCTCCAGCCCCCGAGGCCAGTCACCCCAAACCAGGCATCCTCAGTCTGTCTTAGGCACACATGTACCTTTCCTCCTACCTCCCAAAATGCTTACCTGTCCTTGGGATGATGACGATGAAGCGGCCACTGGTGGCCAGCTGGCGGATGATAGGGAGATGGTGGCAGAGGGCTTGGGTGTCGGGGACGAGGTAGGGAGACATGGCCGACTGGGCCTTGGGCTGCTGCAGGCTGCCCTCCAGCTGAGAGACCTCGAGCTAGTTAGAGGAGACAGAGTGAGAAGAGCTGCCAGGCCCCGCAGCCTGGGCTGAGTAGCAGCAAGAGAACCCAGGCAGCAACAATAAGTGGCTCCTTCTCTTGCTAAAAGGGACAGCAAAGTCTATACCAGTGACCTCAGTGGAAAGTGGACAGGAAGAAAGGGTAAGTTAACACCAAGGGCAGTGATGTGCACCCAGGGCCTATAATCCCAGGGCTTGGGAGGCTCAGGCAGAAGGATCACCAAGTTCAAAGCCAGCCTCAACAACTTAGCGAGGCCCTGAGCAACGAGGAGACCCATCTGGAAGGCAAGAAAGGTGATCCAGGTGAAGCTGAGGGACACAGTGGCACAGAGCAGGGGTCTGCAACTAGAGTGAGATCCACCAATGAGGTTCAAGCAAAAGCCGGGCCAAGAGCAGGAGGAGCACCTGGCCCCACTTCCTACCTGAAGCCGGAGCTGAGCCATGTCTCTCATTAACCTGTTCCGCCGAGCCTCCTCCTGCGCCTACAGAAGACAGAAGCTGTGAGGTCAGAGGAGGGCACTGCCCTCCAGAGACCATGACCACCAGCAAGCTCCCCTGGGGCCTGAGACAAGCTCATGCCTGCTGCAGTAGGGGAGGGAGGAATGGAAGAGGAAACCCTCTTCTGCGCACCCAGCAACTCCCATGACCAGGCCACACTGGACCGCCCGCAGGGGCTGTCGTGACGCAGGACGCCACCTGGCTGTGCCTCGGGGCCTGGCTGATATCTGCTCTTCTTGCTCTCCTCAGATGGGTACCCCCTAGAGGACCCGGACCTACATCCTTGGCCTCCTCCCACTAGCTGCTCGACAGTGCCCTCCAAATCCACAGACTCCGCCGGGACCTGACCAGCCTGTCCCTTGTTTCTGAGGGAACCCTCCATCTGCCTCAGTCAAAAAGCCTGCAGCTGGCTTTGACTCTTCCTCCTCTCAGCCCAGAAGTTACCAGCTTTCCAGACCTGCCGACTGCACCCCCTGACCAGCACAGGGACTCTCCACCTGCATGGGCCACCCCAGTCCCAGCCAGCATCTCTGGGTCAGTGTCGTCAGCTGGAGCTCTTCCCTGGTCGAACCCCGCCCGTCTCTCTACCTGCAACCACAGCGATCGCTTAAACCATCTGATGCCTGTTTGGCCCCGTCTAAAAGTTCTTTGATGTTTTCTTTGGCTTTTTGGATAAAGTCCAAATACTGCAATATGGTCTAAAAGCAGGGGACAAGGATGGGGCCTCTGTCCTGTGCAATACGGAGAGCCGCTGGAGACTCCTGGAGGAGCCAAGCAGTCAAGGTGAGACCTCACCAGACCAGCCGCACTGAAGGGAACTGAAACAACCAGCTGCAAGTCTTCAAAAGATCAAGGTTGGGGAAACTGAGGCGCTGTATCATACTGGAGGAGACTAAAGAGACAACAACCAAATATGTGGGACCCTGCACTGGGCTAGGAGGAGAGAGACGTCAGTGGGAACCGGTGGACTATGACACACCTGCAGCTAGCAGCACCGCCCCAACCCAAATCCCTGCTTTTCTAACTGTATCGTGGCCAGTACAGAACTGTGCAGAGTCCCACACAATAAGAACTGTCCCGGCTGTGTGTGGTGGCGCACCCCTGTGACCTCAGCTCTGGAGGTTGAGGCAGAGGGTTCAAAAATTTAAGGCCAGCTTAAGCAACTTAGAGAGCCTGTCTCAAAAAAAAAAAAAAAAAAAAAAAAAAAGTGATAAGGGCAGGTGACAGCGCAGGGGTGGCGCACCTGCACTACCCCCGTGAGGCACCATATGAAAAAGCCCTGCCCAAGTGCCAGTAGTGATCGCCGGGAAGCACCTACACAGGAAGCGCGGTGAGGCGGAAGGCCAGAGCCTGGGGAGGCACTTCCCCACAGGCCTGTCGGCAGGCTAAACCCAAAAGCACTTCCCTCCAGAAATGGGGCCCATGAGTCTCACTTTTATGCTAAAACTCTCTTTGTGGAACCCCACGTTCAAAAGAGGGAGCGGGGGTACTTGTATGATTCCTGCCCCAGAGAATCGGTGCAGGCCAGGGACCCACGGGCCAGGGGTGAGGAGGGCTACACTGAGCTAAGGGCCCTGAAGTCACCCAACAGCGCGGACAAACCTGGTGCTCTTCAGATAGCCCATCAGAAGAGGGGACCCCACCCCAGGCGCACACTGCCGCGGTCCTGTGGAGTAAGTGCCCACTCGACCTACACAGAAGTCCAGTCCCTAGAGTGGCACAGAAGAGCCAGGAGAAGAACTCAGGTTTGGGGTTCGGGGTCACTCACTGCACAGCACTTGCCCAGCATGCCAGAGGCCCTGGGTTCAGGCTCCAGCCACACACACAAACTGCAACAAGAACTCGGGTCTGTCCAACTCCAGAGCCCTGGCTCCACTCTGATGACACCTGCTGACCTTGGGAAGGCTCCCTTGGGTTCTTTTTCATATATGAAACAAGCTCTTACTTCCCAGGGCTGCTTCAAGGTTAAATGAATGTCACATACGAACCAGTCTTTGCACCCAGAAAGGTTTTAACGAATGACAGGAGATTGGCAATGTGACCTTCATAACCCTCCTGCTCCTGGGGGCTGGGCCCCGTGGTGGGGAAGCCTGTGACCTGGGCAGAGCAGAGGCAGTGTGGCCTCTGATGTCCAGTTCCACATGAGGTGGCCTTGCAAGTGCTGCCCGCGCCCACTGCCTACCCTCGGAGCCTTCAGAAACTTTTGGCTGAAGGAAACGCCAACGTGTTTTGAAGCTGTGTAACTTCCCCACAGTTATTTTTGTAACTCCATCTTTTCCTATGGAACAGCAATAAACCCTGAATACAAAAGGTTTGTTTTTAACAAAATATGCTTGTTTATAAGACGGCAAGGAAGGGAGTTTCTGGGGAGCAGGGTCCCTTCAGCTCAGCAGAACGTCCGCAGGAAAGGGGCTCAGAGCTAGGAGGGAAGTGCTGGCCTGGGGCTGGGGCTGGGGGAGGAAGCTGGCTGGGGCGGAGACTAGCTTGGGATGAAGAAGCAAACCAGAGGCTGCTGAGACACCGGCCTGTACTTCCCGTGCCAGACACCAATACCCCAAATGCACCAGAGAGGACAACATGCCCAGGGCCCATGGAAAGAAACAGACTGTTGCTCAGAAAGTATCAGCCCCACAAAAGAAAGGACTGCCCTGTTGGTGGCTGTAACCCCAGCGTCTCGGGCACCCACACGCCTAGCACCGAGCAGACTCTCAATGGGTATCTGCAGAATGAAGCACTAAATGGAAGAGAGGTAACGGAGGCCACTGCTGACTCTTTGGGGCCCCCGTGGAGGGGAGCTTGAGCAGAAGAGGTCCCTGCATGGTGCCGGGTCCCAAGGGTCTCCACCCCTTCCTTTCCTGTCTTCTGTTGTCATTGTTTTACCAAGGACTGAACCCAGGGGTGCTTTACCACTGAGCACATCCTCAGCCCTTTTTATTTTTTTGTTTTGAGAGAGGATCTCACTAAGTTGCTTAGGGCCTTGCTTAGTTGCTGAGGTTGGCCTCAAACTTGCCATCCTCCTGCCTCAGCCCCAAGTAGCTGGGATTACAGGTGTGCGCCACACGCCAGCTCTCTACTCCTCCGTCTTGATGCCTCTTTCAGGGACAGGAATGCTGCTGAGCACGACCTGCCCCACAAGACAATGGACAGGGCACACTCTACGCACCCTTCTCCCCTCTTCCCGAAAACCCCAAAGTCGATTCCATTTATTCCCACATAAAAAATGAGGAAACTGGCTTTGCAAGGTTCAGGGAGTTTCTTAATTCAAAGCAGGAGGGAACAGAGATGGCCACGTCAGTCCAGGGACAGTCCTAGGCCATGCTGCCTCTGCTCAAGACCCCTCTCACTCTGTGTCCAGGCCCCATCCCTTAGTCCCTCCCGGTCCCCCTTCAGGAAGGCCAGCTGGCCTTCCCACTCACCAGGTTCTTCAGGAAGACCGGCAGTGTGGCCAAGCCCCCGCCCGGCCCCTCAGGGAGGCCCGACTCACCATGCGGAACTGGGCCTGGGCCTGCTGCAGCAGGCTCTCCTGTTCAGACTGGGCCGTGCTGACAAAGATGCCGACCTCGGGGTTGAACTGCAGGATGCTGCCTTGCAGGCGGGCGACAAAGTGACCGAAACTGCGGATGCAGCAGATGCGCACCACCGACTGCAGGGAAGCACAGGAGCAGGGCCTCTGGCCAGCCTGCCACCAGGAGGCTCCCGTCCCTCCCGCCCCCCACCGGCCCCGCTACCTTGGCCCTGGGGGTCTACAGTGGGAGGGAAGAGCAGTGAGGCCCAAGGCCTCTACCTGCCAGAAAAGCAGGAAGCAAGCAGGGCAAGGAGAGCCTAAAAGATGGGAGAACCAGGTCTTGGTCTGGAAGAGCAAAGGGCACGGAGGGGACCCCAGGAGAGCTGTGTTTAGGGTCACCCGCCTCCACAGGTCTCAGCTTCTTGATGTAAAATGAGGATTGAAACAGATGGGTATTTCCCCACTTTCTTTCGTCAGTAAAATCTTCTTCCCCCTCCAATGCAAACCCTCTCTGGAGCCCTCAAATACAAAGCCCAGCACAGCCAAGCGGCTCCAGTGAGAGGCAGGCAGCCAGGGGAGGGCCGGGGCACTGGGAGGCGCCCCGACAGCCCAGGAGGTGACGCAGACTCAAGGCTGAAGGCAGCGGGACAGTGGGCAGCACAGCCTCCCAGCGCAGAAGCCGGGCTCTAGCTGAAGAGGAGGCTCCAGCTCCCGGGAGCAGGCGTCTGGCGGCCCCACCCCAGTCCCTACCCCAGCACTGCGGCCCTGCATGACGGGCACACAACACCCTCTGGCAGGAGAAGGAAATGCTCACCTCCTCCAAGGCGCTGAGTAGGGGCCGGTCCGTGTCAAAGTTAAAGCGGCGGTGAGCAGCCCGGAGGGGAGGCAGGTTGCGGAGCGCCATGTCCTCCGGGAGCAGGGGGCTTGAGGGGAGGTCAGGCAATTCACAACTTTCCAGAAGATCCTGCACCTCAGGACATAAGGCCAGGCCTGGGCAGAAGGAGGCCACATCAGACCATCTGCCCTGGAACTCCCGGTCAGGGGGACAAGCCCTCACCCGTGGGAATTACGGGGCTGGCAAGGCAGGACACACCACAAGGACAGAGGGGAGGAAAAAGAGCCACAGGAGGACACCCAGGCAGGACACAAGAGCTTAAAGGGTCAGAGGAGCAAATCTGGGCGCAGGAGAAGGAGGACGCTCAGTCCATAAAGGCTCCCCGACGGAAGGCACACACTGGGGTGCAGCTGGGAGAGGGGCTCTGGAGCCAGGAGCGGCTGCAAGGGGAGAGCAGGCGACCGTTCTAGCGGCAGGAGGGAGGCCCGTCAACTCCCAATGCCACAGGCATCCGAGCAACAGCAGCCACAGCGCCTGGCTCCTCCCTGGGTGCCTTCCCCAGGGAACACGGCCCTCCACGCCCAGGCTACCTGCCCAGTGAGTGGTGCTAGGCTGGACACCCAAGAGGCCGGACCAGACAATGACTGCTGTGTGCTAGGGAGGCCCTGTAGTGAGTCCCACTGACCTCCTTACCCCAGGGGCTGGGCTACGGCAGCGGGAGGGGCTCAGTGGGGTCTGGAGGGAAAGGGATGAAGGACAGTGTCGGCGACTCGCTCACCGGACTCCTGGAGCTCGCCAGCAGCTGGCAGCAGGTTCAGCAACACAGACAGGCGGTTCCACAGACTCTGGGAGCTCTGGGGAGGGAGAGGAGGGCTTGAGCCAGGGACTTCGGTGCTGGAGGAGAGCAGCCGGCCAGGGCGCCACGCCGTGGGGACTGGGCTCATGTTGGGGCCTGGTGGGATCTGACAGGAAAATTAACCACAGAGGCCAGGGGGCTAGCAGAGGACCTAGAAAACGGAGGGGGTGGCGGGGGCAACCCAACTATTCCCACGGGACATGGGGCGGGTTCAACTTCTTCACCAGCAAACTTCATGAAAAGAGGGCAGTAGGGGACAAGAAGGACTTCCTGGATCTAGACAGTGGGAGAAGTTCAATGTGGAAGAGGTGACTTCTCCACAGCCAGCAGAAGCTTTTCTTTCGGCCCTCTCTTCATGTGCCCATTCTGGGACACCTCTCCAGGGATCTGACCTAGTTCGTCCACCGTGACTACCCTACACCTCCTTGACGACCAACGACTGGGCACCTGTCCTCACACGTGGGCACACACCCCGGGGTGTGCCTGGACCTGGCTTAAAGCTCTCGTCTAGGGAAGGGGGAGAGCCACTGGGAAGAATCTTGCATAGCAGGGCAGGTGGACTCCTGGGGAAAATAAAACTCTGATACAGGCTGGGTGCCGTGGCCCACGCCTGTAATCCCAGCGGCTCGGGAGGCTGAGGCAAGAGGATCGCGAGTTCAACACCAGCCTCGGCAATTCAGCGAGGCACTAAGCAACTCAGCGAGACCCTGTCTCTAATAAAATACAAAACAGGGCTGGGGACGTGGCTCAGTGGTCAAGTGCCTGAGTTCAACCCCTGGTACCCCCCAGCCCCCACACAAAAAAAACTCTGATACAAATGAGAGGAGGAGAAACAGCCATGACCCACCCAGGCCCATGGTACAAAGTGACACACCCGGAGCCAGTGCACCTTCTTTGGACACCCGCTCAACCCTGTCCCAAGTTCCTGCCTCCTGTCGCCATCCTGCACTCCACCTCTCCCTTCTCTGGTCTATGCGTGCTGAGTCTGGCCTCACACACACACACTCATCAGGCCACTCATGGCAGGCATTACGCTCAGCACAGGGCACAGAGAGCAAAGCAGGCAGCCTTCTTGCTGTTCCCTGACCATGGGCTCTTTGAGGCAGACATCAGGCCTGCTCCTTCCCTGGAGCCCAGACAACAGGTCCCTCTGCCACCATCCTGGGACCTGACACCGGGGACAAGGAGCACCTGAGCACACACGATGATGAGGTCGGGGTTGGTCCGCAGCCAGTCCAGGAAGACCTTCACAGCAGGAAGCAGGCCCTCGGCCGTCAGCACCTGCAGCTTCTCCTGCAGGCTACGCTCGTTGCGACAGGAGCGCCCACTGGACTCGCTCCCTTCCGACTCAGAGCCCTCCTCAGACGCTGGGGTTGGAGGAAACAGAACTGGGATCAACAGTGAATGGCACTTTGCAACAGGCTTCAGTTCTGTTGGGGGACAGGCCACCTAGATTCTTCTAAGGAATTCTTTTTTTTTTTTAAATTTTAATATTTATTTATATTTTTTAGTTCTTGGCGGACACAACATCTTTGTTTGTATGTGGTGCTGAGGATCGAACCCGGGCCGCACGCATGCCAGGCGAGCGCGCTACCGCTTGAGCCACATCCCCAGCCCTCTGCCCAATTCTTTAAGGCCCCTAACTGGAGCTTCTAAACCAAGGGCTTGCTGCCTTCCAGTACGATTCTTTCAGACTCAAGCTAATTTGTAACACTGGTCTAGAGCTATTTGCTCAACCAATGTTTATGAAGTGCTTACTCTGCCCTGGAAGACAGGGCAGACAGTCAGAAGGGAGCTCTCAAGGAGGGAGAAAAACAGGGGGCACAGGCACAGGTGCCAAACAATTACCCTCAACTCTCAATCCTCTACTTTGTAGAATAGAATACAGAACAGGGCATTTCACCTCTCCGAACAACAGCCTCTGCATGTCTTTCATTCACTCAAAATGAATGGGGATGTCGCTCAGTGGTAGAGCACCCCTGGGTTCAAACCTCAACATAGCACCAAGAAAAAAAAAGGTTGGGGGTAAAAGGCAGCCCTGGAGACAGAGCTCAGTGTACAGCGCTGCGTGGCAATGCCTTGGCTTCGATCCTCAGCACGAAAACAGAAAAGACAACAGCACTCAGGGTAGGGATGAGAACTTTCACGACTGCTCCAAAAATTCAAAGTCAAACAACACCCTGGAACCATCTAGCCTAATGCCTCACGCAGAGCAGGTCAACAAACGCTTGTGCTGCTGAAGGGCACTCTCTCTGCAGGCAAGATCCTCAGAGAAGTCCCTCCACCCCACCTACCCTGATGGGGACAGGTTTCCTAGCTTCCAGAGGCCCAGAGGGACCTTGGTGGCACCTGGGGAGAAAGCTGCAGTTGCACCTGTGTGAGAAGAGAGCCCAAAAACTTCCGGGCAGTGTCAAGTGGGAGGGAATGGGACACGAGTGAGACCAGGAATGGGTAAGGAAGTGAGCAAGAGGAAAAGTCCTCAGGAAGACCCTCCTGGGCTGCCCTGTTGGAAGAGTCAAAGGTAAGGCAACGAAGGTAGGAAGAAGTGGTTCACAGAGGGGAAGAGTGGCTTCCCTCAAGTGACTTCCCAGGGCACAGAGGTGTGGGCCATGGCAGGATGGTGAGGGTGACCCCATACCTGGCTCTGAGGGCCTGTCCACATCCCCATTGACACAGGGCTGGCGGCTGGTCACGGCATGAGGGTCGGCGGTGGGCTGGAGGAGCAGGTTGCTGAAGGTGGGGGCCAGTCGGAAGCAGCGCTTGGTCTGGAACATCTGAGTTGACATAGCTTGGAGGTTGCTGGCAATGCTAGCCTCACTGGGGCCCAGAGGGCCATTGAGGGAATCAGGGGCCTCGGATCTGGCCTGAAGGGGCTCCAGTGCTGGGGATCGTGTCCCCTCCTCATCCTCCATATCTTCCAGGTCTGACCGGGACTCCTGGCTGTTCATCTCCGAGTCTGTCTCGGCATCAAAAGCTGTGCCCCCACCTTCCAGACTCTTGTCTGAGCCACTGTCAGAGCCCTCGCTGGCCCGGGCTGAGTCATGGCTTGAGTCAGACTCAAATCCTTCACTCAGATCGCTGTCATCACCAGCTTTGGGCGGATGCCGGCGGCGGCGGAGGCAGGAGAGGCGGGAGAACTTTCGGCTCTTTCTACCCTCGACAGCTTGGGGTGCTGTGGGGGGAGGAGGCTCAGGATCTGGCTCCTCTTTCTCCAGTGGCTCCTTGGACTCGGGTTCATCTGTGGGAAAAGGAAGGTCAAATAGAGCCTAGGGAAAAATTACAGCCTGAGACCTGGAACATTCTATCCACACCTCCACTCCCGGCTGAGTATCCCCCACCCGCCCCCGCTTTTACGCCACGGAACCCAGGGCCTCACGAGTGCTAGGAAGGGCTCCACCATTAAACTACATCCCAGCCATTTTTATTTTTAGCAAGGGTCCTACTAAGCTGCTCAGGCTGGCCTCCAACTCCAATCCTCTTGCCTCAGCTCCTGAGGAGCTGGGGTTCCAAGTCCGCTCCGCTGCACTCCAACCTGTTCCCTTTCACATCCCCGTCCCCACACCAGTCTCTCCACAGTCACCACCTCCCCCATTCTCCCACCTGTGCCATCGCTCTGGAAGGCCGGGACAGGGTTTTCGCCCTCCTCGAGCTCAGCCTGCAGCCGTATGTTGACATGGTTGACGAGGTGGGAGAAGAGGGCCAAGGTGAAGGCAATGGCTGCACTGTACTGCTTGGATCCTGAAGCCAGGGAAGCCAGGCGTGAGGACCCAGGCCTGATAAGGAACAGGCACCTCCAGCTCCAGCCCCATCTTACCTGTTCTCAACTCATCCAAGGATCTGACTACACTTCAAAGCTTCTGCTAAGGTAAAAAAAGATTTCCCAAGTCTCTGGACCATCGTCCTTCTGACAGTCTAGAACGCACCAGCTCACCCTGTGCCCCCTCATGGAAGCACACCTTTTGTCCTAGCTCAGGCTTCAAGATTCTTCCCAATTACCCAAGAACTTTGCGTCCGGCCCTGCCCCTCCCCTCCTCCCTTCAAATCTTGCTCTACAAACACCTCTGCCAGAAAGGCTTCCCCAGGTGCCTGGGTGGGAACTGTGTTGGTGTCATCAGCTACATATTTGGCCCTTCTCTGACCAAGTGTGTACATATCTGTGTGTGTGTGTGGGGGGGGGTATGGGGGACACACTGTTGCCTTTGCTCATTCACAGGAGGCCACATAGGTGAGGTTCTTTGGCCCCCATTTCTCCCACATCCAAGCAGTGAAACAGTGAAGGGGCTGTTTGTGGAAGGAAGTTTACATGTAACGAGCTGCAAAACAGGGCGTGAGGTCCGGTCAGAGGGGAAAGCGGGTCACGAGGAAGGTTACCTGCTCTCTTCAAGCTGTGCACACCCATAAGGCAGATGATGACCATCTGAAAGAGGAGCAGATCTGGGAGAAACGCATATCCACTCTCATACTCCTCCTCCTCCTCACTGGCCAGGCTGAGGTTGGGCGAGGAGGGCAGGTAGAAGAGACAGAGGTTGAAGTCCTCCAGGACCGACTGGCAAAGGGAGGTCAGCTCGGAGTCCACAGAACTGTGGAAGGGCAGGAGTAACAAGGCAGGTCAGTGCTGGGCCCAAGGGAATTGAAAATGAAGACTCAGCAAGACTATGGGGTCTTACAGGTGAGACCAGGGGAGGAGACAGTGCCGGGCTGTCTCCAAAGCAGACAAAATGGGCGTGGCTCTGTGGAAAAGCACTTGCCCCCCACAAAAGGCCCTGGGCTTCATCCCAGCACCACAAACAAACAAAAAACACAGAGCAGACTAAACAAAATGAGATGGGGTGTGGGTGCCAGTTCTGTCTTCCACACTTAGGACCTACTTTGTCACAGAGGGTGAGCTGCTAGGAGAATGGACAAAGAGCAAGGGGTGCCAAGGATGGAAGAGTCCTCACTGGGGCTCTCACAATGTGACTTTTGCTTCTGTTTTTCTCCACTCACCTGCTTTTGGGCTGCAGGAGGCTTTGCAGGTACATAAAGTTCACCAACAGTCTCTTAATATCCTTACATCTGAAACAAGAGGACCCCAGGTAAATGTTAAGTGGCCCCAAAGTCCCCGCTGCACTGACAGGAAGGTCCTGTCTTACTCAGACCCCACCCACCTCTTTTTGCTGGGAGAAAGCTTCCGCGCCTCACACTTCTTCAGCTGGTGGTACATTTTGGCTGCCTTGTCATACAGCCGCTTGAGGTTCCCATAGGCCCCCTCAAAGGACACTTCTGACTGGATGCTGAAGGAGATACGAGGGGTAACTATTGAGTCTTGGCAGGGGAGAGGTGGAGAAGGGCATGTCACTCTACCGGGGCTTTAGGGAACAATGTCACTAGTATATATAGGCTGTCCCCCACCTCACCTTATATATATATATTCAGGGTAAAAGACTCCTAAGCTACCCAATAAAGTACACCCACACAACTTCCGAATTTGTTGCTGATGTTTTAAATATGTTTTTTAGTTGTAGATGGATACAATACCTTTATTTTTACTTATTTTGATGCAGTGCTGGAGATCGCACCCAGTGCCTCACGCGTGCTAGGCAGGCGCTCTCCCACAGAGCCCCAGCCCCGGCACTTGCTGTTGCTTTTGATGTACTGGAACGTAGTGCGCCACCACTGAGCTACACCCCCAGCACTTTTTATTTTGTATTTTGCAACAGGATCTCACTAAGTTGCTCAGGCTAAGCTTGAACTTTCAATTCTCCTGCCTCAGCTCCCCAAGTTGCTCCCAAGAGCCACTGTGCCCAGCTCAACTTCTTCCAGATGAATCTGAGTAACTGATATCTTACTCTCCTCAATATCCGGAAAATAGACAATAATCCTATTCTACATTATGACCTTAACTTAGTTTAATCACTGAAATACATTATCCTAACTACAACAGGCAGCATTTAACGAGCATTTACTACGAGCAAATGTATCTACCCACATTGTTGCAGTTAATCCTTCCAACACTCTTTCAAACACAAACACTACTAAGCATCCCTTGTGTCAGGTACATAGAGTACCC
The DNA here is from genome assembly GCF_021218885.2 of Marmota monax. Classification (NCBI taxonomy): domain Eukaryota; kingdom Metazoa; phylum Chordata; class Mammalia; order Rodentia; family Sciuridae; genus Marmota; species Marmota monax. The sequence goes on along the minus strand of NW_026694593.1, from coordinate 963,887 downwards.
TAGCACTGTCCACTGTTAAAAGAGAGGAAAGGGGGCTGGAGTTGTGGCTCAGTGGTAGAGTGCTTGCCTGGCGTGTGTTAGACCCTGGCTTCGATCCTCAGCACCCCAGATAAATAAATAAAAGATCCATTGACAACTAAAAAAAATATTTTTAAAAAGAGAGAGAGAGAAAAGGGAGCCTGTGAGAACAAGGACATTGCCCAAGGTCACACAGCTGACTCATGGCAGAGCTGAGGCTCCGAGCCCATCTCACTACAAAACCAATAACCTTGGCACTACTTCACAAGCTTTGTTTTTTTGTCTTATTTTAAAAAAACAACTTTTAGGGGCTGGGGCTGTAGCTCAGTGGCAGAGCACTTGCCTAGTATGTAACAGGTACTGGGTTCAATCTTTAGCACTATATACAAATAAAATAAAGGCATTCTGTCCATCTAAAACTACAAAAAATTAAAAACAACTTTTAGGATTGGAAGTATAGATCTGTGGTAGAGCACATGCCAAGTACGCACAGTCTAATCAAAAAGCCAGATCACTTTCAGGAGAGTCTATGCCTAGCATGCAGGAGGCCCTGGGTTCTACCCCCAGCACTGCAAAAAAAAAAAAAATATATATATATATTGTATTTTAAAACTTAAGATAAAACAACTTTTTAGTTATAAAAAGCAAGGTGTAAAAAGAATATACATTGGTGGTAAATTAAAGACAGTCATAAATTCTTTGATACTCCTCCTGCTGAGAAATACGGTTCCTCTCTTCCCCTTCAGTTTTACAGCAGGAAGGGCTCTGCAAAAGCTCTGACCAGCAGAAAAGGGCAGAAGTGGCTAGAGGTCTCTGAAGTCAAGCATTAAGAAACTAGCACAGCCAGCTGCTCTGGCCCACGCCTGTAATCCCAGCGGCTCAGAAGGCAGAGGCAGAAGGATCAAAACCAGCCTCAGCAAAAAGCAAGACACTAAGCAACTCAGTGAGACCATGTCTCTAAATAAAATACAAAATAGGCTGGGGATGTGGCTCAGTGGCCGGGTGCCCCCTAAGATTAATATCCTTGGTACAAAAAAAAAAAAAAAAAAACTACTTAGCAAAGAATCTTGAATCTCCACTATGTAGCATCCACATTCAGCTGAAACAGCACCCAAAATAGAAGGAATGATAAATTCTTTAAAAAAAAAGAAAAGAAAGAAAGAAAGAAAAAGGAGAAGAAAAGAAATTGGCAGATACTGTAGGTATTGTGACACATGACTGTAATTCCAGCAACTTGGGAGGCTGAGGCAGGAGGATCTGAAGTTGAAGGCCAACATGGGCAATTTAGCAAGACCCTGTCTCAATAAAAAAAAAAACAAAAAAAGAGCTGGGGGGCTAGGGTTGTGGCTCAGAGGTGGGGCGCTTGCCTGGCATATGTAAGGCACTGGGCTTGAGTCTCAGAACTGCATATAAAGAAGTGAACAAAACAAAGGTTCATCAACATTTAAAAATTTAAAAAAAAAGAAAAAATTATATATATATATAAAAGAGCTGGGGTGGAGACATAGCTCAGTGGTAAAGTGCCCCTGGGTTCAATCCCCAGTACCAAAAAATTATTATTATTAATAATAATAGGGCTGGGGTTGTAACTCAGTGGTAGAGCACATGCCTCGCACGCATGAGGCACTGGGTTAGATCCTTGGCACCCCATAAAAATAAATAAAGATATTGTGTCCATCTACATTAAAAAAAAAAAAAAAAAGAAAGAAAAGAAATAGAATCAGAATAAAAGAAAAACTGACAGACCCTACTTCTAAGTCTCTCAGGGCATACATGGTTCACTATTGGAACGTAAGGCATTATGTGAGACGTCTATCTACCTTGAGGAGGAGACCACATGGAGAGCCCCTGAGACTAAATGGAGAATGGGGTCCAGATGAGCCAATCTTCCAGACTTCTCAGACCTCTAGATCAGGTGAATTTCAAAGAATTCAAGGGTTGCCCACTAAGCCCTGCCCAAATGCCTTAACTCATAAAGCATGAAATACAATTGTTTTAGCCCAGGAGAGTAGGCTCTCAGTGGGACCTCCCAGACGTGCTTGGCTCTATTTTGAAGTGACTTACCCTAAAGCAAACTTATGAGTGTGATGGGGGCCAAAAACGAGTAAGGGAGGGATTCTCTGAAAGCACTCAAGAAACAGGAAAGACACATGGAACGTCATAAACCGGGTAATCACACTGAGGAAGGAACGGCTGCAGTAGCACAGTGGGGGTGCCAGGCTGCCCTGAGCTGGAGAGGCACACCCCAGAGCTAACCCGTGGCTGATACAGGCAACGGATTTCCTTGACCTTGTGAACCAATGATTTCAGCACATGGAATCAGAAGGCAGAATTAGGTCATTTACTGTATTACACTTGAATGTTTGATCATTTAAGCTAAGAAAACCATGTTATCCCCTTTGTTTAAAGCCCAACTCACTTCATAACCTCTCCTAAGAACCATTTGGCTTTAGACCTGATTAAGTGACAACAGGGAGTTTTCCAGGCAATTTATTCCATACTGTAACAACCAATTTAACCAACAGCATTCGGGGCTACCTATCAGCCTCAGGGCACTCAGTTATGAGGACTCAGTACCTCAAGACTAAACAATTTTGGGTGCCCTGAAACTTTTTTTCTTAATTTTAAAAGCTGAGGCTCAGACCCAAGGAAGCACTGACCCATCCTGCTGCTAAGCTGGTCCTTCCATGTTACAGCATTGCATTAAGATACTGAAGACCAAGAATCCTGAGGTTCTTGTCAGAGGCCACGTGGGTAACATTTTATCAACTCTAGCAAGTTTACTTCCTTCTTCAGGAAGACAGCAACCCTGTACTCTGCATAAGATATCGTGTAGTTATTTCAGCTGTCCTAGTGTCTACTAGGTCTACTAGGCCTGCCCTTAATCTATCATCCCCCCATCCCTCTGAGCCAGGAGCTGCAGAAAGAAGGAAAGAAGACAAAGCAGGGGGATGCAGACAGGAAAGCAGAGCGGGCAAATACTCACCAGCGCAAGTAGCAATACATAGCTTCCACATTATAGTACTTGCTGCCTGCAAGGGTGCCCAGCTGGTTGAAGGGCATTCCTGGAAAGAAAGAGAATTCATGCAGTTGAAGGCCACAGTATTCAGCCAATGCTGCCAGGCCCAACCAATGCTGGGCTTATGGGGAAAACAGGTGGGTCTGCAACAACTCTGGTGTCTCAGTTGATTGGCAACTTAACTTTGTTCCTCCGGTCGACTACTGGTCTCTTCTCACTTCCTAGCAACCTGCTTCCCCTGGCTGGCCAGGGGTCACCTGCACTACCGAGGCGTACTTCTTCACCAGCCACTTGCAGCTCTTCTGGGGCTGATGGAACTCCATGGAGCCCGGTTCTCTCCCCTAGCTCAGTGTCTTAGCTCTGAGCCCCTTCCTATGTCCCACATGCAAATCCCCATCTCTACCTACAATGGAATCCTACCCTTTCTCCCACTGCATCTCCTGTGGGGACAGTGGAAGTATGATTTCCTCTTTCTACAGAGACCTCATAAATAGGGAAGTCATTGTCCCCTTCTTCTTTCCTGCCTCCCTCCTTAGCTAACATTTCCATTTCTCCTCTCTCTCTACCACCTTCTGAGCGTGTGTTATAAGGTGAAGAATACACATCCAAGGTGAAGTATGAGAGAGCTGAGGGGGGCGAAAACCTGGAAGAAATGAGTATGCCCACTATCTCAATGGTACTGTCTTCCTTTTGAAAAATGATACTGCTTTGGAGGCCCAACTAGGAGGTTCACTTACCAATCTGGGGAGCTACTGACAGGGCTTGGTAGTAAAATCTCTCAGCTAGCAGCTCAGTGTCTACACCTGCTAGTTCATTCTGATAGCGTGCTGTAGGAAAGAGAGAAAGAAGGGGAAAGAGATGATTCAGAAAAAACTCTCCCCCCCATCAAAGGCCCATTCTGAAAAGCCATAACGAGAACCTGGTACAGAGGGACCGAAGCTGTTTAACAGGTTGTGGGTCTCGGACACAATCCTGACCTGCATGACCATGGGCAAGGGGCTCAATTCTGTCTTCCTTCAACCCTACCCTTCTTATTTTTATTTATTTTGGTACCGGGGATTAAGCTCAGGGGCACTCAACCATTAAGCCACATCCCCAGCACTATTTTGTATTTTATTTAGAGACAGGGTCTCACTGAGCTGCTTAGCGCCTTGCCATTGCTGAAGCTGGCTTTGAACTCGCAATCCTCCTGTCTCAGCCTCCAGAGCTGCTGGGATTCAGGTATGCACCACCACGCCCAGCCAACCCTTTTTATTTTAAGACAGGGTCTTGCTAAGGCCCATACTGGCCTTGAACTTGAGATCCTCCTGCCTCAGCCTCTGAGTTGCTGAATTACAGGCATACACCACTGCACCCAGCTAAACAGGATCTTCTTGATTTTCTCTTCCCAATGAAAGGGAGCCGCTGCATTTGTTTGCAAAGACCTCTCATATTTGGTCCTAGAATGCAACTGCCAGATTCTACAGGTAAGACATTGCTAATGACACACTGGTCTGCCTAATATGAAAGAGTTGACTCTCTGCACACAATGCCCATGACCTCAGGAGTGGGTTGCAGGAAGGGACAGAAGGAACCTTCATCAATAAAAGATACTGTGCTCAACAGCTACACACCAGCAGCCTAATGAGGCATACCTGTCTATGAAGTCTAGAGACCCACAGCCCTTAAAACAAGAGAGCGCTTTTCCATTCTCAGAAATATGTGTCAGGCAGAGAATGCTCCCTGAGGTCCTGCTTAATTAAATTCCTACTAGTCTAGAAGCCAACGAAGATGAACAAGAGCATCAAGGGAGAAAGATAACAAGTTAAAAATCTTCCTAACCCACTACTGAGCACCTTGACATTCTCAGAGCTCAAAGGCCCTTCCTTGTGTCCTATATTCATTGGTCCTCTCTGACTCCCAGGAGGGATCACTATCAACAGACTGGAGGGGAGAAGTTATCAGAGGCCAAAGCATTTCTTCTGCTCTTTACTCATGTAAAAGGTGGTACCAAAACTGAAGCAGCCTGGGCCTTTCCCACGGCCCCAAAGAGAGGAAATAAATAAAAGGTGCAGGTTCTTACACAAGTCTCCCAGGTATACCAGACATCGGTGGCATGCCATCTGTGCCCAATCCATCTCCTTCACTGAGGCTGACACTGGCTTCTTGCATCCTGAAAGACAGAAAGGTTGATTTCTGAGTCCATACCTCTGTCCCCACTTAAGCAGAAACATTCTTCTAAAGTGGATAAAGGAGGAAACTCGAGGACCGGCCTTGGAACCATGTCTTCTGGGCAGAGAAGACATTAATCTAAGATGCAGATAGATACAGAGGTTCACAGGCAGGATTCACCCACAGGACAGGAAGGAACTGAAAGAGGAAGACTAGGTCCTGAACTCAGGACAGTACCCTGGGGATGCCCCTTCCAGAAAGGAGGAAGAGATGAGGCTCAAGAATCAGGAAGGAGGTTGTGAGGGGAATGGGAAAATAAACAAGGAGAGAAATGAATTACAGTGGATGGGGTAGAGAGAGAAGATGGGAGGGGAGGGAGGGGGGATAGTAGAGGATAGTAAAGGTAGCAGAATACAACAGTTACTAACAGGGCATTATGTAAAAATGTGGATGTGTAACCGATGTGATTCTGCAATCTGTATTTGGGGTAAAATTGGGAGTTCATAACCAACTTGAATCTATTGTATGAAATATGATATGTCAATAGCTTTATAATGTTTTGAACAACCAATAAAAAAAATAAATTAAAAAAAAAAAAAAAAAGAAGAATCAGGAAGGGTGCCTTTTATGGAGCTATCTACATTAAGATAAAAGGCTGGGTGGAGATGGGAAACTTGCCCAGAAGAATGGCATGTGAGTGAGGCCCAAGCAAATGCTCCTTTCTGCCTGATGAGAGCCCAGAGAGGAAAGGCAGCACGGAGCATCTTCCCAGAGAGTAGACAAGTGCGCTTGCCCTGTCTGAGGACTAGCGATGGTCACGGCGAAAAGTGCTTGGCTGTCCCCTCTCGCTTTAGCTAAGCAGCCTTGTAATTTTGGTTCAGAGAGCTTGGGCTCTTTGGGTGGCAATTTCCCTACATGCCAGGTACAGGTTTAAATGTCTACAACATTAACTTAATCCCCATGCGACTCCATGAAGCAGTTAATACTCCTGTTTCACAGTGGAGGAAATCAGTCACACAGCTGGGGAGTGACACAGCCAGGACTCAAAACACAGTCTGGGTTCAGAGACCATCCTCTCTGAAGCCATCCCAACTGACAGCCGCTCTAAGGGCTTTGGAGCTCCTATTCTGAAAAGCCCTTCCAAATGTTTTCTGTAGAAATCTCTTAGTTGGCTGAATGAAGAAAACATCAATGAAGAAGAAAACTAAAATGGTTTGGGGAAACTAACTCTTTGAAAAAACTTTTGAAGATGTGAACCCAAAAGTCCATGCGGCTATCTGGTAAAACCTATGGACTTCATCTTGGAATAACTTTGTTATTTTACAGCCCTGAGGACAGAACCCAGGGCTCGGGCAGCTACACAGCACTGCAGCACTGAGCTATACCCCCACTGTCCAAAAATGTTTTTAAATGCACAAAACACAGATGCTCTACTTCTGACCAGAGAATGCTATTATGTGGTGGCAAGGTGGGGTGGGGACGTGGTTCAGGGGAGGAAAGGGGACACAATAAGGACAATCAAAGGAAGGAGCTCTACAGGGTAGCTGAACTGAAAAGAAAACTGCCAACTAGAAAAGGTAAAGCAACTGCAGCTGCCAGCACCTCAACTGCAGAAAAGGGATCTGCACTGTCCTGAAAGACGGCCCACAATCTGCCCAACATTTCTAAAGACTTCACTGCTTTCCCCAAGCTTTGGGAAACAATCTCTAAAGTCAAAGAAACAGTGCTGGCAAGATTTACCTGGGAGAAGAAAAGAAATATTATTACTATCCTCTTCCAGACCCATTCTAAATGTTTCTGGTTCCTCCTCATACTGGCCCACAATTCCAAGCTCTCCCCTTCCTTAACATCTTTACCCTACCTCGTAAGACTGGTTAAACCCAGGCTTCATGAAGCCTGGCTGGGTCACAAGCTATACAAACTCCGAGGGACAAGGCAGCAAAAAGTGAGGCCCAGGAACCTTCCCCTCAAGTCCACCTTACGGCTGCACTGACCTATAAGAGGGTCGGTGACGTGGGTCCAGTCAATGCAGCACTGTAGTTCAAGCTGGTAGTGGGACTGGATATAGAGAAGGAGATGCTGGTAGAAGCCAATACCAGCCACCAGGTGTGTCCTGTAGGCACATTCCAAGGTGCTCCGGCTGTGGATGTGCTAGAGATTGGGAAAGGGAAGGGGCTGGCTAAACAATAAGCTCAGAGTACCATTCCCCCACTCCCCCATTCCTCCACTCCCCCAACCTGCTTATCCCACTGAGGAAATCAATTTTTCTTTTTAATTGAACCCAGGGGCGCTCTTATCACTGAGCTGCATCCCAGCCCCTTTTTTTATTTTTTTTTTATTTTTTAGTTGTAGACAGACACAATACCTTATTTTTATGTGGTGCCGAGCATCGAACCCAGTGCCTCACACATGCTAGGCAAGCGCTCTGCCACTGAGCCATAACCTCAGCCCCCCTTTTAAATTTTTTTTATTTTTATGTTTATTTATTTACTAATTTATTTATTTTTTAATAACTATTTTATTTTTCTTTATGTGGTACTGAGGATCAAACCCAAGGCCTCACACATGCTAGGCAAGTGCTCTACCACTGAGCTACAACCCCAGCCCCGATTTATTTAAAAAAAATTTTTTTGTTTTTGTAGTTGGACACGATAAATACCTTTATTTATTTATTTTTATTTTTTGAGATCGGTTCTTCTTACAGTACTGAAGTTACTCTCCAACTTGCCATCCTCCTACCTCAGTCTTCTGAGTTGTTAGGAGGTTATAGGCATGTACCACTGCACCAGCCACAAACTTATCTCCTTGACTCTGGAACCTCATCCACCCCACTCTCTTCTCACTCATGAGTAGCCCCTATGTCTTCAGATCTACTTCTCTGGTCACCCCATCTGGGACAGGCTCCCTTCCTTCTTGAACTTCAGTTATGTCTCGACTCCCTCCCTCCTTTCTGCCATCTTCCCCGTGGCTTCCCTGCCTCCAACCATGCTCTGGGCCCAGGTTCCCAGGTGTTTCTTCCTTAGTTCCCCTCCTCTGTTGAGTTTCTTCCCAAGTTCTAGGGCCCCCCCTTACCTTTTTGTTAGTCTTGATAAGCTGGATAACTTCATAGTACACCTTTCTCCACAGCAGCTCCTCAGCCTTCCTTCCATAGTCCACTGGATGCAGGAACATAAGCTTGACGCAAAGCTCACGCAGCCTGGGAGTGGTAAGGGTACATGAAGGAGATGGCCCATCCCTTGGTGAGGGACACAGAACTGAGGGCAGGGAGCCATGTGCCATATACCCTCACCGACAAATCTACATGCTTGACAAGAGATAATCAGAGTCAATGTGATCCAGAACAGCAGCTGTCAAGAAAGTAGTGCAGGAGCCCCGAAAAACAGACACAGGAAGCAACAAGGATTTCAACAGTCTTCATTTCCCCCCCTGCACCTCTTACCTCTTTCTGGGCCTTCTTTTTTTTTGGGGGGGGGGGAGAGAAGAGGAGGTTATCAGGGACTGAACTTGGGGCACTTGACCACTGAGCCACATCCCCAGTCCTATTTTGTATTTTATTTAGAGACAGGGTCTCATTAAGATGTTTAGGCCCTCACTAAGTTGCTGAGGCTGGCTTTGAACTTGTGATCCTCCTGTCCCAGCCTCCTGAGCCACTGGGATTACAGGCACGTGCCTCCACACCCAGCTTTTCTCTGCCTTCTTGCCCCTCTTTCTCTCTTTGCCTCCATGGCCAACTCCTTCAAATGCTTTTTTTTTTTCTTTTGTGGGGCAGGAGTTAATTTGGAATTTAACTCAGAGGTAGGCACCCTACCATCAAACTACATCCCATCCCTTCTTCGTTTTTGAGACAGGGTCTCACTAAACTGGTCAGGCTGGTCTGGAATATGCAATCCTCCTGGCTCAGCCTCCCAAGTCACTGGGATTACAGACATGCACCACCACTCCTAGCTCAACTGCCATTCCAGTGGAGACAGACAGGGAAGCGTTCAGGATTGGTGGTCTCCAACTTACTTGTTCCTCAGGCTAATGTTCTCTGGTTTGAACACTTCTTGATAAGCAGTTTTGTTGCAAAGGATGAGGTCAAGTCGATGCACAGCCTCCACCACAGCCCTGTAGGGAAATGGAGGAAAAGAGCCCAAGTCACGTGCATGCATGGTTCCCCTCAGATGCTGACTCTAGAGGGGAGGGAAAAATAACATGACTGCAGCTAAGGTCCACACAAAACAAGATGAACACTTCCTCCATCTGATACAGCAGCGCCCCCAACCAAGGGGCATCTGGAAACCGTCCATGATGAAGGCATTCTAAGTTGTCACAAGGGGTGCGGGGATGTGTGTGCTACTAGCATTTAGTGGGTGCTGACAGGATAGCCCGCCACAATAGAGAATTTTCCTGTCCAAAATGTCAACAGTGTCAAGGTACAGAAACTGTGACGTGGGAAGATAGACTCTCTGGATGGAAAGAACGCAGGCTGTGATGCCAGGCAGAAAAGCTTGCGAGTTTGAACCCTGGCCATGTCTTTGGGCAAAGTATCTAAACGTTTAAAGGTTACAATATCAAAATAGACATAATGATAGCAGCTACTCGGAGGACTGTTGTAAGGATTAAATGGCAATAATTTATCTGTAGTTTTGTTACATGGTAAGCATTCAATAAAGAATAGTAGGATGAATGGATCTTTATTATTATTCAAGGGTTTATTATCCCTGACATAAAACCTCTGATGTAAAAGTCTGCTTTGGAATTGCAGGGTATGGGAAGGTAAAGGGGACTCCTGGCTGCTTAATCATAAGGTTTCCTGGATTCTACTGAAAGACTATTTTGCATAGTGGTTGAGTGTAAGCTTGAAAACCAGACGGCCTGGGTTCAAATCCTGACTCCATTTCTTACAAGTTTTCTGGGCCTGAGCAAAATATCCAAATTCCTTATGTCTCAGTTCACCCCACTATAAAATGAGAATATGATCACTGACCTTATGAAGATTAAATTAGCTAATATACAAAACACTTATGACAGTGCCCGGTACATAGCAAACATAGAGTTAGCTTCTAATCTTCTTGTTGTATAAGGATGAGGGGAAGAGTCAAGACATTAACTCTGTCATTACAGAAAAAAAAGCCACAGAAACTACAATGAATGGCCAAGAAGTCCCAGAGGTAGGTGTCAACTCTGGAAGGGTAAAACCCAGAGGACAGCAGGTAGCAGCTGTGAGAACAGGTGAATCAGACACAGCTGTGGACCAGAAAAACAGAGCAACCAAAAAACAAAGGGTGATGATTCCCAGAACAAACTGAAATGTGTTCCCAGCTCAGGGCAAGCAGGTGGCTTAGGTGGTACACCAACCAATAAAAGCTGCTCTGTACAGGGCCAAGTGACTGCCAGCACCCAGCTGAGTGGGTGGGACAGCAATGAGGCCTTCTTACAGGCAATCTTGAGAGCTCAGCATTTCTCCAAACACCTTCTGGGCTATCAAGAGATGAGAGTCAGGCCCTTCTAGCCAGCCTGGCCCTCAATGCCAGGGACAGCAGCAGTGATTTACTGACACCAGCTTAGTCCCCAGGGCAGGGATTTTTTTTTTTTTTTAAGAGGTAGTGCTCACTATATTGCCCAGGGTAGCCTTGAATGCCTCAGCTCAAAAGACCCTCCTGCCCCAGTCTCCTGAGTAACTAGGCAACAGGTGCAGGCCACTATACCCAGCAACGCAGGGTTTTTAACATTAGTGCCACAGACAGATCTAACAGGAGTGTATGCATTTTTCTTTTTGGTGCTGATGACTGAACCCGGGGCTTGTAGCTAGACAGCTACAACTCTAGCCCAAGTGCATTTTTATAGATAGCCTCCAGAACTCTCCTTACATCCTAATCTAAAAAAGGTTAATAATCACTACTCTGGGGCCTGGGGTTGTGGCTCGGTGGTACAGCACTTGCCTTGCACACATAAGGCACCAGGTTCGATCCTCAGCACCACATAAAGTAAATAAATTAGTAAAACAAAGATGATGTGTTCCTGTTCAATTAAAAAAAATTTAGAAAAAATAATCACTACTCTGGAAAATTCTTATCACAAATGTATAAATTTAAGAGGATTCAGCACTTTTTCCCCATTCCCCATCAGATCATAAGGTCTTTTACTGAACTATAATCTTGTTTTTTTTTTTTTTGGGGGGGGGAGGGTTACTGGAGATTGAACCCAGGGCACTTTACCACTAAACTACATCCCCAATCCTTTTTTATTTTGAGACAGGATCTCTCTAAGTTGCTGAGGTTAGTCTTGAACTTAGAATCCTCCTGCGTCTATTTCCAGAGTCACAGGGATTACAGGTATGCACCCCACGCCCAGCTACTGTTGTCTCCTTCACTATTATAATCCCAAGCCTTGCATGGTGTTAAAAAGAAAATATGTTTTTAAAATAAATAACTCATTAACTAGCCTAATAAATTAATTGGGGCTTATGTCCCTTCCAGCAACACTTCTGCTTCTTTTTCTTCTGTCACTCATAATAAAATACTTCAGAATTTCCTATCTGTAAACAGCTAGGTGTGGGAGTTTCCCAAATTTACTGAAACCCAGTAATAAGTCCATAGTTTAACCACACAAATAATTTAGGAAGAGAAATTGGACCTCCCTCCCAGTTCCTTCCACCAATCTCCACTGTTATAACAAATAAATATAAAAACAGAGACTGGCTTCCTGAAATGTTTACCCTACTCAAAGCCAACAGTGCACAATTAGAGGCACAGATACCCATGTGCACACATGTAAGCCACACACGCAAATACACTAGTTTAAGTCAGTGCTGCGAAGGTCAGGGTTTGAGAAAGAACTAGATGGGAGAAAAATTAGAATGGCTGGAGCCATCCCCCAAAGCTGGAGAGAAGTAAGGAATTTGCAGACACTGCCTACGCTCTGTCTGACAGGCAGCAGTGACACTCAGCAGCATGATGAGGCCCACGTGCCACCCCTAGCCAACTCCTCACCAGCTTGGGGACTGCTTGGGACAGCCCACAGTGGGTGCCCAGGGGCTGCTGGATTGGATCACTCTTCTATTTTTGGAATGGCCTATACTCCCCTCTGCTTTCTGGCTTACAAGGACAGAGCAGACCCGGATGCCTACTCAGGGAGGAAAAGACAACACATCCTCTTGACTCTTTCACTGCCAAGATGGGACCCAGGGCTCTGAGGGTAGTCTTTTCAGGCAAACATTTCTGTTCAACAGAGACGGGGCCAAATGAAAATCCCAAACCCTACTTCCTACTACAAAGCAAAAAAACTCAGTTTGGTTTCTATGCTTCTTCCTATTATGATCCAATTCCAGGGCCCATGTTCCAGTTGACCTAAACAAAATTCTTCCAGCCAAATTGGGAAGACCTCATACTGCCCGGTTCCCAGCAGAGGCCTGAAGGGCTGAATGTGTGACTTGAGGAGTAGTAGGGAAGGCACTGTGGAAATCAGAAACCAGGAAGGGAAGTTGCCTAGTAAAGGACTGTATTCATGAGTCCTTAAATGGGCTTCCATGTCCTAAGAACAAGCTGCACCCAAAGTCCTTCATGACCCTTCCAAACCAACACAGCTATTCTTTCAGTCTTTCTTCTCATACAGACTCCCCCAAATTAGAGATTTATGGGACTTCAGAGTGCATCCAATCCAAATCTCTCCTTTTAAGGAAGAGGAAACTGAGGCTCAAGGTCATGTAGCAAAAGCAAAGCAAGGACCTGAACCTGGTTCTGCGGATTTCTGCCTAGGTCTCTGACCTGTAAATCCTACAGGGCTCTAAGCACCATTCCCCTTCCGGGTTTTTCTCCATCTGTGACCCCGACCCTCACCCAGCCAACCCCTCCTGTCCCCCATTCCCACCTTATTGCCATCCCAACTCTGCAAAGCTCCTTGCCCACCCCAAGCTCACTGCGGAAAGGCTTACTCCACGTGCTTTCCTCCAAGACTCCCACCCACCCAATTCCTCCACCGCCTTCATCCTGGGTTAGGAGACCCCGCCCCCGACTCGGTCCAAAATTGCACTCTCCTCCCCCGCCCGCGTCGGTCCCCGCACCGGGCCCCGCCTGCGCGAGAGGCCCCGCCCCTCGTCGTCCCCCACTTCCCCCGGCAGCTGCACTCACGCCCCGGCCCCTCTCACCGGTAAAGCCGCTTAGTGTGGAGGACCTTTGCTTCGGGCTCGCTGCTTTCCCCTGTAGGGGGGCCTTGGCTCATGGTGCCCGGGTCCGGGGGCGGCTCCCGGTCACAGGCCCCCGCCACCCACCAGTGCCTCCACCACTGCCGTCTCCGGCCTTAGCCGCAGCCGCCACCGCCGCCGGCCCTGCTCGGCCGCCATCGCTGTGAGGCGGCTGCCCGGGACAGCTCCTCCTCCGCCCGCCAAATCTCGCGATAGCAGCTCTATTGCTGCGGGCCAGTGGCCTGCTGCTCCCAAATCTCGCGGAAATCGTTTTCCCTCCCGGGAAGTTACCAGAACTCACTCTGGGCAGCATGGCCTCTTTCCGGCTTCTCCCAGCCCTTGAGAAAAACTTTATTGGCAAAGCTGCCGGAGAAGAGACAACGAAGCCAGTGAGGCGGCTGAAGCTGAGCTGGATCTGGGGAGGTGGACTCCCAGCTGGGAGAGTGACTCTGCTGTGTCCAGCAGGGGTCATTAATCCATCCTTGTGCCTCTTAACCCCTCCCCATTTGAACCGAGCCTCCTTCATATTACTGATTACAATGATTCCAACCCCCTTCCCCCAGTGACATGGACAAAATTAGGTGTTTGTGAAAGTTTCCTTGGAGAGGTCGAGCATCATGTAGAGCTAAGGCTTTGGAAGATATGGCTATTGTAGAAGGGCCTCGACCTTTCATTGCCCCCTGCCAAAGATTCCCAGCTTGCAAATCCTCTCACCAACCCAGCAAACATTCATTGAACACCTGCTGTCTTCCAACAGCATGCTGGGTTCTGGGCACACAGATGAGCTAGCTAGACCCTGTCCCTGCCCTCACAAAGCTCCAATGACCTCAGGGATAAGATGACATAGACATGAGAAGTCAGCCCGGCCAGGTGGTGCACACCTGTAATCCCAGCGATTCAGGAAGGTGAAGCAGGAGTACAGCAAATTCGAGGCCAGCCTCAGCAATTAAGGCCCTGAGCAATTTAGAAGACCCTGTCTCGAGTGACCCACGCCTGTAATCCCAACGGTTTGGGATTATGAGGCAGAAGTTCAAAGCCAGCCTCAACAACTTAGCAAGACAAGACCCTGTCTCTAAATAAAATACAAAAAAAAAAAAAGGCTAGGGATGTAACTCAGTGATTAAGTACCCCTGGGTTCAATACCTGATACCCCCCCCCCAAAAAAAAAGAGAGAGAGAAAGAATTAGAAGCCATTTCCTTATATTTCTGCCCCTACTCCCCATCCTCTCATTAGAAAGATCAACTCTCAGCTCCATATGTACCTCAGTAGAAAAGCATTTGCCTAACATGAGAGGCCCTGAGTTCACAAAAAAAAAAAAAAAAAGATCAGCTCCTATCTAACTTGAATGGCTAGTGCTTTCTAACCCTTAAGCCTAAGCCAAGAAGCAAGGTGTTTGGGGGCCTATGTACACATTATAATGGGAATATAAATCCCTGTTCTACCGTTATACCCCTGGCTGCAGGCACTAATGCTTTCCATTCCTGAAACAGCCTTAAGTCTCTCCCACCTACTGGCCTTTCACTTGTGCTTCTTCTGCCTGGAACAATTGTATACTCTGATTTCTCACTGGGTTTAGCTCAAGTGTTACTTTATCAAAGACGTTTTCCCCATAGACATAGTCTTACTGATTTAATTGTGAGGCTGGCCTCAAACTTGCGTTCCTTCTGCCTCGCCTCCGGGATCACTTGGGATTACACACATGCACTACAATGCCTGGCTGGGCCTTCTTTATTATCTGTTACCCCAATAGAAGATAAGCTCAAGGGCAGAGACTTTGACTGTCATCTTCTTCTCCTCTGTAGAATAGTACATAGCTAATAATAGTTGCTTAATAAACATCTGTTGAATGAATAAATGTGCAGATCGTTTTCTAGATATCCTACACCAAGCATGCTTTGGTTCATGAATTCATTCTCCCACACACACATACACCTCCTGCTTTCCTGAGCTGGGAGCTCTTAC
The DNA here is from genome assembly GCF_021218885.2 of Marmota monax. NCBI lineage: Eukaryota > Metazoa > Chordata > Mammalia > Rodentia > Sciuridae > Marmota > Marmota monax. The sequence goes on along the minus strand of NW_026694593.1, from coordinate 948,572 downwards.
ACCTCTGCCCCAGGTGTTTAGAACACACACTTACTTCTATGCCCAGCTGTACCCCCATTTTCAGAAAGGATGACGTCTTCCGCTAATGCCTTTTCTGTCGGCAGATTTAGCTGGGCGTGTCCTGCCCCTTTAATCTGGGCCCCACCTGCTCTGGTCAGACAGGTTTGGAGACACAGGTAAAGGGAGGAGAGACAGAAATACTTGCAGAGCCAGCAGAGAGCTGGGCAGCTCTTTCCCGGATGCTGGGGACCCTCCGTCTCTCCCAGATGAAAAGTAAGAGGGTGTTATGGATCCAATGGGCAAGGGCAAGAGGGTTCCTGAGGAGGTGAGGGAGGGGATTTAGCCTTATCCAGAAACAGTGAGATGGTGGGCGGTAGGGAAAGGAGAAAGACAGGAAAGCAACATGGGACACAGCCATGTTCAGACCTAAACATTAGAATGGATAAACCCAGGCCACATGGATCAGCCAGGGGGGCTAGCAAGGAGTTTGGAAATTGACCAACACCTAGGTTGGAGATGAAAGGACCCAGTGCCCTGCTACTGCCACTTCTCAGGCCAGATTTGTCAGCAAGTCACTGGTATCAGGTATCAGGAGGGTTCCGGGCAGGGATCTGCAGGGAGAAGGGGAGGTGGGATGGTGGAGGGGCAGCCTCTCCGTTTGGGGGAAGATCCTTGGTGGGAAAGAAACTCTTGCAAAGTTCGCAATTCCGCCTCTTCCTGGTGTTCCTGCACTAGGGTGGCCATGACTCCAGGGATTGTGGTGGAGGGGGTAGAAGGCGTGGGTGGAGCTAAGGTCACAGCTGCCAGGGCCTGTGCCCCCTGACTCATCCAGTCCTGCTGGATGACATTTGATGTTGAAAGGGTGTCTCCATTTCAGCTGCTCACTACCCTTCCACCTCCCTCTTGTTTCAACACCTTCCTCCGCACTGAGTTTTCCCTAAGTCCCAGAAGGGGCCAGAGTCCGAGAGGCCAGCTGCCCAGGAAAGCTCCAGATCTGACACTGTCTAGAGGACAGGGCCTTCTGACAGAGCTTTCCTCTGCTCCCTCCAGGATGATCTTGTGGTAGACCCCAGAACTGAGGCCCCAGGATGGCAGAACCTGAGACCCTGTCCCTGCTGGAATTGAAGGGGCCTGAGACGCCCAAGAGCCCACCTCAGGCTTTGGTCCCCAATGGCCGGCAGCCAGAAGGGGAATGCGGAACCGAGTCCCCTGGAGCTGAGTCCCTCAGAGCCGAGTCTGCAGTTGGCTCTCCCATGGCCAGAGATGGAACTGAAGATGGTCTAGACAGTACAGTAAGTGAGGCTGCCACCTTGCCCTGGGGGACTGAACCCCAGCCCAGTGCCCCGTTCCCGGATCCCCCTGGCTGGAAGGTCATCGAACCAGAGCCTCTGGAGTCAGAGCCACTTACCAAGCCAGAGGAGCCACCTGACGATGATGATGATGCCAACCTGCTCCCTGAAAAGGCGGCCCGGGCCTTTGTGCCCATCGACTTACAGTGCATTGAGAAGCGGCCCCAGGAGGACCTCATTGTGCACTGTGAGGCGAGCGAGGGCAAGCGCCAGGCCTTCCTGCCCACCCGGGCCACCCATCCAGAGCCCCTTGAGCGAAAGTGGGCTGAGGCCGTTGTGAGGCCGCCTGGCCGATCCTGTGGGGGCTGCGGGAGCTGTGGAGGCCGAGAGGGGATAAGGGCGGTGGCCTCCGTGGGAGCGGCCCTCATCCTCTTCCCCTGCCTTCTGTATGGGGCCTATGCCTTCCTGCCCTTTGATGCCCCACGGCTGCCCACCCTGAGTTCCCGCCTGGTCTACACACTGCGCTGCGGGGTCTTTGCCACCTTCCCCATTGTGCTGGGTGAGTCGGGGGGCCCTGGGACAAGGGACATCCAGGAAGTGGACTTGAGGGGGAAGAGCCTGCCTGGCTTGGGAGGAGGGTTTCCCTTCATTCAGCCTGAACTCACGATCCTCCTGGCTCAGCCTCCTGAGTAGTGGGGACCATAGGTGGGCTCCACCCTCAGCCTTCCATACCTGCTGTTCTGTACGTCCTCCTCCTTTCACCTCTCCCGCTGTGCAGAGCCCAGGCCCCTGAGCCCTCTCCTGTGAGCCTTCCGCCTTTAGCTCCTTCCTCCTGCCCACTCTGCCCCGTGTGCTTCCCCACCCACCCAGGGCTCCTGGTGTACGGGCTGAGCCTGTTGTGCTTTTCCGCCCTCCGGCCCTTTGGAGAGCCCAGGCGAGAGGTGGAGATCCACCGGCGGTACGTGGCCCAGTCCGTCCAGCTCTTCATCCTGTACTTCTTCAACCTGGCCGTGCTGTCCACCTACCTGCCCCAGGACACCCTCAAGCTGCTCCCTCTGCTCACTGGTCTCTTTGCCATCTCCCGGTGAGTAGGGGTGAGCTTGCGGGGGGGTACTACAAGAGCCAGGCACCGAATGTCTGTCTGGAAAGCTAGGGTCACGGGCTTCCTGGATTCTATAGCAGCCCAGATGTACACCCTGGAGAGATGAATCACTTTTTCTCTCTTTTTAAGTGGACTTAAACACATTAAATTAAATTATTTAATTAATTTATTATTTATTGGTACTGGGGATTGAACCCAGGGGTGCTTAACCATTGAGCCACATCTCCTGTCCTTTTTATATTTTGTGAGATGGGGTCTCCCTAGTTGCTTAGGGCCTCGATAAATTGCTGGAGCTGGCTTTGAACTTGCGATCCTCCTGCCTTAGCCTCCCACTGGAAGATCCTCTGGGAGTAGAGGCGTGTGCCACCATGCTCTGCCTAATTTTCTTTATTTGTGGTAGTACGGATTGAACCCAGGGCATCCCACATGCTAAGCAAGTGCTTTACCATTGAGCTCTACCCCCAGCCCTTTTTATTTTTTATTTTTTTATTTTGAGACAAGGTCTTACTAAATTGCCCAGGCTGGCCTTGAAATCATGATCCTCCTGGTTCAGCCTCCTGAGCAGTGGGCGCTCACCACCATGCCCAGCCTCGAGTGTTGGTTAGACCAGTGCAGCCACTCCAGGACTCTGCTGTGGCACTCCAGTCAGGCAGCTTAAATCTTTAGCCTCAAGTGGAACACCAAATGCTCAATTCTTTTTAAAGCAATCTGTTTCCATTTTTAAAGGTCCTAATTGTTAGAAAGTTCTTTATACAGTGCTGTGCCAAAAACTTCTGCCCTGAGTGTGACCTCCAAAATTGTCCAGGACAAATTCCAATATTTAACAATAGCTCTCAATTCCTCCCACTGTCTCCGAATGACCCTGTTCCCTTCACTGACCTGGATCCTTCTCTCTGGGCAGGAAATTCTCCTGCTTATCAATGAGGAGGGACCTTGGTCAAAGGTACAATTTGTCCTTTTCATAAAAAGTGAGGCCACGTGAACTTTCACGCAGCCTCGTTACCCTGAATTTCATTCAGAGTTGCAGTCACTTGAAATCCTTAAGGGTGTTTTTGTTGTTATTGTCCTAGCGATTAAACACTCTACTACTGAGCTACTCCCCCAGTCCTGAGGATGTTTCCACGTGAACTCCTGTTAACCCAGAAGGCACCTTTGAATTTCTGAACCCAAATGAAAGTCATGACATCCTCTCCTGATACATCTCTTCTGCTTTCAAGACAGGATGCCCGGTAGCTGAAACTGCTAAAATAGTCTTCCTGTTGAGCTAAAATTAGTCTTCTCACCACTTCTTCTTCTTTTCAGTTGTAGATGGACACAGTACCTTTATTTTATTTATTTTTTGTGTGTGGTGGTGAGGATTGAACCCAGTGCTTCACGTGTGCGAGGCAAGCGCCCCGCCACTGAGCCCCAGCCCCAGCCCCTTCTCGCCACTTCTGATTGTCGGCTGGCGTTCAGCTGTCCCACCAGCCTCCTGACCCTCATGCAGCCTTGCATTTTCTCCCAGTAGATTTCCCTAAGATAAATGTATTCCCGCTCATGTAACTCAACTTCCCATCTCTGACCCTTGGGAATACTGGTCTCAGAAACTGGTTTAGGCTGGGCACGGTGGTGCACACCTGTTATCCCAGCAGCTCAGGAGGCTGAGGCAGGAGGATTACAAGTTCAAAGCCAGCCTCAGCAATTTAGCAAGGCCCTGTCTCAAAATAATAATAATAATAATAAATAAATAAAAATAAGAAGGGCCTGTAATCCCAGCAGCTCAGGAGGCTGAGGCAGAAGGACTGCAAGTTCAAAGCCAGTCCCAGCAAAAGCTAGGTGCTAAGCACTCAGTGAGACCCTGTCTCTAAATAAAATTCAAAATAGGGCTGGGGATGTGGCTCAGGGGTTAAGCCCTGCTGGGTTCAATCACTGGTACCAAAGGGGAAAAAAAAAGGAAGTTGGCTTAAGCAGTAAGAATCATCAGGAAACTAAATGAAAAGTAAGTCATTGTGTGGTCCAGGCTTCCCATTCTACAGAGAGGAAATCACAAACAGATCGCAGGAAAAGAGTTGCTCAAGTTGGTTAGAACAGCGCAGGACTAGGATCCTGGCCCTTTTCCTCTTCCATCCAGAGTGCATCCTTTTCTATTATGAGAAAGTTCTTTAAGCATCTTGTATCTCAGTTTCATCATCTAGAAAATGGGATTGTGAGGATTAAATGAATTCATGTAGAGAGCTTGAAACAATCTGGAGCTTGGTTAGGACTCGCTAAATGTGAAGTCTAATGCCAGCTGCCTCCTAGTGTAGTAGATGGGAATCATCTTCTTTCCTTTTTACTTAAAAGGAACAAGAACGTGTAAATTTTGAAATACATCATTCTTCACACATTAAGAGGAAGTTGTTCTTTCCTACCCAATTGAGGAAGTGCTTTTTTCACTTGTTTGTTTGTTCTTTGTTTTGTTTTTTGTACTGGGGATCAAATCCAGAGGTGCTTAACCACTGAGCCACATTCCCCGCAATTTTTTTTTTTAATATTTTATTTTGAGACAGGGTCTCACTAAGTTGCTCAGAGTCTGGCTAAGTTGCTGAGGCTGGCTTTGAACTCCCAATCCTCCTTGCCTCAGCCTCCCAAGCCACTGGGATTACAGGTATGTACCACCATGCCCAGCTGAGAAAGTGTGTATTTTGAGTGGATATTCCAAGAGGGCAAATTTTGTTGTGAATGATCTATCCCTCTTGACTTCAAGCCCTTCCTTATTGTCCTGTTTTGCTTCTCTAACACATTGGACGAGGAAGTAATAAACAGCCTTAGGTTCAGATCATAGCTTTGCTATTTCCCAGCTGTTAACTTGGAGCCCTGGGGAATCTTAGTTGCTTCATCTGCAAAAGGATAAATACAATCAAACACACTGCAGCTGTAAAAGAATGAGGAAACTGTTTATATACTGATATAAAATGATCCCCAAGATATATAAAAGGAGAAAAATCAACATACTAGCAACCTTACAGGTGGGCGCACACCTGTAATCCCAGAGGCTCAGGAGGCTGAGGTCAGAAGATCACAAGCTCAAGACCAGCCTCAGCAATTTAGTGAGGGCCTAAGCAACTAAGACCCAATCTCAAAATGAAAATAAAAAGTGCTAGGGATGTAGCTCAGTGGTAAAGCACCCCTGGGTTCAATTCCTATTACAAAAAAAAAAAAAAAAAAAAAAGGAAAAAGAGAACTTTTTGTTCAGACTTGGGCTGTAAAGTGCTTGTGTAGTACACACAGGGTTCTGAGTTTGAATCCCAGCACTACATACAAACTTTCTGTTGTATGTGTATAAAAATCACTCAGTGCACAAGAAGCCATAATTAATTGGATACTTAGGGTGGGAGTCAGGGAGGAAAATAGGATGGGAACCATTGAATTTTTTTTTTTTTTTTGGTACTGGGGATTGAACCCACAGGCACTCAACCAGGGAGCCACATCCTCAGCCCTTTTTTGTGTTTTAATTAAAGACAGGGTCTCACGGAGTTGCTTGGTGCCTCCCTAAGTTACTCATTGAATCTTGAACCATGTGAATGTATATTGCCCACTCAAAAATTTTTATTGAAATTTGGAAAGTAACTGAAAGCAACTCAGAGGGATGCAGAAAATCAAAATTAAATAGTGCACTTGAATTAGCCCTGTTCCTGGCAGAAAACCCCCACCTGCCTTCTCCCTCTAGTCTTCCGATGTCAGCTATTGCCACCTGGCTGACATGCCAGACCCTTGCCATCCCCCTGCAGGCTGATATACTGGCTGACCTTCGCCGTGGGCCGCTCCTTCCGAGGCTTCGGCTACGGCCTGACGTTCCTGCCGCTGCTGGCCATGCTGGTGTGGAACCTCTACTACATGTTCGTGGTGGAGCCAGAGCGCATGCTCACTGCCTCCGAGAGCCGCCTGGACTACCCCGACCACGCCCGCTCCGTCTCCGACTACAGGCCACGGCCCTGGGGCTGAGCGAGCGGGCCTCGCCGTGGGCTCGCATGCTTTTCTGAACCGAGCTACGGGCCTGGGCTTTGTCCCCAGCCCTGGGACCTGCTGCCCCGTAGGGATATCATTCCATCACGGCCTGGATTGACCCTTGCTCCCTCTTAGCTGCTGTTGTCCTTCACCTCTGAGGCTTGGCACCGCCATAAAGGAGGGACTTTTCTTTCAGGGAAAGAGGTGGACAGCCTTGTCCCTTGAGGATGCTGAGGACACATGGTCCAGAGGCATGGTTCCTTCCTGAACAATCTCCTACTGCCATTAGGGCTCCCTAAGGCTGGACTCTGTCCCACTCCCCAGCTCTGTGAGGCAGGAGGCAGAGCCAGAGCCAAACCCGGACTCTTTCTGTGCCAGCTGGACCATCAGAGGAACTTAAGGAGAATGGAGAAACTGCTGTGCCCAAGGAAGAGGCTGCATCAGATCAAATGAGGACTTTCACATTTGGTGAAATTTTGGGGGTCCTGGGTTTGGGACTGGTCTTAAAGGCTTGTTAGTCTCAAGACTATTCTAGCCGCCCCCATGCAGAGCTACTGCCTCCTCCCTTACAACCTATGTACACCTCCAAACATTCCAGATGTCACACTTCCCATGGGAAGAGGGGTCAGGGAAATCTGGCTCCCAAGAGGGGTGTGTGTACCCACATGTGTGGTGGCTGGGGAGTGGTTGGAAGGCACAATGGTTAATGTTAACCCAGTGCAAGTGTTTGTTTATGTGTGTGTGAGAGAGAGTGAGAGAATAAATTACCACCCCTGCATTGGCTCTTTCTTCCTGTTTGTCCCTCCCCTGCCCAATCCCAGGTATCCCCTTCCTTATTTGATTCAGACAGCACCAGAAACCTTCTGGGTCCACCTGGTACGCAGCTGGCAGAAGCTGTGGTTCCACATGGAGGGAGAGAACCAGGTCTGGTGGAAATGGGGTCTCAAATAAAGTTGTCTTCCAAACCCATCTCTTAGCCCTCCCACTCCCTGAAACCAGCCCCAAGTGAACCCCACAATATCAACATGCTGAGAGACTGGAACCTTGTAGAAAAAGATAAGTCTTATTTTGTACCCTTCAGGGTCACTCTTAGTTTAACAACCAAGAAGTAGGAATGACACAAGTAAACACCACCAAGGGGACCTTTTAGAAATAACCCTGACCCCAACCTCAGGAAGTGGAGGTTCGTTTCTGAAGTTCTGCAGAAAAGTGCCAAGGGAGGGGACGGGCCAGCTGGAACATTGGCCCTCCAACCGCCAGCAGTCTGAGGAGGCACAGCAAGGCAGGTCCAGGAGGGTCCTTCCCTCCAGACAGTGAGTCTCAATTTATGGACTGGTACTCTGAGTGCTGTTTGTGGCGCAGCAGCAGGATGAGACCTCCCCCCAGCAAAAAGAGCCCTGGAGCACCCAGGGCCACTGCCACGATTCCTAGGATTAGCGGGGACAGGGCATCCACAGGAGGGGAGCCCATACCCAGAAGCATTGACCTAGAGCAAGAGAGTGAGAGAGAAGTTCGTGGGTGAGGAGGCCAGGCTGGGAGGCAGCCCTCCTCCACTTCAACACCCCCGCCCCCGCAGTCCCAGTTCGGGCTCTCACCAGCTCAGGTAGTGTTGGTCCCAGTAGCCAGGGCCCGTGGGAGCCCCAAATGTCAGGTTGAAGGAACAGAAGTTGCTCTGCGACCCGAAGAAGGCTTGGACAATGGGTGACTGGGGAAGGGAGTACACCAAGCTGGGGCGAAGAGGAGAAGCCTGGCAGGGCAGGGCTGACTCTCGGCTCCTCTGCTTCTGGGAGAAAGCCACTGGTCGCCACTGCATGAAGCCAGACGGGAGGGAGCCCCACAGCAGCTGGTCCACCTGAGGAGAAGGGCAAGCAAGGCAGGGTGAAGAGGAGGCCTGTGCCAGACGGACCCTTGTCCTCCCTGCCTCTCTCAGTCTCCATCTGTCACTAGCAAAGAGCGTGCTAAGAGCAGCAGAATCCCGAGTCCTGGGCTTGGTTCTAGAACTGACAGGCTGTCTGCACCAGAGCCCTGGTCTCTCTTCTGAAGGGGACTTGGCTGGATGAGCACCGGGTCCTGTTCCGGCCCTGCAGATCGGCACCAAGCTCCCTCCCCTGCAACCCCAGGCCGTCTGGAGAGCTTGAGTCACACTGCACTACCTTTTGGCTGTCCCCCTTGAGGGTAGAGACTGAGGAGGATTCAAAGTGCCCAGTACTTAAAGCCTCCAGAGAAAGTTGCCAACTGATAAATAGTTGAACAACTCTGAGGTCCTAACAGGGTCCTGCCTACGTTCCCACCCATCTGCCTCTTCCTTGGAAGTCTGACCTGGAAGACAGCAGGTGCGTATTCATCGTCGATGGAGTGCTGCTCCCGCATTGAGGGACACTCGGGCCTCTGCCCCACAGTGACTACTTCCAGCCCAAACAGGGAGTGGTTTCCTCGGGGAGAAGCCCCAACCAGGGCCACTTCTAGCTGGCAGGTGTCTGCGGTGTGCAGGAGGCGAGGGGGTTGGGCAGGTCGTCCAGAGCTGGAAAAGGCCTGGACCTAGGAAAGGGGAGGGATAGAGGGGTGGGACGATGGCCCCATACTTGTGCTTAAGGGTTTCCCCATCATGAACTCTCACCTCATAAACCAGTCCTCCGAGTTCCTTCTCTTTCCTCACACCCTTACCTTGAAGGCCAGACTGCCATTGGCAAAAGCCCCGGTAGGGTCGTTCACAGGGTGGCCTTGGAATGTGGCACTCAGGCTGGCAGGATCCAGTGAGTCAGTGATGTTGTTCCAAGAGAACTCGGCCAAGGAGTACGGAGGATACGGTTTTCCCAGGGGCTCTGCCGCCACATCCAACATGTTGGTGCCATCGAACTCGAGCAGCTGGGGGCGGGTGGTGGAGCTGGGTTCGCCACAGTCTAGCTTTCTCCTAAGTCACCTGTCCCGATCCATACCCACCCCCAAGCTCCCACGGCAGAGCCTGTCCCCAGTCCTCAATCCCTCCCTCTAGTTGGGAGGAGCCCCCTCCTCTGTGCCCTTCGCCTCGGTCTCCCCCACCTCCTCACCCTGGTGAAGATAAGGGCAGAAGAAAACTGGACGCTGTCCTCCGGGAGAACCCTCAGGCCCCCATCAGGCTCAGGGGACAGCAGGCGACTCCAGCTGACGTTAAGGACACTGTGGGGGGTGTTGGTGGCCACCAGCACCACTGCTGGAGGCCCGAGGCTGCTCCACACATAGTGCAGGGTGGAGTTGGCGCCCACTGCCCGGATGTGAAGCAGGCTCTGGGGGAGGCCTGGCCAGCCGGGGATGACCTCCAGAGACACCTGGAAATTGGAGGAGGGGAGAGATCAGGGAGAGACTCAGGCAAAGACAAACTTGAGGGAGGGGAGAGGGGCTTGGAGGACAATTCTGGGGAAATCACGGGCAGTGAGAGCCTAGGAGAGGAATGGACGTGAGCCCAGGGAACCGTGGAGAGAGGGCAGAGCAGGCTGAGCAAGACCCGACGGGAGGAGGGCAGGGCCCAGCCGAGGAATACAGAAATCCCACACTTCCTGGACCTGGGCTGAGTCGGGTCCGACTCAGAGCAGGGAGTCATCCTACCCCTCCACCCACTCCACAGTCCTGTCCCATGAGCCAGGGATGCCCCCACCTCCTCCAGGCTCAAGAACACTTCTCTCTGCAGTCACCCTCCACCCCTTGGGTGCCCCACACTCCAGCCACCCTGGAAAGGCAGCATTTCCTGACACCTCCATTGCTCTAGTCCCCAAGTCCTCACCTGGCGGGTCTCCCCTCCCAGAAGGCCAAGCGGAGCTGTGCACAGGAGACTCAAGAGAAGCAGGGAGCTGGGGGCATGGGGACCCCAACCCCAGTGGGGCTCCCCACAGCCGCACATGCAGGTGGCAGCAAATTCAGTTGGTGGAAGACACTGGAAAGTCATGTGACTCGGATTCAGCTGATCCCTTTAGAGGGTGGGGCCGGCTGCTGCACCAGTTCTTAAAGGGACCGCCTCCCTTAACCCAGATTCCAGCTGCATTGGAACAGAATCAGAGAAAACATCATCCCCAAATGGAGTCGGCAAGCACAACATTCCAGCTCTTGTGTGCAGACGCACTCCTAGCCTCTCCTACCCGGTCAGTCCCACTCAACAGTTATTTGTAATGAGCGTGATGTCTGGATTCAAGATACAAAAGGGATCTGAATAATGACTGTGGTAGAAAGGTCCAGAGAAGAACTCGAAGATTTCTGTGAGATGGAGTACCCCAGAGGGTTTTTTTCAACCTAATATTTATTGAACACTGAGGTATGCATCCTGGAAAAATTCACAATTGTATTGAGAAGATACCTGAAGAAAGAAGATAGGAAAGCAATACATTTATTGGTCAAGAGGGAAATCACACCTGGCCAAATGCATGCTTTTTGATGTTTTTGCTTAATTTTAAATCATTATTTATTTATTCATTTATGGGTATGGGTGCACTTGACCACTGAGCCACATCCCAAGCCCTTTTTATATTTTATTTTGAGACATGATCCTGCTAAATTCCTTAGGGCCTCACTAAGTTGCTGAGGCTGGCTTTAAACTTGCCATCCTCCTGCCTCAGCCTCCCCAGCTGCTGGATTATGGGTGTGCGCCACCATGCCCAGCAACCTTGAGTTATTTTGATTAATAAATGCACATAGTACAAAATTTGAAAGGTACAGTAAACTGGAGCCTACTGAGACAATCACCACTCACCATTCCCAGTTTGTCTTTCCCTCCCACCATCCCCCCTTCCCTTCCTCTTATTCTTCCTCTCTCTCTCCTTGTTTCTGTGTTTCTGGAGATTTCTTTCTGTGCTTCAGGAGATGGATCTCAAGGACTTGTACATGCTAGATACCTGCTTTACCACTAAAGTACATACCCAGTGCCCCCCCCTACTTTTTGGGGTGTACTGGGAATTGAACTCAGGAGCACTCAACCACTGAGCCACATCCTCAGCCCAATTTTGTTTCCTTTTTTTTTTTTTTTGCGGGGGTGGGGGGCTGGGGATGAACTCAGGGGCTCTCAACCACTGAGCCACATCCCCAGCCCTATTTTATATTTTACTTAGAGACAGGGTCTCACTGAGTTGCTTAGCACCTCGCCATTGCTGAAGCTGGCTGTGAACTCGAGATATTCCTCTCTCAGCCTTCTGAACTGCTGGAATTACAGGCGTGTGCCACTGCATCTGGCCTATACCCATCCCTTTTAATATTCTATTTTGACCTGGGCGCAGTGGAACACTTCTGTAATCTAGAAATGTGGGAGACTAAGGTGGGAGAACCACAAGTTTGAGGTCAGATTGGATAATTCAACAAGACCTTGTCTCAAAATAAAAAGGGCTGGGAATGTAGCTCAGTGGTAGAATGCCCATGGCCTTAATCCCTGGTACCACTAAACATAAATATCTTTTTTTGTATGTGTGGTATTGGGGATTGAACTCGGGGGCTTAGCCACTGAACCACATCCCCAGCCTTATTTTGTGTTTTATTTAGAGACACGATCTCACTGAGCTGCTTAGCAGCACACCATTCCTGAGGCTGGCTTTGAACTTGCAGTCCTTCTGTCTCAGCCTCCCTAGTGAGTTGCAATGAATTACAGGCAAGAGCCACGGTGCCCGCCCAAAAATCTTATTTTGATATAGGGGCATCTTGCTGAACTGCACAGGCTGACATTGAATTTGTGACCCCCCCCATCTCAGAGATTGCAGGAGATGTCACTCCACCTGGCACCAGTATTTCCCCCTAACTCCTGCAGTATTTGGAATTGAATCCAGAACTGTGCACATCCTAGGCAAATGATCTATCCTAGGCAAATGATCTACCACCGAGCTACACCCTCAGCTCTTTTACATTTTGAGATGGAATCTCCCTAAGTTTCCCGGGCTGGCCTTGAATTTGCAATCCTCCTGTCTTTGCCTCTCAGATAGTTGAGGTTGCAGGCATCTATCACATCCAGTCATTACCAGTTTCTTATGCATTATTCTATGTATACTAAAGAATATGTGTTGAGCATGCTGGGTTCGGTGGTGCATGCCTGTAATCCCAGCAACTTGGGAGGCTGAGGCAGGAGGATCATAAGTTCAAGGTCAGTCTCAGCAATTTAGGGAGGCCCTAAGCAATTTAGCAAGACTCTATCTCAAAATAAAATATAAAAAAGGACTGGGGATATGCTCAGTGGTTAAACACCTCTGGGTTTAATCCCTAGTATTGTAAAATAATAATAATAATAATAATACCATCATACAATGACATCCAAACACTTTAATTTTCCACTTGAGAACTAGTCATATCAATGATTTGGAATTGTCTCATTTTCTTTGGCGATTACACACATGCACAACTTTTAATTTTTAAAAAGTTTTGGTAGTACTGGGGGAATTAAACCCAGGGGTATTTTACCACTAAGTTACAGCCTCAACCCTATTATTTTTTTTTTTTTTTGAAAGACAGGGCCTAAGTTGCTGAGGCTGGTTTCAAGCTTGTGATTCTCCGCCTGAATCTCCCGAGTTCTTGGGATTAGACATGCACCACCATGCCTGGCATATTCCCTGTATATATTTAATCAGAACCTTGTTGAGGTAATATTTGCTCTGGCAAACAATGCTGGAAGAGATATTCCCATACATACATTTCATACATTCATAACCAGTGGCACAGGTAAGTACCTAGGCTAGGTCAAATTGCCTTGTAAGTAGTTTATTCACATTCACACCATGTGCTTGAGGGTCCATTTCCACATGTGTTCACCAAATCAGGTTTTTATTACCATTACAGATCTCCTCATGTTTTAGTCATTATTTCTCACCCCACCCTCCAGCTATTTATACCCTTTGCCCATTTTTTTTTTGTACCAGGGATTGAACCCAGGGGTGCTTAACCACTGAGCCACATCCCCAGCCCTTTTTAATATTTTATTTAGAGACAGGATCTCACTGAGTTGCTTAGGGCCTCACCAAGTTGCTGAGGCTGGCTTTGAACTTGCAATCCTCCTGCCTCAGCCTCCCTAGCCTTTGGGATTACAGGTATGTGCCACTACGCCACCACACCTGCTCCCTTTGCCTATTTTGCTGTGGTGCAGAGCCTACTGCATGCTTAAATAAGAAAGCACTCTCTTCTGAGGTACAACCCCAGCCTGATTTATTTATTGGCACTGAAGATTTAACCCCAGGGGTGATTTACTACTGAGTTACATCCCCAATGCCCCCTTTTCCCCATTTAAATTTTTAAAAAAAATTTTAGTTGTAGATGGACACAATGCCTTTATTTTATTAATTTTTATGTGGTGCTGTTATTTTATTAATTTTTATGTGGTGCTGAGGTCCTCAGCACCACATAAAAATTAATAAAACAAAATAAAGTGCCTCCCCGCGTGATAGGCAAGCACTCTACCACGGAGCCACAAATCCAGCCCTCCACATTTTCTATGGGTGTAGTGATGGGATTTGTTACATAGTCATAGATGCAGTCAACACAATCTAATTTGGCCGGTGTAACTCCCCGGCACTCCTCTCCCTCCCTGCCTCCCAACCTTGGTTCCTCTCCTGATTCCACTTTGATTTTCATGGGCTCCCACCCCCCCACCTTTCTTTTCCTTTTTTCTCTTTCTAGCTTCCACATAGATGAAAACAAAAGACCCTTGACCTTCTAAGTTTGAGTTATTTCACTTAATGTGTCTAGTTCTACCCAATTTTCCTGAAAATGACATAATTTTATTTCTCTTAAATAAAAAAAAAAATCCATTGTGTATATATACTCTCCATCGTGTCTAGACACCTTATCCATTCATCTACTGATGGGACACTTAGGCTGGCCCCAGTTTGGCTATTGTGAACTGTTAACTACAGATACGGGTATGCATGTGACACTGTAGTGCGAAGATTTTAATTATTTAGGTAAATACTGAGGAGTGTTACAGCTGGGTCATGTGGTGTTTCCATGCCTAGTCTTCTTTTTTTTTTTTTTCACTAAATTTTATTTTATTTTTTATTTTTTTTTATTATTTTTTTTTTCCATGCCTAGTCTTCTGAAAAATCTCCTTACTGATTTCCATAGTGGTTGTACTAATTTACAATCACACTAACAATGTAAGACTGTTCCTTTTTCTCCACATCCTCTCCAATATTTATTTTTTTGTACCAGGGGTTGAACCCAGCGGTGTTTGCCCACTGAGCTACATCAGCCCCCCTTTTTAAAAATTCTTATTTTTGGTACTGGGGATCAAACCCAGGGGCACTCAACCACTGAGCTGCATCCCCATCCCCTCCCCCCACTTTTTTTTCCATTTTTAGTGAGGGTTTTGCCAAATTGCTGAGGCTGACTTTGAACTTGCAATCCTGCCTCAGTTTCCCAAGCTGCTGGAATTATACAGGTGTGTTACCATGCCTGGTCTATTATTTGTAATTTTTTCAAATATTTATTTTTTTTTAGTTGTGCACAATACCTTTATTTTGTTAATTTATTTTTATGTGGTGCTGAGGATCGAACCCAGGGCCTCGCACGTGCTAGACGAGCACTCTACCGCTGAGCCACAACCCCAGCCCATGTTATTTGTATTTTTGATGACTGCCATTCTGTTTGGTGTGAGATGAAATCCGTGTAGTTTTGATTTGCATTTCCCTAATTGTTAATGATGTTGAACACTTCTTCACTTATATATTTCTTCTTTTCAGAAGTGTCTGTTTAAATCATTTGCCCATTTATTAACTAGGTTGATTTTTTTTGGTGTGGTTTTTTTGCATTCTTTATATATTCTAGATATTAATCCTATTATCACAGAAGGGGAGCTAGCAAAGATTTTTCTCCCATTCTGTAGGTTCTCTCTTCATATTCCTATTGTTTCTTTTGCTGTGCAGAAGATTTTTAATTTGATGCTATTCCATTTAATTCTTGGCATTATTTCCTGAGCTTTAGCCACCACCACCTGCCCCCCCCACACACACACCTTATTTTTTTGAGACAAGGTGTAAGTTGCTTGGGCCTAAATTGCTGAGGCTGGCTTTGAACCTGTGATCCTCCTGCCTGTCTCCAGAAGTGCTGGGATTATAGGTTTGTGCCACTGTACCTGGCCCCAGGTATTTAAATTTCATCTTTTTGTTTGCTTTTACAGGATCAAACCCAGGGCTTTACACTAACAAGGCAAATGCTCTACCACTGAGCCTCATCCTCAGGCCTTTTTGAGACTCGGTCTGCTATTGCCCAAGCTGGCCTTGAACTCTCAATCCTGCCTAATTGTCCTGAGTAGTGGAGATCACAGGTGCGCACCCCTGCACTGTTTTGCTTCTGCAGGGCTGGGGATAAAAGCCAGGGGCTCGCACATGCTAGGTAGGCATTCTACCATCAAACTACACCCTCATCTTAGCTTTCTTTCTTAAGTGCCAAGTTCTAAAAATTCTTGAAGGAAATTAACTCATGTTGTTACAAACATCCTCCCACCCTGTGTTTTTACTGTCGTTTTCCTCCCACTGTGTATTTTAAACTCTACATCTTCTTACGGTTTTCTCTTATGGCTTCATTCTCTTCAATTTAAATCTTGCAGGAACCCAGAATTAATTTTTCTATAATAAAGTAAGGAAACAATTCCATCTTTTTCTTCCAAGTAGCTACTCTAGGAAGAACTATCAAATTTTCCTCAAAAACTCACTTTTCTTGAGGAAAAAAGGCACTCAGAACCTCTAAGCTATCTACTCTGGAATACAAGTGAATCTTGGCTGAGTACAGGGGGTTTCAGTAAGAGTCAGGAAATCAAGGCTCCCCACTATCCAAAGAGTACTGTCACCAGGAGGTGCTGGCCTGTGACTGCAGTGACTCAGTAGACTGAGACAGGAGGATCCCAAGTTGGAGTCAGCCTTAGCAACTAGGCAAGGACTTAAGCAACTTAGTGAGACCCTGTCTCAAAATAAAAAATCGATGGGGATGTAGCTCAGTGGTAAGGAAGGTGATGAAATTGTATTCATGATATTACTAAGTTTAGTGAATAAGGTTCATGAGGCCTTAATTATCATATTAAATATAAACCCTGGAGAGCAGAGAGGGACTCTGAAAACTGGACCAGAATCTGATTGATTTAACATTGTAGGTGAAGGAAAAAAAAAAAAAAGGTGCTTGCTAATGATATCAAGAAAATTAGGCTGGGGTTGAGGCTCAGCAGTAGAGCACTTGCCTAGCACGGGCAAGGCCCTGGGTTCTATCTTCAGCACCACATAAAAAATAAATATATAAAATGAAGGTATTGTATCCAACTACAACTGAAAAATAAATACTTAAAAAAAAAAAAAAAAAAAAGAAAATTACATTATCCACTATCCATGGATGACTATTAGAGCTGAAACCAGAATGCACCTAAGCCAATCAGGGATAAACAGAAAGAAAAAATCCATAGGGAATATATAGCTTCCTCAGGACCCCTGTAGTTCCTCAGTATGAGCAATACTTTTTGTTTGTTTTTCCTTTGTGGAGGTACTGGGGATTGGACCCAGGCTTTCATGCATGATAGGCGAGCATTCCACCAGTGAGCCATATCCTCAGTCTCTTATGAGCAGTGTTTAAGAAGTGACCTGCCAACTTATTGGAGAATTTATCCCACATCCCTGTAAGAACTTAAGGCTCTGAGTGAATGAACACTGCAAGCAGATAGGGATTTCAGGAAAAGGCAGGTAGGATTACTTCAGACCCATTTAAAAGCACAGAGTTTTAGAGAGACAAAGCTAGGCAGAAAGCTCAAGGATGGGATAGGGTACAAAGGGTGTTCAGGGGTACTTTTTTTTTGTTATAGATGGACACAGTATCATTACTTTATTTTTATGTGGTGCTGAGGATCGCACCCAATGCCTGGTATGTGCGAGGCAAGTGCTGTCACTGAGCCCCAGCCCCCGCCCCCAGAGGTACTCTTCACAGCCCTTCTGACCCCACACTTCAGTCCAGTCAGGACAGCAAGCACGGCTTCTAGAGTTAACACAGACTACACCCGAATTCCAGGTCTGCCACTCAATAGTTCTGGACTCTCGGACAAGTCACTTTATATTTTAGATCCCTCTCACAAAATGGAGGCTATTACCTATCTTACAGGGCCTTTGTGAGGATTAGTTAAACACACACAGTGTCTAAAACCTATCAAACAGTATGTACTACTGTCCCACCAAGTATTCAGCTTAATATGACTCAGTACATGGGCAGGGAAGGCTGAAGCCCTATTGCTTAGAGGAAGGACAAAGAAAAAAAAAAAAATCAAAGGGTGACACCACTCAGATTCCCCCCTTGATAAAGGAGATGTTAGATGTCCTTCAGGACAAAGGCCTAAGCCCTAGCACCTATTGGGTGTGGCTCTACTTGTAACCACAGATGGGGAACACCCTGGTTTAGGCAGGTTCCTCTGGTTCTTTGGGTAGTGATTACACAGGGACACCTTTTTCTTAAAAAAAAAAAAAAAAAAAAAAAAAATTTTTTTTTTTTTCCAGTGAGGCTGAGGACGAAGACCAGGGCCTTGGTGCAGGCTAGGCAAGTCCCTAAGTCCCTACCACTGGGCTACAGCTAAGCCCCCAGTCTTGAAGTAGTACTACTTAAACTTTACAGTAGCATCCTTTGAATTCCAAATTTTCCCAACCAAGACTGAAGAATACCCTTTAAGAAGGTGCATAAAGAGACTTAATGACCTTATTCCATTTCCCTTCCTCTCCAATAAGGTTTTCTGTCTACCTCCCACTTTGCCAGGAGGTAGATATGACCCAAGGTTGAAAAACACAACAACTATCTCAAATGACTTAGATTTAATCATCGGAAGCAAACTAAATGGAAAGCTTACAATAGAGAAGAATTACATGTCAGTGCCTTCTGCAAACTGAGCCGGGACAGAAAGGGACTAGAGGCTGCCCCTCAATTTGATCCCTTCCAAACAAAGATGTCCACAGTGTTCCTGGCACTCTGGCTCAGGAAAGGGGGAGACCGCTGGTTCTGTGCACTGAAGTTGCCTTGCCCACTGCTCACTCCTGGCCAGCATCAGGAGCCCCTCCTTGCCGGCTCTGGTCATCACCCTTCTTTTTGTGGCCTGAGACGATGTCATCGATCCTCAGTAGCAGAACTGCCGTCTAAGAGAAAAACCAGTTCCAAAGAGGTCAGCAGAGAAAGAAAGGACAGTCTTCTTTTAGACAGTATCTCCTAGCTCCTCCCACACGATTACCATTTTATCTGAAATCTACCTTGCATTTAGAGTCCTAAATGCAAAATGTAGAAATGCAGTTATCCCTAAGCAAGAGATACTGCTGTGCTGTTACTTTTTCCTTGCTTTTGCATAAGCTAAAGATTTAAGTGAGGGTAATGGAATTCCTTGAGAGAGCTTTAGGGAATACGCTGCCTTCTACAGGCTGTCCCTTTAAGACTGGACCAAATACATTGTTTTTGGTTATTTGGAAACAAATAATGTGCACAAATCTTAGGATGCCTCACCTCCACCGCTGTCTTGTATGTTTGTAGTTTCACAGTCAATGGCTCCCATATGCCTAGTTCTTTCATGTCCACCAAAGTTCCCGTCTCACCATTTACACCCCAGGTCTCACAGTTCTCCTGGGTATGTTTGGCCTGAGGTTGGAGCAGACAGAAGTTAAAGGAGAAACTACTGGAAAAACTTTAGGTAACACACTAAACAAAAATACTGAATGGATGGGGCTGGGGTTTTGGCTCAGAGAGCAGTAGAGCACTTGCCTAGCATGTGCAAGGCCCTGGGTTTGATCCTCAGCACCACATAAAAATAAATAAAATAAAAGCATTGTATCCAACTACACCTAAAAAATAAATAAAAAAAATTACAGAACTGGTATAGAATGGATATGGGAAAATGGTAATGCCAGCAAACAAGTCAAAGATTAAGATTGTATTTAAGTAACAAACTATAAGGAGAACTTAGACATATGTAAACCATCCCCCTAGGCCAAAACCAGCTTTCTTTTTTTTTTTTTTTTTAAGACAGAGAGAGAGTGAGAGAGAGAGAGAGAATATTAATATTTATTTTTTAGTTTTCGGCGGGCACAACATCTTTGTTTGTATGTGGTGCTGAGGATCGAACCCGGGCAGCACACATGCCAGGCAAGCACGCTACCGCTTGAGCCACATCCCCAGCCCCCAAAACCAGCTTTCTTACCCCACCCAGGTAACAGCACAGAAAAGAACTCACCCGAAGGGAAGTAAGTAGACGGATCATGCTGGCCCCACAGTTCTGGATCAAGGTACGAGGGATGACTTCTAAAGCCTGGGCCACAGCCCTGTATGGCCACTGCTCCACACCAGTCATGGCCTTGGATTTTTCCGTCAAGGCGTGGGCCACAGCCATCTCAGAGGCCCCACCCCCAGGCACCAGCTGAGGGTCCAGGAGAACATTGCGGCACACCTGCATGGCATCCTGGAGGTTGCGCTCTACTTCCTTGGGGAAGCAAACAGACAGTATGAAGCCAGCCTGATGACTTCCTTCTAGTTGTGCCCTTCAGAAAACCAAGGGAGGAGTATAAACTATTTACTAGTTATGCGCCTCTGGAAAAGTTAGTTAAGTCTCACTGAGGAAAAAAAATACTATTTACAATTTCAACTTAAAAAATAAAGAGGGCTGGGATGCAGCTCAGCGGTAGAGAGCTTGCCTAGCATATGCAAAGCCCTAGATTCCGGATTTGATCCCCAGCACCACAAAAAAAGAAGGGGGAAAAAAAAGTGATGGTGGGGGAAACCGTGGTTGCCAAGGAAGAGAAACTGAGGAGTCCTATTCAACAAATATAGTCTGAGTTGTGTAGGATTAAAAATTTCTGGGCTGGGGCTATAGCTCAGTGGTAAAGCGCCTGCCTCACATGGGTGAGGCACTGGGTTCGATCCTCAGCACCACATAAAAATAAAGAAAGATACCGTACGCTCATTTACAACTAAAACAATTAAAAAAAAATTTGTGCAAAAATGTGAACGTCCTTTTTTTGGTACTGGGAACTGAACTCGGGGGGAATTTTACCACTAAGTTACACCCTCAGTTCTTTTTAAATAAATAAACAAATAAATAAATATTTTGGTACTGGGGATTGAACTCAGGGGCACTCAACCATTAATCCATATCCTCAGCCCTATTTTGTATTTTATTTAGAGACAGGGTCTCACTGAGTTGCTTAGTGTCTCGCCATTGCTGAGGCTGGCTTTGAACACACGATCCTCCTGTCTTGGCCTCCTTCCTGAGGTGCTGCGAATTACAAGTGTGCACCACCATGCCTGGCTTAATTTTTAATTTTTGAGAAATTCTCGCTAAGTTGCTAAGGGTAGCCTTGAACTTGTGATCCTTCAATTTTAGCTCCCGAGTCACTGGGATTGCACGTGTGTGCCATCATACCTAGCACTTGTATGTACTTTTAACACCACCAAACTGCACTTAAACAGTTAACATGGGCCCAGGGTTGCGTGTAATCCTAGCAACTCAGGAGACTGAGAAAGGATTGCTCAAGGAGTCTTGGGCAAATTAGTGAGACCATGTCTCAAAATTTAAAAAAAAGCTGGAAGGGGCTGGGGTTGTGGCTCAGCAGTAGACTGCTTGCCTTGCAAGTATGAGGCATAGGGTTTAATCCTTAGCACCACATAAAAATAAACAAACAAAATAAAGGTATTTGATAAAGGTATTTGTCCATCTACAACTTAGGGGAAAAAAAGAAAAAAAAAAAAAAAAGCTAGGGATGTAGCTTGGTTGATAGAGGACCCCAGGGCTCAAGTACAGGAAAAAAAAAGAAAGAGTTAAGATGGTAGATAAACTTCAGATTATATTCTTTGTCATAGCCAGAAAAATTTTACTTATTTATTTTAAAGGAAGCAGGAAAGATATCTGTGGCTACAAATCCAAATTAAATAGTTATATGATGTGCAGACACAGGTCCAAAGCAATGAGGTCAATCAATAATGGACTGAAAACTCTAAAACTATGAGATAAAATAAACCTTTTTCTTTTTTGAAACTTGATTGCCTCAGATATTTCTTATAGTAATGGAAAGCTGACTGATACAAAAATGATTTTAGACTCTCTGGGAGCTCAAGAAGTGGAACGATCTCCTCCATCCAATTACATTTCTAAGGCTGACTCACCGAGAGAATTTCTTTGCTGGCCCCCCTGAGGAGAATGGTACAGGCCTTCGGGTCTTTGCATTCAGTGATGAACGTAAAGTACTCATCTCCAATTTTCTTGATTTCCAACAGGCCCGCACCTGTTCCAACATCATCTTCTCTCAGTTCTTCTGGTCGGCTGACTATCCGGGCCCCGCAGGCTCTGTTGCGTAAAGAGATGGGGAGAAACAGATGATTTCAGAAACTTTACCTGTAATCTCCCTAGTCTAGGGCCTGTGGCTGAGGATTAGGGCTAGTAGATTGCTAGAAATGTTACCCAGGAGGTCTTGGCTGCCTGATAAAAAAACAAATACTACCTAATGGTCATTTCTAGATATAATCCATGTTGTACTATCTGGTTAGATCTCCAGGCCATTAATAGACTGTACCAAAGAAGATGTTGGGCTGGGATTGTAGCTCAGTTGGTAGAGTGTTTGCCTAGCATGTGTGAGGCACTGGGTTTGATTCTCAGCACCACATAAAAGTAAATAAACCAAATAAACGTGTTGTGTCCATCTACAACTAAAAAGATGTCAAAGGCAAGCAAGGAGGAAGGTGAATTAAGTGCACCAATGTGTGACCCAATTTTAATTAATGAATGACTAACTTCTTACTTGTCACTCTTTCCCCTTGACGCATGAACAGGCATAACAACCAAGCATATACATGTATGCTGAGAGCCATTTAGGAGAAAATGTAAGTATGAAATTCAACCTGGATCTGTAATATACTGAAGGATGGTAGGTGCCATAGTGTGTATCTTAAGTGTCCCCCAAGCATCCATGTGGTAAAGACTTGTTCACTGCTAATAGGAGGTATTGGAGCCTAAGATGAAAGCAGGACTCCAATCCCTTCCTCTTTCTCTGTTTCCTGGCTATGAAGTAAGTGTATCTGCTTTACCCTGCATTGCCATCATGTGCTGCCTCAACACAGGACCAAAATCAATAGGGCCAACCAATCACGGACTAGAACCTCCAAATCTGAGTCAAAATAAACCTTTTCTCTTCATACATTCATCTCAGGTATTTGTTATAGTGACCAAAAACCTAACTATTGCAGTGGGGTAGATTCACTAGCTTTTAAAAATATATTAGTATTCTCTGGGTGCAATGGCACACATCTGTAGTCCCAGTGCCTTGAGAGGCTAAGATAGGAGGATTGGGAGTTCAAAGCCAGCTTCAGCAATGGTGAGGTACTAAGCAACTCGGTGAGACCCTGTCTCTAAATAAAACACAAAACAGGGCTGGGGATGTTGCCCAGGGGCCAATTGCCCCTGCATTCAATCCTGGTATCCGCCCCCCATTAATATTCAAAATGGATGGTATGAGTACAAGTATCAGTGCAGAAACAGTGAATGCAATCTATGAATGCATTAGCAGCAGGTAAGGATCCAATCAAGGAAACAGATGGCTCTGTTATATTCTATATTCAGACTACTCTGGAAACGCTTATTTAGAATAGTCAGGATGACAATAAAGACCTTGACAAGTAGTTATTTCAAAATGTAATGGACATCCATCAAGGTAGCAATTACAGATGTCTACACACAAGCTGCTCACTGATGTTTAAGGGCGGTAAGAAGATTCATGCAGTGCATAATTGTTATACTATAAGACTTCTGAAGAGCCCAGACAGCTACACCCAGGTTATTTCTGTTACTGTATCCTGTATTGTATCTTTTCAGATAATTATGCAGCTACAAAAAAGGAAACCCATGGGAAGGAAGAATATTATCTTCACCTGGCCACTCACCTAGCAATGCGATTATTATCTGTCTTCCGGACTCTGCGGATGGCTGTAATATTGGCCCGCATGAGGTAGTGCTGAGCTAAATCTGCAAATTCAAGAGTAGAGGTGTCAAGCTAGATGCCATGACTCCAGGATTCTCAACTGATTTTATCCTAAAAATACTCCAACCACCACATTTACAATGACTACACCAACATGGTGCAGGAGGTGGGCAGGGAATCACCTAACCTCTTCAACCTTTAAGGTGGGCTGGAAAAATTAATAAAGCATTACCTGAGATGCCTTTTTCTGTGATAACCACATCAGGCTTCACTTGGATAATGTCCTCACAGAGCTGCTGGATATACTCTTCTTCCATTTGAAGGATTCGGGTGAAGTCTTCCTCTCGGGTAATCTCAATGTCAGTCTGTGTGGTTGAAAAAAGCCATACCTCACACCTTTCTGTGTAAGCCAGTTCAGTTCTAGTTACTACCACTTAGTTTTAACCCTTTAACTTTGGTCTTTCCAAGCTCTCTGACCACCCAACTCAATGTTATCTTCCCTCCAAGTATGCATGGGAATTCCAGGTCTTTTTTGGTACCAGAAATTGAACCCAAGGGCACTTAACAACTGAGCCACTTCCCTAACCCTTTTTATTTTTTGATATAGGATCTTGCTAAGTTGCTGAGGTTGGCCTCAAACTTATGATCCTCCTGCCTCAGTCTCCTGAATTGCTGGATCACTGGCATGTGCCACAGTACCAGGCTATTCCAAGTCTTAATTCTTCCCATCTAGTAGGTTGATTCTTTTTTTTTTTTTAAAAAAAAGAAGAGGATCTTTTTTTTTCCCCAAAGAAAGAGTGAGAGAGAGCGATAGAGAGAGAGAATTTTTAATATTTATTTATTTTTTTTAGTTTTCGGCAGACACAACATCTTTATTTGTATGTGGTACTGAGGATCGAACCCGGGCCGCACGCATGCCAGGCGAGCGCGCTACCACTTGAGCCACATCCCCAGCCCAAGTAAGTTGATTCTTACTCTCAATCTTTGTTTAATAAGATTCAAACACTTTTAGAACCCAGCAAGCCTTTTCTGCCCTCTGAAAAATTCTCCTTCAGCACTTCAAAGCCAAATTAACTCCTATTCCATATCCTTCTAATGTATTACCGAAGGTGGCATGGTTATATAAAACTGAAGCCAAGTGGCACATGCCTGTAATCCCAGTGGCTCAGGAGGCTGAGGCAGGAGAATCGCGAGTTCAAAGCCGGCCTCAGCAACAGCGAGGCCCTAAGCAATTCAGTGAGACCCTGTCTCTAAATAAAATACAAAATAGGGCCGGGGACGTGGCTCAGCAGTCAAGTGCCCCTGAGTTCAATCCCCAGTACCAAAAAACAAAACAACAAGCAACAACAACAACAACAAAAAAAAAACTGAAGCTAAGTAGAACTGGGATCAAATCTTGATTTGGCCAATACTAGTCTTCCCCAGGCAACTAACCTAACTAGTCAATTGGGTTTCAAAGGCCAAATAATAGGACTGTACCAAAAAAGATGCTAGGGTCAAGCAAGGATGAAGGCAAATTACTTAAGCGTATGTGTGATCCAAATATATATATATATATCACCAAGGAACCATTAGTGCTTAACCACTGAGCCATATCCCCAGCCATTTCTACATTTTATTTAGAATAAAGTCTCACTAAATTGCTGAGACTGGCTTTCAACCTGGGATCCTTCTGCCCCAACCTCCTGAGCCACTGGGATTACAGGCATGTGCCACCACGCCCAGCTCTGTTTTGACCCTATTTTAATATATGTAGGAGGGTCAGCATCCCCACTAAACCTCAGGTATCTCATCTATAAAATGGCGTTATTAACACCAACGATATTTAAGGACTGCTGTAAGACTCAATGACAACACATACAAAGGAAAGTAATTGGCAGAGTAGTCATGTAAAAAACACTCTTTTTATTTCCCTTATCCATATTAGCAGATTCCACTTTAAGGAATAGGGCCAAAACTCACCTGACTTTCTCCTTTCTTGTATTCCAGAGAAGAATCCAGCAGCACAATACGAGGGTTCTTGATATAACGCCGCATTCGTGGATGGGTCACATCTTTGTTAATCATAACTCCACGTAATACACATGAGTCTTCAATGATGCCCCCAGGTATCTAAGCAAAAGACGACCCACTTTAATCTACAACCCAAAGGGGACAATTTCTCAACTTCATTCCCAGATATTCCTCTTTCCTAAATGGCTCCTACTTCAAATTCCTAACATAACTTTCTTCCATGATGCTTAGAAACAAAATATGGCAGCAAACATATTTTTTCCTCTCTAGGAAGCATACCAATTTTGAACCATGATATTCAAATCTGAAGGTTGGCTGAGATTCACAGAATGTCAGTGACTTGACAAATCTGTTCTCTTCTACTTCTTTAAAGATATTCCCACATAATTCTAGGCTTGAGCTCCATCTACTGGCCATAAGATATTATTTTTAAAATCTTAAATTTAATAGAAATGGTAGAAAGCTTTCTAAGGCTTCTTAACATTATACTATAGAGACCTTGTAAAGTTTATATTCTGGCCAAGTGACTGATACATATCCAAATGCAGAAACATGGAGATTCCAATAAGTCCTTCCGTATCCTTATAAACTTTGCTCTTTGCTATTCTTATAAACCTTGTGAAAGAATAGCAGTGAAGGTAACAAAATTACTTCAGGAATTAGGTTTTTGTTTTCCAGGCTTCAAGTTCTTCCTAGTACTAACTAAAGATATCTTGCTTTAATTTAACTATTTCCTTTAGAAGTGGGATTATTCATGCTAGAAAATAATTATTCTCAAAGCACACACTAAAAGAGTTCACCTTTTCCACTCTTGCATATTTCTTGATGTCAATCTCCTTCCGACCATTTTCCTCAAACTGTACAGTCTTGACAGCATCCAGGGCAATGTTGCAAGCCAAAGAGGACCACCGACTAATTGCTTTGGTGGTAATGGAACTGTTGATGATGTTCAGCATCATGTCACGGTTATTGATGTCAACAGGAATACTGGAGAAAAGAAAGCCAGGCAACTTAGACATTTAAAGTAGTTCTTCATGTACTTCAGAGTCTAAAAAAGAGGGCCAAAAGGCAGGATGAGGGGCTCTCAGTTTTACAACTTTGAATGCTGAATTATATTCTATCTACGACCTTAATTCATGCTATGCCACATTGTATTTACCATTTTTAGGTATTAATCTGGTTTCCTTTGACAGGATTATAAATTTGTACATGGCCAGACTACTTAGAACAATAAAATAAAATAAAGCTCTAAGAGCTCCTGGATAACAAACTTGTCCAAATTTTCACATGCTGCTAAAATTCCCGTCATGCTAGTATAAGGTGTACAATATGCAATTATGAAATAGTTATTAATTATGCTACATGCTCAGCCCTTTTTATTTATTTTTCAGGATAAGAGTTTTGCTAAGTTGCTGAAGCTAGCCTTGAACCTGGCAATCCTTCTGGTTCAGCATCCAGAGTTGTCAGGATTATAGTCATGTGCCACCATGTCTGGCTAATAGTAAGGTATTCTAGATGGGTAGATGTTGCTTATTAAAAAAGTTTCTGCAGCTGTGAGTACAGCTCAGTGTTAAAGAATATTTGCTCAGCAGCATGTGAACAGCTTTGAGTTTGATCTCTACCACCCAAAACCACAACATCATCAAAAACTAAACAAAAAAACAACACAAAAGCTTCCAAGAATTCAGGCGCCACATACTCAACAAAATATTACAAAGCTCATAAAAATAACTAAAGCATACACCTAATTCTTTGAAAGTATGCTAGACAGATATTAATGCTAACTTTTTGTTTAACAGCAGGGACGATTTAACACAAAATTCACAAAATTACTACTTAAGCACCTAATGACTCAACCAGATACAGAAGAGTAGAGCACCATTTTATTTTTGTGATTCTCCTATCTCAGCCTCTAGAGTGGCTAGGATTACAGGTGTGCACAATGTGCTTCTCAAAAAAAAATCTTTCTATTCTTACCATGCTCTTTGTGACTCCATGTTGTGCCACAAATTATCTAAAGTTCCCTAGTTAGAAGTAATGCATTTTTATATCCCCTTTATTGCCACATTACCACATTAGCACTAAGCAAATATAAACTAATAGCAAGTTCCCCAATTACTAGATTCAATCAGGATTTTCAGTCTTGGCCCTTTGCATTTTAATGGAAAACTTCTGGCAGCATTCTCATAGCACTTTCTGGGTACTGAATTAGCTACAATGAGACATGATAGTAGGACATTTTTAACACCAGCCAGGTACCATGGCACATGCCTGTAATCCCAGCGACTTTGGAGGCTGCAACAGGAGGGTGCTGATAGCCTCAGCAACTCAGTGAGGCTCTCTCAGTAATTTAGCAAGACCCTGTTTCAAAATAAAACATAAAAAGGGGCTGGAGATTTAGCTCAGTGGTACAGCACCCCTGCGTTCAATCCCCAGTACCAAACCAAAACCAAAACAAAACAAAAAAACTTGGAAAGTAAGCCTGTTCACGCATGCCAGGCGAGCGCGCTACCGCTTGAGCCACTCCCCAGCCCTCTATTTGTCTTTTTGAATAAACTTTTACTCCCCTTACCCTTTTTCTTTTTGCTGCCCTCATTTCTCTTTATTACAAAATAATACCAGGGTACACCCAGCGTGTTTACGTAAGATGGGTTTGGCCTTCTTTTATATCTAAGAATAGATCAGTCTTCTAGGCCTCCCCTACTTCCTAGTACCCATTTCTGGCCCATTCTCCCATACCTGATTTTCTTTAGAGTGCTGATCATATCATCCAGCGCCTTGCGGTAAGCACTGATCACCACTGTTGGGTGCATCTGCTGCTCTAGGAAGTGCTCAGCCACAGACAGCATTTCTCCAGCTGAAAAAAGGACAAAAGCACCACAGTAATGTTTTAGAAAGTACCAGAGGATCAAGACAACTTCATTATGCTTCTAGAAAGGTTTCTTTTTTTTTAATATTTATTTTTTAGGTATAGATGGACACAACACAATGCCTTTATTTTTTTTTTTATGTGGTGCTGAGGATGGAACCCGGGTCCTGTCCATGCCAGGCAAGCGCTCTACCGCTGAGCCACAATCCCAGCCCCTAAAAAGGTTTCTTTTTTCCAAAAACAGAGTCTCCCAAAAGAAATGCCATTTGATTGTTAATACTTTTTGAAACTTTGCACGTCGTGTAAGCGGGGTGTGGTGGTGCACACCTGTAATCCCAGAAACTCGGGAGGCTGAGGAAGGAGGATCATGAGTTGAAAGCCAGCCTCAGCAACTTCACGAGGCCCTATGCAACTTAGTGAGACCCTGTCTCAAAATAACATAAAAAGGGCTGGGATGTGGTGTCAGCAGTAAAGTGCCCCTGAGTTAAATCCCCAGTAACCCAAAACAAACAAAAGCATCCTGCCAAGTGTAATGGTGTTTCCCTATAATCCCAGTGGCTCAGAAGGCTGAGGCACAAGGATTGCAAAATAAGGCCAGCCTCAGAAATTTGGCAAGGCCCTAGGCAACTTAGTGAGACACTGTCTCAAAATAAGAAAACTAAACCTTCTAATTAATAAACACACCAAATGATCTACATATAGAAAAAAACAAAACGAGCTTTTAAAAAAGTTTAAACATAGCATGTTAAGTATTTGTATTAAAAAAAAAAGCATTTGATAAACGTTGTATAATAGCTGCTGACAATAAATTTAATATATACACAGATGTGCTCAAGTTCACATGTATACTCCAAAGAGTATGCATTGCTGGGTGTGATGGAACACCATGCCTATAATCCCAGCAGCTTGGGAGGCTGAGGCTGGAGAATCATGCGTTCAAAGCCACCCTCAGCAACTAGGTGAGAACCTGTCTCAAAATATATTAATAAAAAGGGGTGGGGGGGCTGGGATTGTGGCTCAGCGGTAGAGCGCTTACCTAGCACGGGTGGGACCTGGGTTCGATCCTTAGCACCACATAAAAATAAAAAAGGCATTGTATTGTGTCCATGTATACCTAAAAAATAAGTATTAAAAAAAAGAAAAGGGGGTGGGGTGGGGATGTGGCTCAATGGTTAAACACCCCTGGGTTCAATCTCCAGTACCAAAAAAAAAAAAAAGAGTATGTACATACTCAAATGTTTGAATGCTTTATTCTAATTCCTAGCTATCCATCATACATTTTTTTTTTTTTTTTGGTGCTAGGGATTGAACCCAGGGCCTTGTGCATGAGAGGCGAGTACTCTACCAACTGAGCTATATCCCCAGCCTCCCATCATATATTTTTTTCTCTCTCTTTTTAAAAAATATTTATTTTTTAGTTGTAGTTGGACAGAATACTCCTATTTTATTTATTTATTTATATGTGGTGCTGAGGATTGAACCCAGGGCCTTGCCCATGCTAGGCGAGAGCTCTACCACTAAGCCACAACACCAGGCCCCCATCATAAACTTTTCTAAAAAAAATAATAAATACTTCATAAGATGCCAGAGTAAAGAGAACTTAGAAAATATCCTGTTAAATGAAGAAGAGTTGGGATAAGGGTTCAGTGGTAGTGTGTGCGCTTTCCATGTGCAAGGCCCTGGGTTTGATCCCCAGCACTGCAAAAACAAACAAGAAGCCCCAGCCTGAACAACATAATAAAAGCAAACAACAAAATAGTCTTCTTCACTTCTAAAATCATTACTGAAATATTTTAAAAAATGAATGTTTCTATTTTAGAAATCCCACCATCAATTTGAAATTTATACAATAAAAGCAATAGGTCGTTTCTGGAAATTATCCTAACAAGTGGAAAGATTAAGCTAGATGTGATGTCACACGCTTGTAATCCCAATGTCTTGGGAGGCTGAGGCAGGACTGCAAATTTGAGGCGAGCCTCAGAAACTTAAGTGAGAGCTTGTCTCCGCCCTCTGAAAGACTGAGGTTGAAAAAAAAAAGACCGAGACTGCAGCTCAATAGTAAAGTGCCCTGTGTTCAATCCCTAATCCAAACAGAACAAAACAAAACCCAGACAAATATAACAATAAAGATAACTTTCAATTTATAAACCAAGGCTCACTATTTTCAAGATTTTCTATCTGTCCTTCACTTTAGACTTCACAGCCTCTAGAATTGAGATAATCGTTTAATCTCTTCCAAAATAGTTCTTGTGATTCCATGTTGTACCACTTGCTAAAATTTACTTGAAACTTCAAAATCAATATTCATGGCACTTTCATGGTTACTTATTGACATGTTCAAAATGACAAAAAATTTGAGCCACCCAATACCATTCTTGGAAGAGGCTGAACAGTTTTCATACCGTAAACAGTATCCTTTATGTAGTATATTAAAAGCTATGCTTTTTTGGGGGGTGATTTCATGATTCTACCACTGAGCTATACCTCCAACACCAAAATTTTCTTCTTAAAATGAGACACAGACATTTTTTCTAATTTTTCTTTTCCATTTTCTTACCAAGAATAATTACTGATGTGGTTCCATCTCCAACCTCTTCATCCTGGGTCCTGCTAATTTCAATCATGGACTTGGCTGCTGGATGTTGGACTTGAATCTAAAAAATTTAATTAAAAATGTAGATCACTCCTTAACTAACACTATGCTTGGTCCTAAGTTTCTTGCTTCACATATACATTCCCTTTCCCTTTATTGTTTTACCATATCCTGAAGATTAAAATGTCCTCCCAAACCACCTTTCTACATCCTTTGCTTTTGAGGAAAAAAATGCATCATAAGAACTCAACTATTGGGCTGAGGATGTGGCTCAAGTGGTAGTGCGACTGCCTAGCATGCGTGAGGTACTGGGTTGGATTCTCAGTACCACATAAAAATAAAATGGAGTTATTGTATTCACCTAAAACTAAAAAATAAATATTAAAAAAAAAGAACTCAATTATTACAGCTTCTTAAGGATAGCATGGTACCATATAGTTACATATTGCAAGTTCTATTGTGTGTGAACTGTGTCCTGTGAATATGACTTGGAAATAAAAGCCTCTGTTTTTATTTTCCCAGTACTGAGGACTGAACCCAGGATTTTGTGATTGCTAGGCAATCACTCTGGCTAGAAAAGACAAAGAATTCTCCCCTAGGCCTTTCAGGAATAAGGCCCTGCTGATACTCTGATTTCAAACTTTTAGCTTCATTTTATTGTTATGTTTTGGTACCAGAGATTGAACCCAGGGGTGCTTAACCACTGAGCCATGTCTCCAGCCCCTCCTCCCCCCGAGTTACACCCCCAGCTCCTGGATTCTTTGTATTTATAAAACTGCGAGGAAGCAAATGAAAAAGAAGAGAAAAAAACACACCTCTCGAAGAATGGCATTGCCATCGTTGGTCATCACGATGCCTCCCATTGGGTCCAAAAGCATCTAAGACAAAAGTGAAGTAAGTGTCCTAAAGAACAGAAAATCTATATACTCTGTAGTTTATGAGTTTCAATAAAAGATAAGATTACCTTCATCATGGACTTGGGTCCCAAACATGTTCGGATGATATCTGCAATAGTCTAATGGAAAGGAAATATAAGACATGTAAGCACAAATCAGAGGACAGTATGAATAAGTTGGAGAACAACCAGGAAAGCCACTGTTTTAAAAATGATACCACTAAAGAAGAATTGACAACTATTTCAGATACTTCACAAGAAAAAAGGAGAAATATGCCTCCCAGAACTTTATTATAGTTTTCCAGCAGTCCAAATCTCAGTATTTCTCTGTATAACAATGGCCTACACACCACCATAAGTCAAATCTCAGGTCACTTCACTATTCCATTCAAAAGCATTATTCAGCCTCTATGGAGGATCTATGATGGGCACTAGGAATACAAAAGAGAATCAATACAGTCCTTCCCTTCAAGTAGCGCAGTCTAGCATGGGAGACAAACACAAGTAGAATGCTATAAAATTTATACAGCATACAATTATGCACAGGTTAATATAAGAAGATTACTAGGCCTTATTATTAGACTTAAATTGTAAGGGAATATATAATTCCTTACTGGTACTACCATAGGGCAATGTCCTGAAAAAAGGGAAGTCAACTTTTTCTCTGCCTAATTGCACATTTTAAAGTCTAGATATAAGAAACCTTATTGCTAAGAAATACAGAAATACTGGAGAGTGGGGGGGGAGATATGCTACCTTAGCAGCATTGATGTTTCCAGATTGAACTTTTCTTCCAGATTCACGCTTTGTAGTCTGGCCTAAAATAGATAAAAACAATAGTCAACAGCCTAGGATTGCCCCAACTGTACACAAGCTATTTATTCCCCAATCTTTGGGGGGGTGGGGAATTGGTTTTGCAGCATATACACAGATTAAAACTTATCAAATGATATACTTTAAATATGTGTAGATGTCAATTACATTTCAAAAACCTAATAAACACATGTATTTGCAGCTATTTACTTTGTGTGTAGGTCAAGGGGTACTGGAGATTGAACCAAGGGGCAACTCCTCTACCACTGAGCTACATCCCCAACTCTATTTTTTTTTTTTAATTTTGAGACAGGGTCTTGTTCAGTTACAGAGGCTGGCCTCAAACTTGCAATCCTTCTGCCACAGTCTTCTGAGCAGCTGAGATTATAGATGTGCACCCCACACACACCTATTCATTTATCTCAATCCCTAGAGCACTAAGGAAAAACCCATAATGCTCCATTCCCAAAATCTTGGACAACACTTTCCCTTTAACCATTCACACATTTACAGTAGGATTCATAATCTGAGATCCATGAATGGGCCTCAGTGAGATAATGAACTCCCCAAGATTATGTGAGAAAATGAAAGATGCCCCACCCCAGACGAAGATCCAAAGCCAATATCACATTCTCAAAGGGTTAGTGATCTTAAGAAAATCAGAGCTTTCTGTAAAGAGGGGAAGAATTTAGGGGTTATTTTCCTGCTTGAATAACAGAAGAATACTCTAACAGTCCAAACCTAATTACTGACAGAACCCCACTGCATGCTGTGGAATGAGAATGCACACTCTTCCAAAGTGTCCCAGTTTATAAGATAAATTATACAAAGCCACCCCATACTTGGATGAAATAAGAATACCTCACTAACCCATTTACCCTGGTTAAGATCTGGTTACATAGTTTAATAGGGAATAGTCAGGTACAGCCTTTAATGCCAGAGATTAATGCAGATAGGAAAAGAGCTTTACAAATGCACCACTCATCCCAGGGCCCACTCAGTGGAGACAAGCCAGTGACTATAACCACACCAACGTAATGACTTCCCTCCACGCTCCTATTATACGTTCTTCTACAATTCAATTCTGTAAATCTTTCATTCCAGTCCCATCAAACATAAACACCTAGCATAACCCTCAGGGTTTACATTTTCTATCTCAGGTAGAAGTAACCAAAAACTTATATGGATCTACAATCCAGCAGAAGGAAGGGGTTTTTCCCCAGGTACATGTAAAACAAACAAAAACTCTCATCATCATTGGACATACACAGGGGAAATGGCTGGTCGGGCATCCTAGGCACAGAAGCTACACTCAGAAGGGAAACATACTGAGGGAAGACAATGTAGACAATGCTGATTTCTTAGAAAGAAATAAGGGATATTTCCAAAGGGAAAAGAAAAAGTACTGGAGAATTTGGGAAAACTCGATTGCTTAGTGGCAAAGATTACATCTAAGTCCGAGAAGGGAAA
The DNA here is from genome assembly GCF_021218885.2 of Marmota monax. Taxonomy (NCBI): domain Eukaryota; kingdom Metazoa; phylum Chordata; class Mammalia; order Rodentia; family Sciuridae; genus Marmota; species Marmota monax. The sequence goes on along the minus strand of NW_026694593.1, from coordinate 914,664 downwards.
CACGGTTCCTCCAGGAATAGGGCTGCTGAACGACTGGTACTCATGATAAGCGCAGAAACCAAGGATGCCACCGCTATGTGCCAGGCTCTCTTTTAAACAGCTTATCGACTTGACTTGCAACTCTATCTAGAAACACTACCAAATCAACGCAGATGGAAAAACTTAATTTGCCCGAGGTCACATCGCGACTAAAGCCACGGGCCAAGAACATAGAGCTAGGCCTCATCTGGAAGACCATTATTCATTCAACTCTACACCGGAAGTCAAGTTGGTAAGGGCGCAGGGGCGTGGAGGAAGGTGGCGGCTGATACTAGATGAGGGGTCTACAAGGGCTTCCCAAGACAAGCACGTGTAAATACACGGGACTCGGCGAGGGACGAGTCGGTCTGTGTTTGTTAAGGGAGGACGAAGGAATGCGAGTAAAGGAGCTCCCAAAAGGAGACGATGACTGGAAGCCTCTGGTCAGGTCATGGCGGGACGAAGCTGGGGCAACACTAAGAAGCGTGGGGAGAGGCGTACAAAGAGGGGGGATCCCTTCCCCAGCTTCCCCAGAACTCACTGAGCACGAGCACAGGACGGTGGCCCATCATGGCGGCGCAACGCAGAGCTAGGTACCCAGAGCTGGAAGAACCGGCAGAACCTTCTGGAGAGAGAGAAGCAGCGAGAAGCCCAGAAAATGCTGCCTCTTCGGGGCTGACACCTAAACCCGCTAGCTTCTAAGTCGTTCGCCAATCACCGCAGCCGCCTCATTGACTGGCACGAAAACGGTCCAATCGGCAGATTAACCCCGCCCTACGCAAAAAAAAACGGCAGAGCAAGGTAGATAGAGAGAGCGCGATGATGGAAACTGGAGAGCTCAGGCGCTTGCGCAATAGGGTGGCCGCTCCCGGCCGCGTGCGGCGCGATCTTCAGCTCCAGCGCCAGCGCCGAAGTTCGGGCAGTTGGCCGTACGCTGTTGCGCATGCGTATCAACTACAGGGGTGGGTGCTGGGTTTGAGGCTTTCGATTAATACCGCAGGTGAGGTCACGAAACAGTGTGTTGTCCCTCCGCATCTATCGGACTCTGAAGGCCAAGAAATCTGTGATAGTAGTTTTCATTCTTTTGTCCCAGCCTCGGTAACGGGGGAGTGGAGGGCGGGGCTTTGGCGCCTGGTCTGACGAAGGGTGCAGTGGGAGTTGTAGTCCTGTGGGGCAGGGCTGGGAGGCAGCGATCCTTCCCCCCCCGCCTCCCCGTTTTCCGGGCTCGCTGGGAATCGTGGTGTAGAACTGCTCTTTCCCTTCTTAGGCGAATGCTTTCTACCGAGGCTGAGAGCGGTTTCGGAGAGTGACGGCTTCGCTTCCCCCGAGTTGTCCTTTCTAGGTCTCTTCTCCAGTGTTCCCGCCAGTGCTCCGGCGTCTGCTCCCTCCCGTCCGTCCCCGGTCGCTCTCCTCGCCCAGACCCAAGTCCGTTGGACAGGGTCGGAGCCAGAGTTTTTAAATTGCCACCCTAGATAAGAAAAAGACTCATACTGCAGAAATTGAGCATGTAGAACATGAAGAATAAAACGCCCGTTAGAAGAAGGCTCTTAAGGCTTGGAATTGGTCTTGTTTCGTCCAGGAAAAAAAAAAAGTGGGGGGGGGATAACAATAGGAATAACTTTTGCAAACGGATGAAGGGAACGTGAAAAGAATGAGCAGTGGTCACTTACAATTAGCCATGAAGCAGAATACACACAGCTTGAGATCTGCTGGAGAGAACTTATGAAATTGTCATTGATAAAAAGTAACATCAAGGGTTGTTTGATCATGTGATGCCATGATTCTTACCCTATTGGTGTTCAGGTGGAGAAGTGCACTGGTTATTCTACTAACGGAAAAGGCGTGTGGGTCGAGGTCCTGCTTCCCTTCCCTTACAAGCCAGACCTCCCTAACTGCTTAGCATTTGGGGAAATGATTCTAGTTGTTGTTGTTGTTTTGTTACTTGGTTAATTGGAAAGTATTTGTGTTTTCTGCATTCCCTACTAAAGGGAACATTTCTGTGCCTGGTGCCTAGAACTAGATTTGTTAGAGTAGCTACTCAGGGCTGGGGGACATAACTCGGTAGAGCGCTCGCCTTGCATGCACAAGACCCTGGGTTCAATCCCCAGCACCACCAAAAAAAAAAAAAAAAAGTAGATGCTTAATGATTATTTATTGAATAAATGTATCCTATGTAGCTCCTCTTAAAATTTAGAACAAGACTGTGTACAGGGATCTCAGAAGACTTGATGTTAACTAGAGTGAATGGAAACTCAGTTTGAGTGGGACAGTCCTGCTGGTGGGCAGGAAGGTGGTTAGGGCTGTCTGACTGCAGAGCCTATCCACTTAACTGTAGGTGGAATAGATTATTTTATCTGGGAGATCTATTATGCCATGGCTTGGACATAAATTAACTATCTCTTCACAGAATGTAAAGAGCAGTGGAAAAAAACATGTTTTGAAGTCTACAAGCTCAGATTTAATTCTAGCATTGCCAAATGCTAATTGTGGAATCCCAAGAAACTTAAATTCAAATAATATGTTGACAATGCTGCGTACTTCAGAGGATCATTGTAAAAACTGTATAAGAGAATGCATTGTATGTAAAGCACCTTTACTATTTTCTTCTCTGATCTACCTCCTTTTGTTGCTTCCCAATCTATTATGTATTCTCTAGTCAGAAATATGGTTCTTAGCCTGGTGTGGTTGTGCGCACCTGTAATCCCAGCTCAGGAGGCTGAGGAGGCTGAGGCAGGAGGATCATGAGTTCAAAGCCAGCCTCAGCAAAAGCAAGGTGCTAAGCAACTCAGTGAGACCCTGACTCTAAATAAATAAAATTCAAAATAGGGCTGGGGATGTGGCTCAGTGGTCTAGTGCCCCTGAGTTCAATCCCTGGTACAAAAAAAAAAAAAAAAAAAAGAAAAAGAAGAAGAAAAGAAATGTGGTTCTTAGCCAGGTGTGATGATGCCTGCCCAGGAGCTCAGGAAGCTGAGGCAGGAGGATGACGAGTTAAAAACCAGCTTCAGCAACGTAGCTTGCCTGCCATAGCAACTCAGTGAGACCCTGTCTCTAAGTAAAATACAAAAAAAAAAAAAAAAGAAAAGGCTGTGGATGTGGCTCAGTCATTAAGTGTCCCTGGGTTCAATCCCAGGTACTCCCCTCTCCCCCAAAAAGAAATGTTTCTTTCAGTATATATTGTGGGTAAAATATATTCTTCAAGCCTTACAGTCCTGTGGGAAACACGTCCCTGTGTGCCCACGAGTGGTTTATATGATTGGGAAGTACATGTGCATGGAAACTAACACATTTTTCAAATGGTGAGAAAAATCTTGAGATCTGAGTTTGAGCGTCTGTCTTTTTACCACTGCATGAGCCATCAAATGACATGACTGGAGCAGGGGGAAGGGAAGATGGAGGGCCTGCAGTAAAGCTTAGAAAACCCATTTTTTTGGAAAAAAAATTTTCCCACACCAAGAATAACTGTAACAGGGAATGTAGCAGATTTCCATTTTCTTAGGGTCAGGTTCAGTGACAGTCTAGACAGACAGCATCTCAATGTGGCACCCATGTATGAAGACGCAGTGAATAAGACTTCTTCCTTCATGCAATCTACTTGTCACAGTCTGCCCCCACTGCAAGACTGTCAGCTCCAGGAAAGTAGTGACCACACTGTTCCGTCTACTGTGGGGTCTTTAGGAAGGAGTTAGTTATTTCTTACATGTAGGTGTGAATAAATCAATTTGATTTGCAGGGACTGGTTATAGAACCCAGGACCATGAGCATGCTAGGTGAGTGCTCTACCACTGAACAACACCCCAGCCCTTTCCTTTCTTGATGTCAGTTGGTCTTTCTTTGTCTGGTTTGTTTTCTGGTGCTGGGGATCGAACCCAGGGCCTTGGGCATGCAAGGCAAGCACGCTACCAACTGAGTTACATCCCCGCCCCCAATTGGGCTTTCTTGAGGACAGTGATCTGTTGACTCCTCACTGTTCAGGCTCTTCATTCCTTTCTGATCCCAGCTGTTCTGCCTTTCCACTTATTGTCCTCCTGTCTACTTTGCCACCTTCTCTTCATTTTCCACACTCCTGAGGAGCTACTCAAAGGTCCAGTCTTCTCGTCTTGCTTCCTCTCGTTACTGTTGGGCTTGGAGAGCTAGTCTATTTTAGTAGCTCCTTCATCCCCTTCTGTGGCTGGCCTGGCAGTTTGACCCTTCACACAAACTCAGTGCCATTTCTTGCTTTTCTAGGCATTTGTAGAATTCAGTGTATCCCAAATGTGATGGTATTAATAGGACAGAACTCCTACTCAAACTGCCTTGAGTGAAAAAGGTAAGTTCTTGTCTTACACACTTGAGGACACTGGGTAGCTCACAGAACATGAAGGAGAGGTGTAAAACAAGGTGTCAGGACTGGCCCTGGGAATTCCGTGCCCATTGGTGGCTGTCTGTCCATGTGGCTCTGTCCTCTCTTGTCTCTGATCTTGCTCGTATCCACTTCTCATGGTATGCTGGCCAAATTCAGTAGTTTCCATGGGCTGAACTTTATGTCTTCTCAGAATAGCAAATCAAAAAAGTTTTCTTTGACAAAGAATCCATATGTTGATCTCAGCAAATGACTCTGGCCCAACCTGCCTCACATGCTTACCATCTTGGATCAATGACGGTTACCAAGGGGAACGGGATACCATGATTGACTGGTATTGGGTCACATGCCATCCTTGATGGGAAAAGGGGGTTGATTGAAGTCTCACCAGTATGGCCTGGAAACTGGGGAAAGCATCATCTCCCAGAGGATGGGCTGCTCAGTAGACAGAAATAACAGATGTCTTTGATAGGGCTCCTCATGTCCTACAAATCGGTTTTTCTTCCTAACTGAACTGTTTTTGCCAAAGATAATTTATTTATCCATTTAAGAATCTTTTCCAGGGCTGGGGTTGTGACTCAGTGGTACAATGCTTGCCTAGCACATGCAAGGTGCTGGGTTCAATACCCAGCACCATGTAAAAATAAATAAAATAAAGGTATTGTGTCCAACTACAACTAAAAAGAAAAGATCTAAAAAATTATAAAAAAAGAATTTTTTTTCATGTCCAACTCATTGTGTTTAATATCTACAGATTAATCAAAATATTTTAATCCTGTTTTCTAACCCTAAAAGGCTAAGTGGCTTCCCAGTATACTCAGGAGAAGCCTAAACATCTCAGATTTGCTAATGTGAAGAGGCCTCCGTGGCCCACCCTGTCTTCTCACTCCGGACCCTGGCCGGCCTCCCAGGGCGGCTCACCATTCCAGCCGTATTCTTCCTTGCTTGCTTGTTCACACTATTCTGTTTTATCACTTGAAATGTCTCTTCTGCTCAGGAAGTTTTCCAGGTTTTCAAGGTCCAGTAAATGACCTTTACCTGCATGGAGCTTTCTTTGATTATTGTACTCATATTAATCTTTTCCCCTTTTTGAAAACACTTGTTTTTACATTTAATCATGTACTTAATATAACAGGTAAAAGGCCTTCTGTTCATCTCAGACTATCAGGCTAATTTTTTTTGTTTTGTTTTTTTTTTTATACCAGGGATTGAACCCCTGGGTGCTTAACCACTGAACCACACCCCCAGCCCTTTTTGCATTTTATTTAGAAACAGGGTCTCATTGAGTTGCTTAGGCTTCGATAAGTTGCTGAGGCTGGCTTTGAACTCGAGATCCTCTTGTCAGCCTCCTGAGCCACTGGGATTACAGGCATGCACCACCACATCCGGCATCAGGCTCATTGTTTATGTTCTCAAGTTATTATATCACTGTTTCACCTGCTTCTGATTTGTCTTCCTGTACTGAGAATAAGCGCCAAAGAAACCATATCTTAATCCTCATGTGCATGCTCTAGCGTCTGGTAGGGTGGTAAGCCTGTGATGCCTACCAACAAGAATTTCACACTGTAAGCACATTCGATTTTAGCTTGTCCCACCCCTGCTTGATTTTCCTTGATCCCACTAGGATTTCGTCAATCTCTCTTTTTCCTAGCGTGTCAGGTAGTCAGGGCAGGGCCTGGCACCTGCCTTCCAGACAAGGTGCAGGGATTTCATAAAAAGCCCACTCCCTGTTATAATGAGCTTTGATTTAGTTACCTCTGATTTTGTTCCAGCAAAAGAGGAAGGTAATGCTATGCCTCTTTGTCGAGCAAAACCGTCCCCCAGTTTTATTAATCTTCAAGCAAGTTCCCCACCAGCCACTTTCTTAAACATCCAGACGACAAAGCTGCCCTCAGGTAAGAGCTGGGGGGAGGTTTCCCAGTAGACCCTGCATTGGGGAGGCGGCTGAGCTTCCTTCTGTTGATCTAGTGCCAACTCAGTGTCAAAACAACTGTAGGTTTTTTGTTGTTAATTGTTTTTACTTTCACTGTAACTTATGGATTATTCAGTTAAATTGATCTCATTTTCTCCCCGGTTCTACCAAGTCGTATTGTTGCCTTGCTCAGCATCTTTGCTACACTATAGGCAGGAATGGAATGAAAATCTTACTGCTTGCTATTCTTTTTGATTAAAAGGTGGCCATGGAGAGAAATAATAAATATTATCTCAACCTGTGTTTCATTGAATTTCTGTTATTCATCTTCCCTTGGGAAATCAGTGGACATTTGAAATACCTATTGGGAACCCAGTAGTAGATAGTCATAGCCCCTGTTTTGGGGACCTCTGAGTCTAACAAAGAAGTCAAGAACAATAAACACACAAGCCACAGTAGTACAGTTACTAAGGTTGACTAAGAGCTGCCTGTGTATTTGAAAAATAAATTGATGTACCAAGAGCGGTTGAAGTTAGACAACAGAAAGAGCTTCAGGTCACTACTAATGGCACCATGCCACAAAGGGGAGGCTGAGGTCTCCCTAGCTCATCAAATGTTTGTTGAACACTTCTGCTAGTTGCTAGGGATTCACCAGTGAATGAATCAGACAAAATTGGTTGCCTTCCCAAAGTTTACATTCTAGAAGGGGGACTTAGACAAAAATAAAGAAATAATCACAAAATATGCCACGTGTCCATAAATAATTTGGGAAAAATAAAATAACGGAGAGAGGGATGAGTTCAAGTTATGTTCTATTTTAAGTTAGTTTTAAATTTCAAATTTAATTTGAAAGCAAATTAGAATGTCACCAGGTAAGTCACACTGAGAAGGTGATAGCTGAGCCAAGGGTTGTGCCTGGAAAGATTAGAGAGAGCATCTTGTTGGAGCCATTCCAACCTTAGTACAATTACAAAATCTTCTGGTTTTTCCTTTTATTCTCCTTCTTGGCTCTTCCTTCAGGAGTTCATCACAAGCCCAAAGAATGTCTAGGACTCCTGGAATGTATGTACGCCAACCTCCAACTTCAGACCCAGCTCGCCCAACAACAGATGGCTATTTTGGAAAACTTACAAGCATCGATGTCACAACTGGTTCCTGGGAGAGAAAGCAAGAACTCTTCTCTCTCAGTTTTATCTCGTAATCTGTTGTTAAATCACCTGCCCCAATTCCGTAAATGAATTGCAGAACAAAGTTCTTGTGTATGTTTTTTCCCTCTCTTTCCCAGTAAGCCCCAGGTAGAATCAGCCATGTATGTTCTTCCTTCTCTTCCTCATCCTCCTCTTTTTTTTTTTTTTTTAATGCTAGGGATTGAACCTAAGGCCCTTAAGAACACACTGAGCAATACCTCCAACAGCTCCTGGGCATGTATATTTTACATATGGTTAATTTGTTTGCAAATTCGTAATGAGTGTTCATTGAGTAGGTCACTGTACAAGGCCCTTGGGAAGATATGTTACAGAAGAGCCAACTTGGTCAGGGAGGGTTATGGCCTAACAGGGCAGAGAAGACAGTTCACTGCAGAACTGAGTGGTGCTCTGAGTGGGAGGGGGCGGAGGTTAAGAGAGAACATTGGGGGTTTCTAGATACAAATGAACCAGTCTTGAACTCTTCCTGGAGAAAATAACTTTATGATGCTATTTGAAGAGAGGGAGGGATTGGATGGTGTGCAGACAAGTCAGGTCATTTCCTATCCATTGGGAAACTTGGACAAAGACCTAGAGGCAGGAGAATAACCCCTCAGAAATGAGAAGACTTTCCCCCGATGGGTGAGGGGTGTGAAGTAGAATGCAGGGCAGCTGAGGACAGACATGCCGCTTCCTCTGTGGGATTATTCTGACAACTCTTAGAAGCTTGAGAGAACCACTGGCAGCTTTCAGGTAGCACGAGGCCCTCATATTCTAGTAGAAGCACTGGGGCGAAGCATTTTTGTGTGGAGGGAGAAGGGAAATTGAGAGAGATGTATAAAGTAGTAATAGTGATCTAAGGGACACTACTACGGTCTGGATAAAGGGTTTGGAAATGAAGAGGGACAACGGGTAAATCTGAGCTATTTTGCACATTTGACATTAAAACACCAAGAAACAACATCCTGAAATTTCTCAGCTGGGAAGCCAGGTAGCTTTAATGAGTGTTCTAAATCCTGCCGAAAGTTTTCAGTGTTTCAGAAGAAACAGCTGAGGTTGGCGTGGTCATTTCAGTCACATTAGGACACCACCTTCCTTTACAGGGTGATTGATAAGTCACCCTTGAGACTGGGTCCTTTTTCCACAGATTTTCTGTGGAATGCGGAGAACATGAAAGGTTTATTAAGCTTGGATACAAATGGGAAGAAGAAGGGAGAAATTAGTGATTGAGAAGAGGACTTCAAATTGACCTTCAAGTCTGAAGCGTTTTCCAAAGAAACCTCTTTTATTTTTTATTCTATACCATTAAAGAGGGCAGAGTGGGTGGGCATGTAGTTCGGTGGTAGAGTACTTGCCTATCATGCTTAAGATCCTGGGTTCAATCTCTGTACCACCAAAAAAAGAAAAGAAAGAAGAACAAGAATAAGAGTAACAGTGAAACCTAAGGAACTGTCATTTGGCATTAAGGGAGAAATTCTGTTCACCTAGGTTATTATGGGGAAAGGAAAAAAAAAAGTAAATAATTTTAGAATGGAAGAGATGCTCCCATAATTGTGGATGAGTATGTATCTAACTCTGGATGGAAGAGGAAGGGCAAATTATGTGTAAAAGTTTCTTTTAGTCCTACCATCCCATTATTGTCAAAATGCAGTTGGGGGGAGTTACTGAGAATTGAATCAAGGGGTGCCTTACCACGGAGCTACATCCCCAGACTTTTTTTTTTTTTTTTGAGACAGGGTCTCACTAAGTTGCAGAGGCTGGGCTTGAACTTGCAATCCTCCTGCCTTGGCCTCCTGAGTTACTGAAATTACAGTCATGTCCTGCAAGGCCAAAGATTTAAATAAAATCGTAACTGGGTCCCTTCTTCCCTTGACCAGTGATCTCTCCGTTCAAACTTAAGGCTTTTTTTTTTTTAAAGAGAAGAACTTTTATTTATTTTAGTTGTAGATGGACACAATACCTTTATTTTATTTTATTTGTTTATTTGGTGCTGAGGATTGAATCCAGTGCCTCACACATGTGAGGCAAGCAAGTGCTCTCCCACTGAGCTACAATCCCAGCCCCCACACTTAAGTTTTAAAAGCCATACTCAATGGAAAGATATTCCATATTCATAGATAGGAAGACTTTAAGTATTGTTAAGATTTTAGTTCTTCCCAACTTGCTCTACAGATGCAATGCAATTCCAATAAAAATCCCAGTGTGTTATATGTGAATATCAACAAATGGATTCTAAAGTTTATATGGAAAGGCAAAGACCCAGAATAGTAATGCTACATTGAGGGAGAAGAACAAAGTCACAGGACTGAAACTGCCCAACTTCCAACTTAGTATAAAATTGTACTACTCAAGATAGGATGGTTTTGGTAAAAGGATAGAGATAGATCAATGAACAGAATAGCCTAGGAAAAGATTCACACAAATACAGCCAATTTTTGACAAAGGAACAAAGGTGATCCAATGGGGAGAGAATAATTTTTTCAACAAATCAGTGTTGGAACAACCGGATATCACATCTAAAAAAATGAATCTAGACATGGACCTTATACCTTGCACAAGAAGTCATACTCCCTGAAAGGGCCTTGAAACAGCGATCAACTTGGCAGCAGCAGATACCCTTAGCACCCAGAATATAGTCTCTAAGTAATATGTTTTGTTGTTGTTAAGAAAGGAAGCTAGGATCCTTAAAGATATGATTGTTTCAGGTTTCAGGTAGGAAAAAGTACAAGATGAGCTCAGAATATCTTATCCTAGTATGTAGCAAGAAGCTGGGGTTGTGGCTGAGTGGGAGAGCGCTCACCTAGCATGCACGAGGCACTGGGTTGGATCCTCAGCACCACATAAATGTAAAATAAGGATATTGTGTCCATCTAAAACTTAAGAATAAATATATATATTTTTTAAAGTTTGCTAAGTTGTATCAAAAGAATAATCTAGGGGTTGGGGCTGTAGCTCAATGGTAGAGTGCTTACCTGGCACTGGGTTTGTTCCCCAGCACCACATAAAAATAAAGTAAAGGTTTAAAAAATAATAATCTAATTTGTACTTTTTAATTATTATTATTATTATTATTATTATTATTATTTTGGCACTGGGGATTGAACCCAGGGATACTTAACTACTAAGCACATCCCCAACCCTTTCTATTTTTATTTTGTGACAGGGTCTTGATAAGTTGCTTAAGGCCTTACTGAATTGCTGAGGCTGCCCTCAAATTTGAAATCCTCCTGCCTCAGCACCCAAGTTGCTGGGATTACAGGCAATGTGCCACCACACCCAGCTGATGGTTCTGTATTCTGATATATGGTATATGGGTTTTGGCACACAAGTATGCACTTATCAAAATTCATCAAATGGTACACTTAAAATTTGTGCATCTCATTAGATGTAATTTTTCCCTTAAATTATAAACAACTATTGAACTCTAGTTAATGATGTGCATAAAGAAAGGCTTAACCGCGAAGTATGCTGATTCTACAACTCTGAAATGCATCAAAAATTAAAAGTAGTGAATAGATTAGTGAATAGATGGGAGGATGGACAAATGATTATGTGAGAAAACAAATAGAAAATGCTATTATAGAATTTAGGGAAGGGGCTGGGGATATAGCTCAGTTGGTAGAGTGCTTGCCTTGCATGCACAAGGTTCTGGGTTCAATCCCCAGCCCCCCCCCCCAAAAAAAAAAGAAAGAAAGAAAGAATTTAGGGAATGGGCTCACAATCCCCATTATCAAAAAAACAAACAGTGGCTGGGGCTGGGGCTCAGTGGTGGAGCACTTGCCTGGCATGTATGAGGCACTGGGTTTGATCCTCATCACCACATAAAAATGAATAAGACAAAAGTATTGTATCTATCTACAACTAAAAAATAGTAAACAAACAAACAAACAAACAAAATATCCTATGCCTTCTCCCCAAAGAAAACCATTGTTTACCATTTCCTGTGTATTCTAGAAATCAATGTCTATATAGCTCAGCATGTAGAATAGATTTGAACTGAATATATTTTATATATATATATTTTTATTCTTTTTCTAATGTATTCAATGGTAGTATATTAGTTTCCTGTCACTGCTGTAATAAATTACTTCAAACCTAGTAGCACAACATAAATTTATCTTACAATTCTGTAGATTATAGATCAGAAATCAGAACAGAGGGCTGGGGTTGTGGCTCAGCGGAAGAGGGTTCACCTAGCACGTGCGAGGCCCTGGGTTTGATCCTCAGCACCACATAAAAATAAATAAAATAAAGGTATTGTGTTCATCTACAACCAAAAAAATAAATATTAAAAAAAGAAGAAAGAAATTTGAATAGATGTCATTGGTCTAAAATCAAAGTGTCCCTTTTGGAGGTTTAGCGAGAACCTGTTTCCTGGTGGGTTCCAGTTTCCTGGGGTCCTCCTTCCTCCATCTTCAAAGCCAACAACATTGCATCTCTGTCCACTCTCTGTTTTTCACCCCTTATCCATTCTCCTAAAGTCATATCTCCTCCTGGCCCGCCTGCCTCCCCTCCCTCTCCCACTCTTGTGGTTGTTTTGGTAGTGGGGATTGAGCCCAGGGGCACTTTACCACTGAGACACATCTCCAGTCCATTTATTTTTTTATTTAGAGACAGGGGCTCACTGAATTACTTACTGCCTCGCTTTTGCTGAGGTTGGCCTTGAACTCTCAATCCTCCTGCCTCAGCCTTCTGAGCCACTGGGATCATAGGTGTGCATCACCCCGCTTGGCTAATGACTAATATTTTTAATACTGCGCTAAATATCCTTAATTTGTAGGAAGAGGTATTTGTGACTCTAGGCTAAACTCAGCAACATAACTGTTTATTTTGAAAACCAGCTAGAGGCATCACAGTACCTGATCTCAAAAAGCCCTACAGGTAGTACAATCCACAATAGCTAAGCTACAGATCCAGACTAGATGTCCATCAACAGATGAATGAATAGAAAATTGTGGTACATATACACACGGAATATTACTCAGTCATAAAGAAGAATGACTTTATGACATTTGCCAGTAAATGGATGGATTTGGAGATTCTCACACTAAGTGAAATAAGCCAGTTTGAAAAACCCAAAGGTTTTTGTTTTTGCTGATATGTAAAAGCTAAGCCACAATAAAGGGGAAGAGGGAGAAGAGAAGTAGGTTAAGCAGATTAGACAAAGGGGAATGAAAGGAAGGGAGAAGTATAGAAATAGGAAAGACAGTAGAATATAGCTAACATAATTTTCCAATGTATACACTCACTTAGATAAAGTGAATCCCATTATCATGCCCATCCACAAGAGTGGGGTCCTAAGTAGAATAAGATATATTCCATGCTTGTAATTTTATCAAAATGGATTCTACTGGCATGTATAACTAAGAAGAACCAATAAAAAATAAATACAAACTAAAAAAAAAAAAAAAGTCCTACAAGACTATAGTAACCCAAACAGCATAGTGTTGGTATAAAAGCCAACACAGACCAAATGAACAGAATAGAGATCTGTCCATGCATCTATAGTCAACTGATCATTGACAAAGACCCCCAAATCAGATTTTGGAAAAAAGAATATTCTCTTCAATAAGCATTGTTAGTAAAACTAGATGTTCATGGAAAAATGAAAGCAGAGCCCTATCTCTTACCACACACAAAAATAAACTCAAAAAGTGAGACCTGAACTATGAAACTATAGAAGAAAACATGGGAAACACTTCAGGACCTCACTACAGACAATGATGTTTGAGGAAGATCCTGGAAGCACAAGTAATAAAGCAAAAACAGACAAATGGGATAACAGCAAACCAAGAAAGTTCTCCACAGCAATGAGTGATAAGACAACCCGCAAAAGGAGAGAAATAATCTCGAACTATGCAGCTGACAAGGTATTAATATCCAGAACACGGAGTGTAAAAAAATAACAACAACAACAAAATGATCCAATTAAATCAGGCAAATGATCTGATTGGACATTTCTCAAAAGAAAACATAAAAATGGCCAAAAAGTATATGAAGACACGCTCAACATCATCTGGGAAATGCAAGTCAAGACCACAATGTATTTTCTCTAAAAACAATAGCCATTCTGCCTGGGGTGAGAGAGCCACCAGGTAGAAGGGCCATTATGAAAAGGAGAAAAGAGCCCATGCTGGCAGGATGCAGAGACGGGAGGACACTGTGCAGGGGTCACGGGGACGGGAATCAGTGCAGCTGTTTTGGAAAACAGTACAAAGTTTCCTCCAAAAATTAAGAACAGAACTACCATATGATCCAGTTATCTCACTACTGGCTGTATATCCCAAGGGAATGAAAGAGTTGAATCAGAAAGATACTGGCACTCCATGGTTATTGCAGTGCTCTTCCTGTGAGGTCCTTGCTTAGCATCTGGACGGCCATCTTTAAGTGACAGTCACCATCTTAAGAAAAAGTTTAGCGTCACCCCCCAAGGGCCTGTCTGAGAGAGGCTCACCACCCTCACACCAACCCCACCCTTACCTGCCCACACTAGGACCCGCCCGGCTCTAATCCCTGAGCCTCCTCCATAAAAGCCTGGAACCCCAAGCCTGTGTTGCCCCTGTCTCCTGGAGAGAGGTGGCCTTTATTTGCTGACAAACTCTCGCGTGTCTCTCCTCCTGGTCTCCAGCTCTCATTTCTCGCTCGCCCATCTCCCAGTTCCTCACTTTCCTTTCAATTCCCAACAGCCAAAATCCAGAGTCCACTGAGGTGACTGACGGTTTTTATAAAACGACAGAGACATTATTTGCTTTCATTCTCATTGTGCATTTGGTAGAGTTTCCAGGCTACATGGCATATGATATCACAAGGGATTGGAAGCAGATGAGAAAATCCAGTATTTTCTAAAAAACCAGACATTAAAAAGATTTGTAAAAATGTAAAATTGTGTTCTTACAAATTGCATTTAGTTTTTGATAATAGAGTTATTTTTATTAAAAATATTTTGCATTAACATGTCATGGGTTTATTATTATTATTATTATTATTATTATTATTATTATTTTAAATTTGTTTTAGTTGTAGATGGACACAATACCTTTATTTTATTTATTTTTATCTGGTGCTGAGGTTCGAACCCAGGGCCTCGCACATGCTAGGCAAGCGCTCTACCACTGAGCTACACCCCAGCCCTATTATTATTATTATTATTATATATTTATTTTTTAGTTATAGGTGGACACAATATCTTTATTTTTATGTGGTGCTGAGGATCAAACCCAGTGCCTCAGGCATGCTAGGTGAGTGCTCTACCTCTGAGCCAAAACCCCAGCTCCCATGGATTTATTATTTTAAAAATGTTTTATTTTATATTATTGCTTTAGATTAATATATAAATATATTATTTATAGTAATATAAATATGTTTATTATTTAAGTTCAATAGAAATAACAAAATGTAATAATATATAAACATAACAAAATAAAAATGTTAAATAAAGCATAATTCAATGATATAAAATTATTATATGTAATATAGAATAATTTTAAATATTTTTTAGTTTTCATTGGATCTTTATTTTATTTATGTATAGGTGGTATTGAGAATCAAACTCAGTGCCCCACACATGCTAGGCAAGGGCTCCACCACTGAGCCACAGCCACAGCCCAGAATAATGTATTTTAATACTATGTATTATTCAATATGATTATATTAATATGCTTATTATTTATATTCAATATAAATTCATTTAATGTTCCAATCTCTAACAAGGCATGTGTTGATCAATATAATCCACATAGACAAGAGCTCTTTGGGATCTTCCATGATGTTTAAAATTGTGAAGAGACCAAAATCTCGAAGTGTTGGTGAGCGTAGTGAGAGGAGAGATTGTGGGAGGAGGGAAGCCTTACTGATAGGGTGACATTTGGGCAGAGACCTGAAAGAAGACGAGGAATAAGTCAGATAAATTTCTGGGCGTAGAGCATCTCGGCCAAGGGAAGAACGGGTACAAAAGCCAGGAGGTAGAAAAGTGCTAGAATTCTGCAAGAAAAAGAGGTCAATAGGGTTGCAAAGATGTGAGTGTGAGAAGGAGAACGAGGTAAGATCAGCGAGGTGGTGAGGACGGGAGATCCTGTGTAGGGTATTCAGGAACTTTGGCTTTTACTGAGTGAAGTAGGAGGATACTGGAATGTTGGGAGATTAGAAGGAAGAGTGCTGTTATCAGAAAAAAAAAACTTTTTATTAATATGATTCTAGCTGCCATGCTGCGAATAGATTACACATAGGCAAAGAAGGAGGAAGAAACTAGTGGGCTGAGTTTTTTTGTTTTGCTTTTTTGTCCTGGGACTTGAACTCAGGGATGCTTTACCACTCAGCTGCATTTTATTGTTCATCTTGACACAGGGTCTCACTAAGTTTCTGAGGGTGGCCTCCAACTTGTGATCCTCCTGCCTCAGCCTCCCAAGTCACTGGGATTACAGGTGTGCACCACTGACTGTGGGGTGGCTATTTCATTCATCTAGGCAAAAGATGATGGTGGCTTGGAACATCTGGTAGCTTCAGAGTAGCACAAAATATTTGATTTATATTTAGAAGTTATAGCTCTGAAGATTCAGTGATGGATGGATATAATACATGAGAGAAGAAGAAGTAGATGAGGGGCTGGGGTTGTGGCTCAGCAGTGGAGCGCTTGCCTTGCACGTGCGAGGCACTGGGTTTGATCCTCAGCACTACAGAAAAATAAATAAATAAAATAAAGGTATTGTGTCCATCTACAACAAACTAAAGATAAAAAAAAAGAAGACAGAACACCTGGAATATTGGAGGTTTCACTTACTACTAAGTGGAGGGTCTTGTAGTAAATACCAGAAGATGGCCAGTAAAGATGCCACGTTCAGGACAAATCATATGGTCATATTCTGTGCATATATGTATATATAACAACAAGTCCCACCATTGTGACCACTGTGTGCAATTGTAGTGCACCTTAAAAAATGTGGGAAAAAAGATGTCAGATTTATTATGGCAGCTGTTACTGTGACTACCGTGTGGTTAAAGTGGTGATAATCCGTTGTTGTCTACTACAATAACGTGGCTTCTCTTCGGTCAGACAAGTGCACTTGATAGTATACCAGCCATCACACCTCCATCACTGAGTCCCAACAAACCCGCCATCCCCGGGTTTGACGGTGGTGCTAATCTCTGCAATTTTAACAGGACAAGTGCTGGTTTGGTAGATTAGGACTGCAGCCTCTTGGCCCTTCTACCACAATGGCTCTTTATAGTCACTAAGTGTATATTTTCCAAGTAAGCCCTCAGCAGTGGGTGTAAAACCACAGGGTGGATCCGTGAGCCCAGGGGACCCACTGTGACACAGACTTGGGTTGGAATCGCACTTTCCTTACCACCTGGAATCCCTGTGCCCCACTGGACTCAGACAACCAGAGGCTATCTTACGTCCCATGGTATCATGTTCGCTCAGACTTGGCATGTGATAAATCTCAAAAGGTCTGGGCATCTCCTCCTTTCCAGTTATCCTAATAAATGAATAAAGGTCCCTTTGGGAAGGATCAAGGAAAACTTGTCAGAAATACTTGTGTGATGGCTAGGCGCAGTGGTGCGTGTCCATAATCTCTTGGGAGGCTGAGGCAAGAGGATGCCAAATTCAAGGCCAGCCTCAGCAATTTAGTAGGACTCTGTCTCTAAATGAAAGACAAAATGATTGGGGATGGAGTCGGATGCGTGGCACATGCCTGTAATCCCTGCAGCTCTGGAAGCTGAGGTAGGAGGATCACGAGTTGAAACTAGCCTCAGCGACTTAGCTTGCAAGACCCTGTCTCTAAATAAAATATATATTTAATAAAAAGGCTGAGGATATTGCTCAGTGGTTAAGCACCCCGGATTCAATCCCTGGTTACCACCGCCCCCCAAATAAAAAGAAAGAAAAAAAAGAAAAATGCTTATGAAGGTATTGCAGGGTTTTTCCTCAGGGAACTTGGTTTTCCCTTAAATTGATGGACTTAATCTATAAAGTGACTTAGATATAGAGACAAGGTGAGGGATCATGATTTTCCATCCTAGAGACTTCTGCTTACAGTTTGTGATTTTAAAAAATTTTTTTAGTTGTTGATAGACCTTTATTTATTTATACGTGGTGCTGAGTATCGAACCCAGTGCCTCACACATGCCAGGTAAGTGGTAACTGAGCCCCAGCCCCAGCCCAGATTGTGATTTTTTTTAAATCTACAAGTGACATCTTGATATATGAAGGCTGAAATACACGTTTATTGATCTTGTCCCTTTAAACTTTCTTACCTATGAGCCTTCATCACAGATTCCTGTACTAAGGCACCCTGTTTGTTATTCTGGCTTAGTTGTCCATTATGATAATTCTGTTTATTTTGCTTCTGATGATTAAGGGGCCTGCCTGGATTCTGACTTTCTGAAATTTCAGCATCCCAATTGACACTGAGAACCCCAGTTTCATGGAAGTATATCCTACTGTCGATCCTAGATTATGGATGACAGCAATCACTGAATTTCTCAGCAATCTCTGAATTTCTCAGAAACACTGGTGTCCTCTTTACTAGTACATTTATTTATTTTTTTTAAAGAGAGAGAGAGAATTTTTAATATTTATTTTTTAGTTATCGGTGGACACAGCATCTTTGTTTGTATGTGGTGCTGAGGATCGAACCCGGGCCGCACGCATGCCAGGCAAGCGCGCTACCGCTTGAGCCACATCCCCAACCCCTTTACTAGTACATTTCTTATTGCATTAGCAAAGGCACACTGGGCCCTTAGGAGAACAGTCAGGTGGTAGATCCTCTGGGTCTCACATCATAAATCCATTCTAAAATCCACAAACCTTTTGTCTTTCAATATCATGTCAAGACAATTTGGGCATTTCTGCCTTACCACCTGAAGTCTATTATTGAGTCAAGCTTCAAAGATCCATCTTCTGGATTGGTACTAGTTCCAAATATCCCTGCCAGGACATCGAGCCCCAAAACATAGATGAGTACTTCCAATCAATAAAGTCTCCTCTAGCTGGGCAAGTTGGCACATACCTGTAATCCCAGTGGCTTGGGAGGCTCAGGTAGGAAGATTGCAAGTTCAAAGCCAGCCTTGGAAACTTAGAGAGGCACTAAGCAACTCAGTGAGACCCTGTCTCTAAACAAAATACATAAAAGGGCTGGGGATGTGGCTCAGTGGCTAAGTACGCCTGAGTTCAATCATTGGTACTAAATAAATAAATAGATAGATAAACAAACAACAAATAATAAAGTCTCCTCTATCCATCCTCATGTTCCACAGCTTCCTGCTATTCCAGATTCACTCCATGTGTTCTCCCAGCTCCAACTGGCTCATATTAGCCAGGGCATGCAATTCTTTTGATACATACCTATTTCTTCCTGTAGTGGGAACTGCTTATCTGTACTTGAATTTATGGAAGACTAACCCTGGAGAAAAAAGGGGTGGCAGGGTGGTATTTGATAAAGACAAGTAACATTTTCTTAGACATCTTTCTCATGTGAGATCTTTGCAGGGCCTCTATGCAAGGGCAGGCTGCTTTTCTCTAGCAAAGAAAGGGTTATTTTTGCTGACCTGGAGTGTTAAGAAGAAGGTAAAATTTCAAGATTGGGTTCATGCACAAAACATCCCATTCTGGGTCTTGCTCTTCCTGACAAGGTCTTAACGTTGATAAAGGAAAACTGTTGAACTGTTCATTCAATTTCTTTTGCAGGTCTGCCATCCATTAATCAGATCCCATCTTTACTATTCAATGAGTCTTCTTTATTTTTTGGTACTAGGGATTGAACTCAGGCCCCCACTTTTTTTTTTTTTGATACAGGATCTCACTAAGTTGCTGAGGGTCTTGCTAAGTTGATGAGACTGATCTTGAACTTGCGATCCTCTTGCCTCAGCCTCCAGAGTTGCTGGGATTATACTTATGCACCACGGTGCCTGGAGAGAAGCTTCTTAAACATTGCATTAGAGACTCTTTGGCTTTCACAGCATCCGTTGAGTTTACAGGTGGCTGACCTGATCTTATAATTTTTTTTTCAAGGCTTTCAAAGCAATTAACAAAAGTTAGTCAATCCCTGTTATTGCCTCCATATTATTTAAAGGTCATAGCTATTATATATCTCTATACTTCACCTTCACTCGCATTCCAATTCACCACAGGTGAGTTATTTGATGCTATCATATACCAAGAATTATTAAAATCCCCATTCCCCTTCTTTGGCATCAAACTAAAGAGTGAGTCAGGGGGCCACCAGGATTGTGGCTCAGTGGCAGAGCACTTGCCTAGCATGTGTGAGGTGCTGGGTTCAATTCCTGGCACCACATAAAAATAAACAAATACAATAAAGGCATTGTGTCCATCTGCAACTAAAAAAAATTAAGGAAAAAAAAAAAAAGAGTGAGTTAGTTCCAAATCCCCTCCTGAGTCTACATTGTAGTTTGGAATTAATTGTTTTAGCCAGATTCTTCCAAAAGCAAAAACTGAATCAAAGGCTTACATATAGCAGTTTATTTAGGAACGTGATCCATAAAACATATATGCAGAAGAAGGGTTGGTGGGGGGGCGGGGAATAAGGAAAAGGTGATGTAAAGATAGGTCAGTGAATCGACCACCATTATAGGTGACTGGTGCTCTGTCCCACAGAATTTTTTGGGGAACTAATATGAAATGCATCCCAGAATCATCAACCAAGAGGAATAAAAAGGGGAAATTTTATCTTTTGACTTCTGAGCCCCATCGGTCAAGAGTGGCCCCCGCATTGTTAACTCTCCTGTGCGTCCATGTTGCCTGTGCAGGAGTCTTTGAAGGTTCTTGCAAAGTCCCAGAGTAGGAAATAGTACATAATGCAGATTCTAAGGGGAGACACTGTCAGGTTATTCTGATCAGCCTGGTCAACTTAGTGAAATCCTGTCTCAAAATAAAGTTTAAAGAGGGTCAACGATATAGTGCAGTGGCAGAGTGCCCTGGAGTTCAACCTTAGAGGCTGAATAGACAACAGACTGGGTTGTGATGAGGCCTAACCCGAGTTACCTCCCCTTAGATAGAAGAGGATGGCAGGTGGTACTTGATAAAGACAGTAACATTTTGGGACACCTTTCTCTGTGAGATCTTTGCAGGGTCTCCCTGCAAGGGGAGGATGTTTTCTTCCAGCAAGGGACAGGGGTTTCTTCTGCTGACCTGGAAATGGGACCTAGCAATCTGCTTTTTAACAAGCCCTCGGGGTAATTCTGAAGAACACCAAAGTTGGACATCCATGGATCTAGGGGTCCAAGGAAGAAAAAAAAACAGTGCCTGTGGAACACCCTCATGACAATGTTTCCGAGGGACCTGCACAGAGGGCTCAGGACAGGGAAGATGGCGGTGCGCTGAGGCAGGACCCCTGGCGGTGGGTGCTCTTCCTGCCCTCCCCTCAGGGAGACTGTGATCGCATGGATTCCTGCTCCTTCTTATGAGAATAAGTCATCCCCAAGGCTGCAGGTTTGCCACTTCTTTCTCTCCAGGCCCTGACTCCTTTTTCAGTTCTAGGACTTCCGGTTGCTCTGAGGCTGAGAGAGAGGCCTAGAGCAAAGTTCTAAGAGAAGCCGGGGTCCCCCCTGCTCCCCCCTGTCTCCTGGAACTGATTGCTGGAAATCCTGGTCCTCTCAGCCCTCTACCTCCAGCCAGATCCTCGGGGACCAAGTCTAAAATACTGCCCTCCCACGCCCTCTGCTTTGGATTTCTCTGACACAAAGGTTTGGTTTTCCCATCCCAATATTAGCTTTTTGTCACTGAATGAAACAGTTCCCCAAGGACGAGAGTGCACTGCTCAAGCGCACCCTGCCACTGCCCCCCCAACCCCCCACCCACCCCCCACCCACCCCCTACCCCGTGAGACAAGCCAACCCTCCTCCTGGGCAGATCCTTCCCTCCTTGCACTGAAACCCACATCTCGGTGATTGGATGAGGACCACGGGGTTATCCAGGTATCACAAGTGAGATCCTCCTAAACCAGACAGTTGGAATCCAAGGAACCAAGCAGTAAATTTTCTGACACAGTCAGTTGAGGGGTAAAGGACCACTAAACTGTCAAGCTGAACACCTACAAAAAGTCTGAAGATGGGTAGTTTTATTTGCTTTTTAAAAATGATGCTGCCAGGTGCGGTGGTGCATGCCTATAACCCCAGATGCTCGGAGGCTGAGGCAGGAGGATCGCTAGTTCAAAGCCAACCTCAGCAATTTAGTTTGGCCCTAACTCGGAGACCCTGTCTCTAATAAAATTTTAAAAAGGGCTAGCGATGTGGCTCTGTGGTTAAGTGTCCCTGGGTTCAATACCTGGTACCTAAATAAATAAATATATATAAAAATAAAAATGATGCATGACACCAGGTGTGGTGGTATACGCCCGTAATCCCAGCAGTTCGGGAGGCTGATGCAGGAGGATCACAAGTTCAAGTCCTGCACTCAGCAACTTAGCACAACCCTAACAACTTATTAAGACCCTGTCTAAAATTAAAAAATAAAAAGAACAGGGGATGCAGCTCAGTGGTAAAACCCCTCCGGGTTCAGTACCCCATACAAAAACAAACAGAAAGAGATGTGTGACACTATAATAAAGAGGTGAAACCATTGTGATCTCAGGTTTGACAGGTTTGTCCTGTTGGCAGGTTGGGCCATGAACACAGGTCCTGGGCTAAGAGGTGGGCAAGTTCAGACTTTTATTTCGCAGAGGTTTCAAGACTCAGAACTATAAGGGCCCCAGAGTTCCACCAGATCATGGGTTTCCAACTTTGGGGTTCATCAGAATCACTCAGAGGTCTTGTTAAAAAGCAGACCGCTGGGCTCATTCCCAGAGTTTCAGATTCAACGGAACTGGGGCAGAACCCCAGATCTCACAAGCTCCCAAGTATGAGGGCTGCTGCCCCAACTCTGCCTACACACTGAAATTATCTGGAGCTTAAAAAACATCCTGGAACTGGGATTCCTCCCCAGCCTATGAAATCCAAATCTCTGGGGGTAGGTCTAAGCATTGGAATTTTTCCAGAGTTCTTTCCCCAGCTCAGGTGATTCAGATGTGCAGTCAGGGTTGAGGACATTGATTCACAGTCCACCAGGCCGGGCGGTTCGCCTGGGGGAGCGGGTGCTGTTGTGTGGGGTCTGTGGGGATCGTCCGCTAAGCCTTTTCAACATTGCCCTGGTAGCGAGAGCAGGTTGCCCCTCGTCCCTCTGGGTCCATGACTCTCCCTGCCAGGGTTCACCTAGCGTCTGGCCTAGCCTCAGGAGGGCTAGCCCCCTCCAGGGAAGTGGGTTTGAGTGAAAAGGCTCTTCCTGGACCTGGCCCCAGGTCGGACTCCTCAGCCTTCCCGAGCTCTTCATGAGCACATTCCACGGTAGAGTCGGGGGTTGTACCCCTGCTTCCCAGCCAAGGGCCCCCTTCTCCAGCCCAGCCGCCAGGTTCCTGTAACCCCTTCCTGTGGTTTCCATCCCAACCCACCTCTCTACTCTCATTGCCGTCTCACTTGTGATGCTACGAACTGAACTCAGAGCTCTGGGTGTGTTCAGAGCTGAGAAGAAATGGAATTTGGAAAGTGACACTCAGAACCTGCAGGGGTGTCCAGGCACGTTCAAGGGGGTGAACATGCTTGTTCCCCAAGATATTCTGTGTCCTGCCTGTTCCCAGCCCATCTTCTCGTTTCCCCAGACAGGATCTTCTGGGATTTTTCATCTTCTGACATTTGCAAACAAGTTGGCGGAAGTTTGGTGCAAAGTCAGATCACCAGTTTCCACTGCAGACACATTTTATTTTTTATTTATTTATTTTTATGTGGTGCTGAGGATCGAACCTAGGGCCTCACACGTGCTAGGCGAGCACTCTACCACTGAGCCACAACCTCAGCTTCTTATTTTTTTTAAATATATATTTTTAGTTAATAATTGGACACAATATCTTTATTTTATTTTTATGTGGTGCTGAGGATGGAACCCAGGGCCTGCATATGCTAGACGAGCGCTCTACCGCTGAGCCACAACCCCAGCCCCATTACTGACACATTTTCAAACAATACTATTTATAAAAATTTTAATGAGTTTCACATTAGCATTTTTTGGGGGAGGGGGTGGGGGCAGTTTTGGGGATTGAACCCTGTGGTGCTCTACCACTGATCTGCACCCCCAGCCCTACTTATTTATTTATTGGTACCAGGGATTGAACCCAGGGGCACTTAACCTCAGAGCCATATCCCCAGTCCTTTTGTTTTTTATTTATTTATTTTTTATTGAGACAGGGTCCCACTAAGTTGCTGAGGCTGATTTTGAACTTGCAATCCTTCTGCCTCAGGCTCCTGAGCTGCTGGAGATTACAGTCCTGTACCACTGCATTCAGCTACCCTTTTTATTTTTGGAGACAGAGTCTCTCTAAGTTGCCCAGGCTGGCCTTGAACTTGTGCTCCTCCTGCCTCAGCCTCTCAAGCAGCTCTTTTCTCCTGTTCTTGATGGTTTTCCATTGCTGTATAGTCAGGGCATAGAACAGTACCTGGCACATAGCTGGTGCTCAATAAATATTTGCTGCATATTTAAATGATTAATAAAGTAAGTATTTAGAGTGGGAAGGATAATATGATGAGCAAACTTACCTAAGAAAAGAAGATAAAGGCAAGACAGCTAGCCAGAGAGCACGGCACAGCCAAGGGTGCGAGACATACTTCTTTCCCCTCAGCCCCCGCCCCGCCCTGGCCTGGGCGGCTGTTGTTGGTCCTCAAGCTTAGGATGAAGGTGGTAGGAGAAAGACAGGAACAGTGACTTTGCTCACTGCCAGGCGGCTGTTGCCTCGGTTTGGCTGGGCCTGGAAGAGAAGACAGGAGGAAACGGAACCCAGTGGGAAGGGCAGGTGAGGCCCCCCAGCTCTGAACACGCCCAGAGCTCTGGGTGCAGTTAGCAGCACCCCAACTGAGATGGGCAATGAGAACAGGGAGGCGGGTGGGGACCGAAACTGCAGGAGAGTGTTAAATCCCTGGATCTAGATGGGACTCTGCTCACACCCAGGGCTGCTTTGCTTGGGTGGAGCCAAGGTTGCACACCTCACCTCAGGAGCTGTGCACCTGCTGTCCCCTCTGCCTGGGATGCCCTCTCCCCTAAGTCATGCGATCCCATCCCTCACTTCTTCCCGTCTTTCCTGAAGCCTTTCCTTTCACACATCTAATAGCACCATGGTCACTCTGTCCTCTGGCCCAAGTTATTTCCTTCATCGTCTGTATCTATCCGTGTGACCTTGCATATGGAGCTCAAAAGCTATGAAAGTGCAGTTGTGGCTCAGTGGTAGAGCACTTGCTTAGCATGTGTGAGGCACTGGGTTCAATCCTCAGCACCTCATGAAAATAAATAAATAAAATAAAAGTATTGTGTTCATCTACAACTAAAATTTTTATTTTAAAAAAAGCTATTAAAGGAAAAACTGAATGGTTATGGTTTTGCTGAGTGGCATTAAGATCTATAGTTCTCAGCCAGGCATGATAGCGCACGCCTGTAATTCCAGCAGTTTGGGAGGCTGAGGCAGGAGGATCTCAAGTTCAAAGCCAGCCTCAGCAAAAGCAAGGCATTAAGCAACTCAGGGAGACCCTGTCTCTAAATAAAATACAAAATAGAGCTGGGATGTGGCTCGGTAGTCAAGTGCCCTTGAGTTCAATCCCTGGTACCAAAAGACAAAAACAAACAACAACAACAAAAAGATGTATAGCTCTCATATTCACCTGCCTCTTGGTACCTAGGCAGGGCTGTAGAAGGAAGGCCCCAGAACAGCCAGCCCTGACCCTGGACGGGCGCTAGAGGAGGCTAAGTTCTCCATGTACCCTGGCTCCTTTTGATCCCTCTTTGGCAGCTGTGAGCTACTCAGAGGGACCAGTTCTTGGCAGATCTTAAGGAACAGCCAGGCATAGTGGTGCACGCCTGTAATCACAGCAATTCTGGAGGCTGAGGTAGGAGGATCACAAGTCGAAGGCCAGCCTGGGTACCTTAGCAAGTCCCTGCCTTAAAATAAAAAATAAAATAAGGGTCATAGGGAAACATGTATTTTTGGAATCAATCCCTAGTTACACATGCGTGTGTGTGCACACACACAAGCACACACACATACACTTGAAGAAATCATCTCACCCACATCATCCTGTTTCCTCCAGCCCTGCTGGACCAGGGTCCCTCACCAGATCCAGAAGAGAACTGTTGTGGGTTAGATATGAGGTGTCCCCTCATATAAGTTACGAGAGCCTTAACCTCTTCATACCGCTATTACCCTTAGGGATTAACTAGGTGTAATTGTAGGAAGCAAGTAGAGTATGGCTGCAGGAGCTGGGTGCTTAGGGGCATGGCTTTGGGGTGTACATTTGTCCTAGGAGAGTGGAGAGGTCTTCTTCTGCCTGGCTCCCGGTAGGCTGCAGTCACACCATGCATCTAGAAGCAAGATCTTTGTCCCCTGCTGCTCCTCCTGCTTTTCCTCTGAAGGAGGCCCAGTTAGGCATCTGAGAGATAATTGAACATGCTCCTTTTCATGTTCAAAACTAAGGACAGGGCTGGGGATGCGGCTCAAGTGGTAGCGCACTTGCAAAACTAAGGACAGTGGTGCACGCCTCTAATACCAGAGGCTGAGGAGGCTGAGGAGGCTGAGGCAGGAGGATCGAAAGTTCAAGGCTGGCCTCAGCATCTTAGCAAGGCTGTAAGCAACTTACCAGGATCCTGTCTCAGAATGGAAAATCAAAAAGGCTTGGGGCTGAGGATGTGGCTCAAGCGGTAGTGCGCTCGCCTGTCATGTGTGCGACCCGGGTTCGATCCTCAGCACCACATACAAACAAAGATGTTGTGTCCGCCGAAAACTAAAAAATAAATATTAAAATTCTCTCTCTCTAAAAAAATAAATAAATAAATAAGATGTCCTTTTTAAAAAAAAAAAAAGGCTGGGGATGTGGTTCTGTAGTTAAGCGCCCCTGGATTCCATCCTAGTACCAAAAAAAGAAAAGAAAAAAAAAAGGACTGAGGCCCAGTTGTCCTGTTGTCCTATGCCTCAGAAAGTTCTCACAGTTCTGAGGCCAGCAGCAGGAGGAACGGGAGGGGAGAAAAGGCACAGCCACACCGTTTGCCATTCACTCACATGTTTCCTTTAACAGAGTAATCACCATGTCTTATGCTACGGGAAACCGAGCACACAGCCTGTGTTTTGGAGCATTAACCTGCACACCAACGCCTAAGAGGTTAGTATTACTGTCTCCACATAACAGAAGAGAAAACCGAGGTTCTAACAATCGGTCCAAAATCTTCTGGGGCCAGAGTTGGAACTCTGACTGACTCTGACTATGTCCTCTCATTCGGGGCTAGGCTCTCACTTTCCTGCCTTTCAAAACTGGTCAGGAACTAACTGCAGATTCCCAACAGGAAAGGCCACTTCTGAGCACTGAAACAGGGCTTCTGGGCCTTAGAAATTGAGTCTACAACTGTGCGTGTGTGTGTGTGTGTGTGTGTGTGTGTGTTCCTGGGTATTGAACATAGGAGCACTCTACCACTGAGCTACATCCCCAAACTCCCATTCCTTCTTGAAAATTTTGAGACAGGGTCTCATTATGTTGCCCAGGCTGGCCTCAATCTTTTGATCCTCCTGCCTCAGCCTCCCAAGTTGCAGGAATTATACTTGTGCACCTCTGCTCCTGGTTTTTGAGTCTACACCGTGTACATCCTGAAAACAGAGCATAGGCCTGGCATGGTCATACATGCTTGTAATCCCAGTGACTTGGGAGGCTGAGGCAGGAGGATCCCAAGTTCAAGTCCAGCCTTAGCAACTTAGTAAGACCCTGTCCCCCCCCCCAAAAAAAAAAAGGACTGGGGACATGGCTCAGTGGTAGGGCATGCCTGAGTTCAACCCCCAGTACTAAAACAAAACAAAACAGAGCATGGTTGTGTTCTGTTTGGTGGGAACATTACCCTAGCACTTAGCACCACACCTGGCCCATAACAAGAATTCAAATGGAATGCGCTAAATGAATAGAACGGAAAAAAATGGGTTTGCAATAACTGCCTTCTTACAAACTTTTCTCCCCAAGGTACTGTCATTTTTATTTTACAGATGAAGGAAAACTTTTTCTTTTTTGAACTGGGGATTTAACACAGGGGTGCTCTACCTCTGAGCTACATCCCCTTTCCTTTTAATTTTTTTTTTAAGACAGTCTCATTAAGTTGCTGTGGCGTCGCTAAGCTGCCGAGGCTAACCCTTGAACTTGCCATCCTCCTGCCTCAGCCCCCTGAGTTGCTGATCACAGGTGTGCATCACTGCGCCCGGACAGGTGAAGGAAGATTTAACAAACATAAGTAATCTCATCCTGAGAAACTTTTATGTGGAGGCTAATACGAAGACCCTCTGGAGAGAAAAGGCCATGTTTAATTGTTATGGTGCCATGCATGTAAATGCAACCGCATTTTTCACAGTGCTACAGCGGCAGTTGTTTGGAGAGGAGATGGAAGTCAGGGGTTTGTTCATCCCAAAAAAGTGGCGAGCATTCTAAGCATAGTCTTTGTTCTGTTTTCATATCAGAGTGTGCAGGTAAAAAGGAATCCCCTCGTCTCCTTTAGCCGTGAAATTAGGCTGGGCATTAACACAGTATCTCTTCCCCTGGAAGGCCTTCCGACACTCCCGTCCAGGGTTAGGAACTCCCCCTTCTGTCCCCATGGGCCTGGCTATGCCATTCCAACCCTCTGCAGTCTGATCTGCTGACTTATTTTACCCCCTGCAGATGGAGCCCCTACCCAGGCAGAAGCTACATCTTGTTTAGTTGAATCCCCGATGCCTGGCACAGTGTCCGGCACACAGTAGGTGCTCAATATAGATTTGTCAAATGAAGGAAAGCTCTGCCTTTTCCGGGATCTTCTCTGTTTCAGAGTTGTGTCCCTGGGGCTTTAGCTGATGGTCCTTCCCGAATGTGCCCATCCTAGGTCCCCAGCCCCTGCTGCCCATCCTCCTCCAGCCAATGACAGAAGAATGCATCAGGACTGTCCTGCTCCCTCCATCCGTTCCTTTCCTCAGAGTCACCATGTGTCCCAGAGTGTGTAGGAGCGGGCAACCCATTTGCTCACCCTGCTTAGCCAATGATCACCACATCTGTTGGATGTTTGCAAACATGCAAACATTTCAACCAGCAATGGACACTCCTTATTTGGAATCCCAACAGGAAATAGTACTGCCCCGGCAGATAAGGAAACCACGACTCAAAGAGGGCTCAGTAACTTGCCCAAGTTCATGCAGTAAAGATACGATGAAGGAAGGGAGGGACTCGAGAAGGAAGGAAGGAAGGACCGCATCAACGAAGCAATGGCAAATACTTTAGTGACTCAGGTGCAATTTCTGCTTTCTCTCCCGTAAACATTGGGGATGGGTCAATGAAACTAAAGGAGCCAAGTGCCTTTGGGGATTCCTGAGCTAAGAAAGCTGGGAACAGGAAAGAGGTGATCCTGGTAGAAGCAGCTCTGAGCCACCTCGAGTTACTCAGTAACCTCAGCTTCTTGGTCCCAGGGGCAGCCTGGCTGGGCCGGGCAGCACACGCTAGTTCCCTTTGGCTACCCTTCAGGTGCTGGGCTGGTCACAGGTGACCAGAGATAGAAGGTCAAAGATTGGGTAGACCACAGACCAGTAAGGATGGGAGCTGGCGGTGCAGTGTCCCCTCTGAGGCCTGGGATAGAGGGAGGAGTGAAGGGAGGAGCCCCTCACCGTGACGTCAGAGCTACCCAGATCATAGAAGGCAGGAAGGGAGGACCAAGGGTCTGGCATAAGCTGGCGATCCAAAAGGAAAATGTGGACTGAACCTCTCCACGGCATTTAGTGGTAGGTGATCCAGGGTAGACCTCCCAGGCAGCGGCCTGGCAGGGGAGTCCTTGGGGGTAGGGGGAGAATGGACACCCTCATAACTGGTTTTTGCTCTTTGCTGGAATAGGGCTAATACTAGCTGGCACCCATGGATTGTTAAAATAGCAAAATCAAGCTGGGCATGGCTGGGCACTGTGGACATGCCCATAATCCCAGTGATGGGGAGACTGAGGCAGGAGGATGGCAAGTTTGAGGCCAGCTTCAGCGACTTAACGACACATTGTCTCAAAAAGGGCTGAGGATGCAGTTCAGGGGTAGGGTGTTCCTGGGTTCAATCTCCAGTTTGGGGGTGGAGGGACAAAGGGAGACAGCAGGTGTGACAGAAATGGAGGAAGCTAGAATCAGAAAGGTAGCACCCAGGTGCTGGGAGGGCCCAGTCCATTTCTCCCTGTTCTCTGGTTCTTCGGGTTTTCAAGACTCCTCCCCTCTTAGGTCCTGTCTAGAACCTGCTGGGACAGCCCAGAGCAAGCTGGCTTCCAAATGGGGCTCAGGACGTCTCTGGGGCAGAAGGTTAGGCCTGGGAGGAGCCCCCGAATGCTGAATCATGCTCCAAAGGCTGATGACCAGACACCCTCCCCACCCATTCTCTAGGGGGGCCGGAAAACAGCCTTCCTGCTGACCAAGGAGAGATAGAAAGTCTCTGGGGAGGGGCCACCAAGGACCAGACAGACTATTGAGCCCCTGGAAGCCAAGCTACCGAGGCTGACCCCTGCTTCCTCATGTGCCCTGGTTGGGCACTTAGGTGAGGAACACCGGAAATCAAGAATCCACTTGTCGGGCTGGGGCTGGGGCTCAGCGGTAGAGTGCTCATTTAGCATGTGCGAGGCCCTGGGTTCGATTCTCAGCACCACATAAAAATAAGTAAACAAATAAAAATATTGTGTCCAACTACAACTAAAAAGTAAATATTAAAGAAAAAAGAATCCAATTGTCCTCCAAAATCCAAGCAAGACTGGAGGCTTGAGTCCCTGAGGGGAGGAGGGGAGGGGGAGAGGTAAACTGGGGGAAGGGGCAAAGGAGAGAAAAGGAAAAAGGAAGAGGGTCCAGAACTCCGCTGTGTCACTATCCCTGCTCAAGGACATTCCTGAGAAGGGGCAGACCTCTCATGGACTGTAGGTGCCAGGGCCTCTCACCTACTTAGAGCCCTTCAGTAGCTCAGCACCCACTGGCTGGAAGTCATGTGCTTTAGCCGGGCTTTTGAGGCCTCAGCTCCTGAACACACTTCTGTCTCTGCTGCTCTCACTTCTTGGAAATGTCCCCTCGTCCTTCTTCCCTTGCCCAGTTCCTAAGATTGTCCTTCCAGACTGCCTTCCAACATCACCTCTGCGGCCAGCAATGCTCCATCTCCTTTCTTCTGTTATCCCACCCCTGTGGGCTCTGAGCCCCTCCTCCTAGACCCCCACAGCCTTTGCACTTCTCTGGGTCACACACCAGGAGAATCAAAGTTCAAGGCCAGCCTGGGCAATTTAGCAAGATCCTGTCTCAAGATAAAAATTAAAAAGGGGTCCGGGTGTAGCTCAATGGTAGGGCACCCCTGTGTAACACACCCACACACACACCTTTCTAAGAGTCTATGTCAGGGCTGGACAGTGGCTCCTAGGGGAAGGAGCCCTCTGGTTCATTTTCATCGCCTGTCACAGCAGCTCTCAGTAAACGTCTGCCACCTCCCTGTGGACCCCTGGGATGCAAATCTTGCTTGTGTAAAGAGAGACTCAACTCCTAACAGAGAAGACCCTCCTTCCAGCTAGCCTCCCTCTCTCCAGCTGCAGAGGCAGCCAGGAACTGTCACATCACGCTGGGCAGGGCCAGGAGCAGGTTTCGGTGTGCGAACCCCACCCTCAGCCTGCTGCACTGGGTGATGTTCAGATTGGGGGTGGGGAGGCAGGGGAGGCTTGGCACAGGATAAGGGACTCCATTGCCCAGCCTGGTAAATAGTCCTGCCTAGAGAGCCTTTAATCTCCATTATCGATCTTTGTCTTTTTTCAGTAAAGATTGACCACTACCAGGTCAGCACAGCTGTGCCCTAGCAGGACAGAACTCGGGGCGCCTTTACAAGGTCACTTCCAAGGACCTGTCCTGGCCGGAAGAACGGCAGAATCAACTGGACCAAGAGAGAGAGGATCTGGGGGTCCGAACACCCACCGACCTCAAGCGGTGGGCCAGACCCCTGCTGCAGGATGCTCTGGCTCCGGGCTCCGACCTGGAGCCGCGGAGGTCGGGCCTCCCGGGGGCGTGGCCTCCCGGGGGCGTGGCCTCCCGGGGGCGTGGCCTCCCGGGGGCGTGGCCTCCCGGGGGTGGGGCTTCTGCCGGGCGAAACCTGCCGGGCTCCTCCTGGCGGAGTCAGCCCCGAGCCGCGCGCTCCCGCCGGAGCTGGCGACTTCACAGCCTCTGTCCCATGGCCGGATCTCCCCGCCGCGCCGCGAGCCGGCGACTGCAGCTGCCCCTGCTGTGCCTCCTCTTCCAGGCTGTCACCATCATCCTCTTTGCCATCTTTGTCCGCTACAACCACGAAACCGACGCTGCCCGCTGGCACTGGGGCAACCTCAGTTACGCGAACAATGAATTTTACTTTCGTTACCCAAGTGAGTGCGGGTGAGGGCGTGGAGGGGACCTGAAGACCCTCCACGCTCCTGGGTGTCTTGGGAGGGAGCTCTTGGGTGCTCAGATCTGTCCCTAGGTGGGCAACCCTCTCGCTGAGATGAAGGGGCCCCGAATTGGAAATAACCCTTTCTCTAGTGCCTGCCAGGTTCCAGGTACTGTGCTGAGGATGGCACATGCCTTCCCATTTAGGCTATGAGACAAAGGTGAGGTTCAGAGAGGTTAAGTGGTTGATTCAGAGACACACAGGAAGAAGTAGGGGAGTTGGGATTTGAATCCAGATCTAAAGCCCCACTTTTAGCCAT
Source organism: Marmota monax (assembly GCF_021218885.2). Taxonomy (NCBI): domain Eukaryota; kingdom Metazoa; phylum Chordata; class Mammalia; order Rodentia; family Sciuridae; genus Marmota; species Marmota monax. The sequence continues at coordinate 882,469 of NW_026694593.1, read as the reverse complement.
TCTCTTGCCCCACTTCCCATTTGACCTAACTGGGCCTTCCTAGGCTGTTCCAGAGAATTGGCCTGTTCTAGGGGCTTTGCCCTCACTACAGGAAAGAGAATTTAGCTGGGCAAGAGGTGTGGGGGGTGGGTGGGAGGGGGGGGTGTCGTGGTAGTAATGGCAGGTATTTTTAATTATATATATATATATAAATTTTCATTTGTAGATGGACACAATACCTTTCTTTTATTTATTTGTTTTTATGTGGTGCTGAGAATTGAACCCAGTGCCTCGCACATGCTAGGTGAGCACTCTATCACTGAGCCACAGCCACAGCCCCATGGCAGGTATTTTGTATGAAACCTTCACACCTGGAAGCATCCAAGAGTGGCTGGACTTCAGGCGTCTCTCCCCAGGACCCCAAAATTGGCCCTTCTAAGCCAGAGAGAAAATGACATAAGCAGCTACCAGCTAACCACAGAGCAGTAACCCCAGACATCCAATGAAGGCATGGGAGGGGCATTACCCATCACCCATCTTGTGAGTGACAGAGCTGGAACTAGGCTTAGGCATCCTAAGCTCCTTGTACCAAAGGCCACTTGCCTACTGACAAGGTTCAGAGGGGGAGGTTAACCCCCCTCACCACGTAGATGGGGACGGAGCCTGTCCCTTAATGTTGAGTACCCTGCCTTGTAACTCAGGGCCTCAGCCACTTGGAACCAAGACCTGCCAGACTCCATCACAAATGCTTGAGCAGTTCTTTGAGACTCAGTTTTCCCCATCTGAGCAACAGGAAGAAGGATACCTCAGAGTGAAGGTTCTAAACTCCAACAAGGCCCAGGGTGTGACAGTCTCCTATAAAAACATCCAGGCTGTCATTACCCTACTTTCTATATGCAGTGCTGGTGGCAGGCTGTCCCCACCTCACCCTGACCCAGTCCCAGTCAAATGAAGTTCACGATGCTGAGGATAGACAGGTTCAGGTGGAGACTTGGACTTGGGCATGACGCACCAGACCCCCAGCCACCCTAGGCAGAAGGGGCTACGGTTCCTCACTCCCCACATTTTGTCCCCAGCCTCGACTGGAAAAGATGAGCCATGGAAGCTGGGATCAAAAGCAGGGACCTGGCTGGGCATGGTGGCACCTGTAATCCCAGCAATTTGGGAGAATGGCAAGTTCAAGGCCAGGCTGCAGAACTTAGTGAGATCCTGTCTCAGAATAAAATAAAAATGCTGGGGGTGTCCAGAGGTAGAGCACCCCGGTTCAATCCTCAATACTGGGGCGGGGGGGGGGGCGACAGGTCTGAGGGGCTGTCTGCCATGGGCCCACCACTTGCTTCTCCTGTAGATGTCACACAAGGCCTGGAAGCCCTGCCTGTTCCCAAGTTCTGCCTGGAATCCATCCTTTTCCCCGGCTGCTGCAGGACTGGGCTCTTCTACGACACTGGGATTCCTACCTCTTTTTCTGCCCCAGGTTTCCATTCTGGTGGACTTTGACCTTGCAGTGGGGGAAGGTCAGGCTGGAGGGAGGTGTGAAGTCCCTAGAGCCTGGGGCTTTGAAGAGCCGGTTCTCAGCTGTCCCAATGTCCATGGGAAAGGGTCAGGGTCAGGGGGAGGTGTAACCACCGCTTTGATGAAAGGAAGTCCTGAGCTGCTGATGAGCTCCAGGACTGCCAATGTCAAGGGCATGTCCACTCCCAGGGGTCTCTTTGTATCTGTAACCTGGGCCCTCAGAGCCTATCTGGTCAACCCCTCTCAGATGTGGGGAGAGAGCCAGAGAGGTCCTGGGACCTGCCTGAGATCACACAGCAAGCTATAAAAGGAGCCAGTCTAGCACCAGTTCTCTGGACCCTCATCCACAGCCTTTCCCCAACCCTGCAGGCCTTTCAATCCACAGGACTAAGGATGGAAAATAAGAAAGGAGTCCAGGCCGCACAGGCCACAGAAGGAACAGGAGAAAGCAAGCGATATGGGGGCTGGGCTGGGGCTCAGCGTAGAGCGCTCACCTAGCACATGTGAGGCCCTGGGTTCCATCCTCAGCACCACATAAAAATAAATAAATAAAGGTATTGTGTCCACTACAACTAAAAAAATGAATATTAAAGAAAACAATATGGATGATCTGTTTTATAATTTTATTATTTTTTAATTTTAGCCAGTACAACTTTAGACACACCCGAGATCCTACCTATGGGAAGAGGGATTTAGGAGAGGTGGGAGCAAGCAGGGCACTGGGACACATGTCTATAATCCCAGCTGCGGGAGGCCGAGGCAAAAGAATTGCAAGTTCAAGGCCAGCCCAGGAAATTTAGCAAGACCTTCAGCAACTTGGGAAGACCCTGTGTCAAAATAAAAAATAAAAAGGGCTGGGGACATGGCTCAGAGGTGGAGCACCACTGGGTTCCAAAAGTACCCCCTCCCAAAAAAAAGAGGGGGGGGATAGGGTAATGTGACCAGGACCAGAGTGCCTTGTGACCTCTTCTGGGAGAATACAGCTCCTTGATCTCCTGAGGGTAGGTGTGCTGGAGTGGAAATGGTAGAAGTTGGCCTCCTGGGTCCTCCCTCCCTGCTCCCCACCCCCTTGTATATACCTTTTTAAATTCACACTTTATAGATGATGTAACAGAGGCTTAAGAGAGGCTAAGTGTTTTGTCCAAAGTCACAGGTCAGGGGGTGGCCAGTGGGTGGGGAGGCTGGAATTTAAGTCTGACTTTGTCAGATGCTTAAGGCCCAGCTTTAACTGTCACCTTGCCCCATCTTTGTGATAGAAGTCACCTAGCTGGGTTGGGGAGAGGCAGTAAGGGAAGGGTGGAGAGCAATCAGAGCTCTGGAGGCCTCTTACCTTCTCTAACCAAAGATTGCTTGGGGCTGGGCACATACCTATAATCCCTGCAATTTGAGAGACTGAGGCAGGAGGATCACAGGTTCAAGGCCAGTCTCAGCAACTTACTGAGGCCTTGAGCAATTTAGCAAGACTCGGTCTCAAATAAAAAATAAAGGAGGCTGGGGATGTGGCTCAGTGGTTGAGTGCCCTTGGGTTCAATCCCTGGTGCAAAAAAAAAAAATTGCTTGGGTTAGGGAGGGGTAGGCTGCACCCCACCTCACACAGAAAGGAATGTTGGGAGGCCTTATCTGTCCTCCTGCCTTCAACCGGAATAGCCCTTCACCCACCAGAGCTCAAGGAGAAGCTGTGTCTGGAACAGCCCCCAGGGAGGGCGTTCCTTGATGTTTAGACTACAGTTGAAAGACCAAGGATCGAGTTATGATTCCAAACAAGCCTGAGTAAGGAGTTCTAAACATCGTCACCATTCAAGACAAGTTCTGGAGTGGTTTCTTGTATGAATGTGCTGGAGCCCCGCCCCCCATTATCTTGTCCTTGGGAACAAGAACAGACATGGCCTCTTCTATACTATTTGTACAAGGAGAAAAGAAATCAGGCTGCGAGGCTTAGGAAAACTAGGCTGGAGGCTGAGGTCTACGTGTGGCTTCCTTCTGTTGGGTTGTGAGTTCTGGGTGACCTCAGGGGGGCTGGAGAAGCAGTGCAGGGTTGGGGACATAGTGAGGCCAGGAGGTCTCCAGCCCCTCACTCCCTTGGCTACTGGCATTGGCAGCCAAGCTGCAGACCTCCAGTTCCAGCTCAGGCTCAACCCCCTGTTTACAAAACTATTTCTTATGCAACATTAAATATAGCACTTTTTTAAAAAAAAAAAGCATAAAAACCAGGTGTGGTGGATACACCTCCCCAGCTCCCGGGAAGCTGAGGCAGGAGGATCACAAGTACCAGGCCAGCCTGGACAACTTAGCAGGACCCTGTCTCAAAATAAAATTTAAAAAGGGCTGAAGATGTAGCTCAGTGGCAGAGCCCTTGCTTAGCATGCATGCACAAGCACCTGGGTTCTGTCCTAGTACCGCAAAAGAAAAAAATTAAAAAGCATAAAAGTCAGCTTCTCTCAAAGTTATTGATTGCATTACAAAATTCTATAACAATTTTCCAGCTTGTGGATACCTCTTCAGATTAAATAACCAAAAAAATTTTTCCTATTGTAATCTAATTTTTCTATAAGAGATTTGGGGTCACTTACAACCAAAATGTGTGTAAGATGAATATGCCTGATCTAAGATGTTTTGAACTTTATTATATGTAGGAGGCGAAAGTATCTTGGGATGTGACTCAAGTCTAAAGAAATTCCTTTGTTTCATATATACCTTTATACACATAGCCTGAAGGTAATTTCATACAGTATATTTGTACAGTAAATTTAGTGTACCTGTATTTTTTTTTAAACCAGGGATTGAACCTAGGGATGCTTAGCTGCTGAGTGACATCCCCACCCCTTTTTATTTTTTATTTTGAGACAGGGCCTCACTAGGTTGCTGAAGCTGGCTTTGAACTTTTGCTCTTCCTGCCTCAGCCTCCTGAACTGCTGGGAGGTGCCACCAAGCCCAGCGTGTGGCAGCATTTTGACTGTGACCCATCGGATGAGGTCATTGTGGAATTTTCCTAAAGAATATTTAAAGCAAATGCAATGACAGCATTTATGATGCTCTTTCTTTAGTTTTATTATTATTATTATTATTATTATTAAAGCCAAAAGTATAGCTTGACATCTCCACCGACACAGACCCAAGATAAAGAGAATAGGACCAGATGAGGTGACGAAATGTCTAAGTTGCTTCAAACCCTATTTAGAAGTTGATGTGGGGAAGAGGTAAGAGAACAAATTAATACTAATTACTTAATGATGATTTGTAGTTCTCTTATTTTTGATATCACTGTGTATTATTTTTATTAGCTTAGCTTTTTATGCCGGGAGATACAGAATAGAAAGTGAACAGAAGAGGCCCCCGATCTTCCTGTCAGAAAACCCACTAGTACTCTGAAAGTTCAAGTCATTCATCTATAAAGTTAAAATATTCAGACTATACAAAGAAACAACCAAAAAAGTAAATCTGGAGAACACCTGTAAACTCAGCCTCTTGGGAGGCTGAGGCAGAAGAACTGCAAAGTGAGGCCAGCCTGCCTCAAACTAAAAAAATAAAAAGGGCTGGAGATGGGGCTGGGGCTGGGGCTCAGTGGTAGAGCACTTGCCTAGCACGTGTGAGGCACTGGGTTCGATTCTCAGCACCATATAAAAATAAATAAGTAGAATAAGGGTATTGTGAAAAAACTCTTTAATAAAAAGGGGCTCGAGATGTAGCTCAGTGGTAGAGCCCCCCTGGGTTCAATCCCTAGTCAAAAAAAAGTAAGCTCCTCCCTCCTCCTGTCTCCATATCAGACAGCTCCAGGGGATTCTGTCTGTTGAAGTTGTATGTTACAAGCAGCCTTGCCCCTCCCTCAATTCCTTTTCTCTGAAGTAATCTATGTTAACAATTTAAAGCTAGTCACCAAATTATTTTTAGTTGTAGATTCTAAAGGAATAGGGATGGTGGTTGGAAATTAAGAAGGACTTACCAATAGAGTTGAAAAGAAACCAAAGCGGAAGAGAATTTAGAGCCCTGGAGGGGCCAGGGCTGCTGCAGGAAAGAACGGGGTGCACACTGGACTTTCAACTAGTTAGCTATAAAATGAGTAGGGGCAGAGAATGAGAAAATTCTTACAGCAGAAGATTCTAGTCCCTTGCTCTGACATGGGGGCATCAAGGACGGTCTGGGTCCCACTGCTCCAAGCTGGCCGGCTCTGGGCAGGTGGCTCAGGGCTGGGTGGCCCTGCCACGCCTGGGGAGTTTTATAGGCGTGACTCTGCTTCAAGGCGGCCTTGGCTGGCAGGAGCCAGGGGCAGTGGCAGGGTGGCCCATGGGTTTATGGGGGTGCCCCGGGCGCCGAGGTGCTCACCGCCCCTGGCCTTCGCAGGCTTCCAGGACGTGCACGCCATGGTGTTCGTGGGCTTCGGCTTCCTCATGGTCTTCCTGCAGCGCTACGGCTTCAGCAGCGTGGGCTTCACCTTCCTCCTGGCCGCCCTGGCCCTGCAGTGGTCCACCCTGGTGCAGGGCTTCCTGCACTCCTTGCACGGCGGCCATATCCTTGTCGGCGTGGAGAGGTGGGCAGCGGTGCAGAGAGCGGCGCTCTGGGGTCCCCTGGGCGGCTCCTGCCCCAGAGACACAGTTAAGCCCTTGTCCTTGGAGGCTGGTCCCTGGCCCTGTTTCTGACCCATCAGTTGGTTTCCCCAGGTGTCCTGCCTCGTGTCCTTCCATCCCTGACCCACGACCAGCCCAGCTCACATTTGGGGGCCGCTGTGACCCAAGCGCTCCTAGGGGCAGCGATGGCCTCGCAGAAAGGGGCGGGTTGAGAGGCGCCCTTGGCTGGGTTCTGGTTCTTGGTGGGCTTCGTGGGCCAGTCTACAAGAAGGAGCGAGGCCGTCCCTTGGACCCAGGGGAGAGGTGCCTCCCGCTGGCCCTCCCGGCCGGTGTCCGAAGCCCCTCTCCCGCCCTCTCCCCCGCGCACCAGCATGATCAACGCCGACTTCTGCGCGGCCTCGGTGCTCATCTCCTTCGGGGCCATTCTGGGCAAGACGGGGCCTGCGCAGCTGCTGCTCATGACCCTGCTGGAGGTGGCGCTGTTCGGGATCAACGAGTTCGTGCTCCTCAACCTCCTGGGGGTGAGAGTCTGCAGGAATGGGTGAGGGTGTTGGGGTGGCCAGCGCCAGGCTCTGAGCTGGGCGAGCTGCCGGGCAGGGCGGGCTGCCTCTCCACCTGCGCTCCTTCTCCCCAGGTGAGGGATGCGGGCGGCTCCATGACTATCCACACCTTTGGAGCCTACTTCGGGCTGTTCCTGTCCAGGGTCCTCTACAGGCGCCAGCTAGAGAAGAGCAAGCACCGCCAGGGCTCCATCTACCATTCGGACCTCTTTGCCATGATTGGTGAGGCCTCCTGTGACGGATGCCATTCAGGGGCTGGTTCCAGATCCCCCTGATCTGGGATGGAGGAGACCAGCTCCAGGCGAAGTCTTAGGGTGCTGCCTACGGTCCTTGGCTTTCTAGCTGGGAACTCTTCCCACTTGGAATCTGCTCTTTTTATTGCAGTACTGGGGATTGAACCCAGGGCTGCTCTACCACTGAGCCACATCCCCAGCCCTTTTTATGTTTTGAGACAGGGTTTCTCTAAGTTGCTGGCCTTGAATTTGTGATCCTCCTGCCTCAACCTGCAAAGTCACTGGGATTACAGGCATGCACCAGTGCCTGTTCTTTGTCTTTATGTGTGTGTGTGTGCATGCGCTCCTGGAATAGAACCCCAGGAGTGCCTAACCACTGAGTCACACCCCCAGCCCTTCTTATTTTTTTATTTTGAGCAGCATTTCACATAGTTCCTTAGGCCTTCACTACGTTGTGAGGCTGGCCTCCAACTTGCAATCCTCCTGCCTCAGCCTCAAAAGTTGCTGGGATTACAGACATGTACCACCATGTCCAACCGCTCATCATTCTTAATGGTTTTATGACATTCTTAGAACTGAGACCTGGGGTACCTACCTGGCTCAGATCTATCCCAAGGACCCCCTTTTTTGTCTTTTTTTTTTTCAGTACTAGAGATTGAACCCAGAGATTGAGCTGCACCCCCCAGTCCCATTTATTAATTTATTTATATTGGGGATTGAACCAAGGCATGCTTTACCACTGAGTTACATCCCTAGTCTTTTTAATTTTTATTTTAAGACAGGATCTCACTAAGTTGCTGAGGCTGGTTTGGAATTGGTATCCTCCATCCTCAGCCTCTGAGTTGCTGGGATTACAATCGTATACCACCATGCCCAGTTTTCCAGGGGCCTTTCTAAATCTACCTCCGTCTTGTTTCAGATCTTCGAGGGCCCCCACAACCACACATTAGAAACAAGACCCTCATTCTGGCATACAGCCCCCCAGTCTGCTCACTCACCCTCCCCTGTATTGGCTCCAGCTGAGCTGCATTTGAGGGGGTCTGGTTTCCTGCAGATCTCCACCTCTGCCTGCCCCCTGCTGCTGTCTTCCACCCACGAGGGCTTTCCCCCCTAGCATCCCTGCAAGCCCCTGCACTGTCAGGCAGGGTAGGAGGAATCTTTGCTTCCCCCAGCGAGCAGTAGGGCTGGTCTGGGGGCCCTGTGCCTCTGTTCCTCTCTGTGCATTTACAAACTGCACAATCAGCAGAGGACATCCATGTTATTTTTCATAGAAGGCATTGAACAGGGCCTGCAGTGCCTATTTTTACATTTAAAAAGAGACTGGACTACCGGGCAAGATGGCACCTGTAATCCCAGCAGACCAGAGGATTGTCAGTTCAAAGCCAGCCTCAGCAATCCGTGAGCTACTGAGGGATGTGGCACAGTGGTTAAGTGCCCTTGGATTCAACCCCTGATACAAAAAAAGAAAAAAAGAAAGAAAAAGAAGAAAAAAAAAAAAAAGACTTGTTTTGAGAGACACATGCCTATGATCCCAGTAATTTAGGAAACAGGTAGGAGGATTACAAGTTCAAGGCTAGCCTGGGCAAATTAGCAAGACCCTGTCTCAAAAAAAAAGACAGGGGCCAGGGTGCTAAGGATGTAGTTCAGTGGTAAAGCACGCCTGGGTTCAATCCCTAGTACTGAAAACAAAGTATTTGTATTTTGTATTTCTTGCCCCCCTCTGGGTTTGTTGTGAAATAGACAGCTGTAATCTCCTTGACCTTTGAGACCCAGATAAGCTTGGCCTCAAGTCCAAAGGCTACCCCAGGATTCCCAGGCATTCTCAGACCTCTGCCTCCTGGCTCCTGGCTGTTAGCGTCTAGGTCATTGAGGCAGGACCCTGGTCCCTGCCTCCACTGTCCCCCAGTCTCCATTAGAGACAGCCCATGTGAGTGTGGTCCATTTGACCCCAGTCCGTGGGGCTGCAGGGAGCAGTTCCACCCAGCAGGCTCCTCAAGACTAAGGGACAGTCCTGAAGCCGCTTACCTGGCTGGCCCACCCTGCGGGGGCCTCCGCCATCTCCCGCACCTTGTCCCTTGGCTCTTCCCCCCTCTCCCTACAGGATGGTGCATGAACCTCACACATGATTCTGACCCCAAAGGCCCAGGACATGCATTACTGAGCAGACAGGCCATGCCGGGTCCACCTTCTCTAGGAGGTGGCTGAGGTTCTAAAACAAATTGTTTTCCTGATATCAGGCACCCAGAGTAATGCCTCATGTGCAGTAACCTTTGTCTTTATTCTCCTCTGTTGTTTTTTTTTTTGTACCAAAGATGCTTAACACAACTGAGCACACCCCCCAGCCCTTTTTAATATTTTATTTAGAGACAAGGCTTCTCTGAGTTGCTTAGGGCCTTGCTAAGTTGCTAAGGTTGTCTTTGAACTCATGATCCTCCTCCCTCAGCCGGGAGAGTTGCTGGGATTACAGGCGTGTGCCACCATGCCTAGCTCCTCTCCTTTTCTGATACTTTAAAAAATAAAATAAAACGGGCTGGGTATGTGGCTCAGTGGTAAAGTGCTTGGCTAGCATGTGTGAGGCCATGAGTTCAATCCCCAGCACCATCAAAAACATAAATAAATAAAATAAAACACTCAGATAGGCACACCTGTAATCCCAGCTACTCAGGAACCTGTGAGGCAGAAGAATCACAAGTTCAAGGCCAGCCTGGGCAATTTAAAGAAACCCTGTCTCGAAATAAAATAAAATTTTAAAAAAAGAGGGCTGGGAATGTAGCTCAGTGGGAGAGTGCCCCTGGGTTCAAGCCTCACTATCAACAAGGCAAAACACACACACACACACACACACAAAAAAAAAAAAACTCAATGTTCTGTGGCTTGCAATCACGTAGTCCCCAGTACCCTTCAATAGATACCATTTTTTGAGTTTTTTTTTTTTTTTTTTAAGGGTTGGGGGTGCAGGTGGTACTGCGGATTGCACTAGGCACAAGCTTTACCAATGTACTGCACTGTCATTACATTACATTACAATGTACTGTACTGTCAGCCCTTGTCAAGCACTTACTACCTGCTAGGCCATGGCCTGTGTTTATCTGCACCATGTCCTCGAATCCTCACTTTATGCGGAGGTATTATCAGCCCCACCTGCAGAGGAAACAGGCTGCAGAGCAGGTGTCTTGTCTGAAGTTACCGTCTCCCACCATGAGGGGGAGCCCTTCGTTTTCTCTCACTCTGCCTGGCTGCCCATCATTTAGGAACCATCTTCCTGTGGATCTTCTGGCCTAGCTTCAACTCTGCACCCACTGCGCTGGGGGACACGCAGCATCGGACAGCCCTCAACACGTACTACTCCCTAACGGCCAGCACCCTCAGCACTTTTGCTTTGTCTGCCCTCATCAGTGGGGACGGGCGGCTAGACATGGTATGGGGAGAAGGCCTTGAGGGACAACCTACCAGGGGGAAGAGAGACTCTGCAGGGAAGTCTCCATGGAAACAAGCATAGGGGGGCTGTATCCACCCTGGTGGTGGTGGGGGGTCAGAATAGGAGACTATGAAAGCAGGAGAGTTAGAGGTTAGATGGCAGAGGGACTTCCGGAGCAGTAGATGTCTTGTGGAGGGGTTGTGTTGAGTGTGGGTGGATAATTTGAAAGGGTCTCCAATGACCTGTCCCTCCCTGTTCCCTTAGGTCCACGTTCAGAATGCAGCACTGGCCGGAGGGGTTGTGGTGGGGACGTCTGGCGAAATGATGCTGACCCCCTTTGGGGCTCTAGCAGCTGGTTTCTTGGCAGGGACTGTCTCCACGCTGGGGTACAAGTTCTTAACGGTACAGCTGCCTCTCTGGCCTGGGCAGAGCATGGTGTCACTTTCCTCCCACCTCCCCAGCAGGCCCAGAGTGGAGGTGGGAGGGGACAGGAGTCTGATTATTTATTCTGTCCTCCCTCAGCCCGTCCTTGAATCCAAACTCAAAATCCAAGACACATGTGGTGTCCACAACCTCCATGGAATGCCGGGGGTCCTGGGGGCCCTTCTGGGGGTCCTTGTGGCTGGACTAGCCACCCATGATGCTTATGGAGATGGGTGAGTTTCCCCCCAATCCACAGCTGACATTATCCCTCTGGAATGCCCTCTGTCACTCTGTTCCTCTGTGTCTATTTTCACCCATCCATCTTCTGTCTACCCACCCATCCACCCACCCATCCACCCACCCATCCACCCATCTATCCACTCACCTATCCAGCCATCTACCTACCCCTCCATCCACCCATCCATTCATCCACCTACCCACCCACTATCCACTCACCCACCCACCCATCCACCCATTTATCCACTCACCCATCCATCCATCCACCTACCCCTCCATCCACCCATCCACCTACCCACCCACTATCCATTCACCCACCCACCCACCCATCCACCCATTTATCCACTCACCCATCCAGCCATCCACCTACCCCTCCATCCACCCATCCATCCACCTACCCACCCACTATCCACTCACCCTCCCACCCACCCATCCAGCCATCCACCTACCCACCCATCCACCCACTCACTCACCCATCCACCCACCTTCCCACCAACCATCCATCCATCCATCCATCCACCTACCCACCCATCCACCCACCTACCCACCCATCTATCTACCCACTCATCCACCCACCCGCCCATCCACTCACATTATGGGAGCCAAGGAAACTGGAGTGAAAAAGACCAATCCAGGCACTGTCCTGGTCAAATGCAACAGGAGGTCATTAAACAAATGATTTCAAGAGTATGGAGTGTTATTAAAGGGTCAGTAAGACGTAATGACCCTTGGGATCTGTTTTTGCCCATCGGGACTAAGAGGAGAGGTGGGCAAAAATGACCTTGGACTGAGCCTTGAAAGGTGTGTGTCTGTTCCATGTGAGGGGTGGAGTTGCAGGTTGTGGCCTGGTTAAGCCAAGGTCTGAGGTGAGCCTGCCTAAGGGGCTTCCCGGAAGCCCTCTGGCTGCTCGGCTGTCCACCGATGGGACCTGCCCTTATCCTTGCTGCATCCTTGTCTCTCACCCCTGCTTCTTCACAACCTGGTCTCCCTGCAGCCTGGAGAGCGTGTTCCCACTCATAGCCGAGGGCCAGCGCACTGCCAGATCTCAGGCCATATATCAGCTCTTTGGCCTGTTGGTCACACTGGTGTTGGCCATTGTGGGCGGGAGCCTTGGAGGTGAGTGGTCTTGGATGGCGGTGGGGGGGACACTGGTAGGAGCTCCAAGGACTCAAGAACAGGAGAGGGAGTCTGGAGGAAGGGCCACTGAGTCCCTTGTCCCTGGCATTTAATTCATTTGCTCACAGATACTTACTGAGTGTCCAACTTATGCCAGAGGTCAGGTGGAGGGGTCAGGGTAACCTCCTTAGAGCGGGGGATTACAAATGGCTCTTGCTCCCTCCTGGTGTCAGGGAGGCTGGGGAGCTGGGTGCCACTGAGTTTCCCTCTTGTCCTGCCGGCTCCCTTGTGCTGCTCCCTGGGGCCACTAGAGGGCAGCCCAGCCTCAGGCTGAGGCCCAGCAGGGGCAGGCTCATCTATCCCCAGGCAGAGACCTGGAGGGAAGAGGCCGGCTCACCATTAGAATGGAGGTTTCACAAAAACCTTTGGCTAGAGGTACACCGCCCTTGGTCCCAGGTCAGGCAGTCCTTCCCGATGTCTGACCTTAAAAATAATTCCTCATTCAGGAATTATTTCTTTCCTGCTCTCACCCCAAGATTTTCATTCTCTAGGTTCAGTTCATTCATGTAAGAACTGATTTACAGCATACTCCTTTTCTTCTCTTATGTGGGAGGCCACCGAAAACGCAGTGGCTCATGACAGAATAATAATTTGGTCAGCCCCTTACCAGCTGCAAACTTGAGCATATGGCTGAGTTTCCCTGAGCCTTGGTCACGTTGTCTGAAATGCAGGGATAAGATCCACCGCACAGGGCTGTGGTGGTTTCTCAGGAAGCTCATGGCACATCAGTAGGTGCTTAAAAACTGCAGCTGTGGTTTTCCTGTGCCAGGTGCCAAGTTGACCTCATGCCTCCAGCCCCCTTGTGCCCTTGGGGCGCTGAGTGGCAACCTCTCCTGGGGGCTGGGGTTAGAGAAGACTCACGTGTCCTTCCCTCCCACCACCAGGGCTCCTGCTGAGACTGCCCTGCCTGGATGCCCCCCCAGACTCTGAGTGCTATGAGGACCAGATCTACTGGGAGGTGAGGCAGTCACAGCCCTGGACCCCAGGCCTTCATGCCCTTTGACCTCCTGTGCTCCCCACTGCCCCTTGCTCCTTTGTCTGCCTCTCTCCACTGGCCAACAGCCCTGAGCTGTGGCCTGCAGCTCCCTGGAGCTCTCTCTTGGTCCCCTTCCTGCCTTCCAGGTGCCTGGAGAGTATGAGAATGAAGCCCAGGGACCCCTGAGTGTGGAGGAGCCAGACACTCGGGCCTAACCAGCTGCCAGCCCTTGAGAGGATATTCTCTTTTTAGAAGATGATGGCGGGGACTGGGGCTGTAGCTAGTGGTAAAGAACATGCTTAGCATGTGCCACACCCTGGGTTCAGTCCCCAGCATCCCCTGTCTACACACACACACACACACACACCCCGGAAGATGTCCTTTAGAAGGTCTGGAGGGGGTGCAGGGACAGGAGGGAATTGGGTGGGGGAAGCCTGGCCAGCTGACCCACCCCACTGCCCTACCAGCCCACACATGGGTTAGAAGAAGCCAAAGTGAGAACAAGTGCCTGCCAATCCTTTGGGCCAGTGTCACTCAGTTCCAGTGAAACCTAGGCCAGGCTCAGTGCCCTGGGGTAATAAACACCACCCTCACCAAGGATTCTGACTCCTTTTATTGGTGTCCTAGGAACATGGGAAGTTCCTCTTCCCTCTAACTCACAGCACTAGAACCTAGAAGAAAGGAAAAGATCCTAGTGGTGAAAAAATCCTTCCTCCCTGGGTCCATTGATCTCTTTCTAGGAGGTCACGTCTTAAGAGACAGAGCCTTGGCCTGGGCTTGTGTCTCCAGGGACAGGGAGAGCCTGTGTCTGTTCCAGCACAGCTCAGCTGTCACTCTGACCCTCAACTGGGGTGGCCTCTGAGCAGAGCAGGACCAGGGGGCCCTCATGGGAACGCATTGCCTTCCCCTTAAGCTGTGTGACACCAACCCTCAGAAACTGCAGGCAGCCATCACTAGGTGCCACCTTATGCTTCTGTCCTGAAACTGAGGAGTGAGGACAGGAAGGGCCTTGGGTCCTATGGGTCTGTGGCACTGGACAAGAAAGGTGGGCCAGGGCCTCCTGTAGCCTGAAGTTATTCGACCACCAGGGGGCGCTCCAGATCCAGCAGAGGAAGAAGCCGTCTTCCTGGCTACCATTCTGTGGTTCTCCACCAAGAATTCATACCTTTTTTGAGCTCCCACCCTCTCCCCATTACATGTCAGGCAGAGGCCGGGGGTTTCAGGACTCTCACCCTGTAGAGAATCCGTCCTTCCAGTACGCTGACATCCCCTTCCCAACACTGAACGGGGGACCTTGCCTCCTTTGCCCCAGCCTCCCCTGACCCCTGATGGCTGGGGTAGGTGTGTTGGGGGTGAAGATCCCTGGGCTGAGGCAGGAGACTGACTCCTGAGATTGCACAAAGGTCTTCTGTCACTGCCAGCCCCTGCTGGGAGAGAAGGAGCGAGTCTGGGAGAGCTGAGACCTCATCTCCCATTCCACCATGTCTCAGCTCCCAGCTCCGCATGGGTAGAGGCCCAGCACGTTCACCCATCTTGGCCGCAAAGCTCCAACAGAGATCTGAAAGAGGACTTCCCGGGGGCAATTTAAGTGTAGGATAGCCCCCGCCCTTGCCCAGCCTCTTCTGGGTAGGGAAAGAGATGGATTTTATTTATTCTTGACATCAACATTTTATAGCCTTACCTTGTCCCTTAACTGATGGTTCCATTATTTTTAATATTTGTAGCTATAGATAGACATAATACCTTTGTTTTATTTTTTGAATATTTTTGTTAGTTGTGGATGGATGCTTATGTATTGATATGTGGTGCTGAGAATCTGACGCGGTGCCCCACCATGCTAGGGAGCCACCACCACCCCTGAGCCACCACCCCAGCCCTGAATGGTTCCTTCTTGGTTACAACCAAGCCTGTTCTTTCAGGCACCTCCAACTGAGGTGAACCACCCATCTTGATCCAGGAAGTCTTCCTGGAGAAGGGACCACCGAGCCCTCTACGAGAGCAGTTGCCAAACCAATTTTTAAGGGACAAATGGCTACGAGTCCCAGGATGGCCTGCCAAGAGGTCTGAGAAAGGAGGGAAGGCGTGAGGGCTGTTCCTTGAGAGGTGGCCCTATATGTTCTGTAGCCAGATAGTTTTAAGCTCCATCACTCCCTTGAAGTCTCCCATGGTTCCAGCAATGACACTGAGTGCCACCATACTATGCTCCTGTTTTCACTTTATTTCCTCCTTTCCTTCCCCCACATGTGGGGGCACATGGTGGGTAGCTTGTTCCATTTCATCCACCTGAGCCATTATTGGAGGTCTGGGCCAGGGGGTCATCATCCCATTACTGATTCAGCCAGGGAATGCGGAGGGCAAGAAGACAGGTGTCCTTAGAGCCCCTTGATATACAAGAGCTAGCCCCCACCCCCAGCTCTTGCCTGTAGCTCTGGCTTCAGCCCTATTGGTCCCCCACACGGTGGCCCATCCGTTCAGGCTGGGTCAACAGGGTGACAATGAGCAGGTCAAGGGGATGCAGGGGTCAAGGGGGCTCCTTCTTCACCCATTCGGGACAATGAGGCTTTGCCCCTTGAAGACAGCCCCTCTGATCACCACCATTATTAGTTTCAATGCAGGACAATCGGACACTTGCCCGCTCATGAACTCTGTCCAGCCCCAGTGCCTGAGCTCTGGGGATAATGATGGACGAGGACACTCCTCCGGGGCCAGGGAGTGCTGGGCTGTGCTGGGGTCAGGATGAGAGCCATTGCAGAACAGCTCTCTGGAAGCAGCCACTGTTCTGGCCTGGAGCAAGCGTATATGGGCTGACCACAGGGTTGCCCGTCCAACGACATCTGGGTAGGAGGCCCAGGGACTTCAGGGTGCTTCTGTGCTTGGGCAACCAGAGCCTCCTGGACGGGGCGTCGGGAGCTGCCCCCTGACCTCTGGAGGACTCGGCGCTGCGCTCCGAACCCGCGCAGCCTGGGAAAGGCCCGGGATCCCCCGGATTGGGATTCGCATCACGGCGCGCGGCAGCCCCAGCTCCGGCAGAATTAGACACGGCGTGGGTGTCCCAAGTGCCGGGCGGTGGCCGTCGGGGCAGCCGCGTCCCCCCACCTCACCCCGATATCGCTCTCCGCCGTCGGGATCCCCCGCCCTCCCGGCCCCGCGCCCCGGCCCCTTTGTCTGGCCCCAGCCGCTCCCCGCCGTCCACCGCGCGCCCCGGCCGGGCACCCTCGCCGCCGCCGGGAACAAAGCCGGCCAATGTCTCCGCGCGGGCGGGCGGGAGGGCGAGCTGGCTATGCAAATGCCCAACGGCCTGTGAGAACGCTCTCCGCCGCCTCCCGGCCTCCACCCTGAAAGAGGCCGGCGGCCCGGCCCGGGTGGGGGAGGCGGTCACTGCATTAGGGATGAGCTGTCGCCCGAGCGCCCGCCCGCCCGCCCGCCCGGGACAGAGCACCATTGTCTGTGTCCCCGCCGTCTGATGGCCAGTGGAGTCTGCCAGCTCACGGAGGATGGCGAGGGTCACCGGAACAGGCACTGGGCCCAGGAGAAGTGGTCACCTGTGCCCTTCCTACCTACCCCTCATTCCAGCCCCCTTTGACTTAGGGGTCAGACGGCTGTGGGCTCCCGTTTGCGGCTGTCCTGTCCCCAGCCTGTGGCCTGCACAAGTTAGTTCCCTTTGCAGAGCCTGTGTGCCCTGGGCTTAGACTTGGCCGGTGGTGGATGATCTTCCCACTCTGTCCTACCTGGTAGCCACTCCCCTCCCAACCCCCACCCATCTTTTTTTCTTGCCCACATCGTATTGACCCCATGGACTGGCACAAGTGTCTCTGAGGCCAGTTGTCTTCCAGAGTCCTGAGAAAAAGTCATGGTGCCCTGAAAGCAGAGCAAGTTACTAGGCAGAGATGCCCTCAAGGGGTCCTCTGTGTCTTGCAAGCCCCAAGCCAGGTCCAGGACTTTGTCCTTGGCTCCCTGGGTCATCCACTACCTGTTAAGGAGCCCCACTTTAAGTGGGAGAAAAGCCAGCCACAGGGGGACTAAAATGAACTTCTCCGGTGATATGAAGGTGGGAGTTGCCACATAAAGGTTCTTCCCACAAGTGAAAGAGGGTGTCCCTCCACTCGAGCCGAGGTGTCCATCTAACAGAGGGCAGTGCTCTAGCACTGGAGGATACCTGTGGACAGTGAGGAAAGGAGCTCTATGTTAAGAGCAGAGCCCAATCTGACTGTGAACTTGGCCCTTGTACCTGAACATCTACAAGCTGAGCTCCAGGATAGGAGCTTTGGAGTCAGCAAGAATGTAGGACAGGCTGGGTGTGGTGGTGCCCTCCCGGAATTCCAGCGGCTTGGGAGGCTGAGGCAGGAGGATCGTGAGTTCAAACCAGCCTCAGTAACTTAGCAAGGCCCTAAGCAACTCAGCGAGACCCTGTCTCAAAATATTAAAAAAGGCTGGAGATGTGGCTCAGAGGTTAAGTGCTCCTGGGTTTCAATCACTGGTACCAAAAAAAAAAAAAAAAATGCAGGACAGAAACCTACTTTTATAAACTTCCACCAGGATTCATGAGATTGGGGTTGTGGCTCAGCAGCAGAGCCCTTACCTGGCAACTACAAGGCCCTGGGCTCCATCCTCGGGACTGCACCACCACCACCAAGAAGCCTCCTGAATAAGGGTGCATGCTACTTTTGTGAGGAGCCATTTTGGAGATTTGGGGGCCTTTGAAGCAGTGATGTAAAATGAATCAGGGCCAAGTAAGAACTGTCCCAGGAAGTCCAGGGTTTCAGTCACAGGAGAGGCTGCATGAGGGGAGGAAGGAGAGGTTCTGGTAGGGCAGGTGGTCTTCGGGTAGGTGGGGCTCAGTCTCAGGGGCCTGTTCCTTTTTTTTTTTAATGTTTATTTTCTAGTTATAGGCAGACGCAATATCTTTTATTTTTTTATTTTTATGCGGTGCTGAGGATCGAACCCAGGGCCTCACGCATGCCAGAGGAGCGCTCTACCTCTTAGCCACAACCCCAGCCCAAGGGGCCTGTTCCTTTTCTCACACACACACACACACCCACACAGGGGACTGAACCCAAGGGTGCTCTACCACTGAGCCACATCCCCAGCTCTTTTTATTGTTATTTTTTATCAAAAGACAGGGTCTCACTAAGTTGCTCAGCTCGTGCTGAACTTGTGATGCTGCTGGCCCAGCCTCCGAAGCAACTGGGATTGAAGGTGTGCACTGCCCAGCCGGCTGGGCCCTGTGCTTGTGCTTCGGCCAGCCTTCCACACAAGATGGAGCTCTTCCCCTCCACTTCTGTCTTCTCCACCTGTGGGGACCCAGGTGCCGTGTCCCTGTCAGCCCCATCCTGAGGTGGAGGCGGCCTCTGGGCCAACCTTTGGGAGACCATGAGATGGAAGGGAAGTTGAAGACACAGGACCAGGGCTGGGAACCGGGCACTTCAGGTGCCAAAGAAGCAGGCAGAGTTCTCGTCACCCAGCCACTCCTGTCCAGCCTCTGGATCATGGGGAACCCTCAAGGCATTCTGGCCTGGGGCCGCCTGGCTTCATGGAGACTTCTGCAGAGACCCCAAGGCCACTCTGAATGAAGCTGAGCCAGCGGCCTCTGGGGGCTTTCCTGAGCCCCAGCATACACTCCTCCCCCCTGGCCCTCCCCCTCCGAGGCATTTCCAGAATCAGCCTTGGGAACCCTGGGAAGAGGGTTGACCAGGCCCTGCATGGAAGGCGGCTCTCTCCCTTGGGTCTGAAGTTCCGGGGCTCGTCTTGGGGACTGGAGGCCGGCCCCAGGCAGGCTCCGCTTGGCTCGGGGCTGAGGGAGGAAGTGGGCTTTGTGCTGGGCACCCTCTGGGTTCCTGGGCTTCATTTTCCCACCCTTCTCCTCTTGGCAGGAGAGCGCTCAGCTGGAGAAGCCCCCCACCCGCCCAGTGTCCCCTCCTTCCCCGTCCAGCACCATCCATCTCCGTCTCCCCAGAGCAAGGAATGTGACTCCAGGACACTGTGGGGCTTGTTCCCAATCCCCTTCTAGGTCATTTCATTCAGGCTGTCACAGACTCGCCTCCACCTCCCAGGCCGCCGTCTGGTTCTGGCTCTAAAGGCAGAGACGGGAGCCCCCTCCTCCCCCCAATTCCTCACGCTTCATTTTGTCCCAACACCATGGAGGAGGCTGCACGGTGGGGGGCCAAGGAACCCTGGTGTGGGAGCCCATGGGGGCGGGGGTCCCCTTTCTCCCATCTCTCCAGCCACCTGGGCCAGCCCCTGCTGCTGTGCGGACCCAGAGCCATCCGCAGCGTCCTCGTCATTACCCAGGCCGCAGACCATCCATCCCCTCGCCCGCCCTTCCTGTCCATGCCCCGCAAGCCTCGATTATTGGTGGAATTAGCACCGGGCTTCTTGTTGGCAGTTGCTAATTAAGACCATTAATAAACGCAATTATTAATGCTGCACCAGGCGGCAGCCGCCAGCATCTATCACCGGCACCGTTGGCAAGGTGCTGGGCCCAGGATGGCTCCTGCCTGCCTCCATCTTGGAGGGGTGCATTCACCTCCTGCTCCCTTTGCTGCAGGCCCTGCCAGGTGGGGTCGGTGGATGCAGAGGTTTGGAGAGTGTTTGGCTGAGCTTTCCAGAGAAACGGAGGGAGTCCTATACTCCAGAAAGGCCCCAAACCGGAACCAGGGAGGCCAGGTGTGTGTGAGAGGGACCGCATCTGCTGCCAGTACCTTTCTTCCCCAGAATGGAAGGTGGATGGGGACACAGTGTACAGAGGCTCTGGGGAAACCTGGTGCCATGGCTCACGCCTGTAATCCCCGTGATTCAGTAGGCTGAGGCAGGAGGACTGTGAGTTCTAGGTCAGCCTGGGCAACTGAGACCCTGACTCAGAATAAAAAATAGAAAGGGCTGGGGATGTGGCTCAGTGGTGGAGCACCCCTGGGTTCAGTCCTTGTACTGGAGAAAAGAATAAAAAGACTCCCGGGAGAGCCGTGTGGACCCTCAGGTGTCCCTTCTGCTCCCAGTGACCACAGCCCTCGGTGCCCGCCTGGCCTGTTTTGTTCCATCAGGTAATACTTGAATTTTCCTAGTGGCTTTTCTTACCCCACGGGCTAGGGGGTCATCTAGGTGACACAATGAGTCATTCTCTGTCAAGGGCTTGGAGATGCATCTGACTGGAACAGCCACTGAGCTCCTACTACTTGTCATGTGGGAAGGAGAATCTCCTCCCTCTCTCTCTCTCTCTCTCTCACCAGGGATTGAACCCAGGGCACTTAATCACTGAGCAAATTTTGACATTTTATTTAGAGACAGGGTCTCATTAAGTTGCTGAGGCTGGCTTTGAACTTGCGATCCTCCTGCCTCAGCCTCCCCCCAGCTGCTGGGATCACAGGTGAGTGCCACCTCTTCCAACTGGAAGGAGACTGTCATAAATGAGCCGTAGACATCTCTCCCAGGGAGCTGTCTCTGCGCTCCACCGACTGGATCAGGCCCATCTCCTCCGTACGTCTCTCTCCCATTTATGTGACATATATTGGATGAAGTTGTGCACTTATCTGCTCACCCCAGTAGACTGTGTGCTCCAGGACAGTGGCCGTGTGTCCCTTACTTCAAACAGCAGAAACCCAGACTAGCTTTGTCGTCGTGTCTTTCCTGCCTGTCTTCGGGTGACCCCATCTTCGGATCCCTTCCTTGCTCCATCCTCTCCTCCCTGACCTCTGGCCTCAGGCTACCAAAGCAGGATGGGTGGCAAGCGCCCTCTGACCCAGCTGGCCTCACCCAGAAGGGCAAGAGAATCCTGGCAGGTTTGAGCCTCGGGGTCCTTTCAAGGAGCTGGACGCTCACCTGAGCTTCCCCTCAGGTCCCCCCAGTTCTGGCCTGGCCTCTGCCCCTCTCACAGGGTGATCGGGGCAACCCAGGAGAGCCTGGGAAGGGACCCCCACCTGCTCTCCCTCTTCTGTTCCGTCCTCTCCCCTCCCCACCACGTCAACGTCTTGACTTTTCCTGCAGCATTTGAAGGGAGAGTCCCCCAAGACTTTAGTCTTCCCCAACTCAGGGAAAGAGGAAAGGGGGGGTGGGAAGTCCTGGAAACAAACCCTCTGCAGCAACCTTAAAGTAGGAGAGATCAGTTGGAAGGCCTTTAATCCCTTAATCCCTCTCAGATGGGCCTTGAGACGCTAATGATTTTCCTAATTATTCCCTCCCATTTTCCCATCGCTCTATAAGGACTTTCGAGAGGAGCAAAATTCTGAGGGAGCCGGTGTGGGATGAATGGCAGGGTTACCTCCCCCCAAAAAAGGGCCCAGAGTCCAGGCGAGGAGAGGTGGGGGAAGGGCCAGGAGTGCCCAGCTGGGGGCTTGGACTTCCCCACCACACCCGGGTGCAAGGCGCGAAGGGGCCTGGGACAATGGGGCGGTTGGGGGCTGCCTGAGAGGGCCAGGTGTGGGGCTGGGGTCCCCTCCGTGTGAATGGCCCATTATCCTGCCTAGAGGATGGGAGCTGAGGGTCTCTTTGTGTCCCCCCCCACCAAAAGGCCCCTCCTGGTGATAATCACCCTGGGAGGGAAGAGGAGAGGGTGATGAGGGCCTTTAAAGGGGGCCAGGCCTCCCCAGAGAACAGTTGCCCATTCAGGCCTCTGTCCTTCCCTAGGACCCAGGGGGCCATCCATGGGAAGTAGGGGTGAGGGGTGGCCAGCAAACATGGCGAAGCCCAGGCACGCAGGCCCCTCCCCTCCAGCGTGGCCTGTGGGACTGAGTTCAGAGGTGGCCTTCTCCAGGAAATCACCCCCAGACCACACTCCCTACCCCACTAACCTCTGGCACCCCGAACCTTGTCTCACCTCTCCAGAGGTGGAGTTCCTCAGGGACCAGAGCCCCCTGACAACACCTTGACCCTTGACCCCGCAGCCTTGCCGGGATAAGTGTGTTAACCCCACTTCCCAGGTGAGGAACTGGGAGGTAAGCGATTTCTGGAGGGGGACTCACCAGTTAGGTGCAGAGCTGAGATTGGAGGCTGATTTCCCCGACACCAGGCCAGGTTTTTTTTGGGGGTCTTATTTTGTTTGGGTACTGGATTGGATCCAGGGGCACTTGGCCACTGAGCTACATCCTCTTTTCCTTTTTATTTTATTTTCAAGTTTTTTTGAGACAGGGTCTCACTAAGTTGCACGGGCTGGCCTTGAACCTGGCGATCCTCCTTCCTCAGCCTCCTGAGAGCTGGGATTACAGGCCTGTGCCACGGTGTAGTCAGGTGTAAGAAGGCGTGTACATGCCGTCATCGCCCTGTCCACAATGCTCACCTCCTAAATGGCCACCCGGTTGGCTTGCTGGCCTCCTCTGGCCTTGGCTTAAGTCACGCTGTCCAACCAAGGAGCCGTGGTGTGTGATTTGCTTCAAAATGACCGGGTCGGAGGAGAGGTGGGAGTAGGGATGAAACAAGATGGCCAGTTGTTGGAGCTAGATGACAGAGGGGTGGGGCTTCGTTATACTATTCTGTTTACTTTGTAACTATTTAAAAATTTCCACACACACAAAAGTTGAACAAAATCCAGCCTTCCCTAAGCACCTCATTTTGAATGGTCGTCCACCACCCCCAGCCCTGAACTCTTTTTCCCCAGATCGCTCACCGCCATCTGACCTCCTGTCTGTGGAACTTATTTGTCCTGATCCTTGTCAATCTTCCATATAGGTCAGAGGGTGTGAGGTCAGAGGTCATGGGGACTATTTGTGCAGACGGCTGCCCCAGCAGGCGGGGCAGTGCCTGGCACCTCAAAGGCACTCGGTGGGGATTAGCGCAGGTCTTGGCGGCTGAGGGCTCTTGGAGGAGCTGACTGGGAGCAGGGAAGGGGCGGCCTTGTGTTCCTGGCCTCCGGGGGCCTTCAGCACCTGGAGCCACAGCCGGAGGGTTCTTCCCAGCACAGCCCTCAGCCTGGGCTAAGCCCCTAAATGTCCCATTATACACCATTCACTTCTCACTTTGTCGGGGCCCATCCACAGCCACTGGGTCCCTTTGTCAGGAGGGCCTGGGAGCGCGAGGGGCTATTACCACCAGGCCTCATTATTCCAGCCGGAGCAATAATGAGGTGTCCCTTCCCTGGACTCGCACATTTTGCAGGCCCCTCCCATTTAATAACTATAATAATGATCACCATTGATGGGTCTTCGTGCTGCACCAAGCACTTTACATACATTACCTCATTTAATTCCCCCGGCGGATCTGGGAAAGAGCTTCTGTTGGTGTCCCCATTTTCCAGACGAGAAAGCTAAGACTGGGCAAGCGCAGCTCCTTCTCTCCCAGCTCAGCTGTACAGGCAGGGTGAAGGTACAATGCAGCCATAACCCAGACTGGAGGCTCTAGCTTCAGAGAGGGCAAGTGGCCTGAGGAAGGGCACACAGCAGCAGATTAGCAACCCGGCAGCAGGATTCCCTCCGGTGGGGAGAGAGGTGCACATGACAGCTCCTCAGCTCTCCAGCTGTAGTAGGGAGTGACCATCTCTGTCCCTGCCTCACAAGGAAGGTGCTGGCTCAGGGCGCTTTGGTGACTCGCCCATGTACACAGAGCTAGTGAGAATCCAGACACTCTGCCTACAGTGCGACTGGACGAGGAGGCGGCAGGGGGAGAGAAGCTGATCCTGAAAGGCTCTGGAAGGACCATAGGACACAGTGACCAGGCCCAGCTGGACAGGGTGATGTGGGGCATAGAGCAAAGAAGGGAACTGGCCAGCCACCGTGGCTCACGCCTGTCATCCCAGGGCTTGGGAGGCTGAGGCAGGAGGATCTCAAGTTCAAAGCCAGCCTCAGCAACTTAGTGAGGCCCTAAGCAACTCAGTGAGGCCCTGTCTCCAAATGAAATATTTTTAAAAAGGGCTGGGGATGTGGCTCCATGGTAGAGCATCCTGGGTTCGATCTGCAATACGGGAAAGAAAGAAATCCAGTAAAAACCACAACAGTGGGCTACAGAGCGCGGGCCTCCCTCCGCCTGGGCTTCTCCAGCCCCGTTCCCATCCCAGAGACACACACGTTCCTGTTTTCTCCTGGTTCCTCCCAGAACTACTCTGTCTTAGGGCTTTTGTTTATAAAAATAAACACCCACCCCTCACCAGGCCATTTCCTTCCTCAACTCATGGCCAGCTCGCTCTCAGCCACCAGACAAATGCGCTGGCCCTCGGCTCTCGGGGGAGCCCACGGGAGAGAAGGGTCATGTGAACGAGAAGTCAGCCGGTGCGCAGAAGGGTGGCTCGGCAGCAGCATGTGCAAGCGCGCAGAGGTGTGACACCAGTGTGTCACAGAGGTTCACAGAGGACTCTCTCCCTCCCTCTCTCTCTCTCTCTCTCTCTCTCTCTCTCTTGTATTGGAGGTTGAACCCAGGAGCACTCTATCCTGAGCTACATCCCTGACCCTTTTCATTTTTTATTGTGAGACAGGGTCTTTCTAAGTTGCTGAGGCTGGCCTCAAAACTGTGATCCTCCTGCCTTAGCCTCCCAAATCCCTGGAATTACAGGAGTGTGCCACCATGCCCTGTCACAGTGGGGGGTTTTGCATAAGAGGCAAAGAGGAGGCTTCAGAAACTGGGTGACTTCCAGAGCCAGAGGTCTTTGGCTGGCAACCTGCATGCCCTTGACCTCGAGCCTGAGGTCTCTGACTCTAGGAAGGGTTTTCCTATCTGCCCTTCCTAGGGAGAAGAAAGGGTTTAAGGGGGCCATCCCTGATCTGCAGGACCCCTGGTGTCCACTTAGCTGGTGGCTCGGTGGGCTCTGGGTGCAGGCATTGCCCTCCTCAGTCTTCACTGTGTGGTTGTGAGGGTTAAATAAGTTGATAAAGGGTTAATACAAAGTTTGGCACATTTTAAATTAATGACAGTTACAATTATTCCAAGGACAATCTTTTCTCCCTCTAACTTCTCTGTCTCAGTGTTTCCCTGTCTCTGGGGACCTATGCAACCCTCTGCAACATTCCTGGCTCCCAGAATTCTTTTCCAGGCCACTGATAACCCCATTAGGCCAGGAGGGGTGGCTCATGCCTGTAATCCCAGTGATTTGGGAGGCTGAGGCAGGAGGATGGCAAGTTGGAGGCCAGCCTCAGCAATTTAGCAAGACCCTGTCTCAAAATAAAAAATAAAGAGGGCTGGAGATACAGCTCAGAGTTCGGGCACCCCTGGGTTCAATGCCTAGTACCACAAACAAACAAAACCAATAAAACCTCTACTGGTTGCAACCGTCAACCTTCACCTTGGATTCTCTGGGAGGGGATTAGGAGCAGAACTGCGGGAGCACATGGGCACGGGAGCTGGGGTGTTCAAGGGAAGAAAGAGGCTCCCCTCCCGGCTCCTCGACCCCGCCTCTTCTCACCCACCTCCCTTAAAAAAACCCGGCCCACTCATTACGGAGCCCAGCAGCCAGCCCCTGGCTAAAGCCCTGGTAAAGGCAGCAATTAGATCATTAGCACCAGCCCTTACCCACCTGCTCAGAGGCGGCAAATGTGTTTTAATTATAATCCCTAATCTCCCTCAGATGGTGGGGCTGGCTCTAGGGCTTTTGCCCTGCACGACCCCTTTCCCTCCCCTCCTCCCCCAATTAAGGGGTCCTCTCTTAGCCCCTTTCCCAGCTAAAGGTCTCTGCCCGGAGGAGTGAGAGCCTGTGCTCTGTCCCTGGCCACGGAGTGGCCCCAAGTGGCCGTGTTGGTCCACCTGGAAATTTCTCTGCAGGTGAATTGCAGCCCCACGGGTCCTGTCCCTCCTGGCCTGGGAACAACTGCTGGGATGCTTAAAGGTCCCTTAAAGGTCCCCCTTGGGCTCCTCTTGTCCTGGGAGTCCTCGGGAGGCGGGTCCCCAGGCCCTGTCACAAGGACTTCTGTCTCCCCATCAGCCACCCACCCTGCCTGGCTCAACTGTCTCCTTGGCGTCTCCTGGAAGCCGCCAGGTTCTGTGGCAGGTGGCGCTGAGGCCTGGCCCTGATGGGATGCCTCTTGGTGGCAGCCCTGGGTCAACCTCCAGTTGACATTATCGGATCCCATTGTCACCCTCCAGCCCCTCGTGCCCGGCCAGGGCCCTGGAACCCCAGACATACCGAGGCAACGTCAGGCCCGCCTCTGTCCCTGAGCTGCCAGCCGCTGGGCACAGGCCGGGGAGGGACGGGATGACCCAGCATGTGGCCCTGTCTAAAGCTGAGCCTGGATGAAACTGTCCTGGGAAAGTTCTGTCACTAATTGACTTGCAAATGTCTCGTTTGTCCCCAGATTCATAATTAGTGCTAAGGATTTCTAGGGCCCCATCCTGGAGGGGCTCTTTTTGGGGGGCAGCCTGTTCCTCTCCCCTCTCCGAGGTCGGCAGGGCCGGGGGTGGGCAGAGCTGGGCACCGATGCCCAGCTGCTGACCAGCGTTCCCACGGCTCCCGTGCCAGAGTGTGAATGGCGAGGTGCGGGGGCCGCGGGGGCCGGGGCTCCCCGCCATCCTGCAGCCGGGACCACGGCCAAGGCCCCAAGGCTCCAGGAAATGGCAGAGCTGGGGAGGGGGTTATGGCAGCGGGCGGGGGGGGGCTGGCTGGCACCCCCAGGAAGGAGGATCCAGCCGGTGCTGGGGGCTGGCATGGGCCGAGCCTCCGGAGCGATGAATGAACCAACAAGGGGCCTCTCTTCCCCACAGCTCCCCACAAAGGCCTTGGCTGAGCCTCTGGGTGTGGGGGGCTGGGGGCACCGGAGGAAGAGGGAAGGCTGTTTTCAAAGACCCCCCCACCCCTCGCCTCTGTGCTCCTAGGAAGGGCCCGGATTCAGGCCCAAGTAGGGCTTGGGTCTCCTGACTGGGAAGGCAGCTTTCCCAGACTCTGAATCCTACGTCCCCGTGGATTATCTGTGACCTCCTTCCCACCCTGGTGTCCCCCTCTTGGTTTCTGCTCAACCAGCTGCCTCCGTCGCCTCACCCCCAGTCTCCTGAGGATTCTCAGCCCGCTGTAGGCCTGAGACCCAGCCACCATCAACAGCCCCCCTCTGGGGCTCCTCCAACCCTGCCTGATGCCCTTCACCTCCCAATAGAACAAGAAAGACTCTTCTGGGGGCCAGACATGGTGGACCCTGCCCTTAATCTCAGGAGGCTGAGGCAGGAGGATCGCAAGTTTGAGGCCAGTCTGCGCAATTTTGCGAGAATCTGTCTCAAAATAAAAAAAAAATTAAAAAGGACTGGGGATGTGGCTTAGGAGTAAAGTGCCCCTGGGTTCATCCCTAGTACCAAAAAAAGAGACTGTTCCCACCAGGTTCAGAGGCCCACACCTGTAATCCCAGCAAACTGGGAGGCTGAGGCTGCAGGATCACAAGGTCAAGGCCAGCCTGGGCCACTCAGGGAGACCCTGTCTCAAAACAAAAAGGACCGAGGCTGTGGCTCAGTGTGAAGCACCTCTGGTTTCAATCCCCGGCACTAAAACAAAACACAACCAAAAAAATAAAATAAAGGGTGGAGAAGGAGAGGAGGAGTCTCCGCTGTGACTGGGTCACACCGGGCAGGACACCGCCTCTTCCTGTCTTCAAAACCCCCGAGGGTCTTCACCAGAACCCAAAGTCCCTGTAAGGAAGGCACTCCTGAGGCCCCGGGAGGATGCTCGGTTGAGGTTCTTTTCCTTCCTTCTTCCCCAGCCTCCCTTTCCTGTGCCTGGGACGTCGTCGATCACTCTCACCTGGCCCTCTCCCTACTTCATCTCCAGTTGCTTTCGCAGAGCTGGTCTTTTTTTCCTTTGGTCAGTCCTTCCTGCAGTCTAACTTTCTGTGGCAGGTGGCCCACCCCCAGACCCGGCCGCTCCCCAGGCCGCCCTACAGCTGGAGCCCTGAGGGAAGGGGAGGAGGTGAGGCTCTATGGTAACCCTGAGAGGAGAATGCCCTCTCTCTTCATCTGCATACAGACGGGCTCATTTGCATACAGACAGGCCTCATCTGCATATACTCAGTGGGACTCAGGCACATTCCGAAGTGTCCCGCCTGGTTCCTCCCACCCCAGTCCTGGCATCCCCGGCCCGCCCCTCCTGCCCCTGTCTGGTCTGGGTCTTTCTGTTTGCAGAGCCTGTCGCTTCTCCACCTGCTGTTGTCCCCTTTCCTCCCTGTGCTCACAGGAGCCCCTCTGCCCACGCCCCCTGGTGCCCCAGGCCCTTTGTCCAGGAGCCTGACTCCCACGCAGGAGGCCACTCACGGTGGCAGAGGTTTGCCACCCCCTGCCCGGCACCCCACCCCCAACACCCAGAGGGTACATGGGCCAAGAAGGTGGATCCCCAGCTCTGGGCTCCACAGCAAGCCCAGGAAGTGGAGGGAAGCTTCTCCTGCTGACCCTCCCCAAGCCCGGTCCCCCTCCTCCTCCACTCACCCCACTTCCCCAGGGACCGACCCCCAGGGGCCACCGTGGGCCTCGGCAAGAATCCCCCAGGCCCTGCCGTCAGATGAGGGCTGGGGACCCCGGGAGCATCATCCTGGCCCCGGGGAGCCTGGGCCCAGCCCCTGAAGGAGCCCAAGTTTTGAGGAAATGAACAGCCCCTTCCCAGCGGCCGCCCGGCCCCATCTGCCCCGCCAGCCCCTGTCCTTATGGGGGAGCCCGGGGCTTCTGGGATGTGAATTGGGGGAGTCTGAGATTCTTCTCCTCACACCCTCCACCATGCTGAGGACCTCCACCTGCTGACCCTCCCCTCCGTGACCTCAGTTTTCTCCGCACAGTGAGGGGCTGGCTGGACCAGGCAGCTCTCGGTGGCTTCCCTGAACAGGGCCCAGGTGCCTAGCAGCGTGTCCTGAATCTCAGCTGACACAGCTTGCCCGCCCGTGGCGGGGTCCTGGCCTGGAGAAGTGGCAGCCTGTGTGGTGGGGTCCACCTGGAAACGGGGGATGTGCACATGGCTTGGGTGTGTGGACAATTTGGGGGAGAACTTAGGACCAGTGGGTACTTCTTGGGAGGAGACCTGCTTTCTCTTTTGTCTTCGTTTGTGGGCACTGGGGATTGAACCCAGGGGTGCTTCACCACCATGTTACATCCCCAGCCCTTTTTATTTTTTAATTTTGAGACAGGGTCTCCCTTTATTGCTTAGGGCCTTGCTAAATTGCTGAGGCTGGCCTCGACTTGGCAATCCTCCTGCCTCAGCCTCTTGTGCTGTTCCACCCTGCCTAGCTGACACTTTCCACTGAGTACCGTTAGGATCGTGCCACGGGTATTATCATAGAATTTTTTTTTAAAAAATATTATTTATTTAGAAAAATCCCAGGACTCAAACTGTCATTCCATGAGGGAGTACGGTTAGATCAGAGGAACATTCCCAATTTCTTGCTGTGTCTCCCGCGGCCCTCTCAGCTCTTGTTATTGCAGAGAAGTCCTGCCTGCTGTCTAACCTGAATTCTTCTTGCCATTCATATTGGTTCCTTCTGTTTCTGCTGAGCATAGACAGAGAGGAAGCGGGAGCAGGTGGCACCATGGGAGAGGGGCGCTGCCGGTCTGTGCACTGCTCAGACCCAGGGGGCATTTCTGAGGAAGGACCCTTTCATGGAGGACACGGGCTGCCCAGTGACCTGCCCCACAGAACCCCCCCCCCATGCTCTCGGTCCTTCAGATGTCCCTCAGTGCCCCTTTGGCTGGGAGCGCCAGCCCATTGCTCGGAGACGGAAGGGGCCAGATCCTGGGTGGAGCTCTCAGGGTCTGGGGTGGTTAGGAGGGGCGTGGGGGCGGCGTTGTCAGCCACCCCCCATCCCATTCCCCAGGGGGGATCGCCACCTTCTGTCGCAAAGTTCCTTCTATGGCTGGGTCCCTGTTAGAGGAAGCCCAGTGTCACCCCCTCTTCTTCAGTCCCTCCCCTTCCAACCCGCCCAGGCACATCCACGGTCACTGTCAGTCAAAACTCAAGAGTCTTTATTAGACAGGAGACGGGACTTCACCCCAGAGGTCGTGGGAAGCCCAGCTGAGACGACCCGGGATAAACGGGGTGGGCCTGCACGGGCAGCCGGTGGACAGGGAGCAACGGGCCCAGCGAAGGCTCCTTCCAGAAGCTTCCAGGTGGGATGGCTGCCCAGGCTGGAGGGTGGGTGCTCCCCATTTCCTTTCTGCCTTGGTGGATCTCACTCTGCTGCGCTGAGCCTTCGGCCGGGATGGAAGGCTTCTCAGAGGGAACCCAGCCGCCGGGGGAAGTGGGTTCTTAGAGATCTGAAAAGAAAAATCGTCAAATTTTTCTTGGGCTGGGGCTCAGGGGTGGAGCGCTTGCCTGGCATGTGTGAGGCCCTGGGTTCCATCCTCAGCCCCACATACAAACAAATAAAATAAAGGTCCATCAACAACTAAAAAATGTAAAAAAAAAAAAAATGATAAATACATAAATAAATAATGAAGAATTGAGGCGAGGGCAGAGGGAAGCTTGAATGCGTGGCCTTGACAGGGTGCCCCTCCATCGGGAAAGGAGGAGGACGAGGGCCACCCGACAGTGGCTGGAGCCCAGGCGTCTGCTCCAGGTCTCCACGCAGGGCAATGGGGTAGAGAATGCCTGGGTGGAAGCTCAGATTCCAAACATCAGGCAGGGACCCCAGGGCGCTTTCTCGGGGAAGGAAGGCAGGGGGCTTGCTTCCCTTGAGCTCCAGGGCCACTTGGGAGGACTTTGGTGACTTCTCCAGTCCCGTCCTCAACCTGCAGGGACTGCTGAGCATCCGAGAATCCGCCCGGCTCCGCCTGCCCTGGCCCTCTCCTCTTTCCCTCTTTTCGGTCGACTGTGCTCAGAACACGATTCTGCAGGAAGCCAGCGGGAGGGCAGGGGACCCAGCCCAGCCCAATGTGCCAGTCCTGTGACTCAGGGACAACGACATCCTTCCTGAAGATCCGATTCCTCCTCTGGAAAGGGAGACTCGGACTGCACCATTTTCAGGGAAGGTTAATTGAGATAATCGCTGAGACAGACCGAGTGGGTGCAGAGTCAAGGTCAACACCCTCCTTCCTGGAGTCGGGGAAGGGGCCCCAGAAACGACAGAGAATCCGTCGTGGGCACAGTGCTTCCTGTGAGCCAGCAGTTTGGGGAGCCCCTAAAGTTCACCTCACCCGACCTTCGTGTTGGGGCCTGAACCTGGGGCCACACAGGACAGGCAAGGGCTCTCCCACCGACCACAGCCTTGGCTGAGAACCTTGAAATCTGAGAAGGGAGACTGTGGAGCCAGCACCTCCAGAGGCTGAGGCAGGAGGATCCCAAGTTCAAGGCCAGCCTCAGCAATTTAGCAAGGCTCTAAGCAACTTAGCAAGACCCTGTCTCTACATAGAAAATAAAAAGGGCTGGGGATGAGGCTCAGTGGTAAAGTGCCCTGAGTTCAATCATCGTTGGTACCAAAACACACACACACACACACACACACACACACACACGATGGGACCTCACTACACCCCTGCGTTGCCCAACTCCACTCAGGTCAGTGCTCCCCTCTGGCCACCGGGACGCCCCCCATCTTTTCTTCC
Source organism: Marmota monax (assembly GCF_021218885.2). Lineage (NCBI taxonomy): Eukaryota > Metazoa > Chordata > Mammalia > Rodentia > Sciuridae > Marmota > Marmota monax. The sequence goes on along the minus strand of NW_026694593.1, from coordinate 850,991 downwards.
TTCCTTTCCAAGGGCCTCACCAAATTGCCCAGGCTGGCCAAAACTTGGGATCATCCCTCCTTGGCGTCCTGAGTGGCGAGACCACGGCCTGCGCAGCAGGGTACCCGGTTCGCTCCTGGCTTTTCCAGACTCACCTCCCTCCCCCGTGCTCCTGGCCCTGGCTCCTCTTCCTCCCTCTGCTCCCACTTCTGCTCGGTCCCTAACTGGACCTTGACCACATGGAGGCTTGGGGACAGAAGCCGGCCTGGCTCATCGTCCTGGAGACACTTATTGGGGAAAAGGTAAAGACCGGCTCCCTGACCCTGGGGTCCTCGAGGAGGGCCGGAGGAGTCCCTCACCCCTCTGGCTGACTGCAGGACCCAGCTGGGCCGCGGTTCCCCAGAGTCCCCAGCCGCGGGGCAAAGCGCCCTCTCAGGCTCTCCCTTCCGTCCCTGGCTCTGGACCCTCAGCCCATTAGGGAGCCCCACGCCCCCAGGCTGCCTAGATTTGGGGGGACAGCAGGGCTTTCCTGTCAGAGTGTGGATGTGGCCGGGGACGGGGGGCTGAGCCCACCCTGAGTGAAACAGGCAGGAGTCCCTGGGAACAGCCTGTCACCCCTCCCAGCCCCAGACAGAGCCAGGCGGATCTCCTAGCAACTACTGCAGAAGGGCTGGGCCGGGGCGGTGGCTGGGAGAGTGGGGCGGGGAGCAAGGACATCATAAATTACCCGGCCCCTCCCTGGCGCCCACCCTTCCTCGGTGGGCATGGCCTCCTTTCTCTCCCCACCTCTCCTCATTCAGGACTCCCCTCTGCAAAGCTAGCCCCTGCTCGGTGCCCCTTGTCCATGTCCCTGGAGGTCAAGGTGACCGCTCTCTGCTTTGGGTTGGCTCCAGAAGGAGGGCACTCTCGCCATCCGGGACCCCTCGGGTCCTTCTAGGGGTCTCCCCAGGGAGGGGAGTGGAGAGAGTCTCCCGAGGGGCCTCCCACTGGAAAGCCTGGGAGACTATCCCTGTCCAATGGTCCTGGCTCCTGCCTCTTTTTGGGGTCCTGAGGGGGATCACGGAGGGGGAATTTCAAAACCTTTCAGGGTACTGACTCCTCTCCACAGAAGATTTGAGCAAGGGGCCCCCCAGGGATTTGAGGAGGCATTCTGACCTCTCACCAAGCCAGCTTCCTCGAGGTCCTTTTGCCAGTAGTTGGGGTCCAGAAATATCCATAAAGTGACTAAAGCTAGATGGCAGTTCCTTTCTTACCTCTCAACCATGTTAAGCCAAGGGTCCAAGAACTGGTGTTAAAGCACTATAGATCTGGATTAGACACTAGGAAGAACTTCCCAAGATAGGAATCTGTAGGTGGAATTTTCTGGTTGGAGAGAAGAAAAATCTATCCTAGAGCCAGAACCTCTTGACATCTATCCCATTGACCCTTTCTCAGCACATTGAATAACACACAGGGAGTGTTTAGCATAGAACCTGACACAGAATGAACCTCCACTTTGGCCTTAAAAAATCCTATCTTAAGTAAGGTATGATGGCCTACACCTCTAATCCCAGCAACTGGGGAGGCTGAGGCAGAAGGATGGCAAGTTTGAGGCCAGCCTTAGCAACTTAGACCCTGCCCCAAAATAAAAAATAAAAAGGGCTGGGGATATAGCTCAGAGGCAAAGTGCCCCTGGGTTCAATCCCCAGTTCCAAAAAAACAGCACATACAAAAAGGCGTGCATGAAAACGAACTTTTACTGGCTGAACATCAGAGAACAGGGACAAATCTCTGGAGAGCCACCTCCAGCCTCCAGGAGCCCCATGGGAAACCCCAGAGACGAGGTGGCACCCTGAGTGCAAGATGGCCGCCGACTGTCATGGCAACAGCAGAAGGCGTCTGGTTGGCTGTGGGGGCGGTGCTAGGCAGCCAGCTGGTGCCAGATGGACAAGCCCAGCAGAAGGCAGCCCCAGCCGGGTGAAGCTCATGCCCCATGCCCAGGGCGCTCCCTCCATATACCAGCCTCAACCTGGTCCTTCGCTCCAGGCCCAAAGGCCCCACTTCTGTCTGCGGGGGATGATGCCAAAACCACTCCGCCTCCGACTCTGGCTCCTACAACTAGGAGGGGGCCGCTTACAGACAAAGACCCTCCTGCCCCATCTCTCTGGCCCGTGGGCCCGGGGTCTAAATAGATCCAAAGTTAGCTCCCTCCTGGCCATGCTGAGGACGCACAGAATTGGGGACTTGAGAGGGTCCCAGGTGGCGGGGCTTGGAGGTACCATTCTGAGTGCATTGATAGAGCGGAGACTCCACAATGGCTGGCTGGTGGTCCCCCTGGAGAACATGGAGTCCGGGGCTGCAGAGGAGGGGCGGGTGGGTTATGGGCAGTCTGGGGCCATGGCTCCACCTACCTGTGTCCATCTCCCAGTATCCCTGGATGGAGTTCACACATGGCCAGCAGCATGTTTTTCCTAAGAAGGATGAAAGAAGCTGTGGGAACGGGGTTCACCACCTTATTGTTAAAAGTGAGCCCCTCTTGAATCAGTCTCAGCTGCTCAATCCCCAGCCCTCGCAACCTACAACCCATGCCCCCAAACCAGGGAAGCATTCCTGATTGCCCCCACTTTCTTCCAATGGCCTCTATAACTGTGTCCCCCAGCATTTAGTAATTAACACCCAGCATCTACACATAGTCCCATAAAATGCTCCCATCCTCACCATCCCATTTGATATTGATGGAAGTTCAGGTTCAAATGCATTAGTTGACTTGCCTAAGGTCACCTGGTTAGCAGGTAAGGGAAGCCAGAATTTGTGTTCTGACCGGCCTGTCCCACTCCAGAGACAAACCAAAAAACTCTCGGGGTGCAGGGGGGGTGCTGGGCATGCAGCTCATGGTAGAGCACTTGTGTATCTTGTGTGAGATCCGGGACTCAATCCCTAGCACCACAAAAATAAAATAAAACAGTTCCAAACCTCCTCCTTCTGTCGTCCTCCCTGCAGACAGAGCCTCTGTCTAACAGTCTGTGAGCGGCGACAGGCTGCGGTTGCGCCTGCCATCTTCTATGGCTCCAAGTGCCCTGAATCCAAACAGGTTTTGAAGGGTCAGGATCCTTCAAAAAGGCCTTGGCAGTCGGGGAGAAGGTCTCTCCACACTGCGGACTATCAGGAAGGGACCCGGGGACAGGGCCAGCGCAGGACTGACTTCCCCTGGGGAAGACAAGAACGTACTGGAAGCTGAAGTGACCTTGGGCCTCATGTTAGGCTCTGGTCAATCCTGTTTGTCCACCGTCTCAGCACAGCTCTCCCTGGAGGGAGCACCCTGGGAGGGGCTGGAAGGGGACCCTGATGTCCCCCTGCCAGGAAGAGTAGGAGGCTAGATGGGGTCAGGTCCAAAAGTGTCCCAAGAGGGCACCTACACATCATGGAGGAAGGCTGGAGGTGGCGAGGTCTGGCAGGACTGGGAGGGGCAGCTGGGGGAAATGGGGAGTGGCTCTCCACAGCCTCGGGGTGAGGTCCCGGGGCCTCAGCTGCTCCCTTCCTGCTCAGACCTGGTTTAAGCCCGAGGCCACCCCTCCGCCCCCCTTCCCCCAGCCCCATTCCACAGCAGCCCCTGAGCGGCCCCTGGGAACTAAGCCTTTGCACCTGACAGGGCCACTTCCATGTCCACTCACACAGAGGTCTTTGTGCAAAGGTTGGACTGGGGCTGGGTGGCAGCTGGCCCCCTCCTACATTCCACCCTGTGGCCAGCAGCAGCCACTGTCCCTTCATCTCCTGTCCCCTTTCTCTTTGAGAGTCCCCTCCCAGCCTTGGCCCTGGACACCTCTTCTGGCTCCTTACTTCCTCCAGGAAGTTCCCGGGACGGGTCTCCCTTCTGCGCGTCTGCGCTCAGCCTCCTGCTCTTGCAGCTCTTGACCTCTGGAGCCACTTTTGTCTTCTAAGTAAGAGAGCGTGGAGCAGGCCCGCAATCCCAGGGACCCCGGAGGCTGAGGCAGGAGGATCGTAAGTTTGAGGCCAGCCTGGGCAGCTTAGCAAGACCCTGTCTCAAAATAAAAAACAAAAAGGGTTGGGGGATGTCGCTCCTGGGTTCAATCTCCTGTGTAAATAAATAGATAAATAAAGTCAGAGAGGTCAGGCAGAGGCACAGGTCAGGGCCAGCACCCCTGCCCTCTCCAGGCCCACCTCCTGCCCTGACCTGAACCTGCTCCTGATGATGGAAATCCCCAACTTAGTGTTTCTCCACGTTTCTCCCCAAAGAGCTCCCATAAGCCTAGCTGTCCTCCCCCTCCACCACCCGTGTGTGTGTGTGTGTGTGTGTGTGTGTGTCTATCTGTCTGTCTGTCTGTCTGTGAGAGAAAGAAAGAGAAGGAAGACGGGGGAGGAGCAGGGAGCTGGGTGCCGTGGCCCATGCCTGTAACCCCACAGGCTCAGGAGGCTGTGGCAGGAGGATCTTGAGTTCAACGCCAGCCTCAGCAACTTATCGAGGCCCTAAGCAACTCAGTGAGACCCTGTCGCTAAATAAAATATAAAAAAATGGCTGCAGATGTGGCTCAGTGACTAAGGCACCTGAGTTCAATCCCTGATATCAAAAAAAAAAAAAAAGAGAGAGAAATTCTGAAAGTGGGAAGGAAAGATACAGCCCTTTCTCAGGTGGCTCCAAGGCCTTTTGTAGGTTTTTTCACTTCTCTGGAACCAGCTAAGAGTTAAGTATCTGATGGGTGCTGCGCTCAGTGGGCAGCTAGATGTGGGAGTCCCCTTCCCTGCTCCAAAGTCGCTCCCTCTGCCCAGGATGCCTGGTGCTATCAGCTGGCTTCTCCAGCACGTGGTTAACCCTAGCCTCCCTGGTGTAGCACACAAGGCTCCTGACAATGGAACTTCTGCTCCCATGTCGACGTCCCTCGGGCACAGACTGCCTTCCAGGGACAGGCTAATCCCCAACACGCCGGCTCCTTCCTCCCCTCCAGCCTTCACATGTGCAGCCTACTGTCCACCACCCACCTCCTCAGACTCCTCGGGGTGACAAACTGCTGCATGCCTGTGTCCCTGTGGCACCCTCGGGAAGCCTTCCCTAGCTCTCCAGAGGTGGCCAGAGGCTCCCTCCTCCACGCCTCCACGGCACTAGGTGGGTCTTCAGGACAACTGGCCTGTGTCCCCAACAGACGGCTAGCTCCTCAGAGCAGCTTTGTAGTCTACCTTCCCCTTCACACAGCACTCAGCACACAGTAGGCCCTCAATAAATACCTGAGTGCATGAGCTGATGTGGAGCTGATAAAGGAGGAAGCGATGGGTTTTGGTGGGGTCAGGGTTGAACTGGGGCAAGTCCAGGAAAGTGCTCAGGATTTGGACCTGAGGGGCCTGGGAGTTGAGCAATGTCGCATCCCATCGGAGCTTGGGGCAGGACTCTGGCCTGATGCTAATGGGTGGCCCCTGGGAGCGGCCCTTCTGAGTGTTGGGGGAGGGAGCACCTGCATGCCCCTAGAGGAGATAAGCACACAGGAATTTCCCAGGGCTCCCTGCAGCCAAGGTAGGGGCAGGTGGCCTTTCCAGTCTGACCTGGGAGCTAACGTGAGAGCCCCAGGCAGTAGTTAGGAGAGTTCTGGACAGGTCAAGGTTAGGCACCTGGGTGATGGGGGGGACCTTCAGAGGATGGTTGAAAGGCAAGAGTGAGTTAAGAGGAAGAAGGAAGAGCACAGGGTGCTGGTGGCAGAAGCTTGGGGAGCCCTTCTGGGTGGGGAACTGGTGGATCTAGATGAAGGGACCGGGATGTCACAGAACTGAAGGCCACGGGGAAGACGGGAGGGAATCAGCATGGAACTCTCTGTAGAGATGGGGAGGTCCCACCCTGAGGGAGAGCCCTGGGCCTGTGGGGCAGCTGTGCATGGCCTTGGAGAGGGCACACCTTCCCCAGGTATGAAGACTGGACTAGTGGTCTGGGAGAGAAGGTGGACAGTGGCTCTCCAAGGCGGAGACCCCGCCCGCCCACACCTCACTGTCCCTGACCCTGCTGGTGCCCCCAGCTCTGATGCCTCCCACAAGCCTCCCGAGCTCTGGGATTCCCCCCGTGAGCGGAGGCGTCCCTGCCACCTGCTTCAGTGGCCAACCTCACGTCTGTCCAGGGAGCCGCCCTCTCTCTTCTCTCCCTGCCCTCTCTTCCCGAGCTCCACTGGTGAGAACATTCAACCACATTCTCGGTCAGCCAAGAAGTCCTTCTGAGGGTCCCGGTCTCCCTGGTGTCCACCGGCCAGGGCTGGCTCTCAGCGCACACCTGTCGGAGGCGGCCATTTTACGGGCACCAGCTACCTAAGATGGCGGCCCCCTGCCTCCCTCTGCTTCCGTTCCCACAGCCTTGCCTCCTACCCCGGCCTCTTTCTTTCTGAAGCCTGAACCCAACAAGGTGGGGGGCCAGGCTGGGGAGCCAAGGCCGGAGGAAGCAAGACAAAAAAGGACAGAAAAGCGGTCCCTCTGGCTTCCCTCTTTGGCACTGGAGCCCAGCGCAGAGGGAGGGCAGGGAAGAAAGAAAGTAGTGTGAGTTTTTATTTCCGTCCTCTTCCTGCCACCTCCCGGCCCCTCCCCCCACACTTTGATGAAAACAAAACCTCTCCCCTTTTCTCTCTTCGCCAGCCCCCCCCCCTTTTTTCCCCTGGCTTCTACCATGAGCCTCCTGGAATGCAAATGAACTGTATTATGCAAATGTATGCAAATCAGGCTTAACGAGCGGAAGGAGGGGGCAGAATGCCTAATGAGGAATGGTGGAGGGTGCAGATGGAGGGTGTCAGGAATGGCCCCCTCATCTTCCTCCATTCCCACAGCCTGGGGGGGGTTTGCAGGGAGCAGCAGGGTATTCCTCGCTCCTGGGAAAGAGGAGAAGGTCGCGGCTCTGTGGCTTCAGCTGAGAAGGCCCAGGGTGGTCCTGGCTAGAGGTGAAGGGCAGAGGAGTTTGGGGAGAGAGGGGGTTAAGCACAGGGATGGGTGCCCCCTTGCACCACCTTGCCCAGACCCTGAGTGCAACAGCCTCCCCGCCTCTATGGCCTACTGATGCCAGAAACTTCAGCTCCGAGGGCTAAAAAGAGGGTGATGCTTATGCATGCCATGGCTTGTGCATCAGAGAGGAGGGTTCCCAAGGGAAGATTCCCAGCCAGACCCAGGTTCTTCCTGGAGGTGGGGGTGAAATCTGTCTCTCTTTGTGCTGGGGGGGGGGGGTGGGGAGTCGGGGGTTGCCATGGCAACATAGCATAGAACACCCACCTCCCCAACATCCAGCCCCAGAGGACTTAGGAGTTGGGGGGTGGATAATGGATTGACACCCCCTGATGCCCCCGCCACCTGGCACTGCCAGCCGGAGATGGCGGCATCAAATCTGAGAGAATGGCCCCTTTGTTTCTAGGCTCACGGTGTTGGGGGAGCAGGCATGGGCACACAGAAGGGCCTTTCCCAGGCCCCATTCCAGTTTGCATGACTCCTGCTGGCCTCTGGAGACTCCTTGTGGTCATCCACTGGCCCCTGTGCCCTGGCAGATGGTGGCCTCTTGCCTTTTCTCTCATGGCTTGCCAGCTACTGCAAGGTATGCCTTCCTCTGTCCTGCTCCCCGAGGCCTGCCCTCCAGGTCTCCTCAGACAGGGACGGCAGGCCACCTCGTCCTGGCTCCTGCAAATACCTCACAAGCCCGAGCATGGATCCTGTCCTAGTGTGGGAGCAACCTGTGAACTCCCCCTACCAGCATTAGTCCTGCTCTGCCCAAGCCAAGCTGGGGACTCCTAGAGAAGATGTCTACCACATATGTAGAAGGGCCAGGCTGAAGGCAGGGGGCTGGGTGACCTGTGACCACACCTCTTCCACTCCCCTGGGATCTGTGAAATGTCACAGTGCTGGGGAGAACTAAGGCCCATTTTGGCGTTACCTCGTCTTACATGACATTGAGACTCCTCCCATGAGGACAAACCCAGGGTCCTGGAGACTGGAAAGCCAACTGCCCTCAGCCTTTGCCTCTCCCTGAGCGTCCACATATGACTGCCAACAAGCCCCTCAGATACAAAAATCTGATATAAGGGGGCCTCTCCCCACCCTCCCAAAGCAGGTCTGCAGAGTCTCACTCACCATCCGGGAGCTGTCCGTGGTGCTGGATGCGGTTCTGTGGTCCACAGGGAGAAAAGAGGGCGGGAGGGTGGTGGAGCACCCACCCGCCCCAGGTGAGGAGCTAAAGGGAAGAAAAGCAGAAATATTTGGATACAGTCAGGAAATGGGAAATGGAATCCTGAAGAAAGTCCCCTCTCTGGAGACCTGCACATCACCAATGCTGCTTTGAGGGAACAAGAGCACAAGAGTCAATAAATATCTGAGCCTCCCACCCCTTCATCCCTGATGATTTAAGCGCCCCAGATTAGATCAGCCCTTCTCTGGATGCTTTGGGGAAATCCACAGGGAGATGGAGACAGTGTATTTGCCCTTGGGACAGAGTTCAGGTTGATGTGGAAAACAGAATACAGACCTCTAAATTCCATCCTAAACTCTAAGGCTCCTACGAGAAATTGAGTAACAAAGATGAGAAAGAGATACTACCTCCTGATAGCATTTTAGATATCAAGAGCTTGAGAGGAATGGCAGGGCAAGATCTGTGTGTGTGTGTGTGTGTGTGTGTGTGTGTATGTCTTCCAGGTAGAGAGATGAGCCTGTATCAGAGATTCTTAACACAAAGTTGCATATTAAATAATACTGGTGCCCAGGTCTCATTCCCAGATACTCTGATTCCCAGATACTCAGATACATATTATATATATACCTCCCAGAGGTGACTTAAGTGCATAACCAATTGAGAACTCACTGGTGTAGAAGGAGGCAGATAATAAAAGGTACAGGGGTTAAGCCTGGTCAGCTGGAGGAAGAGACACACCCCCCCCCCAGGAAAAAGGGAATGCATAAGGAAGAGAAAGGCACAAGCACATAATTCCTGTCCCCAAGGGCTCGTGGATGGTCCCGGCTTGGCCTAAGGAGCCATGTAGGTGTTGAGCTTGTCCCTTCCCTTCTGTGGAAGCTCAACCACCCCAAGGTGAAGAGATGAACTGTCTCTCCATCACAGTCCCTCGGTGCCAACAGGGATGGGTGCAATGACCTGAGGGCGTGCTGCTCCCCTTCACCCAGAGGGTCCCCAGGGAGGCGGCTGTGGAAGGTAAACAGCAACAATGGTCCCTTTCAGTGTCCAGACTCCAACCCTTCAGTCCAATTAGCAGACACAGCAAACAGCAATTCAGCTGCCTTCAGCCGCTGTCATAACAAACTCAGAGCTGCCTTAATGGGGGGATTAGGGCAGTAGGAGGGGGGGTGTCCTCTAGCCCTGGCAGAGCCTGGGTGGCAAGGAGGGGTTCCCCTTTCCTCTCACCTCTCTTAGCTTCCCATAACCATGCTCTTCCCTCTCCTCAAAAGCCTAAGAATGTTTTTATAGTTTGGGCTCCTCCTTTCCCTCCAGTGATTTTAAAGCATTAACCTAAACTCTCTTTTCTCCTAGGGAGGTTGGCCTCAGGACAAGACCCCAATCTCTGAGGTCCAGATAGCAAAGAAGGGAGGTAGGAAGGCCAGTCTGTTCCCAGGGAGGAAGGTCAGTCTGTCCCCTGATCACTGGGGTGAAAGGGAGGTGAGAAAGTAAATACCAGAGTTCTAACTCCAAAAACTCGGCAGTGCAGACTTCAAAAAGGACTTCCAGATGTAGAAGAGCACAGAGGGACCTAGGCTTCTCTGGTGGGTCCCAAACCCTGGGAGTCATGTTGAGAGGGTATTGGTCTGGGAGGCAAGGGGAGAGAAGATCAATATGATCTCTATTTCTCCTCCTCCTCCTCCTTCTTCTTCCTCTTTTCTTTCTTCTTTCTCCTCCTCTTCCTTTTCTTTTCTTTCTTTTTGGAATAAAGGGATGATGGGACCCAGAGCTTCATACATGCACTCTCTCTGCCACTGAGCCACTTTCCCAGCCCAAGACAACTTTGTTGATGAAGCATAAAGTCTGCACCCCAATAGGCAGGTCTCTCTTTAGTTTATTAATTTTACCTACTACCTAACTAGTATTTTAATTTTAGAAAGCGTATTTAGTAACTCTGGAATCTAGATTTTTAATGATATGAACTTAGAATTGACACATGCCATAATTTATCAACCCACATAAATTGATGTACCGATCATCAGTGCTTTGACAAATAAGTGTAAGATACATTGAGAAGAAGGAGCCCGGCCAGTGGCCATTCTGCATGTAGACACAGTATCTTCCCATCAACAGGATTCCCAGGGGCTCTGCCTCCTCTCTTTAGGGTTCCAACACTTCCCACCCAGGTGTCCAGGAGTCCCTCTCTGACTCCCAAAGCTGGAAAAGGAGGAAGGTCCTCACTTTTGCATCCTACCAAGTAGTCTTGCCAAACAGAAGCCTTTGACTTTTCTGCAATCTAAGGATTACCCTTTACCCATGAGAGTCAGTACATATTATGGGGTTAGTTATACAGAATTCTTCATGTGCTGCATATAACAACAACCTTAAGGGAGCACAGAGGGTGTCGCTCAGTGTAGACTGCTGGCTTAGATTGGGTGAGTTCCTGGGTTTGAGCCCTAGCACACACACCAAAAAAGCTCAAGGGTATCATTCTTATCTCCATTATCTAAATTTTTTTTCAGCATTGCAGATTGAACCCAGGGCCGCTCTACCTCTGAGCTACATCCCCAGCCCTTTTTATCTCTTTCTTATTTTGAGACAAGGTCTTGATAATTTGCTCAGGCTCACTTTGAACTTGCAACCCTCCTGCCTCAGCCTCCTAGCCTCCTGAGTTGCTGGGATTACAGGCATGCACCCCTGTGCCAGGCCCATTATCTGAACCAAGACTCAGAGATGTGCATAGCTGGTAAATGACGGCACCTGAGCATGGTCCTTGGTTCAGTCATTTTCTCCTTCGGTTTTCTCTTCCCTAGGCTTCCTGATTATGATGATTCTCATGACTCCAAGGACCTGTCAGCAAGACCCTTTTGATGCCTGGAACTGGGAAAAAATTGTGCCCCTGGGGGAGGGTGTGTGTGGGTGATCATGTAAAATTTGAGTCAAATTTCTTAGAGAAAGTTGTCTTTAACTGCTTGGACTGAGAATTCAATAAGAGAGCATTTTGGATGAAGGGTTGAGGGGGGAAAAAACAGATCAAGAAACTGGCTTAGAATTTCGTTTTCAGTAGGTTAGGTGGATGTAGTGAGATCTGAAACACCTGGGGTTTTTCCAGGGGAGAGAGAGTGCTAGGGTTTGAACCCTAGCAAGCACTCTACCACTGAGCCACATCCCCAGCCCTTGCTATTTTTATTTTAAGACAGTGTCTCCCTAAGTTGCTCAGGCTGGTGTTGAACTTGCGATTCTCCTGCCTCAGCCTCCCAGATCACTGGAATTATAGGTATGTGCCCCTGTGCCAGGTTAGATCTGAGAAATAAAACTGAAAATTCTAGGACACAGGCAGAGGCAAGATAATACAACAGGGGAATTTTCCTAACTGGTAGCTGGTGAGGGTTTTCTGAGCCTCTGCAAGAAAGTCTCCCAGTTCTACCAGGTCTCCCACTGAGAAAGAAGGTGCTATCTGGTATAAAGAAAAGAAAGGTCAGGTTGGGGGTGTGGCTTGGTGGTAGAGTGCTTGCCTAGCATGCAGGAGGACCTGGATTCAATCCTCAGCACCTCAGGAAGAAAAAAAAAAAAAAAAGTGCTATGTCCCAGAGTGTCTGTTCCTATAGTGGATTTACCTATACGTAGCCAGGCATCTGTAATCCCGCAAACAAGCTTCCATAGTGACTATGGAGGTGCACACATCCAACCTCTCACCAGCTCAGGAACCACTTAGTCTCCCACGCTCACGAAAAGACACACATGGTTCACAGTCACCCATCGCTCTGCCGGCAACACCACACACAAGGGGGACACAAACCCTCACCCTCACCACCCTGTGGCCTCTTTCTTTTTTCTATAGATGTGCTTAACTGGTAGGGTACGAGCCTTCAGTTTCTTTATTCTCCTTTGGAGGTCCTAGAGTTAAATGTGCCCATAAGAGAGACATTGACAATATAAACCCATTGTGGATGAGGCTGGGTGGATCCCAAACACATTTCCAACAAGCTGCACTAGAGAAAGTTTTAAAAAGGGTATGGGGCAGGAATGCAGCTCAGTGGTAGAGCACTTGCCTCACATAATTAAGGCCCTGAGTTCAATCCCCAGCATCACAAAAACACAACAACCTCCCCCTCAAGACCCCAACAATGAAAACCCCCAAACAGGAAGGCTGTCTTTCTGCCAAGCGCCTAGTCTTTGGCTCTGCTTCTTCTTCCCTCTCTCTTGAAGCCCCTTCCCTCCTCAACCCAGCCCCATCCCAGTTCCTCTTATTCTCCAATTTTCCCACAGGCGGATTCAGTGTGATTCGGGTTGGAAGCCATTGAGTGACATTAGCAACTCATTTGGGTCTGCGGTTCCTCATCTGTAAAATGGGGACAATAACACTTCCCTCGCCAGTGTTGCAAGATCAAAGAAAGGCATACAGACAGAGCTGGGGTTAGGGATTATTATAGTCCCTGCCTAAAACCTGCTTTCTCCCTAATCCAATCTCCACTTCCACCTCCTCCAGAAAACCCAGATTCCAGGTGGCTGAAAAATCAAGAGATTGATAATCTTTCCATCTTCCAAATCTCTAAAGGGATGAGACATATGCACTCCAGGCTCCCGGAAGCCCAATTTTTTGAGTTTGGATTCTATAATATTTCTCCCACATAATATATAATTGAATCATTATCGTCTAGCTATAAAAAAAAAAAAATCAGGTCCTTGGAGGAAAATTTAAATTCACCCCGGAAACTGGAGTCTGTACAAGATGATTTGCCCATTTTTTCTTGCCCCTATTATACTTTATTGCCTGTGTCCTGGAATGCCAGGCTTTGAGTGTTGCGATGGGGATCAGTAATAAACGCAGAGGGGCGACTTCTACCTTTGGCCACAGTTACTTTTATTCTACAAGGTGACTCTAGTTCTTCCTCCTCCTCCTCTCAGCTGCACCTAAATACTCTTGCTTAAAATATTTAGGTCAGGCCAGATAAATGGATTCTTTTAGGAAAGGCCCTGATTAATCTAATTCTTTGCTTTCTCTGGGCAGCATAGATACTAAGCTACACATTCCTTTGTGTTTGAGCTCCTCAGAGCTCCTTGAAGCCATTTATTCTTCTTGGATGTGACTTTCAAAAGTAAGGCTGGGCTGGGAGGAAGCCATAGAATGCCCTGAAAGACCCAGACTCAACCCCTTTGGTCATTAACCACACACACAGTGTGGTGAGAAAATCTTTTTAAGACATCATTCAGATCCTGAGTCCTAAGGAGAAAAGAATATGGAAATGGAGCAGAGGGAGTCTTCTCTCCATCGCCCCAGAACTCAGGCTGAGCAAAAGAATTTCTAGCCACTCTGTCCTGGCTGGGCGGGTTTGATTTTTGCTTCTTCTCCTTTGTAAAGCAACACTCCTTCTAGTCACCGCAGTCCTAACCCCACCTACTCCACTCTGACGTTCTCAGCTTCCAACCAAGCTAAATAGCCTTATATGGCTTCAGGGAGCTGACCAAAGCAAAGACCAGGGTTCTCAGGTGACATCCTACGACCCTCCTCCTCCAGCAATAGCTGCTGGCACCCTGGGGGAAACTGCTCACCGGGTCCTGCTCCCGGGAGAAGCCTGGTCCAGACGCCCCAGGCATATCCCGCATGGCCCTGCACCTAGATTTCAACTGACTTCTCCTTGGCAGCAGCTCCCTGGCCAGTGAACTCTATCATCGCGTCCCAGGCGGGGACTTCCAAAGGGGACCACCCGTGGCTTCTTTACTCCCTCGAACTCAGCGGGGATGGGGAGGGAGGGCAGAGTGTTGTGTTTGGCTAAAGTGAAATTCGGCAATTCCTACCTGAGCAGACCGAGTTTGGGGTAGAAAGTCGCCGCCACCAGTGTGCTCTGGAGGCCGTGGTCCTCTTGCAGCCTCCCGGCTGTCCTTCCTCGAGGCTCTAGCCCTTTGCTCAGGTATCCCCCGCCCGCCCATGAGGCCAGTGTTCCCTGAGCCCCTCTGCGCAGTGTATGGGGTTATTTTTACTTTCGGTTATCTAGCTTTATGAAGACTCCACACCACTCATACAGCTAGATAACCAAAGATAACAACCAACCCCGCCTCCTGGCTGCGCCGCTGCCTCTTCCACGCAGCCTCCAGGCTGCCGCCGCCGCCGCCGCCTGTACCTCCGCAGCTCCGTGTCGCCCGCGGGTGAGGGTGGGGGGAGGATGCACGCTTGGTGGGGGGGGAGGAGGGAGAGAAAGAGAGAGGGGGGGGAGGGAGGGAAATGGAGTCCAAGACCAAAAACGATTCAGACACAGTGATACAGACTAGACTGCTGGAAAAAGCTTAGAAAGGAAGCGATGACCTATGGCGTCGAGGTCCAGGGACTGACCCCCAAAGCTTCCGACGCCCCATTTCCCTCTCTCCCTCTTTCCATCCAGAAGTGGGAGTCCCTCTGATCCCTGGTCCCGGAGAGAAGGGACTTGCGGGTTTTCGTGCCACCCGGGGAAGACGGCAGGGACCGATGTAGAGGCCTCCCCAACCTCACCCGGTCTGCATTGCCCCGCTCTGGAAGATGGAGAGCGCATCGGGTAACCAGAGCCTCAGCCTTCCGCGGAGCCCGAGCCTCCGCGTGGGTGAGAGCCCGGAGCGCAGAGCCACCCAGCCAGGTCTCCAACTCGCAAGGGCGGTGGAAGCCGAGCGCAGCCCGTGCAGAGCCAACAGCTGGATCCAAGCTGCCGACTGAAAGGGTGAGCGGGCAGCGGAGCCCTGGGGGTAAAATCCCGGAGGCGCGGGGAAATCCCGCGACTCAAAGAGGGGGAAGGCTGTGGGGGTGGGGTGGAAGGCGAACCGGAGACCCCAAGGCGAGTCTTGCAAGGGAAGAAGGAAAGGGCAAAGACACCATCCTGGAAGAGATCACCCGTGTGTCGGCGTTGGGGGAGGAAAGCAGAGGGCGGCAGGGCAGGTGAGTCGAGTTCCAGGCCCCGCAGAAAGCCCAGAGAAATGGCTTTGTACAAAGAGGATCAGAAATCACCCAGGGCTGTGAAAATGGCCGGGGGTCTGAGGCGAGGGATGCCCCAGGGGCTGGCAGGGGGTGGTATCGGGGAACCGGAATCCACAAGAAGGAGGGTCTGGGAGCCGGGTAGAGGGTGTGGAGCTGCGCCGGCCCCCCCCACCGGCCCCTCGTGGCGGATGCACAGCACGCTCCACTCCCAGGCGCTCGTCCTCGTCCTGCCCCACACCCGCCAGGCCACTTACACGGAGCCCAGGCTGCCCATCCGCGCTCTCCTGCGCAGTCCTGACGGCGGGTCCCCATCCACGGAGCGCCGTGGACCTGGGTCCGGAGTGCCAGGGCTCAGCGGAAGCCAGGGCGGAGGAGCCCGTCCGCCTCTTAGCCTCAGCGGTGCCAAGGCTAGCAGGGTACAGCGGGTCTCACTTCCCCTGCTCCCTCCTCAGCCTCTGCTGCTGCTCTGGCCCGTCGCGCTCCGGCTCCGGACTTTTCATTCATCCTTTCACACTCCCTCCCCAGGGCAGCCTCTGATTGGTTCTATCTCGTCTGACGTCACCGCCTCGTTCCCCTGCCGGCCCCGCCCCTCTCCCTTACCAGGTCGGGCCACAGCTCGCAATTGGGGCGTCCCTCCCCTGGAGAATGGTTTGTTGCGGGGGAGTACTACATCTGTGTGCTGATTCTTAGCTTCTTGGTGCCTCACTCACCCCCCCCCCAGACCTGCCTGCCATGTCTAATCCATTGCCACTTGTGGTTTTGATCTCCAGCCTCACTCTTTTTGTGGGTCCTACATTTTCCATTTTGGTGGTAGAGTATGGGGCTCTAGGACCAACGCGCAGAGACAAAAAAGAGATCCGGTGAAATCCCCTTGAAAAGAACCGGATGACTAGAGGCTCTACCCTTCCCCGCCTCCTCCCAACAGAGTATTCTTTGTGCTTCTCAGGTTCTGATCCTTCCCAAACTGTGATTCTAATATTCAGTATGGACAGGAACCTCTGTCGTCGGTTTTCAACCCCAAACAGTGAGGGAAAGATTCTGGGGCTTTGGAACTCCCGCTGGAAGACACGGGGTTCTAAGCGAAGCCAAATCTCCTTTCGGCCTTGGCAGAAATGGGAATATCTCTTGAGCCTATTCACAGCACCGAAGTTCCAGGTAGGGGAGTCTGGGGGTGAAGATCCCCGCTGACTTTAGCCTGGGAAAACCCCGCAGAATTAGGCCTAGCCGTGGGGGTCCTATTAAGGCTAGGTTTCCCTTTTGGCACCCGTGCACTCTAACCTCCAGTTCTGCTCAGGCCTCCACCACACCAGCTCTGGGGCTTGAGGAGGAAGAACGCCCACAAAGGCTCAGGTCCCAACTTTCCAACCTGGCTCCCCATCTGGCCCAGCGGGACATTCCAGGTTCAACCTGGATTGGAGAATCAGAACCAGATCTTGGCTGGTACACAGCCGCCAACCGGCAAGAGGCCGGCTTCAGAGAGCTTTCTGAACCAGCGAGCCCCCAAGAACCGGGATGCCGGCAGGAAGCAATCGGAATCCCCGCAGTGCACTCCGCCCTTCCACTCACCCTCCTCTAGGGAGCTCTGCTAAGAGACTGGCTCAGATACCTGGAGCCTATTGGTCTGATTCACCCGGGCCAGCTTCTATAACCAGGGATCCTTGAACACTAGGTCACCAGGGGAGCACTCCAAGCACCACTGATTGTAGGTCAGACCTGCTCAGATTGTTTTATCTGAGGGTTGCACAGACGGGAACAAAGCCAAGCCTGAACCCTGTTCTCTGTCGTTAAACACAAACTGATGGACAATGGATTGAACTTGGTGCTTCCTTCAAAGAACGGTGGGTATCTAAATAATCACTGCCATTGATGTGGGCAGCAAGACTGTGGGGTCCAGGGCAGACTGAAATGGGATAAAGTCCAGCAACCCAGAATGGTAGTATGAAGCTGAAGCAAATGGCTTGATTTCCCCAGGGCATTCTGGGGTGGGGGGGCTGGCACAGCGTTTTTTCTGTCAGCCTCCCCAGGGTCTCAAGGCCCTTACCCAAGGGAAAGGCTTATCTGGAAGCTTCCAGGGCAGCAATACTTCATCCTTCCAGAACTGGGAGCACAAAGTGGACAGGGAGGGTGTAAAGAAGCAAACAGAGACAAAGTGTCCATTCCTCACATTGTCTCCTCCTGCCCCCTTACAACTCAGAATGGAGTACACAGGGTGGGGAGCCTTGGGGTTCCTGGGGCCGAATTACAGTTGCAGAAAAAGGAAATGCTTCCCAAATATTCTCACAGACAGACCGACCTACCAGCATGCTGCAATACAGTCCCCAAATGCATCTCATTGGGGCGCCAGAGAAACCACAGCCCTTCTGGCCTTTCTTCTCTATGCCCACAACACCCTCAAAGATTTGCCAGCACACCACCTCACATCCCTTTACAGGATGCCTCCTCCTCTGCAGCCATTCCAGACATTCTAAGTAGGGCCTGCAGTTCTCCAGACACTCTACCAACTCCCCCAACAAGTATCCCCCATTTACCCTCCCATAAAATCCCTTGAGGGCAGGTAAGCAAACCTTTCTCCCTTCCTTCCTCCATTTCTCCAGCTCTGGGAGATTGAGACCAGCTTATGGAGAAACAGCGAGTCGTCCAGCTAACTAAAATTGTCCCCTTTTCCTCACCCACCAATTTTCACCAATGTAACCCGTCATCTGTGGCATCAAGCTAATCTCCACCAACTCTTTCCCTGGCTTGGACCTTTCGGATGTATGGAAATAGTCAGCCAGGATTAGTTAAGCTCTCCCCTCTTTCAGCCACCCCTGGTTTGTTGTTGGAAATGGGAGAGAACAACAAAGCTTTCTTTGCACAGTGGAGACTCCTGTACCTTCATCCCTACTGGCCAAATTCAGACTCAGCTGGACTTCCTCAAAAATCAACATCAAAAGAGAATGGATTCAGGCTCAGTGGCACACACCTGTAATCCCAGTGGCTCAGGAGGCTGAGGCAGGAGGATCACAAGTTCAAAGCCAACCCCAGCAAAATCGCTAAGCAACTCAATGAGACCCTGACTCTAAATAAAATACAAAATAGGGCTGGGGATGTGGCTCAGTGGCCGAGTGTCCCTGAATTCAATCCCTGGTAGTCCCCTGCCCTGCCAAAAAAGGACAATGGATACATTTAGCTAACTCCTGAAAATATGTACATCAAAATTCCCCCAAGTAGCAATACCCTCCTGCCTCTTACTGTGGCTTTGAGTTCTACAGAGGTAGTTCAATCCAAACAGGGTCCAGATTAAGGAATTGACAACCCTCCCCACAAAGAAAATGGAACTTGGTTTAAATCACCCTGGCATTATCCACTTGGAACCCCACCTCTTTCCAGATATTTGGGTTTGGTTTTATCTGGGTGTACTGGACAGCCCCACCTCCCACCGCTCCTGTACAGAGATGCAAACTAGTGGATCATCAGCTGTCTTTATTCCAATGGGGACAGCGCTATTAACCAGGAAAGAAGCAGAAAAGTCCCCACTGCCACCTTAACTGGGATTGGATTGTACCCTGGGCCATGTTGTACCAGTTTTAAAAAAGAAACTACTTTGAAGGTGGCAAAGCAAACAGCCTCCTTAAGGACAGAGACAGTTTCGGACTTAGGCATCCTATAGGAGGAGACAAAGCAGGCAAACTTTCAGCAGAGTAGTCCAAAAAAACTTAGTGGAGGACCAGGCATGGTGGTGCACACCTGTAGTCCCAGCAACTTGGGAGGCTGAGGCAGGAGGAGCAAGAGTTCAGTCCGCCTCAGCAGATTAGGGAGGCCCTAAGCAACTCAGCAAGCCCCTGTATTTAAGTAAAGTATTTAAAAAAGGGCTGGGGATATGGTTCAGTGGTTAAGTGCCCTGGGTTCAATCCCCAGTGGTTAAAAAACAAAAAACCGCTTTATGGAGGAGCAGTAATTGATAAACCAGTAAAGGTGTGTGGGTCCCTGTGTCTGCAAGTCTGGGTTTGCCATCATGTGGTCATGTGCACCATGGTGGATGCTGGTGTATCAGTGAGGGTATTGATCAGTTGTGTTCTGTGGAATTTGTGTATGGGTGTGGGGGAGGGGGCATTGTGTCCATCATGCTGTGTGTTCGTGACTAGTGACTATCCTGCAGTTCTTTGACCAGGGAAGACCCTTCTACTGATAAGATATGGCAGACTTCTATTGACCAGGGAAGACCCTTTTACTGATAAGATAAGGCTAACAGCTGGAGCAAAATAGGGGCTTTAGGTGCCATTTCAGGTTGGCCCACCAGTCTCCGTCTCCCTAGGCAGGCCTCAGCTGGTGCAGAGCCCTCTGCTCCTAGTGCAGAGCACAGTCTGCTGGAGTGTTCTGTGGAACAACGGTCTGTCTGTGAACCACACCCTGAGACCTTCCAGGGACATTCTGGGGGACTCTGGAGAGAGCACCCCAGATCCCTGTGCTGATGAGCCCGCCTTCTGGGCCAGCGCCTATCCCCATCCCCAGCCCCTAGCTGGCCACCTATTGTCTGTGTGCCCGGAGAGGCCCATATAGAGAAAACATGGCCTGAATTATGCTTTCTGGATGCAGCTTTTGGACAGATCTTTATAATCCGGGTCCCAAAATACATTTGGCAGTAAACCACTCTCTTGAAATATTCAGGCAATTAAATAAAAAGCATATATTTTTTTTGTTTCAATTACCAGGTTAATTTGCCTTGAAGATAAAGATGAAGACTGTATTTGAGGGAAGGTGTGTACACATATTTATTTCTGTCTATTAAGTGCACATTATTATGAACATTATCATGTACTTTTCTTTTGCTGTAGAATATTTACATTGTTTGCGGGATCATGGGATCATGCCAAATAGCATTGGCAATTAAAAAATGCTGAGGCTGTGTGAAAAAAAATATGTACGCATGTATATGTCTGTGCATATGAACATAAAAGCTTAGAATGCGTGGAGTCAAAATATGGAGGATTTCGCCCGAGGAATACCACCCTCCTCTCCACAACAGTGTTTTTCTTTTTTTTTCCCTTCCTTCTCCAGCTGTGGAAAGGCCAGCCTGGAAATTCCTCAGGCCTGTCTGAGCACGGCCTCCCTGGCTGGCTCCAGTTCTGTCCTTGAGCCTACACACTGGCTTACTTGCCTGAGAGCCCTATGCTATTGGGGAGGTGAGAAAAAGATGGCAGAGATGGTGAAGGATTGACTGGGACATCCAGATGGGGCCTTTTCTACATATGAGATACTCAGCCATCAGCTAATGGCCTCCGCAAGGGGCACAAGCAGGTATGTGCAAGGGTACTGTGCAGTACACATACTCAGACCTAGTACAATGGCAAAGACTCCCAGCAGAATCACCTCCTGAGGCTCACAGGTGCATTCTGGGAACACACACCCACTCATTGTTGCTTAAGCTCCCATGGCCCCATTCACCCCACCTCACACTCCTCTCCTTTCTTAATTCAGTCTAACCTTTCTTACTGTCATCCATGAACATCCTCCCCAACCAATCACCTCCCCCAGACCAGCTGGCCTCCATCTCTGCACTCCTGAGCCTATGGGAGAAGGGGAATCGAGTTTCCTACGTCTCCAGTGCCTATTCTTTCAGTCACAGAACTGAATGCAAGGTGGCATCCAGCGACTTGTTCCATTTCCATTATCAGTCAGTACATAGAACTTACTGCAGAGAATCTCAAAAGAATTCAGGAGTGGGGTGGAGAGATGCGGGAGAAAAACAGGTGATACAGGGTCAGTTTCCCCACCCCAGCCCACCCCACCATCAAACAACAAGAAAATAAATACCCCAGAAGCCAAAGGTGGCCACCTACGATGACACCAGAAACAGATCAGGCTGCTGCTTCTCGAATGCCCAGCTCCTGTCAAAGGAGAGAATACAAAGGTTAAAGTCCACTGGGCAGCTCCAGTCCCCTTTCCCTAGTAGCCCCCAGGCTCCCTACCACTCTCCCCCAGCCCTCTGTGGCCAGCACCTCTGGCATCCACGTTTCCCTTTTCAATCGCCAGGGCTCTAGGCTGCCCTGGGGGGTGGAGAAAAGAGAAAAGCCTACAAATGGACGGAGGGTGCTCCAACTCCATCTGGCCTGGGTGACGCTAACCCTGCCTCTCCTCAGGATCTCCTGGGCTCTGTGGAAATTCTTCAGGCCCAGGGGTTTGAACTGAGCCCCCTGGAGATCTCTGACTCTGACATAAAGAAGTAATCCTCTGCCCAAAGGACACAGCTCCTCACAGATCCCTGATGCCCAGCCTACCAGAGAGCACCCTTAGGATAAAAGGGAGGATCTGGGATTAGAGATGTATTTGTGTCTGTCTAGATCTAATGACACTATAAACTGTAAAGTACTGTGCACATTTAAGATATTCTCCTTCACATAATCTCTCTAGCTTTCTCTACCCATCTCCCTCGATACTTACCCACCTGTCTATCTATGTATCTCTCTCAGGGTCCACAAAGACATCCTGTAGCTATCAATTCCTCCCCTCTCTTTTTTACATACACAAATGGTGTGAATACAGTGCAGTTATTTATTATTATTTCAGTGTTGGGTATGGAACTCAGTCCATCCTGTATAGTCTTCTCTTCCCAGTATTTTGTTTTTGTGTTAAATTAGGGTTTGGGGTAATCACATGTATAGCAGAGCTAGCCTAGCTCCTAAAATACCAGGAGTGGATTTATGTGTACCTGGGTGTGTTGGGGTAAGCTGATAAATTCTTCTATCTCAAATTCAATTCCTCAACTATTTTTTTTCCTTCTTCTTTTTTTTTTAACTCAGAAGATAACCTACCTACATGCAGAGGAAGTTGGGGGGGGCGGGCGATAAAAGATACTATGGAACAGGAACAAGCTTAAATCCAAGCCTGATTTCTAGGAGGAGTGCTTTGAATGCCTCTCCCCAGTTCTCACACCCACAAATCCTCACTTGAACCCCACCGACGTGTCTCGGAACCGGCAGCCCATCCATTTTAGAAAGGGAGGTATCAGTCCAAAACTGTTAGCTTCACACCAAAGACGGGCCACCCCGCCCCATGCCGATTTGCTGACCTGCCAAAAAACAGGCACAAGGACAGGCAGCTGGGGGACCTCTGGCTCCTTCTTCCACTATCAGTGAGAGTTCTGGGGTCCCTGGGGCCATTGGATCTCTCCTCACTGACCCCTGCTCTCCCATGTGGCCACAAGGCACACACTATGCCCAGGGGAACGTGATGATAAGGAACACAGCCCAGCACGCACGGCATACAGCCGGCTGGCAGCCTCGGCCTCTCCCAGCACTCTGGCCTCTGGGGCACCAGGCATGGTCGGCTCTGTTCTGACTTCCCCTGCCCCACAATGATCCCAGCCTATGTCCCAGAAAGAACAGTAGGTGGGGACTAGGCTCAGGGTAGTGCCATCTTTCTATGTCCCTAATCCTCCTTTTAATAACATCAAAAAGACAAGACACCTCCATTCAATGGATCTGGAGGGTTTTGAAGTGGGTTCTCCCCACTTCTAGAACCCAAGCATCTGTCCCCCAACCTTGCTTGCCTTTAAGCTACTCTCAGCCCCTTTCCTACCTGCCAGCTCATAGGAAAGGGGCAGGTGAAGAAGGGGAATGAAATCAATCTCAATCTAAAATGAATCTAAATCTAAAAAATATTTGGGTTTTTTCCCCCAATTCTGGTTTCTACCTTCCTGGAAACCGGGCTCCTTTTCCTCCCCCACCTCCAAGTCCCTGGACTTTTTCTTCCCCTGAAACCTGCAGTCTCTGGGGCAGAGAAGAATACGAGCCAGGGGCGAGGAAAGAAGGTCAGGAGTCCACACACAGAACCATTTTTCTCTTCCCTCCCGTCTGCACTACAATCTTCCTGCCTCTGCTCTGAGCATTAAGATGTTGGCCATGTCTGGTGGAGAAAAGGGAGGGGCGGATTAATAGGATCAGTAGCACCGTGACCCTAAAGTCCCCCCCAATCCCATTGACAAACTTAGTGAGCTGTCTGGGCTGGCAGGGGCTGGGGGAAGGAGGGGGACCAAGAGGCGCTCTGGGCGGTTGGGAAGGGCCACTGCCTTCAGCTCAGTGATGGATGCCCAGGAAGCCGGGAGGTGAAACCCCACTCTCCAACTCCTCCTCCGCTTACATGCCTCGTCCCTTCTGGGGACCCCCTCAATCTTTCATCAGCCTTTTCTTCCTGTGATGGTTGCACCAGACTCCATTAGCCAGGAGGCAAAGTAGGAAGCTTATGGTGCTTTGACTCAGCTGAGGGGCTGTCTTGCCACCCCCAGTCCAGATGTCTGAGGGAGCTAGGATCCTCTCTGGACCCCAGTGGCCACTTACCCTGCTTCTGTGAAGAGGAGAGGCTGCACGGGTGGCCCCTGCGGCTGGACTGCCCGTCTCCCCCCTGCTCCCAGCCTCTTGTGGAGTGGAGGATGCGGCTCCCGTGACGTAGCATCTGTCTATCCATTCAGGAATTTCGCTTGCCTCTCTCTCTTTCTTTTTCTTGCTGCTCTCCCTGGAAAGGCAGCAAAAAGGGGGTGCTGCCCCTAGCTGGAGACACCGTCACCACCAAAATAACAGCCCATTCTCATGAAGCTCCCCCCTCCTTTTCCCCTTTCATGCCCGAGTGAGAAGGGGGTCTTTGTCATGTGTGCTGTTTCCCTCACCTCCCTCTGGTGCCTTTTCTAACCTGAAGAAGGAAGAAGGGGCTAAGGGACGCTATTGTTCCTCCAGGCCACCCTTGTCCCCAAAGGAAACAAGAGAAAGGGTGTGACAGAAGTACCCCTATCCCTGGGTGCTTCCAAGTTTTCATTTGCTTTTGAACTTGAGAGAGTGATTCCATGACGTGAGGCTGTGGGGTGGGGAGCAGAGTTGGTAAGGAGTCCCAGAAAGAGGGCACAGTTAGCCACTTGGAGGTTTGGGGTATTCCAGCGCCCCCTTTCCAAAGCTCCTCCGGGCCCCTAACACTGTCAGCTGAATTAATGGAAAACCCAGATCGTGGCTGTGAAGGAGAAAGTGACAATTGGAAGGTGAAGGCCGAGAGCTGGAGGGGGGATGGCCAGCACTTGGAAGTCTAGACAGAACAGGAGGGGTGGGACCACAGACTCAAGTGAGAGATAAATTATCCTGCTCTCCGAGGAGGGAGAGCGATTTGGGGGTTGGTTTCCAGGGCTGGGGTCCCGATGTTTGGTGGAAGCTGGGGGCCCAGAATGGTACAATGGTCGGGTCTCTTTTTCTCTCTCTCACCCCCACCCTCAACCCCTCCCTTTCTCCCTCCCACTCTTCCTGGCCTGCATGGGAACTCGGTCTGAGCTCGACGTGACAGACAGCAGGCCTGCATGCTAATGAAGTTTGTCTCAAGTTCATTGTCAAAGCCCCCCCTTCCCCACGGCCCCCTCCCCTTCTCTCTCACACACAAATCTCCCTCCAACTTTTGTCCCACAGACCTGGAGGCCACTTGAGTCTCCGCTGGCTCCCCTCTCTCACCCTCCCCCACTGCTTTCAGTCTCCCCTCTCCTCACTACCTCCCTCAACTGGGGGTGGGATGGGGGGGCCTCTCTTCTCCCTAGTGCCTTCGCAGGCACCTTCTGGCCCAGCCATCCCTAAGCTCCAATTGAGGGCTTCTGAGGACCGAGGTCAGAGTCTGCGGACCTGGTCCTTCTTTCCACAACTCAAAGTAAGGAGGCTCTAGAGGGGCGAGAGAAGGCAACAGACTCCCCCACTCAAAGTTCCCTGCCCCCCAATTCTCAGCTCTGTCCAGGCCCAGTCCCCCCATTCCAGCCCCGCTTCGCCCTCCCCCCATTCTTCCCATTATGATCATTTTGCTCTCTCCTTGATTACATCTGCTTCACTAGCTCAGAAATAAAGATCCTTTGAGACTAATTTTGCACCCCCCCCAGCTCCCCACCCCTGCCCTCCCCCTTCCCTGTAGACCAGGGCTCCTGTTAGCCCCTTTCTCACCGGCTGGAAGACATTGAGTTCCTTGTCTAGGGAGCTGGGGGGTGGGTGGGAGGGGGTGCCCGTGGAATGGGGGGGTCTCTCCAACTCTGGGACGTGTCCAGCAATCCAAACCTGTCCTTCTTTTGTTCCTACAAATCTCTTCATACTGTCACTACCCTCTGGAGTCTGCCTTTCTCCCAGTAAGCAGGGGCTAGGAGAGGAAGGGGAGGAGGACCCTGAACTCACCCCACCCCTCAATTCCAGGGAAAGGAGGGAGGGGGAGAAAAGGGGGGAAAATTTAAATTCCCCCCTCATTAGCCAGAAAGGAAGCAAAAGGGGATAATTATAATTAAAAGCAGACAGCTGTGGATTGCATCTTTTATGTTCCTCCGAGCCTCCTCCCCGCTTCTGCCACCATCACCCAAAAAACCGCACACCCCCTGTGCATCTTGCCCCGGTTTCCTGCGGAGTGGGGTGCAAGCTAGGAGGCTGAGATAGATTTAGGCAAGGCGAATCCACTTCCTCTTTCCTGACAGCACCTTCTGAAACATCTCAATAGGCTGAAGATATGGGGGGCTTCCTCTTCCCTCTCCCCGTACCCCCATAGTGGGGGCCTGTGGGGGGTGGGGGCACTCAGGTGGTAACAACTCATTCAATAATTTGGGGAAAATGTTTGATCTTCTTAAAAATAGCCATCCCGTTCACAATGAAATGAATACGAAGAATTCCTACAACTGGAATGTTTTCCCAGTGCTCCTCCCTTGGAATCGCCTGCACCCACCAGGAGGACAGCGAAGAGCCAGGATCCATAAGGCAGTGTGTGTGGCAACAAAGAGAAGCTACCACAAATGCACGCAGATACATACATATGCTGGGTAATTTGGGGGGTGGTGTTGCTGGGCCTAGCTTCTCTATCCTATGTATTTATAGAACTTGATCATAGGCCAGAACAGCAGGATAATTATAGCATTATTAGCATATATGCAAATCAGGTAACCTATATACGCTGAATGGAGGCAGATTATTATTTATTTCTCTCCCCCTTTCTCCTTCCCTGGTACCAGCTCTGGCTCCTCCGAGCTGCACACCAGCAATTATCTGACATTATAAGAGGGGGTTGTAGCCCTGGGGGAGGGGGCTGAGGGGAGTAGGACAGGGAAAAAAAAAAAACCACGGGCGGGTGGCAGGCGGGCGGGCGTTTTTATCTCATTTTACTCAATGTTATTCTGGGAAGAGCGGGGAGGGGCTCAGTGAGAAGCCTTTGAATTAACAAAGGGGGAGGGGGTGTTATGGAGAGACAGAGACCTGAAAACAGAGACAGATGAAGCCAGAAAAGCTGCGAAGCAAAGACAGAGACCAGGGAGACAGGACCACCGTTCCTGGGGAGCGGGGGAGCCGCCAGGGACAGAGGAGTCGCAAATTCACACGGAGCCAGGCACAAAGACTCCAGATCTGGCGTGAAAACAAGGATCTGTTGATGAGGGGGGTGGAAGGATGAGCTGATCAGGGTCACTGGGCTGGGGGCCAGCATGGGCACCCAGACCTTCCCAGCCCCCGGACCTAGAGGCTGAGGCACCTCCACATTAGCAAACCCTTCCCCCTTGTTCCACCACCTAAAAAATGGTCAGGAAACCCCAAGCCACGGCTTTTGGCGAATTCCTTCATTCTAACTAGTACGTGAGCACAAACTCAAGGTCCTAGAGCCCCTTCTCTTCCCCAGGGGATGGTACAGAGTCAGTCCTGGACTCTCTGGTGGGATCTCTCTGGACACCTTGGCCTCTAAGGAGTCCTCCCTGGGCCCTTATCCTGTCCCTACCAGATACATGGATGGGAAGCTGGAAACTTTGCAGGATTCATTGGTCCCCTCCCCATGTCCCCCCATCTTTCCTTCTCAGGGCTTGCTCTACTGAGTTGTGTTCCCCTGCCTCTGCCTCACTGGGTAGAATTCTGCTGGCCCCAGAACAGCTAGGGGGATTCCACAGCTCCATTCTGATCTTGCCTCTACCCTGCTCACAAGAAGTCTCCAGCCCCCAACTGGATTAGGGGAGTATTTCTGTCTGGCTCACCCCAAAGCCTTTTTTATGTTCCTAGAGATACCTGCATCTGTGTTTCAAATGTCTCCAAGTTCCTGTTTGTGATGTTGCTATCTCTGCCTAAAAAATAATAATAATAATAAAAAAAGATTTGTGCACTCGAGGCAAACTCCAAAGAAGGTAATATTGGGGAGAAGGAGGGTTTTTTAAACCAGGGGAGGTCCAAAGGTCTTGAGGGTTGTGTTAGAATGAAGAAGATATGTGCCAGAGGTGGTAGTGCACACCTGTAATCCCAGTGACTCTGGAGGCTGAGACAGGAGGATCACAAGTCAGCCTCAGCAACTAAGTAAGGCCCTAAGCAATTTAACGAGACCCTGTCTCAAAATATAAAGTAAAAAGGGCTAGGGATGAAACTCAGTGGTAAAGCATCTCTGCATTCAATTCCTAGTATCAAAAATAGAAAAAGGAAAAGAAAAGAAGAAATGTTCCTGAAAGAAATGAATACAGAATCAGATAACCGGTCAGGCAGAGCCAAAAGACTAGGAGGAAACAACTTCAAGGCTGTACTTAGACTTGTACCCCCAAAATGGAATACACACACACACACACACCAGCAAACCAGAGGGACTTTAGAGCCAATAATTTCTGAATCTATGATGTGCATTTATATTTATATTTGTTCCTGGATCCAGTTGTTTCTCATTCTTTGTGGCTGTATACTACAGAATAGTGTGAGAGCTGAAGAGGCAGAGAAAGATGGACAGACTGAGCAGCGAGAAACTGAGAGGCAGAGACTGAGACCCACAGACCGACCTACAAAAGGCACTGAGAGGCACCTCAAACCTGATCATGGATAGAGCAGACACAGGGGCCAAGCTTTCAATTTTCTTTTCCAACTTAGAGACCTGGAATATGGCCCTCACTCCTGCCTGTTTCCACCCCAGGCTCAGCCCAGAAATTGGGGAGTAGATTTGTAACTTTACCAGGCACATTCCTCTGCACTTGTAATAGACTGGGGTCATTAGGACAATCAATGAATGGATTCTTCCCTGGGCTGCGCCATATAGAGATCTCTCCTGGCAGCCTGACATTCTGAGGTGGGGAGTCACCAGCACTTCTTTCTTGGTCTTTGCATTTTTTTTTTTGCTTTTGTAGTTTTATTGTACAGTAAGTAAGTGCCAAGTCTATGGGGCTCTGTGTGGGCACACAAATATGTCTAATCTAATCTTCTCTCCTTCATAATTCATCTCCGTAGCAATCCAGTTGGACACCTGTAAATGCACATTGCCAGGCTTGATTGTCAGGACCTCTCTGTGTGTGGAGCAGGTCCACATGTGCCTGTGTACAGATTTGTGTTTTTATCCAGTGTGGTCTGGGTGACTGATAACTTTCTAGAGACAGGCTCTGTCTTTGGCCAGGCGTATCTGACTACCACTTTCACAGCTGCTATGGAAGGTATCTTTCAGACTTCTATAGATGAAGCTCCAACAGCCCTTTGCTCTTTTACCCCTCTAAAACAGCCCAAATCCCCTCCCTAAGTGGCTTGATTATATATCATATATACACGGTTCTTCCATAAACCAACCTCACTGCAGAGCTGCCATAGCTTCGGTCACCTGTTCCCTGGAAAGGTGACCAGACCTAACCACAGAGGCATGGCTATCACGCCAGCTTGATAATACCTACGAGCTGGAAAGAGATTTCCTACTTTACATCTTTCTGGGTGTATATTGGTACATATATTTGTACTTACTTTACTTTTATTCCTAGAATCATATATATCGTTTTGTTTTCAGATAAGTAACAGTCTACACAGGCACCTGGCCAAACACTAGCACTGTACGTGATACATGTGGGATGGAATCCATACTGGCACTCGAATGGCTTCCTGCTTGGTGCTGTTGCAACACGGTGCCATTTCTTGGTACCGTAACTGTTTCTGTCTGCTTCACATAGGGTTCTCTAGGTCTGATGCTCATTTCTGGGGCTCTGGCTCTGGGATTTTGCTTACATCCCTGAGCTAAGCAAGCAGCTAGTGTTGGAGTCCCTGCAACTTCAGTCCTCAGATACGTGGATAGTGAATCTGGGTGGGTGTTTATGGGTGCTAGGCTACTGCTGTCTTTGCTGGTGAGAATAGGCAGGGCCCCTTCCCGCTGCGGGGGGGTTTTCTCCCAAGAACCACTGCGATGGTTTGAGTTAGCCTTTGAAATCTCCCTGGGCCGCTGAGTGTGTGCAAGTAGGTTCATGTTTTTGGTGCAAAGTGTATCAGCAGTGTGCAGTCATGTGTGCGCCAGGTTGCTGTATATGCACCACGATCGTGTGTATGTCCACAGTCTGTACATGTAGTTTGGGGCTTCGTGTGTTACCTTTGCTGGTCTCTGGCGTGTTTGTGGGTGTGTGTTGTGTGTACACGCTTGAGTTACCTGTGAGGCTCCCAGTTAACTCAGTGCACTTGGTGGGCTTGTGGACGATGACCTGCAGGTCCCTGAGTCCCACTGGGTATCAGCCTGGGGTTTCTTTGTGCAAAGTGCGGATCTGGCCCTCTGCCTGCCCCTGAGCCAGGCCGAAGCCACGGTGGAGCACGCCACGCCAGCACGGCCCCCTGCCCGCGTCCCTGCCAGGTCTCTCGCCGGCGGCAGCGACTGCGACTGTGGCAGGCTCCCGCTTTCAGCAAAGTCCACGCTCCGCCGTGGCGTGGACCCGGCGTGGACCCGCTAGGAGGCCCCAAGGGGACTAGGAGTAGAAGAGCGAGGTGTGGGGGACACTCGCTCACTTGCTCTCTCGCCCCGGTCACCCGCTGCGGACGCTGCCCGCGGGGAGAGCCCCAGGGCCAAGGGCGCAGGGGAGAGGAACCGAAAGCGGGGGACGAGCCCGAACCCGGGAGAAGTGAGCAGAAAAGGAGGAAGAGACCCGATTTCCAAAAGAAAGACAGAAAACCAAAGTCCACTTGAAAAGGCAGAAAATGTTAAATCAAAAGGGACCCAACAATGACGCCGAGTGACATAAGAAAGCAAATAGAGCCAAGACGTTAAGGGTGTGGAACTAGCTGATAGGAAGGAAGGGCGAGGAGGCGGAATGGGGGAAGAGGGTCCTAGACGGGGCGACTGGGCTTTGGGCAGCTTCGGTCTCGGCGTCGCCGCTGGGTGGCCCAAGCCCGGGTTCCGGGCATCTTCGCCCGCCGCCCGCTCCCCGGACCCGGCTCCAGCGAAGCGTCCCGCCGCCGACCTGCTGCCCGCACCCGCCTCCAGCAGCCGGAGACCCAGGGCTGGACCCGGAGAGCCACCTCCGCTCCCCGCGCCGCTCCGCCGCCGCGGCCACCCCGGGGAGGTGAAGCCCAGAGGGACGCTCCAAGCCGCCACCTCTCAGGGTCAGTTCTCCCTGGGGTTCGAATCGTTGGCCGCTGGGCCCGTGTAGACGCTGTGACGGGGCTGGTGGCGCCGAGCGGAGTCTCGGGTCAGCCGGGGCTGGCGGGGAGCGTGGGGGTGGGGATGGGCTGCAGATCGCGTCCCCTCTGCCGGGTCACAGCGCGGGACCCCAGCCCGGCGGGAAGGGACGGCTCCTCTCGGCGCTCCAACTGCACGCGGCAAGTGGCAGCGGTGGTGCGGGGCCGGGGGCTGAGTCACGAATAACGGAGAAGCCGGGGCGAGCGGGGAAGCCGGCAGCGGGCAGGAGGGAGATGTGGGGGTGGGGATAAGAAATTGAGGGGGCTAAGAGAGGAAGAGAGGCCCGAGAGGAAAAGCAGAAGGGAAGAGAGCGGACCCAGGGCGGTGGACGGCGCAACGGTCCCCTCCAGGAGCTTGCCCAGAGGCGCCGACAGCTCCCCTCCCCGGCGCTGCTGCTGGGACCTGCCCGAGGCTGCCAAAGGGTGCCCTTAGACGCCAAGTCCCCAGGACCCGGTAGGATCCAGACAGAAAGATTTAGCAACGTGCAGACCCCACCGACCCCTAGCTGTGGACAGGCAAAGGGGACTTGAGGGACTGTGGGGCACTGAGAAGCTGCAACATTGTGGGGCACAGAGAGAGTGCCTCCGAGACCCACCCAGCAAGCCCAGCTCCTCCAGATTCAGGCACACACGAGCCGCTTCGGGGATCCCGTCCGGGGAGACTCTGGCCTGGTCCAGAGCTCGCCCATCTTAATAAGCCCGGACTGACTTGAGTGACGGGGAATCAAATCGGGAGTCGTTTTTACTCTCAAAAAACCTGATCGGACATCTCCTGCCCCTCTCCCATTTGTGAACTGGTGGGTTTAAAGGCTACTAAGACAGACTTGGCGGCTCTGACGGCAAAGTCACTTCCCCCACCCCTTTTCTCCTTCATATAAAGCAGGTCTGAGGCTGGAGTCCCCAAAGTCTTTTCAGTTAAAAAAAAAAAAATAGAACCAGTAATGAAGTGGACTCCACTCAGTCCAAATGAGAACAACCTGGATTTGGAGGCCAGTCAACCTCATCCCAGAACACTTTGGAGCTCATCAGTACACATATTGGGTACTAGTTGGTGTCTGGGTGTGGGTCATCGGCTGAGGAGTGGGCAGCTCCTGCCCAGGAGGGTGGGAGAACAAGAAGGGTTTGTTCTTCATCAGGAGGGCCCCTGCCAGAGATGGATAACCTGCCCCGGTGCTCTGGTGGCAGAGGACCATGTAAAGGCCAGACATCTTCGGGGAGGGTGCAGGTGTGGGAATGTGCACAATCTGAGAGGGCACTGCCTACGGGACTCTAAGCCAGTTCCCTAACCTCTCTGTAACTTCTTTAGTACAGTTATAAGGGGGAAAAAGGGAAACTATCTCCCTGGGTGCTGCTAAGAACTCAGTGAATTCATGCACCCAGTCCCTGCCTTCATGGCTCTTCATAGACACTCTGGAAATAGTAGCTGTTCTTCCAATTCAGGAATGTCGTGTGGATGTTTGGGTTCTCCTGTTTGGGGTGGGGACTGTGAAGGGTGGGGTGAATGACTGTTGCTTGCTGCCTCTGCACTCTTACCTTTTGAGTCAAATTCCCCCTGGTCCATTCACCAATAATCAGTTCCTTTTTTTTTATAGTTAAAGTTAATACATTCAAAAGTGTTGGAATTTTTCTTTCTTTCTTTCTTTTCCTTCAATGCTGGGAACGGAACCCAGGGCTTCCTGCATGCTAGGCAAATGCTGTACCACTGAGTTACACCCCTAGCCCCAAAGCGTTGGAATTCCTATTTGAAATGGGATAATTTGTTTGTACTGCCATTCTGTCTCCCCACACGACACTTTCCTTACGCGTGGATTTTCAGAGACTTACAGAGATTCTGTGTATGGAACAATGCACATTTCAATGTTTTGGGTTTTAATACGGCAAGGTAAACCTATAAATGTGATACAATTCCAATCCGACACCTATTAAGGGGTGGTTGTAAAAATAAAGTTTGGGAAGTGACTTAAATGTTAAAAGGAGTAAAGAAAATATTGTGTAATAAAGGATTTATCCAAATTTACACTTGTATTTATCCACATGAATAGATCTCACAGTAAGATGTTGAATGAAGTGGTTAAAAATTGAGATAAATAACGCTATCCCATTGATTCAGGTTATAAACATATGAAATATATACAACATTCATAGTATGTTTGCATGTTTTGGGGAAAGACAGGGAGAGTCAAAGCAAGGAAATTGTGTGTGTGAGTGTATGTACTTACATATGACCAGAGGATGCACAGGCAGAAGAAAAATAGTAGGTTGGAGAAGAGGAAAAAGAACACTGACTCAGAGTCAAAAAAGTTAAATTTCAGCCCTAACTCTGTCACTCTGGTGGACTTTAGGCAAATCACCAACCCTCGCTAAACCTGTCTTCTAATCTTTGGAATGTTCTCGCCAAATCCAAAGGAACTTCTGCCCATCAGAGTTTCTTTATGAACTGCAAGGTGCTGTGTAAGACTTCACATAGCTTCTCTGAGCCAAGCCACATCAGTGCCTCCAACTGCAGCACACTGGTACTCAGGAGGTCTCCCCTGGCCCCAAGCCCAGCGGCCAGCGTCCTCTCCTTAGAGAGGATCCTGGGCCTGGAGGCGCTTGGGCTCTGGGGGATGAGGTGAGTGCAGAGAGCCGAGACTTTTACCTTCCCTTTCACACTTCTTCCTTCTCCTCAGTCCCTCCTCCCCACCCCACGGTAGCACTTTGCCCTCTCCCAGGTGGCTCCCCCGACCTTGAAGTACCGGGAGGCTTGGCTAGATTGCTGAAGGGTGGAGATTGCAGAGGGTCAAATAGAATTTGGATTCTAAGAATTTTCGGACCTTCCAAGCAAGAGACTCAATAACATCTCTCCCTGGAGAGGCCTGGACACCCTGGGAATGGAAAGGGTGACTGCTGGGGTACGGTGGTGAAGACACCCCAGCACATCCCCAAGTGGGGTCAGGGAAACAGAGAAAAATGAGGCCCTGAGATGGCCCCGGGAGAATTTTCCTTTCTGCGCTCTCAGAGGAGAGAGGCTTGCCTCGCACAGCTAACGAACCTCTTCCCAAATTCTCTGTGCGGGATTCGGCGGCTCCCAGAGGGGGGTCCTTTCTAACAAGGTGCCCCCGGGCCCTGCCCCTCCCTCCCCAGGAGCCTGAGCCGCCAAAGGTTCCCGGAATATAATGGATCATTTTCCAATTTACCAGGGTCTTAGAGATTACGCCGCTAATCCCATCAAAGACCATCTGCTTACATTGTCCCTCCTGAGCCAAAATAAATAGATCCTTTACTCCCTCCACTTCAACTCCTCTGGGGTATTGTAGCAGGAGAAAGTTGGACAAGGCCCATCCCGTTCCCCCCTCCCCCCTGCTGCTCGCTGGACAGAAAGGGAGAAAACAAACTTAGCTTGTCTGAGGTGTGAAAGGTCACTTATGTTCCTGACCCGCATTCTTCTCGGGAGCCTGCGACGATGGGAATCGGGGAGAGGGGCGGGCCCGGGGCTCTGGGGGTCTCTCAGGATCAGCCCCCTGTGGAGGTGTGGGGACAGGCTGTCCTGTGCCCCCCCATCCTGCTGTCTCTGCCCTGAGGCCACCTTGGCCCCAGCCCTTTTTTTTTGGTCCCCTTTCTAGTCTTTAGTTTCTCCCACCTGTGACTGTTGGGAAATCATTATTGAAACCTAACTCTCAGGCCTCCCTTGGCAGGGCTGTGGGGAAAAGGGCCCCTAAATCCACATAAACACGAATTTGATGTCATCTGAAAGTCATTTATTCTATGAGCTTTTCCCACTTGTTCTCTTGTGTGTTATTAATCTACTGCGGCAGAAAGAAGTTTCCTAAGATGGGCAGGGAAGGTGGGGCAGGGAGAGCCTCCTCGCCCAGGGTCTCCCGAGACATCCCCGGCCAGAGCAGGAGTGGGGGCCGCACAAACCGACCTGCCTTTGCTTGGGGAATTAGATCATGCATGTTATGTATGATTACAAGGTGACAACTGCTATGGAAAATAAATGGAATATAGCCGGGTGCTGTGTAATCCCAGTGACTCAGAAGCATGAGGATTGGCAGTTTGAGGTCAGGCTGGGAACTTAGTGAGACCCTGTCTCAAAATAAAAAAATAAAAAAAGGGCTAGGTGGTGGAGTGCCCCTGGGTTCAAACCCCAGTCCTGGAAAGAAAGAAAGAGAAGGAGAGGGAGCGGGGAGAGGGAGGGAGGGAGGGAGGGAGGAAGGAAGGAAGGGAGACGAGGGAGAAGGAATGAGGGTGCGGCCTCACTGAGGAGGCGGCAGTGAAGCGGAGCCTAGAGAAGGTCAGAGGGCACTCCCAGCCCTCTCTGTCCTTCAAACCTCAATGTCGGCATCTCAGCGACTTTCCAACCTGCTCCAGAACCTGCAGGGGCTGCAGACAACCTGTCTAATCCTTTACAGGACAATGTGCCGAGGCAGGACTCTCCAACTCTGCCAAATGACCGCCTGTTGGGGGTGACTGCCCCAGACACAACTGGTCCCCAGAAAGGGTGACAGAAACATTGGAGTCAGGAGGGACTATCTCAGTGTGAATGGACCCCAGCCTGGGCTCCTCACACTACGTGATCCTGGGTATGGCTCCTTCCCTCTCTCACTGCCCATTCCCTCATCCGTAAAATAGGAATCATGCCCACCTCATAGGACTGCTATTATGAGATGATACATGGTTCCTGGTGCACTGGACAAGACACTGTGCGAGATGACAGGGAGCCAGCCCTCAAATCATAGAGAAGGACCAGTCATGGTTCCAGCGACTTGGGAGGCTGAGGCAGGAGGATTGTAAGTTCAAGGACAGCCTCGGAACTTAGTGAGGCCCTAAGCAACTTAGCAACACCCTGCCTCAAAATAAAAATTAAAAAGGGCTGAAGATGTGGCTCAGTGGTTAAGCATCCCCCACAAAAAAAGAAATCATAGAGAAGGTGGGAAGGATTGGTTTAAGAAATTTAACAAGAACGCGTAAAGGTTTGCATTTAGAAACAAAAGACAAAAATTTCCCAGTTACTAGGTTTGTTCATTTGACAAATGTTCGCTGGCTGTCCCTTTGTGCAAGGCAGTTAAGTGACATAAAGAAGAAAGGGGCATATGTCCTGACTTAAAGAGTGAAAACAAGGACACAAATTACTGCTCAGGAAATAGAAATAGAAATTCTATGGGAAGAGAGAGATCGATTTCAGTTGGGATAATGTGGATCAGGAATGGGTTTCATCAAGGAGGTGACCTGAACTGAGTGGTCACTGAAGGACAAAGAAATCCCAAACATGAGGAGTACAGGAGAAGGCAAAAACCGTGAGGACCCATGCTTGGTGACAACTCAGATCCAAAAGCCCTGGACATCTTGGGACCATCAGGTCATCAGGAGACCTTGATAGGATGTGACTGGCCGGGATGGACCTTGTGGTCCTTGGCTCGATGAGGGGGAGAATCTCCTCCAGACTCAGAAAAATGGTGAATGTTGCTGACTTCGGACAGGCTCCATCTGAAGTGAGATGGTGGCACAAAAGAGAGTTCAGAGCAAAGGACAAGCCCGACCCCGAGGGGCCCTGCCCTGCTGAGAGACCACGGCAGGCAGGCACACCACCTCTCTTAATATCATTTTCCTTATCAGTAAAACAAGGATGCTGTTTATTGTACGGGGTTTGCAATGGGGGTGAAGTGAGATGACATGAAAATATAGACATACTAAAGTGCCTGACCTGTGGACAAGATACTTAAAGTAAATTTTTGTGTGTATGGTCCTGGGGATTGACCTCAGGTGTGATCTGCCGCTGAGCCACATCCCCAGGCCTTTTTAAATTTTGAGACAGGGTCTTGCTAAGTTGCCCAGACTGGTCTGAAACTTGGGATCCTCAGTTTCCCAAGTTGTTGGCATGATGGCCCCCAGCTAAAATGATTCTTAAAAGAGAAGTCTTCCTAAGTGGGGAATTGTGGTGGTGGGGAACTGATTATGGAGACCTGGCATCTGTCCTTAAGATACTGATCCTTGATGGACCATTTGTGTAAGAGGGGCCGCTTTACTTGATGATTCAGAAGAACCTGTGACTAGAGGTGAGAAGGAGGACTGGATGCTGCTTAGAGCCTTTGCTTAACATGTGGGGCCCTGGGTCCCATCCCCAGCAACACACACACACACACACACACACACACACACACACATCTTTATAGAAATGAGAAGGAGGTAGGGCATGAAGAAAAACAAACTGTCAAAAAAGACTAAATACAATGCTTGAACATGAATCACCACCCATCAAAAATACAAAAGGAATTTCTGTTCAGAATAGGTGACTGAAAACCATAAGCTGTACTGGGCACAGTGGCACACATCTACAATCCCAGCATCCTGGAGGCTGAGACAGGAGGATCATGAGTTTGAGTCCAGCTTCAGCAATTTACCGAGACCCTGTCTCTAAATAAATGAGTGCATAAATAAAAAATAATAAAAATGGCTGGGGATGTGGCTCAGTGGCAAAAGTCCCTCCAGGTTCAATCCCCAGTACCCCCCCCAAAAAAAAAAAGAATGGATAGAAAGAAGCACTGTGTCAAAATTCTCTGAAACTATAAACTAATGCATGTAGTTGTAAATGGCAATGATGATCATGAAATTTATTGAACATTCTGTTTCAAGACCTTCACATGCATTACTATAAAGTGCTGCAGGAGTTCAGGGAAAGGAGAGACTCATACTCACCCCTTCCTTCCCATGGAGTGATGTCTGGAGGAAGCAAGAACAAAAATCACAACCCACAGCAGAGAAAGGGGTCAGATCTGAGTTCTATTGTGCTGAAGGAAAGTAGGAGGGCATGGGGGGCTGGGGACATAGCTCAGTTGGTAGAGTGCTTGCATCACATGCACAAGGCCCCTGGGTTCCATCCCCAGCAACACACACACACACACAACACACACACACACACAAAGAAATAAAGTGGGAGGGCATCACTAGGCAGAGCAACAGTGGAATGAAAGGGATACAGAGTACAGGAGGGGCTGGGGCCGTAGCTCAGTGGCAGAGCACTTGCCTAGCACCACATAAAAAGTAAATTAGTAAACAAAGATATTGTGTGTCCCTCTGCAACTAAAAAAAATAGCTTAAAAAAGAAAATAGTACAGGAAGGGGGATTTTTGTCTTAGAGAGACTAAACCTATAAAAAGTGAAGCTAAGGAGAAGACAGCATCTCCTATTTTGTTTTTGGTACTGGAGATTGAACCCAGGGATGCTTAACCACTGAGCCACATCCCCAGCCTTTTTTATGTTTTATTTTGAGACAGAGTCTATGTTGAGGTGCTTAGGGCTTCACTAAGTTGCTGAGGCTGGCTTTGAACTCACAATCCTCCTGCCTCAGCCTCTCAGGCTACAGGGATTATAGGCTTGTGCCACTGTGCATGGCTAAGACAGCATCTGTCCACTGGCACTGTATTCGGGACATGGGAGGCTTGTATTATGAAGGCCGGCATAACATGATCAACTCCCTGCAGCTGCTTGCTATGCAGCAACTTTTAGGTTTTCCTAAATGAAACAAGATTTACTCAAAGGCCCCTGGCTTTTGGCAGAAGCTTCTTTCCTCTAGCAGGAAAAAAAATTATATATATATATATGATGGAAAGATAAGATGAAGTGTTCCATTAACAACACAGAGAGTTCTGCTTTTCTGGAAAGGTCTTTCTATGAAGAAAGAAATTGATCAGGGTCTGAGATGTCCTGAGACAGATGGGGAAGGATTCCTATTTAAATGCTCCCTAATTCCGATTGCTCATAGAATTCTTCCAGTTTCTCCCTTTCTTATGCCCTTTGGAGAGCTGGAGAATTCCAATTCCAGGAACAATCTGAAAACCAACCCTAGGCATATGTGTTTAGCCCTCTCCTCCCGGTTTTACTCTTTTCTGCCTGCTTCTCCAGTGTCTTTAGCATTGGGAAAACTGTCATCATTTGAAAGACGATAGTAGAAAGAGAAGCGGTCCTCCAGTCAGTGGCCGGCAGAGGAGGTGCTCCTAGCTAGGGCAACCCCTTGTCAAGGCCAGAGAGGTCCTGGGCTCCCTCTCTCTCTCTTTTTTTGCCTTGTGCTGCCACCTAGTGTCCATAGACTTTAAAACACCCTACTCTAGGGAGGAACCTTATTCATTCACATTGACTGATTCTTTCCTTTATTACAGATTCATTCCATCTTTCAGCAAATATATATTAAGCCCTCCCTCTGGTCAGCTACGGCTGCTCGTGGCTGCGTGGCTCCACTTGGTTCTAGAAGTTCCTGTGGTTGTGCTGTTCTGGACAGTTACCTCGCTGAGGTCCTTTCTCTGTGAGAGGAGCCTTCAGCTGGTCTCCTCTCAATGTTCCAGGTAAACGTAATTCCAAATTCTCTTGCTGTGGCTCACACTCATCCTCTTTTGTTGGCAGAAACGGTGGGAATCCCTTCCCCACAATGCATTTCCAGCCTGAGGCTGGGCTGGGGGGAGTGTAGTGTCCATTGAGAAGCGAATGGGCTGTTTGGTCAAAAGAAGAGACTGGAAATACAGAAGTAGAAAATTCTATGTGTGTGCCAGGAGGAGGGGGAGACAGGAAGATGGCTGTAGTGTCACCAGGAGACAAAACATTGCAGTTTACTTCAGAGGACTGATGTAGCCAAGAGATTGAAGCTGGCTTTTCCTGCCCAGGTCGGGTGCTGATTGTGGCACAAATGCGCCTCCTGGTGGCC
Organism: Marmota monax; assembly: GCF_021218885.2. Taxonomy (NCBI): domain Eukaryota; kingdom Metazoa; phylum Chordata; class Mammalia; order Rodentia; family Sciuridae; genus Marmota; species Marmota monax. Next base: position 811,905 of record NW_026694593.1, on the reverse strand, counting down.
ATTCTAGGCAATGTCCTCCTCGGCTTGGAGGAAGGGAGAAATGGCTGGGATGCTGCCGGGCTAGGGAAAGATTCTGGGAAGCAGCATCATTGAATCTGTACTGATGAGGATCTCCAGAAAAGCAGTCTAAGGTCCCTAAGACTTCAAAGCACGGAACACTGGCATGGAGGCACACACCTGTAATCCCAGCAACTCGGGAGGCTGAGGCAGGGAGAATTACAGGTTTGAGGCCAGCCTCAGCGATTTAGCAAGGCCCTAAGCAATTTAGCGCTGTTTCAAAACTAAAAGTAAAAAGGGCTGGGATGTGGATCAGGATGAGTTCAATCCCCAGTACCAAAACAGCACCAAAACCCTGACCACTGCTTCTCTTTACCTAACACAGACTGGAATCGATGATGTTAAGGTAGGCAAGGCTTGCTAGCCGTGATGGTGCATCCTACAGGATGCAGATACTTGGGAGGCTGAGTCAGGAGGATCATAAATTCAAGGCCAGCCTCAGCAACTTAGTGCCTGTCTCAAAATAAATAAAAATGGCTTGGGATGTAGCTCAGTGGTAGAGTGCTTGCCTAGCACATGCAAGACCCTGGGTTCAATCTCCAAAATTGAAAAGAAAAAAAGAGGGGAGCAAGAGTAAACATAAAGACTCAGAGAAAAGGAAGCACAGGGCATGTCAAAGACCATGTGCTCAGCTAGATAAAATACAGGGTTCATAAAAGGACACTAGCGGGATGATAGGTGGTTTGGTTTGGTTTGGTTTGCAGTGTGCTGGGAATTGAACCCAGGGCCTCACACACGCTAGGCAAGTGCTCTACCTCTTAGCTTCACCCCTAGCCCCAGGCTGGTATTAGAAATATGGTGAACACTGGTAGGAGGTAAGGTTGGAAGGAACACCTTGGATGACAAATTAAAGGATTAGAACCAGCTGGGCATGGTGGCACACACATGTAATCCCAGCTGCTCAGGAGGCTGAGGCAGGAGGATTGAGAATTCAAAGCCAGCTTCAGTAACTTAGTGAGGCCCTAAGCAAGTCAGTGAGTCCCTGTCTCTAGATAAAATACAAAATAGGGCTGGGGATGTGGCTCAGTGGTCCAGTGCCCCTAAGTTCTATCCCTGGTACCAAAAAAAAAAGAAGAAGGTTTTTAGGATTTTTACTCGCAAAGAGTGACGTTTATAACTATGCTTTAGAATGAAATGTGTCAGTGATAGTTGAGAAGTTTGCTAATTTACACACAGAAGGATAGTGAGGCTGAGCCAAGGAGCTGGTAGTAGGCAGATAAAGGGGGAACAGATGTAGTGAATATGCAAAAATATAGGGGACCTGGAAACTGAGTCCTAGAAGCAGGAAGGGATTCTGTGGTCAAACAGAGGCCTGAGCACTGACTAGTATTACTAAATACTCTTTTTTTTTTTAAAGAGAGAGTGAGAACTTTCTTTTAATATTTATTTTTTAATTTTCAGCGGACACAACACCTTTGTTTGTATGTGGTGCTGAGGATCGAACCCCGGCCGCACGCATGCCAGGCGAGTGCGCTACCGCTTGAGCCACACCCCCAGCCCTTTGTTTTTTTTTTTTGTACTAGGGATTGAACCCAGGGGTGCTTAACCACTGAGCCACAAATATCTCCAGTCCTCTTTTATATTTTATTTTGAGACAGGGTCTTACTGAGTTACTTAGGGCCTTGATAAATTGCTGGGGCTGACCTTGAACTCTCAATCCTCCTGCCTCAGCCTCCTGAGTTGCTGGGATTACGGGCATGTGCCACCACCACCCTGGCTCCTTATTTTTCTCTTTTCTTTTCATCTCCCCCATCTCCACTTGCAAAGATGATGGAGCCCAGGGGCACTCTACCACGAGCTACATCCCCAGCCCTTTTAATTTTGGACAGGATGCTGCTAAATTGCCTGGGCGGTCCTCAAATTTGCCATCCTCCTGCCTCAGCCTCCCAAGTAGCTGGGATTACAGGCAGGCAGCCAGAGTGCTGCACGTGCCCGAGCTCAGTAGTAGGGCATCCCTGGGTCCAGTCCCCAGTACTGCAAAAAATAACAACAATAATAATTGCATGCATTCGTGAGTTAAAGTGTGAATATTGGCTTTAACATGTTGATGGCGATGACATTGACTGAAGTAGGAAATAGTGGGAGGAGCAGATTTTTCTTTTTGTTTGTATGTGGGTGGGGCAGTTGGTTAACAAATTCACAAGTTTAGGAATTGTGGGATTTGAGAAACCACATCCAGTTTGAGCTGTCTGGCAGGCATTATATAATTTGGGTCTGAAATCAGGAGAGAGGGCCTATGAATCGTGAAAGCCACAGAAGTAGATAAGAGGACCTAAACAGAGAGCAGAGACAAGCACAGAGACACCAACATGCAGAGGACAAGCCAGGTGTGGTGGTGCACCTGCAACCCAGCCACTCTCAAGGCTGAGGCAGCAGGGGTTGCAAGCTTGTGACCAGCCAGGGCAACTCAGCGAGACCCTGCCTCAAACTTTTAAAATAAAAGAGCTAGGGGTGGAGTACAGTTCAGTGGGAGAGTGTCCCTGGGTTCAATCTTCAGGGACACCCAGTAAATAAATAAATACACAAAACTAATGTGAACTGTAAGATGAAATGAAAGAGGAAGATATTCCACTACAATCACACTTCAGCATGTGCAATTTGGAGGGTAGAAAGAGCTCCTCTTTCCTATGATCCGTTATAGAATAGTGGACCAAAAAATGTGGTCTAGAAATGTGTGTGTCTGTTTACCTGCACAGTTTTAAAATAATTGATTGCCAACACTCAAAAACCATGAGATTTCAAATAAATGTGGATTTCCAGCTTCTTAAAAATTGGAAAATGTTGCTGGGCACGATGGCACATGTCTGTTATCCCAGCAATTCAGGAGGCTGTGGCAGGAGGATCACAAGTTCAAAGCCAGCCTCAGCAAAAGTAAGGTGCTAAGCAACTCGGTGAGACCCTGTCTCTAAATAAGATACAAAATAGGGCTGGGATATGGCTCAGTGGTTGAGTGCCCCTGAGTTCAATTCCTGGTACCGCTGCCCCCCCCCCCAAAAAAAAAATAAATTAGAAAATGTGGCCACATTCACAATGGTAATGTGAGCCAGCTGACTTCTTTAGATGGGCCATGGCCACTCCAGGTCCATGATTTAGTCTCCAATGCTTACCTCGGGCCACTTTGCTCATTTATGTTATCATATTATCTGCTTACTCATCTAGGCATTTGGGTCTGTCTCTATTGCTTTTTTTTTTTGGGGGGGGGTCCTGGGAATTAAACTCAGGAGTTATTTACCACTGAGCTACATCCCCAGCCTTTTTTATTTTTGCTTTAAAACAAGATCTCACTAAGTAGCCCAGGCTGGCTTCAAACTGGCAATCCTCCTGCCTCAGCCTCTGGAATTGTCACTCTTCCTGTTATTACCTCTCAGATCCTTCTATGTTGCTTTTAGTGTCTTCTTGTATTGAATAACTGGACTTGTACTCTCAATCTTCTACACATTTTATTATTGAGTTTACACAAAATTACTTCCAACTCAGTATTATAAAATCATCAAATGTTGGAGTTGGAAGAGAATTTAGGGATCAGATAGTTCAGTCTTCTCAGTTTATAGAATACACCTGGTAACAGAATCCTGTAACTTTAGAGTTTTTTTTTTGTTTGTTTGTTTGGGTTTTTTTTGGTGTGTGTGTGTGTATGTGTGTTTGTGTGTGCGTGCGTGTGTGTGTGTGTGTGTGTATCGGAATTTTTGTTTGGTGGCTCTTGGGGGTAGAAGGGTACAAGTCATGCAAATAAACATTTTTTTATACATCAGGGGAAATTCATGATTCTTAAATATTACTATCTACAATTTTTGTTAAAACCATAGAACTTTAGAGATTAATGGACTAAATTGATAAATCAGAAAGTTGAGCCCGGCCAGTTGCTCAGGGTTTCGCTAAATTCTGGGCCTGCCCTTGAGCCTGCGCTCCTGTTTCGTGCTGAGTATTCTAAGGGAATATAAACTTGAAAATGGCAAGATATATGTGTTCTACAGGAATTCATAAGGTGGGTGTGACATACACACCCAGACATAACCTTTTAAATCTTAAGTGCCATCACCCCCACTAGACACAAGCAGGGAGGCAGAGTCGTCATCGGACTGGGGAACTGGGCAGCCTGATTCCAGGCTGCTGCACGGTGACTCGCAGTGTCCCGGGACTCCACTCGGCTTTACAACCCGTCTGGAGGAGTTTTGTGCAACAATCCAGGGAGAATGGATCTAAGCTCAGTGTAACGTGAAACATCAGCGCTCACGCGTTGGCTCTGCACAAAGACCCAAGCCAAGGGCTCCTCCGCCGTTTGGGACGGTCTTGTTGCCCGAGGGCAGGGACCGAAATCCCCCGTTTTTCTAGATCTCCCAGGCAGCGCCCGGTCCGGATGCAGTGATGACGGAGACAAGGGATCTGGGAAAACTGAATACAAGATCCCGGGTTCTAACTCCGTCTCGATGTGAGCAAAGAGTTGGAGGCACTTGGAGCAGCGCATGCGCACCTCGTCCCCCAAGCCCTGGAGAGACGCAGCCCGAATTGGTTTGCCCGGCTCGGGTTTTTCCCCACACGGGAACTTGATCTTTTGTGTACGCATGCGTCCTATCCAGGCTTCGGTTGGTTACTGCTCCCGTCCGTCATTGAAAGAGCCAATAGAGAGAGCCCGAAGAGCACTTCCCGCCCAGCAGAGGAATGTTTGGGGTCTTTGTCCACAGGCACGCCTACTCGGGGAGTAGTTGGGGCGTCTATCTTGGCGCCTTTGGGGAGGGGCGCTGGGCCACGCTGCAGTACCGCTATCCCGTTGGCTACGTCGTGGCGGGGAAACGAAGCGACAGAGAGGGGACCGGTGGAAAGGGCAAGAGCAGCCCTTAGAACAGTGCCCGAAGGCCAGCGGCCAGCCGTTGATTAAACACCTCTGGGGCCCCGGGTGCCGCGACTGCGGTGACCTCTGCCGTCTGGGAGGCTTACAGTGTGGGGAAGGCTAGTGAGACAAGTGACGGTCGCACGCCTTCCACCTCCTCGCCGCGCTTTCGCCTTAGATGGAAATTCTCTTTCCAACCTCGGAGCCGCTCCGTCGTCCCGCCCGGCCCTGGCTGACAGGGCAGGGATTGGGCGGCACGAGCGGCACCAGCCTCCTCTGCACCGGGCGTGGTGACGGGTCTCCGCGGGGCCCGGCGGTCGCGTGACCAGCCCGCAGGCGTGCCCTCTCCCCCACCCGCTGGGGCCGGCGTCGCAGTCACCAGCTTTTTATTGGGCACGTGGCGGCTGATGCGCCGTAAAAAGGAGTGATTGTGGGCGGCCACCCTAGACCGAACCGCCCGAGCGAGGTCCCTCCAAGCCGTAAACGCTTGGAAGTGAGCACAAGGGACGGGGTAAATCTAACTCCATCCAACTGCGAGCACTAAATCCTGGGCCCCTGGGTTTGTCTGAACCTACCTAGCAAGGAAGTGAGCGAGGCTTGGGGAAAAGGGGCGGGCGGGAACTGTAGGAACGACCTCCTTCTGCCTTGGGGACTCTGTTTAACAACTGTGAAACAGGGCAGGGGAATGAATGTGCTGCTGGGCTAGGCAGTGAAACAGTGATTTAAAAACTGCAAACAGATCCAAGCGAAGGAGGGTATTGACTCCAGTGGGAGCCACTTTGAAGCTGGGGTGGGGTCACCTTATGTCCTTTTCATATCCGCTCTTCCTGAAACAAGTTTCCACAATCACAAGGCTGGAAAAGTTACTCAGCCCATGGGACTTAGGGGTGAGTCAGAAGAACATAAGCTACAAAGAACTGGTCTGGCCTTCTTGGCTGGAACACTCACAAACAAGCCTTTGCTTCCTGTGGCCCATGAGCCACCTCTTTAGGGGTAGAAGCCCGGTGGTGCTAATTCTTCAGTAGACTAATAGGTGAGCCCAGGAAACTGGGACCTTCTTTGTATTCTGTCTGGCATTTCTTCAGGATCTGGTCCTGTAGCTGCAAAGTAGAGAAGAAGCTGCAAAAAGTTACCACACCTTTGAACATATTTTTAAAAAGAATCATGCAGGTTTGTAAGTATTTCATGCAAAGTACACTTTCACATGCGTTATCTCATTTTAGCCTTGCTGAACATATACTGTGTGCCAGGCACTGAGCCAGATACAAATGGATCAGACAGTGCATTTTTAGCGGGGTGGGGGATACTGGGGATTGAACTCAGGGGACTCCACCTCTGAGCCACATCCCCAGCCCAATTTTGTATTTTGAGTTGCTTAGTGCCTTGCAGTTGCTGAGGCCCTCTACCAACTGAGCTATATCCCCAGCGTGAAATACTACATTTTTAAAAGGAGCTTTCAGTCCAGTTGTAGAGAAAAAATAGAAACTAGCACTTACATTTCCAGGTAGAACAAAATAGGTGCTATAAAGAAGGGGCAAAGCTGCCAGACATGGTGGGGCACATCTATAATCCCAGCAATTTGGGAGGCTGAGGGAAGAGGACCACAAGTTCAAAGCCGGACTCGGCAACTTAGGCCCTAAGCAACTCAGCAAGACCCTGATCTCTAAATAAAAAGACAGAAAGGGCTAGGGATGTGGCTCAGTGATTGAGTACTCCTGGGTTTAGCCCCTAATACCAAAAAAGAGAACAATACACACACACACACAAACGAAGGGACCCAGTGAACCAATCTTTATTTCATCAATTTGGTCAAGAGAACCTAATGTTAAGGTTATATTAATATTATAAGGTAGCCAGGAATGGTGGTGTGTGCCTGTAATCCAAGCTGCTTGGGAAGATGAGGCAGGTGATTCACCAGCTCCCGGTGAGCCTGGGCAACTTAGTGAGACCTTGTGTCAAAATAAAAAGGGCTGGGAATGTAGCTCAGTGGTAGAGCTCCCCTGGGCTCAATCACTAGAACCGTTAAAAAAAAAAAAAAGCAGGGGCTGTGTGCAGTGGCACACGCCTGTAATCCCAGCAGCTTGGGAGGCTGAGGCAGGAGGATCTCGAGTTCAAAGCCAGCCTCAACAATTTAGTGAGACCCTAAGCAACTCAGTGAGACCCTGTCTCTAAATTAAATGCAAACAAGGGCTGGGGGTGGCTAGGTGGTTAAGCACTCCTGGGTTTAATCTCTGGTGCCCTCCCCCCAAAAAAGAAAGAGCAGGTGTTGTGCATATTCCTAAGACACCTCATTGTAGAAATGATAGGGAAATTTAAAAAACAAATAGGAGTGATAGAGCTCATAGACCTCTTCTTATCTAAGTATATCTATTTTCATGTATTTGACTAGTAGCAATAGTAAGTATCTGTTTCTTAATTATGTACTAAATTTTTCTTCTTGCCACCCTTGTGTCCTTGTTTAGGCTCTCCTTGCCACTTGTATGGGATCCTGATTGGGCCACTTGGCTCTGATGTTGCATTCCTTCTGGTTGATTGTCAACATTACTGCCATATGGATCTTTTACTGGCAGGACCTTTATGAAATGCAAATCTAACCAAGTTCCTCCTTTACTTAAAGTCTGTACCTAGCCTGGGCAAGGTAAGCATACCATAATCTCAGATTCAGGAGGTGAAGGCAGAAGGATCACAAGTTCAAGGCCAGCCTCAACAACTTAGTAAGACCATGTCTCAAAAAATAAAAGAGGGCTGGGAGAATAGCCCAGGAGAAGAGCACCCTTGGGTTAAATCCCCAGTACACACACACACACACACACACAAAGTCTACGTTTTGGGGCGTGCTGGAGATGGAACCCAGGGCTTCCCACACACTAGGTAAGCACTCTACTACTGAGCTACATCTCCAGTTTCTCTGCCTAAGATCTTTTGATGACCAAACATCTCCAGGATGGAGCCCAAGTCTCGGCAATCAAGGCCTCCGTGATGAATAAGGCTCTGGCTGCCTCCTCAGCTTCCCAGGCTATTCCTCTGCCCTGCACCTCAGCACTTGTGTCCCCTTTCCCATCCTCACTCCATGGCTGACCTGCTGTTCCCACTGTACAGAATGCCTTCTCTGCCCTCATTTGCCTAGGAAATTCCTACAGTTCTTCAAAATCCAGCTCAAATACTTCCTGTAAGAAGATTCTCTGATCTCACCAGTTTGAATTGGGGTACGCTGCGCCTCTTATCTCAAGCCCACTGTGGTTGGTTCACTTGTCTCCTGTCCCCACCACAGGTAAGTGTCTTGTCCTCTGTACCCAGTGTCTTCTGGTGCCTCACACAGAGTTGGTGTTCAGTAAATGGTACCTTTCAGACAGAAGGATGGCCCAAGTAAACACATAAGGAATGGGGTCTGGTATGCCTAGAGTCCAAGAATGTACAGGACAAGCAGAGATAAAGGCTGCAAGAGGATTTGGGTTGGCTTTTTCTCCCCCACTTTTTTAAAATACTGGGAATTGCAACTGGGTGCTTTACCACTGAGCCATAGTCCTTGTTTATAAATTTTTTTTTTTTTTTTTTTTTTGGTGCCTGGGATTAAACTCAGGGGCACTCGACCACTGAGCCACATCTCCAGCCCTATTTTCTGTTTTATTAGACACAGGGTCTCACTGAGTTGTTTAGTGCCTTACTAAATTGCTGAGGCTGGCTTTGAACTTGTGATCCTCTTGCCTCTGCCTCCCGAGCCGCTGGGGTTACAGGCCTGCGCCACTGCAGCCCGGCACGTTTTTGATTTTTTAACCCAGGGCTTTGTGCATGCAAGGCAAGCACTCTACCAACTGAGCTACTTCCCCAGCCCATTTAATTTTTATTTTGAGACAGGATTTAATTAAGTTGCTGAGGCTGGCCTGGAACTTGGGATCCTCCTGCCTCAGCCTCCTGAGTTGTTGGGATTACAGACCTGTACCACCATCCCTGCTCTGCATTGGCTCTTTGAAAGCCTTGGGAACTAGAGACTCTGCATCTTATATGATGAGCAGTTGAGAACCGCCAGGTGTTAGATGATCAGAACAGGGCGGAAGATGGGAAGATGGACCGGAGGACAGGCTGGGGTTGGGAAGCAGACAGCTGTTAGCTCTGTGGTACAGAAACAGCAGCCAGGAAGATGGTGACTAGCGAAGGCCACGCAGCTGTAAGTGGCCGAAGTAGAAGGTGAACTGTGCCAAGTCTGGAGATCTGAGGGCCACTCCACGAGGGAGGCACGGTCGGTAGCTGGGCTTCAGGCTGTCCACAAGGCAGAAGGGTGCCGCCTCAGTTGGACAGGGAGCTTGTCTGCACACACAGTGCTGCCCTCTCTGTGACTTAGCACCCTTATTTTCTATTCACACAGAGTCCTCCCTGGCGTGGAACAACACCTTAAGGCCACTTAGCAATCCAGGCCGCTTTGATCTTGTTGCACTCCACACTTCCTATGACAGGGGAAGAGCACTTAGAGAACCAGGTGCCAGCTGCATTTCTTTTTGTTTGTTTGTTTTGTTTTTCTGTTCGGTGCTGAGGATTTAACCCAAGAGCACTTTACCACTGAGCTACACCCCCATCCCTTTTTAGTTTTTTGAGACAGGGTTTCACTAAGTTGCTTAGGGCCCTGCTAAATTGCTGATGCTGTCCTCTACTTGAAGTCCTCCTGCCTCAGCCTCCCAAGCCACTGGGATTACAAGGCACCAAGGCACCCAGCTGACAGCTGCGCTTCAGAAGCTGCCCAGAACTAGTCCAGTGACTGACTACACAGGGACTGGGGAACGCAGGAAGGAGAACAGGCATACCTCATGAGGAAAGGAATACTGCTACACCTGTGGGAAAGGAACGGCAGGCCGCGGAGGCAGAGGTCCAGAGAGGAGATGCATGGAACAGAAGGGTTTTGCTCAGGGTTTGGATGTTAGGTCAGGACTGTTCTGGTCACCTTAGAGGAAGGCCTCTCTCCATGGACATGGGTGAGCGGGTGTACGTTGTGCCAAGGAGTCCTTGCCTGTCGCCGTGTGCGGTGAAGCCTGGGAACTGAAGAGCAGAGATGACTCTCTCGAATGGCAGCTGGCTGAGGCCTCGGTTCCTTGCCACATGGGCCTCTCCAGGGGGCGGTCACACAACACGGCATCTGGCTTCCTCCAAGGCAAATGATGAAAGAGACCCAAGTAGGAGCCATGACTTAGCCCTGGCAGTCACATGCTTCACTCCCACCGCCTTTCACTGGCCACACAGGACAACCAAGATGCGTGTGGGAGGGGACCAGAGAGGTGTGAATACCAGGCGGGGAGGCAGAGGTCATCTTGGAAGCTGCTTCCAGAAGCTGGCCTAGAGGACACTTCCTGCTTGGTTTCTGTTGTCCCTCTGTCCTGCTGACGGAGATCATGAGGTAATGACAGGGCTCAGCACAGACGGAGGCATTTTGCAGATGAGGAAACCCAAGCCACAAGGGCACTCCTGTGCTTGCCTGACTCCCTGTGCGCGGGCTGCAGCCTGAATTTTCGGCGCCCACGTCCCTGAACATGTGCTGTGATCTGTGAGGGTGTTCTGCCCCGGACCCCGACGCCAGCACCCAGCACAGGTGGGGGGCGGCAGTAAGCCAAGCGCAACACACTGCCACCGACTCGCCACCTCCCGCCCCTGGCACAGCTGTGGTGAGGGGGCACGGCAGGGGCAGCTCGGCTCAGCGGGGGGCGCTAGATGGGGGGGGCCTTTGGGACCTGTGAGAAGAGGGAGTGTTTCCCTGGCACTGTCAAGGTCCTCCCACTTGAGCCAAGAGCAGAGGGCCCTGCGGGGGAGGCTGCAGCTCGAAGGTGGACCACACCTGGGCCGCTCCTGTGGCCAGACAGGTTTCGGCCGAGGAGTCAGTCAGCAGTCAGAGGGCTGGACTGGCCTCGGGTGGCTTGGTTTCTCTGATGTCCCAGGGTCCCTCCTGAAGCTTCCTTCGAGCTAGACAACCTGTCCCCCATCCTGGGGCTAACTCCTCCTGGCAGAGCACCTGGAGCACATCCTTCAGGGACACGGGGAAGTGCTCTCCCCCCCGACCATCCTCCGCCACAGGTGAAGCTCGGGCCTCGAACCCTGGCAGGGCTGCCCCAGCCCTTCCTCCCCCCCTCGGCCGCACCAAAGAAAGCAAAGCCCAAGACGGAGTATCAGAAACGTGTATTCTTTTTCTTTTAATAGTAAACCTCTTTACAACAAATATAGTGAAAGAGTTTTCAAACAAAACTCATAAGAATCTCGAGGACTTCTGTCTTTTCTTATTGTGTAGAATACTAAGAAAGCATCACCGTACAGCACGAAAGAAATATCCAAAACAAACCAACAGCCGCACACTTGGACTCGCCCTGCCCGGCCCGGAAGGAGCCCCAGGAGTGTGGGTGATTGTCGGGTTTGGGGGTGGGTCACCTCCATGGCTGGTCTCCCCTCCCTTCCTCCCTCGTCTCTACCCCTCCCTCTCAACTGGGACAGAATGAGGAAGAGGATCCGGACTGCCAGGGATCAGCTCCCAGCCCCCTACAGGTCCCAGAGCCTCTAACTGCTGCAGGGCAGAGGGGGCCAGAGGCAGAGGAGGCGGGAGAGTTCCCAGGCTCTGTCCCTCTCCGGGAGAGCCTATCCCCCTACCCCAGGGGATTCCAAAGAGTCAGTTAAAAATATATAGATAGATATTTCTAGATACACTTTTACATCATTTGTCTCTCCAAACAAATAAATAATTAGCAAGAGAAGGTGCATTACTTCCTTCCTGTCCGAGGTGAGGAGGGCAGGCGGGCGGGACGGGATCAGTCTCCTGCACTGAGTGCGGTGTCAGGGAGGGGAAAGGCTGTTCCACTGAGGTGTGAGGGCGGTCCTCTTGCCCACTGTCCCTGAAAACTGTGGGAGACCTGGGAAGGGGAGGGGCCTTGGATGACTCCAGTGGTTACTTTGGCAAGTGCCCGGTTTTTCAGAGGGAGTGGGTGGAGGCAAATTTGGCTTGTGAAAGGAAGAAAAGGTCCCACTTGAGGTCTGGGTTCCCAGGGACCCATATATCTGGCCGGCCAGGAGCCCCTGTCCCCAAGAGAACTTGGGGGTATTGAATTATGGAAATGTCACATATTCACTCACAGCCCACCCACTACTGCCAAGGACAGAGAAGAAAGAACACACACACATCCGCACGTGGTAATCAAAATCCAGCTTGGCCTTCCGAGGCGGAAGGCAAAACTGGTTAAATATTGCACCGTGAACTGCAGGGGCCTCACCCCAGCCCGAATTGAATGGTGGCCAAGCTTGACCTAGAAAGGTGGGCAGACTGATGATGGAAGGAATAGCCTGAGAAGAGAAGGTCATTCGACGTTTATTGAGCACCTATCATTCACCCATTCAGCATTTACTGAGTGCCTACTGTGTGCCAGGCGTGGGCAAGGCTCTGGGAGCACATGTGTACATGACTATAACCCTAGCTTCTTTTGAGGCCCTGACAGAGGTTCCTTGATTCTTGCAACACCCTCTGGGAACCTTCGGGTGGCGGGGGTGGGGGGTGGGGTGGCTGGGGGGCTGGATGTGCCACATCCTTGTGGTCAGCAGGTGGGGTGAAGCTGTGGGTCAGGAGGGATCACTGCTCGGCTGGGGGAGAGCCTTGGGGGGAAGAGAACCGGAGTTGTGCTCTGAACGCGGGAATTCCCTGAAGGAAGCCGTGTGTCAAGGTGGGGACTGAGTGGAGGCGCAGGCTCCGGAGGGAACCCGGGAGAGGTAGGCGCAGGGAGAAGCGAAGGGGCGGCTGCCCAATCCCAGAGCGGAGGACAGAGCGGTGGAAGAGGGAGTGAGGGTCCCAGAGCCAGAAGCCAGGGCAGCCACCTGTCCCACTGTGAACACAGCCAGCGCAGACACAGGGACGCCCTGCACTCCGTCACACAAAAGGCCACCCACACAGTCATGCGCCCCCACACAAACACAAAGGTGCACTCAGACACAAACACCAGATGCCCTCAAGAACACTCAGGTCACGTGTGGTCACGCACTCCTCTCTGCTACTGGTTCCTTCCTGTGTCAAGTGTGGGAATACTGCAGAGGCTGGGTCACAGGGGGGCAAAGAGGGTCATCTACCACAAAACTGGGCCTGGTCTAAGGCTACTCTCCAACCGGAGGAAACCCCACGGGACCTGGACTTGCGAGGAGTGGGGCGGCACCCCTGAGGGCAGGTGGTGCTGGACACGGCCGGGCTGCCCCTCCAGGCTGAGCTCTGGTCCAGCCCTAGGTCTCGGGACCCCGTGCTCTGAGTGCCCCTTGGGCTCCTTGCCACCGCCCCACCGAGGAGGCAGTGGAGCAAGGCCACCGGGCAGGGGACGGGAGGGGACGGGAGAGGAGGGAGCAAGAACAACAGCAGAAGAATCTCGCCTGTACAGTACGGGCCTTTGAGTCGTTATTATTACAATATACTTTGACAAAAATAGAATCTCATTTCATATCAGTACAACAACAAAAACAACAACAACAAAACAGTTTCCTGGACTGTTACACCGCTAACGTTTCCAAAGGTTGCTATTTACAATTACAGTAGCCAAGAGGGACGGTGGGACAGGCCTGGAGGTGGTGGGACAGGAGGTAGCGAGACAATGAGGGTGCCAAGAGCAGGGGGTGAGGAGGGCGGGGGACCCAGGAGGGATCGGGAGGAGCCCTCTAGATGGAACCCATCTGTAGGGACCTCCCACCCCTTGGGCCATCCCAGTGTCCACTCCTTGGGAAGCGTGCAAGGCAGAGGAAGTCCCCTCCCCATACCTGCCCTCAGGCACCCCGGGGAAGCCTAGGGCCCCACTCTGCCCAGTCCTGGAGCCACCTCCCTAAAGGTCCTCTCCACACGTCTCCCTGCACACGGAGGCCAGCTGGACAGGGCTGGGTCAACGGAGGGATGGGGAGCTATTGCACTGTTTATCTTAGAGGAAAAAGCCGGGGGAGGGAAAGGGCCCCCCTTCGCCCTCTGCCCAGCCCTTCGGCCCTCCTCAGCCCCTCTCCTCATGGTTCGGTCTCTCTCTTCAAATGTGCTTCCAGAGAGGCCACCTCTACCCCGTCCCCGCCCAGGTTCCCAGGCAGTCTTCCCAGCCCAGAAGCTCGGCTGCCACCCACGACCTTGGGGTGCAGCACACAAGAGTCAAAAGGGTGTCGTGTATGTCGGTTATTTTGGGGCCAGGCTTGGGCCCCGTGTGCCCAGAGCCGTGTGGCAGCCAGCAGAGCGCCCCTGCCTCTCCTGCTGCCCCCCCACACACACCAGCAGCCCCCGGCCTCCAGCCTGCTGTGGGGTTTTGCTGTATGGTAGTTTTTTGGTTCTTTCCCTCTGTCTGGGGCATGGCACGGGGGGCTCCAAATGCAGGGCTCGGCACCTGTCCTTTCCCAAAGGCCTACTGGGCCCCCCTTCCTGCAGCATATGTGTACAACGTGCAAAGTGTCCCCCCCTTCCCGCAAAAAAAGAGAGCCCCCGCCAGTGAAAATGGCGGGGGAGAGAAAGAAGGGACGAGAGCATCCCTCTCTCCAAAGCCAGAATCCAAATTAAAAAAAATATAATAATAATAATAATAATAATATAATAATTATACACAAATGTAACCGTCAACAGGACACAGGAGCACAGAAAGGAAGTGGGGGTCGAGCGGGAGGAGCCCAGGACAGGGTGGGCGGTGAGATTGTCAACTCTTCATCGGGGAGGCTGAGGAGGGGAGAGGGAATCGTCACTTTAATGTCTGCGGAGAGAGGAGATGGAGAAGGGGTGTGAGGGTGGCCAGCTGCGGGTGCACCCCACGCCCCTCTCCCCGGGCCAGGAATGGGGCGGCGGCTGTGGGGGCGTAGAGCAGAGGTCTGATGCTGGGGGGCTGGGCTTCAGCGAGGAGGAGGGCTGTTGGTGCGCCCCAAAGGGCTGGTGGCGGCGCCGGCCACAAGGCCTCTCCAGTGGGAGAGCAAACAGTGGGGGCATGTGGGGCGTCCCCTGGCGGGCGGAGCAGGCAGTGCAGGAGGAGGGACGAGGCTACAGTACCCAGGTGTCGAGCCGCATCCTCTTCACGGCGGAGCCCTCGGCCTCAGGCTCAGGGGCCGGGCGCAGCAGGCCCAGCGTGGGCCCGAAGTCCCCCCGTCCGTCGTCCCGGTCCCCCGTCTCATAGGATCCCCCTGCTGGGCTGCTGAGACCGTCACCAGGCTCAGGGCGGGCGGCGGCCGGGAACACAGCTGGAGGGGGAGGCGCGGGGCTGCGCTCGCGGCTGGGGGACACGGGCTCGGACTTGATGCTGATGTGCGGGTGGGTGGTGACCGTGAGGGCAGCACCCACATGGGGCAAGGGGCTGCCCGGGCTGGAGGCAGGAAATGGGCATGGGGTGGGGGGGCCAGAAACAGAGGGGTAAGTGACAGGCAAGTGGGAAGACAGAGACAGAGAGCAGGAGAGAGAATGGGAGCGGGAGAAGAGGGAGAGAAAATGAAGGGGGGGAGATAAAACAGGCCACTTTAGTTCTCATCCTGTCACCTTCTGCAGCCTGGGGCTGGCTGGGGGACAGGGCCCAGAGGGAGTCTCCTGGGCCGGTACAAGGTACCCAACAGAGCTTCACGGGAGACCCACCGAGGGACAGGCGGGGACAGGCGGCCCTCCGCAGGACCCCCTCTCCCTCCCCTCACCCCCAGGCACCCACGGCAGGTCTCGCGGCAGGTCTCGCGAGGACTCACATGAGGTTGCCGAGAGACACGGGGACCAGGTGGGGCTGCTGCTGAGGTGGCTGCGGCGGCTGGGGCTGCTGCGGCTGGGGCTGCGGGGGCTGCGGCTGGGGCTGCGGGGGCTGCGGCTGCGGGGGCTGCGGGGGTTGCTGCGGCTGTTGCCAGGCGGTGACGTTGCCTAGCGACAGCCCCCCAGGCGAGCTGAAGGCCGGGAGGGAGGAGAGTTCTGCGCTGGTCAACTGGTAATCTGCAGGGGGAAGGCGGAGGGTCAGGACGGGAGCTGAGGGCCAGCGCCAAGGGTTCAGAGAGGCACTCAGGGAAAGGCAGTCATAATAACAGGAGGTGCTTTAAAAAAACATAGGCTGAAAAGACGGGTGGTTTGGGCTGGGGATGTGGCTCAAGCGGTAGCGCGCTCGCCTGGCATGCGTGCGGCCCGGGTTCGATCCTCAGCACCACATACAAACAAAGATGTTGTGTCCGCCAGATACTAAAAAATAAATATTAAAATTCTCTCTCTCACTCTCTCTTTAAAAAAAAAAAGACGGGTGGTTTTAAAAATAGTGTTGAAAATTTTTTTTAAAGAAAAATTCTGTGTAGGTATCACTTCTGTGATGACAATGATAAAAAGGAAAAGCCAAGGAGAACAAAGGTGAGCAGGGAAGGTCCAACTGTGTCTGTCGTTACCTGTCTGACTCTCCAGCTGCCTTTCTGAGGCAGTGGGGACCCACAGGGAACCCTAGGCACATGAGGCCCAGCAAGCAAATGTGCCACCATGCCCACTTCTGCACAGCCCCAGGAGTCTGCAGTCTGTAGAGACCTTCACCAACAGCAGGGGCCTGGGCCCGCACTGCACCACAGACGCGGAAGGTGCACCTTGGCTCCCAGTCCTCGCACTCGGGTGCAGGGCCTCGGACACAGGGTCAGGCCAAGGCTGCACCTGGGGGCACTGGTTTTCTGAAACATCTAGCTTGATCAGTGAAGACACTATGATGTTTGCACTGCCACAGAACAAACACAACCATGAAGTGCCCCGCAATGTTTCCCGTTGCATCCTGTTCGGACAGTTTAGAAAATGTCTTCCCTGAGGACCATAAAGATGCCAAACTGTGACGGGGGAGGGCAGGCTGGGGGTCGGAGGCGGGGCATGTCCCCCAGTCAACCCGAACTACAGCCCTCTGCTGGGAGTCCTAGGCCATCTGCTCCGGCCACATTGATACAGAGAAGATGGTGTCACCTCTGCAACACTGCTAGGAGGCCAATCTTCCTGGCTATCTCCACTTATAGGCCCTGAGAACTTGGGCAGATGACGTCCTGTCTGCCTATGAACGGGAGGCAGTAATCAACCCAGAATAAGCACACAGCATCTGCTGTGAGGACCAGAGAGGTTTTTTTTTTTTTTTTGGGGGGGGGGTGGGAGGAGGGGATTCAGGATCGAACCCTGGGGCACTGAACCACTGAGCCATATCCCCAGCCCTTTCTATATTTTTATTTAGAGACAGGGTCTTGCTAAATTGCTTAGGGCCTCATTAAATTCCTGAGGCTGGCTTTGAACTTGCAATCTTTCCGCCTCGGCCTCCAGAGCGCTGAGATCCCAGGCGAGCGGCACCATGCCCTGCGGGACCAGAGGGTGGCCACTCAGGAGGCACACAGGAGTGTCTCGGCACCTGGTGGGTATTCCAAAGATCACCTACTATTACTTTACAAATGAGGCAACTGTAGCCTGAGACCCGAGGTACTGGCCCAGTGGCAGAGTTCAGGCAAGACCCCAGGACTTTCTGTGATCTCTGAACCTCATCCAGAGGTGGTCCATGCTTGTCCCTAACACTGGCCACAGTTTTGAGATGCCTGTATTTAGAAAGCAAACAAAGGCAAAAATGGGCTCCGGGACTGACTGGATTTTTCTAGCCCTTGGTTCACGAACCCTTGCCGGAAGTCCCTCAGTGAGAAAATGATAAGAGACCCAACTCAGTGCTGCCCTACCTCACAGACTCCGGCCCTGTCTACTGGGAGGCTCAGCTCCCAGCCACCAGGCAGTGCTTGGCCCGCTCAAAGAGCCACCACAGTCAGACCTCTGCAGCCAGCGTCAACAAGGGACCAGGCCCACCTCTTGCCCCAGACACCACCAAGATCACCCCCAGCGCAACCTGAACCAGAGCCAGGATTGTAAACAGTGCCAAGGGAGCAGCATGTGCTCCCTGGGTCCTTGTTTACACGCCTAGGGTCTCCTGGGTACACCTGACCCTCAGCCGAGCTGGCTTAGCCGCTCTGCACCAAGAGGCCGAGGAAGGCTGCCTTCGGAGAGGAGGTGGGAACCCAGCGCACGTTCCTGAGAGCCAAGGGCAAGTCCGGGGTGGAACCTGCCTTTCCCACCGTGACCAACAACAGTTCCCAAGACTGGCCTGCTAAACGCCTGTCCCAGGTCTCGACAACCAACTGCCCTCTTGCTTCACAAGACTGTGGGAACGGTGACCACAGGCAACCACTGCGGCGGGATTCCTAACAATGGCCTGGGCTTCCCTCTGCCACCTGCTCCCCGCCGCTCTGCCTTCAAGGAGCCAGCTCTGCTTGGTGGCCTCAGTCCCAGTGCACCAGGAGCGAGCCTCCCCACCCATGCTCCCAGAGATGAGACTGGCCTAAAGGTGACACCTCAAAGCTGTGGGAGTGGGCATGTGCGAAGCTGCGTGGGCAAAGGACAGGGCTGACAGACACCTGGAGTGAACTCCCATCCCTTCACGCTAGAGACCGAGCCAAGGGGCTATACCACCGAGTCCTCCCGGAACAGGGTCAGGTTAAGTTGCCCAGTCTGGCCGTGAACCTGTGATCCTCCTGCCTCAGCCTTCTTAGTTGCTGGGGTTATAGGCATGTGCCACCACAACTGGCCAGTATTCTACATTTTTATTTGCTAAATCCAGCCGTCATGGGCATGGTGGTGCACACCTATAATCCCAGCAACTCAAGAGGCTGAGTCAGGAGGATGGTGAGTTCAAAGCCAGCCTCAGCAACTTAGTGAGGCCCTAAGCAACTCAGTGAGACTCTAATAAAATACAAAAAAGGGCTGGGGTGTGGCTCAGTGGTTCAGTGCTCCTGGGTTCAGATCTCTGTACCAAATCAATCAAGCAACCATAATTAAACGAGGAATCCCCCAAATCAACAGCTTTCCTCAGACTGTGGCTTCCCTGGCTTATTTATTTATTTATTTTTGGTACTGGATGAACCCAGGGTGCTTTACCACTAAGCTACACCCCTGGCTCTTTTAATTTATTTCTTTAATATTTTATTTTTAGTTGTAGTTGGACACCACACCTTTATTATTATTTTTTTATTTTTATGTGGTGTTTGAGGATCGAACCCAGGGCCTTGCACGTGCTAGACGAGTGCTCTACTGCTGAGTCACAACCGCAGGCCCTTTTTAATTTATTTTCTAATCTTGAGATCTTCTTGTCTCAGCCTCTCGAGTGACTGGAATTACAGGCATGTGCCACAACCCCTGGTTCCCAGCATAGCTATGTTCCTTCTCTGGTCACTCGTCTGTTCCAAGGCCAAGTGCACACACGTAACGTGGACACTCACCTGTGTTGTAGGCGGTGGGCATGGAAGAGAAGGGGAGGCCCTGGCTGAGCAAACTTGGTGTTGCCACGGAGACCACTGGGGTGGTGAGCGAGTGGGTAGACTGGGAGACCCCGAGGCGCTGGGCATTGTTCTGCAGGAGAAAATGTCTGTCAGGAGGTGCCAGACGGGTGGGCTGCCTTAGGAGGCCAAGATCAAGGTGGGGCCTCAGCATGGAGGACCCAGAGGTACCCCAACACGAGTTGGTGCAATCACAGAGACACTGAGACCCCTGGAGAAAAACATGCACAACTGGCTTCACTCTCACCCACACATGCAAAGAGGAAGAGGATGCCCCAACACTGGCCCTGTGGCCGCGACCCCAACACCGGCACAGGCTCCTAGGGCAGAGTGACAGGAATAGTGAGACAAAAGCCATCGCACTACAGCACCGGCCCTGGGGAGGCGCGTCGGCATCTGGGAGGGGACGCGCGGCCTGGTGTGGCGTGTGCCTGCGTGTACCACACACGTGTGGGGCTGTCTGCCGTCTGCCGCTGAGTCACTTGTTTATTCCAACTCCACACTGGGGCCGGAACTGCCGCTGTGCTGGCCGCCAGAGCCTGCCTGCCTTTTCCAGTCTCTGGCCTCCCGTCAGGGAGCTGGGAGGAGGAGCCCCTGTCCCACTCCTGGCCATGGGCGAGCATGCAAGTGTGTAAGAGAGTGGCCGTGCATGTCTGTGTCCAGCCCACTAGGCTTCAGCTTCCCCTAGAAAACCGATGTCACTGTCCACTGGCATCCCCCACAGGGTCCCTGTCCTGGGTTCCAAGAATGCTGTGTGGACCACGCAGAGTAGAGGGCTAGGGGGATCCTAGGGCCTAACCAGGCTTCGGGGTTGAGGCCTCTGGGGCCTGAGGGTGGCCTCACTCCACTGTGTAGAGACACGCGTGTGTACGTGTCGTCTGATGCAGCACCACACCTGCATACACACACACAGGTCCACCCACATGCACGACTGCCCCTCACCCCACCCCGTTCGCCTCAGTTGCCAGGTGTGCACTAAGCACGGCAAAAACCACACCCACACCACACACTGAACACCCAGGGAAAGGACAAGACACGGGCGCTCCATGCTGGGACCCAGAGGAGTGGGCTGACCCAGAATTCAAAGCACCACAAAAGTCTCATGGCCTCACTTACCAGATCTAAATGGTCCTCAGTCTGGGAGCAGAAATAAAACCAAAGGGACGGTTCAGTCTCTGGTCTCTCCCCTCCCCCACACCACCCACCCACCTCCCTGCCTAACAGCAGGCACTGGCCAGCCCTGGAGGACAGAGCTCTGTCCCAGCCTCCACCAGCTCGGACACCCCTCACCATCTACTCGGCAACCTCCTGCTACACATGAGACCCTTTCCCCATCACAGAACCTTCTCTCCCAGCCCCCGTCCTTTCTACTGCCTATTTACCCTGGCACCTCTATGCTCCAACCTCTTAAATAATCCTCAGGGAAGACAGAGCTCATAAAAAGCCATGCATACATGATCTCTCTTGGGAAGTCCTACCTCCTGGCCAACCTTTATCTCTCCTGCTTCAGCTCCGCTCTCTCCCTCCTCCCAGCCTCCCACTTCCAGCCCAAGGCCCAGACACCCACTTACCAAGTGATGCATTAACCCCTTTCCTCCCTGGGAAGTGATGACCCGCAGGTCAGGCTTGCGGCTGGGGGCTCCAAGCTGGGCGCTATGGGTGGGCGGCGGTGGAGACTTGGCAGGGATGACCTTGTTTAGGCTATTGCCATTGGCCACAGGGAGGAGGCCAGGGGAAGCCCGAGCACTGACATAGCCGTTCCCTGGAGGAGTGAGGAGGTGAGGGTGAAGGGCAGGCAGGCCGGCCCCGTGGTCCTCTCTTCCCCGCGCCAGGACCCCTTCCGCCAGGACCCCCCCAGCCATGCCAAGCTGCCTGCGTCCCCACCACTTTCCCAGAACAAGAAGAGGACATCTTGCTCCTCAATCACTGGGTTCCCTTCCTGCCTCCAGGCCACATGTGACAGGGCTGGGGTGGGGGCACCAAGGACACGCCGGGAAAGCGACCACTGCTACTGCCCTGCGACAGCAGAGACCCCACAGCTCAGCCTCTCCCTGCGGCTCTCTCCTGTCATCTCCAAAGGCTCCCCAACCTGCCCCCACAGGACCCACGGGGCTGGGGGACAGGTGGCGACGCGGGATCCAGGCCTCTGCGGAGCCTGGTCACCAGGGCTAACCACCAACCATTTGGGCTGCTCTCTGCTGTGTGCTGGGGACTCTGAGACTTGGACTGGTAAAGGATAAGCTGCCCATGCCTTGGGGGAAACAGGCCATTCACGGGCGGTGACGGTGTTGCTGGCCCTGAGGGACTGATGGCATAGCACCACCACAGTTAGAGTGGTAACTACCCTTCACGTTTGCTCCCCTCCACAACGGGCATGCTATCTCATTTAATCCTCACGCTAACCCTGAAAGATAGGTGGTCCTGAGCACGGGAGAGAGGGCTGTGTCTAATGGCTTGTGGGGCCACAAAGTTGGCGGGAGGCCAAGCAGGGTTTTCACCTGCTTCCCACACAATGGACCCCAGGGCCAGTGGGTACAGCTCTCCCCTCAAAGTCTGTGGGAACTTCTCTGGTCCTCTCCTTGGACAGGGAGGGGTACTGACCCAGCTTCCTGACCCCATACGTGATTATTGCCAGGAGGGAGCCGACGCCAAGCTCAGGGACTCTGGGGTTCAGGGATGTACCAGTGACTGCAGGCAGAAATGCCACCTTGCTCTGTCCCCTAAGAGCATGCTGTTGCCCTCAAAGTGTACTGCTGCCTCCGTCCCAATTCCCGGATCACTCTGAGAATGGCAGGAATGTCAGGGTGACGTCAATGGTGACATTAGAAGTCACAGTCACCCAGCTGGACAAAGACACAAGACAGGAGGGCCTATGGGCTGCTGGGGGTGGGACAGCCTTTCCTCTGTGGCTACAAGTACATCTAACATGTGGACCCTGTGTGACCGGGCACACGCGTGTGCAAGTCTCTGCCTGCTGCTCCTCCAAGCACGGCCAGGCCACCCCGTCCTCAGGTCCCAATCAGACCCCTCTAGTCAACAGGAAAGACCTGGATTTTCTGCTCCAACTAGAAACGCTGGTTCTCACAGCCTGCCCGCACTCCCTGGCTCTGCGTCTGCTGGCCGTCCACCCCACTGCCGCAGACACCAAAATCCAGCAGCAGAAACATCCTCCCGCTCTCGTCCCCTTCAGGGACTCCACCATCCTGTGATGCTCCTCCCCTAATCTAGGTCCCTCCTGGCCACTGAGCAAGCATCAGGCCTCCCGGTGCCAAGCAGGGCAGTGGTACTCACCCACGGGGCTGGGGCAGGCTCCATTAGCAGTGCTGAGGTCTCCCCCGAGCATGGCCCCTGGGGAATGAAGCAGAACCAGGGTGAGCTGGCAGCACTCCCCCGGCAGGGGGGTCCGGGGACTGACCAAAGGGGGCTGTTGAGGAGTGCTGGACCCTGGGCCCGTCCCTCAGGGGCCACACAAACACCGGGATGCTGTGGTAGGTACAGGGCAGGCCCACTTTTGAAACTGGGATCCCAGAGTCCCCTGTGCAGCTCATTCGCACCTCCTCCTGCCCCCACCCGTCTGCTCACCCGCACTGGCCGGCCGCTGAGGCAGGCCTGGAGACACGCTGTTCCTCTGTAGTGCTGGCTGCTGGGGGGACAAGAGCCGCGGGTCTGTGAGGGACGACGTCACCAGGGAAGGGGTGACCAGGGAGCCGCTGGGGTTGCTGAACTGCAGTGAGCTCTGATTGGACACGGGCACCGTGACAGGCATGGCAAAGTTGGGGGCCGGGACAGCTGACTAGACAGAAAAAGGAGGGGCAGGGTCAGACCAGGTCAGCACCTTTCCCCAGACCCACTCCGCCTGGGAGGACAGGCAAGGGTCTCCTGAGCTCTTGGGTCAGAGTCTCCAGTTCTCTGCCCCCGGCCGTCCTGAGGTCCTGCCTGCCACTCCTACTAAGGCAGATGGTGGTGGGAGTGCTCTGAGATCCAGCTCTGGCCCAGAGAATGAAACTACGGTTCTGTTCCCTGCAGATGGACCAGGGACACCCCTAGTGGAGGCAGGTTAGTCCTCAGCCAGGCAGATCACACGGGAGGAGGTTAGCCGCCCTGGGTACAGACCCAGGTTCACACACGCAGCCCTTCCAGGCCTGGGCCACGGTCCCAACCTGCTTCTCCTGCAGTCACTCACCACCCAGCCTGCTGCAGAGGGGTCTACCCTCTCAGCGCCTGCCCCTTTAGCACTTCTGCTGCCCTAAACACTGCTGAGTGCCTTGGGTGGGGGCTGCGGAGCAGCCCCAGGGTGTTCATCCCAAGACGACTGGACAACAAGCCCCCTGCACTGTCCTTTCCCTCAAGGACCTCGTGTCATCTACATGTTTCTTGCTGGCAAGGGGGACGCTCCATGCCTCTCTGGCTCATGCTCCATCTGAGATGAGTCGCAGCACAGGTCACGGGGTTATCCTGACCAAGGTCGCAGGGTCCTCAGTGGTCACCGCTATCCCCAGCATGGCTCAGAGCAGAACACCCAGAGGCAGCCGAGGGCCGCGCGAAGCCACACCATGCACCACAGGGAGGCCCTCCATGCGACTACTCACGGCCAGTCTATAACTCTGCATCATTCTATCAAACTCCTCGTCTATCTTTTTATACTTCTCCTCCGTCTGGGGGGTCAGGGCAAACACCTCGTCCACCTCAGGGCTTTCACACTCCCTGTGCTTCTTGTGCAGCGCCTGGGGGGAAGGGGCCGGAGGGGGGGCCGACAGAGAGAGAGTGAGTGCAGCTCACCCCGTAGCGCCGGAAGAGCCCGTCCAGCTCCTCGCTGGCGCGCCGGTACTTGTCCTCCAGCAGGGGGCTCTGTTCCAGCGAGTCCTCCCCGTCGGGCTCTGGGCTGTCGCAGCCGTTGAAGCCCTTCTTCCTCAGGGTCTGTAACCGCACCACTAGGTCAGCGGGTGAGGGTCCTCCGGGCCTCCCTAGGAGCCTTCAGGCCCCCCAAGATCCCTGCTCACCCAGCCTCCTTCCTCAGGGTGCCCAGCGCCACCCAGGCCCCCGCCTCCCCGTGCCTCCACCCCATGGCATCCCTCCACCCCGTGCCCCCAGGCCCATGTGAAGACCTACAGCAGGGGGCGGCTGCAGAGCACAGGGACCACGTGGGAGCGCCTGACCCGGGGAGTGCGTGTGGCCAGCACTGTGCTTCCAGAGCCCCACGTGGGCAGACTCAGGGGAGATGGCTGAGGGGCTAGTGGCCTGGGTCAGCCCTGTCTGGTGAGGCCTGG
The DNA here is from genome assembly GCF_021218885.2 of Marmota monax. Lineage (NCBI taxonomy): Eukaryota > Metazoa > Chordata > Mammalia > Rodentia > Sciuridae > Marmota > Marmota monax. The sequence continues at coordinate 787,464 of NW_026694593.1, read as the reverse complement.
CCAGAGGGCACTGAGAGCTTCCTAGGGGAAGGTGAAGTCAGGGGACCCTGCCCATCCCAACCCAGGCTCTGCTCAGAAGAGAGGAGAGAGAATTTAGGTAGGGACAGAGAGGGAGAAAGCGAGACTCAGGAGAGCCAAGAGGGGACAGCAGGCCCAGGAACTGGATCACCACAGCGACCTGAGCAAAGAGGAAGCACTTGCCGTGACCCAAGGCTGCCCTCTACGTGCTCAAAATGCCTTTGTGGACACTTGCCTTGTTTCTAAAGTGAATGTAAAGTTCATGTTCTAGTCTGAAATCTGTCTTCTCTAATGTAAAAAAAGAGAATTCCCCCCAATCTCTGAATCTGAAGGAATTTGAGGCCTACAGCTTCCTGGGCGCCCTCCTCTTCAGCCCAAGTCTGCACCCCACGGTGCATACCCAGTGTGAGACCCGGAGCTGGGCTGCTTCGTGCCGTCCACACAGCACCCTCCAAAGCAGGCTCTGGCCCCATTTTGTGGAGGGGGACACCATGGTTCAGGGAGGCCAAGCCACCTGCCTGAGGCCACATGGCCAAGAAAGGGCAAAGCTGAGTTTGAAAGCTTGTGTCCTCCAACAGTTCACAAGGTCAGCTCTCTTTGAAACAGAAAAAGAACCACAGGGGCCCACTAAGGGACAGTGACAGAGAAGGAAAGAAACAAAGGGGAGACAAAAATTAATAAATGAGTAAGGGAGTCAGATGCAGGAACCGACCACAAGATGGAGAAAAGGGACAGGGACAGAAAGAGAGCACAAGAGAAGGCAGCAGACAGAAGTCCTGTCGTGCTGGCCGCAGGAAGGGACTCCTGGGAGCGCGGTGGGCAGCACACCTGACAGCCCGGGCCCAGGCGCTGGCCATCCACCTGGACTGCCCCTCCTCCTTCCCGGGGCCGGGTTTGTGTGACAGGATGTGGGTTAACGCGTGTGTGCAGACTGAGGGGCTCTGGGGCGGCACCGCGCGTGTGCGCGAGGACACAGGCTGCGGGCGGTGCCCGCCACAGGCCCACCTCGATGATGTCGGCGTTGGTGCGGCTCTCGTGCGGCTCGTTGTACTCGGTGTACTTGAGCAGCACCTTGTCCATGTCGGTGCTGGCGTACTGGAACAGCTTGTTGGAGTGGTTGAAGATGATGAGGGCGATCTCACAGTCGCACAGGACGCTCAGCTCGTACGCCTTCTTCATCAGCCCGAACTTCCGCTTGGTGAACGTCACCTGGAGGAGAGCAGCTGGTGTCCAGGGCTGGCTCAGTCCAGGAACCCCTGCCTATGAGCTGGACACAGCCACTGCCCTCAGAGCTCCCATTTTCAGGAAGACACAGGAGTTCCTAGTCTGAGGAAGACAGTTACCTGGCCAGCATGTGGCCAAGATGGAGTCGCAGCCTCGGTACCACAGGGGAGAGGGTTAGACGGCCAGGCCTCTACCCCTCTGTGCTAGGGACTAGGGAGAGGTCACAAGGAAAAGCAGAGGGCTCCTAGGATAAGAGGAGGGAAAGGATTCATTCTGGGGTTTGGAAGTGTCCAGGTGTGGCCTGAAGCCTGCATATGGCGCCCGGGTGGGGACACAGGTCCATCTGGTTAAAGCAGAGCCTGCCCTCCTGGGGCACAAGGTTCCCGCAGCTGTAGGGAGGTGGGGGCTGCTCTTCTCCTGACTCAGCCCACCCCTCTGTCCGAGCTCTTCCTCTCCCAGAAGCCCCCCATCAAAGATCGGGGAGGACGTGGAGCGGGGGCCAGCTCCCGGTCCTCGCCTACTCTGGGGCTCCAGGACTTCCTCACCTGCCGGTTCCGCTCATCAGTGATTCGCTGAATCTGAATCTTTTTCCTCCCCATCTTCTCTGGAGGTCCTCAGTGCTAGGGAGGGAGAGGCTGCTGGGTGGCGGGTCTCGGCACCCCTCACACTGTGCTCATGAACGTCTGGAACCAGCTCAGTTCATGGTCTGCAGGACACCTTCTGCACGGCCTCCTGGGAGGAGAGTCACAAGAGCACTGTCAGGCCCCAACGCTCAGCCATGCGCTCCTTGAGGACATGAGCCAGGCTTACAGCACCCCTGCAAGAGGCTGGCATCGTCTCCTCCCCGTCCTCAAAATGAGGCCATGCTGGCTACCTGTGGCAATGGTCTGCCAGACCAGGCACAGGCTGGGACTCACACCGGGCCCAGGACTCTGGTCCAGGCTCTTCTGCATGGTCATGTTGCTCTCGGTCAGGCAGAGGACATGGAGCGTGTAGCTGCTCAGGGTCTGGATCTTAGAGAACACCAGTATCTCCCTCTGCTTTCCAGAGCCTGCCTTGCTCCCCAGTGACCCCCTGGCCCAGAAGAGCAGTTCACCTTCTGGAGTCTTGAGAGGGGACACTTGCCAAGGCCAGCAAGCATGGTGTGCCTCATGCCAGGATGGGATGTCTCTGGTACCCCTGGTTCAAGAACATACTAGAACAGGTCTACAGCAGTGTTCCTACACCAGCTCATGGAACCCCAAGTCCTGGGGTCCCACCACCACCTGCCTTCAGCCAGAACGCCCCCACGACAGTCTGACTTATTCAGCAGACCTGCGCCTAAAACCTTTGTTTGGAGAAAGGGTTTTGCTGCTTAAACCCACCAACCACTACTCCTCATAAGAGATCAGCAGAAAAAGAAATTTAAAAAGAATTTGTTTGGCCAGGCGCAGTGGCCCACGCCTGTAATCCCAGCAGCTCAGGAGGCTGAGGCAGGAGGATGGCGAGTTCAAAGCCAGCCTCAGCAACCGCAAGGCACGAAGCAACTCAGTGAGACCCCGTCTCTCAATCAAATAAAAAACAGGGCTGGGGATGTGGCTCAGTGGTTGAGTGCCCCTGAGTTCAATCCCTGGTACCCCCCCAAAATCTGTTTTTTGGCAGTGCTGGGGGTGAAACCCAGGCTTTAGGCCTCCTAGGCAAGTGTTCTTGCCCCCGGCCAAGACCCCAGTGAATCTTTTCTATGAAGGGTCAAACATCTCGGCTTTGCAGGCCACACGATGTGTCTAGAACAACTCCCACTCCGCCTGCCGCGTAAGCACCTGAGGGAACGCTGAAGCAGGTGGGGGTGAGCAACAAAACTGCACGAGAGAAGGGGAGACCCGAGTTCCGCAGGCCCTGGTCTCTGCTGTGCGCCGCCCACAGCCCTGAGTGGCCCAGCAGACACCGGCCCCGGCGCCCCACTCCTCACTAACTCCCACTGCCGGGACTCCAGCCCCAGGACTCCGGCGCCCCTGCTTCTCGACGGGACCCGGTGAATCTGTGCTTTCTAGGCCGTGGTGGAGTGGGCTTCAGGGAAGGGGAGGGCAGCAAGGCCCAGGGTTCCTGGCCCAGCCTGGCGAGGGCAGGACGTTCCCAGTCCTCCTGCACCCACCTTCCTTCTCTCCTGCCCTCCGGTCTCCCTCTGACCACCCTGTGTTCATGAGCAGGCGCTGGCTGAGATGTAACCTCTGGCAGACTATGGCCAGTTCTGTCCCCTCCTCCACAGTGGGAGAACCCTCTTTGTTCTCATGATCCTCCAAAAAGCCACTCATGCAGTATCTCTAGCACTCACCACGATGTCAATGTTACACTCTGTGCTTCTGATTCATGCCTGGCTTCCCTGAGACTGAAGCTTCCTGAGGGCAGGAACTACATCTGTCCTTTTCATTACTCTAGACCCTGTAAGGAGCTCAGGAAACACCTACAAAAAGACAAGACTGTCTCATCGTCATGGCCCTTTGAGAAGTCCTTCTTGCAGTCTAACCTCCATTAGTCCTGCTGCAAGTCGAGCTCCTCTCACTCTGTGCAGCTAGAACTTGTCCCTCTCCTGACTGCCCTTGAAGCTCGTTTGTTTGGACACCACTCACCCTCCAAATACCCCCCTGCCACCTCAGTCCTCCGCTCTCCCCACCCTTGGGTTGGCTGGTGCAGCGGGTGAGACTCTAAAGTCTTCTAAGGAGCAGCCCTGAGCACATGGAGATGGAGAGGATGGGGTTGCTCAGGCAACTGTTGCCTGGCAACCAGCTCCCTGGCTGATCTCCTACACCCCCCCACCCCCGCCTCATGCTGGGGGAGCTGGGATGAGAGAGGGATCAGGACTGAAAAGGCAGAGAAGCCACAGAGACCCAAGGAGCATCCTCTGACAGAGGGAAGTCAGGGTTCAACAAGACTAGGCCCCATCTAGCCCACTCCCTCCAAGGCAGCTCAGAGCACTTTTTATAATTCCACACATTCCACGGCCCTTTCCCCACTGCTGCTCCCCCTCTGTGCCAACACTGCCAGAGGAGAAGATGTCCCTGCCTTGGGCAGTCCTTCCTCCTATCTAACCACAAGGCCTCCTACAAAGCAGGCTCAGTCTGTACTAACCTGATTCCCCTTCACTGCAGGTTCTCTGAAAGCCCTAGGGCAAGAACATAAACTCAACCATGACTTTCAAAGAGGGTGGCTGGGGCCTACATGAGCTCAAAGGACCCTAAACTGACCCCAGCCAAGGTGTGGAGGCCTAGCCTGCCCAAGCTTCCCTCCTACCCCATTAGGAAGATTTTAATGAACACCTGGACCTCCTTAATTAGCCCTCTGCCTAATTACCTAACCAACTGCCAGCAGCCAGAGGCCCGGGCATCTGTCCCCCAGATGTGAGCTCTCCTCCCGGCCTGGGCTGGCCCACTCCTCTTCCCCTCCAGGAAGCCATGGCCCCTGGCTGCCCTGCTCTCACCCTTTCTCCTTCACTCTGAGCAGCCCTGGCCTTGGGAGGCCAGGTCGGGCAGGTGGCCTTCCTGCTGAGGCCCAGGGCCTGCTCCATTCTGACCTCAGGCCACAGCTGTGACTCCTTTGGCTGGCCCATCCTTGTCAGAGAAGTGCCCCTTCAAGGCTCTGGCTGCCTGATTCTGACTCACCAACTCAATGGGCAGGGCAGGGCAGGGCAGGGCAGGGCTGGCAGGGTGGACCTCCTGGGTGGGGTGGCCCTTCCTGATGGAGATGGAGGAGGAACACAGGGGACAGGGCTGTGGGGCTGGCCCCGGATCTGGGAGGGAAGGACAGCTACAGAGGGGCCCTGCACACAGAGAGGAGGTGGTGAGGCAGGAGCCCAACAACGGACAAGGCGGGCAGTTGAAGGGACCCGAGAGCAGCGGGGACCCCACAGACAGCAGCCATTTTCCCAAGCTGGGCTAAAGACCCAATAGGAACTGTGGTTATGTTTATATGCAAATGAGGGACACTGCAAGGTACAGTGCCTGGTCTGGAGGGGACATGGAGAAGCAGCAGGCCCTGCCTCCCAGTGACACCTCTTGGTACCTGAGCAATATTCAAACCATCCTCGGGTTTCGGAATGATGCTATCTCGGTTCCTGTGTGAGGTGGCCGGGCCAGCCGGGGAGGGGAGCGGTCAGGGCAGCCCCCCTCAGAGCTGCAGCTGCGCAGGGCTGAGCAGGGCTGTCCTTAGGGAGGGCCCGAGGGCTCCTTTCCCACGGCCACCTTCCTCCTTCCTGGCTGTCAGGGGAGTGCCTCCCTCTCTTCTCCCTGGACCGGTCCATCCCGGCTGGCCCTCTGTCCCGGGGGCTCAGAGGACCTGGGGGTGCAGGCCCAGTGCAGCACACGCCAGAGAGGCTGGGCAGCGCCCCTTCACAGAGCCCCGGGCCTCAACCTGCGCTCATTAGGCGGCCTGTCCCTCCCTCGCAGGCTGCTTGAGGCTGGGAACCGAGCTGGAGGGGCAGGCAGGAGGCGGGAGACAGCTGTCACCCCTCCGCCCGCCTCTTCCCTGTGGCTGGGCTGCAGGGCATGAAATAAGCAGCAGGGCTGGGGGAGGGGTGACAACCCCATCCACCTGTCACCCCCCAGTCAGGCGGCCTCCAGCAGCCTGCTCACTAACGAGGGAGGAGCGTGGGTGAGGCGGGGGTGCAGAGGGGACAGACGCACAGACACAGGAAAGGAGCCTGAGCAGCAGCAGCAGCAGGCCCGGAGGCAGAGTGGGCCGCGGTGGAGGGCTGGCCAGGGCCGGCCAGGGAGCAGGGGTGGGCGCAGAGCTCCGGAGTGGGAGGAGTCAGGCCAAGCACTGCCACCGCTCAGACTCTGGTCCCTGGGCACCAGGCAGCGGGCACCCTCCCTGCCCTCTGAGAACTTGCAGTCCCGCCAAGAGGTAGACCAGGGCGGGGCGGGGCGCCTGGGCAAGGGAAAGCAGAGGCCAGGGGCCCTGGGGCCCTGGCTGAGGCCCAGACTCAGCCCTGGGAAGGACTATCTGCGCTCTGCCCATCTCCCAAGGGCAGAAGGGTCCTGAGGAGGCAGAGGGAGCACCCAGGACCAGCTGTCCAACTCCAGCCCCCAGGGAGCGAGCCCAGGCTCAAGCCCTGGAAGCCATTCCCGCTGGGCCTCAGGCGGCCTCCCCTGAGCCTGCGCTCCCTGGGTGCCGGCGCAGGGTGGGCCTGACTCCCCCGCCCAGGCCAGAGGCTGGGGCATCTTCCCGTGGTGCACTAGGAAGGGGGGCATGCACTAGGAAGGGGGGCACCGTCCCTGGGAAGCCTGAGGGAGGCAGAGCCCGAGGTCCCACTGCCCCACCCCCCGCACCCCATACAGCCCGATTCTCACGCCCCCGCACAGCCTGCCCCCCACCCCGCTCCCGGCCCTCCCTCCCCTCCTTCTCTCCCCCCCTCCGAGGGCTGCTCTCCCCCCAGTTTTTCTAGGATCGCAGCCCAGGGCAGGCCCCAGCCCCACCCATAAACTTGGGTCAGACAGGCTTCTACCCAAAGACCTGGTTCCCACCATCTTCCCTTCCCTCAGGGACTCCTCCCCCGCCCAGCAGCCTCAGGGCTGGGCAGGGGCTATTTTTAGCCTGGGCACTGAGCTAATTTTAACTCACCGGCTGGGGACCTGGGGGCGGGCTGAAAAAGGGCCGTCCAAGAAAGCTGGGCCTGGGGCAGGGGAGTCTCGGGTCCCAGGCACCTGCGCCTTGGCGCTAGGGACAGGAACTGACCTGAGGAGCGCAGGGTGGGGAGCGAGGGCAGCCCTCCCGCAGCTTCCGCTGGACAACTCTCCACGCTCCACCCCAGGCTTCCCACCCTCTCCTCCCCGGAAAATCTCCCGGGATGGGGTCATCCTGTTCTCTGCCCAGGAGATGCCTCTCCACTGAGGGTCTGTCTCCTGAGCCTCCTCCACTGCTTCCCCACCCCAGCTTGTCCTTCCTGTAGTCTAGCTCTCATCCTTCCTGTGCTGCAGGGGGCTGTGCGGCTCCCTATGGAGGCAGCAGCTCCAGCACCTCCCATCCTAGCTCTGACCTCCCCTGGGGACCTCTGGGCTGGTTCCCATCTACTCCTCCCCCCACCCCCACCCCAGAAAGTTCCTAGAGAACCCCAGACTGACCTCAGGAAGTATTTGGGGGCAACAGGAGATGGAGTCCTGAGGTGGGGTGAACAGTCCAGGGAAACGTGGGGACTCTGGGCTGGGCTTTTAGTCCCTGCTCTGGCGCCAACTCACCCTGTGACCTTGAGCCAGTGAATGGGCTGCACCCTACTGACCAGGAGCCTGGGCAGGTAGAGTTCCAGGCCAGACATACTGTCCCTGTGCTCTTTGGAGAGGCCCAAGAGGACTGTGTGCATTTACAGAGGAACAGCCCAAGAGGTGACACAGGTCCTCCAGCTGCGGGGGGGGGGGGGGGGGGGCAATCTGGAGGCCGGGAAGACGTGTTCTAAAGGGGAGCCCCTCCACCAGCTGCAAAGCACCACAAAGGCTCACAGTGGGCCAAGGCAAGTACCAGGTGGGACACGCAGGCCACCACAGTCCCCTCACACATCTGGACCACCAATCAGACCCAGAGCTTAGGGCCTCCCAGGGTCACTGTCGTGGTCTGGCCCAAGGTCACTGTCAAACACTGGTGGGGCTGGTTCTGAAACTCGAGGTGCTCCTTGGGCCCCACCCAGCAGGCCTCGGCCTGACTCACTGGCGCTCATTTGCATGGGATTTGCATAGTGCCTCTGACCTCATTCCTTCAGATCCCACTTCCCACCCCACCCAGACCCCAAGGCACCCGGAGACCCCAGCCCAGTGTCCCAGGCCCTGAAGCCCCTGGTTCCATCTCCTCCCCCCCCCCCCCCCCCCGCCAAAGCACTGCTGAATGTAAACACCCCCGGCAACAGTGGACAGCTTTGGTCCAGCTGGGTCCCCTCCGTCCAGGTCCAGGCAGGGATGGGGTGAGGTCAGGAGGAAGGGGGATCTGCCGAGGCTCCCAGGATGAGGTCCAGCGGCTGCCCACTGCCCTGCTGCCCGGGGCCCCAGTCCCCTTGGGGCCATGGCTGGGCATGAGTGGCAAGGCAGGGAGCTGTCCTCTACTCCTGTCTCCATGCCCATTTCTAGGACCCACTCCAGAGTGCGGAATGAAGGATGTGGCCGGGGACAGAAAAACAGACACAGACTACAAAGGGGACCTCTGAGGGCTCAGTCCCTAGATTCAAAGTAGTCTTGGGGCTCAAAACTGCTTGTCAGAAGGTACCCAATCCAGCATGGGCAGCTGGTGACATTTGGGAGGGCAAGGAGGCCCCAGCATTGAACTCCTACCAATGAGAGTTGGCAGACAACCAGTCCCCTACCTACCTTGAAGTCCAACCTCCATCTGTCCAGTTACAGTATCTACACTTCTAGCCTTACTCTCAGAAACAAGGAAGCCCAGCAGAGGTCTCCTAGCCTGGGAAGTCCTTCCTGCTATCTAACCACCATCCTTCCCACAGTAGCCAACCCTTCCACTGCAACCCAAGCCCATTTCAGTCATCTAAGCAAGAGTGGTGGACAGGGGCCCCTGGCCATCAGAAGCCTCAGTTGAGGAGAGGTGGGGGCGGTTGGGACGGTTAGTGTGTCACCTTCCACCTCCCCACCCTACTTCCCCCTGGGGTCTTAAGAGACAGAAGTGAAAGTAGCAGCTGGGGCTTTGGGGCGGGTCAGCTTGAGAGCCGTTGGGATGAGCATAAGGCCACCAGTGCTGGGTTTGGGCTGCCTACCACTGAAGCGGGTAGACTGCTAGTTGGACAAGGGGAGGAACTGCCCATGAAAATGAGAGCAGGGAGTAATGATGATCCCTGGCCAAAGGAATAAGTGGAGAGAAGCAGGCAGCAGTTCCAGAAAGCCACTGTCAGGACGGCGCTCGGTCCCCTCTCTTCTCATCCACAGGACAGAGGCGGGGCTGCTCTGCTGAGGCACAGGAGAGCCGGGCCCTGGCCACGGGCCCTCAATCTGGACACCACGGGTGCTGGGGGAAAGGGAGGCGGAGGGTCAGAATGTGACACCCACACCTCAGACAAGGGACAGGGGACCGGGACCGAAAGAGGCCAATCCAATCAGGGAGAGCAAATCCTCCTAGAGACATCATGACCTCGAGAAGCCACCAAGGATTTAAAGGGGCCGCCTGGGGCAGTGGCTGGGTCTCCTCCTCACTGGAGGACAGTCCTTGAAGCCCCTGGCAGGGAGGGAGGGTGGCCGCCAGGCAGCTCCTACAGGATTAGCTCGCTGCTCTCAGGAAAGTGTCAAGTGAGGCTGAGATGCTCAGCCAGACGGAGGGGCCTCGCAGGCAAGGGGTGGGGAGCAGGACCTGCGCAAGGCTAGGCAGACCCATGTCCCCAGACCTGGCGTCTCACCCTTTCACAAGGACACTGTGCAAAGTCCCATGGAACTTCTACAGTAAGGACCTCTGCCTACCACGCTCTCCCTGCCATTTCTACCATCTGGAGCTAGCCTTGCTCTGAGGGGGAAGTCCTGCCTGTTGTCTACTCTCAATCTCTCTGCTAGGCTTTACAACTAGGGCCCCACCCCCGGGAACAGGTGAAGGGTTCCTCTCTCCCCTGCCCTCAGCTCCCCACCCTCGGCTGACAGGTGGGAGAGACAAGAGGGAGCAGCTGGGCCAGGAGGCCTGTCCCCACCCAGCCAGCCTGGGCCCCGGGCCTGCCACACAAGGGGTCGAGTGGAGGAGTCAGCACAGATCAGGGTTGTGGGCAGGAGGGGGCGCAGAGGTCAGGGAGAAGGGTGCAGGAGAGGGCTGAAGCACAGCCTTGCCGTGGGCCCAGGCCTGGCCCTCCCCTGGCCCAACACGACAGCGCACCTGCCCTACAGGGAGGGCTGGAAGCCCAAGGTCACCCCAGCCCCTGCTCCATCTCCTTGCCTCCTATCGCTGGATCCAAACACCGCTTCTCCTCCACCTCACCCAGCCTCCAGTGGGCCCGTCTCCCCTCAGGCCTGGGGACCCAGGTCCTGGCTCTGTCCTCATGGGCCTCCCCCAGGCACTTGCTGGCAAGGAGACCACGGGGAACAGCACCGTCAGCCGGGAGCAGGGGCAGGGGTGGCTTCTGAGCCATGGAGGCAGCTGGTGGGAAGGCAGACCCCTGGGCTCCCAAGCCTAGCCCTGGGCCTGCACGTCCCCCCAAAGCCTCCCGGCCCCTTCCAGGACACCAGACGCTGGCAGACAAGTCCTGGGTCAGGCGGTGCCACTTGCTGAGCAGCCCTGCACGTTTTCTCACGGAACCCCTCTCCTTCCCACGGGGGACAAACAGCATCACCTCCTTTAACAGACATGAAGATCAACTTGGAGATGGGCAGGGACTCGCCCAGGGGCATCAGGGACAAGGGGAACAGGAGGGCTGCCTGCAGGCACAGTGTGCCCCTCATACACAGGACTGAGGGGAGGGACCGCTCTCCATGGGAGCTCCTGGCCGGGCTCTGCCCTGGGACAGGCCTAGCTCCTAGGGGGTCCAGGCCTCCCACTCTAGCCCCCCTCCCCCACCTCACGCAGAAGCCCAAGGGGACACTCATGGACACTCAGGATGGGGCCGCGTGTCATCTGCTCCTGACCCCTTGCTCTGGGGGCTTTCGTCCAGACACCCAAACCCACAGGCAGCCCCTCCTCGGGGTCCAGGGTGTCGGGACTCTTAGAGGATGGACTTAGGCCCCTTCCCACAGACTCCCGGCCTTCTTCCCACAGCCCCTCCCGCAGGACAGGAGCCTTCCTTCAACCTCAGTCAGAGCCCCCAGCCCCAGGGACAGCATTGTCACTTAGATCTCTGAGGCTCAGTTTTCCAGATTCTAAAAAAAATAGTGTGGGGACAAACAGTCTCCAGACATTCCCATGAGTTCTGGTTTTGGTGAAGGACACATCCTAGAAGACTGGGTGAGTGGGGCATGGCTGGGGGCAGCTCCCCGAAAGGGCGAGTAAAAGCCCCTGACCTGGCGTCCCCGTCTGCGATGGCCAGCTCAGGGAGTGGCCAGAGCGTACAGCCAGAGGCACCTCGCCAAGGCCAGGGCCTGCTGGGAGGGCAAGTTTAAATGAGTAAATATGGTCCCGCCTGGGTGTGGCCAGCCACAGGGAGCCCTGGACAGGTCCCTCCCCTCCTGGCCCACAGCAGGAGGGCGGTCAGACAGCAGCACCAGGTCCAGACAGCCATCAGGGCCTGTGCAGAGTCAAGGGAGCACTCCCCGGCCTCCACGCGGCCAGCAGCGGTCTGCAACATGGCTGGGCTCCCTGGAGGGCAGGCGGCGGCCTCCACCTGGGGAAAGGCCAGACATGGAAGGCCTCGGGGTCACTCAGGCCGGGGTCTGCCCCCAGTGCCTGAGAGCGCCCAAGAACCTGATGCCTCCGAATGGCTTCCCTCTTTAGGGTGGGTGAGTAGGGAGGGCGACAGAGACCTGTGACTGACACCAAGGCACCCAGATGTCCCATCACCAAAAGGCAAAACTCCAGTGCACCTGGAAAGCTGAGGCCCCCAGAGGGTGACTTACCCAAGGACACACGGCCAGTGTGGGGGGCGGAGACCAGTGCGCCAGGGCCAAGGAGAGGGCCAGGTGGGGGAGGGACGGAAGCCAGCCAGGACGCCTGGACTCACAGCCGGCTCTTTACTGTGCAGACGGGGCTCTCGCCTGCCCATCTGTGGTCTAACCTCAATCCCTCCTGCTCTCTCGCTCTGCCCTCAGTCCTCTGGCCTCTGGTCCCTCACCCTGGCCCCGCTCGCTCTCCAATCCTTTAATCATCTTTGCCACTCGCCACCCCCTCCCCCGCAGCCACAGCTGCTCTGCGGGTGTCTACACCTTCACCACGTGTGCCACCAAGCGCTGTGGCCCCCCATGGCGCAGGGCCTGGGTCCTTAGCCAGGCTAAGTCCTGGGGCCCGTGTGACCTGGTGGCCCCCACACAAGTTTCAGCCCAACCCCCTCCACACCACACCAAACCGGCACCAGACTCTCCCAGCCCTGCTGAGGGAGGGGTCCAAGCCTACCCTCCTGCAGCTGCAGGACAGACTCCTCTCAACACTTTCTGTCCTAGGCAGCGGAGAGAAGAGAAAATAAATACTCCAGGAGCCAAACAGCACCAACCCACTGGGCCAAAGGTCAAGGCCTTTTAGCAGAGCCACAGGAGGAGAAAATGCTTTGTGATCCCCTCCGTTCCCAGGCCAAAGTAAAAGCTACCATCTCTTCCCAACCTAGCTGCATTGGGAAGTTCTCCCTGGAGTCTGAGCTTGGTCCTGCCTGCTGTAGTTGTAGACAGAAAGGGCAATGTGAACACAACACATCCAGACACCCAACTTCTAGAATGGAGCTCCTAGGACCTAACACCACCCTCTCCCCCATGAGTTAAGTCACCAAACTGGGACAGAAGGACAGAAGGTTGGCCAGACTCCGGCCCCATGACTAGCTCATAAAAGCCACCAGCGATTACAGTGATGCTAAGGCTGTGTTGCCCGCCATGAGCCACGACAGCCTCCTTCCCTCTTCCCTGTACAGGGAGGTGACTGCCTCAAGCCAGCTGGCCACGGACAGCCATGGACCTGGGGGGTGGGAGGACCTGCCACCACAGTGCCACAGGCCCACGCCAACCCTGATGATGGGTTCGCCTGGGTCCTCATCCCACTTACAGAGCCTGGGCAGACGCAGGAGCGCCGCGTCCACGGGGAAGACCTGCGCCGGCCACCCACTGGCTCCTTACTTCAGGAAGGCCACCTGTCTGCATGGAAGGGCAGACAAGCAGGGCTGGCTCAGACACAACCAGGGAAACGCAGGTCGCACCCACCTGTCCCCATACCCCTCCCCCACTGAGGCCCACAGGTGGTCGGCAAAGTGACCACAGGGCCCCCACCAGGCTGGGGTAAGCGCTCAGACTCTGGACCCGATGCTGGCCAGGGAGGATGAAAGGCCCAGCTGGCCAGGAAGAGAAGGTGGACAGCACGGGCAGAGATCCAGGTGTCTGAGGGCAGGAGGACCAGGGACACCCGTGGCAGAGGCACCTTTCCAGGGCAAGATCAGAAGAGGGTGCGAAGGGCACTAATCCCAAAGCCTCCCCTCCCAGTCCCGGGGGGCCGAGGGCACCCCCTCAGACTCCTTGCGGCTGCTCCTCCAGCCCCCAACCTGAGGTGTCCCCCCACCTTCTCCTCCCCATCCTACCTCCCAGGAAAGACCCAGGGAAGATTAAAAAAAAAAAAAAAAAAAAGCCCTGCTGGAGAGAGATTATATAACAGCAGCCAGAAAGACGATCACATCTCGGCCTATGAGAGCCAGGAGCTCCGAGGGGCAGAGCCGGGCAGCGGAGGCCTCCAGCCCAGGGCCACCAGCCCCAGAGTGGGGTGGACAGCAGGCAGCACCTGCCACCCTCCTAGACCTCCACCACTGTTTTAGATGCTGGTTTACAGCAGACACAAGTTTCAGCCCAACCCCCCACATAAGGGTTAAGATGCTTTCTGACTGGGTCCTGGGGACCACCACCTCCAAGAGCATGGCTGCTGTGTCTTCCTTCCCAGTCTCTATTTACTTTGAAGCTGAGCCTGAAAGAGTGGAGGGACTAAAGCTCTGACACAGATTTGCTGTGTGATCTCAGGTAAAAAGCTCAACCTCTCAGGTTGCTACAATAGAGCAAGTAAAACTCCTCCTTTCCCCAGAAGAATCCCCTTACAAGTGTACGCACACACGCATCCATACACACACATGCAGACATGTACAGTGTTTGCTGGAGGGACAAGGGAGTCACAACAAAGAAAATATGACCACTGAGACCCAAATGCCATGCTGGGGCAAGCCAGGAAAAAGCTATACCCAAGCTCCAATGTCCCTGAATTGCTCCATATAAAAAGGTCCTTAGCCCCTCCCACACTGATCCCACCCCACCCCCATCTCCTGCCCACCACCAGGAAACCACAGGAAGGAAATTCACTCCCAGGCAAGCTGTGGGATCTGGGACAGCCAGGCTAAGTCCTGGGGCCCGTGTGACCTGGTGGCCACAAGCAGGTGGACATCTGTGAACACTGACATGTGCCTCTTCAATGCCTTCCTTAGCTACTAAGACCTCCCCCTTGGGGGCTTGGAGGAGAGTGGGGGGTGGTCACCTTCCTAATTCCAATAGGCCCAATCTCATGCTGGCTCAGGCTCCCCTACTATCTCCAGGCCAGAGCAGCCCAAGGTCACCGCCCCAGACGGCAAACTTCCCACACTCCAGGCTGGCCCCTGAATTGCAGGGAGACCCACCAAGACGATGGGAGGAGGGGTGACTAAGATCCACCCCCAAAGAAACTAGCCTCTGAGGAAAACTCAAATGGGGGGACGCAGAGAAGGGGGACACAGGATGCGCCCACTGTACCCTCCCCCAACCCCCAACAGCACGCGGTAGGGGAGGCACAGAGCCTCCCACTTCGAAGGACAAGTTTGGGGTAACCAAGTCAGCGGCTCCAAGTGTGCCCAGACCCCGGACTCCTCCTTTCTTGAGGAGACCTGTAAGGGCTGCTAAGAGGTCAGCGGGAACCATTAGGGGGACAGACGCCTTCCCTGGACCCCTGTTAAACTCGGGCTGACGGGAAGGGGGCTCGCACCGCGGTGGGAAAGTGAGCGCATCCCGCTGCCCTCAGCGCTCCCTCCCGAGCCCCCACTCCCTGGGCAGACCCCAGTCCCCGCAGCTCGGCCTGCCATAGGTGGAGGGGAACTGGAGGACTCTGGCCCAGACGTGGACCAGCTGCAAACTTCTGGCCAGGGGCTTCTCCAGCTGGGGCAGCGGACAAGCCAGGTCAGGGGGCTCGGAGAGGAGCTAGGAGGTCCCAAAGAGGGAGCTGCGTGCCCACCTCCGGGGCCACTCGGCGTCCCGACTCCACCGGCCCGGGCACGCGGGCCCCGGGACACACTCACGCCCCAACCCACCCCGGTGTCATCTGAACAACATCCCCGCCCCCCCCCTTCCCAAACAGCTGCGGCTCCCGCCCCCGCCCTCCCGCGGCCCTCCCGGGCCCCTCGGCACCATTCGGGCCAGGAGGAGGGAACAGGCGGCGCGAGGAGGAGAGAGAGGGAGGGAGGGGGGCCGGCTGTTAAAATGTCAGTCGCTCCCGGCTGTCACCGGAGACCCCTCGGAGGAAGGCGCCCCTTGGCCGGCCGCTGGGAGGCCGGCGCGACCCCAACCCGCCCGCGCCCCCGACACCCCAGGGAATGACAGCCCACCCCGCGGGGCCCGCAGCCGACTCCCTAACACAAACAGCCCCGGGCCCCCGCCAGCGCCACGCGACGACGCGGCGCTCTCCCGCGCGCGCCCGGCAGCCCCGGGGCTACCCCAGCCCACCCTCGGGGGACGGGCCAGACCACCCTCCGCCCGGGCCGGGACCGGGTGGGGGAGGGGGCCTCTTAAAGTGGCAGGCGCATTATTTTTCTCTACTCACCAGCCCCTGAGGGAAACGGGGTGTCACGGCAGGGAAGGGGTAACCCTCGCCCCTGGTCCGGGGGATCTTCAACACCGGGAAGCCGCAGCTCCGGGCGGGAGGAATAATAAATGAGGCCGGCGTCCGCGCGGGCCCTGGGCGGCGCCGGGGGGCCTGGGCCCCCGTCGTGCGCGCGGGGGCGGGCAGGCGGACGTCGGGCAAGCTGGGGACCAGGGCCGAGCGCCCGAGCCGCCTCGACAGTTGTTGATATTTTGCTTCCTTCCTCCTTTCAGGCTCCAAAGGTAACTCCTCCAGCCCCCGGGAGTCGAGGCCGACGTAGGCACAGCTCAGCCTAGCTTGAGGGGTGGGAGCAACGGCGGTGACGGACAGGCGGAGGAGCCAATGGGAGGAATCGTGGGGGCGGAGGGGCGGGGCCCGGGAGGGCGGTCCCGGGGCGCGGCCCCGCCCCTCGCTTCCCTCGGGCCGGCCGGGCCAGGCTGGGCCGGCCCCCACCCCTCCGCCCTCCCAAGCTAGGCTGCGGCGCCGGGAGCGGCAGATCCCTCCGCCTGCGGGGAGGGAGGGAGGAAGGGACTGAGCGAGGCCAAGTGGGAGGCGAGACCCAGAGGCCTTTAAAGGGATCGGCCCGCGCCCATGGTGCCCCTCGGAGCTCGCCGGACGGCCGCCTGGCGCTGCTGCCGCCACGCGCTCAAGGAGGTCCTTCTCGGGGAGGCTGTGCGCGCAACATGCACTCTCTCACCCGCACACTCGCTCCAGGAGCCCCAGGAGGGCTGGGAGGTGGGAGTCTAGGTGGAGAAATTAAGGGGCGGCTGTAAGTGGTGAAAAGACTCCTTCTCCCTTACTTAATGGGTGACAAAGCTCCACTTAAAGGACCACGTTCTTTCCTTGGGGCGGGGGGTTACCTGAGGAGCTCAGTTGCTCCCTCTACCTGTGACAGGCCCCCTCCCCTCCCTGGGCCTGGCTCGGCTGACGCCCAGCAATTTAAAGCGACAGCTCATAGTTCTCGGGTGACCTAATCTTTAGTGCCTGGCGGGCCCCAGCGCACTTACTGCCGAGGGGGCAATTTAAAGGGGCGGGACCCTAACCACCACCACCACTACCCCTCACCACCCCACCCCGCCTCACAGGAAACATCCAGAAGCATCTTGTTAAAGAAGCAATAGTAGCTCTTTAAAAAAAAAAAAAAAAAAAAATTTTTTTTTTTTAAATTTCTGGTTGCCTTAGGGTGTGGTGAATTTTGAAGTGCCTTACCACAGGAGTGTGGTACCATCCTTCTGCCCATCGGGCTTGCTGTCCAACATTCCTGTTATTTCCAAGTCCTGCTGCTTTCTACCTGGAGCTTGCGGAAATGATGGAATCTGGCATAGATCTCAACTGAATCTTGCAGAACAGAAGGGCACTCAGTTCTTCACACACCCTGATTTCTATCAGGCTGGGTTTGATTTATGGGACAAAGACTCAATTCTGGGTTAGTGCTGAGAGACCGATATATACAGAGAGGCAGCAGGACCTGGTGGTTAGAAACATCAACTTAGCAATCAATCTGCTTTGGTTCAAGTTCTTACCCCACCTTTTATTAACTGTGAACACAGGCACATTGTTTAACTCTCCTTTACCTCAAGGTCCTCATGGGGGAAAAGAAGATGGTGGTAAGTTAGTACCTAACTCAAATTTGGTGTGAAGATTAAATTAGTTCATGTAAGCAGATTGCCTAGTACAGGTGCTTCACGCTGCATTATGACAACTCAGACTTTTGTGCCAAGGGCTGGTCTGAAAAGACCCCTTTTAGTCCACAAGAAGACGAGTTCCATGGGTCTGTTCTACCAGCAGATTGAAGGCCACACTCCTATTTCCTTGGCCTGTTTCCAACCTTTCTACCTGACTCCTTCCTCAGGAAACCTGATTTATACAGTGTCCCACTTTGTCCCCAAATGAGGAGCTTCTCAGTTCCCCATCGGTATGGGAGATGGGGCCTCCAGCCCCAGAGGTGTCCTTCCTCCCTGCCAGGCAGCGCTAGCGTGCCCCCAAAACTTCAGGGTAGGCAGGGGGAGCCCATTTACCCCTTCCCCAAGGACTTGGAGAAGAACAGCGCCTTGAGGCTGTGGCAGTAGCAGGATGAGAAAGTGCCCCCCCCACACGAGTGGGGAACCTCCCCTCACTTGTGGCCTCTATTTTTAGTGCTTCCCCAGGCTCTAGCTGGAGAAACCGTTTAGTCATCAGGGTGTTTATTTTCCGGCTGTTTCCGACGTCGGGAAAGCAGAATGTTGAGACTGGAGAGATCCAGGGCTGCTGGAAAAGACTTCTTAGGAACAGGCATGGGAACACAGCCTTTGGACCATCAGGTCCCACACCACAGAGGGGGGGACATCCAGAATGGGCAGGGGGCACCCAGGTCCCCAAGAGACCAAGACAGCTAAGTTCTCAACCTGCCTCCAGTTTGGAGGCTCTCCAAGGCAGAGAACCCTCTGGCCCCCGCTCCACTTGGAGGATTCTCTCCAAAACATAAGCAGCTCCGGAACAAATTCTTTCCCAGGACTGATTCCCAGAAACCCCCTCCCCAACCTCCACTGGATCTGCCTGGGTGAGCCTCCCGCCAAGCACAGCTCCAGCCAATCTCCAGCCTGAGGCAGGCCTGCCAGGGCTTTGATTGGCTGGCTGGTCCTCCCAGTCTTGGAATGTTGGGTCCTTAACAAAGGAATGAGGAAGGAAGGTGAGTCACCTGGGGAGGGTATTAAAGGGCCAGCAGCCTGAGGGACAAGGGAAGAGAGGCAAGAGTTGGAGTGATGGAATGTCCCACACCCTGAGATGCTGACAGGGTAATTCAAAGAGAACATAGTAGGAAATGCTGATGCTACAAGTGGGACAGCATTTAGACTATAGGAAAACCTTCATGAGAGAAGATATAATAATAAACATGAAGTCTTGATTTCCATGGTGGAGGGAGTAATGCTGCTGGAAGTTAGATGGAAATAAGAACTTCCTTAAAGTGATTACACAATCTTTTTGGGTTTTTTTAATATCGTTTTAGACATTGATGGACCTTTGTTTTGTTCATCTATTTATACGTGGTGCTGAGAATCAAACCCAGTGCCTCACACATGCTAGGCAAGCGCTCTACCACTGAGCCCCAGCCCCAGCTCCCAGTCTTTTTCTTCTGGCCCTTGACTTCCCATCCCAGAATCCTCTGGGTAGAAAAGGACTGACTGCGCTCAGATGCTGGGGGCTCATTTTTCCTCCCTCACCTCTGACTGACTACCTATTTTTTTTTCTAGAGAAAAGTCACCTAATTAGGGGCCCAAAACCGCAGTACAGTCCCCTAGAAGTCAGACACTAGGAGGCTCACCAAAGTCCTACAAAGAACACGCTGTATAAACTCCTTTCTACAGTAGCATCTTCCTAAGTTGAATGGCAAAGAGAAATCTACAATCCTTTTATTCACCCTTTCTCATGCTTCCCTAATCGGACTTCATTTGGAAAGGGTCTTCTGCATCCTCTTCTCCTTCAGGGCTGTCTCTCTAGCTGCCTGTTGTTCCATAACACAGGGAAGCCATTAATGCCAATCCAAGCTCTAACCCCTCTGGCTGCCTGGCTGGTCTCATCTTCCCCATGGCCATCTGGACAATCTCCAACTCGCCATCTCCATCGACCTCATCTCTCCTATTCGGCTGATCATTCTTTGTTTTTTGGGTGATCGTAGCAAAGGTCCCCCCATCTCTCCCACGTGACACCTTGCTTGCAAAGGGAAGGACTCTCAGCAGATAGTTCGGTGCATATACTCTCTGCGTGGACTTGTGTATCATCCCATGTCTGCTTGGAGAGCGCTCTCTACCCTGTGGGTCTCTCTCTTCAGTACACACCACAGCCTGATGACATTTTTGGCTTCCAATTTACACTTCTGACCAGATCCTGAGCTCCTTGAAGGCAGGACACTCAACTTTGGGTGTTCAGGGCTTGGCTGGGATAATGTAGAATGCGTGTTCAGCAAATGTGTGACATGAATCTGTATGGATGAGCCTGTAGCTCTGTGCCTGAGTTAAGATTGTCCAACTTTACTGAACATCTCTATTTGTCTATTGACAACTGTGCCAGCCCAGGGATGGGGATCTGGTCAGGGCTCCCTGTAAGTTCCACTTCAGGTCACAGTTGGGGGAAGGGAAGGCAAAGTCACTCAGAGAGCTGTCCAAGGCTGTACTGGCAGAGCAGTGTCCCAAGCTCAGTGCCAGGGCGCCTAGGGCCAGACCTGGGGCAAAGGGCAGAGGCCCCACCCTGGAGCTGAAGGGGGCAGGGAAGGGGTGCCAAAGCCGGGTCTCGGTCAGTGCATCCCCCCACATGAGCTCCCTGCCCGCGGCTGGGCAGGATGTGGTGGCAGCTGCAGGAGGGTGGGCAGGATGTGGGGGTGGGGGCAGCTGAAACGCAGTCTGACAGTCGTCTCCCCAGCTCCTCCCTCCTTCTCTCTTGCCCCCCCATCCGCCCCCTCCTGGTCACGTGCTCCTAGCCTGGGCACCGGCGGACTATTTCCCCCTTCCCGCGGAAGGACATAATTGATATCGTAAACTCAAGTCGTCACAGACTTCAGCTGTACCACGCCTTTTTCTTGCCTCATAGCTTTGGACCGAAAGTTTGCGGAACACTCATTTCTTTAAAGCCCCCATCACTAATCCTGGAGTGGCCCCTTTAAATGCAAATGAACCGCCCTCTCTTTCGTCTCCCCCCCCACCCCCAACCTAACTTCGCTCCTCGTGCCCAGACTCCACCAGCTGCCATTGACGTCACGCGTGCGTCAGCGTCGCCAGCCCAACCAGACGGCACGTGGGGGGAACAAGGTAGTCTTAAAGGGCCACCGGCCTGCAAAGTTACTGCTATGAAATTT
Source organism: Marmota monax (assembly GCF_021218885.2). NCBI lineage: Eukaryota > Metazoa > Chordata > Mammalia > Rodentia > Sciuridae > Marmota > Marmota monax. The sequence continues at coordinate 766,970 of NW_026694593.1, read as the reverse complement.
GGCCTTGGAAAGGAGGAATGAAATGGGATGGTGGGAAATATATTGGAGTAGGAGGAAATTTAGGGTAGACTTTAGGAAGCACTTCCCACAGTAGGAGGGTGGGGTTTGTTCTGTGTGTGTTGGGTATTGAACCTGGGCCTTCTGCAGGCTAAACCTTTTTCTACCATTGAGCTACATCCACAGCCCCAGGAGAGTGTATTCCCAGCCAGCTCTTTCCTTTAGATTCTCCAAAAGATTGGGTATTTATTTGCACTTGGAAAAGAAACCCAGAAGCAAGGGGAGCAGAATAACTTTGAAGGTAAAGGAAGCTTGGCTTTAAGACTCTTGATTTCAGTTTTTTACCTGTCCAGCTCTGCATATCCCCCCAAGTACAAAGAGTTTGTTTTCTTCTGTCCCCAGCACTAAGAACAGAGCACATAATAGGTATTCACTTTAAGTGTTTGTAGAATGAGTTAATTAAACCTTTGAGTCCAGTGCAAAGCCAGGCTTCCCCTGATTGCCCACCCAGCAGAGAGTAACACACACATACACTCAGCTAAAGACAGTCTCACTGTTGTGAACATTTACTGCATTTAATGAACCCGTCTTTTCTTCAAGCCGTAGAGACCACCCAGGGCAGTGGTTAACAGCACAGAACTTGGAATCATATAAATTTGGGTTTCAACTCCATTTATATAGTTTACTAGTTGAGTGACTTTGGATCCACCTCCACATCTTATAATAATTGATGTGTGGGGCCAGTGTTACCTAGATCATAGACTTGTTGTAAACATTAAATAGAACACTTTCTGTGAAGTTCTTGTGGGGCACCTATTGCATAGCAAGCACTCAGGAAATGGTGAGAATAGGTTTTAAGAAGGCCATCTCCCACCAGGGAGAGTGATGCACCCCTGCAATCCCAGCAACTCAAGAGGCTGAAGCAGAAAGATCACAAGTCAGGCCAGCCTCAGCAACTTAGCCGGTGTCTAAGCAACTTAGAAGAAGATTCTGTCTCAAAATTAAAAGCCCCCCTGCCCCCACTGGGCATGGAGGCTGTTTTTAAGCACCCCTGTGCTCAATCCCCAGCACCAAAAAAAAAAAAAAAAAACCCAGAAGGTGATCTCTCCCACTGAACTGTGTGATTTTTGAGAGCAAGGCCATGCCATACTAATTTATTCCAGCACCAAGCACAATGTGGGGCTTATAAGTGGTGCTCTAAAACATTTATTTTCTCATACTGGGAATTGAATCCAGAGACACGCCACTTCTGAGCTACATCCCCAACCTTTTTAAATATTTTTGAGACACGGGGTTTTGCTAAATTGCTCAAGCTGGCCTCGTGATTCCCTGCCTCAGCCTCCTGGTAATAGGGATTACAGGTGTGATTCACCCCTAAAACTTTTGTTGCATGAATAAAATGAATGAATGAACTATATCAGTATTTCCTGAAATCTGACCTCCAAACCCACCCCATGATATTGTTACCCAAAGGGAGAAAACATGACAGATTTCTTTCTTCCCTCTCCCATGACCCCTCTGTGTCTAGGTTTTAAAGGAATTTCAAGGTAGGAATAAGATAAATGTCTGCAGTTGAATAAAAGTAATGGCTAGGAGCAGTGGTGCAAGCCTATAATCCCAGCTACTTGGGAGGCTGAGGCAGGAGGATTGCAAGTTTAAGGCTAGCCTGGGCAACTCAGCAAGATACTATCTTAAAATAAAAAATAAAAGGGCTGGAGATGTGGCTCAGAGGTTAAGCGCCTCTGGGTTCAAAAGAATCCAGTACCCAAAAGAAAAAAAATAAAAGTACTGAAGCCGCGCGTGGTGGCGCACACCTGTAATCCCAGCACCTCTGGAGGCTGAGACAGGAGGATTGTAAGTTCAAAGGCAGCCTCAGCAACAGTGAGGCACTAAGCAACTCAGTGAGAACCTGTCTCTAAATAAATACAAAATAGGGCTGGGGATGTGGCTTAGTGGCCAAGTGCCCCTGAGTTCAATCCCTGGTACCAAAAATAAAATAATATAAATAAAAGTATTGGAGAACCAGCAGCAAGTAAGACCTGGCGGGCAGAGGAGTGCTCACCTCTCCCTGTTCCAGCACAGCTTCTGAAACCTGTCCCTGGAAACCCTCGCTGGGCTTCTGCCAGGGACAGGACACTGTTGCCCAGATACTAACCCACCTTTGGCCTTTTCTTCTCTGGAGCCCTACCCAACCTTCCCCCACGCCCCAGCCAATTCCTCCCTCTCCCTAGCTCTCCCCCACTCCCCACCCAGCCTCCATTCCCTCTGAGGCTTCCCAGTGGGCATAAGTGGGGGAGGGGATACGACCTCCTATCACCTGATTCCAGCTCCTTGGCCATGGGAGCAGTGGCCCCATCCTCCTGGTTCAGCCTGTCTTGCAGCTGCTTATCGATCTGATTGTAAATATCTTTCACCATCTCAGAAGTAGAAGACCTGACAGACAACAGAAGGCACTTCCTGCCAGGGAACAGCTAGGATCAGAAGGCAGCTGGAGCCCTCTCTTCCTTGGGAGGAAGAAGTGGCAGGACCCTCCTCTGGCAGAGAGAGAACTCTGTCAACCCAAGAAACCTTAGGGGTGCGGGGTGGGTTTCCCCCGCAGGAATCTCCCGGCAGCCTTGATGCTGGCCCCGCCCTCTGCAGGGGTGGGGTGACACCCAGGAGCACTGTGTTCCAGAAAACCCCAAAATAACCCGCCTTCACTGTCCGCTGCTATTTCTGTCCATCTTGTTTAATTATTCAAACCCGAGTCGGGGAGTGGCTATAAAAAGCTCTCCTGCTTAGGGACCCAGGAGGGCTGGGAGACTGGCCAGGTTGCAACAGCAGCAGACCAGAGTTTGGGCGAGGTCACTTGGTCCAGCCTCCTGGCCAAAAGTTCCTTCTGCCTGGTTCGCCTGCTTCCTCAGCTGGAAGGCGGTTTCCAGCGCCCCCTCCCCGAGATGCCCCCATTCCGCCTCCTTCCAGCTCTGTCCTGCCTGCAGCTGGGCTTCCCTCCATCCCCCTTTACTCTGGAAAGATTTTTTCTTAGCTCTCCCTCTGCTGACTTGGTCTCCGGCCCTGGCTTCTTAACCCCCAGATGATACTGTCAGACCTCAGCGTCCCTAACTGAGCGAGGTGGGGTGGCAGAGGATAAGTCAGGTGGGTGCCACGACAGAGAAATGGAGGCCATTCCTTGGGGGGACCTCACTGTCCTATCCAGTGGTGGTGGAGATCAGTGGTCTCGGCCGGTGATTCCTGGCTGTCACAGGTGCTGAGTCCCTCGGGAGCTCCTCTTGGGGACTCTGCATCCTCAGTAGCTGCAGGATCAGAGGTCAGGCTGTAGGAGGTCCATTCATTCTTTTCTGGGCCTAGGGCTCTTCTGGTTGGCCCAAAGTCCCCGTGTCCATTTCCACTGAAGCACGAAGCAGAACTCCGGGGGCTGTCTTCTGTGACTTGTCCTGCCACAGGCCTTTCCACAAAAGAGCGGAAAGGGTGTTGTGGGTGGTTGCCCTGGTGATAGGGGGTTGCCACCATGACTGGCCTTGGAGGTGGGACTTCTGTTAGTGAAGATACTGGCAGCGACACAGTGTGACTCAAAGACATGCAAGAGGGGCTAGAGCAGCCAGAGACCCCAGGGACACACACGTGGATGAGAGGTTACAGGATGGACCAAGGGACAAGGGGCAGCAAAAGTGACACTTGATCCCCAACTGAGAGACCCAGGGCACAGAGAGGGCAGACACCTGAGAGCCCTGCATTGAAGGGGTATCAGGCAATCTGACAGAAGCTGAGAAAGGGGACACAGCAGGGCTTTGCAAGAGTCGCGCTCAGTGGTGCTCAGTGGTGGCAGGGGCAGTTCCCACAAAGTCCAGCCTTGCTGTCCCTACAGCACTGCTACCAGAGCTCCCCAGAAGGTTGCTGAGATGTGGGGAAGAGGGGCACTGTTGCTAAGGAACAAGAGGCTGCGTCCCTGGAGGGCCCGGGAGGAGGCCCTGACGCTGCTCGCACCGGGGATACCGAAAAGGAGCTGGGTGGGCGAAGCTCAGGGCCCCGGCTCCCTGCCTCCCTGACAGGCGCAGGAGGGGTGCAGCCCAGGCTGAGGAAGCTGTGAGTGTGGGTCCCACTCCCGGATGCTGGGGTTGAGTGTGAACCCTCTGGGCGGAGGGGGGTGGGGGCCGGGGCAGGTTAAGCCTGGCTCCCAGGACCAGTCTTGTAGGGAAAGCGGGAGGACTTGCTCTGTCTGCTGAAAGGTGGGGAACTCAGCAGAAATGCAAAGGCCAAGGGCGAAACTTGGGAGAGGAGAGAAGGCGAAGAAAGCTCGTTGGAATTTGCATCAGCCTTCCAGTCACTGAGGCTTGGAGGACCCTACCAGGGGGAGGCCACGTGGCAGCAGGGGATCTCACCTGCCCAGTGACCTTCCCACTGTGTTTTACTTATTTATTTTCTAATTTTTTTTAGTTGTTGATATAGCTTTATTTTATTTATTTATTTTTATGTGGTGCTGAGGATTGAACCCAGTCCCTGTGGCAGTCTGCTGGCTGGCAGCGGGCGGCCCTCTCCCTCATCAGACATCGAGTACATGTCATACACATGGGTTAATAGCTTCTTGCTGACCGTCCTGGCATGGTCCCCAAATTCTGCAGGGAATAGGGTGTGCTTCAGCCCCGTGAGGCTGAGAAGCCAGCCCCGTGGCTGGATAGCTGAGGAAGGAGAAGGGAGCCAGAGGCCTCATTCAAGACCCCCCCCCCAGGAAGAGAAAAGGCTGGGGCTGAAAAGGGTGCGCGTTTATTTTCATTCCTGCTCTTTGCCACCACACTGACACCAGAGGCACCATTCATACAGGACCTCACCTGGCAAAATGATCTCTTTTTTTTTTTTTTTTTTTTTGGTACCAGGGATTGAACGCAGGGGCACTCAACCACTGAGCCACATCCCCAGCCCTGTTTTGCATTTTATTTAGAGACAGGGTCTCACTGAGTTGCTTAGCGCCTCGCCCTTGCCGAGGCTGGATTTGAACTCACGATCCTCCTGCCTCATCCTTCCAAGCCGCTGGGATTACAGGTGTGTGCCACCAAGTCCAGTTGATCTTCTTTGTTTTACAGAAGATGAGACCAAAGGTGAGAGAGGTTAAGGAGCATGTTCATGTTCACCTAGCAAAGAAATGGTGTGGGATGCTAACCCAGGACTGCCTGGGCCAGGCCAAAGGTCAAGGGAGAAAACAGCTTGGATCTCACCACTACTGGGAAGAAGAACACTGACTCCATGCCCCTAAGGACACTGTGGGGCGCAGGACTCCACATGCTGGGGAAACCGGAAGGAAAACCCTAAAGGGTAGTTAGACAATGCCCTCATTCGTTTGACGTTGAAGGTGCTCCTAAGGACAAAAAGGGCACTGAAACCCATATGGTCACGTAGTGGCCTCTGAGTTGGTCCGATTTAGAGAAGGCTGGGAAATAAGCCTGGGTCAGACAGACCTGAGATCCAGTCCCAGCTCAGTTATTTCTAGTGGTGGTGTGACCTTGGGTGAGTCACTGAACCTCTCTGAGCCTTGTTTCCTCAGTGATAGTATGAGAGCTACTCATAAAATGTTACAGAGATTGCAGCAGATAATGGAAACAATGTACAATGCGCTGTGTTGCTTTGCAGTACGAATTACCCTGCCCTTCCATCCCCTGCAGAGAGAGAAAATATGTAGCCAAGGGCAAGTTCAAGAAAGGTGCATGGGCCGGGTGCGTTGGTGCACGCCTGGCCCACGCCTGTCATCCCAGTGGCTCAGGAGGCTGAGACAGGGAGATCGCGAGTTCAAAGCCAGCCTCAGCAATGGTGAGGCACTAAGCAACTCAGAGAGACCCTGTCTCTAGATAAAATACAAAATAGGGCTATAGGGCTGGGGATGTGGCTCAGTGGTCGAGTGCCCCTGAGTTAAATCCCCGGTACCAAAAACAAAGAGGGTGCAGGAGGCTGGGGTTGTGGCTCATAACTCCCAACTCCTATATTCTTCCTGTTTATCTCCTAAAACAGATGTTGAGAGTGGAAATAAGAACTGAAGTCCTGGAAGGTGAGAATGGAATCTGCTGCCCCATTTGTTCAATGACTTCCTATCTTCATCCTGTGAAGTTCACCAGAGGCACCAAAGGGATGCACACAGATGGTTGAGGTGGCACTGTCCCCGGCGAGCGAGGAGTTTTGGAGAAGAGAAGTGCCAAAAGACTGGAGGTGGAGATAGGCCGTTCCAATCTTTAAGAAGGGGGAAAGAAGCTGGGCGCATTGGCCTACAACTGTAATCCCAGCGACTTTTGGAGGCTGAGGGGGGAGGATTGTAAGTTTGAGGCTCACCTCAGACATTTAGTGAGATCCTATCTCAAAATAAAAAAATAAATAAATAAAAAGGGGTGGGGATGTAGTGAATGGTAAAGCCCCTCTGGGTTCAGTCCTGAATACCCAAAAAGAAAAGAGGAGGGGCATTTTCAGAACTCCAGGCTCTACTATTCACAACCATTTTAGAAGGTTGGAGAAGAAAGGATTATTAGGAGCTAGTTGGGTTTTGCTGATCCCTGGAAGGTGGACAGAAATATAGAGAATCACCACCTCAGTCGGTATCCACCTGTCTCAGCTTATATTCTGACTAGAGTCACAGAGTAGCTGAAGGTACATGGAAACTATTCCTGGCCCCTAGAAGTGCTTTTAAAAGTGCCACTGAAAGCTAGAGGCTTCTTTGAGAACTTCTCCTTCCAGGCGGGGTAGGGGTCTGTCCCTTTTGCCCTGGTGGCTCCATTGACTTGCTTTGCACAGTAGGATTCCAAGTTCCCTTTTGAAGTGCCAGGCCCCAGCCACGCACATTTGAAGATCATCTGTGCTATGTTATGAAACATCTGTGCTGTGGAATGCCACACAGTCGTGCAGAGCACAGAGTGGATCTGAGCTTGCTGACACAGAACAGCTGGAGGCAAACTGTTCAGTGGAACAAGCAAATCTCAGCAGAGTACATTTAAGAGCAGGCCACCTATGCAAATAAGCACGCATGAGCACATGCATATTAATTATCTGTCCACACTCAGTGACCACGCAACAATCATTATGTTTTTAAAAAATTTTTAGTTATAGATGGACAAAATACCTTTATTGTATTTATTATTTATTTATTCACTTTTATGTGGTGCTAAGGATCGAACCCAGTGCCTCACACGTGCTAGGCAAGCACTGTACCACTGAGCTACAACCCAGCCCTAATAATCATTATTATGGTGGGGATTGACTGGACTTAGCTGGATGATTGTCACTCGGGCTCCATGCTGTTGCAGTCTGATGGGGTTTGAGTGATAAGTCTTCCCAAAGTTGTCTTTGCAAGCCTGGTACCTGGGCTGAGCACATTCTAGCAGGTGGGGTCTGGGACAGCTATGATCCTTTTCTATCTCTCGTTTCTTTCCTGTGGTCTCCCCGGCATGGGGACTTCAAGGGAGTCACACTCCTTACAAGGGGGTTTAGGGGCTCAAAAAGCATATAGCCTGACTGGGCATGTTGACACACTGCTATCATCCCAGCTATTTGGGAGGCTGAGGCAGGGGGATCACAAGTTTGAGGCCAGCCTCAGCAACTTACTATAGTTCTAGCAACTTAGTGAGGCCCTGTCTCAACATAAAAAAACAAAAAGGGCCAAGGATATAGCTCCAGTGGTTAAGTACCCCTGAGTTCAATCCCTAGTACCACCGCCCCCCAAAATAAATAAAATAGCTCAGTGGTAGAGAGTTTATCTAGCATGCATGAGGTCCTAGGTTTAATCCCCAGAACCATAAAATAAAAGGGGTTGGGTGGGGTGGGATGTATCTGAGTGGTAGAATGCCCTTGTACTGGGGTCGGGGGGAGCATATTGCCTGAGAGAAAACCAAGGGGACCAAGTCTGTTTCCTGCTGCTAGAAGCACAGTATTACAAGTCTGGGGAATTCATGAGTAACCACAGCAGAGGTTTATTTTCACTGACAGTTACGGAGGTCCAAGGTTGAAGGGCCACACTGGGTGATGACTTCCTTGCTGGCAGAGTCCCAGGATGGCACAGGACATCACATGGCAAGTGACAGGGAGCTTACGTATCTGTATATGTGCTCCCTCTTTTTTGTGTGGTACAGTCGGATGGAACCCAGGGTTTCATGCCAGGCAAGCCCTCTACCACTGAGCTACATCCCCAGCCCTTCTTATTTATTTATTTATTTTTAAATTTTGAGACAGGGTCTCACTAAGTTGCACACACTGCTTTTATAGTCTTTTGCTTTGTTTATAGTACTGGGCATTGAACCTAGGATTGCTTAACCACTGAGCCCCAAGCCCAGGCCTTTTTATATTTTTATTTAGAGACAACGTCTTGCTTAAGTTGCTGAGGGCCTCACTATGTTGCTGAGGCTGGCTTTGAACTTGCAATCCTCCTGCCTCAGCCTCCTGAGTTGCTGGGATGATAAGTGTGCACCACTGTGCCCTACTCTGTTTGCAGATGACAGAGTCTTCATAGCACGATGGTAGAATTCCAAGAGCAAATGGCCCCAAAGGACCAGAAAGAAGCCATTTTGCTTTTTTCATTTGGATTTATAAGTTGCACAAATTCACCTTTACTGTAGTTAGAGGCCCACCCACATTCAGGTGGAGGGGACATAGATGTCACCTCTGAATGGGTAGAGTTCCAGTATCACCACAAGAGGGGCATACGGGATGGCAGATTTTGTTGTGGCCACCTTGGAAAATACAACCTGCCACATTCGTTATCAAAGACATGAAAACTTCTTTTGGAATGAACGGCTGACTCAGTTGTAACCCAGGGGTAAAAGCCAAGTCCTTTCTGTACAGGCCAGATGGGCCGCGTGTGCTGCAGGATGACCACCCCCCACGTCTCAGGAGTGTAACATAATAAGGGTCGTCTCAGAACCAGGCTAGTGGCTGTCTCTCCAGGGTGCTATGGAGCTGGTGACTCAGCTCCTGATTCACGTCACACACAGGTTAGCAGGAGATGCTCCAGAGAGTCACTCAGGGCTCCAGGCTGATTGGAATCTCTACTCTCTGGGTGCACAAATACCATGTCAGGGAGAGATCAGAGAATCACATATGGGATTTTTATGGCCTTGAGCCTGGGAGGTGACATACTCATATTTCCTGCCACATTTCATGGTCCCAAACTAGTCACATACTTCTGCCCAACTGCAAGGGGGCTGGGAAGGTTGCAGAGTAACTGGAGGTTTTAAGTGAGTGTTTGGTGGCTCTGCCCCACGTGACCTGCCCTTCCACCCTACCTCTCAGGCTTCCCTGCAGATGCCCACAGACCTTGTCACCTCCTTCAAGTCATAGCTACCATATTGCCTGTCAAGGAAGTCTCTCCTGATCACTCTCCTTTTTTTGTGGTGCTGGGGATCAAACCCAGGGCCTAAGACAAGTGCTAAGACAAGTGCTGAACCACTGAGCTGTGCCCTCAGACCTGAGGGCCCTCCTTAGAACTGCAACCTATTCCTTACTCCTTACTACCCTGATGTCCCTTATCCTGCTCTTTTCTTTTTCCAAAGCACTTAATACCTCTCCCATACTCAAGCATCTTTCTCTGCTCCGTGAAGCTCTGACCTATGTCTGTTCTGCTCACCAATAAGTCCTGAGGGCCTGGGACAGTGCCTGGCTAATAGAGGATACTTCACAAATATTTGCTGAAGGATTAAAATTTTTAAAAATACTTGCTGCTGGCAAGGGTGTGGTAAGACTGACGCTTCGGTCCCTCGTAGAGGGATTATAAATTGAAGCAATCCATTTTTTAAATAAACTTTGTTATAATTTTAGATTTCCAGAAAAGTTGCAAAGATAGCACAAAGGGTTCCTGTGTGTTCCTCACTGAATTTCTCTAGGGGTAACATCGCGTGTCACTGTGGTCCATTGGTGACAACTAAGAAGCCAGTAGGAACATTTTTTTTTTTTAACTATGAACCAAACTCCAAAATATGTTTGATTTCACCAATTTTCCCATTCATATCCTCTTTGTCTGTCAGGATCCAACCCAGGGTACCACACTTCATCTGCCAGTACATATTTTTGTGTGTTGGCACGTTCATGTTCCTTGTGGGCAGAGGGGCCCTCATGCTAGTGGAAAGGCAACCGAGAGGTTTCACAAACACAGCAAGGACTGATCTGTACTGATTTGTGGCAAACTGCATCTGGGTTTCTCTAACTTTGGTCCCAGTGGTGTGCACAGGCTACTGTGTGCGTTCCTCCAGCGCCCAGTACTGACCTGCCATCTCGGGCCAAAGAGGAGCAAGTGGACCCCACGCAGTGACTTCTCACCAAAAACCTATTCATGGCCAGGTGCGGTGGCACACGCCTATAATCCCAGGGGCATGGGAGGCTGAGACAGGAGGACCTCAAGTTCAAAGCCAGCCTCAGCAAAAGCGAGGCCCCATGAAACTCAACCTTGTCTCCAGGTAAAATACAAAATAGGGCTGAGGAGGTGGCTCAGGGGTCGGGCTCCTGAGTTCAATCCTGGGTACCAAAAGACAAAAGGAAAAGCTTTTCACAGCGGGTGGGGAAAACAAAAGCAGCTTTGACTGACTCCCCTCAGGGATTCCACTTTGCTCCTTTTTATGGACCTTTAAAGGAGAGAAAGTAACTCCCCAGAGAACTGCTGTGCTCTTGTGCCTCGCAGTGATGAGGTAACCCCAGCCGTTTGGGAGGTTGAGGCAGGAGGAGCACAAGTTCAAGGTCAGCCTCAGCTACTTGGCCAGACCCTGCCTCAGAATAGGACATAAAAATGACTGGGATGGAACTCAGTGGTAAAGCACCCCTGGGTTCAATCCCCAGTATCACACACACACACACACACACACACACCACACCACACCACACACATACACAACACACACCACACACACCACACACACATACACAACACACATACCACAATAACACACACAACACACAACACATACACACACACCACATATCACATACATACCACACACACATACACAACACACAACAAACGTACCACACACACACAACACACATACCACACAACACACAACACATACACACACAACACATACCACACACACACCACACACCACACACCACACAACACACCACACACACATATACCCAACACACACACCCCACATACACACCACACACATACACAACACGTACCACACACATCACACACAACACACAACACATACACACACACTATATACCACACATACACCTCACACACACACACAACACACCACACACAACACACAATACACACCACACACCACACACATACACAACACACACATATCACACACCACACACACCACACACACACATACACAACACACACACCACACACATACACAACACACAAAACACACACAACACATACACACACCACATACCACACACACCACACACACATACACCACATACTACACACAACACACATACACAACACACATACACACAACACACACAATATTCCACACACACATACACACACCACACACACATACACACACAAAACACACCACACACACACCACACACCCCACACATATTCCACACATACACACACCACAGACACACACACATACACACACAACACACACCCCACATACCTCCCCCACACACCACATACTACACACACACCATACAACACACACAACACACATATTCCACACATACACACACCACAGACACACACACATACACCCCATATACCTCCCCCACACACCACATACTACACACACAACACACAACAAACACACAACACATACTACACATGCCACACACACATACACACACCACACACACACCACACACACCACACAACACACACACAACACACACAACACACATCCCACACAACACACACAACACACATCCCACACATTCCACACACACATACACACATTCCACACACCACACACACATACACACACAAAACACACACACCACATACAACACACACAACACACACATCACACACCCCACACATATTCCACACAGATACCACACACACAAACACACATACACACAACACACACACCACATACTACACACACACAACACACACCACACACCACACACACAACACATACTACACATGCCACACACACATCACACACACCACACACCACACACACAACACATACTACACATGCCACACACACGTCACACACACATACACACACCACACACACACCACATACTAAACACCACACACACACACACACACACACTCACACACGCACACACCTGACCACCCAAAAAATCTCCTGAATTTCTGTCTCTCTTTCTTTCTGTTAATTGGTTCAGGTTTTCTAAACAGTAGAACTCATGTTAAAAGACCTCTTTTAAGTGCATGTACTTTGACCCAGCAACTTCCTTTCTGGAAATAAATAAATAAACAAATTTTGGTACCAGGGAATCAAACCTGGGATGCTTAACCACTGAGCTACATTCCCAAACCCTTTCTATTTTTTGAGACAGAGTCTTGGTAAATTGCTTAGGACCTAAGTTGCTGAAGCTGGTCTTGAACTTGCCATCCTCCTGCCTCAGCCTCCTGAGTTGCTGGGATTACAGGTGTGCATCGCCACACTTGGCTAGAAATTTATAAATAATGAGCCTCCGGGGGTGTATCTTGGTGGTAGAGTGGGTGCTTAGCATGTGCAAGATCCTGGACTCAGTCCCCAGTACCCCCACCCACACCAGCATATGTATAATAGTAAAAATGGAAAACCACCATCCGATCTGTAGAAATGTTAAAAGCATTAAATATATGGGCTATATACTATTGGCATTTATAATGTTTTTGGAGGACTTCTGAAGATACAGGAGAGTTTTTTTCATGGCTAATGAATAAAGCACAATCTAAAATTGCATATGCAATATGATCTCTGCAACTTGACTCAGTCCAGTTTACTTATTTATTTATTGTTACTGGGGATTGAACCCAGGGGTACTGAGCCACATCCCCAGCCCTTTTTCATATTTTATTTAGAGACAGGGTCTTGCTGAGTTGCTTAGGGCCTCACTAAATTGCTGAGGCTGTCTTCGAACTTGTAATCCTCTTGCCTCAGCCTCCTAAGGGGCTGGGATTACAGGTGTGTGCCACCATGCCCTGCTGTTATCTACTTATTTTTTATTGTGAATTGGCAAATTTGTATATTTCTGTCTAGTTTAATTCCACAGAGCCAGTGCCTTCCTATGTCACATTACTAAAATATGCCTGCTAGAGCGTAGAAAAGAATGCATTTACAATTTTTTTTTTTCGGTTAGGCACTGTGACACACACCTGTAATCCCAGCAACTTTGGAGGCTGAGGCAGGAGGATCAAAAGTTCAGTTCAGCAACCTACTGAAACCCTGTCTCTGAACAAAAATTAAAATGGTTGGGGATGTAGCTCGGGGTAGAGTACTCCTGGGTTCAACTCCCAGGGCTTGCAAAAACAATAAAACACAAAACAAACACTAAAATACACCTGCTAGAGCGTAGAGAAGGAAACAAAAAATCCAATCTGTTAGGTATTGAGACTTTTATGAAATATAAAACAAATGAGTTACTAGAAAAATGAAATTAAAAAGGCAAGCCTCGATTTTTTCTCACTATTATCAGGCATGGAATTATTAGTGGCTTACTGTAAGTTTGTAAATGCTTGTCCTCAGTTCCTGCTTTATCTGGTTGCAGACTAGTAATAGCTTGTGAAGTTCACTACGGTGGGCTTTACGCTGCTCTAGAGTGTAGGGACAAGGGACAAGCCATCCTCCACAGGGCCCAGATCTCAGTTGTTTCCTCCTTCTCCTCCTCCTCTCCCTCCCTCTCCACTTCCTCCTCCTCCTCCACCTCCTCCTTCTGGAACCCAGGGCCTTGCACATGCTAGGAAGTGCTCTACCACGGAGCTACGTGCACCCCCAGCCCACACCTGAGTCTAGAGACGACGTCTGTATTGGTTTTCCTTTTCTAAAAGTAATATAAGCTCATTTTAATAACAGCCTGGAAAGAGACTTCCTTCATCGCTACTCCCCTAAGGTGACACCACTGCCAAACGGCCTCTGCATCATTCCAGACAATAGATAGCACTGACAGCTTTGCACATCAGCACACAATCTAGTTCATCATTCCCCGTGACTGCACGATGTTCCATTGTGTGGCTGCCCTACTAAGTGCTTTACCATTGCAAACAATGCTGCAATAAATACTCCAGAGCTCTTTGCCAAAATATCCAGATAGATACACAAGAAAATTTCTAGAAATTTCCTAAGTGACACATGTGCACTTTCATTTTTTTAAATGAAAGCTTTGCTGGTCATGGAGGTACATGCTTGTAATCCCAGTGACTTGGGAGGCTGAGGCAAGAGGATAGCAAGTTCAAGGCCAGACTGGGCAACTTGGTTTTTTTGGCGGAAGTGAAGGGCTACTGAGGAATGAACTAAGGGGCACTCAACCACTGAGCCACATCCCCAGCCCCCCCTTTTTTTTTGTATTTATTTAGAGACAGGGTCACACTGAGTTACTTAGGGCTTCGCTGCTGCTGAGACTGGCTTTGAACTCGTGATCCTCCTGCCTCAGCCTTCCTAGCTGCTGGGATTACAGGCCTGCGCCACCGTGCTGGGCTTAGACTAGGCAACTTTGTGAGAACCTGTCTAAAAATAAAAGATAAAAAGGTTGTGGCTCAGTGGTAGAGCACTGGCCTTGCATGCATGAGGCACTAGGTTTGATCCTCAGCACCATATTAAAAAAATAAACAGAAAATAAACAAAGTAAAGTTATACAAAAAAACCTGAGGGCTGAGGATGCAGGTCAGCGGCAGAGTGCTAGCCTAGCAGATGTGAGGCCCTTGGTTCGATAACCCAGCACCACACAAAGAAAGCTTTATGGAAATATAATTCCTATACCATAACATTGAGCTTTTAAAAGAATATGGTTGAGTGGCTTTTACTATATTCTTGAATTGTGCACCCACATTTTTTTCCTTTGGAATGGAAATTGACCCAGGGGTGTTTTACCACTGAGCTACATCCCCAACCTTTTTACTTATTTATTTTATTAGAACTCTATAGTTGTATGTAGTAGTTGGGTTCATCCTGTCAATTTATTTTTTGAGACATAACCATGCCTAACTCTGCCATGAACATCTGTGTGCAGATTCTTGTGTGGACATATACTTTTAATTTTCCTGGGTACATATAGGAGTGGAATTGCTGGGTCTTATGGTAACTATTTAATATTTGAAGAAATTGCCAAATTATTTATCAGTTAGGGCTCGCCCAGCTCACAACCCATCTAACAGTGTAAGAGCGTTGTAATTTCTCCACATCCTCACCAAGATTCATTCTTGTCTGTTTATTTTAGCCACCCTAGCGGAGGTGAAGTGGTATTTCATAGTGATTTTGATTTGCATTTCCCTAGTGACATTGTTGGGCATCTTTTCATGTGCTCATTGGTCATTGTATACCTTCTTTGGAGAAATGTCTATTCAAATCCTTCGCCTATTTCTGTTTTTCTTTTTTGTATCACATCCCTAGTTGTTTTGTTTTGAGACAGTTTCTTGCTAAGTTGCTTAGGGCCTTGCTAAATTGCTGAGGCTGGTCTCAAATTCATAATCCTCCTGCCTAAGCCTCCCAAATCACTAGGATTGAAGGAGTCTACCACCACGCCTGGCTTGGGTTGTCTTTTTAAAAAATTTTATTTTTTTAATTTTAATTTTATTTTTTTTAATATTTATTTTTTAGTTCTCGGCGGACACAACATCTTTGTTGGTATGTGGTGCTGAGGATCGAACCCGGGCCGCATGCATGCCAGGCGAGCATGCTACTGCTTGAGCCACATCCCCAGCTCCTAAAAATTTTATTTATTTTAGTTGTTGATGGACCTTTATTTTTTATTTATATGCGGTGCTAAGAATCGAACCCAGTGCCTCACATATTCGAGGCTAGCGCTCTACCACTGAGCCACAACCCCAGCCCTTGGGTTGTCTTTTTATTGAGTTGTGAAAGTTCTTTATATTTTGTAGATGTGAGTCTGTTATCAGACATGTGACTTGCAAATACTTTCTCCTATTCAGAGTCCTTTTCTTATCCTGAAGGTGTCCTTTGTATCACCAGCTTTTAACATTAATGAAACCAATTAATTTTGTCTTTTATCACTTGTGCTTTTAGTGTTCTAGCTAAGAAACCATCGTCTAACTCAAAGTCAGGAAAATTTATAATTATGCTCTCTTCAAGGAGTCTTATAGTTTTAGTTCTTACATTTAGTTCGCTGATTGTTCTGAGTCAATTTTTGTATGTGGCGTGAGGTAGGGCTCCAACCTTATACTCTGTGTGGCGTGAGGTAGGGCTCCAACCTTATACTCTGTGTGGCTCTCCAGTTCTCCCAGCGCCATTTGTTGGAGACTACTCTTTCCCCATGGAACCGTATCAGCACTTTGCACTTATATTTTTGATATTGCCAAATTGTCCTCCAAAGAGGTTGTCTGGGTGTATATTCTCACCTAAAGGAGCCTGCATCTCTGGCCATGAAAGGTCAGCAAGAACATTGATGAACCTGATGAGCATACGGGGACCATCCCCAGGGTGGAACAGCGTGGGGTGGGCTAGAGAGAAAGTGTCATCAGCAGGGGGTGGTGGCGCACACCTGAGATCCCAGCTACTCAGGAGCCTGAGGCAGGATGATCAAAAGACGGAGACCAGTCTCAGCAACTTGGTGAAACCCTGTGCCAAAATAAAATTTTAAAAAGGGCTGGGGGTAGCTCAGTGTTCAAGCACTTACCTAGCAAGTACAAGGTCCTGCGGTCAATCCCCTGTTCCTTGTACACACACACAGGGTGGCAGAGAGGGTGGGTTGAAGATGACGAAAATGTTCCTCAGAGAAGGGAAAAAAGTGGGGGAATCTGAACTCTGAGCAGAAGGGCCTGAGCTTACAACCTGTCCTGCTCCTTACCAGCTAAGCAGCCACAGGCAATTAGCTCTCCAGCCCTCTGAACCTCAGTCTCATCCTCTGTTGCACGGAGATGGTGACTGCTTACTTTTGTAGGGTTGTTCTGAGTAGGAAATACACATAAATAGCCCAGCCCATGACAGGCCCTCGATAGCAGTAGCTCTTGTGACATTTCTATATGTGGTATATGTGGCTGAGCTCCTGTGACTGTGGGGGGCATCACCGTGGGGGTGGTGTTGGAGCCATTTGGTGAGTGTGAGATTTTTAATGATGACTGAGCACGTGTAGAAGCTAGGCTCCACTGGTATGTGTCACTGTCACCCAGAGCAAGGCAGTACTTGAAATCTTTGCTGTGACATGTTAAGGGGGGGAGAGGCTGTGACTGAGATTGAATGTGACAGCAAGACAGATCCTGAGTGACAGAACGGAATAAAGTGGAGAGAGGCAGGCTGCGCCAGGCAAGCGTGGGTGCCCAATAGGGGCTGTGGGGAGTTCAGATGTCAGGGCAGGTGTCGTGTGTGTGTGTGTGTGTGTGTGTGGGCCCCTCCTTGCTTCCCGAATACAGGGGAGACAGAAAGGGCGCTTTTCCAGCAGAAAGGGGATCTTGGTCACAGCATAGGACCTGCAGTACCCAAAGAGTGTGGCTCAGGCACCTTTGGTATTGTCACTCAAGGCCCGGGAAAGGGACCTGCTGGAACTGTGGGCACAGTGTGTGGGAAGAGCCTGGGCCGGTTTCTTCTCTGAGCTTTAGTCTTCTGAGTGGCCAAAAACACAGAATCGAAACCTAAGCATTCCTTCCTCTTCTTTGTCCCCGGGGGGAGGGAAGAGAGGGACAAGTGCCACATCTCATTAAGCCTTTGCGAGCTCAGGCAGGCAGAGGGGGTCCACACCCGAGGCAGGCAGGGGGCTGGGGGAGCGGAGCCCAGAACTTGAGGCCTACTCTGCAGGAAATGAAATAAGGGGTTAACAACAGATGTGAGGCTGACAGCTGCTTTTATTAAGAAGAAATCAGAAGGGCAACAGGGACAGGAAGTTGGGAGAGGTGGGGTGGACAGAGAGTGGCAGAGTGAGCCTGCAGATCTGTAGAACCTGAGGAGACAGCTGTAAGGCATAAGAGTCCTGAGGGTGGGAGGGAAAAGTGAGACGGCTCTTTGTACCGTAGGACGCTGAGATAACGAGATTTTAAACACCAGCAGGAACCCTACTGCCCTGACCCAAGGTGACTGCAACACCAGGTAGAAAGACCAGCATGGATATTAGTTTGAACAGGGCAAATGAGAACTCTTTCTTTGAGCTCAAGAAGATGAAAGAATTAAAATCATGATTAAGGCTGTACACTGGCTTGGAGCAGAAGGATGGGAGAGAAAATAAATACCCCCGGGACCCACATATAAACAGACCATAAGCACGGCGAGGCTTGAGGGTCATGGAAGGCCACCTTGCCCATCCTGTCCCAGAGGACAACGGTGCCACATGGGCACCCATAAACACTGCATTCCCTGGTCCCTGCGGGGGTGTGGGCGAGGGGTCGGAACGTGTGCTGTGGTGTTGAGCCGCAGCGTGGCCAGGCTAGGGCAGGACCACCCCCTGATGATGGAGTGGGAGGCAGGGTATGGAGCCCGGCCCAGGCTTTGAGGGTCTGCAGAGAGAAGGCAGGGAGAGGGGAAATCAGGCTGCTGGGGCAGTGCTTGTAATATTGGGGTGACCCTGGGAGGCAGTGGCAGACCCAAGAGCAGCAGCCTTCCTAGGAAAGATGGAAGCCCTAGGTTCATCCCCTGCTGGCTGGGTCACGGGTGGGTCCTGTGTGGTAAGAGCCACGCAGCCAGACCCAGAGGCCAGGCCCACTTACGCCATAAGAAGCAATACTGTGTGGCCAGGGAGGCGGACTCTGGCAACGGGACTAGGGGGAGAGTCCCTGAGCCTTGCCCGGTCCTGACTCTGGGCATGTCTGCGGGGACCGTAGCAGGTTAGTGTCAAGGAAGGACGTCCAGCAAGGAGAGGGCGTCTGGCGTGGCACCACTGCCTCCATCACTTCCGCAGGAACTTCTTGTTGAGGAGGAAGATGAGAAGGTTGACATTGACCTTGGCCTTGTTGAAGAGCTTCATGACAGCCACACCCTCATACTGGAGCTGCAGGAGGTCCTAGGAAGCAGCAGGCAGGGCAGGGCGGCTAAGGGCTTCTGGCTGCGACCCAGGCAGCCTCCAACTACCAACTGCGGGAGCCTTCCCTCGCCACAGGTGGCACTGGCTGAATGCCACTGAGACAGGGCCCTGAAAACCCACTTCACAAACAAGGCGGCCAAGGCTGAGAGGGGTGCGGTCACTGGGCAAAGCAGCAACACGGCAGAGTGGGGGCTTGAAATCAGTCTTTTCACTCAAAAGGCAAAACGGCAGAGCACAAAGATCTGGATTTAAAACCCGTTTCCCTGAACACCGGCTCTGACTTAGGCTGGCTTCTTGACCTTTGAGCCCCAGGGACTGTAAACCAGGGATGACGCCTCAGAGCAGCGGAGGGGACTAAATGAGGTACATGTGATAGGGCTTCCGACACTAAACTTGCTTCTGACACCACCAGCCACTCCACTGTCCCCGGTGGGTAGTGCTGGGGTCTGTGTCAGGGCAGTGGACCTCCCGCTGATCGGGTGGAGGGCCAAGCTGAAGTCATGAGGCCTAGGGAAGTCGGGGGGCCATCCTCTTGAGGCCAGCACCTAAAGCCCACCACTGGGTGTCCTGAGGGTCATGGAGTATCCCCTCACCTGATAGTGAAGCTGGAATCGTTCCATGTCCACACCTAGGAACTTGGCGTTGACTTCAAACATTCCTGCCTCATCGCCAGGGGTGATGTCAAAGATGACATTTCTGAAGCTGTCGGGAACAGAATTCAAAACAGGGACCCATGGCCTCTTTCCAGAGCTACAACCTGGCTCTTACTGCTTCTCTTCCTGGGTGACAGTGTGCGACATCCAGAGCCCAGTCTTCCCGTCTGTCTCCCTGGGTGGGTGGAGTGGGGGGAGGGTGGAGAAGGGGCCGGGTGGGCTGGGGGCAGCTCTGTCTTCTCCCAGTTCTGCATCTGCTCACAGGGTATCTGTCCTGCTGATCCTGCCTGGTGGCCTCACTTCTGGAACCATTCCCAGCACCCCGAGTCCATCCAGAACCGTCCTGCACCATGTTCACGGTCCTCGACTCTCTGGGGTGCCCTGCCTGCACCATCACGCGAGTGGCTCCTTCAAGGCAGGGACCACGCTCCTTCTTCCCTGCTACCCTGTGCCCTGCCCAGAGCCGTCCCCAACAGGGGACAGGAAGGGCTGACATCCTGCCTTCCAAACACACATACTGAGAGGTGGGGAGATCTTCGATTTCCACCAGGACGCCCTTCTCCAGGAGCTGGGCAGCAGTGTAATGAAGAGACGGCTGCTTCTTCCCCTTCCTGGAGCTCCTGATGAAAAGAAGGACCCAAAGAACACATCCAACAAGCTCTCCAGCACCACGGACCCTTGTTCCCCGGGATGCAGGAAGGAAACGAGGCCCGAGGAAGGTGCCTCACTCAGGGTGGGAGACAAAGGAGGGGACTGCTGTGCTGAGATTCCCAGCTCCAAACCGGGAGACAGGGGCAGAGGGGGGCGTGGGCAGGGTAGCGGTCACAAGTAACTTCCAAGTGCAGGACGGCAGCACCTACTTGTTGCTGGGGGCCAGGTGGTCCAGGCAGGCCCGGATGTACTGGCTGTAGTAGTCGCCCTGCTCCTCGTAGAAGGCCGTCTTCGTGCTCAGGGCCTGGAACGTGGCCCGAAGCTTCACCAGCTCTGCCTTCCGCCGCTGCCGGTGCCTGCGCTGGTTGCGGATGTCCTGGAGTTTGGGACCGAGGGAGGGGGTCAGCTGGCCCTTCCTGGCTGGACAGCCCTGGGGCCTGACACAGGCTGTGAAACACTCACTGGGAGGATGTTAGGAAGAGCAGGAAGAGGCAGATTTCCAGCTGTTTTTCCTAGGAGGACAATCTCGAGGATGCCATCCCAGGCCCTTAAGGCATATGCGACTCTGACTGGTTTCTAGGCCCCTCATTTTTTAGCAAAAGAACTGTAAGAACATCCCCTTCCCTGGCTAAATTTAGGATGTTTTCTTTGAAAAGAACCCTGTCCTTCCTCTGGCAGGTGACAATTTTGGGTAGCATTCACCAGGGAAGGCCTGCCCATGGACCCCTCATGTTGGTGTGCAGATACCTGGTACAGGTGTGTGCAAGCATTCGAACGCACATACACAGGTGCCTGCGTGCAGATATCCAGAACTCAGACCCAGGTCATTACCTTTGCCAGCTCATCCACCAGTCCCTGATAGCCATCGCTGGCACTGACCAGCCCCAGGCCCTCTAGTCTACGCAGATTCCGCAGGACACGCCGCTGCTTCTCTGCCAGGGGCAGGAGGGAGTGAGCCGTGAAGGAGCGGTGTCGACGTAGAGCCTCGGGGGTCTGGGCTTCACAGGCCTGGCGCCGGCACATGAGACGCTTGTGGGCTGCTTCCTAGGGGCAGAGATGCTGGATGGGGCGCCATTCTTCCCCCACACTAGGACAGGCCGGGGACCCCAGCAACCCAGGGAAAGCACCCCTAGAGCCTAGCTTCTGGGGGGAACAGTGGTGGGAAAGGGCCTAGCAGGAAAACATCAGGGTGTGACATCCTGACACTTGGTGTGACACACGGACAGGCCTCGTGGACTGCCACAGGACAGAGGGGCCCCCAGGAGAACCAGACAGAGGCTGCAGCATAAAACATCTGGATGGCCATGGCTGTGACTTCCCAACCATGGAGCTCTGTGCCGCTCAGGTGTGGGGGCACCTCCCTCCCTGTTCTACTTGAGGACCTGCCTCTACTGCCATCACCCCCTTTCGTCTGGGGAGCCCGGCTTCGTCTTTACTCCAGCTGGTCCCAGCCCCCACCCACTTCCCACCTTCTCCTGCCTGCAGCCGTCATTTGGGGAGCGAAACCCTTCTGCACTCTTCCAAGTACCTCTTGGAATGCCCCCTGCAGCCCCAGCACAGCAGACCCCCACAGGAAAGCTCATTTCAGCGGGGGGAGTGGGAGGGACATGGCCTCCACCACCCTGAAACCTGAGGCACCCTGAGGCAAGGCGGCTCCTCAGCCTGCTCAGGGTGGAGGGCAGATGCTTGGCCCTCGGAGCCCTCGTCACGGGCAGGCCGGGCACCTGTTTTAGCCAGCCATTCGCACCAGCAGCGCAGAGGGAGTGAGGTGGGTAAATGAGGCAGAAGCTGTGGGTGGGCTGGCCTGGTCACCTGGCCACTCACCTGCTCTCCGGTAGCCGAGAGGGACAGGATCTCTTTGAGGGAGTCCCCAGGGTGGAACTGTATGATATCGGCCAACATCTGCTTGGTGCTGTGGAGGGAAGGAGTGGTGGAAGGGAGTGGAGAGGCAGGACAGGGTCTGGACACGAGTGGCAGAAACCAGAGGGTGGGCGTACCCTGCCCCATATCATGGCTGTCTGGGGCCCTCGGGGGTAAGGAGAGAGTGAGGGCTGGGGGGGGGGGGAGGGGTGTGGCCAAGGACACCTCTCCCTCAGAGTGTCTTCCTCAGAGTCCTTCGGCTGAGGGACACGTCCTCCTCGCAGCCCTGGTGTCCTTTCTGCAGCGCTCTCAGAGTACCTGGAACCCCCTTCTCCTGGTGGCTGTGTTCTCCCCAGCCCACCCTACTATGCGCTCTGATGAGGACCAAGCACAGGCCTTGCTGGCTCGTTTACTGAGCAAATAAGTGAATGGAAGCGGCTGCCTCGTTGGCCAGGAGACTATCTGGTTGCCTGGTTCCTCTTCTGCCCAGGTAACCGGCCCAGTCCTGCTGGGGTCCTGCCTTACTCTTGCAGAAGTGGGGTGAAGAAGAAAAGCCCCACGCCCCGTCCTTATTATCACAGGAATGGGAATGAGAACGTGAGCTCCCTCACCCACGGCCTGTGGGACTTTGGAGGAGACTCGTACCTACTGAGTTCCTTGCCTTAGCTATGAAGAGGGAAACCACCACCCATAGCTTGTCCTAAACGCTGACATTAAAAAGAATTTGGCTGGGCACGGCGGGGCCTGCCTGCAATCCCAGCAACTCAGGAGGCTAAGGCAGGCAAATCACAAGTTCAAGGCCAGCCTCAGCAACTTAGTGAAACCCTGACTCAAAATAAAAAGGGCTGGGGATGTAGCTAAGTGGTAGAGTATCCCTGGATTTAATCCCCAGTACCACACACAAAAAATTTTCTTATTACAAAAATTGTATAGATAGCACAACATTTGAACTCTGCTTGTTGTCCATATCTTTTTTTTTTTTTTTTTTTGCGGGGGGTTGGAGGCGGGTACTGGAGATTGAACCTAGGGGCATTCTATTTCCCCAACCCTTTCTTTATTTTAAGTCATGGTCTTTTTTTTTTTTTTGTATCAGAGATTGAACCCAAGGGTGCTTAACACTGAGCCACATCTCCAGCCCTTTTTATTTTTTACTTTGAGACAGAGTCTCCCTAAGTTGCGTAGAGCCTCACTAAGTTCTGAGGCTGGCTTTGAACTTGTGATCCTCCAGGCCACTATGATTACAGGCATGCTCCACCTTTCCCAACTAAGGCAATGTCTTATTTAAATTTATAGGATTTGCTTAAACCTTTCTTTTTCCCTTTTTTTGTGTGTGTGGTGCTGGAGATCAAACCCAGGGCTTTGTGTAAACTAGCAGGCGCTCTACCAAGGACTGATTTATTATATTTTCTTTTCTTTCTCTCTCTTTTAATTTTCTTTTTGAGACAAGAGCTTGGTAAGTTATTCAGGCTGAACTTGGACTTAAGATCCTCCTGCCTCAGCCTCCCGAGCAGCTGGGGTGACAGGCTTGGCTGTCGCCCATTTCTGAACTGTCCTTTTCTTCAGCTATAACCCGAGCAGGAAGTTAAGGTGGCAGAGGGCTGAGACGGAAGCAAGGGGAGTTCAAGCTGAGCTTCAGGGAGCACCTCCAACAGGCTAAGGGGCCAACAGGAAAGTGGAACCACAGTATGGGGCACAAGGCCAGGGAGGGTCTCCGGGGGGGCAGGGGCCACCACACCCACCTTAGAAGCAGGCTCTGGGCTTTGGTGTCGTCAGCCTCTGCCTCAAGCCCTTCAAATTTGTTGGCGAGTGTCAGGGACACTTCGAGCTTGCTCAGATCCACGTGCCCATCTGCAGCTATGTTCTCCCCTGGGTGGATTGAGGATCAAGAGGGACAGTGCTCAGATGGGGTCCCAGCACCGGGCTCCCCACACCCTCTCCCAGGAGCCCTTCCCGGGCTGCCCCATGGTTCCACACAATACCCTCGACCTGAGCGCCACGGAAGGACCTTGCATTGCTGGTGATGCTCCCCACACCTCAGCCCTGGGGGCCAGAGCAGGGGCTGGGCTGTCCCCCCCACAGCCTGGTGCCCCTGCTCTCCCCCAACCCCTTCGTTCCGTCCTCTACCCTTGGAAATGTCCTCCTCTCACTCCTCAGCCTGAAATTCCTCCTTATCAGAGAAATCTTCTGACACCCACAGAGAGGCCCTGTCCCTCCACGTCTCTTGCACATGACTGAACTGGCCATCGACATAATGGGAGTGGGTCCCTCTGGGATCTGTCCACTCTCTCCAGGTCAGTCTGCAGGCCTGTGTCCACCTCAGGACAGGGAGGCGAGGGAGGGAGACATCACCAGCTGCTGGCACGCACCCCAGGCTGAGCAGACATGCCCACGTGCCCTCCCACTGCCCCTTCCTGTCCCTCCTTCTTGGTAGGTCCCAGCTGCCAAGGGGGGCACGCACCGATGAGGTCAGGGATGGTGGGCAGCTCCCCAAGGTCCTCTAGGAGCTGGTGCAGGGGGTCCTGGTGGTCAGGAGCGACCCAGTCCTGGTGCTCCAGCAGCAGCTGCGGCAGAGGAAGGACAGAAGCTGCAGGGACCCAGCAAGGCCTTCCTTCTGGGACCAGCCTGCCCACCGTGGGCTTCCAACCCCTCCCCACCTACCGGTGTCCTTCAGTCCCGGCCCCTCACCCTGTGCGTGTTGACCAGCTCCCCGACTGTGATGTACACCATGGGCTTGGCCACGGCCACCATGTCTGAGTACTCATCCATCGCAAAGCGCTCCTCTGGCTCTGGCACCTGGCAGGCTCTGCAGATGAACTTCCTGTCCCCAGAGAAAGGGCAAGTGAGATGGGGAGGGCTGGCCTCCCCACCGTGTTCTGTCCCTGTCATTCCTTCCCTGACCCTCTCTAGCGACTGCTGGGGCCACTTCTGACTCTCCAGTCTCAGCTCCTGTCCTGGCTCTGTCCCAGTGTCCCACTCAAACCAACCTCTTCTAACATAGCCCTCCCCTCTCCCCTGGGCAGTCCTCCCCCCGCCTGGCCCCCGCCTGGCCCCCGCCTGCTCACCACAGGGGAGAAGTGGGCCACGGACCGTGGGAATGGGGAGAAAGGACAGAGAGCAACGGGATGCCAGGCCCAGACCTGAACTTGAGGTGTGTCTCCTCCAGGTAGTCATTCAGCACCTGCAGGTGCCGGCTCTCCCCAGAGAAGGCCTTGCCAGCCGCCGCGTGCTGCAGGAGCTGGGCTATGGCCCCCAGCGCATGGCGCTGGGGGGCGGCCAGGGCACCGCCCGCTGCCAGGGCCACGATGTCAAAAGCGTCAGGAGCCACCACAGCGGGGTTCAGGAAGCGGTAGTACAGCAGGTTCCCCACCACCTAAGGGCAGAGGACACTTTCCCAGAAACGCCCAGAGGCCACCCTCACAGCTACACCTCTATATTCCCAGCTCTCGTAGCTAGAAGGGACCACTTGGGCCAAACCCTTACTCGGCAGAGAAGAAACCAGACCCAGAGCAGGTGGGCAATTTGCTCAAGGTCATGCATCAAACTTGAGCAGGAGGCGTGTCTAGAACCCACGTCTCCCAAGAAGCCACCCAGGCCCGGGTTCCTTTCTGGGTTCCTTTCTGTCGTGGGAAGCCCTGCTGATGGGTGAGGCTCGGTTCACAGGGGGGAGCATATTTCCTCCTTAGATTTTACAGCACAGGGTTCTCTGTCCCTTTGCCTGTCTGGGGAGTACGGCGCCAGCAGGGCTCAGGAGGGGGAGGGGGAGACGACACTTGCCTTATAGACCTCAGTCTCTGTGGCATCGGGGAACTTCTCCGCCAGGGTTGTCTTCAGAACTTTGGCCACATACCGCATCCCGTAGCTGGGGAAAAGCAGGAGGTCTGCTGGTTCTGCCATCCCTAGCCACAGCGTGGCCTGGCTGTCTGGCCGCTTCTGCCTTCCCAGCCTCACCAAAGCTGAGCCCAGTCCCCGTCCCTCCACTTCCATAGGCAGGCCCCTGCGGCCATCCTCCAACACCTCTGAGCCTTGTCAGAGACAGGGCCTGGTCATCTCCTAAAGCTCTCCCGCTGCCTCCAACACGGCTGCAGAGTCTCTTCTTTGAGACTCCCGGCTCCTCTCAGAATACCCAGGTCACCTATCCCCTGCCTTCCCCAGGGAGGCTTTGACCTACCTCTCGGGTATCTGGCATTCATAGACACAACACTGTCCCAAGACAACCCAGGAGGCTCTATTTTTTTAAATATATATTTTTTTTAGTTGTTGACGGACCTTTATTTTATTCATTTATTTATACGCGGTGCTGAGAATCGAACCCAGTGCCTCACGCGTGCTAGGCGAGTGCTCTACCACTGAGCCACGACCCAGCCCCAGAGGCAGCCAATCTTGTCAGGGATCTTAGGAGCTGTGAGAGGCCTGTCTGGGCCAGGGCAGGGCCTGCCCAAGGAGGTCAATGAACGGGAGTGGACACTCCAGTCCGACTGCTCACCAGCCGGAGACTTCAGGCTCTTTCCTTTCCCTCTGAGGGTGTGTTCTCTGGTCTGGAAAGTGGCAATGACCACTCTTGTCCTTTCTAGCTTATTTTAATTTAATTTAATTTTTTAAAATTTTTTGGTACTGGGGATTGAACCCAGGGGCAACAACCCTACCCATTCTTAATATATATATATTTTTAGAGACAGGGTCTTGTTGAGTTGCTTAGGGCCTTGCTTAGTTGCTGAGGCTGGCTCTGAACTCAAGATCCTCCTGCCTCAGCCTCCCAAGCGGCTAGGATTACAAATGTGCAACACCATACTCAGCTCTAGTCAGACGACTTTCAAAAGCTTTTATTGACTAAATTGTAAGAAGGGAAAAACTATAAGGTGCTTTACTGTTTCGAAGTATTTCTTCTGTTTGACTTTGTGGATCAAAGAGTTCCATTTGATCCCCATTTGCTCAGACAGTAATGTCCCCATCATCATCTCAGGTTCCCTGCTCTGGCTCCCGTGACCTCCAATGGGACAGACCCGCCGCTGAATTCCACCCTGGCAGTGGCTCCCAGCCCGCTCGGGCACCTCCAGCCTCACTCCCCTCTCTGGCTTCCTCCCTCGGGCTGTCGTCCAGTTCTGCCCTCCCCTGATGGCTGCTCTGGGCATCCAGTGCCCAGCCTGTGGCACAGCAGTTCTACTTACGGAATTTGGTCCACAGAAGAAACGATGGCTACGAGGAACTTGTCAGTCACGGCAAGGAGGTTGCGCAGGGAGATGTCCAGCCTTCTCTGGACCTCGGGGTGGCTCAAGGCCTGCTCGGGGGTGACGTCATAGGGGAGACGGCTGTGGGCAGAGAGACCAGGTAAAGCCGGAGCACCTTCCTGCTGCCTCTCTCCCCCAATCTCTCTCCCCACACCAGGGTTTCACACTGACTTGCTAAGGACTCGGGGAGGTTTACAGAACTGTGTGGCAGGGGAGGAAGAGTTAGCGTACCCACGGGAGGCTGGAGAGTGTGGGAAGGAATGGAGAACCTAGAATTTATGTCAAGACTCCTAAAGGGAACCAGAGGAAATAAGGGGACTGCCCATCGAGGTGTGTCTGTGTGTGTATGGAACTTGGGATTAAAGTCAGGGGCACTTTACCACTGAGCTACATCCCCAGCCCTTTTTATTTTTTATTTTGAGACAGGGTCTTGCTAAGTTGCTAAGGCTAGCCTTGAACTTGAGATCCTCCTGCCTCAGCCTCCCAAGTTGCTGGGATGACAGGTGTGCGCCATTGTACCCGGCCCCATCAAATAGTCTTTGGCACTTCAGACAACAGGGAAAGTTGGGGACTTGTATTTCCCTTACTTATAGCCTCCTATGCCATCCAGAGCAGCCGTTGGGATTGCCAGATCTCCTCACTGGATCCATTTCCCTAGCACCTGTGAAATTGAGCAATGCCCCCCAACCTACAAGGATAACCTATTACTTCCATGTTCTCATTCGCTTATTTATCTGTAAATCTGAATATTCATATGAACCCCTATCAATAAGAAGTCTACATCCTAACTCCCACAGCTATTAGGCACACTAGCATAGACATGTGTGCCCACTTTATGTTGAGCCCACCGGTGTCAATCACCAGAGCGGGCCTGAAAGGCTACCTTATTTACTCCTATAGGGGTGGTGTCATATTTGCATGAATCAGCATGCTCATCCGTATGTCACCTTCAAACACACCCAGGCTTCCCCAGTGAGGTCCACTGAAGCTGATCAGAGAGAGCTCTCCTCTGCCCATCTGCTCACCTGCGCTGCCCCGTCTGGGCCTCAGTCTGGTTGATCCAGCTCTTGTAAATGTGGACGGGGTCTGTGTGGATGCTAAGCACTTTGTCCTCCAGCACATCCTGGATAACCTTGCCCAGGATCTCCCGCAGGGCGCTCTGTCCCCGCTCATTTCGGTAGAATCTCACCACCAGCCTCACCACCGTTGGGTTGCCTGTCACTATGTCCTGGGGCCGTTCCACCTTTGACCTGTGGTTCAAAAGATCAGTGCAGCTGGTCTCCGACTCTGTGTAGGACAGATAGTTGCTTTTCCTTTTTGGGATTTTGGTTCTTGGAAGCCTGCTCTGGTGACCCTTTTTTTTTTTTTTTGGTGCTGGGGATTGAACCCAGGGGTGTTTTACCACCAAGCTACATCCTTTTTATTTTTTATTTCCAGATAGGGTCTCACTAAGTTGCTCAAACTTGCAATCCTCCTGCCTCGGCCTCTTGAGTCACTGGGATTACAGGCATGCACCACCATGCCCAGATAGTGTCTTTATCTTAAGAAATGTCCCGCTATCTCGGTTTCATCCTTTTTGCTAATATGTCAGCCCATGTCCGCCCACTGTGCTACCGGGAAATGCCCTACAGTCCTTCCACGGAGGCAGAGAAGACTGGGCTTCTGCTGCCAATCTACCCTGCACCTCAACAAGCCATCATCTTGTGTGGTTTTTTGGTACCAGGATTGAACCCAGGGACTCTCAAGCCACATCCCCAGCCCTGTTTTATATTTTACTTAGAGACAGGGTCTCCTTGAGTTGCTTAGGGCTTCACTAAATTACTGAGGCTGGCTTTGAACTCATGATCCTCCTACCTCAGCCTCCCAGATACTGCGATTACAGGTGTGCGCCACCATGCCCAGCGGAGCCGTCACCTTGTGAGGGAGTCCCAGGGGCATCACCTCTGAGCCCACCCTTTCCCCTCCTCTGCATCTGGAGAACCCACTTGATTTCCTCCTGCAGCGCAGTCTTGAACAGCTGGAGCAGCAGGTAGGCCTCCCGGCGGTTGGAGGCGTAATTGTACAAGCTGAAAATCACTGCCTCCATGAACTTGGTGGTCCTATTCTGTGGCATCTGAAAGATCAGCTTGGCCAGGTAGATGGGTTGAGTCTACAAACAGTTGGGGAAACAAGAAGGGCTGATAATGGCACCCAGATTGGAGAAAGTAGTCTCACCTTCTTAGGAAGCAGACAGTCTCTCCCCCAGGGACAGGGCATTAGGATTATGGGAAAGGATACCTTGCAAGGGGGAAAAGACACAGAAAAGGTCTTGGGCCCTGAGGGGGTGGTAGAGACTTCTCCTTCCAAAGTCCTCTGCTCACCTGGAGCAGGTAGAAGAGGTGCTGGTAAGCTTCTAGTTTCTGCCGTTTCTCTTTGCTCAGCGACTTTAATCCCTTCTGCTTGTCCAGAACCATCATATCTGACAGCTGCTCCTTATTCTTCTTGGTCAGCTTCTTGCAGTGGGAGACCACTTCCTGCAGGCGCAGGAGAGCAGGCAATACGACCAGCCCAGGCCAGCACGGCACAAGGAACATATGGTCTAGAATCAGCCCTGGACGGGCCAGGGCTCTCTGCTGTTCAGGGAACAGGCATGAGCCAGGAAAGAGCAGCGGTTCTGGGGCGAGGGAGGGCCCCTCCTATTGCCCAGACTCCATCTGGCACCTCTGCTTTCACAGGAGTGAGTCCCCAAAGAGGACCCGGCTGCCAGGCTGGAGGCATTGTATCTACTTGTGTTTTGTGATTCTTTCTCTCTTTCTTTTTTTTCCCCCCCTTCAAGTCTGGGGATTGAACCCAGGGACACTTTACCACTGAGCTACATTCCCAGCCCTTATTTATGTATATTTATTAATTAATTTTTTTTAGTTGTAGATGGACACAATACCTTAAGTCAATTAATTAATTTTTTTTTTAGTTGTCGATGGTCATTTTAAAAATTTATTTATATGCAGTGCTGAGAATCAAACCCAGTGCCTCCCACATGCTAGGCAAGGGCTCCACCACTGAACCCCAGCCCAGCCTATTTATTTATTTTTAATTACTTATTATTATTGTTGATTTGGTACTGGGGATTGAAGCCAGGGCTGTTAACCACTGAGTCACATCCCCAGCCCTTTATATTTTTTATCTTTTATTTTGAAACAGGGTCTCACTAAGTTGCTTGGGGCCTTGCTACGTACGTTGCTGAGGCTGGCTTTGAACTTGTGATACTCTTGCTTCAGCCTCCTGAGCCACTGGGGTTACAGGTGTGCACCACTGCACCTGGCCCCCTTTTTTGTTTTTTATTTTGAGGCAGGGTGTCTCCAAAGTTTCCCAGGGCTGGCCTCAAACTTGCAATCCTCTTGCCTCGGTTTCCCTAGTGGTTGGGGTTACCAGTGTGTGCCACTGTGCCCAGTTTGCTATTATTTCGTATTAGACTGTTATGCAAATTTGAGGGCAATATCACAATGTCACTACCATCTTCTCACTGCATGTTTGTATATCCGTTAACAGTTTAAGAAGTTTCCATATTTACCTTCACATGTGGCCTGAGGGTGGGACGGGTAAACACTCTTATTATTTCAGTTTCCTAAACAGGAAACAGGCTTAGAGGTGAAATGACCACCCACAGCTCTTCACTAGCAGGCAGCAGAGCCGGACATTCCAATTCCACCTCCCCTGTTCTTGCCCACATCCCCAGCCAATGGCTCACTGCAAGGCCAGAGGACCACTGGAACAGGACTCAGGCTTTAATGAAAAAATCCACACATTTTGAAAAGATTTCATCAGCAACCAGAGACTGGCCAACGTGCCCTCCCCAGAGGCAGCTGGATTTGGCGGTGGGGTGTGGCTGAGGGCCCCTCACCTGTAGGGTGATCCGGTTCTTGACCAGCAGGCCGATCTTGATGTCCATGAGGTTGAGGTCCTGCTCCAGCTGCTGATTGGAGCGGATCTTTCTGACCACCTCTTCCTGCAGCTTCAGCAGCTCGGCCTCGGCTGAGAAGTCCTGCTGGCTTTGGTTGAGGAGGTGGGCAAACCTGCGCACCACACTGAGGGGGGGGTGGGCTGCGTGCACTGCCGGAGGGCGGAGGTGTGGGGTCAGAGGCCTCCCCCAGCCTCTCTCCATTCCAGTCAGCTCGCCCTCAGGCCCCTCTGTTGACCTCTGCTCGAGGCCACAGGCCCTGAACTTCAGACCTGCTCTAACTGGCTCTGTCTCCCGGCCAGGCCTGTCCCTGGGCTCCTGGTCTTACAGTTGGGGTGGACAGGGAGCTGTTCTGCCCTGATGTGCTCCCTGCCCTCTGTAGGTGACCTGCCACACACCACAGCCAGAGCCCAGCTCCCTCCGGGTTTCCTTGGAGGCCTCCTCCCGTCCACCCCCCTCTCTCACTGGGTTCAGCTGCTTCTCCTCGCACTGACCAGCCTCCTCTTGGCCCCGCTGCCTGGCACAGAGCTCTTGTGGGGAGGGTCTGTGCATGCAGGGGAGCCCGAGAGATGGGGCGATTGACGTGTTCCATAATACGGGGAGGTCAGAGAAAGACAGAGAAAAGGTGGGAGGAGAGGAAGAGCAACAGAAGAGGAAGAAGAGGAAGCAGCAGCCTCTGAGCCGCCAAGCCACCAGTGCACACAACGTTCACTATAGGATGGACGTCATGACAAGGGCTTTGGTTTTTCTTCTCTTTTTTTGAGGGGGTGGTGGTGGAGGGGTACTGGGGATTGAACCCAGGGGAGCTTAACCATGGAGCCAGACCTTAACATCCCCACCCCTTTATATTTTATTAGAGGCAGGGTCTCACTGAGTTGCTTAGGGCCTCACTAAATTGCTGAGGCTGGCTTTGAACTCATGATTCTCCTGCCTCAGCCTCCCGAGTTGCTGGGATTACAGGGGTGCGCCACGCTGTTCTAAGTGTTTTAAAATCACTCCACGTGGTCCAGACACCATAACCATCCATCTTACTGATGACCCTACGAGATGGGTGTCACCATCTCTACCGTGTAAAGGAGGAAACTGAGGCAATAAAGAGGTTAGGTAACTTGCCCGAGCCACACAACTAGCAAATGGCAGAGCTCTGGGCAGAGTCTGGGGGCTGAAGAAGTTGGGAAACAAGACTGGGAAAAACAAATTTTTCTAGAAAAATCAAGAACTGAAAAGATAAAGGATGGTCTTGTGTCAGTGCAACAGCCAGGCTGGGAGAGGTGGGCAGGGAAGGAAGCTGGCTGCCCTGGAGATGCCCGAGGCCCCTGAAGGGCAGGAAGGGGGAAGGAGGACTGAGGAGTGACGGAGGGGACTCGAGATGGCACGTTCAACCTGAAGCCCAAGAGTGCGTAGCCTCCAGCCCAGAGAGGCAGGGGGCTGCGGGACCAGAGGTAAACACGGAGATGACACTAGTCAATTCCACAGAAAAGAAAGGCACCTCAAGGCTAGGCTTCTGGATTTGAGGGCGGGGGCCAAGAGCAGCAGAGAAGGGTGTTCTTGGGAAATAAAGGGCAGGAAGATGGCGCCCCCTCCAGTGCTTTCCAAGTTCCCCTGCGTGGTACAAAGACTGCCCGCCTTGCCAAGGCCTCGTGTGTGGGGGCCACAAAGTGAGGTGGCAGAGTCACGGGCCAGGGAAGCGACAGAGTTGGAGAAGGTGGGAGCCCCAGGGAGAGGAGGGGAATCTCGTCGTTCTGGTCTGCTGTGGTAGATACGCCGGAAGCAGAGAGGACCTGGCGAGGGGCCCTTTGCCTGCAACGGGCTGCCACTGGGTCACCACCCCCGCTCCACACTCCCGCACGGGCAACTTGTGAATGCCTGTCCCCTAACTGCTGTGCACCCCAAGAAGGACCACCTAGACCTGCCTGGCTCTGGGGTCTTATGTCCCCATGAAGAGGGGAAGGGTAGGTCAGGCAGCTCACCCAACATCCTGTAGTCATCCCGGGCTTTCCTGGCTCGGAAAAATGCCTGGATCTTCACAACGGAGTCAACCTGCCGTGAACACAGACGGCAACAAGGTGGCTGGCTGTCCTTGCTCTGGTCTCATGGGCAAAGGTTGGACTAGGGGCCAGGGGACCAGGGTGACACTCACATTCTTCTGGAAGTAGCGCAGGCGCCTCAGGTATTGCCTCCGAGCTGCACACATCCGGGCCCAGGCCTGGATCTGGGAGGAGACGCTGCCTCAGAGCACAAGGCCAGAGACCCATCACAGACCAGGCCAACCCAGCCAACTCCAGAGGTCACAGGGTTGTGAAAGGACTACAGAATTGTTCTCAGAGCGTCCCTCAAAATTCAGAAACCCACCAAGCCACGATACCTACCTTGATTATGGCATCCAGGTTTGCTTTAAAATACTGCAACTGTTGCAGGTAAATTTTGCGCTGTCTATAACCCCGCCAGTGAGCCTGCAGAGCAGGAGAGAAAAGGAGGTAACCACAGCAGGTGTCCTCTGGCTCAAGAGACCTGCAGGAATAGCCTGTCCTAGGGTTTGCTGAGAGGGTGGGGAGAAAGGGAGGAAGAGAAACTGGTCCTGTTATCAAAGAACTTCCCACTTTATGGGGAAGACTGAATGGTTACACGTAGCCAACCATGTCTCCTGCACACTCCCTGGCCCCAGAGGACACAGACGCAGACACACAGACACCACCCCTCCACACTAACACCCCCTCATGGAAACTCAAGCAAGAAACAGGCCTAAGAGATATTAATAGAGCAAACACCTACTCACCAACTTCACCAAAGCATCTACCATATCCCCCCAAAATACACTCAAGACACCCATATGCAGACCACCCACACCCTATCACACACTCCACCTCCCTCACACGCACAGAAAGTGGGTAGAGAACATTCTGGAGCAACATGCAGCTGCGGATGGGAAGCGCGTACAGGCACAGAGCCGTGTGTCCATCTCCGCCAGTGGCCACCTGGGCAGCAGGTTCCTATTATTCTGATAAGTCACACTTTTCTCTATAATGACACCATCCAACAGTTGACCCCAGCTCTCAGCAGATCTTCCTGCCAAGGTTCCTGAATAGCTGTCAGTCTGTTGGCCTCTCCGGGGCTGGTCTGCTGCAAAGGGTCTACCTGACCAACCCCTCCCCAAGCCACACCCCATCTCTTCTCTCAAATGCAAACCTCACAGCCCTCCTGTTTCAGTCTTTCCCAGGAACCTCTTCCTCTCACCCCAGGCTTGGATGAGATCAACCTTTCTGAAGTACCACTTGGATAGCACTTGGACACAAGTTCCCGACCCTCTGGCCCCACTCCCCATCTGACTTTCCACTGGTCTTCGACCATCTTAAGGATGCCGGCCACAGCAGGCATTTCATGCCTTATGAGGTTCTGGCCTTGAACCTTTATTTGTGCCCACCCTCAGCCCCAGCTCTACCTCTACACACTGAAATTCTTCCCGTCTTTTAGGCCAGTGCCGAGCATTTCCCAGCGTGCAAGCCTAGGTGGTCCTCTACCACTGACATTGCTGTGGCTTCACCCAGTTGTCCCCCATCCTGCCTAAAGCCACTTCTCCTG
Source organism: Marmota monax (assembly GCF_021218885.2). Lineage (NCBI taxonomy): Eukaryota > Metazoa > Chordata > Mammalia > Rodentia > Sciuridae > Marmota > Marmota monax. The sequence continues at coordinate 731,998 of NW_026694593.1, read as the reverse complement.
GATAGGTTTCTTCCTCAGGCTTACTCAGTCCCTGTTAAGCTAGGATGAAAAAGAGGCAGCCTGGCCCATACACCAGCTGTCCATGCTGGAGCCCAGAGGCCAGCAAACCCATGCCTGCCCTCTGTACTCCCCTCCCACTTCAGCCTCTGCTGATGTACCCAGTGGAAAGCACTGTAGGGAAAGGCAGAGGGCTCTTCTCGCTTTCCTTTTATTTTTTTCTTTTTGGTACTAAAGATTGAATTCAGGGGCACTTAACCTCTGAGCTACATCCCCAGCCCCTTTTATTTTTTATTTTAAACAGGGTCTTGCTAAGTTGCTGAGGCTGGTCTTGAACTTGTGATCCTCTGCCTCATTCTCCTGCATCGTTGGGATTATAGGTGTGCACCACTGCACCCAGCCTTTTTCTTTTTTAATTTGGAGACAGGGTCTCACTAAATTGCTAAGGCTGGCCTCGAACTTGCAACCTTCCTGCTTCGGCCTTCCAAGTTGCTGGGATTTCAGGAGTGTGCCACCATACTTGGCACCAGAGGGTTTCTCTCTCTGCTCAGTCCCTACCCAGCCCCGACAAAGCGCTTCTTTAATAATCTGCCTCCCGGGCTGGGGCATGGCTCAGTAGCAGAGAATCTGCCTCACATAAGCCAGGCCCCAAGTTGGATTCCCAGCACCACAAAATGAATGACCAAAAACGACCAAAAGATACACGCTTCCTAATCTGGACTAGTCAGAATTCAGAACCCTGGTTGGGGTTCCAGCTGGATCAGAGGTTTCAGGAAAGACTGAAATCTCAGCATGCCCAGTCAGTCTCATCTTTGAGGCTGGAGGGCAAGTGGCCTGAGGGTCTCAGCTACCTCTCTGATCCAGGACCCCACAGTTCTAGAATGAGAGACAAATGCCCCTGCACACAAACACGCACACCATCCCCGTCTCCTCTCCCACTGTCGTGTGGCTCTTCATCTCCAGGTGTGAAACCCTAGCCTCGGCTCAGGAGGGGAGTCCCCATGATTCAGAGCACTACCTGAAATTCCAGAAGCTCTGTACTAAGTTGTGGGACCAATGCCCTAATCACAACATCTCATAACGGCAACCACTAATGGAGCCACTAAGCCTTCCATGTGATTTCCTACTTACTCCTCACCATCAACAGAGGAGGCGAGTACCGTCATTATCAACGAGAAAACTGACTGCCGGAAGGGTGCAGGTAAGGGGCACAGACGGCGTCTTTGACCTGGAAGGGTAGGTCAAGGAGGCAAACTCTGGCCTCTGACTTCAGAGCCTGAGCTCTCAGTTCCTGCCCTGCAGGCCCGAGGTCATAATCAAGGGCCATCTGCCAGTCTCAGGCTCACATGTGCCTCCCTTGGTATTTCTGCTGTTGTCTTTGTATCCTGACTGTCACAACATCTAACGTCGCCTGCAGTTCCTGCGAGGGGAGAGATGTGACCACTCACTGGGGGTCTCAAGCCCATCTCCCGTGCTTGCCATGTGGCGTGCTTTGCAGATGCGGGGCCTTCAGAGGCACTAAATAGATCAAGCTAACATTCCCACGTGGTCCTCCAGATATCCCTGCCTGCAAGGTCTCCCGTTATTCCCGGCTTGCACAGTGCCCTGGCTATCCTCCCAGCTGGCAGGTGCATGAGGGCCAGCCTCAGAGGCCACACTGGACCACCAGAGGGTGGACAAACCCGAAGGGCTGGCTGGAGCAGAGGAAAGGCGGAAGGCTCCCCTGTCCCCAGACACAGTCCAGCCCTCTCACCTCCTCACACCCCCTTTTCTCGTGAGGACATCCCCCTGGTGTCTGACTAAATCTTACCTCACTCTTCCTTTGGGGAGGCTAAAAAGCACCCCTTCCGTTCTCTGGACAGTGACGAGGAGGCCACTAACCAGGTCACCTCATGTTCCTGCCTGCTTGCAGGCACTGCTTATAAACACTGAACGTCACTCACTGAACCCTGTAACAACCTTACCATCATCTCTTATTTTTCTGGGAGCAAACAGGCAGAGAGAGTAACTTTCAAGGTCACACAGTTAACAGGGGCAGGGCTGGCTTCCAACTTCAGTTGTCCCTTCCAGGCTCCGTGCTCCACTGCCACTGTCTACAGGCCCAGGATCCTCCCAACCCCCGCGGTCAGGAGGAAGGGGAGCGAACACCCTACAGCTCAGGTCAGCCTGGGCCCGGGCCACTTAGAAAGCCAGAGATCACCTGGATCTTGATGACGGCTGGGACCCAGGTCCTCAGAAAGTGTGCACGCTCAGCAAACTTCTGGCGGACCAGGAAGCCACGGAGGCGGGCCTGCAGCTGGACGATGAAGCCGACGTTGGCCTTCCAGAGCTGCTGGCGGTCATGGGCAGCAGTGACTTTGGTGATGGCTGACTGTGGAGGCAGGAGAGAAAGCCTACGGTCCTCTGACGGGTAGGAGCCTCTCCTTTAGGGTAACACCATCCGTGACCCCTTGCCCTGGAAGGGTCCCTGCCCACCTGGATCTCTTCACGACTCAGGTGGGAGGTGTGGAGGTGGCCGTTGAGGGGTTTCTCCCAGGTCCCCTGGAAGGTCTTCAGGTGGAAGTAGTAGGCGGTGCCATCCCTCATGTCATGTTGAACCCAGAAAGCTGTGTCCCCTGAGCAGGAGCCAAGTAAGCAGACAAGGTTTGAGAAGGCACGAGTTGGCCGGGGTAGGCAGAGAAGCGATGGCCAGTGGGGCCATTACCTGCACACCTCTTCTTGGCCACGGCACCCTCCAGGGCCCGCTGGTAGCCATCGGCACAGTCAGGAACCACTCCTCGGAGGGCCACGGCAGGGTTCCGCAACACCCGCTCTGTCTGGGCCGCCTTGCCCTCCTTGATGGCCTGGTTGATGGCAGCCACACCGAGGGCCACTGACAGGCACAGGAGAGAGCAGTCAGTCCTGCCCTCCAAGTCCCTCCCACGGGCCCTGTCCTACCCAGTGGGGCAGGACTCAAAAGAGAAGGACAGGGCTGGGGCTGGGGCTCAGTGGTGGAGCACTTGCCTGGCAGGTATGAGGCACTGGGTTAGATCCTCAGCACCACATAAATACAAAATAAAGGTCCATCTATAACTACGAGGTCACCCTATCTGATGGAGATGGGGAACATCCCAGGATGGACAGTCATGAAGAGCAACAGCGGGTGCTGTGCTTGAAGGAGGAGCTGGCCGTGCGGGAGGCTCCTGAGGAAGCAGGCGGGCCAGGCAGGCAGGCGCTCAGGGGAAGCAAAATTGGCTCATTCCAAGGTCAAAGGCAGGATATGGGCAAGGAATTCTGGGAGAGTTTCTTAGAAGAAGAGAGTACAGAAGTGGGAAGGGCTAATGTGCACCTGCCCTCCAGGCCCCACAGACCCTGAAAACGGGCCCCCTGAGTACCCCCCAGCACACCAGGGTCTGCCTGCACCCATCCTGCCCGTTCCCCTCCAACTCTGGCCAACCTTTCTTTCTCCTCCCCAGGACTCAACATTCTTTAGACAAGCCAGAACTCATTGTTGGAAGCAAACTCAACCGACTAGCAGAAATGGGGTGGATTTTGGGCCACCCCATGATCTCATAGGCTCATGTTGCAGGGAAAGCGCCCACAGGAGGGCAAAGCAGGAAGCAGTGGTGGGCTAGGCTGTCCATTCCTAAGAATTTCCTGCCCCGCTGCTTGCCAGGAAATCCACCCTGTGGTGCAGGCAGCAAGCCTCCTGTTCTGCCTCCTCTCAGAGGCTGGAGGGAGAGGCGGGGTGGGGTGTGGGGGTGCTGGGTGGCTGCTTATCTGGGATGCTGCTGAGTCCCTGTGTCCTCCCCTGCCCTCCCAGTGCCCCTGCTTAGCCCGTTTACTTCTCTGAGCTGTGCTTGTGTCCTGGTTGGCTCTGACCACTCCCTGGCGGATCTCCTCCAGCCACAGCACAGCTCCAGGATCACCTGTCACCTGGAAAATTGAGAGAGACAGAAAAAAGATAAGACCCTAGGCTGACCTCTCCAGGTTCCCAGGCTAAGCAGCCAGGGAGAACCGAATTGCAGGCAGACACCAGGAGCCAGGGATGGCAAACTTCATTCCCTTCTTTCCTGCGCAGGCATGGCCTTGTGGCCCTCTGGGACTGCCACCAGGCACCCAGGCACAGAAGGCTTTTTTTCTTTTTTTTTTTGTGTGTGTGATACTAGGGACTGAATCTGGGGGTGCTTAACCACTGAGCAACACCCCCAGCCCTTTCTGTTTTTTATTTTGAGGCAGGGTCTTGCTAGGTTGCTTTCAGCCTTGCTAAACTGCTGAGGCTGGCTTTGAACTCACGATCCTCCTGCCTAATCTAATCCTAGTGGCTTAGCTTCCTGCCAGCGAGCCGGAACTCCACTTGCACTCCCTGCCCTCAATGGGGCTCCCTGAGAACTCAAAAGTAGGGTCTATATACAACTGAATACACAGCCTGTTTCAATCCAGCATCATCCAGTCACAGCAATTATACACAGCTTAACTTAATTATCATCATCTTAATGGCTCGCTGGTGTCATCTCTCAACCACTCCTTCCGGCAACATGCCAGGCGCCATCCCGACTCGGCTGTGGCTCTCAACGGCTGTGGCTCACAACATCGCTTCACTGTTGCTGAGGCTGGCTTTGAACTCTGATCCTCCTGCCTCGGCCTCCTGAGCTGCTGGGATTACAGGTGTGCGCTACTGCGCCTGGCTTGCTAAAGTACTTTTATGAATTAATGTTTATAAGGAACATAAAACAATGCTTGGCACAAAATGATGCTTGGCACCTCACTTAAGCCCTATAACTGTGAGGTGGGCTCATTATGTCAAGTCTGTAGACAAGGAAACAGGCAAAGGGAGGTTAAGTAACACTGCAGGATCAGACTGTGTGACGCAAACTCAAATAATCTGGCCCAGGAGCCCTAGTTCTCAGCCACTCTCTCTACTGCCACATACTCAGGGCACCGTTTGTCAACTCTCTTGATTTTCACCCACATTCTGGGAGATCTGTAGGAGCGAGGTGTGTAGTATTGTACAGGTGAATAAATAAAGTTCAGAGACTTTAAGGGTTTTGTCAAGGACAAGTGGCCAGCAGGCATCGGGGTAGGGAATTCAGCCCAGCTTCTCTGAGTCCCAGGCCTGTGCTCTTCCCAGCTGTCCAGTGCCCTGGCAATTGGAGCCATGCTTCCCCCGTGAGATCCGAATCCTGCCTGGGCCCCGCACCTTGGAGTGTGGCCATCAGGATGGAGCTCTGCCTGGGTGCATGCTGGGCACAGCTGTACCCACAGGGCTGTCCCTCCTGCTCTGGTGACCCACCCGGCCAGCCCTAACCTCACCTGGGCCTTCTGCCTCTTGGCTGCCACAAGGAGGAGATGATACCGAGGAGCAACAGGAAGGCTGACATCTTCCAGGCCAGCTGCAGGAAGCAGCAGGGCCGACAGGGTCTTCTCAGAGCTGCCCTGGTCCAGAGCCTCATTGATAAGACTGACCGCAAGGACCTCTGAGAAAGAGAGACCTAGATGGGCAGAGGCCCCAGAACTGTGGCCGAGGGAAGGGATTGCCTTAGTGAGACCGCCTTCCCCCTAGCCTGCAGTATACTCACGATCGGTCTCTTCTTGGACCTGGGCGTTGACCTGGCTCACGGTGGCCTGCAGGTCATTCCAGCTCAGGAAGGTCCCATCTACTCCACGCCCCTGTCGCAGCTTCATCAAGGCATCAAAGTACCTGGCAGCAGGGAGAGGGGAGCGAGATGAGTGGTGTGTACACTGTCAGCCAGAGTCAGGAAATGTTCGAGCCAGTTCCTCTCGTGGGACAGCACACTCTTAGGGCTCACCCCCACCCTCACCCCCACCCCAGGCAGTTCTTTCTAAGGCTTCTCTGCAGGTTTCTCCTGACCTCTAAACAGGTGCATCCTGATTTTTTGTCTGTAGAACTCTTCTCCCTGAATTCTCACCCCTAACCTCAGGACTTAAATGCTAATGACTCCCAAAGGCACACCTCCGGCTGCCAGATGTCCAGCAGCCTCTTCAGAACCTCCACACGAGTGTACAAGGAGCACCTGGGCCAGGCACGGTGGCGCATGCCTGTAATCCCGGTGCCCTGGGAGGCTGGGGCAGGAGGATGGGAATTTGAAGCAGCTTCAGACATTTAGCAAGGCCCTAAGCAACTCGGCGAGACCCTGTCTCTAAATACAATACAAAATAGGGCTGGGGCTGCGGCTCAGTGGTTAAGCACCTCGGGTTCAATCCCTGGTACCAAACAACAACAAAAACGCACGGACACCCCTCAGCTCACATCTGGACTCCTGATTCCCCATTAAACTGTGTCCCAAGGTCTCTTTCTTGCCCAAAACCCTGGAGCCATACCTGACTCCACTCCCTGTCACATCCCACATCACTCCACCACCCAACCCTGCCACTTCTGCTTTCAAAACAGCCACAAGTTGACGCTTCTCTCCACCCTCACTGCTGCTGCCCTCGGCCACAGCCCATCACTAGTGTCTGGATTACTCTGATAGCTCCTACCAGGTCTTCCTGCCTCGCCTCTCGCATCCCTGCAATCGATTCTCAGCCCAGCAGCCAGAACGACCCTGCTGAAGTAGGTCAAGCTGTCTCCCTCCTTGCTCACTTGGTCTGGCCTCTGCTACCCCATCTTCGCCTCCCACTCCTCTCCCTGCCTCAGGTCACCCTGCTACCCGGGCTTCCTCGTGTTCTGTTTTCACTTTTTGTGGTCCCAGGGATGGGATCAAACCAGGACCTTGCGCATGCTAAGCACCCGCTTGGCCGTTGAGCTAACAGCCCAGTCCTTCCTGGTGTCCTCTGAATGCACCCAGAATATTTCTTTTTAGGCCTCTGCCTCATTAGGCCCTTTAGGTCCCTCTTGGATGACCCCCCATGCAGAAGGTCATCTGAAATCGCACAGTGGGAACAGGAAGCCCACCCCTCCCGTGCGCCCGCCCTCGGCTTCCCTGGCTTCCACTCTGGTAATCACCCTTCTCCTGTTATCTCACGGAGGTCTGAGGAGAGCGGCCCTAGAATAGTACCTGGCCTGTGGGAAGCTACTCAAACATTTGCTGTGAAAGAATCCATCAGTAGAGACAAGGGGAGCGACCGAACTCATCCACACCGGAGAACAGGCCCAGAGCTGTGAACAGACCCAGAGGCGCCTGGGCCCAGGGTGGAGCACCCGCTAAAGGCTGATCTCCAGCACAAGTCTTAGTCTCATCCGTATTCCCTCCATCCCCGGCCCCCACAAGTGGCAGAACCTTTCTCACCGCTGAGCATTTTCTCCTTCCACCTCCGCCAGGCCGGTGGCAGGATCCGCCAGACTGCTCCAGAAGCCACAGGCATCCCTGGCCTCCAGGGCCCTGTTGATCAGGACTACAGCCGACAGCATCTCCACAGCCACGAAGAGCTCCTCCTGGCAGAGCTCCTGCAACAGGAGGGAGGGTGGTTCCCAGGGGGAGCCGGGCCCCTGGGGAATCCTGCTGGCCTGCCCAGGGTCCTACCATCCCCTAGACTATGCTCAAAGCCCGGGGTCTGGATTCACCCACTGACAACAATCATACTAAAAACCTGGGGATGCTTACTCTGGGCAGCTAGAAGCACTTCACACCTAGCACCATTTAATTTTCATAACGAGCCAATGAGGCGAGTATCATGACGAGTCCCATCTCACAGCCAAGCCCGTGGCCAATAATGTCTGTTGACCCAACTGCCGATTCCAGAGCGCAGACCTGAGCAGTGGCCTCGCCAGCGACCTTCTAGTCTTCACTTCACGTCAGTCCTGCTCTGGGCTGATAGCAGAGCAAGGCCCTGGTCTTCATCCCCAGTACCAGGGGAAAAGAGAACTGCACTAGGCCAGAGATGGGGGCAGAGGGGCACCTCCACCCTGTGCTGTGCATGGCAAGGCCCTGGACTCATTTCTCTGCCCAGTTCTCATCCGCCTCCTCTTCAAATATTTGCTGATGCTATTCTATCTGAGCACCCTTCCTGCTTTCTATTAATAGAACAGTGCAAATAACAACAAATAGTAAAGATGGCCAGAACCTCCTTACCAGGCCCTCTCTCTAAGCACCTGTTAACTCACTGAATCCTTATGACAATCCAATGAGTAGATACATGATTGCTGCCCCCTGCCTTTTTTATTATTATTATTATTTCTGGTAGTTGTAGATGGACACAATGCCTTTATTTGTTTATTTCTAAGTGGTGCTGAGGATCAAACCTGATGCCTCATGCATGCTAGGCAAGTGCTAAGGATTGAACCCAGAGGGCGCTTACCCACAGAGTCACATCCCCCGCCCTTTTATATATATGTATACATTTTTTAGAGACAGGGTCTCACTGAGTTGCCTAGGGTCTCACTAAGTTGTTGAGGCTGGCTTTGAACTCACTCACGATCCTCCTGCCTCGGCCTCCTGAGCTGCTGGGATTACAGGCATGAGATGCCATGCTTGGCTTATTGTTCCCTTTTTATTCACAAAACAGTGACGGATGGAGAGGGTAAATGACTTGCCCAATGTCACACAGCTAAGGACTAGCAGAGCCAGATGTAAACTGGGGCCTCTGAAGTCCCTAACCTCGCTCGCTCTGGTTTACCTCTTGGTACTCATTTCGCACTTCCTTGTTCTAAGGGATTCGCAGGTGGCGACTGCTCCTCCTGAAGGCGCAGCTTGTGCTTGAGGTAGCCGCCCTGCAAATGCCTGCTGTGGGTGGACGATTGTCCTGTCTCCGGAAGCCTTCCCAGGGCCCAGGCTCTGCTGCCTCACCCCCTGCTCTGAAGCCTTCTTGCAGCTACGTCGTCTGCTCTCCCTTCCTGTCTCTGTCTGGACCCACAGGGGTATTGTAACTCCCCCACAGACAGGGAGTCCCTGAGCAAGGTCCCATCATCTCACTGTCAGAGAAGCTGGACGGACTGGACTGAGGTGGACGGTGGAGTTGTTCAGAGCATGTGCTTCCAGCACATTCTGGCTCACATTCACTCCCAGCATTGCTAGTTGCACAAGTTACTTTGCATTTCGGTTTCCTTACCTCTAAAATGGAAATGCTCCTCCTTACCCAGTGGGGTCCCCTTAAGGACTAAGTGAGTGCGGAGCAGGGTTTGCTCAGGGGCGTTGGCTGGGTAATGCTCAGGAAAGCAAAAGTGACAGCACTTTCCCTGGCCTATCTCGTGCCAGCATCTCGGAGAATGGACTGCCCTGGTCCCTCTGCCTGCAGCCCCTGGCCCTGCCCTTCTGGGGCTTACCCCCTGCTGCTGTTGCTGGAGCACTGCCAGCTCCTGCTGGTACACAGTGGCGGCAAAGGGATACACTGGAGGCAGCTGGGCTTCGGGGCACAACAGCTCCCGCACGGTGTCAGTGGCCACTCCCCTCTGGATGGCTTTGTTGACCCGCCTCACAGCCTGGAGCACTGCAGGGGAGGAAAGCAAGAGGATGCCCAGGCTCAGCCTTCCCTGCCCAGGTTCTCCTGGTTAACTGGGCTCTGCGGGGGACCTCCGAGGGCTAATGGCCTTGTAACCGCTCTAGAAAGCCATTCATTCTTCAGGCTCAAAACGTGTTTCTAAATGTTCAGGAGGAAAAGGGGCTGGGTTGCTTTAAGAAGAGGCTCCTGAAGAAGCGATTTGTCAGGCCTGGAAGTAGAGTAGCTCAGCAAGAACAGGAGCGGCTGTCAAGGCAGAGGTGAGCTCCTAAGGTAGTGAGCACAAGATTGACAGGTGGCTACGAAGCGTAACTAAGAGAAGCTTAGTCAAGGGGCTCCAGGGACCAAACCTTGGTGACAGCGCAGAGGAATATGGAACCAGCTCCAACAGGCGGGAATGAACTCGAAAGGGGCCATGGTGCATTTGAGTAGTTTGAGTTTACAAACTCTGGGCAGATGTGGACCCTGGCATCAAGGAGCACACAGCCTACTTGGGAGAAATACGGCTACAAAAATACCAGTGGAGCACTGCTGTCAAGGCCAGGTGAGAAGTACCCCCCCATCCCCAGAAAAGGCTATCCGGCAGCAGGGGGGAGGGATTCTGGCTGGGAGGGAGCAGCGAGGCCTCACGGAGGAAAACCATGTCTTTGAGACAGCTCTAGAGGTGTCTCCATCTGCTCCTGACAGGTGAAAATGTGGGAGAGATGCAATCCAGAGGACCAGAGCCTAGTGCCGGGAAAGGCTGGGGCATCAGGAGCAGGTCCTTGGCTCAGCAGAGCAGGATGGAATGCGGACAGAAGAGGTGGGGAAGAATTCTGGAAAGGTCTTATCTGCCAGGCCAAGGAGATAGGACCAAAGTGGAGGATAAATAATGAAAGAACCCACGAAGATCTGAAGATGTCCAACAAGGGAGAGGAGATCTGATCTGTGCTGAGATTCCTCTGGCAACAGCCAGCGGGAATGTTCCAGCCACGCAGATAAGGCAAGCAGCTAGCCAGGAGTGACCTGGGAGCTACTGTGAGCTGGCGTTCGAAAGCTGCTAGGCATAGGTAAGTGGCTACCAAGCAATCTCAGAACCTGACAGCAAGTCAGACCGAGTCAGGCAATCGTGACCGATCTAGTGTCTGCAGGCCACGGTAGCCGGCCTGAGCATCCCTGTCTTCACTCTGGCTAGACAGACTGACCTCTTGGAGGGAAATCATGACTCATTCACATTCTTTGAATAAGGAATTGTATTTGTAAGTAATATTCTTAAAGGAAACTGAGCTAGAATATGAGTTTCTTCTCTCACCTGGGAAATCACTACATTTCATAAGCCAAAGAAATTCAAGCAGGTTGACACTTGTCAAAATTATAGGTGAACTGCCCGGATGGAAACTGCATGCCCAGGAGTCCAGGCCAGTGCAGTACTGACAAGGCACTATCTCTAAGGCCCCGATTAACTTATCTGTAGTGTCCCTCCAGCCAGCCAGAAATGGGAGCAGAGTATGTGAGGGGGAAAGTCCCTTGCTGGGCTGGGACACTGGGCAGTCGTGAGCCTTGCTCAATACAGAACCCAGGAAGGGATGGGATGCTCTTCTAAGGGGTTGGGAGCCACCCAGTCTGGGCCTCGGCCTGGGGAGGACTTACTGGCTTGCTCCTGATCACCCTTGGTGTTGGCTGCAGCCACAGCAGCCTGAACTTCCTCTTTTTCCAGAAGCTCCACCAGGCCCAGCTCCTGAAAGAGGGAAGAGATCCAGTAAAAGAAAAGTCTCCAGGACCAGGGACATGCTTCAGGAGTGGCCAGCAAGAGCTCCCAGGTCCACCAACCCACCCTCCCCCAGTCCTATCTCTCTCACCTCTAGGCAAAATAACCTGGTCAACCCATCCTATTAATCCATATATACATATATATTTTTTTCTTTTCTGGTACTGAAAATTGATCCTGGGACCTCACACATGCTAGGCAAGTGCTCTGCCACTAAGCTACATTCCCAGCCCTTTCTATTTATTTATCTTAATATTATTAATTTTTTTTTTTGACATTGGGGATTGAACCTAGGTGCGTTCTGCCTCTCAGTTATACCCCCATCTCTTAAATTTTTTTTGTTTTGTTTTTGAGACAAGGTTTCCCTAAGTTGCCTAGGTTGGCCTTGGACTTGTGATCCTCCTGCCTCAGCTTCTGGAGTTGCTTGGATTACAAGTGTCCTCCATGGTTCAAGTCCTTTTTTTTTTCTTTAACTTTTGCATTACCAGGGATTGAACCCCTGGGTACTTTAACACTGAGTCATATCCCCAGCCGTTTTTAAAATTTTGAGACAGGGTCTCACAAAGTTACTCAGGGTGGCCTCAAACTTGCAATTCTCCTGCCTCAGCTTCCCGAATCATTGGGATTATGGGCATCACTGCATCTGACACCCAGTCCTTTATATTTTTAAGATATTTTTTAGATGTTGATGAATCTTTATTTTATTCATCTATTTATACGTGGTGCTGAGGATTGAACCCAGTGCCTCACACATGCCAGGCAAGCTCTGTGCCACTGAGCCACAACCCCAGCCCTCCTTTTTATTTTATTTTGAGACAGTCTTGCTAAGTTTTTGAGAATGATCTGGAACTTGTGATCCTCCTGCCTCAGTCTCTCAAGTAGCTGGGATTACAGGTGTGCACTATGACACCCAGGCAATTAACCCACCGTTAACTTTTCTTACCAAGAACTTGAAACAACAACCTAGACAACACAAATGTCCACAGTGTCAGAGAGAAAGTCTACAGCACTGAAAACAAGACGAAGTTGAGGTCTCAGTTCACCAACGGGGGAGTCTGCCAACTAGATGGCTCCTGGGTCCCTCCCAGTTAGTCTGAGGGATTGTCAGAGAGTAGAAGCTGGTTAGTCTCATGCACTAGGCTTTGGAGTGACTGAACCATCTAAGCAGTTGATCACATCCTGCTGAATACAAAGAACTAACAGTGGAGACACTGAGAAGAGCCCTCTCCTACCTCACAGGAAAGAGTGTCAGATAACAGAGCCTTACCTGTGCTTTCTGCTCCCTGTCTGAGCTCAGCTGTTCCAGGTACCAGTCAGCAAAGTCTCTTCTCACCCCTTGTAGGGCCAGGGCAGGGTCCTGAAGGGCCTCTAGCAAGGCTTCAGGGCTCTGTCTTTCCAGGGCTTCATCAATGACTTCTAGAGCCCCACGGACTGATAAAGACCAAGACTCCACGATGATTAGTGTGAGACAGCCCATCTCTCCCAGCCCAGCCCAGCTCTGGGAATCCGCTTCTTCCTATAGGCCCAGAATTACCTCCACTCTTGCCCCCTGGGTTCCAGAGCCCATTTGGTCCAGCCCCAATTCTTCAGCTTGGTCTTCACAGCCTTTCCATCTTACCATCCTGGACCCTGAGGATATTCTAACCCTAACTGGAAAATGCCCACCCATCTTGCCCTTCCTGCCCTGATCTCCTCTACCTTCATCTTTACCCCATTCCCTTCTCCAAGGGACCCCAGGTCCAACTGCCCCCACTGCACCAGGAGCTGAAAGTTCTGCCCCTTTGTCTCTGCTCCCTCCTCGGGCCTTCAAGCAAACAGAAACTTCCCTGGAGGGACCACTTCTCCTCTGGACACTGATGGCTAGAAAGCAGAGCAACACTCCCCAGACCTAGATTTCCCCGAGGTAACAGCTGGCCCAAGTGGGGCCAAAGGGCTTCCTGGCCTGAGAAGGCATCCCTCAGCCTTTCAGTGCAAAGGCTCACCCCTCAGCCCCTCCAGCCCCTCCAGGTCCGTCTCTTACCATTGACATGGTTGATGTTGCCCTGGATTTCAGCCTGGGTAAGATAGTAGTCATAGATGTCCTGGTTTTCCCTGTCATCCTGCAAAAACCACATTGAGTGGGACTCCTAGGAAGACCAATGGAGTCTTCTTCTCCTCCCTCCCTGTCTACACGGATTTCTTCTTCTGTAGACCTTCCCAAGACCAAAGGTCAGTCCACTCCTAAGGACTCTGGGGACAGTGTGGGGGTCTAACGCCTGACCCTGACACAGTTAAAGCAGACCCACCTTTGGAATCTCCAGTCTAATCTCATCCTGTCCCCCATTCCAGAGCCTCTCAGGCTTCCCTGGAGACCATCCCGCCAGAGCCTTTTCTCCAGTTGACTCTTATGAATTCACACCCTTCTCCCACGTTCCTCTCCATTTCTCTAAGATCACTCTAGTTACAGTTTCTCTAAGAAGCAGCTTCGGGACTTAGAGACGGGACCCAGGTGTCCTGTTCCACTTGAGACTTCCCAAGCCACTCACTTTGGCTCTGCCCTCCCCTGTGGTCCTTACGTGGTTCCTGGCATTGGCAGCCTTCTCCACCTTGGCCAGGGCCAACATTTCCTGGTAGATGGCTGCCAGAGGCTCTCGAAGATTCCCCAGAAGGGCACTGGGATTCTGCAGGGCAGCCAGGGTGTCCTGGACCACCCCTCGCTCCACTGCCTCATTGATGGCAAGGACAGCTGCGTGGACTGGGCGGAGACACGGGAACAAGGTCAGAAGGCCAGGAAAAATGCCGGGCCAGAGCCCAACCAGTTGTGGGCCACTCTACGTCACCCCTTTTCATCCCCAGAAGCCAGGTAACTGACCACCCGTGCCTATGGACACCAGAGAACAGAGCCGGGCACTGAGGCCTGGAGTCCTCCCACGTTCACTGGGCCGATTCCCAGCAGGCAGAGCCCAGGCCCCACCTGCAGCCTCATCCACAGACAGCTCATTGGCCAGGATGCCCCCGATCTTGCTGAAGGCAGGCAGCTGGAGGCCATATTTGGCCAGTTCAGAGGCCATGTTGCTGAGTTCCTCAGCTGGAAAGAGACCACCGGTGCCCTTGGTCAGGCCAGGCATCCCCAGGCCTTGGCCAGGTGGTGATGTCTGGGAAGGAGCTGGCTTACCTGTGAACTTCACTTTCCCGTAGAGGTCATGGATCTGAGGGGCCAATCCCAGCTGGAAGAGGAAGAGACTGGGGAAGAACGGAAGGCGTTGGGGCCTGTTCACTTCAGTGCTCTGCCTACAGTGAGTTTGTGGGGCACACCGTGGGGACCAGAAGGCCACTCAACGCCTGCCCTCAAGCCACCCCCAGTCCACAGGGAGAAATGTCGTCCATCAGCCCAAAGCAAGTGCTACAGAAGGTCAGCAAGATGCTGTGGGAGGTCCGGGGGACTGGGAAGGCTTCGCAAAGGGTACACTGCAGTAGGAGGTCACAGGATGGAGACGGAGGATAGGAAGGGCTCAGCAAGCCCGAGACCTGCTGAGCCCAGGAATGGAGGCACAAAGGACAGGGGAGGCAGGAAGAGATGGCATGGTGACCACAGGAACCGGTCTGTGGTTTAGTTAAATGACGGCCTTTGCCATTCACACTCAGTGGCTTGCATGTGACGCTCTGGATGGGTCCTATTCTGATTCCTTTATACCCCAGTTACAAGGATCCACCGTAACTGCTCTTTCTCACATAAGTGTCACATAAATCTCAACTTACCCTGGTGTGTCTAACTTTCTGGAGAGGTGCTTGCTGTGGTCTACCCTCCCTCCTTCCTATTGTGTTTCTTGACAATTGTTGGTTACATCTACCCAGAGGAACCTGGGTGACAGAATTTGGGATCTCTCACCTAAGAGCATGAATGCAGTAGATCACCCGGGGCATGTTCTTCTTGTCATAGATGTCTGTGGTCTCCGGGAAGAAGGTCTAGAGGGGAAACCAGCCAGTTACCACCACTGAGGGCCTCTGAGCAGCACCAGGCATGTACAGAGGATCGGAGCAACTGGGTCTTCCTCTCCAACCCGAGGCGTGTGTCCCCTATGCCTGAGGCTTCTACGTCAATCTCCTTAGTCATTTCTAGGCAGTTCAATATAAATGAAAGGCAGCCGGGCACGGTGGCGCATGCCTAGAATCCTGCTGCTCAGAAGGCTGAGGCAAGAGGATCGTGAGTTCAAAGCCAGCCTCGGCAACTTAGCGAGGCCCTATGAAACTCAGTGAGACCCTGCCTCTAAATAAAATATAAAAAAGGACTGGGGATGTGGCTCAGTGGTTAAATGCAGCTGGGCTTAATCCCCAGTACCAAAAAAATAATAATAAAAGAACGGCACTGGGGACACACTGAGCCAAGACAGCCACAGTCACTCAGTCACAGGGTGCCCGGTTTAACTCAACCCCAGATGATACTATCAAGGCCATATGATACAAACCCTATCTTCCAGGAAAAATAGGACCCAGTCACTTATAGCCACAATAAGCCTATGCTCAAGTCCCTCACCTTAGATTCCCACCAGAAAGGCGATATGCTGGGGGGCTGGCCGTGTTCCCATGGGGAGCCCAACGAGGCATGCGTTGCCAGGGAGCACAAAGACATCAGGATATGTCATCCCTGTCTCCAAGTCAGAGGCCCCTGGTCAGTGGTGGCCCCTTTAAGAACTGGGGCACCCTAGGCATGTCTTCTCTGGTGACTATAATGAGGCCTAACCTCAATACATCTTGGCTACATGTAGGCTTAGGATAAAGGACCAAATCTAGAGACTTAATGTCAGTCCCACTGAAGGCACATGCCCTCCATCGCTTCTGCCTCCCGTCAAAAACAAAACAAAACAAAAAAAAGGGCATCTTTCTTCACTACTGTTTCTTCATTTAGAGTTCCCTTCTACAGGGAAGGAAAACAAAATGGAAAAGAACCACACCTTAGAGAATCCTATCATGCCTTGTAGTTCTTTACAAAGAGGATCTGTACTGAGCATGGGATCCCATCAGAAGATAAAACAGGGCAGGGTCCTTTATCCATTTCAAAGTTGAGAAACAAATTGAGACTCACAGAATAAAGAACATGCAGCAGGCACCCAGCAAGGGTCTTAGGCCTAGGAGTCCAACTTGAAGCCCACCACCTAAGGATGTCCTTACTCCATTGGAATTCTCATGGAGAGATGGCTGGCTGATATAAGAATATCTCTGGTGTTATACAGGGGCCCCACTGCAGAATGGCAGCTGTAACTCAGGCCAGAAGACCTTCACCCCATTTTATCCATAGGGAAGTGGAACAGAGACTAAGGAACTCAGTTCAAAGACACACAGCCCCAAGGAATTGATCTCTTAGAGTCATTCAGAAGATACATGAAGACGGGGGCTAAAGAGCCCAGGAAGATAAAGCTTATGGAGCTGGGAGTCAGTGGGGAGAGGACTGATGAAGGTAAAGATGAACAACGATATTTTTGTTTGTTTGTTTGCGGTGCTGGGGATGGAACCCGGGCTTCATGCATGCTAGACAAGCACCCTGCCACTGAGCCCCACCCAGAGCCCGAACATGGGAAATGATCTTGAGGCCCAGTATTACCGAAGGCAGACCGACGTGGGCAATGGCCGACAGCCAAAAGTTGATGTTGTCTGTGTGGCGGAAATGCAAGCCCGTTGCCTGAAAGGGAAGGGAAGAGAGAAGAATTTATTTCCACAGTTGTCAGTGCTCCTTATGGGCAGAGAGCCGACCACAGCTTAGAGAGTCAAGAGGAAAGGGTGGGGAAAGCCGGAGGACCCCACCCTGTGGATTTCCCATCCTCCCAGGACAGAGGAACACAGAGAAGCCACCAGGAATGGATGATCCACTTGGACAGCTGGAATTGACGGCACAGGGGTGGGGCTAACAATCCAGCAAAGGGGATTCTGGAGCTGGGAGGGGGTTTGAGCTGGCTACAGCATGGAGAAGAGGTGCATGCCCAGGAAGAACTCAGGGTGGCAAAGCCCACTAGTCACTGCGTGTAGCCTGTGGGCAGAGGAGTCTGCAAGCAGTTCTAGTCTCAAGGTCATCATTTTCTTTTTAACTTTGCTGTGCTGGGAATGAACACCAGGACCTTGCACATACCACCCAAGTGCTCTATCTCTGAGCTCCATCCTGTGCTCCATCCCAAGCCCTTCAGGGCCATCTTAAAACACACCTAGCAAGTGTCCTTGCTGCTAAAAATGATCCACACCCACTTGACAGAGAGACACTGATTAATACCTGTTGTCCCAGTGCAATGATTAATAGCATCCTCTTTCATCCTTTAAAGTATCCAGATTTGGACAATAAATTCTATGGGCACTCTACCCTCGCAGCTGCAAGGAGACGGGGTAGCTTGAGAGGAGGAAAGTAGAGAGTGCTCACCTGGTACCGCAGCTGCTCCACGTCGTAGATCTTCTTCAGGGGAACCACAGAGGGTGCAAAACAGTGGCCCAGCTTAGCCAGCAACACTCCGTTACGGAGGCTCTCCTCCAGCTGCACCGGGGAAGGAAGTTCCTCCTTCAGGCAGGCCTCCATCCAGCTAGGAGCAAGAAAGCAGAGAGCCTTCTCACCCGCTCTGGTGGGCCATGATAGTTTACACCAACTGCAGGACCTATCCTCCCTCCCCAACCCTTCCCCTTCTGCCCCATTGCCTGACTGATCCCACCTTCTTCCAAGCTGCCCCAAATACCTGGACAAGCCAACCCTCAGCCTCACTGACCTCAGAAAATCCTCCCTCAGGGATCCTGCACCTGCCCATCTTCAGTGAGGCTTAAACAGACTTTGCTTGTTATATAACATAAGCTCTCGTCTGCCTGGCTGTGTAACAGTCTACTGAACCAAGGTGAATCTGCTTCTTCCTCCATATTGCATTGTTCCCTGGGAACCTGGTGCAGAAAGCTCATGTTATGTGGCTCATAACTCAGCTTTGGCCAGGCGCAGTAGTGTACGCCTGTAATCCCAGTCTTTGGAGGCTGAGGCAGGAGGACCATAAATTCAAGGCCAGCTTCAGCAACTCAATGACATCCTATCTCAAAATAAGAAAATAAAAAGGACTGGGGCTTTAGATCACTGGTACAGCACTTTGGGTTCAATCTCTAGTACCCCCTCCCCACCCTCACACACAAAAGGACTGTTGGTTAAAAGGAAAGAATTAGATGTTTATCCTGCTCCTCCTCCTGGATAAATTGGATGGTAGAATAACCAAATAGTCCCAAGATGATGAGGGAAAGTTTTGTTTGGTCTTGTTTGGGC
This sequence comes from Marmota monax, assembly GCF_021218885.2. Classification (NCBI taxonomy): domain Eukaryota; kingdom Metazoa; phylum Chordata; class Mammalia; order Rodentia; family Sciuridae; genus Marmota; species Marmota monax. Next base: position 713,627 of record NW_026694593.1, on the reverse strand, counting down.
AGATTTTCGGCTGATTAATGAAGAAGACACAACAGAATTAGAAAACAGTTATTTTGCATTTCCAATAAAATAACAGATTCTGGTAGGTCAACCATGGAGGAAGCCATTAGAAAGGTTAATGGTGAGTTTTATGAAATAAAGAAAAGGCTATAACCTGAGCTCCCAGATCACACTAACATCACTAAAAGTGGGACAAGCAGACACTGTTCCTCCTATGAGATGTGAAGTGAAACACACCACCACCCATGAAGTCTACTTGTCAAAAAAATGTTGAACCTGAATCTAATCAAGCCTTTAGAACCAACATCCATTTATAGGAAATTTGGGGTTTAGAGGAACAAGTTGAATGACACAAGGAAGCAAATAAATTCAGAATGTAGGATGTTCTACAGGAAAAGTGATCCAGTTTCTTAAATAAGTCAATGACATAAAAACGGAAAACGGGGAGGTGAGCTGCTCTGGATTAAAGAAGACTGAAGAGGTAAGTGTAATACGAGAGCTTCTCTAGAACTTTATTTGAATGAGTCGAAGGGAAAAAACTAGTTGTCTTTTTCAACAATCAGGACAATCTGAAAATGGCCTGGGCATTTATCTTCCAGGGACTGCAGATAATTTAGTTGGGTATTATAATGGCACTGAGGTTATGTAAGCAAATGTCCACAGGTTTTGGAAATATGCATTGAAGTGTGAAAGAGGATAAAAAGATATAATGTTTGGGGTTTGCCTTAAAGAAACAGAACATGCCGACCCACGCAAGTGGTCCCAGCAACTTGGGAGATTAAGGCAAAAGGCAAGTTCAAGTCTAGCCTGGGCAACTTAGCGAGACTGTCCCAAAATAAAAAATAAAAAAGGGCTGGGAGAGTAGATCAATGGTAAAGCACCCCTGAGTCAACCCCTAGTACCAAAATAACCCCCTCAAGAGAGATGATGCTATTTTAGCTCGCCCTTTCCCACAGAACAGATCTTTGTCCTGTTGCATTTGCTTTGGGAACAGGTGCCTGGGGGTGGGGGAGTGGGAAAGGAGACCAGGAGGAGTCCATCTTGCTGGGCCTCACTCACCGCTTGGCTTCTTCCAGCCGACACAGGTACTGATAGGCCACGTTCTGCCTCCTCTGGTTATCCATCTCCTCAGCTGTGAGGCGTTCATCTGCGGAGGGAAGAAGGTCCGTGAAGGCCTCAGCACTGAAGCTTTAACAGACTTCCCGAGGCAGCCCTGCTCAGAGTCCTGATACGTCCCCATTCCTCTTCTAGGACACCCTTTACCAGGGGCCTCCTATGCCAGAGGCATTTCTTCCTTTGCCTCTGTAGCCATATTCCTGTCCTCCTCCTCCTTCCCTCCATCTTGCCCAAGCAGGGCTGTCTAGAACCTTCCTTGGCTGAGAATTTTGCTCCATAATTTATTACTAATTAGCCTCTGAGTTCTCCAAGAGGACGAGCTGTGCCATCCTCATCAGGTGCTCTCTCAAAGGCTCAATTAACAGAACCACCCAGGATTCATCATTCAACAGCCATTCAATCATTCAATACCTCCTTTTGACCAGGCCCTGGGCACTAGTGGATTCTACTCTTCTCTTTTTTTTTTTTTTTTTTAATGGTGCTGGGCAATCAAACCCAGGGCCTCATGCATGCAAGGCAAGTATTCTACCACCGAGCTATGTTCCTAGCCCTCAGAACTCTACTCTTTTATATATATATATATATATATATATATAAATTTTTTTTAGTTGTAGGTGGACACAATATCTTTATTTTACGTATTTATATGCAGTTCTGAGTATTACAGAAATAAATAAACAACAAACAGAAAGGGGAAAAGGTGGTCCAAAAGTGGGAACCACACCACTCACTTGGGATTAAGTGGAAGGACAAAGAGAATTTTTGTAAATCATAAAGGTACTTCAGCTATCCTTTTGTTATAGGTCACCGAGGAGCAAAATAACTTTCAAGTTAAAGAAAATGCAGACAACATTCTGACCTTTAAACTTGAGAAGTGGGAATGCCTTAAATGATTGTGTACTCCTGTGTGACCTTAGCCCACAGCCTCCATTTATTCTCTGCCTCAACTCTATATTCTCTTTAGAGAAGACAATAAAAATGAAACACAAAGGGTGAGAGAAAGCGAAATACACCCACCAGAAGGATAAACAGAGAGGTCCTAGAGAGTCAGAGCTTGGTGATTCTGCCTTTGACTCAGCATTTAATGTCATTCTCACTCCTGATCCTATTTCCTCATATTGCATATCCAGCAATATGGTTTGGGAGAGGGCAGGACAGTAGCAGTTATGAACTGGCAGTTATGAAAGCTAACACACACACACACACACACATCTCCAAGTACAGATTTGAAAGCACTGGCCAACCACAGGAAATCCAACAGTTCCTCTGAGGGGGTGTACAAGGAACAAGTGTTGGCTGTTGAGCATGGAAAATAAGACAGTAAGTGGGTGACATCACCTCAGAGTTATGAACTGAGGACTGAAGGACTTTGCACCTCTCTCTCCCCGCCCCCAATGGAGAAGGAGGGGGTGAAGGAAGAGCTAGCAGGTTTTGCCTGTCATTCAGACGATCTGACGGAGACCTGCCCTCCCACCCTTCCAACCCATCTCGGTCCCTAGCGCAGTGTCTTGGAAGTGAGGCTCAGGACCACCGGCCTCCACCACCTGGGTGGGGTGCTCCTTATAAACGCTGACTACGGGCTCCAACCCAGATCTACGGAGCGGGAACTCCGGGGTGGAACTCGGGAATCTGCACTCTAACAAGCCTCTAGGGGCATTCGGGCACCTGAGGGACACTGTCTCAAAGCCCAAGGGCTTCCCAGGTTCCCCAGGAGTCCCGATCCTCGGCGACGCTGGGCAAGGCCGTCGGTCATCAGCAACAGCTGAGTTTCCAGGGGCGTCTAGGCCACTGCGTTCTCCCGCCCTGCAGTCCCACGGTTCGGGGATGAGAAGGTTCTAGAAAGCTCCGGCAGCCGGGGGCGTTTCGCACCGGCCAGGTCCCACGCCGCTGGCCCAGCGAGCCCGGCGCAGCCCCCGAGCCACCCTGCCCGCCATGGCCACGACCCCACCAGCAGCAGCCCCCCGGACCCTCTTTGCACTCACAGGCCGCCCGGCCCCGGCCCGCTCCTCTCCCCTCCATGTTCCTCCTTCTTCCAGGTTTGAATCTCCCGCCGCTGGGCCACCGCCCCTCTCCGTCGCCACCCTGGGACAGGACACTTCCGGTGTCCGCCGCGGGAGACCCTGGGATTTGTAGTCCTCGGCCGCAGAGTCCGGCGGCCCAGGTGGGGAGGATGCGGGCCACCTGAGGCGGCGCTCCCCTGCCTCGCCGTTTCCCCAGGCTCCTTCGTTGCCCCTAGCCTCGCCTCTGTCCTTCCTCCGTAGTGTTCCCATTACCGGCCCCGTTTCCCATTGTTTTCTTGGGTCTCGCTAGCTTGCGGGCCTACTAGGTGCTGTGCACTGAAGCAGGTGGTGGAGCAGCGTTGGATGATGCAGTGAAAACTGGAGCTGAGTTTGCTGTTCTAGGACGGACAGCCGGACAGCCGGACAGCCGTGTCGTCAGATACATCAGGGTCAGCGACACACAGGAGGGAGGCAGTCCTTGCAGTGAAGGGCTGGGCAGTCTTCCTTTTGGAGGTTGACAGCTGATGTGGGTTGAAAAGTGAAAGAGAATTTATCAGATTGAAGGAGAGAGGCGTTCGGGTCGGTGGAAACAGCTTGTTCAAAAAATGATTTGGAGAAGCCAGAGGGGTGGCTCTTGCCTGTAACCCCAGCCTCAGCAATTTAGAGAGGCCCTAAGCAACTCGGTGAGACCCTGTCTCTAAATAAAATGCAAAAGAGGGCTGGGGATGTGGCTCAGTGGTCGGGTGCCCCTGAGTTCAATCCCCGGTTTTTTGTTTTTAAGTGATTTGGAGAAATAAAACCAAATTCAGCTTCAGGGGAGAGCAAAGTTCAGCCAGGGAGAGGGAGGTCAAGCCAGGTCCCACACAACCATGGTGTCAAAAGCTAAGGTGTTGGGATGGGGTCTGGTTAGCAGTTATCAGTCAGGGAGCCCTTTAGACCTAGATCAGGACCCGATTTACAATTTAGAAAGAGTCCTCTTATAGCAGGGGCTTGGAGGAAGATGTTGCTAAGGACAGAGACCAACTGGGAGACTAATGCAGTAGCCCTGATGAAAGCTAATAAAGACCTGAACTAATGAAAGAGAACTATAACAATAATTATGCTGAAAAATATTTTTGGCATGTTTTGTGATGGGGTCCCTCGTCTGGTATTTTTCCTATCTCCACTCAAGTAACCAGGCTATCTATGCTCACTGAATCAGGGGAGACGTGTGAATGGGCAGAAAACAGAAAGCATCCAAACCTACAGCCTTCAGAGGAACAGAGAAGATTCAGTGCTGAGGCAATACTCAGAAAAGTAAGACTTGAAGACACTGAGTATTCCCCTGAAGACCGCGAGGGGGTCATTCCCCTTGCCTCTTGCCAGCTGGGGGAAGTAGAGAGAGTCCAGGTGCCGGGGGCTCCTGGTGATAGGAGTTCCATATTCCACTTCCTGGGGAGGCTGGGAAGGCTTCCAGTAGTACTGGACCCTGAGACATTCAGAAGCCAGGCAGATACACCCTTAGACAGCTGTGCAGAAATTCCCTAGCCAACAAGAAGTCAAGTTCCTGAATGAGTTACCCTCCTCTTCTGCTTGGTGAAGGTCTGGGCCTGAAAGGGTCAGCAGGATAAGGAGAGTGGTGTCAGTGGACACCTTTGTGAACAGATAGCTGAGGACCAGATGGGCCTCCCCTCTCAAGACTTGGTAGCACATATCATCATATCATCTCCTCTTGGGCCCCCAAACTGACTCACATTGCTTCCACAATCCCAGCAGAATTGGGGCAAGAAACAGAGACGAGTAGAGATGTATTTCTTGTACACCAAAGTTATGTACCAACACATGACGTCACTATGTATTGAGTGCTTATATTCTAGATGCTTTATTTAGCATCATAAGAACCATCTTATTTAATCTTCACAATGTTGATGATAAACCGAGGCTCTACACAGCTAATAATTGGTAGATGCCGCAGTCTGGCTGGGCACAAGATAACCGAGCCGCCACGAGGCACTTGTAGGTTCAAACAGGAACTCCTTTATCGCCCAAACTCCCGGGAACACCACCCACGCGGCCCTCCCAGGAACACCACACACCAACCAGAACTCCCTCCACCGGAACCTCACCAACCAATGCGAACTCTCCAGGAATCCCTGTGAGAGCTCAACTGGAACTCAACGGGAACTCGGGGCAACAGGAGCCGCCCTATTGCTGGACAGCAGGGGTCCATATACAACTGAATAGACAGCCTGTTTCAATCCAGCATCATCCAGTCACAGCAATTGTACACAGCTTAACTTAATTATCATCATCTTAATGGCTCGCTGGCCTCACCTCTCAAGCACTCCTTCTGGTAATATGCCAGGTGCCATTCCGACTCGTGGCTCTCAACCTCTCCAAGATTTAAATTGGATAGTCCCCTTCCAAGTTTAAGTTCTTAGCCACTATATACAGTTTCACCTCCAAGGTCATAGTCATGAGACTGGAAAAGAGCATGCACTGGAGAGGAATTTCAAAGGTAAAACCATTAACCAGGTAAGGTGGTACATGCCTGCAATCTCAGCAATTTAGGAGGTTGAAACAGGAGGATTGCAAGTTGGAGAATGGCCTCAGCAATTTAGGGACACCCTCTCTGAAGAACTTAGTGAGACCCTGTCTCAAAATTTTAAAAAAGGACTGGAGAGCCTGTAATCCCAGTGGCTCTGGAGTCTGAGACAAGAGGATTGCAGGTTTAAGGCCAGCCTCAGCAACTTAGTGAGGCTGTAAGCACTTCTGTCTCAAAAAATAAAAAGGGCTGAGGATGTAACTCAGTGGTAAAATGCCCCTGGGTTGAATCCCCAGTACCCACTCCCCACCCCACTAACAAAAGAAAAAGAAAGAAAGGTGGAATCATTGGGCTAAGATGAAGAATCAAAGAAGGAGCTGAGGTTTTCTCCTGGGTTTCTACTTGTAACACTACGAACATGAAGAAATACGAGTTTCATTTGGACAAGTTAAGTCTACAGAAATTATTGACTTATCAGTGGTGTCAAAATCAAAGGAGTGGATGAAATGTTCTTAAAAGAGGGCAAAGGACAGAGTTTGGGGAAAACTAGCTTAGGAGGTGGAAAGAGGACCAAGAAAAGGTGAGGGAAGAGGAACTGTCAGCGAAGGAAAGACAGAGCCAGGACACGTGGGTGATGGAAAGTAAATGGAGAGGCGCAAGGATGTGGTAGATACAGCGTGAAACCAAACAAGGAAACAATTCAGAAGCCATGGGCTTCTGTAATCCCACACCTGTAAACCCAGCAGCTCAGGAGGCTGAGGCAGGAGGATCACAAGTCCAAAGCCAGCCTCAGCATAATTTAGCAAGGCTCTAAGCAACTTAGCAAGACCCTGTCTCTAACATATAAAACGGGCTGTGGATGTAGCTCGGCACCTGTACAAAAAAAAAAAAAAAAAAAAGAAAAAGAAAATTCAGAAATGGTGGCTGGATCATTGGAAGGTCATTGGAACCTTGGTGAGAGCAGTTTGGGTCCTTTCCCTCACCACAAATCATCCTGTCCGTCCTTAAGGAGGGCTGCTGATTGAAGGACAGACTGAGCTGCATATTTAGCCCGGGGCTAGACTGTGGTAGGGTTCTGAAGGCCTAGAGGAGCCTGCCATGGGCAAGGGCACCCTCTAGGATGTCTGGCAGGATGCCTGCCCACAGCCAACACTCAGCAGAGGCCGCAGGGCAAATGCAGGTGAGCCCAACAACTTCCTTATAGGTTCGTTTCTGGCAAAGAACTCTCTACTTAAAAGAAGCCTTTCTCTAGGTAAATGAGGACATGTGCTTTCTGATTCAGGCCACCCTTGGAGAGTTGGGTCATTAGGTCCCTGTGGTCCTGGGGCCTGCTGTCCTCTCATTAAGCAGAACCTGGAGGTTGCAGATCAGTGGAGCTAGGAAAAAGAGTTTGGGGGCAGGGAGGTCTTCTGATCTTCAGGCCTTTTCTGACCATCAACCTTTTTCACCCTGTTCCTGAATGTGAGACTACCACACAGAGGCACAGTTTGTCAGAGTGTGTGTGTCTGTGAAAGGATTCACCTCCAGAACAGCCCAAGCCCATTAAAGCTTGTAATCAAGGCATGGCGAAGGGGCTCGGGGCTAATTATCTTGAACCAGAAAACCTGGGGTCTAATCCCAGCTACACGACTGCTCTGGGCCCTCTTTCAACTCACATCTTGGTTCTGAGCCTCAGCCATGTTGCCTGTGCAGGGAAGGGATGGGAGAGATGATCTCTAGAGTTTTAATTAGTAACCAGCCCTATGAGGCTGTGATACTTTCCTTGAAGGAAGGGACTTGCGGTGGGGGTGTTTGCAGGGATGGGGGAGAGGGAGGGGAATAGACCTCTGGTGTCTGTGTCCCAGCACCATCAGGGCATAGCACTAACATAGGCCACCTGAGCTGTCACTCAATTCCCTGGGAGGGGAGGGCGGTACCCCGTTGTCTGGTAACCCTGGGGGCTCTGAGCTTAGAGCTAGGGGAAGTAACCCAAGCCAGAGGAACCATTCCAGAAAGCCAGCTGCAGAGAGAAACCCAACAGGTAAGGTGTTCTGCAGCAGGGCACCCAAACTGGATGGGGATGGCCAGGAACACCCCAGGGTCGAGGGTCTTGGAAAGTCAGCAGGTCTGGATCTGTTTTTGTTTGTTTTTGATATTGGAGATTGAACTCTTTGGTACTGGAAATTGATGCTTTACCCCCAAGCTATTTCCCCAGTCCTGTTTATTTTGAGACAGGGTCTTACTAAGTTTCTGGGTCTGGCCTCGAACTTCCAATATTCCTGCCTCAGCCTCCTGAGGTCCTGGAATTACAGGCTGTGCCACTGCGCCCGGCCAAAGAGACTGTTTTTAAAAAGAGAACGCCTCATTTCTGCCAGCCCTTCCTAAAAAAAGATGGAGACAGGGGAGAAAATAGGAGGGGCCAAGAGCCCAACACCTGGGGCTTTTCCACTCCTTTTCCTGTGTCCTAGGAAAGAGTTCAGGAATGGGCTTTGCATTTGTTTCAACAGGAAAAATACTAATAGGATACACATGCGGATGAGATGAATGTATTGGGGTTTAAGAGAACTCTGGGGACTAGAGCAGGATGTTGGGGGACAGAAACCGACAAGCAGGTAGAAGGCAGAGACGGGGAGAGAGAACCCCCCCCTGAGGAAGGGAGGATGTAGTAGATCTGGAGACAGAATTGCTCTTCTGGAGGTTGGCTCCTTGCCCATTCAGTAGCCTGTTCAGCTTTGGGCCCCGGATGCCTCATATGGCTCCTGACCACAACAGGAGCTCACTGACCTCAACTACATCTTGGATTTGCAGCAGGGAGCCTAGATTATGACTGGACAAGTGTATGTGCAGGCAGAGTATAGACGAGGTGTTAGAGGAGGGGCTCTGTGTTTCTTGTTCTTTCTTTGTTCATTCCATAAACTTAAAAAATTTTTTTTTGCATAAACTGGTTTTTTTTTTTTTTTTGGTGGTGGGGAGTACCAGGGATTGAACTCAGGGGCACCTGACCACTGAGCCACATCCCAAGCCCTATTTTGTATTTTATTTAGAGACAGGGTCTCCCTGAATTGCTTAGGGCCTGACCTTTGCTGAGGCTGGCTTTGAACTCTCGATCCTCCTGTCTCAGCCTCCTGAGCCGTTGGGATTACAGGCGGGCATCACTGTGCCTGGCTTGCATAAACTTTTTTATTGTGGTAAAGTAGATATAATATAAAATTTGTTTTAACCTTTAAAAAATTTTGTGTGTGTGTGTTGGGGATTGAACCCAGGGCCTTATGCATGCTAGGCAAGTACCCTGCCACTAGCTACACCCCCATTTTCTTTTTTTTTTTTTTAAGATTTTTTTTTTAGAGAGAGAGAGAGAGAGAGAGAGAATTTTTTAATATTTATTTTTTAGTTCTCAGCGGACATAACATCTTTGTTTGTATGTGGTGCTGAGGATCGAACCCGGGCCGCACGCACGCCAGGCGAGCACGATACCGCTTGAGCCACATCCCCAGCCCAAAAAATAATAAACCTATTTTCATTAAAAGAAAATTTTGAGGGGCTGGGGATGTGGCTCAAGCGGTAGCGCGCTCGCCTGGCATGCGTGCGGCCCGGGTTCGATCCTCAGCACCACATACAAACAAAGATGTTATGTCCGCCGAAAACTAAAAAATAAATATTAAAATTCTCTCTCCCTCTCACTCTCTTTAAAAAAAAAAAAAGAAAATTTTGAGGCCAGAAGTGGTGGCAGTACTAGGTATTGAACCCAATGGTGTTCTATCACTGAGCTATGACCCTAACCCCTTTTTATTATTATTTTGAGACAGGATCTCACTAAATTGCCCAGGCTGGCCTCCAATTTGTAATCCTCTTGCCTCAGCCTCCCAAGTAGCTGGGATTACCGACTTGCACCGCTATGCCCAGTTATTCTCACCATTTTTTTTTCCTTATCTTTTTTTTTTCTTCCTAGCTAAATTGCTAAGTCTGGCCTTGAACTTGCCATCCTCCTGCTTCAGCCTCCTGAGCTACTGGGATTACAGGTGTGAGCCCTGTGCCCGGAATTCTCACCATTTTTATGTGTCCACTTTGGTGGCACTGAGTACACTCACACTATATACCCATCAGCAGCAGCTGTCCCTAGAACTCATTCATTAAGTTTATTAAGAATCTATTATGTGCCTTCAAGTTGCTCCAAATCTAATGGGAGAGACAGACAAGAAAGTTAGCGTCTCCAAACCAGCGTAATAAATACCGTAAAAGACACAGGCATAAGGGGCTGTAGGACCACAGAAGTCCCCAGTCGGTGGCAGGGAAGGGGACTTTCTGAAAGAAAAAATAAGAAACCTGAGAGCTGAAGGAAAGCTAAGAACAAGTTCCTCAGAATCAGTGTCAATCTGCGGCACACTGGGACAGATGACATGAGGTGAGATGTCAGAGGGAGACCCCGGAACCTGTGGGTTGCGCCTGGACAGGGGCAGACTTGGATTGCCCTTTAGGGATCCTTCTGTTGGGGAAGCCAGGGTGGAGGTACTGACCCTCTGTTCCCCACTGTCAGCCCAATGTCTCCCCCCAGTCCTGAGGATATCCCCCAGGAATCAGAGCCCTTGAGTGACAAGAAGAAAAGAAAGTGGCTACAGCAAGAGGCCATTATCCAGGCCCTCACCAGGGCTGGCCACCGGGCTCTGCAAGCCGGTCAGAACCACGAGGCCTTGACCAACTTCCAGAAGGCTTTCCTCCTGGCCTGTGAGGCCCCACGAACCAGAAATACCCCTGTGCTTCGGGCCTGCGCCTTCAACCTGGGGGCTGCCTATGTGGAGACTGGGGACCCGGCCAGAGGCCTTGAGCTGCTCCTTGGAGCCCAACCTGAAGAGAAGGCACAGGGCACGTGTCATGGTGACCAGTGTTTCAACGTGGCTTTGGCTTACCATGCCCTGGGTGACCTGCCCCAAGCCTTGAACTGGTACCACAAGGCCCTGAGTCATTACCAGCCACAGGGTGACCAGGGGGAAGCCCAAGCGAAGATGGGAGCCTGCTACCAAGCCCTGGGACAGCCCGAGAGAGCAGCCCAGTGCCTGAAGGAAGCAAGCCAAGCCTACGCCGAAGCAGGCCGGCCTCGGGCTGCAGCCCGGGCACTGGGGGCTGCAGCGGAGTGTATGCTCAAGAGTGGGCGGCACGGGGTGGGCGAGGTGGCGCAGGTGCTGGAGGGGAGCCGGAGGCTGGCCAAGAGGAGCACCAAGCAGGGGCTGCTGGGTGAGGCCTTGGGCAGGGAAGATGTGGGGTCTGGGGAGACACCGAGCTGATGCTACTGTGAGGTCGGGGAAGGGGCGAGTGGACGGCCCCAGACGTGACTGCTCTGTCTGTGTCCTCCAGGACAGCTCTATAACGATCTAGGCCTGGGCTACTCCCAGCTCCAGCTGTTCCCTCTGGCCGTGGAGACCTTCCTACAGGCCCTGTCCCTGTGCCAGAGGCCAGGAGAGCAGGCCACTGTGCTAAGAAACCTGGGGATGGCCCACAATGCCCTTGGCAACTATCAGGAAGCCCGGCAGTTTCACCAGAAGGCTGCTGACCTCCATGGTGAGTGCAGGGGCTGGGGAATGAGACTGGGGCTCAAGGAGTAAGGGGGGGCTTCAGTGGGGCCCAGGACTCAAGGTAGATGACCTTTGCAAGGTCTTTGGGCCTGGAAGCCGAGAGTGAGGAGGTGAGGGCTGAGAGTACAGGAAATGGGATAGCCAGATGGGACAGAGGGTTGCGGCCCCAGGAGCTGGCACCCCCATGTTGCAAAGGCAGCGATGGACACAGGGAAGGGCACTGGTTGGGATAAGAGGCCTGGGGCGGAGCCCAGCCCTTCCTCTGACTGAGTGTGTCCTTCTGAGCTTCCGTTTCCCCCCATATCAAATGGAGCTATTAAGGTCTGCCTTGCCAGGCACTGAGGTTCATGCCTGTAATCCCAGCTAGTCAGAGGCTGAGACAGGAGGACTGCAAGTTCAAGGCCAGCCTGGGCCACTTAGTGTGACCCTGTCTTAAAATAAAAAATAAAAAGGACTGGGGAATGCAGCTCGGTGACAAAGTACTTCTGGGTTCCCTCCTCAATACCTAAAAATAAAAAATTTAAATTAATTTTAAAGGGCTGGGGATGTGACTCAGTGGTAAAGAGCCCCTGGGTTCAATCCCCAGGACTACAAAACAAACCAAACCAAACCAAAATATGTGCCTTGCCTATCTCACGAGGTTGGTGCATGGTAAAACCAGCCAGGGTGGGCAACGGGGTCAGAGCTCAGGACCCGAAAAGCCGGCACAGAGAGTTCAGGCCTCTGTGGTGCACCTGGAGCTGGGCCGGGGCTGGGCGCAGGATCCCTGGGCACCCTTCCTAACTTGATGGGAGGAAGGGTCCTGATGCTCCGCAACCAAAGTCCCCTCTTAGGACGGGCTGCGATCTATCATCAGGCTCTTTGGGGCAGCGATGGGAGCAGGGGCGAAGCCTTGGCAGCCTGGCATTCGCGCTGAGCCAGCTGGGGGACCACAGGGCTGCCAGAGACAACTATCTGCATGCCCTGCTGGCTGCCCAGGATGCTGGTAAGAGTTGAGGGGGAGCCCATGACTTGGGTGGGGTACCCCCAAACTGAGGATCCTTGGGGCTATGGGGAGGCAGATGGGGGATCTAGGGGTGGGGAGTACCTCTGGAGTGGACGGTCCACGGGATGGGACAGGATGAGGAACGTTTCAGACTCTCTTTCCCAGGGGACACGAAGGGGCAGTGGCAGGCCTACGAGGGTCTTGGGGCTGCTGCAGCCAGACTGGGACAATATGACCAGGCTTTGAAGTACTATAAGGAAGCGCTGATACAGTGTCAGGTGAGGTCCTCTTCCCCACTGTCCCTCCAAGAAGCCTTCCCAGGTGATATTCCGGTCTTTACTCCTTCTCCTGTTACTCACTCACTCTCATACACTGGAGCTGAGTGTGGTGGCGCATACCTGTGATCCCAGCGGCTCTGGAGGCTGAGGCAGGAGGATCCCGAGTTCAGAGCCAGCCTCAGCAACTTGGTGAGGCCCTAAGCAACTTTGCGAGACTCTGTCTCTAATAAAATATAAAAAGGGATGGGGATGTGGCTTTGTTCAATCCCCAGTACCAAACAATCAAAAAAAAAAAAAAAAAAAAAAAAGAAGAAAAGAAAAGAAAAAGAAGAAGAAGAAAGAAAGAAAAGAAAACATACACTGGAGGCTGGGATTGTAGCTCAGGAGTAGGGTGCTTGCCTAGTGCATCTGAGGCCCTGGGTTCCATCCTCAGCACCACATAAAAATAAATAAAATAAAGGTATTCTGTCTATCTACAACTAAAAAAAAATTTAAAAAAGAAAACCATACACTGGACACATTGAGTGCTGGGTCCCGTATACTACTGGGAGGAAGAGGCATTCTCTGTCCACAGGACACTGGGAAAGGCACAGGGCTGGGGTAGAGGAGGGGAGATAAAGCCCCTTTCCCTCCCCTCTTTCCTATTTCTTTCTCACCCAGTTCCCTGAGAACTACAAAGTCCAGGCCTTTCCTTCCCCCCATTATCTCTCTCTTTCCAGAAGGAGCCAGATTCTGTGCGGGAACGGCTGGTGGCCAAGCTGGCAGATGCCATGAAGACCCACTTGGCCCAGGTGGGGCTGGTCCAGGTTCACCCATCGGTGAGATGACACCTGAAACAAGAAGCAGGGGAGGAGGGAGAGGTTGCCTGGAGAAGGGGCAGTGACAGGGCTGATGTTCTCAGGGATGCTGAGCTTGACTGCTCATCTGTGTCATCTGGGTTGGCGTGTGGGATGTGTATCACTTTCTCAGTGGCTGGGAGGTGGGCAGGGATTGTGGCACACATCCAGCACAAGAGCTGCTCCAGGAGCCGGGAGCTGTAGTGCACTCTGTAATCCCAGTGATTTGGGAGACCTGAGGCAGGAGGATTGCAAGTTGGAGGCCAGCCTCCGCAATTTAGCAAGGCCCTAAGTCACTTAGTGACACACTGTCTCAAAAATAAAAAGGGCAGTGGGTGTAGCCCAGTGGTAAAGTGCCCCTGGGGTCAATCCCCAGTACCAAAAAGAAAGCAAACAAGGGCTGCTCCAGGGCTTTGGTTGGTTGGTAGCAGCAAGCTCACTGGGTGCAAGTAAATGAGTTCAAACAAGGATACTAAGCCTTTTGTGAAGGGTTGAAAGGTGTAAATCTTTAGCTGCAGTTCCCTAAATGGCCACAGGATGGGGATGTTGCTTTGAGGAAATCTTACTGGCGAGTCTCCAGATTTTTTTTGGGGGGGGGGAGGGATATGCAAAAATAAGAGGATGTGGGGAGAAAAGGAACACTTTTATACTGTTAGTGGGATTGTAAATCAGTTCAACCATGTGGGAATCAGTATGGGATTTCCTCAAATAACTAGGAATGGAACCACCAAATGACCCAGCTATACCATTGCTTGGTATTTATCCTAAAGAATTAAAGTCAGCATGCCCTGGTGATCCATGCATACCCACGTTTATAGCAGCACAATTCACAATAGCCAAATTATGGAACCAGCCTAGGTGTCTTGTCAATGGATGACTGGATAAAGAAAATGGGGGATATAGACACAGTAGAGTTTTATTCAGCCATAAAGAAGAAGGGAATTATATCATTTGCAGGAAAATAGAGGAACTTGAGAGCATTGTGTTAAGTGAAATAAGCCAAACTCAGAAGGTCAAGGGTCATATGTGTTCTCTCATATGTAGAAGTTATGGGGAAAAAAGGGAGGAAAAGTGTTTTGTGTTGGGGGGGGGAATCTCCTGGAAATAGAAGGGGGACCAGTAGACTGGAGGAAAGGGACTAGAATGGGGGTGGGGAGATACTAGGGAACCCTGGGACAAATTGAATTGTTATATTTTGTGTGTAAATATGTAACAATGAATCCCACTATTTTGTATAATTATAGTGCACCAGTAAGAAAATATGGGAAAAATGAAAATAGTTCTGAAAAAAATATTAGCCTGGCGCAGTCAGGAGATTGGATTTGTGGCCAGAAGACCTGGGCCCTACCTGAAATCTGCCACTAACTCTGTGGTTATACTAGGTGAGGCCCTAGGCAGGATGGGGCGGTAGCCAGGCTCTGGCCAGGTCCGTGAGCCTGAGTTCTAACTTGAAAGTTGTTACTGGGGACCTTAATGGAATAAAGAACTTTATCCTGGAATTTTATTCCCAGTAATGTGGGCACACCTGGGGTGTCTCTATTAGGTGAGACCGTCTCTCTGGGGCCATGATGTCTCCCTGCAGGCAGGTGAAGGGAACACACACTCACATATGCATATGCAGTAGGGAGGGGTTTTTCTTCAATCAATTATTTGGACTCCTCTTTCTTCCCAGACCCCAGCACCAGGAAGACCCCAGGCTCCAGGCAGGATCAGCCAAGTGGCAGGGACCTCAACCAGGGTACAAAGCAGTACAGCAGATGCCCAGCACAGGTGAGGCAGCTTGGGTCAGAGACTGGGGTGTTGAGAGGTGTGGCAGGGGTGGGACCTCCTCTGCCCCTGCACACCTCATTCACCTGCCCCTGCAGACCGTCTGGTAGAAGGGAAGATAAAGAATTTGAGGAGGGCCAGGAGGAGAAAGGAGAGGAGGGATTGGTGAATGTTCCCACGTCTGTGCCTCAGAAACTAGAGGGTGAGTCAAGTAGGTGGTCCCCCGTCTCACCTCAGCTGGTGCTCTCCTTACTTTCCTGGTCCTCCCGCCTTCCATCTGTCCTTGAGTCACCCAGATCCAGCTCTCCAGATTGCCAACCCCTGGAAGAGTCCTCCCCACACGTCTGCCTCCCTCTCAAGGCCCTGGCCTGTTCCTCCACACCCCAACTCCACCCCAACCCTAGCCCTTTCCAGATTGGCCTCTCCCTCCATGCTTGGGGCTTTCCTAACCTCTAGAAGTTTACATCTCAGAGCACCAAGGTTTGTTGAGAGCCTGCTACCTGCCAGGTACTAGGCTGGGTGTTTTTCTGACCCTAGCTTAATCTTCACTAGAATGTTCCTCAAAGGCTCCCAACTCTGGGATCCAAGTTCCTTGTTACTTGCTGAGCTCCCCCAAGCACAGCAAATTGTACTGACTACCAGCTTTAAGTTAGCCCATGTGCCCCTGTAGACAGAGGGCGTAGTCTTTTTTTTTTTTTAAATCTGGGATTGAACCCAGGGGTGCTTTACTACTAAGCAATATCCCCAGCCCTTTTTATTTTATTTATTTTAATATTTTTTTTTAGTTGTAGTTGGACACAATACCTTTATTTTATTTATTTATTTTTATGTAGTGCTGAGGATCGAACCCAGTGCCTTGCATGTGCTAGGCGAGTGCTCTACCGCTGAGCCACAACCCCAGCCCCGCTTTTTATTTTTTGAGACAGGGTCCTGCTAAGTTGCTGAGGCTGGCTTTGAACTTGCCATCTTCCTGTCTTGGCCTCCCAAACTGCTGGGATTATAGGCATTTTCCATCACACTGGCTGCTTCTTTTTTTTTTTTTGTACTGAGGATTACCCAAGCGTATTCTGCCACTGAGCTACATCCCCCCTCCCCAGCACCCCCCCTTTTAAAATTTATTTTTATTTTTGAGACAGGGTTTCACTAAGTTGCTCAATCTGGCCTCAAATTTGGAAACTTCTTGCCTCAACCTCCCAAGTCACTAGGATTACAGACATGCCCAGCTGAGGGCACAGTCTTTGGTACACCCTCCCTGTACCAGGACCAATGCATTTTCTGATATCCAGCCTCCTTGTTCCTCCCCCAGAGCTTTCTCTTTCCCACCATGATGTTCCTTGATGTGAAGAGGCTTGTGGTGAATGTCTGACCCTCTCCATTCTAGGTCCAGGACCCAGGACCCATCTTCCATTCGGAGGTTTGGGTGCCCCTAGAGAGTACTCTGGTATCCTGATACCCAATGGCTCCCAAGCCAATAGGTGAGTCCTGGAGGAGGGGAGAAGAATGGATGAAGGAAGCAGAAGATGTGTGTGGCTTGGGATGATATTTGATGGAACATGACCACTGTCATAGCTGGGAAAAGAAATGATCTGGTGCCTGGGATAGGGGGCCCTGAATGTTTGTCTTACTTCAGCAATCTAACAACCCTCACCCAGCTCTGGAGCCCAGGGTCTCCCTGCCTCCTGCATGGCCTGACTATGGGAATCAGAGAGAGAGAGAGAGAGAGAGAGAGATCTCTACAGAAGTGGGGAACATGAAGTTTAAGTCTCCTGCTTCCTCCACTGGAGCCCACCAGTGGAGGCCAGCGAGGGCCTAGGGAGCTGGAGCCAGGGCAGGCCCCCTGCTCTTCTCCCTCGCTGATCCCACTGGCCAACCCCTCCTTCCCTCCTTTAGGTCAGCCAGGCGGCCCAGGGAAGCCCTCCCCAAGAACCCTCAGAGGAGAGTCACCCCGTCTGGCTTCTGCATAATCATGTGACCTGCACCCTGCTCGCTGTAGCCCTCACCTCTGCAGGACTCCCCAACACACACACTTCATAGACTTCTGGGGACTGAGCCTCTTCCCAAATCATTCAACCCTGTACGGAAATAGAACAACACAGTCACTGAGTGGACTCCTGAGCAGGTGGGCTAAGGGCTCTGCAGTCCCAGCTCCAAGAGATTCTCTTTGCTCCTAATTGGAATTTTTGGACTCAAAAGGCAAAAGAAAAAAGAAAATGGATAGTGAACTCCTACCCTGCTTTTTTTTTTTTTTTTCCTTCTGAGTCCAGACCTCATGATTGCTAAAGCCCTTGCCAGTTCTAAAAACTATTGACTTCTTGCTAGGTACAGCAGCATACGCCTGTAATCCCAGAGACTTGGGAGGTTGAGACAAGAAGATAACAAGTTCAAGGCCAGCCTGGGTAACATGGTGAAACTGTCTCAAAATAGAAACTAAAAAGGGCTGTGGATATAGCTCAGTAGTAAAGCACCCGTGGGCTCAACACAGGAACAATCAACCAATAAAACTCTGACTTCTTGGTCAGGTGGTTTTGAAGTCACTGACTTTCTGCAGACCTTCTTTTCTCAGATGGGAAATGGAGATGTAATGCTACAGAAGACCTTACACTAACCGACCCAGACCTCTGTTCACTGCTTTCTCAGGCCCACAGCCTGTAGGACAAGGCCAGCTGCCAGCCAGGGCAATAGCAATGACACTATTTATTTGGGGTCATTGGGGATTGAACTCGGGGACATTTGACCACTGAGACACATCCTCAGCCCTATTTTGTATTTTATTTAGAGACAGGGTTTCACTGAGTTGCTTAGTGCCTCCTGGTTGCTGAGGCTGGCTCTGAACTTGTGACCCTCCTGCCTCAGCCTCCCGAGCCACTAGGGTTGCAGGTGTGTGCCACTGTGCCCGGCTAGCAATGACATTATTAACATTTATTGAGTACTTAGCACATGTCCCATATACTAAGTGCTTTACTAGTGTTTTCTCCTTACAACAAAATTTATGAGGTGCTATTATTATCCCCTTTCACCGATAGGAAAAAGAAATCTCAAAGGGGAATTTCCAGGTCACACAAGCCGTATGTGGAGAAGGCAGGATTCAAACTTAGGTGCTTGCTGTCTGGTGTGATTTATTTTATTTGTTTATTTATGCATGCAGTACTAGGGATTGGGACTGTACATCCTAAGTAAGCGCTCTACCACTGAGCCACATCACCAGCCAGTGATTTATTCCAATGTGCTCATGATGGTTGTTTTATTATAATATATAACTTAGTTCATCAATTTATACAATATTTAACTAAGTGTGAAAACAAGCAGTGTTTCTACAAAAACTAAGTTGGATCCTTAAAAGAACTGATTAAGGTGAGTCACTTTTAAAAGCTGCTGTTGAAATTAGACTTGAACAAGGAAATTATTACAAATTGGGAGGAAATCATAAGACTCTAGATGAATTCTGCATTTGGATTGCTTCAGACATGCCCATTAATTGATTCATTTTAAGGAAGAAAACTGGAAATTGCAGGTAATAAGTAACTGCGTGAGGTTTATGTAAGAAAAAAGGGGGGGGCTGGGGATGTGGCTCAAGCGGTAGCGCGCTCGCCTGGCATGCGTGCGGCCCGGGTTCGATCCTCAGCACCACATACAAACAAAGATGTTGTGTCAGCCAAGAACTGAAAAAATAAATATTAAAAAATTCTCTCTCTCTCTCCCCCCCCTCTCTCTCTCCCCCCCTCTCTCTCTCTCTCCCTCTCTCTTTAAAAAAAAAAAAAAAGAAAAAGAAAAAAGGGGCCCTAACCTCAGAGAAAAGACTTGGGTCCCAGTTTGACAAGAAGCAAATGAATGTGTTTTGTGTTTTAAGCTGAAATGAGATAATTCAATCCTGATCATATTTGATAAGAGGGTGTAGGAGAGGCAAAACTTAACCTCTACTCTCCTTGGAGGCTCTGACTGTGCCTGAGAATTAAGTTGATGTAAAACAGGTTAAAGAGAAACACATACAAATATATTTAATATAAATTTTGTGACCAGGGCCCCTCATATCATAACAAAAGGAACAACTCAAAAAAGCAGCAAAACCTAAATGTTTTAGGTTGAAAAAAGGGAAGAAATTGTGGAAAATCAACTAAAATATATATGGAGGCTAGAGGAAGATAACACTGTCGAATTTTAACAGAGTTTGTACAGAGTTCTTAACCTCTGTTCTCCTCTTCAGGAATAAGAATATTTCTTTCCTCCTAGTACAGGCAGCATGTCTTTCACATGAGAATCTTATTTCTCCTGCTTTCAAGAAGGAAAGGAGAGGGCTGGGGTTGTGGCTCAGCCGTGCAGCGCTTGCCTAACACATGAGAGGCCCTGGGTTCAATCCTCAGCACCACATATAAATAAATAAAATAAAGGTGTTGTGTCTACATACAACTAAAAAAATATTAAAAAAAAAAAAGAAGGAAAGGAGAGCTGCAGGCAGTGATGCATGCCTGTAATCCCAGCAATGCCCTGTCTCAAAAAAAGGGGGGGCGGGGCGGGGATGTAGCTCAGTGGTAAAGCACCACTAGGTTCGATCCCTGGTACAAGAAGAAAAGGGGAGGTAAGAATGCCTTCTATTCTTACTGTTTTTCCGGTGACTTTAATTCAAAATAATCCTATGCCAAAGTGGCATATCTTGAGGTGGCATATTCTGTCACCCTTCGAGGCTTTTTGGTGTACCCCGAACGAATTCACAGGGAGTACACTCCCCAGCTTCTTACCCATGCAGCACTGTTTGCATTCTCAAAAGCACTCAAATAGCAGGGTGTGGTGGTGCATGCCTGTAATCCCAGCAACTCAGGAGGCTGAGGTAGGAAGATCACAAGTTCAAAGCCCTGAGCAACTAAGAGACGCTACCCTGTCTCTAAGTTAAAAACAACGGGCTAGGAATGTGGTTCAGAGGTTAAGTGCCCCTGGGTTCAATCCCCCCAAAAATAAAGTACTTGGATAGCCAATGTGCACCTGTAACACCAGCTACTCCGGAGGCTGAGACAGGATTACAAAAGACCAACTTGGGCAATTCAGCGAGACCCTATCTGAAAATGAAATTAAGAAAAAAATAAAGGGTTGAAGATATAAGCTCAGTGGTAGGGTG
This sequence comes from Marmota monax, assembly GCF_021218885.2. Taxonomy (NCBI): domain Eukaryota; kingdom Metazoa; phylum Chordata; class Mammalia; order Rodentia; family Sciuridae; genus Marmota; species Marmota monax. The sequence goes on along the minus strand of NW_026694593.1, from coordinate 693,468 downwards.
TCCAGTATGTGCGAGGCCCAGGGTTCAGTCCCTAGTATTGCAAATAAGTAAATAAAAGTACTTGCATAAAACTTATTCTCCTCAAGGTTCCTAATGGAACATCGCGTGACCTGGGAACCTCTGGTTTCAATGACATCTTTAACCTATTTAGGATTTATAGTAGAGAAGAACGGCGTGATGTTCTGGTAGGAACCGAGGTGGGAACTAACCCACCTCGGAGGGGGTTCCTAGATTAGGTAAATATGAACATGAGCTTATTGTCGTGTCGGGCAGTCCCGGAGGGCCCTCGCCTGGCTTTGGATGCAGGCCCTCCCTTCCCTGGTGTGTGTCTGCGGCCCCGCCACCAGGAGGCCCAAGTCCCCCCAGCAGGTCCAGCGGCCGCCGCGCTCACAGCCAGGCAGAGCTGGAGAATCGCGGGTCACTCCCCGAGGCCTTCAGTACGTCTACGAGTAGGAGACGAGTCCACGCTCTCGGGAAGGGCTGGGCTCCGGCCGTCACAGAGGGCGCACGGGAGGCCGGCCTCGGGCGGGGCGGACCCGAATCCCGCGGCCCGGGGCAGAGCGGCCGGAGCGCAGAGCTCCGCGCGCCGCCCGCCGCCAGCAGCTAAGGAGCTTCCGGAGCCTGCGCGGCGGCCCGGCCTCGGGTGGGAGGAGCGCCGCGCATGCGCCGGAACTGGGCCGGGCCGGAGGCGCGCGCGCCTGCGAGCTGATGTCGGGGCTGCGGGCGCTGCTGGGCTTCGGGCTGCTGGTTGCCGGCTCACGCCTGCCTCGAGTCAGAAGTCAGGCCGGCGCCTGCCGCGCGGGCCCCACGTGGTGGGGAACGCAGCGGCTGAGCGTGGGTGGGCCCCGGGACTCAGAGGCCATGGCGAGCACCGCGGTAAAGTACCTGAGGTAGGCGAGGCCGGGGGCGGGCACGCGGTGGACGGCTGTCCTCGGGCCCGGCGCCTCGTGACACCCGAGGGCAGGATCTCAGGTTAGCGCTTCCCTCAGCCAGGAGGAGGCCCAGGCCGTGGACCAGGAGTTGTTCAACGAGTACCAGTTCAGCGTGGACCAACTTATGGAGCTGGCTGGGCTGAGCTGCGCTACAGCCATTGCCAAGGTCAGTGGCACAACCCGCGATCTCCAGGAGGAGCAAGGAGGTGGCCACACTCCTGAGCATAAAGTATAGGAGCTGGCCCAACTGGTCTGTTACTGCCTGAAAACCCTTTGACTCTGCCTTCAGGCATATCCCTCCTCGTCCATGGCCAGGAACCCCCCTACTGTCCTGGTCATCTGTGGCCCCGGCAATAACGGAGGAGATGGTTTGGTCTGCGCTAGACATCTCAAACTCTTTGTGAGTATGTGGGGAGGAGCCCTGGGGGAGGGCTTTAGGGTTCTGGGATCTGAAGTTAAATTGCCACTTCCCTTTGCATTTAGGGTTACCAGCCAACCATCTATTACCCCAAAAGGCCCAACAAACCACTCTTCACTGCACTGGTGACTCAGTGCCAGAAAATGGACATCCCTTTCCTTGGTGAAATGCCCCCAGAGGTAGGTGGCTTCATTCAATAGCCCATCTCCCCAGTAACCACTCCAGGCTCTGCTTTCTGCCCATTTCCAGGCGGAGCTCACTTACCCAGTCCCAGCACAGAAGATGCCTAAAGGATGCTATTTGAATAGAAGTGGTAGCCCCTCCTCCTCCACAAGATGTTCTCATGAGTCCCCAATGCCACCACTTTTTACAGCTTTCTTCCCCAGTCCCTCTGTAGTCAGATCCTCTTCCCCTCACATGCTGTAAACATGATTTGTCCCTCTCTAGTTGGAGTAACTGCCTCACTCTAAATCTTTTCTGCAGATGCATGAGTTTTTTATTAGAAAAACTCTTAACACATTTTGCAGACAAGGATACAGAGTTGCAGTTAAGTGGTTTGCCAAAATCACAGAATTGAATCATGGCAGAGCTGAGACCAGAAATTGAGCCCTCCTGATTCTGTCCTGGGCTCTTCTGCACTGTAGCCTCTCCAGTGGCAAGCACTCAGAACAGAAAATGTGTGTGAATTCAGCTTGGCTTGAATCCGCAGCCATGCCCCCCTTTCTCTAGTATGCCCTTTGTTGGTGCACTCCTATAATCCCAGCACCTTGGGAGGCTAAGACAGGAGGATTGCGAGTTCAAAGCCAGACTCAGCAATGGTGAGGCACTAAGCAACTCAAGTGAGACCCTGTCTCTAAATAAAATACCAAATAGGGCTGGGGATGTGGCTCAGTGGCCAAGTGCCCTGAGTTCAATCCCTGGTACCCCCCCCTCCAAAAAAAATTAAACAAGCAGGGCATTGTGGCAAATGCCTGTAATTCCAGTGGCTTGGAATAATAAGGCAGGAGGATCCCAAGTTCAAAGCCAGCCTCAGCAATTTAGCAAGGGTCCTATGCAACTTGGTGAGACCCTGTCTCAAAAAATAAAAAAGGGACTGGGCCTGGGGGGGCTCGCCTGGCATGTGTCAGGCACTGGGTTTGATCCTCAGCACCACATAAAAATAAAGGAATTGTGTCCACCTACAATTAAAAAAATATATTTATAAATAAGTGAAAGGACTGGGGAATGTGGCTCAGTAGTTAAATGCCTCTGGTTTCAATCTCTGATATAAATAAATAGGGCTGGAGAGGTAGCTCAATGTTAAAGCACCCCAAGGTTCAATTCCTAGTGCCAAGAAAAAAAAAAAAAGATGGCTTTGAGTGAGATAGTTTCTGTGCCTCTGAGTGCTCTGTGGGTACAGAAGATAGCCCTCCCCAGTTAACCCTCTCCAGTTAAGGCTGCTGGTCTGACATCCTTGCCTTTTCCTGCTCCATCACAGCCCATGATGATTGATGAGCTGTACGAGTTGGTGGTGGATGCCATCTTTGGCTTCAGCTTCAAGGGTGATGTTCGGGAGCCATTCCGCAGCATCCTGAGTGTCCTCAGTGGACTCACTGTGCCGATTGCCAGCATCGACATTCCCTCAGGTGCTGGGACCCAGAAGGTTGGGGGAATTGGGGCTCTACCCTCTGTCGCAAAGCAGGTACCTTGGAATCCTGATTGTTGAGCCAGAGCTCCAACCAGGTCTAAAATGACGAGTGTAGAGGGGTTGAACACAGCTTTCCAGGTCCCACATTTTTTAGGGCTGAGGAGGAGTTACATGCTGGCCCCATGAAGAAAACAAAGCCCAGAGGTATCTGGAGCTCCTATGGTGACAGTTCCTCCAGCAAGGACTGAAGGGGCATCCCAGTCCTTAAGACTAGGGTAAATCGGGCTGGGGCTGGAGCTCACCGGTGGAGCACTAGCCTAGCGTGTGCGAGGTCCTGGGTTTGATCCTCAGCAAAAAAATAAATAAAGGTATTGTGTCCAATTACAACTAAATTAAAAAAAAAAAAAGACTAGGGTAAAGTGAAGTGAAGAAGGGGACTAGACCTATGGCCTCTTCCACACTTCTGAGCATCACCCTCTTTTCAGGATGGGATGTGGAGAAGGGAAACTCTGGAGGGATCCAGCCAGACTTGCTCATCTCTCTGACAGCACCTAAAAAGTCTGCTACCCAGTTCACTGGTCGCTACCATTACTTGGGAGGTCGTTTTGTACCACCTGCTCTGGAAAAGAAGTATCAGCTGAACCTGCCATCCTACCCGGACACTGAATGCGTCTACCGCCTCCAGTGAGGCAGGTGGGTGGGAATTCTCCTCAATAAAGACTTAGTGCCTTTCCCAGAACTGTTGTCCTGGGAGCTCTTCTGGATGTAAAGATTAATGGGTGGTGGTATTGCCTCTGGGGGAACAGAACAGGCAAGAGAGGTCATGTGGCATGTAGAAAAAAATGATAATTAACTAGTTGTCAAGTCAGATGTGCTGTTTTTCATACACAAGTGACACTTATCCATTTGAGACAGCGAGCTGAATGCTGTCTTTAAGCTACTTCCATTTACATTAATGCAGCAAGACTCCAGGAGGTTAACAGAAGGAATTTCTTCAAGACTTCAAGGAAATTTCTTTTTCTTTTTTGTGGTACTGGGGATTGAACCCAAAGCCTCTAACATGCTACACAAGCATTCTACTACTGATCAGATCCCCACCCGTTTTTAGTTTGAGAAAGGGTCCAACTTGAACTTGTGATCCTTCTGCCTCAACTGGGATTCTAGTTGTGTGTACCACACCTTGTATTCAGGACCTTCCAAGGCTGGAATTAAAGATGCCAATTTGTATGTACCTGTAGGCTGGGAGCTCAAGTTCATATTTATTTATAATCAATTGGTATAGTGTTAGAAACAAGCAACCTATGAGCTGAATATAGCCCATAACCCCAAATTTGTGTTTTTCTTAGCCTTCATGATATTTAAAAGCCAAGACCTTTCCCATAAGTCTGCATTTTGGCGTATTTTGGTAGGGATGCGCCTGTCTATATTCCTGTTCCCACTGCCCCTGTCTACCTTGTTCCTTAGCTGCCTGGCTCCAGGAGGCACTTGAGTTCATGTCTCTGGGTTGGAGGCTGCAGGGAGAGTAGGAGAGACCACGTCCACTCCCTTGACTAAGACGCAGCACTTGTCTCCAGCAGGAGACTGTTGTCCCTGAGCTCAGTTTCCTCTTTGGGAGGGGTTCCTCCTGTAGGATGCTGACCATGGTCTCGGAGGCTACAGCTGAAAAGGAACTGACTCCAGCTTGAGAGGCCTTCAGTCTCTCTTCTTCTGTTTCTTCTTTGTGGTGCTCTGGTCAGTGCTGACTCGCCTTCTCTCCTCCCTGAGTTGTTGCCTCCTCCTCTTCTTACCTCTGTTCTCTATTTCCTCAGTCCTGTCATTGTCACCCTCACAGCTTACCTCCGAGACCTCCTCCTCTTTCCTGCACTGCTGTCTCTTCTTCTTGCTTCTGTTACCGCAGGGCGAGCTACCTGCTTCCCTGGCTGCACCCTCTGGAGCAGTCTCCCCCCCATCCCCATCAGCCACGCTCAAGTCCTCCTCATGCCACTGCTGCTTTTTCTTTTTCTTGTCTCTGCGGCAGGGGTCCCTGTGCGCTCTGCTCGTCACCTCCTTTCTCCCGACACCACTTGCAGGATCCTTCCCTCTTCCTTCTCCACCCAACACCCCCGTCTCTTCCTCTCCCTCCTCCCCTTCACGGTGCTGCCTCCTCTTCTTCTTCCTTTTCTTAAGAGACTGACGGGCTTGCTCTCTGCTCCCGGGTTCTTCGAGCCCACTGGGCCCCGCGGCCTCGTCCTCTCCACTCCCTCTCTCATCTGAGACCTCTTCTTCTTGATGTCGTCTTTTCTTCTTTTTGCTTTTCCTGGTGCTGTGCTCAGTGTGTTCTGGGTGCTCCTCATCCACACTCTGCTCAGTTGCTCTAGGCTCTTTCTGTTTCCTTTTCTTTTTGGGGGGGTTGGGAGGCTGGCTTTCAGACTGTGGCTGAGAGGCCTCAGAGACCTGGCCTTTAAGATGAGCCAGGAAGGCCTGCTCCTGGGCCTCTAGCCGAGCAAGCTTGGCCTTCATTGTGATCCCAAGACGCGCAGCCCTGAAACAGACAGTGTCAGCAAGGGTATTGGGAGTTGGGCCTATCCTTAAGCCTGCAGGGAAAGTTGGGGCTTGGGGACAGAGAACTACCTATTTTCAGGCAGCATATGGGTAGACAGCAAGAATTATTTCTTTGGGGTAGAAATAATCAAAAGGTAGCACAGGCTTGATAGGCAGAAAGGAAGGGAGCCCAGAAGTGACTACTACTTACTTGTGTGCTGTTCGCCCCTCGCAGGCCTGGAGCAGCATCTCATCAGTCAGGCTGGGGGCAGATGAGGAGTTACAGATTGGCAGAAAGGCTTGACCTCTCCTTCCCTCTAAAATGTTTAACACTGAGATTTTTGTTCAAGACCTGGCACTTTTTTTTTTTTAATATTTACTTTTTAGTTATAGGTGGACACAATATCTCTATGTTATTTTTATGTAGTGCTGAGGATTGAACCCAGCGTCCCACACATGGTAGGCAAGTGCTCTACCTCTGAGCCACAACCCAGGCCCAAGACCTGGCACTTTCTGAAGTGCTAAGGACATACTAATTAATACAACCCAATTCCACCCCCAAGAAACCCAGGCAGGCACTGGACTCGGCTCTTTCTCCCTCCCCAACCCCCGCCCACCATGCTAAAGTGGACTCTCACATCTTTGGGGGTCTGGGCCCCTGGCTGTCGTCATCACTGCTGCTCTCCAAGTTTCTGTCTGGCTTCTCTCCACCTGAAGTCAGCGTGGCCGTCTAGGAGGGATGAAGTGCGTGCACATGGCCCACTCAACACCACTACCACCCCTCTTCCTTTGTGGAAGCCTCCCAGGAATTCATAGCCTAGGCAGGAATTTGCCAGCCCCCAACTTGCTCCTTGCAGAGCCACAGGCACGGGGGCCTGTATACTTCAACCTGGCAGAAGGTGGACTGCAGCTGCTGGAAGCAAGCAACCTTAGGCTCATAGCTGGCTGGTAGGCAGAACAGACAGGAAGGGAGTGCTCTGGGTCATCAGACCGTTACAGAACAGGTGCCAACAACTGACAATAAAGATGGCATCCACCCACCCCCACCCAATACCGACTCACGGCACCTTCATTTAATTAGATTAACTGAGAAGCTACAATGGGCCAAGGAGCTGGGGATACAAAGTTGAATAAAAATGAGAAGGGTCCAGCCCAGGTGGAGCTATAGGGAAAGGGATAAGAAATACAGTCCAACATAGGCAATTATGATGGAAATGCTACCTCTGGTAGAAGAGGGGGGCCCAAGTCAGACTTAAGGGCTTGGGAGGGGTTTCTAAAAGTAACTGATGAGTAGTCTAGAAGACAAGAAAATCAGCAAAAGGAGAATACGCCTGGCAGAGGGAATAGTACGTGCAAAAACCTGCAGGTGGAAGAACACAGTATCTTCAAAGAAAAGAAACATTCTAGTTGGCTAAAGTGTAACTGTCCTCGAGGAACTGGCAAGACGTGGGGCTGGAGAAAAGGCAGGGACAAGGCATGAAGGGCCATGTACACAGCCAGATAAACCTGGACCGCACCATCCCAGTCCAAGAAGAGTTGGTGACATGCTGAAAGTTGTTCTAGAGCCCACATCCTGGATGTTTTGTAGAGGGTAAAGTGATTGGGGTGGGGAGCGAGACTAGGGGTGAGGAGGCTGTTAAAGAAGTGACCATGACATGAACTGGAGTAGTACAACAACAGAGAGAAACAGAGAGTGGAAAGATCTGCTAGGTAATATGCAAAGCCCTCAGCACATAATAGCCATTCAATGTTAGCTCCCTTCTACTGGTACAGTAAAATCAAACCAGCTGGGCGTGGTGGTGTGCACCTGTAATTTCAGTAACTCAGGAGGCCGAAGCAGGAGAATCATAAGTTCAAGGTCAGCCTCAGCAATTTAGTGAGGCTTTAAGCAACTGAGCAATACCATGTCTCAAAAAAGAAATAAAGAGGCTGGGGATGTACTCAGTGTAAAGAACCTCTGAATTCTATCCCCAGTGCAAAAAAAAAAAAAAAGTAGACTAGGGTTGGGGTTGTGGCTCAGAGGTAGAGTGCTCGCCTACCATGTGCAAGGCCCTACGTTCAACCCTCAGCACCACACAAAAATAAACAAATAAAATAAAGGTATTGTGTCCAACTACAACTCTACAACTAAAAAATAAATAAAATTAAAGAGACCAAACACCTGGGTTCTGGTCCTATTTGCTGTTACTAGCCAACTGGGCTCTTTGGCAAGTTACTTTTCACCCATTTAGCCACATATGCAAAATAAGGATGGACTAGATAAATTCTTAGGTCCCCTTTACCTTCTAAGTCCTTTGAATAGACACAGATGCCACCATCTGGACCCTACCCTCCATTCCCTATTACTCCTCCCCCAGTGACTGGCAGGGATCCATGCAGCCGAAGATCTGTATATTTGCAGTATTGGGGATTGAACCCAGCATCTCTCACACGCTAGGCAAGCATTCTGCCACTGAGCTATATCCCCGCTATATTGTTAATATTTGTATGTGTGGGTGTTAGTACTGGATTGAATTCAGGCGCACTCTAGGTTACCTCCCTGGCCCTTTTTGTTTTTTGACATAGGTTTTGCTAAGTTGCCGGGGCAAGCCTAGAACTTATGATCCTCCTGCCTCACCCTCCCAGGTTGCTGAGATTACAGGCATGTGCCACTCACCCAGCTCTGAAGATCTCCGTTCTTACTAAGAACTTGGGCAGTCTAAGTTAACCCAGAAAGATGAGCACAGGATCATACTAGGTTATGGATGGTCCTGATAATCGGTAAGGCACACAAAGCAATTGCTCAGGCTCCAAGAGAAGCCAGGAAGGCAAAAAGGATGGCCCTCTCACCCCAGCCTCTAATACCTTCACGAACTTCTGATACAGCATGTTAGGCTTGGGACGATTATGAGTGGTCTCCTTGGAAAGGCGTCTTATCTGCACTCCGTCCTGCAGGAAGGTATAAGTGAGTAGGTGGCATACCATATGTTCCCTTCCCACCGTGTCTCAGGCCCTCCATTTCCTGTGCCTGCCTATCAGAGCTCATACCTGCCCAGTTTCTACTACCAAGTTGGCTGCAGTCTTGTTGAAAAGCTCATTCCACCAGTGGTTTGTGAACTCCTTGGCAGGATCATGTCCCACCTGCCAGGGGAATAAGTATGAACCTTGAGTACCTGTCCATCAAGCCCTCAAGGGTCCCCTCTCTCGTCCATGCTGACCAGCCTGCCCAGTCTTACCCCATGAGTATCTTGCTTCAGAGTCACCTTGATGGCCTGGGTGATGCCATTTTCCTTCCGGCCTAGTCCTTTGCCTGCAGAGAACAGTGAATAACTTGGCTTATTCTGCAGCCTGCCTTGAGCCACCAGCCACTCCACACATATCACTCCTTGCCATTGTACACCTTAGCATTTGGGTATACTTTATCCCTTTTAGAAGGACTTCTAGTCTCATTCTTTCTAGTGCCACTCTATGCATTCCCACTGTGTCTAAACCTAAGCTAACCTTCTACCCTGACTCTTCAGGGACAGAGTCCAGGTCCCTCCCTCCCTCCCTGGGTCCTCCCAACCACTTCTTCTTCCTTGTTATCCACTGTCAAATTTTCCCCATTCTTCTCTCTTTTGAATAAATCAGAAAACTTATTCTTCTGTAAAATTTTCCTTTAAACTACCTTTTCCTCTAACTAAAGGACTACAGTGGGTAATCCAGGAGGCCTCTCCCCAAGGCAGAAGGTGGGCAGGGAGTTGGGGATTATGGAAGAGGCTCCATGGGGATAACCTTGAGTCCATCCATGCTTTAGCAGCTGCTCCTCAGCAAACTTCATCCCACGACTCTTGACCTCTGGGGTGATGCTCATGGTGGGCAAAGAGGCTTGGCTTTCACCAGAGGAGGAGAAATGACATCATCCTTTTAAGAGGAAAGAAGAAAGTGCCCATAGCAGCCATGAACTGTGGGAGGCCATCCTCGCACGTGAATGAGTTACCTCCCAGGCTGGGTGAGAGGCGCTTGGACACAGCGGTGTAAAAGCCATCCCACACCCTTTCCCAGGTCCGAGGGCTTGTCTGTGCAGAGGCATGCCTGGCCACTGACCTGAAGACCCAATCGCCAGCCCTGACCTTGGGATGCTGCCCCCCCTTAACCTTCATTGGATGGGATTTTCCCTTGAATTTTTTGTTCCCCCAAAAAAGCTCACTCCCTGGCATGCTCTCCCTCTCTCATTTGTCTCTTCTGTAAACCTCGCCACCGCATTAGGTGGATGGAGGCAGGAGCTAGGAGAAGCCGTCTCATGAGCTGGAGTTAAAGGTAAATGAGAGTCTGTCTCTTTAATTTAAAACTCACTAGCAATTTCTTATGCATCGAACCTTCTTTTATGAAGCTTGCGCTGGTCGCGTGGCAGAATGAACCCTACTCTGGCTGCTCTTGTAAGAATTCTCTTTCCTGAGCCCTCAGGAGAGACAGGAAGGAGGGCCTGTTTCTTCCTGACTGCTCCTGGGGAGCTCCCTGACTGTCCAACACCAACATATCTCAGACTCAAGAAGGAATGGTGTTAACACTAATGCCTAGATTTATGGAGAGTTCACCACAAAGGTATGCTAATGCTTTCCTGAATGTGGATTCAGGAAAGTATTATAATGATCTCTATTTTAGCTGGGCACAGTGGCTCACACTTGTAATCCCAGTGACTCAGGAGGCTGAGGCAGGAGGATCACAACTTCAAAGCAAGCCTCAGCTAGTCAGTGAGTCCCTAATCAACTTAATAAAACCCTGTCTCAAAATAAAAACTAAAAAGGGCTGGGATATGACTCAGTGGTTAAGTACCCCTGGGTTCAATCCCCAGTACCAATATAAACAAACATCTCTATTTTACAAAAGAGGTTAGGTAACTTGCTTAAGGTCACACAGGAATGTGTGCAAAATTCAAATCAAACAGCTTGTCTGCAGAGTCCACACTCTCTGCCACCATATATACCATCTCCCAAAATTTATTATCCTATAAAAATAAAGCTATAAGGTCCTTATCAACCTGAGTTTTAAGGTAATAGTTAGGAAAGCCTACATTCTCTACTATGTCACAGCATTTACACAGTCCTATTGGTAAGGAGCTACACTTTCCCCACGGTGCTGCTGTGTCTGCCTTGGTGGAGCTCCCCTTCTGAAAATGTCCAGCTTAGAAGGGCACTCTGAGGAACTGAACCCCAGGGCACTTGACCATTGAGCCACATCCTAGCCCTTATATTTTATTTAGAGGCAAGGTCTCACTGAGTTTCATCAGCCTCACTAAATTACTGAGGCGGCTTTGAATTGGTGATCCTCCTAAATCGCTGGGATTATAGACATGCACCACCATGCCTGGCTTAGAAGGACACTCATACTGAGCATTTAATGCTTAACAGGTAGATTACACATATTGTCATATAATCTTGACAATTCCGAGATAAGTTATGCTTCCTTTATGAGTTTCTTGCCCGAGCACACAGCTGATGAAAATGGAATAATAGCCCAATCAGCCTGACTCCAGAATGGTTCCCTATCACTCCATCAACTAGAGGCATTTCTTTACAGTAACTCATGTTGTTCTATTTGAACCCAGAATGGTATTATCAAACTTATATGTAAATTTGTCTCTGAAATGGTTAAAGTGTCTTATCACATAAGACATTGAAAACTAAGATTATCAATGCTGACTCACAGTTAACTTGTGCTAATATCTGCAGACATTTCATTTATTATAGACATTTCATTTATTGCAGATGATTGTCAAGAATAACTCAGGGTAATTCATACCCTCCCAAAGTGACAACTCTTTTTTGTTGTTATTGTAGATGGACACGATACCTTTATTTTGTTTTTTTTTTTTATTTTTATGTGGTGCTGAGGATCGAACCCAATGCCTCACACATGCTAGGCAAGTGCTCTACTAACGACTAGCCCCCAAAGTGACAACTTTTTTTTTTCAACTTTATTTTATGAGTTTACTTTTCTATACGGTGCTGAGGATTGAATCCAGTGCCTCACATGTGCTAGGCAAGCCCTCTACCACTAAGCCATAACCCCAGTCTCCAAAGTGACAACTCTTAAGGGAAAACTTTTGTTTAAGAAGACATAGTAAGTATCTTTTTTTAAAAAAAAATGAGACACACCATGACAGCCACTCCTCCTAAACATAATATGTTAGATTTAAGAATGGTGAGCAGGAGACTGTTGGCCTGTTTTGTATGCTTGTTTGGAAATATTTAGGGGCAGTTTCTATCTAAGGGGGTTTTTGTGAATCTCTTATCCCCCCTCTTCCATCCCAGCAGAAGAACCCTGGGGATTCTGCCATTTTTTTCTAATCCACGTATAAACATGCATTGCTCTAAGCATTTTCCATTAAACATTAAAAAAAGAAGAAAAATGGTGAGCAGTCCCCAGTACAAATTCAGGATGCTTCACATTTCTACTGTGAAAGATGATAACCTGAAACCATAGCTGCTACCTTGTGAGCTTCGACAGGAAGTTTTAAGTAAAGAAATTGCTCTATCTTGTTTCTTGATACTCTAAGACAAGTAAAATTCAAATGCTGAAGCCTTTTAGGCCACCTCAAAACAATCTCCTTTCAGAAGTCATCTCTGATCAATCCCCAGATTTCAACAATCATATTTTACACATTGCCCATTTACTCTGTACCAGCCTGTTGTTAACTACTTCACATGGATTATCACATTTCAACTGATCAACAACGACATTAGGAGGCGTTATCAGTAATTAAAAAAAAAAAAAAAAAAGCAAACAGGGGGCTGGGGTTGTGGCTCAGTGGTAGAGCGAGCGCTTGCTTCGCACGCCCTGGGTTTGATTCTCAGCACTACATAAAAATAAAGATGTTGTGTCCATCTACAACTGAAAAAAAAAAAAAAAGCAAACAGACACGCTATTGCCCAAATCAAATAGCTAGCGAGGAGTGGATGCAGGATCGGTAGTGGGCAACTCCAGAACTGTTGTTCTTAACCACTAGCTCTTCGGTTCCTTACAGCCCCTCTTGCTCTCTGCGGTAAGGCTTACCAAGTCTACCCTTGTCTTGGCAATTCAAAACCACACGCCCTCAATTCAGAAGCAGGCTTTGTTCGCCTGACACATAAAGCCTCTCCAGAAATCGAGAATGCTTTGGGTCATTTATCGAACCGAATGACATGCATGGGGATCGCTTTAAACGGACTTCCAATGGGTGCGGGGAAAACTAAGTCTCGGGGGTGCCCCGCGATCCTCGTGAAGGCCGGGCACGCTTGGGGACACTCTCTGCCCAACCTGTCTTCCCAGATGGCGCAGGGCCTCTGTCTTAGAGCAGCCCTGGAGCCGGCTGCTCTTCCCCGGCCTCCAACCTCCTGCTGCAGTCTCCTACCCTCCCAGCCGCTCCTAGCCCGGGTAAGGGAGCCTTACCCGCCTCGAGAGGTGCTCTCCGCGGAAACATGTGCCACGCCTGACTCGGGCGCCGCCATTTTCCCGGAAATCGCGTCCCGGTCCTTCTAGGCTGCGGGGACCATAGAGACGCCCGTGGGCCCTAGGGTCCCAGTCCTGCGGAAGCCGTCTCGGAGGCTCGGTGTCGTGGACGCTGGGCGCTGGGGTGTGCCTTGCCCTGGGTTCCCTGGATGGTCCACTTGCTTCCTCCCCGCAGGCCACGAGGGGCAGGGGACTGCGTCGTCACCGAGTCCCCGCGGGATGCCGAGTACAGCTTTGGGCTGCGCCGGGGGCGGCTTGAGCAGGTCGTGGGGCGGCAGGGGGTGGCCGCGAGCTGTGCTGGACGGGAATGGACCTCAGCTTTAGGGAACAGTTATTCTGAGACTGGAAATGTCAGTAGGTTCCTCGGACACTCTGTGCCCGCCCACCCTGCCCGGTGTGCCAGGACCTGCCGGTTCCGGGGAACTCGGGGAGGCGGAGACGCGAGCCCGCGAGATCCCGCCCGCACGCCTGCCCGGGCCGTTGGGCTTCCCTGTGGACACGGGGGTCTTTGAACAGGGAGGGAGGAGCCGCACGTGCCGCCGACCGCAGCTGTGCCCAGTGTTCACCGGCCCCGGGTCTCCTGAGCCGCCCAGGGAGGACGACAAGTGCCCCTCACCCGCCTCCGCACATCCGTCCTCCGAGGGCTTAACGCCCCTGGACACTTGTAAGCAGAAAAAAAAAAAGCCATTTCACAGTTAGGCCTGGCACCGATGCTTAGAATACTATACCTAGTTCATCCTCCGTGAAGTTTTTTCCCACAGATTTATTTATTTATTTATTTTAGTCTGTGGGTTGAACCCAGGGATGTTCTACCCCTGAACTAGGTCCTCTGCCCCTTTTTAGTTTTTATTTAGAGACAGGACCTCTCTCAATTGCTAAGGCTGGCTTTGAACTTAGGATCCTCCTTTACATCCTCCTGCCTCAGCCTTCCGAGTCCCTGGGGTTACAGCATGCACCACCACTCCCCGTCTTACCTTTACTTTAACATATGGTAACTCTGGATCCTGGATATTGGAAATTTAGATGCTTGCAGAAGGAACCTGGGATGCCACAAAGACATTCCTCTAGCGGGATCCAAATGAAGAGCATTCTGTGAATGGGAGTCCTTTTCTCACTCTGCTACTAATTGTGTGACCTTGAACAAATCACTTCTTAGCATCAAGAGCACCCTTGCCCTGATATGTACAATTAGAGTATTGGACTGGTTCAATCTTTTTCACAAAGTGAGTTTTATTATAGTATTTCAGGGATCACAGAAATTCCACAGATAGGACTTCAATTTCTACTACCCCTCCCCCAATTCTACCCCATTATCTTATTTGTGTGTGTGAGGGCTGGGATATAGCTCCGCCACCAAGCAGTTGCCTCACATTGGCAAAGCCCTGGGTTCCATCCCCAGTTCCAACAACAACAACAAAAAAATGTGTGTGGTGTGTGTGTGTGTGTGTGTGTGTATGTATATATATTTTAAAAGATTAAAAGTCAGGTTTGAAAACAAATGATTTAGCCTTCATGGTTCCTTTCCATCCAGATCCCCCTCCCCCCGAAACTGGGGATTGAACCCAGGGGTTCTTTCCCACTGAGCTACATACACAGCCCTTTTCATTTTTTATTTTCAGACAGGGTCTCACTAAGTTGCTGAAGCAGCCTGGAATTTGCAGTCCTCCTGCTTCAGCCTCCTGAGTCACTGGGATTACACACATGACTGGCTTTATTTACTTTGAGACAAGAGTCTCACTAAATTGCCCAGACTGGCCTAAAACTTGCAATCCTTCTGCCTCAGCCTCCTGATTTGCTGGGTTCACAGGCATGCACCATTCTCCATAAGCACACAAAAATAACAAGGGAAGAGCATCAGTGTATTATAAACAAGGAATTCCTAGGTATAGGAAAATTATGGCTTCTTCTTCCTCTTTTTTTTTTTAAACCCAGAAGTTCTACTACTGAGCTACATCCCAAGCCCTTTTCATTTCTATTTTAAAACAATCTAAGTTGCATAGAGCCTTGCTAAGTTGCTGAGGCTGGCTTTGAACTTGTGATCCTTCTGCCCCAGCCTTCCAAGCTGCTGGAATTACAGGTGTGCGCCATTGCACCTGGCCTGCTCTTTTCTTCTGAGGGGTGCAGGTATGGAGTACTGGGGATTGAACCCTTGAACAGGCTAATGCTGTGCTCCACCCCCATGCCCTTTCCCCCTTCTTTATATTGACAATGATTGCTTAGCCAAACTTGAGTCAGGCTATTGAATCTATTGAAGCTTCTCACAGCCAAATCTACGCACTTTATAAAATTCAGTTTTAGCAAAGAACCCTGCTAAATCCATTCAGCAATACCCCCCCTTCATATCTGATCACTCTCAATATCTGATCAGGTTCTTCATCCTTCACCAGCCCCAAGTGATGCCTGATCACCTTGTTAGGCTGGTTTAGCCAGAATCCCCTCACCCCTCACATTCTCTCTTTATAACCCATCCTACTCCTTGGCTATAAATTTCCACTTGCCCCTATTCTATTCAGAGTTAACCCAATCCCTCTCCCCCAATGCAGAATTCCATTACCATG
Source organism: Marmota monax (assembly GCF_021218885.2). NCBI lineage: Eukaryota > Metazoa > Chordata > Mammalia > Rodentia > Sciuridae > Marmota > Marmota monax. Next base: position 677,964 of record NW_026694593.1, on the reverse strand, counting down.
ACCTATCTAAACCTGTCTCTCTGGCCCTGAATAAAGTCGGCCTTACTGTGCTTTGACAAACATCAACAAATAAGCTTGTTCTTTAACAGTAATCTTTGCAATTAAAAATGTCAGCGATCAGGGCTGGGAGTGCTAACTCAGTGTTAAAGCACTTGCCTAACATGAATGAGGACCTGGATTGGATCCCAGTACCATTCGAAAAAAATCAATTAATGCATTATTTTCATTAGGAATAATAATTTCAAAATAGCAAATGGATACAAATTAGAGTTTCTCAGTGCTGAGGGAAATGGGCCAAAGGTGAGGAACAATTATAAAAAGCATTCCATTTCAGAAAACCTCCATGGCTCATGGCCTAGGGTGCCGTTTCTCTTCCTCCCCTTCTTCTCATTTTTATTCCCGTCAGTGGATCTGAAATTGCAGAAAGAGAAACTATCTGTGGTTGCAATACAATGTGAGATTTTTTTTAATGCTTGTGTAACAAATACTGGCAATATTTACCTAAGAGAATGTTATTTACTTTTCTTTCTGTTCAGGAAAAAAAAAAAAGGTGTGCCTGATCTTATAAGATCTTTCCTAATCCTCAGTCTAGGCAGTTTTTTTTTTTAATTTTTTTAATACTTATTTATTAGTTTTCGGCGGACACAACATCTTTGTTTGTATGTGGTGCTGAGGATCGAACCCGGGCCGCACGCACGCCAGGCGAGCGCGATACGGCTTGAGCCACATCCCAGCCCCGGTTTAGGCAGTTTCTAATTTTCCTAATTCATTAACCATTTGAGTTCATGAGAGTAAATATTTTATAGTTCCTAGCATACTGTGCTTTACCATTTAAAAATCATTTTTACCAGGCACAGTGGCACACGCCTGTAATCCTAGCAACTTGTGAGCCTGAGGCAGGAGGATTTCAAGTTGGAGACCAGCTTCAGCAATTTAGCAAGACTCTGTATCAAAATAAAAAATAAAAAGGGCTGAAGATATGGCTCAGCGGTTAAGTGCCTGTGATTTTGATCTCAAGTATGAAAATAAAATTAAATAAATAAAATAACTTTTTGCACAGTGGTTTATAGTTTAAAATATCATTTTTCACAAACATCAACATATAATTGCCCCTCTGTATCCACAGATTCAACCAAGCACAGATAAAAAATATCGGGGCCAGGTTGAGTGGCACATGCCTATAACCTCAGCAGCTGGGGCGGCTGAGGCAGGAGGACGGAAAGTTCAAAGCCAGCCTCAGCAACCGTGAAGTGCTAAGCAACTTGGTGAGACCCTGTCCCTAGATAAAATATAAAATAGGGCTGGGGATGTGGATCAGTGGTTGAGTGCCCTGAGTTCAATCCCTGGTACCCTCCCCCCCAAAAAAAAAAATCGGAGAAGAAAAACAGAGAGCTTGCCTGGCAGGTGTGAGGCATTGAGTTTGATCCTCAGCACCACATAAAAATAAACAAAACAAATGTATTGTGTCCATCTACAACTAAAAAAAAATGTGAAATTTTAAAAATAAATAAATATACAGGAGGGCCAGGTCTGGTGGCCCACGCCTATAGTTCCAGCCTCTTAGGAGACTGAGGCAGGAAAATTGCAAGTTTAAGGCCAGCCTCAGCAACTTAGCAAGGCCTGTAGCAATTTAAGAGGCCCTGTCTCAAAAAAATGAAAAGGGCTGGGGATGTTGCTCAGCAGCAATAGAGTTTTTGAAAGGATGTGCCTCAGTTACATGCAAACACAAGGCTGTTTTATGTAAGGAACTTGAGCATCCAGATTTTGGTATCTGTAGGTGGTCCTAACACCAATCCCCTGTGGATGTTGAGGGGTGATTTCTTTGATTCTCACCATTATCCTGTATTTTATGTAATTGCCTCCAGTTGTAGATGAGTAACTTGAGGGCCAGGCAGAGCACAGAGACAGGAAGTGGGCTAAAATGTGCTCACAGCGTTAGTGCTGCCATCAGTGTGTGTTCAGCTCACTATTTATTCTCTTAGATGCTGTGCTGTCATCTGCCCTTGGAGCCACTGTTCTCTGGGATCTGGGTCAAGACCTGTCTCTGACCCCTAAGTCCTGTTCCTCTAGTTGTGCCTCGCCTTTCCCTGGCCACACTTCTCTCAAGGGGCTTGGAACCCCAGCCTGTGTAAACGCTGGTGGCTGGCTCTCCTTTGCAGTGCTTGCTGGACTTCTAGAGTTGTCCTAGGGACTATGGGTTTCAACACACTGGCTTTCTTTTATTTCTTTTTCATTCTCTCTGCATCTCCTTACTGGGGATTGCACCCTGGGGCACTTTGCCACTGAGCTACATTCCCAGTCCTTTTTATTTTGAGACAGAAACTTGATAAATTGCCCATGTAATCCTCGAATTTGTGATTCTCCTGCTTCAGCTTCTGGAGAAGCTGGGGTTATAGGTGTGCACCCTGTGCTTTTTTTTTTTTTAAATCCAAATGGAATAGTTTCAGAAATATCAGCAAAAATGCTGTGGAAACCGGGCATGGTGGCACATGGCCTGTAATCCCAGTGGCTCAGGAGGCTGAGGTAAGAGGATCTCCAGTTCAAAGCCAGCCTCAGCAATTTAGCTAGGCACTAAGCAGCTCAGTGAGACCTTGCCTCTAAAATATATATATATATATATTAAAGGGCTGGGAGTGTGGCTCAGTGGTTAAGCACCCCTGGGTTCAATCCTGGGTACCAAGGAGAGAGATAGAGAGAGAAAAAGAGAAAGAGAGAGACAAGAAAGAAAAACAAAAAAGCTTTGGAAAAATTTCTGTAAGGGGCCAGTTGTGGTGGCCTGTAATCCCAGCTTTTTAGGAGGCAGAGACACGAGGATCACGAGTTCAAAGCCAGCCTCAGCAAAGGAGAGGTGCTATGCAACTGAGTGAGACCCTGTCTCTCTAAATAAAATACAAAATAGGGCTGGGGATGTGGCTCAGTGGTCAAGTGCCCCTGAGTTCAATCCCTGGTACAAAAAAAAAAAAATCCGAAAGGGACTGTAGAAAAGATCTCAACACCAGCCAGAGTAGAGATGGGAAAGGGATCCACCATGGCAAAAAAGACACCAAGGAATCCCGGCCTTATTCTTCTCCTGGCACTGCTGCCCCAAACATGAAGCAAAGCATCTTGAGAAATTGGGACTCCCCCTTCCACAGCTAGAGCTTAGCTGAACAAAGAAAAACAAGGGTCCGCGGGGCGCTCTGAGTCGGAGCGGTGAAGTCTTTGATTTGAGCATCCTCTGCCGTAAACATCTGGTGATCCCTGACAGGAACTGGGTGTGGCGCCCAGAACTCTGCAGAGGCCGTCGCGCGGCTGACGCAGCCCTCTTCCTCCACCTGCTGGCGCTCTTTCGTATTGCATGTTACCATTTAAATTATATGTATAATGTATGGAAATGGAAATATATGATATATAAGTGCCTTGCACGATTGGAAGGATAGATAACAAGGTGTTAAAGGGGAATTTTCATTTTTTCTTCGGTGCTGGGGATTGAACCCAACCCGAGGCCTTGCTCTTGCGAAGCAAAAGCTCTATCACTAAACTACACCCCCAACCCTAATTTCATTTTATTTTATATATGTATTTTTGTGGGGATTTAACCCAGGGGCTCTGTACGACTGAGCAACATCTCCGGCCCTTTTAATTTTGTTTTGAGACAGGGTCTTGCTAAGGTGATTCGGCTGGTCTAGAGCTTGTGCTCCTCCTCCCTCAGTATCCTGAGTAGTTGGGATTAGTAGGCGTGTACCATTGCGCCTGGCTTTTTGGATTCTTTTTAAATTTTTTTTTTTGTGTGGGGCGCAGGGCTTTTCCCATGCTAGGCGAGCACTCTACCATTGAGCTGTATCCACAGCCCTAGGCCTAACATTTTTTATGTTTATTCAAATTACTTGGGAGGGGCTGTGCACACCTGTAATCCCAGAGATTTGGGAGGCTGGCTCACAAATTGCCCACACTGATTCAAGGCCAGTCTGGGCAACTTAGCAGGACCCTACCTTAAAATAAAATTTTTTAAAAAAGCCCCCACATGATGGTGTACACCTGTAATCCAAGCAACCAGGGAGGCTGAGACAAGAGGATCACAAATTGGAGGTCAGCCTCAGCAACTTAGTGAGACCCTGTCTCAAACAAAAAATAAAAAAGGGCTGAGGGTGTGGCTCAGTGGTTAAGCAGCCCTAGGTTCAATTCCTGGCACCAAAGTAAATAAATAAATAAATAATAAATAAATAAAAATGTTAAAAGTGGGGTGGGTGTTGGGTGGCTCAGTAGAAAATAAAACAAAACACAATGGGGAGGGAGGGAGAGAGACGAAGAAATCCTCATTTCACCTTCTTCTACATTTGGAGGGATTCTTCTTTCGTGGCAAGGAAGAACTCCTCTAGCGTTGGAGATGAACTGTCTGGGCTACTTAATTACTATGTGATCTCCAACAGTAACTGACCCTTTCTGGACGTCGTCAAAGGGTTCCTCTTGCGTCTATCAAATACTTCAAGGCCTTCCTCTCTGCCCTGCTCAGCCTTTATGGGTTCACATACCAAAGACTTCCAGCCACAGTTAAGAAGTGATTTGGAGGAGAGGAGGAGGATGGGTGAACCTGGGAAACAGACAACCATCCAGGCTGGGGAGCATTTGTCCTCCCCTCCCGTCCCTCTCCCTCTCCCTCTTTGAACTGGGAAGAAGCCAATCAGATGCACTGGATCAGGGCGTCCTGTTCGAGGAGACAGGGGGCTATTTGTCTTCTCTCATGAGAGACTGTCCAGGGAGGAGGAAGGAAAGGCTTGGGGACAGGGATGGAGTGAACAGAAGGAATACAGCCAACTGGACCCCTGAAGAGTATAACTGGGGTGCCCTTGTGTGGTCCAAGTGAGAACCTGGAGCTCTTGTGACTTGAAGAGAAACCAAAGAGGGATTGGTGGAAAACAGCAGAAAGTTCTGGTTTGGGACAAATCACCCTTTTCCCCATCTCTTCTTCATCTGGTAAATGAGGAAGCTCACTGTTCTGAGGTGACCCCCAGTTCTGGAACTGTGTGGTTCTAGAAACCCAAGGCTACAGACGTAGGTTTGCTCAGCAGAGAAAAAAAAAGCTAAGAAGCAATTTAAAGTCCTGAATTTTCCTAAACAACTATTAATGGGGATGTATAGTGGGAGTCCTTCATCTGCTTTGATAGCAAACAAAAAGGAGTTGGATTTATTCTGGATTGTACGGAATGTTTTGAATCTTGATCTGGAGGGGGTTACCTGTGTTCATGATGTATACACAGGTAAAAAAGTCATTGATCTTACACTTAAGATCTGTGTGCTCTTTGAATATGTGAATCATCCCTCAACAGAAAGACTTTAAGCCAGGCACACTGGCACACATTTGTAATCCCAGCGGCTTGGGAAGCTGAGGCAGGAGGATTGCAAGTTCAAAGCCAGCCTCAGCAATTTAGCAAGGTCCTAAGCACCTTAGTGAGACCCTGTCTCTAAATAAAATATAAAAAGCCCTGGGGATGTGGTTTATTCAGTGGCTAAGTCCCCTGGGTACAATCCCTGGTAACCCCCCCCAAAAAAAAGGAAGAAAGAAAAGTCCTCCTCCTCATCTAATTTCCATCTCTTCTATGTCTCTGCATTAATAGTAGCTATTTCCTCTGCCCTCTGTGGAAGCAGGCCACTCCCCTGGACTCAGATAAAATCTTTTCAGAATCTTGCAACTTGGAATTCTGAGGGAGACCCCATTTCAACCTTCTCACCACCTGTTCTCTCCCCCTCAGCCCATTCTCTTCTCCTTGGATGTCAATTCCTGTCCCGAGCCCGCCCCCCACCCAGGCTCTTTTTCCGGTGGTATGTGCCAGCCGGTCCTGCATCCCACATCCCCAGCTGTTGACATTTCGTTGCCATTACCCACAGCATAAAGAAAGGCGCCCTGTTAGTCAACAATAGGGGGAAAGACAGAGACAATGGGAAATTGTGCTTCGGATGGGTGGGAACAGAGAAGGAAAGGACAGACAGATGGACAGATGGGGAGGGCAGAGCTGGATAGAAGGGGTCAGCTTCCTTGAAGCATCTCACCTTAATAGCCTCTTCCCAAAGGCCATGCACACCCAGATGCGGTGGGCAGAGGACTTGCAGGGACGAAGTAGAGGAGCTGCCTAAATGAGACCCACATGGCAGTGCAGAGGACCCGAGCTTGACTGCCATGGATCTGTGAGCCACATTCAGGGCTCATTCCCATCCCACCGGTCCTACACCTTCACACCCACTGGTCAGTCCACCCCCTTCTGGTTCAAGAGTGTTTAGAAGAAACAAGGCACCTGCTTTCTGCACTCTTCCAGGTAATCATTTCTGAGCTGACCCCTTTACTCCATCTTCCCTCTTGGTTCCCACCCCTCATCCCAAACCCATCATCTCCTCCTGGTCCCAGGATGGTGAGCTCCACAGATAAAGGTACGGGGCTGGACACAGGTCACTTAGCCTGGCTTACTGGACTGATGGTTGAGAGAAGCTTCCAGCACTCTTCTTCTTTGAGCACAGGGATGAAGCCTTTCTCAAAGGTATAAAGGGGGTAACCACGTTGGTCAAGTGCTCAAGCCCTGGGGCTTCAAAGTGCTTGGACTTCCAGAGAGACCCGGAAACACCTTTACCAGGACCCACTGGACTGCCTTAAGCAGGACAGAGAGCAGCTGAGCATTGCTCCCTTTGTCTCTGGAAGAGACCAGCTTCTCACAGGTAGGCAATCGGGCTGCTGGCTACTGTGTCATTTTCGGCAAAAGCATGAAAACACTATGTGGACTCATTTTAAACTACAGAAATATATGGGGCTGGGGTTGTGGCTCGGTGGTAGAGCACTTGCCTAGCATGTGGGAGGTACTGGGTTAGATTTTCAGCACCACATATAAATAAATAAATAAATAAATAAATAAATAAATAAATGTCTATTGACAAGAAAATATTTTTTAAACAATACAGAAATATAGATCAGTGATAAAGAGCTTGTCAGATCTGGGTTCAAATCCCAGCAGATCCTTCCTCTTACTATGTGACCACACTGAAGTTTCTTAAAAAGTGTGCACCTTTGTTTCAACATGTGTCATATGGTGTTTGTTAGTTCCTGTCCTCACAGGATTGCTAGGAAGGGGAAATACACACTTATGTATATAAGTATATACACAAAGTGCTTGAAGTGGTGTCAGGCATATTTGACTTTAAACATTTTTTTAGTCATTTCAGAGTTCTTTTTTAATTTTTTATTTATTTTTTTAAATACATGAGAGTAGAATGTATTACAATTCTTATTACACATATAGAGCACAATTTTTCATATCTTTGTATAAAGTATGTTCATGCCAATTCATGTCTTTATACATGTTGAACATTTAAGATGTTGATGCTAGCTGTCATTATAGTTGGTTCCAGATTCAATGTCAGTTCTCATGTCACTCTTTTTTTTTTTTGGTGGGGGGCGGTAACTGAGAATTGAACTCAGGAGCACTTAACCACTGAGCCACATCCCCAGCCCTTTTTTTGTATTTTATTTAGAGACAGGGTCTCCCTGAGTTGTTTAGTGCCTTGATAAGTTGCTGAGGCTGCCTTTGAACTCACAATCCTGCCTCAGCCTCCCAGCTGCTGGAATTACAGGTGTGTGCCACTACACCTGGCCATGGTCACCCTTATTTAGCAGGTTTTCCTAACAGTGCAGGAGGGTCTCTCATTCAGATCCTGTCGCAAGTACTCTCACTTTGAATCACTGGGAACTTCTTACTTCTTACTTACTAAACTGTTTCTCCAGCACGTTAGTGTCTGGCCCTCATTTGCAGGAAGATGGAGCTCAGTTCTTTAGATTTCTGGCTACTCTTCAGGAAGTTTCCTTTCTCTCCCCATACCCTCTCTCTTCCTCTCAGAGGTCCTTAACGTAAGTTCATTCATTAAAACACCCACAGACACTCCTACTGTGTGTCACAAACAAGAGCTAAGAACTGGAGATGATGGTGATGAAAGCACGCAAACACACACACACACACATTCTGTATCAGGAACTGCTTTAAACCCTTTACATTTACCATATTAATTCATCAAATCCTCACATCTACTTACTGCTCAGTGAGGTAGGTATACTATTATTATCCACATTTTACTAATGCAGACAGGAGGCAGAGAGAGGTTAAATAACTTGTTTAAAGTTCTGCAGTTAGGATGTGGAAGAGCCACATTTGAAAAATAAAACCAGGTCAAAGGGTCCTCAGTCTAATTTAAAATAGATATGACAAAGAAGGGGGGAATCTTCTGACAAAATAGACAATTGCATTTGAAATAGTTTTTTAATAATATATGGACTGATTGATTGATTTTTATGTGGTGCTGAGGATCAAACCCAGTGCCTCTTGTATGCTGGGCAAGTTCTCTACCACTGAGCCACAACCCCAGCCCTGAAATAGTTTTTATGGCTTTCTAATTTTATACTTTATAACTTCTGGAAAACCTCACTTATATAATCTACACATGCACATGATTATTTTCAAATTCACACCATTAGGTTAGATATTAATAAAATTACTTCTAAGGAAAAACAATCCCCAGTCCAGTACATTAGATCACAGTGCACTACAGTATAGCAAACTGGGAATGAGAAGTTTTCCCAGAGGGGGTGGGGGCCAACTGATGCCTGTGTAAAGGAGGTGACCTTCAACTGGGCTGCTTTGGAATTTGCCAGAAGTCCAGCATGTCTGGAGCACAGTGAAGAGTGGGGGATGGTGAGGGACAGCACAGGGGTTGATTTCAGACATGCAGGGGAGACTGGATCATAGGGAGACTGGGAAACTGTAGTCAGGAGACTGGACTTCATCCTCAGGACACTGGGGAGCCACTGTTTCAAGCAGGAGATGTCAAGGTTATATTTATTCTGAATTTGGGATGGAGAAGGGGTGTGGGGGGGACAGACTGGAGATGACAACTGGATGGCACGCTCAGGAAGTAGCACCTGGGATGGGACAGGACAGAGATGCTATATCAGGACCTGCTGACTGAGGAGAGGTGGGCCAGGAAGAGGGATGGCCCTCCGGCAGAGTGGGTGGGGTCCTTACTCCCTCCACTCGCCATACCTTCCTTTTGTCACCAGCTCCTTTTCTGCCCCCTGGGCTTCCCAGTTGGATAGCTCCCTCCAGGAATTCCTAAGGGGTTTCCTCTTTTCCCATCCCATTCTCCCGGTCCTAGGGAATGCCCCTTTTGTGCCCTGCAGACAGTGCCTTCGGACTGCCCATCATGCCAGGTAGCCTCACCCTTCCTGCACTGTGCCGACTCCTTCTCCCTTGGGCCTTTGCCATCTTCCACAAAGCCCTGGGGGATTCAGGTAAGACCCCAGCCCAGCCCAGAACCTGGAACACACTGGGGGGTGGACATCAGGGGTGGGAGGGAAGAGTGGAAAGGGCCGCTGTTAGAGGTATTAGGAGAGTCAGTGGGGAATGGGCAATGGAGAGGGTCAGGGGACCAGGGGAAAGTCTCTGGGGGCAGGGTCTGCATGGGCACTTGGGGCAGTGAGGATCAGGGGGTTCCTGCCACTGTGGCCCCCTCTGCCCAGCATTCCACCCGGGCCCCCACTACCTCCTGCCCCCCATCCACGAGGTCATTCACTCTCGTCGTGGGGCCACGGCCACGCTACCCTGCGTCCTGGGCGCCTCGCCTCCCAGTTACAAGGTACGCTGGAGCAAAGTGGAGCCCGGGGAGCTCCGGGAGACACTGATCCTCATCACCAACGGACTGCACGCCCGGGGCTATGGGCCTCTGGGAGGGCGCGCCAGGATGCGTAGGAGCCATCGCCTGGACGCCTCCCTGGTCATCGAGGGCGTGCGCCTGGAGGACGAGGGCCGGTACCGCTGCGAGCTGGTCAACGGCATCGAGGACGAGAGCGTGGCGCTGACTTTGCGCCTGGAAGGTGAGGCCCTTCCGCGGCCTTCTGGCTCCTCCCTGGACAGGGTCGCCTGGCGCGGGTCTCCCAGAACTCCGTCCCAGCACCGACCCGCCGCTCCCGGGTCCTCGAAGCAGCTTCCCCAGGCCGCGCCGCCCTCTTCTCCCCTCCGCCCACCTGTCGCCCCGCCCGACTCCCGGCCCCCGGCAGGTGTGGTGTTTCCCTACCAACCCAGCCGCGGCCGGTACCAGTTCAATTACTACGAGGCGAAGCAGGCGTGCGAGGAGCAGGACGGACGCCTGGCCACTTACAGCCAGCTGTACCAGGGTGAGCGGCCAAGCCCCGGCACCGCCCGACCCCACCCCGGGCTGTCACCAGGGGCCCAGCCGGAGAGCCCGGTGCCTTGACGCCTGTCTCCCCCCGGCCCTCCGCCCTGCGCAGCGTGGACCGAGGGGCTGGACTGGTGTAACGCGGGCTGGCTGCTGGAGGGCTCCGTGCGCTACCCGGTGCTCACCGCGCGCGCTCCGTGCGGCGGCCGAGGGCGGCCGGGCATCCGCAGCTACGGGCCACGCGACCGCAAGCGCGACCGCTACGACGCCTTCTGCTTCACCTCGGCTCTGGCAGGTGAGGGGCGGAGGGAGCCGGCCACCGGGACTTGGGACGGGGTCTGAAGAATAGGGGCGGAAAGTGCAGGGCGCAAAGCGCGGGTCGCCGGCAGTGGCCTCCCTTGCCGAGGCTCCGCCGTCCCTCCAGCAGCCCGCCCGCCCCGGCTACTTCCCCGCTCCGAAACCCACCTGCATCCGGTTGCCGCGACCCTTTCTCTGCCACCACCCGAGTGGTGCTGGCCCTGCGCCCTGCTCCGCTGCCCGGGGGTCTGAATCCTGGTGCCAGCGCCCCTCCCCGCTCCCCGCGGCTGGTGACCGGTTTGGTCCCTAGGCCAGGTGTTCTTCGTGCCTGGGCGACTGACGCTCTCTGAAGCGCACGCGGCGTGCCGGCGGCGCGGGGCGGTGGTAGCCAAGGTCGGGCACCTCTACGCCGCCTGGAAGTTCTCGGGGCTGGACCAATGCGACGGCGGCTGGCTGGCGGACGGCAGCGTGCGCTTCCCCATCACTGCTCCGCGGCCGCGCTGCGGGGGCCTCCCGGACCCCGGGGTGCGCAGCTTCGGCTTCCCCAGACCCCAGCAGGCGGCCTACGGGACCTACTGCTACGCGGAGTAGAATCCACAGCTCCCCATCAGCGCCCGCCAAGAAGAGTGGTGGCGGGGTCACTTGCCGCCCCTTTCCCAGGAGCCTTCTGTCACGCCACACGCGGAGTGGTCCCTCCTGACCTGCCTTCCCAGCCGGGGGCTGCGGGCCACGGACTCCGGCTGGCCCAACTTTGGGGAGGGGAGGTGGTGGCATCCCCCGCGGCTGCGTGCGACCCTTGGACCCATTGACCGCAGACCCACGGGGTTCCCATCCCAGAGAACGCAGACACACAGGGCGGAGGGCCGCCCCGAGGAATTAACTGGCCTCTGCGTACAGTAATAAAATAACGTGGGAACCTTCGGTGTCTGATGAGGCTGGGAAGCGTGGGGGTGTGGGTGTGCGGGAGGAAGGACCCAGCGTGCAGACTGAGCGCCTGGGTAGGAGGAGGGGATCCACTGCCTCCAAAGGATGGGTTATCAGAAGACAGCATTGCGACAAAAGGGCTATCACAGGCTGGTAGCGCTGAGCGCAACTACTGGACGGGACCTTGCGGGCCGATGGTGCCATGAGCCACAATTTGGACGCGGCGCGGAGCTTCCTGGAGCAGCTGGAGGAACAGGGCGGCCTGAAGGGGGAGGTTCTGGCCGCGAGTTCAGTGTCCCCGGGGAGCAAAGTCCACTGCCCGCTTGGAGGGTTCATACACACTCGGGACCCAGTGTCCTGGTCGCACTTGGGGAACAATGCCCCTGTTGGGCAGGGCAGGCCACGCAGGTGCAGTAGAAGAGGGCGATGACACACCTGCGCTGGAAGTCCCACACCCAAGCTACACCTGACGACCTGGGTCACCCTGTGATTCCAAGGAACTGGAGGAAGAGGAACAGGGAGGCTCTAAGGTGGAGTGGATGAAGGACAGGACGTGGATGAAGGACGCCGATAGCCAGGGCTTTTCTGACCCCTCTGGTCTCAGCCTCCTTGTTGAAGTGGGGACCAAACTGAGAATTAAAAAGTGTAGGTAAAAGTGCCTAGCATATCTTGGGGGCCCACTTCCTAGGTGCCTTTATCACGACTTAAAAGATTCTAAATATTTCAATAAGGGTAATACAATCAAAGCTTAAGGCTGGAGTAAGAAGCACCCTAGGCATACTACAGGCAATAAAATATTTAAAATGTAACTTACGTGCCAAACATAGAAACATACTGTACAAATACTCAAACCTGATATGTGATGGTATGTATCAAATTTAGAAATACGTGATATATAAATGTATAAAAATAAATGTGATTTTTAAAAGGTGGGAAAAAAAGGGGGGGGGGCTATCACAGACCAAGGGAGAGAGCAGGAAAGTCTCCTGGCCCAGGACCCCAGCGGGAGAACCCAGACTGTTATTGCAACAGGTGCCACGCGGGGGCGCCGCGCACTCACCTAGGGTTCCTTTAGTTCTCCTGTTAGGAGCGCTGCACACCCCGAGGCCTGCCCTCTGGGCCCCAGAGAGCAGATATACTGTGGACCTAAACATATTTCAAAATGTGTTTATATCTTGACAGTCTCCCAGAGGGCTTTCAGGGACAGTCTCCCAGAGAGCTTTCAGGGACTGCTATAAAAGAAGGGAGCCGGGCGCAGTGGCGCACTCCTGTAATCCAAGCGGCTCAGGAGGCTGAGACAGGAGGTTCAAAGCCAGCCTCAGCAAAGGCGAGGTACTAAGCAACTCAGTGAGACCCTGTCTCTAAATAAAATACAAAATAAGGCTGGGGATGTGGCTCAGTGGTCGAGTGCCCCGAGTTCAATCCTTGGTACTTACAAATAAATAAATAAATAAAAATTCAAAAGGAAAGACAGTTGTTAAAATCAATGGGAAATTAATCCTTCCGGAGGAGACAAACACCAAACTCGAGGCCACAGGCAAACCCGGAACTAGAACAATGACCCTCTAAATATATGGCTAAAATTACTAATCAATAGACAAACTCTAATGTCACCAATTTATTTTTCATGTATTTGATGCACGTGTGCGCACACACACAAACACACACACATACACACACACAGTTATGTATAGCTTAACAACAAGGAAATGTTTTAAGAACTCACTTGATTTTCTCCTCGTTCCAACATCACAGGGTATACTTACATAAACCCGGATGGTAGAGCCTACTGTATACCTAGGCTATAGGGTAGAGTCTTGCTTTTAGGGCACAACACTGTTCAGCATGTTACTGTACATAATATTGTAGACAATTGTAACACAATGGTGTTTGGGGGATTTAAAAATAGAAAATTTACAGTAAAATTATGGTATGAAAGACAATAAGATGGTGAGCTTGTCCAGGCCCCTCAGGGTGAGTGGAGTTTGCAGGACTGGAAGCTCCTCTGGGTGAGTCAGTGACTGTGCAGTGAGTGGACCTGATGCCCTACTGTACACTACTGTACACTTTATAAACACTCTACTCTAGGCCACAGCAACTTTATAAAGACATTTCATTGACAAATTTACTCTAGGCCACAGCAACTTTATAAAGACATTTCATTGACAAATTAACCTTAGCTTACTGTAACTCCCCCCCCCCCTTTTTTTTTTTGTTGGATTGTTCTGTTTTTGGTGATACTGGGGATTGAACCCTGGGCCCCACATCCGCTAGAGGAATTCCCTACCACTGAGCTACACCCCCTGCACTGTAACTTTTTTACTTCATAAATTTTGAGATCTTTAAAAACTTTTCCACTCTGTTTGCAATAGCACTTAGCTGAAAACAAACATTATAGCAGCCATACAAAAAGATTTCTTACCTTATATCTTTACTCTCTGAGCTTTCATCTATTAATCATTCTTTAATTTTTTTAAGTTGTCAATGGATCTTTTTTATTTACTTATATGTGGTGCTGAGGATCAAACCCAGGGCCTCACACAGGCCAGGCGAGTGCTCTACCACTGAGCCACGCCTCCAGCCCTTACTAATCATTTTTAAAAAACTTTTTTGTTAAAAACTAAGACACACACACACACACACACATTAGCCTACACAAGGCCAGGATAATAATTGCCACAGTCTGCTACCTTCACATGTTGTCCCCCTGGAAGGTATTTAGGGACAGCAGCACACTGGGAGCTGTGGAGCTGCGGTCTCCTCTGACAGAGACGCCTTCTCTGGAATCACCCCTGAAGGACTTCTGAGGCTCTTGAAGAGGTGGCACTCTGCAGAACTGTGTGCATGGTGGTTTGCTTCTTTCTTCATCGTGATTTGCTTACACGTGGATAATACTCTTCTCTATAAATGAGAACCTTTCAGTGTTGGGTCTGTGCTTTCAAACTTTTTATTTATTTTAGTTGTTGATGGACCTTTATTTTATTTATTTATATGTGGTGCTGAGTCGAACCCAGTGCCCTCACACATGCCAGGTAAGTGCGCTACCACTGAGCCCCAGCCCCATCCACGCTTTCACACTTTTGAAGGAGTTTGCTGGGGTTTACAAAGCTTCTGCCAAGCCTTTCACTGTGAATTTTCTTGGGACATCCTTTTCTTCTGAAGTTTCCTTTTCTCTTGCCTCTCTTTAGCTTTGATCTCACTAGGCAATAGGAACGTTTCAGCTCCATTATCATCTTTTGAACATTATTTATTTTTAAATTTGTTCTTTAGGCCTTGGGATACAGCTCAGCTGAGAGAGTGCTGGCCTTGCATGTACAAGGCCCTGGGTTCTAATCCCAGCACCAAAAAAAAAAAATGGGTGTGTTAACCCAATAACTATATATAACTATAAACTTCTAATTAAAAAATTAAGTTTGTTCTTTGTAGTTATACATGACAATAGAGTATAATTCGACATATTTATACAAACATGGAATACATCTTATACTAATTCTAACCTCAGTCTCGTGATTGTACATGACGTGGAGACTCACTGTGATGGATTTATATAGGTACATAGGAAAGTTAAGTCAGATTCATTTCACTGTCTTTCCTGTTTCCTGTTCACCCACCCTTCCCTTCAGTCCCAGCTGTCTAGTGGTCAATAAGAGGGCTCATCTAGTCCAGTATTCTTCTATTCTTCCCTCCTACCTCCTTATCATCTTATGGGGCCACCATTGGATATGGGGTCCTCAGCTGACTGAAATGGTGTGCAGTACGTGGCTGTATTTACTGGTCAAGCAATCTTACTACACTGCAAAGTCCTGGGTAGAGATAAGTAATGAGTGGGCAAAAGGTATAAATATTCTAAAGGTGCTTGATACATGTTTTAAAGTTATCTTCCAAGGGACAATAACAACTGTTCAATCATTGTTAAAAAGCATTGATTGCACGGGACATCAGCTAAGGATCAGGGAGTGAAGAGCATCTTCAATGACCATAATACAGCAAGTAAAACATTTGTGCCAACCCCTAAGCTTCTGTTTTCTCATCTTGATCATAGGATAATAATAACTGTTCCTGGATTTGTTGTAGACATTAATGGAAACATTGCATACACTGGGTTGCATAGCCTGGTCCACACAAGAGGCACTTAAAAGTGGCACCTGTAATGACCATGGTAACAATAACACAGCAACAGTAATAATTATTGTTCAGGATGTTACCAGGTAGCCTGTAGGATTGGTTGTTGTATGTAAATGTATTATTCAAGGTTAGCTAGACCAAATCTTATGGGCTTAAAACAGCAAAAGTTTGTTTCTCATTCAGTCTAGTGGTCAATAATAGGGTTCATCTAGCCAGGTGCAGTGATGCACACCTGTAATCCCAACATTTTAGGAGGCTGAGGCAGGAGGATCGTAAGTTCAAAGCCAGCCTCAGCAATTCAGCTTAGGCCCTAAGTAACTCAGCAAGACCCTGTCTCTAAATAAAATATAAAAACTCCTAGGTTTAATCCCTGGTTACCCCCCCACACCCCTCAAAAAGAGGCGTCATCTTATTTTAGACATTCAAGGACCCAGGCTGATAGAGCAGCCACCATCTCAAATGCCTTCAATCATCACTCCAGGAGGAAAAAAAGAAAGAGCCCTAGCAATTAAGGCTCCATGCAGAAGGGACACCTGTCCCTTAAATTCACACCTCATTGGCCAGAACCAATTGCATAGCCCCGCACAACCACAAGGGGGCAGGAGAGAACAATCCTACTTGGGACTAGAAGCACAACTGGGACTATCTGCTGAGGAGACCCAGGACCAGATTCTGGGACTTATTGCGAATCTCCTGTCCACCCACGGGCTCCAGAGTTTTCCATGTTCTAGCCTATGTTGAAATCACAGCCCCAGAAACCAAGACCCTGGGCTCCCGCAGTTCAGACAGCAGGAAAATGGCTTCTCTGCAGTACAGTGCTTTCAGCCTTGGTCCAGAGACCACAGGAGCAATGGCCAGGGGGCTCGGGGTGTAGCCCTGGTAGGCCCAGGGCCAAGTTCAAGGCCTTGGGATACAGCGCGAAAAACAAACAACCGAAATTACCTAAAGCAGCAAAAAAGGCCATGGGAAGAGCCTTTCATCTGCTGCAATGCTCCATTTCTGACACCCATAGAGACGATGCCATTGATTCATACTCTGAATGTCGATAATAGCGTCAGATCTTTTTTTATTATTTTTTACTGAGAATTTCAAAAATACTCAAACGGAGAGAAGATAGTATGATAAAGAACTCCATTGTCCAATCTGATCATTATCAAAATCGTACTTTAGGGGGCACACGTGGTGACTCATACCTGTAAGACCAGTGGTTCTGGAGGCCGGGGTAGGAAGATCCCCAAGTTTGAGGTCAGTCCCTGCAACTTAGCAAGACCCTTTCTCAAAAAAAAAAAGGGGGGGGGGATGTAGCTCAGTGGTAGAGCACACCTGGGTTCAATCCCTAGTACCAATATATACATATATGCATATATACGTACACATTTTATTTGTCACCTCCACTGTTGGTTGAGTCCCCTCTGGGAGCTGGCTCTCAAGCATTTCTGGCTTGTCCTGAGCCCAAAAGTGTTCTCACAACAAGAAAAAAAAAATCCCTCAGGCAGAGTCACAGATGTCACAAAGATCCCTTCTCCTTGTAGAGGTGAATGCTGGAAAATTGGGTCACCGCTGCAATCCACTCTGCCTGCTCAGATCCTTTGTGCCTGTGTGAGATTTACTGATTCCCTTTGTCCTGTCAAAAGGACAAAAAGATTTACTGATTCCCTTTGTCCTGTCACGCTGATGCTTCAAGGTGACGACTGATTGCTAGTTCTTTTCTTTCATTGCTTTCTCACTGAGCGCCATCCCCAGGCCTATTTTGTATTTTATTTAGAGACGGGATCTCCCTGAGTTGTTTAGGGCCTTGCCCAATTGCTGAGGCTGGCTCTAAACTCATGATCCTCCTGCCTCAGCTTCTCATTGCTATTTCTGGTTCCGCTCTGGGAAGTGAACCCAGGGCTTCCAGCATGCTAGGCAACTGCCCTGCCACTGAACTACATCCCTAGCTCACGATTTCTGTTGCTTTGAAAGAAAGTCTTACAACAGAAGGGTCAGTGGGAACAACTACAGTCACTATAGCTCCATGAGTCCCAAGCCTGCATCACCTGTAACACTTCCCTCCTCTAGGATTCGTTCTCTGGAGCTCTCCCAATGGAAAACCCAGACTCTCAT
This sequence comes from Marmota monax, assembly GCF_021218885.2. Taxonomy (NCBI): domain Eukaryota; kingdom Metazoa; phylum Chordata; class Mammalia; order Rodentia; family Sciuridae; genus Marmota; species Marmota monax. The sequence continues at coordinate 660,330 of NW_026694593.1, read as the reverse complement.
CCCTGAAGGTCTCAGTCTTTCAATATCAAACCCCTCACCGACCACCGTGGCTACAACTTCCTGTTTATGGGATAACCAAGATCAAGTATCCTCCGTGCATGGTGGCACAGCTGGTAACCCCAGAGGCTGAGGCAGGAGGATTGCAAGTTCAAGGCCAGCCTGAGCAACTCAGTGAGACCCTATCTCAAAACATTAAAAGGGCTGGGGGCTCTAGCTCAGTGATAGAGAACCCCTGGGGTCCATTCACAGTATAAAACAAATCAAATGTCTATGCCAATATAATTTCTTTCTTTACCTACTGACCAATTGGCATGAGGTGCCCAAAATGGCCCCGTAGTTGCTGTGGCCTTAGGTTTAGTGGTACCTTTACTGTGACCTCTGGTAATGCGTCCTCTGCCCCAGGAACCAGAGCTTCTGATCTTGCAGAGCCTAACTGTATAGGAAGTGGAAGCACCAGTTCCCCAAATGGGCCACTAGGACTGATGATGAGGGAGGTGGTCGTTTTCAGGCCTTAGTTCCTGTATCCGTGATTCCTAGCTACCTAGGATTCAGCACTGCATAAGGACCATTGGCTCCAAAGAATATACTACATTTTGAGAAGCAGCAGCCCAATCCCAGAGGACCTTCTCCCCAAACTGGTTTTAGATACGCTGTAAAGAGACCATGCTGAACCAGGCGCCGCGGCGCACGCCTGCCTGTAATCTCAGTGCCTCGGGAGGCTGAGGCAGGAAGGTTTCGAGTTCGAACCCAGCTTCAGCAACTTAGTGAGACCCTGCCTCAAAATAAAATATTTTTTAAAAGCTTGGGGGGCTGGGCTGTGGCTCAGTGGTAGAGCACTCACCTAGCATGTGTGAGGGCCTGGATTCGATCCTCAGCACCACATAAAAATAAAATTAAGATATTGTGTCCACCTATAACTAAAACATAAATATTTTTTAAAAATTAAAAAAAAAAAAAAAGAAAAGAGCTTGGGATGTGGCTCAGTTGCTAAGTGCCCCTGAGTTTAATCCCCGGTATTAAGAGAAAAAAAAAAGCCATGCTGGTCAACTATCGAGTTGGGCACTTACAGTGATGTGGTATATTGTAGGGCCAACGGATCAGGGGTCACGAGCCCATTGACACATTTCCTTCACTATAAAGTGGACCTTGTTTTGTTTCACACCACTGGGGAGTGGACCTAGGACATTCTACACTGAGCCACATCCCCAGTCCTTTTTATTTTTTATTTTGAGACAGGGTCTCTCTGAGTTGCTGAGGGCCTTGCTAAGTTGCCCAGACTGGCCTCAAACTTGCAATCCTCCTGCCTCAGCCTCCTGAGCTACTGATATTACAGGCGTGGGCCACTGTGCCCAGCTAAAGTGGATCCTCTCACTTAGATTTGATACCATAAAGGGACTCATTTCCATTGTGCCTTTGGATATCGGTGCTGGCCAAACGCACTTAGTCAGGTAAGGCAAATCCATGTCCAGAATATGCACTAATCCCAGTGAGGACAGATGGCCACTCCTTCCAGATTGAAAAGATACATTGTAACCAACATGCTCAGAGACACTGCCTGGTGTGGGGGCTTACTCCTGGGTGGTGGCTCCTGGGGGATGAGCGCCGGGCTCTGCTGCTGGCAAGTCCTGGCCCAGTCTCCATACCCATCGCAAAGCTCCCTCATTCAGGTCCCCTCATGCAAGCCCGCACATGGAGGACAGAGGCTGCCTGTCATCCCCTGGAGTCCTGTGTCCCCTTGCTGTTCAATGCCTCTTCTTCAGGGGAGGCTCTGTAACGGCATTGACCTAAGACACAGAGCTCTGTGTACCGTGTGCTCCCTGCTGTGAGTCCATCCACAGATCTCTGTTCCCGACTTCTTTGTTTCCCACCCTCCCATCTTGCTCTTTCTGGTTCCTGACCAGCCAGCCAAGCCGTTCCGCTGCTCAGAAGTCCATCTCTACATACTGCCCCCAACTCGCCTCTCCTGCGGCAGAGGAGCCACGCTGGACACCTCCTCCTGGAAGGATTCCCCTCTCGCTCTGGTCTTTCCTGCCCTCCCCAGGTGGCTGGAGTTTGGTGACAGCGCATGTTTGTTCATTTATTTACTTGGGACGAGGTACTGAGCACCGGGGGAGGAGGGGCTTAACCGCGGAGCCACAGTCTGCTGAGCTGCTTAGGGTCTCGCTTTTGCTGAGGCTGGTTTTGAACTCGCAATCCTCCTGCCTCAGCCTCCGGAGCTGCTAGGATTACAGGTGTGCACCACCACACCTGGTTAATTTGTTTGTTTATTTATAATATTTTTAGTTGTAGATGGACATGAGACCTTTACTTTATTTGCTGACTTTTATGTGGTGCCCAGGATTGGACCTAGTGCCTCGAACATGCAAGACAAGAACCCCACCACTGAGCTATAACCCCAGCCCTGGCTTATTTATTTTTGACGTTTTTTAATTTATTGTAGCACTGGGGTTGAATCCAGGAGCACTTAACCACTGAGCTACATCCCAGACCTTTTTACTTTGAGACAGGCTCTTGCCAGTTGCAGAGGGTCTCACTAAGTTGCTGAGACCGGTCTCAAACCTGTGACCCTCTTGCTGCTAGGATTATGGGTGTGCCCCCATACTGAGCTCATACCACTGTGCCAGATGGATGGATGGGTCCATAAACCAGGCCTGGAGGTCTCCTCCTCTGAAGTCTGGTCTTAAAGAAAACTGCACAAGGTACAAGGTGAGGCAAGGTAAGAGACGAGGGATAGCAGAGGTAAGTGACATGGGACCTGGCCACCTGCTCATTGGATCCTCTGAACCTGCTAACACCCAACCACAAACACACCATGGGAGTTGCTGCTGTGCCTAGGTGTCCTCATGATGGGGTGACACTGAAAGTTCTCAGATAGTGACAGGCATGTGAACAGGGACGGGGTCCGGGAGAGGTGCATAACTGAACAGCTCATGGCCGTGCTGGGAGACCCTGGGAGACAGACTTCCTTCAGAGTCTTCCCACCTGGGCCGTGAGGGCTGAGGTGTTGATTTTCCAGTGTCCCATTTGCCACTGCTGGATCGCCACCAACAGAACCAACCCTCTGGTTTCCTGATTTGCTGTGTACTCAGGTCAAGCAAAACCCTGCAGACAGAAAAACATCCTCAGGAGCAAGTGGCCCTTGGCTTGGAGGGGTGACCGCTAAGGGGGTGCGGGTGGGAGACTCACTGGATCCACTACACCCTGTGAATTGGCCAAATCGGGAGTTGAGCCGGGTGTGGTGGCACACACCTGTCATTTCAGTAGCTTGGGAGGCTGAGGCAGGAGGATGGAGAGTTCAAAGGCAGCCTCAGCAACTTAGAGAGGCTCTAAGCAACTTGGCTGAGACCCTGTCTCAAAATGGAAAACAAAGAGGCCTGGGGAGGTGGCTCAGTGGTGCACCACCCCTGGGTCAAATCTCCAACCAAATAAATAAAATAAAATCCCGTGGGGTGTTCTCTCCATCTTATGCATGAAGATACTGAAGCTAAGGGATTAGGGTCCCAACAAAGTGGAGAAGCGAGGGGCCTCCCCGTGGGCAGGCGGGGAGAGGGGCTGTAGGGAACCTCCTGGGGGGACAGACTTTGCTCCAGAGTAGATGGGCACAGACTTGGGGTGAGCCCTGCGTTTGGTTTGGTTTCATGGCTGCAGACCCTGGAGCAGGCTGGGAGTGACCTCTGGACACGCACTTGTACCCCCTGGTGAGAGTCGGGGACAGGCGGCCAGGCAGATGCAGCAGGGTCTCCCACGCTGTCCTCAAGCGGCAGATCTCTGACACCGGCCCCTGCGGCTGCAGAGCCCTCAGAGAGCTGCCCCAGGCGCCCTCCCCTCCGCCCGCCTGCGCTGGGGTCTTTCAGACGCTGTCAAAGCCCCCATTCTCTGAACACAGCTGGGCCAGCGCCGAGCCGCGCATCCCACGTCCCCAAGGCCGGGGACCCAGGTGTCCGTGCGGCGGGCAAGACCTCAGAGGAACTCAGCTGCCTGGCTCCCGCCTCCCGGTGTGGGAGCGCCTAGAAAACTCTGGAAGGATGGGCTCTCCCAGCGTCCCCTGTGGATGGGAGCCCAGCAAGGACGGCCAGGGCTGACGGCGTGGAGGAGGGATGGGGAGGCTCTCCCCACTTGGGTCCTGGCCTCGGTGGGGTGGGGGTGGGGGTGGGGTGGACGCAGGAGGTGGATTGTTCTTAACCAGAGAGGCTGGAAACCTCCCCGGGCCTGGAGGCTGGGAGGCGGCCAGCTGGGCTGCACGTGGAAGAGGCAGGGAGAGGTGCCACTCTCTCCCCTGCCCACCCTCTCTCCCTCTGGCTCTCTCTCCGGCTCCTTTTCTTTCCCCTGAGAAGACCATGTTGGCAGGACCTCTGGCCCAGGAGGCAGGAGAGTTGGGCTTTAGCTCTCTCGTCTCACTAAATTCCACACTGTGTGACCCTGAACCTTACTTCACCTTTGGGGGGTCTCAGTGTCCTCGTCCCGAAGATAACTGAGATTTCTACTTGAAGTCTGACTTTCATCCTTCCTGCTTCTGTTGGTCCTGCTTGATCTCCACAAATGCCTGCAGATTTGGAGGGGCCTTTTCTCAGAAAGCAAATAGAAATGGGGGACAGTCCTATGGCTGTGCGTCGAGATGAAGGGCTCTGTAATGGCAAGGACAGTCCCCACTCAGCAGTTACCATCTCAGAGCGCAGGTTAGAGGACATGTAGGTTTTCCCAGCTAGCAATGTTGAAAGGATCTTAAAGAGATGCTCATTGCCTCCTTGAGAAAGCTTCAGGAAGACTCCGTTCCCAAATGGCGAGCCCCCCCACCCCTCCCGTCTCCATTCACACAGAGGGTTGTGAGCTCCTGGCCAGGAGGCCTCGCGCAGATTAGGGCTGCACACGCCGAACACTGTCTGGCAAAGGAAAAGACCCAGATCTTCAATTCACTATAGGTAAGCTCTGGTCCCTTCTTGTTTTGGGTGCTGGGAATTGAACCCAGGGCCTTGTGCATGGAAGGCGGGCACTTACCAACTGAGCTATATCCCCAGCCTGCCAGGTGCCCTTCAATGGATGAATGGATAAAGAAAATGTTGTATATATACACAATGGAACATGACTCAGCCATAAAGAAGAATGGCGTTGTGGCATTTGCTGGTAAATGGATGGAACTGGACACTATCATGCTAAGTGAAATAAGCCAATCCCCCAAAACCAAAGGCCTAATATAGTCTCTGATATGCGGATGCTAACCCACAACAAGAGGGGGGAAGAATAGAAATTCACTGGATTAGACTAAGGAGAATGAAGGGAAGGGAGGGGGGATGGGGGTAGGAAAGACAGAGGGATGAATCGGACATCACTTTCCCATGTTCACGTAGGAACACACGACCAGTGTGACTCACATCACGTTCAACCACAGAACGGGCAGTTACACTCCATGCATGTACAGTGAGCCACAGTACATTCTACCCTCACGTGTAGCCAAAAAGAACAAATAAACAATTTTTTAAAAATAATGTGGGGCTGGGGCTGGTGCTCAGCGGTAAAGCACTTGCCTAGCACCTGTGAGGCACTGGGTTCCATCCTCAGCACCACATACAAATAAATAAATAACATAAAAGTTTAAAAAATAATGCTTTATGCCGGGGCTGGTGGCGCACACCTGTAATCCCAGCAGCTGGAGAGGCTGAGGCAGGAGGATCACGAGTTCAAAGCCACCCTCAGCAACAGTGAGGCGCTAAGCAACTCAGTGAGACCCTGTCTCTAAATAAAATACAAAACAGGGCTGGGGATGTGGCTTGGTGGTTGAGTGCCCCTGAGTTCAATCCCTGGTACTACTACTACTACTATTACTACTAATAATAATACTTTAAAACAAAAGTTTAAAAAAGCACCAATATAAATATGAAAAAAGAAAAAAAATCCAGATCTTCTCAGAGCCCGAGCCGTGGACTGGGTCGCCCCCCTCCCCCAGTGCAGGTGAATGGTGTCCATCAGAGAGTTGTACAGGTGACAAAATGGTGTCAGAGGAGTGACACCCTTTGAGATCTGCCACTGAGGGTGGCAGGTGGAGACTCTGGCTGCAGTGCTGAGACCCCCTCCTCCCCTGGAGGTCGGCAGCATCCCTCCCTGTCCCTCCCTGTGCCTGCTCCCTCACCAGGAGTCCGCCTCCTGAACACACTGCCCCAGGTGCTGGCCCTGGGTCAAGGTCGGACTCCCCCAGGGCAGCAGCGGTGCACCTGGACTTCTGGTCAGGAGGCGGGTGGCGGGGAAGGTCACTTTCCTGGGCCTTCTGTGGTCCCAGGCAGGTCTCCCCGGGGCAGGAACTGTGGTTACATCCAGCAGCCACTGGGATTGAATGTCAGCCACTTGGTGGCCTGGCTCAGGCTGGCTGGCCTGAAGCCCTGTCTGTGGAGCCCTGGTGGGGGTGAGCCCGAGGCTGTGGGGGCAGGGGGCAGGCCACCATGTCAATACCCCCCTGAGGGCAGGGACTCTCTTCCAGCCCTGAGTCGGGAGGTCAAGGTGAGCAAACAGGCCCTGGAGCCACTAGGCACTGCTCAGACCTGTCCCCTGAGGCCTCTCGGTACCACCTCTCCATCTCTTCAGCTTCTCCAGGACAGGAGGGCCGGGCTCTGTGTTCCTGGAGCCTAAAACAGTGCCTGGCCCACGTTGGTTCCTAGCTGGCATTTAGTTAATGAAAAGAACAAAAGCGAGGCCTCCTCCTCCCCAGGCCTCCGGAGGCACCTGGCCCTGTGCCCTTTAGTCTTGCATCTGTGCGAGCCACCTGCTGAGGGATCTGATCACTGCCATCCCAGATCTTTCTGTCCCTACAGTAGAGGGACCTCTGAGGAGTGGCTGGAATCTTCTTTGACCCTCAGGCCTTTGGGAGGAGCTCTTTGGGAACTCAGCGGTGGCCCAGGGGTGCAAGCCCAGGCCGTGGGGTTGGGGGTGGGCTTCTGGTAGGGAGCTGTCCAGAACCCCCAGGGGGGACTTGGGGTGCAGTCCCGCAGGAGCCAGGGCCTGTGGGAGCCTGTGTCTGCGGTGGGCACCCCACTGTGCTTGCAATATTTTGAGGATGCGGCTGCATTTTATGGGGGTCACAAAGCTGCCCTCGTGTCCAGGAGAGGATCCAGGCACCGTCGCCCGCGGTCCGTGCCAGGGGTGTCCCTGAGTCCCAGGAGGGGGAGGGAGAGAGGAGCCGAGGAGAGGGCCTGGGAAAGCGGAGGGAAGCGGGGGCGGCGCCATTGGTATTCTGGCCGCTGCGGAGCCCCTGACAACTGCTGGCGCCTCAGGCCCACCCCTTGGCAGCCGCCTGCACATTGAGCAGCCCCAGCCCTGGCCAGCGGGCTCTGGGCGCCCGGCAACGCGGCGACTGTGCACATTGGTTTGCACGACCAGCGGCACCGCTCAGAGTGCCCCGGGCACCCCCTCGGCTAGAGGTTTCTTGACTCGCTTTGCTTCACCCGTGATTCTGCTGTCTAACCTCCATCCCCCCAGCTGCAAAGTCAGCTCCTCCTCTGGGAGCACCGCGGGAGACAGAGCCCAATCAGAACATCCCCAGGGAGGCGGCCACGGTCATCTGCACCTCATCCTTGCCTCCAAAAGACAGCTTCCCATTTTGGGGGTGGGAGGCGGGGTATCGCTCTTTCCAGGATCCTTCATCCTTTTCCCTACTAAGTTTGAGTCCCTCCTCTTCCCTCTTTGACCAATGGGAAGTCCCTCCAGTTGTCTAACTTCCATCCCTCCAGCTACAACATCATCTTCTGGCGCTCCCTCCCCGCCCCTTCTGCCCTCCCTTCCTACTCCAAGTCCTCATCCTATCCCCGGAACGATGTCCTACTTCGCTTGTCCTTGCCCTCTCCGCTGCCGCCGGGAACCGACGCAGAGAAGGCAGCGGGTCCCGTGACCACCCCGAGCCCCTCTCGTTCCGGGATAGGGGGCGGGGGTGGCCCCAGAGAAGGGCGGGGCGGGTGGGGGGTGAAGAAAGGGGGTTTTGTGCGGCGCCCGGCGGGCCGGCGCCCTCTTCCGCGCGTCCTGCAGGCCCGGCCTCCCCTCGCGCCCGCGCAGTGCCTGCCGCAGTCGCACCGGCTGCAGGACCGGCCGTGGGTCCCGGAGACCCAGGAGGACGCGGCGAGCTGGACAGTGCCGCCCGCACCCGGCCCCGGGAAGGTGAGTGCCGCCGCAGCCTGGCCGCCGGGCGTGGGAGGGGAGACGAGGGGCGTCCCCCGGCCTCCGGCCTCGCACCCGGAGCCCCCCGCCTCGGAGGCCGCGGCTCACAGACCCGGGCGCCCGGCGGGGTCGGGGGAGCGGTCCTGGCGCCGGCTCCTGCTGCCAACGCAGCCCTGAGCGGTGCCTGGGCGCGCGCACTGCACACCGCGCACACGCGCACACGCGCGCACCTGCATACCCGCGCACACCCGCGCACACGGCTGCTCGCGGTCCGGCTGCAGCCCGGGGTCCAGTCAACGGGAGCGCCCCCCTGTCCTGCCCGCTGCGCGCCCCTCCAGGCGGAGAGGACTTCCACCTGGCCCTGGGCGAAGCAGGAGCGGTGGGTCCCCGGGAGGAACCGCGGGCAGCAGCGGCCGCCTTCTGGGAACCTCCCCAGGGTGCGCAGCACAGGGTGGTGGCGGCGCCCACTCTGGAGCGGGACTTCCAGCTCCACCACTTACTTTGCTGTGTGACCTTGGGCAAGTTGGGCGACCTCCTTGAACCTTGGGCTCCTCCTTACTTGAAGGAAGCACAAAGAGGTTATCCACGGAGGCCCTTGGAGGGGGCTGGTTCCTGTGGACCCCGGGAACAGTTGGCTGGGACTGGGATTCCACGTCCTCCCTTCTTAACCCGCCCGGGCTGGAGGCTTCCTGCCCCAGGTATTCCCACACCCTCCTCCAATCCCATTAACTTCAGGATTCTAGCAGGACCAGCAAGGGATGGACGTTGATTTTGTTGGCACCGTGATCTGCATCACACAGATGGCAGATAACACCAGTCGGGTCAAGAAACGGTGTTCCCTAATCCCAGAGGCTCGCGAGGCTGAGGCAGGAGGATGGAGAGTTCAAAGCCAGCCTCAGCAACTCAGAGAGGCTGTAAGCAACTCAGCCAGATCCTGTCTCAAAATAAAACTTAAAAAGGGCTGGGGAGGTGGCTCAGTGGTCATGCATTCCTGGGTTCAATCCCTGTTGAACCGTGTTCCCAATAGGCACACCCACAGGGTCCCAGCGCCTGTGTGGTTACAGCTGACTTTGCCTCTGAGGAGGTGTCCCCCACGTCTCAGACTTCACAGGGTCTGCAACAGCTCGGCTGGGGATGTGGCTCACACTATTATTAGTTGTTCTTGCAATAAATAGGGCCATTTACAGGATCGTGCCCCCGGGGCCTCACTGGTATTGTGTATGTACAAGTTGTTCCTCAGACAGTCACTAAGGCATGACCGAGAGCTTCCCTCCTGCTGAGGTGGAGGTCTGGCCTCCATGCCTCCCTGCTGACCCTGCTGGCTGGGTGCTGGCTGGGGCTCAGGTCCTCTGGAGCAGACCTTGGACTGCCACCCAGTGGGCACTCAGCATGCAGGTGGTGGGTGTCCCGCGTGCCCGCACGCGCAAGTTGGCACGTGTGCAGCGGCTCCTGATTCCCTGTGGACCGGGTCTGGGTGGGAGGTGGACGTCCATGGTCAACAACAATGACCTGTAACAGGAGGAAAGTTCCTGAACAGCTTGGGACATAAGACAAGGGCAGAGACTCAGGCTGGAGCAGAGAGGGCGGGGGAGGGACCCAGCCCCTGGACACCAGGATCCAAATCTAGGGCTCCCGTGTGACCCTGGGGGGAGGAGAGGTGGCGCTCTCCAAGAACAGGACCCTCTGATTTGGGACTCCCACTCTTAGAGATGGGGTGGGTTGGCCTCCAGGTCTCCATGTTCCAGCCGGGTCCTCCCTGACCCCAGAGCCTCTTCCCTCGTCCTCCGGTCGGGGCAGAGGTGGGAGGGTGGCCCGGGGCCTGGCCCCAGACAGGCTTCGACTGTATGGGTTTCCGGGCACCTGTCAGAGAGCCGAGGTCTGTGAACAGCTCCGCTCCCACCAGAGAGAGGGGCCCAGCCAGCTCAGATGCATGGCACGTGGTCTCCTGGCACCGGTGAGCCCTGCCGCTCACGCCAAAAGGTCCCCCTTCCAGCCCAGGGTCCCCAGCCCGGAGCTGGCCTCAGCACCCCCTGCTCTGGCCCCGTCAGCAACCTCCTCCCGTCAGAGGCCCTGAGCCTCCTGCCTCTCCTCCCTGAGTATGACCAGCTCAGAGGTTGAAGTGGAGGAGAGGCAGAGAGCCTAGGAGAGGATCCAGGAGGAGAGGACAATTTCCCATCAGTTCAGACTCAGGAGGGAGAGGACATGTATGAAGGCAGACCCTGAAAAGGCAGGGAAGATGGAGGTTAAACATTCAGTGTACCAGGAGCGGCCGTGAGTAGCCAGTTAAGAATAAGCCTGATCTCTAGGAGTCCTGCCTGCAGTCTAACCTTCATCCCTCCTGCTGCATCATCAGCTTCTTCCTCGGCCAATGCGGGTCCCCATATTCTTCTAAGTCTAGCTTGACCCTTAAAGCTGATGTTGGACACTAGCAGCCTTCCCTCCTGAGGGCACGCTGGCCTGTGCCCGACTTGTCTTTGCTGGGGACCTAGGGGCGGCTCCGTCCCTTTCTGGGCATCAGTCTCCATTTCCCAGTGTCCCACTCCACCTCTCTGAAGATTTGAGATATTTAGAAGAGGATTCTGAGTTCCGGAGCGTCTGACCGCCAGGGGTAGGAAGGGGTGCTCGCTCCCTTTTATTCTCACCCCCCCTTAGCCTACCCCCAGCCTGGGGCCTTCACAAAAGGTGGGGTGGGGGAGGAGAGGCTGGATGGGGTCCAGACTGGCAGAGACGGGGGCTTTGTCCCAGCTGGTTTGTGAGCCGGGAGATCCGGTGGGAAAGCCCGCGCCAGGCAGAAAGGAATGGCTGGGAGGAAGAGGGAGGGCCGAGGGGAAGGGGGGGTCCGAGGGTGACAGGCCTGCAGAGCAGAGGGAGGGGACAGGGGGCTGGCTGGACACGGTGGCCCACGCCTGGAATCCCAGGAGCTCAGGAGGCTGAGGCAGGAGGATCGAAACTTTGAGGCCAGCCTGGACAACTTAGCAAGACCCTCAACCACTTAGCGAGACCCTTATGCACAGGTCACTAGATAGACCTGAGGATGTAGCTCCATGGTGGGGTGCCCTGGATTTAATCCCCTGCACAAAAACCTAAAGGAAAACACCCACACAGAGGAAGAGGAGGGGCTGGGCTGGGGAGAATCTGTGCATTGCCCAGGTTCAGTCTAGGAGGCCTTCCTGGAGGAGGCCAGGTGGGTATGGTACAAGGGAGGAAGGAGTGGGCAGGAGAAGTTGGAGGGGTCCTATGGGAAGAGGAGGCTCTGGTTCAAGGGAGGCACGTGGCACTGGGAGGGCAGGTGGAGTTCTAAGTACTATTGCCAGAATGGGGGGGGCATTGGTCTGGGAGCCTCTGCACCCGCCATGAATACCAAACTCTGCAGAGGCTCAGGTCCCTTATATAAAGTGGCCTACTATGTGCATATGACCTGTGTACAACCTCTTGTGGTTCTAAGTCATCTCCGGACTTCTTACACTTCCCAGTTCAACAGAAACAGTGGTCACACTGCGCTGCTCAGGAGATAATGACAAGAAGATCTGTACGTGTTCAGTGCAGGCAGGTTTTCCTGAATATTTTGATCTGCAGTTGGTTGAATGCACAGATACGGAACCCATGGATAGGGAAGGCCAACTGTATACTAGCATTCACCATTCATGTTATAAGGATTTACTAAGCTCCTACTGTGTGCCTCATGCTGTGCATTGATACAGGGGTTCTTTTACGTTCTTGGAACTGGGGATTGAACCCAGGGGCACTTAACCACTGAGCCACATCCTCAGCCCTTTTTATATTTTTTATTTAGAGACAATGTCTCACTGAGTTGCTTAGGGCCTCCCTCAGTTGCTGAGGCTGGCTTTGAAGTCCTGATCCTCCTGCCTCAGCCTCCTGCGTGGCTGGGATTACAAGCATGTGCCACCTGTTTTTGTTGGGGGTGGGGCAGATACCAGGAATTGAACCCAGGGGTGCTTAACCACTGAGCCACATTCCCAGCCCCTTTTTTTAAATATATTTTTTGATGTTGATGGACCTTTATTTTATTCGTATATTTATATGTGGTGCTGAGAATGGAACCCTGTGCCTCACACATGCCAGGCAAGCGCTCCACCACTGAGCCACGACCCCGCCCCTCCCAGCCCCCCAGCCCTTTTTATTTATTATTTTGAGACAAGGCCTCTCTAAATTGCTGAGGCTGGCTTTGAACTTGTGGTCTTCCAGCCCCAGCTTCCCAAGTGGCTGGGATTCTAGGCCTGCACCACCGTCGCCGACACAGCTGGTTGTTTAATATAAAGCTCTCACAAAGCCCAAGGCTCAGTGCAGCTAATGAAGTGGGAGTTAATAATGCTGTTTTCACAGTAAGAAAAAAAGCCCAGAGAGAGCAAGGAACTTGGCTCAGGTCACACAGTGTTGACTAGGAGGAAGACCTTGGCTCTGAGGAGGAATCCCTTGGCAAGGGGACAGGGACCAGACACAGAGTTGATGGTGCTGCAGACGCGGTCTACCTCCAGAGCTGGGTGTGGCAGTCAGACAGGGGAAGTCCATCCTGAAGTCTAACTCCATCTTTCCTCCTCTAGTATCTTCACCAGCCTGCAGCATGGCCTCACTCCTGGCAGGCCTGCTGACAGCCCTGGCCCTGACCCAGGTCCCTGCAGCCCTCGCTGATGTCCTGGAAGGGGACAGCTCAGGTGAGCATCCCTGCTTGGGGTTGCTTTCCCTCTGTCCCCTGCGGTAGAGGCTGGTTTCTTTTCAACCCTAACAACTGCCTCCAGCCTTGGGGGGCTTGGGGAGGAGGTCAAATAGGGGGCCTACGGAGAGGGTGCGGGTAGACCTGGTAGGCAGGGGGGTCTTGGTTGGTGGCAGGGCTGGGAAGCAGCATGAGGGCGAGGCTGAGGGCCTCTGAGTGGAGGACAGAGGGGGAGGCTGGGGCAGGATGAGTGGATCTGGAGGCAGAAAGGAGCGGAATTGGAGTTAACCTTGAAGGGGAGAGGCCAGGTAGTCTGGGAAGCTGAAGGCCTCAGGCGTCCTGGTTGGAGGACCTTGGGGTGCAGCGTGAGGACCCTGGGGTGGCATCGGGGGACCCTAAGGGACGGTCCTGGAGGACCTAGAGTCAGGGCAGCAGGACCCGGTCCAGCCAGCCGGGGTGCTGGGATGGAGGGGGGACTGCAGGTGGCGGAGTGGGGACTGCGCCCGAGGGTCCGGTCCAGCACCGCGTCCCTCCCGCCCACAGAGGACCGCGCCTTCCGCGTGCGTATCGCCCGCACCGCGCCGCTGCGGGGGGTGCTGGGCGGCGACCTCACCATCCCGTGCCACGTCCACTACCTGCGGCCGCCGCCGAGCCGCAGGGCGGCGCCGGGGTCCCCGCGGGTCAAGTGGACCTTCCTGTCCGGGGGCCGCGAGGCCGAGGTGCTGGTGGCGCGGGGGCTGCGCGTCAAGGTGAGCGAGGCCTACCGGTTCCGCGTGGCGCTGCCCGCCTACCCCGCGTCGCTCACCGACGTGTCCCTGGTGCTGAGCGAGCTGCGGCCCAACGACTCGGGCATCTACCGCTGCGAGGTCCAGCAGGGCATCGACGACAGCAGCGACGCCGTGGAGGTCAAGGTCAAAGGTAAGAGTGCGCGGCCCAGAGGATGTGGGAGGGAGGGAGGCAAAGACTCCTGCTCTGGGGAGCCCGCAGTCTGAGTTGGAAAAAGGGCCAGGTGAAGGAAATCTGCCCCGTCTAACTTAAGTCTCTCATGCTGTAGAGTGAGAGCAATTTGGATTTTACCCCTGGTTTGTGCACCAGGAGGCTGGGGGATGGGGGTCAGCGTACTGGGTGATCACCTGGCTCAGGTCCTCTCTGCCCTCAGGGGTCGTCTTCCTCTACCGGGAGGGCTCTGCCCGCTATGCTTTCTCCTTTGCCGTGGCCCAGGAAGCCTGTGCCCGAATTGGAGCCCGCATCGCCACCCCGGAGCAGCTCTACGCCGCCTACCTGGGGGGCTATGAGCAGTGTGACGCTGGCTGGCTGTCGGACCAGACCGTGAGGTGCGCGGGGGCTGTGACCCAGGCCGTGGCCTCCGGTTCTGCAGCAGCTGGAGGCACCAAGCTCCTGGCCTCTGGGGAAGGAGGCTGGTCCGAGGAGGGCGGGAGAGGACCTGCTTCCCTGCAGAGCTGGGCTGGCAGCCCTGCACCGAGAGGGCCATGGTTGAGCAGGGCGCATGGAGGCTGGCTCCAGGGCAGAGGCACCTGCTCACCCTCTGCCCTCCCGTCCCAGGTACCCCATCCAGACCCCCCGCGAGGCCTGCTATGGAGACATGGACGGCTTCCCAGGGGTCCGGAACTACGGAGTGGTGGACCCAGAGGACCTCTACGACGTCTACTGTTACGCTGAAGACCTGAACGGTGATTGGAACTGAGGGCTCCCCGGGGACAAGTCCCTTCTCCAGCATCGCCCATAGGTCCTCCTGCGCCTGCACAGGGCCTTATTGTCCCTCATGTATTTCCCAAGGCAGGGAGGCAGGCGGGGTAAGGAGACATCAGTGTCCCTCTCTGTAAACCCCGTGCATGACTGTCTGCAGAAGGAGGAAGTGGGGCCAGGTTCCCCTGAGCCCTAATCTCCATCCTGAGGATCTTCCAGACTTTGATCCTCTAAGGTGGGGTGGCTGACCACACACCAGGGGACAGAAGCCTGGAGAAGCTTGCTCAGGGTCCCGTGGGCGTCCAGGGTAGAAGTGTCCACTGACCGCCGGTGACCCTGCCTCCTCTTGTCCCTAGGAGAACTCTTCCTCGGTGCCCCTCCAGACAAGCTGACGCTGGAGGAGGCGCGGGCCTACTGCCGGGAGCGGGGCGCCGAGATCGCCACCACGGGCCAGCTCTACGCGGCCTGGGATGGTGGCCTGGACCGCTGCAGCCCGGGCTGGCTGGCCGACGGCAGTGTGCGCTACCCCATCGTCACACCCAGCCAGCGCTGTGGCGGGGGCCTGCCCGGCGTCAAGACCCTCTTCCTCTTCCCCAACCAGACCGGCTTCCCCAACCAGCACAGCCGCTTCAACGTCTACTGCTTCCGAGGTGAGCCCCTGCCCACCGAGTGGGGCGCCCTCAGGGACCAGGGCGAGCCTGGAAGTCCTGCCCCAGCCTCAGCCAAAGCTCTTCTCCTGGGTCTTTGGCCTGGTCCCCAGCTTCTCAGCCAGGACTCCTGGGCTCCCCTGGTGTGGTCTCCCTCCACTACGTGGCCCCAGGGAGTGGCCACCCTTAGCCGTTGCCTTCCCAACACTAGTCCCCGCCTGTCTCCTCCAGTTTCACATTGGCCTCTCCGCGTTAGGCTGCGGCATACTTTCTCGTTTCCTGTCTGCTTATTGGCAGAGCAGAGATGACTGACAGCCTCTGCATCCAATGAAAACCATCTGCTCCTCTTCTTCCTGCTAACCCAAGGCCTCCAGAAGGGTTCTAGAACCGCAGCTTAGAGGAGTCAGAGCTTCAGCCACCAGATAGTGATGGACGGAGGATCCCCTCCCCCACAGGAAGCAGCGCCTCAAGGACAGTTGGGCGCAGTTATGAGCCAGAACCTCTCTCCAGGAAGAAGCAGGAGGCGGAGATGGAGGAGGAGGAGCAGGGAGGAAGGGGAGGAAGGCCCCAGTGGGAGCCGGTGGAGCACAGGCCCCAGAGACGGGGTTTTCTGGTCCCGTGGAGCGAGGCTCACTGGGGCAGGTGGCGAGGACAGGGACGCACTGGCCTTTTGCCACCTGGCTGGACACAGACCAGCCCTCAGGACTTTTCTTGGCCCTTTGCTTCCTTGGATTTCTGCTCTCAGTCCCCTTCCCCAGAGGATGAGGTGATCCGTCCCAAACCTCTGGATACTTGAAAACAGCGGGTGCCCCAGAGACATGGCCCTTCCTTTGCCCTCTTGTCTCAATGCTCAGATCCTCAGGTAGTGACTGTCAAATGTTCCTCCTGTACCAGGGGGTTGGAGCCTGTCCCGTTCCATTTCAAATATCTCACCAGGCGTGGTGGGTCATGCCTGTAATCCCAGCAGCTCCAGAGGCTGAGACGGGAGGATCTCAAGTTTAAGGCCAGACTTTGAAATTTAGCAAGGCCCTAAGCAACTTAGTGATACTCTGTCTCAAAATTAAAAAAAAAGAAAAGAAAGGGCTGGGGATGTGGCTCAGTGGCAAAGCACCCGAGATTAAATCCTCAGTACAAAAAAACATAGGATGACTGGCACCTTAATCCAAGACCAGGGTCTCAAGGCGCTGAGACCCTCCCATCCGTTCTTCCACCTCCATCCCCTCACTCAAGGGTTCAGCTCTCACCTGGGTCTTTCCGGCACAGAACTTCCCATCACTGTCTTCTAGTCCCGCTCAATTGTCCTTTATATGGCATCCTTATAATTGTGCGTATCTGTTTCTCGTCTGTATCTAGAGTGTAAGTCCCCTCGAGGGCAGAAAGCTTGCCATTTGACTCTGCACTGGGTCCTCCATGCCCAGGAGAAGGCTTAGCCTGACACCCAGTAGGCACCTGATGAACACTTGGGGAATTGGTGACAATGTTGTGGGTGCTGCCCCTTGGACCCTCCATGGAGAATTTTTGAGAGAACTGAGAAAATCCCGGGGTGTCGGACAGGCTAACCCAGAGCCCTTGCCTGCAGACCGCGACCCTGGGGGGCCCAGGGTCTGTTCAGCCACCCATTGGACTTTTCCTCCTGCCAGACGCTGCCCAGCCCTCTGCCACGCCCGAGGTCTCCCACCCAGCCTCTGACCCAGGCTCTGATGGACTAGAGGCCATCGTCACAGTGACAGAGACCCTGGAGGAACTGCAGCTGCCTCCGGAGGCTGTGGAGAGTGAGTCCCGTGGCGCCATCTACTCCGTTCCCGTCATGGAGGATGGAGGAGGCGGAAGCTCCACTCCAGAGGACCCGGCCGAGGCCCCCAGGACCCTCCTAGGTAACTCAAACGTCCCCTAACCCTGGGGAGATGATGCCACCTCAGAGAGGCTGAGGGCAGAGGGGCACAGCCCAGGTAGATGCTGGGGTCACAGCTGCCATGAGTTGGTCCTGTCCTTTCTGGGCTTAGTGGTACGTGGCCTCGCCCCTGTCCCTGCCCTGTCCCTCTCCTGAATGTTGCTTTTCTGCTCAACTCCACCCTGGACTCTGGGGCTAGAGATGTAAGGGGCTGCCCCTGGGAAAGAGAGTTGTCCCTCCGTTGGTCCCTCCTTGCCTTTCCTACCCAAAACAGAGGATTGACAGACTAGAAGAGGGGGACACAACCGCCCTGTTTTCCTGAGCTCATGACAGCTCGCAGCCCTTCTTAAATATGGCTTCAACAGCCGGGTACTCGGTGCGCACCTGTGATCCCAGCGACTCAGGAGGCTGAGGCAGGAGGATGGCGAGTTCAAAGCCAGCCTCAGCAACTCAGTGAGAGGCCCTAAGCAACTCAATGAGACCCTGTCACTGAATGAAATGGAAAACAGGGCTGGGAGGTGGCCCAGGGGTTAAACGTCCCAGGGTTCAATCCCAGGGACCAAAAACCAAACAAACAAAAATGCCCTAATAGTGGAGCTCAGGTTGAAGTCCCCCTGTGTGGAACACACACCAGCCCTCCCCAGGCCAGGCTCTCCCCCACCCGCTTTCCCCAGCCCCCCCCCCTTCTTCCCTACCTGTCCTTCCTCCCACAAGGCTGTGGGGCGCTGTCCCTGGTGCTGAACTCTGTTCTTGGCCCAGAATTTGAAACCCAATCCGTTGTACCGCCCACCGGGTCCTCTGACGAGGAAGACCAGATGTTGGAGGAAGAAGAGAGATACGAGGACGAAGAAGAGGCAGAGGAGGAGGAGGAAGAGGAGGCGGTGGAGGACGAGGACCTATGGGCCTGGCCCAGCGAGTTCAGCAGCCCTGTCCCCACTGAGCCAGAAGCGGAGGACTCGCTGTCCCAGGCCTCCCCGCCAGCAAGGGCAGTCCTGCAGCCCGGAGCATCTCCACCTCCCGAGGGACAGTCAGAAACTCCCAGGCCTCCAAGGGCCCGTGGACCGCCTACCGAGACTCTGCCCACTCCCAGGGAGGGGACCCTGGCGTCCCCACCACCTTCCACTCTGGTTGGGGAGGAAATCGAGGGTCCTGAGCTACCTGAGGTCCCTCGAGGAGAGAGCGAAGAGACAGGGAGCTCCGAGGATGCCACCTCCCTGCCTCCAGCCACACAGGCCCCCGAGGCCACCGGGGAGCTGGAAGCCCCCTCTGAAGAGGACTCTGGGATAACCATCCCCGCAGGGACCTCGGTGCAGGCCCAGCCGGTGCTGCCCACTGATGGCGCCAGCCGAGGCGGAGTGGCCGTGGCCCCCTCATCAGGTAACTCTGCCCAGGGCTCGAGCTTCCTAGTGATTCTCCCTTTCCCCCTCCTGCAGCTCGGGATCACCCGACCCGGGGTCCTTTAATCCCCCTCGTCCCCGACTCTCCTGTCCTGACTCTCCTCGTTCTCTTCCCTGTTGGTCTCCTATCTCGGATACCCCACCTGGTGACTTCCATCCCAGCTCTCTGAGTCCTCACCCTGTGACCCCGGCCCCACTACTGACCACCCGTGACCCTTCTGTCCTGGGGACCTCTACTTGTGACTCACATCTCACTGACCCGCAGTACCTCCTCATGCCTCTTCAGGATGCCCTGGTCACCCATGGCATTCTTTGGGGTCAGGCCTGCTTCCTCTGCTCCCTCCCGACCCCTTTCCCGTGCTGACCCCTTTAGTCACCTCCCACTGATCTCAGGGAAGCCTGGGAGTCCAGCCCTGCCCTTCGCCCTCTGGGGTCCAGGAGAGCCCTCCCCCTACAGAGCCTTAAGCGACTACTTCTGTGAAGTATTTTTTTTTTCGACTGTTTCATGGAAAACAAGCCTTGGAAATAAATCTCTATTAAACTGCTTTGTAACCAAACTTCGGCCCCCTGTCTCCCTCTGAAGCTGCCCACCCTTCTTACCCCATGCTTCTGTGTCGGGAGCATCTCTTTGGCTCCGGGTCGCGGCCTCTCTGTGTCTCCTGGTCTCTTCTTCCGGCTCCAGGCTTTCCTGTCCTCATGGTCTAACCGCCCCTTGCTGCCCCCCAGCTCCTCCTCACACCTGTCTACACTCCCCCTCTTGACCGCTGACATCCCAGATTTGACTGTACGCATGGCCCCAGAGAAGCGCTCAGCTGTCCATCTGCAGGGGTACTGAGAGCTGTGGTCCCTCACTCCTGATGGGGAGAGACCCCACAGCCTGGGGCAGTGCGATGAGCATTTCTATTCATTTTTGGTCCACTTGGGTGGCTCCTGTCGAGAGTATTGATCGAGAAACCATAGGGCCAGCTCCTTGGCCTTCAGGTGCCCTGGCCTCTCAGCCCCACCCCCACATCTCAGCAGGAGACACTGTCTAACTCCAGCTGCTGCCGCCCCTCCCCTCCACTAACCCCTGCACTAATAACCACCCCTGCCCCCAGGAAGTGGAAGAATGGTTTCCCCTCCCCGAACCCAGAGGATCTCAGAGTCTCCCACCCTGGAGAAGATGCTAGAGGAGGAATGTGGAGGGAGAAGGAGCGGGAAGTTAGGTTCGGGGGTCTGGGAGAAGCCCACCTGTCACAGAAGGTTCAGATCCCCAGTGCAGGCTCGTGGAGAAGGCTGGGCCAGAACCGGGCCCCCCTCCTAGAAGGTCCAGGGTGGGCTCAGGACCCCAGCATCAAGCCGGGCTCACCCATTTCAGCTGTGGGCTTTCTGCTCAGCTGGCCCTGGAGTTGGGCCCTCTGCAGGGTAAGGAAAGGGTTTGGTGGGAAAAGACCACGGGGGGGGGGTCTCTTCAGTTTCTTAAGTTACCCCAGCTGGAGGGGGAGCAAGCGGTCCCCAGACCTGCTATTGCAACAAGAGGAAAGGCCAAGCTTTCAGGCGTATACTGTAGCTGGCCTCAGAGAGGGGGAGGCAGGAAGGAGAGAAAGCCCCAAGACACGTCCTTTCACCTGAGTCTGTACCCTGGGCTCAGGTCCTGCAGTCACAGCCAGGGCTAGGAGCTGTGGCCTGTGGGGCCGGACCAGAGATGGTCCTGTTCCCCAGCTTGGAAGGCTGGACGGGAAGCCGAGGGGAGAGCAGGCGCAGCGGGAGAGCGTGAGGCACAGGAGGTGGCCAGGATGCCTCTCTGTTGGGTCTGGCACTTAAGGGATGAAATGAAACGCCTGTGGGGGAGGGGCGGCGTGACCAGCTGGGCAGCATCTACTGGCAGGAGGGGAGACAGGGAGGGAGAGGCGCTGGAGAAGCTGATTCAAGGTCATCCCAGTATAATTCTTTGAATCAACTCCAGCTTCTCCCCAGTCCCTGCTCCAAACCCCACCAGGCAGTGGACACCGCAGGCCGGTCAGTGTGAAGCACTGTGGGCCTGGGCTTCAATGTGGTTACCTCCTGTCATGGCTGCAAGCACTGGTGGTCTGTGGAACCGTCGTCCCCTGGGTCCTGTGGGTCAGAAAGGAGTAGAAACTGACAGTAGCCAGCACCCGGGCTGGACCTACGAGCAGCCACCTTGCACCCCAGGATCTAGAGAGTTAGAGAAGGCAGGTGACTTGGCCAAGTGCAGCCAGATCCCCAAACCAAACCGGAAGCCTTCAGGGCAGCATGTTAGCCTAAGAGGACTGCCTGGAAGAGGGGGAGCTGAAAAGGGGGCCAGATGGGTCAGGCTAGAGACTCTACAGAAGACCAGAAGTGGAGGCTGGTAAGGGGGGAAAGTCTGGGTGAGACAAGAAGGGGGGCAAAGAGGTTGCCTAGTCCCGCCCCTTTCAGTGGGCAGCCTTCGCCCCTCTGGGTTTTGGGATCCTCTGGCCCAAGATGCCTGCGATGGTGCGGGTGGGGAGGGCAGAGAATGGGCTGGATCTCCACTGGCCACTTCTGGGCTGGAAGGTTCTGCCCAGTGGACATCAGGGAGAATGGTTAGCAGTCACCTGGACCACACCCATATCAGGTGCCAGGGACAGTCCAGGGAGGCCACACCCACTGCTGCTGGTGGTCTCTGCAGTCCCACCCAGTGGCCCACCTAGACTATACAGAAGTCTGCTGGGGCCTGGCACAAAGATAAGGGGCCTAGAGAGAGGAAATGACCCGCCCAGTGTTGCACAACTGACAGCCCAGGATCTTCCTCATAGTGACTCTGGAGCCTTCCTGGCTGCTTCCCCTCGGGCCCTCCTGGACTGGGCCCACATAGGTGGACATGACAGTGGCCTGCACAGGCTGAGTCAGTGATGAGCTCAGGGAAGGGCAGGAGGAAAGGGGAGGAAGAGCCCCAGGATTCAGAGCTGGGCTGTGACCAGAAGCTGGCTCCAGGGACCACGTTCAACTCCCAAGACAGGAAGGTCAAGATTGGGGGACCCCCTGGACCTCCCCCCGAGGGCTCAGACTGCATGGGTGTGCTCCCCTGCTCCCCCGCCTCACTTCTTTCCCCCTCTCAGGTGACTGTGTCCCCAGCCCCTGCCACAATGGTGGGACATGCTTGGAGGAGGAGGAGGGGGTCCGCTGCCTGTGTCTGCCTGGCTATGGGGGGGACCTGTGCGATGTTGGTGAGTGTGTTGAGGGAGGCGGGGGGCATACCTGAAGCCTGGACCCTGCCCCAATATGCTAGTGCTGAAGGGCAGAGGGAGGGCATGAGTTTGGGCCATGAGTCCCCGCTTTAGGCCTGGGGACACAACTTTTCTGAGCCCTGTTCTCCATTTGTCGCTCTTGGAGGCACACTGCCACCTGCCCTCCTCCATGGAAGGGAGGACAGCCGAATTCTCTAGGATGGAGCATTGCAGACACTCATGGTCCCTGTCTCTTGGAGAAGACACCGATACCCATGCCTAGGACCCCCTCATTCCCAGCTAGCTTCTTGGCACCGCCCTCCGGTCCCGCCCCTTGCGGTCTGCGGCGCAGGGAGAAGGCGTGTCCCTCGCCTGCAGATCTGACCTCGCTGCGTTCCGGGTCCTCTGGCCTAAGATGTCTGTCCCTCTGTGCCCCAGGCCTCCGCTTCTGCAGCCCGGGCTGGGACGCCTTCCAGGGCGCCTGCTACAGGCACTTCTCCACGCGAAGGAGCTGGGAGGAGGCGGAGACCCAGTGCCGGATGTACGGCGCGCACCTGGCCAGCATCAGCACGCCCGAGGAGCAGGACTTCATCAACAGTGGGCTGGGGCCGGGCGGGAGGGGACCTTCGCCATCGCCTCGCACACACTCGTGATTGACACACTCATCACTTGGCTGCCCTCATTCAGCCATTGTTCATTCACGGTTTCCTTCTCTCTCCTTCCCGCTCTACGCGTAGGCCGGGGGGCTTCAAGAAGGGGAAGGCTGGGGTTCCACAGGAACTTACACCTGTATCAGCCCCCACCCCGCTCTCTGCCCTCACTCCGGCACTTGTGCCGGGGTTGGAGGGATCAAAAAAGAAAACAACGATAGGCCAGGCTCGGTGGCGCACGCCTGTAATCCTAGCTATTTAGGAGGCTGAGGCAGGAGGATCGCTGATTCGAGGTCAGCCTCAGCAATTTACCGACACCTTGTCCCAAAATGAAAAATTAAAAGAGCTGGTGTTGTTGTTCACATGTACATGATAGAGTGCCCTGGGGTTCAGTCCCCAAGAAAGAGACAAAAAAGAAAATAGCGAGGGCCTGGGGATGCAACTCGGTGGTAGAGAGGTTGCGCAGGACGCGAGTCCCTAGGTTCCGTTCCTTAGCGCCGGGTACAAAACAAAAAGCCAAACCGGGGGAGGGCGTGGGTTTGGGATTTCTGCAAGGACTCCCCGCAGGCCACCCGGTAACAGGGAATCTGCGCCATCTGCTGGCAGTGCCGCTCACCGCACGCCCCGTCTCCGGCGGCTCTTCCCCAGATCGATACCGGGAGTACCAGTGGATCGGGCTCAATGACAGGACCATTGAAGGCGACTTCCTGTGGTCGGACGGCGTCCCTCTGGTGAGAGGCCTCGGCTGGCCCTCACGCCCTCTGGTTCATTCCTCGAAGCACGCCTGGCCTCCGCCAGCAGTCACCCACCTCCGCCCCTTCCTTTTCTGATGGCCTTTCCCTTCCCAGGCCCCCTCCTTCTTCTCCCGGGCCGCCTCCCCTCCTTAGGTCCCTCTCTCCTCTCCCTGGCTCCCATTCTCCCTCTCCCAAAGCCCCTTATTCCCTCTCCGGGTGTCTCCAACCCCCAGACCCTTAGCCTTCCCTCCCCTGGGGTCCCTCCCAACCCTCCCCAGTCCTCTGCCCCTCCCCGACCCCGTGCTCACGGTGCGGTGGCTCTTCACACCTCCGTCCGCCCAGCTCTACGAGAACTGGAACCCTGGACAGCCTGACAGCTACTTCCTGTCTGGAGAAAACTGCGTGGTCATGGTGTGGCACGATGAGGGACAATGGAGTGATGTGCCCTGCAACTATCACCTGTCTTACACCTGCAAGATGGGCCTGGGTGAGGGTGGGCAAGGGGGGGGGTCCAAGCCCTCCAGGAGGGGTGGCCCTTCTTTTCCGGGGGGAGGGGGGCAGGATTGCTTACAGAAGGAGGGTACAAAGCTACCTAGAGGAGGCTGACCATGGGGTGGATAATGAATTACATAAGTCCACTCGGAATCCCCAGGGGAGCTGGGTGTGGTGGCACACGCCTGTAATCCCAGCGCTGGGGAGGCTGAGGCAGGAGGATCTCGAGTTCAAAGCCAGCCTCAGCAATTTAGCGAGGTGCTGAGCAACTCAGTGAGATCCTGTCTCTCTCTCTCTCTCTTTTTTAATTAATATTTATTTTTTAGTGGACACAACATCTTTGTTTGTATGTGGTGCTGAGGAGCGAACCCGGGCCGCACGCATGTCAGGCGAGCATGCTACCGCTTGAGCCACATCCCCAGACCCTGTCTCTTGATAAAATATTTTTTTGAAAGGGCTGGGGATGTGGCTCAGTGGTTAAGCCCCCTGGGTTCAATCCTGGGTACCAAAAAAAAAAAAAAAAAAAAAAAATCATCCCTGGTGGTTTTTGTAATGCTGTGGCCACTCATTTCCTCTCCCTATCAGGATTCTGGGAACCCTCCTCCACAGAGCAAGTTTCCTAACGCCTAACTGTGCCCCCCATGCAGTGTCCTGTGGGCCCCCTCCGGAGCTGCCTCTGGCTCAAGTGTTTGGCCGCCCACGGCTGCGCTACGAAGTGGACACGGTGCTGCGCTATCGGTGCCGCGAGGGGCTGGCTCAGCGCAACCTGCCACTGATTCGCTGCCAGGAGAATGGTCGCTGGGAGCCCCCTCAGATCTCCTGCGTGCCCCGCAGGCCTGTGAGTGCCAGGAGGAGTCTGGTGGGGGACATGGCCAACAGAAGCCCTGGGCTCCAATCCCAGCTCTGCCTGGCGGTCAGCTGGCTGTGTAAATTGGAGTGACCCCTCGGTGATCAGTGGTAGAGGGAAGTGGCTGAATGCCCTGGAGGGGTCGTGCCTGAGCTGCTCAACCCTCTGTGCTCCTAAGGGTTGAATGGGGCAAGTATTGGTGAGGTCAGGGCCCAGGAGCAGGAACACCACACCGAGGGTGGGCTGGGGAGGAAGAGGAGCCCAGGTGGAGGGTGAGTGTGTGTGTGTGTGTGTGTGTGTGTGTCCCCAGGCCCGGGCTCTGCATGCCATCAAGATCCCAGAAGGACATCCAGGGAGCCTGCCAGGGCGCTGGAAGGCACTGTGGACCCTCCCTTCTGGCCCTCCTCCCGGTCCCCAAGTGGGAAAGCCTTGAATGCTGCTGTCCCCAGCACTGCCCTCGGGCCTCCAAGGTCCCTCATGCCCTGAGCTCTTCCCGCCACAGGAAGTAAAAACATGAGAGGGTGGAGCTGGAGCCCAGGTGACAGCCTGGAGGGCTTCTGGGAAATACCTGGGGGCCTCCAGCCCAGCCCAGGCCCAGCCCAGGCCCAGTCCAGCCCAGGCCCTCTTCCCCCTGCAAGATGGGCCTGGGCTTCAGGTTTCCCCCTCAGGGCAACGGGTCAGTCCCTAAGTGCCTCAACTGCCCTCTCCCTGCCAGCTACCCTGGCCCCTCCATTTTTCTAAAGGGCACTGTGCCCGCTCATTCTTGATTTTCCAAGGAAATGATTTGCAGGATGGAATACCTGTAAAGCCAGCAGGAAATAAAGACGTTTCATCCCCAAGAAGTGTTGATGCTGCTTTGTGGGGGGCAGGGGGGGCAGGGCTCATAAAATAAAGCATCCTGGATATTCACTTCTAGAGGTTGGAGAGGTCCCCGCCATGTCAAGGGCAGAGCAGTGCCCGGCACAGACCAGATGCCCAGCAAACATTCACGCAGTGAAAGAAGCCAAAGGGGTGGGGACAGCAGGAGTGGCTCAGAATGACGATGTTTGGTTCACTCGGGGGAGGAGGACGAGCTGAGGTCCGGAGAGGAAGGCAGCTTCTGGGGCTACTCTGGGGTGGCGGGCGGTCTGAGTGAGGTGAAGTGGAGGTTAAATGGCAGGAAGGCTTGCTCCAGCCGGGAAGACACAGATGCAGGAACTAGGAGACCAAGGTAAGGGCGGCGAAGAGCCCCCAGTCCTCTTGTGGGCAGGACTCTGCGTAATAACCTGTGTGGACTGCAGAGGGCGCTGCGAATGCTCCGAGAGAGCCGTGTGCGCATGCGTGAGTGGACAAAGGCTGGCGATGTGTGAAGAGTCCCATGAGGCCGCCAGGGGGCGCTGCGGGCTTTCTTTCCTATTCTTCCGGGGCGGGGAAGGCGGGTAGTTGGCGGCGGAGGGTAAGGCTTCCGGCCAGGGCTGGGGACTGTGAGTCAGCTGAGATTGAGATGATGAGGTCATTCTAAGAACTGGAGAATGACTCTGTGTGTGTGTGTGTGTGTGTGTGTGTGTGCAAGCTCTTCCGTGGTCCTCATCACAGAACACAGAATTGTGCCTTTGGTCAAGTGTGTGTCAGGATGTGGTCAGTCTTGATGAGGATGAGTCATTTCTGCAGATCCTGGCACCGAGCCACACTCAGGCACAAATGCACACACATGTGGACACTCATATGACTTCACGCTCCTGGGTGCCCTCTCACACCCCATGCACCAACGTGTGCAATTCTCATTAATTTTCCTAAGTGTCAGTAAGATCTAGCAAAACTGAGAGATGTGGAGATGCCCAGAGACAGCAAGGCCAGACAGACAGACAGGGACAGTTCAGGACAGGTGTGTGCTGGGGGAACTAAGGGCCCCTCCGGACCATTCTCAACTAACTCCTGAGCCTTCCCCACCCTATATTAAACCTCAAACAGTTGGTCTCTGAGATTCCAGCACTGACCTCCTAGACCCAGCTACCCCCACATTCCTTCCTCACAGGGCTCACCTTCTGCCCTTCCCGGCACAACCCCACCCAGCATGCCTGGGGAATAAGGCTGTTTTCTTAAGGAGCTACAAGAAAGAGGGTGAGGCTGGGGCCACAGTAGACCCCTTGCTGTATCTTGTATTAGCTTGTGATTGTTTTTAGGGATGAAAGGTATGTAGCTGGGATTATGAGTGAAGGCCCTGGGGAGTCTTTGAAGGAGGCCAGAAGAGGAAAAGGCAGGGGAGAGGGGGCAGGATGTGTCCTTTTTTTCTTTCTTTTGTGGTTCTAGGGATAAACCCAGGCTCCCTCTACTCCACCACTGAACTTTACTTATTTTGAGACAGGATCTCACCAAGTTACCCAGGCTGGGCTCAAACTTGTGACCCTCTTGCCTTAGCCTCCAGAGTGGATGGGATTATAAGCAAGTCACTGAGCCTGACTGTCCTTAGGGTCTTATGGGAGGTACTCCCTCTGGGAGCGTAGAGGCTTTGGGACCTCGTCCCATCTAGGCAGGGTCCCGGTCTTCCCTGACCCTCTGGTCAGGAGAGCTCAGAGATAGATGGAGGGTTGGAACTAGAATTCTACCCCCCCACCTTCCCCACACCTGCTCTGGCCTGGCCGGAAACGGAAGCCTTGGGCTGGCTTTGTTGGGCTTCCTGGGGAAGGGGGGCTGGCCTGGGGGATGACTCAGCAGAGCTGCCTGTGCAGAATCCCAGCCGGGCCCAGGGAGTGTGTCTCCTGTCCCTGAGGAAAGGTCCTGGCCCCTCACAGAGTGTCAGTTCCATTTCTCTGGGGTGTTGGAGCAAGGGCCACACCTGGTGTTGCCTCTGCACAGCACAGATCTGCCCTTGTCCCCCCCGCCCCAAGGCCCTAGATAGTGGTTCCCTTGTAGGGACAGACGAGGCAAGGCACCGAAGACAGCAGGAGACAGTTTTGTTTGGCTGCAGCCAGGTCCAGAGGGCACAGCTCTTGCTATAATCAGTCAATCCCCTGAACCCCGAGTTCAGGGAGTTTCAGAGTTTTATACCCAGCGTGTAAGGGGAGGGGCTCAGAAGTTCCCAGTCTGCAGAAGTTCACATAAAAGCAGCTTTTTCTTCACTGTTCTGGGCAAGTTAACCCTTCAAGGACAACACCTGAGAAGGGGAGAGCTTCTTCTCCCCTTTCTTTCCTCCCCTGCCAGCTGTTACCATGGAGCCCAGTTGTAACTTATCTTAAAAATGCAAACATCTCTGTGAAGCCCAGCTCAAGGCCAGAGGCCTTGTTTGCACATTTCTTCAAAGTACTATACTGGATACGTTTGTGAAAAACTAGTAAGGGGTGTCCAGCACCTGGAGTGCTGGTATCTTCCCAGCCAGTGGCCAAGTAAAACAGGGCGACACAAAAATAGGAAGTTTATCTACATTGAACTCTTTCTCAGAGACTCTTTGGCTGACAGTCCTAACTCTTTTAATGACAGTCCATTGGCTGATCAGCCATGGTGAAGCCGGCTTTTTGGTGGAGAAAGGGGGTGCCACTTTAGTTCAGTTTTACTCCCCTCCCACTGTCTAAGATGGGGCCCACCCTGTTCCTCGGGGATGAGGAGGGTCAGGGTGTCTGAGTGTACGTGGAAAGACTCAGATTGGGTGGAAGTATTGCCCCAGGCCTGAGCCGGGAGAGGGCCCTCCAGAGGTCCCCATCCACCGGTCCCGCTTCCCCAGGCGGCTCTGACCCACACCCACCTCCCCATTCCTCCCTCACACCGCGGCCCTGACCTCACTGGGGCCTTTGTCCCAGTGCTGAGACCCCTGTCTGTGGGCTTGTCTCCTGCACAGTAAATGAAAGGACCCCATTGTCCTGGCTGCCCGCTGTGACACAGCAACTCCCGAAGACTTCCAGAAATGCTCAGCCGTCAGACCCCGGTGGGCGGGAGGACTTTCCTGGGGTGGGGGTTGCCCTTAGATCCCTGCCCAGGGTGAGGACCCAGGTGCCTTTTCTCCCAGCAATGCAGAGTTCCTTCCTTCCCCAGATTGAAGGTTCTTCCTGAGGTCTCACTTCTATTCCACCTGCTGCAAAGCTGCCTACATGCTTCCGGGAAGAGAGAGAACTGAAAGATGGGTGGACAGAGCATTAAGAAAAGATTGAGCCAGGCGGGGTGACACAAGCCTGTAATCCCAGCATCTCGGGAGGCTGAGGCAGGAGGATCAAGGGTTCAAAGCCAGCCTCAGCAAAAGCTATGCGCTATGCAACTCAGTGAGACCGTGTCTCTCAATAAAATACAAAATAGGGTTCAATCCCAAATGCAAACAAATAAATAAACGGGAAGAGGAGGAGGAGAAACAAGCCGTGTTGAGAGGGAAGGAGGATGCAACGTAAAACTGCCCCTGCTAGAAGACTCTGGACTCAGTTCGTTGTCCGGTGGGTGGACCTGTGGCTTCTTGTGTTTATAGCCAATGCATCCTCCTTGCTGTTTAGATGAACTGTGGACAGAGGGAGAGCTGTTGACCACACACACATAGGGGACTGAACTCGGGGCCCTTGACCATTGGGCCACACTCCCTGCCCTGTTTTGTATTTATTTAGAGACAGGGTCTCACTGAGCTGCTTAGCACCTCACTGTTGCCGAGGCTGGCTCTGAACTCGCAATCCTCCTGTCTCAGCCTCCCAAGCCACTGGGATTACAGGCGTGTGCCACCAAGCCAGGTACTTTGCACTCATATTTAAGGGGGGCCACGCACCGTGCCTTGCCCATGTTCTATAGATCCTAAGCAGCACCTCGGGACTCCTGTATCATCGGCAAGGGACATCTCGCTGCGCCTCAGTTTCCCCAGCAAAGTGAGCTGAAGTTCACTCTGACATAATTTCCTGGCGAAGGAGGCCACTGGAACCACAGGGGAATCTTGAAGAGCCCAAGGGCTCAGGAGAGGGGAGGGGGACAGTGAGTCAAGACAGAGGCTATGCCAGGTGCCTTGGAGCACACCTATGAGCCCAGCCGCTCAGGAGGCTGAGGCAGGAGGATCGCGAGTTCAAGGCCAGCCTCAGCAATTTAGCGAGGTGCTGAGCAACTCAGTGAAACCCTATTTCTAAATAAAATACAAAATAGAGCTGGGGATGAGGCTCGGTGGTTAAGTGCCCCTGGGTTCCAAATTATGTCAGAGTGAACTTCAGCTCAGTTTGCTGGGGAAACTGAGGCGCAGTGAGATGTCCCTTGCCGATGATCCAAGGAGTCCCGAGGTGCTGCATAGGGTCTGTAGAACATGGACAGGGGACTGCGGGTGCCCCCTTTTAGAAAAGACAGAAGGTGGGTGAGAACAGGTGGAGAGCTGGATTCCCCAGAGTCCTGTGAGATTCACAGCTGGGGGTGTCTGTCTTTAGTGGGGAGGGTGAGTCCTGGAGGTCGCAGAGGGGCCCAGAGCCAAACAAAGTGTCCCAGCCACCCTTCCAGGGGCCCAGGGGCCGTCTGTCAGCAGCTGAGCTACAGCTGCTGGGAGGGGGTTCCTCGACAGAGGCCCCTGGCACCTGCCTCCGTCTATTTCTGGAGCCACAGCTGAGTCAGGGGGAGGGGAGTCTGGCTGGAAGAGGAAGAGGCTGGGGAGGAGGAAAAGGCTTCAAGACTTGGGATTTAGGGCCTGGGGTCATCCCTCGGAGCAGATCGTCAAGAAATGGGGTCAGATACAGCAGGACATCTACACTGGAGTACCCGGGGTGGCGGGGCTGGGGAAGGGGTCTGGCCGCAGGAGACAGATGTGCTGCTCCTGAAAGGTTGCAGAAGAGGATGTTGGGTTAGAAAGGAGGTGGGCCAGGCTCAGCGGCACTCCCCTGTAATCCAGTGACGGAGGAGGCTGAGGCAGGAGGATTGCAAGTTCAAAGCCAGCCTCAGCCACTTAGCAAGGGCTTGTCTCAAAATGAAAAGGGCTAGAACATAGCTTGGTAGTGGAGAGCAGATGTGTCCGGTCCCTAGTACTGCCCAGAGAGGACAGGAGAGACAGGGAAAAGGACGGGGAGAGGGAAAGGCCCTGAGAAAAAAATGGGATCACCTTCTTCTCTGCTTCCAAAAGCGGATTCTGAGGCCCCTCACCTGAAGGCATTCTGCCTCTCTCTGTCCCCTGCCCTGAGCCACGCAGCCCCTCCCCAGGGTCCTCTGCTCAGGACTCCCTCCTTTCCTTCCTAAGGTAGGTCTGTGGACTTGACAAGGGGACGCTTGGGGCCTTGATCCCCTCATACTGCCTTCCGGAGAAACTTTCTCTTTTACGTCTCCCAGGAAGACCCTCCAGTCTAACTTCCATCCAGCCTGTTGCAGGATCCATCCTGGCCCTTGGCCCTGCCCCCGTCAGGTGGGGTGGGGGGTCCACCAGGAACCCAGAGGCCTCTTCCCAGGCCTACAGGAGGCTAGGTGAGCCTGCTTTCTGCCCCCTCCCTCTCCTATAGGCAGACAGAGAGGGCACATTCCAGATGAAATTAAATCACATTCCTCCATCCCTCCCCAGGAGGATGGCATCACTGACAGCAGCTGTGACACCAGAGGGTCAGGCCCACGGCAGCTGGTCCCCTGGGTGGGGGCCGGGGCTGCAGGGAGTGGAGGGGCCAGGACTTTCCTTTGGAGGCCAGGGCTGAGCTGAGCTTTGTGTGTGTGGTACTTGGCCACCGAGCCGCATCCCTGCCCTTTTCATTTTGAGGTAGGGTCTCTCACTAAGTTGCCGAGGTTGGCCTCAAATTTATGTGGGTCCTGCCTCCTGTGATTCTTTTTTTTGGGGGGTGGAGGTACTGGGGATTGAACCCAGGGGAGCTTAACCATCGAGCCACACCCTCAGCCCTTTTTTATATTTTATTTAGAGGCAGGGTCTCACTAAGTTGCTGAGGCTGGCTTTGAACTTGCAATCCTCCTGCCTCAGCCTCCCCAGCCACTGGGATTCCAGGCCTGGGCCACTGTGCTGGCTCAACTGTGGTTCTTTGGCCCCAGAGGCCAGAGCCAACGTGGTAGCCATGGCAACAGGAGGGGCAAGGGTTAGACCAAGGGGCGCCCACTCTGTATGGAGCCTCGGGGAGTGATCCGGTTGGACCAGATGGGAGAACCAAGGCCCCACGGGAGCCGTCCTTGTAACCTCTGGGCTGAGCTCCCACAGACAGGCCAGCAGAGGGGCCCTTTAAGAGCCACACTTTGAGCAACCTTGGCCCCATCCCAAAGCCTGGGCTTTGATTTCCTTTGAGACTCTGGCAACAGCCCTCGGTGGCGGTGGCGGCGAGGGGACAGCGTGAGGCTGGGCTGAATGGAGAGCTCAGCCCCTGACCTCACCCTCAGAGGCGCCTCAGCCTGCGCTGCCTTATAAGGAAATGCCCCAAACAAACCGAGAAAGCCACCTCCGGCCCCCCACCCTGTCCCCGCCCCACTCAGAAGCTATATTTACCCAGAGGAGGCCCCAGAATAGCCTCCCACTTGTCCTCCTGGTGTGTGCGTGG
Organism: Marmota monax; assembly: GCF_021218885.2. Taxonomy (NCBI): domain Eukaryota; kingdom Metazoa; phylum Chordata; class Mammalia; order Rodentia; family Sciuridae; genus Marmota; species Marmota monax. Next base: position 628,536 of record NW_026694593.1, on the reverse strand, counting down.
GGCGGGGGTGCTGTCCCTCCTCAGGCCCTCCTCAGATCCTCCCTGGGGACTCCACCCCGGCAGTGTGTCCGTTTCCTGGTCATTCACTGTGTTTATGGCGCATCATCCAGTGGGCTCCCGGGCAGCGATCGGGCCTCGGGGTGAAGAGCAGGACAAAGTCCTGGCTTCTGCAAGCTCTCCACAATGACAGGGACTCGACTGTCACAGTCCCGTTTTCCTCCTGTCCTTTTTTGAGTGGGGGGTGGGTGGAGCGGGGACGGACACTGGGAAGTGAACTTCATCCTGAGCTATAGCCCCAGTCCTTTTATTTTTTAAATACAAGGGCCTCGCTCAGTTGCCGGGACTGGCCTTGAACTTGAGATCTTCCTGCTGCACTGCTCCGGCTTCCCAGAGCCTCCCAGGAGACCCTCCGACGGGCTCCTCCAGGCCTTGGCGTGCCTCTGCTCTCTACTGCGCGTCCCCCCGAGGGGCTCTGTCTGGCCTCTCCTCCTCCTACGTGCTTTTTCTTGGGAGCCCCAACTCCTACCTCCAGCTTGACCTGAGCTCCAGATCCAGATAGGTACCCTCGCCCACAGCACCTCGTCTTGGAGGTCGCAACTCCCCGCCAGATTCTCCGTCTCAGCCACGGGGACCCCCTTCTCCCAGGTGCCCAGGGAAGCTCTGCTGTCCTGTGTCCCTCCACCTCCCCCGAGGGTGCACCCAGGAGCAGACCCTACTCCCCTTCCGCATCTCCTCTCCATCTGGGCTGCTGCCCTCTGGGCCTGGACCACTGGGTGGCCTCCTTGAAGCACTGCTGCCGGCTCTAACAGATTCTCCTGCAGCAACCAGGCTTTACTTACAATGACAACCTGAGCAGGGCCCACGCCCCCCCCATAATCCCAGCTGTTCAGGAGGCTGAGGCAGGAGGATTTCGAGTTAAAGGCCAGCCTCAGCAAAAGCAAGGTGCTACGCAACTCAGGGAGGGTAGACCCCATCTCTAAATAAAATACAGAATAGGGCTGGGGATGTGGCTCAGTGGTGGAGCACCCCCAGTTCAATCCCCAGGACAGGAAGGAAGGAAGGGAGGGAGGGAGGAAGGGAGGGAGGGAGGGAGGGAGGGAGGGAGGGAGGGAGGGAGGAAAAAAAGCAACATTCCCCAAATGCGAACCTGGCCCTCTGGCCATGCGGCCCCTACTTAGGCTTCCCGTTTCTCTTGGGAGGAAGCCCCTGGCTTTCCTCAGTCCCCTAGGACCGCTCCCTCATGCCCCACCGACCAGCCATGCCCTTTTCTCCCTGGCCCTCAGGGGCCCCATCACTCTCGGGCCCCAGGACTTTACACATGCTGCTCCCACTGACTAGGCCCCTCGCGCCTCCTTCCTTTCCACCCACTGGCCACTTCTGCTCATCCTCCAGGCCCTCGAGGCAGCCTTCCCTGACCGCTCCCCCTCGAAATACCCCAGGCCTGGTCAGGTGAGGTTACCTGCTCTATGGTCCCCAAACCTAGGGGACTTCTCTCTTTTCAAATGTGATTTCCATGCCGGGCACACACCTGGAATCCCACCGGTTCAGAAGCCTGAGGCAGGAGGATTTCGAGTCTGAAGCCAGACTCAGCAAATTAGGGAGGTCTTCAGCAACTCAGAGAGACCCTGTCTCTAAATAAAACATTTTTTAAAAGGGCTGGGGATGTGGCTCAGTGGTTGAGCACCCCTGGGTTCAATCCCTGGTACCAAAGAAAAAAGAAAAGATTTCCTCATGGAAGACTTTGTTCAATTAGTAGGTGAGGGCCTTCAGATCGAGGAAGCAGGTTGTTGTTTGTCCCCGGATTCCCAAGGCCTGCACGGTGCTTGGTGCATAGTAGTTGCTCAGTAAGTAGCTGCTGGAAATTACAGTCATGGGCTGGGAATATAGCTTAGTTGGTAGAATGCCTGCCTCACATGCACAGGGCCCTGGGTTCAATCCCCAGCACCATAAATAAACAAGTAAAAACCTTAAAAATGGCAATCACTCCCATGATCACAACCTATGTCCCTGAAACTGTCCAAGCCTCATTTCTCTTGCTGCATTGACACATTCTGACTTCCAACGTGACCTTACAGATCCCCTTTAGAAAAGTCCTTCCTCTGTCTAACTTACATCCCTAACCTCTGTTTGGGATTATTAGCAGCAATGGAAAGTTTGGGTAACTCTGCAGGGGACCCTGGTACTTAAGGAGTGGGGCGGGATGGGCTCCCAGGCACAGGGAAGGGCCGCTTGGCTGGGCCTTTGTCCTCGGCACTCGCCCAAGCAGGGGTGCCCACGGGCCTGGCAAGATCAAGCACAGGGTGCGCCTGTCCCATTAGAGGGGCAGGGATGGGCCTTGTTGCCTCCTGCCAATGCCTGGCTGCCTGGTGGGATCAGATAGGGCCTTGTTAGCAGGGCACAGGAAGGAGCCAGGAGGCCTGTGTTGCTAGGAGGGGGGGCAATCCTGGGCCTCCAGGGCAGGAGAGTGGGAAGTGGGCCTGGTGCCCGAGTCGGTCAGCGTGAGACAGAGGCAGACCAGCCAGTCTGCCAGGGACCTCCCGCCCGCCCCTCCTGGGCCAGAGGACCCGACTCAGGGCCAGCCGGGCGCTGACTCCCTGCTCTTTCCCCAGCCCTCAGCCCTGGGCCTGAGGAGCGGAACAGCCCACTCCCAGGCTTGGGATCATCTCCAAGTGAGGAACCTTGGTTGGCAGCCTCTGCCACCCGACCCGGGGTATTCAGAGGGGTCGCCGGGTCCTCCTTCCCCCCAGCACTGAGCACAGGGCTGCTCTATTTAGGTATCCTGACTTCAAGGCCTCGGGCTCCGCCTAATCCAGGAACTCCCAGGCCCTCCCTGGCCTGTACCAGGACCCAAAGAACTGGGAAGTGGGGGACCGGGGGCCAAGCAGAGGCTTGGTTGTGGCTGTCGCCCACTGATAACAAAGCCAGCCACTCGGGAGGCTGAGGCAGGAGGATTGTGAGTTCAGAGCCAGCCTCAGCCACTTAGCAAAGCCCTCAGCAACTCAGCAAGACCCGGTCTCAAAGGAGGTGTGGCTCAGTGGTTAAGCACCCCTGGGTTCAACTCCCAGTCCCCGTCCCCTCCAAAAAATCTAAGAGGCTTCCCCAGCCTCTCTCCTGTTCTCCCTGCCCCAGGAGGCCACCAAAGTCATGGAGTCCCCCCTGCACGGCTGGATCTGAGGTGCAGAAAGCCCTGAGCCGAGGCCACACAGCCAGGCTAACGCAGACCAGACGTCCCCCCCCCCCGGCCCCGCCCCATTCCGACTCAGCCGGTTATCACAGTCCAGACGACTGTTTGGGTTTGGGGACAAGGGAGCTTATTATGCTGGCGGCACTGAGGGGCTGATGGGGAGGACACGCAGGGGTGGGGTGGCCCAAGACCTAATCATTGTAATCAGTGCTGCAGGCAGAGATGACAAGGGCCGGCTTCTGCAGACACTGAGGTCACCCTGAGTGGCCTTCTGCAGGGCTGCTGCCCGCTGCCCCAGTCTGTGGGTCTGTTGGCCTAGCGTCCCCCTGAGGCCTCCCGGGAGGCAGCCGAGCCCCCACGCTGGCTTCTCGTGCTCCCTTCCCCAAATCTCCCCACTATTTCTGCTCTTGTGCCCGCCCTGAGGACCCCCTGAGTGTGGGAAGGAGGAGCACAGACTCTGTAGGTGGAGACATGATTTTATTCAAGCAGGGGTGAGCCGGGCAGGGTGACAGTACGGCCCGGATGAGGGGTCAGGACACGGGCACACTCTTCACGCCCATGAGCCACAGGGCAGACCTCCCAGGAGGGCGAGGCTGCTGCAGCGGGTGGCACAGGGCTGGGGAGCCCTGGTGGAGGCCACCACTGTCCCCTCCCTTGGGAGATAGCGCTGGAGGTCCCACCGGCAGGGTCTGAAGTGTTTACTCCCCAAGGCTTTGCTTTGGGGACAGGCTCCTGACACACCCCATTTCACCTTAGTCAGCCTGGCATCTCGTCCCTCAGAAACCACAGACCTAGGATTGTCCATTAAGGGTGCTGCCTCTCAGCTGGGAGGGGACTTGGGGCCAATCGCCCACCACCAAGTCCCGAGTGCCACACTTCTAGTCTTCCCCCGAGGACCAGGAATCCCCCTCCCCTTCCCTTGGGGCGAACTTCAGGAACTGGCCAGGGCCCAGGTGGACAGGAGCCCCTGCCCGAGGGCTCTTCAGGGCACCTCCCTCCTCTTCCTGTAAGGGGATCTCTCTGTCCCCATCAGGGGCCTCAGGCGTCCCCTGCCCTGTGCCCTGGGACTGCTGCAGCCCATTCATCACCCTTCCATTCCCGTCTTCTGGCTCCTCCTCCAAGCTGTGGTCCTGACCATTGACCCTGAGGGCGTCCCCTGCCCGGGGGCTCGGGTCTTCCTCCCCTCCGGGAGTCTGTAAAGGCCCTGAGACTGGGTCCTCCCTCTCCAAAGGAGCGGAGTCAGACTCCTCCTCGGAGCCCGAGGGCTCAGCACTGTCCTGGGACTCAGTCTCCGGGGCAGTCACAGAGGCCTTCAACCCATCATCCCAGGGGACACTGACACCCACGGTCTCAGGCTCCAGGCCCCCTCTCTGAGAGCTACTCAGAGTCTGGAGGCTGCTAACAGAGGCCTCTGGCCCCCACCGACGAGCCCCCGGCCCCCTCCCCTCCTCTTCCTCCTCCTCTTCCTCTTCTCCCTCCTCCCCACCCTCCTCCTCATCTGCAAACCCATCGGACTCCCCATCCCCATCCCAGACCTCAGGCTTCAGCATCTGGGGCACCTGGCCCAGAGGTTCTGCCAGCTCCCGGGGGTCTCCAGGAAGAAGGGAAGCCTCAGTCACCAGATCCTCAAACTCCTCTGACAGGTCAGAGTCCTGGCCCTGCCCTTCCTCCTCCTCCTCCTCCTCCTCCTCCTCCTCCTCCTCCTCCTCCTTCTCCTCCTCCTCTGAGGGTTGGGCCCCCGGGCCCTTGGAGACCAGGGAAGTGGGATCCCAGCCCTCCTTCCTGGCTTCCCCTAGTGGGGAGGGCCTCTGTTCTCCTGCCATGTCCCATCTGGGGGAGGCAGGGGATTGGAAGTAGAGGCCCAGGGGAGTGGAGTCCGGAAGGGTTTCCCCTAACTCATCCGCCTCGCTCTCTTCTCTGCTTTCCTCTCCCTCCTCCTGGGGGTCTTCAGAGATGTCTCCAGGACCTAACTCCTCCTGCTCACCCTCCACCTTTCTCAGGGCTTCAGCCCCCCCTTCCAGCCCCCAGTCAGCCCCCAGGTTCCCCTTATCCTGGGGCTGAGGCCCAGGGGCATCTTCCAGGACTGGGGTGGGCAACCAGGGTTCAGGGGGCCTGGGGCTGGGGGCCCCCAGCACTGGTGGAACATCCTCCGTTTCCTCTGAGCCCTGGGGCTGAAAGGTCCCACTTCCTGAGGTCTCAATGGGGGACACCTCCTCTGCTCCCCAGGGGACCTCCGACTCTGACCCCTCAGAGTCCTTGGAAGGCTCTAGGGGGTCTCTGCTTGTCCCAGGCAGTTTGGAGAGAGCTGCCCCCAGGACATCTGCCTCCTCTAGGTCCTTTCCAGGTGCTTCTAAGAGTTGAGCTCTCTCTGCCCCCGAACCTTCTTCCCCCAGGGGTGGCCACATCACTTCCTGTCCAGCCCGGTGCCCTGGGTCCTCCAATCCCATCACCTCCTGCTCGGGTCCCAGCTTGGCTCCTACAGCAGCCTCACCTCTGGCTGTCTCTGATCCCAAGGCGACCTCCAGGTCACCCTCTGAGGCCTCACCCTCATCTGCCCTGGGGGACTCTGTCCCCTCTGGCTTTCCTGGGGAAGCTCCCAGGCCTGGGGCTCCCACCTGCTCTGGTGGCCCGGCAGCGTCCTGGAGGCCCTCAGTGTCTCCCTTCCCATGGGCTCCCTCAGCTGGGACACTCTCCTCCCCGGTCCCCGGGCTCCCTGGGCTCCCTGTGTCTCCTGTGACATTGGGCTGTGGCGCTCCTTGCTGCGCCACCTCCTCCTTCCCATCCTGCTCCCTCAGGTCCGGCTCTGCCTCGTCCTCACTTCCCACTCCAAGCCTCCCAGGGGGGGCTTCCTGGCTCAGTGCTTGGTCCCCCACAGCCCTGTCCTCCCACCTCTGCTGATTTGTGGACCAAGGCAGCTCCTGCCCTCCCTCTCCCAGCGACTTCAGTGACTCTTGAGTCTCTCCCTTCTCCAGTCTCTCTTCCTCTTCCCGATCCCTTGGACTTTCCTTCTCTGCCTCTTTTGGGAATCCCGAATTCTCTAGGTCCCACTCACCCAGAGATCTTAGTGGTTCTTGAGTCTCCTTTTCTAGGGGTCTCGGTGTCTCTTGGTTCTCTTCCACAGATGCCAGTGGTTCTTGAATTTCCTTTTCTACAGGTTTCATTGTCTCCTTATTCGTTTCTTCTAGAGACCAGAGTGGCTCCTGAGTTTCTTGACATTTCAATATTTCCAGGTTCTCTTCTTCTGCAGACTCGAATGGTTCTAGATTTTTTGTTTCCAAGGACCCCACTGCCTCTCCACTTTCTTCTTTCGGTGACTTGGATAACTCTTGGTTCTCTTTTTCAAGAGACCTAACTATCTCTTGGTCTTTTCCAAGAGACTTCAGTGCCTCTGGATCCACCTTTTCTAGAGATCTCCATGTCATCTGTTCTTCTTCCCCTAGAGCTGTCGGTGGCTGTGGAGTCTCTTTCTCTAAGTGTCTCAATGTCTCTTGGTCCTCTTCCTGAGAGGAACACTCCTGATTCTCTTTTTCTGGAGGCATTATACTCCCCTGGTCCTTTTCTAGAGAACTTTGGGGCTGTTGAGTTTCTTTTTCAAGAGGTATCACAACCTTCTGGTCCTCTTCCTCTAGATACCTCAATGGCTCCTGAATCTCTTTTTCTAGAGGCCTCACAGTCTTCTGATCTTCTTCTTCTAGATACCTCAATGGCTCCTGGATCTCTTTTTCTAGAGGCCTCACAGTCTTCCCATCTTCTTCTTCTAGATACCTCAGTGGCTCCTGGTTCTCTTTTTCTACAGGCCTCACAATCTTCCCATCTTCTTCTTCTAGATACCTCAGTGGCTCCTGGTTCTCTTTTTCTACAGGCATCACAATCTTCTGATCCTCTTCCTCTAGAGCCTTTGGTGGTTCCTGGTTCTCTTTTCCTGGAGGTCTAAATGTCTCCTGGTTCTCATTTTCAAGAGCCCCCAGGAACTCCTGATTCTCTTTTGGTAGAGATGCCCATGATCCCTGGTCCTCTGGTTCTTCAGATCCCAGAGGCTGTTGGTTCTCCTCTTTGAGAGCTCCCAATGATTCTGATTTTTCCTCTTCTGGAGACTTCACTGATTCTTGATATTCTTTTCCGGCAAATAAAACTGTCTCTAGATTACCTTCAAGAGACATCATTAGTTCTTGGTTCTCCTTTTCTAAGGATTGCAATGTTTGTGAGTCCTCTTTTCCTATAAGTCTGGGTAGTTCAGGAGCCTCCTTTTCTAGAGGTCTCTCCAACTGCATGTCTTTGTCTTCTAAAGATTTCAGTAGCTCTGGATTTTTGTTTTCTAGATCTTTTCGTGATTCTAAGTTCTCTTCCTCTAAAGACCTCGGAGATTCTTGATCTTCCTTCTCTAGTGCCTCATGACTCTGGTTTTCCAAGGACATTTGTGGCTCTAGAATCTCAATTCCCCCAGTCTTCAGGGTTTCTTTTTCCAAAGGATCCTGATCCTGAATTTCTTTCATGTCCAAGTCTCCTTCTTCTGGCCATGTTTTCTGCTGCAAGTTTCTCACTACGTGGACCTCTATGGCTGCTTCTTTCTCTACTAGCCCCCATATTGGCCCTTCACTTTCTTCCTGGAATCTGCTGGATGCTATAGATCCACTGGCTTCTCCATCTTTAGCCTCTAAACTGGGATGATCAAGGCCAAGGGGTGGGGCCAAAGAGGACTGATTCTCAGGTGACTGGCTTGTACTGGCCTCTGGCTGCTTGCCCCCTGGCTCCTGTGGTCCTGGGACGATGCTGGCAGGGACAGCCCCCTTGGCTTCAGCCCACACAAGCTCTGGAGCCTGTGGGCTCTCACCCTGCGGCTGGACCAAGGAGACAGGAGCATCTTGGGCTCTGGCCGCGACATTTGTAGCAGGACAGGAAGCCTGAGGTGTGGGTGGGATGGGGGTGCTGGCCAAGGCGGGGGTACGGGCCTGGAGGAACTCCTGGCTCTTTAGAAAGGCTGGTACAGGTGTCTCAAGGGCATTAGGCAAGGGAGATGGGAGGGCAGCTGGGCTAAGAGCAGGAAGCAGAGGTCCCAGACGCCGGCCCTCTGGGGTCCCAGGGAAATGCAGCTCTGGCTTGGGGTCTGGAAAGGTAGAGGAGGAAGAACAGCGTCAGTATGTACTGGTCCTCCGGGGAGCCACCAGGCAGCCACCAGTCTGGCAACAGTGCAGGGGACGACAGGCTAGGCTGAGAGTATGTCCAGCGCTTTGGGGGCCAAGGAGTTTAAGGTTTAGAAAAATCTGCCTGGGTAAGAAAAGCCAAGAAGTTAGGGTCTCAGGGGGAAGCTGGCCCCTTCTCTTACCGGGGAAGCTGAGGGAAGCTTTGGAACTGCCACCAGGTGTCTGTAGCCGGGAGTTCTCAGCCTCCAGGAGGGTCCTGGGGAGAGGGAGGAGAAGCTGGGTCAGCCTTCGGTCCTCAGGAGGCAGGCGGCTGGCCTTCCGAGAGGCTCAGGGCTGAGCTTTGAGCTGAGGGCTCCGGCCACTGCAGGCTCTCCCTTAGCTTTAACCACTGTCACACAAAAGCCACACACAGGGTGAAACCACAGTCGCAGACATCACACACTTGGTCACACAGAGTCACACACATATTTGGGGCACTCTGGGGACCTCAAAGATGCACAAGTAGATTCCCACACAGTCAGAGGCAGGGCCACCAGAACATCACTGGTGGCTTAACCGTCTCCCCCTCCCTCCTCCTCCCTCGGGCTCCCCCTCCCACCCAGCCCATGACCTCATCCCCGGGGTGGGGGGCCAATTCTCATGCTAATTCCTGCCTTTGTCCACACGGCCATCTGGAGGGTCTGAGAAGGGGGGCTTCTCAGGGGAAGTGGGAATTCTCAGTCTGTTCCCATGGGATGGGCTCTCTCCTCCTCCCCTGGGGGTCCCCCAGAGCTGGCGACAGACAAAAGCAAATGAATTCAGCTCCTTCTCTGCAAATCCTTTTCATGCCTCAAAAACCAGCGGTTGCATTCCTCCGGGGAGCCCAGACCCTTCCCCTCAGTGGTATGGGGGTCAAGGCGCTCATCTTGGGATCTCTAAGGGCTCTGGATCCCAAGCCCCTTCAGGAATGGAGGACATTCTGCCCAGGCCTCTGCCTCAGTGCGGCGTTGGGCTGACTGGGGAAGGGAGGACCAATCAATCATATAAATTATTATTATTACTTTTTTGTACCAGGGATTGAACCCAGGGACACTAAACCACTGAGCCACGCTCCAAGCCCCCTTTTTATATTTTGTTTAGAGACAGGGCCTCACTGAGTTGCTTAGGGCCTGGCTAAGTTGCTGAGGCTGGCTTTGAACTCCTGATCCTCCAGCCTCAGCCTCCAGAGCCACTGAGATTACAGGCGTGGGCCACGCTGGCTCAAACAAGTTATTCTGAGCATTCACTCTGTCCGCTTCCCCACGGATCCACTGTGGTCTCACCTCTGTTCTTCCCGAGGCAGCACGGGCTCTCTATGCTCTGTGGACGTGGGGTCCCTCTCTTCCCCACCCTTCCTGTTCTGGGCCCTGGCTCCCTTCCCTTCCTGGGCCCGTCTCAGAGACCCTTGCCCTTTCTGCCAGTGGACTCTTGGGGAGGTGAGCTCTATCCTAAAAGCTCATCCAGCCCTGAACTCCCACACTGTGGATGTCACTGGATCCTCAGGCAGCAGAGAGCTTGCAGAAGAGATGTGGGCTCTGCCCCAGGCAGAGTAGCCTTGCTCAGCCTCTCTGGGCAACAGAGGGGCGATGCCCTTGGGCTACAGAGAGTCAGACCCCTGATCTTCAGGCTAAAAGGTTCCTCAGACAGATGTCACCCAGTTCAGCTCTTACCTATAGTCAAGGCTGTGATCCTGGTCAGGTGACAAGTCACTATGACAACCCACACAGGCAACAAGTCCTTTCTTTTTTCTTTTGGTACCAAGATTGAACCCAGGGGTGCTTAACCACTGAGCCACATCCCCAGCCCTGTTTTGTATTTTATTAGTGACAGGGTCCCACTGAGTTACTTAGGGCCTCACTTAGTTGCTGAGGCTGGCTTTGAACTTGCGATCCTCCTGCCTCAGCCTCCCTAGGATTACAGGCACGCACCACTTTGATGGGCTGCAAGGTCTCCTCTCTGAGGCTGCCTGAGGACATTTCCCCCTGTTGCGACCACACACACACACACACACATACACACACACACAAACACTCTCAGATGATGGGTTTCAGCCCCTTGGGGGAAGGGCCAGGATGCAGATGGCCCACAAGTGTCCAGCCCCTCTGCTGAGGCTGTCCCACTTGGCCCTTCACCTCTCCTTCTAGGACTTCCTGGGCACAGGAAACTTCTCTGGTCCTGAGCCCAAGGGAGCGCAGGGGGCTCAGATGGGAGATGTCCTGGTGTGGAGATGACCAGGGTCACAAAACCCAGTAAGAGCAGAGCGGCCACCACCTACCCCTGGGCCTTTCCAGCCACAGAGTGACTGCCCTGGATGGGTGTGTATGTCTGTGTGCCTGGGCGGGGTGGGGACAATCCTTACCTGTATGTGGCCACCTCCAGGCTGAGGGACATCTTGAGGTGTGCCAGCTGCTGTCGACCCTCCAGGACCTGGGCGATCTGGCTCTGCAGACCCTGCTTCTCCTGCTCCAGGGCCTCCACAGCCAGCTGCAGAGCAAGGGGGGGGGGGCAGTCAGTGGGGCGGCCGGGTCCCCCCTGCCGCCCAGATCTCCTACTCCCTGATTCCTCCTAGAGCAGAGCCTCCCCCCTTTCTCCCACCCCTCCTGCCAGGGAATCCCCACTGGGCCCCCCAAACAAGCCCAGGGCCCCTCTCAGCCTCTGCCATGCCTGGCTCCTCGGGAGGATGCTGATTAACTGGGAGCACATGTTGTTGAGAATTCAGCTCCCACAGGAAGGGGGAGGTGAGGGGGGAGAGGAGATGGGTTACAGAGGAGGAAAGGGGGGAAAGTGGAAGCAGAAGGAAAAACGATTAATCAAGAGCCTGGAGCCTGCAGCCTGGGAGCCCAACAGCCCGGTCCCATCACGTCTGGCTCCTCACCCCAGGCCCCGCCCCTCCACTTCCTACACGTTCTGGAATCTTTCAGAGGAGGAGTGGGGAGGTGGCCGTGGTCAGACCTCGGTCTGGCCCAGACAAGAGGCTGTTTTCTCAGCTGTTGGTCCCATCTGTGCTGTTCCAGGGGAAGCAGCTGTCCCAGGCCTCTGGAATGTGCTCCAAGGAGCTGAGAAGCCATGACATGGGAGAGGGTCTGGGGCCCTGGCTCCTCCTGCCAGGTAGAGGCTCTGAGAGGCCAGGCTAGAGACCTGGAGCTGGGGGATAAAGCGCCCAGCATCTTCTGAGTGACAAGCCTAGGGAGGGCTGCGGGGCGTCCTGGGCCTGCCTGCCTGCCTTTCAGAGGCATGCGCTCTGGAGGCCTCTACATCCCCATCCTTCCCACCCACCCCAGACGGGCTGTGAAGGTCGAGGGCCCCGGCACCCGATGCGGGTTTTCTGAGTGGTGTCTCCTGCCTGCATCGAAGGCCACCCCTGCCTGTTGCCTTCCCCAGAAGGGACCAGGTCACAACCTCACCTGGAACTTTTCAGTGGCCCGCAGCCGCTCCTGCCAGCGGCCCTCCAGCCTCTGTTCCAGCGCCTCCCTGCGCTCCTGGAGGCCGCTGCGCTCGGTCTGGAGCTGCTGCAGCTCCAGGCGACCCTCCCGAGCGCCCTGCACGGCTCTGCCCAGCCGCTCGCGGGCCTGGCCCAGGGACGTCTCCATGTGCGCCACGCGCTCTTGGTAGCCGCGCACTGCCCCGCGCCACGCGTCGCCCAGCCGCCGGGCCAGCTCCTCCACCTCCGGGGCCGGCGCTGGGGGACCGCGGGGCCGAGCGGGGACCCGGGGGGCACAGGCAGCCTGAGCGTTCAGGCTGGCGCGTTCCTCGTCGTGCGCGGCGCGCAGGGCGTCCAACTCGCGCTCCAGCTCCGCCGCCTGTGCGCTCAGCCAGCCCCGGGCGCACTGCTCGGCCTCGACCGCTCGCCGGCTGCGGGCTGCCTCCTCGGAGGCCCGCTCCCGTGCCAGCCGCAGCTGCTGGCATCGGCTCGCCACGCCTTCCAGCTCTTCGGCCAGGTTGTCGCGCTCCACCTCGGCCGCGTGCTTCTCCCGCCAGCGCTGGTCCACGAGGGCCCGCAGGGCCGCCAGCTCGTCGTCGGCTCGGGCCCGCCAAGATGTGTCCCCGGACTGTGCCCGGAGACCCCCGAGCTCTGCGCTGAGCAGCTCGTTCTGCTCCTCCAGCGCCTTGACCCGGGCCAGGTAGGCCTCCAGGCGTCGGTTGAGCTCCCACATCTGGAAAGATTCCTCCCCCAGGCAGCCCTCCATCCTGCTCGTCGGAACCACTCTTAGGACGTGGGGCACCAGGGAGAAGGCAGCGGCTCTCGGAGCTTTTAGGAAGAAAGAGGCTTGAGGGGACAATGACAAGGCGGGGCGGGGCGGGGCGGGAGCAGCGCGAGCGACTGGGAGTCGGGGAGAGGGAGCGAGGCTATTCATACTCCCGCCAGCCGGGCGGGAAAGGGGCGGGACCCGGACTTAACCCTTTAGGGCTCAGCCCAAGATCGCCCCTGCTCCTGGGTGTCCCGGGGGGCTGGGGAGTGGAGCCATGCCCTGGGAACCCCATCCGGTGGCTTTCTTCGGGAGGAGGCTGTGCGCAAAGGTCAGAACCCGCTTCATGGCACACGATGCACAGAATTGAGGCTGCGGCAGGGGCGCCGTCTGTCACCCAGCACACCCATCACTTAGGCCCCCAAGACTCTGTTTCCCATGATCACGGGCTGCGGAAAAGACGGAGGGGGCCGTGTGTGTTTTGTAAATGGCACCTTCTGCAGGAGGCCACAGCTGGAGAGCACCGTCGGGAAAACCGAATCAATGTGGGATACCGGAGGAGCGCGCCCGTGGGGTGCGCACACCAGGACCCTGGCCTCGGTCTAACGAGACCAAGGGAAGGGACGTCCTAGGCTCCAGACCACTGACCCGTTTCACTTCCATCCTTCCTGCAACTCTCGTAGACAACCGCTGACATTCATCGACAAGGTTAGGGAGTTCTGCAGCTCTCAGGGGACGGCGCCTGTCGAGTGTCAGGAACTTGGGGACAGAGGGCGCCCCCTCGTGGTTTAAAAAGTGGGATCCAGAAGAGAAGCCGAGGGAGAAACCGCCTGTTTTTCCTCTGGGTGAGCAGCCCGGGCTGATCGGGCCTTGGGGATGCTCCGAACCCTGTTCTAACATTTTGGTTCCATTGTCTGACTTGGTCTTTGAAGCATCCTTTTGAAGATCCTACAGTTCAGGAAGCAGAGAACTCTCTAAGAATTGCCGGGAAGGCCTTCTGGAGGCGGGGGGCAGTCCCTGAGTTGGGTGGTGAGGGACTCAAAGGATTTGGGGTATTTATTTTGCTTTAGTGGCTATTGAACCCGGGGGCTCCCTTCCACTGAGCCTCATTCCCAGCCCTTTTTGGTTTTTGAGACAGGATCTTGCTAAGTAACCCAAGCTGACCTCAAACTTGTGATTCTCCTGCCTCAGCCTCCGGTGTTGCTGGGATTACAGGCTGTGCGGCTGCTCCAAGCCTGGGGTATGAAAGCGCTGGAGGAGGAATCTCGGGGATCATGGGACACAGGGGGATCTTTGGAGGAGGAATTTCTGCTCGTGTTGATGCTGTTTAGTTCTACCAGTTTTCATTGAGCATCTACTATGTGTCAGCACCAAAGAGATTGCAGAACTCTGCAGCAGCCCTGGAAACACACAGCGGGGCGATGTGAGGAGGGGAGTTTGTTTCTGTGTCACATCCAAAGAGCAGTGGCTGTGACTTTTGTACTTTCTAGCTGAATAGCTCTGGACAGGTCATACAACTTCTCTAAGTGAGCCTGGTTACCTATTTGGTAAAAGAGATTAGAACCGCTTCACCCCCATAAGTTTGTTCTGTGAATCAAATGAGACCAGGTCTGGGGAGCTCTTTGTACCTACCCAAAGGGGACGGTTCTGCTTTGATGAAGATGAAAGCCATTCGCAACAGCCTAGGAGTCTGGGGCAGGAGGATTGTAAGTTGGAGCCCAGTGAGACCCTGCCTAAAAATACAAATTAAAAAGGGCTGGGGATGTAGCTCAGAGGTAGAGCACTCCTGGGTTCCACTCCAGTACCGCAAAGCAAAGTTCCTTTCTTTTTTGTTTCTTTCTCTGTACCCACCTTTTGCCTCCTAATGCAGGGCTGGGGCCAGGGCCGGGGCCAGGAAATCACTCGGTTCTCGTCCTTGACTCTGCCCTCCTTTATCTCTTCTCCCTTCCTCTCCACTCCCCAGCTGGATGGACGGGGCTGGACATGTGTGGCAAAGGAATAAGGTCAGCTTAAGTCTTTTTTTTTTTTTTGATACCAGGGATTGAACCCAGGGGTGCTCAACCACTGAGCCACATCCCCAGCCTTTTTTAATATTTATTTTTTAGTTTTAAGTGGTCACAATATCTTTATTTTTTATTTTTACGTGGTGCTGAAGATCAAACCCAGTGCCTCATGCACGCTAGGTGAGCGCTCTACCACTGAGCCCCAGCCTCAGCCCCACCCCATTTTTAATATTATTTAGAGACAGGGTCTCACTAAATTGCTCAGGGCCTCACTCAGTTGCTGAGGCTGGCTTTGTACTCGAGATCCTCCTGCCTCAGCCTCTGGAGCTGCTGGGATCACAGGTGTGCGCCCCCTCACCCAGCTAGTCACTATCTTTTCACAAGAAGAGAAGATATGGGTAGAAGTGAGGGAACAGGGTGGAGATCAGGGGCTAGGGACAGCCCCAACTTCCAGAGGCCCTGTACTTGTAATCCTGGGGAGTGGGAGAGGCTGAGCCCTCCCACCCTTCGTTCCTCCAGGTGCCCAGGTGGGCTTGGAGAGGGTGCCAAGACACAGAAATGTCCTTCTCCTCCATTTTCCTCTTTCCCAACTGGAGGGATGAGGGGACTGGTTTTCCTGCCTACACAGGAAGAATGTCCTCCCCTTCTCCCTCCTGGGGGCAGAGGTGGAGGGACACCATATTGGGTGGGAGAAGCATTGAACAAAGAGACCTGTCTCACTGTGGGATCTTGGACTAATCAATTCATACCTCTGAGTCCTATTCCTTTAAATAATATTTATTGGGCACCTATTAGCTTGCAGGTACACTGTAAGCACCCAATAAACGTTAGAAAGTCATCAAAGATGACTAATGTGGCGCCCCATCTCTAAGGAGCTGTATTGTCCAAGTAGAGAGGCAACCAAGGAGGCTCAGCCATGTAAGGGAAGATCCTGGCCTTTGTCCTTAAGGAAGGAGACCGGGAAGGGTTTGAACCTGAATCGCAGGATAACCTGGTCAGAATGGCATCATAGAAAGATCTCTGGGAGAGAGTGGTGGCGCATGTCTGTAATCCCAGCGGCTCAGGAGGCTGAGGCAAGAGGATTGAAAGTTTGAGGCCAGCCTCAGCAACTTAGTGAGGCTGTAAGGAACCTAGTGAAACCCTGTCTCAAAATCAAAATAAAAAGGGCTGGGGGTGTGGCTCAGTGTGGAGTAGGTTGCTGAGAGGCTAAAGAAAGTGCCCAGAGACAGCATGGGACACAAATGATATATTGGGGAAAGATTCCTAGAGATCAGTGACTGCCCCAAGAGGAGTTCAGTGGTGACAGGCTGACGGCATCTCCATCCCTCTAGGTGCTTCACCAAGCAGCGCCTCTGTCCTGCGCAGTGTCTTGTTGAGTGATGGCAAGCTGGACAAGTGACATGAATCCCTTCCCCAGTGGGATTTCCTGTGTCTGGCTGCAAAGACATCATCAGCATAAGCTCGCTTAGTTTTTTTAATGTGACAGCATTCTCAGGCAGAGCTGTGCCGGGGTTCAAGCAGGAAAGTCTTTTTGCAGATAACATTAACTGGCTTAAGAGAAGCAGAGAGCTTCAGGATAAAATGTACCTGGACCTCACAGATCTTTATTCTATTTATTTATATGTGGTGCTGAGGCTCGAACCCAGTGCCTCACGCATGCGAGGCAAGTGCTCTGCCACTGAGCCACAACCCCAGCCCTTGTGTCTGGACTTTTGCTGAGCATGGTGGTGGCACACGCCTGTAATCCCAGTGACTTGGGAGGCTGGGGCAGGAGGATCTTGAGTTTAAAGCCAGCCTTAGAAATTTAGTGAAACCCTAAGCAAGTCACTGAGACCCCGTCTCAAAACATTAAAATGGTTGGGGATGAGGCTCGGTGGTAAAGCCCGTGCCTGGCCTGCCTGAGTCCTTGGGTTCAATTCCCAGCACCTAAATAAGTAAATAAATTTCATTAATCAGGGAGTTTTTAAAAGGGATGAGGGCTGGGGATGTGGCTTGGAGGTTAAGTGCTCCTGGGTTCCATCCCTGGTACCAAAAGAAAAAAAAAAGAGAGAGAGAGAGAGAATACATATTGGACTTTCCAGCCCGAGGTTGGGGTCATTGTTCCCTTAACTTGGTGGGTTTTGGGTACCAGAAAAGGGGCATTTAGGAATATGGCCTTTTCCTGTCCCCCTCTTCTTTAGGGACAGTACACTGGGAAAAGAGGGTAGGAACGTGAGCATGGTTCCAGATGCGGGAGGGGACAGTGGCTGAGGAAGACGTGCAGCCCTACCAGATGTGCGGGGCTGGGGCTCAGGCTGGGTTTGGAGTCCCAAGGATGAAGCACAGTTAGAGTGGATAAAATTAGAGTCAGGCGCAGTGGCGCTCGCCTGTAATCCCTGCGGCTCGGGAGGCTGAGGCAGGAGGATCTCAAGTTCAAAGCCAGCCTCCCCTACTTAGTGAAGCACTAAGCAACTCAGCGAGAACCTCTCTTTAAGTAAAATATCTAAAAGGGGCTGGGGAGGTGGCTCTGTGGATCAGCGCCCCTGGGGGGTTCAATCCCCAGTACCAAAAAATAAAAAACAAAAAATAAAAAGATTCGAGTGGATAAGGGCGACCTTGGACATGCACAAGGTGACACAGAAAGAGCTTCTGTCCTGTGGTTTTGATAGGCAACCTGGAGAGAAGCAATCTGCCCCCATTCCTCGCCCAGCTCCGTTCCATCCTGCAGAGGTTGGCCATAGGGCATGGCCACCAGAGGTCGCTATTACCCCCCCAAAAAAAAGGTTACAGCTGGGCGTGGTGTCACCTCTGTAACCCAAAGGCTGAGACAAGAGAGTTTGCGATTTAGGTAGACCTTGTCTCAAAATAAAAAACAAAGCTGAGCATGGTGGTGCCCGCCTGTAATCCCAGTGACTTGGGAGGCCGAGGCAAGAGGATCACAAGTTCAAGGCCAGCCTCAGCAATTAAGGGAGGCTCTAAGCAATTTAGTGAGGCTCTGTCTTAATCAATCAACCCATAGGGTTGGAATGTGGCTTGGTGGTTAAGTGCTCTTGGGTTCAATCCTGGTACACAAAAAAGAAAGGTTAAAAAATAAAAAGGCCTGGGGACGTGACTCAGTGGCAGAGCATCCCTGGGTTTGACCCACAGTACAACAAAAGGCTCAGACTTTTTTTTTTCACGTGTCCAGGAGGCTGAACCAGCCCTGAGAGGTCAGGGCCACAGGGACAGGTTTCAGCCCAGACAAGGAGGAGCCCGCACAATACTTGTTTCTGGGTTGGCTGAGCTGCCGCCAGAGGGAGCGAGGACCTGTTCCTGGAGAGCTCAGGTCAGGACAGGATCTGGAGGTTCCTTTTAGAATCCAGAAAAACCCAAGGACTCTAGAAAGGAGCAGTGACCCGGGGGTCCTCCCCACCCTCCCTCCCGCCCGCCCTCCTTCTCTTGGAGGTACTGGAGATTGAACCTGGGGCGCTCTGCCACCAGCTACATTTCCAGCCCTTCTTATTATGTTATTTTGAGACAGGGTTTTACTAAATCACCCAGGCTGGCCTCGAACTTGTGATCCTCCTGCCTCAGCCTCCCAAGAGCTGGGATTTCAGGTTTGAGTCACCATGCCCAGCCTACAGTCCTCCTTTTACCTTTCCTGGCCTGAGGGTTCTGTAAGCCAAAGCAAAGGCCTGGGGTTAACTCTAAGGAAGGATTGCCCTGCTTCGTGAGATGTAACAGAAAAGAGGGAGATCATGAGGAGGAAGAGGGAGTTGGCTTGACCACCAGCCACTCCCCTGGCCAAGTCGGACAGGGGACTCAGGCCGGGGCGCAGGAAGCAGACCAGGCTGCAGGAGGGAATGCTGTCCACATCTCCATCCAAGGGCATTCTGAAGTCCTGTCCAGCCCTGGACCCTGAGAGGGCCAGGCCCCCTCCAGGCCCTCTGCTAGGTGTCATGTCTCAAAGGGCCGCGAGATGGCGCCAGAACACAGAGGCGCTCCTTCCTACCGTATTTACGGGACTGGGCGCGCTGCCTTCCTGCTGGGACGCGCAGGCTCCGGGGGACGGACTGGGAGAGAAGAGGAGGCGGACGCGGAGGGTGGTAAGGGTGAGTGAATGGCCGGAGAGGAGGGGGTCGGAGGGGCCGTTGGTCTATCCAGGGCAGCTGAGGGAAAGGGAGGTATATTTATCCCCTGAGCCATTGCATTAAAAATAACTGGGGGCCCGAGTAACCCAAGCTCCTCAGCCTTCCAGGCCCCGGTGGGGGCCATCGCTGGGGACGAGGAGGGCAGAGGGATGAGGAATCAGAGGACAGAGCAAGAAAGGTCCATGTCCTGCCCTGCCCCCAGCTGCCGCTGCTGCAGGCCGGGGACTGGGCAGGCTGGTGCCCATGGGCTGGCTGCAGGCGGGCAGGGAGGGAGGGAGGAGGGGAGAGGAGGACCAGGCAGGAACAATGCTGGCTTCCCGCCAGGAATTGTACGTTGGGTGGGGGACTAGGGAGAGTGTGGGAAAAGGGAAAGAATGAGGGAGGAGAAGATAGTGAAAGAGGCAGAAAAGTTTCTGTACCTAAGGGCCAGCACTACCCCCTGCCCCACACTTCCCAGTCCCTGAGCCCCTGGAGGAAAAGAGCCTGTCTTCTGGGTTTTATCCCCATGAGGAGCTGAAGCTACAGCAGGAGGCACTTAAGTCAGATTTTAGGAAGGACTTCCCAGAGGAATAGAAGCAAATTTTGGAAAGGAGTGAGCCAAAGAGGGCTGCGGAGGTGGACTCTCTCCTTTGGTGAGTCCTGGGCCTTGGCTGGGTGGTAACATGTTCTTGCCTGAAACAGGGTGTTGGACACGATGACCTCATATTTTTGCCTCTGTGTTTCTACAGATCCTCGGCTGATTTCTGAGTTAGTGGATTTGGTGACAGAAGGTCCCATGGAGCTTGTCCTGGAGGGTCCCTCCTGGCTCTGCAAGGAAGGGTAAGGGGCTTGGAGCTTAGTAGGAGCTCAGGAAACATTTCCTCAATACACCACCCACCCAGGAGGACAGAGCCCAGAGGGGGGACACTGGCCTTGCTCACCATGGGCTCTGGCTCCCAGCTGGTGCTCAGTACATTTTTATTTTATTATTATTATTATTATTATTGGACTGAACCCAAGGTGCTTTACCACTGAGCAATATCCCCAGCTCCACTTTTTTTGATATTTATTTTTTAGTTGTAGGTGGACACAATTTTTCTTTATTTCACATTTATGTGGTGCTGAAGGTCAAACCCAGGGCCTCGTGCATGCTGGGTGAGCCCTCTACCACCGAGCCACATCACCAGCCCCTCTCCAGCCCCTTTCTATACTTTATTTAAATAGGGTCTCAGTCATGCCGCACACACACCTCTAATCCCAGCTGCTCAGGGGGCTGAGGCAGGAGGATCTCAAGTCCAAAGCCAGCCTCAGCAACAGAGAGGTGCCAAGCAACTCAGTGAGGCCCTGTCTCTAAATAAAATACAAAGTAGGGCTAAGGATGTGGTTCAGTGGTTGAGTGCCCCTGAGTTCTATCCCCAGTACCCCACCCCCCAAAAAATAGGGTCTCGCTAACTTGCTGAGCTGGGCTTTGAACTCACGATCCTCCTGCCTCAGCCTCCCAAGCTGCTGGGATTGCAGGCGTGCACCACCACACCCAGCTTCAGTAAATGTTTGTAAAGGGGAATAAATGCATCCAATGTGCCAAAGACCGGGTACCCCAAGTGGACATCAAAACCTGTAATGTACCCGTGTCCATGTGTGACCCAATAAGGGGGAGCCTGGCTTCTCTTGGGGATCTCCTTTTTTTTTTTTTGGTCCTGGGGATTGAAGCCAGGGGTGCTCTACCACTGAGCTGCATCTCCAGCCCTTTTTATTTTTTTATTTTAAGACATGACCTCTCTAAGTTGCTGAGGCTGGCCTCAAACTTACAATCCTCCTCCAGAGTCACTGAGCCACTGCGCCCAGCTCTTGGGGCTTCTTATGTCATCAGGCATGTTCCCAGGTGGCTGAGATGGTTTGGGGGGACTGAGTTGGACCTCTCAGGAACATCCTGGGTCTTTCCTGCCCCAGGATGAGCCAGGGAGGGGTGGCACTTGCTCCCCAAGAGCTATAGACTGAGTCCAGACTGGAGAGCCTTTAGGATCCTCCATCTGGGCCTGCAGGGTCCGGCCACCCATCCGGGCCTCACAGGGCAGGGGCTTGTCCACTCCAGGCTGAGCTGAGGGTCAGACGATGGGAAAGACTGACATTTCTTTCTACACCCCACCTCAAGGACTCTCCCCTAGCTGGACGGAAAGAGGCTGTGCAGGGGCCTGTCCCTCCTATGTGACCAAGGATGTCCCTAACACCTGGGTGACCCCTGTCCCAAGCTGCCCATGGCTCTCTGTGGTCCTCTTTTAATTTGGTTTCCTCTCACACAAAGGAGGGGCCTTGGGTGACAGGGGGCTCTCTGCCCAGGACTGTGCAGCTGTCAGACTGCAACTAGTCTGAGTCACCAGCTGAGTCTCAGCGGTGGACACACCCACTCACCTGAGAGGTGGGCGTGGGGGCCAGTCAGACTGTTCCAGAGGCCACCCCTGTCCACCTCCCCAGTCCCCCTGTGAGTCCCCAGGTCCCTGGGGAGGTTGGGAGAGGTCGGCTGTCCCCGTGTCAGGGCTGCCACGGGAACACGGAGCCCTGGCCTGAGGTTTCAGGGTGCAGGGCAAGGACAGAGGTCAGGCAGGCATTCGATGATGGAGGTGACCTTTGAAAGTCCCTTCCCTGGAAAGAACGTGGGGCTGCCACTTCAATGGATGGGAAAGAGCAAGAATGTCACCAGGAATGAGTGATCACTCAGAAGGAGACTGGGGGCCGGGGTTAAGTGGGGTCAGCCTTATCTCACTGGACGCCCTTTGGTACCGGTGGCTGGGCAAGGCCCAGGGGTGGGGGCAGTTGAGGAGAGCGGTGGGGAGCAGGGGTGGGGACAGAGGTGACTCAGAACAACGCTGATGGGAAACGGGGGAGGGGTGGGAGAAGAGCTGGGGCTTCTGGGTCACCCAGGGAGGGACCCCCGGGAGGGAGGGACCCCAGGAGGGAGGGACCCCCAGGAGGGAGGGACCCCAGGAGGGAGGGACCCCCAGGAGGCTGTTCAGAGGAGCACTTCCCTGTGAGGGTGGGGGGTGGGCTGGAGGGCAGGCAGTTAGCAATAGGAAGCACTTCCAAAGAGCTGAGCTAGAGAAGAGGGGACGGGGCTCCTAAGGTCCATCCTTCTAGAAAGTTCCACAGGACTCACCCTGAAGCAGGAGAGACCACAGCTAGACGGCAGGGCCCAGGAAGGGGTGCTGTGCAGTGAGAGGCACTTGTGGGAGGTGAGGCGGTCTGCGTGGGCTGAGGGCAGAGCGCTGTCCCTGCCTGGGAAGCGCCCAGCCCAGAGATCCTTATCCAGGGCAGGGACAGAACTGGTTTCCCCACTGGCAGCGCCAAGGGGGACAGGACAAGAGGAAGCCCCAGGGTCAGGAGGACAGTGTCCGGCCCAAGACCTGCCCAGGGGGACCCCGGGCAGTTACTAGAACATTCTCAACCCCCT
Organism: Marmota monax; assembly: GCF_021218885.2. Classification (NCBI taxonomy): domain Eukaryota; kingdom Metazoa; phylum Chordata; class Mammalia; order Rodentia; family Sciuridae; genus Marmota; species Marmota monax. The sequence continues at coordinate 606,470 of NW_026694593.1, read as the reverse complement.
CTGCAGGGGCCTCCCTCAGCCTTGCACGGGGGCCCCTTTTCTGCCCAGGACTGATGGACGGACTTTCCTCTCTGTCCACTTGGAGGACCCCGCAGCCCAGGTCCCCCAGTGTCCCTCCGCCCACCTCGCCCAGGTAGAGTGGCCCAGCCAGGAGAAACACCTGGTTGGACTCAGCTCCTCCCTCCCCACCCCCCCAACACGGAGGGCTCCCGAGGTCACCACGGGGAGGGGCAGGGGACCCTCGAGGGCTCTCCAAAGCCAGGTCCCTTTCATCCCCGCCACAAAGGCCGCCACCCCAGGCCCATCCATCTTGTTCCCGCCACAGTGCTCAGGCCGCTCTCTGTGAGGGACCTGGGGTCAGGGGCCTGGCGGGCGCGTCCCCCTCTCCCCCAACCCCGCCTCTGGGGCCTCCCCTGGGCACCTCCTCCCTGCCCAACTTTCTCTCTTGCTTTTATTTAATATTTTTTTTCAGTTCCCGGTGGACACAACATCTTCATTTTACTTGTGTGTGGTGCTGAGGATCAAACCCAGCGCCCCGGGGCGCGCATGCCAGGCGAGGGCGCTGCTGCTTGAGCCACCTCCCCAGCCTGTCTCTCTAGTTTTTGAATTCTCTCTGTCTCTCTCTCTTTTGGTTCTGGGGATTGACCCCAGGGGTGCTTAACCCGGAGCTGAATCCCAGCCCTTTGGATGTTCCACTTTGAGACAGGGCCTCGCTAAGTCACTGAGGCTGGCCTCCGGCTTGGAATCCTCCTGCTTCAGCCTCCCGGTGCTGGGATTGCTGGCGTGGTCCCCACACCTAGCGTTCTCAGTGTTTCTGGTTGTGTCTCCGTGTTTCTCATCCTCTCTTGTCCCTCAGTCTCTATCTTCTGTCCCTTGCAGGCTCCTAAGATGGTTTTCTGGGCCACATCATAGGCATGGAGCTGCTCTGTGTGCCAGGGACTTCGGGGACCTCAGTGTCCTGCTGCCCTAGGCCTCGGTCCTCTCTGCTCTCAGCTACGTCAGGAATCTCTGGGTTTCAACATCAGTGGGCCTCCCCACTCCCGCCTCTGCCACCCCAAGCTACTTATTCCGGTTTCTTCGAGGGGTGGGAGAAGAGGCTTTGTCTCTGCCTCAGTTTCCCCAAGATGCCACCGTAGATTCCCGCAGCCTAACACTATCCCTGCTGTGTGCATCAGACTCCCAGCCTTGGGGGACAGTCCACCAGGTGGCCTTCCCTCGTCTCTGCCTCCACTTTCCTGGGCCTCCCCAGCGGCAGACCTTAGAAGACAAGGGCCAGTGGCCAGGCCCAAGACTCTTCAGCATCTCCTGTGATTGGGCTCTGGGAACTTTGTGCTTCAAAGAAGAGAAGGGGACAGGCATGGTGGCACACGCCTGCGATCCCAGTGGCTTGGGAGGCTGAGGCAGGAGGATCGCCGGTTCAAAGCCAGCCGCAGCAACTCAGTGAGACCCTGTCTCTAAATAAAATATAAAAAAGGGCTGGGGATGTGGCTCAGGGGTTAAGCGCCCCTGGTTCAATCCCTGGTAACAAACAAACAAAGAGAACAGGAGGGGCTGCTCCCGAGATCTTGCAGTTCTGTGGGTGCAGGTAGGAGATGGGGTTCTAGAATCTTCTCCCGGATGCTGTGCAGAGTAAGGACGACGACTTAGTCCCGGGCTCCCAGGACTTAGGTAACGGAAGAGGAGCCCAGGAGGGCCTTGCAGGCGGGCGGGGAAGCTGGAGGGACTTTCTCAAGGTGGAGCCAGGCGGGCCAGCAGGGCAAGGTGCCCCTCCCTGATCTAATCTCCAGGCCGGGCTTGAAGCTCCCGTCATCCCAGGCTGCCTGCGGGAGAGTACAGAGGAGAGTACAGAGGTCCCAGCAGAGGCAGGGACCGCCTGGGAGAAAGAAAGAGGCTCTTGGCCTTTCTCAGCAAGTGTCCCTCTGCCTGCTTAACAACTCGGTTCCAGAAAGAGACAAAGTCGGCGGAGAAGGAAGAGTTGGTGCTTTGGACAAACGCCAGAGGGACTGGGCCTGGGACCTGGGCTGCAGGGAACTGGGGTGGGGGGCACTGTAAGGTGGGAAGGGCAGGCTGGGGTCCATGGGGCCCAGGTGGGTCAGGTGGGAGTCAGGGATGGCTAAGGTGGGGGGAGGTCATGCGCACAGGAGTGGGGAGGGCTCGTGCCGAGGAGTCGAGTTCTAGACCAAACAGAAAAACTGGCACGCAGAAGACCCTCTCAGCAACCAAAGCCGGAAGCCCCAAGGCCATTGGGGGGGACACTGGGATGAACCCAGGGGTGCTCTACCCCTGAGCTGTACACCAAGCCTCCCCCGCTTTTTTTGAGACAGGGTCTTGCTGAGGCTGGGTTCAGTTTGTGATCCTCCTGCCTCAGCCTCCCCAGTGACTGGGATTACAGGCACATGCCTGGCACTTGGCACCATCCACTTTTTAAAAAATCCTTTGATGGCTTCTCACTGCACTTGGAGTTAAATCAGAAACACTTGTGGGGTGCAGTGTCTCACACCTGTAATCCCAGTGGCTCAGGAGGCTGAGGTTTGCAGGTTCAAAGCCAGCCACAGCGACCCAGCAAGGCCCTAGGTAACTCAGCAAGACCCTGTCTCTAAACAGAACATAAGAAAGGCTGGGGATGTGGCTCAGTGGCTAGATGACCCTGGGTTCAATCCCTGGTACCAATCAATCAATAAAACACAGCATGGCCTTCAGGTTCTGCATGGTCCAGCTCCGCCCACCACTCCAGCCTCCCAGAACTCCTGCCAAGGGACACTGGTTGGACCCTAAGTGCTCCTCTGCCTTGGGCCTGTACCCTGTGGCTCCTCTGCTCTTCATTCCCTGAGTCCCTCCAGTACCTTCTCTGCTGACGTCTCTGCTCACCCCCAGTCTAAATGACAGCTGCTGGGTTCTTCTCTCTCCCCACCGCCTTTGTGTTCTTCAGGACACTGACCACATGTTCAATTATGCATTTATCTGGCCATTTACTATTACAATCTCCATCTCTCCTACTAAAGGCCCATTTTCCCCATGAGGCCAGAGAGCCTTTTTATTCAAGTCCCGGCTCCCAGGACCTAGCAGGGTACCTGGCTTTTAGGGGGCTCTCAGGAAACAAACGGGATGAATAAATGAGACAGCCCCACATCCCCCCAAGCCTCTTCACGAGCGCTGGGTGCTGTGTCCCCACTCTGGCCCTCCATCCTCTACAGCATGACCTTCCAGGGGCAGAAGCAGGCGGCCCTAGCCCCAGGGCACCCTGGTGTTGCAGGAGAGGAGACTCTTCGCTGACACAGAGGCCATGAAGCATGCCCACTGTGGCACTGGCCAAGGAGAGGCCACTCGGGGCCATTGTGCCGGGAGCTAAGCTCTGGAGACACTGAGTGCCGAGGGGTCCAGGAGGCAGAGAACTTTTTTGAAGGAATGAATGCAGGAGGTGGAGGCCACGTCTCAAAGGCCTCTTTACCAGGCTGGACTTTATTCTGGACCTAAAGAGGTGGACTTCATTATTTATTTACTTGGGGGTGCTGGGGATGGAACCCAGGGGCACTTAACCACTGAGCCACATCCCTATCCCTTTTTATTTTGGGACAGGGTCCTGTTAAATTGCTTAGAGCCTCGTAAGTTGCTGAGGCTGCCCTCAAACTGGTGAATCTCCTGCCTCAGCCCCTGAGTCGCTGGGATCACAGGTATGTGAACCCATGCCTACCACGCCTGGTCTTTTTTTTTTTTTTTTTTTTTTGACGTTGCCCAGGCTGGCCCCAAACTCATGGGCTCAAGTGAACCTCCTGCCTCAGCCTCCAGAGTAGCTGGGACTACAAAGCTTTTTCTACCATGCCCAGCTAAATTGCCATGGGGAGACCAGGGGTTGAACCCAAGGCCGCTCCACCACTGAGCTTCATCCCCAGTCCATTTTTCTATTTCATTTGGAGACAGGGTCTTGCTAAGTTGCCTGGGCTGGCCTCACACTGGTGATCCTCCTGCTTCAGCCTCCCTGGTAGCGGGGACTGCAAGTTGGGCCACCGCACCTGGCTTACATGCAGATTTTAAGGCAGGGAGGGACAGTGGCAGAAATGGGCTTGTCTTGAGGAGGGCCGAGTGGCAGGGTGACAACCTCTTGCCCAGAGACCTAGCAGGAGCAGGGCCAGCTTGTGGGTGTGGATGAGCTTATCTGGAACCGAGTGGGGGACCAAGGCCAGGCCCATGGCTTGAGACCGGAAGAGGAAAGGGACAACTGGGGAGACGGAACGGTGTCACCACCGTGGAAAACATGAGAAGTTGGGTCCCAACCTGAGCGACTGAAACATGAATCCGGGGGAGGAGTCCGGGTCACTCACTGACCCCTGCTGCATGAGCCAGAGACAATTGTTTTTTTCAAGCTTTTTAATAAAATTAACAAATAAATATTCTAAACCCTACTGGCTACAGGAACAAAGAGTGGACGCCAGAGGGCCAGGCCTTGTCACTTAGACCCTCAGGTCCCCTCATAGGAAAATAAACTGCTGGGGACTGGGTGGGGGCTGGGACTGCAGATCTGGGGAGGGGCGGTGAGGCCGGAAGGGGTGACCTGGGCTCTCGCAATCCCTCCCTCTTTGTTGGCATAAGGGAGGGGTCAAGGGGTCCAAGAAAGCAAGACCCTGCAAGAGGCATCCCAGCCACCTCAGAGGTGACCTGGGTGAGGGAGAGCTAGCCTAGGAGAGCATGGGGGGAAGGCAGTGCCCGGGGGGCCGGGAAGCAGGGGTGGCTTGGGGGAGGGCGGGTCTGGGCCGCTCACTCTCGAACGTAGACCCTGGTGCACACCACGTCATCCGCTGTCATGGTCTGAAAGAACAGGAGAGATTTTTAGCCTGGGAGAAGCTTGTGGCTTTGCAAGGGGAGGACGAGGGGAGGGTACGCTGCTCGCCCTGGGGTCTGGAGTTGCTTCCCCCCACCCCCCACCCAGGACCAGAAGGAGGGAGCTGGTCCCAGAAGGCTCTGCATCATTTGAGGGAGAAGGCAGTGCAGCAGGCTCTCATCCTCCTCCCCACCCAGGGAGAGCCCCCGGAGACTGCCAGGGCCCCTCAATGCACATCTTGTGCTCTGCACAAAAGGGACACCATTTCTTTTTCTTTTCTTTCTTTTTCTGTACCAGAGATTGAACCCAGGGCTGCTTACCCACTGAGCCTCACCTCCAGCCCTTTTCTATCTTTTATTTAGAGACAGGGTCTTGCTGAGTTGCTTAGCACCTCACTAAGTTGCTGAGGCTGGCTGTGAACTTGCCATCCTCCTGCCTCAGCCTCCAGAGCTGCTGGGATTACAGAGGGGTGCCACTGAGCCCCGTAAGGAGCCCCATTTCTAAGGCAAGCTGTGTACGACAGGGGCAGCTTAGACCCATCCGAGCAGCCCCATCTGGAGGGCAGGGGACTAACCGTGTGTGTCCTTTCTTTCTAGAGCTTCCCAGGGAATCTCGAAAGGTGGCACTGGGTTTTCTTAGTCGGGAGGGGGGGACTTACCAGGATCAGCTCCCCGTCATTGGTCAGTTCTCTGGTCCACGAGGTCTTGGGGCCCTCTCCCTTCAGAAGTCTCTGCTCACAGACCATTTTGTTCTCCGTCTCCCATTTTACCAGGCTCTGCAAGGAACAGGTGACCAAGTGACTCGGACTGTGGCAGGAGCCATGCAGTGAGAGGAACAAGGAACGGCCCCCCCTGCCGCCCCCATTCCCTAGGATCTCCTCCATGGGGAGCAGAGGAGGAATCCGGGAAATCTGGGGCAGTGCCACGTGGAGGGACAGGGCAAGAGATGCCACAGGCTGGAGGACCCTTCCTGGCACTCACCTTACAGGGTCTCCCATCCACAGTCTGCTCCTCAAACTCCTCCCCGATCTTGAAGTTGATCTCCGTGGTGCGCACGGTGGTTGAGGTTTTGATGTAGAAAGTGTCTCCGTCCTGTTTGATCTCCACTGCTGGCTTGGACGCTGCAGCCACCGCGATCTTCCTCAGCATCACATTCACCCCTGCAGGAGAGGGAAGGGGACAACTGTCACACACACACACACACACACACACACAGACAGCTGGAGCAGTGACCTGGGGCTTGACCTGGGGAGGCAGCTTACAGGAGATGCTGGGGGTGAAAGATGATAGGTTTAGGGAGGAAGGGCAGGGAAGTGTGCCCTGTTCTAGCTGTGGCCACACCTTGTTGAGTCAGCAGGCCTGACTGGGGCTTCCCAGCTCTGTGCCCCAGAATCTTCAGGGACAGCTTGTCTGGGCTCCCACCCGGCAAGCCTCCTGCTGCAGGCTGCTCACCTCATCTGTCCTCTCACTGACCCTGGCTGGAGACCTCCTGTAGGGTGGCTCCTCAGTCACTGGGTGTGCCCTGCCCCTACCCCCACCAGGTCCAAGCGCAGGGCAGACCCAGGAACTAGGGACAACCTCCCTTTTTGCCCTAACTACCCACCCTAGCTGGAGCTAGGTAGGTCTTTTTTTTGTCCAATTTCTGCCCTCCCCCAGCAAAACCAAAAAAAAAAATTAAGAGCAGGGATTCTCAGCAGAGGGCGAGATGGAGGAGCTCTCTCTCTACAGAATGGCCTGCTACCAGCCTGGGGAGTCAGAGGCTCTGAAGTAAGATCTATTTGGCTGTGATTTTTCTCCTGGCACAGTCCCCCCTCTTAGGCTAGGTAACCCTTGGTTTAACCTCTCTGAACTTTAGATTCCTTAATTGTAAATTGGAAATTATCCTCCTTGCAAGTTCTCAAGTAGAATTTGATGCATATGGAGCCAGGCGTGGTGGTGCACGCCTGTAATCCCAGCAGCTTGGGAGGCTGAGGCAGGAGGATCTCAAGTTCAAAGGCAGCCTCAGCAACTTAGTGAGGCCCTAAGCAACTTAGGGAGAACCTGTTTCAAAATAAGACACAAAAAGGGCTGGGATGTGGCTCAGTGGTTAAGTGCCCCTTGGTTCAATCCCTGGTACCAAAAGAAAAAAAAAAAAAAAGCATGTTTAGGATCTAGTATACATAGTGTCAGGCACACTTGTAAGTTTTCAGGAAATGAAGATGGGTGCATTGGCACATGCTTGTGATTCCAGCTACTCAGGAAGATGAGGCAGAAGGATTGCAAGTTCACGGCCAACCTGGGCAACTCAGCCAGACCCTGTTTCTCAAAATAAAAGATAAAAAGGATTGGGGATAATAGCTCAGTGGTAGAGTATCGCTGAGTACCAAATAAAAATAAAATAAAAAAGGGCAGGGGATATAGCTCAGTGGTAGAGTGGCCCTGGGTTCAATCCCCAGCACCAAATACCAAAAAAAAAAAAAAAAATCTTCTTCAGGAAGTGATAACTATTGTTACTGGTTGTATTATTTTTTCTGATAAAAGAAAGGCTCCCCTCCCCCGCCAAGAAAGTCAGATCTTGGGCTCAAAGTTCCCTGCATTAGCCTCCCTGTTCCTTGGCCTTTCTGGAAGGTCCCCATGCCTCCTGGCCCTCAGGAGAGCTCCCTTCTCCCCTGAGAAATGAAAAAAGGGACCTCCATGCTGATGTGTCACCTGCCCCTTGATCCCCCATGCCACCCTGGGATCAGGCCTTCTCGCTCAGCCTCTGTGGACTCTTTGGGCCCCCATATGCTTTCTCTCTTCTCTGCTCCCCAGTTATGAAGAGCAGTGGGGAGACAGGAGAGAGCACCCTTCAACAAGAAGCCAAGCCGTGGGAGCACCTCTGCAAGGACAGGCCCAGGTCCAAGCCTTACACCCCACGCCCACTGCACACAGCCCGGTGGAGTCCTCCATCTTTTAAGGATGCAATAGGAAGGGTCCACTCCCGCCCTCCTCCAGATCTGGGTCCTTTTCTCCAGCATCAAAGCAGATTCATCCTATTCCAAACAGAAGGAGAGGAAGGGAGGAAGCGCCTCCGGATCCCCAGAGCCCCACTTTTGGTACATTTCCAGGTCCAGTTGACTTTGTAGAGGAGACACACCCCACCCCATCTTCGTAGACAAAGAAGTTACTTTGCTATCTGTTGCTACCTAGGAAGTCCACCTGCGATCTCACTGCTATCTTTACTGCTGAGTAACAGAATCAGCTGTGCAGGCCTTGGCCATCATACTGGATGGTCTGGACAAACATTCCCCAAATACCTGAGCATCCCTCACCAGGAAATGGACAAGGGGATGGGAAGGGACATGGGGGCCTGCAGGGGCAGGGCTGGGTTCAGAGGAAGCAGCCCTCCAGCCAGCCCCTGGTGGCCATGGCGCTGGGCCTGGCCCAGTGGACCTTGGCTGACTCAGGACAGTGTTTTTCTAAGGGGTCTGTTTTCAATCTGCCCCCTATGGAGGTCTGAGGAGGGCACGTGGCTCTGAGAGACCCTGTGGGGAGAACAAACAGACTGAAGAGACAGCGGGACTGGGCTCTGGATCTCATTCTCCAGCTGGGGTCTCCACCTCCAGCCACTGGGGAGAGAGGGCCAGAATCCAGAGCAGCCAGGGGAGGGAGGGGCATCTGTGTTTCCAAAGGGAGAACTCCTATGCTCTGGTCTTCAGTCTTATCAAGGGCAGAGCAAGAAGACTGACAGGAATATAAGAAGTGTTGAGGTGAAGCTGGGCGAGGCGGTGCGCGCCTGTGATCCCAGCAATTCAGGAGGCCGAGGCAGGAGGATTGAAAGTTCGAGGCTGGTCTGTGCAACTTATCAGACCCTCTCTCAAATAAATAAATAAATAAATGTGTGTGTGTGTGTGTGTAGATAGATTTATACACACATACATTTAATAATTAAAACCAGGCTGAGATGAAACTCTGTGGGTTTAATTCCTAACAATGAAAAAAAAAATTGCAGTTAGACAGCAGTCAAAAGTAAGAGCAAGGAAAGATGGAAATCCCTGCTCTCCTCACAGCAATCCTGAGGTCCAGACTCGTTCCCACAGCCTCCGGCTCTTCAGGGAGTGCCCTCTCCCCCACCTCAGCCCAACCAGGGTCTCTATTGGGTCCAGCAGTGGAAGGCACTCCTACCCTCGGGCTCCAGAGCTCCTGGCTCTCTTCCCACTTGCAGGGTCCCTTAATTAAACTCCAGCTCTTCCCGGATATAGCTCCCAGGAATCAAGCCCCGACTCTGTCCCCTTCCCCAGACTCTCTGGCCCAGTCCCACCCCAGACGATAGGCAGAAGGTGGCCTGGAAAATTGGCAGGCCCCTCTGGGTGCACTGGGCTTTCCCCACCTGTGACCACCACAGCCGGCTGGGCTGCAGTCCCGGAGGCGGGAACCGGATTTTCGGAAATGGGAGATTGGGGTTTCACACGAAGCCATTTGTTGAAATCCAAGAAAGTGATAATTATCCAGAGCGATTTTAGGACTCTGGACTGCTTGCTGTAGGAAAATATTTGTCTCACAGATGGGGGCGGGGTGGGGTGTTGAGGACAGCGGAAAGCGCAAAAGGGGGAGGGGGAGGGGGCGCTGGGGCAGCGGATCACCAGGTGGCCGGGCCGGCGCGGAGGGTAGAGAACCTGTCCCGAGGATTGGGTTACTGGCGGGGCCTTGGGGAAGGAGGCTGGAAGGTCTCCAAGGACCCAGCCTCCCTCCCAGAGCCAGGTGTCCCGGTCAATGAATGGGTCAAGGAGCCGGCTTGGCGAACCCCCTCCCGCGACCAACCTCGTGTTTCTGGTTTCTCCTTGATTCACAGGTTGAGTCACCGCTGGAGCTGGCACGGGTGGGCGCCCCGCCGGAGAAAGCAGGATTTAGGTGGCCGGGCCCAGTGCCCCGGGGCCCAGGCGACCCGATGTCCCTTTCTCCGGAGGCAGGCGCCCAGGCGCTCGCGCCCTGACTCGGTTCCTTTTCTTTCCCGTCCCTACCTCTCCACCTCCGAGGACTCCAGCGACCCCCTGGCCTCTCCCGAGTGCTCGGAGACCTCCTTACCCAGCGCTTTGAGCAAATCCTCGAAGTTTTCCGATCGGATGATCTTCCAGTTGCCGGAGAAGTTGGGCATGGTGGTGGTGGTGCGGGCGGGGGTTCCCTCGAGGAGAGCCCTGGACGCTGAGTCGCTTTTAATCGAAATAGACGTCGCCGCCGCCTTCGCCGGAAGGTGAGACTCAATCACCGAGACCGTCCGAGGGCAACCCCAAAGCTGGCCTGGGCTCCAGCGCGGGCAGCTTTTATACCCCGCGCGAGGCCCGCCCCTGCCCAGGAATTAGGTGGCCCCGCCCCCGCTCCGCCCTCCCGCCCACCTGGGGGGCCCTGAGCCCCCGCTGCCAACCTCGCGTCTCGTTCCACCCTCCCACCCAGTCTCCTTCTAGCCCGGTGGGTGAGTTTTCTGGAGGCTGAGCTAGCCTCCTCCGCCAGCAGGAGGATGGCGCGGGGAATGGAAGGCGAGCGTTTGCATCGCGATCTCGGGCGGAGGAGGGGTCGCCAGATGCTCGGATCTCGCGTGCTGCAGAGCAACCGAAGGGTCACGTCTCGCCTCTTTCGCACCGGTCCCCAGCTTGACTCAGACCTGGACTCTCCCTCTTCCGTACTGATCCCCATGCCTGACACACGACGACCCCACTAGAATGAGCCCCAGTTTTTAAGCTAGAAATGGAGAAGGAAACGGGCAACCGAACTTGGCCTCCAGTGGAGCCCGAACTGATTCATTCGGGATAGTTTCGAGCTCCAGAGGCCTGGGGAGCCCTGGAGGTCGGTACAGCCCGGGGTTCCGGGGTCAGGCATCTGAGCGAGGCAACGGCGCCCCCTGCTGGAACGACGCGACCAGGCCCGGAGGGGGTTGCAAGGTCTCCCCACCCCGAGATTGGGCTTTGGTTTGGGGTAGTGCCTGGGGACCCTCGAAGTGGGCGAAAGGAGGTTCACTGCTCTTAATGCACTGGACGGACATCCAGGGGTTAAGCGGGAGCCGGGGGAGCGAGGCTGGGGAGGGCAGAGGTCACCACCAATCACTTGACACGAGCTCTTTATTAAGGCGCTTTCTCTGCGGTTGCGCTCCCCCTGCCCGAGAGGGGCCAGGGAGGGGGAGCCCAGACAGAGGTGCAGAGTCTCGCTACCACCTAGGTTGGAGAAAAAGCCTGGGTGCCCAGGGAGGGGGCGGAGTAGGGTCTCAGGTGTCACCTTTCTGAGCTGTAAATCTGGCGGAAGGAGCGTCGGCCCCTTGGCGAACGACTTTGAAGTGGGAGATCAAAGGTGGGGGTGTGGGGCACAGCTTCCCGCGGAGACCCGAGGGGGTAGTGACGAGACCCCTGGAGAGAGCCGCAGGACAGAGAAACCGAGCTGCGGAGAGACGGACAGCCTCGGAGATGGGCGCGGAGACCCGGGGCCGGAAACCGCAGAGGAGCTGAGCAGGACCGGTGCAGAGCCTGGAGCGGGAAGAAGGTCCCCTCCTCCAGCGCCCAAGGGCCCTGCAGCGCTCCTGCCCAGCTGCTTGCACCCCACTGCCCCCACACCCCATTTTCCAGGGCTCGCTCTTCAGCTCTTTCTAAGGCGGGACGAAAACCCCCACAAACGGTCCCAGCCCTATGTCCCTGCCTGGCCCCTCCTTGCCAGCGTGGCCAAGGGTGGAGCAGGAAGGCTGGCAGATCTCGCAGCCCTCACCCTTAGGACGCAGGAACAGTCCAGGGACCAGGGGGCTGTGCGGGGCTGGGGAGGAGATGGGAGGGATGGAACCAGAGGAGAGGCCTTTCGGTGTTCTGGGGATCGGGCTTCTGCGACAGAGGGAAATCTCACTAATGGGTGTGTTGAACTAAGCAGCAGAGGGATGGAGGTTGTGGTGCCAAAAGGACTTCTAGCTGCCCCCCCCCCCCCCCCCGCGCAGTAGCGGATCACCCGGCAGATAGGGAGAAGCCTGTCTCTTCCTCTTAGGCCTGGTTTTAGAGGTCCAGGTTTTGTGTGGGAGAGCTGATTCCGAGGTGAGGTGGGTGTCTGGGCTTCTGGGAAGACAGACAAAACAGAGGTGGTGGAAGGAAGGGGGCCCCTGGGGAGGGCTTAGGGCCTGGGTTTGCAGGCACAACCGAGTTCCTCCCCCACCCTCCGGGTTCAGCGTCGCTGTAGGTAAAGGGAGGGAGGGGGATTAGGTTCTGACAGTGAAATCCGGCTCCTAGCCAAAGGGATGAGGACAGAGTGGAGGAGGGAACATGTCGAAAACAGACTCCTGCTGCCCCTCCTTTCCCCTCACTCCTCCCGTCTCCTCTCCGTCTCTCCCAAGGTCATTATGTCCACTCGGGTCCACTCTAGCCCCTGAAGCCCCCAGCTGGAAGAGTCTAGTCTCCTAGTGGGCATCCCTCCTGCAGAAGAGCCAGGGCAGCCACCCCCACCCCCTAGCCTTGTGACTAAGGATGTTGAAAGCTCAGCCCTGGGCTGGGGGTGGGGGCGGGTAGTTCAGTGGTAGAGCCCTTGCCCAGCATGTTGGGGCCCCAGGTTCATCTCCACTGTAGCAAAACAAAGAAACATAAAACCTCACCCAAGGATGCCTAACCCTAGGAGGTATGTCCTCTGGTCCCTTAAGGCTCGCACAGGGGAGCACAGGCGGGATGGCTTGGCTGGGGAGGTTGGAGTCAGAGAAAGGGCTCCCTGGGGTGGGGGCAGGGAGGCCTGGGCCCACTCCCCTCCCCTCCCTTCACTTCCCCTCTCCCCCACAACCAGCCAACTGGCCAGGATTTCCAAAGAGACAGAAGTGAGACAAAGAGAAGTCGGGCTGGGAGGGGAATTCTTTCCAGATGTGAGTGTTTGCGGTTTGGCAGCTCCCGGCCTGAGCTCCAGCGCCAGCACCCCAACCCTGCTGAGGGAGGAGGGTAGAAGGTCCAGCGCAGGGTGCTGGAGCTGGAGGTCTCAGCCTCTAGCAGCCCTATCACCCCAGGGGAACAGCAGGCACAGGAAGGTGTTTAGGGGAGATGCTGGGGAAGGGGATTGGGGGACAGACGGGGAGGAGTGGGAGACGGAAAGGGGTGGGGGGCCGGCCGGGGAGAGGGAACTAACAGAGATGGATGGGAGAGCCTAGGGGCAAGGGGCAGGGGCTTGGAACCTGGCAGTGGGGAGGACTGGGCCAGCATCAGCCAGTCACAAACAACTGGCTTTAATTTCCCGCTGGGATCAATAAGGAGAAGGAATTTCCCAGTGTCCTGGCCTTTTAATTACGACCAAATCTGCTACAGACCTGCCCCAGGCGACTCTTCCCCCCTTCCAGGGGCCTTGGTCGTGCCCCTCTTGGGGCTCCCCCAGGAATGTGGAGACTCTAGTGGGGGGAAGGGTTCAAAGTTGATGAGAAAAGCCGGGTAGGGGTAGCCAGGCGGGATGGGAGTGGAGAGGCAAGGAGACAGACACTTGGGAGGGTTAGCAAGGGCCATTGGGGAGCTTTGTTCCGTTGTAAAGTGCCTGGGAGGAGAGTTTTGCCGGTTTTGCACTGGCCAGCCAGAGTGGCGATGGGCAGGGTGAGGGGTGTGTGGGTGGGGTAGATGTGTACAAGATTGAGGGGTACAGAGCTTCTAAGAGGAGACACCCCCACCCCGCTCATCACTCCCTTGAGTCTGGGTGTGGGGAGAGGGACCACCCAGTTCAGCACTGGGAAGGGAAGGGTTGACTGCAGATGGCAAGAGTGGGCGAGTCCTGAAGCCCCCACCCACACCCCCAACCAGGACCGGGGAGATTCTCTGGCCAAAGTCAGCACTTGCAGAGAGCCTCACCCCAGCAGTGTTACTGCATCTGCTGGGTCAGAGGGTTTGCTGGCTGAGACTCAGGTAGAAATTAAACCCAGGTGGGGCTGGACACCTGGGGCTTGCCACTCAGCCAAGTGGGCTGCCAAGAAAGCAGGACTTTACAGAAGACAGGGAGGCCCGCGAGCCACTGGGACGAGATGGTTGCTGCCTCCTGGCCCCTGAGCCCTGAGGCTTCGGTGCCGCAGAGCACAGACTGCCGCATTCTCTGCTCAGTCTGCTCTTGTCCTTTGTACAGAGGGGATTGAATCCGGGGCCCTCTGTCACTGAGCTACATCCCCAGCCCTTTTTATTTTTTTTATTTTGAGACAGGGTCTCACTAAGTTGCCGAGGCTGGCCTCAAACTTGCAATCCTCCTGCCTCATCCTCCCCGGGTCACTGGAATTATAGGCGTGGGTCACCATGCCCTGTGCCACCTTCTTACCTGTCTCTCTGGGTTCAGGAACCCAGCTCTTTTCAAATTTTGATTTGCATCCCACCTCCACCCCGCGGAAATTGCCATTGAAGCAGATTGGATGGGAGTTAGACCAAAAAGGTCTCTAGTGACAGGAAGTGGAAGGGTCAGAAGACAGGGTCAGAGACCTAGAAGGCAACTCATTTCCTAGAAACATTTGAGCACAGGAGATCCTGCGGACTAGGGAGGGTAAGGGCAGAGAATCCTGAGGGACCCAGAAAGAGAAAGTCAACTCAAAGACAGGGGATGACGGTGACCTCCAGGGCCAGCCTGGAGCCTGGCAAAGGGAAGCAAGTGCGGCCCAGGAGGGTCGGCATGGCCGACTGTGCTAAGGAGGGGCCGCAGGCAGGCGGAGAGGGTCCGCGCAGCCAGCACCCAGGCGGAGCCTCTGTTGCTCTTGGCTCGGTGACTCTTTCCCAGCCCCAGCTGCCAACGCTGTCCTCAGGGCTGGGCTGGGCTGGCTGAGCTGAGGGAGAAGGTGGGGACGCACTGCACTGGCTAAGGACATGTCCAGACTGAGACTCAGTCCCCTGGATGAAGACTGTGACCTGCAGTTAAACTCTGCTTGGCTTTAAGATCCAGTTTCTAGGGCCAGACCCCTGTGCCACTCCCAACCTCTGCCCCTTAACCCCTGGCAGCCCAGGGGCAGGAGGGACAAGTTGGGAGCCATGACAGGTTTGGCAGACCGGATGCCGGAGTTTGCATGGCACCTGGGAAAGCGGCCACCGTGGAAAAGATGCGCAGACTGCAACCGGCTGCCATCCCTGCCCAAGACGTTGCCATCCCCTGAGGATGGGAAATGGAGGGAGACTGGGGATCTGACTCTCCATCCCGTGCAGCGCTGAGATGATCTGGAGTTTTTGGAGGAAGAAGGGGTGGGGGAGGGGGCCGCAGGCTGGTGGGCACAGGGCCAGATATCCAGATCCTGGAATTGAAGAGGAAAGAGAAGCAGGAGGGGAGCAGGGCCAGTCCCTCCAGGAGGAGGACTAAGAGGGGCCAGGCTCTGGGCTTTGAAATTCTGGACGGGGCACAGAAAAAGGACATTGGACTCACTGTCTCTGGGGACAGGGTAGAAGGGCTGACAGGTCAGCCCCTGGAAGGAGCTCAGCCAGCTTGGGCAGAGCTCTTCTTCAGGGCTCCTTGGGGTTCCTATTTCTTGTTTCTCTCAAACCCCCAAAAGCAGCCGTTGTCTGCGGACAATGGAACCCAGTAGCTTATTCCCCAACCAGACCGGCTGGTGGCTCTGGAAGGAGAATGGGTTCCCAGGATTGATAATAAGGACAGTTTCCCTAACCCCAGGCCCTGCCTGTTGCAGAGCAGACCTAGGCTTAGCTCCTAGGCTAAGAGCCAGAGGGCAAGACTCCCCAGAAGCAGTCTGCAGTATAAAAAGCTTGGATGAGGGAGGGTCCCCAGGGGCCCTGATTCCCATCCCCTGCCCAGACCCTGCCATCTTCAACGGGCAGGGATGAGAAGGGCTACAGGAGTTCAGAGTCTGGCCCCTCAGCCAGGGTGGGCCCTTGTCCTTCCCATGACCCCCACCCCACCCCTCCTCCTAGCAGAGCTAGAGATGGACGGCAGGCAGGGGAGGCCCCAGACTGACCTAGAACTAATGGCTTTCTCTGGGCAGCTCAAACAAAATGGGAAAAAAGATGTGTGAGGTGGGAAGCTCCGATTTCCTTTCCCTGCGGGCGCCAGCTCTGGAAAATGTCAGCTGTCAAAGAAAAGACGGAATAATCCCCTGCCTCCCCCTACCCAGGTCTCCTGCCCCATCCCATCCACCAGGGCCCCGCCTGCCCAGGTTCCCAGAGGACTCGAGCGGAGGCCTGTGGGTTTCAGTTAGCCAGGCTGTAGGTGCCCACCCTGATGAAACCCCCTCCATCACTGCGACTCCCCACCATCCTGGGGCAAGCAGTGTATTCTGAGCTTTGGAACTTGGGATGGGCAGGGACTTGCTCCTGGGCGATCAAGGAAGCCAGCAATACCTGCCTTTCACAGCTATAGGCCTCACCGCCATGGTCTCACACCTCCCAAATCCCAGAGCTCAGGGACTAGCACCACGTTTCCAGATGATCCAGAATATTTGTTAGTCAGTCTCCCCTAGAGCCAGCACTAATTGGCCTATGGTCAGAGCCATGCTGGGGACAGGACACTCAGTGGGAGCAACTTTCTGGTTGCTTTTGGGCACTTGTTGACCCCGTGGGTTAAGTCTCCTCGTATACTGCTGGACCCTCCAGGTGCTAGGTTCCTAGGAGCCCCAGGGAGCTGGGTGGAGGAAGCCCCTGCCTTGGAGAGAGAGAGAGAGAGAGAGAGAGAGAGAGAGAGAGAGAGAGAGAGAGAGAGAGAGAGTGTGTGTGTGTACATGAACATGCACCTAGTCCAAGAGCAAGCCCTTTCCCCAGTCCACCCTCCCCCACTTCAGAAAACTTTCCCAAGAAATACCCACTCTGCCAGCCCAGGCTGTGCCTCGAGCTGCCAGGCTGGATTGTCTGCCTCAGCCTCCTGTGGTCCTGGGTGTGGGCTCCCTTCCCTCCCAGTTCCCAGGGCACAGGCAGTCATTGCCTCCTTCCTCCTTCGGTTATGATTTGGATCCTTCTCATGGAATCTTTCCAAAGAAGCGACCAAGCAGGATTCCACAGCGTAGAAGGGAGTGAAGGGCCTGGCTTTTGAGGAGCTGCTGTGGCCTGGGGTGCCGGAGGATGTACGTTGCTAAAGCTGCAGGTGCTCTGACAGGTCAGGGCAAGGTTGGTCATAGGCACTGGCCTGGGAGAGTGGCACTTACTCAGTGTCCTCCGCTGTGCACAAGCTTTCCATGTGCTGTCCTGGTCTGTTGGATTCCAAAACATTGTTCTTAAACATTTCAGAATGGAATTTGGTTGAGCTGAAAGAGGATTAAGGTGTGCTTGTCTTTCTATGCCAGATTCTTAAAAATACTTTCTTTCTCTCCCGCTCCCCTACCTCTCTCAAAATCCTGGGCATTATCTTTTTGTGTGTGTGTGGTGCTAGGGCTTGAACTCAGAGCCTCCTGCATACTCTGCAAGTGCCCAGCCACTGAGCTTCAGCCCCCATATACACCCCTTCAAAGAAAGCATAGAGTTGGTGGCAACCCTAATAAGATTGGAAGGCATAAAGAAAAATAAAGAAGACGGGCACATGGCACATGCCTGTAATCCCAGCAACTTGGGAGGCTGAGGCAGGAGGATCACAAGTTCAAGGCCAGCCCAGGTAACTTAGCAAGGCCCTGTCTCTGAAAGGACCAGGATAGCTACTCAATGAAAGAGAACATGCTAGCTCTTTGTCCATAAAATAAAATTCTAAAAATCCTCAGAAAGAAAAAGGTCTGGGGATGTAGCTCAATGGTAGAGTGCCCCTGGGTTTAACCCACAATACCACACCCCCCTCCCCAAAACAAACTTGTTAAATTGCAAAATCACACTTGGAGCCCAGTATCAATGCAACACACTCTGCTGTTAAGTTGTGTGCTGTGTGGTGGACTTTTTTTTTTTTTGGTACCACGTACAAGGGATTGAACCCAGGGACAAACTACTAAGCTGAGCCACATCCTCAGCCCTTTTTTCTCCTTTAGACAGGGTCTCACTGAGTTGCTTAGGGCCTCACTAAGTTGCTAAGTCTGGCTATGAACTCATGATCCTCCTGCCTCAGCCTCCTGAGCCACTGGGATTACAGGAGTGTGCCACCGGGCCCAGCTGGTGGACTTGAACTACAGTATAAGGTAAATTAAAAATGCTTTGTGGACTACAAGAGGATATTGTACTACGCACTATAGATGGAGGCATTCATATATAACCTGGCACATCACATTCACACAATTGTCTCTGAATTTGAACTTAGACTAATGTGCCTTGAGGCAAGATCATAATTACAGTACTGTTGATCTTT
Source organism: Marmota monax (assembly GCF_021218885.2). Taxonomy (NCBI): domain Eukaryota; kingdom Metazoa; phylum Chordata; class Mammalia; order Rodentia; family Sciuridae; genus Marmota; species Marmota monax. The sequence goes on along the minus strand of NW_026694593.1, from coordinate 588,485 downwards.
CCCATTGTCAGCTCTAATCATCTGTTAAACTTGGAATCAAATGAGTCCTCCTTGGAGCCTCTGCCGATAGATCAGAGGTTCTTCAGGTAGAGGATTCAGTAGGGCCATCCCAAAATACTTGTCCCCTTTACCCTTTCAAGAAACATTTTGCCAAATGGAGTTTAGCAAATATGTTTGGTAGGATGTGACTCTCACCCTCTCTTTTCCTACATCATTTGCAACAAAGGCTCTTTGAACCTTATATGGGCCAGGAGTGGTGGCACACACCAGTCATCCCAGCTACTTAGAAAGCTGAGGCTGGAGGTTTGCAAGTTGAAGGCAGCCTTGGCAACTTTGCAAGACCCTGTGCCAAAATAAAAAACAAAAAGTGCTGGGGATGTAGGTCAGTGGTAAAACACTGCTGGGTTCAATCCCAGTATTGCAAAAAAACAAAAAGAAAAAAGAAAATCTCCTTATGTCATGTAAAGTAAGCATACTGAGAGCTTGGATTTGTTCTGCATATTCTGTCAGAAGTGACAGCATAAGGCAGACAGGACTTGTTGAGATTCAGACAGCAATCCACAATGGGGCTTAGATGAAGTCAGGACCCTGGGCAGAGTGACAGAAAAGGAAAGGAACTAAAATATAGTCGGTCCCAGGCACCCTCTCGAGGTAACCTGGACTCTGATCATAAAGTTTGCTGAGGGTGACCAATTAAATTCTGCGAGGCCCTCCATCTTCCAGGTTCTTGGTGAGCACAAGCAGACTGAACTCTTTCCAACAGGGTACTCAAGAGAAACCAGGTGCCTTTCTACACACTGAGTGGGTGGTGGGTGGGGCAGAAAAGTCAGTAACTACTTTACCATGACACAAAGCCAGTTTTGTTTTAGCTGATAAGAATTCTGAAGACTGATGCTAAAGACTTTCCCAGTTTGCTGATCACATGCGCTTCTAGGTTTTGCTGTGACCTTCCTGGATCATTCCCACTTAGAGCTGTGTAAGGGGGCAGGGGGCTGGCACCTCTCCATGAAGCTAGGACATTACAGGTCAGGCCTCACAGGAACCACCTTGCTCCTGTGCGAGTGAACCCTATAGTGCAGCACACAAGGACCAGGCTGTCTTGGGGCTGGTTTGGCTGCAGCAATTTCCCTTCCGCTGGCAGTCCTGGCTGCCTCTGGCCCCTGGCATCAGACCAGCTTCTCAAGAGAGCACAAGTCCTGGTTGTCCATTTGGAGTCTTGCATTCTCTCAAGTCAAAATGCAGACAGTAATCCCGGACACAAGGTCAGACCCGTGACTCACCTTCCCAAGATGAGGGTGTGTACCACCAGGAAGAGCTGGCAGCAGGACCAGGCTGGCGTCACCAAGCATCCTTCCTCCCCCACTCTGTCCCTCCCTCATGCCCACTGAATCATTCTCTGCCTTCCTGTCCTGGTCATGCATCGTCCATGTCAGGATATTTTCATGGTTCAGGTGTCATTTTGGGTGTGCTGGTTGATGTGTGGTTGGGACCAGGACAAGGCATCATGTGTGTGACTTGGGTTATATACCAAGGCTTGGTCAATGCTTCTCCATGACTTCCAGCAGAGAGAAGCCTCAGTTAGTGTCACCCACAAGGACCCCAGGGCCCTCACAGAACTATACAATGCCACAGTCCCTATGACAATGCTATTTAATGTGAAGTCAAAAACAAACTAAAAACCCCGCCAGGTGGGGACATAGCCCAGTGGTAGAGTGTTTGCCCAGCGCACATGAGGCTGGGTCAATTGCCAGCACCACAAAAGGAATCGGGGGGGGGGGGGAGAAATGACCACACAACTGTTTTCCATTATAAAAATTTATCAAAGAGATCATCTGAGTTTTAGACGCTTGGTTTAGCAAAGGTAAAAGACTAAAAACAGAAAACAAAAACATTAAAACCAGGTTAACTCATTTTCAACCTTCTAAGAACCTAAATTAAATAAATCCTCTACTATTCTAGGTAAGAAACTGCTTTTCTAAATCAGGAAAGTTGATTTCTAAGCTACACTCTTACCTCACTGTCTTCTAGGCTTAAGAACAAAACCTCACTAATAGTGGCTCTTCTCAAAGTTGGTAGGTGGCACCCTAGCAGGCTGGACGCAGACTCTGCAGCAAAAGCAGGGTCTGGGATCCACAATGTGACCAACCATTCTATATCCAATCAGGACACTTTTGAAAGTGAAAGGATGCCGTTCATTACTTGAGAATAAAAAATGCTGGGCATGGGAGCACAGGCCTCCAGTCCCAGCGACTCAGGAAGCTGAGGTAAGGAGGATTGCTGGGGCCCAGGAATTTGAGGTTAACCTGGACGACCCCCCAACCCCAACCTGTCTCTAAAAAACAAGAGACTTATGGCCACCCTAGTGATAAGGCAATGTGGGAAACTACATTTCCCAGTATGCCCTGCCCTGGAAACCAAAAAGCCTGACTGGCACAAAGCACCCTGGGACCCGTGGTTAGCACCATATAAGCAATCCAGGGCTGGAATCTGACGTGAAGGTCTCCTGCTTCCATGGGACACTTAACCAGATACAGGACACAGAGCTGAGGTGAGATTTCAGTGGATATTAGGTCTGGGGAGGAGAGTGTCTCCCCAGCAAGTCCAGCTTCCACAGGTGTGAAGCGAGCGGAGGCAGGCATGGACCTGCTGCCCTGGTTCTCCTGGGTGCAGCCTGTCTCCCCACAGCTGCTAGTTTTTCGGGACATCCTGGGCCAGGTGTTGTTCCCACTCAACTTCAACCAGCTTGTACAGCTCCATGGTGGCCTGGGCGTCTTCCACAGAGGAATGGCCCTTCCCGACCTGAACAGGAGGAAGAGAAGAGCATGAGGCCACACAAACCCTGTTCTTCCTGGTGATCCTGCCCCCTGGCGGTGGCTCCATGCTGTTATTCCTCCAGCAGGCTGGCTGCAAAGACACAACTCTGGGTCCCTACTCTTTATCTAATAATCTCAGGGCTTGAACTCCCAGGAAATTCTTTTCCCCACCTTTTGTGGTGCTGGGGATTGAACCGAGCGCCTTGTGCATACGAGGCAACCGCTCTACCAACTGAGCCATGTCCCCGTCCTCCCAGGTTCTTGCTACCGTCACCTCAGTCACTTCTATGGCAGCGTGTGCACCTGTATCAGTCTAAGTTCTACAGAGAAGGACACGACCACCTGAAAGACGGGCCTTCTGAGACTCCCCCACTTCTCAGTCCCCCACCTGCTCTCCGTATGACCCGCCCACAGCTGCCTCCTGGGAGACCCCTCCTCAAATGCTAAGCACATGCAGCATGTGACAGTCCTTACATGGGCTTCATGTTCTTTATCTTTGATTTTCTTGGTCCTGGGGACTGAGCCCAGGGGTGCGCTACCACTCAGCCCACCTCCAGAACTTTTTATTTTTTTTGAGACAGGATCTCACTAAACTGCCAAGGCTGGCCTCGAACTTCCTCCTGCCTTAGCCTCCCAAGCAGATGGGGCCACACACGTATGCTCCTTATTCTTTTAGACCACAGCCTGCTTCTTCTGTTTAGGGTTCTGTAGCCCCTTTGGACTTTCTTTTCCTTTTCCAAAGCACTACCTGGAACATTCTGTGAAGGAGGAATTATTATCCACAGGAATTACTATATCTGATGCACAGATAGAGAAACCATTAGGCCCCTGACCCCAAAAAGCTCTCCCCACAAGAGAAGCCATTTGGAACCCTACAGCCTGAGCACTTGTGGTGTCAGAGCCTGCAGAGAGGCAGCGATGAGTGCCTGCAGTGCACCCAAGGTGTGTGTGAAGGGGTGGCGCTGAAGGAGAGGTTACCTGTATGTCCCGGTGTAACAGCTGCTTGGTGAGGCGCTTCAGAGACATGGTGGCATTCTCCGGGCAGTTGGCCTTCCGGTTGAGGAGGGGGATTTGGGAGGTGTCTCGGGTGAGGGACTTGGGGTGAAAGTACTGCAGGGCTTTGAAGTCATTGTGGATGGCATGCCCTACCACTATCTTCCCCAAGAGTATCTTCAAGATCTGGAAGAGGAATGAAGGAGGGGGTGGGAAGAAACAAGACACAGCTGGAATCCTGCAGCCAGCAAGTCCAGCATGGCCACTGGCTCCTCTTTTTTTATTTTGCGGGGGGGGGGGGGGGGGGCGGGGATACCAGTGATTGAATTCAGGGGCACTCGACCACTGAGCCACACCCCAGCCCAATTTTGTATTTTATCAGAGACAGGGTCTCACTGAGTTGCTTAGCATCTCGCTTCTGCTGAGGCTGGCTTTGAACTTGTGATCCTCCCATCTCAGCCTCGGAGGTGCTGGGATTACAGGAGAGTGCCACCATGCCCAGCAGTTCCTGTCCCCCCGCCCCCAATGTGACACTGGGGATTGAACCAGGGGCATTTTACCACTGAGTTACATCCCCAGCCCCTCTTCTTTATTTTGAAATAGGGTCTTGCTAAGTTGCCCAGGTTGGCTCAAACTTGGGATCCTCCTGCCTCAGCTTTCCCAAACTGCTAAGAAAACAGGCATGCGCCACTGTGCCCAGCTCCCTCTGGTTTCTTTTCACCAACAGCCTACCTCCCCATCCTTGAAATACTCTGTCCACATTTTCCTTCTTCTGAAATACACATGGATGAGACCCACAAAGTCAAAGATGGGCTCCAGGGAGACTAGAGAAGCCCTCAGATTACAGGCAAATAAGTGAGTATGGTTGCTTTGGGGAGAAGGGTCTGGTTTTCATCACTCTAGCAGGAGTGATGAAACTGCCGAGGCTTAAGAACTGCCGAGCACAGGGAGGCACCCCTATAACCCCAACAACTTGGGAAGCTGAAGCAGGAGGATCACAAACTCAAGATCAGCCTAGGCAAGACTCTGTCTCAAAATATAAGAAAATAACAAAGAATGGGGATGTATCTAAGTGGTAAAGTATCCCTGGCTTCAATTCCTAACACCCAAACAGACAAAACCACTATAAACTAAAACTAGTCTTGGAATCAAGTAACTTCTCACCATTTCATGGTCTTAAAGCATGAAGACATACTACCAAGGAGGACAATCAATGAATGCCTGCGGGCTCTGAAGGCCATTCCCCAAATGGCATTCCAAACAGACTGGGAACAAAAGCAATAGTCCTGCAGGGCCTTCTAAAAAGACCCCAATCAAAAAGGCCACACTCAGTGAGCATACCTTAGTTAATCCCAGCCTGGTCACGGGATAGTGCTTTATGATGAAAACCACAGGCAGCCCAATTAACTGAGCATTTAGTTGCTCATGGCAGCTTCCTGTCTACAACCACCTTTTTTCATAAACATAAGCTCTCATTAAAGGTGAGACAAATCTTAGACCCACCTTCTGTTTCTCCCAAGCCTTTACTCAACTGTGCCCCTGTGAAGAGGATGTCCTTTAATTCTTTCTCCCATGTCTTGTCTAATAACCAGCCATCTGACCTCTGATGAACCTCCTCCAAGGACTCCTCTGGCATTTAAGGAATTATTGTAGCAGAGCAGGAACCTAAAACTGCAAAATGGACTCAGGGTGCCCTCTGGTGGACTCCTAAGCAGATTCAGCTTTCACTCTCCTCTTCCTTCACCCGCCCAGCTCAATCTCCTTTTTTGTTTCCTATTGGCTCTCAAAATTTACCACAAGGAGCTGGGGTTGTGGCTCAGTGGTAGAGCGCTTGTCTGGCATGTGTAAAGCACTGGATTCAATTCTCAGCACCGCAAATATAGGCCCATCAAAAAAAGATTGACCCCAGAGCCAGATGAGTGGGTTGGCTGAATGCATGAGAACTCCTGTGCACGGGCCTGTTTCTTATGCCTTTCACCACAGGCCGCCTGCCCTCAGTTGTGCACCTGATGCCCTAGCTCTAACAGCTGTCTGCTCTCCCCTACCAGCACTTTATATAGTGTCCCAGGATATTTTTTTTTAAAGGAATAAACTTGACTCGTTTTTATTAGAGAAGTGCTGAACACAAGTTATATTTTTTAAATGTTTCTAGTTGTAGGTGAACATACAGTGTCTTTATTTTTACGTGGTGCTGAGGATCAAATCCAGTGCCTCACACATGCAAGGCAAGTGCTTTACCATTGAGCCACAACCCCAGCCCACAGGCTATTTTTTTTCTTTTTGCGTTACTGGGGATGGAACCCAAGGCTTCCTTATGCTAGACAAGCAATCTACCACTGTTGCCCAGGGTGGCCTCAAACTTGGGATCCTCAGCCTCCAGAATAACTGAAATTACAGGCATGTGGCACTGCACCCAGCTCCCAGGCCGCTTTTTTGCCTTGGGAAGCCCTCTCCACCCAGCTTCTCTCAATCCTAGATTCCAATTCCATAAGGCATTCCCCAATAGCACCTTCTCTGGACCCTCATGCCTGCTACTTTGCTCAGTTTCATTACTAGCTATTAGGATGGGGGCATAGCTCAGTTGGTAGAGTTCCTGTCTCTCGAGCACAAGGACCTGGGTCACCAAAAATTAAAAAAAAAAAAGCACTTCATTACTGGCTGTTACTTCTCTATGCATACTTCAGTCCATCCCACTTGATACCTAAAATAGGTCTTTGTTAGTGAAATCCGTTGTACATTCCTTTCAACCCTTCTTACTCCCCAAACAAGCACTTTTTGTGAGGGGGGGGGCGGTGGGTACTAGAGATTGAACTCAGGGGTACTTGACCACTGAGCCACATGCCCAGTCCTATTTTGTATTTTATTGGTCTCACTAAGTTGCTTAGCGCTTTGCTAAGCTGCTGAGGCTGGCTTTGAACTTGAGATCCTCCTGCCTCAGCCTCCCAAGTCGCTGGGATTAGGGCGTGCACCACTGTGCCCAGGAAAAATGAGCCTTCTAAACCATCTGATACTTTTCTCTCTCCCTCCACAGTCCTTTAGTGTTTGATGAAGATTTCGGACAGCTGGGCGCAGTGGCACACACCTGTAATCCTAGATACTTGGGGAGAATGAGCCAGGAGGACCACAAGTTCAAGGCCAGCCTGGGCAATTCAGCGAGGACTTGTCTCAAAACACAAAAAGGGGTGGGGATATAGTTCAGTGGTACAGTACCTACTGGGTTCACAGCCCAGTACCAGGGGAAAAAATGTCTCAGACTCTCCCCACCCACCTCACTGTCATCATCAAGACCCATGCCTCTCACCTGGCTCCGCGCGGTCTTGAAGGGTGTAGCATTAACCATGTGCTTCTTGCAGATACCGCTCCATTTGGTCCGGTAGTCCACAATGTGGCAGGGTGGAAGGATGTACTCATCATAAAGCACATCTCCATCATAGTTGACAATGCTACATCGAGCCAAGGAACTAACATGCCCTTTGGGTCCTGTGCCCACCATCTCACAGTCAATTGCCACCATCTTTCCTGGAAACTTCTGGGATATTCCAGAGCATTTACTCTCTGAGTGAGCTCTGGTGGAATTCTGTGTGGCATTGTTCTGAGGAGGGTTCTTCTTCTGGGGGGTCTTCTTTTGGGAGCAAGTTGGGTAGCTCTGAATCTTTGGAAGGGCACTCTGGAATTCCCCCAGCAAATCTACTTTAGCTGCAACAGAATTAGCCTTCTTTGAAGGAGCAGGGGTCAGCCAAGACACTCCAGCTTTCTTGTCCAGGGACAATCCTGACCCACTGCTGGATGCAGCTGTGTTCTTTTTTGAAAGGGGAGGGATCTTGCAAGTACCATCTACTCTCACATTTTCCCCTTTCTTTGGAGGTTCTGAGTGTAATTTAGGCACCCTGCTAGTAGTCTGCTTCTTTTTATTGAGAATGCCCCTCTGTTCCAAGAGCCGCCGCCTCTTAACAAACTTTTGATGCTTGGCATTTCCTTCCAATGCCTTTTTGGGTGGAGATCTCCCAAAATCCAGATTCAGGAGTATAGCAGACATGAGGGCAGTGGATGGTGGGACAGCAGTTAGGAAGAGTGGCTCATGGATAGGAAGAGGATGAGGGGCTCTTTTTCTAATGAATCACATTGTCCAACATGAGAAGGTCTGCAGAAAACCCTGGGGAAGAAAGCGATCCTGGTACCTGCACCCATAGGCCTAGAGGAAGAAATGAGATAAGACCAATCTCTGTGGGATTTAAGAGAGGGAAGGCATCAAAACAACTCATCAGAGGGGAAATGAAACTGTATCATGAAATGATGGAAGGAGTACTGCTGTGAGCCAGGAAGTCCCACGATTCACAACTGTGCGGTCTTAGGAGTGTCATTCACCTTTTAAGGTCTCAGTCTCATTATAAAATGAAAGGGCTGGGCTCAGCTGTGGAGTGCAGTGCTTAGCAGGACGGAGGCCCCGGGTTCCATCACCAGCACCAAAGAAAAAGAAGGACCCAAAGGGCCCGTCGAGTTCGAAGCCTGAGGTCCGGGAAGCCAGAACAGGCAAGCGCTGTAATCCGACCAGAAAGACAACGTCTAAGATGCTCAGGTGAGGAGTGTGACACCAGAGTACGGCACAGGTGGCATCTGAGTCGTGAGCCCACGAATAGAGACACAAATCCAGGCACCCCTCTCTCGGATCTGCTTGGGAGGAAGTAACCTCCACGCGCATCTTACCCAAGTCCTCCCAGGCAGAGACCTTTGACACCACACAACAGCGGTGCCGAGTGGCAGGGAATTAACAATCGAGGTCGCCCACCTCAGCAAGCACATTCCGACGGTTCTCCCGGTGGGGACCGTCCCCACAAGCCCATATACCTACCTCCAAGATGGGCCCCTCTAGGAACGGAAGCGTCCCGAGCCTGAGGCGGAAGTCGGCGCGTGCCGACGAGCCCCGGGACGGCAGGCGCGCGGGTTGGAACGTGTCGGGGGCCAGCGCGCGCGCGCCCGCAGCGCCCCCGCTTCCGGTAGCGAAGCCAATGATTCCGAGTGTGTGAGGAGCGGCAGCGGCGGCGGCGGCGGCGGCGGCGGGGGCGGTGGTGTGGGTGGGGGCGGGGGCGGGATTCGCTCCCCGGCCCCTCTAGCTCCGTGGAGGTACAACTCGAAGGTAAGGAGAAGCCGCTACTAGTCCGAACTGCAGCGCGCCGGGAACTCCAGGCCCTACTTCCGGGAGGGGAGGGCCTTGCACGGGAAAGGGCGGGACTTAAGTTTCGCCCGCCCACTTGATGAAGGTAGGGCGGCTGCGCGGCTCTGTGGCGTCACGGCGCCGACACCCCGCCCCAAGTGCCTCGCAGCCAGACACCGCGCAGTCGGACGTCTTGACTTGTGACGTCGGGCGGTCGGGGGCTGAGCCTCATATTTGTAACTCCAGTATGGTATCCCGGAGAAGCTGCGTCGGACACCGGGCTCGAAACTCTTCCCGTTCTGCCTGCGGATGAGCCCGGCCCGGGTCCTGGGCCAGCGCGGTTCTGACCCTGGGTCCACTTTCCCGCGCATTCTCGCCCGCTGCGCCACCGGCTGCATCCCGGGATGCCGGGTGTCTCCGCCCGGGGCCTCTCTCCGGAGGAGAGGAGGCAGCTAGCCGTGAACCTCACCCGTGTCCTGGCACTCTACCGTTCCATCCTGGATGCCTACATCATCGTGAGGCCACAGGGCTGTGGGCGGGGTGCTGCTGGTCGTGTGGTTGGCTAGGTGCCCACGACAGGGAGAGAATTTGGAGAGTTCTATGAGTTTGTTTTTGTACAAGAAAAGCTTAAAACTGGGGTGATTTGGGACTGGGGTTTAGCCTAGTGATAGAGCGCTTTCCTAGCACGTGTGAGGCACTGGGTTCGACCTCAGCACCACATAAAAAATTTAAAAAATAAAAATAAAGGCATTGTGTCCATTTACAAATAATAATAATTTCAAAAAACCCTGGGGTTACCCCCCTTTTCTAATACTTAGGTTGTTTTTCTAAGTTTCTCAAAATCCAAGGTAATAAAATACATGGACATTTATTTGAGCTGGGCTGGAGGTGCGTTGAACTCTCCTAGAAATACAAGAAGTGTTCCAAGAACTCATGTGTTCATTCATTCATTCATTCAAACCTTGAATAAATTCCTTGTTTTGTGGATAGTTCAACTTGGGCATCAGACAGACTAGGACTAGAATCTTACCTCCTCTACTGTGTTAACCTTAGGCTCTTCTCCCCCCCACCCCTCCTCCTCTTTCTCCTCCTTTTACTCCTACCCCCAGTTTAATCTGCAAAGTGGATCTCTATCTGAAGGATCATTGTAAAGAACAAAGGAGATAATGTGTAAACAGCACATCCATTGAGTTGTGAAGACCCCAAACCAGAAACCATCCTTGATTCAGCTCTTAATTGATCCACAATCTAATACTTCAAGTTCTCTACTTTCAGAATAGATTCTAAATTAATTGTTTTCTTCCATATCCATTGCTGTCATCCCGAAAGCCACCATCTCTCTCCGAAACTACTTCCTAATGTCTCTCTGTATTTACTTCTGCTCCTCCATAACCAGCTCTTCACTGAAGGAGCCTTTCAAATGTAAGTTGTATCATGATATTTCTTGCTATCTAGGTCCTTTGATGAAATAAATTTATTATCTACAGACAGGTATATAGCTGGGTGTGGTGGTGCACACCGGTAATCCCAGCAGATTTGGAGCCTCAGCAATTTAGCAAGGTCCTGAGCAACTTGGCGAGACCCTGTCTCCAAATAAAATATAAAAAGGGCTGGGGAAGTGGCTCAGTGGTTAAGCACCCCTGGGTTTCAATACCTGGTACCAAAAAACCCACTGTGTATGATCTGGCTGTTGCCTCTTCAATCCTCATCAGATTTCATTCTCTTACCTTCACTCTGCTGTACTTCAAATTGGCCTGATTTCTGTTCCACAAATGTGGCAAGCATCTGGGCCTTTACAGTTGCAATTATTGATCTGTCTGGAATGCTTTCCTCCATAGAAAAGCAATAGAGCAGACTGGTTAAGATCAAGGACTCGAGTAAAACTGGTTTCAAGTCCCAGTTCTGCTACTTACTAGTTTTTTGACTTGGGCAAATTATTTAATTGCTGTATCAGTTTCCACATCTGTAAAATGGGGGTTAACATCTACCTTAAGCCCCAGAGGTGGCCCACACCTGTAATACTCATGAGAGGCTGAGACAAGAGGGTTGCAAATTCAAGGCCTATCTCAGCAACTCAGTGAGGCCTTAAAGCAACTTAGTGAGACCCTGTCTCAAGATAAAATTGGGGAGGGCTTTGGATGTAGCTCCTTGATAAAGCACCATTGGGTTCAATCCTCAGTACCAAAAGAAAAAAACAAAAAACTGAGTCATGTGTTTTTTCCCTTTTAAATTTTTTTTTTTTTTTTGCGGGGGGAGGGGGCGGGTACCCCAGAGTGCTTTGACAGTAAGCTACATCCCCAGTCCTTTTTACTTTTGAGACAGGGTCCTTCGAAGTTGTTGAGGTTCTCACAAAGTTGCTGAGGCTGGCTGGCCTTGAACTTGGGATCCTCCTTCCTCAGCCTCCTATTGCTAGGATTACAGGTGTGTGCTACTGTGCCCAGGTAAACCACCTGGGAGTTGAGGGCACTGGAGCAGGCTTGACAAAAGAGCTGATTCTAAAGAGTAGGAGGTATTTGCTGGTTGCAGCCAGTGGCCATATGGGCCAGCAGTGCTGGAAGGAGACAGTAAATTCTGCAAAAATCTTATCTCTGCTTTATTTTTGTATTTTCTGAGCTTAGATTAGAAACTTGGTACATGACCCAAACAAAGCCCAGAATTAATTAGTTAATTATTGTGGTACTAAGGATTGAACCTAAGTGTACTCTACCTTTCTTTATTTATTTTTATTTTTTTGTGGTGCTGGAGATTGAACCCAGTGCCTGTGCATTCGAGGCAAGCACTCTACCAGCTAAGCTATATCCTCAGCCCTACCATTTTTTTTTTTTTTTTTTTTTTTTTTAATATTTATTTTATTTTTTTAGTTTTCAGTGGACACAACATCTTTGTTTGTATGTGGTGCTGAGGATCGAACCCGGGCCGCACGCATGCCAGGCGAGCGTGCTACCGCTTGAGCCACATCCCCAGCCCAGCCCTACCATTTTTAAAAAATGAAATAAGTTATTTATTTTTTCCATTTTTAAATGGTGCATTATATTTGAACATAATAGTAAGATTTGTGGTTAAAATAGTCTACCATTGAGCTACATTCCCAGCCCTTTATTTAATTTTGAGGCAGGGTCTCACTAAGCTGCTGAGGCTGGCCCCAAACTTGTGATTCTCCTGCCTCAGCCACCCAAGTTGCTGGTATTGTAGGTGTGGGCCACTACCCCCACTTAGCCCTAGAATTTGTGGTGAATAAATCAATGAGCAAAAATACACAAATGTTCAGCACATACAACAACAGGTTATCGCCAGGGAGAGGAGAGTGGGAATGATAGAAGATAGTATCCTGCTGATTGCTTTTTTCCTTTTCCTATAGGAATTTTTCACAGATAACTTGTGGGGCACACTCCCTTGCTCATGGCAGGAAGCGCTGGATGGACTGAACCCACCACAGCTGGCCACACTGCTACTGGGGATGCCTGGGGAAGGGGAGGTGGTCAGGTATGGCCAAAGGGGTCCTGTGCTGGGGAGCCCAAGGCACTTGGTCCTGCAACAAGCTATTGCTCAGAGTCTCATGAGCTTTTCCTGGGTCCTTGGGTTATAAACTGGTGCCCTGGGAATGTGATAGGGTGATTCACTGGTGGCCTGGGCTGGAATATCTCAGGTACAGGTCGGTGTGGCCACTCACCCTGCTGGCCCTGAAGTCCACAGCCTATGCCCTGGCCTTTACCCGGACGCCTGGCTTTCAAACCCCCTCAGAGTTCCTGGAGAACCCCAGCCAGAGCTCCCGACTGACAGCCCCCTTCCGGAAACACGTCAGGCCCAAGAAGCAGCATGAGATTCGGAGACTGGGAGAGGTGAGGAGATGGCTGGAATGTAGATGGTATCTGGGAACCCAGGCACTCCTTAAGTCCATGGGTTACAAGTGTGTGCCCCTTTCCTCCCATGGAAGCCCTAGAAGTTCTCTCTCTGAGCAGTTATACTGTAATCATATCTCCTTCGTTTTGCTGGATTGATTGACAAGCTATATCTCAATCACTCTTATTCCCATTTTTGCATCTTCATTCTGGTTTTCGCTTCACAAGGCTCTTATTCTGTGGGGGAGATTGAGTCACTGACCTAAAGGGAAAGCAAAATGGCCTCAACCTGGAAGGGGCACCACCCTCATCTTTGACTGGTTTCCATCTCTTGTATCTTCCATGGCGCCCTCTATCCACCTTACATTTCCGTCTTTGACTCCTGTACCCTCATACCCAAACACTCTTCCCTGGTGTTTGCTCTGGGAGTCAAGAGCCGATGGCCAGGACACCTTTGTTCCCTCCTCTTTCAGTTGGTAAAGAAGCTGAGTGATCTCACAGGATGCACCCAGGTTGTGGACGTGGGCTCAGGCCAGGTGAGACAAACCCCTGGTTCACTGTCTTTTTGAATCATGAGGACATCTAGAAGGCAGGTAATCAGACCTCAGGCCCAGAGAGGCAGGCGCTGAGAAATGGTGCACCAGGCGGGGCAGAATTTAAGCCTTCTGTGGGGCCTGAAATCCCAGTGTCCAGACCACTGAGGATAACAGTGGATAGGGCACTGAATGGGGCTGCCTTTGTCCTCCTCATGCCTTCAGGGCCACCTCTCCCGCTTCATGTCTCTGGGGCTGGGACTAAAGGTGAAGAGCATTGAAGGGAATCCGAGACTGGTGGAGAGAGCCCAGCGCCTGGACCAGGAACTCCTTCAGGCTCTAGAAAAAGAGGAGAAGAAGAACCCACAGGTAGGGTAGCCCTTACTGAAGCCTGGGCTGCAGGAGCAGGTCTGCTTGGCTAGAACTGGGCATGGAGATTGAATCCCCACTTTTAAGTTTCTTGGCTTGAGATGGTTATGTCCCTGTTTCTGCTCTTTTTCCTTTCCCTAAAGCCTCCCCACATCTCAAAGGCACTTTTTAGTTACAAAGTGCTTTCCCTACTGAGTGCAGTAGCACATGCCTATAACCTCAGCAACTTGGGAGGCTGAGGCAGGAGGATTGAAGTTTGGGGCCAGCTTCAGCAACTTAGCAAGGCTCTAAGCAACTTCAAGACATTGTCTCAAAAAGTGAAAAATAAAAGGGCTAAGGATATAGCTCAGGAGTAAAGCACCCTTAGTTTTGATCCCCAGTACCAACAAAATAAAACGTGCTGGGGATATAACTCAATGGTGAAGAGTCCCTGGAATCATTCCCTAGTACCCAAAATGACAAAATGCTTTTCACACCAATATGTTCTTCTCATAACAGCCAGACGTGGCCAGTCGAGCATTATTACTGGTTGTGGTGCTGGGGGTCAAACCCAGGGCCTTGTTCATGCCAAGCAAGCACTTTACCATTGAGCTACATCCCCAGTCCTGTCAGATACTAGACTTGTTATTAGTTAAGAGCCAGGTATGGTGGCAATTCAGGAACTCGAGGCAGGAGGATCACAGGTTCAAGGCCAGCCTGAGCAACTTAAACCCTGTCTCAAAATAAAAATAAATAGGGCTGGGGATGTGGCTCAAGCGGTAGCGCGCTCGCCTGGCATGCGTGCGGCCCGGGTTCGATCCTCAGCACCACATACAGACAAAGATGTGTCCGCCAAATATTAAAAATAAATATTAAAATTTTATAAAAAAATAAAAAATAAATAAAAAGGGCCGGGAATGTAGTTCAGAGTGTGCATGGGGGGCCCTTGGTTCAGTCTCCAGTACTGCAGAACAAAACCCTGGGGAGGCTGAAGGTGTAGCTCAGTAGTTGAGTGTGGCCCGCCGTGCACAAGACTCGGGTTTGATCTCTCACAGCCAAATAATAATAATAGGAAAAAAGAAAAACTGAGTTTGACAGATGAAAATATTTACAAAATTAATGGTGATAAACACAAGAGTTTATCTTGTCTCTGGATTCATGGTCCAGCCCTCCCCTGTGGCCCAGCTTCTTTCCCACGTTCCTTCTGAGGAAGTGACAGTGGACAGGTCTTCCAGTGGCCTGAGGTGGTCTGGGAACAAGAAACTTTCCACCTGTCTTTGTCTTGTCTTGCCTCCACAGGTGGCCCAAACAGGCCCTCGCCACTCCCCTTACCACGTGGTCCAATGGGTGGACCCCACAGCCCTGTGTGGGGAGCTTCTGCTTCCGCTGGACAGCTCACAGTGTGGCAGTGCCCGCCTGCTGCTGACGGGCCTCCACGCCTGCGGGGATCTGAGTGTGGCCTTGCTGAGGCACTTCTGCTGCTGCCCGGAGGTGGTGGCCCTGGCCTCTGTAGGCTGCTGCTACATGAAGCTTAGTGACCCTGGAGGCTACCCACTGAGTCAGTGGGTGGCTGGGCTGCCTGGCTATGAACTGCCCTACAGGCTCCGGGAGGGGGCCTGCCATGCCCTGGAGGAGTATGCCAAGCGGCTACAGAAAGCTGGCCCTGGCCTCCGAACCCACTGCTACCGAGCAGCACTGGAGATGGTCATCCGACGTGCCCGGCCTGAGCTCCGTCGGCCTGGGGTGCAGGGGATCCCCAGGGTCCACGAGCTCAAGATCGAAGAGTGAGGTTGCAGTGGGGGGTGGGGGATCACTACCTCAAGACCCGATTCCGACCCATCCCCACTTGTTAGCACATCCAAAGAAAAGCTTTTGCCCAGAGAGGTGATGTTCAGTTTTCTGACTGGGGCGACTTCTTCAAATTTCTTTGAAAGAAGATGTTCATTTGCTGGGAGCAGTGGCACACTCCTGTAATAATCCCAGCTACTCAGGAGGGTCAGGCAGGAGGACCACAAATTCAAGACTAACCTGGGTAATTTTAGCAAACTGTCTTAAAATGAAAAGTCAAAAGGGAGGGATATATGGTTTAGTGGTAGAGCACCCCTGGGTTCAATCCCCATTACCACCCAAAAGAAAGGGAAAAAAATTATGTTTATTTATTTATTTGTTTGTTTGTTACTAGGGATTGAACCCAGGAGTGTTCAACCACTGACCCAGCCCTCTTATTTTTTATTTAGAGACAGGGCCTCACAAAGTTGCTTATGGCCTCGCTAAATTGCTGAGGCTTGTTTTGAACTTGAGATCCTCCTGCCTCAGCCTCCAAGGTGCTGGGATTATAGGTGTGTGCCACCATGTATGGTTCATAAAATTTGTTTTTTGCAGCACTGGGAATTGAACCTAGGGCTTTACTAGGCAAACTCCACCACCAAGCTAGACGCCAGCCAAATGAAAAGTTGTATTTTCCTTTTTTTTTTTTTTTGTGGTACTGGAAATAGAACCCAGGAGTGCTTTACCACTGAGCAGCACTTTTATTTTTTTTTAATTTCAGGATAGCATCTCACTAAGTTGTCAAGGCTGGTTTTGAACTTGTCATCCTTCTACCTCAGCCTTCTGAATGCCTGAATTACAGGTGTGCACAGCTGGGCCCAGCTTTTATAGTTTTTTAAATGCTTAAAATATGGCTAATTTGGACAAAACTGGCTGAAAATAAGTTTTTGTATCAGTTGATATTGGCAGAATTCACAGCGAGAGAAACATTTAAAAACTTATGTTGAGGCTGGGATGTAGCTCAGTGGTAGAGCACCTGCCTAGTATGCATGAGGCCCTGGGTTCAATTCCTAGTACCATAAAAAGAGAAAGAAAAAAAAACACCCAGCATATTAGGTCAGGCACTATGGTGAATGCCTCTAGTTCCAGCCACTCAAGAGGCGAGACAGGAAGATCTCTTGAGTCCCTGAGTTTGGAGCCAGCCTGAGCAATATAGCAAGACCTCACCTCTATTTGTTTATTGTGGTGCTGGGGATTGAACTCAGGCCTTGAACTTTCGAGGCAAGCACTCTACCAACTGAGCTATGTCCCTAGCCCAAGACCTCACCTCTTAAAAGTAAAATAAATGAGGCTGGATATGGTACTCACATTTAAGAGGCTGAGACGGGAGGAGTGCATGTTCAAGGCCGGCTTGGGCAAGTTAGCATGACCATGTCTCAAAAAATAAAAAGCACTAGGGATGTAGTTCAGTGGTAAAGTACCCCTGGATTCAGCCTTCCCCAGTACTGCCAAAATAATAATAATAAAATTTTAAAATGCATATTAGGGTAGCAAAGTTCAAGTGGGAGGCAGAGATTTCTAAAACCAAACTGAGTGCTGATTGGGGCTGATTCCACAGATATGTGCGGCGTGGGCTACAGCGAGTGGGACTGGATCCCCATCTGCCGCTGAACCTGGCGACCCTCCGGGCCCACCAGGCCCAGGAGAACCGTGTGGTGGCCTTCTTCAGCCTGGCACTTCTTCTGGCCCCGCTGGTAGAGACGCTGATTCTGCTGGACCGGCTGCTCTACCTTCAGGAGCAGGGTGAGGAGCTGGAGTTCTGGGGTTGGTCCTTCAAGTCCCAGGCCCCACATCTGCTGGGCCTGGGTCATCACTGGTGGGCTGGGGTATAGGGTTTGTTAAAGGATGCACATTCCGGCCTGGGGATACCCCTCAGTTGATAGAGTGCTTACTGTGCATGCACAAGGCCTGGGTTCTCTCACACACACACAAACGATTTAAAAAAAAATCCTACCAAGTGAGCCTCTGGTGGTGCCTTCCTGGAACAGATTTTAAGCAAGCACTCCATCATTGAGAACTTAAGAACAGGGTCTCTTTTGTCCCCTTGGGGAAAAGGGGGTGGGTGTTTCAAGACACTTCTGATTAGCCCTTTCTTCTAGGCTTCCATGCTGAGCTCCTGCCCATTTTCAGCCCAGAGCTGTCTCCTAGAAACCTGGTTCTGGTGGCCACCAAGATGCCCCTGGGCCAGGCCTTCTCTGCCCTGGAGACTGAAGACAGCTGACAAACCCTGAGACAGACCCCTTCTGAAACCCCATGGGTGCACAGCAGCCTGCGTCCTCCCTGGGATCCCAGCTGTCTACCAACTTCGTTTCATACTCTCTCTCCATCCATGTTATGTAATATTGTGTGAAGTTTTATTGTTAATTTATTAAAAACTGGGCTGGGGGTGTGGCTCAGTGGCAGAGCACTTGCCTAGCATGTGGGAGGCCCTGGGAATGATCCCTGGCATTGAAACAAATCAATAAAGAAAAACATTTAAAAACAATGACTTGACTTTCATTCCTTTTTTTGGGGTGGGGGTGGGGGGTGATACTGGGGATTGAACCAGGGGCACTTTGCCACTGAGCTACATTCCCAGCCCTTCTTTTTGAGACAGGATCTCACTGAATTGCTCAAGCTGACCTAAAAATTGCCACCATCCTGCTGCAACCTCCAAAATCACTAGAATTAACAGGTATGCTCCACGGTGCTCAGCTCTTCTAATTCTATAAAGAGCAGAACAGACAGGTGCCCTCCTTAGCAAGAGGCCTGGGTAGCAGCTTCTGCTGCTCGGAGGTCTCCTTTGAGGAAACCTTTCTCTTCCCTTGGTTACCACTCCTGAGTATGCAGCCCTGTCCTGGGAGGGCTTCCTTCAGGCTGGCTACCTTTCACCCGGGTTCCATGTCAACAGGAAGACAAAGGCTCCCTCCTGCAGGCCCTGGATATGGCTTATGGGCTGGGTACCACTCCAGCACAGAGAGCAGCTGCACACAGGAAGACTAACGGCACTTTATTGGTGTCTGAAAATAGTGCTTTGGCCTTCAAGGCTAAGATAAAGAGCCGGAGAAGCTGTCTTCCCCAGACTCAATACCAATAGACTTTCTTGTGTTTCCGGGTCTCCTGGATCCCCATTGCCTCCATCACTTCTTCCTCTAGTGTCTTCAGACGAGGCACATAAGTTCTTTCCATAGCATCTTCCACTGATGTGTCTTTGGGGCCATCTGTTGAGTCAAAGGAAAGGAGACGGGAGGTGGGAGGGTTGCCAACTCTAAACATCCTTTCCTCTCATTCCCACTGTCCCCATCCTCTCCCTGACCCCCATGCAGCCTCACCAATCCATGTTTCAGGGACAATGCCATCAGCTCTGGGAAATTCAGGTTTGGGGATAATTCTTCCTGATCTTGTGGAGACTCGTACTCGCTCTCCTGCCTCCGTAAATCTCCACTCAATCTCAGTGGGTTTCCTGGTGGAGAAAAAAAATGAGCACGACCTAGGAGCCAGGCTCCCAGCCACACCCCAACCCAAACGTGAAGTCAATGTTGAAAACAGACTGCCACCCTGTGTCTCTACTTCTCCTGGGACTACCCACAGGGAATTATGGCTAGATGATGGACCCCTCAACATCTAGAGCACCTAACCGACCATTCCCACTGGATAAATGGGCTGCCCATCCCTAGCTGTGGTCAACACCTTCATGGACTTGAGGGTGAGGAGTCCTCTAACAGGAGCCCACGTGCTTGCCTGTCTACAGGATCCACAAGTTTGACCTGGGAGTGCAGCAAAGGGGCTTCACTAGGGATCATGGTTCCCGGAGAATCCTTTGTCCTGCCAATGTAGCGGAAATGCTGTCCAAGAGAGAGGAGGCTGTGTCAGGAAGCAAGGGGGCGGGGGCTTGCCCACAGCTGCTCAGCACATTTGGCCCCAACTAAAAAGTAAAAGGTTCAGTTTCACAACCATTCCCTCTGCCAGTCTCACCTTGGGCTGCTCTTAATGCAGAGGGACAGATGGGACAGACCTCCTGAGCGTCCCCCTCCTCTTTACTCACCGTGTTCAGCCCCTCCAGGACTACCCAATTCCGCTGCCGGATGACTTGAACCACCTTGCCCTGCTTCCCCGCATCCTTGCCTTCCAGGATCTGCACCTGTGGGAAGACAGAGGCTCAGGGAGGGGGACCTTTGCCCAGGACTCCCCATCACTCTCCGCCTGAGGCTCTCACCATGTCCCCACAGAACAGATGCCAGTCTTCATCAGAGATGGGTTCCACAACCACGGGGCGCCGCCTGGTCCCTGGGGGGTTCTTCCTCTTGTCTGCCAGGGAACCTGGGCGGCTCATCCCATAGCGGTAGTGAGGGGGCAGAGTGACCTTGGATGCCAAGGCCAGCAATACAGAGAGACGCATAGCTAGGAGCTTTGAGAATTCTCCTCGCCAGTGAAGACTCAGAAACTCTGCTTGTTAGCTCTGGGATAGAGATAAAAGAGGACAAAGAAGCAAAGGGACATTTTTAAAGCACTAACTCAACTGCTCGGTGGATCTCATCTCATTGAATTCTCACAAGCTGAGACTATGATCTTCACTTTTCAAATAAGAACAGAGAGATTAAATAACTTGCCAGTGGCCACAAAGCTAAAGTGTGGGAAATCATTATTCAAACCCACATTTGACTTTGAATTAAAAAAAAAAATTTAACTGAGACCAAAGACCCTAAGACCCTTGTATCTGTTAGAGTCTGTAAACAAGTCAAAATAACACCTGGCATTTTGCCAGGGGAATGTTAAACAAGTCTGGATGGTGCCTGGCAAAATGCCAGAGGGAGTGGTTTGAGAAGTAACAAAAGCGAGCCATTAAGTGTGGAGATTCCTTATTGGTTGACTGATGTATCTAGTTTATGCTAATTAGATAAGCTGTGTGGAATGTATAAATACTGCTCCTGTCCTGCAATAAACGGCTCCTACTCCTGCTGTATCAACGTACACAAATTATTCGTCACCCCCTGGTTATTTTGCCCAGCCAGCCGGGCTCCGGCAGTATCTAGCTCACTTCAAAATCCAGCAGATCCAAGTAGAGCTTGGCACACAGTAGGTACACAAGGGAATTATTAGTCAAATATATAAAACACAGGATAGGAAGAAAATAAGTAATGGAACAAATTACTGGCATAGGGCCCAAAGGCCGGCAGTTATAAAGCAATAAACAAAGAGGTAGCAGAGAAAAACAGGAGCTAAAATGTCCCTATCTCACTTCCCAGGTCTATTCTCAGACAGGAAATAACTACTCCTCTCCAAGGCGGCTTCTTTTCTAAGGGAAAGGATCCACAGTGGGGTTCCTACTATACCCTCTGATGTACCATGCAAGCTAGTGGGGTCTAACCCTTAGGTTGTTAGGTCCCAAATTTCTCAATTAAGTATGTGTTACAAGCCTCCCAAGTTTGTGCAGTGAACTAAATTAATGGGCTAATAAAAGAAATGGCAAAAATAATAGTAGCTAGCCAGGCATGGTTGTATGTGCTATAATCCCAGTAACTCCAGGAACGGAGGGTGGAGGATCCCAAGTTCAAGGACAGACTCAGCAATTTAGTAAGCTCTAAGCAACTTAGCAAAACCCATCTCAAAAAAAGTAAAAACAGCTGAGCTTGTGGCTCAGTGGTAAAGCATCCCCTGAGTTCAATCCCCAACACCTAAACAAAAAAATAAAAATAAAAAAGGACTGGGGATGGAGCTCAGTGGTAGAGTGTTTGCTTAGCTTACACAAGACCCTAGGTTCAATCCCCGTACTGCATAAACAAATAAATAAAGCTATCTTTAGTTTACTGAACACTAAGTACCATGCTAGGTGCTTCGCTGAATCCTATCACTTAAATTCAAGGACAAGTGATAAAGAAAGTCTGTTAATCTTCTTTTGTGGAGAAGGATGAACCTACCTTCCAAATACTAATAAAATGCATTCTAATGGCATGAAGAACCCTGGACGATGGAGTCAGACCACTTGACTCCTTACTGTCATCTGGGTTCTACACTGTGCTCTGTTCTTTTGCTGTGTGACCCTAGACAACTTACCTTCTGAGTGTCAGTTTCACCATCCATAAAACTTTTCAGGGCTCTTGATGTCATTTATGTTATTTTTAATATTTTAACAAAGCAAGGTGTAGGATCATGTGACTAGTATTATCCCTTTGGGGTAAATTAATCATATATATCATGCATATATGTATACATGTCATGTACTATATATTCTGGTGTGGGCATTAATGTTTATGGGAAGGAAATAAACTAAAGTCCTGGTTGTGGGGAAGAACTATATAAGAGGGCTGTCAATTTCCATTTTGTTCCTTTCTATAACATTTGCATTTTCTAAAAATTCAACTGGCTTAAATTAATAGTGGAAAAATTTTTTTTTTATTTATATATCTCAGTATGAGGGCTGGGGACATAGCTCAGTGGTAGAGTGCTTGCCTAGCATATGTGGGGCCCTGGATTCAATCCCCAGGACTGCAGAAAAATAAAAAGGTACATTTCAGTAAGAAAATCTTTGAAAAGGTCCAATATTATTATAAATTAATAGTGGATGAATGTAAGGGCCCAAGTATTCCTATTCAGACTCAATAAATGGTGACACACCAGTACTGTGTGACAAGCCTAATGCTGGGAATTTCAATATTCCTCATACTTGGTCTTCACATTGCCCAGAGAAAGACTGATAGGTCCCTTCTATAGACTAGGAAACCAAGGACCTGAGAGCCGGACGGTTTGCCCTAGTTCATACAGCTTAACGGGAGCAGGGCCAATCATAAGACCCAAGTCACTTGCATGGAGGGCTGCACCGAGTTCCTTAACTCATTCTGTTCCATATTCCAGACGTGGAAAGTGAATAAACACTAAAATGTGGCCGGGCTCGGTGGCACACTGAGATTCAAAACCAGCCTCAGCAAGGGAGAGACACTGAGCAACTCAGTGAGACCCTGTGTCTAAATAAAATACAAAATTGGGCTGGGGATTCGGCTCAGTGGTGGAGTGCCCCTGAGTTCAATCCCCAGTACCCCCCCCCCAGAAAAAAAGAAAAAAAAAAACCTTAAATATGCCATATAATATAATCATATAATATGTAATAACATCAGGAAGAATATAATTATGCACAATTATATTAGCATAATATCATATAAGCTCTAGACTGCAATTTCCTACCTATTTTAATACACCTGTGTCAATTTTGTTGAAATATTCGCAGAGCTGGAAACGTGCAACTTATGGATGAAGCCCAGTCAGTCATTCTAGTTCTGCGGCTCCGGGAGATTCCAGGAGCCAGCCCAGCCCAGAGCGGCTAGCACGCCCCTCAGAACTTTCCCTTCGGTTCCTTCCACAGTCTGGAGAGGCTGGTGCACCTTCCGCAGCGGAGCGTCCACTGCGTGCTCTGGATGCCCAGTGCACGCTCGTGGGGCTGACCGTTTGGTCGCCTCTCAGGTCACGGCTCTCCCGCCCCCCAGCCTCATCCACGGTGCGGACCCGGACCCTAGAAATCATCAGGCCCCAGCCCTCTTCAGCACCCACCCGTTCCGAGCTTTCAGTGGCAAGAAACCCCGCGGGAGCGGGACTATGCCACAACCAGGAAAAAGGAAAACCCTTCCCGCACCTGCCTCCGGATGAGCCCAGGTATTGCAACCCTCTGGGCTAAACGGCGGTCACTTCCCTTTGCGTTGCACTGCTGAGCCTCCGCGGGTCACCTCTGCACATGGGAGCTCAGCCCCGCTCGTCCCCGCCTCTCGGGCTTTTGGGAAATGGAGTCCCAGGGCAGAACGGAAGCCCATCTCGGCTCCGCACAGGCTGGGAGCTGTAGTCCGTCGCGGCCAAGTAAGGCGGAACCGGATGGGCAGCTCAGAGAGCGTCAGAGCACCAGGGAGCATGCCGGGAGTTGAAGGCGGCGAGGGAGGGGACGCGCCTGCGCGTGCTCTGTGTGGAGCCGCTGGGAATTGTAGTTTCTCCAGAGGATGGCTCCATTTTCTAGCTGGTTGTGGCTTCCTGTTCAAAGGATAACTTCATTCCGCCCCCCCCCCCCCCCCCCCGCAAGCAGCGAGACCAGTCATTTCTGTCCACACCCTTCTCTGCTGAAGCGGGTTATGGCAGATCCAAAAAGTGTCAGACTTTTTGGAGGAAGGAATGAGACAGGGGCCCTTCCACTGCTAGTACGTGACCTGGACACAAAATGTCAGATAGGGTAGGAAACTCAAGAGTCCACATAATTTGGGAAGAACTGGGAGGATTCCAGCTGTCAATCTCCTCTCCTATCCTCATATGACCAGTTAAGGGTAGCAGGCATCCCTAACGAAATTAAGAATCCAGACCAGCTGTTTAACTGGACTTGACCCTTGTCAGGTGTAATGTTTTCTTTCTTTGGAATTGGTGATCAGCAACAGGGCCTGGGCAGCTATCCATTCTTTTTTTTTTAATATTTTTTTCTTTGTAGATGGACACAATACCTTTATTTTATTTATTTTTATGTGGTGCCAGGGATTGAACCCAGTGCCTCATGCATGCTAGGCCAGTGCTCTGCCACTGAGCCACAACCCTAGTCCCAAGCTATCCATTCTAATCTGTCCTTCGGTGTTAGGAACTTGCAGTGGACAAACTAGTCAGTGACAATAGCCCAAGGAGAGTGATCTTTGTTCTTGGATGTGCAGAACTGAGAAAGCATCTCCTGACTAGCTGATTAGGATGAAATGTGAGTCATTTGGCCACAAACCTCCCCCTAAGGGAAGGCACCCACCAGTCGGATCACCCATCTCCTCTGTAAACTGCCCCAAACCAGCCTCCCAGCCAGATGGACTTTGCACAAGAGTCTTCCATTTTCTTGGCCAGATGGCTTCTCAAATACTTGCATTCCTTGCCTTAACCCCTTGTTTTTCAACTGGTCTGTCATGTGGCAAGTAGCCCAAGACCAGTAACCCTAGCATTAGCAGAGGGAGAGGTTATCTTCGCCTATCTTTGGCCTGCCCTTGGGGTCAAAGTTATTTCTACAACCAGCTCAAAGCGTCCACTTCCATGACCATATTGGCTGTGGCTGATACTGCCGCCTTATTGTTTTTACATATAATATACTGTGTTTTATTATAGGACAGTCTTCAGGTGCAATACTGAAATTTTTTTTTTCCTTTGGTACTGGAGATTGAATTGTGGGGTGCTGTACCATGGAGCTACACCCCTAGCCCCTTGTTTTTTTTTTAATGAACTTTTAAAATTTTTTTTACTTGTTGATAGATCTTTATTTACATGTGGTGCTGAGAATCAAATCCAGTGCCTCACACATGCCAGGCAAGTGAGCTACCACTGAGCCCCAGCCCCATCTTCTTTTATGTTTTTGAGACATGGTCTCACTAAATTGTTAAGGATGGCCTTGAATTTGGCATCCTCCTGACTCTGGCTTCTCAAGTCACTGAGATTACGGTGTGCACCACACCCACCTTTTAGAATTCTTGGTTCCTAATGGCTGGGTAATGTAGGAGGCTGACACCCCCTAAAAGTGATGTGAAAATCACGTGCATTCCCTTCCCCACTCCCCTTCTTCAGTTAACCAATACACCCCCAAAGAAATCAGTCCGTATTCCAATGTAGTAATCAACGGGTTTTATTTTCCTAAAACTGAAATCGTCTACGGTTCTCAGAGCTAAACTTCCAAAGCTACCGTCAGCAATTTTTCATGAGAGCCCAAGGGAGGGGGCAGAGAGAAGAGACAAGAGACAGAGAGGCAGAGACCACTCGTGTAAGAGGCTGGGAAGGGCACTCCCCTGTCCTCTCAGTGGGTTACAAATCGGATCTGGTGGCAACACTGAGGGGACCAAGTCGGGGTGTGTGGATGGGAGAGGACACCAGAAGAAACACCGAAGCCCCAGCAACAAAAAGAAAGTCGTCAAGCCCAAACAGAAGGGGATCCACCCGTGCACCTCAGAAATGGGGGCAGTGGTGGGGAAGAAAGGGCCAGAAGGGGTAGCACACAAAGGGTTGGGGGGATTAATTTTTTTTTTGTAATTTTCTTTTATTAAAAACATCTCCTAAAAAATGTGTCTTTTCCTTTATGTCTGGGTGACATATGTGACTGAAGGCTGGCCTTGAGCACTGTGGGGAGAGGGAACAGCAAGGGGTCTTCCCAGGGCATCCCATCTCTGACCCCCGAGATCTAAAGGGGAACAGACACTCAGTACTCCCACCTAAACGGGTGAAGTCAGCCCTTCAGAGCGCATGTTCTTGGCCCAAACAACTTGGAAGCCCCAAAGTCTTCTGACAATCAGCTACAACCCCCAGAACTCCTGGGGTCAGCAAAAGAATGGGTGTTGTCAATTATCAAGAATTTCCGGGACCTCTCCCCTACGAGATGTCCCACTTTCCCTCAATCCAGGCAGCTGGGAAAATGGGTGTGGGAGCAGGGGACAGGAGCTCAAGAGATGTCCACCTTCATGGGATTGCCCCTTCCAGGCCTGGGGTGGGGGGGGGCCACCTCGCTGCTCACACTCCTCCTCTTCCACTCCCACCCCTGATCTTAACCCAGAGGTCCAAAATGCCTAGGGGATAGGACAGGAGTGTCGGGTGGAAACAGGGGCCCAGGCCCCAGTAGAAGCTCTGGGAAACAGCTCCAAGCAGGAAGGGACACAATGGCCTCATTTCATCCTAGGGAGCAGAAGACATGGCCCTGCCTCAAGATAGTGGGGGTACCTGGAGGTGAGGGCCAGGTCAATCTCTGGGGGCTGGACTTAAAGTGGGGACAGTGAATGGAGAAGGAGAATGGGTTGGGTGGGAAAAGGGTTCCCAGTTTGCAGGCCATGGCCAGTTTCCCCAGTAGCACCCAGACAGCAGCAGGAACGGGGCAGGGGCTCCTCTTGAAACATTGGTGGCTACAGGCTGCGGGGGAGGGTTGGAGGGGAGAAGGGTTAATGGTGTGGCCTCTGCCTGGCCTCGCCCCAGCCAGTGCGGGTCTCCTGGGAGAACCCAGCCCGCCTGCCTCCCGGGTGGGAGGCTGACCACTGCAGGCCCTTCTCCTTCTCCGCAGGTGGCCGGGCCCTCCCAGTCCAGGGGCCAAAGGGCTCACTCACCTCTCATGATCTCTGGCGCCCGGGGCCTCTGCATCTACCTTGGCAGTTTCCTCCTCCTCCTCTTCCTCCTCTTCCTCCTCCTCCTCCTCCTCTGGAGGCCCCCGGCCAGAGCCAGGCTCAGAGGGGGTGCTATTCTTCTCCACCTCCCCAGGGAGGGGCCTCTCGCTCTCCAAGGCAGCTGCCTCCTTTTCCTCCCCTTCGGGTTCTTCAGCCTCCTTGGGACGTTTAGGGGAGTCCTAGGCAGGATGGGCAGAGAGGAGGGCTGCCGCTGGAGAGAAGCCACCAGCTACGCACCTGTGTCCCCTCCTCTCCTCCTCAGGGGCTCCTTCCTGGGCTGCCACCCACAGTCCCGTATCCCATCTTCTCAGCTAGGGGCTGGATGTCCCTCTCAGCCTGGGGACTCCTGAGGCAGGGTCCTGATGCTGTGGGGGCGCCCCATGAGCATGCTCCAGGGATCCTGGGGCCCAGTTACCTCCAGCAGGTCCCCTGCTCTCCTCTTCAGCGCCCCCTTCTCGTTCTTCTCCTTGGTCGGCTCGTCGATGACCAGCTTGCCCTCCTCGTCACTACTGCCCTCCGCGTTCCCCTTCTTGTCGCCATCGCCCTCTGCAGCCTCGGGTTCGGGCTCCGGCTCTTCCGAGCAGCTCTTTTTCTGGGAGGACTGCGGCAGAGACAGCAGAGGCTGCTGAGTGGCACCAGCAGCGGCCAGGCCGGGCCCCTTCCCCAGGCCACCCCCTCAGCCACTCACTCCTTCCTTCTCCCACCTCACCCCCACCCCCACCCAGGTGCCCAGTCTCACAAGTGATTTGAGACCCACCTCTGTCGGATTAGCCCCGGGGTAAACCCACTGGCCGGGCAGGCAGGGCTCTGTGCAGGAGGGGGGAGGGCTGGAGCAGGAGGCAAAACCTCGGGTCAACTTCTCCCATAGGGAGCTGGGACCCTTTCCCCGCCAACCCCCGCCCCCCACCCTCCCGCCTTGTCCTGCCCGGCTCACGAGCACCTCCTCCTGGAAGCCTTCGTGGAAAGAGTAAGGCCATGTCCTGTCCTCACGCTGGGCCTAACCAAAGGCCTGTCCCCACTTACCGCTTCATCCTGTTCTTGACACACCCACCCCCCACTAGGTTGCTGTCAGACAGTGATCCTGATCACCAGTAGGACACCCCAAGACCCGTCCCCTGAGGAAGCCCCACCCACCACCCCATGAGCTCCTACACCAAGTCCTGGTGTTCTGAGGCCGAGCACCACCTGTGGCTGGCTCCCGGAGCCCGCAGCCACACCTCTTTCCAGGGCTCTTTGGGGCAGATAGCAGCTCACCTGGTAGCCAGAAGCCTTGACAGTAGGGTTGTTCTCGATCTCCCACAGCCCCTCGCTGAACCCTTTCCTCTTGTTGGGCTTGCCAAACTTCTCCTTGGACTCCTCGTAAGGGAAGAGGTCTTTGGGGCCCAGGAATGCCCTGGTAAGAGATGGGAGACTGTGCTCTGGAGCCCCTCGCTGCCCCTGAGCTGCAACAGCCCGGTGCAGAGGGGGCACTGTCGCCACCTCTCTCTCTCCCCAAAGTGGCCCCCCCCCGTGGTATCTCCCCCCACACCCAGCTGACCCCTCACTCACGTCTCGTGGGTCCCGAAAAAAAAGACTTGGTATTTGTTGGCGGTTGATTTCACTGCGGCCTCAGGCATCTCATCAATCTGGGGTGAGATGAGGGAGGTGAGTGTGACCTGGAGTCCCCAGGTCTTAAGTCTGAGCTGGCAGGGGAACTGACCTCTCAGGCCTGGTCACTGGTGTCAGGCCAGACAGAGTGGGAACCCCGACGATCACCAAGGAGCTTTGTGAACCGTTTTTAGAAATGGAACTTGGTTCAAATCAAGCCTGACATGAAAGTCTAACGGAAACCCAGGGTTCCTCCTTCGCCTCCAAAACCAGACAGCACCTGTTGCCCAACATGTCCAGGTCTCTACCTCAAAGCTCCACAGCTCTGCCACCCATCCTGGTCCAGTCATTGACATCTCTTGTGCCTGGACTAAAACCACAGCCTCGACCTCCTCTCTCAGATTCCTTTTTCGCCCTGCTACAATCTTCAAAATGCTGACCCACACATCTCATCCCCTTTCAGTAGGGTCTCGTACGACTAGGGTCACCTGTTCCACCTCTTCTTCACAACTGCAGGTCTGATCTCAGCTGTGCCACCCATAGTTGTTGACCTTGGGCAACTTACTGAACCTTTCTGTCTCAGTTTCTTCAACCATCAATGGAGATGGTCACACATATTTAAGCCACAGGACTGTGGGGTTTCAATGACCACAGCCTGGCATGACAGGCCAGATGAGTGTTTGTGACCAACCCCTCAAGATGCTGCCCCTCCTGTTCTGTGGACACAGTCCTTTCAGCACTAGCTCCTGATCTGCCTTCCAACCTCAGTCCCACCATCACTTCCTCCAAAATGCTTCCCCATCCTGACCCAGTCAGCTCCCAGGATCTCTCCCTAGCACCTCTCCTTCACAGATCCAGATTTACACTGACTCACATTACCCGATTATCTACGTGGACTATACCCCCCCCCCAAGGTCAGAGGCCATGCCTGCTTTTACCCCCAGCACATAGTTAGGTGCACCAAAATTCCTGAATGAATCTGTACAGATAAAAACAGACTGCTCTGGCCGGAGTGCAGGGGCGAGGTGAGCGCTTCCATTCCCAGCTCTAGCAGCAGTCCCAAAGTCTTCTGGGGAACACTTTGAACCACCAAAGTAGTCAAACCCTTTATTTTACAGATGAGGAAACTGAGCCCGGAAAAGAAATGATCTACCCCAAATAAGAGGGGAAAGTTAATGAGGCCTGGATATCACACCTGTACCTCCTAACTTGATCCCCTGCTGCTCTACCTGTCCTGGCCCTAGAGGGGCACTATGGGAGGTGCAGAGGTCTGAGGCCAGGGAAATGGGAAAGGCAATGTCCTAACCAGCCTCTCCCAGAGCAGGGCCTGGAAGCTCCAGCCAAGCTGAGCTGGGGGCTGTGTGGGGACTACAACTCCCAGCAACACTTGCAACAGCCCCAGCAGCCTGGCTTCCCGCCGGACAGAGGCCAGGTGGCCATGTTGACTGGGGCCCCAGGCGCAGACAGGAGGGAGACAGACAGGCGAAGGCAGTGATTAGCACACAGAGACGGGGACAGAAGGCCTGGCGGGGGATCTGGGGAGACGAGGCAGCTGGGAGTGAGCGAGACACACCCAAGAGTGGGGATGGGGCCCTCGCTCGAATCTGAGGGGCGTCTTGCCCCAGACTGGGCAGTCTTCAGGCTCCTGGCACCTCCCCCCTTGCCCCGTGGCCTCTGGGGACAGAGGTCCAGCCCCTCCCCCCCAGGAAGGCCCAGCACAAACTGGGCCCTCCCTATGACCAGGAGACGCTGGGGTGTGAGAGCAGGGGGTGGAAAGGCACGCAGTTCCCCCCACAAACACGATCCCCATCGCCATGACAACCCAACCCCGCCCCCGGGGCCACTCAGCAACCAGGAATGTGACCGCCCCTCCCCCCAGGCCCTCTATCCGGATTGGGGAGGAGGGGACACTAACACACACCCCACCCCCAAGCCTGGAGTCTGGCACCTGGGTCCCGGCGGTGCCTGAAACCACAGTTAGGGCTGAAGGTCCGGGTGGGGGGACTTGCCCTCAAGAACCCAGACCTGTAGTGGGGGCGGGGCGGGATAGGACACCTGGCTCCGGTTACCAGCAGGCTCCCCACCCTCCACTCAGAGGGGGGAGCAAAAAACAAAATGAGAGCCTCCAGGGCTTCAAGATCCCAGGAGACAGGGATAGGCCAATAATAGCAAAGGCCGGTGGGTCCCCGGGCCTCTCGGGAGGATCAGTGCGACACCGGCGGGGTGGGGGTCTAAGGCTGGGAGTGCAGCGGGGAACTTTGATCGCTGCTGCCGTCGTGTCCACACCTGTGCCAGGGCACCGGCGCTCACGGTAAATGTGCTCAAAAGAGAAACTGAGGGGCTGGGGCTGTAGCTCGGTGGTAGAGCTTCGCCCAGCACGTGAGCGGCCCTGGGTTCCATCCTCAGCACCACATAAAAATATTGTGTCCATCTAAACAACAAAAAAGATGAGAGAGAGAGAGAGAGAGAGAGAGAGAGAGAGAGAGAGAGAGAGAGAGAGAGAGAACAGCCTCAGGAAGAAGGGACAGGTGGGGGAGGGTCAGACGTGAGAATCCAGGAGAACCCACTGCAAAGCACCTGACCACCAAAGCTTCCTATGGAAAGCAAACTCAGATAACTGAACATGAGCAGTGTGACAGGGGACCCAGGAGGCCACCAGCTGCCCAGCCCCAAGGGTGGGGAGAAAGAAAAGAACGGATGGAATTAAAAATAGAATGAGACACACCAGATACACCCTCCCTGCTGACTTGCAGCTACATAAAGGATGGATCTGAGAAAGAGGGCAAAGGACCAGGCCTGGGCAAGATGGGCATCTCCCCCCTTGAATGTAGGCACTGCGGGGAAGGGCCATTAGAGGATGGAATGCAATGATTCCTTCTGTAAGGGTACCTCCATCTCTCAAGCTACAAAGGAAGCGTTTTCTTATACTTGGAAGCCAAGGGCAGTTCTTCCTAGACATAGAGAGGATATGAGGTCTCGGGGGAGCCCTGTACCCCAACAAGTCTGTTTTCCAGGTGGAGCCTTCACATCCAGGTTGTGACTCAGAACCTGTGAGTCAAGGATAAGTGGGTCAGGGTGGGGCCAGATGTGGAGACCCCACTGTACCCCCTCCACCAGACAACAGAGAAGGGGGCTCTGCAACCTCTCGCCTCCTCTAGGGATCCTGGGGAGTTAGTTCTCAGGCCCCAGCCCTTCCACTCCCAGCCCCACCTCCTTGGCACTGCCCCACCTCATCATCCAGGCCTGAGAGCCTGCAACACCATCCTGCCAAGCCCTCGAGGCCCACAGAGGGATCTGCAATGTTCAAGTGAGGAATTGGGGAGGGACGCACCCCACCCCCAGCCTCAGACCAAAGGCAGGCTCAGGGTCACCTACCCAACACTTAGGAGTGCAGAGGGAAGGCCAACCACACTCTGGCTACCAGCCAGGTTCTGACCACCACACCCAGGACCAGGGCCGACCTGACCCAGGAACCAGAAAATCAGGGGTGGGGAGTGGAAAGGCAGTTCAGACAGTTGGGGCCAGGAAGTGTGGCAAGCCCAAGGGCAGAGAATAGAGGGTGGGGGGGAGGCAGACAGAGGGAAGATTGGGGGGGAGAGGTCCTAGGGGCTGCTCAGGACTGTTTTCTGGGATTTTGAAACAGGAAGCAAAGAGAGGAGGAAGGAGCCTTGGGGGGAAATCCCTGAGTGTTAGAGGTTAACTGTTAAGTGCCTGGAGATCCCCCAGGAGGCTGCACAGGAAGAAGAGGGAAAGGAAAAGGTTAAGATGGAGTCACCCCATCCTTCAAGGCAGGTCCTGCTACCACGTGGCCCTTCTAGCCTCTCCCAGAATCACCCATGCTCCTCAAAGCAGGGACTGAGGAAGGCAAAGTCCGCGCTGAGGATTCTGGCTGCCCACCCCAGCAGCTGGGGTGCATGGAGGTTCCCCTCATCTCTCTCAGAACAGGGTCCTTCAGAATGAGGTCCCTCAGGCTCTGCCACCATGAGCAACTGAGACAGGATCCAAGGAATGGTGAGGAGACCCAGCCTTGTCTCTCTTTTTAAAAGCTTTGTTCTTGGGGCTGGGGTTTGGCTCAGTGGTAGAGCAACTTGCCTGGCACGTGGGAGGCGCTGGGTTTGATCCTCAGCACCACATGAAACAAACAAATAAAGATATCGTGTTCATCTACAACTTAAAATATATATATATATATATACACACAAAAATCTTAAAAACTTTGTTCTTTTAGGGATCAAGGGAGATATATCTGGGAGGTAACAGCCTGAGGTGTACCCCTCCCCCATTGTAACACTCAATAGCCAAAGCCATGCAGTGTTAGGCCTTATCGCTTTGAGATCCAGCCCAACCTCCCTCAGGATCCCAACTTTATCTAAAAAGGTCCAGGTCTCTGACCAGCGAGCAGCAAGAGAGCTCGCCTAGCATGCTTGAAGCCCTGGATTCAAAAAACAGGTGGTGGTAGGGGGGATACAATCAAAAAGTCAGGGCCTAGAGCTGGGGTTATAGCTCAGAGGTAAGGTGCTTGCCTAGCATGAATGAGGCCCTGGGTTCAATTCCCTGGGTTCAGTTCTCAGAATCACAGAAACAAATATATAAAATAAATGTTAAATCTTAACAGGCCTCAATGGAGGAAGACTCTGCCTCCCCTATCCTAACCTGGCAGCGGCAGGGTGGGATGAAATGGATGGGTATCCACAGTCCCAGACACTGCCCTCACTCCAAAGGACACCAGAAACCTAAGTCTTCCTCACAGGGGTCACTGTGAGTCCCCTAAAGTGCTCCTACCCTTTTTCTTTCTTATCTGACCTAGTAAGGGTTCCCTGTAACCCACATTCTAGCTACTACCTCCTCCCCAGCCTCTGGACTTTGTCTCACCCCCAGGAGGGAGAAGCTGCGGGGATCTGGGTTCAGTTCTTGCCCTGCCCACCAGGGCCAAGAAGGCAGTTGGATCAAAGGGTGCTGGGTAAAGTACATGAGTGTTCACAGGCCACACACGTTTGCATACACACACTCCTGCCTACGGCTGCTTCCTCACAATGTCCCCCTGCCTCAGCCCATTAGGAAGCCCTGGAAAATGGGAGGACCCCACTTTTCCCGGCACTTAACATTCCCATTCCAGGTCAGGCCTTAGTTGATCCAACTGCAAGTCTCAGGGAACAAGGAGCTCAAGGAACATAGGCTTAGACAGACTCCCCAGAAGAGGGTACAGAATAAAGAGGGGTCTGGAATTCTTTCAGTGACCAAGTTGGCCTGACACCCTGAAGGAACAGGACTCAGATAAGCCTGGGGCAATACCCCAGGCTCAGAGCAGTTTGGGCCAAATGAACAGAGAGCTGCAACTCTGAGACAAGGAACCCCAAGCCACAAAATAGTCCTGTACTCGGCCCTCTCCCTCCACCAATTTCTGCCCTTGGATTTCACTCTACAAGAGTCCTCCCCTATAGGGGGCTGAGTCATGCCCTTGCCGGATGCCAAAGGCCCCTCCACACTAACTCTAAAATAAGTTGCTGGGCCACTACTCCCATGCCACCCCCACTCTTCTTCAGCATCTGGCAACTTTCCACCCTCCATACTTAACCTATCTCAGCCCCTAGGGGAAAGGTGATAAACACCAAATGCTTGGCTTTAGGGCCCCACCCTCCCACCTGGCCAGGTGCTGGAAGGGGGGAGGCCCTTCTGTTGGCGGGCTCAATCAACCACATGGCGGGAGACCAGACGATTCTGGCGGGAGATGCTCCTACGAGAAGGGGGTGCAACCCAGGCACCCCCTACCACCCACTAAGGCAGACTGAAACGGACTTCCCAACCCACATGGGGCCCTGACGCCTTCAGACCCAAATTTGAGTTGGTGGAACATGGAGGAATACTTTTGTATAGCTGAAAGCTGACGGGTTCGGGAGGAAAGATTCCGAGCCAGAAGGCTAGATCCCTTCTTCCGCCACCCCCCACCATTCTTGGACCCTCCTAACTTCAGACCTCTTAGAGACAGATGCCCCAAGCCAAAGTTTTCTAGAAGTGAACTCCGCCTCCATCTAGCCCTCTCTGGGCTGGGACCCTCCGTAACAGTTTCCCCAAGAAGAGGAGTTTGAACTGGGGGCGACAGTCGACGGAGAAAGTGGGGATCACGAGGGGAGTTCCAAAAGGGGGTAGCGGCGGCGCTGGGGGGCGCGGTGGGAGGAGCTCCACCACCACCGGCCCGAACGCAGACTGCGCGCCCGGAGCCTCGGCGACTATGGGGGCTGGGGGCGGAACTGAGCACGCGGAGACGGGGCCGGGAAGTGACCGGCGCCCTCGGAGCCCCACGCCGCGCACACGCCTCCACGCGCCGACGCCGTACCCTCCGGGTGTCGGACCCCCGCCCGCTCCACCATTATATAACCCGCGGGTGGGCTCGAAGGCGGCTGCAAGAGTCTGGGACCCAGATGCCCCTGCCCCTGCCCCCTCCGCCCGCTCCACGCGGAGCGCTCGTGCCCTCCCCGTGTTATGCAACCCCAGCCCGCAGGGGATCGGGGGCGACGGGCCGCGCTGCTCACCCGGGCTGGCCAGTGTGGGTAGCCCTTCATCTTGGCGAACACCAGGTCCCCGCATTTGTACTCCTTCTGCCGGTTGGATCGCGACATGGCGGGGCTCCGGGCACCCCGGGCTCCGCGCCGGGCCGGGAAGCGCGAGCCCAAGTTTGCGCGAGCGGCGGTGGCGGCGCCGCTCCGCTCCGGCCCTCGCGCGGCCCCCGCCTCGATGGTGGCCCCCGGCCCGAGCTCCGGCGCGGCCACGGCGTCTCCGCCCGCGCGCCGCACGGACGGGGCGGGCGCGGATCGGGGCAACGCTTCGGCGCGGTGGGTGCGCGCTCGTGCAGTTGTTTGTGTTTGAAATTCAATTGCTCCCTCCTCTGCGCGAGGCCTCTTCCTCCACCCCCCGCCCGGTCCCACTCCTCCTCCTCCTCCTCCCTCCTCCCTCCTCCGGGCCCACTCCTCCTCCCCGCTTCGCGCTCCCTCCCGCGGTGGTTTGATGCGCGCAGCTGCTTGACGCCCAGTGCCTGCCACAGCCCGGCGCCCAACCTGGAGCCGCCTGGCGGCGCGTGGCGACACAGGCCTGAGGAGCTGATTGCCGAGCGCGCCGAGCGGGCTTTGTGTGCCTGCTGTCGGTGGGTGCCTGCCCGCCCCGGAGGAGCTGGCGCCCGGCTGGACGGAGCGGCCCTCACCCCTCCCCCGGCTCCGCGGCGTGCTCACTACCCCGGCACCGGCGCGGCCGAGTTGGACGTCTAGTCGCAGCGTCACCCTGCCCTCTGCTCCATCCCAATCCACTAATATTTGCTTGGCACCCGCGGTTCTTGGCAGCGTGCTAGGCGCACTGGGCTAGAGGCGTGGGCACGGCACCGCTGCACGCAGAGGTCCACCCTGGACCTCAACGCGCTTACAGTCTGTGGGGCGGCACTGCGGACGTCTGGGTTTGAGCTCTACATCAGCCTTCCCTCTAGAGGAAAGGGTCGAGTTTGGTAGTCAGATGTCCAAAGGGTTGTGACATCAAGTGGCTACTTCATGGGTTCATTTGATCTCGGTTCTCTGTGCTGTTTCCTAGCAAAAGAGCAAGGGCTCCACGACTAGCTAATTCAAAGAGCTCCGTTCTAGAGAGAAAAGACAGACGACAGTAAATCCAGAACTTTATCTACTTGAAGTCCGAGGAACCGGGCGTAATCTCTCCTGGGGGGTTGGAGCACATTTCTTAAATGTGATGAGTTTGAGTTTGGCCTTAAAGAAAGTAGAGTAGCCAGGGTTGATGGCGCACTCCTGTAATCCCAGTGACTCTGGAGGCTGAGATAGGATTGAAAGTTCTATCGCAAGTTGGAGGCCAACCTCAGCAATTTAGTGAGACCTGTCTCAAAAAATAAATAAATAAATAAATAAAAAGAGCTGGAGGATGGAGCTCAGTGGTTAAAGCCCCTCTGGGTTAAATCCCAGTACCGAAAAATAAAAAGAATGAGTAGGGTTTTCCCAAATTCTGGAAGACTACATTTTGGCCTAGGTTATATACTAAAAAGTGATAGAGTCCTTGAAGGTTAAAGACCTTGAACTCAGGGCTGGGGCTGTAGCTCAGTGGCAGAGCGCTTGCCTAGCACGTGTGAGGCAGTGGTTTGATCCTTAGAACCACACAAAAATAAACAAAATTAAGGCATTCTGTCCTTTTACAACTAAAAAAAAAAAAAAAAAGACCTTGAACTCAGGTCTCCTCCCATTAAGCCAAATAAGACTATTGTAATTACATCTTTGCAGTACTCAAATTCTAGATACCTATAGTCTCTTAGAATTAAGGTGTGTGGCTGGGTGTGGTGGCCCAGGCCTGTAATCCCCCCAATTTGGGAGTCCAAGGCCAGAGGATCAGAAGATCAGGCCAACCTGGGCAATTTAGCCAGACCCTGTCTCAAAAGGGGGGAGGGGAAAGCTGGGGTTGTAGCTCAGTGGTAAAGTGTCCCTGGGGTTCAATCCCAGTGCTGAAGGGATGGGAGAGTAAGGCATTTAAGGGCTGGTGCTGTGGATCCGTGTTTGAGTGCTTGAAGCCTTGGGTTTCATTCCAGGTAGAGCACACTGGGGAGGAAAAAGGCATTTGAATTGGGTCCAGAAATGCACCCCTATAATCCCAGCGACTTAGAAGGCTGATGCAGGAAGAGAGCAAATTTGAGAACAGCCTGGGTAATCTAGCAAGACCCTGTCACAAAACAAAAAGTAAAAAGGGCTGGAGATGTAGGTCAGTAGTAGAGTGCCCTTGAGTTCAATCTCCAGTACCATGCAAAAAATAAGAGAAAGGAAATGGGTCTTACAGTACATGCGGATCCTTAAAATTTTGCAACGAAATATGCAAGGTTTGAATAGGTAAAATATGCATTTGGTCCCCAACAAATTTCCAGATCTTATTTCAAAGCATATGAAAAGTTTCCCTGTTAAAAAAAAAAAAAAAAAGTGCAAGATATAGCCCAAAGGCCCAGGTCCACATTCTACACTGAGGTTCACCAATCATGAGAACTTGGGCAACTCCCTGAACTTTTCTAAGCTTCTGTTTTCACTGTCAGATGGGATTCTTGACTGCCCTGCCAACATCAGAGGCCCAGAGTGACTTTATCACTAGTGGAGGCCTGCCCTTGTTCTCAAGAGTCCTGTGCAAGCACTTGGCTGTCTTCATGCCCACGGCAGTGCATTTCTCAAGTGTTGCCTTTATAACACTGTGGCCTCTGAGGATGGTTCCCCCTGTGATAGGAGTCCTTCTGGCCCTGGCCACCGGCACATAAGACCCTATTGGCACAGTGTGGCATTCTGCAAGCTCCTGTTGCAATAAAGCACCATGCAGTCCCTCAGACACAGACTTGTAAATTTGTTTCCATAGCAAATCTAAACTTGTTGCAACAGAGTAACTAGATTCCAGTTGGTGTTTACTTTCCAATGCATTCCAGTTTGAAATGCACTAGTGTGATAGAACAGATTGCCAGGCTAATCCTATTTGATGTTATTGTTAGGAGAGAATCTAGTCACTTTTTTTTTTTTTTTTTTTTTGGTACTAGACATTGAACCCAGGAGTGCTTTACTATTCAGCTAGCTACATCCCCAGGCCTTTTTATTTTGAGCCAGGGTCTCCCTCAATTACTGAGGCTGGCCTCAAATTTGCAATCCTCCTGTTTCAGCCCCCTGAGCTGCTGGGATTACAGGTATGAGCCACCACACCCAGTTTACAAATTCTTAAAGATGTTTCAAAGGTAAGATCAGTGTCACAATAGGTTTTTTTTTGTTGTTTTTGTTTTTGTTTTAGTTTTAGATGGACACAATATCTTTACTTACCATTTTTATGTGGTGCTGAGGATAGAACCCAGTACCTCACATGTGCAAGGCAGGTGCTCTACCACTGTGCTACAGCCCCAGCCCACAATAGGTTTCCTTTAAGTGTCCAGGTTGGTATTATAAATAGGCAGTTTCACTGCAACAAACCTAATTTTAAACTATTTTCCAATTGAGCACATGTCAATTTAGTTAAATCCAAGGGTCCTGCTCATTTCTCTACTTTGGAGGTGGTAATAAGGCTTCTAAATTCTTACTGCAACAAATTTCTTGGGCCTCTCATTCAATGCACACTGCAGATGCTGGCTGCAATAATACAAATGGAGTTTCCCTTTGTTGCAATAATCTCCCAGGCCTTGGTTGCAATTTAATATCTAAGTTCTTCTTACATCATCCACCAACTCACAGCTGCCCCTAACAACCAAGCCAGGAGCCTCAGAGGGTCAGTTACATGGGCGGGAATGAGCCTG